>NC_091821.1:15644700-18044700 GCF_038994185.2 Dermacentor albipictus
CGAGCGTCTCATCACTGCTGCATGTCTCGCACGTGGGGCTGTTGGCGATTCCAATAAGGAAAGCATATGAGCTCGTAGTGTAGACGAGCCGTATGTAAAAATACTGAAAGATATCTATAGCGGCTCCACAGCCACCGTAGTCCTCCATAAAGAAAGCAACAAAATCCCAATAAAGAAAGGCGTCAGACAGGGAGATACGATCTCTCCAATGCTATTCACAGCGTGTTTACAGGAGGTATTCAGAGACCTGGATTGGGATGAATTGGGGATAAAAGTTAATAGAGAATACCTTAGTAACTTGCGATTCGCTGATGATATTGCCTTGCTTAGTAACTCAGGGGACCAATTGCAATGCATGCTCACTGACCTGGAGAGGCAAAGCAGAAGAGTGGGTTTAAAAATTAATCTGCAGAAAACTAAAGTAATGTTTAACAGTCTCGGAAGAGAACAGCAATTTACAATAGGCAGCGAGGCACTGGAAGTAGTAAGGGAATACATCTACTTAGGGCAGGTAGTGACGGCAGATCCGGATCATGAGACAGAAATAATCAGAAGAATAAGAATGGGCTGGGGTGCGTTTGGCAGGCATTCTCAGATCATGAACAGCAGGTTGCCATTATCCCTCAAGAGGAAAGTGTATAACAGCTGCGTCTTACCAGTACTCACCTACGAGGCAGAAACCTGGAGGCTTACGAAAAGGGTTCTACTCAAATTGAGGACGACGCAACGAGCTATGGAAAGAAGAATGATAGGTGTAACGTTAAGGGATAAGAAAAGAGCAGAGTGGGTGAGGGAACAAACGCGAGTTATTGACATCTTAGTTGAAATCAAGAAAAATAAATGGGCATGGGCAGGACATGTAATGAGGAGGGAGGATAACCGATGGTCATTAAGGGTTACGGACTGGATCCCAAGGGAAGGGAAGCGTAGCAGGGGGCGGCAGAAAGTTAGGTGGGCGGATGAGATTAAGTAGTTTGCAGGGACAGCATGGCCACAATTAGTACATGACCGGGGTTGTTGGAGAAGTATGGGAGAGGCCTTTGCCCTGCAGTGGGCGTAACCAGACTGATGATGATGATGATGATGATGATGATGATGAGCTCGTAAATGCAACGCCTAGCCGCAGTCGGTCATCTTGCGGCAACGCCGTCCGTTTATCCACCTAAAGTGCGCGAAGTATAGACAAGGAAAGGTACCGCTTGAACATTGATTGACACTCATGGTTAATGCCGCGCTACAAGCGCTGCTTTGAAGAAGCACCGTTCTCTATCCTGAATTGATTTTGCTCTGCTACATGGTGTATACCACAGCTATAGTGGAGTCTCTGAAGAAAACAGTGTCAAACAAAATGCGCGAATACGGGTACACCCGTCCTTGAGAACCCATGTACCAAATATAACAACGCAATGTCATTCTTCCCTCCGAATGTCATGCGAAAGAAAAGGCGTTTTAAGTATTTTCACACGGAGGACCAGCTGAACTCGTCAACCGTGCACTTGCAAAGAAAGCGGACGATGAGCTCAAATTGTCAGGTTTATTTTTGCTGCAGGCCTCAAGACGATTTGAGCTTGTCTGTTGCTCTGTGCTTGTTGTAAAAAAAAAGGAAAAGAAAGAGAGATACAGAGAGAGGGAGAAGGAGATAGATAGATAGATAGATAGATAGATAGATAGATAGATAGATAGATAGATAGATAGATAGATAGATAGATAGATAGATAGATAGATAGATAGATAGATAGATAGATAGATAGATAGATAGATAGATAGATAGATAGATAGATAGATAGATAGATAGATAGATAGATAGATAGATAGATAGAAAACCAGATGGCACAAGGAGGACGCGGAAGAATGACGTTAGGAAGATAGACAATTGTTTTATTGTTATATCGCCAGCCGCCAGGCAACTTCCGTTGGACGAGTTAACGCTTCGAGTCACATTGAAAAGGATAGAAAATGTGGTGACTCTTCAGCTGTTTCTAGTGAGAACCATTTGGTGGTACAGCGTGTTGTGTTGAAACATGTCAATAAGTAAAAACAACACGTCTAATTAAACCCATCTATGTGCAGTGAAGCCCAGCTTTGTTAGAGCGTAATTAAAAAAAAATTCTTACGAACTTTGTGTTTTTGACGCAAACTTTTTGCTTGGGCTTGCTTTTCATGATCTACAGAATCGTTCGCACGCAAAAATATTGCGTCTTGTCTGAAAGTTTTTCTTTTCACAATTTTGTACCGTCCTTACGATCAAAAAGGTATTGTACTGCACCAAGATAACCAAATAGATGCTGTTACAACTCATATGTAACAATCACACTGATTTAGCGGGGCCCTAAACTACAGCATTAAATTGTAGTCGCACTCTGCCTTGGGTAAGTTAAAACGCTTTGCCACGTCTTGGCTTCGAAATGGCTTCGTCTGCCATTTGAGTTTTCTTTGCGTAAGTGCGACTGCGAGAGCGATCGTAAAACGGCGCATGTTTGAAATGGCTAAACATTTGTGGGCAATTGGATCGCGACCGCAGCACTTCTTGCACATGATGGTTGGCCGGCCACGCTGTTGCATTTTCCCACGCATTTCTTTCAAACAATGCTGTACACCTTCGTTTCTGGGAATAAATCAACTTTGGGCGACTTCTTGTGAACTGCTGCTTATTCACACGTTCTCGGGTGCGTGCTAGTATGTTGGTGAGGTCAAGCTTACGTCCCAGCTGCCTGTAACGATCGAAGCGTTTATGCTTATTAGACTATTGCTCTGAATTCGCACGTTGTCGTATCTTTAGTAATGGAGTCCCGGCCACGGCGCCCACATTTCGATGAGGGCGAAATGCGAAAACACCCGTGTGCTTAGATTTAGGTGCAGGTTAAGAAACCCAGGTCGTCCAAGTTTTTTTTTTTTTTATTGAGATGAGTATTAGGAGAGGTTGGCGCCTTTGTGGTGGCACAGGCTACTCCTTGTCACTTGGCAAAGGAAAAAAGTTTGCCTAAAAAGGGAGAATAGCGACACGAAAGATGGCACTCAGTAGAACACTGGATGAATAAAAAATATACAGTCCAACAGTACATGAGTCGAAAAGTTCTGTGCATAAGTCCAGTCCACGTACGCATATATAAAGTCAGATATTTAGAACAGTCATAACACTCAACACATGTAATGCACTGCAAGTACAGAACAGAATTATACATATTGCATAAAAGTTGCGATCGCCTCATAAACCAATTATGAATCACGAACATCGTTTATGTTACTCATTTAGCGCATTCGGATCATCTGATGCCTAATATTTTCCCAAAATGTTGGTCTCCTCTAAAAACTTTTTCAGAGCAAGAAGCGCTCTTTTTTGAAGGCCCGCAGTTGGCCATGGGCCAAGTATTTTTTTTAGAGTGAAAGGTCTTCTGTCTAATACCAACAAATTTGCTTGCAGTATCATTCTTTGTGGATTGTATTTAGTGCACTCGAGGAGAAGATGATGCACATCTTCGTCTGTATGGCCACAAGAACACTGTGGACTAGAGACACGTTTTATCCTGTACAGGAAGTGTTTAGTGAATGCAGTACCAAGACGCAGGCGGTGTACCAGTGTTTCAAATTTTCTGTTGTCTCTTAGATTTCCCGGCATTGTTAAGTTTATACATGGGTCTATAAAGTATAACTTAGAGTTTTTAGTTTGCTGATCAAACCAGGTAGTTTTGCTGAGGCGACAAGAAATTTGTCTCAGGAGCAGACGGACTTCACTACGCAATAGAGGAAGATTGGTTGTCTCCACGTTATTGTGCGCCCGATTCGCAGCTGCGTCCGCTGCAGTATTTCCAGGAATATTGCAGTGCCCAGGTATCCACTGGAATGCAATTACGTGGTTCAATGCGCTTGCTTTATTCCGGAGTCCCCTACTATGGCGTGCTTCATATTCTAATCGTGGTTTTGGCACGTGAAACCTCATAATTTATTTTTTTAGTAATGGAGAATGTTTGTCTCTTTTGACTGTTGATTAACTTTCTGCCAGGTGATTTACCGTGTCGCTTAAGCTTTCTCTACCGTTTGAGTTTTCTTTGCTTAACCACGTTTGCAAGAGAAATCGTAGAACCACGGCAGTTCCGAATAACCGAACTATATTGTAGGCATTTGTATTTCAATGGCAGCCCCTCTCACACATGGCGGTTGACCAACCGTGGTGCTTCAGTTTTCTTTTCGCAGTTGCTATTATTTGGGCCAGCGTAGCTGCTGACATGTGTGCGCGACGCGCTGGACAAGATTACCAGACTGTTGCATCCCCATATTGTCATTGTATTTTTACCGGAGTTATATACTCGACATTCGCCTAATTCTTTTATTGTCGCGATAGAAATTACAGGGACATTCCTAACGAAATTCCGCTCATGCGGACGTGCGCCGCGGTGGGTAGTGGCTTCGTGGGCGCTGTCTCCGCGGCGTAGTGTCGAAGGTCGCGTCAACTTGGCTCTGGAAACGCATTGTAGCTGGAAGCAGCAAGAAGCGATCACCTGTCCCAGCTGCCCCGCTTTATCACGCCAGCGTTCATAGAGCATGTTTACCGTCAGTGAGATGTGTTCGTGTTTGGCATTGCGCATGACACCAAGTTTGCTAATTTAACAAGGAAGTGAAGTTTTACTGTAATTCACACTGGCGATAACACGTCTGGCAATTTGCTCTCGCAATCACTGCTTCGCTTTTCGGGTGAAACTGCCACATTATTTACTGTTATCAGCTCGCTCGACATAGCTATGCTGACGTAGAGACTATGAGAACTCCTTTTATCTTTGTAGACAGTTGAAATGATTACAACTTCTTTTCTGACAACTGTTAGCTCAGCGAATTCGTATACATATATATTAAGCCGCAAGGCAGCAAAGTTACTGTCAGAACCTGCAGATTGCTGTTAAAAGTACAGGTAGTTAACATGCAAATGGTAGATAGCAATTTTCGTTCATATTTCGAGCACGTTTTTATTGCATACTTTACAGCTATGCGGTGTTCCTGCCATAGAACTGGTGTCACATTGGGTCGACATCATTCTTCACTGATGATCAGCACAGAAAAAAGCCCGCGGAAATCTGCTAATTTTCTTAGTACCTCTGATCTTGAAAATGCAGTTTCTTCTCTGTGCAGTTTCTTCTCTGCACTGCGTAACTCAGCGGAGAGTGTGGCGGGTGGTCGGATAGCAAGTGTTGGCCGGCAGTATCTCGCGTATTCTTCGCGAATCGCTGGGTACCATATTTGAGTTTGGCAAGAACTCCTTTACAGTGCACGGACACACACAGATCGACAAAGGCACGACGCACGCTCGACGATGTACGCATACATGAGTACGCGTCCTTGCGACTTTGTGCGGCGGTATGTCGTTATGTGGGACAGACTGTTGGTTCCACAAAGCGACAACAAGGTTAGGACAGTAAAGAGATACCGCCATTGTCGGTATCGATGGCAGATTTATTGCCTTCATTTGGCTGAGAACTGGAGCCTCGCGGGTCCTCTTTCGTGGCCGCCATCGGAGAAAAAAGCAGCTCGCAAC
The DNA here is from genome assembly GCF_038994185.2 of Dermacentor albipictus. NCBI lineage: Eukaryota > Metazoa > Arthropoda > Arachnida > Ixodida > Ixodidae > Dermacentor > Dermacentor albipictus. Next base: position 15,650,225 of record NC_091821.1, read on the forward strand.
ATCCGCAAGACGCTGTTGCCAAAGGCGACGAAAGCGACTGCAGGGCTGACGTGAGGAAGAAAGCGCAATGCCCGTATAAGCTACATTTCGCTGTCCACGCATGGCGCAGAAAGTGATGAAAAATCACGTTTTGTTCAAAGGGACATTCATGGGAATATCAGCTTGGAACTCTCAATGCATGCCCAACATCAACAGAAAGAAAATACAGGGTCTGCGTGCATTGATGAAACTTCACAAAGAAAAGAAACCTTGGGGAATTATTAGAACGGCAAGTTGGGCTAGTTGGTGTAGAGAGAGAGAGATAGAGAGATAGAGAGATAGACAGAAAGTTCAAGAGGAAATTCAGGGAGGTTAAGCAGATATGAATCTCCGTTTTGCTACCCTTCACTGGGGTTGAGAGAGAGGCGTTAGAAAGAGGACAGAGAGGAAAAGGTTAAAAAAATGCAAACACAGGCACACGCACAAAGGTCATTCCAGTTAGAGACGTTCACAAAGGCTGGTAGATCGCAAGATGCGCAGTGGCGCTTGCACAGCCTTCTTCTGTGACGTTAGGTCCTGTCGATGGCGCAGAATTCCTTCTTCCGATATTGGTCAGTCGTCCAGCTGATTGAGTTTCTGGCGAAAGGGTTCCCTCTGTGGAACGTACTGCGGCCAGTCGCACAAAATGTGGCCAATCGATTCCTCATAGCCGCAGTGGTCACAGGTTGCGTTGTCGGCCTTCTCTATGCAGAACGCACAGGCTTTGGTAAAATAACGCCTAATCACAATCGTCACAAAAGCGTGGCGTCTCCACGGTGAAGCTTTGATGGTACTCGAAGGTTTAATGCGGGATCAAGGGTGCATAGTCGGGAATTCCTGAAATTTGGCTCATTCCATTGTGACGTGGTGCACTGGCCAGCAAGCAGGTGGAGCTTCCGTGCTGCGTCAGTTTTAGAAAGTGGTATTGGTAGGGGTGGTCCTCAGTATGGGCTGAATGGGCAGCTTGATCGGCTGGTTCATTGCCGATGATCCCGCAGTGACTTGGAAGCCATTTGAAAGTTATTTTATGGTCTGCACCACTTATACGGTGAATCGTCTTTGTTGAAGTACTAGCTGTTTGGGCGGTCTGCCTCGTAAAGGTGCTAGTACAGACTGCAGTGCCGCCTTTGAATCGCAGAAGATCGTCCACTTGTGTGGCGGTTCATTACCGATGTAACGAAGGGCGGTAAAAAGCGCTGCGAGTTCTGCTGCCGTTGATGTTGTCGCGCAAGTCATCTTAAATTTGAAGGTTGTAACTTTCGCTGGTATCACGATTGCCGCAGCAGAGCTATTTGGCAGGACAGATCCGTCAGTGTAGATATGCGTAGAGTCACGGTAGTTCTCGTACAAAAGTAGTAACATGAGCTGTTTAGGAGTGGTAATGATAGATCAGCCTTTTTTCGTGATACCAGGTATTGTCAGGTTCATTTTTGGCTGAGCGAGGCACCACAGAGGAAGAGAAGATCTCGCTGCCGGAGTGAGACAAGCTGGCAATGATTCAGCATGTGCGGTTATCGTTTTGCTGAAAGAGGGGCGTGGTCTGCCCATTGGTAGAGAGGCCAGGTGGTGGCGAGGATTCTTGGCAAGATGCCTTATACGGGTCCTAAGCGCTTCAATTTCAATGTGGGTCTTGACAATGGGGTCTCTAGCGATTGCTATAGTCGCCACTGTTGATGCACTCTGAAGCAGGCCTAGAGATATCCGGAGCGCTTAAGGCTGAACACTTCGCATTGTGCGCAGATTCGTTTTGCCTGCGTTGGTTATCGCTGACAAGCTGTAATAAGGGGGGTACTGCGCTATGCGTCGGGTACACAGAGGCATTTGCTTGGATAAGTGTTAAAAATGTACGAGACAGACCAAGAGAGTCAGGATAATTTATGAATCTCCAAGAATTCCTGTAATAAGGGGGCTACTGCGCTACAAATGCACGGACAACAGTACTGGGTACTGGGTACAGTACTGGGTACTGCGCGCGTCCTGTCCACTTCTACTTCTGTAGTCCGCGTGTTAATAGCGCAGTAGCCCTCTTATTACAATAATTATTTGAGATGCATAATTTATCCTGAATCTGTGGGTCTTTCTCGTACAGGTTTAACACTTATCCAAACAAATGCGTCGGTGTTTGGGCCATTTGTATAAGTTTGTTTTTACAGACCCCCTAATTCCCAGATGCATGTGGGAATTAGGCATCTGCGAATTAAGCATAAGTGAACAGATGCAGGTTCATTTGTGTTTACGCTGTATGTAGTGGTGATGTGATGCGTAGCGGGGGGACGCTTCTATTTGTTGAGCAAGGCTCTCTATGTATTTATTTTCTAATAATGGTCGAACTGAAGTTGTGTTTTGATACGGCTTCTGTGTAACCACTGTTCTTGTGAGAGCAAGTGTTAGTAAACTGGTCTCACGAAGGTTTCCTCAACTGCTTTTTGTAGCGTCTAAGTGTTACGTTTTCTTTCGATTGTACGTTAGAGCAAAAAAGAAGACGACGCCCCTGAGAGCCGTGAACATCAGTTTACATTCATTTTCTTTTAGAGAATCTGAATTTGCTGAGTTCGCAGAACGCACGCCTGGAAAACAAAACAAGAAATAATTCGGAAAAACATGCGGCGCGTGATGAACAAGAGCGATGGAGAACTGAAAGTGGAGGCCGACGACACCAACATCCGCGAGCAGCTTCCTCTGATGTCACAAATTCTTCAAATGACTTGCCATTTCCATTGTTTATAAATACGCAAATAAATGAACTGCACATGAGCAAGAAAATTTATTTAGCATAGAAATGGTCAGTCGGCTTTTTTTTTTTTGAATGCCATGCCAGTATCGATCAGTGTGGATGGTTTCAGAAGTACGAAATTGTGCGAGCAACCGAAAGTTTGTCCTGCACTGCGAAAGAGTTCCTTTTGTTAAAGAAAGTAAGTGAATTTTTTTGCAAGTTTACGGCGCTCATATCGAAACTGATGTTAGTTTCGAAATTTCTTAAAGTTGGTGCGGTTTTGAAAGTCGCCGACTTCAATTTATCTATCTCTGTTATTACGTCTGATAGTCTCCAATTACTATTTATCCCTCAAAAATTCTCTTAGCGCTGCAGCGACAGTGGAAAGATTTTTTTGTAACTGTGTTTAGGTAATATTGACAACTGTAGGTCGTCACAGCTACCCCTTTTATCTGACTCGACAGGGGCACAGAAGACGATGAAATATATACAAGGTTGAGAGAAAGCATACTTGACCAAAAGTTCACACAGAGAAAAAAAAAAACATTTCTCGGCTTCTGAGAAAATAGAAATGTTCATGGTGAAGTACAAACGGGGTCGTTCGTAAGTGCCGCATACCGAACACAGCACTCGCGAAGATGCGCGCAACAGCAATAGAAACACGGAAACAAGGATATGTGTGATTTTAAATCGACAAGAACGCTCCGGCATTGTGCTCTAAATTAATGTAAACGTGCCGCGTTTAGATCCCTAATTGTTTAAAAATGATATGAATAGCTTGCTGAGTTCCCAAACGAAACTTAGTGGCCACTCTTTTTATACCCTTTTTATACCTTGTGCTACACTTTTTATAGTAATCGCAGTAAACGCTTATTAAAGATGATACAGTGCCACTTCAGCTGACTCCTGCTGTACAACGAAAAATCTTGATGATAGAGTTAATTTTCTAATGTAGTGCTAGTAGAATAGTGTAGTCTAGTGATAGTAGAACAAGGTCCAATAACTTGCACAGCAGAAAGTGCTAAAAATGTAGCTCTGTAGAGACATTTTGTTGTGATAGCAACTATATGGACAGTCCAAGCGCAATTCTGCCGTAGCCGTCGTCGCCGGCGTCGCCGGGGTGTTATGTGTAAAGTCCGAACGCGATAACATCGTCGCCGTGCGCCGTACGAGCGACTGAAAGCTTGCGAAGGTCAGCCGACGATCGCGGTTCAGTCTTGCGCGCGCGACAGAGGAAGGCAGGGCGGAAGCTCACCGTCCACTCCGGCGGCTGCTGCTTACGGTGCGGCCTCGCGGGCATCGTACCTTGAAAGCGATCTGCGCTGTGAAGAAAGTGCATGCGCCGAGTGCTGTTAGCTTCGTAGGCACTGTGCTTTCGACGTTTAGTTCGCGTTCAAGCGAGAGACATCACGAAGGTAAATTCGCTCGCTGCTGCTTCCGCGCTGCCTAACTCCAGCGTTTTGACTCTTGAGAGTTTCCGCGGTCATCGAGCGCGATGTGTTCATGTTCACCTGTGCGCGTGACACCGTGTTTGTTAATTTAGCTAGCTAGCGAATGTTTAAAAATTTACACGGCCGATAAAACTACTATCCTTACTTCATATAGCTGTCTACAAATTTGTCATCGCAATCGATGCTTCGCCATTCGGTTGGAACTGTGACTTTTTTCATACATTTTCTGGTATACAAGACGGACAAGCTGTTTTATCATGTAACAAATCCGTGCCTTTGCAAGAACTCGTAAGTGATGATTAATCCTTTATGTAGGTTTTGCTGCATGAGTTGAACACGCGAGCGAAATGCCTATGTGCACAAATCGTGAGCGCAATGGGAATGATGCAGAGTGGTATGCAAGGGGCAACCGCACACATTACATGGCTAAGTAACCGGAGTATACTTCCGTGCGGAATGCCTAGGTTCACTTGATACTTACATTTACCTACAACTGTGTCAATACATTTTTTACTGTCCCTTTTCAGTCTCAGTGTTCGACTGACTATATCGACATGATCAAATTGGAGCGTGCCGTGACGCACACGTGAGTGACTCATTATGTCAAATTCCGCCTTGATGTCAACAGACACAGTAATGGTGGTCCCATCGCAGCTTCGTTTCTGCTTTACATGCGTCACAAGACCCATTAATAGCGTCTATATTTCACAGGGCACAGGCCTGCGTGAGCCTGACGGGCGTTCAGGCAGTACATGGGTGCATTCTGACCACCACTGCAGTCTAGCATCGATCATCATCTCCATATGCGTACACTGGCAGCTCGTAAGGCGCACAGAACAAAGGGAATCTGAAGTTAGGGGAGATTCACCAGGTTTGAATGCAAGGAATGTCACTGCAATTGTTCACGGCGAAAGAAGTGCATTCTGACGTCTATAGGTGAGTTATAGACGTGTCATACGGGATCCCACGAACTCCTTTATGATAAGGGAGCGCGAGACTTCCTAAGGGAGTTCGACCTCAAGGTAGTTGTGGTCGTGGTACACGGCCTCTAAGCAGTTTTTAAAAGTAGCGGCCCGAGGCGCATTCAGGGATGTTTGGTTTTTGTACAAGCACAAGAATGTAACTTCTAATTACGCTCGTAGCTATCATAATTAACGCTCTCTTTATAAAAAATATTATTCTATATACTTGACGCGAAAAAAATACACCTCATTAAAAATCAAAGTGCGCTTGCTAAACATTGCAGTACTGACAGAGACGCTATCCACCCTGTGCTTATCTATTTTCCTCCATGGCGTGGCGAGTTGGCTCTGCATTCTGCTCCCCGAACTGCTGCAAGCTGCACAAAAATGCCAGATTTCGTATCTCCTGAGCTTTCCCTTTATTTTGTCGGCAGTGCCTGCGTCAGTCAGGAGTGACCACACCGAGCACTGCACGACTAGCACGACAAAGGCCACGTTTACATCAAACCGACGCGAGCGGGTCGAGTGAGAAATCTGGCTGACCGAGCCCGACGTGAGCGCGTTTGCATATGCTCTTTTTTGACGAGTCTGCACAACGACGGCACTCAGTGCCGAGCCTAGACATCAACGGGTTCGAACTGGGCTTCCGATTCCCGCTGCCATCTGCAACAGCTGTACTTAGTGGGCCTTTTTGATATGATAAGGTTGGACTGCACAGTGCCTTGTCTTGGTCTGGTCCTGATACTATTCCCGCTACCGACGCTTAAATCGTAATGTCGCGGTCTTCTTGTGCAAGTCACGGCGCTGGCGGGCAGGACCCGTCCGCGTTTAAATGCACGCTGCAAACGGGTCGGGCTGGGTCAACCCGACTCGACGCTTGTTAAGACCGAGCGGCTAGCGTTTACATGAACTCGATAGGCATATTCCAGCTCGACAAGCCCACTAGACCCAATTCTGTCGGGTTCGTGTAAGCGTCCTGAAAGACCAGATAAACATGGTGCCATCGGCCTAGGTCGAGAGTACTGCGCAGCAGCAAGCATAACTGTAGCTAACTTGTGCTTGAACTTTTGTTTAGTTCAGTATAAACGTTCCAAATATACGTACCATTCTTTTTTACCAAAATAATAATTAAATTCTCAATTTCACAACAATCAGTATGGACACGAGAGTGCTCCCTTTAGCCGCCGAGGGAGATCGCCGATCTCTTTTGAGCAAAAGTTATTCTAAACTGTGTTACGGGGGCGGGTTTTCGGTGACCTTCAGCAGCGTCTGCTTGGAGTTCACTAGGGATGAAGATTGGGCGAGGTAGTATTCCATTTTAAAACTGGTACAGCGCAACATGGAAAGGAAGAAACAAACCGGGCCGGCCAGGAGAAGGCTCAGCTTGTTTCTTCTTTTCCATGTTGCGCTGTACCAGTTTTAGTCTTCTTGGAGCTCGAACTAGATTGACCATCGGAGAGAGTCCAGCCGGGAAGACGAGACTATGTAAAACCAAATAACAGACGTTTACTAGATCGTCACGGGTGAGCGGTGCGCTCCAAGATACAAAGTACAGAAATGTTCGGCATGCGTGCTTCTAGACGCAAGGGCAGAGATGTTCACGTGGCGTCTCGCTGGCCTTTTTATACCCTACACCAGCCGGTCAACATCATTCTCTCTTTCTTTCTGGTAGAGAGCCTCGTCAGCACGCTGGTGAGCCCACACAGAGAAATTCGGAGAGAAACCATTCCCTGGCCTAGAGGCGGCGAGCGGAAGACAGAGTAGATGAGGATTTGCACTGGTGCATAAATCCGTCGCACACACCCGACGGACAAGTATTTTCATGTTGACGAGCGTGACGATTGGGCACGTCATGTCTCAGGTGTTTGGCATCCGTTCCATTGATGGCCACAGAAAGTGAGCCGTAACAACTGCCTTAGCGCAAGCACGACCTTGTGACACCGAGTGCGTCTCCCTCTAGATAAATATGGCGGAGTTAAAAGGAGTTTGCAGGCACCCGTGTGCCAGGGGTATTACCTTCAACTCGATATGAGCGCTTTCAGTTTCCAGATTTCACAAAGCGGCATATAGGACCCCGTGAGATCCCGTTGCAGTCTTCTGTCGACGCGGCACGAGTTCATGAATTCACCTGTGTTCGACACTGTACCGGGACTTGTACTCAGCTGCCATTACTTTTCCGCGATGGTTGTTTCCGAAACTCTCTAAGTTAAAGTTGAAATCCTTAGTGTGCACTGCTGCCTTACTGGCCCACTAAAACAGCGCAGAGACCCGTGTAATTATGAACGAGGTGAAAAGGGCGTAACTGAAGGGCAGAATACTTTCCAGCGCTCTGTGCCCAATCTTTGCAGCTGCCGATGCAAGACAGCCGTCAAGAACTACGCAAAAGCATGAATCTCGCCGGAAGCACTGAGAATATTAAACAACTTGCATGAAGATCGCGACATTCACATTATATGGGCACCCGCACACTCCTCCCTTCCCGGGAACTAAATAGCGCACTACCTGGCTCGAGAACTGACAGGCCGAGCAGGCGACACGCAACAAATACTGGGAACGGAGAGAGACCGGATGACCAGCTTTAATGAGATCACCAAACACTATAAATTGCGAAGGGCCCGTTTCCCCCCGGCACATTCCTCGCTAAGTAGATGGCAAGCGACGGTATGGCGCCTCTTACAAACAGACACATATCCGAACCCGGTGGCCTACCATCGCTACTACCCGGACCTTTACACGGATAGACGTACATTCTGTTAAGAAAGGGCGGACCTCCAGCATATGGTATGGGCTTGTCCTCGGGCACCCACACAGAATAAAATAAATAAGACCAGAGAGCAGTGGGCGACCGTGTTGCTCCGCTGTGCACGGGAAGACCAACTCAAGGCAATCCAGCAGGCCGAAGGTGCCACCAGGGCCCAAAGGCTCGTACCGTCATTTAGGTAGAGAGGCCTAGGTCTCCAATCTGCTGTGCACAAATGAAGTTTAGTCCTCCTCCTCCTGCCGATGCATACGAGACTAAGTGTATTGAGATTCTGAGTTATCCGATTTAAGATTAGCGTGTCGATATTTTGTCTTAGCACAGGTTATGTTGTCTTGGGCGAGGGATAATAGATTGTCTGCATCGTTGAGCGCTTGAGCTTGGCAAGCAATGAGTTATCAAAGCCTCTGCCAATTAGTATTACAGAGTGCCGATAACTTGAAATAGCAGACGAGAATGTTATCTTAGGGTAACGAATTGATCTCTACGCACTGTTTCGATATCTAATGGCCATGCTCCCCCTCTTGCAAGACCATTATACAAAAGTGTAACGTCTAAACTTGCGTGGGGAATAAGACCACCTAAGAATGTCACTGAGCCGCTGTTCAACAATCATGAACAATTCTTAATAGCCTATTGCAGGACGTTTTCAAAACAGTTTCAGGAGTGCTTCTCTATATTCCGCTGTGTGTGTTAAAACACTATAAGCTATTGCAGCGTGATTGGGAATCTGACAGAGCTCCATCACTGTATAAAGTATAACATATGCGGATATTTGCAGATCAACGCCGATTATAGGGAAGTTTACGCGACCAAGCCTAACTTCACACGCTACGTACTCAGGAACATTGGTTGTTGACATTTTTAACAAGGTTGACATCGGGTCGCTTCACGCTTATATCGTCCCTAGTCTGAGTTCTGCAGGTCGAGAATGCACAAAAAGAACATAGCTGGTGAGCCGAAATGCGTTGTCTACTCCTGCCTCTGTGGCATAATACAGAAAAACAGAATTGACCCAAAGCTTTTCTGAACTTTGAACTCTTATAGCGATGCCTATTTATATTCTACTGCATTATGTGCTTCATTTTGTTAATAGGGATGTGCGTACAAGCTGCAGAAGGTGTTCTTATCTTGTGTTACTTTCATGCATGCAGTTTCCTCGCAAGTAATTTTCATTTGACCCACAATGGACGATATCCGTTCGTACAGCACACAATTATCATCGTACAACATGATACAAACAGAAAGATTGGTAACATTATTATTGTACAATGGGTAGACGCCTAAAAACCCTAGCTGGTCAAAATTGATCCGGAGTCCCCAACTACGGCGTGCCGCATAGTCATATGGTGGATTTGGCACGTAAAACCACACAATTTCATTTAATTTAACTTTATATTATTATTGATCAGTAACAAAACAAAATTGGCCTCACAGAGGGGCACTGCACACGGGATGCTAAAATAAACACGGGAAGTTGCACGGGTAGCAAGCATCATTTAAAGTAACAAACTGTTACCTGTTTGAAAGGTAACTTCACCCGCGACCTTTCCTCTCGGTCGTTCCTCCCCTTTTCTCTGTCTGTCTCTCTCTCCAACTCTAGAACCTAATACATAAAAGAGTGTGTTAGGAAAAATGTTTGTCTAATACTTTTACTAAAAATCTTAAACGGTATCTGTGTGTTTTCCTTCATTTGTAACGACAGTAAAATATCGAGTCATTTCAACTAATGTGCGCTGGCTGAAGAACCACGGCCAAGCCATGAAATGCTAGGCATATCTTAGTACATCATGCTCTTCAAGGAGAATGATAGAGGAACAAAAGAAAGGATAACGGCAGGGAGGATACCCAGAACCGAATACTTGCGACTCTGCACTGAGGAACAGGGCAGGGTCAGGCTTATGAACTATATCTTCAAAAATTTTAAAGGCTGTTAGAGGGTAACAAAGTCAACCGACACTGACATTTGCGTTTTCTTCTGCTTTGTGCAGATGCTTAGCCATAGGACATCCTTACGGTTGTCTATTAAACTACCCTCGTTCAGGGGATCGGTGAATAACGTACACTAACCCATTGTACAGAACAGCGTTGCAGTTTGGGAGAGCTGGTATGTCATGAATTATTTAGGCTTGTAGCGCAGCTCAGAACGAGCAAAAAAGGAAGGTGGAAGGGGTAATGAAAAGGAACGGAGAACAGGGTGAGCACGAAGTTCCAACTGATGGTTTATTTCGTGACTCAGAAGGCTACTTATAAACTCAGCGAACCATGTGACATAAAGAGACAACACAAAACCAAGCAACAAAAGCAAAAATAACCACGTGAAAAATATTCAGACAGCCGGTGGCGGCAGTCCGAGATACGCCAATTCATCGCTTGGTAACGATAATGAAGGTGAGCTTACACATGCATGGCCAAGACCTATGATAGCTTTTGCTTCAATAATTTTTCTTGTAAGCTGATTACGACTGCGACCTAGAATGACGCATTCTTCTAAAACAGGTTCGCAACCACATGTTCTGCAGTGCTGCGCAAGAAACCCCCAGTGGCAATACCCCTTTTCATTACCCCTTCCACCTTCCTATTTTGCTCTTTCTGAGCTGCGCTACAAGGCTAAAAAAGTAATTGCACAGAACTCACGGTTACTTTTCAATACGGAGTTAACGCACCATCGTTTCATTGCTCGGGAATTTCCATTAAAATTTCCCCATAAAATAGTGTTCTATCGAAGTTCGGGTTAGCGCAGCGCAAACAACCTTTTTATTTGTTATAATTGTTTTTTTCCTTGCATGGTGTAAAATTTCATCGTAGCCGAAGAATTCCTTTCTCATCTAGGGAAGCCCTTTCATGGTCCGTGACTCCACAACTGCTTCCTTTAGTGGAGATGAAATATTGACGCTATAATTCAGTGGCACCGCATCTCAGCCAAAATTTACCGAAAGGTCTGCGATACGGTTGTGGGTAGTATTCTGAGATCTGTAGTTGTTAGTTCGGCAGATTCTTAGCTTGGCTGAAGAAGTTTCGGGTGCGACGTAACTGTGGTCTCGATTTTCGTTCGACATCCAGCATAGAAAAAACACCAATTATACACAACGGCACTACATCAAAACCACTTCAAATTCTCTACACCGCTCTACAGAGATGCACTGAAGATGAACAACTGGAGAAAAACATCCATTCAGCTGGGATCAACGCGATTCTTTTTTTATTATTAAAATAGGGCTTCTGTCAGGCCCGGTACACTAAATGAAACGCGCATTAGATGCACTGAATGCACAGTAAACCGAAGAAGTATTTATGAATTTCTATAGTAGCGCCCTAAAAGCATTACTGTGTCCGCTGCCGACTTGAGTTTCAGGAGGCTTTGACCTGGGAAGATACCAAAATAGCACTTGGCGTTGCCTGCAAGCGAATTTTTTTTTTGTGAGTATAAGGCCACGCCGTTTCTCAAACCATTACCATAGAGATGGAAATGTCGTCATCTGACCTTCTGGGCGCCGGTTTCTCTGCATCAAAGCGAATATCAAGTTATTGGGAAATTTCTCAATCAACGTGAAATATTCAAATTCTCTGAAGACTTTATCTGCCAGAGCTGGCTTCCTTTGTGTATACGTATAATCGTGAAATATATACTGAACAACGTTGATATAGTTGTTTTGAACAGGTGCTTCGCTTTGTGCTTCGAGGGTATTTTTTTCACACATCGTGTTCGGTATATCTCCTCTGTTAGGACGCGCATGCGTGAGGGTCGGACTCAAGAAAATATTTTCAATATTCCTTTGATGTATCTTAAGCTGCGGTTTAACAGATGCGGCTAAGAGATGTCAGGAACAGGAAAACGCGCCAAAAGCAAATAGTACTGCCGCCAGAACGTGATACCAAGAAAAGTGACTTGCTCTATGCTTATAGCTGTTATTTGCTTTGTATTTGGCTGTGGACACTGCGGGTCTCTTGTGCAAATATGTCATTTTTCACAGAGCTTGTAGCGCTCACATCTCCTCCACAGAGTTCCCTGCTTCTCGCTAGATAGTACCAAAATGATAGCCAAGCCTTTTCATTCGTTTTTGCGTTTTTCTCCTTCAGTTCTACAAACGCGTTTTCTTAACTAAGATACTGTGATAAGAGGCATTTTATTAGGCACACTTTTTACGGTTTGCGCCTGATAAACAATATCTTGGTGACCATTGCGGAGAATGTGAATGCTGCAAATTCCACATCGCGCTTTTTAAAGCGAAGCTTTCTTCGCCTCTTCCTTGGACTTTTATACTGCCTTGGCAAGATGGAGTAGTTTACACAGACGCAACGAGACGTCCTCGTGGTGACCTCATGACCGCAGTGGTATCGGATCACAACGGACGACTGATAGAACAGACAACAACGGCTGACCGAGTGGTGGAAGCGGAGGAAACCGCGATTGCCATGGCCATGCATGCGGAAGCGAATGCCGTCATCAGTGATAGCAAGCAGGCCATCGGCAATTTCGTCCGCGGTAGAAGTTCCGAACAGGCGTACCATGTCCTTACGCGGCGCCCCCTAAGCGGCTGGAAAACCCTCGTGTGGACCCCCGCTAACCTGACTGTGCCCGGCAACGCGTCGGCTCACAGTTTGGCTCGAGGTCTCACGCGCCGAGCCTCGTCCGCGGATGCGGACGGCGTGAACGAGGAGGAAAGACACGAGGAACCCTGTGAGGCTTATCACGACATAACCCATAGGCATCGCTTGAGGCGTCGCGCGTTCCGACCACCGGCGAAGCAACTCGATAAAACGCAAGCCGTCGCGTTTAGGAGACTCCAGGCAAACACATACCCACACCCAAAGTACATTAACAAAATCACAGGGGCAAGGAAAGCGACCAATGTAGGCTCTGTTCAGAAACAGGAACACTCACACACATAATGTGGGAATGCACCTCGCTCCCGTTTTCTCATCCCCCCGTAAGCAGCGAGACTGCCTGGACAGCCTGGCTCAGGTCCGGGGACGTCAACCGACAGCTTGAACTGGTGGACTCGGTGGAGAAGGCCAAGCAGGCCCAGGGCCTCACTTGAGCCCGATCCCTCAGCCACGTCCCGCTTTCCCCTTCCCGCTTTCAATAAAGTCTACCACCACCACCACCACTGCCTTGGCTGCTGCCACCGCCGCTTCTGTGTCAACACTTCTGTGCCCGCCGCGGTAGCTTTGTGGCTATGGCATTAACAGAGGTCGTGGATTTGATCCCGACCGCAGCAGCCGCATTTCGATGCGGGCGAAATAGAAAACGCACCTGCACTTAGATTTTGGTTCCCGTTAAAGAAAATCCAGATGTCAAAATTAATCCGGAGTCCGCCCCTGCGGCGTGCCTCATAATCCGATTGTGGTTTAGGCACGTACAGCCCCATAATCCCGTTCAATTTTAATACTTCTGCAACGATACGATGTGCCATGTGAGGAAATGATAAAGTTCAACCATCTCAGAGGTTACAAAATATGGCGCACAACAACGCCTCAAGCAAACACATTTCCCTTTGTGTTCTGTGTACTACGCCGACAAGCAGCAGTGGTACACGCTGGGGAAACGTTTAACATCAACTAATCACTCTCGTGTTAGACTAAACGTTGAAGGAATTAAGCTTTTGCCGTCAACATCACCGCTAATTCTTGTCAATCAAAGCAACCAGCACGGATAGCTTCTCTTACATCGATTCCGACAGTGCGTGGAATCTGGGGCACTATAACGTAAAAGTATTCCAAACTTTTCCATTCCAATTCTGCAATCAGCCCACCGCGATTGGCCACAAACTGTCTGTCAAGCGATGTCACGAAAAGCATGATAGCTCCCCATCTGATCTGACGGGTACACACTGATTATGCATGATTTGAGCGAACCGGATTTGACCGAACCGGATTTGACCGAACCGGATTTGACCGGAAAAATAGTTATTTTTATTCGACCCCTTTTCGCCATTAGCCCTCGGCTATTGGTAAGAGCTTTCAAGCTGCACCCTCTTTACCTGCCTGTCACGCGACGTCACAAAACCACAAAAACTCCCCACCTCAAAATGACGTGTGCGCGTGAAAGATGCATTAATATGCCGAACAAAACTGAATTTTCTTCTGAATAGCTGCAGGCTGTCCCGTTCCGAAAGGAATAAAATATGGCTGCCGCCGATCACTCACGCATGTGTAATAAAACTTTCTTCGTGGCATTGTAACGTTTTCGAGAACTTTCGGCAGGTTTACGACCTCGTTCTGCCAACTCTTCTGCCAACTCAATCGCGGTGGCTCGCCGCGATTGTCGACGAGCCACCGCAAGCTAAGTAAGAGAAAGCGGACCAATCGCAGACGCCGGCACCACCCTCTTCATCTGGTTATCGAGTTTCAGTTCAGTGGCTCGGCCCCATAGAATCCCTTTCCACTTGCGTGCTCCTAGCCTCTTGTGTGCCAATTAGAAAAGAGAAGCTGCTCAGTGTAGGCAATGTTATTCGTTTTTTCAAACAAAGTGACCTCCTATGAACGAGGAGAGCGTTTGATTGGTCTGTTCAGACAACCCTGCGGGTGACCGCCCGATGCTTGCGTCTGCGGTTACGCAAATTTGACGTCAGGAGATTGGAACAAAACATATTGCAATAGTTTTACGTTATAGGGCCCCTGAATATTTTTTTGCATAAAACTGTTTAATGTATTATTTTCTGTCTATTTGAAAAGTAGATATAGCTGTCAATGTACGCCGGCTGCAGTATGGTCTTTTTTGAATAATAATAATAATAATAATAATAATAATAATAATAATAATAATAATAATAATAATAATAATAATAATAATAATAATAATAATATTTGCTGCTCATTCACTGGAGACTTTGAGTGAGGTGCCCGCTCCCCAATGAACATTTACGATGATTTATGACACATGTGTTGTGCCTCAAACAATCCGCCATGATGGGCCAGTGGAAATGGTGTTGTGTTCCGAAGCTCGAGGTCGTGAGTCCGACTCCCGGCAGCAGTGGCCGCATGCCTATAGAAGTGGAGTGCTAGACCACTTCTGCACCGCTAAAGAACCCCGTGTGCTCAAACTCAGTCCCCTACCATGGCATCTTTCACAGCCCTCGTGTTCCTTCGGTAAGTTAAAATGCATGAATCCGAAACGAATATCGTGCTGAGCGAAGAAAAGGTCAAACGAAGCAGTCACTCCTATAGCGACGTGTGCCATCGGCACAAGTGCATGACAGGGTTACAACGCCGCATGTTGAGAGGGTGCGTGTAGCACTACTTTTGTAAGGCTTCGAAGGAATCGAGTATCCACGGGTAAACTATGCATGCCCATACGCTGCTGGAAAAATGAACTTTGCGCAAGGATGGCCCAGTGCGGGCCGCAGTGGCATAACTTTTTTGCGTTTTTGGTGCTTTTATTGAAGGCGGAAAGAAAAGATTCAGCGAATCGCGGGGCGAAATTTCTTGGTGCACTGGTGTGAAAAGATTATGAGCGAAAGGTAGCGCGATGGAAATGACTGATTCCGGTATGTTTTCGGTGGCGAGCAACAAGCATCTAAGAAATTCACGGCTCAGTGGTCCATAACATAAAGTAACCTGTATTTTATTGAAAGACAAAAAGCGATACACTCACAAAAAAAATAACACTTTCGCAGTGGCGTACAGGTACTCTTGAGAATACCGAATAGCCTTATCCTCCTACATATGATATCGTTTTTTTAATGCAGTTTGACTTACATTAGAGAGGACATTATGTAGATTATACCAAAATACTCTCGTATGCTAAAAAGGAGCTCGAAGTCCTCAGATATGTAAAAAAAAAAAACAATGGCATCGGTGTAAAATACCCGGTCTAAAGGCACTATAAGATGCCAAAAATAATCGCAAGAGGTCACTCTGTACTACTGCGGTAAATGTTCAACCGATTTCTCTATGAGTGCAAGTATTGATGTGATGATGCAAACAATCCAGCCATCTACACGTTGTTTTATACTCGGCTCATGCTCGCGCACACACTCGTGACGCTCAAGTACTTGGCTCGAGAAAAACCGGGCCAAATTCAGCAAAATACATATTTTACTATCCTGCGCGCTGTTGCATCAGTATACGCCCACCATTCGACCCCCCTCGCTTTTTTTTTATCATTGAAACGTGTATTCAATCACTACGTTCACTCAACCCTGAGGTTGGCAATATACGGTAGCTCCGGTTTACTGCTTGTAATATATGGGGTCGTAAACAAGGCATTAGCTTTTAGTTTTTCACATACGAAGGATTTCATTATTCCTCAGCAGCTCAAAATTCGCGGCGTGCATACACACTGCTAAGTTGACTTCACCGCCAGAGCTTTCGGCTGGTTAAGGCACGGGTGGCTTCACCTATCGCTTCGCTGTTGTCCCATGCAGGCGCAGGCTGCTTCGCCTAAATGTGCTTCTCTTATAACTGCCTTACTTTTTGGTTTAGCTCGTTTCGTTTAGCCTGGCGTGCACATGCTTGATTATACGGTCCTATATTTCGTATTAGAGAGCACATTAAAGCCAGCTTTCATCGAGATCACCACGCAAGACAAGCTGGACGGAGCGTGAAATTGAACCCGCTACGAGGGCCTGCGAAAGCCAGAAATAATTAGTTCTACCTCGGATGCGTGTTCTGCTCGTGCCAGCGACCTCGGCCACGGTTTGTGTAGATGAGGACGCCCCCCCCCCCCAACCGTCCCCTTCCTCACCCTGCACCCCCCCCCCCTATTTGCAATTCAACGAATGTTTTGCTTGCCGTAATGACACCGCGTGGTAGACAGGTACACGTGCGGCGCATCGGGGTATTAAGTATATACCAGGTGTTTTCTTTCAGGCGCAACACCTTTTTTTTTTTGAGCCTGTCATATCTGGACCCTTGCTGTTTTTGCAGAGCAGGCTACGTGGCTAGGCGTACATTAGTACATTAGTATTGAAAAAGATCTCAGCAGTAATTTTGCTATATTTTACTAAAATATAGAAACACACGATGCAGTTTTAAGGAAAAGTGATCTCGTAACTATACGGTGTGTCGCGCCTTTGACTCAATGCCAATCGCATTAACGCTGATATTCGCTTGCACTGTACTTTTCGGAGAATGCCCTTCTTCCTTTCCACGCCCCTCGATGCTACCAAATTATTAGCAGAAAGCAGTATTTAAACTTCAACAACTTTATGCCCTCATGATGGCACTGCCAACCAGTGGCCAATAGGAACAACTTAACGTCTATGGCGTTGCGTATTTAGTAAACACTGACACTGTGCTGACATCCATTATTTAAAAAAGAAAAGCCATTTCAAATAATAATTACCGAATACGAGCGCCCAAAAAAGTTATCGCACTTGACTATGGGAAAACGGCCAATAATAATCGCTCCGCAGAATAGGGCCTTTTCGTCGCCGCCGCACTCGCACATGAACGCTGAAGCAGAGTCACGACAGCCGAGTAACGGCGGTTTTCAGCCGGGGATTCAGCCATTTGGCTTGAACAGAGATATAACGGCGCTTGGCTGTACAATAAGCGGAGGAGGTGCTTTTGCTGGTGAAGGCCCCTGCTCCATATGTTACAACATGTCACCAACAGCCCAATGGAGCGCACTTCGCATTTCTCATTTTCTGTGGCCACGTATGCTAGTTCTAAAAAAAAGGGGGAAGAACAAAACAAGAGAGAGAGAGAGAAAATCTTGTAGGACTTGAGCGTTTTTGGAATCGTAGCCACTGGGTCAAAAGTGGCAAGTAATGCAGAAATTGAAGTTTCGCTCAAAAGGACGCAACAGTGATATCGGTACCTGGTGCATTACTACCGCTGTGCCATTTCACAACACCGCTTTGCACGTTATCACCTGGAAACAACATTAGAGCAACAAGCGAGTGATCTGTTTTTTGAAATCTCTATTCTTGTTTCCTTGCCTTTTCTACTATGGAACGCTTTGCTTCCGACTTCACGTCTTTCATCTCGGTACTGGTATAGTGGGCACCTTAATATATGCATCCGAAGTTTATTTATTGTACAGAAGGTGAGGTAACTAAGCAAATAGCTCGGGATTACTTTGGCCACAGGAGGATATACATGCTAAAATAACTCGAGGTGATTATAAAAATTAAAGCAATGTCTTTCAAGTGAGAGATTCAGATGATCTATCGGATACGTATGATGCGGGAATCCAAGCACGTCATCCGAAAATTTGATAACCGCTTGCACACATGGAAAAAAAATCGCGCTGCTGACTTCTGCGAAGTAATGAATTCGCTTAATGACCATAGCTAATCGGCCAGCGAGCCTCGTTCATTACCAGAAAATAGATATGACATCTCTTCCGCTGGCTTCCGCTTTTACCTGGTTTTCGTTTTGTTCAACGTCTTGAATTTTCATCTCCCGCCTTCCCCGCGTTTTCTCTGGCGTAGTAACATATGAGGCACAATCCTGAAGGTTAACCAAGAACCCCTAACAATTCTGGAAGGCCAGCCACCTGCAAAATGTTTCGTATAACATAGATTCCCACACTGCGTGGGATCGGCACAATGGTTTCTGCAGTGCTTAGTCTCAGTCGAAATGCAGATCGACGAAAATACGGTAAAATTGATCCCTATGAAATTCCTTGTGAAACTGGGAAAGAATAGTTAAGAAACTTATGAAAAGTTTCAAAAGTCCTGCGCAAAGGATGCAGTACAGGAAAGAACTGTGTTCAAGTGGGTTCAGCGTCTTTTTTTAAGGTCGTGAGGAACAAACAGACGGTGCAGGATCAGGACGCCTCTACACCTCGTGAGAAGATGAAAACATGGATCGTGTGCCTTCTCTTCAATTCAGTGACCACTGGAGGTGGGCGAATATCAAATTTTTCTAGTAAGAACCGAATCCGCATAGTAGGTATTTAATACTGAATCGCATAACGAATAGTCAAACGAGGATGCACATACTTACCGCAGGAATATTTATTTCATTATAATTATGTAAAGTGCTAGTACTGGATACAGCAAAAAGGGCAGCCAAATATAAGGGACAAGGCATAAGTTTATAACACATGCTCAATAATTATAATTTAAGATACTGCATGAAAGCGCCGCAGGAATATTAGAGCTTAGCTGATTGCAAACAAGCTTTACAAGAATTAATGGCCGCCGTATATTTAGCCTTTCAAAGATGCTAAATAAGTGTTTTCTGAAAAAAAAAATATGTGAGAAGTTGTGTGGAAAGCAGAAGTAAACCTACTGAAGGACTTGTGTGCCATAGATGCATGTAAAAGGGACCGCTTCAAGGAAAACATCACAGTTGATAGCGCTAAAGATAAAAGAGCTAGATGAATAGGCTACAAAAATACTAAGTGACAGATTACAAGCAAAAATCCCATATTGCTTGTAGGCTTCCGAACGAAACATACTGAGAAGCTTGCATTACACATTCTGCTTCTGTATTGCTTCGAAAACTCTTGTAGTTGTCTCCCTTCTAATAATCTGTGATGCTTTGTTTAGCAGACAGAGAACAGTAACCAGGCTCTAACGCTCTGCTGTAACAAAATAATTGGTTATTTTCGACTATTCGAAAATACCGAGAACTTGTTTTTCGAATACGAATATGAATAGTTAGCGTGTAGTATTCGATTCGTATTCTAAACTTACTCGCCTACTCCTAGTGGCGAGTGTTAGAGTTAGATCAGAAGCACTCAGTTGCCCTGGGAAATTTGTTCCGTTTGCCAAATTTTTATTGAAAATTTGGAAACAACAAGGTTTCCGCCATGGTGGTGCCGGAGCTACTGACTCCTGAACAAATGATGCGACGAGAAGAATGTAGCAGTAATGGAAAAGCTTCAGGCAATAGCGATGAATTCTTTCAAAAGACATAGCCGGCTTATTCGATCCCTTGATATGGTGAGGCGTACATCTGCGATATCCATTCTAACGTGAGGAGCTTTATTGCTCGGCGGCCAGCGCAACCGCAGCAAAAGAATTGATCAGCAAGAGAATCGTTACGAGACAGGGCCCTCCCTTCTTTCTCTCCACTTTTACTCGCACACACCGGCCTGATAAGTCAGCGTGTAGGAAATACATTGACAGTTTCGTCGTATTATATTTTTTCTTTCGATGTCTAGCCCGTTTCGGTACTGAGGGGCAGCTTTTCGTGGCGACTATTTTGTTCGACCC
Organism: Dermacentor albipictus; assembly: GCF_038994185.2. NCBI lineage: Eukaryota > Metazoa > Arthropoda > Arachnida > Ixodida > Ixodidae > Dermacentor > Dermacentor albipictus. The sequence goes on from NC_091821.1 coordinate 15,670,243, forward strand.
GATTCTCTGGCCACGAGATGAAAACTGTCGGGTCACCGACGACAGTCTCGCGTCAGCGTGGCTCCGGTGCGCTGCACTTCTCGTCAAGGAATGGATTCGCGAGCTCGCCCACGCCCCCGGAGGGGAGACGTTGTGCGGCAGGCGACTTGGTCGCCCCAGCCGGAACAACGCGGGGCTCCCCTATGCCGCGCACAAATATTGATTCGATGTATATATTTGCTTTGTCGGATTACAGACATTCATTTCACTGACTGGTGGTGCGTGTAACATGCATGCTGTCAACACAGCCCGAAAGGGAGGAGCCGCATACGGTTCTTTCGAGATTTTATTTCTAAAGTTACTCAGGATTTCGCAAAGTTGTACGCTTTTTTTTTTCCTGTCGTAGTTGATTGCGCAAAAACAATTTTGACGTCGCCGACCTTGATAGTTCCATGGCACGGTGCATAGTGTTGACAGGCATGCTGTGGCGGTCAGAGGGCGAGATTTGACAGCCATTGTCAACAGGTGAAAGAAACCCAGGCCCTGTGGTTGGCATTTCGGGGCGACGGCTGAGAATGTATAGTGAATAGGCGTCCCACTGAAATGGTAAAGAGCTCCTCTCGCTACCTCGGGTGCCACTCATCGAATCAAATATTGATTCAATGTATAAATTTGCTTTGTGGGATTACAGACATTCATTTCACTGACTGGTGGTGCGTGTAACATGCATGCTGTCAACACACTGCTGCAGTTGCTTTAATGTATGCGCAAAACACGCCCGAATGGAAGACGCGCGTGCTCTTCGGGCACCAGAGAACAAACGCTTCCGAATACTTGAACAACATGCTGCATGAAGCATTTAACAACATGCTGCATGACGAATATACCTCCGCTGCCAACAGTATTTCAGTCGTGAACAAATCAATTTCATTGGGGAGATGGAGGTGCCGGCTGTCGTCGTGCGTCACCAGCCTTATTTTGCCATATACCACAGCACTCATGGACAGGTGACATAGAATAAGAGAAGACCACCACCAAGCTATCGCTAAAGGGCATGAAATTATATTCCAGTCGCTACCTGGACGTACCGGCACTGCTGGTAATGAGCTCGCCGATGAAGCCGCCCGGTCGACGCACCTGGGAACCCGATCAGTTGCAATTCAGTTGTCCAGCACCGACGTTGCAAGAAAACTTCTTATCGTGGCTAAAGCTATGACACCAAAATACTGGTCTTCCCCGAACATCTCGAAGTGTCACCTTTATAGACTTTATGTATTCCTAAAGCAACAAGCGCAGTAAAAAATTTCCCACTCTAAGGCGACAGTTTTGCGCCGCCTCTGGTTCGGGGTGGCATTTACGAAGGCCTACTCCTTCCGCATTGGAATAGGGGATACACCCATGTGCGACTCTTGTGGAACCACAGAAACGATGGAACACATCCTATGTGTCTGTCCCCAATACGACGTCGAGCGTGAAGCTCTCCGGACAGCACTGAACTCTAGAATATTTTCGGACATAAAGATCCTTGGACCATGGCCGTACACGTCGATGGCACAGAACGCCACGAAAACGTTGTTGTAGTAGTTCAAATCGACAGGTCTTCGCGACCGTGCGTAGACTCGGTGCGAACCTTCAGATGAGTGCGACACCGTGCTCTCTCTGTCTTCTATCTCTCTTTTTTCATCCCTAGACCCCTTCCCCTGACTGCAGGGTACCCGCCGTGGTTGCTTACTGGCTATGGTGTTGGGCTGCTAAGCAGAAGGTCGCGGGAACGGATCCCGGCCACGTTGGCCGCATTTCTATGGGGGCGAAAACGCCCTCGTACTTAGATTTAGGTGCACATTAAATAACCCTATAGGTGGTCCAAATTTCCAGAGTCCCACACTGTGGCGTGTCTCATAATAAAATCATGGCATGACACGCAAAAACCCGTATTATTTAAATTAGTGCAAGGTAGAAAACCGGCTGTGCGTCTAGTTAACCTCCCTGCTTTTTCTCTCTCTCTAGCTGCTCGTGCTGTCGCTGTGCAAGGGCCGCGAACCCAACGGAATAGTAGAGCTTAGAGAGATTCATGCTTTTGAACCAGTTTTGAGTGCTGGACATTTCGAGTATATCCCAGGGGCGTTTCCGTTAGCGATATTCAGGAAAAGATATTAAAGGCGCTGTGGCCGCGGCGGGCAATGCCAAAGCCAGAGCAAAAGAATCAAACTGTATATTCGGCCAGCTAGGCCGTAACGGAAAAGGTGAACCACAAGCACAGCAGTGCCAGGTGCTCGCTGATATAGGTGCGCCAGCAAGCAGAACGGCTGCAGACACATTACACGCGCGTACACAACTGCGAAGCGACTAACCACGTAACAGACCCAAGAACACACCTCTGATAGTACAACACAACGACGCCACATGAGTGAAACCCACAACGCGCCTGTGATAACACAACAAAATGCTTTTTTTTTTGAAGAGAAGGTGTAGGAGGTAGCTGAGACAATAGGCGAGCAACGCCTGATGGCTTCTCGGCCTCTTTTACATGAATAAACAAGAATTTGGCAAGTAAGAGTTGGGACAGACAGATTCTACACATATCGAATAAAAATGCAGGGGTACAAGTTGAAACAAGTCACAATAGTTCAGTTGTAAACAAATGAGTATCAAGAAAACCATTAGAAAGAGATTATGAATATATAAATTTAATTGATGTATATTACAGAGTGCTTAGTATTAAAGAAGATGTTCTTTATTCTCTGTCTGAGATATATGTGGTCTCTGTATTTGCATGGTGTGGCCGTCTGGACTCTTTAGCCTAGTCGACAGTTGTGGAGTGGCGCGGAAATAGCTGCTGCTCTACACAAACTCGAGACATAGCCCTGCACAGAATGTAACACTTCTTAGAGACTCGAAGCAGGCATTGCAACAACTCTGTCGCTGTCTACCGTCCACCAAGCTCCCGCGCAAGTCACTAGCCCTGGTGAACGAACTCAGCAATAAAGGCTTCTCGCAGAAGTTTCAGTGGATTCCCTCCCACACAGCTATTGCTGGCAATTAAAAAACAGGTGATCTTGTATACGCAGTGCTCTTTCACCCTTTTAAAGCAAGGCTACTAAGGGTTATAAAGTTACAAAACTGGACGCCCGTATGGGCTTTCGGTCGCTTTGGGTTCCACCACATGCGCCCTGCGTGACTAAGTGATTTTGTCCGAGGGAGCATCGCTTCGACATAGAATAAAGACAGAAACCCTTTCGCCGTAACGTCAGCGTTGGACTACCATCGAGTCACGTCGGTTCCCGCGATCAATTTGCAGCCTTCAGATCTACCTTGTGCACCGACTCACGACAGTGCGCATGGCAGCAGCAGAGGAGGCAGCAGGCTCGGTAACCCGCTTTGCCTTGCGATACCGGTTATAGTAGGTATGTTCCTTATAGTAGGTTCGTGCTACATGTTAGCGTGATGATGACCGTTTCTGGCTGCTGCTGCCTTGCCCACTATGTCTTAAGCTTCTTATTTCTTGTCTCGCACCCATCCCGTTGATCTGTTGACTTGTGGTGACGTTGAAGCTAATCCTGCTCCTCTTACGGAGAAAGAAATGCTGTCTGAGTTACTCGCATTCCGAAAAACAACGAAAGCAGCTATTCAAGACATACAGGCCAATCAAAAAGACATCGTAGAAGAATTCGGCACGCTAACCGAACGTGTTGATGCCCTTGAGCGCCACATGAATAAATTTATCCTACTGCCTAAACAAGTGAAAGAAATGGAGAAGGTGAAAAGTCAAACACAATCGAAATTAGCATTCCTCGAGGAAAAAGTAGATGATTTCAGAAATCGTAGATGTAGAAATTACTTGATTGTTTATGGCCTGAAAGAGCCAAAGAAGGAAACTCCTCGGATGCTCCCAAAAAGTATCAAGGTAATTCTTGAAAATAAATAAGTTATGAGAACGACCGCTGTTGAAAGATGCCACAGCCTTGGCCAAGCAACCGAAAACTAAAATAGACCCGTTATCCTTAAGTTACTTGATTAACGTGAGAATGTGTCTATCTTAAAGGTTTCGGAATAGTTAAAGGGCTCTGCGTTGTCCATATCGGAAGATTTTTCATTCAGGGTTCGTGAAACACGCAACAACATTGCGAAAATTGACGAGAAAGAGAGAGAGAATGGTGCTAAAGTAAAACTTCTCTACAATCGACTGAGAGTCGAGGACACCTTGTTGCGTTGGGATGGAACAAAAAATGCACCTGTTAAACTAAAGAAGAATGAAAAATGACGAAAGAAGTGAAACCCTCAATCACTCAAAATTTTAAATGCAAACTGTACGAGTGTCATTAGTAAAACTGCTAATTGGAACGAATCTTCTTAGCCTATAATCCTGATATTACTCTCCTTATAGAAACTTGATTGCATGATACAACTGATGACAGTGAATTTGTTCGACAGGGCCACCGCGGGTTAGACATGACCGTGGCAGTAAAGTTGGGGAAGTCTCGATTATTTTTACACAATCGCTACAAATTTAAAAATTGCCACACATACATAAGGTATATTTTTACAGAGCGTATTCCGGAAAGACGAGGTATGCCATCGGGGCTATTTATCGGCCACCCAGCACTTCCCCTGATGTTCTTGATGACTTAAGTAACTATCTTGTTGCAGATGGAAAGCTTGGAAATCAAATTATTTTGACCGGAGATTCTAATATACCGCATATTATTCGTCCGCTTTCTCTTTGAAACAGTCAAATGACAAAATTGTAGAAAAAAATGATCAGAATTGCATTTTTTTTCTCCTATTAGAAACTGTCGATGAATTCTACCAGAATTCAGAGAAACTCTAGTTCAATACTGGATCTCTTTTTTATAAGTAGGACAATTGCTCCTCAAGCTAGCTGTGATGGCCTCCCCGGAATATCTGATCATCAGGCTACGATACTCACACATTCTGATGAATATAAAGCCAATAGATATTGAAGGCAAAGAAAGCATCGGGAAAATTAGCTGTAATTGAAATTTGAAAATACTGCCGAAAAGGAAAATGAAAGTGGGAGCAAAACCCACAACCTCCTCATTACGCGTACGTTGCACTACCAATTGTGCTACGGCGGCGGCTATCAATCCGTCCACTAACTTGGGTATTTATGTTCCAATAGATCTAGCCCTAGGTGTGCTAGCCCGCGCCACTCAGAGCCAATGTGTGTGGATGTGGAACATCCTCTTTTTTGCCCGATGGCGTCACGTAGCACGTGATCTTCGGAGAGTCGGCACTTGGCTAATAAACCCTCGCATGCTAGTTAATGACATCAAGGCTGCCAGATTCGAGAGCATCGCTATGTATAAACGAGAGAAGAAGGAGAACCGAGGGTCTCGATTTTGTTGGTAACGAATATACAGATAACAGAGAATGAAGCCAAGGAAAGCATCGCTGAAATTAGGTGTAGTTGAAAGTGAAATGTCGAAAATAATGAAGGGGAAAGGGGAAATGAAAGTGGGGGAAAAGATGATATTCTAAGTAAGAATGCAAGAGGGTCGCTATCCCTATGTTTTAACGTGCCGATGATACTTCATTATTGAAGTTGCTTTCATTTCTATATGATTCTTTTTCAAGTAGTACTCCTGATATTCAATCCTTATGGAATCGTTTTAAGGACCCTACAAAAGAGTGCAATGAACGATTTCTTCCATGGATTGCAAATACATCAAAAGAAAAGAACCCCTGGATTTCCGGGGAGGCGGGGCAGTTGCAAAGGCGAGGAAAACGGCTAAAAAATAAAGAAAAGCACGATTTGAAGAACGTAGGTGCTCTCTAGAAGCGAATAACTGAACATTCTTCTGAAGTCAAGGCAAATATGCCGGCAGACAAGGAAAGCTATTACGGAGAGGAGCTTCCCAACTTCATGTCGTCGTCTCCTGAGAGGTTCCGGAGGCTTGCTTCCCCAAAGCTGCGATCAGTGATGTTTTTGAAATTAACGGTAAAGAAGCTAGCGAATATTTTGTTATTTCTGATGCTTTCAATAATCATTTTACATTTGTCTTCACTAAGCATAACAGAGTCCTCGAAAGTTTTGATGTATCCTGTCTACCAATTACTGATATTACGATTAGTAAGCAGGGAGCTTTAATTTACTTCTGGAAGTTGATGTAAAGAAATCTTCTGAGCCAGGTGGAATTCAGAATGAATTCCTAGGCCATTATTCAGAGTGCGTTTCGAAGTATGTTACAATTCTATATTCTAAATCTTTGAGTGAAGAGCGAGTTCCAGATGACTGGGTAACTGCCAGAGTCAAGCCCCTTCACAAGAGTGGAAGCACACATTGCGTTACTAGTTATCGCCCAATCTCTTTAATTTCCACTTGTAAAATTCTTGAAAATAGAATACATCGACATATTTAGAAATTTTTAGAGAAGTATATCATTTTGTTAACTTCTCAACATGGATTCAGGAAAGGGTTTTCTGCTTCCATTCAGTAACTACTGTACATGGTTTTGCTCGACTTGTAAATTCCAGAAAACAAATTAATGCAATTTTTATGGATTTCGCTAAAGCTTTTGAGAAAGTCTCTCACAATAAACTACGCTTTAAACTGCATACGTTTAAAAACTCTCAGCTTGTAAATTCGATTTCTGCTTATTTTACAAATTGAAAACAATAAGTTTTCTTCAATGAACATTGCTCTCAAACAGGAACAGTTGAATTTGGTCTCCCTCAGGGCTGTGTGCTTGGGCCTGTTTTGTTTACGTTATTTATAAGTTATATAATACATGACATACCTGTCAAAGTTAAGTTATACGGAGACGACTGCATCTTTTACTCGGAAATCAAAAGCCAGCTGGATCAAATTCTTTTGAATGAGGCACTCCAAAGGATGGGTTATTCGTTCGGACGATAAATGGCAAATATATGTTAAAGGGAAGCTGAAAGGTTTTCCAGAAAAAATGAGTTAACAACTGTACATAATGGTTCTCAACCCTCCGAATTCGAATATCGTATCGAAATTGAGCGAAAGAAAGCGCAAATATATTTTATTTCGACGAAAAGTGCAGCAGCGCACACGCCCAGCTCGCGCGTCTCGTTTCCGCCTGTGATTGGTCGGGCGCCTCGTGACGTCAACACTAGTAACTGACCGCTGCCGCTACACATGAAGCGCGGTGCCAGGTAGTTTGGTGCTGTTTTTCTGAGGCAGTAATGGAAAATTTAGAGACTGCGTTTTTCTGAGGAGTTCGGCGTTACTCCCTACATGTACGAGCCGATTGCGAAGAGCCGGCCTCTCGAAGAAGCAAACGATGCTGGTGTGAGCAGTGCTTTCGACGCGAACGAAAGCAAAGTCTTGGGATCTCCTCGTGTTGGAAATACTCTTTGGTGAGTATGTTTTTTGCAAAGCGATCGAGTGATCTCGCCGACCTTTCGCCGATCTAGTGAGCTCGTTTCCGGTCAAACAACTGTAGTGTTGTGTTCCTGCATGCCTCCTCGTGGAACGTAAGCGGGGATGTGATCGTCGGCATTTGTGCGCTGTCCAAAGCTGTCGGCAATCTACAAAGACGGTTTAAACGCGTGAAAAGCTTCCCGGTACAGGCAGTACGTGTAGTGACCTTCATCTGTCGACTACCACGTTGATCACCATTCACGTTGATTACCACTCACGTTGACTACCACGCACGTTGACTGCCACTCTACATACACGCAGACGCACCAACAAAGGAATGCAGGGTCGAACGAAGCAGATTACGATGGCACGCACGCAGAAACAAGCGCGGCCAGGCACGGTCGCGGACGCTATGGAGAAAAGAGAAAAGTAGAAGGCAGGGAGGTTAACCAGAATAACGTCCGGTTGGCTAGCCTACACCGGGGGAATGGGAAAGGGGAAAACAAAGATCGCAGGGAGAGAGAGGAGGGAAGGAAAGAAGGAAATTGCGGCGAGTTCGCTGACGCGTGTGGTCTTACAGAAATTGCATTAATAGTCACAGATGGTCGCACAAACCCGTCGTCCATAAGAAACACAAAAGCGTCTTCACCGCTTTATGGGCCGACGGGCGATGGGGGCGGTGTTCCAGCAGCACCTGCACAGAAAGCGGCCGATTTTCCAGTTTCTGGAACGCTTTGGCAAGTTCTTGTCTCTCTGGGGCATATCTTGGACAGTGGCACAGCAGGTGGTCGATGTTTTCTTCGGTGCCACAGACCTCGCATGCTGCTCTATCAGTCACTCCAATTAATGTAGAGTATACCTTTGTGAAGGCCACTCCTAACCAAAGGCGGCAGAGAAGCGTAGCTTCACGTCGAGGAAGTCCGAGTGGAGGTCGGAGTTGCAGGGAGGGGTTTAGTCGATGCAGTCGCGTAAGCCGCAAGTTGGGCGAGTTCCACTCGGTCACTGTGAGACTGCATGCCAGGTGTCGAAGCTGCCTTGCAGCGTCCGTCCTCGAAAGCGGAATTGGAACGCTTTGCTCTTCCTGATGCGCTGTGCGAGCAGCGTTATCGGCGGAATCATTACCACTGATTCCACAATGGCCAGGTACCCATTGAAAAACGACCTCGTGACCTTTTTGTTGGACATCATGGTAAAGTTTCACGACTTCCTATGTCAATTGGTGATGACATCCGTATCGGAGAACTGACTGCGTGCACTGTAGTGCCGGTTTTGAATCACAGAACGCAGCCCCTTTTCTAGGTCTTTCAGAATCAATGAATTCCAGTGCTCGACGCAGGGCTGTTAGTTCTGCCGCCGTTGAGGTCGTGACATGCGATGTCTTGAACCGCAGTGTCATTCCTCGCGTTGGTATAACCACGGCACCAGAAGAACTGCATGACGTAGTCGATCCATCGGTATAGATGCGCACATGGTTGCTGTACTTTTCACTCAGAAGAAGTAAGCTCAGCTGTTTTAGAGCAGGGGCCGGTGGATCTGTCTTCTTCTGCAGTCCCGGAATTATTATATGTACTTGTGGACGGCTCAAACACCACGGAGGAAACGCTGGCTTGGCTGCAGGTGCGTACCCTGAAGTAAACGACGCACGATGTCCACTGACAATACCGCTAAATGTCGAGCAGGGCCTTGCAGCAGTGAGGCTCGCCAAGTGGTGGGAAGGGGTCCTAGCATAATGCCTGAGATGCATACGCATTGTCTCAATGGTAATGTGCGTCGTGATTGGGTAATCCTGCGCAAGGGCAATGGTTTCAGCCGTTGATGCAGTGCGTGGTAAGTCAAGACATATCTTAAGGGCTTGGGCTTGAATACTCTGAATCGTACGCAGGTTAGTCTTGCAGGTGTTGGATATTGCAGGCAGGCTGTATCGCAGAAATCCAACGAACAACGCCATGTACAGCTGTAACATAGCGTGTATAGGTACCCTCCAACTTTTCCTGCAAGGAACCTGAACAGGTGACAGATAGCAGTCAGCCGTTTGTCACGTAATTGACGTGCGGAGTCCAAGACAGGTCTCTGTCAATTACGACTTCCAAGAATCTGTGACTTCTGCTGTATGGTATAAGTTGTCTGTTAATAGATACGCCGTAACCAGACATTGGCTTCCTCGTGAAGGCCACCATTGCCCACTTTCCGCATGAAATTTCAAGTCCTTGTTCACGAAGGTAGCAAGATGTCATTGTGGCTGCCTTCTGAAGCCGAGCGCGAAGCTGAAGTCGTGTTACACCTGATGCCCAAATGCAGATGTCGACCGCATAGATGGAAAGTCGTGCGGTGCTTGGCAGGTTGTAAACTAATCCACTGAGGGTGAGATTGAAAAGAGTTGGGCTAAGCACTGCTCCTCGAGGGACTCCTCGGCTACCGTAATGCTCGGATGTCGGGCCATTTTCTGTGTGCACGTAGAATGGTCTCCTCTGTAATAGTTGCAAACCCACATATACATCTTACCACCAAGTCCGACGGCTTCTAACGTGCTAAGGGTGGCTTCATGGGTGACATTATCATAAGCTCCTTTAACGTCTAGAAAGAGAGCAGCAGATAGTCGCTTACAGGCCTTTTGGTGTTGCACAAGTGTTATCAAGTCAACAACGCTGTCGGTTGACGAACGGCCCCGTCTGAATCCGGCCATAACATGTGGATAGATTTCATAGTACTCTAAGTACCATTCCAGACGTGTTAAAATCATTCTTTCCATTGTTTTTCCGAAACAGCTGGCAAGTGTGATCGGACGGTATGAGGAAATATCCAAAGGCGACTTGCCAGCTTTGAGAAGTGGAATGAGGCGAGTTGACTTCCACTCTTGCGGAACCGTACCCGTCTGCCAGGAATCGTTGCACAGGAGCAAGAGTGCCTTCCGAGCTTGGTCTCCTAGGTTACACAGGGCATGGTATGTAATGCCATCAGGTCCTGGCGCTGAAGTACGCCTGCACAAAGCCAGCGCAGCTTCTAGTTCTTCTACAGAAAAAGGGCATTCCATGCGGGGATCGCGTGAGAACAGTGGGTGGTCGAGCGTTCCCGTACCCATTCCACCGGAATTTTCTTCGCCAGCAGTCTTTCTGCAGAAAGATTCAGCGACGTCAATACCTCTACATTGTAGATAAAGTGCCAGAGATTTAAACGGGTGGCGCTGACCAAAGGTTGGGCGAAGGCCACGAACAGTCCTCCATATAATCGACAAAGGTTTTCGCGGATCCAGGGACTCGCAAAAGGATGCCCATTGTTGCGAAGCCAGCTTGTTCATGTGACGCTGTATTTTCTTTTGTGTTCGTCTGGCTAATCTCAACTCATGATTGGACTTTGTGCTTCTATATCTTCGCTCCGCACGACGGCGAATTGCTCGAAGTTTTGCTGGTTCGATGTCGAATTCGGTGCGGGGAGAAGTCCTCGAAACCAAATGCGTGGTTGTTTGCATGGCATCCTTTATCGCGCCCTGTAGGTTATAGGAGGTGCCGTCACGACAACAGTCTTCCATTATTACTTTGTATTTAGGCCAATCGGTGCACTGGACGGTTCTGGAGGACTTGGAGCTAGTCAAACCTTCGATCTTCAAATAGGTTGGGATGTGGTCGCTACCCCGTGTTTCTAAATCTGAAACCAGTGCACTTTTCGAAAGCGAACGTGAAACGAAGGTTAGGTCCAAGCAGCTGCTATATGCTCATCCACGCAGATAAGTAGGGCTTCCATCATTTGACAAGCAACATTCCTTCGCAGCATCATTTGACGCTGCGAAGGAACGAAACACTAGAGTTGACGTCACAACACCGCGGTTTCCGGTCTCCGCTCGCATCGTCAGCGTCAGCAGCAGCGTGCGGCATTCGACGGGGGGTGGAGCTACAGCGCAATTTTAACCGACGATTACGTCACTCCTAATTGAAAAAAAACCCCAAATTTTACCTACATGGTTTATAAGGTTCCCGCATCCGTATATGAGCGTCTTATTGAATTGGACAGACTCTTCAGCTTCCCTTTAATATTGAATGGAATGTTTCATGAAAATTTCCTATAAATATAACCATCTTCATTTCACATATTCAGCTTGTAACGTCTTTCTGTTGGAAGTGGCACACTACAAGTATCTTGGTCATTAGATTTCACAATACCCTAGCTGGACGAAACACACAAATATAGTAGTTAGCTCGTATAATTAACTTCTATTTAATAAGAGCTCTTAAACTTTCTGCTCCCGCTGTTCGCTTTATGACATCTAAGGCAACGGTTCAAGCCACTTAGGTTAAGCGCCTATAATTTGGTACCCTTACAATCAAAAACATGTCAACCAAATTGAATAAATACAAAAGAGAGTGGTAAGATTTATTTACAACCGCTTTGAGCGAACTTCAATCACCTCTTTATTATCAAACGGGAACCTACCAACACTAACACAATGAAATCGTGTTTTGAAATTTGAATTTTTGTTTCATTTGTTTAAAGGTTATTTAAAGGTAGACATATCGCACATACTTTCTTTCTCTACAGGATACGCCACAAGGCAGTGACGCGCCATGATAATCACTCCTTTCTCCATCCGGAGTAACACTTTAAGCATTGGTTTTTTTCCTAGCACAATACCTCAGTGGAATATACTTACTAATGAAGTCGTTTCACAACCATCCGTAAACCTTTTTGCTGTGTACCTCCAGCAGTGATTTGTCTTGCATGTCGTGCTATGCTTATTATATATTTGGTTCCAGTGAAGTATTGTGTTACATTGCCAAAATATGCACTTTCGTTCGGTGTATTTTTTCTTCTTGTTACAGTTGTTTGTCAATTCGCGAAACCCAACAAACGTAAATCCACTTTCCTAAAACCGCAAGTTGGAGTTGCAGTACTTATTAATGAATAAATAAATAAATAAATAAATAAATAAATAAATAAATAAATAAACAAGGACAGGATCTGCTTGTACAAAAGCATTGTTATGCGATTCTCTTGTTGGGAAAATGCAAAAGGATCTTCCGTATGTGTGCCTGCAACATATTGTGTTCCTAGAAGAGTCAGCTATAGCCCTCATAGAAACTTCGTCCCTTCTCCTTGCATTCCTCGATATACCACAATTTAATCAGAGCGCCAGTGAATATAATCTAAGCGCCAGTCAATTTAGTCCAAGTGCCAGTGATGTAAATCCGAGTGCCACTCAATTTAATCCAAACTCCAGCGGAAATAATCCAAACGGCACTGAAACTAATCTAGGCCTAACAGAATTCAAGAACCTTTGAATGTCAATACTTGTGAAAATTTGCGAACATATTATGAGTTAATACCTCGGAAATGAAACAGCGAGGTGAGATATAAGTAGCTATCCTGCCACGTGACTACACTCTAAAAATTTTAACACCCTTAAGGGTGTAAATGACTTGTCCCATGGGTGACACCCTTTTTGGGTGTATTGCTACACCCCAAGCAACGGGATGCAAATTAACACCCCACAAAAGAAGGGGTGTTAATATGACGTCACCTCGCCTATGGGTGTAAAACAAACACCCTTTTTATATGGGGTGTAACACAGACACACCCCTTTCAATATGGGTGTAGCATGGACAACACCCTTCCAAAAGGGTGTTATCCCTGCAAGTATTTTAGCGTTCACTACAGCCATGTAGTTAATGGGCAGACTAGCTGTTGTGAACGCTGCCTAGCCTTAGCTATGGTACTACCTTGTTCAGTATGAGCCAGAATCTGTGAGGCGTCCTCATATTGCGCTTCTGGTCCGTCATGTGGTAGCATAACGTGCGACCCTTTCAGGCAAACAATTTAAGGTTTCGCCATTGCAGCAAGGCACACAGGCCATGCTTTTCGTAATCTTCCTCTGCAGTGATAGTATACTGCCGGCAGGATGCAGAGCGCAATAACAATGCGCGCTGCACTAACGACACAGGATCTCCCGCACCTTGGTGCACCAGTACTTATAACCCCGTGGAAACAGCACACAGCCAAAAGCATGGTTACATGCATTTCAGAAATAATTAAAAACCTCCACTTTTCTTGGTCAAAAATTTTCGCAACACCAGCTCGACCAGGAGGGAAAGAGAACACAGCTCGTTGTTGTAGCTCATATTGAATGCAATAGAGCGCAAGCAATGCATGGATTGGCGACGGTAACAAGTGCAGTACTAGAGAAGCATACCTTTGCCTGTCAAGAAGTTTTTTGCCGTTTTAAGCACACATGTTATACCTCTATTCATCGAAGTTGTCATTTATCTCCACGGGATGCTTCTACTAGTACTTTCACACATATGACTTAAAGGTAGCACTGAAAGCCAAAGAACAAAGTGCTTCCACGCCGAATAATGTTTCAGCATTTACGAACAAAACAGCATGTGTAGCTGTGCATGCAGCTCAATATATAAGCATGCACTATTTCCTGAAATATATGTATGCTCCATTTACTGCCAGTGACCTGCTTATACCCAATAATTTAGTTTATTTTTCACCATGTGCTTGCATAGAATATTCCACAGGCATTGTAAGTTAAGCTACCAGAATAACAATCAGCTAGTCTAAGGTTATGTAATTGAACAATATCATTGTATAATTTGTGACGAAATGGCAGAAGTATTTATTTCATTAAAGAGAAATGGTTACATAATAATGTTTGCACATTTTAAGTGTAAGAATGAAAATAAGGAGTAAAACCATACCAATACAAAGACATAAGCACCGAAAAATGGCACAGGCTTGCTCAATTAAATTTTAAGCAGAACAGTTTTTTAATTAACCTGATTACGAACTATTACATGTTTTCATTCGAAAAGCACTGCATCTTATTATAAAGCACAAAAATAACCGGTGACATAAGTAATAACAAGTCTGAGTCTGTCTTTAACACAAGGATAGAAAGTTGGGCGAGTTGGTACAGTAACATGATCTTGGATTGTAGCGCGAAGTGACACGGACACAGACTAGAAGCAGAGAGGATGAGCGCTAACTCTCAACTAAATGTTTATTGAAACGAAGAACATATATATATAGGTGACTGCAAAAAACCGCAGCACATCTAAATGAATATTCAATACATAGTAGTAACATGACGACGACAAACAAAAGCCATCAGCCAACTGCGTGGCAAATCTGAGTGCAAGCTATTCTCTTATCAAGTATACCTGTAGGCATTGCGACCAATGTGCTCCGAAGATGTATGAGGCATTAGTCATTGCAGAGTTGTAAGGACATGACAATCCTAGGTTGATTATGTTCTTGAGGCTTTTTCCTCACTTTCCATCTTTTGAATCGTGTATACTTTACTCATGAAAACAAAAATGCTACAACTGGCGTGTGATAATCTTTGCGTCTTATTTCCTAGCAGCTCACTGAAACGAGCAATGATGACAAATTCAAATGCCGTTACCTTATTAGACATTCAAATTTCTTAAACACAAACAAAACCAGATAGGCATTAGAGTGAGCATCACTTAAATACATTACACTGGTTTAAAGTTATTGCACCACTTTGTGCCAGGTAAAAATGTTAGAAACATCAAAAATGTTAAGATTCTACGGCCAACCATGAAAACTAAATAAAAAAATAATTAAGCTTTCTTAAACGGGTACAGGAGCTTTACAACTGGCCGTCTTGGTGATGGACACGCAGATAGATGAGCAGCCATTCCACTGAGACGAGAATGTTGAGGGCTTCGCATGGAAGTCTGCGAGACACTGCAGAGTAGTTCTTGGTCCAGATGAAGGAGGTTGCTTGCATACACATCTGGGCCACCATACTTAATGCATGGTGTTACCGGAACCTTTTCCCCCTGCATTGTGGTAAAAAAGCATGGTTACGTTTATACGGTATTCAATATGCAAAAAAACGAAGTGAGGCATGCAGACAGGACACTAGAGTAGAGAAGTGAACATGAACACGAAAAACATGAAAAATTTCGTTAAATTGTTTTATTAGATAAAATTTTTATACTATGTGTCATTCATTATGAGGGTTCATAACTGCAACATATTTAATATATAAGCAGGTAGAATTATCAGCTTGGTCAGTTTGTACAAGCTCGTCTGAGGCAAGAAATCGAGTTTCACAAACACAACCTAAACATTCTTGATTGAAAAAGGAACACCTCAGATGACATGCACTCCTGTGAGTGGGAATTGCACAGTTCAAGAAAAACAAATTAAAACTCACAGACCGAAAGCGAAATAATTGATAGGTTTTAGTAGCACAAGGGCATCTTTGGCCAATGAGCGCCAAGTCTATACTGCAAAAGATAACCTTAGTGCATCTTTACAAAGCAAATATATAAAGATGACTAATGCCTCTCTGCACTGCAGTTGCTTTGCTCTAGCGTGAAGTCATTTTAATGCATGCACACGTACATACACACGCTACACCCAAGTGTAACAGCTGCAGAATTAAAATTAGGCAGCAACAAAGTCGCAACCTTTAACCATTGATCCCAAGCTGTACTAGTGACTGGAGGTAGTACCAATATCGCCAATGACGAGTCGCACTCTTTCTGCCCGATGTTACGCTGCTCTTATTGTCAAAGATGAGTTACAGTCGGCATTGAGGGAAAGCTGCCCTCAAGGGCAGCTCTTATTTTTGTGTTATTTCTAACCAGAGACCAATGAAGTAGTATATTTTTAGAATGAGAATGACACCGAAAAATTGAGTACGTAAAAAATTTGGTACATTCTTCCGGAATTAACTTGGGGGTTAACGGCTAAAGAGGCAATCCAGAAACTAGAACAAGTTTTGACGTGTTTGCTACCAGTCAATGCTAGAAAATATGTTGGCATTCTGTAGTTTTGTCCAACAATTCAAAAGGGATTCTTAATAACTGAGGAAATAAATGGAAAAGTATCATGAAGTATATTTCGTGAATGTAATGCAGAATCAACCAACTTCTGTTACTATATAATCTCCACTTGATTAACCTGCACTTTCTGAACTAGTTCAGGAGGTGCTGCATTTCACTACTCATTCCACCAGTTCAACGTGGCAGCAACTGCATGTTGTGATTTGTTTTACTTAGTGCAGGCTTTGTACAGGGCGAGTTCACAGCATTCCCTGCACTTGGCCAAAAGGTAGTGCATGTTTACGCAGCAGGTGTGGTGCCACTTCTACACGAGTGAGGTGGAGAAATAAGAGTTTCATACAATAATTACTAGAGGAAACTCTGACGTTAGGGTCCACAGGAGATGAAACAAGAACGGCTGTACCAGCATGGAAATTATGGGAAGTACATGGATTTGCCTAAACTTCGTCTGTTTGGCTTCAAACGGCTTTGTGACTTTGTAAACTAGTCATTTTCAACAATAAACTGTGTAATAAATAAATAAACATTAAAATCGTCCGACGACAGGATTCAAACACAGGAACTCTAGAACAGAAGTCTGATATTGAAACCATTAAGCCACGGAGGCATGTAACGACAAGCGAGTGCAACGCCATGATAAATTTATCGCGGGCATACCAGTGCGTAGAGACGCTTGGCGCCTTTCGATTTGGCCACGTGGACAAGCTCAATCGTTGCAATTAATATCAATTGTGCGTGTTGGCGCCGTCTTCTGCACTTCGAAGAGTACAGACTGCGCTGAAATTTACGACAATAAGATTTATATAGCGTATAATATACGAAGCCAAAAGAACGTCTGAATTCACAAGCACGAATATCAGACAAATTCATGTGCTTCCCATCATTCCCATGGTGGTACGACTCCAGCACCAGAGTTCCCTCTAGTAATTACTGTAAGAAACTATGGCAGAAACAGGAGTAATAAACTAAGCTTTGCTGTCCTATAAATCTTACTGCCCATTAATTCCAAGTTTTAGTGCAGTCACATGTCTAGTAGGCAATTGTGGTATTTTTCATAAACATTGCAAAGCCAACTGTGATGAATGTTCACTATGGTAAATTGTTTATGATCGAGTAGCATAGACTACCGAAGAAGTCTCTGGAAGGCAAGTTAAGTAATTTTCTTATTGGCAGCCTTTACACAGCATTCGAGCATATGACACATGCACCTCAGATATGCAGATAATATTTCCTTGACTCAGCAAGAAGCGATGCTTCATGTTCCACGAGGCTACTTCTATCAAAGCAGTATTGGAGCTCTCTAAAAACAATGCCAATGCAGATGATCCAAATATTTTTCAGGGGCAACCATTATGCCTGAAATCATGCTAGATTAGTTTTTTTAAACACATGCTCAGACCATGTTAGAAGTGCTTCATAAAATCCTCCTATTTATTAGACTAGTCATATATCTGTACACAAACGCTACTAATTAGGTCCCATGCTATATCATCACCTTATCAAAAACTTCACTTAGTAATACACATGCTGTGATAAGTTTTGAGACCACATTGAGATACTGAACAAGGTGAATTCATTATTTTTAAAATGAAGCTCCTGTTCTTCCAAACGAGAAGAAAGGATACTGAGGGTCAAAATTTTTCTGAATCACAGCTGGAACATGCCAGGGAAGGCACGTGGAAACTTATTTGTAATTTTCTATTTAAATGTAGAAATGATAAAGGGAAATGAAAATGGTCAAAAAAAAAACAACCAGGCATGGGGGGAGAACGAACCTACAGCCTTTGCATTAGGCATGCGATGCACTAACCACTGTGCCACCGAGGCAGCATTCAACCGTCCACAATGGCCCCTCAGATTGTCGACGCTCGAACACGGCCGTAGTACCACAGTGGTTAGTATATCACATGCGTAATGTGAAGGTTATGGGTCCGTTCCCCACCCACAGGTGGATATCTTTTAATTCACTTTCACTTACCTAGAATTTATCATTTCTATACTTCATATAAAAAAACTTAAAACATGTTCCTGTATGCTTTCCTTGGCCTCATTATCTGCTGGCTTCTTCCAGTTCTGTTACTTCCAACACTTATAAATATTCTAATCTGGTAAGTAAACAGTTTTGCATGATGCTGGAATGCATTATAAAACATTATTGCAGGGCCGTGTTATGTAGAATGCCTTACATTGCCCAGGCAAGGTGTATTAATGTCAATCTGAAAAAAAAAACGTACTCTAAGCTGAAATGCTGAGTACTGCTGTGTGCAAGAGGGTTTAACGAAAACAACTTGTTCAGAAATAAAGCCACCAAACAACGAGGAAATATGAAAACTAGATGAAAATTTGTGCAGTTGCATGTTAAAAATTTAGCACAGCAACATATGAAGATATAATGAAGGAAGCGCGAAGATGGTTTATTTTGGACACACGAGGCAATATACTTGAAAGATGCATATGAGCTTACACGTGGAGAAATATTGTTTATGTATCAGCAGAACTACGAACAGGCCTAGAGCACACTGATACAAGGTGTCGAGCATGTAAATCTTATCATGCCCTTAAGTCAAAGAAACATGGCTGTTTCTGATGATTCGCTAGACATGGCTGGCTCACACAACTTAGCCACTTCTATATATGCCTTGTAATTACCAGGTTGTCTGTATGACATGTGCAAGCTTTAAATATGTACAAGTGCCACATAGCTGGACAGCACCAAGGTAATGTCGTTTGCCATGGTTTTGAGGAAGTGAAACCAATTCTTGCATTTTTTCTAATTAGGTAATTAGTTATTAACAATTATTTAACTGCTCAAATATTTTATTCAAAGCAAAAGTGTCAGTGCGAAAATTGTAGAGCATTCTGAAAAATTCCCAATCCAGCTTTCTACTGCTCAGTAGGTGCAACAAATTTTTTTTTTTCAAGCTTGAAAGAAGCCAGTGAACACATGCAAGAAGTGCCGTGCAACTAACCGCTCCTGCACCTGAACACCATTTGGCTCCTCCTTTCGTGCTTGAAAAAAACTTTTTGAAAAGAATATTTTAGAAATTGATTAATTATTATTGAATATGTTTTAGGCAAAATGCATGAAATAGTGTGACTGCCACTTCCATTTTCGGCGACATGAATTGACTCCATCCAAATCCAGCTATACATGGTGCGTGTTTTGAGCTGGTTCTGTAATTTAGGCTAGTTTTGACTAATTGAAGCTTCGCACCCTAATAATGGAGTCAGCCTAAAAAGAAATTGGTACATAAACGGTCGCTGTCAGTACTCCATACTCCTCTAACTTAGTTCAAAGTGCTTGTGAGCCAAGAAGTTGGTAGTTCTAAGCGGTATTTCTCATTTTGACCTGGTGTTATAGCCCACTTACTATGATGCCATGCTGCTCAGTCATGCTGGTCCCAGCTTCAATCTAGGCCATGGCAGCTGCCCTCCAATGAGGGTAAAATGCAATAACGCTTATGCACTTAGATTCAGGTGTATATTAAAGAATCCAGGTTCCCAAAACTTTAGGTTTTGTAATGTAAAAGCCCATAATTTAATTTTAAAATTTAAAGGTGCTTTATTAGGAGCAGGGGCATCATTTTGAGCTTTTACTGCACTGCCATGGCACCAAGAAGCTCCAAGTAAATAAAAACAATTTCTTAGACAATGTACATATCTTGCAAACATTTCCAAACACTTCTCTGCATGCACTTCTGTTGCTGTTATATTTAGATCCGTATGCCAAGGCGGGTTATGATGTTAGAACATGTTTCAAACTTTTTTTTTACCGCTTTAAAGTTGGTTATTTTACATCTCACTGTGTGTCGAACGCACATTTCAGTGCATCAATTTCTTCAGAAAGCGCACTCCTCTTTATTTATTTGTGCATGTAAAAAGGGTTCAGAAGAACTGCTTTCTGAAGGTCTGTATAACAAGCGAAAAACAATTCTATATAGGCTGCACAAAGAGAAAGGATCGGTTTGTAAATATGTTATTTAATTCTTAAAAAAAGAGGCAGCTGTCAGTATTCTGTTCCAAAGTAAAAATTGCCCCTACCTGGCTCTGCTTCATTTTCCGATGTTGATGGTCCATTCGGGGGCACTCAACTGATAGGCTGCACTTTGGCGATGTCGGGTGTGCTGTCACCAGGCCCAAGGTCGATCGACATCCTCACCAAAAGTCGAGTCCAAACGCTATAAAAGAAATATCTCATCATTTTGCTATCAGTTTTGTCATCTTGCGTGTTTCACACACGGCCGTCAGTGAAATATTTCGTCACTTTGATACTGAAAGAAATTCAAGCATTTTCTGGCAGCCAAGCTGATGATGATGATGCGTGGCGTTTTATGGCGCAAGGGCCAGGTTTGACCAAAGAGCGCCATGACAAGTGGTAATGTTCACGATGTATTATGGAAGATGTGACTTGGCTGTGAACTGGCCTAAAAATTGTTGCTGTAAAGTGCGTAAAATCTACGTGCTATAAAATTATGGTGGTGACAAATGACGAATACTATGAACATTAAAATCCATTGTGGAAGAATGATGCAAAATAGAAAATATATAGGATGGTAAAATTACTTGGAGCACTGCTGCCTCGCCAGAGGCCTTGAAACACAAGGACCTAGAGGCATGTGCTATACAAAAGAGCTATCACAGCGGCGTCCTCTAAGAGAGGGCGGCAGCCAAGCTGAATACACAGTAAATGGAGAAAATTAAAGAGCAAACGCAGTTGTCACGTTAGATTGATCAAGTACAGCAGAAATGGAAAATAAATCAGTGATACTGTGTCTGTTGGCGTTGAATGCAAGAAACGTAAAAACAGGAACTTGCAGCCACGCCACTTTGAATTTCCCGCGTTTGCTACACCTCACAAGTTTGGCATCGTTCGGTACTCGGGGATAGTAACCGCTTAAAATCAAGACGAACGAGCGTCGGCATAAATTAACAGGATAATTAACCGGGCAATATTGGCGCATAAAACAACTCACGTAGCGAAGCTACTGTAAATTACCCGATGACGCATCTGCGGGCGGTGCGGTTCGGGCGAATAATTCGAAAAGGAATGAGAGTTTCACTTGTTTCACGCCTACTAAGCTAAGACAGAATTTGAGTTTCTTACCAAACTATACTGGATATTTACGCTCCGAATAAAACGCTGAAAATTTTGTTACGTCACATTGCATACGTATGAGTGAGGAAATTGCTTTTATTGTGTTCTGCCCAGAAGGCATGTAGCAGCAACCACTCTCATGCAACAAAAGCATGAAAGTGGTACTCATATGACACCGAAAACAAACATATACAGCGCCAACGTTACGCCCCTTGGAGTTGGAACTAAGCACGATCAAGCCAGTTAGTTTTCTAGCTTTCATAACGCCATGAACACGACCAAACATCGAGCGAAAATACTCTCTGCTCTCGAAAATTAATACCGCTTCCATTTATATACCTATCGCTGCCACAAGCAAAAGTCAGTGGGCTAGCTGTCCACAAGCCGCAGATTAGACTGACAGCAACATATCACGGTAACGTAAAACAATTTCCACGCTGACTCAGAAGCCGCGGTGTGCTCTAAGTGCCAAAGTTCTCGTTTGCCGCTCGATATTCACACCATCATGACGGGCACTGCATCTTTCACATGAAATACTGCACGCTTTGCTCCGGAGCTCAATAGGAGGGCGAAAAGCATTTGCACGTACCTGAAATCCGCATGCCGGAAACCCGTCGACGCTTCCGAGAACGGGGCGCACAGCCATACACTCGTACGGCGGCTTGACTTGGACGTGAGGCACTTCTATCAAACATTTCACATGCGACATGTTTCACACCGATTGCGCGAGCACCAGAAAATGACGCAGGCCGCATTACGACGCCGAGCAGACGTGCAGCCACCGATGAGCTGTGTGCGCGGATTGCAGAGAACAAAACCATACAAAACGTTAGGCGCGAGAAGATGGCGGCTGTCGTTGCGGAGACAAAGCGGACGAAGCAATGAAGCGCGAGTGAATGTTGCCAACTGTTGCTTCCGCGTTATGCCGGCGGTGGTGGCTTTAGTGGCGTGTGTTGCGGTTGTCTAATTTTTTTTATTTCTTTTCCCCAATCAGTATAGCTAAGATCTGTTCTTTGTTTTAATTTTTAGCTTTGTCGTTTGGCATTATCTTTGTCTTTTTATGCTATTAAGCGGCCAATTATGGCCTCTCAGGTTCGCGCGCGCCAGCTTCGCGCGCAAATCTCAGAGGCCACTTGTTAGACAAGACAACTCGTTAGCAAATGCCGTTATTGTCGTTGTTGACGTTTCATCATCTTTTCTTCAACTGAGATAGAAAGGTAGTGTCCCTTTTCCCGGGGTTGGGAGGGGGGCGATCAAGACGGCATCGCTCAGCGGGGGGCGGGGGAGTAGATTGGTGATGGTTCTTATCGCCAAATTCGCGAACCCTGCGATATTTTTTTATAACGGAAGCATTTCTATACTTCCCCAACAAGAAAAACCATCCGCCCGTCAGTCCGTAACGCACGATATCTTTCAAAATAGAGCCCGCAGCAGTGAGTGAATTCACCTTCGTGCTAGCTCTCGCTTCAACGCGACCGAAGCGGCGAGAACACTGCGCTCACGAAGCTTTCAGCTTTTGCCGCACTATGCGCTTTTCGCAGATCACTTTCATGATAGGTGAACGCGCGTCTGTTTTCAAAGCGAAGTAAACGGTGAGAACACAGCGCGTGAAGTTTTCAGCAGTGGGCACACTCTGTCCACAATGCAGTTCGCTTTCAAGATACGGTTCGCGCGGCCGTGCCACAAGCAGCCGCCGCCGGAGAACGGTTGAGAATGGTTCTTCGCGGACGAGGAGGGCTAAAGAGCGATAACGGCTCAAAACGAACGGAACGTCACAAGCGCGCCTGGCCCCGCCACCTGCAGTACTTCGCTTGCGCCGCCGACCAGAGCAGCTCGTGTCGCCGCAGCGCTGTCGCTTATACTTGTCGGATCAAGTCTCATAACATTGATGACGACATGGAGTGCGTGTCCATGAGGAAGAGTCACAATGCTTACGCACACTTAGACAAATCCGAGAGGAGTTCCTGTGTGATTTTTTTTTACCGGAAATGTACAGTCAGCGGTAGGACCAAGAGTTCACAATGCCTGTAAGAGGGGTGCCAAGCTTTTTTTTTTTTGTGAGAGTCTTGCCCAGCTCCCAAAGATCTGCTCAAGCTAAGACTTGCTGATGACTGTATGTGTTTTTTTTATTGTTGCATGCCCTCGAACCGCCACAAATCCTGCAGTGTAATGGCATTAGAGCAGTATTCACGTCCAAAGGGAAATGCAGCCGGTAATTGGGCTGCCTAAGGTTTGCTGCCCGGCGGCAGCTGCCCTCCCGTCCCCCGTTTCCGTTGACAAGTTAGGGAGGGGGGGGGGGGGTCTAGAGCAATCTTACACCCCCCTGCGCACAGTGGCGTAACCAGAAATTTTTTTCGTGTGAGGGGGGGAGGGGGTCCTAATTGACCGTGGAGGGCAAAGGAGCGGGGCCATTACCATAGCAGCGAAAATTTTACTGTTAGTGAGCGTTACAAGTGCCCGGCGTGCCCCACTTGGCTACGCCGCTACTAGCCTCCCCCCCCTCCGCAATAGACGCAAATCGAGCTATCAGAACGTGCATGACAAGCATGCATGACATAATATGAAATGTCGAAAAAAATGAAATGGATGTCGTCACATCATCATCATCATCATCATCATCAGCTTATCTTGACATCCATCGCAGGACGAAAGCTTCTCCAGTGATCTCCAATACCCCTGTCTTGTGCTAACTGGTTCCACGTGTCTTCAAGTTTCCCGATTCCATCACGTCCACATTATTCTCTGCCGTCCTCGGCTGTGCTTCCCTTCCCTTAGCACCCATTCTGCAACTCCAATAGACCAGCAGTTCTCTCCCTTACGCATTGCAATGTCTGCCCAGCACGACTTCTTCCTCTTAATGTCAACCAGAATATCAGCTATCCCCGTTTGCTCTCTAATACACATCGCTGTCTTCTAGTCTATTATCATCATGCCTAATAATTTTAATTCCATCGCTCGTTGCGCGGTCCTCAACGTCTTCCCAAGCTTCTTTGGTAACTTCCAAGTTTCGGCCCCATACGTTAGTAACGGTAGAAAGCAATGGTTAGCAGTAAGCTCCCTGGTAATGATTTAGTAAAGCCTGCCGTAAGCTCTCCAGCTAATGTTTTATTTTTGTTAAATTCCTTGATCAGAGGCCCCTGCGAGTAATTACCCTCAATAAACGTATTTCTGCGCAGGTTCTAGAGGCTGACTGCCGGCCATGACATTCGTTCTCTCGCCAGGCTGCGGAACATTACTTTTCTCTTCTGCATACTAACTCTCAATCAGACTTACACTTTCTTCGACAAGTTCCTCAAACGTTTATTGCAAATAGGCTGCAGCGTTGCTGAGTATGCCAATGTCATATACAAACCGTAAGTTGGTGAGCTATTTACCGTTAGCCTTCACTCCTAACCATTCCCAGTCTAACTGGTTGCACACCTTTAAGTATTCAGTGATAGCATTGTAAATATTTTGCCATTGATCATATGAAGCCTTTTGCAGATATCTGGCTATGCAAAGTCTGCGCGTTAGTGTCATCCGTTCAATATGAACATTCGTGGGAAACTTCATTTTTGACCACTGTTCGGAGCCAGTGCGCTGCTGCCTAGGTGCCCCGATCTAATCATTCCAGCTACCTGATTCAAGCGCAGGTAGCGCGCGTTCCATGTATAGCCAATATCAACGCCTTAACTGGCAATGTTCATTTATCATATACTGTAAGCTTGTTCACTTACGCCCTTATAATTAGGGTGTAAATTAGAAAGACTGGGGTGTTCCAAGGGTGTTTTCTTGTTGAACGCCCTTTTCCGTTAAGAAAGGGTGTTTCAAGGGTGTTTACAAGGGTGAAAAGATGAATACACCCGCATTACACCCATAAGGGTGTGAAAATTTTTAGAGTGTAGCGCCAGCTTTTGGAGGTTTTTATTCTCTTCTTCATTATGAGAGTGACAAAGCAGGTGACAACTCTAATTGAAAGGAAATGCCAGCGTGAGTACGTTGAGTTAATGATACACATGCGATTTGGTCATGGCTATCAAACGGAACAATAAATGGTGATTCCATGATAATCACTAAGCCCTTGCCGTGAGGCTTCGGTCGCTAACGAATACGATTCACTATTCTACAGCGATATCCGCATCCTCCAATCAAACACTTTGTCATCGATACCACTAAAACACTCATGAATAACATTTAATTGCATTTTACACCTAACTGATATGGCCGAGTCACTAGTGAGCAGAAGTGAAATACAATGTGCAGCTCGGGGTTCTCGGTGTTTTATGCAACATAACGTCATATATATCCAATGAAATGCGATGAAACGATTGACTCACTATGCCTACTATAAACTCGTACGCTTAAATCACTCGTGAATATTATTCACCTATTTTACTATCACTGAGGCAGCTTTCACTCGTGAGTGCCGTCAGTAATATCAATCAAGCTGTAGCAAGATGAGCACTTTTGTATTACCACTGTTATCTGATACCGCAAAGTATTTAGGGATCACTAGTGATGCACTCATTGTGATATTCTACAACTTTCATACAGAATAGCGTCATAGATATCGAATTAAATGCCATCCAGACGGCAAATCAATCATTATAACTTAATAACTATAGGAGATACTAAAATTCATCCACTATAGTGATGAAAAATCACTTTGTGTAGTGTGATGGTCACAGCCGTCATTCATGCACGCCGTCAATAGTATAAATGAAAGTGTCAATAAATGAGAGTTTTAATTAGTAAACATTGCTAACTGACATCACAGAGCTATTCTTGACCCCTAACGATAAGCTCTGTTTGGTGTTCTTGCACTTTTACGCTGTATAGCGTCATGCATGTCAAATAATAAGTAATTCGAACGATGATTCAAGATTAATAAACTGGAGATGCTAAGAATTATTCACTGGTAATCACGAATCACTTTGTTTGGTGTGACAGCGGTAGCCACCATTCATTCATTTAGCCACAGGTATGACTGTTTCCCTTATTACTTTCCTCTGAGAGTGCTTATGTGATCGAATTACTGGTGGTCAATGGTGACTTCGTTCACTTCAATTTTCTCGACTACTCACAGATCAAAGCTTCATGGATATAAAAGGAAAGGTTGCTCAAAAGGTGATTACGTTATGACAATTACGAATTGAGAAGTTTGAGCGAGTAGTAAATATCAATAATTTTTTACAATTATAGCGTTTACTTGTGCGCGCTGCACTTGAGTAATGTTTCAATAAACCGGCAATAATTTGAACAATATAAAGAACATCAGCGGGTCATTAGCAATAAATACTGATTTTGCACAGTTCGGTGTGGTGGGGTATTGCAATCCTTTACTGTAAGGGTACCTCATGAAAAGTCGTTAGCAGGGTAATTAGATTATCGTGTGTAGGATCTCATATGATTTAGTCCCTGGAGAAGACAGAGTGCATCAAATTTCACGTACGTCACACATATGTAAAGTGCGGTAATACGTTTTGAAGTGAACGCGATGGTAGCTTTGAGGCGTACAGAATGTTTTCGTAGGTCTAATACGTTCCGAGAAAGGCGACCCATTTGACGGTTTGCTGTTCCAACAACTTTCTTGAAAGGGACAATGGAGTGAAAGAGTAAAAATGGCGAAAACAAAGGACGAAACGCCCAACAGGTCTGGTGTGGACACATAATTGCTCATGATACAAGGGGTGACAACGGCTTTCGAATAATAATAAAAAAAATTATCATGCCTCTTGAAAAACAAGCACCCCTGTGCACACTACAATTTGTGTTTTGTTTTCCTTCACTTAAAGAGGACCGTACTATTAACAGGGTAAATAATAAATGCCGAGAACGGTTGCATTTATTTTGCTTCGACGCGTTTTTGCGTACTATATTCCTTTCAGGGAGAGCTTAATATGTAAATAAGGCCTTGCCTATCGTCATCTCTCTGTCATTACTTGTGGACATTATACAGGTCCATGGTAGTGGATGCTCTCTTCTTGCCAATATTCCTGTACAATTCTGTTTACTGTGTGAGGGCGCTGGAAGCGCGCTTGTGAAGCAAAGGCCAGGCGTTGCTGAGCCTCATCAATGGCTGACAAGAGTGGCGAATCTTGAACTGCAGGAAAGGTTACTCTCGCGACCGCCATGAGCCTGCCACTTCGGTGTTACGACTTTAAGACGCCGTTGGAATGGCCACAATGAATTTTTCCATTTGACTATCACAGTTTCACTTCAGGTCTTTGCCATATGCTGCTGGCTAGGCAAAAGTAAGAACATCCCTAAATACTGTGGGCTCGCAAGAAGTCAGGCGTGTTTGGACAAGCTAGGCTTCCGAGCATCAAAGTGCTGTGATGTAGAGCAAAAGTCAATTTCAATTTGATACCCGTGACATTACGCTCTAAGTTCGAAAACAAAGAACTGAGCTTGTCACTAGTGATCACTAATCACTATTCACTATCAGGTAGCAATTGTAGCAGAACAAATGCTCACTGATCGTAAATGATCATAATTGGATCGTTGTTTAAAAGAGTTTTCATTTGACATGCATGACGCTATGCATGCAGCATAAAAGTACAAGAACACCGAACAGAACTTATCGCTAGTGATCATTAATGGCTCTGTGATGTCAATTAGCAATGCTGACTGATTAAAACTGTCATTTATTGACACTTTCATTTATACCATTAACAGTGAGCATGAATGATAGCTGTGACCATCGCACTACGCAAAGTGATTCTTCATCACTATAGCGAATCAATCTTAGTATATCCTATGGTTATTAAATTATAGTTATTGAATCGCCGTCTGAATGACATTTCAGTTGATATCTATGACGCTATTC
Organism: Dermacentor albipictus; assembly: GCF_038994185.2. Taxonomy (NCBI): domain Eukaryota; kingdom Metazoa; phylum Arthropoda; class Arachnida; order Ixodida; family Ixodidae; genus Dermacentor; species Dermacentor albipictus. The sequence continues at coordinate 15,698,292 of NC_091821.1, forward strand.
TGCATGAAAGTTGGAGAACGTAGCAGTGAGCGCATCACTAGTGATCACTAAAACTTCTAGTCTGACCAACGAGTACATCACAATTATTACCGACTCCCAGGCAGCTTGCCGTAGCTACGCGAGAGGTCGAATATCTTCAATCACCCACCGACTCCTCAAACAGGCCTTCGCATTCCCGGACGTTGAGATAGTGTGGACTCCAGGACACGAGTCCCTCAGTGGAAATCAGCGTGCGCACGCTGTAGCCCGAGCTGATGCTTCCCGGGTGCCACAAGAGAGGGATACAGACGCATCCATGGAGCCCGTACCTTTACAATACAACGCCATACTACAACACCATAGATTGAACAGACGACAATACCCACCCCCACACAAGACCCTCTCACGTGAAGACGCCGTAACATGGAGACAACTACAAACCAATACATACCCACATTTAAGCAGACTACACGCAATCCACCCTACACTATATTCATACAAATGTCCCCTTTGTAATGATTACGCCTCCCTATATCACACCACATGGGCGTGCCCCAACGTGAAGGCGGCCCCGCAAATACCCAACCCCACGCCCGAGCAGTGGGAGGCCGTGCTGACTAGTTCAGACCCTCGTAACCAGCAGCAACTGGTGCGGCGGGCCCGGGAGACAGCAAGAGCCGCGGGAGCCCTGGACTAAGGGCGCCTCCCGCACAAGCAGAAAGACACCTGCTTGTCCTTTCTTTTTTTTTAAATAAATGTTTCTCCTCCTCCTCCTCCTCCTCGGCGGTATCAGTTAACAGCGGTAATACAAAAGTGATTATCTTGCTACAGCTTGATTGATATTACTGACGGCACTCGCGAGTGAAAGCTGCCTCAGTGATAGTAAAATAGGTGCATAATATTAACCAGTGATTTAAGCGTTTATAGTAGGCATAGTGAGTCACTTGTTTCATTGGATTTCATTGGATATATATGAAGTTATGTCATGCAATACACCGAGAACCATGAACTGCGCATTATATTTCCCTTGTGCTCACTAGTGACTCGACCATATCAGTTAGGTGTATTATGCAAATAAATGTTATTCATCAGTGTTTTAATGGTATCGATGACAAGCTGTTCAATTAGAGGCTGTGGATATCGCAGTTGAATAGTGAATCGTATTCGCTAGCGACAGAAGCCTCCCTGCGAGGGCCTAGTCATTATCATCGAATCACTCGTTATTGTTTCGTTTGATAGCCATGACCAAATCGCATGCGTATTATTGACTCAATGTACACATGCTGGCATTTCCTCTCAATCTATTTCGAAAATTGTCACCTGCTGTGTAATTCTCATAACGAAGTAGACAATAAAAACTTCCAAAAGTTGTCGTTAGTCAAGTGGCAGTATAGCTACTGGTCTCTCAGCTCGGTCTTTCATTTTCGAGGTATTAACTGATAATATGATCGCGAATTTGCAGAAGTCGTGAAATTCAATGATTCTTGAATTCCGCTATGCCTGGATTAAGTTCACTGGCGTTTGGATTATTTCGGCTGGCGTTCGGATTAAATTGAGGGGCGCTTGGATTGAATTTAGTGGCGCTCGGATTTATATCACTGGTACTTGGATTAAATTGACTGGCGTTTGGATTAAATTGACTGTCACTCGGATTAAATTGACTGGCGCTTGGATTAAATTGAGTGGGAAAACCTGTAGTTTGGAGGAATACATGCGGTAAAGCCTACCCCATTGACACTGCAGAAACGCTTAGGCGGAACAATTACCACTTCCGAACACCTAGAGAAAGCCACCTGCAGCTAAAACCCACCACCCAAACAAAAATCCACAGAAATTCTGATAATTGTCTACTAATGCGTAAGCATTCTTTGGCTCGACGGCTACTTCGGTTTTGCTTACTTAATTAGCTAGCTTATGCATGTCTGCCCATCATACCAATCATCTACTAATACACTAATATAACGATTACATGTGTTAAGTTGACAAACTATGCATTTATTTTGCAGACCTATCTTATTAACTAAGCTTAAACGCTGTCACAACCGCTTTCCTTTTGCCACACCACAGCTTTCTTTTATTTTATTTCTTTCATTTTCCTTTTTTGTTACGACTTAGACGCGGCGACGGCGACTTCACCAGTACGTTTTTTTAACGCTACCAATCATCTACTACTACACTTTTATAACAATTACCTGTGTTGACTCCTTTATATTTCTTTTTTTTGTGTTACGACCTTGACGCGGCGAAGGCTACTTAACCAGCTTTGTTTTTCTCTAAAGCTACCAGTCATATACTATTACACTATTATAAGGATTACATGTGTTAATTGACCCATTATACATTTCATTTGCAGATATAAGACGTCACGCAATGCACATATTTTGCTGGAGTACTAGTCAAAGAATGCTTGGGCATTAAGATAGGCGCAGCGAGATGGACTAAATTTATGTGTGTTTGCACAGTATAGTGTAAATGCAATAGGTGCACGCCATTGCACAAGAAACACTGGGAAGATCACTAACACTACTTTATGAGTATCCAATGTGCAAAGACATTATGCAAATGAAAAGTAAAGACAAATTTTTAGTAATAAAGTTCTCAATTTATTTCGTTTAACCATTATGGAAATATATTTATTTGCAATCAATTTCTTCAGCGATCTCTACTAACGTACATCTGTTCAATTTGTGGAGTCGATCCACAGTTCCCGGTTTGCCTGCTCTGGTGCGTGCCTTCTGGCCGCCAAAAAATGTTTTGCCGCTGGAACTGTTCGTAAGAGTAGCTGCGGACCAAGCAATTGTCATATTGGCATTACCGAAAGCGGCGGGCGCCAATGGAAAGCACCCTTTACGAGTCAAACACTATTTGGATTCGGCCACAGAAAGCGTATTCACAAATGGAGCTCTCCCAATACAAATATTCGTAGGAGCAGATGGCAGTGAATTTCGATATCAGACACATGAACAAACTGAGCAATGAAATTAAGACCAAACGATTTTCTTAACGGCGCTTGCCCTGCTGCATAGCAAGGACCGCTGCAAGTTTGCCCTACTACTATGTTCGAGAGAAGGTGATTGTGTGTGGTGGCAGTCGCCGGGACACGGTTATGACCTATCATTGATCTCCGGTTCGTTTAACCGTACAGTCACTGAGATGGCACTCCTGCTTTCGTTTAGAATGCAGCACGGCGTCGCTCTAGAGCGGAGGGCTAGTGTCAGTATAGACGTTCAGAATGTTGTCTAGAACCATGAGGCGTACGAACTACCCTTCGAGAGGAAAGGGGGGACGCCCCCTCTCTCTCTCTTTCCACAGGCACACACACCTATACATATATATATATATATATATATATATATATATATATATATATATATACATATATATATATATATATATATATATATATATATATATATATATATATATATATATATATATATATATATATATATATATATTGTAAGGAAGATGACGAACGTGCGCGCAGTCAGCAGCATCGGCAGCATCAAGCGCGCAGCAGAGGCTCAAGCTCGGGGACTGTGCTCGGTACATCGTAGAACCGGCGGTCACTACCAACCCCAATAAATCTCCTTTATAAGTGGTGGAGGTGCGGGGTAACGTTCCAGTCTACCATCCTGGAACTCCGTTCTCGGACGCTACTCTCTGCCATGCCGGACGCCGACCAGCAGACTTTTCCATCGCCACCCGTCCCTTGCGCTGGCACCATTCGCCAGCGGGAGCCTCCCATCTTCAGCGGAACCCACAAGAACGACGTTGAAGAGTGGCTGTCGTGCTACGAACGGGGGAGCGTTCGCAACAAATGGAATGACTCGGACAAGCTGGCTTACGTATCATTCCACCTCGCGGGCGTGGCCAGTCTCCGGTTCAGAAATCATGAAAGGGATATCCGAACGTGGTCGGTGCTCAAGACGTCGATTACAGAAGTATTTGACCGACCCGCCGTCGGGAAACTCCGAGCCGAGCAGCGTTTGCGTACACGCGCACAGGACACGGGTGAGACATTCACCAGCTATATAGAAGACGTTCTCGATTTGTGCAGGCGCGTGAACGCTGCCATCACGGAAACGGAAAAGATCAAGCACGTCATGAAGTGAATCGTCGATGACGTATTCCAGATGTTTCTGGCCAAGGATCCGCGCACTGTTGGCGACGTCATCAGCTTGTGCCAGAGCTATGATGAATCGCGTAAGCAGCGAGCTCTGACAAGGCGACATCCCACACCAAATGCGGCATCACTCTGCAGCCGTACCACCGGCCCAGAACAAGCCTCCCTGATAACACAAATAGTTGTCATAACTATGTCATGCACGTCGTCCAATTTTGTGCAATATCTTAGTGCACATATCAGGAGCTCTTCTACATTTAGGTCTTAAGGACGGTATATAAAAATCTTGTTTTTTGTGTGTGGACATGAAATGGCCTAAGCGTTTTCTAGCGCTTTCTTTAGTTATTTCACTATCTGTGAACTTTTGCCTTTAGTACTCTTGTATATGTCATGCACCTTTCACTTTTGCTCATTTTTTTTAGCGTGTATCACACCACGTTGTAAGAAAAATCTGTTTTCGGAAACGAAGTCAATAAAGCGAGACTAAACATCTGTTGTGTTGGAAGTGGAATTTTTTTTATGTCCCGGCACATGCTGGTATAAGTATGGGCAAGACTGCGTGCGCGCCAACGCATTGCCCACGGCGCGCCGTAACAAGCGCGCTATTAAAAAAAAAAAAAAACGCGCCGCTTACGGGTAAAAGCAAACAAAAAAGTGAGCGGCGCGCGCAGCATGGGGAAAGGGGAAAGAGAGTAGAGCGGGTCGGCATAGTAAAAAACAAAAACGAAAGAAAAATGTTTGGGAGAGGAGGTGCTGCGCGGCTGCTCTTGCCATGACAACGTAAACAATCATGTGCGCCGCCATTTTGCTTCTGCGTCGCCCATTGGTTAGGGTCGTAACTGAAGGGGACCTTGGCGCTAGCGTCGACAGAGCGTCTGCTCGATAACGGCCAATGGGAGCCATACGGAGTGTCCCCCCCCCCTGCTGACAGCCCGCAGGTAGCCAGAAGTGAAAATCGAAGAAGCCCAGTGTTGCTATCCCGCGCTTGTTCTTGTGTTTCGCCGGCTTTCATGAAAGGCAAGCAGAAGAGGCGCCATCAATGGTACTTAATTGCAAACACTTGAGTTAGCCATTTTACAGCGAAGCTGTATGTAGTTAGCCTCCAGCGTTGGTCGATGTGCGTCCGTGTATACGCGTCGCGGTGATAATGAAAAATTTTCGTCTCCAGTTTCTCGTGAATGCTTTGTAGCTCTCAGTCTGACGTAGATATCTAGGAAAAAATGATACCGAAATTGGCCGCTAAGACGACTCTATCATTACGCCAAGTTTTATTTGCTTGTAAATAATTAGTTCACAGTGAAGTTGTAAACGTTACGTAATTCCCGTCCACTGTCAATACATGGCCGTCTACTGAGGATGTATGGTTAAAGAAAACGGCTGCAACTCTTGTTTTATCAAAACTATACGCTAACAAATTATACTTACGCCTAGTTAAATCTACTTTTCCTGATTACGTAGTTCACAGTGAAGTTGTAAATATTGGGGAATTTCCGTCTGCCGTGGGGTGGTACTTGCACACGTCCCTCTTTCATAACAGAATAAGTCACTCCACAGTCAGAAGATGTATTCGTTGTCTGTGTCCTTAAATAATAATAATAATAATAATAATAATAATAATAATAATAATAATACCTATATTTACACAGATGCATCGATTGAGGTAAAACATACCACAGATTAGCTGCTCGCCCTTCTTCGCAGAGAAGGGCTATGGAATTTTTTAAAATGTGATATACAGCTTTCATATTGCCACTTTCTTGGTGAAACCAACATTTTAAAAACATTAGGATTAGTTTTCACTAATTCACTGACTTTGCAAAACGATAAAGATAGATATATACCGTAGACTAGGCAGCGCTATTTTCAGCACCATTGAGTTTTTTTCAGCCCCCTATAGCGCCCTCGGTCGTTTTGAAAACATTCGCTACTTTTAGCCGGTACACCCTGTATATAGTGTTAATGCATTTCCGAAACCGTGCTCTACGTTCTTTTTTATTACTGTGGTGTGCGAGTTTGGTTGTCAGCGGTTAACTATACCAACTTGCTTAATTGAAGAAGTAACTTAGTGCAATAAAAACACGGAAACAAGATAGGTGGACAAGGACAGGCGCTATTCACAACTGTTTAATGGCAGGAAGGATAGTACATATATATATCCTCTTGCCAAGCATGCGCATACCAAACAGAAGAGAACAGGCACATGCACATCAAAGGTGGTTTTGCAAGAAGTCAAATTCGGCATCTAGTAATGAGATAGAAGGCTCGCTTATACACCTATCTCTATTTTTCTTGATAAAGAAAACCTCAAGAGCGAGTCTGGAAAAGGCGCTGCCGCTCCTGCCCAGAATAGTAGTCGCAGAAAATCGAGCGTCACAACCACACGCGTTAACATGAGCCACCAAATGTGCGCCCTTATCCTCCCTTTTTCTTTAGTTTTTGCGCATGTTTCCTTAAACGGTCATTCACGTAACGCTCGGTTTGTCCAATGTAGAGCTGCCAACAAGGGCGCAAGGGAATTGAATATACAACCCCTCTGGAGCTCTCAACAAATGGCTGCTAATGCCTCGTGCGGTAGCCCCGCCTGCTCTAACAGCAAACTCGAGAGCACAGCTTCGCAAGCTTGTTCGGCGCAGAAAAAAAAAAAACAGAAGAATACCATGACGGTTAGCAACCTTCTTAAGGTTGTGTGACACCTTGTGCACGTAGGGTATAACCTCTGGTCTTACCTTCAGTCGTTTGACCTCTGCTCTCGCCCTTCGTGCTCCAAGCTTTACTTTTTGCGGGAGAGACTCTACTATAGCGTTGACGACCGTCAAACGGAAACCAGCTGCCAAAAGGCGTCCAACTTGGTACGTAAAACTAGACCGCATTTGGTGTACGCACGATTTCCGCAAAGCCGATTCCAAGCAAAGACTACCTACTGCTAGCTCCACCACCTTAGAATGTGTGGAATCGTACGGCAGCAATTGCTTCATGGCTCGCGGTTGATAGGACCAGCCAGACGTGGCCAGCTTCAAAAGACAGTTTTAAATCTAGGAACTGCAGGCCTGTGGCGTCAGGAAGTTCATGGGTAAAAAGGGGTCATGGTCTTGGCTGGTAAAAGCTTCTAGAATAAAAGCAGGGGATGTAGAGTCACCCTTATTGTTTAAAAGCACTAAAAAATCATCAACATACCTAAATTCTTTTAAAACCTGTCCCACATCAAAAAGCATGCTCAAAAGACCTATCAACAAAGGACAAAAAATGTCGCACAATACTTCGGAATAGATAGGTGGACAAGACCCTAACAACACTAGTAACACAAGACCCTAACACACCCCCGGCGTTGCAGATAAGGCTGCTCGTTGTGAAGAATAAAAGTGACACTTAAATAAAACTCTAGCAATATTAAAAAGCTGTCCACTGAAAGGCCCGCTGAGTTCTAGAAGTCGACCACGTCGTTGTTCTCAATACATTCCCTTAACAAAAGTAGAAGCTTATCCTGAGGAATTGAGTAGAATAGATCTTCTACGTCAACAGAAAAACCATACTTAATGCCGTCCTTACACTTAACAAATTCCGCAACCTCCGAAGAACTTTTCACACAGAAAGGATCATTCACATGTAGCTTCTTAAGCTTATTCAAAAGAAAAAGGCTCACGCATTGCTGCCATGCCCCGCGCTCGCTAACGATAGTTCGGAAAGGAATATCGGGCTCGTGCGTTTTCGCGGTAAAGAAAACCGTCAAATAGCTTTCTTTGCTATTCTTCATTCATTTAGCAAGGGTAGTCAAGTTCAAACTTTTGCAGAACTCAATGAATTTTGACTTGACTCCAACGGCACTCTTACTAATAGGAACGAAATTCTTATTCACCTTATTCATCTTATTCACAAGTGAGCCTTCTATCGCATTACTAGATGCTGAATTTGACTTGCGCAACCACCTTTGATGTGCATGTGCCTGTTCTCTTCTGCTTGGTATGCGCATGCGTGACAAGTTTATATATATGTACTCTCCTTCCTTCCATTAAACAGTTGTTAGTAGCGCTTGTGCTTGTCCACCTTTCTTGTTTCCGTGTTTTTATCACGCTAAGCTACTTCTTCAATTATGGATGACCAACTAGCCCAACAATGAACTTTTCTAGAATACCAACTTACGCCGCGGTATTTTCGACGACCGCCTTCAATGCCATAAAGCGAATAGCTTTCTCTTTTGGCTTTTTTCGCCCGTCTTCGTGGGCGGGAAGTTTGGGCTTTCGCCGGCGGTACAACGGCATCGACGTACACGGCGCTTGCACTCGTGCAATCGACTTGCGGGGCGCGTTCGTTGCCTAACGGCAACTATTCGAGCTGTTTGAGATGCAGGCGCTCTCCGCCTATACCCCCACCACAGAAGTGCTCGTTAACGGCTCTCCTCTCTGCGGAATTATGCAGTCAAACAACAAGCGCTACCTAAGTGTGCTCACATGCGACAAATATACACCGTCAAGGGCACCGTTTCTTAAAAAAAAAAGAAAAAAAAGGACGGAAAACCGTTTTTTAATAGGTCGGCTATTCGCTTACGTTGACAGTCAACGTCGATGTTGTCTGTGCAATCTCTTCTTCTTCTTCTTCTTCTAATGATGATATGGCTCATACCCAAGAATGCTAACGCCTTAAAACAAAAGGGCGCAGTTGTTAATCTGCCGAACCACCGCAACAGCCCGCGTTTGGAACGCTTGCAGTGCAAACTTGGCCTGTGTGTCGCTGGCGGGCTTGGGAGAACCAGCGAGCCAAATTATTTTGTTGTTGCGCGTTTTTTTCTCAACAGAGACGTTTGTCGTTTTTGCGACACCAAACCCTTAACACCTTTTCCCAACCCAAGTATCTCCTGCCCATGTCAAAATGCCACGCACGTTATTCTGCCGAGATTCGACCCTGCAGCCGGAATCGAAAGTGCCATCTTGTCGAACAGCCTCCATTATTATGAACTATCTCCAGGGCTAGCTTGCCATGCGGCTAATTACGCGTTGCGCGCAGAGACGCGAAGTACTTCTTCTTTTTCTTGTTCTTCCTCTTCTCCTGCTTCTTCTTCTTCTTCTTATTATTATTATTATTATTATTATTATTATTATTACTCAGATTTCAGGAGCGCAGTTCCGCAGTCTATAAATATGAGGAACATTCAGCGTTAGCGACTGAATCAAGAAGTCCATAAAGAACAGTAAGCCTAATTGCATCGCAGAGAAACGGCTTGTGCCGAAAAATGTAAACATGTCGGAGTTTATTCGTTGACCCACAAAATAAACGAAAGTCTAAGAAGGAAGATCGCGGGCATCTCAACTGCCTCGCATTAGGGTCAGCACTTGGACTGTCCCACGGTAGTCTCCTGCGTAAGAGGAAGGTTGTAGAGCGCCTGAGACAGAGTAAAAGTAAGATTTGATGCCTCCTCCGGTGCAGTCCGCGACAGCCCTTCTGGCTTGGGCGTCACGCACCTAACGAAGTGCCGCACTTTGCGAGGTCCATCGCTTTTGAGGGAGGTGACGACGCTGGCGTAATTCTCCCGTAATGTACGCGCCGTGCTTTCAGGGAAAATGTGCGCCGCTTCTTAACCGGCGGCGAGTCCGAAGTGCAAAGGCGGTGCGGTGCTGCATGAACTGAACATATGAAAAAATGCAAGACTTATGCGCCTTCCGTTTAAATATACGACGCACATACTGCTGTGAGCGACAACGCACGATCGCTTTGCCACACGCTTTCGAGTTGCAGCTCATTCTGAGCGCTATAGTACATGCTTTAGGTACATACGTGTACAGGCGACCTTTGTAGGTGCATCACGGTCAGACCATGGTCATTTTTCCAGTGAGTTGAATAATGCTTGCTGTACAGATGTGCAAACAGTCGATGGAGTTTCTCTTTCTCTCTGGTTGAGCTCTGGCATTTCTTTCAGGCTAAGAGCAAGACAACTCGTATACGTGTTTGTATTTTCGTTTGTCGATTAGCGCTCACAACATACGACACTTGTTCTGTTTTTTTACTCTTTCTACCTTTTCCCCGCGAGTTCACAGCACTATAGGGTTCAGATACGCATTAAGTGCTGGTTACGTGCTTGCATCTTCTAGGTCTCTGAATATCCTCGAACCAATTAAAGAAGGGACGCTCAAGTTGCTTTCAAGGAGCTGTAAGCGCTGAAGACACCATTTCATTAAAAAGTTTCTTGTTCTTCTCACCTAATACACCCGTTAAACGCCCTTGCATCAGAGCTACCATGAGGTACATGATACCGACAGATTATAGTTTGCGATAGCAATTATAAGGACACTGCAGGCACATTTCCGAGGCCGTCATCGCCGTCATATTCCGTATAAAGCCCAATTGCGATCACATCGTGGCCGCGCGCCGTATGCTTTGTGTGCGAGTGAAAGCGTGCGATGGTAGCCGAGGATGGTGTCTTGAACTCGCGCGTGCAAGATAGGAAGGCGGGGAGGAAACCCGAAATCTTCGCTCCCGCGCAAGGCACCTGGGGGGCGTTCTATTCCGGTTGTGGCTGCGTTTGCACGGCTGAGTGCGGCCGCGTGTACCCTACCTAGGAAGCGATCTGCTTTTGGGCCAGGGTATAGATGTGCCGACGGCTGGTAGCTTTGCCTATCCCGTGTTCTGGCCGCTCAGTTTGCGTTGAAGCGATAGACAGCGTGAAGCTCAGTTCGCTCGCGGCTGCCACGCTTCCTCAGGCCAGCGTTCTGACAGCGAGGGTCCGCGATGATCGAGTGTGATGCGTGCATGTTTGCTTGTGGGCGCTGGCACCATGCTTGTTAATTTGGTGATAAGTGAATGTTTACAAGCTTATGCTGCCGAAAACACTATTATCCTTAATTCGTATAACTATCTAATAATTTGCTATCGCGCTGATGCTTCGTCTTTCGGGTGAGTCTGCGACTTTTTTAATTGCAGAGGGAACAGCTTTACGCACCGACGTGCTTTCACACGATCTTCCTGCCACACGAACCACTAGTTTGGACACTCCGTTTTATATGGAGAGAGAGAAAGAGGAAGAGAGGAAAAGCGGCGAGGTTAACCAGATGCGAGTTTTCGGCTTGCTACCCTGCACTGGGGTGGGGAAAATGTTGGTTGGAAAGAGAACAAAAAGAGAAAGAAAGAATAATGAAACTTCAGCAGGTATCAGGCAATGGGTCGAAAGCTGCTTGAGGATGTGAGGGATTTACCTGTTTTTAAAAAAGGCACAACCATTGCGTTTTTCCAACTTTTTGGCATGATTCCAGTTTCCAATACTCTGTTGAAAAATTTAAGCAGGGCATCTACGGATGCTTGGGGCAGGCGTGCAAGCATGGAATAATGGATCTGGTCAGGACCTACTACAGTTTTTTTTTTTTGCCAGCACAGAGTACCCTGTTAAGTTCCTGTAAAGTCAGTGGAGCATTCTATTCTCCCTTGACGTAGAATGAGCTGATGGTTTCTCCTTTTCTGCTGACAGTTTGTATTTTGAGAATGTGTTTGAATCATCAGCTGAGCTAGAGACGTTATAGAAATGCTCCCCAAGTATATTCGCTTGCTCTTGTAGTGTTGTCTGAGTGCCTGAAGGTGTAAGTAAGGGTATCGTGTATGATAATTGTAGTCCCCCCTAAACTTCCCGACCTGTTCCCACATCCTTTGGGGTGTGACGGTGCTATTAATTGTAGATATGCATTCCTGCCAAGACAATTCTTGTGCCTGTCTCTAAATATACCGAGTTCTCGCTTTGGCTTTTTGAAATTCAGGAAGTTGTTATGTGTTGGGTATCTAGGCGAGATTCCCCAGCACTTTTTTGCTGCGTTTTTGCTTCGGTGCATTCATGTGTCCAACAAGGATTCAGCTTTTTCCGAACAATGCCAGAAGATTAAGGAATGGTCTTTTCAGCTGCAGAAATTATACAGCTATAAAATTGTTCAATAATTTCGTCAATGCCTAGTTCTGTTAAAACGAGCTCCTTCAGCCTGGCACTTTTGTGACAACTGACCAGATTGCCATTTGTAATTTCCAATGGCGCTGTTTATGGGATATAATCAGTAGCGTTGATCTGATGTTGATTATAGCAGGTAGATGATCACTGCCATATGAAGTCTCCAGTACGTCCCATTTAAAATCGGTAAAAATATCCGGAGAGCAAAATGATAAATCAAGGCTGCTAAAATTACGTGAACGCAGTGAGTGTGTTGGCGCATCTGAATTCAAAATACAGATGCTGTTTGTCAAAATAAAATCTTCGGTAAGTTGTCCTCTTTGGTCATTCTTATCGCTGCCCCAAAGAGTTCAATGAGCATTAAAATCTCGAACTAAAACAAAAGGCTCTGGCAACTGGTCAATTAAGTTTTCCAGGTCTTGAGTACTGAACTTGTTATGGGGAGGAATGAACAATGAACAGATGGTGACAGTCTTAAAGGATGAAACGGTGACAGCTACTGGCTCGTACGGAGTATTTAATAAAACGTTCCGTGTGGGGATGCCGCCTTGGGCAACAATAGCGGCACCTCCTGATAGAAGGCTAGAGTGCTCGCGGTCCTTTCTTACGGCAGTAGAGCCTTTAAGAAATTGTGTATTTTTGGGGCCTATGCTTGTTTCTTGAAGGCATAGCGCTACTGGTGATAACCTATTTATAACGTTTTTGATGTCACCTCGATTGGGAATTAGGCCTCTGCAATTCTAATGAATAATGCATGCTATTTTATGAGAATCGAAAAAAAGTACTTATGTGTGTGAGCATAGAAGTTGTAGGTGATATGTATTAAAAAGCTGATTACTCTTATGAAGGGAGGTAACCGTTCAGGTTACCTGTCCCTTTTTTCGGTGGAGTTACAAGATGTTTCTCCTTCTCGGAGCGCTCCAAGGAGCGCGGATCTTTTGGCGTCAATGACGACGAGGTTTTCGGGTCGACCTCCATCACTTTCTCTGTAGCGCTCGATGATCGAGAGCCAGGCGCCGGGGCGTGTGTCTCGCGCCGTCTTTTGGGCCCTGCGGCACTGCGATCTACCGGCCCGTCTTCGATGATGATGGAGCAGCACTCACTGCAGCCACTAAAAAGGCGGATGGAGTTTCTACAAGGATACAAGACGTGGACCCTGTACGCTCCTGCAACCGGTGGGACGCTGCACCCTGCCTCGTCACACTGGCATAGCTTCCTTGAGGTAAGGGTCCCAGCCTTTTCCTCGCTTCGTAGAATGATATGTTTTCCTTTACACTGATTGCGATTATTTCTTTTTTTCTTTTCTAGAAAGGGCAGCTCCGGGAGTAAGCTGGATGATCGCCCTTGCAATTGACACGTAGTGTGGGAGCATTGCAGTTATCAGAAGGATGGTCATTGGCACTACATTTCCCGCATGTTTCTTTGCTTCTGCATTGATTGAGATGCGTGCCCGAACCTCTGGTACTTTAAACACCGCCTCGGACTCGGAATGTGCGGTCTGACGTTGATTTTAAGATATCCTGCGTCAAGTGAACTAGGTACAGTGCTGCTACCCGATTTCAACATCATTTATGTCGTCGGGATCATTTGGTCATTTCGCCATAGTGTGATTCTTTGCACCTGAATTACGGTTTGCTCCTGAAGTCCTTTAAGTAGCTGTTCGTCACTGAGGCTTAGGAAGCCTTTGATTTAACACCCCTGCTTGAGCTCAGGGAGCGATGTGGAGAGATTGCCACTTTAATGTCACCGATACTGGTGAGTTTAGCGAGCTTTTCTAGTTGGATCTTTCTTCGTCAGTTCAATGAAGAGGTCTCCGCTAGCCATCTTTGAGACCTTGTAACCTGGTCCAATCGTGTTTGCTAGGCATTTAGAAACTAGAAATGGTGACAGTTTTCTTACGGTTTTGTTGCCTTCACTGGGGAGAACATGGTATTTTGGAAATGTGTCTTCGTTTCGTTTCAAAAAGAACTCGAAAGCTGCTTCGGTGCGACCTCTTTTCAGAGACCGATCTGACAGTCGCGGGAACGCTTCTGCCATTGGATGGTTTCAAAATTCGGTGACGGTGGTAGCCACCCACCACGGAGCCCAAGGGGAGGCTACAGATTCCAAAGAACCTGCAGACGCCAGCTATACACCGCCAGTATAACATAATGCATATACCCAAGGCTGAATATATTACACAGGGTTAAACCCTTGTCACCCGGAAATTCGGAAGTAAGAATAAGTGAGTAGGATACAGGAAGGATTGAAAGTGAGAGAGAAAGAAAAATATTAAATTAAGAAAGTTAAATTATGGGGTTTTACATGCCAAAGCCACTTCCTCATTATGAAGCGCGCCGTAGTGGGGGACTCCTGAAATTTCGACCAGCTGGGGTTCTTGAACGTGCACTTAAATCTAAGTACCGCGGGTGTTTTCGCATTTCGGCCCCATCGAAATGCGTCTGCCGTGGCCGGGATTCGATTGCGCGACCTCGTGCTCAGCAGCCTAACACCATAGCCACTGAGCAACCACGGCGGGTAAAGAAAAAGATTGAAGAGGGGGACAGGAAAAGGCGCCTGCCGATTTTCTCCGGGTGGGCCAGTGCGGGTTGCCGTCTGTGTGAAGCAGAGGCCAAAGAGATGTGTTGCCTCCGCCGTGGGGCCTTAAAGATCCGAACACCCGGCATCAGCTGAACCCCCAGGAGCCCCTTTTCCCCAGAAGCGGCTAAGCCGCGCACGGCTACAACCTGAGGGTCCAGCCCTCGTGTGCTCGGGTATGTGATGTCGCAACACACTAAACGACTGCTGACGCAGACGCCCCGGCGGGGCATCCGCACCCTAGCGCTCTTTGTTTTTGCTTTTTGTTTTTATTGGGACGACCCTCTCCCTCTTCACCCTTCCCCGTGCTTGTCCGCGGCGCGGTGGCTTATATTATTTTTTTTTTATCGTGCGTGCGCGCGCGCTACCCCAGGCATTGTTTGGGAACTGGCACGTGGGGCACCGTGTGTTCTTCATGCGTTAGAACGCACGCAGTCTTGTCTATACTTTGAGTATGCCAGCATATGCCAGAACATATATAAGTTCCACTTCCAACGCTACAGATCTTTGGCCTCGTTTTATTGGTTTCCGTTTCCGAAAACAAGTACTTTCGCATAACTTGGCATGATACACGCTCAGAAAATGAACAAACGTGAGAAATGCATGACATGTACATGTATGCTAAACAACACCAAAGTTCACAAAGAGTGAAATAACAAGAAAAAATAAAACTCAAGAAAACGCGAAGGCCGTTTCATGTACACACATGTAAAAGGCTTTCATATAATAACCTAAATACGAAAGTGTAGAAGGGCTTCTGATATGCGCACTCAGAACATCTGATATGCTCACTGAGATATTACACAGAACCGGACGACGTGTATGACATAGCCTTGACAACTAAAGAAAGGAAAAATTCACTGGTAATGGCAAAAACAATGACAGGCAAAATACCCAAAAAATGGAATAAAATGCTAAGATTGTTTTATTTACAGCCCATACCATATGAAAAAAAAAACTTATAAACCTGCACAAAAGTATATAAAACGCGTGACATGTTCATTAATACTGAACAAAATGAAAAGGACATGGCAGAACAAAAATATCATTATACTAAATACTCTTGCAATACTCATGCTTTCCAGAAAAAAAGGCGTATCATGCCTACAGATGATGGTTGTTCGCGCAGTTTTCCCATCGGCAATAACAGAGATAATACATAAACACCGACAGTCATTTTTCAGCTGTTAGTACGTCTGTAGAACGGTGACACACAATAAAAGCTCCGAAGGCGGACTGAAAGCTGGGCGAGTTACTGAAGTTGCAGAATGAGACTTGGCGCAGAAAACGAAGTCATAGACCACGTGACAATGAGGAGGATCATGTATTTGTCAGCTTTCTCTACCGGGAAGAGGCAAGTGTAGCACAATCAAGGTGCAACGACGTCCGGATACTCATGGAGCACACACATGCAGAAAAAAAAGCCGTGTTCGTGTACTGTGCATGCGCCTTCTGATGTCCTTGGGTCTGCGCGCTCACTTGTTGTCTTTAGACTCCCGGAAGAACCTTGTAGGGCTTGTTGTTGAGGTATTCGTGCACTACTACACGAATCAAAAGCGGTGCAAGTTCGCAACATCGCGGAGCACAAGCACACAGCTACAGAGAACCAGGAAACTGACGGAAGTGCCCCCGCCGGTCAACGCACAGCAGCGCACGCATAGAGTAACGTAGTGAACGCCAAGAGTGGACACTCGAGTTGTTTCGCGGCCGAGCCAAGGTCGATCCAAATAGGTCGCGAAGCTTCGGGCGAAAAGCGGTTCAGTACAGGTTGTCACCGACATCAGCATGGGGGGTTATGGGAGCAGCGATTGAAGCGCGACTATGTTTAGAACGAGACACACTTAGATTCATTCAACGAAAATAAAATTCCTAGTCAATTTTATATATTCGTGATGACTTAAGTAAACACGTTTAATTTTATTATTATTAATAAATGCATTTCTTTTCAGCGCCCATCACTACAAGGGGCGTTGACGCCACTATCACTCGCAGTGCAATGCACGTCTTGAAATGGACTCGTATCACCTGTTGAAATACGCCCCCCTCACAATTTGTGCTTTCTTGCTTGTCGAAGTTTGTCTGAATTTGGTGACGCGGGTATCTTCACTACTTCTTGATCTGTTCAGTCAAAAGTAGTGAGTTACGACGGCCAGATAATTGTGTAGTTGTTTTCGTGCGACTGCGCTGGCCGACGGGCTTGGCATCCGACAATAGGATCAGCACTCTACGCCTAAAGCTTTCGTCGGCCTCCAAAGAAAGTATGTTCCATATGTTCTGTGCAGGGATGCGATTTCGACAACCGTACGGCTGGCCTTTTCCTGCATCGCTTTCCACGCTGAAAGCTCGAAACGCCCATCAAGTCGAATGGCGGTGCATTTGAATATATAGTTCCAAATGAAGAACAACAAAACAAATTTCGCGCCTTCTAAAACAAAATGACCTCACTTCTGCATTTAACGGACATGGCGTCACGTTATTTTTTCTTCCGCCGGACGTGTTCCCACCACATACAGATGGCGCTAAGCCCCATGAACCGGCTATGGACCGCCATGTTTTGAACGTAAGGGCTCCTATGGAAGCTGCGCTACCAGGTATATTTACCTTGGCCGAGCTGTGGTGCTTCGCCGATTCCACTAGGTGGCAGAGCACATCAAGAACAATGCGGCTGTGGCTGCGGCTGTGGCTGTGGCTGCGACTAGCAGCTTGACAGGCGGCACGACCACTGGGCACGACCCAACACGTGCGAAGCCTAGTCAGGGCGCATCGCCGGGCTCTTTCTTTAAAATGCACCTGAGCATCTTTGCTGGGTTCTTCTGCCAGCGTCTGCTTCGTCGCCGTTTCATGGTAAGGCCACAGCAAGTTCTTTGGCGCGTTGTTAACGGCTTATTCTCTTCGCATTTCGTTATGTCAATGTTAGCCGCATGAACGAGTGACGGTGGCCTTGCAACTACGAACAGCTGCTGCCCATTTACTACGCTGCCTTTAATTTGGCATTCTTTTTTTTTATGCCCAGCAGTGATCGGTGATGCTAGCGATAACAGTGACGCGGCAGCGTCCGAGCTGCGAGGCAGGCTCGATACAATGACGAAGTTAGAAAATAAAATAAAATGGTTCCTTAAGAAATGCGCCCTACGAACACATGCCATGCATTCGGGGCAGAGAGCTTTATGTTACGCGCAGCGACTGCTGAAAAAGTATATTGCTCTACTTTTACAACAGAAATGCAGCTATTTCTAAAGCGGAACACGTGCAACATTTGCAGTATGGCAATAATGCACTCTCTCTTAACCTCTACAGCAGGCTATGTGCGCTCGAGCGTTGTTAGCTCCTCTGCATTGGGCTGAAGATACGTGTTTTAATGTTTTAATTGTGTATGGAGTGGTTATCATAGAAAGTTCCTTGTTTATTAGCATATATAAGGGTGCAAAAAAAATACACATTACATGAATAAATGCAGCATCTCCATTATAAAGCTTTGCAGGCTCCAGTATTGCTTATACGAAGGAACGTAGCGTCTACAGCTTTGGAGCTTCCAGTATTGCTTATCTTCTGTCTGTCATTCTACGTATTGCAGGAATCTCTACCATTTCCTCAAAATAAACTGTACAGCCAAAGGGCATCATGCATACTCAATGGCGAAATTCCAAGTATCAGAAGACGATTGCAAGGCTTCGAAAAACCGCAGGTGAAGACCCCCACCACAAAGTGCTAAATTGCAGCTGATTAATCACGGACACATGTACTGGCTTACACATAAAAGATGATGATCTTTGTGCGTACTCAATTATTTTTGCAGCCATTTTATTTCGGCACGCAACCATTCACATAATTTTGCTACCTCAGTTGACCCTCCTTCGCAGAAATTCAAAAAGACGTCATAATTTTTTTTCCGTAGAGCAATCCCCGTTTGAGCAAATTAATTGCTGGCATGTATGTGCAGGTTTTTTTTCATTATCTGGATAGTTGCAACACGTCTTCTATGTGTTTTGCTTGTGCAATGTTATGGCCATCACGCCATTAATTTCCAAATATTCTCATTATACCGGTGTCACACGAGCACGTTCGATCGCGATGAAGTCCGATACGGATCGAAATTCGCGACTGCTATGGGCTCCATCGTGTAGCTTGCGCAAAAGAACCAATCGGGACCGAGAAAGCGAAATTGGGTTGTGCTTGATCGCGTTTAAAAGGGCGCCGTGTGGCACCCCTATTGCACTTCGCATGTTTCTTCCCGTTTTCATGTATCTTCTTCTTACAATCTTGCTGCAATAAATTGTTGTCTGCTATTTTCGTGTTCTTGACTGTACATCAAGTTGATTTATATTTAAGGAACATGGTACATTTATTTACGATACACCTATAATATCAACAACGATAACGTTTCTACATCCTCAGCCGTTGGCATGATTGTCGCGCTTAGTGACAGCTTGAACAGCAAATGTGAATTTAAATTAAACAAACATGAAGTGAAACGCCTTTGCGCGCTCGTCGTCACAACATATAAACAGCGGAACAATTTAAGCATCGCTATGGGTCTCAATTTAAGAACTGGATTTAAGCAACGCTATGGGTCACAAAAAATAAGAGAAACAAAACTGAAATTAGGGCCTCCGAGATTCGGTGGTGTGCGCGTCCATCTTGGAGACTGATGCTTTTCGCCGATTCCGCTAGATGCGCTGAGAGCCAAATTCGGCCGCAGGCGCCTATGGGCGTGTCCACTCTTTACGTTTACTATGTTACTGTATGGCGCACGCTTCCCGATGACAGCAGGTAACGGAACATGAAATTTTATGCTGCAGACTAAGCTGGCGTGGCAGGCGGGCGCGCGCGCAGACAGTGGAAAGTGAGGGGTGTAGCGGAGGAGGGCAAGGGGAGATGTGTTGCGAGGAGGCGGAGCAGGGGCGAAAGAGCACGGCCTCCTAGATCAGCATGCACCCGTCCGTGCCGATCTAGGCACCAATTACCTCTGCCACTGAAGCGGTGGAGTTTCCGACGCCGGGGACTATTGCCTACCACACGCAGACGAGTAGTCTTACGGAGCGCCTGAATACTAGCAATGTATGTCGACATTGGACGACGTGCTAGCAATGTACGTCGACGTCCAACAAAATAGGTGGGATGCCATCTTGCCGTATGTACCCTTCGCTTACAACATGGCGGTGCAAGAAATAACATAGATCATGCCGTTCAAGCTGGTTTACGGCAGGAACTCGACGACGAGTCTCGACGCTATGCTGGCGCGCGTCACCGACGAAGAGAATCTTGACGTCGCCACCTATCTCCTGCGCGCCGAGGAAGCCCGACAGCTCGCCCGCCTGCGGATCAAAAACCACCAGAGGGCCGACATCCGACACTACAACCTTCGACGCCGCTACGTCGAGTACCAGCCTGGTGACCGTATTTAGGTCTGGACCCCAATACGCGAATGAGGTCTTAGCGAGAAGACCCGCCGCGGTTGCTCAGTGGCTGTGGTGTTAGGCTGCTGAGCACGAGGTCGCGGGATCGAATCCCGGCCACGGCGGCCGCATTTCGATGGGGGCGAAATGCGAAATCACCCGTGTACTTAGTTTAGGTGCACGTTAAAGAACCCCAGGTGGTCGAAATTTCCGGAGTCCTCCACTACGGCGTGCCTCATAATCAGAAAGTGGTTTTGGCACGTAAAACCCCATAATTTAATTTTTTTAGCGAGAAGCTTTTACGGCGCTATATCGGAAGCTACAAGATCATCCGACGCATTGGCGCAATCGACTATATGAGGTCATGCCAGACAGCATTTCGCTGTCACAGCGCCACCGCTCACGACCTGAAGCAGTCCATGTTGTGTTACCTAAGCCGTTCTACCAGTGCTAACGAACTTTGTGACTTTGCATAGCTAAACTTTAGACTTTTTTTGGATTGCGTGACTTTGGACTTTGTTTCTTTGTTGTTTTGTTACTTTTTTTAATAAGTGTCCTTTTGTGTTGCGCTTCCCTGGTTGTAGCATCAAGGCGGTGCGTTTTAAGAGGGGGGCATTGACACGTGGATTTGTTCATCTTTTATGGGTGACCGCTTTTTCACCGTCTAATGAATGTTATCGCTCAGCGCGAGAGGCGTTCGCCTGTGTCGGACCTTCATCGAATGTTAACGATGGTTCTGTGGCCACCGAAGCTTGTGTAATGTGATTGCGTGTACGACGCTAATTGTGCAGAGCTTTCTGAAAGATATGCGGGCACCACCGATTTTTCTGGAAACTTGGATGACATCTGTATAAAAGCCGACCCGGTTGACCGGCGGATCAGATGTTAGATTGAGTGAACTCTTTTTCTGATAGCACAGGTTCACACAATAAAACGCTAGTTCGTCACTCCCAGTTTTGCTGCTTTCTTCACCGTCACTACTACGTGCAGTACTATGTTTTGTGCGCCAGCGGTGCATGAATGAGCTATTTGGGAAAAATATAGAATGACACGCAAATGTATTTTGCAGCTGACGTTGGCGGATGAATATTTTAAAGTTTCTGGCGCCTTGGAATTCCTGTTAGGTGTACGTGGCTTGACAGGCGTCAAGCGTGAACTCTGCTATAGAAAAATTCAGCCGAATGTAAATAAGCAGTGGTTAATTATTACAATTTACCTATTTATCGGTACATAGCGATTTCTTCAGTCCCTCAAATTATGTCGTAGGCATGACGTAGGCATACTGACTGCCATACTCGCGTCGAAGATAATATATAATATAATATATTATATATTATATATATAATATATAATATATATATTATATATATATATATATATATATATATATATATATATATATATATATATATATATATATATATATATATATATATATATTATATTATATAATAATATAATAAGGTAGTGAAGATAATTCGTATTTATGAATGACTTGTCTTTGATGCTGCATCTTTACAGACTGTCGTGCAGCACTTCATAGTGTGAAGTTCAAGACCTTATCAAGCACCTAACTATTTGCATATTGAACCCTGTGGTCCAGTGCACAAAATTGCACAGCGGTGACTGCCTTGTCATACTGGCATAGTGGCGAATGTACACGCTGACAGTGTTGATGGTTCAGCGCACAAGTCTTCAAAGGCCCGACAGTTCTGCTTTTTCCCGTGCGGCACTCAAAGGTGTGCTATCGGGGCCGACAGCGAGAAGCAGCAGGGTCTTTATGCGTACTTATGGTCCAGTATGCCAGTTATTAAGGTAATGTGATCTCGACACGCGTGATCCTGTGACCTACGCTGTATTTTTGCGAATGGTAGAAGCCCAAAGTACTACCTGTCTAAAGTTGGACGGTTAAGATCGCCACCATGCCCCTGCTCTGCGTGCAATAAACGGGATGACAAGCTGATTTGCTGACTTATTCTGCCCTTGCAATCGGCTTATACACCTCAGAACCACCGTCGCACTTGAAACCAGCGCTTCGTTCGTTTCCTTTTGTCTGTCCTCGCTCTTGCCCTGTTACTCGATTTAACTTAAAGTACGTCGCAGATAACGCCGTAGGCTGTGAGATGTATTTGTACCTTGAACAGTGGACCAGCGCGGCTTGTTCGACACCGTTAAGAAGGAGCATTCAATCTTCCTACTCGGCAATCGTTTCAACTGGGTACTCTAATTTGCTGTAGATGTGCCCCTGAGGCCAATATGACTACCTGCTCCAACAACGACGATGATGAAAATTTTATTGACGTCCCCTTTGCAACGTGGCGGCGACAAGAAACACCTATAGCCTGCTTGAACTAATGAGGTTTTACTACAGCTATCCGAGTTTAGCATTCCACCTGTCTCCTCCTTGATCGTCTTCGTTCTTCCTCTACATCAATATTGTAGAGACCTATGCCTGCAACAACACCGGTTCTATAAATTTATTCCCTGTTTTTCAAACACGAAAGTGTTTTCTGTCGGGATCCGGCGAAATCCTGTCCCTTGTTCGTACGTCACCCTATCGTCATTAGGCAAATCAGCGAGATGGCGATAGTTTCATCTTTTGTGCCTACCAATTGGTTAGGAAAATCGGCACAGAAAGATTTGCTTTGTTAAAAAGTTATGCGTCTTATGACGCATATTTTTAACAGCGGAGCTGTTTAAGCTTTTAGTTCCGCCGTGGAACATTACCAGAAAACTCAGCCCAGCTGTGCGTCGCCTCGCGTTACCTAGCATCCACTTACGACAGCACCGAGCCACGTAACCTCCTCGCACCTACCCGCGTAGGGCGGAGTCGTGACGTCACAGGCGAGTAAAAGCTCTGAACAGCCGGCGCGGCGACACTCCTCTCGCCTCCTCTACTCCGTGCGCGCGCGTTGCTACCATGGGAAGACTGAAGAAAGTCCGGACGCTCGAAGAAGAAGGAGCTTACCAGGAAGAGCGCCGCACTGCCAAGCGAGAAGCGATGCGTCGCCGCTGAGCTGACCAGGAGCACTGTGCCGAAGCTTCGGCTGAGATGAGGCGACGCCGAGTCGAGGATCCCGAGTTTCAGCCCATGGAACGCGAGAATTTACGCCTGAACGCCCAACGTCTCCAAGAAAGCAATCCCGGCCAGCGACTGCTCGAAAACTTCCAGACTCAAGCCCGCCAAGACAACAACTTAGCATAACCTCGCAAAACCTAGCAACGACTTAGCCAAGCCGGGCTCGATGACCCAGCTTGCCACACGCATTGCAATTGTCCAGTTGCTTGCTTACAAAAAGCATCGCACTACCATTGGTCCGTAACGCACAAAGTCTGCCAACTTCAAGCCATCGAAAGCCACGATGACAGTTCCCGTGTTCTTAATCCTCTTGGCACCCAACGCCAGGGGGTTCCCTTCGTGGACGCTGTTCCTGTCTAGGTTACCCGAACTGTCACCTACGAGATGCTCCTGAACACTCCCTTGCACGTAGAATGCGGAACCGCCTCGTATGCGCTGACTTCGTAGGAGTTGTTCGCCACTTCGATCGCCTTGATTCTGGTGTACCTCATTGCATTCTGTCGATCTGGAGTGCTGACCACCACAATGTTCTGCTGCAAGTTCGGGCAGATTACGTCGGCCCCTGCCTTGGAATCCTTGATCCCTGCCGCCTTCATTATTGCTCTGTCAACGGTGGTTGCTCCGACCCTGGATACGTCGAGCCCACCCCTGGGACGAATTATGATTTTGGCGTCTTCCTTGGGGAGCGGGGGCATTTGCCCTGCCTTCGTTAACTTTCTCTTTAGTTTATCTCTACTTTGCCGCTCGCCGGCAGGCACTGCAGCGTTCGACCGAACGCCTTCCATCTTGGCTATTAATATTTTTCTTGCACTAGTTCACTCGCCACCCTGTTCTTTTCCCGATACTTGTTCCATCTAAGCAGTGCCTTTTCCACATATAAGCCTTACTTTTCGGCTTCTCTGTTTATTCCCAGACTTCTGCTCACGCTCTTCAATAGCTTGCTTTATTTCCTTGTTCCACCACTCCCGCTGTTTTCTCTTTCCATTCTAACGCTTTTTTAACCGTGTTTGCCTTATGTCTTGCTTTCTGACACCTACCAGTTCGTTGTAATCCCCGACCGATAGGAAAGACTCAATTTTTGTCTCTATACTTTTTGCGTCCCCTGTTATTTGCTTTTCGTAAATGTTTGAGTATGCTGCTCCTGTCGCTTATCGATCATTATCCTTTCGAAAGCTTAAAGCAATACGTTTGTGATCACTACCTAGGCTATATTTTCCTTGTTCATTTCTTGTCATTTGTCGTGGTCGTTATTCAACAGCTGATGGCTGATGACTGCAGCTCCACGGTAGGTAAGGGAAGGGAAGCACACCGCCACGCCTTGCACCTACAACGTGAATACCCCTAGTAGCTCCTTCGCTATGCTCGCTGTCTCGCTGTGAAGCGCGTAAAAAATAAAATAAAAAGAAGCAGCGCCCAAGCACTCCGCGCAGATGATTAACCAGCAAAACTGAAATGTACGGCCCAGGTGTTCATCACTGGGTTAATCACGATGGTTCAGTTAACGACTGCATGGTAGGCTGCCGTATCCTCGGTAAGTAGTTGGTGCTTGCGCTCGGCTGCACGATGTTGTTATTCGGGGTCGAAGATGAGAGGCGGACTCTTGAAGCGGACGAGGAGGAGACGAAAAAGCTTTATACATTATGTACATATAGCAGGTAACAGCAAACAGGTAGCGGTGCCTTAGAGCGCAGCAGACCGACGGGGCGGCTAGTGGCGACTCTCTCGCTAACAATAGGCCAGCTCTGCCTTAAACCCATTTGGGCGTCCCATTGGCGGTAGGAACAAGGCAGGACCAATACGTCAGCTGCGTCGCTTTCCGCTTTCGTTAAAGGGAAGCTGAAACACTTTTCGAAAAAAATGAGTTCTCTGCGGCATCCTACAGTTTTGAGTCCCCTGAACACGAATATCTCGTTCAAAAAGGGCGGAAACAAGCGCAAGCGGCTGTTTTTTCATGAAAACGCGCACCAGCGCCTCAGGGTATCGCGCGAACGCCGCTGTTGCCCGTGATTGGTCGGAGCAGCTGTGACGTCAGTGGCGGCAGTCGCCGGTCGGCGCCGCCGTTTGAGAGCGTAGCACGCTGTTCTGTTCTGGCTACATAGCTGAGTTGTAAGCATCATGGAACGTTCTCGCTGTCTCGGACAGCTTGTATTTTCGCCGTACATGTTCGAACCGACAGCCGATACGGAAAACGATGGCGGCAACGGCGGCAACGACGATGTTGAGTGTGCCAAAAGCGAGAGCGATGTGTACACCTTCTCGCGCGCTGGAAATCTTAGCTGTTACGTATGCTTTTTTTTTTCATGTAGCTGCACGTTCCAATGACGGGAGAAAAAAATGCGCTAAAGTGTCACCGGGAACTTGCTGCTGGAAGAATGCCGAAGCACTAACTTCTCATTAGATTGTAAACACGGGTACAATTCCGCGATGTCAAGCACCTTGCCGCTGCTTGTCTGAAGTCCCGTGGTTTTCTGAGCGTTGATACACGATCGCGAACATAAGCCGCGTTTCAAAGCGCGCACATGCAGTGCTGCGAGGTACAGTCATGGAAGTTGCTTATCATACACATCCAGATCGAGATGGTCAGGGGGATTATAAGTGCAATATTCAGAATATGGTTCGACGACTTTGCGATTGTGGCTCGATCAAGAATCGGTATGCGCGCTCCATGGTAGTGTTGACATAAAGATATTAGGCAGTTTTAGCACCGCCGTGTGGTAAACATGATAACTGCAACCGTACGTCGAATGTCACTAGGCAAGCCTATACTCCAATTTATACCTCAGGTGCAACGCTGTGGAAGCTACGCACGAAGTCCGGTTACCAAAATTTATTACTGCGCGCGTTTCCGTCTATGGTTCGCAGCGTGCCAGCGGCATTTGCTCGCACGAGCATGCACGTGAAGCTGCCGCGACGGGCTGCAATTAAAGAATGCCGAAAAGAAAATTGATTTAAAAGAACGTGTTAGCAGCCGTATAAGTACACGGATTGTTTCTATGGGTAAATTCTTTTTTTTTTCATTCAGAACTGAGCTTATATATGAAAAGTTTTCTCGAAAATCGGGTCAAGAAACACCGAACTTTTTCTAAGTGCGAACGCAGCCACTGCAAGAAGTATCTCAAGCCTCCACAGCGTTGCACCTGATGTATGAAACGGAGTATAGCAACGCTAGCAACAACGCGTTTCCGCATTTGTCGTAAGGCTATCCGGCTATCGCGGAAATGGTCCGAGCACAGCACAGTTGATTTCATCGGCACGAACTTATCTCTCCTCACCGCACTGCGCTGCAAGCTTCTTGTCCTTCGGGAACCTGTGAAACACCACATCGTCTCGCCCGCGTGTGCTCGCGCAGCCGAATGCTGCACAGAACGAGGGCATGTTGGGCGCCCTTGGCTGTAGGCACTCACGCAGCACAGAAGGAAAGAACAGTTTACGAAAATCGCAAAACAAACGTGAGCGGCGGCGGCGGCAAATCTCTCGTAGCGTCGTTCAGTAAAGCGCAGGACGGAAAGAGGCATGCCAGCGCATGCCAGCACGCCGGTCCGGCAGCTCGGTCCCCGCCAGTGACGTCACTCTCGCCGGTTCTCTCCTCTGGTAACCTCCTCACCCGGCGCTCCGGGAAGCGATGGGGGCGTGTCCGCGTGGGTGATTTAGAAAGCGATTTCCGCCCCTTATATTAACAAAACGAAGAAAAAAATTTCGGAACCGTAAATTATTAGGTCTGTTCTTCCCAATCCCAGCAATTCATGGAAATTGAAAACCGCTTCAGCTTCCCTTTAAAGGAGAAGTCCAAGCTACATAAATCCGGCCTTCCAGGCAAGGGTCAGCAGTTATTTAAGTGTGAATGCTGCCAGTGGATTTGTCATTGTGCTCTCTCCCTCCGGACTACTCATTTGGACCCACGGGAAAGGTTCGGCAATTTCCGGGAACTTTGCCGGTTGTCACCAAGGGCATCCACATCAGAAGAACGAGGTAGGGAGGGGGGATCGCCCGTTGCATCGATGTAGGCAAGCAGTGTAGAACAACAGCACCCCCGCTGCCCGACAATGCATCCATAAGTTGAGCTGTCCGACGCAGATCGAACGATTGGATACGCTAGTTGAGCGACGTCGTTGATCGATTGGATGGAGAGGCTTTGCCGCTTTTTGCGCCAGTGGTCTTCCCTGCTGTTTGGCCCTGAGAAGGTCCACTGGAACGACCGAGAATCAACAACGCCAAACCACTCCGGCGAAAGGAGGCACCCTCCGAATGCGCTTCAAACCGCCAGACAAAAATCAATAAACAAAGCACTCTCCGAAACCTGGTAGCGCTAAACGAAAAAAAAAAAGATTCTGAAAAACACGAGACGCGTATCCGAGAAAAAATACCACATACGGACCGTACCTTAATTTTCAACGCGTGACAGAGCTAATCAAATCAGAACGGTTTCGTAAGCGATTCTCGCCTGTAACGCGGGCGGGTTGGTAAAGAGCAAGATTCCCGAAGATGACTTAGTTTTGCCCCCTAAAGCCATGAGGCAAAGGCTGAGCGCTGCAAATCTGTGCGGTTGGGCACCACTTCGCAAAAGTACGGAATGACATCCTACAACTGTAAGCACCAACCGAAATAACCCTGTGCTTAGTGCATTCGGAAATGCATTCGGAAGAATAAGTACCACATTTTTAAAGCAGAAAATGGTTCTACCAAACTAAGAAACAAACTCACGCGAACGACATAAGAACAAATGTGAATCTAAATTCTACACTGACACTTTCAACTAAAGCATACGGTGTATATTTCAAGTTACAATCAAAATTAAGTATTTACGCTCTTGCTAGCGTACACTGTGTAAATAAAACAAAGAAAAGAAAAACTGCCGCTTTCTCTACTCGAGCGTTCAGCAAACAGATCTCAGTAAAAAATCAGGCCATCTAGTAGATCTCGGCAGCCCTCGAAATGCAAAGACCGAGCGAAACCGGAGGGAGGCTGCCACCCCAAAAGAGGGGCAGGCGCCGTCGACCAAAGGGAGTAGTGCGGCCATGGCCGGAGTAGAGGCGCCACACGGCGTGAAGACATCATGGCCGCGTCACGGTGATGTCTCCCTTACAGGGAAGGCTAATTGTTCTGCAGGCATTCATAGTAAAGTTGCTTCACTCACTCACTCGCTCGCTCGCTCCCTCACTCACTCACTCACTCACTCACTCACTCACTCACTCACTCACTCACTCACTCACTCACTCACTCACTCACTCACTCACTCACTCACTCACTCACTCACTCACTCACTCACTCACAAACTAAAAAATGTTAGGTTGTGTCTCGCGAACAGAAAAGACCAGAGCATAAAACGATGTGTTCTTTTAACATCTCAACCCTTTCATACGCTCAACATTGGACTCGACTTTGCGCAAAGAAAAAAGAACGAAATGAATACTTAAATTACAAATAACAGAAGAGGCTTTCAAAGTACCATGCATCGATCGGTGTGAAGCAAAGGCACCTTTTCAGACGGGATCAAGTGGGTCGACCATTCGTGAGTCTGCGCACTGTCGAATCGCGAGGCAAGAACGAAACTGAGTTGCCTGAACCACCTGCAACCTTCGACCTGCGGCCTCCAAATTCTGGAAGAGCGGCGCATTCAAGGACCCGCCTACACGCTGTCTCTTTGCCCTCTAGGCAGTCGCCTTTTTTTCCTACAGGAAGGGAACGGCGATTGAAGCGGACTTTCGAGCATACTCGACGCGTCGCTGCGTTTCTCTGTCCACAATATTTTGACACCACTGACAATAGGCGGCATTTCTGGCGGCTGTATTTCTGTGAAATTATTTCTTTGCCGATGCGCGTCACGCCTATTCTAGATTTCGACAACCGCCTAAGCTCAGGATTTACCGTGCTCGGTTTTTTCTTAATGCCTTGGTGGTTGGTGCGCTGAACCCGGTTCGGAACGCCGCCCGTGTCCAACTTTCTCGGCTTGCTCCTTCGTTGTTTGCCCTCGGCGCGGCTGACAAAGCTTGCGGTCTCGGCACTCGTACTCCCAGGTACGCTGCCTTCTCGTCGCAACGATAATGGTCCGGGCGGCAAAACCAAGCTAGGCTCGTGGTCAGTGCTAGATGTCTGTGCCTCTGACAGAGCGTAACTGTATCCGACACCATCTGCGCTAGCCGGTGGGCCCTGAGGTCTTTCCTCAAGTTGCCGGATTTTATTGCTGCCATCAAAATCAAATGAACCACTGTCGGCCACTGTTTCTATAGCGGCCTCTCTAGACGGCGAAACAACATTGTGCTCGCGCTGGTCTCATAGCGTGTTTACCAATGGCACTACAAAATTTCCTGCGCCTCTTCAGCTAGTAGCCATCTCAACAGGCGGTCTGTCCTCGACAAGCTCGGCGTTGTCGCTATCATCTTGGCCTTCGCAGTCGACTTGACTTATATGTTTAAAATGCCTCAATAAAGCCTTCTTTGGTTCATCGTGGTCGCGTTCTCCACATCAAGCAGGTGGTCCAAAACACTCGCGGCTTTAGACGGGAGTAACGCGACCAACTTCCTGGACCAGAAGTCCCGGCTGACACGTATCGCGGCTGACACTTCTTCACACACTCGTTCAAAATCAGAGATAAATATAACGATATCTCCGCCTGTTCTGAAGGTGTGAAGATATCCTCAGGCTCGCGGCCATTGTTGCGCTTCAATTTCCCGATCAAGCTCCTTCATCCTAAGGGCGTGCAGTCACGTTGCCACTCGCCTCTCGACCGTCACGTCCTCTACACGCATCACATCGAGAATCACTTTGCATGTTTTTGTGGAGCCGGAAGAAATGCCTAAGTCCTCGGAAATTTTAATGATGTTCTTAACTTTGAATTTCTCCATCGCGATCTCGTTCCTCGTGCTGCTTGCCCACTAATTCATAGTCTACCAAAAAAAATAAACAACAAAACACCCTCCTGTCATCTGTCTGCACTAGAGAGGTCTGGCGGCAGGAAAGCACTCACCCAGCAAAAGTGGTTGACGCCAGTTGGTCTCGTCACTGCCTTCGAGCGGTGTATCAAGCGTCTCCTGGCCTCATATCTTGCAGCTTGCCATCCGCTGTTGAGATACTGCTTCGCGAATCACATAGCTGCAATTCAAAATTGCGACTCGGGGTCGCACACGAGAGATGGACTCTTGAAGTGGATGAGGAGGAGGCGAGAAGCTTTATACTGGATTCCGAAAATAGCAGGTAATAGCATACAGTAGCGGAGCCGAAGAGCGCACCATATCGACGGGATGGTTAGTGGCGACTCTATCTCTAACAATGGGCCGGCTCTGCCTTAAATCCCTTCGTTCGTCTCATTGTGGGCAAAAACGAGGCAGGACCGGTGCTGTCGTCAACCGCGTCGCTTTCCTATTTCGTCGAAGGAGAAGACCAAGCTTCATAAAACCGGTCTTCCCGGCAAGGATTAGCAGGTATTTGTAATCCTGAATGCTGCCAGTGGATTCGTCTTTGTGCTCCGCACCCCCGGACTATTCAATTCGAGTAGCGATCTTGTGCAGATCTAGGACCAGCGATCTTGTGCCGATGTACCCCCGGAATGCGGCGGCCCTCAGTCAACCCTCAACTAACGGTCCAGTCCAAGTACCATCTTTGGTTTACCCGCTGCCCCTTTAGTGTCCTTGTGGCGTCAACAAAGTGTGATAAGTAATGAGACGTTGTTTACACTTAGCACTTCCGCAAATGCGAATGGGCGCTCTCTCTTTAGAGCCTGCAACTTGATAAAGCCCGATTATCAAGGCGCAGATACGCGATGGAAGTGTGCTTTCCGTCCCTTTCGTGTGGTGGCGTTGCAGTCCTCGGCTTTCAATAATACGGGTGCACACAATGAATAAAGAATATATGCCCATTTAGAGTTCACAACTCATCCACGTGAAACCACATGGCGCGATTGCCCTGCACAAGTCTCGATTCGTGCTGCTACCCCTCGGGAGCATGATTTACTCATTGAAGTTTTTATTGCAGAAAGCAAGTATAGACTATTGGAATCAAGGAATAGAATTTTGGGATTTCAAGTGCCAAAAATTGACGAAGATTATGTTACCCCCTAATGCAAAATTTGAGCGCAGCTCTATACGTGATATCATTTCTGATATATTGGCTAGTGCTGACAATCAGTCTCGTGCAGCACGTTCCAAACGGAGCGAAGTGTGGCGCGACTGTCTCACTAATCTGAAGATCGTAAGACGCAGGCATGGGTGACGCGTGAGAGCGATTCAGAGCAGCTGCCGCAGACAGACATCCGCTCATGCAGTGCTTCGTTTCTATAGAGACGACGCGCGCCACTCTGGCGCCATATCGTAGCCATCGTTTCCGCACAGCCCATCTTGCGTGGCATAACGACTTCCTCCTCACGCTTTCGTTTCTCCAACGACGAGAGCGGCCCTTCGTCATGGGGAAATCGTGCCACCATTGTCCGCGGTGTCAACACCCAAGGGAGCGTCACATCGAGCTTTACTCGTACGCTCGCTATTGCCCTTTGCAGGAGCAGTGATCCCCGTCATACACCCTCGTACCACGGACTGACCTGAGTAGCTGACGTCGCGGACGAGCATAGCCCTCCTTACCTCACGCCAACCTGCCCCCCTTCCCTCGGGAGCGCAGATGAGATCGCCCAAGCGGCTGCGGATGCCTAGGTAGCCAGCAACTCTACGCATGCGTAGACCATCTCCCCTCTGCTCCTCCACCGCTTTCAGCCTCATGGTTCCGCTGCACCGTCCTCCTCCGCTATCGCTTTTGTTTCACCTCCCGCTGCGCTCCGCGTTCGTTTTCATTCTTCGCGGCACTCGTTAGCTTGGTAACGCCGACGCCGTCGGACAACGACTAGGCTCGCCGCGCGAATGGGCACTAGGAGCTGCACTTTAAAACATGGTTCGATTATGAGGCGTGGGGGACTCCGGATTAATTTTGAGCACCTGGGGATCTTTAACCTGCCCACAGTGAACAGGACGCTGGCTTTCCTGCATTTCGACCTTATAGAAATGCGGCCGCTGCGGCCGGCATTAGATTCCGCGACCTCTTGCTTATAAGCACAACGCCATAGCCACCTAGCTACCACGGCGCGTTTGGGCTGTTCAAGGCGCGTCTTCAGCATCGGCCCACACGTACTCCTCTATCGCCTCTGGACCAAGCAGAAACAATGCAGCACCCTTCACGTCTGGAAACATTTTTTTTTCAAAGCGAATAGAACAGCGGTGACTGCACAGGAAGCCGTTTCCCGTCGATCAAAACCAACATGTATGCGCGCCAGTGTTTCTCGAACGAGGTCACAATATAACGTTTAATCGGAGCTATACAAATTACGTGCTATGGGATGTATCAAAGGATTGAGTGCTTCTAAAGATAAATTCTCTAGTTGTAACTCGTTTTCAATTCTGTGCTCCAACCGCAAGAAGTTTTGGCGGATCCTTCGCTCCAATTTGCAACATTATCACCTCTAATTTGAAGAGAGCTTTTGAACCCTATAAAAAGTGATCATTGCGCTGTAGCTATGAACGATTATGTTGCATCAGTCTTATTACCTAGAAACGATCACGCCACTGAAAGTGCCACATCTTCATCTGATGCGGCAACGCCGGAAATACCTTCCATCCCGTTGGCATAGCTAAATTTATCAATACCATTAAATTCTCCTCCTCTGCCGGTTCGGAGCATATGAACAGCAAGTTATTAAAAAATACGAATCCAATGCCAAGCCAAATTGTGTGTCGTTCCTGTTTACGCAATCACTGAATACAGGTGGCGTACCCCACGATTGGATAAAGGCAAAACTTATCCAAATTCGCTAATCAGGCAACGCTTCAAGTGTAACTATCACCCAGTATCATTCACGAGCTGCAAACTACTTAAGCACGTTACACATTGCAACCTAATAGGCAAATTAGAATCCATGGAATTCTTTTACAAGCACCAGCACAGATTTGGTGAAACGTCTATCCCGGTGAATCCCCAGCTCGCTGAACTTAAGCACAATATCTTACAATCCATGGCTGGTAACGCACAAATTGACGCTATCTTTTCGGATTTTCCCAAAGTGTTCGACTGTGTATTTTTTAACCATCTGCTCATTAAACACTTCGTTAGATTATGGGGGTTAACGTGCCATAACTAAGATTTGACTATGAGTCACGCAGTAGTGGATGACTCAGGAATAATTTGGACCACCGAAGAATCTTTAATGTGCCCCTAGTGCACGGGACACAGGCGTTTTTGCATACCACCGCCATCGAAATGCGGTCGCTGCGGCCGACATCTGATGCCGCGACGATGTGCATAGCAGCGCAACACCATAGCCGCTAAGCCGCCTCGGTTGGTTGCTCATTAAACTCTCGCGTCTAGGTTTACCCGACAATTTACTGACTTGGTTGGAACGCTTTCTAAATGGTCGTGTTCAACTTACGTCCCACAACCACTACGACTCCCCACGGGCTAACGTTACATCTGGCGTTCCTATACGCTATAGGCTATCGCCACTATTGTTTCTCATATTCAGAAACGACCGGCCGAACGGCATAAAAAACAGAATTAAGGTTACTTGCCGATGGTTGCGGTGTTACAGTGCCATCACCTGACCTGAAGACGTCAAAAAAACAACAAAACTACAATAATTCAATCGTAACGTAGTATGAAATATACAGTTTTCTCCAATATTTACTCTAGGAAACTCTGGCGCTGCAATCATTGAGCCACCATGGGAATGATGGGAACTACATGGATTTGTCTGATGTTCGTGCTTGGGGATTAAAAACGTTCTTTTGGCTTTGTTTATTACGCTTTGTAGGCCCTCACTGTCATAAATTTCGGAGCAATCTATATTTTTAGAAGTACGGAAGACGCTGCAACACGCACAATCGCTACTAATTGCAAATAACGGTTCAGCGTGTTGAGGGGGCCAAATCGAAACGCGCCATGCGTCTCAAGTCACTGGCTTGCCTGTGATAGATTCATAAGGGCGTTCTACGTTGCTTGTCAGTGCATGCGACCGTGGCTTAATGGTTTCAATGTCGGGCTTCTATGCTAGGGGCTCTGTGTTTGAATCCTGCCACTGGACAATTTCAATGCTTCTTTAATTATTTATTACGCATTACGCATTTTGGCCACGGTTCGTTGCGACTGATATCTGATGAGCTAGCGCATTCCATACCTAACAGGATGTGGATTCTGGAAAGTTAGCAACAACTTGTTAGGAAGAATAACCAGTTAGCAACAAATAACAGCACTCATCCTGTTGTGTTTGTTTTCTATTATTTTCTTTGTCTTCTTCGCACTGCTTCAAGTTTTACTGGGTAGTTGGTTGTACCTTGTTTTTCGCACCTGTCCTTTTTGGTGGCCTTATAACCTAAGGATTGCTGTTGCAAGCTTGACCTCTTCGCAGTACTCATGCCAAGACCTGACCTTACCAAAACACTGAAATACAACCTACACTTAAAATTAAATTAAATTAAATTATGGGGTTTTACGTGCCAAAACCACTTTCTGATTATGAGACACGCCGTAGTGGAGGACTCCGGAAATTTCGACCATCTGTGGTTCTTTAACGTGCACCTAAATCTAAGTACATGGGTGTTTTCGCATTTCGCCCCATCGAAATGCGGCCGCCGTGGCCGGGATTCGATCCCGCGACGTCGTGCTCAGCAGCCCAACACAATAGCCACTGAGCAATCACGGCGGGTAACCTACACTTACGACTAGGCCACGTGAATTCATATGTACACATTTAAATACAAGTTAAGTTTGAATTTCGCACCTCTGAGAACCGCGTGGAGAAAAGATTGTAACTGTTGATTTCTAAAAGTTGACCTTGGGTGAAACGAGAGTTCATCCTAATGGTGTGTTTCTGCGCAAGGACCTTGCACAAGGAGATTTTCTGTACCAAGGGGTCCTGCAAAAAAAAAAAAGAAGTGACAACATACCACTGACAGACAAATCATGAAGGTGGGAAATAAGATAATATCTATTTATTACATAAATGCTGCCGCTAGTTGTGATCCCAACACCATAAAACGTATCATGAGAAGCTAACAAACAAAGTCCCCAAGGACAACATGAGGGAAATTACTTGTGCTTACTAATGTAAATAAAGAAATGATAAATTAATGGCAATAAAACTGGATGAAAAAGAATTTGCCGGAGATGGGGAACGATTCCACGTCTTCGCATTACGCATGCGACGATGCAACCAATTGAGCTACCGCGGCGCGGTTGCCCCATCCCCTTTCTTGGGTATTTATGTATTACTCCTATAACTAACCCTGGGAGTGTTAGCCAGCGCCACTATTCAAAAACATTGGCGGCGGATGGGGAACATCCTTTCTGCCGCAGGCGTCACGAGTACATGATCCTTCTGGGTGAAGGCAAGTGGTCAATAAATCCGCACATGCTACCTGAAGGCATCAGTGTTGCTGGATTCGAGACCCTCGTTATGTAAGAACGAGAAGAAAGGGGGTTAACTGAGGGGCCCCATTTTTATTAATTGTGTCTTGAGAAGCCAACAAACCAAGACATCAAGAGAAACACAATGGAAATTACTTGTACTTAGTAATTGAATTAAACAAATGATAAATTAATGGCAAAGAAAGTGGATGAAAAAAACAACTTGCCGCACGTGGGGAACGAGCCCATGTCTTCGCATTAAACGTGCGACGCTCTAACCAATTGAGCTACTTCGCCGCGGTCTCCCACCTACTTTCTTGGGTATTTAGGTTTTCTACTAGAACTCTGGGAGTGTTAGCCAGCGCCACAGCTCACAAACCTTGGCGGTGAATGGGGAACATCCTTTCTGCCGCAGGCGTCACGAGTACATGATCCTTCTGGGTGAATGCAAGTGGTCAATAAATCCTCACATGCTACCTGATGATCGTTTGCGTGAGCATGCGCACTGTGTCAAGATTATGACTGGCAGTAATCTGGCTGTTCATTGCGTAAAGTGTGGCTGTTCACCACTCCTGGACGACACACCTGTGTTGAAAAGGTACAGCAATTAGATGGCTAGAGAAATCTTTGAGGTGTTTCCAATGTGTCAGTTAGGAACCACCTGTGTTAGTTCTCCTTGCGTAGCTCTTTGTGATAAAGAACTTCAGTTCCTTAGAAGCTAATCAGTTTGGCCTGTGTCCACTATGTGTATGGTTACATTTGTATTGTTTAATGTTATTGACGCATGCGCAGCAGAAGTTGACCGACGATGAATCGCCTTCCCTTTGTAATTTTACTCCCTTTATGCCCGTTGCGAAGTGCACATATTTGCGCAGCCTTCAATAAAGGTGTTGTTGGCAGTCAACGCTGGTCCAGTGTCCTCCCATTCCCGTGTTTTGGCGCTGTTTTAAATATGAATGAGCGTGTCTACCTTTCGCCGCCATCGAAGCCCACGACCTCGAGCTCAGCAGCGCAATGCAATCGCAACTAAGATAGCGCGACGGGTGGAGACGGATGATTGTTTCAACGAATAGACGCGGAATGTTGTTCACATGCGAACCAACTACTGCATTGTACCCCTGCTGGAGAGAAATTAAATTGAAACAAGAAACAGGAACTTTTAAAGCTGTTTGAGAACTATAGCGTGACACTTTTTACATTTTTTCCGTGAAATTCATCTTATATGAGCGAAGGCTCAGATCATAAATTTGTATTTTTACGTTATATTGCATTATACTTGGCGTTCGGTCAACCAGTGCAATTTATTTTCGCTAAAACGGTCGACGATGATGCCCAGCCAATTGTACCTGAACATGCCCTTTTCTTATTGAGCGACGTGGCATCGCACAATGTACGACATCTGAACATAAATTGTGGGGCAATACTTGGAGTTCTCAGCTTTCGAGAGAACTTTCACTTTTGCGTGACATAATGTCCAGCGTCACGCATCTCTGGAGCGATGAATATTCCATCGATAAATATCGACGTGCAAAATAAAAATTAAGGCGAACAATGTAGTTTCTTCGCCGCATCTATGTACTTCCGCCCACTTGGCCAATCTATGTAAAAGTAATCATCATCATCATCATCAGCCTGGCTACGCCCACTGCACGGCAAAGGCCTCTCCCATATTTCACGAACTACCCTGGTCCTGTACTAATTATGGCTATATTGTCCCTGCAAACTTCTTAATCTCATCCGTCCACCTAACTGTCTGCCACTCCCTGCTACGCTTCCCTTCTCTTGGAATCCACTCCGTAACCCTTCATGACCTTCGATTATCTTCCCTCCTCAATACATGCCCTGCCCATGCCCATTTCTTTTTCTTTATTTTAACTAAGATATCATTAACTCGCGTTTGTTCCTTTACCCAATCTGCTCTCTTCTTATTCCTTAAGGTTACACCCACCATTCTTCTTTCCGTAGCTCGTTGCGTCGTCCTCAATTTAAGTAGAAAGAACCCTTTTCGTAAGTCTCCAGGTTTCTGCCGCGTAGGTGAGTACTGGTAAGACGCAGCTGTTATACACTTTTATTTTGAGGGATAATGGCAACCTGCTGTTCATGATCTCAGAATGCCTGCTAAACGCACCTCAGCCCATTCTTATTCTTCTCATTATTTCAGGCTCATGATCCAGATCCGCGGTCACTATCTGCCCTAAGTAGAGTATCTGCCCCTTACCACTTCCAGTGCCTCGCTACCTATCGTAAACTGCCGTTCTCTTCCGCAGTAAAAAGTGACTTCCCATAAATTGATCGGCTCAGAATGCAGTTGCTTGTGTACTTTCCGACTTCCCCATTTACACCGGATGAATAGGCTCAATAATTAACGCTCATGCACTCAATCTTGCGCACCGGGCCATATCATTGGAAGAAGTCGCAAGGTTACTACGGTGTTACGTTTCGCCTACGACGCGCGGTATAGCCGGCGCGGATGCACCGGACGTCGGGGCTTCATTCAAAGCGGCGGACATTTTGGCCTGTTCGGAGCTGCCGCAACGCATCCCCGCCAAGCGCGTCCAGGCATGTTTCAGTGCCACGTGTCTTCGTGTGTGCGTGTGTGTGTGTGTGCTTGTCAAAGCGCGGCAGCCGGGGAGAGGAGCTCCCCAAGTGTGAAGCGAGGAGGTCTGACCGGCGCCGGCCCGGCTGATGCGTCACTACACTCGTCTCAACATGTCTCTCAGCTTGTCCGTGCCTCGCTGTCACGTGGTCTCGTCCCGTGACGTTCCCTCTTGCCCTCAACTCCGAGAGTATAAGAGCAGCTGCCCCCGGACGCCAGGAGAGAGGCTCCGATTTCTTCTGTTGAGTAACGTGCTCTCCCGTCTCTCCACTTCGGTCGACCTGACCGGCCGCTCTTTTGCGATGCTAGAATAAACAAGTTGTTCTGTTAGCAGACGACTCATGCTTTGCCAGGACCTTCGGATGCTTCCAGTTGTGCCCCAGGCCGCCAGGCCAACGCTACCCTTGGGGCTTGCGACCCATTTGCAACAACTCGTGCCAGCGGTGCGACTGCAATAACGGGTGTCAGCACTGAGGTTCCAACAGCTGGTTGCCAGCGGTGAGATCGCGACAACGGAAGCCTGCAGCGAAGATATGCGGTTGACTGTATGCTGAGCAGCACAACGACCATCCGGGAGCAGTGCAACGAGCCCTGTGTGATGACTGGTTGCCTGCAGCGGAACGACTGTGTTGAATTCTTGGCTGCGAGGTTTGGTGAGTGCGGGACATTCTTCTTCTGAGTTTTGCCAGGCTTTTGTTAGTGTCAGAA
Source organism: Dermacentor albipictus (assembly GCF_038994185.2). NCBI lineage: Eukaryota > Metazoa > Arthropoda > Arachnida > Ixodida > Ixodidae > Dermacentor > Dermacentor albipictus. The sequence continues at coordinate 15,737,043 of NC_091821.1, forward strand.
ACAGAGCTGGTAATTGGGGTTGTCGTTGCTGCCGGGTTAGTTTGCGGCAAGACAATAGTAGGCAGTAGAGAAAGCAGCATTCAGAGCAGCCATGGATTTGAAGTCGTTGCGCAAACCGAAATTCCTGGAGCTTGCAAGAGAGTTGGGTCTGGATGTCTCACACAAACTAAGAAAGCCAGAACTGCTAAGGGCTATTCTTGAGTTAGAAGCTGAGGATCACAAGCTGTCGGAATGCCTTGAGACCATTGAGGAGAGGGCAAAAAGACAGGAGCGCGAACTTAAAGAACAGAAAGAGCGAGAGCAACAAGAAAAAGAGCGCGACCGTCAACACGCTTTGGAAATGAAGCGTCTCGAGATAGAGATGGAACGCGCTCGTAATGGAAGTCAGGCACACGGTGCAGGAGAACGAGTATTGTTCAAAATGACTGACCTGATGCAGCCGTTTAAGCTTGGAGAGGACATTGGTTTGTTCCTGGTTAACTTTGAGCGAACGTGCGAGAAGCAGGGGTTCTCTCGGGAAACGTGGCTACAGCGCTTGCTCACTTTGCTACCCGGCGAGGCGGCCGACGTAGTCCCTCGCTTGGAGAAAGAGGAGGCAGAGGATTTCGACAAAGTGAAATCGAGTCTGCTAAAGAAGTACAGGCTGTCAGCGGAGGTGTTCCGTCGGAAGTTTCGGGAAAATGAGAAAGGTAAAAGTGAGTCATATACAGAGTTTGCCTACAGGCTTATGTCACACATGCAGGAGTGGCTCAAAGAAGAGAAAGCGTTTGGTGACCGCGAGAAACTTCTGCAGTGTTTCGGGCTGGAACAGTTTTATAGTCGGTTACCTGAGAACGTCCGGTACTGGGTCTTGGATAGGCCAGACGTTAGTACGGTGGCTAGAGCCGCTGAGCTAGCCGAAGAGTTTGTGACGCGTCGGGCTCGCGGAGCTAAGGACGGTCAAAAGGGTGAATTTGGCTCCAAGTTTGAGAGGCCGAAGTTCACACCCATGAGATCAAGGGGGAACACACGTAGTGCGGATGCGAGTGAAAGCAGTCTGACCGAACCTAAGGAGACGGCGGCAGCCGAAGCCGAACGCAGAAAGCGGTTCGAGACGAGGCAAGTGCGCGTGTGTTATACGTGCCAGAAGCCGGGTCACTTTTCGGCGCAGTGTCCAGAAACAAAAACAAAAGTCGTGTTTTTGTCATTATGCAGCACTGACGAGAACATGAAGCTTCTCGAGCCTTACATGCGAGACCTCCTCGTGAACGGGAAAGAGTGCCGAGTGCTTCGTGATTCCGCAGCTACAATGGCTGTAGTTCACCCCTCCTACGTAGAACCCGATATGTTCACGGGCGAGTGCGCATGGATCAAGCAAGCCGTGGAAGCTCATAGCGTGTGTCTGCCCGTAGCAAAAGTGCTTATTCAAGGACCTTTCGGAGCACTTGAGACGGAGGCGGCAGTGTCATCTATGCTGCCCCCCCAGTACCCGTACCTATTTTCGAACAGGTCCGATCACCTCCTGCGCGAGAAGGGGCTTTTGTTTGGTGAGGCTAGCGTTCAGGCCTTAACCAGATCGAAGGTTCGGGAGCTCGCTGCAAAGGCGGTAGTTGCGGGGCCGACGTTGTCGAACGATGAGAAAGGGTCAGAGGCGGAGCAAGCTGATATTCAGAGCACGCCCGAACTGAATAAAATTGAGCCTGTAGCGTTAAAGGCACCAGATACTGGAGAGGAAATTTCCGATGCGGGAAAGTTAGAAGAGCTATCTGCAGATTTGCTCATCGCGCCTACGTCAGACGGACTTAATAGGTTGCTAAAAGTCAGCCGGTCGGCTTTGATAGCCGAGCAAAAGAAGGATGGCAGCCTAGAAAACATACGCTGCATTGTCAAGGAAGGTATCGCCAAGAAAAATGCTCGCTTTGTGGAAAGAGGTGGGGTCCTGTACCGGAAGTATCTAGACCCCAGGGGAGTGGAGTTCGATCAGCTGATCGTGCCTCAGTGCTACCGTCAAGATCTGTTGCGCTTGTCGCATGGGGGTTCGTGGTCCGGACACCTAGGAGTTAAGAAAACTAAGGACCGTCTCTTGCAAGAGTACTATTGGCCAGGGTGTTTTCGGGACGCAGACCACTTTGCGAGGACATGTGACACCTGTCAGCGGGTGGGCAAACCAGGGGACAAATCGAGGGCGCCGTTGAAGTTGGTACCTATCATTACGGAGCCTTTTAGACGGCTCGTTATTGATACAGTGGGACCTCTGCCGGTAACAGCCACGGGGTACAGACACATTTTGACTGTGATCTGCCCAGCGACAAAGTTCCCTGAAGCAGTGCCGCTTAAATATCTCAGCTCAGTTGAGATAGTCAATGCACTACTGTCCATATTTGCGCGAGTTGGTTTTCCTGCGGAAATCCAATCAGATCAGGGCACAGTGTTTACTAGCGCTTTGACGACAGCCTTTCTCGAAAGGTGCGGGGTAAAGCTGTTACACAGCTCAGTGTACCAACCCCAGTCGAATTCCGTTGAGAAGCTCCACTCCGTCATGAAGCGCGTGTTGAGAGCATTGTGGTTTGAACAAACTGACTGGGAGCTGTGTCTGCCTGGGGTGATGTGTGCATTGAGGACCGCGCCGCATGCGGCTACGGGGTTTTCGCCAGCTGAGCTAGTGTACGGTCGCTCGCTGCGATCTCCGCTTCGCATGCTTCGAAACGGATCACTGCCCTCTCCAATGGCTCCAGACCATCTCTTTCACAAATGGCCGCCTCCTGCGCTGGAGCCTCGCTTTGCAAAAATATTTCTTTGAGGTGCGTTACAAGAAGGGGAGTCTCAACGGTAACGCCGATGGCTTAAGTCGAAGCCCCTAACGTGGGAATCAGCCTCAAAATTGTTGGTTACTGATGTTTTTCTTCCTGAGGCAGGATTTTTAACATATTGCTTTTGTTTAGTGTTTCAATGTCATGATGTGCTTTCTAGTGCAATTTTCCAATTTGTGGACGCGTTCTGGGTGCTGCTAGACTACTGTAAGGAACTAGGCAGTAGTATAAAAGGGGAAAGAGCCTGGCATGGCTTAGTAAGGGTTGTTTTGTGCTTGCTGACTGAGCGATTGAGTTTCGGCGTAGTTCTAACGCTTGCTGGGAACAAGAGAAAAATGGCAACTCTCCCGAAGTCACTTTGCAGTCTCCTGTGTGAACCTGAACGTAAGAACGAGGCCTTCTCGGTGCGCTGCGCTCAAGAAACGCCGAGGGACGACCGACTTCGGTTATGAGCATTATCGAGCGACATCCCTCCGGACAGCGGATGGAGTCCCCTGACCATCGGGATCTCCTTCCCCCGGCGGGGCGGTCTGTTACGTTTCGCCTACGACGCGCGGTATAGCCGGCGCGGATGCAACGGACGTCGGGGCTTCATTCAAAGCGGCGGACATTTTGGCCCGTTCGGAGCTGCCGCAACGCATCCCCGCCAAGCGCGTCCAGGCATGTTTCAGTGCCACGTGTCTTCGTGTGTGCTTGTGTGTGTGTGTGCCCACGCTTGTCAAAGCGCGGCAGCCGGGGAGAGGAGCTCCCCAAGTGTGAAGCGAGGAGGTCTGACCGGCGCCGGCCCGGCTGATGCGTCACTACACTCGTCTCAACATGTCTCTCAGCTTGTCCGTGCCTCGCTGTCGCGTGGTCTCGTCCCGTGACGTTCCCTATTGCTCTCAACTCCGAGAGTATAAGAGCAGCTGCGCCCGGTCGCCAGGAGAGAGGCTCCGATTTCTTCTGTTGAGTAACGTGCTCTCCCGTCTCTCCACTTTGGTCGACCTGACCGGCCGCTCTTTTGCGATGCTAGAATAAACAAGTTGTTCTGTTAGCAGACGACTCATGCTTTGCCAGGACCTTCGGATGCTTCCAGTTGTGCCCCAGGCCGCCAGGCCAACGCTACCCTTGGGGCTTGCGACCCATTTGCAACAACTCGTGCCAGCGGTGCGACTGCAAAAACGGGTGTCAGCACTGATGTTCCAACAACGGTGACGGTGAATTTGGCTCCAGGTGCCGTGTTTTCGAGGAAAACAATTATGCGAAGACCGTGAACGCACTGGTCTACTTGTAGTGCACTGATTTTAATAATGTTATGCGATTGGCATTCGTTGCCTTCTTCAGATGTTTTGATCCTATCTATCTATCTATCTATCTATCTATCTATCTATCTATCTATCTATCTATCTATCTATCTATCTATCTATCTATCTATCTATCTATCTATCTATCTATCTATCTATCTATCTATCTATCTATCTATCTATCTATCTATCTATCTATCTATCTATCTATCTATCCATCCCCTTAGGCAAGCCAAGTGACCCAAGTTCTCTACTATAGCTTGGGCCACTAGGCGTGTGCTCATGATCGTGCTGCGTCGTGGCCGTTCCAGTGTCGTCATTCCACTTGGGATCAGACTCTCGTCATGCTGTCTTCATCCTGCCCTCTCCAATAACACAGTGACCACGGAGGAAGGAAACAAAATAGGAGAGGTGCTGACGTCCGGTTTTTTAAGCCGGAAATGCAGCCATGTGTGTGTGCCATCTCCCTTTGCGCCTTCAATCAGTTGGCGAAATATGCGCGAGCTTTGAACTTGCAATGCTGCCGAAAGTGTGTGCTGCTGAAGCGCATCAGAACAAAGCCTACGAAACTTCTGTAACAGTTTTAGTGACGCAGACGCGCTCCTGTGTTCGTCCATGACACGTTGAAGAAGACGACGAAGACCCGCGCCGTGATTACTTGAGTCTGTCTGTTGTTGGCTGACACTCCCACTCGTAGACTCGAGACAGAACTTTCAAGCTTGCACACCACGCACCAAAGCCAGCTTTTCTCGCGAACAGAATATGCTGCGAGAAAGACACGGGTCGAAATATCTTCTTTTTTATTGAAATGAAAATAAAAGACGGAGACGTAGTCACCTTGTAATGGTGACGGCTACTCTTTTTTCATAGTGGAAAAAACAATATAAAAATAAGTAGCAAAATGAAAAGAAATCAATTCATACAGTCAGAAATCCACAGCACAGTCCTATACGCGCATGGTGGTGGTGATAAACTTTATTAAAAGGGGGAAGGGTAAAGAGGGACGTGGCTGAGCGTTAGGGCTCAAGTAAGGCCCTGGGCCTGCTTGGCCTTTTCCGCCCAGTCCACCAGTTCCAATTGTCGGTCGACGTCCCCGGAACTGAGCCAGGCTGTCCAGTCAGTCTCGCTGCTGACGGGGGGATGAGAGAACGGGAGCGAGGTGCATTCCCACATTATGTGTGTGAGTGTTCCTGTTTCTGAACAGAGCCTACATTTGTCGCTTTCCCTGCCCCCTGTGATTTTGTTTATGTATTTTGGGTGTGGGTATGTATTTGTCTGAAGACGCCGAAACGCGACCGCTTGCGTTTTGTCGAGTTGCTTGGCTGGTGGTGGGAGCGCGCGGCGCCTCAAGCGATACCGATGGGCTATTTCATAATAAGTCTCGCAGGGTTCCTCGTGTGTCTCCTCCTCATTCACGCCGTCCGCATCCGCGGACGAGGCTTGGCGCGCGAGATCTCGAGCCAAACTGTGAGCCGACGCGTTGCCGGGCACAGCCGCGTGAGCGGGGGTCCACACGAGGGTTTTCAAGCCGCTTAGGGGGCGTCGTGTGAGGACATGGTACGCCTGTTTGCAAATTCTACCACGGACGAAATTGCCGATGGCCTGCTTGCTGTCGCTGATGACGGTATTTGCGTCCGCATGCATGGCCATGGCAATCGCGGTTTCCTCCGCTTCCACCACTCGGCCAGCCGTGATTGTTGTATGTTCCAGCAGTCCTCCGTTGTGATCAGCATGAAAATAACGGTATAGGAGTCAAAACGACGTGTGTCCCAGTCGACAAGCGTACTCTACCTCTAAGGATGGTACAACATAAGCTGCAGTCGCACTTTCTTTGATCACAGAACCGTCCATGTAGACGTGAATAGATTCCTGGTAGTTGTCAAATAGGTGATATAATGCTAATTGTTTTGCGGCTAATCTGCATACGTCGCTTTTAAATTTAAGCCCTTCGATTGAGATTTCTATTTTCGGAGCTTGCAGAAGCCATGGTGGGTAGTAAAGGTCTGAGTGCCAAAAAGGTGATCGTGGGAGTCGTGTTTCATGCTCTTGTAACATGGCGTGTATTTGTGCACCCGGACGGTTCTCTATCAGAGAGAGAAGGGGGTGTGCAGAATGCTGAGTAGAAATTCTGAAGAGAATGTTTCGGCATGTTTCCAGGCTGCGAATCACCGTTAAATGCTGTTCCCGCACTTCTGCAATAGTGAGGTGACTGGACGTAGCTTGCGGGACTCCTAGACACACTCGTAAACTCCGAGCCTGCAACAGCTGTAGCCGATGGAGGGACGTCGCAGATAATTTGTGCAATATAGGGGCGGAGTAAGCAATTCTCTGACGCACAAGTGCTGAGTGGACGTGAAGCAGGGATGCAGTTGTTCCACCCCACTTCGTGCCTGCAATTCTGTGGAGAACATTTATAACACAACTAATTTGGTCCTGCAGGGCGGTCAGGTGATGAGTCCATCGAAGCTGGTGGTCTAAAATCACGCCGAGAAAACAATGTTTCCAAACCAGCTGAATTTCATGGCCGTCTGCTGAAAGATTAAAATTTCTAACCTTTTTTTCTTGTGAAAGGCAGCACCGCTGGTTTGGCATAAGATGTCTTCATGCCCCGTTCTCTTAAGTAATCACCTATTGCGATCATAGCTTCCTGCAGCCGATGGTTGACAACTTCTAGAGACTTGTTCGATGTCCATATCAAAATGTTTCCCTTTACAGGCGCAGAGAGCTGCAGCTAGATATTGAGACGCACGGTTGCTTTGGCAACGTTGACGTTTTGGGCATCCGTCCCAGTGTTCCTTTGCAAAAAACAGCACGTGACTAGTGCCACACTTTCTCCAACACGTCCGTGCTGGCGGGGGCCTCTCCTCAGCTTTCTTTTCTCTATGCCCAATGACTCAAGTTGTCTAGTAGTAAAGGCAAGGCGCAGAAGACCAGGACTCAGGAAGAACACAGACGACAGGACCGGCGCTAAGGCTTCTAAGGCTCCTAAATTCTAAGGCTTATAAGGCACCAGTCCTGTGGTTTGTGTTCTTCTTGCGTCCTGGTCTTCTGCGTCTTGCCTTTACTAATTCAAGCACGAACCAACTAGCCGAAGCAAGAGTTTTACTTGTCTAGTAGTTTTGGCCACTAGGTAGGTGCTCGTTGTCCCGACGTCGTCGTAGGTGTTGCATCGTCGTCATTCCCGCTTTGTAAACCGACACTCGTAATGCCGTCGTCATCACGTCGTTGTCGTAACACAGCTGTCATGTATTAGTTATCAAACCACCGTCGTGATGCCATTGTTGTTCCATCGTCATCATTCCAGCTACGTGTTCCGACTGTCATCACACCTTCGTCATCACGTCATCGTCGTCATAGAGTCCTCGTAATACAGTCGTCGTCCTACCATAGTTGTCATATGATCGTCTTCGTCCCATTGTCCTCATATCGTTGTCATGCCCTCGTAGTCCTTGCGTCTTCGTCATCAAGTCATCGTGATGCCGTCGCGGTCGTTATATCGTCATCATTCTTACTTCGTCATTCGACACTCGTCATGCCGTCGCCATGACACCATCTTCGTCACACAGTCGTCGCCACGCTGCTGTTTTACCTTCGTCATCATTTCAGTAACGTCATCTCATTCTTATCTATCATCTCATCTCATTCGTCATCTCATTCGTCATCTATCGTTTTCACACACTAGTCATCGTACTATTGTCCGTCAAGCCGTCGATGGTAACGCGATTAGCAATTGCGCAATGTAGCGACACACACACATACACACGCGCGCGCGCACACACACGCACACACGCGCACACATACACACACCGTACATTCATAGTGTAGGCTACTGTTTTTGCTCGATTCACATGCGCTTGCTGCGGATAACAAAAAGTCCAGCGCTGAAGTATCCACTAACAAAGCACAATAAAGGCGTCGACAAACAAAAATAATCTCATCAATTGTTCTTCAGCTTCATTTACATTGTTATTTGGCACTGAGAGGAACTTAGCAGATACGAAGAGTTGCAGTGGATTTTATAAAACTTAAGGGGTTTAACTTCAAGAAAAGCACGAAGGAGAAGCATCAGATAGAAAGATGAGGTCGAACACGATGACAGCCGAAAGTGGTGGCCCTTGTGTACCGATGGACGTCACAGTTTGCCAAGCGAGAAAATCCAAGTTTGGTAAAATATACACAAAAATATATTATGCCTGGTGAGTAATGTTTGCTTCCATGCGCTACGAAGTAAACCTTGGTTATTATTTCGGCTGTTATCTGTTATGCAACCGCGCATACGTGATTCAACAAGCGATATTTTCATAGCCAGAATACCATGACCCATACCTGACTTGTAGATGCCGCCTTCATTCACACACTCGTCAGTAGCACTTTATGAAGTTCTAATTAAGTTTTCAGTGTATTGATACGTTATGCTTACGTACTAATTCAGCGTCCGTGTTTCACTATAGCGGCAAGATGGCTTTGGCTCAGAGCACGGCATGATGAGGAGGCAGAGAATATTCATAGCGCCGACAAAAGAAAAAAAAAGAAGGTTGGATTTCGAAGACGTGAAAAGACAATATTGCCCGACATTCTAAGGCTACACGGTTTTGAAAATAAATTGCCAGCTGATATTGGAGCAATGCGGAAGAAAACGATCAAGAGGAGCAATCTCATATACCAAATGTTCCATACTCGCCGGCATAAAAAAAGAAACATATTTTAGTTTTATTTCGCAGCCTCGACATGTGGTCTAAAGACGAGTGCTTGAACGCGATGCAGAGGATATCCCAGTTCCAAGCTACATGACTGCAATGAGAGGAAATAATTTACGCTGCCGTCGTGGTCTCCAAATTTTGCTCACTCAGGTGTACAGCCAATAGCTCCGGACCGTGCACGGACTGAACGATGTCCTTACAGCTAAAAAATGTCATTATTACATGGCAGCGAACGTATCTTCGCATTAGCGACAATTCGCGAAAAGGCACTGGCAATAGAGTTGCAAAATAAGTCTTCCCTTCCTTTTTTTTTCCCTGCAACCGACGCGAATAGTCTTGCTGGACCGCATATTCTGCCGCTCCTCTTCCCATTGCCTTGCACTCGTTGCCTCATTTATCACGCGTTGGAAATGGCGCGAATCTGCGGGATGTGTGAATTGAAAACACAGGTGCGAGTGTTTCCGCTTCAAGTTGCAGGGCATGCCTATATTATTCCTTGTAGCAGGCGTTTGCGTTTTCATTTCCTCCCCATTTCCGCTTCCTTACCTGTTCTTTCCTTTCCCCCTCCCCATGTGCAGCCAACCGGGCAGGTCCTTGGTCAACCGCCCTACGTTTCCCTCTTCGTTTCCCTCTCTCCCCAGTTATAGTGGAGACAAATGGTAGATGTGCATTCTCCATCGAAATATGCGCCTCATTAGTCACAACCTTGAGACGACAGCATCCGGAGCGACCAGTCAAGTCCACGATGTAACGACTAAGAGAAAATATATCTTTAAAAAGAAAGGAGAGGAACTATGGGTACGGCCTAATTTAAATGGCAATGACGCGGGGTATAATAAGCAGGAAAGAACGTCCAATCTCGCAATAGCCACTGCACAGAGACAAACGAGAGATAAGGCGTTCTTAAGTAGTGCACTAAGGGAAACTTCTTAAGCCATGGTATCAATCTTCTCTCGGATTTCTACGTAGGCAAATAGATTCCGGACCTTATGGGTCATTATGGGTCATGCGAGACATTAGACTGGCAGGAACGCTTGAATGTCACTAACGATGTAGAGTTAAATATGATATGATGCGCGCTCGGGAAACACCTACGCAACTGGCATAGAATGCGCACACATATTTGGAGCTATTTACAGAGCCTCGGTAAATCCTGCAGACGTTAGAGAGGCCGGAAGCGTGTACACCGCGCGTGAAGAGTTTGCCATGTTTCTCCACTGGCCAGGATCGCCTTGAAGCTGTAAGCAGGCGAAGAGGGGCAAAGGCAACACATCACTCAGAGGCTGTCCGTGAGAAAACCGGCGGTTGCAACCACAGAGAGCGGGTTGCAAATCTTTCTGGGTGGTGCACGTGTAGGAGACGCGTATCTGAGTCTGCCGTATTTTATTCATTAACTAGCCAGGGAATGCAAACATCTATTCTTATCGCCGTTAGTGTCGCCCGGTTATGTTACGCTGGTGTAGTGACTATATTATGATACGGTGCGCGCAAGTTTTCGCACGCTTAGGCATGCTTAGTCGCCGAAACACAAACACCCTCTCTTGACCTTCAAGCAGCAATTAATCACGTCCGAATACAATGCCGTCACCTGCACAGCAATGCATCTCTAAGTGGCAGCACAGATGACTATGCCGTTCCCAAAGTGCTCGTAAGAAATGGAGAACACAAAAAAATGGGAGAAAAAAGGCGGACTACGTGCCGAGCGCGAAAGACAAAGTTTTCCGCTTCAGTCGTCACGTTTCTTTTATCTTGCCACTTGTGTATAGCTGTAAATGATTACTCGCTTTCATCATCAAGCTATTTTGTGTCCTATCTATACATATTGTTACACACGAGGTGTTTAATGCAGAACCAGATGAATCTGGTTGATAGGCGCGGTTTTTGAAGAGTGGTCCCGCGGCAGCTTGAAACGTCGTTATCCTCTTTCTTCCATCTGGTTGTCTGCGTGACAGGCGTGGTTCATGACAGCTCGTGACATTTCCCCACTGGCAAACGAAGCCCGCCCGGCGAGTCAGTCCTCTCGTGGGTTGTAACGCCTGAGAGGCGCGACGTGCGTCACTTCAGCCTTGGCCGAGCGTCGTCCACTGCTCGTGAGGCACGCAATGCGATAGTTCACTTCGATGAGGCGCTCCGGAATAACGTAGGGGCTGACGTAGTGGGTGAGAAACTTCTGGCACAAGCCACGCTTCCGCAATGGTGTCCGGAGCCACACAAGGTCACCAGGATCGAAGTAAACGTGGCGGTGACGCCCGTCATAGCGTATCTTGGTCCGGTCCTGCGATGCCAGGGTGCCTAGCCTAGCGAGGCAAGCGCTTCTTCTGCTCGACAGAGGATTTCATCAATTGATTCGTTGTCATGAGCGAAGTAGGGAAATATGGTGTTGAGGGTGTAGCGCGGCGGACAAGCATAAAGAAGGAAACATGGTGAGTAACCAGTGGTCTCGCGTCTCGCGGTATTGAAGGCATAGGTAATGAAAGGCAAGATACTGTTCCAATACATGTGTGCTGAATCGACGTACATGAACAGCATGTTGGTAAGCGTTCTGTTTGTGCGCTCGACAAGACCATTAGTTGGTGGACGGTAGGGCGTAGAATGGTGGAAGCTACATGAACACAGACGAAGGTTTTCTTCAACCACGTCCGCGGTAAACTGTCGCCCACAATCGCTGATTACTGTGCGAGGAGGTCCATGTCGGAGTATAACGTGAGCAAGCAAGAAGATAGAAACTTCTGTAGCTGTGGCCGATGGCAATGCGGCGGTCTCACGATAGCGGGTAAGGTGATCTACGCAAACGATAACCCAATGATTGCCCTTGGAGGATCGCGGGAAAGGGCCGAGAAGATCTATACCAACTTGCTCAAAGGGGACGCTAGAAGGGCGAATTGGTAATCAGGCCGTGTGCCGCTTGTGGCGGACGCTTGTAGCACTGGCATTGAGAGCAGCTGGCGACGTACCGTTCGATATCCTTCCACATCTTAGGCCAGTAAAAACGTTCTTGAGCCCGGTAGAGCGTACGTGTGGAACCGAGATGACCGGAAGTTGGGTCATCGTTCATGGCGTATAATACTTGGTGGCGAAGGTTCTTGGGGCCAGTTAAAAGATAGCGTGCACCGGTGGTCGAGTAGCTCTTCTTATACAGCGCGCCCCCATCACGTAGGCGAAAGCGACTGCCTGCAGGTGACTCCTGTGCTGCCGCGAAGAGCGGTTGTAAGCTATCGTCCTTGTGCTGCTCGGATATGACGCTACCCATATCCGGAAATTCTGGAGACACAAAAGCGATGTATTCATCAAAGTTGTCCGCATCACATTCAGTTGTTTGAAGTGGCATCCGAGAAAGACAATCAGCGTCAGCATGTCGCCGGCCACTTTTGTAGCAAATAACGAAGTCGTATTCCTGTAGACGGAGGGCCCAGCGCGCTAGTCGTCCTGAGGAATCCCGCAGATTCACAAGCCAGCATAGCGAATGATGATCTGTGATCACAGTGAAGGGGTGCCCGTAGAGATACGAACGAAACCGTTGCGCTGCGAAGATAACCGCCAGACACTCTTGTTCGGTGACTGTGTAGTTGCGCTCGGAGCGGCTCAACGACCGGCTAGCGTACGAGATCACGTGCTCACTGTCGCCAACACGTTGAACTAGCACAGCACCGATGCCTACGCCACTGGCATCGGTGTGAATGTCAGTTGGTGATGAAGGATCAAAGTGGCGAAGAATTGGTTGGCACATCAACAGGAAGTTGAGCTGGCGAAACGATGAGTCGCGATCAGCAGTCCACTCAAAGGGAACACCTTTTTGGAGAAGGCGTGTAAGGGGATGAGCCATGTCAGCAAACCGGGGAATGAATCGGCGAAAATAGGAGCACAAGCCCAAGAAACTTCTTAACTGATTGGCAGAGTTGGATACCTTAAATGCTTTCTACGGCCGCAGTCTTTTGTGGATCTGGTTGGATGCCTTATTTAGCGACCAGATGTCCTAGCACAAGAATTTGTCGTTCCCCAAACCGGCATTTCTTTTAATTGGGCACAAGACCCGCTTTCTCCAAGCAGTTCAAGACCAAGTCCAAATGTTTGTTGTGCTCACTTAACGTTCGCCCGAAGATCACAACGTCGTCTAAGTAGCACATGCAAACTTCCCATTTTAAGCCGCGTAATATCGTGTCCATGAACCTTTCGAACGTTGCGGGCGCGTTACACAACCCGAAAGGCGTCACTCGAATAGCCCATCGGGTGTTACAAATGCTGTCTTTTCTCTGTCGTCCTTGTGTATAAGAATTTGCCAGTAACCTGACCGTAAATCAATTGAGGAAAAGTAAGATGCCGCAAAGAGACAGTCGATGGCGTCGTCAATACGTGGGAGCGGATATACGTCTGTCTTAGTAACGGCGTTTAGGCGACGATAATCAACACAGAACCGCCACGTACCGTCTTTCTCCAATATCACAGGGGCTACCCAAGGAGTGGATGATTCTCGAATGAAGCCTTTGCATAGCAATTTTTGGACCTGATCGCTGATTATCTTGCGTTCTGACGGGGACACACGATAGGGTTTTTGTCGGATTGGCTGGGCGGCTCCTGTGTTGATGCGGTGACGAGTTCTGGACGCAGGAATTGATGGCGGGCCATCGTGCTGCGCAAAGTCGAATACCGAGGTGCCTTTCGTAAGCAGGGAAATCAACACTCGACGCTCGTGATCACTGAATGATTTATCAATCGTGGAAAGTATGTTCGAGCTCCTGGGGCTCGAGACACTGGTTGCTCCTCCATCGGGTAGCTCTGCAAGTACTGCCACCGATACGGGCGAGTCTTCCTGAAACGTGGCAATCTTTAGGCCTTGAGGTAGTACTGCCGCTTCAGTGGAACAGTTTAGCGCCCACAGCCCCGCGCATCCATTGGTCACTGAGACCACGCAGTACGGAACTAACACGTTTTTCTTGAGGCAGTTCCGATGTACAGGTTCCACTGCAGCATCGAATAAGATAGGATTCGGAGATGAACAGGCGACGGCAACACGCATCGCGGATAAGGCGGGCACAACTGTATGATCAGACACGCACAACACACTCTCCGCGCAAGCTGCACCTTCAAAGAGCACAGGCGAAACACTGGTGCCGACACTGAGTTCTCCCGTTCGGCAGTCAACATTGGCACCGCACAATTGCAAAAAGTCAATCCCCAGAATCACGTCATGCGAGGAGCGACGAAGAACAGTAAACTCTGCATTAAAAACTTTCCCACCCAAAGACACATCCATGTTACACACACCAACCGGGTATGATGATTCCCCACTGACTCCATGGAAACTTGTGCACTGGTCCCAACCATACATAACCTTGCGTCCCAGAAGACCTTTAAACCCCACACTCATGACCGAGGCAGTTGCTCCCGTGTCAACTAAAGCCATTGTAGAGACCCCATCAATCAGTACATGAACTTTATTCTTCAGCATGAAAATAGTTGGAGGCAGTTGAGTCAGTAGCATACATTTTCCAGCGACCTCACCTCCATCGGCCGCGCTGGCAAGTTTCCCGGCGGGGGCGACAAGAAATGGCGCCGAGGCGATGGTGACGTGAATCGCGGCCGAGGTGATGAGGGCGACTCGGAAGGCTGGTGGTGGCGTCTGAGTACGGTCGGAGACAGGGGAGCGGTAGCGATTCCGGGTTCTTTCTTCTCCAAAGTAGGTCTCCTGGGCGGTGCATCGGTCCTCTCGGAAGTGGCTTCCTGAAGTTGAGTCGCCTGGCGACTGAGTGCGCAGTGTACGACCGCTGCACCGTATAGTCGGCGCTGAAGATCCGTAATTCGATGCTCGGCGTCGGCTACAGTACCTAGCTATGTGGCCAGGCATGCCGCAGCAGTAACACACTGGTAAAGGGCGAACTTCAGAACGCGGATTGAGGTATTCTGTCGAAGACATCGGTTGAGGGTAACGAGGCTCTTCCCGTTGAAAGTCGTAGGTATCGGCAAGTCTTCGTGGACGAAAGTTGCGTGGGTGTGGATCAAAACCTTGAGGGGGCGAATCATTGCGTGGTGGTTCGGTCGTAATGTAATGCGGTTCGTCTCTGGAGCCGTTAAGATCCGCAACGTCCACCGAGTGGTTCCAAGTAGCCGAAGGGGGTTCCCAAAGAGTGTCTCGGAAAACGGAGGAGCTGCAACGTGGCGCCGCATAAAGTGCCTCTTCGCCATGCCACTGGAGCTCCTCGCGGACTATCTGGCGGATGGCGGACGAAAGGTCTGGGAGCGGAGGACTCGTGTCAACACTTGCTACGGTCGTTACATTGGCCAGCCGCTGAAACTTTTGTGTAATTCCGCGAGTCTTCAGTGCCTCCAACGTACGGCAGTGCCGTATCAGTTCTGATACAGTGTTCAAGTTCTCTTTACCAATGAGGAAGTAGTACACGTCTTCAGCTATTTCTTTTACGACGTGCCCCACTTTATCTTCCTCTGTCATTTGAGGGTTGACGGTGCGGCACAGCTTCAAAATTTCTTCGATATTAGGTAGTGCAAGTCTCGCCGGGTACCTGAGCTCTCTGGGCTAATGTGAATTCCGCACGTTTCCTCTTCCGAGTCACCGAAACACTTCTTGATCTCCTCAACGAAGCGTGTCCATGTAGTTAGCATGTCCGCGTGGTTGTCATACCATACCAACGCCGTTCCGGCCAAGAAAACAACGTTCCTAAGCTGACTGGCAGCGTTCCAACTATTGTATTGGCTGACCCTTTCGTAATGGGTTAGCCACTCATCCACATCTTCGTCTGCCTTCACCGAGAACGTGCGGGGCTCTCGGTAGTGCTGAATAGGGACTGGGCTCGCCAAGGCACTGCTGGTGAGGGTGTTTTGCTCTGTGGCCATGATTGAGCGCGACGGCGAAAGTCCGGTGAGGCGACGGCTTCGGCGTAGTTCTTGTGCTGATGGCTCCGTTGTAGGTCGTGGGAGTTACCCCGCACAGCACCATCAAATGTTACACACGAGGTGTTTAATGCAGAACCAGATGAATGTGGTTGATAGGCGCGGTTTTTGAAGAGTGGTCTCGCGGCAGTTTGGCTAACGTCGTTCTCGTCTTTCTTCCGTCTGGTTGTCTGCGCGGCAGCCGTGGTTCATGACAGCTCGTGACAATATTGTACATATTACACACATTATACATACATCAGCCTATGTTGTCCAATATGCCTGCACCTGCCCATGCTGCTGCGTTGCTGTTAATCCGTGGTCCTGCTCACGTCAAGATCATGCCGGTATGCGGCATTTTTTATTGCCGCACGAGAATTAACACTGCCATGAAACCAAATTACGCAGAACGATACATCTAACTGTCTTCATTGTTTACCAAAAGTGCTTAACAGGGCAGCGCAAACGGTGCTGTCAGGAAAAAAGTCGGGGCCTTCGGCTAGCAAGGATAAATTGGAAACATTTCCAGAAGCCGTATGACTTCTTTCCAGATTTAGGCAATGCGAGCATGGTTGGAGGCTGCGCAAGGGACAAAGAAAACGATATCGAGACGACAAACACCTACGGCGCTTATGCTCTGTTGAATTTTAAATCGACGCTTTCTTTGACTATTCCCTCGAATTTCACACTGCTGCTGCTGTCTTATACGCCGCGTCGGCAGGTGGTGGATATACATGGCAGGAGGGTGGCAGAGATGAAAGGCAGCACGGAAAACTCATTTGGAGCTTTCCGTCGATGGCCATTGCAATGACCTAGTCGGCACAATATCATCTTGACAGTTGGGATCGACACGTGATGCTGTGCGCCAGCTGACGTATTTGTCAAAGCTGTCTTGTAATGAGTAGGTTTGAAATTTTCCCTGTAGAACTTAGCACAACGTGAGATCGTAAAAGCAATATCTGATAAAGTCAAGGAACCACTGTGTTGTTTGGTGAAGGGCGGTATGGGTCCCTTTCGTTAGTTCTGATCGTTCTACTTTTTTTCGAGAGTTCTAGCCAATCAAGGAGCTTGTAGAGCACGTTGATCGTTGGATGGTCGAATGAAAGCACCGGTTCTTGATACTGGTCTCCTAAGTGGTCTCCTTTGCACGGAGTTTTCACGTTCGCAAACCTTTCATCATTTCACGATAACCTCGATGAACATCACCGCTCCATCTAAATGGGAGAGATTGTGCTTCGTGCTACCGACTCTAAAGGGGGGAGTGGGTGGTGGGAGGCAGTGCCGTTTTATATTTGTAAGGCGATCTTCATACTCTGTTTTTCAATGTCCAAGACTATCGCATGATTACTGAAATTCGGACACTTTTCAAAATGACGTTGTGAGACGTGTAGTAACGCAATGTTGGAGCGCATGAGAAATGGCAGACAACTTGATCCGTCGTCAAATGTAATTCCCTTATACCCTCTCCTCCTTTCTTATGCCTAAAAACTGCCACATCTTTAATAAAGGTTTTTCATTTAGGGTTAGCCATTTTTGCCCGGAAAGTGTCCCATTTATTATTGCGGTGGCTAAAATAAAGATGAAAGAAATATCCTAAAATAGGGGGGAAGGAAGAGGAAGTGCAGAATCGATGGAACCGTTACAATACCCGTTGCGTCTTGACAATGAATGCAGAACTAAAAAAAAATGTTGCAACGAGATTGACAAGCATATGTTGCACAGAAAAGTCGAATCGTACTCGTTATATCTCACTCTTAACGCACAGTGAAGTTGCCATGAAAAGTAAAACCTGTGCGTCTTGCTTTGCATCAAAGGGTTAAAACTGGTGTGCACACTCCCGATGTGTGACCTCGGAAGGATTACTTCTCGACCACTCTGCTCTTCGTAAGCTGTCAATAAGGCTGCTCATAAGATTACTGAAAGGCATTGTACCCGTCCGTGCTCGAGGGACCGAGAACGTGTCCCAGTGAACTCGTTCATCTTTTTGTTTCTGCTTGTTGCTCGATTGCAGTGTTGCGAAAAGTAGTTTCCCATGAGCTCTTCAAGGCGCTGAAATAGTACATAGTAGGGGGACACTCAGGTGTTGTATGTGCCGGTGTGCTATGCCGCATTGAAGAGATCGAACGAGCGCAATCTTCTGTACTGCCAGAATGATCTCGGTGGTAACCACCCTGCAAGCACTCGGAGGAAGGCTAAGGTGCCCAATTCCGCCCTTCACTTTGAGGTTTTTAATAGTATCAACTATCTCAACTTTACAGTACACAGTACTTGGGCTAGCCTATGTCGTTCAGACGTTGAACGGCCTTTCCACTTGTTATACTAACATTTGGTAGCTCATTTTTATCCCAAGTTTGTTGTGTGGCAACAAGTAGTCTCGGTTAGATTGAAATTTCAACAATTCTATAGTTTACAGTGCACAAACCACCATCGCATTCCTCACACTCACTTCCCTATTGCTTCTTTTGTACATAAGGTGAGGAGCGACGGCTTCTCAGCTGACTAGCTTTGAGTTAGCCTCGTAGCTTCGTCTATTTGTTCCAGTACGGCCAACACCAGGACCGAGAAAGCCGACTGAAGTAATGCGAGTCCATGTTGCGCTACGGCTTGGAAGGAATGCTCAACGCGCTAATTCATACAGGAAACCCCAAATCGCGCGGTAATTTGGCGACGTGCTCTGTGGCTCACTTTTTATTGTTTCATACTGTTCCTGCACCTTCCACACTTGTCCTAAGTTAATAAGGCACTCTGGACAAGCGCGGACAGAAGCCCGGCACAGGAGGAGAGTCTCATATGGCTTTATTGCTTCCAACCTCGCTCGTCTTGCTGGCGTGGAAAGCGGCAGCAAATTGGCGCCCTCGAGTCCCTTACTCCCCGACTAATAAGCAGCTGTAAGACTTTGATAAGCTGCAAAAGATGCTGTCAGAGGACGTCGAAGCCGGGAGGAAGTGAGAAGGGTGTTGTCGTACCAGCTTACTTCATAGCAGGAGGCTACAGATTACAGAGCGTGCGGCCACCTGCCAATCTCAACCCTCCATGGCAACTGCAATTTTGTCGCCCACTCAACCATTGCGAAAGCGTCACTGCCTTACTTCGCTGGCCGCCTCTGCCTTTTGCGCCCTACGCAGGTAGCAGCGAATGTTCTAGCTTGTATAGGGATCAATTCACGTGTAGGGGGGAACCGCAGTTATACTGCGATGGGTTCGAAAAGAAGCCCAACGTAGCTAGGAAACTTTTGCGGGTGCGGCGTTGCATCTCAGGAGGTTTAAAAAAAAAGAACAATGCGGTACTTCAAGTTCTAAAACGCATTTGCTCTCTACGTCCGACAGCGTCAGCCTTTACGCAGTCGTCGTCGCCACGCTATGTAATTCCGACATCCTCACCTTACGGCGAAGAGAACACAAATCATTGTCTGCCGTCACTCGCGATTGAACTCTAGCCACCAATGAAATATGCAGTTAGGAACAGGACTCGATAACCATTGCGCAATCATACAGCTACCCTGCGTGGCACACATGTAGTTTTTGCGCAATTTGTACCGTGCGCTACACAAATACGGATATTTCTGACGTCTGTGCATGTATGTATAGGACGCAACAGCCGGCAATAGGGTCGCTTGACGTAGATGGTGCTCAATGCAGCAGGCCTTTTCGAAGCGGCTTTCAGCGCAGCAGTCATTCTCGGTGTTCCTCTGGCTGTTATATATATAGCTGTCATTTAATGAAATATCACTGTCATAGCAACGTCATTTTCTTTGCCGTCGCGCTGTCATCGTCGAGTGCAGGATTGCAGACGCTTTTCAGAATTGGGTTCAGTGCTTGTATTCAGAAAAGTGAGTCCTGCTGAGTTCTCCTGAGCTTGAGTTCATAGCAGGAAGTCACAAATGTGTACTGATGCTTTTCGTTTTTATCAGCCAAATATAAGTCGTGTTAACGTCAATGATCAGAATGTTCTTTCTGGTGTTGTCTTTTATGTTAATTCCATTAGGCGCGATGTTTTCTAAAAAAAAAACAAAAAAAAACATGCACATTCAAGGCACATGCGGGAATTTACCTGAAGTAAAAGTTTAATGAAGCGGTTAAATAAATGGTCATTCAATTAACGACAACGATTTCACTTGTGTTTACCTTCATCCTACCCAACGTGTAATCGCATGCAAACGTTATTTTTATGCACCGAAACGGTAAAAACTACTATAACCCTTGCACCATATTGGCTGTAAATTTACTTGTAAATGTGTGTAAATGTGTGTGTGTGTGTATAACTCTCATATCACAGTGGCACATGACCATTCTGCAGGATCCACCATCAGTAGGCGCTAATTCAGTCGCACGTACCGAATGGCTGATCTAGTCATTTGGTACATGCGACAGTTATTCAAAGAGGCCGTTGTATATAAAACACTATTCCATTAAAAGATCGCGGTGCTTTAGGGATGCCTAGGCGCCGACAATATGTTTTCACGTATTATGTTGGAATTTATTTTTGTAATATAGGACAGAGGTGTGCTTACACGTACTATGGTGGTAGTCAGCCTACATAATGTAAATAAGCACACTTGCGGTACCTGCATTGGGAGAACAAGCCAAGTTCGCGTACCATATCCACAAATATAACCAGCGAGAAACCGTTAGCACACGCTTAACCACGCGTGGAAGAAACAAGGAAAGGTTCGTTGTAAAACAAAGGAAGAACTTGCCTGTTCAGAATACGAAGGTTGTTGGTAGTATCCTCTGGGACTATTATGAATGCGTGTATGCGGCCAGCGTTGAGGCACAGACTTGAGGCTAAATGCCTTGAGTATTTTTCTTTCGTTCTTGAAGGAAGAAGGTTCACGGCCGTAAAGAAGGGAAAACGGGGAGAATCCTGTGGTAGACTGAGTGGCGCTGTTTTAAGCGTAGGTAACGAAGGGTAGTATCTGGTCCAAGTTAGTATGGTCAGTGGAACCGTATATTGCAAGCATGTCGCCTAGTGCGCGATTAAAACGTTCTCTCATTCCATTGGGTTGGGGATGATATGTACTATAGTGCGATGCATGCACAATGTTGCATTCGCGTAGAAGTGCTTCTACGACTTCGGAGAGAAAGGGACGTCCTGGATCACTCAGTAGCTCACAAGGAGCACCATGCCGAAAAACGAGGTTACGGAGGATGAACAAGAGGGCTTCACGTCATGTGTCAGACGGAAGCGCTTTAGTTTCGGCGTAGCGCGTGAGGTGGTCCACAGCGACGATGACCCTGTGGTTGCCGTTTGGAAAATTGAAAAGGGTCCTTACTGATCAGTATAGAAGGCCGAGTGGGTTAGGGCAGGGGTTGGAGTGACCCTTCGGTGGCGTAAGGTGGGTTCTTGCGGCGTTGGCACTCGAAGCACAAGCGGACGTACTGTCGGACGAAACAGTACATTCCGCGCCAGTAGTAATGAATCCGCAGGCATGCGTAGGTCTCTAATACCGCCGCATGGACACATTGTGGGAACGCATGAAAGGAGGCACGTGTGTCGAAACGTAGACGACGAGGAATCATCAGCAACCATTTACGGCCACCAGATAAGTAATTTCGGTGGTAGAGAAGCCCATCGCGGATGGTAAAGTGACGAGCAGTGCGTCGAAGCGTGCCGTTGGTGGTTCGCGGTGATGGGTCCATCAGTAACTCTCAAGAAGCGGCGATTTAAGGATACTGGCGCTGCTCGGATGTCATGTCGGCATTGCTAACAGACAGATAATTGCAGCTGACGACAGTCGCAACATCAGGCACACCGGGAAGAGGAGAGCGGGAAAGGGCGTAGGCATTGGCATGTTTGCGGCCGGATCGGTAGGTGACGTCAATGTCATAGTCTTAGAGACGTAATGTCCACAGAGCCAGGCGACCAGATGGATCCTTTAGGGAAGACAACCAGCACAGGGCATCGTAATCAGTCACGAGGTTGAGTGGTCAGCCGTAGAGATAAGGTCAAAATTTTGTTATCGCCCAAACAATGGCGAAAAATTCTTCCTCCGTAACAGAAAAGTTTGTTTCCGCTTTGGTGAGGGCGCGGCTGGCGTAACAGACGACGTATTCGTCGAAGCTAGACTTGTACTGAGCAAGAAGAGCGCCGAGGCCGACACCGCTAGCGTCCGTGTGTGCGACCGTTCGGGTCAAAATGGCGCTGAATAGAAGGGTAAGATAGCGGATGGTGTAAAGTGGCGAATGTGCCATCGTAAGTGGAAGACCAAGCCGAAACGTCTTGGTTGTCGGCGAGAAATTATGTCAAAGGGACGATGGTTCAGGCAAAATTGTGGAAGAATCATCGAAAATAGGAACATAGGCCGATAAAGCTGCGGAGTTGCTTTATTGTAGTCGGCCTGGGAAACTGAGTGACGGCTCGAAGCTTTGCAGGGTCAGGAAGAACACCATCCTTGCACACAACGTGTCCTAAGATAGTGAGCCGGCGTGCAGCAAAATGGCACTTCTTTAAATTAAGCTGCAGCCCAACATGTGTAAGGCAACTGAGGACACTTGCAAGCTGGGTGAGATCTGAATAAAGTCCCTCGAAAAAACCACGACGTCGTCCAGATAACAAAGACACGTGTGCCACTTGAGGCCTCGCAGTACGTTTTTCACGAGGCGTTCGAAAGTGACAGGCGCATTACAAAGGCCGAATGGCATCACGTTAAACTCGTATAACCCATTAGGAGTTACAACTGCAGTCTTGGGGCGATAAGCTTCAGCCTTAGGAACTTACCAGTACCTCGATCGCAGGACGAGAAAAACTTTGTTCCTTTCCGCCCGTCGAGGGCGTCATCGATTCGGGACAGGGAATAAACATCTTTGCGCGTGATTTTATTTAGGCGCTGATTATCCATACAAAACCTGATGCTACCGTCCTTTTTCTTTTCACCAGCACAACTGAGGAGGCCCAAGGGCTGTTTGACGGCTGTATCATGCCACGGTAAAGCATGTCGTTCACCCGGTTGTCCATGACACGGCGTTCCACGTGCGAGACTCGATACGGGCACTGGCGCAGAGGTGCATAGGTTCCGGTGTCGACATGGTGAACGATGGCAGATGTGCTGCCCAAAAAAGGTTGTTGATGGTCAAAACAAGTATGAAAACGGTTGAGGAGTGCCAAGAGTTGGGTGCGCTGGTTATCTGAGAGTTGCGAATCAATTTGAAGATGACGAAGTACCAGGTGTAATACTGATGACACGTAGGTCAGTGATGTCATCAGGCAGCAGACGAGAATAAATGGAGCCAACGTGCTCAAGTAGACCCAGACATTCACCACGGAATAAAGTTGCTGATGAAGGTAACCAATTCATAACGTAAATGGCTTCGCAATAGTTTTCTATGATGAGAATAGCAAAAGGACGGAGCAAGTTTTTGTGAGAGGTGAAGGCGTCGGAGGATGAAAACAGAGCTGTAGAATAGGCAGCAAAGTCGCAACAAAAAGGCACGCGAGCGCAAGAGAAAGGAGGTACGTCAGTGTCCGCAACGACGGTTACTCGGGGAAAAGGAGAGAAACACAGCTCAGACGGGGCACCGCACATCGGCGATAATGAAAATTCGGCAAGCGCACAGTCAACAACAGCATGATGTGTAGAAATAAAGTCAACGCCCAGAATGACGTTGCATGAGCATGGTGAATAGGCAAAAAATTCAATGACATACAAAACATCCTGAATGACAAGCCGAGCCGGGCATGACACAGAAGGCTGGACGTGTTGCGCGGTTGTCGTCCGCAGGAGATGGAGGAAAGCGGTGTCGTAATTTTTCTCAACTTGCGACATAGTTCACCACTGAGCACAGAAATAGCAGCACCGGTATCAAAGAGCGCTTGTACAGCGACACCCTCAATATACGCGTTCATTTCGCTAGCTGGTGAAAACCGAGGTTTTGAAATTTTTGACATGAGCGCCGTTCTTGCCTCCGGAACTGCGATGCTCAGTTTTCCACTTGGACGGGAAGGGGTCGATGGAGCATAGGGGAAAGGGGACGGCGTTGTGGGGATGGCCACCGGCGTTTGCCAAAGGCGCGTCGACCCGACGAGATAAAATGGGGTGCTAGACTTGACGAAACCGGGCGTGCTGGCGCTTCAGGGTGAGCGTACCGTTGAATTCTGGCGTCATTATGGATCCAGAAGTCACAGCGATGTCAAAATCGTGCTGCATGGCCAGGAAGATGGCAGAAATAACATATTGGCCTATTTACAGTGCGCCAAGGTTTGGCAGGCATTGGGGGGGGACGCAGAAAAGGGAGCGGAGCCAGATGGGTGGGTGGCCACTCCGCGTAGAATTGCGATTTTTTGCAGCGATCAAGGAAAAACGAAAACGCTCGGATCAACGAAGTAGCAGGGTGAGCGCGAGCATGAACAACAGCCTTCTGTTTCGTATTTTGCTGGCCTTCGTATATATCACTACACTATGCCTACACGACGAGAAATTTGTCCATAACGTAAGACAGTGATTGGCTCATACCCCCACAAGCAATGGATCATACACCCTTAAGCACGCAATATATATATATATATATATATATATATATATATATATATATATATATATATATATATATATATATATATATATATATATACACACCTGAGAGTGTACTCATCTTGAACATGTTGCATATGATAACTATTCTACTGAAAATGCATATCCAAGTGATGATACGCGTAAGCTTTTCCATGGAATGAAGCAATTTTGCATCAAATTAGTGAGCTGAGTTCTTCTTGCACGCGCAGATTTGCTGACAGATAGGAAGAATCCAAGCAGCCCTAGCCATAAACGGCTTCGCTGTAAAATGAGCGATAGAAAGGAACTCCTTTCCTCGCGTAGGATTTCACGCTTGTACACGTATGTTCTCGCAGACCAGTTAAGCCGGCATCTCGCTTCCCTCGTGTTTGTCGAATATAGATGTTTTTCAAGAAAGGAAATATCTTGTACCGCTGTAGTGGCATTCGTCGCAGGATTACATTCTGCGGGTGAGGGCGTTTGGAGTTAGTCTCTGCAGATCTTTCTTGATTGGCGGCCTGAAACTCCCATGTCCGCTTTTTGCGTGCCATGCCTTCGCGATATTTACATTGAATTGGAGCGTTTATGCAGCTTTTGTCGCAGTATATCGAAGTTTTCTGCGTCGCAAAACAAATTAGAGGCACTGTCAGTCGGCTTGCTTTCATGCGACTGTAGAAAACATCGCAGAGAATCGGGGGCAAAAATGATGTTCCGTATAGCATGCACTAGCACTATTATACACTACTATCTGGCATAGTCCGCGATGCAGCTATAGTGAAGAGAGGAGTGAAAAGCGTCGGGTGCCAAGAAGACAAGGACCTAATAAAACTGGTTTAACTCAAAATTGTAACTGTTCTCCACCCATTTTGCCTATACACGCCTCGACCGCCTTTCGTTCTGTCAGTTTATACATGCTTCGGCTGCATAACAGCCTCAATACAAGTTGCATGCTTGCAAAACAGCCTCTGAAAACAGCACAAGCGCAGGTGACTCAGATGCCGCTTCTATCGCGACTTGGACGAATCCAGGGGTATACGCAGAGAGTTGACAAGGCGGTTTCAAGGAACTGTCTATGCGCGCTTCACGGACCCGTGCATAGCCCATCAATTTCTCGAAACAACTGCACCACATTCTCGGAGCATCCGTGATTGAAATTTTCTTTCACTGGAAACATAATCTGGCCAGCCAACGCTATGTCGGCATCTATCTGCTCAGAAATAGCAAAAACGGGGCATTGCCCACCAGGCGAAGAAAATACTTCAGATCAGCAATGCGGAACGTGAACCACCGGTTGGCGAAACAAGTAAAAAAAAAAAGCCTAGAAGTTTCTGCGGCATAAGAGCATTCTCCTGTGTCACAGCTGGGGGGAAGACAAATAAATGGAAAGAAACTGATATAGGACTCAGGGAGCTTTCTACCGCACTACTGATGCTGTAAAGCGTAATATCGTCCAAATATAAGAAGCATGATACCGCAGCCCCGAGGCAGGCGCCAGGAAAACGGAGCTGACCAGTGAAGTCTAACAATACGCAGATATATAGTTCAAGACCAGCGTTGTTTGCTTAATGTCCTGTTCCGATACTACGAAGCTACACGCCAATACGAGTCGCTGCCAGCCGCAGTGCGTGGAAACAGGGCACCTCGGCGCACCGCGGTATAAACTACGCTGGGATGGGTTTTCGTAAGATGCATTACAACGTCGTCGCACTCTGTTACTTGAAGAACGACACTAGCAAACTATACCAAGGACGATGACCAACCGGAATCGCCCTGGTTTTATTAACGCGGAGGTTTATAAGGCGAAATTCAAACGCATTAAAGGGAACCTGAAGGGTTTTCCAGAAAAAATGCGTGAGGAGCTGTGCGTGATAGTTTTCAACCCTCGGAATTGGAACATCGCATCGAAATTGCGCAAAATAAAGCGCAAACCGACTTTATTTCGACGAAAAGTGTAGCAGCAGAATCGGGGCAGCTCGCCTGCCTCGTTTGCGCCTGTGATTGGTCGGGCGCCTTATGACGTCAGCAATGTTGTTCGTCCGGACCGACCGCTGCCGCTACACATGAAGCACGGTGCAAGGTGTTATGGCGCTGTTATTTTGGTGAGACGGTAATGGTAAATTTCGAGAGCTTGCGTTTCTCTGAGTTCACGAGCCGATTGCGAGGAGCCGGCCTCTCGAAGAAGCAAAAAGATGCTGGTAGCAAGCAGTGGTTTCCACGGCAACGAAAGCGAAGTGTTAGCATCTCCTCGTGTTAAAATGTTCTTTGATGAGTATGTTTTTTGAAAAGCTGCATTCAGCGATCCAGTGAGTTCGTCTCCGTGCAAACAACTGTACTATTATATTCCTACACGCCTCCTCGTGGAACGTAAGCGGGGATGCGATCGTCGGCATTTGTGCACTGCCCCAAAGCGGTCGCAATCTACCCAGACGGTTTACATGCGGGAAACATTTTCCGGCTCTTGCACCATGTGTAGTGACCTTCATCAGCGGGCCATCCGCACGCTACTCGTAACCGGAGCCGTAAAGGCGGCGAATTACTTCGGCTACGTGAGACGGCCGGGTTCTCTCTCTGCGCGAGAGAAGGGAGAGGGCAGCGTCCAGGCGTGCGCTGGCTTATACACATGCAAATTTTACACTCGCACTGGGTTATGGTAGCTGCATGTAGGTGGTTTCTCAACAAACGTACCAATAGAAAACGGCGGTTTGCGACGAGAGCGAGAGAGAGAGAGAGAAAATGATAAATGAAAGGTAGGGAGGTTAACCATGACCGAGCCCGGTTGGCTACCCTACACTGGGGAAAGGAAAGGGGGACAGAAAGATTAAATGAAGAGAAAGTCCAATGGAGATATCAGTCGATCACTCAGTCCGGATCACAGACGCTGACTCAATCCGGTCGCTTTCAAATATCGCAGCAGCGCTTTTGTGGCCTTTTGTAGCTGCGATATGCGAGGCCATGGTCCCAAGATCTTGTTCAAGGTGAACGGCTTTCCATCTAGCTGACTGAAAGCTGTGCAGAAGTCTTGCCTTTCATTTTCAAAAGATGGGCAGTAGCACAGTAGGTGTTCTATGGTTTCCTCGGCACCGCAGGCATTTCACTCGGCGCTATCAGCCATTCCAATCAGAAATGCATAAGCATTGGTGAATGCGACGCCCAAACATAAGCGGCACAGCACTGTTTCCTCATTTCGCGGAAGACCTGGTAACAGCCGCAGTAGCATAGAGGGATCAAGGGAATGCAAGCGATGTTGAGTGAATTCAGGTGTGTGCCACTTCTCCAATGTCAAAGAGTGCGCTAGCTTGCCTAAGTGTTGGGCTGCGTCGGTCCGCGATAAAGGTATTGAAACAAGGGTTGATCCTTCGTGTGCTTTTCTAGCAGCTTCGTAAGCGAGGTCGTTGCCGGAGATACCGCAATGACCAGGCAGCCACTGAAACACGACGTCGTGTCCTTTTGAGATCATGTGATGGTGCATTTCTCCTATCTCCGACACGAGTTGTTCGCATGACCCGCGACGAAGAGATGCCAGAAGACATTGTAAGGCCGCCTTCGAATCGCAGAATATAGTCCACCGATTAGCCGGTTGGTTATTAATATAATCAACGGCACCTCGGAGGGCAACAAGCTCCGAACCGGTCGATGTTGTCAAGTGAGAAATCTTGTATTGGATGCTTAGTGATCGTGATGATATAACCACTGCGCTGGTGGAGCTGGTCTGAGTGGAAGAGCCATCCGTATATATGTGGAAGCGATCAAAGTAGAAAGTGTGCAAACAATCCAGAGCTGCTTGCTTCAAGGCCAAGGTAGGCAGGTCGGTCTTCTTTCTTATCTCTGGAACCATAAGACGCACTTGAGGTTGTTTTAAACACCACAAAGCTGAGGTTGAACGTGCTGAGGGTGTGACACCCGATGGTAAGGAGGCACGATGGATGCTGACCTTGTTGGAGAAGGACGCATGTGGTCGTCGTTCTGGCAGGCACGCAAGAGAGCTTGACTGCATCCGTGAAGCATGACGAACATGGGCTAATGTAAGTCGCGATCGGATGGCCTTGAGCCATTATAATGGTTCCAGCTGTTGAGGCACTGCGCGGAAGGCATAGGCAAACACGTAGTGCCTGCGCCTGCACGCTCTGAATTTCTCGAAGATTTGACTTGCATGTTTTTGCAAGCACGGGAGAACTATAACGTCGCAATCCGATAAAAAGTGCTCGATATAACTGTAGCATGGAGCCCACTGACGATCCCCATGTTTTGCCGGTGATGAACTTGAAGACGTGAACAATAGATGTGAGCTTCTTCTTTAAGTGGGCAACATGAGGGCTCCAAGGCAGGTCGCGGTCTACAATGACGCCCAAAAACCGGTGATTTCTCTTGTAGGAGATAGGCTGACCATTGATACATACTGGATAAGGAGTCATCGCTTTTCGCGTAAAAGCGACTAACACACATTTTTCTGTTGAGATGGTAAGGCCTTGTGTGTGAAGGTAGACAGATGCCTGTGTTGCTGCTTTCTGTAGCCGTGCGTGAACCTCAGGCGAGTGACCGCTGATGTCCAGATGCAGATGTCGTTGGCGTAGATTGAAACCTCGCGCTTCTGGGGCTGGCCGAATCCCTACCGGAAACAGTTTGCGACGAAACCTGCGTCAAGGCTGGGAGATAAACATGCACCTTCCTTTCAGCGCGCTAACACGAAGGAGCTAGCAGTAAACAAAAATCCAGGATTGGACGAGTTCGTGTATCCATAAGGTCTTCCGTGACCAGTTACCATCCGTCCGCCCGCACCCGCCCCGTCTTTAAGTGTTTGTTGCCCCGACCTTTTCGCGCTGCGTTTAGAAAGCCTGCTAGCAGTAAGTCGTACTCTCACTCATTCACGTATTATTGAGAAACTCTGGTAGGAATCGTCGTCACGAAAGTGGTTAGAGCACAGCATTGTTCTTGAGCGCTTGAAATTTTTTCGATTCACAGCGGCCTCCCACTTAGCTGAAAGCTTCTTGGCTTGCGGGAAGTAACAGAACATCGGAACATTGTCGCGGCCACCGGTGTTCGTGCAACGGTAGGCTGCACAGAACGCCGGTATGATCGGCCCACCACGTCAATTGAAGCTGCGCAAGTCAGCTACCACTCTACATACACACAAGCAAAGGAATGCAGGGTCGAGCGAAGCAGATTATGACGGCACGCACGCAGAAACAAGCGCGGTAAGGCACGGTCACGGAGACATCGAAGGAACGGATCACCAGTGCTGACGTCACTACGCCGCGGTTTCCGGTCTCCGCTCGCATCGTCAGTGTCAGCAGCACTGCGTGGCGCTCGACGGAGGGCGGAGCGACAGTGCAATTTTAACCGACGATTACGTCGCTCCTAAGTGAAAAATCACCCCCAAAATTTTACCTGCATTGTTTATAAGGTTCCCGCATCCGTATATGGGCGTCTTATTGAATTGGACAGTCTTTTCAGTTTCCCTTTAATGGGTGAGCAAAGAAGTAAACTTTATCAGAAAAGGGCGATGCGTGACGCCACAGCAGCACTGATGCGCAATGCGCCTAAAAATCGCTAAATGTGTGCCGATTCGCCTTGTTTTACATCCCTTAATTGTCGCTTCGGGTGCTTCATGGAAGCTGAAGATTAAGGCGATATTTGGATGGAAGTACGCCGTGATGACGCGTTTGTTAGTTGTATATCTTGCACTAGATATGCATGTGAGCCATTCTACAAAAGCTTACTGGATTAGCACAGCCGCATACAAGTATCTACAAATCTTGCTCATGCCTCTATTACCTGGAATTAGGATTTCTAGCAATCTTAAGATTAATTACGCAGTAAAACCACTACACTGCAATCACACACACACACACGCACGCACACGCACACGCACACACACACACGCACGCGCACGCGCACGCGCACGCGCACACACACACACACACACACACACACACACACACACACACACACACACACACGTGCAATTCTTTGAAGCTCGCAACCAACTAAAAGCTTCCATTTTTTTGTTGCTAAACAAGCTTAAAGTCCACTAGAGACAGAAATCCGGCTAAGATGGCAGTAATGGAGTGCATATCGCGTCAAAAAAATAAAAGATATTTTGAAAATGACCTTTTCGTTAGAAGCAAACCATTATTCTCGTTTGTGTTCAAGTACCCCCATTTCACATGCATTTCGTCTGCTGGACATCCCTACAAGAAGCAAAACTGATTGTGCTGTTATATGGTTGATGACATAATGCAATCATAACACAGTCTGCCTAGAGTGATATCCACTATTGTACAGTTGGGGACAACAGTATTTGGACCACGCATCACTCGAAAACATAAAAATTTTGTCGAATTCAGCCTGCATAACAAGGAACTGAGTGATTCATTATGAATTTTGAGCGGGGGAGCTTGACTGACACATCTCAGTTGTCATGTATAGGTCCATGCTGAAATTCAACTTTTCCTCTGTGGATGCAGACTGCAAACTTTTGTCCCGGGCTGTATGTTGGCTTAGTAATGTCGTGCTCTCTCTATGCAAAATAAAAAAAAGGTCTTTTTCGTGTTACTGCGGCATCATGCTATAAACTGCTTGAAAGGCAAGTGTATATGCTTGCGCGATTCCAATTTTGCCGCCCACTTCAGCAGACGAATCTAACCCCCATATTTAGAAACAGGACTCGAATTGCTGTTCCTCGACTCCACCAATTGGAGCAGAGCACTGCCGCTCGATTGCCGAAGACACTGAGTCTCAATAGCGATCCTTGATAATTCCTATACGTCGGTGCATTGCTTGAGAAATGCACCTTCTCTAATATAGAGGAATTAGAGCCGACACCAAGAGTGTCTGGTTACAGAAAACGTTCGTTGCTCAAGAATCGTCGTAGAGTGTCATTAAAACGCAATTACCACTTCAGTCGAAGGGCGGTTCCACCATCCGCTTTCATCCTTGAGAATTGGAGTGTCAAGCGGAGGTTAGATGTCATGAGAAAAGAAATCAGTACCTCTGACAACTGAACACGGTGGTATACCCTCAGGCAATTTCATTGAGCTCCAGCGCACTATTCGTTTCACTCTTTTGCAGTCTGTTCGCACTGACGTGGCACAAATTAAAGAGACGATAGCAACCGTCCGAAATTTTTACGCACTGCTATCGATATTGGAGCTGTAGGTTTGAAAGACGAAGCCAACCTCCAGTCGCACTGCCAACAAACTTTGGATAACCAAGCCTATTCAGAAGGTACCAGCAAGTAAATTTGTTGATTGCGGCACCGTGCGTTTCACACGGTGTAGGTGCGACGAAGACAGCTCATTGTGCAATGACATCCAAGAAATCTCAGTGATTTGGGGAAACAATGAAGGCAGTCTCTATACACTGCGAACCGTCGTGATGCGGCAGAAAACTCGCTGCGCGTTGCACATCATGAGCTGGCATGCGCTGCATAAATGAGCGCGCGCAGCGTCTGACGTAACAGCACGGTGCAGCCACACCCGTGCCCACATGAGGAAGCCATAGGAGTTGTAGCGACGACTCAACAGAAACACGCGCAACCATCGTGACATTAGCTTGAAAACAAATGCACTGCTACTGTTGTTACGAACACACAGGCGCAAGCAGACTCAAACGAAGACGAAGGAAACTACAAATAATACGACGCATGTGTGATTATGCAAGACCAGAGGGACCGACATCACCTATAGGTACAAGAAAGGGCCCTGGGCGTCACCTGGCAGAGTATAATCTTCGTATTTTTTCTTGTTTTTATAGCTTGCGCGATAATTTTTTAAGTGCGTGCCAGGGAGTAGAAAACTTTATAGAGATCCCACGCACTCTGCCGATCGAGTTTACGCGAAGCACATTTCAGTAACTACTATTGAGCCTAGTTTTGGGTCCCGCAAAGTGTTAACAGATAGGAAAACGTGTCTTCTCTGTCAAGGCGAGCAATCATACGCGCGCCGTCAACAGCAGACGACGACCGCGAGAGGGCGTCGACGATGGCTTCATGACCATAGTGACGACGATGACAACGATGACATGACGGTGATAACGATGGCTCCACAGCATGGCGACGACTATTCCGTATGACAGCGACAATGGCGGCGTGACGGCTGAATTGTACTCCGACAAAGAAACGTTGTAACCTGCTTCGTTACAGTTGATTCCGTTACAAGCTGGGCGATCACGCAGGTAGCCCAGCGGATAAACTGTCCCGATCCTGAAAGTGGTGCAATATCACATTGTCTTTGAAAGCTGCGGCAGCCAACGAGGGAGGAATCTGCATGTATTCCCTTCAGTGAAGCTACACACATTCGCGTACGCGGCTTGTCATTCTCTGCTGCCGTGGCAACTTGCAAAATAAAAACAGCATTGACATTGAGCGTGGGGTAAGGTGAATTAATTTCATTCACAGTGTGGACCCATGCATTTCATTTTAATGTACTAAGTAATGCTGCACACGACCTGTTCGATCAAGGCACTACCATCTTTGCTAGGATGCTCGACGGGGCGCGTTCCGTCATAAATGGCGAAAGAATAGTGTTAGCGCGACCACTATCCTTACCGTATACTAAACCCAATTTGGTGTGCTGTTGTGTAGCCGTGGTCGCCTGATTGTCCTTAAAAAAACTGCTTGTGCCGCAGTTTCGAACCAGATTTTCTCAGCGCAGCAGTGCCCGATGCTCTAACCATAGGACCATAGACGAACACATGGAATCTCTACATAACATCCTCACCAGCTTCTTTTTTTTTATTTATGACTCCTCACCAGCTTCAACCGTACAAGATAGTGCTTTGAGAGGCTTTGCACGTGCGTTGCTTCGCGTGGCAACAACTTACTAATGAAAGTAGGAACGCGCGCTCTTCTAGCTCACAATGAAAATTAAACATTTACACCTGAAAAAGAAGCCTATGCAATTCCTGCGCCGTAGTTCGTTTGCTGTCACATATGCTGAAACCCAATTATACAGTGTCAGCAGCATAAAACTGGCAGTGGTTGGGAGACCGCGTTTAGTGATGTTTTGTTTGTAGAGTCCGAAGGCCCGCAAGGTCACCCTTATGCAAAATAGAACAACAGCACCCTGTGATCTAATTCCTTGGAAATATGTTTTTTTATTGGAT
Source organism: Dermacentor albipictus (assembly GCF_038994185.2). NCBI lineage: Eukaryota > Metazoa > Arthropoda > Arachnida > Ixodida > Ixodidae > Dermacentor > Dermacentor albipictus. Next base: position 15,770,287 of record NC_091821.1, read on the forward strand.
TTAGCCGATGCGACAACGCTTTCTTCACTATTCATTCTTTTCAAATGGCGCACACTACATGTTCGAGTAGCCTTCGCAGTCCGTTCGCGAATTAACGAAGATTGGTTACTTAACTGTTGTTACTTATTTTAACGCCAACGTGGCAATTGAAGTATTAAAGGAGTATGCCGCAGGAAGGAAAATTGCTGGCTCACCCGTAATCGAGAGCAGATGTAAGCATGAAATAGCAACCGGCAAAGCAGATTCGTTGGAGATGATACTAGCCACAATCTCAAAATAAGTTAGACTAGCAGCTTGGGCTTGTTGGTTTTCCTTCCGGGTGTTAACGCGTAAAACGTAGACGAGACACGAGACGAGAAGACGACACCACAAAAGAGAGAGAGAAAGGCAAAGGAAAGACAGGGAGGTTAACCAGAGATTATCTCCGGTTGGCTACCCTGTACTGGGGGAGGGGAAAGGGGAAGCGATAGGTGAGAGGGAGAAGGATTAAAAAAAATAAGAACTACACACACACGCACGTACACACAAACTGTTTCTGTGGGCACTGTCACGCAGCCCGCAAAGGCGTTCCTACTGTGATGCAGTGCACCGTACAATCCTGAGTCACACAGTGAAGCCACAATCTGGCAGAAAGTCCAGTGTCTTTTAAATACCGCAGCAGCGCTTTCATAGCCGATCGCGCTGATGTTCGCGTAGGCCAGTGTCCAAGAATCTTGTTTTCTGACAGTGGGCGCTTGTCCAGTTTGTCTAGGGTGGCTGAGAGGACTGCTCTTTGCGGGTTGAAACGAGAACACTCACAAAGAAGGTGCGCGATGGTTTCATTGCACCCGCAGAAGTCACAAAGTGGGTTGTCGGACATTCCGATAAGAAAGGAGTACGCATTTGAAAATGCTACTCCAAGCCATAGACGAACTAGAAGGGTACAGTCGCGTCGTGGAAGCTCGGGCGGAATACGGAGTTGTAAAGTAGGGTCCAGGGTATGAAGTCGTGCACTTGTGAAATCGGATGAATTCCACTGAGCTAATGTCAGGTCGTTTGCCAGTACGGCAAGTTTTTTCGCTGCGTCAGCTCTCGAAAGAGGAATGGCAACGCACCTGACGCCGTCATGGGCAGATCGGGCAGCTGCGTCTGCTCGATCATTGCCGTGTATGCCACAGTGACTAGGCAACCACTGATATATGATATCGTGTCCTTCGTCAACTATGTGATGGTGTACTTCTCTGATCTCTGCGACGAGCTGTTCATGTGATCCATGGCGCGGTGCTGAGAGTACACTCTGTAGGGCTGCCTTGGAATCACAGAAGACTGACCATGCATGCGGTGGTTCCTCCTGAATGAAATGGAGAGCCGCACGCAAGGCTACCAGTTCAGCAGCTGTCGTTGATGATACATGCGACGTTTTTAGCTGTATTTCGATGGATCTTGTTGGTATCACCACAGCAGCAGCTGAACTTGCAGATGTGACTGAGCCATCGATGTAAACGTGCACGCGGCCGCTGTGCACCTCATGTATAAGTTGTAATGTGGCCTGCTTCAGGGCAAACGACGGCATGTTAGCCTTTTTAGTGATTCCTGGGATGGTGAGGCGTACTTCAGGTCTGTGCAGGCACCATAAAGGTGTGGATGGTCTTGCTGCAGGCATGTAGTTCATTGGCAATGAGGTTCGATTGGCAACAATCATACGACTGATAGCTGCGTGTGGCCTTTCTGCGGGTAGAGCGGCAAGGTGGTGAGAAGGTAGTCGGGCAACGTGGCGAATATGTGCTCTGAGAGCGTCGGTTACCAAGTACGTTGTTATTGGGTGATCTCGAGCTATGACAATCGTTGCCGCTGTAGACGCACACCTCGGAAGACCGAGACACGTCCTTAGGGCTTGAGCTTGTAGTCCCTGGAGTACACGCAGGTTTGTTTTGCAGGTGTTCCCAATCACAGGGAGGCTGTATCTTGCGAAACCGAGGAACAAGGCGTTATACAGCTGCAGCATTGACCGCACCGAAGTGCCCCATGACTTTCCGCCGAGAAATTTGAAAAGATGTATTATTGTCAATAATCTCTTCTTCAGGTATGAAACATGCGGGCTCCATGATAGGTCTCGGTCAATAATTACCCCTAAAAAGCGGTGTTTCCGTGCATTTGCTACTGCTTGCCCATTGACCTTTACACTGTAACGCTTCATTTCCTTCCGAGTGAATGTAACAAGGCAGCATTTCTCTGAAGACAGCTCTAAGTTCTATTTTCGCAAGTACAGAGATGTTATCGTAGCTGCCTTTTGTAGCCGTGCTCGTACCTGCAGTCGTGTTACGGCAGACGCCCAAATGCAGATATCGTCGGCATATATTGATACCTGAACTGTGTTGGGCAAGCATTGGACTAGGCCAACGGGCACTAGGTTGAATAGCGTCGGGCTCAACACTCCGCCTTGAGGTACTCCACAGAACGTTTAGTGTTGAGTCGTGGCGCCTTCCTCGGTCATCACGAAGAAATGCCTGTCGGTCAAATAACTGCACAGCCACTGAAAAGTGCGGCCACCGATTCCTGCTTTAATCAGAGCCTCTATAATGGCATAATGTGCTACATTGTCATAGGCGCCTTTTATGTCAAGGAATAATGCCGCAGTGAGTCGTTTCATCCGTTTTTGATGTTGAACATACGCGACCAAATCGATGACATTATCTATGGATGAGCGCCCACGCCGGAAGCCAGCCATAGCATCTGGGTACACGTTGTAACATTCCAGGTACCATTCCAGGCGCGTCAAAATCATTCGTTCCATTATTTTCCCTATGCAGCTGGCCAGAGCGATGGGGCGGTACGATGACAAGTTTAACGGTGATTTACCAAGTTTGAGAAGTGGAACCAAGCGGCTGCATTTCCATTCACGTGGAACCAAATCGTTGCGCCAAGACTCGTTGTAAAGGTTTAGCAGCATGAGGCGTGCATTCTGCCCAAGATTGGCGAGCGCCGCATAGGTAACGCCGTCCGGCCCAGGTGACGAAGAGCGCTTGCAAGTCGCTAGTGCCGCTTCAAGCTCCTCCACCGAAAACATTACATCCATGCGGGGGTCCCGTGGCACAGGAGTGGCACATGGTGTAAGGGCGCGTTGAGGCTGCGAGCTGGCAAGTCTTGAGCAAAATTCTTCGGCAACGTCTATTTCGCTGCGACCTTGTTGCAAAGCGAGGCACTTAAAAGGAACACGCTGTTGCGGTGATACACGAAGTCCACGCACAGTTCTCCATATCTGAGACAATCGCTGACGTGGATCCAACGACTCGCAGAAACGTTTCCATCTTTGAGATTGAAGTGCATCAATGCGGCGTTTAATCTTCTTTTGCATCCGCCTTGCCTCTCTGAGGTCATGGATGGATTTGGTTCTCCTGTATCTTCTTTCAGCCCGCCGGCGAACTGCTCGTAGTCGCTGCAGTTCGGCTTCAAATTCTTCGTATTTCGGGAAAGGCTGAAAAGCACGCGTAGTATGCAAGATACTACGACACCACAAGCGCTGCAAATAAGTGTAGTGCTTGTTCGCAACGGCACAGCCCACCCCACCGCACCACGACATACTGTGCACTGGTCCATATGAATGCTGACCATATAGAAGAACAAACATATAGAAGAACGCACAGTTCTCCATATCTGAGATAATCGCTGACGTGGATCCAACGACTCGCAGAAACGTTTCCATCTTTGAGATTGAAGTGCATCAATGCGGCGTTTAATCTTATTTTGCATCCGCCTTGCCTCTCTGAGGTCATGGATGGATTCGGTTCTCCTGTATCTTCTTTCAGCCCGCCGGCGAACTGCTCGTAGTCGCTGCAGTTCGGCTTCAAATTCTTCGTATTTTGGGAAAGGCTGAAAAGCAAGCGTAGTATGCAAGATACTACGACACCACAAGCGCTGCAATTAAGTGTAGTGCTTGTTCGCAACGGCACAGCCCACCCCACCGCACCACGACATACTGTGCACTGGTCCATATGAATGCTGACCATATAGAAGAACAAAACCGGCTGAAGGTGGCACAGCAGGCAGTGAAACACTCCAGGGAGACAGAGCGCACTGTCCAGCTAGAAAAAGAAAAGTGCCTGAAGGAGGCTTCACGCATCGTGGCGCCATCTCTCGAGGCAACGAAAAGCGCGCGCCATGGAACTAACAGACCGCTGGCGTTCAAAAGAGCACGGGCAACCTTGTCTCATCGCCAAAAGATGACAATGAAGTGTACGATGACCTGTACCTGCCTTTTCACTTCGCCTATTGGAAATGAGAAATACAACTTCAGCGTACTATAAGTTATTGCTTCACTGATATTGTGAACAAACATTAGGAAGAACTCGGAAGGAATATTTTTTTAACTTGTTTGGGCAGTAACCAGCGTATGTAATGGGGTCCTGTACAAAGGGTTGAGGGCCAGAGACTGCATTTTCTGACGTTTTGTCTTGTTGCCCGAATGATCTCGTTTTCTTCTGACAACTTGCCCGGATGTTATCGTTTGAGTGTCCGGATAAGGGCTCTGTCTTCTGGCACAAGGTCACTTGATAGTCGGCGACAACGGGAACTAAAAGCACTTCATTCTTAAAAGCAATTGATGCGGTTTTAAAAATTCCATCAGTTCTTTAGTTATTCATCGTAAATAATGCGCCTTTTGTCGCTCGACTATATACCGAAAGTTGGAGCCCAAACAGCGACGGAAGCCCCACCCCCGTTATTCTTGACGCTCTAATGAAGTATAGCAGCTGAATGAGAATGAATGAGAAGAGCGATGTCCGGCTCAGGTCTCCAACCTGCCGTCCTTCGTTTGAACCGGAAGTGACGGTGTATCACCGTGACATGATCTTCGAGCGATAAGATAAGAAACGCGTAGAAGGCGGTAAATACGTTGACGTAAGGATACCAAACGAGGCGCGAAGCTTTACGTGGGCAGTTCTTCGGGCGCTGAGTTCCGGTTTCAGAGCGACAACGCATTTTTGATGCGACAGCATCTATTGTCCCATTGAGCGATAAAGCCAGCGTCTATCCTCTGGGCAAGGAAAAAATGGCACCTAAATTCCCATTGGCTGTGACGTGCAGTTGCATGCGCGCCTCGACGGAGCAGAGCGGGCGAAAGCGAACACATGGGTCGATGGCGCCCCTTCGCTCTCGCGAGTGTCCGTTATCCGCGCGTTCCTTGTCCACGCAGGCTCTCGCCTGCGTTCTAGTTGCACCTCGGTAATCGTTATACAGAAATTAATGCATAAAAATAGAATAAATTCGAAAGGAAAAACGTTGACAGTAGTGAATTCCGAACCTACGACCGCACGCTCAGAAACCGAGTGAGTGTCTTACCCATTAGGCTAAGCCAGCGCAACGTAGGGATGTGCACTCTGCTTTATGACGTGATGCTTCTTGGACAGGGAGATACGATCGACAGGCAGGGAGATACAGGCAGGGAGATACGATTCTCCAATGCTATTGGAGCTATTCACAGCTCCAATAGCACAATGCTATTCACAGCATGTTTACAGGAGGTATTCAGAGACCTGGATTAGGAAGAACTGGGGATAAAAGTTAATGGAGAATACCTTAGTAACTTGCGATTCGCTGATGACATTGCCTTGCTTAGTAACTCAGGGGACCAATTGCAATGCATGCTCAGTGACCTGGAGAGGCAAAGCAGAAGAGTGGGTCTAAAAATTAATCTGCAGAAAACTAAAGTAAGGTTTAACAATCTCGGAAGAGAGCAGCAATTTACAATAGGCAGCGAGGCACTGGAAGTCGTAAGGGAATACATCTACTTAGGGCAGGTAGTGACGGCGGATCCGGATCATGAGACGGAAATAATCAGAAGAATAAGAATGTGATGGGGTGCGTTTGGCAGGCATTCTCAGATCATGAACAGCAGGTTGCCATTATCCCTAAAGAGAAAAGTATATAATAGCTGTGTCTTACCAGTACTCACCTACGGTGCAGAAACCTGGAGGCTTACGAAAAGGGCTCTACTCAAATTGAGGACGACGCAACGAGCTATGTAAAGAAGAATGATAGGTGTAACGTTAAGGGATAAGAAAAGAGCAGATTGAGTGAGGGAACAAACACGAGTTAATGACAGCTTAGTCGAAATCAAGAAAAAGAAATGGGCATGGGCAGGACATGTAATGAGGAGGGAAGATAACCGATGGTCATTAAGGGTTACGGACTGGATCCCAAGGGAAGGGAAGCGCAGCAGGGGGCGGCAGAAAGCTAGGTGGGCGGATGAGATTAAGAAGTTTGGAGGGACGGCATGGCCACAATTAGTACATGACCGGGGTTGTTGGAGAAGTATGGGAGAGACCTTTGCCCTGCAGTGGGCGTAACCAGGCTGATGATGATGATGATGCTTCTTGGTCTGAAATTTCCATTGCCCTGCCCGGCGTGATTGAAGCGGTGACATCACAATCACCGCGGCTTAAACGGGAGCGTCTCCTTTAGATTCTATGGAAGTCGGACAAGGTAGCATGATGTCAGGGATCGAAGTGCACCGGCCTTGTGCTATCTAGCAGGCGTTAAAGGAGGTTCTTAAAGGAGGGTTGTGAAAGTGGGCTAAAGTGCAGCGCAGTAACCGTCTCTCAGTAGAGGATACCTCAGTGCAGCAACGTGCTCACTTGCCTGCGAGGAGTTCATAACTCAGAGGACCGCTCAGCGGCGTTCCACTGGACATTTGAGAGTTATGGCTGAGCGGGTTTACTGGCCAGCGGGCGAACGGATACACCACTGCGCATGTGCGGTACGCTGGGGCTGCCAGCCTTTTTGCAGAGTGGGCCGCGCGCTCACTGGTTATTTCTCCCCAGCGGAGACCCGCCGCGGTTGCTCAGTGGCTATGGTGTTAGGCTGCTGAGCACGAGGTCGCAGGATCGAATCCCGGCCACGGCAGCCGCATTTCGATGGGGGCGAAATGCGAAAACACCCGTGTACTTAGATTTAGGTGCACGTTAAGGAACCCCAGGTGGTCGAAATTTCCGGAGTCCTCCACTACGGCGTGCCTCATAATCAGAAAGTGGTTTTGGCACGTAAAACCCCATAATCTAATCTAATCTCCCCAGCGGAGCGCATGCAGCGGACCAGCGTTCTAGAGAAACAAACTTGCGGCCAGCCGCACGAACAGCGCCATGTCGACAGCGTCGTCTTCGAAAGCGGCGCTGGCTCGCCGGCAGGCGAAGAAGCCTGGGAGGTGTGTGCCCACTGAAGAGGGTCTCGGTATGCTGCGAGAGGTTTCAGCAGCAAGGCTGTTCGGCGACGATTTGAAGCGCATGACAGCGATCGAGAACCTAAGCGAGCGTGGTGCAGCGAAGTGCTGCACTCAACTCCGTCCGACCGAGAGAGGGATCACTGAGCTAAAGCTCTTTCTTTCATGCGGCGCTCCGTTGCCGTGCCGCTCGCCCGCTGGCCCGTAAACCCGCTGAGCTATAGCTCTCTAGTCATGCGGCTGAGTTTACGGAGTTATCTCACTAATCTTTTTGACATTCGTTCTCGATTCTCGATTCACGCCGACTGGGACTATCGCCTCCCACGTAAGTAGAACGTCTTGCAAGACAACTTTCTTGCAGAAAGAAATAGTATGGTGCTTCGAATTGCATATTTAATGAAGGCGGCACGATGACATATGAGCGTACCAGACCAATGATCAAACGCTAAAACAGACGGAAAGACGACGCGTGACTAGAAACAGATCTGTGAAACATAGCAGAACGGACTTAATCATTCATGAAAACTCCATCGCCAATGCAAGACTGGTTTAGTCTACTAGCGTACGCTGACTAAAGATGAAGTTACACGGATGCCGGTAATTACCTACACGTGTAGAACCTATCAAGCAAATGTCACCGACTTCAGCTGCTGGATAGGTTGTGCTAGAATAGGAAAACCCCAAAAGAACGTGAACCTGTGCAAAGAAATCAAAACATTAGCAAAACAGGATTTGCTAGCTGTAAACCTACAGCTCATTTATGGCAGAATAGCATCAACGCGTTCTGCGCAGAAGTAACATGAACCTTTGCTGCGTAGACGCTGATATACAGAATGTATAGGAGCTACATAAAAAAGTAACGATAATTTTCATATAAGACCTTCATTTCCCCACAAGAATGAAAAAACTACCTATAGCACTACGTCGGCCTTTTTGTACCGATGTGGGAGTGGTCCGCTACATGCTGACGCGCGTTCCGAAAGACCAGAATAAAGTTTTACCATACCATACCATAGCACTTTCCCGCATATGCTCCCTGCACGTCATTGCGCTTTTGGTATCGTGCAATCAGCTTCACTATTCCGTCCCCGAAGGAGGCTTTCGATTGCTTACGAAGCCACGTCTGCAGCGCTCGCTGAACCGTGTCATGTGACCTGAACCGACGTTACCACGGAGGGCTTCGACGAATGGGCCGGACATTTGGTAATCCGATGGCGCCCAATCAGGGCTGTAACGGAGGAAGGGGAAGCCCTCACAGCCGACGATGGATGTCCGTCGGTTTGACGCCCTCCGCCCATAGAAAGCGCACGACTTCAGTCCTCACTGGTACAATCGCGGAGTGGTGGCGTTATACGTGTGACCTTATTGCTTCGCAGCACTCATACTGCGTTGGCCAGTGATGTATACGTCTCTTCAAGTATAACACATGGTGGCGTCAGACAAACCCCTTCTTCATTTATTCGTGCTAAAACACAAAATACGTGTAGTTTTTTACTTGCCTAATATATTCGGAGCTGTAGAAAGCCATGTCGCTGCAACGTTACACATAATATGTACCTTTGACCACTATATGAACCACTCGCATTTGCGTCTATTAGAGTAGGCGTAATACGTGCCAGACATAGGCGTAATACGTGCCATAAAAGCAAAATGCCTTGGACTACTGGTTTAATGGTTTAAAGCACTGGCTTTTAAAACCGAAGGATGACTGTTAGAATCATAAGCTGCGTTGTGGAAACTTTTGTGTTAACATGATGTGGCGTTCACCCCTGCTGTTAGCTTGAACATCACGTACAGGCTTTTTTTTTATATTATTTGGCGTCTTTTTCCCCTTCTTGTCGTAATATTATATTGAACTAAATATTCGTAAGTTAGAGATGATTTCGGCACTTTTTCACGCGCCCCAATCTAATTGCTGCCTATCCGGCGCTCGATGTTATCACGTCGTTAAATATTTTCTATTCGGTCAGCGTGTATGGCCCCCAACTTTTTTTCCTGAGGCTTTCTTAGCGCGAGAGCACGAGTGGTTGAGAAATCAAATCAATAATAGTGTGATGATGAACAAAAAATACAGCACTCTAAAGTTGAAATACGCATTCCAACCTTTCGGAGAGTGAAATGAAGTGTGATATTATAGGATGGAAAGAAAACACGAAATGCGTTACTGGTCGATTGATAAACCAGGTCGAAAAGAATTCTTGGAGAGGAGGAGGGGGAAGAGGAGGCGTGCCGGAGGGACAGCAGGGACGCCTACCAGCCGAGCGCACGGTTTATTGCCCTAGACAGGGGGAAAGGGGGTTAAGCGCACCCTCAGAGAGTTTGTGGGAAATCCCATTTAAGTGTGGGGAAGATGTCCACCTGCCACATCATATTATTACACATCATTTATAGACGGCACAGGACAGACATCCATACACCTACTAAATCATTATCTTTACGTACAATTTTTCTACCTTTTTCTAGTCCAATCTCGCTGAATAAGGAAAAGATGATTTTGTTTTTGACTCGTAACAGGAAACTAAATAATACTCTTAAGAAAGGACGCTGTTCACCTTTCCGCGTGCGCGTAGGAAGTTCTTGCGACAGTATGCATAAAAATATTTATTATTCGTTTAAGAGATTAACGGCGACACTTGGACAACTTATTCCGAGTTACTATTGTGTCACCTGGTACGAGTTTCTCCAACAATACGACACGATTTTCGTGAACATATAGTCTCAGCCACAACAGAATTAAAATTTTAATTACTCGTAGTTTTATATTGCGAGTACGCTGCATATTTATATTGAAGCTTCAAGACTAAATACTGAAAGTTAACTGCATTCTGTTTCCTTCTACACACTCCTTTGCCTACCGAGATATTGATAACCACATTTCACGCCTTGTACGCTAACTCCGCATTCAGAGGTGGACGCGGAGGGACTTTCGACCCAAGCTGAACGTGTTGTGATCTGTGGAACCTCCCATGTTACTCGGTCGGTTGCGGGCGAAAGGGGAAAAGCCAGTCTTGGTTTGGTCACCTGATAAAAGGAGTGCGGCTCTCCTCAGCTATGGCCCAGTTTTGGACTGGCGTGCTATACGGAATGAGCTACGTCAAGTGACGGGTTCTACTTCGGGTCCAAACACACGCCTTTGAAGGCAAAATTAGCGTCCTCAGTGTTAGCATAGATGATGAATATCACAGCCTTATAGTGGACGGGAAGTATCAAAAAAAATTTAAGTTGTCTTCGAATACCACTGCCTTCAAATTTCTGATCTAAACAAGTAACATATTCGCATATCTTCAAATCTAAACAAAAATGTTAAATTAGTGTTTGGCGAAAGCGCCTGCCGCATGGTCATCCACTAATACGTGGGCACTTCCTGTCTAAAACTACTACTTGTGCTGCCGGTAATTCTTCGCATCACATGGTGCGAGCGCGAAGTTATGAATTATACGAGTTACTTAATTTTTTTTTGATAGCATGAAAATGCTGCTAGGTCAAATTGAATAGCCACTGCCCGCAGTGCTTCGCGCAACATCCTGCTCAAATCAACGTGCCTCGTTCTCCACCTAAAACGCAGAATTGACGCAAACATCTTTGAACCGAAGTGATTCTTCAGCATTATCCTATTCTTTGCTAGAAGCAATCGTGCTATCATTAATACAGCTCAAATTAACCACCTGTGTATTGTGAATGTCATCCGAGCTGCTCGCAACTTGCCACTCTGCGAATGTGGTCATCTGCAAGATGCATGCAATTAGTGACGTTCACCGCCAGTGTGACCAAGAACATCAACAACATACTGAAGAAAGTTTTAAGGAAGTACGTTACACATTCATGCAGCGATTTCATAAAACGCAAGATTTGTTATCGCTGAAACATGTTCTGCTACCCGTATTAATCCCGAAGTGAGTTAAATGCTGAATACCACGGCTGCTTCCATTAGAACTCGCCAATAACTTTAGTGCAAAAACGCACCAAGCTAGCGTCCACCATACCTGGTCTTGATTTAACGATTTAAGTATATTTGTAACCGGAGTGATGTAGCAAAATAATTAAGAGCTTTAGCTGCACACCAATTTAGTTTGAGCACTATGCCTTCGAAGAAACATACAAGTTTTCTTACTGGGCAAAAAGCAGTTGTTGGACTAAAGATGCAGCGCCCATGGAACCATCGTTGCCATTATGGGGTGACCCATTCATAGTTTCTGAACCCATAGTTGCCTCGTCTTCGTTTCGCTGGCATATGGGAAACGATGGAGTGACACCTTACGACGTTTCCTATCTTTTGGGTGTGCAGAACGGCACGAAGCAGTGGTCTCACGATTTCTTATTGCATCGTTCTTCTGTCGCAAGAGAGCTTGAGAAGCCCCCAATCTACGCAGCGGACGCAGTTGTTTCGGAACTCGCTCGCACGGATCCCGGAGGGTGTGCTTCGCGGCGCGGCTGCGGTGCGGCGTTCGTTTTGTGAAAAGCGCCACTTACGCACCAAGTGCCATGAAACACCAGACACCACGAGGTGCAAATACACCACTCTTCCTGAGATCATCCTTATCATCATAATCATTATTATCGCCATCATCATCGTCTCTAGAGACACTAAATATCTGAAAGAGAAGTTACCAACTTCAACTGTGATCCCCCTCCAAAAAATAAAATAAAATGATAAGAAAAGAAACACAAGCCGTGCCTTAAGCGCATCAAAAATCCTGACACTTCTTTCTTTTTCTAGCGCTCAGAATGAGAACTTCTTTTTCAGAATTGCTTTCCCAGCCAAGAAGTTTCGGGAAGGCACTCTTTTGGAGACCGAAGAACCTACAGTTCGGAAAACTTCCAAGCCCCGGACACATTACTGCTCCATGATTCTGCGCACATCTAAGGCGCCCATTCCGGGGTTGAGCGTCGATGTGCCTAGGCGGAAGCGTGCGAACTCACTCGTGCCACTGCTAGCACGTTTGTCGTCTTTTTCTTCCAGGGCTGGCTCCGATGTCCCTCTTCATGCCACCGTTCCCATACTGGCCCTCCCTCTGCGAAGGAGGTGACAGCACTGGCCCTCTGCCAGTCGGTGCGGTGATTTTGGTCTCAAATTTCTTGCCTCAATATATCACGAAAGGAAAACATTTATACAGCTGCGCTCAAATTTCACATTTGGGAGCATCGTCGTCGTCGGGCATAATTTTTTCTCAGGCGAATTATTCGCGGCCTTCAATCAAGCAACGTTTTCTGCTTGAAACTGTTTCGTACGTGTTAGCTGTTTCTATCATTTGCTGCCCTGAAGGAAGGCTAGCTTTTTTCTGGCATGAAAGCACTTTGCCCAGTGCCCCTTGTGATTTCTTTCGTACATCTTTTGCTGATACATCACTGTTCCTCGCCTGCAGAAACTGCCTCCCTATGCGCTAAATATATCCTTAGATCTACATCTAAATTAAAAGTACGAGCACGATAACTTTCTGTCTTTTCTGTATCCCACTGGGAGCGACTACAAGGGACGACCTTAATTAGGTCAGTTATGGGTCTTTCCCATTTTTTTTAATACGCACAGGCTAGCGTTTAGCTTCAGTGCTTACTGTATAGATTAATTTTCAGGCGTCCTTGAATTTTCCGGTGGCTGCGATCATATTAGACGGTAAAAGACTTCAACGTTGCTCCACATCACACCAGAGAGGTATATTATTATGTTGCTCTGGTACACTTATTTATTATTTTCTAAAGAGTGGCAAATTTAATTAGGCATAAATTTGGCAGGCGGACTTTTCATTCATGGAAGATGAAACAGATGGTGGAAACACACCCCAGCGCACCACGCAGCTGTGCTTCGTCTCAACATTTTTAAATGATTTTTTTTTAAACCTCCGCATTCATGCGTGTTGTGGCATCGCGCTGCTTACTTGTTCGCAAACTAGTGAATATGCGAACAGGCTGCGCCTGTGTTTTCACTTGTAAAGTTCAGCTGTGATTGGCTGGCACAACGGTTATCTGGTCTGATCTCGTTAGTCGCTGGCGCATGACCATTGGCAGAATGCTCCTGAGAAATGATTACTCGTTTTTGGACTGATGCAGTGTCTCGTTTCCGCTGCTTATATAAGCGAACCTCGCATTACCTCTATGTTTTTATAATTATTGGCGAGGCCACTGTGTTGCCAGGTGCAAGTAATGTATGGGCATTACTTGCACGCGGCTTGTCTGACACATTCCCGCCGTCTCTGCTTGTTGGGTATAGTGCTGGGCGGCTTAGTCAGAGGTTGCGGGATAAAATTCAGGCCGCGGCGGCCACATTTCAATGCGGCCGAAATGTGAGAACACCCCTGCACTTAGATTTAGTTGCACGTTAAGGAACCCAAGGTGGTACAAATTATTCCGGAGTCTCTCGCTACGGCGTGCTTCATAAACAGGTCGTCATTTTGGCGAACAAAACGCCATAACTTATTCATTTTAGAGCGAAGCTGTATATTGTTAGCCAATTTGTCCCTCCGTCCGTCGCCTGTACGCCAAAAAATCCTCCCTCGCGACCGCATGCGCATGCGCGAAAAATAAAGAGAGAGAGAGAGAGACACGTCATTGGCTGCAACAGTAGTAACGTCGTTGCCCTTCATCTCAGTCGAGCGCGCACTCAGCAGTTTCTATCCGGCTCCGATATGACTAGGCCACGCATCATACATACTCCCTAGGAGAAGGCAGCTTTCGATCAGCAACGCCGCGAGCAGAAGCGGGAACGAGATTGTCTACGCCGTGCAGGCGCGTGCAGCCGAGCGCAAGCCACAACCGCGTACAGAGGATCCGGCAGCCTACCAAGTCATCGTTTAATGAATCGTCGGGATTGACCCCGTGATAAAAACTGAGGCCAAAAGTTTCAGCTTCGCTGGTTAAACTTCTGTATGGAGTGCTTGAACAATGATTTTTTTTATTGTCAAACCACTAAAGTTTACGTGATAACCTAAATACACTCTTTGACAACATTCGATAATGACGTTCCACTGTACTATTATAACCTTTGTTTCCTTAACTTGTTTTTTTTTATGCTAGCTTTTTTTCTTTTCTTTAGCTACTGTTACTACCCTTACTCAGCACCCTTCAGTGGGCCTGTATGGTATTGTGAACAGTAAATAAATGAAAAGGCGAAGTGCTTATAGTCAGTTTCGTTGCTATAAGACACGGGATCGCCGTTGCTCTTATTTGTATGGATGGTCTGTTGGTGCCAGTTGAGCTAGAAATAACAATAGGCCACGACTCAGGTTGTTGTTGGGGTCACCCGGTACACGACGCCGACAATAAAGTGCCGTCGGTGCTGAGTTTGTCCATAGTTCTGTGTATATAGGAAATAGTTATTTGCAGTGTTTAGGCATCAGAGTCATCTGGAGAAGACCGGTGGTGCGAAATTGCGTCGGAGACCTCTTTGCGAACCTGCACCCGGGTTCGATAACAATGCTGATGCGTGGAGAAATACTTGCTTGCCTATAACGATGAAGGTGATCGTTAGGTACCTTTTAATGGCAGATTCAGGTGTCAAAGGTTTCGTAGCGACTCTGGAGATATTACTGATTCCTTAGCGGAACTTTCCCTTTTGTATTTATTTCTCTGCGAAAGAAATATCTGCATAAAAAATGACAACCATTCCACTCTATGAAGATGGAATGGGTGCGAAAGCTGACGACAGTCAAAGCTCTTAAACGAAAAGCAAAGTGGTTTCGCTGTCATTCCATCTTCACAGAGCGGAATGGTTCTCAATTATTGCGTTCCGAGTCTGGCCTCGTTGCTCCTACGGAGGTGCCCGGGCTCATGATTGTCGTTTTTGTTCAGCATCGCGGGAACGTTCTTCGTTGGTGGTCGTTTCGCGCCGGTGTTATTCACATTCTCGTTGCTGTTCGCTCTGGCGCTCTTCGTACGCATGTTGCTCTTCGGGTGCACGAACTATACGTGTCCGGCCCATCGACAACGCAGCTGTTTTAACGCCGATAACTCTCCTGTTTATTATGTACTGCGATAACGTTGACGTCACGCTATTGTTCACGGCGAGCGTTCTAATCTGGTCCGCATTTTGAGATCTGCGCCGCCGCACCCGTATGGGTTTGTTAGAAATCGCTAAATCGGTTTCTGTTGTCGGATGCCGAAAAAACTAGGAAAGGTTAGTCATATACAGCTTTCGCAGTAAAAATAATAGCGCCGTATTTATGACAGGTATAGTGCCTACTGAAGTAGCGGTTACTCTTTTCTACCACAAATGCTGCTTTATTTTGCAATGGGATGCTTGGAGCTGAATTTTCGAAGAAACATCGACCCCTGTCAATTCTAAAAATTAAATTGTGGGGTTTAACGTGCGAAAACCACTTTCTGATTATGAGGCACGCCGCATGTGGAGGAGGACTCCGGAAATTTCGATCTCCTGGGGTTCTTTAACGTGCACCTAAATCTAAGTACACGGGTGTTTTCGCATTTCGCCCCCACCGAAATGAGGCCGCCGTGGCCGGGATTCGATCCCGCGACCTCCTGCTCAGCAGCCCAACACCATAGCCACTGAGCAACCACGGCGGGTTCTGTCAATTCTACTATTAGTTATGCCTTCGTCGCTAGCATATATCTGGTACTGTGAACGTATGATGTGCGGGTGACTACAAAAGTTTTCTGAAGGCGAAAACTCAAATAAATCAATTTGAAACTGCTTGAAATGAATCGCAAGCGGGATGCCTGTAATTGAGAGGTAAATTTCGCGCTTATTGCCGGAATTTGCAACGAGGTTGTCCCTAGTATTCAAAAATGTTGCTTTCCTATACGCTTCGCCGAAAGTTTTTTACCTTTCTTTGCCTATTTCCCTCACCCCAGTGCAGTGTAGCAAACCGAAAACGTATACATATGGTTGACCTCTCTGCTTTTCCTCTCTTTCCCTGCTTTTTTATGTGGGTGGTTGGTTAGCCACATAATATTTGTCATTCTTTGCGGGCTTTCTTCTTCAGCCGCAAAAATATATACCGCAAACGTACAGTCGGAATCAGAAATTCAGGGACCACGGCACCAGAAAAAAATAAAATATATAGTTGTGCACTTCCGCGGGCCACAATTCGTTTGATACACTGTATCAGACAAACATGCGCGCGTACGCGTGCGCTCTTGATTTCAGCCGGAATGCCCAGGCTGCGAGAGAAAAAGAAATCGCGGCAGCTTTGGTCCCCAAACATTTTATCGCGGCTGTACCTGGCTGGAAACATGGCAGTTTTAAGTTTCTTTCTGTTTCCTGCAAGTTCTTCGTTGACAGCTAGCAGGGGATTCAAAGCAGGAATTAAAAAAATAGCTCATTGCAAAATAAATATTATTCTAATGCCGCAAATATAAAAATTACTGGCGTCTACTCTTCTCGACTGGGAAATTGCGCTTGGTTATCCTCACATAAAATGGCCCGTCTCTTTTAAAAAGATTTTGTATGATAGCTGGGACACACAGTATAGACACCAGCAGAAAGGGGGTTAACCGGGGGGCCCGATTTTCAATTATCATATCGTGAGAAGCCAAGAAACAAAGACACCAAGGAGAACATAGGGTAATTTATTTGTACTTACTAATTGAATTAATGAAATGATAAATTAATGGCAGTCAAAGTGGAGGAAAAAACAACTTGCCGGAGGTGGGGAACGAGCATTAAGTACGCGATGCTCTAACCAACAGGACTACCGCGGCGCGGTTTCGCCGCCCACCTTCTTGTGTGTTTATGTGTTACTATTAGAACTAACCTTGGGAGTGTTAGCCAGCGCCACCACTCATAAACCTTGGTGGCGGATGTGGAACATCCTTTCTGCCGCAGGCGTCACGAGTTTGGACGTATTCGTCACGTACTCGTGACGTACTCATGACGTGAGTACGTGGGTACGTCACGTACTCGTGACGCCTGCGGCAGAAAGTATGTTCCACTACCGCCGCCAAGGTTTATGAGTGGTGGCGCTGGCTAACACTCCCAAGCTTAGTTCTAGTAGTAACACATGACCACACAAGAAGGTGGGCGGGGAAATAGCGCATCGCGCATCGCGCGCTTAATGCGAACACGTGGGATCGTTCCTCACCTGCGGCAAGTTGTTTTTTCATCCACCTTCATTGCCATTGATTTATCCTTTCTTTAATTCAATTAGTAAGTACAAGTAATTTCCACTATGTTTTTCTTGGTCTCTTTGTTTGTTGGCTTCTCATAATACGTATGGACTCCACATATTCTACATTTCTAGGCAGCGACTTCTGCACAGCCTGTATCTACAGCTCGCATATACATTTACTCATGTGCGGGCCACTGCCCACGATCACGACACGCACACCTCTTAGTAGAAGAGATTCTACAGACGTGAGAATATTGGCAGGCGATGTTTGTCATTCTTTTTCGGAATATATTTGGTAGTTGATGATTGAGTAGTTGCAACTAATCTCTCGTGTGCAGGACTAGCATCCCTCGCATACTAAAAGTTTTGAAGGATTTTATTTCTGGTCATCGTTTGTTTAAGCTGAAGGAGGGTCATTATAGTGATGCAGCAAGGGAAGAAATATCTGATGGACTTATGCGGCATTCATCGCAACGAAGCTTTTCATTGTCCTTTAGAGTGTTACGCTCTACGAGACTGTATATAACGCATACATTCAAACGCACAGGTACCGTAAATAACAAGGTTTGCAAGATGTTCAAGGAATTAGTAGCTCTTTCTTTAGTATCTTATCTCAAAACAGCGCAATGTTACCGCCAAAGAAATAAAAAAAAAGTTTTTTTTCACCATGACCACGCGTCCAACTCAACAGAAGTCAAACAAAGGCATTTCAATTGTTTCAGCTTCTCTGTTGGTGCTATTCACGGCTTTCCAGGTTTATGAGCACACCAGCATTCACGATCTAAATTGCCTAAAAGTACCCAGAAAATAAAAATCTCTTGTTTTGATATTATTTTGATGAAGACACGAAGCAAAACTTAAGCGCCTTACTACCGTTCAAAACTACTCGTCGGAAGATGCTTCCTTCGCAATAGTTTCCTCAGGAAAGTTACCCGACGATTAAAATTGTCATTGATGGTTTGTCATAAAAAGTAACAACTTTTTGTTTATTATTTTCCGGAGTCGTACACTGTAAAAAAAATTTTCCTTACTTTACAGAAAATTTGCTGGTAATTTGTGACCGAACACTCTTCCGTAAATTAAGAACGGTCATTTCCGTAGAACGGACAGCTGTAAAAGAGAGACCGTAATACAAGATACGAGTGCTTCTGTATCTAGAAAACGGAAGACTCTGTATTCTGAATCTGTACTATGACCGTTAAAGTACGGTGCTTCTCGTATTCAGAAACGGAACGTAAATTAAGAACGGTCATTTCCGTAGAACGGACAACTGTAAAAGAGAGACCGTAATACAAGATACGAGTGCTTCTGTATCTAGAAAATGGAAGACTCTGTATTCTGAATCTGTACTATGACCGTTAAAGTACGGTGCTTCTCGTATTCAGAAAACGGAACATACCGTATGCTGAATCTGTACTATAACCGTTAAAATACAGGTGCTTGCCGTATTCAGAAAACGAAAGACTCTGTATGCTAAATCTGTACTATATCCGTTAAAGTACAGGTGCATCCCGTATTTCATCTTGCAGAGCATATCCATTATTCGAAGAATGTGCCATCGGGGACAAAATTGCCCAGGACGTGCGAGAGTCGACCGAATTTTATTGGAGTGCTATTTGCTGGGATCAGCCGTGCCACCATTTGCGTTCAGAATGTGCATTCGTGATCCACTGTTTTCAGCGGTCTTGAGCAGAAATGCAATTTGGTCAACGCTCGCACTTCCAGGGTACTTTTGTCCACGATAGTACATCTCCTTTAATGCAAATGTCATGAAGGCAGCTCATAGTCAAAGCAGCAGGTCACCATTGAGAAAATTGTCTTGCCAACACACTGACATGGCTGCAGAGATAAAGCACTTTGCACTTTGTGATATGAATGCACTGCATAGCATATATACAAAAAGGTGCAACATTTCAGTCCTCAAGTTCTTAGATCACAGAAGCAACTTTATTTTCTTCAATCACTCGTCTCGCACTTCTTCCTGGTGAAAGTTGTTCTTGACTCCAAACGCTTGCAAGGATAAACTTGCTGCTGTTAGGAGAAACAAATAGTATTCGTAAATATCCATCCTAAAGAAAGCGGCAAAAAAGTATAATCACAGAACACGACAAAGCAGTAACTTCGGTGTTAGAAAAACATGTAAGTAGATCAACATTGTTGGAACAAGGGATGTTGCTGTAGCCAACATTTCGACATAGGTGCTTGTCATTAGGGTAGCAAATGTTTTCCTTGGCTGTGTTGTTTTGGATTTTGCATATCTCACTGGCCCCTAGCCTCATTGGGGGAGAAGTAACTGGTGCATATAATAGGTCAAGAGAAGCCAAAGTGTTAAAATAAATGAAGGAAGGGTGTGCTTAGCAGTGGTGATTGTGATGGAGCGGGTATGAGCGATGCTGTCAGTACTTGCCAAGAGTAGGGGTGACCAAAACAGAAAACGATGTACCCATGTAAGCAGTCATTAATCCAGTAGACCTAATCTTCCCAGAAGACGAAATAGATATCAAGATAAACAATTTGCACTTTTGGAAAAGGAAAACGAAGAATTAAGGAAAATAAATTTTGTATCAAGATGCATCTGGTTAACATCACTGCAAGTGGTAAATGAAGGCACATTATGAATATATATTTGGTTGAAAGCCGATGAAGAAAAGATATATTAACCAAATATTAAAAAATAGGGACATTAAAATTAAACTGGGTATGACCATAAAACAGTAAAGAACAGCCTGTGGGAAAAAAATGGGATGGATAATATAACCAGGTGCAAGATTGCAAAACGTCGAGCGCTGTTTATATTCATGCTGCTGTTGACAGCTTCAAGTTTCTGTCTTCCTGTGGAACCTTTGTCTTACTTGAACAAGGAAATGGGTCATTTTTTAAACAAGCCAGTTCAAATGCAGTTCAAAGTTTCAGCAGTGTTATATAGAAGAAAATATTATGGTCAGTTCTGGGTGTGCTTTCATTCACCAGTTATTTCCACCGGTGTAAGTTCAAAATTTAATGGTCTAAATGGACCTTAGCACTTGGCAAACCATTAGCTGGTCTTTTTTTCAACACAGATGCGTGCACATTATGTGTTGGCAGGAATGCTAGCGAACTACATTATACTTGTTGCCACAACCAAAGTGAAACTTGGTAACAGTGATTGAAAAAAAAAACCAGCATTCCACAATACTGATTCAAGTCGTCTGGAAAAGTTGCTTAAGTTAACGTACACCCCCTACCCCACCAGACAATTATTCACCACACTGACTCTCATGGTGTCAACCATGCTATTACAAGACTAGGCATCAAGTGAGGAGAATTAGGGGATAAGAGGGCACAATGCTTTTTGTTATAACATCAAATGTGCTTTACATAAATGCTACATTCCAACTAACAAAGGAGCAACCGGTTTGTGACATAGTGACCAATGCATACGAAAGCTAATGACATTCTGTGCAGCAGAATCTTTACGATGAGGTGTTATGCGCACAAGTGCACTCTTTCACACAAAATGACATCCTGCAGTCAAACCTTGTGCCAACATTAGAGGTTGAAAAACACCATAGTGGAAAGCAAAGAGTGCTAAATTTGTTGAAAATTACTAAAAATTATTCGATTATTCATTATCCTTACTGTTCGTTAAAGATTCACAGATTGTTCCCTACGGGTGCTGTAAACAGGCACCCTGCTTTTACAGTGGTAGCAACAATGATCTGTGGCACAGACAAGAATAAATGCTCATGAAGTTTGTGCAAGAGTATACCCTACAAATTGCACCCCATTTCACATTCCAATATGGTAGAAGAGGAAGACGAAAAAAACTACTTTCTGGTGGAGGATGCATACCCTAGAATAGAAGAAACAAGTGTACCCTAACCATTGCTGCTGCCGATGCCTGTGCACTAGCAGTTAAATATAATATGGCAGTTACAATTGTTTTTCCACAAGCACTGCAAGCTGCGGCCAGTTTACCAGTACACAGCTGTAATAAATTTAGGGCAAGCTAAAGCTCTCTAATGGATTTATCTCATATGACACAACTGGAATGCAATATTCTACAAATAAGTGAAGCGCAATGTACCATCCCATACAATGAAACACCTTTGAAGAATCTGAATCACCACCTGCACTCTTAGGCAAAGTTACACCCTTTGGAGTGTCCCTTCTGCCACACAACAATAATCGTTATCTGCCTTGATGCGTTTCCTTTCTTGAAAACGCCACGCCCGCTACTTTGCTGTCGGGAATGCTATGATGCTGAGAACACGCATGCCATTCGTTACTGTAAAGCACAGGGCTCGCAGCGTTAAAGAAAGGAAATGCATAAAGGCAGATGACAATTATCGTTGTGTGGAAGAAGGGGCACTTCAAAGGGTGTAACTCTGCCTAAGAGTGTGGGCCGTGACGAGGGAAAAGAGTGTATTCTGTGTAAAGTAGTGCACCTGTATACAATGCCTAAAGCTTTGGAGAATGCATTTAGTATGAGCTGGGAAGGTTCCTAATTTTAATTGCACACAGTAAAAACCTCCATGCAGTTTTGCAAAATGCAAACCCCCTAACTTTTTGTTGTTCAAACGTAATGACACGTAGGGCCATAACATGTACATTATGGGTTTCGTTCCCAAACAATCAAAGTGAATAGCACCAACCTAAGTGTTACGTGCCTTCTTGTTAGTGTCGAATGCTGCAATCGGCAGAGAAACGGTTTTCTGGAGCAATATAAAGTGTTAGGTACTGTGATCTCAGTTCTTTCACTGCTGTTTAAGCATTATCAGGTCTTAAAGTAAAAAAACGAGGAATAAATACATGCATATTTTACGTCACAACCCTGATAAGTATTTATTAGTCTGGATTATAAAGGATTCCAGATTTACAACGCAGGACAGATTTTATTCCACTGAAAGAATGGCATCATGCCAATGATTCTGCATTTGGTTCTATATTTATTTGTATTTAGTTCAGTTGGAATGTGTGTGTATCGTCAGCGATATCGCTTGACATGTTTTATATTGACTGTTTTCTAAATTTAGGCAAATTCGTATTTGCAAATAAGCTTGTATGACACCAAGAACTTGCTTAGCAGGAGTATTTCTAACATTTGCAAGATATGAGGCTCTTGAATGCATATCTAAGCCTGGAGTACACGCCGCCCCCTAATCTCATCAGCAAGTTTCTGGAACTCATCTACGAGGTTTCTTATGATGAATGTAAAGTTACTTGAACGGGAGAAATAGGGAACTTATAACAGGTGAATTATGCAGCATAAGAATGATGTCAGCAAGAAGCAAGCATCAAAAAGCACTGTCACTCAATGTGCATAGACTATTAAACACAAGAATTATTTGGGATGATTTAAAATTCTGGCATTGGAACGAAATGTCTTTTAATGTATATATAAACTCTGATTATTCACTCTACTACCACTACCTTCATTAGAAACATTCATAATCATTATCCTATCTATGCCACATCATCTTAGCTAATATTCAAGCCTTCATAAGCTGCTTTTTTTACTGCTAATTCTATGTGGGAAAGAGGTGTCCATATGAAGACCATTACCCGTTTTTTGATAAATGATAAGGGAAAAACTTCACACCAAAAATGCATTGAGCTTGAGCAAGTTCTGTGTTTGATGCTGTTGATTCTTTTTTCCCTTTGCCATCATTGACCCACCTGGTTAGCTAAGTAGACAGAAAAGCTGCAGGAGAAAGGTGGGGGTGCCAAACCAGACTTGTGCCCCAGGGGACCTCTTCACGGTCACTGGAGGAACTGCCTGTGGCCTCGGCATCTTCCTTGAGGGCCATGGCCATGTCTAAGAAACCTTGTCTCCACAGGCTGCACAAAGAAAGATAATTTGCTGACCTAAGTCTTTTTCTTAAAAGAACCCATTTAAGTTGTATTCGTGGCTTTGCACCACAAAACTGACACATGACTGGCCACTCAAGACACTTTATGTGTATTCGCAGGCTTATTCCTTGGAAAAACACTTTTATGTAGCACACAATGAGTAACAGTAACAAAAAAGTGTATCAGGAAGCTTTCATATTGCTCTACAACTTTTCATTGACACATTTCATTTAATTATTTGAGATATTTAATAACTAATTAAGAATTATGTAATTAGGCAGAATGCACAAAATAATCAGAGTATCTTCAAGCGATGGCAAACATTACCTTCATTTTGTCTAGTTACATCGCATTTACATATTTCTAAGTCTTGGTGCATAATAGTTAAGGCACCGTGTAGATCAAAAAACAATATTAAAATTTTCATAATCATCTCTTGCGTGTTATTGGTGGCTATGGCTACTTCAAGTTATTCTTTCAGTATGGTACAAGCAGTTTTGAAGTGAAATTGTTTTGCATCGAGGGCATGCAATCTAGACAATCAAGCAAAAGGTCAAGTTGTGTTCACTATTCAGATGTTTAACTAAGAAGCTCCAGGAAAAGGAAACAGGACACAACACCTAATAAACAATGCAAAATTTGAAAATTTAAATTGAACAAGAAACCAGTTTTTGAAAACACAGAAAAAAAGCCAGCAGCTTACATTGAATACACCCTTGCTATGTACTCCAAGTGAAGTTGTTACCGCAATGCTTGGGCACCATATGAACGTAACAATCAACAACTTCGAGCAGAATATTAACCCCACTAAATGAACTGGCCTTTGAAGATTCTTGATCTGAAATCCTCAACGACTTGTTCTGGCATTTAATCTGTCAAGCTCAATCTGTATTCTCAAAAGCTGGCTCTCGGCCATAATTTCTCTAAACGAAACATCAGCCTAAATCTCAAGATAGGGTTGAGCTGTAAATAAAGTGGATAATGCATGGCAAACATCATGAACTCTCTTACATGTTAACCAGAGGGTTCACTCATGCAGCCATGAAATTGTGATGCAGACACGATATATTGAAGCTGGTTTTGTGAAATGTTTCATGCTTCCAAGGCTTCTTCAGTTGTGAAAGCTGTCTCCACTAGCTAAATAAGCGATGAGAATAAAAAAAGAACTTCAACATGCTCGCAATACGTTGGCCATTTGCAAGTTAGCAGCAGCCTTTTTGGGCGCCCAGGTTGCCTGGTGCAAATCTATTATGCCACAGTACTTGCGTTACCCAGTACCAGCCACTTTAAAATGCAATGTGTTCAGAGCCCTTTCCCTCTCTTTTTCTGCTTTGGAAACAGTTTAACATGTGTTCAGTAGGCGTCGAGAAAGGGGACAGAAAACACTGTGCACCACTGATTTCTAACATGTTTCGCTGAATGCAGCACACCGCACTGGATGCAGGTGTAGCCAGTGGAAATGTGATGTCATGCAGTCGCTTGTCCTGGAAGCAGGGCATATGGTGGACTAACTAGTGCGTGCGATCAGATAATATTGCTGCCGAAAAACTTTTCTTCGTGGTTTTTCACATTTTAGGAGGTCTCTACATGTCTGGCAAGCGCTTTTATGACAATCTGAACCCGTATACGATAGTGTTCTCTTACATCAAGTTTTTTCTGATTTACCAGTGTTTCCATTGCACGCCACTTATGCTAGCGACACTGTAGACACTACAATGGAAAAATTCTGGACACCTCGAAACACTGCTTGGGTAGTGTATGGCACATCAGGCAGGCATGTTAGGGGAAGAAATGCCACACACCCGTGCAACAAAGTGGTGCCGCAAAGTTGTGAAGCACCAACTTCCGGGACAAGGCCGGCTTTAGTCGAGGGCGCTCGATGTGCTGTTCATCCCCTGTAGTAGAGATCAGTGGCGTGGACCCTTTTATACTGGCTGTCTTTTGTGGTCAGAACCTTGGCAACAGCTTCCACCATACTTTTTTTGAACCTGCAACATGTGCAGAGAAAGTCACATCACTGTGTGTTGATTGTATGGCTTTATTGTTCTACACATTCTATCAAATGATTAAAAAATACAGTTAACACATTTTTACTACTGTATATAGACAGTCTAGTTGCTACACATGCGAAACATTACCATTCCTCTGAAAGAATGCAACAATAGAACCGTACACTGTAAAGCTACCCTAAAATTTAAATTGATGTGACACCGTATGAGCATACAGTATGCTTTCTGTATGCTCTAGCCCTGTGTCAAGTAAAAGTTAATTGTCAATCATTTATGGTGTATTTCTGCTTATTCTGGGTCATCAAACTGTACAATGTTCCAAGTTTACACATTGTTGGCTTTTGATTGCCTATGTGATCCGTTTCCTACTTACGCATGCAGTAATCTCACTGTAATAAGGAAAAAGAGAATAGGAAATGCCGTGATAATCTTCCACATTTGATGAGGGCAGGAGCAATGGCCAATAGCATGTGGTTGAAGCTACATAAATACTCAGTTTTCACACAGCTTAATTATACAGCAAGTAATAAAGAGCTATCCTGTGCACCTCTGCATGACCAATAATATCTGACTACTTGGCACTGCACTAAGGCTGCCGCTTGGTACTGTGCGGCAGTTCAGCTTTGGTTTTCTGATATACAGAACTGTTTAGGTACCAGTAGTTTACTTTGCGATAAAATGGAGCTTGGAGCACTGGTCATTTGCACATAAATAATGCGACAGCAAATATAACAAAAGGATAGAAATATGGGTCTCTTGGAAAAAGTACATACACATTATGATTATAATGCGATGTGATGCCACAATGAAACAGAAAGCAACGCATAGAAGTGGACGGCGCTTCCATGCCACCAAGGTTATTGGACAGACAGTACTTCAGAAGTGCCCGCAACACAATGTGTTGGCGGGCTAGTTGGTGTGAATCCATAAATACTTTGTTAAGCGCAAAACAATGGACACAAGAAAGACGACCAGCACAAGGCGCTACACTCAACTGACATCACTTTATTGCGCCGCTCCTTTATAAATAGTAGAATCTAGAAGAACATGAGCAGTGAGCACCATGTGCAGAGACCACCAACAACCAATCACAAGAGCGTACTCATGCGACGGGATCCAAAAAACCATATTGAGCACTGCACAAGGTTAAAGAAGGCACACTAATGCACTGTGACCCCAATGACTGTATGAAGAAAGCTTCCGATAACTCTCCGGCGGTGGTATCACAGCACTTTTTCAAAATCGTAGTATCACAAAACATGGCTTTGCACTTCCATATTTTACAATGTTGAGCCAAATGGGAACCTGTGCCTGTTGGTATGGATCGCTTAGGTTCGCAATGTTTCGTGATACTACGATTTTGAAAAAGAGCCATGATACCACCGCCAGAGAGTTATCGGAAGTTTTCTTCATACAGTCATTGGGGTCACAGTGCATTAGTGTGCTTTCTTTAACCTTGTACAGTGCTCAATATGTTTTTTTTTATTCTGTCGGATGAGTGTGCTTTTTTGATCAGATTTTGGTGGTTCCTGCACATGTAATTCTAGATTCTGCTGTCTACAAAGGAGGGACGCAATAAAGTGATGTCAGTTGAAAGTAGCGCCTTGTTCTGTCGTCTTTCTTGTGTCCGTTGTTTTGTGCTAAAAAAGCAATGATGTATTCCTTGTGTGTTTGAAGACAGCTCCACACGCAGTAGCGATTCAAGTATTGCTGCCCAGTGGTTTAGCTCGCCGCAGTTTGAAGTGCCACAAAACATAAGGAGAGAAACCTGCATTATAGTCTTGTTGCAAACAAGATAATAACGTGAAGTGCATTCTGAGGCCAGAAAATATATAAAAAAAATTTCATGATGCACCGCTGTGCAGGGTTTTATAGCAAAGTCAAATACATTTAGTGTAAATATCACACTATGATGGTGCACAATGGTGGTAATCTGTAATAATATAAAAGGTGCCTTAATGTTACAACAAAAGCTGACATTACTTAATAATAGCCCTTTAAATTTAGCATGCAGGGGCACCGCTTGGTTAAACAATAGTAATGTATTGTCTATGTACTCAAGTATTACCCACGCATTTCTGCCATTGTCTAAATGGCATAAATGAATGTGTAATACTTGTATACATAGATATTACATCTCTATTGTTTAACCAAGTGGGTAACCTATGTCTGCCTGACACAAGATTAGAATTAAACCATAAATTATATATAGTCACCCTAACAGTAACACCTCACTTGAACTTCACAGTAAGTAGATGCCTGTTGATGCCAGCCTCCCCCAATGCTAAACTGTGCTGCATGCTCTACAGAGAAATTATAGTGGTATCACTCAACTCTGAAGCAATTCAGGACTGCAGCACTGTAGAAGACATCTACAAATGTTCCATTTCATGCATAACAGCCTGAATTGCTTGCACATCTTACCAAGTGCAAATTAAAATTTCTTGTTTAGCATTTTTGCCTACTAGGCCACAATCCAATGTCATCAATATATTAACATATTACCTCAAAGAACCTAATTTGGCTTATAGATTAACACCTTTGCATACTGCCACAGCTGCACTCTGTCATATGCGTTGCAATCATAAAGGAGTGCTGGTCCACCAGCACTCCAATGCCACTAACAGTCATCACCTACACAGCTAAGTAAACGGTCATGATTCAGGTGGCAAATTGCTAAGAGAAAAAAAAAATCCACTCACCTTGAGAGCTACAATACTGCAATAACTTTAGAGAGATGGACCGATTGCAGGCAGGAGAGCTCTTCTCAGCTCCAGCACAACAGCAACTTGCCTTTCAGTAAAAGAAAAGGACTGATTAGTAATGATAAGTTACCTTCTTTTTGCTGAGTATCAATACAATTTGACTTTCATGCATATTCACTCTCCGTTTCAGTATTACAACTGAATTATTCGTCAAATAAAAGAGTCTACGATGATACCATTCGCTTCTCTTGTATGTCCAAATTTTTTCGCACTGATACCCCGTTTACTGCTTGCTTACTGACACGAATGCCTTGACTGCCCAGACATCATTCGTAGGAACACGTCTTGCTGCACCGCAAAAAGTTGCACCAAGAAAACACAGCAGAGCAGCTAGAGCAAAGAACTTTTTTTTCTGGTCACAATTAAAACGTGCACCCAAGCAAGAAAGTAACGATCACAGGTAGTGAGCGACTGCTATTGCCTCGATCGTTTATTTCTGTATTTTAACAGAAGTTCTTGTATCGGATACAGTATGCTCTCAAGCCAATACAAGCGTCAATACAAGAGCTCAACTGAACGCAGTTTTATTCTATGCTTTTAACGCGAGTGAACAAAAGGTTAGAAGTACCTCACGAAAATTGCGATCGAGCCAATCGCGCTACGACTGGAATCGATCTGAAAAGATAGGGTGATCCCTTTCCCCATTCATGCGTCATTTTTGCCCTAAGACGTTGCATAGTGGTCTTTTGAAACAATATTTCTGTTCGCGACACCGGCTTACCACACATCATTGTAACACCTACGTTATGCAAACCAAATAAGATTAAAATGGGCTTACCTCATGAGCAAGTTACGAGCGCGCGTAGACTGTTGAACACCCGTTGAGAGCAAGCAGGCTATCCGTGTCCAAGCGCATACGTGCACCCAAACACAGGACAACTTCTTCGATGCCGCAGCGTGCAGAGTTTTGTACACGAAGTGAAAGACATCCAGCGCAAATATCTCCGCGCGATGACGGCAAATGACGAGCGCACAAGCGTACACAACACAGCATCAAATTCGGAACTTTGCCAATTCGAACGTGCCGAGACCCAAGCAGCGTAACCATCCATCGTTTCTGTTCTTCGCTCCCTATGCGTCAATCTCTCTTCCTTGGTGTCTTGCTCCACTCTTGAGCACAAATCAAGAGATATTTACGGCGAATCAACAACATTTACAACACAACTCGAAAAATGCCGGCTGACTACACATGTGCAGCTTCGTCCGCCACACCATACCGCCACCATTCTTTCTCTATGCCGCCACCATAGAGAAATGCCGCCACTCCTAACGGACGCGCAGCGCGCGCTGCCCCCTGGTGCCGTACTCTGAGCGCGGAGAAACGAACAGAATCGGTTTCGTTTTCGCATTTGTGCTCTAGTTACTGGAACTGCAATATAATTGCTTGACAATAATTTGAATTCTAAAAGAGGAGAACGCTTTCTCTCCCACAAGTTAGTGCGTTTTATACAAAGGGAGAGAGAATTCAAAAAGCAGAAAGGCAGAGAGGTCAACCAAAGCATTCGCTACTGGCGATAGCAAACCCCTGTGCTACAATGAAACGCAAAGCAGTGCACTGCGATGCGTCCATAAGCTCTAGTACAGGGATAATTTGGGCTGGTTGGTGCATGTAATGAACGGGTAAATAATGAGTCGTGTCATAACATTACCCATGCATAAAGCACATGGAACTAATGGTGTTGCATTCTAGGTCAAAAAGAAATAAAGCTTGAATCGTTACATCTCGGCACTGGGCATTCTTTCTTTCCGTATTATTTTTTTCTTCTTTTTGACAGTATACACAGTACTAGCGCGGTAATAGGTCCTTCATCTTCAGTCACCTTCCACTAGTTTACACACATGTCGGTGCATGTTCGCGTTCTTTATTCTACCGTACAAGAACGAGCGCGCTTACCGGTCTTGTTTCGAGATGAAGCGCCAAATGTTTGCGATTACATCTTATCGCAAGAACTAACACATGAACAGTGAAGATTATGCGTAATCGATTTGTCTCAATAAATGGGCAGCTATTGTCAGAGACGAGATATTTTGTAAATATCATGGGAATGAGTTCAACCAACTACATTGCAGTTCAGCAGTGCCCTTTGACACTTGGGTTAATTGCTTGCCGCATTCGAGTCCATTTATTGCAAAATGTAAACGCAGTTACGGCCATTATACCACTCCCTGCGTTTCGGTACTGATTTAGAGTGCGCACAATTTTTGGCGTATGACTGGGAATGACATTGGTGCTCTATATATAGAGCACCAGTGTCATTCCCACTGCACCAGCACCTGAGTGCCGCAAGCTTGTTTACGTATGCACGTATGTCCCCGGCTCTTCATTCACTTAAACATATATGCTGTGTTATTAACTACAAAGCGCTTAATTTGAGAACATTGCGAGAACACGCATATATTTGCGCATATGATCAGCGTTACTAAGCCCATATGCGCGGCAAAGTGCGACCGGAATAGAAGATGCGTATATATATTTATACGATCTGTTATTGCAGCTTTTGGTAGAAGGCTAGCTCTCACATTTTGTACGCATCTTCATAATGCGTACAGTTTGCGTGTTCAATAAAGTATTGTTAGCTGAAACTTTATGAGTACGAGCGCTCATTCAGACAGCTTAAATTTTCTCACAATATACGGATGGTCACATAACAAAAATACGGAATTCTCTCTGTTTCGTCCAAAACAGTGCATAGCCGTTATATGATTACAGTGAAAATGCCCGTAAAGCTGAATACGGAGAGCACTTTCCGTATATTAACGGCAGATTTTGACGTATTTTTGAAATATGACACACTTTCCGTATTTTTATCTGCAGTTCTCCGTATAATGACAGAAATCCTCCGTAAAATTACGGAAATTTTTTACAGTGTAGCTAATATTTTGAGAGCGCTCTCCCAGTCACCCTCGAGTTATGTGTGTAAGAAAGCAGTCCGGGCACGCCGCTTAGTGGGGACACAAAACCACAAGGACGCAGGTAACTGCTTGAGTTTTAAATTATTTTTTATGTTTCTTATATAATGCTGAAATTACACTTTTGTTGCACTCTGTATGGAATTTCTAATGGTCAGCATTTTCGTAGGATGGAAAAGAGCAGCACACCACACAAAAAACACTTCACTCCAAATAGCAGGAACATGCCCTCGAGCATTTGATCTCCACTCAAGACACGTAAGGACTTGTCAGATATCGCCGGAGAACTTGAGAAAGACGTGCTTAGCTTGTAAAACTACAAGTGTGGTACTTGGCATTTTGTGTCAATAGCATGGTCCTTATTTTTCCGGTAACACAAACAGCATTCCTTAACTGCGCATGTAGAAAACTTACAACCTACTAACAACTCGTCTTTAATACATACGCCATTGTAATGTATACCCTTATGACCACTCGCATTAAATATGTGTTAGGTATTTCATAAATGCACTTTGGCCAGGGCTCACTAATGCAGCTAAACCGCGCGCTGTCATCTATAACTCTGACGGTTTCCCTTTATGGTGCTGAAAATATGAAATAGGCTCTCCTTATGCTTGGGCTGTGAGACCACCATAGTCAACAAGAAACGAATGGAACGCCATCCGTTTCATCTTTGTACAGCTATCGAGAATGCGAGTCTTCTCAATCGGCCGACTTAGTGCCTGCCGACACACGCTACCTTAGAGCTCCCCCCCCCCACTTTTTTTCGTTTTTCTTGAACGTTTGCGAGAAGCATTTTGCGCAAATCCGAAGATCTGGAATGCCTTATTCACACGTCTAACCCCAACATAACATCCTTTATTGAGTCATGGCATGATGACAGCATTCTTTCTAACGCTATGCAGATTTCGGATGATTTGGTTCGTTGCGACCGCAGTTCAAGGAGCGGCCGCGTCGCACTTCTACTGAAACGTGGCATTGAATACACGGTGATACACCCACAGCATCGAAGCTGAAATCTTGTAGATTCCACTATGCCTGTGCCACTATAATGGCCTCATAGGTACACTTTACGGAGGCCAGATGCTAATCTTTCAGTTCTATAAGCGGTACAAGACCTTGTTTATGAATACTGTAGGAGAACTGCTTATGTCCTAATCTGCGGTAACCTTTAAGCTGCCTAAAATTAACTGGCATCTGTTTACCGTCAAATCAGCATTCAAGTCAGCGTTCAGAGCAGCTGCTCGTCATTGCTTCTCGTCCGCTGCAGCTGGCGAATAAACTAACACGGGTAGTGGAGTTTTTACTTGACCTTGGTTTTGTTTCGGACAGCATTCATAAGCTCGGTCACTTGACTACAGCCGGCATGTGAGATCTCGATACAGTGACAAGATGGGTAGGTGCGCCGTCTGGACGAGCGTGAAGTGTAGTTCAGCTTTTCTCCGCTTCATGACGACAAACGTGGCGCTGCGGTCAGAAGCCTGCCA
The DNA here is from genome assembly GCF_038994185.2 of Dermacentor albipictus. Lineage (NCBI taxonomy): Eukaryota > Metazoa > Arthropoda > Arachnida > Ixodida > Ixodidae > Dermacentor > Dermacentor albipictus. The sequence goes on from NC_091821.1 coordinate 15,802,540, forward strand.
CAAGCGGCGCCTGTCGCGTGCTGCTGCGGCCATATTAAAATGGAACTACGGGACATTTACCATCGTATTTAAACGGAAAACCATCCTCAGAGGGACACCAGAGACATTTACAAATTTCTGAATGCAGTGGAGCTCTGTGACTTGCGGACGTAATGTACTTGCCTTGTCCGTGCAATGTTTGTCTCCCCGTTTCAGGTGCAAAAATATATATTCGGTATTCACGTTACACTTGAGTCTACAAGGAGAAGCAGTAATTCTACGTAGACGAAATAGCCCTTCATGAGTTCTTATGAAACGAGGAAAGCGAAAGTTTTCTTTGCGGAATAGCTAGTGTGTAAGGTTTGTATGCGAAAGGCAATTTGTGCCAGGTGTATTCCAATACCACGGAATGCGCAAGAGAAATTATTTGCCTTGGAGGGATATGAACACACCAGAATGAGCATTGATATCACTACAACTAAAATTCGGTAGTTCAATTTCTCTGGACGTATTGCGACTATTATAAATTAGACATGCTTACAATATAAATAAATGATAGGTTCTGAAAATACAAAATAAGTTGTTTTTGATAAAACGAAAACAAAAGCAAATTCTTGCGTTTTCGATGATGTATTATCAGAGTAGTATAGCTTCTAACATACAAAATATTAGTTTAACCTCTGGATGATCGTATACACCTGTGTTTGAATGCAATGGCTGGTTAAGCTAATTCTTCGGTCACACATGCAAGCCAGAAACACCAAGCTTTTGCGGCAACTAGAGCTTTACATTAAACACGGCAGTGAATCACAGCGCCCACAAGGAATGTCGTAGTGTATGCAGTAAGGTGCTTTTTCTTTTCTGGACTAGGCTAAGGCGCCAAGTTCTTGTTGTTCACAATTAGGGAGTGCAGACAAGCAATATATTAGCTTTATTAGCTTGATGATGCTGTTCTTAACTTCGATTTTTTCGTAACTTCAGTTTTGTGTTGTTGACAACCGATGACTTGTGCCAGCGGCAGGGCGTCTGCCAGTCATTACTCGTGAACCGCGGCCGCTGCACTTCTAGCTTAATTTTCTGTACACAGAAAATTAAGCTAGAATTAAGCTAGCCGGCCTCCTTTAAGTAGGTTAATTTTTTCACTAGTGCACAAATACTCATTCTTCAACTGCAGAACGTGTGAAATTTTAATTTGCAACATAGTTGCTTCAAGAGTATGCAATTTTGGCTAACTGTCTCTTCAGGGTTATTTTAACGGCCGACATCCCGTCGGAGCCTTGTTTGTTCTTTTTGTAGAAATTTTCTTCGGTATGTGCGCTGCAGCGTCGGGTAGCATCGAAGGAACAGTGTGACTCATTAGCTGCCCATACGCCAGCGGAATATGCACAATCTTCCTGCCCATCATACGCTCGATGAAACGCTCTTTGAAATGGCGCTGGCACATGCTAATGCGGTTTTGTCAGCACAGCGACGGGCAGGCTCACGTCTCTCGGAATGCTTTGGGTCTCAGCGCATTGAAACCAATGATATTTTCGCCTGGGTGCTCGCACGTTTGTAGCCGAACTTACAATTCGGCCCAAAGCAAGTAGTGCTCCTTCGGCTTGTTTTCTTCTGCGCAGAACCACTTTCACTCTGTTGCGGAGCCTCACGAACTTTGTATTCATGAACATCACCCGCAGTATTCCCTTCGCTCCTTAAACGCCCAAGAAAATTGCAGGAATTCGGACAACTGTCGTGACTGTGAGCGCCGCGCACAGTGCCGTCAGCGTGTGAGCAGATGATATAAATGACCGCTTGTGAAAGCCTCCTATATTGCAGCAACAAACATTGTACGTTCATGCACTCTCCCAACATAACTTATCCATTTCGTTTGAGCTTTTACCGTGCAGCCCAATAAGTTTAAATATAACAGGCGCGCAATAACAACTGACTCAGTACCAAACGACGTGCACTTCGGGACAGGCCTCTGACCGCAGCGCCACTCCGGCCGCCATGACGCGCACAAGCAGTAGACTACGCCGCTGGGCACACCTACGCATCTATCCACCGTGATCGCGATGCGGTCCTTTTCACGAGCCTGTGTTGTCGCGCTACTGAGGACAAGGTCGTATTGCAGAATCCAGCCACGGTCGATGCTTTGCGATGGTGGTGCAATTCAAGAATGCTCCTGTACCCTGCATTGGTGAAAGTTAAAGAACCCCATGTTGTGAAAATTAATCCTGAGTGCCCCACTACGGCGTTTCTCATATTCAGACTGTGGTTCTTGCGTGTAAAATAGCAAAATTTCATTATTCTTTTCGCGAGCCATGCAGCGAGAAAAAACTGAACCTAGGAAGCCATAAAAATATTCTTTGACTTCGTTTGCGAAAAAGATGAGAGTATAGAAGGCGTTCTAGGACATGTCTGCAGACTTTTACCTGGTAGAGAGGTGAGCTGGGGGGAATAGGTACGGACAAGGTGTGTAATGTGCTTTCTCTGTACTTTCGCGGGAATGTCCGTGTATTGGATGCTCCCGAGAGACTGCAACAAGTACTATTGCTTATGCGCATCTTGGCCAGCCAAGAAATTTACGAAGACGCTGGACTTGAAAATGCCTTACGACGTGCACGATAATTTATCCTGAACGCGTGGACTAGTACTGCTGATACAGTCCAACTGAATCTTATAAAGCTCAGAGAAAGCGCCCTACAGAATCCCAGCTTTGTCTGTAAGGCCTCATTGCGATCGCAGACGGTTACGTCCATCGCTACGTACAACGCAAGGGAAAGGGATAGCCGATGCCAATTTGGTTACGCCTTCACCACTGTCCCGTCAACGCGCGTTAGAAGTACCCCGAGGGAAAATTTGAACTCGTTGATACGCTGCAAATTTAAACGCCGTTCAATGCCGACGGGCAGCTAGTAGGTGATGTATACATCGGTTAAAACGCGCGGTAACTGGGGCGAAGACGAGACAAAGACATGATCACGTGCCCTCACCTTCTGGTCGTAGTCTAGGTGTGAGATATGGCAAACATAAAGGAGTTCCTGGACAGTTGGGCTAGTTTCGGTACTGGCAATAAAGCGTCGCCATTATTTTCTGGTATCCAGCGAAAAATTACATAACTTTTGCATGTTTGGCTCTGGTTTTCAGCCTGCATATCAATAAAGTCGTGCACTTATGTGTAAAAATCAAGTGTATTTTGCTTATTTTCTTTTTTGACGTTCTATACTTGCATTTAATTCCTTCAATTTGTTGCGCCAACGGGTGGCTCTATCGCTGTTATCGCTTGGGCTGACGTTCTGTCGGTCTGCTCCTCAATACACATCGCTTTCAATACACATGCAAGTTTACTCATATACTCTGTGGTTAAATATTTCTTTCTGTGCCAGCGAATGTTTCGGAAATAACGGGAAAAAAAACGAGGAAAAGGCACATGGCATGCTGCGCGGCTGTGTTGTGGCAACTCGGAGAGTAACAACAGTGCGAAATTTTCTATTTCCCAGCGAACAAAAGGTAAGAACACTTGTTTTGCAGTCGTTATAAAAATAAAAACGAGGGCTATCCTTATCAAAACAGCTATAGGATAAAATGATAGACCTTCCGCGCTCTCTTCCTAGAGAATATCGTTTTTATTTGAAGTGGCGCATTTTTCTGCACTGTTGTAAGTATTAAACTGAATCTACCAGTTGACAGTTGGTCATGACCCAATTCGTGCTAGCTGATGATAAGATGGAAATTTCATTTCGTACTATATGTAAGTGGTTGGTATTCATTTTTTTCCAGGAATAAAAAAAAAACTTGCCATTTATATTAACTCAAGGTATTTGAATGCTTGTTGCAGAAACTCGTTACGCTGGAGAATATTCTGCTGACGAGTGTTTTGTTGAGACATCACCAGCTTCGAATGTTCATAAACACGGCAGCAGCAAAAGAAAATGAATTGCGTAGTAGTTACTGCTTTCATTTTGAATTAAAAACAATAAGTTGGAGCTACCTGAGCGAAGACCGAGGTGTGCTTCACTTTTTAACCTGTGCCTAGAAAGATAACTTTTTCATCGCTTCTTCGTACTCCCAACTTTTGTTTCGCTGTTAAGTATTTTATAATCATGACCACGGGGTATTTTGTCCTTTCTTTCAGGTGCGGCATTTGACAAGACTACGCTTAAAGGGGAGGCCTGGTGGGGCTGACATGGGAGCGGATGTACGACGACTACGGCCTCTTCTCGGACCACTTTACAGACAGGGGATAGCCGATGCCGATCGCCGACCCGGCCAAAAATGCCGATCGCCGACCCGGCCAAAACCAGATTGTTGTGGTCGGCTCGGCGGACTATTGGAAGACAAATCCATATCGATGTAGGTATAGAAAACAAGTTCAGTGGTTTCGAATATACGTGCTTCTGTAGTTCGTTATATTCGCAGAGAAACCAACTGACAGGGTACGGCACAAGTGCGACGAGCACGGTTAGCTTAGTCATTTCCATGTCGTCTGCAACGGCGCCGGGTGCCATGTGACATTACGCAGAGAAATTATCTCCGCATGCGCCAAGAAACAGCATGCTTGTCACTTGTCCTTTATCGGTTGCTGATCAGCGGTGCACGATATTCCCGATTATTCGATAGACAAAAAAATTTGAACAGTTTTCGCTGACAACGAGCGAATTCACGTTCCCAAAAAGTCAGGCCATGCTTGGCGCTATTTGCCACTCCGCTTCTTGCCACGCGCTGCCGTGTTTCCCCGAGTTTGGTTGCAGCTGTATAAGCAGAAATTCTACTGAAGCGAAAATTCTAATGACCAATTTGCCCAGCAGTTTTAAACTATTGGAAGTTAGATTTCCTCTGATCGGTATCTTGCGGAAAAGTTAAGTTAAATAAAGTGCTCAATTACCTAATAATTCACAAGATGAGTCCAAAACATTTATCGATCAATAAAAATAGCATTAAAAAACTGATGCCTACACCCTTAAAATTGCACCCTTTGGAGTGCTTCTTGTTCCACAACGGTAATCGTCATCCGTCTTGCGCGCATTTTCTTTCGTTAATGAAGGGAGAAGCCCGGTAGTTCCAGGTCACGCAGGTCAAGAATAGCTTGCGCATTATCAGCGTGACACAGCGTTCTCGACAGGAAAGTAGCGAGCTCACAGTTTTCACGATAAGAAACGCAAGCAAGGCAGATGACTTTCATTGTTGTGGGGCAACATTAGCCCCAAAAGGTGCAAAATTTTTAGAAGTGTAGTCTTCTCAGGTCCCTATGGGGAAACCAGCAACGCTTAACATGCTATATGAATATTAGTAGCACCAAAACTTCGATGTTTGCTTAATAAATTAATTTAGGAGGCCGATTCCTAATTGAAATCATGGTGCAATGTTTAACCAGCACTGAACTGCGTAGATTGAAAGCACCATTTTACAAAACAGTTCTAAGATTTGCTCAAGCATCTGTGCAATAAGTAATCTTCAGTTTTACTTTTTTCTTGCGTTTTTTTCAGAAAACGGCCCTAGCACAGTCACATCCGTTTCGATTCCCATTATCGCTGTCTCGTCTACGTTACGGTAAGTGTTTGTTCAAAAGCAACGGGTGATATATAACATACCATGGAAGTTTTTACATATTTGCAAGTAAACGACGAGCATTGGTTGGTTTTCGCTACTTTGAGGCTTTCAGTGCGCATGCATGGAGTGCTGTTCTTTTTTTTTTCTTCGAGGGGGGGGGGGGTGCAGCGGTTAGAACTACAAGACGAATTGTCGCAAGATTTCAGTGCCATATTTATTGATAAAGAAAAAGTAGCGAATAGAGAAATTAAGGGCACAAAGAAGCTGTAACCAGCCTTCGTTTCAAGAAAAGAAGGACACTTCAAGACAAAGAGAGGACCATCGGTTGTTCTGTCTTTTTTTCACGTGTTTCTTTTGTAAGTGCGCTGCTCAAGAATGTATAAGTTTCCACTCGCCCGCTTTTCAATCCTCCTGCAGGATATTTTTTTACATTGTAAGCAGTTCACATAAAAACTGGGTCAGCATGCAGCTCACGTAATCTACAAATTTACTACCAAACGTTTTAGACTGATTGTTTGTATGCATGCTGGTGGTGTTGCCCCGAGCTATTGCGTGTCTTGCGGGCAAATATGAATACATGGCACTCTATATTCTGTCTTTTTCTAGACTCCAGCCAGAGGACAGTTCACCCAGCTTTCCCGTTGCCTGGACCATCTGGCCTTGATGCAGACGGCAGTGTAGAGGTGCGTGACATCCCCAGAAGCATTGGGCCGGTAAAGACATCGTAAGTACACAAGTTTTGCTGACTTTTTTGGCTATTTTTCCTTGTAATACAAAATGGCGGGTCCTCCCTCCTTTTCTATAAATAATATTAGGTTATTACTTACAGAAGCAAGTCATCCAGTGACATCACATATCCTATGTGGAATAGCTCGCATATATGTGGTGGCGTAAGGTGTAAACAATAAATCAATATACGGGATGAAGAAGGGTCCACCGCATGAAGTGGTATTTATATCAGCGCGGGCTAGATGATGCGCACAGCTGCCTGCATGCAACTAAGCGTAAAGCGAAGCATAAGCTAAGCGTAAGCATCTAAGCGTAAAAAGATACGTGAACAGCATATTAGGAGCGTTTTTTTCGCTTGCACTAGAAATTTGGTACTGAACGGGCTTCTCGTGTCTTCTTTCCATAAATGTGAACCGATGTCATCTGGTACGCATTTATCACCATTGGAATCCACTTTACAAAGGAATATGACTTAGGGGTAGACTGGACACTGCGCCTGTCCTGTGTGCCTGTGTGTAGTGTTCTATTACAGAACATGCAGCTTTGGCGAAGATTTACCAACTAGCATAACTAGATGCTCTAGTCATGCATCTGGTTTTACAGGTTCTACACCACCTCAGCAAAGCTGCAAGCCGAAAATTCTCACACCAGAGACCAGAGCCGTCATCAAACGGCTGAGGAATGATACATGTATAAGAAGTCAGCAAAGAGCCGCTGAAAAATTACCACAGGAAAAGCGCTATAGAAGTTGAGGTATCATGTGAGCGAAGAATTCTACAAACTCTTGGGGAACTAGTTTGCACTCTATTATCGGAGGAGTAAGATGGAGAAATGGTCGGGCGCTTGGTCGGGCGCTTGTGTGCTGTAGCCACTGTAGTGAAAGACAAACTAAACAGAAGTCTACCCTAAGAATCCTTTTGCCCAGAGAAGTGTCGCACAGACCTGCTGCAGCAGTTCAGCGATGCACGGCTTATGCTGAACTTAAATAAGATCAATATGGCTCTCAAAAATAGCGCCAGAGCGAGTCCTCTGCAAGAAGAAAGCTTCAGAAGCTTGAAAATATGGGAAAAAAAAGTGCGTGACTGATACTTGACACTTTTTGTAATTTCACTAGTTCTTAGGGTGCTCTGCTTATAGCCTATCTTTACAAAACATTTCGGGACATTTCGCTATTTGCACAAATAGCGTGCAGCGTATTGTATTGATGCAGACATGTATTGCTGGCATACTCTATCTCTCTCTTTATTCAAAATTATTACGTAGCGATCATGCAGGGATATTTGGATATATGCTCCAATGTTCTGGAGCTTACTTCAACTGCGTTGTGCTACTACTAAGTTTGCTCGACACTCATGCCTGGAGTGGCTTCATTAATTGATTATGATTGATTATTATTGATTATGTGCACTCAGTCTCATAACGGATGAACTCCAGGCAATGACTAAACTTGTAGCGTAGCTCTGACACCTGCCCTATGATTCAAACAGGTCGCACGAAGCTGAGCCCATGGGCCCTATAAAAGAAAAAGCATAACATATACGTTCAGCGTATTACAGGAAGGTCATGCAAATAATTCAAAACAATCGTTCTGGGCAGATGCCATGATGCATTGAATGCAGCCGGTTTGAGTTACTTTTAGAATTATTTCCCCATGTCTCGAAGCTACGCGTTCATTAATACCTTTGTGTGTCACTCGGTCTTTGCCCAACCTCAATTGACGACCAACCGCCTACTGCTCACTTTTAGCTTTGAGAATGAGTTAGAGATGCACTTTCAGCAGGCTATGACAGAAGTCATGCTGTCGAAGTTTGTCAAAACAAAGCGCTATGTTATTTTTCTTGAAGGGACATTCTACTGGGAGATGCTCTGTGCGGATAACGGTAGTCATTTATTTTTCAACTTGTGCAACATTGTTTTTTTCGGCGGCAAGTGGATGCACATGTTATCGACAAAGTGAACATGCTATATATATATATATATATATATTGTGGAGAAAGTGAATAGCAATATCGTCTGCTTTTTTTTTCAAATACTAGAATAAATTTAGGGGTCCATGCGGACACAAAATATGCATTGGTGTAGTTCCCTGCAGGCTGCTTTTGAATTTACCGTTTTGACGAGAGCGAAAGTAGCTTTAGTCATTTCGCTTCTTTGATGTGTTCGTTTACATGCCATGTTTAAGGTAGCGCCAAAGTATGGAAAACATGAAGACATTGTCTCTATCTGTGACCAAACTTGAAAAGAAAAAAGTTATTCGTGACCTGAGTGACTTATACGACGCCATTCAACTTCTTGCACTTCGGGCCGTGTGCAGCGCTTGTCGTCGTCGTTCTTTCGGCCATTTTTTCTGTGTACGCACTGTTCTAAAGATTGCAATGGAATACCAACTACCCCGTATCCAAACCCTGCTACAGTTGAGAGGCAAGAAAATAAATACCAGAGTTGGTTTCTTTCTTTATTTATTGGAGCTGTTGGCTGCAAAGATAATACTTCATCGGCTTCTGCACAACGTAAATTGCGAACTGAGTCTAGGATGATGTGAGACTAAATGAAACATTCCAGATATTTAGCAGATGGCAACCAAACGGACGGCAGTAACTTGCAATTAAGGAAAAAAAACACATCAAGACATGTACTACAATATCTATACTAGACTGATCCCATTGTATATATTAACTCCCTCGATGCCTTTCTAGAATGCCTAAAATCTTACCTGGACCGTAGTACACCAATGTAATAATTGTGCCTCAGCACTTGCACGCGTTTTCTTATCCTCTGTTTGATTTTTCCTTTGTCTTTTGTGTCGATGTCGTAGTTGTGAAATGTACCTTGTTTAGAATGTGAATTTATTAGATTTTCCACTCCTGTAATAGCCTGAGAAAGGCTGACAGTATGAATAAATGAATGAATGAATAAAGTTAATTTTCCTCATAGTCTTGGCACCTCATAGTGAAGTTCAAAGGCATTTCACATGATTCTATATTCCAAAATAGTTGTCAGATTTTGCGATATTTATTTTATTTCGCCGAAAACATACTTTCTTCTTAACTTTCAGCATGACGTTTTGTAACACCCGCAGCTGTCACACCACCAAAAACAGTTAGTGTTGTCTCGAGGCTTTTGGTGTTAGCCCGCGTGCAGTTTCAGGTTGTGCAAAGGTTTGACAGCATTTATAACGGTGATTGTGTTCCTGAAAAAGAAAATTGCCGTTGTCTTTTTGCCGTATACACAACATAATGAGGGTGTCTATGCGTCACCACAATGCTGTCATCGGATCTCCTGTCGTGGGACCTGCAAGTCATTTGCCGTAAACAGCATACCGCTTGCGGCAGAAAAGAAAATGTTAGATCAGGTCGGAAAATAAGGCGTGCGTAACGAAACCAGAATGGATGCGAACTAATAGCGGCGCAGCCCCCAATAAATTAGGGCCAGCATGGTAGCGGCGTAGTTTCGGCCAGCTCTCTCTAACAAGAAGGCACGCTTCCCAATTTCGGCTAGTGCGATGCATCTGATCAGAAAATACGCATCGACCTTGCACGCTTGCACGCCTGAAGGACTTCGCAAGATTGCACGTCTGGTGAATATGCAACGACGGACCACTTGTCTAGTCAACCGACTTGGAAATAAGCAAGCAAATAAGCTCACATTCTCTCATGGAAATCCAGAGAAGGCATGAAAATATTGCAGCCGGTGCGAGGTTTCATATTTAACAGGGATAGGCGGGCTAGTTGGTGGTCGATATTGGAATGCATCATGTAACCGCACAAAAACAAGGGACAAAGAAGGAACACACAAAACTGTCTTGTGTGTTGCTTCTTTGTCGCTTGTTTTTGTGCGGTTACATGATGTATTACACAAAGCCAGGTTTCAAAACGCGCAGTGAATGCTAGACGAAACTGCTTTGCGTAGGCAATTTTCATTTCAGCAACGACGCACATTCGTAGTTGTACACAAAGTAGGCCTCGTGGCAGGTTAGCAATCAGTAGCGAGGGTTTATTAGGAACAGGCCGGCACAGTTTATTGCAGCCCCTCTTACAGTTGCGCCAGTTATAGAAATTAGCACGCAGTAGGCGAGACAATGAAAGCTATTCAAACATTGCTTATTTCGTCAGTATGACGGATTGCATGATTTCATCGACGATACAAGAGCTAAAGCACTTATTCAGTCTTAGGGTCCTATTAAAAAGTTCTCCTAATATCTGTTTGTTTTCTCGGAAGACCTGTCCATGTTAAACAGACGGTGATGAGCGCTATTAGAACTCTTTTAGACAAAGTTATGAAGTGCACAATGTAAGAGCCTGCAGCCTCCGAATATTTTGCTTTTCCGGCTATGCTGCTTTCGGACGTCTTCCAACAACAATGCGGAATTGGTATGGCCTTCTCTTATTACCACTCTTTCTGCAGATGCACAATGGGTGTAGCTGTTTTCATATAGCGAATAAAAATAAATTAAATTCTGAGGCGTTAGGCACCCGAACATTTATATGATTATGAGGAATGTCGTAGTCTACGGATACTTCGTATTAGTTTTGACCAACTGGCGGTTGTTTAACGTGCACCGAAGTCTAAGTACACAAGGGTTTTCGTAAATCGCCCCCTCGTAATCCAGCTTCCGTATCCGGGATCGGACCGGCTATCTCAAACTCAGCAGCGTAACCCCATAGCGACTAAGCAAGCTACAGCCATATATCGAATGGAGAAGGTGTGTAGTAAGCACTGAAAAAAAAAGGATAAAAATCGAAACGAAACAAGTTCCTAAAAGGATGCTGCATCGATCATAAAAGTGGAGGCTGTAAATGAAGAGCATCGTATTTCACCAAAATAGTTTGACGCAAGGCAAGTGATAGAATGAAGGCGTAGGCGTTCTAAGGCAAACAAAACGCAGTTTGCTTAGACGTATTCTCTCTGCGGCTCGGGTAGGTGCTCGCTAAGGCTATGATGAGTGCCCACTATTAAACACACAACAGTCGTTCTGTTTACTTATGGTGTATGTGGGGTTAAGGCGGGATTGTGCGTAGATGACGTGAGTTGTGCGATGTGAAATTATAGCCTGAGAATGCGGGCTTTCTTAAGGAACACCAACAAGTTCTGAGCGTATGCAACATTACTCATTCACTTAATCAAGCACTTGATTTCGCTAAAGCATTTGACAAGTACACCACACATTACCACTATATAATGTCAGCGCACTAAACATTGAATTGGATAAAAGCATTTCTAACACACCGCATGTAATTTGTACATGCTAACGAAGGTAATTCAACTCTAACACCCATCAAATCTTGCGTTCCACAAGGGTCTGTAGTTGGGCCGCTGTTATTTTTTATATACGTGTACAATTTACCCAATAACATTATGTCTAAAATATGTCTTTTTGCAGATGCCTGCGTAATATATCGCAAAATTACGAATTACACTGATATTCCCTCTCTTCAGGACGATTTAAGCACTGTATAACTGGACTATAAAATGGCACATGCAACTTAACGTCAATAAATGTAAATCGATGCGAATATCCCGTAATAATGAAGCTTGTCCTGCCTATTTACTTCATAGCATTCCTTTAGAGAGCGTAAGAAACTACAAAATATTTCGGCGTCCATATAACCTATAGCTTATCTTGTAAGTACCATATTGACTAAATAACGAGCAGAGCTAATCGCACACTTGGATATCTTCGCAGATACTTCTCGCTCGCACCATTATCACTCATACAATCGTTATACACGACTATGTTCGTCCACAGTTGGAATAAGCATCATCAGTATGGGACCCACATAATACCAACTCAATGAACTGCCTTGAAAGTGTCCAGACTAATTACCAGACTGACTAATTACCATCTTACGGATAGTGCAACACAAATGAAGATTACACACTGAACGTACTTTTGCTGTCAACCCGCAGGAAACAATCACGCCTATGATTATTTCATAAGGTTTATTACCAGAACGCAGCGCTTCGGTCGGCATGAATGAATCCAGCCCCATTATACGCAATGAATGAATCCAGCCCCATCATACGCAAAAGGTACATGTGCCTCATTCTAACACAATAACACATTCGCAATCATGTTTATGAAAAACATGCAACGAATGGAACGGTCGGCCAACATCTATTGTTAGTATAAGTAATCCTATTCAATTTAGAGATGCTTTAATTAACTACATCTAAATCATGAAACTTGTGGTTAATATATTATCTGACTTTTTTTATTTTTTAATCTTCCGCTAGGGCCTCACACGCCAAGACTAACAGATAGACAAAATAAAGGTACAAGAGTAAACCACAGGGTTAAGAAATACTGAAAGTAATCATGGTGGGCATCCTATGCATTTTGTGAATGGAAGAGATACGCAGGTGTACCTCGGCACAGAAATAAATTCAAAAGAAAGAAACATTTCTAGGGGTCTGGAAACGAATCTGGTGATCGTGAACGGAGCGAGCGACAATCTTAAAAAAAAATTAAATTATGGGGCTTTACGTGCCAAAACCACTTTCTGATTATGAGGCACGCCGTAGTGGGGGACTCCGGAAATTTAGACCACCTGGGGTTCTTTAACGTGCACCTAAATCTAAGTACACGGGTGTTTTCGCATTTCGCCCCCATCGAAATGCGGCCGCCGTGGCCGGGATTCGATCCCGCGACCTCGTGCTCAGCAGCCCAACACCATAGCCATTGAGCAACCACGGCGGGTAGCGACAATCTTGAACAGACAAAATGAGACAGTAGTCTTAAGAATGAACACGCGTCAGCACGTAACAGCCGATAAAGATCACAACGTGTACCCTGTGATACTGCTTCCTCCCTGCTAGATAATCGACTCCCACAAATTTCTAATCCATTTGAAATCTTCAAAGATTGTTTCCTGGGGAGCCCACTTCAGTGCCGCTCTGTGATTATGCCAAACTTTCACTAAAGAAAGCTCTTTTGTTCATTTCCTTTCCAGAAATAGACGTGCGCGTCTTTTGTTCGATAAGACAAATCAGCGTGCCAGCACACGCTATAACTTGTAATACATCAAGCAGTACGCCCCGTTTCGACTTCTGGAGAAGTTCTGGGTTCGTTCTTCAGGTTGCTGCGCTATGGTTACCTCGTTGAAGCTCCACTGCAATGGAAATCGCTCATGATAGATACTGTTCAGGAGCGCACTGGTGATACATTATTGTAATTTGTTGCGCTGTATTTTTTGCAGTGCGTTAGCGACTGTACTGCAATAAGGCTTGGCGTAAAAACGCATTAAAGAAACCATTGTCATTTTCTTTTACGTTAGTTAAAAGAGCATTCGTGCTTGAATGGGAATAGGAATAAGTGTAATTTCATTTCCTGTGGATCTAAGTTATTCGTTGCTCAACTGCGGCATCGAAGTGCGATGAGGGCAAACGTACATTGACCTCTCATTAAAATTCTAATTTAATTAAAACATTCAATGACCTGAGGCTGATCTTCTTGTCGTTTTGCAGAACAGTGAAGTGCTACAGACTTATACGTAGTCGGTCTAGAGCACTCAACCTACTATACTAGCTGATCGCTTAGTGAGTTCATTTCTTCATTAATGTAGCTTCCGGTGCCAACTAGGTAAACATAAGAAATGTTGACTCAACACTGCGTTCCGTTCTTTTTTCTGTCTTTCTAAGGTTAGCGTACTGCGGGCAGAGAGCATAGAAATAAGCGTTCTCAGTTCTTACTAGCGGCAGAGCGTACAGTGTCGCCAATTTCACACCGGCGAGCACTTACAGCCACTTGATATCTGAATCAGGCATATGCACAGATGTCGCTATACAAAATGAGAAACAACTACGCTTGACTTGGGAGAGCAAGATCAAGCGATAAGCTTCAAACGTTACTTAGGCGGCAGTAAACAACTCGTGACGAAAAGAAAATTTGCCACTTGCTTGCCAGGGTGCATTTGTTGGCGCTTTTCTACTTGCACAGATTTGGAGACACCGAGAAATAACTATTTTTCAACGAATTCCGGGCACGTGCCACGTTTTTATTTCATTCGCCTGGACATGCTGTGCGCTGGTCGACGTGTAGTACTCGCCGCGACAGAGAGGTCTCCGCGTAAGTTTACCAGGCATCTCGTAGTTTTGTTCTAGCCGGCTTTCAGGCGAAACGCATTGCATCTCCAGTAGTGTTATTAGATTACAAATTGGTAAAGTGAGTAAGCGTGTCACAAGTGTTGGGCAAGATTACCACTTGTATTCCTCGTCATCCGTTTCAAACGAAAGGGTACGCAAGTGGCGCCAAGCATTCACGAAAAGGGCGGCTTTTTCAATACAGTGCGCAAGTTATAGGGATGCTGTCACATTCGTGCGAACTGTTTTCACTACGACGAGTTTTATACGCTGAGTGTCGCCGAACATGACTTCGGAATTAAAGCCATGTTTACTTCAACGTTTGCCATCCATCTTGCTGCTCATACACGAAAATGAACGCATCGTCTGTGAAAACGAACGTCGGTAAAAATGCTGTACTGGGCAGAAAAGTGGCAGCAGGAGATTTCATGAGATCTGGTTTATCCAAAAGGCCACGCCCGGTCTGGCCCGTGGGCCGGCTTCGGGCCGATTAAGCAAGTTTCGACGCAGGCCCGAGAGAGGCGTGGGCTCAGAACATTCGGGCTTGCGTTGAGCTCAGGCCTCAGTCAGGCCAGTAGTAGTCTCCGTTATGCTACTTGTAACTGTGCTATTAATTTTGGTACCACTTGTGTTCGCTTGAAATCCGCGTGAACAAAACAGCTGTTCAACTTCACATAGAAAAATATATACTGCGTCATTTGCTCTGTACATGATACAAAAGTATCAGGGGCCTAAAATTGTTTTTGATCTGTAGTATACATGCTTACATTGTTGGCTGAAAACTGACGCAATTAAAGTGAAGCCGAATAAAGAAATGGAGGGGGCACAGCAGCAGCAACGAAGGCAACATGCTCAGTAAACCACTTTGCCTTGCGATACAAGTTAGTAGTTATCTTCCTGCTCCATGTTGTCGTGATGCATGATAACCGTTTCTTGCTGCTGCTGCCTTGCCCACTATATCTTAATGTTCTTATTGCTTGTGTCGCACCCCTCCCTACTGATCTGTTGGCTTGAGGTGAGGTTGAAGCTAATACTGGTCCTCAAAGAAATGCTATCCGAGTTACCTGTGGGCCAAAAGACAATGAAAGCAACTATTCAGGACGTACAGGCCAATCAGACAGACATTGTACAGAAATTCAGCACGCTAACCGAACATGTTGATGGCATTGAGCATCACATGAATAAATTTAGCCTGTTGCCTAAGCAAGTAAAAGAAATGGAGGAGGTGATGACTCAAATTCAATCCCAAATAACATCCCTCGACGACAAAGTAGATGATTTTGAAAATCGTACCCGCAGAAATAACTTGATCATTTACGGCTTGAAAGAGTCAGACAAGGAATCTCCTCAGATGCTCCAAGAAAGTGTCAAAAAAATTCTAGAAAATAAGTTAGGCATAACACAGACCGCTCTTGAAAGATGTCACAGGGTTGGCCAGGTAATTGAAAACAAAGACAGACCCGTGATCCTTGAGTTCATTGATTATCGTGAGAAGATCTCTATCTTAAAGGTTTCCTACAAGTTAAAGGGATCTTCATTGTCCATATCTGAGGATTTTTCTTTCATGTTACGTGAAACACGCAAGAAGCTTTGGAAAGGTTCTGAAAAAGAGAGAGAAACTTCTTTACAATTGACTGAGTGTGGATGGTAACTTGTTTGGTGGGGATGAAACGAAAAATGCTCGTGTTAAACTAAAGAACAATAAAAAAGGACGAAACCAGTGCCGTCCTCAATCACTAAAAAGTTTTCAATGTAAGCTGTAGGAGTGTGATTAGAAGAACTGCTGAATTGGAAGGGATTTTTTTAGCCTATGATTCTCATCTTACTGTCCTACCAGAAACTTGGTTGCATGATGAAATACATGACAGTGAATTTGTCCCAGGGTGCTACCGTGTGTACAGGAATGGCCGTGGTAGTAGAGGTGGTGCAGTAGCGATTCTCTTTAGACAATCGCTACAAATATTAAAAATGCCGGACATATTTAACGTTAAGGCATATTCTGCAAAGCTTATTATGGAAAGACGAGGCATGTCATCGGGGCTATTTATCGGCCACCCTCTACTTCCACTGATGTTCCTGACGAATTAAATAACTATGTTGTTGCACGTGTAGAGCTTAGAGAGCAGCTTATTTTGGCCGGAGATTCTAATTTTCCGCATATTAATTGGCCATTTCTTTCTTTGAAACAGCCCAAGGACAAAATCGGCGAAAAAAATGATCGATATCACATTTTCTTTTGACTTGTTGCATATTGTCAATGAATTTACCAGAATTCAATGAAGTTCCTTTTCAATGCTGGATCTTTTTTTCATAAGTGGTTCAGTTGCTGCTCAAGCTAGCTGGGATGTTCTCCCCGGAATATCTGATCGTCAGGCTGTGATACTAAATCTTTCTGATGTTGTTTTAAATAAAAATTTCAAGAGGGTCTCTTTCCCTAACTTTTCACGTGCAGATGATACTTGAATATTGGACTTGCTTTCATTTGCATACGATTCTTTTTGAAGTAGTACTGCGGATATTCATGGTTTATGGAATAGTGTTAAGGACCTCATAAATGAGTGCATTGAAAGATTTGTTCCATTGTATTGTAAAGAAATCGAAAAGAAAGACTCCCTGGATTTCTTCGGAGACGTTGCAATTACAAAGACGACTAAAACGATTAAAAGATAAAGCACGTAATTTAAATAACGTTGGTGCTCTCCAGCAGCGAATAACGGAACTTTCTTATCAAGTCAAGACAAACGTATTGGCTGACAAGGAACGCTATTTTGGGGAACAGCTTCCCAACTTCATATCGTCGTTTCCTGAGAGGTTCTGGAGCCTGCATGATTACCCCAAATACTGTGACCAGTGATGTTTCTGAATTTAACGGTGTAGAAACTAGCGACTGTTTTGTTATTTCTAATGCTTTTAAAGCTCATGTTAAATCAGTATTCACTAAATGTAACGGAGTCCTTGAGCATTTTGATGTGCCGTGTCCACCTATATCTGACATTACGATTATTAAGCAGGGTGTTTTTCAATTACTTCTGCAACTTGATGTAAAAAAAAATCTCCTTGGCAGGACGGAATACCGAACGAGTTCTTAAAACGTTGTGCAAAGTGGGTTTCAAAGTATCTGACAATTCTATTCTCTAAATCTTTGAATGAGAGCTGAGTTCCAAACTACCAAACTACCAAAGTCAAGCCCCTTCATTAGAGTTGAAGTACACATTATGTTACTAATTATCGCCAAATCTCTTTAATTTTCACTTCATGTAAAGTTCTTCAGCATATAATGCATAAGCATGTTTCGGAATTTTTAGATAAGTATTATGTTTTGTCAAGTTCTCAACATGGGTTTAGGAAAGGGTTTTCTACTTGCACTCAATTAGTAACTACCAGACATCATTTTGCTCAAGCTCTAAATTCCGGAAAACAGAATGATGCAATTTTTATAGATTTGGCTAAAGTCTTTGATAAATTCTCTCATAATAAACTACTCTTTAAACTAGACATAATGTTTAAAAACACTCAGCTTGTAAATTGGATTTCTGCTTGTCTCTCAAATTGAAAACAGTATGTTTCCTTTAATGATCAGTGTTCTCACACAGTATCTGGCGACTCTGGAGTCCCTCATGGCTCTGTGCTCGGGCCCCTTTTGTTTCTGTTATTTATAAATGATATAATGCAAGACATACCTGTAAAATGTAAGGTATATGCAGCTGACTGCATCCTTTACTCTGAATTTGAAAGCCATCAAGATAAAATCCATTAGAACGAGGCAGTTCAAAGGGTTGTTCATTGGTGTGATAAATGACAAATTTCTATTAATTTTTAAAAGACCGCTTTCATGAAAATTTTTCTTAGACGCAGTGCACTTCATTACACATATTCAGCAGGTAACGTCTTTCTGTCAGAAGTGGAGGACTACAAGTATCTTGGTTTTTGGATTTCACATGACCTTAGGTGGACGAAAGACATCAGTGCTGTAATTAGCTCATCTAGCTATAAACTCTTTTATCTGAGACGAGCTCTCAAACTTGCTACTCCCGCTGTTTGCCTTATTGCGTTTAAGGCAATTGTATAGCAATCTTTAGATTACGCGTCTATAATTTGGTACCCGCACACTCAGAAACATGTTAACCAAATGGAAACAATGCAGAAGAGAGTGTGTGATTTATAACAGCTTTGGGGCGAACTTCGATCACATTATTATTAGCTAAAGCCAACCTCCCAAAGCTAACACAAGGAAATCGTGTTTTGAGATTGAAAATTTTGTTTCAGCTACTTAAAGGATAGTATAAGGTTGACATATCGCATATACTTTCTTCTTCTACTGGATATGCTGCAAGGCACAGACACGCCTTGACCTTAACTCCTTCTTCCGCTCGAAATAAAACTTGTAAGTATTCGTTTTTTTCTAGGACAATAACTGAATCGAACAAACTTACTTATGAAGTCGTTTCACCACCATCCTTAAACCTTTTTTGCTTTACACCTACAGCAGTGGCTTGTCTCGCATGTCACGCTAAGCTTTTTATATCCTGTTGTGCTTGGTTCCGTTACCTCATTGCGTTTACATTGCCAAAATTTGTACTTCGTTTCCACTTATTTCATTTATTGTTGTTTGCCAATTTGCAAAGCCCAACAAATGTAACTCCACTCTGCTAGAACCTCAACTCAGGGTTGCAGTATTTATAAATAAAAAAAATAAAAAGTTGCTTGTTTCAAGTGATGGTACGGTTGCGAATGGGCCATTACCCTTGCGTACCACAAATGTTATATTTAATGAAGATAGATAACTTTCCAAAGCCAATATACTATGTAACTTGGCAAGTAAATAGACCAGCGTAACTATAGTTACTTTGCTGCCCGATTTATTCAACCGAGAACTATACTTTGCAATAATTCTTTCATATTCAAAAACGACATGGAATGGCTGTTGGTGCTTACGTAAATAGTGAACTGTGCCTTCATCGTGCGTATTTTATCGTAAAACCCGCCGTGGTTGCTTAGTGGCTATGGTGTTGGCTGCTAAGCACAAGGTCGTGGGATTTAATCCCGGCCACGGCGGCCGCAGTTCGATGGCGCCAAAAACAGCTGCGTACTTAAATTTAGTGCACGTTAAAGAACCCCAGGCGGTCCATATTTCCTTAGTCCCCCAGTATGGCCTGCCTCACAATCAGACAGTAATTTTCGACGGTAAAACCCCACAACACAATTTTTTGTTATTGTGGTACAACTATTCGGCAAGTTTAGTGCAGTTGCTGGTATCCCACTGTAACGCACGAGCAAAACGAGTAGAGCGTGCAATCTTTAATTTTTTACTCTTTTTCATATGTCAGCCATATCTTAAGTGGATAACATGACACACTTAAACGTATCTCCAGCAAGTAATCTCTGTGAGGTTTGTATTGACACGAGCATTTACTTATCTTTCTTCAGGGGACCGCATTTCACTTGCTAACAATTTAAATTTATCGCCCAATGCAAGACGTGCCCGCATGATTTGGAACTTACTCGAACGTTATCGTTGATTATATCTGTTGTCTATGTTCTGGGTAAATACTGCGTAGTTTGAGTGTATGCGCGACGCTGATAATGTTGTACTTTCTGGAAAATGTGCAAACACCGCCGTTTACGCTGGAACCTTCGACGAGTCATGCATATATAGAAGCCGACTTGCTTGATCTACAGATGACATTTTTGAGGATCGATGGGTGTGTTGGCCGCTACTTTGTGGTATTTATTTTGCTCGACACAGGTTCGCCATATAAACGGTTAGTTTCATGACTTGCATTTTCACTGCAACGTGACTTTTGGGGGTGAGGACTTACGGAACCGCCATCTGTCGGAAGCGCCTCGCTTGCTTAGTATGAGGGATAACGCGGCGCGTTCCTTATCGATTTGGCTGTTGGCGCTCAATAAGAACACCACGCTGGAGCCCTCCTAGGCATTTCTATGAGTACTCTGGAAACGAAGGAACTTTGTTACTGTCAAAATATTAATCTTGGGCAAACAGAAAGCACAGAATGGCATACAGACACTATCTCTTTACGAAATACATACAGTGAACGCCCACTGCGCACGGTCGCCACGATGGAGTCACGCGAACGGGCTTTTTGCGTGAAAGCTCGGCAGTCGCTGAGAGCTATGTGACATATGTTCTTATAGTGGGCTGTCTGTATAACCAAATGCAGCATAACTGAATGCAACAGTAAAAGCTCGGGCTGAGGCTGGGCCCCCCAAAAGTCGCAGTTTCCCCCGAGAGGGGAAGCACCAATTGCGACAGCGAATTAGTAGATAGCTATACGAAGTAAGGATAGTAGTTTTATCGGCCATACAAACTTGTAAACGTTCGCTTACTAAATAAATTAACAATGATATAACGTAAGCGCTACTGAAGAAGGACGTAGAAAGAAGCAGACAGCAGCTTTGTGTCTGTTTCTTTGTACGTCATCGTTCAGTCGCGCTTACGCGTTCTGTCATGGATCCAAACAAGCTAGCCCACCAACCTGTTTCAACTAAGCAACACAGTGGCACGCGCGCACCGGTACACATGAACAAATCTCGCTCTATGAGCGCGGAAACTCGCTGTCAAATTGCTGGAGTGAGGTATCGCGGCATGATCCGCGGCCGAATTCACCTTCCTCCATTTTCCTCACCTTCCAGTTATACGGACACTTCAGGTGTACTTCTGTCGTCGTCGTCGCCGTGATGTTTCATAAAAGTCCAAGGGCGATAAAGTCGTCGCCGTGCGCAGCATGCTGTATGTGCAAGTGAGTGTGTGTGATGGTGCACCGGCGAACGCGGGTCAATCTCGCGTGTGCAAGCGAGGAAGGCGGGCCGGATGTACGCACTCTCCTGTCGCGCTCGAGGCACGGGGGTGAGGCGAGGGAGGGGGGCGTTCTTCGTCGGCGACTGCTGCTTACGGCGCGGCCGTGCGGTCGCCTATCTGGAAAGCGATCTGCGACGGGGTCAAAGTGCGCGCCCGCGCGGGCCTCACCAAACTCAACTTCAAGGTGATCCCTGATGTTTGCAGGGTGCGCGTAGTGCAGATAGCTTCGTATGCGCTGTGCTTTCGACGTTTCATTATTCGCTTTGAAGCGAGATGCAGGAAGGTCAATTCGATCGCGGCTGCTGCCGCGATTCCTCACTCCAGCATTTTGATAGTGAGTTTCCACGCTCATCAAGCGACATTTGTTCACGTTTACCTGCGCGCGCGTGACGCCGTGCTTGTTTAGTTGAATCACGTTGGCAGGTTGTTGGTTTGCATTTATGATATAATTTGTAAGCGCTACTGAAGGAGGAAGTAGAAAGAAACAGACACACAGAGCCAGCGCTGTCTCGGTGTGTCTGTTTCTTTCTGCGCCCTCGTTCAGTCGCGGTTACATATTATATCATTGTTAATTTAGTTAGTAAGCGAACGTTTACAAGTTTGTACGGCCAATAAGACTACATCCTTATTTGTATAGCTATTTACTAATTTGCTATCGCAATCGGCGCTACGCCTTTCGGGCGAAACTGCGACTTATTTTAGACATTTCATTAACTACTGCTTTCGTGCTATGTTCGCTCACTGACTACCATAGCATAGGCTCGGATGAAACTCAGCCAAGTGATAAACTCGCCGCTTCCATATTTTGCACTTATATGTGATGTAAAACCAATATAGAATAGTGTAGCACATATATTGTATATTTACAGCCTTGGTCCCCATCCTTTGTTCTCTAATTTTCTTCCGCATTCTGCGGTAAATTTACAAGGGCTTGGGTCCTTGTATATTCTTGTACCTAGCTAACTATAGGACTTAAGTGTCCTTTCTGGTGCGCTCTGTTATATATCACATTCGGTTTATCGCATCAACCACGAAACACAAATAAGCTGGCGAAAAAGAAAGCTCTTCTTAACCGGTGGATGCAAATTCGCAGAATCAGTCCTCCAACACTACCTATGACTTTCTACTTAAGAGTATGATGCTACCATGACGCGCGGTGCCTTCTGGACACTACTTCGGTCCAGCGACACATGTTGCGCACGGGATCTCACATATGCCGTTACCGTCGCTTCTGAGCACGCCACTTCTCACACTTGTAGCAAACCCGATCAGACTGTCTGGTTACCGAAAAAACAGTTATTACTTGATGGTTGTCAGGCTAACGAGCCATTTGCTAAAGAAGTGGTTAAATGGGAACGAAAGGTCAACAATTTCGGGGCATGTTCTAATTATATTATGTCTCATTTTCATTCGAAGACACTAATTAACAAGAAAGACCACTAAAATTTTCGTCTATTCAAAATGTTAAAACTACGTATGTGACTTGCTTAGTGCAATGGGGCGAAATTCAAAAATTTTCTTGTTGATTTTTTTGGTTCGTAAGTACTCTGTAGCATTGGCTCACCGCATTTGCTAAAGTTATGACGGATGGCACGATTGGTAGGGCTCTTCTTTTACTCACAATTTTAGCGTAAGAACTTTTTGTCGATGGGGATTCTGCTTCTCAGCACTACAATCCAGCTTTTCGTAGTCAAGAACAATTCATTATTCTCTTAAACATGGCATTCATACTACATTACGTTTTCCGCAGTCCACAGCTTTGCTTGCTGCAATAAAGAGAAGCGACTCAATGTAGTGCGTGAGCAAAGTGCAGCTCTGCAAGCGTACTCACTTAAGCTGTTTCAGAAGTAGTTACCTGGCACAGTTGAGTGATGTGCACAGTATATCAACCATGGAATGTTTGAGGTGACATCGGCTCGGTTCCATTCTTTAGTTGTAGCCGAGGCGCTTTTGAACACGCTTCTCCATGAATGCAAAGATGAAGAGCACGATGGCGAAGAGGAGGTACAAAGCCGACATCATCCTGTACAGATTATCGTACGATCCCATGGTGTCCCGAAATAAACCTGCGTTTCGGGAAGTGGCATATGGGATAAAGGCTAACACAAGAATGCAGCTAGCACATATGAAAAAGGAAACTTTTGTACTGAACGACAATAATTTTTTTCTCCGTTACTCTTTTTTAAACACAAGACATTACAGATATATTAATGTTATAATTAGATGAAAAGTGTAAATGAGAAAATTGTAGCACGATATGAAAAAATCCGGATACAGCTTTCTGTTCCTCAATACGTGCTACATAAAAGTGTTTTTCCGAACGTGAAACAAGCCCGAAAATGCACGCAAAATTGTCGCGCGACTGGCAACTCGAGGCTCTTTGCGTGTGTTCGCGGGCTTCTTTCACGCTCGGAAAAAACTTTTTTATGTAGCACATATTGAGGAACAGAAAGCTGCCTCGGGAGCTTTTTTATGTCGTGCTACAATTTTCACGATGAGAAGTTTCATCTTATTATATTATTTGAGAAGTTTATTACTTATTAAGACGAATTCTCTAATTAGGCGGAATGAAAAAATAATTTAAGTATCTCCAAGCGATGGCAAACAACATTACCTTGGTTCTGTCCAGCTACGTGGCATTCGCATATCTTTAAACTCTGGCTTATGTAAGCTGGGACACTCTTCATATAGAGCCGTCGGCGTGATGCAGTAAGGAGCAGACTCCATAACAACCTAACAACATCCTATTACCCGCTCCTCAGCCAAAAAAAAATATTGTAGGTGCAAAATCACTTCATCCGTCAATTAAGTGCGCTTGACGCTATTATAGACTTGTTTTAGAAAATGAGAACATCGTGGCATGATCAAAACGAGAACAAGGTGAAAACAGGAGCCAACGTTTTGACAAGTTGGCTTGTCTTTTTCCTCCACTTGTCTCCTTGTCAAAATGTTGGCTCCTGCTTTCACCTTGTTCTCGTTTTGTCCATCGTCTTGAATTTGCATCTCCCACCTACCCACTGTTTACCTTCGTGGCATGTTACTTATATCGCATTTACACGTATATTCATCATGTCGAAATTGTTCAACGTCCGTGCTACAATTATGAATACCTGAAAATGCATGTTAATGCGTCAATTCGCGCTATAGATTCTTGATGTTCCGGTTATGTAGACCATTCTCGCGCTGTCTTCTGCTCAACTATGCTCATTTTATCGTTTTGTTCATCTCTTCCTCCTGTACTGATTTCCCTTTTCGAAATATTCTGGAGGCGGAAAAAACTCCCCTCCACATGGAGACTTTAGCAGCATATCTTCGCATTATTCAGTAACAAACACGCCGGTGACTTCTTTAGCATATTTGCTTGAATACCGTACCACTGCAGATTCCCTCAAGCTGAGATGCCACGTTTGCTGTTATGCATAAATATTGCTATAGTGGGTTCGTCTGAGCACGTGAAGAAGCAAGCTCACCTATGAGTAGTGACCCTCCAAAAGTGAATGGTATCAAGGCGATGCCGGCGAGACCCCAGCAGAAAGGTAGCATCTGAACGCCAAGATGGTCACTCAACATCACAGGCTTCAACACCACCACGCACCCAGATGAAAATCCCATTGCCAAAGATGACACCAAGACGTGACTGAAGCTGTGGATGTGCGGCATTACAGCCAGGGATGCGGCAGCGACAGCCAGGCATAGCGCCAAGAGGACGCTACGACGAAGTCCCGCGCTCTCCCAGAGAAGGGGTAATGATAGTCGTCCTACCAATTGAGCTACAGCTATGTACGTAATGATAGGTTCAGCCTGACTCCTTTCAGAACCTTTGTCTATGGCATAGTCTAACACGGTCATTTCAAAAGTGTCTGCAGTGTACTCGTTAGTCGTGAACGTGGCCAGCAAAAGATACAAAATTGGATTTTTCAAGAGATTGCGAATATCGGTTGATACTACATTCGAACACAGACTTTTACGAACGGTGCGCTTTTTCCTTTCTATCACAAAGGCATTGTTTTCGCGTGTACGGCAGCTATTGAAGTCTTCATTTTGCCGGTGTTCACCGGCAAGAGACAAAAAAGATAAATATTTTCGACATTCCCCAGTGGCCACCGGTGTGATGGCGCGTGGGGCTTTCGGGTCCGAGCCATTGTCATCCACTTCAAAGCTTTTCTTAGAATAACCCACTGTAGCAGAAGAAACGAAGCATCTGTGGCTCGTTGGCTTGCTAGTGAGACTTGGTTGCTTTGCTGTCGTAGCGTTGTGGGCATAATGCCCAGTGGGAGGTTTGCAGGCAACTTCTTGCCGAGCTTCCCTTGAACTCACTCCTGTGGAAATGACTACCGGGGCTCCTTGCTTCCGACATGTAACTATGGCGCTTTCCTCTACTGTACCATAACATGGGCGAAAATTGTCTCCCAAGGCCCCAGGACGTGTTTGTGAGCGGCAAAAGGTGACAGGTCGCGGATTGTTCATGAGCATGGCAAGAGGCAGAGTATGCAGCGTGATAGCTGAGAGCAGGAGGAGTGTACCGCTCAATTCGTACGCTCGGATAAGTGCCGACAGGGCCAGAGGAAAAGCGATTGGTGCCAACGTCATTCCGGTGTACTTGAAGCCACTTGCGGTACCCCTGTACTTATGGAAGTATACCATAGCGTAGACGGACAGTGATAGCACTATCATTCCATACCCTACACCTGAAAAGAGTAAAAAAGTGAATCAGCATTGCATGCTTGCAAGTGGGAGAAGGGCTTCGCAAAAGCATAATTCTACCATTCTTTCTCGAGTGGTCAATAAAGACAGAGGAAACATAAAAAGAAGGGGGTTGAGTTGGTCAACACATGGAAGTATACTGTGGAGTTCCGTATATCTGCACTGCACACGGGCTGAAATAGATTGCAGTAAAACCATTCTTGTCTTTATACCAAGATATCCGACACGTCTTAGGGTAGACGCCAGGAACTGCTGGGAAGTGTGCAAGTGGGCAGCTCATTCTTCTGGAGATCTCAGTACAGAAGTAAAAAGCACTGCCCTTGAAGCCCCCTCGATTCCGAGAGTATTCACACTCAATAACATTTAAGGCACACTTAGCTTGAGACAGACTGCTTATGTTTTATCGAAATGAAAATAAAAGACCGAGATGTCACTATATATATATATATATATATATATATATATATATATATATATATATATATATATATATATATATATATATATATAATAGGGAAAAAAATCAACGTCCCAGGGCCAAACAACTACAGCACGCAGAATCGTATACACACACAAACAGTTATAAAAGGGGAAGGCCAGCCACACCACACTGAGTTCGTGCCCATGCGCGTATGGAGAGCCACGAACACACACATGAGGCCGTGATGCAGTGTGTGACGAACAGGCAAACAAATTAACAAACGAGGAATACACACTAATTAAATTATGCACGGACAGAGATATAACAGCCAAAAGTGAGCTTGAGCACAGCATTCAAAACGACGGCTATTGCAGCTTCGCAGCATTTTAACCTCTGCGTATGTTATTTTCCCTAAGGATGCGTTTTGGTTCTCTGAGCCCTCTATCACTAGTTTTCTGTCTGCCAGTAATGAGGCTGACCACCCGGTGCCGCGACTTTGGCTTAGAGTTCTGTCACATGGAGGAATTTTGAGCGTAGTGCCCTTAGCCTATGCGGGAGACTGGCATCTAGAGCATGTAAATGTTTTAAGCTGTAGCTTATCAATAGTTACAGCGTTGTTTTCTTTATAATATGAATAAACCTTAAAACATCCTACACAGCCTAATTGCGGGAGGGGTGCGGGGGCACATGTGGAGAGCCGAAATCTTTAGACAGAGATATTAGCAGCACGGCATTGCCAAACAGCCTGGTGTACCGTCACGCTAGCTTATCGCAGCAGGTTTCAGAAGTGTATATAGGAAGCAACATCACAATGCATATAACAGGTTGGGCTGCAAGAGCCCTAGTGCAGAATAGCAGCTCTTCTTAACGGCTCGAAAGGCTGATTAGATTAGCTTTCGACTTAACTACGGTCTCGTCATACTATGTACTTTCAAAGGATATTGTGGATGGTAATGTGCTTCGCCATTCTCGTGGTCAGAGTATCATCACGTCTTGCTCCGGCCCGCGGGGCCATATTATTTTAGTGAGTCATTTACAGCCGATATAGGCACTATAGACGCGTAGCGTCACGGTGCATAGCAACAGGAATAGTATCGTTGCACTACGATTGTAAACTGCGATCCTAATATACGCATATTAGTTCCCTCCTGGCACCTCAAAAAGAAAAGGTGAAACGCTTTTATGTTTTTGCTAAGTGGAATACTCAATCTTGTAAATGATTCCTATTTCTAGCGCCAATTAAGCAAGCTTAATTAGTTTTCAAAGGTACGAATAAAGGAATTCTTGTAGGTTGAGAGACACCAGCAACAAGTAACCCGAAAAGACTGCCTTAATATCCAGAGGATGAAGGCAGCAAAATAGAATACGAGGTAACGATAGGGCTAGGGAAAGGGGATAAAGCGCAAGAAGCATGTGTACTTATAAAATAAAGCACGCTGAAGTGTCAACGGCGACCTCAGCAGCTACTTCACTTTCAAAACATTAAATGTCAGTGTCAGCTGTGTCACCCCAAGGTAAATGACGCCCAATGACACTGATGTACTCCAACCGCATTGCTTTCGACAGCTACAGCACGTCGAATGCGCAATTACACAACACTCTATAAAAAGTGTTCGGCTCACCGACAATGACGCCCAGAGTAATTGTCATCCATACGGCGGTGGGTGCGAAGGCCGAGGCTACTAGTCCTGTGAAGTTGAGTAGACACCCTGAGACAGCAATCTGGTAAGTTGACAGCTTCTTCTGGAGTACGGTGACGAGCAGACCTGGGCATTGTGGCAAGAAATGGTTGTGCGCTGCAAAATCAGTTAAGAATATTGCGCATGATGCACTGCAGAATGATCTGGATAGTCATCCTCATTAAATAAATTTATAGGATGTGTGTGTTAATTTCTTCATTGGCATGCAATCCATCAATTCTTTTAATGGCAGCCTTGCAATCAGCACCACTTTAAATTTCGAAGCACCTGCACTCTGTATCGGTCATTTATACCTCTGGCACAGTATTGGAGTTAATACTATCTGCTTCAGGAAGTCACTTGGTTCATGGGCCGCAATTGCTTTTCCAAAAACTGAGCTTGTAGATGGTAAAGCCTTAATGAAGGCAACAACAACGTGAGTCCTACAAACATTGAAACCGCGCAGCCATTATGTTGACGTGCATGAGAAAGTTTTGGACAAACCGGAAGGCACATATGCAAGGAACAGGATGAAGTGACTCGTTGTGTTCCTTTGGTGTGTCTGTATTTTATCTTGAAAATACAGCAACTTCCATTTACTGTATTTTGGGTGTAGTGCACAATGGGTCTTAGGCGCTATACGTCATATTTGCCACTAAAGCTCTGCGTATGTGTGCATCACGTTTGCTACGTTTTGTTGCTGTTGTGAGCCCTTCACGTGTGCCATTAGTTGGTGAAGGCCTGGTGCACATCTGGCAGTGTCTGCTTTAGGCGTTCCGGCTAGCATTCACTATGCAATGTACTTAGTTGCAGGACCCAGGTTTTCATACGTTCCGTGCTCATTTGCTGGACTCGAATGACGATATTCGCTTTGCTGCTCTCGGTGTTCTACAAGGCTCCTCAATATAGGAGTGAGGAACAGCCAATTAACAAGAATTCAAAGACAATACCTAAAGCAGTGGGGATAGTTCAGCAGCTAATTCAAAGAGTAGATTTAACATTGTATAACTGTGCTCCATGAACATTCTCTTCGTAGCATCGACTTATTTTGCCCGTTGGTGGAACTAAATAATTGAGCAACGCCAATGGAAGACACGAGAAGAGGCGAAATTTACGGAGTGCTCCTTGTGTTTCTCGTGCGATGTATTTTTCTTTGTATACTTGCACAATTGATTACACAGCTTTGTAAAAATAAACAGTGAATGCATTAAGCGAGAGTTTTGCTTCTGTTCCTCAGTAAATTGATAAAAGTTTCACTCTGCTCTTTCCTAGCCCTGTCGCTATTCGATTAAGCGTTAATACGTAACTTTCTTTCTTCTTCAAACCATTGCTTCATTTGTTCCTCGAGAAAATTATACATAAAGTGTTCGAAAATGTACTCAACATTACGACTGGAAGACCGCCGAGTCAAATAGCATTGAAATCAAATTAAACGGCAAACAGAACGTTAATAATAATAATAATAATAATAATAATAATAATAATAATAATAATAATAATAATAATAATAATTTGTTCTGTCTACTGCAGGACGAAGGCCTCTCCCTGCGATCTCCAATTACTCCTGACCGGCACCAACCGATTCCAACTTGCGCCTGCAAATTTCCTATTTACATAATGTTTAAGAACAGCGCAAAGACGTGCACCGAACAACAGAATAGAGGATGCGACACACACAGTGCTGTGTGTGTCCCATTCTCTCTTCTGTTGTCCGGTACACCTCTTTACGCTATTTTTAATAAAACATGATGGAAAACCACCAACTCGCCCAATCTGCCGTGCTTCTTTCAAATTGCATCACCGCACATAATTTTCTACCGTGCTCGAATGCGCTTTCCTTAGCCGCCGTGATTGCTTAGTGGCTATGGGGTTGGTCTGCTGAGCACGAGGACACGGGATCAAATCCCAGCCACGGCGGCCTCATTTCGATGGGGGCGAACTGCGAAAACACCCGTGTACTTAGATTTAGGTGCACGTTAAGGAACCCTAGGTGGCCCAAATTTCCGGAGTCCCCACTACGGCGTGCCTCATAATCAGATCATGACCCATATTAAAAAATAAAAAAAATAAAAAAATGCGCTTCTCTTCTTTTGGCACCCATTCTGTAACCCTAATGTTCCACCGGTTATCGGTCCTACGCGTTACATGAGCTGATCAGCTCCATTTTTTTTCTCCTAATACCAATTAGAATATCGTCCATACCCGTTTGTTATCTGATCCAAACCGCTCTCTTTCTGTCTCTTAGTGTTATGCCTAGCATGCTTCGTTCCATCGCTCCTTGCGCGGTCTTGAACTTGTTTTGAACCTTCTTTGTTAGTCTTCAAGTTTCCATCCCATATGTCAGCACCGGTAAAAATCACTGATTGTACATCTTTATTTTCAATGATAATGGTAAGCTTCCAGACAGCAGCTCAGAGTGTCTACCGTATGCATTGCAACCAAGTTTTATCCTTCTGTTAATTTGCTTCTCAGGATCAGAGTCCCCTGTGACTAATAGAGCTAGATAAACGTACTCCTTTACAGAGTCTAGAGGTTGACTGCATGGTGATGCTGAACGCTTGTTCCCTTGCCAGGTTCTTGATCAATATCTTTGTCTTCAGCATAATAATCATGAACCCCACTCGTACACTCTCTCTGTTAAGGTCCTCAATCATTTGTTGCAAGTTGTCCCCAGCGTCGCCGAACAGCACAATGTCATCTGTAAACCGGAAGTTGTCGAGATATTCGCCGTTGATCCTCACCTCTAAGCCTTCCCAGTTTAATATCTTGAACACTTCTTCGAAGCGCGCAGTGAATAGCATTGGGAAGATTTAATCTCCTTGCGCTGACCCCTTTCTTTATAGGCATGTTTATACATTTCTTCTACAGAATGAAGGTAGCTGTGGAACCGTTGTAGATATTTCCCAAGATATGGATGAATGCCTCCTGTATTCCTTGATTGCGTAATGCCTATATGACTGCAGGTATCTCTACTAAATCAAATGCGTTTTCGTAATCTATGAAAGCCACTTAGAGAGGCCGATTGTACTCTGCAGATTTCTCGATTACCTGATTGATGATATGGATGTGACCCATTGTAGACTATCCCTTCCTGAAGCCAGCCTTTTCTCTTGGTTGACTAAATGTTGCCCTTATTCTATTGGAAATGATCTTGGTGAATAAGTTATACAATACTGAAAGCAAAGAAATTGGCTTATTATTTTTCAATTCTTTAACGTCTCCGTGTCGTCGATTAGTATTATGTTGGGATTATTCCAGTTCTTTGGCACATTTGAAATCTTGAGGCATTGCGTATGAGGGGCCGCATGCTTTTAGATCATCATATCTCCTCCGTCTTTGATCAAACCAAGTTATATTCCATCTTCACCGGCCGCTTTTACCCGGGTCATGTCTTGCAAGGCCTTTCCAACTTCATTGCTAGTTATAGAAGGAGCCTCTGCATCCTGTTCTTTACTACTTTGAATGGAGGTCGCGTAAATGCTCTGAGTACTGGACAGGTAGAAGCAGAATTGTTCCACTGCTTTTACTATATCTTTTAAATTGCTTATGATATTACGATGCTTATCTTGCAGTGCATACATCTTGGCTTGTCCTATGCCAAGTTTTCTTCTCACAGATTTCAAGCTGCGTGCATGTTTTACGGCTTCCTGGGTCTTTCTAACGTTATTAATTTCGCGTTTGCGTTAAGCCGGACTGCATCTATGCCTTCAGCTAGACCGCCCCAACGCGCTTTTCGAGCGGAGGTAGAACGCATCGAGGCTCTGCTGTTGAACGTAGACAACCGGATTGAGAAAAGTGGCTGGGCTGCGAGAGTACTTCGCAAATAAAAGAACATGGTGGGCGCGCAACGGCGTTGGCACAGTGCAGGAAGCAGGCAGCAAAGTATTCTAGCTTTATGGCTAGCAGACATGCGGGACCTATGCGGAAGCACGGAAGCGGTATGCAAGCAAGGGAGTAAAACTGGTTCTCTACAGTCTGCATAGTATGTCACTTTCGGCGAGTTGTAATGGCGGCGTTTTTTTTTTCAGTTTCGGCATGAAAAACATCGATTTCTGCGCGCGATTTCAGAAGCGCACAATATTAATTCAAGTGCAAAATTTTCCACAGAGGTATCTGTATACGTCTAAATGAAGTACAAGGAGGCGTTTTACGTGCTCCATATTTCGTTGCAGTTGGACTTTAACAAAGATAAAAATTAAATAGCTGCAGTCAATTACACGAAGATAAACTGCTCGAAGCTCGAACTCGAAGCCACAAGTTTTTTCAGAATATGCTTAAGAAAGCGTGAAATATACCTAAGAACAGTGAGTAATTACGACCACGGTAGCCCAACGCACCCTCTAACCTAAGAACATCTTGTATGCCTCCAATTTTGTAGACAGTCACTCGCAGATATTTGCCAGTAATACCAGAATAATAATAGTGAGTACTTAAGGGAAGTTTACTAACTTCAAAACATTCAGCCTCTCCCCCTAGTTAACGAAGCTAAAAAGCTCCCTTCTATGGGCGTGTTAGCTTAAATATCGCATTCCCAAAATAAAAGAAGAGGCTATGGCTTAACTTAGATCCGACCCAATCTTTATACGTTAGGCAGATGCGGTGGTATATTCTATTATTTTTGATTGAAACTATCTCCGGTATACCTCATTGGTTATGGCATGCTTTACGTTAAGATACATCGCGCATAAGCGCACAAAAGAGCTAAATGTGCCCTTCCTTCGCGTCAACGTTCCTGTTGTGTGTGCTGCGGTGGAGCGCGGCAGAGTGAGCGTAGTGGGTGCAGAATGCTGTGCTCTTCAGTGCTGTGCTATCTGCCGTATTCGCTTCCACATGGTTAATGCGCGCCTTCAGGGAAAGAAAAAATGCATTCCATTCGGCGCCTCTCGACGCAATAGTATGACAACCTGTTCCTCTCGAAAATGGAGCAATAATCCAATTACGCTCCGCTACCAATCGTCTTGAGTGATTGGTAGAAATCCGTCCGCGTTGCAGCTGTTCTTATATTGTGCAGATACGAAGATATTGATGTCGAATCAGCGAGACGCAAATTAACAGAAACGTTGGCAAATACGAAGCAGCGAAGTGTTACTCTTAAGTCAACAGGGCCCTATAACGTAAAACTATTCCTTAATCTTTTTATTCCAATGTACTGACGTCAAATTTGCGTAACCGCCGACGCAAGCATCGGGTGGTCACCGCAGGGCTCAACCGACCAATCAAACGCTCTCCTCGTTCATAGGAGGTCACTTTTGTTTGCTTGAAAAACGAATAAAATTGCCGGCACTGGACGGCTTGTCTTATCTAATTGGCTCACAAGAGGCGAGGAGCACGCTCAAGTGAAGAGGGATTTGATGGGGCCGAGCCACTGTACTGAAAATCGATAACCCGATGAAGAGGGTGGTGCCAGAGTCTGCAATTGGTCCGTTTTCCCTTACTTAGCTTGCGGTGGCTGGTCGACAATCGCGGCGCCATGCAACGGAAGCTTAAGAATGACGCTAAAACGGATCCTCAGAAAAGAAGAGTTGGCAGAACGAGGTCGTAAAAGTACCGAAAGTGCTCGAAAACGTTACACGGCTACGCAAAAAGATTTATCACACGCAAATAAACCCATGTTCTCCGGTAGGTGCGAGAACCAGTGACTGAGCGATCGGCGGCAGCCATCTTTTATTCCTTTCGGAATGGTGCAGCCTGCTGCTATTCAGAAAAAAATTCAGTTTTGTTCGGCATATTGACTTTGATATTGGCATATTCGGCATATTCGGCATATTGACTTTGACGCAGTGAGTTCTTGCGGTTTTGTGACGTCGCGTGACAGGCAGGTGAAGTGGGTGCAGCCCGAAAACTTTTGACCAATAGCCGAGGGCCGATGGCGAAAAGGCGTCGAATCAGAAATAACTATTTTTCTTTTGTTCCGTCAAATCATGCAAATCAGTGTGCACACGTCATATCAGATGGGGAGCTATCGCGGTTTTCGTGACGTCGCGTGACAGACAGGTGAAGTGGGCGCGGTCCAAAAAAGGTTTTGACCCATCGCGGACAGCTGATTGCAGAATTGAAATGCAAAAGTTCGGAATAGTTTTACGTTACAGCGCCCCAATTTCCTCCGCCTGACCGCTCTTCACCTTACATTGAGACTTAGTCCCTCACAAGCAGTTCCTTTTTGATGCTTCTCCAAGAAGCCATGCTTTAATCATACGGTTATGCAGACCGCTAATAAATACTTGGAAAGTGGTAGCAGGTGTATATTGCATTGTATGAGAACCGTTGCTTTTGCGTGCGTTTAAAAGAATACTCGGCCGTCTCCGTATGAACTTATGCTGCTTCGTCCACCTAGAGTACCGTATGGTGCAGGTAGGGTACTGCGCAAGAGGTGAAGGAGAATGCACGTGCAGTAGCGCACTTTGATGGAAATCAGTACCAGCACGGCTAAGCGCTCGTTTCCTTGCCAAAATGTACTTGCAGGAGTGGCTGAAAGCGTTCAATACGTTATAGTTAAAATGTAACAATAGAACGCACATAATGTGTTCAAGTACTGGCCTTCGGAAACGCAGAAACGAAGCACAATTGCGAGATGTAAGCCGAAATAGTTTGGAGTCAGTGGTCAATATTACGAGTGCGGAAAAAGAGTGCAAAGTGTCCGTTCTGTGCGTTGTGCTGGGATTTAGTTTATTTCTCTGCGTCAGTTTGCCTTACACCTGACAAGGGCAAGACGACAGCAAGCAGTGCGTCCTCACTGCTGTCCGACAGGCCACAGCAAACGGATCGTCGGGTCATCCGTTTTAGTTTATTGCGCTGTTTTGACAGGTGCTAGAGAGCACATGTAAGCACAGCGAAATAAACGGGCTGTAGAAGCAATACAATAAAGGAACTTAAAAGTATATGACTCGACAGTACAACAGATGTGGCCGTTCGAGTTTTAGTGAGGATGCACTGCTTGCTGTCATCTTGTCATCGTCAGATGCAAGTGGCGAAAAAGGTATTTGCCCATGTCCGCCAAGCTGTCACAGAGCGGAAAAAAACAGGAAAGGCATAACAATAAGTTTAATACGGTATCGAAGCCTTATACCCTTGCCAAGCAATCGGAGACTCTACCGCAATGCTAACAGTTTATTTTTCATGAATGGTATTTATTATTGTAATCTGCAAAACCAACAGCACCTTCTTAGCAAACAAGTTACAATAATGACAGACAAAATAACACAAACACTCACTAAATGTGCATAGTTCCGTATGGCAACGTCACATGCACTGTTCATATTTTCAATGTAAATTACTTGACTGAAATGCGCATCCAGCTTTTGAAGGATGGTAAAAATAAGCACCTCTCCCAGATGGAGTACCTGCTTGGTCAAATGTCACCTTCGTCCCAAATATGTTTCAGGCGTACATCCAATAGAATGAAATGCCGCCTTGAAGAAACCACCAGTTCAGCGTGGTATAGTCCATCAGTTGCACTTTCGACAAACTGCGCATTCCCATGAGAACAAAAAAATGTCGAAAGGTACATTTGCAGCTCAGGTTGACAGCAGGTATATTATTGCATAGTATGAGGATAGATGTCCAATCTTTTCTCTAGAGTCCATTGGATAACATCCGAAAACAGAATGGCGTGTTTACAGCTTAAAAAATATTGTTCAGTTGTCTCAGGAATGTCACAAGAACGGCAGCTAACAGAAGACACAAAGAGAGCCTTTTTGGGCATCCACGTTTTTACCGGTACGGTTTCACCACGAAGTTTATAAAAGAACGTTTTGCAGTGAGTGGATAGATTTATACGTTTTGCTAACACGCTTTAATAAATCGTAGCCTGGCCTATCAGTGTGCAGTGATCAGTAAAAAGGAGACGGAAAAAAGCATCCATAATATTTTTTGTATATATATTATAATATTCCACACAACACTCAGCACAAGTACAGAGTGGAAAACGGAACTGTTAAGAAATGCACCACAAAGTAAACTTCATTTATGAACCCTCACAAGCACGAATGTGAAGAAAAATTTGAAGAAACGACTGAGTCTTGTAAAATATTGAAGTCTAACCTGGGTGAATGATCAGATTATTGGATGCGAAGTATCGCAAGGAAAGAAAAAAAGAATATTTGCCAGCATGGCGCTAAGCCATGCTGGCCCGCACTAACTGACATGAAACAGGATGCACCAAAGTCCACTCATGGGCTCGAAAATGGAAGAGCATAGGAAATCTGCAAAAATTCGATGAAAGCCTTGTTTGGAAAGCCTGGCACAGTGAATCCCCTGCACTACTTAGTACATTTTTGTTGCCAAAAGCTTTTGGATGCTTCAGGTTTTCTGAAAATAGAAAGGTTGTGGGAAAAAATTCCACTGAGCGTAACTTTTAAGGGTCGAAACTCTTTCGTTCTAATCGTTGGCTTAATTTAAATGCGTCTAATGGCACGCCAAGGTACTTCAGTGGAACACGGTTCCATGTTATCCCATCGGGAAAGTCCCTCTTTACTTATAATAGTAAGCACTGACTGCAAACTGTGATGGTTTCTACCGCGTAATTTTTGTTGATTTCGGTGGTTCGGAAGATCAGTTCCTGTACATTTTACGTAAGTTGTACTCTAACCTTTTATCTATACTGCATTTAACGCCTATAACCACTACTAAACAAATCTTGTGTTAAATAAGCGCGCTCTCGGCCGAGCTGGAGCTGATTAACATCGATGTGGCTAGATTCTTGTTGTTGGCGCAGAATCCTACTCAGTACATTTGAAGGAACAGCTCCGTGCGTATTTTAACCGTTATGCTCTCAAGGTAGCTTGAAGCTCCGCGAGATGCTTCTTCCTGGAGAAGTTCTCTCATATGGTATCTGCCGTACATTGACGAAGTAAAACAGGGTACGTTGGATGCACCCAAAAATAAGTATTAAGCGATTCGTTGGACGTATTTTTAATAATGTTCGCGCGTACGTCTGACGTATCTGTGTCCATTTTCGTCTGATCTTTCTACATCCCACTCCGCCTCCTACCCCCCCCCCCCCCCCGTCCCTCCTGTGTGGTAGCAAATGGAATGCTAATTCTGGTTAACCTCCCTGCCTTTCCTTTCTTTCATCTCTCCCTCTAGACACTAAAAAAAGAGGGCATTCTTCCATTACGCGTTCATTTCCGATTTCCCATGTGGGCAGAATTTATAGACAGGCTCTGGCCTCGTCCCCAACCTTGTGTGTTTTTTGTTGCGAGATAACATTTTATGTTGCTTTTTTGTAGTTATTCTGTCAGATCTGAAAAAGAAAACTTTATTTCAACATGTCAATGCAAAGTCGTGAAACATTTAACGCTTACGTAAATAAAATTGTAAACAATCAAGCCTTTATGAGGGATCCCAAAATTCGCGTCATTCATTGTAACGCGAGTGCTTGCCCTGTGCAGACCAACGAAGACGGCGTTATACAACCCGAATCACTCGCTTTTCGCTATACATGCTTTGCTGTCATGTGAATCAAGAACGTTGAAGTAAACGCAAAAAACAATCAAGGAATAAATTTTGCTTAGTTTTGCGTGCAAAAACCGCAATTCGTCTACACGTGCAGCGGCACTCAGGAATCGTCTTGACAACGTAGGTTTTTTTATCGCGCACCCCATGCGCAGTACGCGGACATTTTTGTATTCCGACTTCATCGAAATTCGGCCACCACGTCCGCGCTTGGATTTCGTGCCTTCGGGCTTAGCTGAATGTTCACGCACTTTTGTTGGCAACGGATATAGTGAAATCAAATGAAATGATCTTAATGTGTCAGCATTCAGACAGTTAAACGTGCCAATACAAGTGCACAAAAGAGAGTATCTAAACTGAATATTCCACCGGGACCCTCAGTCGCGAGAACTTTGGTACGTGAAATTGTAGAACATAGTCGGGAGCATATTACTGTGGGCAATCATACATTATATACTTGATATTTGACTCTATACAAGAGTGTATTCGCATTGAAGTACTATTCAGTGTTTGATTGCATTCATAACTTAAGTCCGTAAATTTCTGCTCCTCCACAATTTTAAATGAATAGTCTTTTAAATTAGATAATTACAGGCATCAATTTGTGGCTTCCCTTTCGTGTACGAGGAACAAAAACAGTTAATAGCTGATAGCGTTTATCTAAAATTGTACCAGTGATTTATATTTAACCGACATACAATTTCTAACATAGCAATAGAACAAAACCTAATATGAATATTTTTTTAAATACGCAAACGAGAGGTAGTGCTTCGTAGGGTAACACATTCAAAAATCTAAAAATATGTTATAAGGGTAAAGAAGCGTACGTAGGGAAGACGCCTCTGGGGGGCCAATGATATTGCGAGTTAAGCACTTCAGATTAAAGAGAGAGGAAAAAAATAAATCAAAGGCAGGGAAGTTAACCAGGACTGAGCATGGTTGGCTACCCTGCACCGAAGAAAGAAGAAAAAGGGGAGGGGAGACTTAGTGAAAAGAAAGTCCACTTGCAGAGGTCTACAACGTATGGACGGCTCCCTGTTCTCTATCCCAAGCGACCGATCAGTACAGCACCCTCCAGAAATTGGAACAGCACTTTCGTGGCGTTCTGCAGGTGTGATATATGTGCGGTCACGTTTCCAAAAGCTTTGCCAATGAGAAGAGTCTTCCGTCTAGCAGGTTCAGAACTATGCAGAGGTCATGTTTTTTTGTGTTTAAAAGACAGGCTAAACAGCACTGTCTGAAATAGGACATAGTCGCGAACATAGTACGGTGTGTAGTCATACATTATATACTTAATATTGTTGACTGGCACTCGGGAGGCATGTATAGTCTCCTCGACACCACAGGCAACATCTGCATAATACTCGAGGTTAATAATTATGCAGATTTTAAATGCAGATAGATCCTCGCTCTTCATTTCTCTTTTCTTATTATTGGTGAATAATTGGTCCGGAAAAAACAGGTCAACTTAAGGCAGTAAGGGTAAAAGCAGACAAATTTACGCTGGTACTTGCAAACAAATATGGAGCCTTAGACCAGCGAGATGATTATGATGACATAGAGGTAATGAATGGAATCGTAACGAGGCTGGCTTCAGAGGCAGCAATTGAAGTGGGACGCAAGACACCAAGGCAACCAGTAGACAAGCTCTCCCAAGTAACAAAGAACCTAATAAAGAAACGACAAAGAATGATAGTGTCCAACTCAAGAGGTAACATAGAATTCGCTCAACTGTCAAAACTGATCAACAAAGCGAAAATAAGCGATATTAGAAATTATAACGTGAGAAAGACGGAAGAAGCCGTAAAAGATGGACGCAGTCTGAAATCAGTGAGAGGGAAACTTGATATAGAACAAACCTAGATCTATGTACTGAAAGATAAGCAGGGTAATAGCATCAGCAATCTCGAAGGTATAATAAAAGCTGCGGCAGAATTCTATACTGACCCGTACAGTACCCAGGAGAATCAGGAGTACTCTATTCGAAACAATAATGAACAGCATACAGAAACTACTCCTATAACTATAGATGGGGTCCGAAGGAACTTGCAAAGCATGAAACCGAAAAAACTGGCAGGAGAAGATGGAATAAGAGTCAATTTAATCGAAGATGAAGGAGACATAATGCTAGGATAACTGGCGGCTCTCTATAACAAGGTTTTTATCGACTGCAAGGGTCCCAGAAAATTGGAAGATTGCAAACATTATACCAATCCACAAAAAGTGCGACGTTAAAAAAATGAAAATTTATAGGCCCATTAACACACAACCAATATTATATAAAATATTTACCAAAATAATACCCAATAGAATAAGGACAACACTGGAATTTAGTTAACCAAGGTAGCAGGCTGCCTTCAGGAAAGGTTACTCTACAATGGATCACATCAATGTCATTTATCAGGTCATCGAGAAATCCGCAGAGTACAATAAGCCTCTCTATCTGGCTTTCACAGATTGTGAAAAATCACTTGATTTAGTAAAGACACCAGCTGTCATAGAAGCATTGCTTAATCAAGGAGTACAGGCCACTTACATAAATACCCTGGAAAATATCTACAGAGATTCCACAGCCACCTTAATTTAACACACGAAAAGTGTGAAGATACCCATAAAGAAAGGGGTTAGACAAAGAGAGACAATCTCTCCATTGCTATTCACTGCATGCTTCGAAGAAGTGTTCAAGCTATGAAACTGGGTAAGTTTAGGAGTGAGCATCGGCGGCGAATACCTCAGCAACCTTCGGCTTACCAATCATCATCATCATCATCATCATCATCATCGTCATCATCGTCGTCGTCGTCATCATCATCATCAGTCTGGTTACGCCCACTGCAAGGGCAAAGGCCTCTCCCATACTTCTCTAACTACCCCGGTCATGTACTAATTGTGGCCATGTTGTCCCTGCAAATTTCTTAATCTCATCCGCCCACTGTAGGGGTTGGGGACGGACTTCGGGATGAAAACTAAACTTGGGAGTGTTTATTTTACATTATATACAGAGAGGTGAGAGTCAAGTAACAGTCGCACAGTCATTACGGGCCGGCAGCAACTCGGACGCTGCGGCCCGCGGCAAGAAGTTCGAGAGAGGTCAATCAGGGAATCAGGGAATGCTCTGGTCTCTCTGGAGTGCTTCTTTTGAACCCTTCGAGGACTGAAAGTCGCGTCATGTTCCGCCAATGGGAGAGCCCGCTCAGATGACGCCATTTTCGGCCAATGGTAGGCGCCCATGCGATGGTGTCATACCCGGTGAAGAGAGTCGCCGCTTGGTCCCCCTTGCTTGATCGCTTGATCCCCCTTGCCTTGCTGACTAGCAACTCGCCGTCACAAAAGCCAGGTGGGGGCGACGCTGCCAGGCCTTCCCGGTACATCGCAGCCGTCTTGTTTCGGGACCCACTTTCCTTGCAACAATGCCGGGCTATCCCTTCGTTTTCTGGAAACCTCAAGCATTGAAAAGCTCCACCGGCGGCACACGACCTGGGGGCCGCCAACTTGTTTGCACGTGTCTTGCCTCAGGAATGTGGCATTCCTCAATTAGCTGTGCTGCGATTCGATGTGGTCTGGGGAACTCGAAATAGCCTCAGGAAACGGCGCCATATCTAACGCCACCTAACTTTCTGCCGCCCACGCTACGCTTTTGTTCCCTTGGAATCCAGTCCGTAACCCTTAAGGACCATCGGTTATCTTCCCTCCTCATTACATGTCCTGTTCATCGGCTTACTGATGACATTGTTCTATTCAGCAACACTGCGGACGAGTTACAATAAATGATTCAGGACCTTAAAAGGGAGGGTGTAAGAGTGGCGCTGAAGATTATTATCCAGAAGACAAAGATAGTGATAAATAATCGGGCAGGGGAACAAAAGCTCATGATCGCAAGTCAGCCTCTAGAGTCTGTGATGGAGTACGTTTTCCTAGGTCAACTAATCACAGGGAACCCTGACCATGAGAAGGAAATTCGCAGAAGAATAAAAAGGGATTTGAACGCATACTGCAGACATCGTGAGCTCCTGACTTGGAGCTTACCGTTATTATTGAAAAGAAAAATATACAACCAACGCATTTTGCCGGGGCTGACATATGGCGCAGAGACTTACGAGGAGACTGTCTACGAGGAGACTGATGAAGAAGCTTGAGAACAAGTTAAGGACCGCGCAAAGAGCGATGGAACGAAAAATGCTGGGCAGATCTTATTTAAAAGACAGAAAGGGAGCGCTTTGGATCAGAGAGCAAGCGGGTATAGATGATATTCTAATAAAGATTAAGGGAAAGAAATAGTGCTGGGCAGGTCATGTAATGCGCAGATTAGATAACCGTTGGACCATTAGGGTGACAGAATTGGTACCAAGAGAAGGGAAGCGCAGTAGAGGACGGCAGAAGACTAGGTGGTGCGACGCAATTAGGAAATTTGCGGGTGCTAGCTAGTTGGAATCGGTTGGCGCAGGACAGGGGTAATTGGCAATCGCAGGGAGAGGCCTTTGTCCTGCCGTGGACATAACTAGGCTGCTGCAGCAGCTGCTGCTGCTGATAATGATGATTTGCTGTAGTTTAGGCGTTTTATTTGCGTCGTTCAGTACAAAAGATCAATGTGGGTGATTTCGAGAAACGTGCCATTGAATTTATTGCTGCCACAAAATATTAGATAAAAGCTTTAAGCATAGTATGATGCGTTCAAGGACATGTGAATATATTAATGTAGGAGGTAGTGATCAGATAAGTTGTCATGCGTTTGACTACGACAATAAGAGAATGCCGTTGGGAGCACCAAGTCATCCTCAAACGAGACGCAGCGAAGCGCAGTAGCTATACTGAGTTCTTCAACTGCAACATCTAGCAGCCCTTGCGGTAGCAATATGACGGTCGAAGTGCAGGCGAGAAAGTTCGATTTTAATGTGCTCGAACATGAAACAACAGCTCTAGAAAGCGAGACAATTGCGTACCAGTCAAATGCAGCATCAGTGAATGTATGGTTATCGGCCAACTGGCTGTCTGGCGGCTTGCAGCGAACTGGTCCATAAATGCCACGTAGAACAGGCCACTGTTCTTGTTGATCATCGAAGCGAGCATAGCCAACAGTGCCGACAGCGGCAGCAGCGCCCAGCAGCTGTCGACCACGACGTTCTTGTGCCCCATAACTTCTCCAGCCATGGCGGACTGAGAGCGGCGGTAGCCTGCGGGTTAACACCGATCCGCTTTAGACTAGTCAGAGAAATATGGTCTGTTTTAAAATTTTTAGCTTTATTATGCCTAGCTTTAATTAATTTGGTCGCTAGGTCGCTTGGTCGAAGTACAACGAGCGGGCATGTACAACGAATGTCTAAGAGGTAGACTCGGCGCACGTGCGTATAGCTTTCATATTGGCAGACGCTTTCTTGTACAAGCAGTTAAAGGGTGTCGCGATTTGTTTGTGTTGAGAAGGAATGAACTATGCTGTGGCATCCTGCCTTGCCAAGCATCCGCTTACAGTGGTTTCCGTTCCTGACGAGGTCACAGGCTGATTTCGCATAAACATATAAATCACCGTCGAGGACAGAGCGATACAGCTTTGCCAAAAAGTAAAGTATTTCGTGGAAATGCTGTTTACCGTGTTTTGGGCCTATAAAGAATGAATGTTCATCGCACAATTCCTCTTATCAGCCAGCGTGTGCCATGTTTCTTTAGAAAAATCACCTTCTGATTTCCACTACACTGTATTTTAGACTCTGCGTCAACCAGGATGTCTGATGTATTCATTGATTCGTTGATTTTTACGACCCAGAGCAACACAGAGGCCATGTGAGAGACTTCGTGGTGGAGGGCTGCAGAATAATTTTGTTGCCAATGGTTATTTAACTTGAACAATGTTTAGGCAAACGACCTGAAATATCTGGAGCCGTGTCTTGAACCAGTTTTCTCATTTCGCCTACTTCTTTTTGTATCATTCGTCGCTCCGTGTGGTTCATTTCGGCAATAGCGGTGGCGCGGCCTCGTCTGAGTCAATAAGAGCGGGCGAAAGGAGTATAAAAAATACATTAATTCTAGTGTATCGACAACACGATATGTGTATCTAACAGTGCATTCATGTAGTCAATCATGTGCTTACGTTATGACGTGCCCACATGCAGCTATACCACAGCCTTTAAAATTCTCCGTTATACAATCTGCTGCCGTAACGCCCTGCCATGAGGCAGTCGGTGTTTGTGCACGAGTTGTCTGTATACAGACCCACGCGACGTCTCACGGCAACTGCTTGCTGTAGCTGATCATTCAGTGCATGAACATCCCGTCATGGTGTGAATAGTATGATTACGACATCCGCGTTAAACAACACCGCTGGATATATTTAATTTCTCACGGACTGAACTCAATAATGCAAGCGGAAACATCTAGCTGACATCGTCAAAGTGTGTCAGCATCGCGTTCGATGCAACAAAATACACGGGATGGCTTATCATTTTTTCGCGGACGCCCCAAATGGCAACCGACACATGAACTCGCAAAAAATGCTCTTACGCTAGCACTGATCGTGGCGGCCATTACCTATATTGGACATATCATTAGCGAAGGTTCTCTGCCAATGTAAAAGAGCACTTACGAAAAAAAAGCATTGTGAATTTGGCGCAATGTTTCTGCGAAAACATCTCATCGTACTAGCATATTGAAATGTTGCAATCCTTTGAAAGACTGCATAGCAAAGTGGTCACGACCATCCTATAATCGACGCTGCTCAAGAAATGGCTTCAAGAAGATTGACGCTGTGTAGCTGCATATTATTACAGAAAAGAAATAAATGTGATGTGCATTCGG
Source organism: Dermacentor albipictus (assembly GCF_038994185.2). Classification (NCBI taxonomy): domain Eukaryota; kingdom Metazoa; phylum Arthropoda; class Arachnida; order Ixodida; family Ixodidae; genus Dermacentor; species Dermacentor albipictus. The sequence goes on from NC_091821.1 coordinate 15,846,725, forward strand.
AAATTATAACTTATGTTTCGTCGCTACAAACGGCAGTGCTAATGATATATAGGGGGGAAAAACAACATTACTCAGACCAACCTCAGCGATTCCGGACATCTCCTTTAGTACGCAGCTTTTACACCACATGGCATATGGACCTTCAAGATTCAAAATTTGCGCGATGACACATGCCGTGTACTGGGAGAAAATATAATACACATAATAATAAAAACAAAACAGGACCCCGCCAGCAGCTTTTAGCGCCGAATGCGAAGCGAGAATGGCTGATCTGATAATCGCCGCACGTAGAAGACGAACGACCAGCTATACTTTCGGACAACTTTCTGCGGCTATGAAGGGAGCGATACGGAGGCGAAACGCGCACAGGTGATAGCGCTTCTGAAAAAAGTGCCGTGTTTTAATCCACGTTAGTTTAGGCTGGGAAAGACAAAACATACCTTATTAGTAACATTTCAATAAAACATAGGGTAATGCCCTCCCCTTCAAGGCCTTTAGGGTATTGTGAAATAAATAAATAAATAAATAAATAAATAAATAAATAAATAAATAAATAAATAAATAAATAAATAAATAAGCACACCACTGAGTGGAACGGTTTAATTATTTTGCGGCGTTTCTCTACCGCGTCTGGGGAAGCGCGAAACCGTCGCACGTGGCAGCTGCGTCTCTTCAGAGTCCGTTCCCATAGCAACCAAAAACTCTGTCAAGCGCTGCCGGTCAACTTGGCGCGGTAACACATGTGCAGCGGTCACGTGCCCGTAGCTTTGCCTCCATATAGCCACAGATAGTTGTCCACGAGTATAGTAGACTGTGAATCGCCAGTTTTGCTCAATTGATAGGCGTCTAGATGCCGAGTGGCGCTTCGAGAAAGCGGGTGCCGAATCTCGCAAAATTTGCCTGCCCCCGCTCCTCTCGGTGTTTCGTGGCGATTTGCAGTAGATGTACGTATTTGTGGCTTTTTTTTTTCCTTTGTTAAAATAGATATGCAAGTCGTACGACCGAAACAATAGGTTTTTACGTTTTCGGAAACCTGACGCAAATGGATAAATTTACTGATCTCCGAGCCAAATGTGACGCGAATATACTTTTCGAGTTTATAAAACGCACTTGATAGCGTCAAGCTGTAAGCGATCGTTCGCACGCTCGTTGGGCGTTATAACCATGCGACTTCTACAACCTGCGCTGCCGCCCTCCGATTTCGTGTTCCATCTGCTGAAACTGGAGGCACCATAAATATTTGTGATGCTAAAGGGTTGCGCGCTCCCAGAACTGCATTGCTTTTCTGCCAGTCATCTGTAACAAAAACCGCGACGCCATAGGAGCCTCTAAATCGATAAACAGCAAAGTTATCGGCGTTTTTTATAGATTGAGGGGCTTCAGTGTCTCCATCACGAATTTCACCGGTTTCGTTTCTTCTACTTTATCCATGTCAACGCTGGTCTACCGTTTTCGCTGAGCAACAACCATTGACCATTTCTGTGTCATGTGAAAACGAATGCGACCACGATAGTAAATACTACTACTACTACTACTACTACTACTACTACTACTACTACTACTACTACTACTACTACTACTACTACCACTAAAACTATTACTAGTAATACTATTATTATACAGGAAGAAGAACAATGGAAGCTTTACGTCAGGTCCAACGCAGTGTTTGAGCATAAATGATGCGAATGTTCCTTTGAGTTTATAGAAAACATTTCATGTGGTAAATATGTAGCATGGTTGTTGATTTGATGCAGATTGACGGTGGAATCGACATTCTGTGGGCTACTTATCCTGATTTTTTCTTTCGTTTACCATAAACCGAATTTCCAATCTAAAATCTCCTATAGGCGAACTAGAGTGAACTCCGGGCTTGGGCTTACGTATACTGAGGGATAGTGATCCTGTAAATGCTATCGCACGGTCCTCTTTTTCCTCCCGCCACCCGGACCGCCGCTGACCGAGCGTCATCACGTCGTTGACAAGTGATATCAATCGTTCTTCTCGGTACAGAGGCTATGTTCCAATACTCGCCGTAAACGGCAAAGTATACCACTGAGCGCACAGGGGCCATCTTAAGCCTCGATCCAGTTCTCACGAAGACGTCTAAGTAGACAGCTTCGCGAAGACAGTATCGAAGTCAAAACGATGCAGGCCGTGGGGCAAGGAAAACTGAGGAGGGGCCCTGACGTCACTCTCTGTGAAGCTAAGTGAAGCCGGACGTTGGCGTTGCTCCGCCATCATGTGGGGCCAGTTCTCCTCTCTTGTTTACATTTCTCGCGAAACCTCGCCGCGCTGCGCGCAACCGGGCTGCTTGGACGCACTCGCTCCGCAGCAATACTAAACAAAAGGATGTAAACGCGATGTGTCATTGCATTAGCGTTGCCGAAGTCATGTTGAAAGAAGTTCAAAATTAACTTCGCAAATTGGGCCGTGTCATCGAATCCGCTGCTTTTACCGGCTTTCATGAGAATAAACATGCTTTAAAGGACAGCCAAATGAACTGTTCTCATCCACCACAGGTACTGGCCGCTGCCCAGTTCTTGCGTGTTTTTAAAAAAAGGTCACCTTTATCGCTGTCTTCTACTCGCCTTTCTTCATTTGGGCTTCCTGGGGTTCTCAGACAGATTTGCGAGCTAGACGTCTGGCGATACGAAAAAAAAAATGCACGCATCCTCACTGCACTGCAAGAATGCACTGGGTGCACGTATGACACACCGACCCACTTGCGAGCCATTTGGAGTTTATGAGCACAAACATTGATTTTCGCTGTGGCTTGAGGAATCGTCGTGCTTTATTGAACAAATTTCGGGTGGCCACGCATCACTACGACAGCGCGCCGGCGAGGGGGCAGAATGTAATTCCTAGCTCCGGGTTTAGATTCACTGACTGTGGCCTGAGGCGCCTTCTTCCCACGGTAAGTGAAACTTCACGGAACCAAAGTTTTGCGATAGCCGGCACACGCTGCAGAACAGTACGCGCGTAGAACCCGCCTACGTGCGACCATGGAACAGCCGTTTGCTCTGTTCGCAGGCGTGCGTTCTGTGGAGCCTTGCTCGCTCTTGCAGCGCATCCACTGACGTTCACTTCCCTGCGCTTCTCGCGCGCGCAGATAAGATACGCCTACAGTAGGGAGGATTCGTCCCTTGAGTCAAAGCAGCCGCTTCTTTCCCATCTTCCCGTACCTTTCTCCTCCTGCCTCGGCCTTCTAAGGCCTGCAGTATTCCTAAATAAATAAATAAATGAAGCGTCGACTGGCCAGCGCACGGTGCCGTGGCAGCAAAATGCAAATATTCTGCGTAACGCTTCTATCAGCACGTGTGTTGTGGTACAGCTGTGCAGCTGTGCATGAACCTGGAACGCGCTGTGCATAAAAGACATCGTGCTGTCACGAGTACTGCGAGAAACGAACATCAGTTGAGCAAGATGTGTTTTAATATGCACAAAAGAAAGTGGTTCCTGAACAGGAATGTTATAAAACCAGGACTATGCATTCTTGCATAACGTACGTTCTACGTGCCACAAATGCACCCTGCGCTGCTAAAAACAGGAATCACTGACCTGCAAGGCGTCCATTTTACAGATTCTGAAACGCATCGGTTTCCGCCTGCGATGACACGTTAGCATGATTCCGCGGGTGAGGACAAAATTTCCCGTGGGTATTCCTTCGTCCGTTGCCATTGCCGGGGCGTGGTACATTGCGTACAGCGTGCATGCGTGTTCATTTCACGTGCTTTAGTTCCTCCTGTCCCGCCTGGTCACAGCAACATGTGGGAGAGCATGGTCCAGATAGCAGAGCGCAACAAAACAAGGATACTAATGCAAACCTGCCCACACGGCGCCTTTGCCAGGCTACGAAACCTACGGAGCAACACGTGTCAGCGCACAGAACTATAACAAAGCCGGCAGGGTGGCCCGAAAGCATGGCCGCTACAGCAAAAGAAAAAAAAGGAATAAAGAAGAGAACCTACCACGTGACTTCCTCTACACTTTTCTCCTAGCGCGCAAAGGGGGTAGGGCCTCTCCTCAGTTTTTTTTCTTGCCTCCATGATGGAGGCTACTTTGCTGTCCTAACAAGATGGAGGCTGAGCAGGACGCTTTGAAAGCCGACAGGTAGGTTGTCTGCGTGCATGAAAACGTCGGCACGCTATCCTACGCCTTTAATGTAAGGTACCTATTATTTTTAATAGGTTCACAGGCGCAAAGACTTAAAGTACAGAAATAATTCGTGCTTTTCTCAACTTATTATTGTGGCCGCAAGGTGGCGTCATCTCTCAGAAGCGTCTTTCATAGTCTTCCAAACGGCTTGAAATGCGAATCACTCTGCAAGCGGCGAAGGTATTAATGTCTTGCGGACGGACCGCTATCGTCTACAGCAGTTATTGCGTATGGTCCGCTACAGGGCTTTCGCTTTAAAACCCACCTCGCCGCTAGCCACCATCTTAATATTAGGTGTAAACCTTCGCTGTAATTGCATTCTCAATGTAAAGTTAAAACCCGTTTTGGCTGCGTCACAGTGCAAAACTATCGCGTTAAAATGAACCGTCCTTGAAATCTCCGGCTCCAGCCTCCGCCATATCCAATGACACTCGCATTGCAACGCTAGTCCCCATTGAGTTTCGCTACCCTTCACAGAAGCAACAGAGAGAGAGAGAGAGAAAATATTTCAGAGAAAGGCAGCGAGGTTAACCAGAGAAGCAACAGCATAGCCGTGGATACTCATAGGATACATAAGGCGACACCTAGCACTTTGAAAGATTAAGTTTGTCACACAGATTTTCACCAAAAATCAATTTTGCTTAGCATAAACTATAACCGCAACTTATGCCACGTCACATCGGCTCGTTACCTTCCACCGTGTCGTGACTGAATTGGATAAAGCCATGATCGCGAGAAACACCAGCAACCACCACGAAACCGCGTCTCAGAAACATTACACACGTATATATATATATATATATATATATATATATATATATATATATATATATATATATATATATATATATATATATATATATAGTCTGCATTACTTAATCAACTTCTGAAATATTATAATTAGTAGAAAAGTGTCAACTAGAAAATTGTAGAGCGCCGTGAGAAACTCCTGATACAGCTTTCGATTCCTCAATACGTGCTAGATTAAAGTGGTTTTCCGAGCTTGAAAGAAGCCCACGAGCTTGTGGCATCAAGCAAAACCTAGGCGATCGAATCGATACGGCGTGAGTTCCACCCCCGGAGCACGTACTTCGGCCGGCCGCATGCTGCAGCTTGCAGTGTCATTGCTTGAAGTGCCTGCTGCGTCACGGCGGGAGGTGAGTCTTTTCCGATCGCGAGAAATCTACGTAGTTTCTGCGCACGCTAGGAGCGCCTTCCTTCTCTCTTAATCACCATGCGTGATTAGCAGCATTTAGGTGTTATTAGGAATGCCTTCACAGCCACGCCTGAAACAACATGGCAGACCTTGCCTAGAAACCAAACCTTTAGCTCAGTTCCCCGAAGGATAAACAGGTGCACTACTGAGGGCGAGTTTCCGGCGGAGCTTGGTTTCGCTCATGCAAAACCCAGATTCTCCCTTCCAAGGTAATCCAAACGCCAGCCGATTTATTCCCAGTGCCAGTGAATTTATTCCGAGCAGAACGTCCTTCAAGAACCTTCGAATTCCGAGGGCATGCAAAATTTTGTGAAAATGTTAGCAGTTGAGTACAGAACACTGAAGTACATGTAATTACCAGTGATCATCAGTATTTAGACCCTGTCTGCTGTATATTCAGAAAAAACAAGTTTAATGAATTTGATTCATAGAAACCACGATGAAGAAATGAAGACTACCACTGTCACACTGAACAAAGTGATTCGCGATCGCGAGTGACTCAACCCTACCATCTCTTACTTATAATATCTGAATTTCCCTTTTTATGTTGTTTCATTTGATAGCCATGACTATAAGTTGCTTAAATGTACGAGCACGTTGAACGGAACTTATCACTAGTGATGACTTATGACTGAGCATCATCAAATAACTAGGGTAACAAAAATACTCATGTATGACCTTTTAGATAATACCGCTGACTACTTTTGTGCCACAGTGCGTGCCTATGTCATTAAACGTATCAGCACTTCCACGTGCTATAACCGTATGAAACAGTCTTCCTGATAGCATTGCGTGCTTAACAAATCGTGACGCCTTTCGCGAAGAATTGCAAAGCTTCCTGTAGAAACATTGTATAAGGATGTTATTGACTTGCTTTCCTGCCCTGTTTTTCACACTTGTATTTTTGTATTTTTTGTGTGTATGAGTATATTACTGTGTTTACGTTGTCTAAAGCTTAGCCTAGACAAACATTTTTTTGAACTTTGCTTTACTTATCTTGTGACTGCCTGTATTGGTATTTATATTGTTTACTCCTGTTGAAACACTGACTTTGTGTCCCCCCTTACCCAATGCCCTTAAATGGGCCTGTAAGGCAAATATCGAGGCAGCGATGTAGAGAGCAGTGGGGCTCTCCCCCTCACCGCCTTCGTTCTTCTGAAGTGGTTTCCCTTGGTGACAACCGGCAACGTTCCAGGAAACTGCCGAACCCTTTCCGTGGGTCGAACTGAGGAGTCTGGGGGCACAGGGCACCCCGATGAATGTACTGGCAGCCTGCACAATTCCACATAACTGCTGCCGTGGACACCGCTTTATGCAGCTTGGACTTCTCCTGCTTCGGCGGAAGAAAGCGACGTGGTTTACGTCTGTTCCCGTCCTGCCTCGTTTGTGTCTACAATGGGACACCCAAAGAATTTAAGGCAGAGCAGGCCCATTCTTATAGAGAGAGTCACCACCAGCCGCTCTGTCGGTCTGGTGCGCTCTTCGGCTCCGCTACTGTAAACTCTTCCCCGTCACTTCAACGATGGACAAATTTCTTGAGCCTGTAGTGCTGCTTTGCCACAAAATCGCCAAAGGAGAAAAAGTCAACCAGCGGAATTGAACCAAACTGCACCTACATACAGATGGAGCCGTAGAGTTTATGTCGCTAGAGTGCAATTAGCGTATGAATACTCGCTGCGCTGCAATCAGGACTTTAAAAGTAACAAAATTTTAACACGCAAGCCGCATATTCTCATAATTATGGAAACTTGGCTTGACCCCGATATCTCCGACGAGGAAGTAACACCGCCAGGTTACGGAATTCATCGTAATGGTTCGTTCGCGCGGCGGTGCTGTTGCAATTATTTATCAACAGTCACTATTGGTGTCTAGGTTACCTGATATTCCTGCGATTGAGTGCGTCCTCATTAAAGTATATTTGGATGGGTACACTGTAATGGTAACAGGCTTCTACCATCCCCTACTCAATATAACTTTTTTCTCGAGCTTAATGAATTCCTTTGTTCTAGCAAAAGTTATTCTTGTATGTCCTCTTGGTTGGCGACTTCAATTTGCATTCGATCGACTGGAGTACCGATTTTTCTGAGCCCCTTTCTAGTGCTTCTGAACCTTTGCTTGACCTCGTAGTTTTCGTAGCTCAGTTAGTAAAAGAGCCAAGTAAAACAGCTTCAATTTTAGATCTATTCCTTGTAAGCAATGCAGTGCTCAGTCGTGATCCCTAAGTACATATTTTTGACGGAATATCTGATCGCAAAATGATATCTTTAACAGTTCAACTTGGCCGTCCGACTGAAACCAAGAAAAAAAGATGCCTCGTTCCAAACCTTTGCCACGCTAAGGACGTTCACATTTTGGACGCCATGGATAGGTTACTGGCTGATTTCATCCTTCTTTCTGAATCAGGCACGTGCTCCGTGGACGAGCTGTGGTGCTTCTTTAGGAACCTAGTCTTAAATTGCGCCAGGGACTTTGTTCCAATGAGACTAAGCATTCAACAGTGCACAAACTCATGGAGAACAAAGAAGATAGCGCGGCTGGAATGCAAGGCTAAACGAATAAGAGAATGGCACCGTCAGTATGCCACAGAGGGCAATGCCAGTAAACATTCCAACATACGTCTGCAACTAAAGACAAACATTAGAAAAGCAAAGGAATACTATCAGAACGACAGAAAGCTGAGCTAGTTGGTAAGGATTCATTATGCAAAATAGAAGTGAGGCGTGCAGACAGGACACAAGAGTAGAGAAGTGGACAACACGAACGCCGACTATCAACTGAAGGAGGCACTGAGGCGAAAAATGAAACAGGACACAAAACTCATCTGCGCATGCTCAGGAATGGTAACACCACGTGTCAATCGGGTACACGTGCTGGTCTACATGAGAGATAACTGTTAAGGCACCTAATCTCTTCCTTACGTAAAGTAATCGAAGGCTTGCGTGCGTGAGTCAGCCTTCGATATATATATATATATGTATATATATATATATATATATATATATATATGTGTGTGTGTGTGTGTGTGTGTGTGTGTGTGTGTGTGTGTGTGTGTGTGTGTGTGTGTGTGTGTACTATGACACCTGCGGTATTCGGTTATCAGGCCACTTTCACCACTACGATAATTCTTTCATGCCACTTATCGAAATAATTAGTGAGTACAAATTAATAAGTTGTTTAGTTTTCTCATTGCTGGTGTCAATATCGAAGGGAAAACAGTTATTCCTTCGTAACACACCCTATTCAGTCATTTTACTCGCGCTTCCTTTGGCGTAATGAATGTTTCCACGCTTTAATCACAATGCCCGAAATAAGAAAAACGTTCCAAGCGACTGCTCGCCTAGGTACCGCGGCAACAGTGGTCCCAAAAGTCATTTGAAGGAACTAACTCCAACCGTTGCCAGAAGCGGCAAACGGCTGGTCATTGCCTAGGTTGTCGCGACGCGTGAGAGCGCAGTCACGCAGAACTTGTATTTTGCACGCTAGGTGCAAAGCGCGGAAAAATTACTTGTGCTGGACACATATATCGATGAAAACGAGTGGACAGGTTGTGCTAGGACGCGATATCAGTTATACCATTGAAGTAAATATGTGAATTCAAAAAAGAACTCTTGCTTAATTAATCTTCTCTAATCAGCCTGGTATTTCTAGCACACAAAATGATCTTAGCGGCGTAAGAGCATTGATAACCGAACATGGTAGGTATCATAATCGTGTATTGCACCTAATATTTGGCTAAACTTAAGTCGGACACCTTGCATACGTTGTTTATGAAAGCATTTCTAGCTGCAGGACCATTCGAACTTGTTAGGCAACATGAATATATAACTTGGGCTGCTGAGCACGAGGTCGCGGGATTGAATCGCGGCCACGGCGGCCGCATTTCGATGCGGGCGAAATGCGAAAACACCCGCGTACTTAGATTTAAGTGCATGTTAAAGAACCCCAGGTGGTCAAAATTTCCGGAGTCCTCCACTACAGCGTGCCTCATAATTAGAAAGTGGTTTTGGCACGTAAAACCCCATAATTAAATTTTTTATGAATATATAACCTGTTTGAGACTTATGGCTCATCTTGTCAAGATAACAGGTCTATAGGCCTAAGGGTTCCCTTTTTTATCAGTTAGCGAAAAACAATGTTCACTTCCTTCCACTGATGATACAAACAATAAAATATAAGCCCCTAATAAAATATAAGTGTCTGATAAAATAATTGAAAAAGAAACAGTTATCTTTTTTACTTGCCTTTCTCAGTGGTTCTGCTATCGGCGGCACCAGGAAAGGTCACTGTAGTGTATGTTACTCACCGGATTGCATTAGCATATCCGGAGCTAGCGCATGGGGAACGTCAAAACTCGATATTGAACAGCGAACTAATCCTCGGCATTTACCTTAAGTCAGTTGATGTCGCCTTATATTGCTTCAACAGGTAGCCGTAGGAGAAGAAATCGCCTGTAAGAGCCGGCAATGCTTCAAGCTCGAGTTTTACGGCACACCGACGCTGAATGAGCGCTCAATTTTCCACTCCACAGGGGGGAACTTGTGCGACAAAAATATGGTGAAAACAAAACTAGAGAGAGGCAGGTGCTGGCCAGGTGGCTAGAGCAGACTATATGGAAGCGGGGACCTGGACAAAGAAAAGATAATATATAGCCTTTAGACCGAGACAGCATAGCGACCACGGCTTCGGTAGGTACAAGGTGTTCGGCATTGCCAACATTCTGTGAGTCATTCTTTGTACTAGTGGGGCGCTTGCTGAAAATCAACAAATCAGCCTTAGTAAAACTATGTATATTTATATTTTTTTGGTCCCACAGTATGTAGCGCAATTATTCGAGAGAGTTTTGAAAACCCGTCTCATGGTTTTATAGCCAAAATGGACGAGAAGTTACATTCCACCCTCTGTTTACAATATGAGGTAAGTAAAACTTGTGCTACGCTGGCTTGTCCGCTCCAAATACGAATAGAGAAGCATTTTTACTAGAGATTAACGTTTGGTTAGGCCTCGTTCGATGCGGCAATATATTGCTTTTTACTTGTTTTTTTTTTACGTTGCTCTAAACATCCAAGTGCTGTCATGGAGAGTGCAGTCTGAAAACGAGGCGCATTGATCGCTCAGTAACCTTTGAATCCACGGTTCGTGGAAAAAAAATACAACTTTTTTGTTACCAACGCTCTACTTTGTCGGATGAAATATATATTCCTTATTTTTTTCCCCCTAGCGCTTGCAGCCATATTTATGTTTCCCTGAACAAAACTGAAGTTTATCACTTGCACAACTGCCTCTCCCAACCTTACCATGCGTACATATAGAGTCTGTATATTGTCGCTTATCCATGCACTCTATTTGTAAAATAATAAACGGAATCTGAAAACTGAAACTGGAACTTCTCCGCGATGTATCGATTGACTTCAGGAGCGTAGCCAGGCAGGGGGGAGGGGGGGGGGCTTATGAAACTTCAGCCCCCCCCCCCCCGCGGAAATTTTTCGCGCTGTCCATGCACCGCCGACCAAAGCAACCTCCGGTGCCAGAAATCATTCTGGATTTTGTCTAGAATGTCTTTTTCACGCTCTAAACTACATTTTACCGCGAACATTGCGAACTCGGGCTGGATTTCGCAGCAACGCCCATGTACCGGAAGTCACATAACGCCTATTAGCCCCATACGAGCACAAAGTTTCAAGGGCGTTTTGATGACAAACGGGCTCGCCGCGGCATCTCGCGGAATCTCACAGAGCTCGTGGCTATCAATTCCAAAATCTCATGTGTATAAATCTCATAAACTTTTCATGTGATAGGTGCGCTGACATTTTCAAAGTTGTGCTTTTTGTTTTCAATTTCGGAACATTTAATGTTGTTATAAACATTTGACGCCAAAGGTGCATTGACTTTTCTAAAGACGTACATCTCACCATACAACGCGAGAAGCCAAATCAACACACTATCAGACAAGCTGACAAAGCACGCAGCGAGGTCCAATGAGAGGAAGCGTTGTGGTGGTTCATTTGAGCCGTGATGTCACATAAATAAAATATCAATTTTTTTTTTCACCTACGCCAAAGCATCCATGTCAAGACACTAAAGCCACCCAAGGTAGCTACGTTCTTATTTATTTTTCTACTTTGACTTTTATTCGCGAGGACGCATTGACCGCCTTCAATTTTTTTTGTTCTCGCTTCCTATACCCACGGGCTGCCAGAGGCAGCCAGAGCGCATGCATTTTTCTCGTGTGTCCTCGACCACCGCGCGGCGCACTTCGGTGCGCATTCGGTGTGCCCTGGCCGAGTGACCTTTTGCCTGGCAGAGTTTTGGACGCTTTCTGGATAGCACTCGAGTAAAAGAAGCAATGGTCACTCGCCGCCATCACTGTGGGGACTCAACGGATTGCTCCGCGTTCGCTTGAGCGCAACCTCTCCAGAAAGTCTTGTCTCGCCGGTGTAGGATACCGAGCAGTATGCGTATGGTTCTTGGTGGACCAAGCGTTTCACGTTTTTTTCGATATTTCTTCGGTAGCCACATTAGGTGCGCAATATAGGCATTCGATTGTGGCCAACATATTTTCCTTTGCGTATATTCATTTTGGTGCCCCCGCCCCACAAAAGGAAAAAAAAAGAAAACATTGTTGCGGCGCAGCGAATTGTTGCATGGTAACAGTTCGATTTTGTTACTTCTTCCTTTGCGAAAAGTAATGGGTCATGGGACGCTTGAGTTGCCGGATACCCTTATATTATTGCGATAGTAATTATATGGGTACTCCAGGCGCTTTCCTGCAGTCATCGTCGCCCTCATGTTTCGTATATAGACCAAGAGCGACAACATTGTTACCGAGCGCCGCATGCTGTATGTGCGAGTGAAAGCGCAAGGGGAGGGGGGGGGGGCTGGAATGGGCGCGCAAAAGAGAAAAGCGGAGAGCAAGCTAGCCGTCTTCCGTCGCGGGCGATACATCTCGGCGGGAGTGGATGGAATGGGGGCGGTATCTAGGATTCTATGAATCTGTGATTGCGCAACATGTTTAGTTGCCTTGTTTGGCACACTATATACCGTGACTTTTCCTTAGATACGTAGATATATTGGAGACTTATACGTATATTTAAATATCTTGTTGCGAGGTTTTGTGCATACGTGCAGCGAACTTTTTTTCCAGTGACACTTTCTAGCCCTTTATTAAGCTCTATCTTCGCATTTGTGTATCCCATTGTATCTTCGCATTTGTAATGTAACAGGGCGAGTCAAATGAAAGTGAGTGTACCCACCCCGCGAAATAATAGTTTGGTTCATTATCTGCGAGGCATGTGCGTAGAAGAGAGGGATGTCTCATTTACAAAAGTGACACGCCGATGTGAGGATAAAGGTTCTGTAATGCTCTCATACACTGGGTTGAACATGGTTGTGTGACATAATGGAAACTCCAAAAGTTGAACAGAGTGGTGCCATGAAGTGTTTGACTGCGGAAGGTATTTCCCAAAAAGAAATTAGACGCCGTATGGCTGCCGTGTACGCTGAACATGGCATTTCATTGGACACTGTGAAAATTTGGAGCACGCGGTTCAAAGAAGGACTTGAAAATTGCAAAGACGATCCAAAATGGGTCTAAATTCCATCGTGAAATCACCCTTAATGATATTGCAAAGGTTGATGAGCTGATGAGACAAGAACGGAGGATAAGCATGGATGAACTGGCACAGCGTGTGAACATCAGTTAAGGTTTGGTTCACGCCATAAATCATGAACATCTCTGTTATAGGCTTTTTGTGTGCGCAATGGAAGCCCAAGGTTTTGAACGACGACGAGAAGACGGAGAGGTTCGGCGCTGCCTTCACTCATCTGATCCGGTATCACAATGATGATGGCGACTTCTTGTCTGCGATTGTGATCAGGGGCGAACCATGGTGTCACTATCACGAGCCTGAAACACGACGGCAAAGCTTACAGTGGAAACATTCGAATTCACCACGGCCAAAGAAAGCAAAAGCCATCATTTCTGCCGGAAAGGGGTTGTTGACTTATTTTTTCGATCGTCAGGCACCATTACGGATAGAATTTGCTAAATCCTTGAGATACTATAAGTTGTTTCCGATACTGTGAAACGCCGGAACGGCTGCGTGTTGCAATCAAGAACAAACGACGTGGAAAATTGACGAATGGGGTCATCTTGTTCCACGAGAATACCCGTCCCCACATCGCTGATGTGTTTAATATTTTTTTATTATTTATGGGGTTTTACGTGCCAAAACCACTTTCTGATTATGAGGCACGCGCCGTAGTGGGGGACTCCGGAAATTTCGATCACCTGGGGTTCTTTTACGTGCACCTAAATCTAAGTACACGGGTGTTTTCGCATTTCGCCCCCATCTATGTGTTTAATACAAAACTGGCAAAGTTCAAGTGGGAAACGCTGCAACATTCGCCGTACAGCTCAGACCTGTCGCTTCGCGACTTCCACATTTTGGGGCAACCGAAAAAAAAAAGCAGCTCAATGGAACCAGATTCGTGTCGCACGATGACGTGAAAGAGTCAGTTGCAGACTTTTTAAAGCAGCAACCCAAGGAATATTGTGAGACCGGAATCACGCGACTCCTTAGTCAATGGGACAAATGTCTAAGTTCTCATGGATGCTACATATAAATAAAGTAGCCCGTTTGTCATATATTCACATTGGCTCACTTTCATTTGACTCGCCCTCATTTATTCTGCAGAACTCCTGCTTTTTATACGTGCTCTCTGTTGCGACAATAATTTCGGTGCAATTACTCAGGATACACGGCCTGTGATAGCTGCTCCTGCGTAATACATTGGAATGAATGCCAACGTCATCGAAATTTTTCACTGGCCGCTGCATATGTACATGTATGTAAACACAGTTCTTGAATGACAAACTTTAATTAACAGATTTGACCTCAACTTGTTCATTTCATGGCCATTACATTTTTCATATCGGCGGCATGCACTGCTTTGCTGGTTTCGAACTGGAATAGTTCTAAAGTTCGTGTGATATTGTCTTTACTTATTAAATAGAAAAAAAATGGAAGTATTATTATCACTTATTTTAGGCACAATTTTCGGCACATACGAGTACATTATTTTATGAAAAATGACATATTTTACTTATTTTGACAGTGCGTAGCGTTCTGGAATTCGTTTGCAGCTCCATTGGCAATGACAAAGCAATTATTATTCATGTTTTTTACCCCTAGACAAATCATTTAAGAGGAATGTTTAGCTCGGGCCCAACTCCGACGCGGCGTATTCAAATACATGTAAAACAGAGAAACGCTTTTCCGAGATAACCTCTAGATCCCTTTAAATGAAATTTGTTGCATTTGAGAGAGAAAGCTAAATTCTAGTGTCTGTTGGAAGTGGGATTTGGTAGGGCCTGAATTTTGTTTAAAATATTTCGAAAAATTCTAAAGTTCGAAACGAATAGAAGCACGATGTTTACAATCTAATAGCTCTGCATCAAGAAAAGATATCGGGGTTCTGTCAACGGCATCTATTACAACAGTCAAAGCAGACGAATTTGGTATGTCAATTTGTATCTTACGTGAATTGGTTGCGGTGTGTACAAGGGTTCTTCAAAAGCCGTATTTCCATAATACTATTTTTTTAAGATTCATGTGTAACATATCAATTGTGTCCGCTGTAGATGTGCTATTAGTAGAAATTCACAGAATTGTGATATCATTTTACATTGTTGAGTTACCGAGTTTTAAACTTGATTGCCTCGTTTTCTGAAAATTTGCACTTTTGGCGAAATTTAAAAAACGGTTGACAACCCAAATGAAAAATTCCAAACCAGCAGTCACTAGAATTCAAGTTTCTCTTAAATGTAACAAACATCGTCAAATTTGGTGCAGTGATTGCCGAGAAAAACGAATTCCCCTTCTACATGTATTTAGATAGGAGCACCCGAGCTAAAGCTTCCTATTAAGGGGGATGCTGAGCTACAGCGTCACCCCCCCCCCCCCCTCGAACGAAATTTCTGGCTACGCCACTGATTGACTTACGAAGAAAAGCGCATGTACCGAATTCTATGGGCGCCCCACGTTGCAAGCATCTCCCTTAGCGCAAGAAGGGAGCCGATTCAGCACTTGCGTTGCCCGGATGAATATCGCTACAAACGATACTGTTTTGCCGGCGCTGTGCGCGATGGCGCTTGCACAGCGTCGCGTCGCCACATCGGTGTTGCGCCCATCCCCACAGGGGTTGTTATGCTCGCATGCGGTATTTTCTGCCTCATAAAAGGCAGCGGCAGAGAAATTCAGTTATCTATAAAGGCAAGCTGATCGAGCCACGAAAGCGTTGGGTGCCGCACATACCCAACTTTCGCAACACTTCGTTCGTGCATGGGCTTGTTTTTCGCGCGAGCGCGTAATTATGCTCGAGCCGGCTAAACAGAGGGCTATTGACATTTCTCTGTCCTTCCCTGTCACGCACCAAAGCAGCGGATGCTCGCGCGTCAACAACCCTTTGACATTTCTTTTTGAATTCGCATCCAGCCATCGCTGTCGAGTAGGTACGCTAACTCGTCTTTTCACCGTGTTCACTTGCAAATAACGATATTATACACTGTATTATAAACGGGAATGTCTGAAAAGGACACTGCTTATATAAGTTTGTTCAGCGCAGCTGTCGCCATATAGATCTAATCGACGAGCGAAACTCGTTCAAATGACAGCGCGCCGGTAAAATTACGTATATCATGCACACGAGTATGGGGGGCTCTTGGCTATAGTTGAATGCTCCTGAGACCACTTGCTCCTTGACGCCAGCGGCATATGCAATGTCTCAAACGCACCACAATGGCCTCGAGTGGGACTTCCTAACACCGTATAAGGCCTGGTTTTAAATAATCTAAATCATGATGGTCACAGTCATCATGATCCACCTCCTCCTCACCACCATTAGCCGCTTTTTTATGTCCATTGTTGAACGAAGACCTTTGCAAGCTAATGTTTGATGTGATTAGCATACTTAGGACACTTGACGCACTTACTGGCGCCTATCTGTCGGACTATGTCTACCCGTTTTGCCGCCGACTCGGGTAACTGCGTAGTCCATGGTATAATGGGTAGAGTATTCGGCTACTGTGCTGAGGGAACAGGGTTCGAAACCCATCATTGTGCCAACTTCAATCACTGGCTACGCGACACTGGCCATGGGCCACTTGACGCCAACTTCAATCGTTGCGTATGTGCCACTGCGTATTATGCCGCTGTTCAACCAACTTCTTAGGCGCCAACTTGGGTCACAAGATACGTGCCGCTCTTCAACGAAACTTTTGGACACCGACTTGGGTCACCGGGCTACTGGTGGGCTACTGGCCGTGTGCCACTCATCAATGACTAAAAAAAATATTTAACGTTTCTCCGGCGCGGGCCAAATAGAACTCGCGTCATAAATATTCAGACAATTTTGTCTGAATAAGTTTTCACACATGCGCTACGCATTGACTTCGCGGCGGAGGTGCTTGATGGCGCAGCGTGTCCAGAGCGAAGCGCGAAGAGCCAGGCTTCATACACGCTTTATACATGACGCGGTTTAGTTGCTGTCAATACGGTGTGTTGCTTCAGTACTGTCCGCCTTCACCTTTTTTCTCCTTGCGCCAGCGGACGCCATTGTATGACTGCAGATTTCTTCATCTCAACACACAAACCACTCTTCGGCAGCCCTTGAGTGCATTTTTCTTCCCTCCGCGCTCATTATGTCACCCTAATATGCTACCCGTTATCTCTTTGCCGCAATGTTCTACATGATGCATTTTTAAATGCCCCTGGAGAACATGGCATTGGGGGCCGTAGGCGTCAGTGGATAGCCAGCTATCTTTAAGAGAGAACAATATTCATGACAACTCTAGACGGTAAAAGAAGGAACCATCCCGTCTATGGTGGTTTCCCTCAAGGAGGCGTACTGCACCCAACTTTGTTTAATGTCGTTCTCGTTGGACTCGTAAAGAACTCGCAGGCACAGTCACGGTCTCTGTGTACGCAGATGACATCTGTATATCGACCACGAGCTTAACGCGCTTCAAGTTCAAACGAAGCTGAGGCATGCGGTGTCAGTAACTTCGACATACCTAAACAGTCGAGGACTGCAGCTCTCACCGACAAAAAGTGTAACCATGGCATTTACACGGAGGTCAATGGCCTGCTACCCCGTTATGATTGATGAGACGATTATACCTTCGGTAACCCACTACAAGTTTCTCGGAGTTACCATCAGCCGTGACTTATCTTGGTCGAAGCACATCTCTGCATTAAGAAAAAAAAAGCTTGATAGCTTTACTCAAATCATTCGACATATGTCTGGAAAATCATGGAGGTCGTCCAAATTATCTCTTCTGCTGCTCTAGCAGGCAGTTTTTGTTGGCGACCTCCGCTACAGTGCGCCTGTACTTCCTCGAGTTAGTACAACTGCTGTACGCACATTTGAACGTGCCCAGGCTCGCGAACTGAGAATTTGCCTAGTGCTACCACGATGGACGTCTACTTGGGGCGCTATTGCAGAGACACGCGCGTGCCCAACAAGAATTTATCTGCAACATGAGCCATAGCGAGTGCAGCTAAGGCTACTGACTAGACACAGAAATCACCCACTGACGAATATCACAAGCATACGGCCTGTCGCCGCCTACTCAGAAGCCGTGTTGTCGCAGCAAGACTTATTGCCGTCGGATTTCGAACCGCATGACATACCTGAAGTTGCACTCTGGACGATGGCAAAGCCAACGGTGAGACTCTCAATCTCCGAAATGACGGAGAAGTCGAAAATGCCACTTGCAGGGCTCGATAATTTCGCGTTATTCAAGATTACTTGCATATATGGATATACAGAACATGTTTTTGCAGATGGTTCTGTGACACAGACCACTTCTGCGGCGGCTTACACGGTACCTGGAATGGGCATTGCACAACGGTTCAAGGTAGCACACAGAATGTCGTCTACAGCAGTTGAGTTGACCGGAGAAGCAATTCGCCGCGTACTACAAGAAAGACTCGAGAAGTGGACAGTGTTCTTCGACTCAGGACCAGCGCTGCAACTCATCAGCAATTATATGAATCACAGAACCGCATATAGTGTTCCGGTTTATGATACCATGTATCTGCTTGATGAGGCGTCTGATTCCGGTCATGCCATCGTACTGCAGTGGATTCCTGGCCATCGTGGAATAGATGGAAAGGAACAGGCTTACGCGGAAGCAAAAAAAAAGGTGCACACTGACGGAAACATTATAAAAATAATTTTTCCTGGTATGGCATCAACGCCTTGCTCCATAACTCTAAAAAAACCTCTATGGCTCGACAATGGGACAACCCCGAACACCAGCAAGAGCGCCTCCATAGACTTGACGCTGGTTTACGATTCCGGCTTCCACTTCGGTTGCGGAGAGGCCAGGAAACACTGATACATCGATTACAGCTGGGTGTGGCGTACACTAACTGATACCTTCACAAGATTGGACAAGCTCGGGACCCTGACTGCAGTGTCTTTCACATGCTCCCGAGACAATAGCTCACGTACTTTGCGTGCGCCCTCAATATGCGGCCGAACGAAGAACACTTACGTTTAGTGTTGATTGCTTGGACTCCCACCCCTTTTCGGAAGAAAAGATTTTGGGTGCGTGGAGGAGAGTTGACTATGCCAAACGTGCCATAAAGTCACTCTTGTACTTTCTGCGTGAGACTGGTTTACACGATCGCCTCTAGAAACTGTGAGACGTGCGGACAGTGTGAAGTGTCTTTACGCGATAATTTTTGTGTGGACAAGATTACTCTTGCGTGTATTGTGTCTGCAGTGCACATCCGCGTTTTGGAGAACGTGTATATAGTATCTCATTGTACCATAACATAATCACCTGCCACCTACATTTAACTATATTCCCACTTCCCCTTTCCCCATTGAGAAGCAGGCTAGAGACATGCTCTCCAGGCCGACCTCTTCTTTCTCTTCATTAAAATCTCCTCCTCCTCCTCCTTTGCCGCATTGCATGATCGGTTCAACTTCACTTCTTCCTTTCGATTTCATAAACGACACCAAACTTTTGGCGCTATCTATCAACTCAAGAAACGAAATATATATATTTAACTAGTGAGAACTGCAGAGTCACCGATAATTTACAGATAGTCTGTACTTTTAATGATTATTTCGAATCAGCGCTTACAATCGAGGACAGCATTTTACTAGAACATAACTTGTGCTGTCCTGCCGTGGCCATACCTGAGATTGCAGTGAATCGAGAAGGCACTCTTAACCTTCTTCTAAACCGTGATGTAAGGAAATCATCCGGCTTGCAAGGAATTTCAAATGCCTTTTTGGAATGGTACGCTGAGTGCTGCTCCTATTACTTGACTGACATATTTAACAAATCTTTGCAAACAGGACCGGTGCCTAATGACTGAAAATGTGCGAAATTAATACCGATGCATAAAGGTAAAGGCATATAAAGGTGGCGCTAAAGGTAGCATGAATAACTACAGGCCTGTGTCATTGACAAGCACATGCTGTAAAACCCCGGAGCATGTACTTACTAAGCACATAAGAGAATTTATTGTAGTGCACAATATAATCGGCAACCAACAACATAATTTTAGGCGGGGCGTCTCTACCGTGACCATTCTTTCTGAATTAAGAAACTTCATTAACCAAATTGTGGACGCTAGAGAACAGGTTGACATTATTTTTCTTGATTTTAGGAAAGCATTCGACAAAATAATGCATCCCAAGTTGTTACATAAACTTAGCACGATTTTGCGGAATGGTACTCTCATCAAGTGGATTGCAGCCTATTTGACAAAGAGAGAGCAGGTGATTTGTATCCAAGGCGCCTCAAGTACGAGACGAGTGGTAAGATGGAGGGTTCCCCAGGGCTCTGTGATAGGGCTACTTTTGTTCGCACTTTATAATAATGATATGAGTGGCGATTTCTCGCCTGACACTTCTATTAGGCATTATGCGGATTATACAGTTATATACTCAAACGTGGATTCTATCTATGATCAGGAAAAACTTAATGAACGCTTGAGGATGATAGGCTGTTGGTGCCAAAAATGGCAATGGAGCTGAATCCTAGCAAACCCGAAAAAACAAACCGCTATTATCTCCATACATCATTCATGACGAACCGCTCTGCCGTGTGTCAGAATGTAAATAATACCTCGGTGTTCATGTCAAAGATAATTTGAGCTGGGTTCGCCAAATAGATTATATCTGTGATAAGTCACAAAAGAAAGTGTGGATACTTTCTCGTAAGCTTGGTGATGCTACAACTGAAGTCAAACTTTCAGCGTACAAAACTACCATTCTGCGGTTGCTGGAATACACATGTCCGGTATGGAAAGCATACACACGAGAAAATATCGTCGAATGTGAACGGGTCCAAATAGGTATTTACCATTTATTTATAACTCCTTCCGTCGAACGCAGTCGGTAACAAGACTGAGGACACAAGCAGAAATTCTTACTGTGCGGCAAAGAATGAACATCAACAGTCTCAAATTCTTTTTCAAGATACTGCATCGCAAATATGAAATTGAAATAGCGAAACTTTAGTTGTGGACACATTACATTCGCGTGCAAAGCACGGTAAGCTCATAAAGCCTTTAAATCACAACACAGGCTTTTAAAAATTTATTTATTGTTTGGACTATAGATACATGGAACAAATTACCGAATGAATATGCACTGTGTAATGACGATAAAGTATTTGAGAGGGCTTTGTTGAGCGAATAACCTATTGTACGTAATGCCACTTCTAAATATTGAAATCAGAATTGATATACCCAAATGTACTTTCTGGCTCACTTGTGTTCTGCTGAGTTGTGCTAATATGTTTATTATACGATATCATTTTGTTTGTATTTGTGTTCAAATTCACAAAAAAAACTGTATTTGTACCCAACACAGCAAATCCTGTTTTAGCATGTGTGCTAACAGTATGGATAAAGAAAAAAATAAAATAAATAATAAATTATTAACGTCATTTTAGTTTGTAGTGAAACGGTGCGTAAAGAATGATCAAAGTTAGATAAAAAGTCATTGACTAATGACGAAGGGGAACGTTAAATGCAACCAAATATGAAATCTCTGTGGTCATTGAGGGAGAATAACTATTTCAATCCAGACGGATTCGCAATTAGTGATGGGTAAGTGTAGATCATGTCGTCTGTGAGAAGTAAGATCAGGGGAAATACATATCACCGCACCACCATGACTGCTAGTTAATCTGTTACAATATTATAAATTGTAGTTAAGGAAGCAATAAAGATTTTTCTCATCGTTTGATAATCAAGTTTCAGTCAAGACAATTAGTGAGAATGAGATAGAGCATGGTAAAAGGAAATTATCAATCTCATCAAAATGTTTGCGAAGACTTGTAGTGTTGAAATGAATGACGGAATGAAATCCACTTATGAAAGAGTTAGCTTGATTAGGTTTCAGGAAAGATGCCATTATTGATGTGATAAGCGGTGAGACAATGAACGCTAATTGCAATGCTTTTAGTCTATTCTAGTGAAGTAGGTATCATCGCGAATGCGCAAAACTCAGCTATTAGTAGTCTTTTTAGCCTTGATTTCACAGTTGTCAGTCCAAAGAAGCATTCACTTCTTTTCCTTCTTCCGTGTTAGGGTTTTGGAAAACAGGGCCTTGTTACATGGGGTTAGATGATCGTTTACAAAGATGGGTGTGTTAGAAATGCTAGAAAAGCCTAGATTACTAACAGAAAGCTTGACCTTACGTGCTTTACTGAAGGAGTCAGATTTCTTAGTTCGAGAGCGAAGACGCGCAATGGTGTTTTTTTTATCGATAGACGGTGTAGGCACGCGATAGACAATGTCGAAATCATTAGGCAAGATGGGATAGCCAGCTTTCTCCCCTAACATTTCCATGATGGCGATACAGTCCTCCCCTGCGTAGCAGGGGACACCTTGACCTCAGCATTGCTCAAGTTCTTCGACCATGCGAGTGAGTGAGTGATTTTGAGTTTTGAGTTGTTTATTCTCATTTCCCAATGAGAAATTTTGGCCACGTAGATCCTCGACATGTTCGTTCAAGTGTTGTGCACTTGATTGACGGAACTCAGCTTCCTTTCTTTAATTCCACAATATCAATGCCGGAACCATTAATTTTTAGCAAGAACATACCGAACACCTTATCAGACTTGTCTTTAGCTAAACTATTAACTTTAGCCTCTAGATCCTGGATTTTTTTAGAGTTCAGCATTAGTTGGAATGGTAGACAATGAAACACCAAATCGAAGACAGAAGAAGGAGAACAGAGTTGGTGGCAGCAGCGGCAGTGGTATGGAAAAAAAAAAGAAAAAAAGAGCTCGTAATAATAACTGCGTTAACAGTGAACTCTGTTTAAGTTGCGGCTCGTGCAATACTACGGCTGTCAGTGAATATTAGGCGTCGATGCGGGCTTATTTAAAAGGATTGCGCCCAGGGCAGTGACCTCCAGTGGTGATATCATCGATCTCGTCAGCAGGCCACTATCTGATCACGCAGTCGCAGCTTCACCACGTGTCAATTATTCAGCGCCATCCAGGAGGGCAGTTCGGCGATGCGGCACCACAAAGATCGCCGTTGAGACAGAGGGGGGTGGGGCTCGAAAGCGAAAATTGTCTGTGAAATTTGCTCAAACGTCACAGCTACTTCAAAACTTTTCCTGCTCGTCTCGTGTACTTCCGAAAGCTTTCTGGGAAACTGAAAGCGCGAAACTCAAGATGTAAATTGGTACGTCTTGCGGCACCATGGCACAAGAGGGAATGTATAGCGTAGTGGTACCATATGAAAGGCTCAACTGGCATTGTGCTACTCACGCACAACGAGCGACACTTTTAGATTTTATTTACAGGCGTTGGAAAAAATTATAAATGGTGGGCGCTGGCGCGATCAAAGCGAAACCACGGTGCCGATATGGGTCGTAAACGATTCTAATAATGGAACATTTCTAGCAAACCCTCAATGCCCTCTCTCATGTTTATTCAATTCTTCAAGCGCGTTAAACTTAGGGCGGAAGCATAATCTCACATAATAATGGAAGAATTGCACCAGTACTTAAATCACGGTGCTGTGACCTGACTCAGCAATAGAGTGAGAGCCGAAATGGGTAGCAGAATGGTATAGGATCTGTGGTGATTGTAGCAGAAGACAAGTTCTTCTTGCACAACTTTGTGGGCATATCTCAAAAAAGGGTCTGCGGTTGGATTTTAAGATGCTATATCGAAAAGATTCGAATGATAGATAACACGTGCACTCAATATTGGTGACAAAATGTTTAGGTTTCGAGCTACCGGTTCGTACTAAGGAAACAAACTTGTGCAATATTTCGGACAGCCTACATTTTCACCAAAACTCAGGTATGCAAATATGCTGCTTCGATATACTGTGAATGCACTCAGTCAAATAGCTTCATCTACATTCCTTTGTACGAATACTGCGTCTACGGCTGCTGGCGATTTTTCTACTTTTGTGCATTTTAATTGCGCAGACTGGCCGGTAAGTGTTTCTTCTGCGACGTTTGAAGCAGCACAAGAGTCGCACAAAACGTCTTTCCCATGAGATAGCTGCAGATGGAAATATTTCTTAGTAATAACTGCGTAACTCATCACCTTAACAGAGAAATGATGACTTAGTTAATTACCTCGTTACGCAGAATATAAAGATACTCTAAGGAGCGCAACATGTCGGCAAACCATATGCCATTGGTTTCATTCAGCTGCAGCTAACCACTTTTTTTTTAATGGCCAAGAAAGCTCCCAGAATTTGATAATTTCCGTAGACTCCCATACTTGAATCTTCGCCCGCAATTTGGAACGGGTTTTCCAATGTAAACAATGATACAGCTTGCATGATATGTTAGACTAGGCGTGTAGAGTCTGTTGCTCTGGTGCTTTTTTAAGAGATGGCTTCTATGATCCGTTATTCGGAAAAAGAAAAACGACGCTCTCCGGTAGAAAACGCGCATGTTGGCAGGGGCGGCCGCTATAAAGATGAAGCCTCTAATTGCTGGTCATAAGGTGGTTGATGCGATGATTTGCCCACCTGGGCGCCTGCTGCGAGCTCGTGGTTGGAAATGTCGTGGCCGCATCCAAGCTCCACCATCTCACCCGTCCACTCGCTGAACGTGTGCCCGCTCGTTGGCTTCCTCCGAGCACTTCTCCCGCCATCTCCTTTCTCCGCTAGCGCGTATTGGCACGAGCCACAGCGTTGGTGTCCTTTCGACGCTCTTTCTACCAATTTGTCGTTAACATATTCTTATGCATTTTCAATACACCAGGATGCACCCAAGAACACCACGCACACATCATCATCGCACATCATCACACACTTCCTTTTTCTACACTACTAATAAATCTATAGGACACTCAGCATGACATACATGTATTTGAGCCACTGTCTAAAATCAACGAAACTTGCCATTGCGCTTCTGAACGAGGACATGATATCATATTTTAGTGACTGCCGGGACATTGTGGCATCGTTGATAATCACCTCGCGCATGACACTGCCCGACGTGCCCAGGATGGCGCAGCGACACTCCTTATTCCTTTATTGAGAGTAGACGCTGCAAGAGAGCTTAGAAGTCTCGCTCGTACCATCACGTTAAGTCACTGGCATATACCACAGAACTCTAAGTGTCGTTTATACAGCCTCTAGCCATCACTGAATCTTAAATTACCAGCAAACCTTTCACGACATGACGCAACCCTGCTGTGTTGGTTGTGGGTAGGAGTAGCATTCCCTACAGCTATCGTATTGTAATAGCGGACTCACGAATGTGCGCTAAGTGCAAGTGTAAAGAGACCATCAGTCATCTTCTGTGCCACTGTTCTCGCTTTGATAACCAATGTCAGACTCTCCACTGTGCCTTAAATAGACTGGACGACCGGCCATTTATAGAAGCGAAGATCTTGGGAGCCTGGCCTCACAGTTCATCAGCCCAGAAAGCAGTTCGAGCGCTTCTTCACTACCTGAAGGCAACATATTTGACTACCCGACTATACACATCCTGCACCTAACTTAGTGCATGTGAAAAGTGCGGTATATACTCATGTTTTCTCTCTTTCTCTCTTTCACTCCCCATTCCCCTCCCCATGTGTAGGGTAGCACACCGGACTCAGTCTGGTTAACTTTCCTGCCTTTCCTTCTTCCCTTCTCTCTCTGTCTCAGCCGGTGAACAGAAAGTGCAGCAAAGTAGTCGTCCTTCGTCCTACAACGCCGGCATGCAAGAGACAGTCGTAAACTTACATTCGATGAGAAACACTTTCGTAATATCGGCTGCTGTTCGCCGTATATTGGTATACGTATAGCTCATGAAGAAAGCTGCTGTTGCCCGGATGTCCCTACATATTTCCTATTCTTCCTTTGTGACACTTGGTGTCCGAAGGTCCATGACACCTTGCCTACTACGGCTGTTCTCACTGATGTATAACCCTTCTTCTATATAGTAGCGCCATCATTGGAGTGTTTGTTTCACAGGAGAGTGCGTCGACCGATGCGGCTGGTTTAGGAAGCCATGCGGGACGTGACCGTGCAAAACGAAAGTAAAGCACGTTAAAGAACCTCGTTCATGTGCACTCGATCGCCCCTTCTTTTATTCACAAGGTTCCTCTCGCTCGATTTGACCCCTGTACAGACATTAAAAGACCTTCAGAGGCATTGCTTTATACGCAAACGCACATATGTATAGCTTATTAATATCCTGTTCTTCGCTGCATCATTAGCTAATGGCAGCATTGTGGCACACTACATTAAATTGTTTCATAAATTTTCATATCGCTTTATGCCTTCGGACCAAAAGGAAGTCAAATAATTAGCTTTTTTTCTCCAATAGTGTTTCCCTCCTTTGTTGCGGGTTTCTGCATCCACAAATGTAATCAAGTGGGTGCAAATTCTTGCTTTTCTGGTCAAAAGAGGAGGAAAAGTAATAACAAAAAAGGCGAAGGGGGCTTTGAGTTTCGAGAAGAATGGGATAATAGCTCTGAGGCTGAGAAGTGCCAACTCGTGGCCTCTGTGATAGCGCAGGCGTGACCTCAGAGGCCGCGGCAGGATCAAGATTTCTGACTAACACTTCCTCCGCCTACCTAAAAGATTGTCTTCCGTTTGCTGTGCTTGAGATCGCAGCCGTCATGCTTGCGAATCGTGGCCTTCTGTTTGTGAAGCCCTAGTGCTAAACCAAAGGTTAGGGTAAATATGTGTATCGGTGATTCTGAAAATTGATCGTCTTGAGAGGTTGCGGTACTAGAAAGGGCAGGAGTGCTATTGAGCACTTAGAATATATCTACGATTCGGCACAGTTGCTTTATTTAAACGCACCATGTCTGGACATGAGCACACATATAAGATTGTTGAGTCCCGAAGCATTAAAAACAAGCTTAAAACCGAACTAAATAGAAAAGTTTTCTACTTTCATATTGACATCGCTCATGAAACCATCTTTTTTAATGTAGAGCCCATATTTATTCATAAGAGATTATGGCGGTACGTCGCCCTACCAGGTTGTTCCCACTCTACCTCACGAAGCATTCCTAATACCGAATACAAAATAAGGGTCACAATGAGCGAAAGCGAAACAGCAGAAGGTCGTCGGTCTAGTGCTCACAGCTGTACAGCCACGTGCTTTCCTTTAAAAGAGGACACAAGTCCGACCTCAGAAATAGAGCGTAGACCGACTCCAATTCCGGCTATTACCGACCTCGCAGCTCTCTGGCAAGCTCCACGACACGTTTTGTGTTCGCTGATGCCTGCGGAAGTTACACGACTAAGAAAACGAGCAAAAAGTTTAAACGTTTCGGTTATTCTGGTGCATGATTCCACATATAGTTGTCCATTCTTCTGGCATGAAAATTTCTCATTGATGCAACATCAGGTATGAAAGTGCATGGTTTGGCCTAAACTGAAACCGTATGTGCCATTGATCATTTCCGGAGACATAACTTTGAGCGGCCGTGAATTGCCCAGTCCAGTGGAAGGGCTTATCAGGAAACTATGGCAACAGGTCATCGCGAGCGCAAACGCTCTTATTTTGGTTCACTTAGGTTACTTGTTGTTCCATCTGAAACACTAGTGGTAACATCAAAGTGAATGTACTAAAAAACTTGAAAGTTCAACCTTATGTATTAATAATGCATATTCATTATTATTATTTTTTGCTTTAACCCTCATCTTCTTGTGTAGTCGCGTTTTAAAAACGAATGCGGAAGCATTGTGCAGGTGGTTGGTACACAGAAAATCAGGAGTTCCGAGGAGCGGTTTTCGAATACTTTTGTCCCTGCACCTTCTTACGACAAAATAAAATGAATTTTTCAATCGGATTTGAAACGTCACCCACCGGAAACCCAAAAACGTGGAGAAGACGCAAAAGTGATTTCGTTTATGTTTCAGTCGCGAAGCAATAATTTTGACAATTTTCTTAAATATATATGCAGAAGTTTCCTTCTCGTAATGTTGGTGCCTGTTAGCATGTTACTTCCCCAATGAGCTCTCAACAAGTTCCGTTCTGGAAGGTTGCAGAATAATCTTGACCACCTTGAGTTGTTTAACGTGCATTAGGGACACGGCATTTCATTCTGCTTCTTCAGAGTGTGGATTCTGTGGTTTGGAATTCATTGCACTGGTTTGACACGGGATTTTAGTGTCCTAAACATATTCTTTTTCTGTCGCTCTTCCTGTGCAACGCTATTTGCCGCAGCGTGATGAGCGGCCAGAATAGTCAGTGTCAGCGCACTTGTTTGACACTTTGCACACGACAGTGAATTATATAGCATTTCGCTTGGGTGAACGTGGTGCCTGTCTATCTGGAGTTTGAAGCAGATCCGTTGCTAAATATGTACACGCAGTGACCGTACTCCTGAAACCGAAAAAGTCAGTGAGTCTGACTCGAACCTGTAAGAAAATTCAAGCTTTTATTTCCCTTCCCGCCGGAATGAAGAGACGCACTTGAAGCTGTTAAAAGCACCAAATAGGTAGGAGTACTACTGCCGTATACGCACGCCGGCAAAGATCCGTGATGAGCTCCCATAAGAAGTTAAAATGCTACGCATTGTCTCTGGGCTGAAGAGAAAAACGGTAATTGTAGGTGTAAGGACAGCACAATGGCGGCCGACAAAGCCTGCTATCAGCCTTTCGTTTACCGAAAAAGTTAACGGAGCGGCAGCTGTGGCGTTCAGACCTGCCGATGAGATTTACACGTTTTCTTCCCTGGTACGGCTCACCACTCAATAAGTGATAGTGATGTCGCGTACTGAACCTCTGCAATGAAATTGAGATGACAGATTACTGAATAAAAGGACGTCATGTAAAGGTTGCTATGGAATCGAAACTAATAGAAATATGGGGCTGTTGTATAGGTGCTGCTGAAGTGCTAGTGTTGATCCAGGATGCAGCGTGGCATAGGTGAGGGAAATACTTGGTGGATGAAGTGACTGATGCAGACGGGTCCAAAAATATGCACAGTTGCTGGTGATGTTGCCCATCGATACTCGCGCCTAGGAACCGATGGCGGTGTAGCCCATCCACTGCATTGAGGCGTACTGGCAGCAGGCGTCTGAGTTGGCAGCCGACAGGGCAGATGCTAGGAAGCGCGGACTGGCTCTCCGGGTCGGAGTGAAGGAAACGTCGGCAAGATATACCTGGCACTGCTGGACTTAACAAAAACTTCAGTTTGGCCTAGTTGGTATTTTACTGCGTATCATACTGACCGCAAATAAAGACGGGGACAGCGGAAGAGAACCCAAAAGCGACATGGGTGGTAACTTTCAACTGGTTTGTTCACGGCAACCCGTGGCAAGATATAGACAAATAGAACATGCGCAGAATGCAGAAACAAGTACACTCATCAGCCTAGCAAGGCAACCAATTATAAAAAAATCTGTCTTTGATTTAAACAACCTAGTGGAACTATTACTAACCCCGTATTACTAACACACTGTCACTAACACTAGCCACTTTTTAAGGAGATAAAGATTCTGGGGAGAAGCCAGAACCAGTCTGCACGTGGACTAATGGAGGCATATCACATAAAAAAGAAACGCCAAGACTGTGTTAGGGATACTTCCATTAGGATGTTTCAATCGGAGATAGATTTTTTTGATAATCGGTTGCTCCGCTATGCTGATGACTGTTCATGTGGCTGTGTTTTGCGCGTGTTCTATTTGTCTATATATTGCAACGGGTTGCCGTGAATAAACCAGTTGAAAGCTACCCCCGTGTGGTTTTTGTGTTCTCTTCCGCTGTCCCCGTCTTTATTTGCGGTCAATTTAATATGCACTCCTGCACGGTTAGAACAGGCGCATGCCAAAATTGGTGGCTGAGAATACAGGCGAAGTAGTGGAAGCGGTGTCATACCACGTTCTTTAAGACTACCGCAGGCTCCAGTCGTGATGAATCTAGAAGACACACAAAGCAATCGGAAGGTTTGTGGAATTGGGCTTTACATACGCCTTATACATGTATACCAGCGTAATCTGCGGTCTTTAGAGAAGAGCTATAAGAATAGTCGCATCTTTATCACGTTCTACATCACCTGTCCCCTTTTTAGCCAACCAAACGTCTTTCGCTTTCAAAGAGGATGCGATTATAAAACTTCCTAAATAGTGTGACGTATAGTTGCATCCTACATACCTTACACACCTTATCATTCATCAATTATGGTATCAGCAGAGCATGTCACTAGACAAGCACTTCATAACACATTCAACTTAACAAAAGCACCACATCTTCATGGGCACCACAAGCTAGCATTTTTTGGAGATAGACTATGCAATACTATTCTAACTTGCATCAAAACTAACACTAACACTTCACAATCCTTAGACACGCATATTTTGTGGAAAATATGGGCGTCAAATGTTATGCCTCTGATAATTTTCATGACACCATACATTGTTGTTACAATATGTATGCATTCCTCTTTGAAATAGTATTTATTGTCAGCTATCTTATACGATGTGACATATAACACGACGCGTTATTCTATCGGGTGTTTTATTTTAGGCTTAACAGAATTTTTAGAAATCACCTGTGACATTTAGGATAATTCTATATATTGAGCTGGAATGCTCAAAGATGTATGCATTACTTACACTGACACATACACAGTAAAAAAAAATTTCGCTAGATATAACTGGTTATTTTAGCGCACACCGTGCAATACGCGAATGGAATCCAGTGATTTGATAAGCCATATACACTTGAAACAAATTTTAAATCTAACACTAATTTTGAAATAAGTGCAGGCAGAATTGTCGTAAAAATGCACTGTTGTTCCACTTACTTATCTAACAAGACGCGTTTTTATTCACTGAAGTTCAAAACTGACTGGAATACCTATGCACTTCATCGCAAAGTTTTGGAATTCACATTTCGAAACTGCTGTCATCCTTAGAAGTCATTCCAAGTGAATGTCACTGTAAAAGTCGACGGCTATAATTGGTAACTTTGAGTATTTGGCATAAAGTAGTTAGATTGTAAATTATTTAGCGAAAAATTTCTGTTCAGTGAAACATTCACTTAGAATTTTTTTTGGGGGGGGGGGAATAACATCTGGCTTTGAAGTATTCTAGCTTATGAAGTATAGAATTGTAGGATGTGTTATGGGCCATTTTTTCAATTTTATTTCCGATAAAATAAAACATCCCTTATAGTCTGCCTAATGACCTCATAAATTGTCTTTTCTTTTTCTTTCTGTTTCAGTTTTCTTTTTTTGCTACGAATCCTTTGTAATGGATCCCTTTAGGGTACTAATGGGTCCCTCACTTGGCTAGTGGGCTATGGACCCAGATGATTTTAAACGATATTTTGGATCCATTGAAAATTGAAGGTTATTATTATTATTATTATTATTATTATTATTATTATTATTACCAAGTCACAGCTTTCACTAAAATTATTCAGGATGGAATGAAGAACGTTACACCACCAAACGTGCTAAACACTCTAAATTTTTCCACTGGTTTTTTTTTTGTTTCTCTGAAAACAACTCACAAGCTAAAAGACCGGGCTCACAGGACGGCACAGCGTACAAATTAGGAACACTGGCACATAGATAATAAAATGTACAGGGCACTCGCTAAACGTCTTTACAAGCGTGATCCTTACATCTATATAGCACATGTGGAAGCTCAGTCCTTTTGGTGAAAAATTTCAGTCCTTTTGGTGACACGTTCGGGAACAGTCATCCAACAAGTGTAGGGCGCCTTCGCCCTACACTTCAAGTCTGTGTACGGTGAAGGGTACTGTGACGGAGTTCGTGAGCTTTCCTATCACCCTTCCCTGGATTCAAGTCCATCGGTCTCATAGCAACTTGTCATTAAGGGCACCAGACACTTTAAACCATCTTTTTCGTGTCGTCCTGATGACATTGCACCTGCTTTGATGAAGATGTACGGGGCCTTGCTTGTTCCACTGCTTATTCGTGTTTTTAATCCTGCTTTAAAGACGAACACGTTCTCCAAAAACTGCTGCCAGTAACTGCAGTCCTATTTCTCTGCTATGCGCAGCATCTAAATTATTCGAGTCAACTCTGCACTCAATATTTTCATCCTCTATTAAAAATACTATCATTCCTCAGCAGCATGGTTTCGAATCGGGACGCTTCACAACTATCAAGCTCGTTAGCTTCATGATGCATGCTTCTCAAGCAGTGTATAAGAAAGGACAGCTGGATGTCATTTATTTTGACCTCAGTAATGTGTTTCATGTGATCATGAAACGTTTCATGTTTCATGATCTGCACTACTTCGTCACAGCACTGATACCTACCTACCTACGCGACCGGTGCTGCTACGTTAGCATGAATGGTCAGTCGTCAGAACTTTATGCGGTTACAAGTGTAGTTCCTCAAGGGTCTGTCCTGGGCCCTCTTCTTTTCTCGATGTTTATTAACGACGTTTCGACAGTCCTTCAAAACGTTTCAATATTGTTATATGCTGACGACGCGATACATTTCAAATCGGTAAAGAATGCTAATGAGTGCCCCGCTCTTCAGAAGTGCATTGGAAATTTTGCGTCATGGTGCGTTGGAAACAAGCTAGTCATAAGTGCATCAAAAACGAAAGTTGTGAGCTTTACGCGCAAGACTAACAGGACCTTATTTCCCTATAGCGTTAAAGATGTTCTCCTGCCAAGAGCTCAGGGAATGAAGGACCTAGGAGTGTACTTCGATAGCTCTCTGAGTTTCTCGCCCCAGCATGCACTTCGAATGCTCGGCACAGTATGTCGGGTGACGAGAGACTTCGAATAACCTAGGCCATTTGTAATTTTATATAAGAGCGTATGCCTTTAGTTTCTTGAGTACGCTTCTGTGGTTTGGGGTGGAACTTGTAGGTGAAATTGTGAACTTCTCGAAAATGTGCAAAAAAAAGTTCACATCTATAGTTAAACATCGATTCTGTCAAAAGCCTTACTTCTCCATAGAACACAGACACTCACGTTACCTACCCTCACCTGTAGACGCAATGAATCGGATGTTCGTTTTCTTCAGAAATTAACACATTGAAAAATCTGCTGCTTGGACTTGCTTTCTAATGAGCGCTTTTACATTCCGCAGAAGGTAAAAGTCTGAAGTCCTTTCAGCCTTCAGATTTTTGCGACCCTCTATCTAGAATGCAGGCAACGTATAACGCCTATTGATACTGCCGGAATATGTTCATGCCTAATTTTAATATTTTTACGAAAGGGATTGCGGAGGTATTTTAATAACTGAACAAAACCTCTCTTGTCTTTTGTGCGTTCCATCATTCTGTAATACTTTCTTCTATTTCTGCACTTTTGGTTTGGATTGTCTTCGTGTACACATGTTATGTTCTGTGAAAACCTGTATTCGCGAAATTATTATTCTTTTTATGTGTGCGCACGTGCGCATGTATGTGTGTGTGAGCTTGCACTGTTCTTCTTGTGCATTGTTTTGCCGAGTGCGCTAGCACGAAGGCCCCCGAGGTTGTTCCTTGGCACTTTAATAAACACCTTTGATGAATTTATTGAGTGGTTGATTATTATTATTATTATTATTATTATTATTATTATTATTATTATTATTATTATTATTATTATTATTATTATTATCATTATTATTATTATTATTATTATTATTATTATTATTATTATTATTATTATTGAAAAAAGCACATCCGATCGCCCGGCGAAATTTTGGAAGTTCATCCGTAAGCGCTCTAATATATGTGGAGAGCGTTTTCGCCTGCTTGACTCTAAAACAGCAGAAGTCCAAGCTGGCAACGGATCGTTTTGCAGCCCATTTCTCGTTATTATATAAAGCTGTAGGCCTCAATGCTAGAGTCAGTCAGCAGCGCGCGACACTTGCTACAACTAGGGCTCAGTTGTTTGATGAAAAGCTCATCCACGAATGCTTTAAACGATTGAAGCCTTTGCTGTCCAGTGGTCTCGATGGGAACCCTCCGCAATTCTAAAAGCTTACGGGAGTATATTTTCTCCAGTATTGAAATCTATATTTAACAACTCTTTGACTATTTTCACGTTTCCTGACATGTGGAAAACTGCTAGCGTTTTTCCTGTTTCAAGTCTTTCCTCATTTCTCTTCTCTGTGCCTCGTTAAACATTTTTGAGCTTGCTCTTCAAAACATATTTTCTTTTACTGTGAAGAACTACCCTATTCCGAATCAGCATAAATTTCTCACTGGTCGCTCCACTATCACAAATCTCGCAAGTTTCATGACACAGATCTCCGCGCCGGTACTTCGAAGGGGGCAAGTTGAGACCGTTTACTGTGACCTAAGCATAGCCTTTGACGTCGTCTGTCTCTCACTGCTTCTGATCAAGCTTACGTACTGTGATGTTGACTCGTTAGTTGTCAATCTCTAGCATAGTTATCGTCTTGATAGATCATGTTATGCTAACGTCAGTGGCCAAACGTCTTCTTTTTACGTAACAATTAGCGGCATCCCTGCAGGAACAGTATTAGGACCATGCCTTTAATTAGGTTGATTCCATTATTCAGAACTCTTCTTTTCTTCTATATGCGGATGGCATGAAAAGTTTTAAAAAATTCACACTGTTGATGACTGTCGCACCCTGTAGTCGGACCTGCTTTTCTTTCCTAAATGGTGCAACGAAAATAACCTCTCTTCGAATGAAACTGAGGCAAAAGTCATGAATTTCACAAGCAAAGCAGCAAGCATTTCTTTTTCTTATTCTATGGATTCTGTACCGTTGTGTAAGGCCTGTGATATTAATGATCCTGGTGTACTTTTTGATGCAACATTACACTATTCTGCTCATAATAAACGCGTTGCTATGCGGTGTATGCGCTCTCTTGGCTCTGTTTGCACACTATCGAGGAAGTTCAAGTCTCTATCCTACGCCGTTCCGCAAGTTATACAGAACTATCTGTCTTCCTCAACTTGAATATGCATCGGTCCTCTGCAATGACTTTTCCAGATCCAACAGTGGCCTTATAGATCGGGTCCAGGAAAGGTTTATAAGCATATATTATCACCGCTTTGCAAACGCTGACATTGGGCCTTGTCCTAACACTGTTGAATTGTTGCCATTGCCCTCAGCTCAAGACCTAATCGCGCGGACTTTCTGTTTTTATTCAAACTCCTTAACGGTATCCTCACCGGTCCGGAACTCCTCGGATGTACCATGCTTCGTATTCCGTGCAAGATCACCAGAGAACATAGACATTCCCATGTTCTTGCCTGTCGTCAACAACATACCATCATCATCAGGATACAGTGTCTTTGTGACGCTCATTTTCATGATCTTGATATTTTTCCTAACTCGCTGTCATCGTTCCTTTTCGAACTGTTGTCTCATAGTTTTATGCATTGTTATACTGCCATTCTCCTCCTTTTTCTTTTGTGTTTATATTGCGCGGTATTGTATCTACTCTCTTGTTTTCGCAATTGTTCTTTTTTTCATTGCTTTTCTTTAAATTATATTCCCCTGAAACGTTTCACGATTTTAGTGTATGCGTGCGCCAGCACTCATACCTTAGGGTTCTTCCTGGGCACGCTAAATAAACATGATTGATTGATTGATTGATCGATCGATCGATCGGTTATTTGATTAAAATTTACAACGCATGGAGGAACACTGACAAAGTGTCTCGAAGATGAAAACGAGAAGCGATTGGTGAACTCCACCCTATAATAGTAGCGCTGGCGAAACATCAACAGTGATAACGTCGCTCAAGACAGACTTGCAAGTTCCGGGAACTGGCACATACAAATGGTCACGGAGCAGACCAGCCAGGTAAACAGGCCACGTGGGTACTGGAAACATAGACGACTGGTAGAAGTCAGGTTGTCCGGTATGCACGACACGCTGTTAGTACGTACGCAAAAAGAATGTCTACACAATGCACATATCAATGCAGAAGAAAGCAAGAGGAAATTTTAGAAAAATATGCATATATATTCTTTGCAAAGCAGGAATGGCAAAAAAATTTATTTAACTGAATATTTATGGGCTGTCAGATCTTACTAACAGTGTCAGATGAAATAACCGAGCACACGCACAAGACTGCTAAAATTTCTGAAATAGCAAGGCCACGAAGACGTGTACTTTCATGCAAGAAAATGCATGCCACCCTATAACTGAATAAGTTTGTATACGTATTTGCGCATGCCTTCACGAAACTCCAACTCAAAGTTTCCTCACTGTGTTATGAAGTCCAGGAGTAATATCAAGGGTCTCTATCAAGTATCATGAAGCGGTCTGCGCTGGACGCATGAAAGAAGACGAAGGAAGGTGCTAGGGGAGAAGTGAAAAGGAAGAAGTTGGAATAAAATGGCGGACGACACCCGTCTCACTTAGATTATGTCATTTCTGTTGCCGTTCTAGTTAGGAACGCTACATTTTGGCGCAGCCGACAGTTTTCGAAGACCAGCGATGCGGGTGACGTTTTTCGTCGACCAGGCGTCATCAGAGTCTGTTGTGTTCACCCGATACCAAGTGCACGGTGAGCCAGCGACGGACCTTCCTCTTGAAGTTAGTTCTACCGCGCTGATCAACGTGGTACTGCAACAACCTGCAATCAGCCGCCAAGCCCTCGTGCAAACAGGATCGGTGACAGTGAATCTACAACTGCAGACACTGAGCGAACTCGTTCTGGAACCCATACGACGTGGCACCCTCAAAGAGGAAACGCCTGCCGGGAAGGTGAGCCTAGACTTGAGTGTTATGGAACTGCAAAGGAACATTATACAACAGATCGAAATAATGAGAACTTTCGTCCAAGCGCTTAGTCGAGAGCAGTCAGCACGAAGTATTGTTGAACCAGATGTTTTTGAAGGAAAATCGCAAAATGCACACTACTGGCTGTGTTTTTTCGAGTACGCCTGTGACAAGAATCTGTGGCACTCCGACGACACAAAGATTTTACATATGCGCCGCTATTTGGGCGGTATAGCCAGAAAATGGTATGACGTGCAACTCATGGATTATGGAACAACATGTTGGGAACTGTGGAAAAGCAACTTTTTAGGGGCTTTCGAAGGCAACGCAGTAGAAAGATGGGATGCGGCACTGCGGTTCAGTTATACAGGTGGCTCTCTGCTT
This sequence comes from Dermacentor albipictus, assembly GCF_038994185.2. NCBI lineage: Eukaryota > Metazoa > Arthropoda > Arachnida > Ixodida > Ixodidae > Dermacentor > Dermacentor albipictus. The sequence continues at coordinate 15,883,631 of NC_091821.1, forward strand.
GAGTACTGTCTTGAGAAGCGTCGCCTGTTGTATTCTGCAGAACCGAAGCTGCCGTCTTCTGCTGTTGTAGCTTTGATAACGCAAGGGTTGTGTATCGAGATCCGTAGTCATGTCCAGCTCAAAGGTCCACGAACGTTTGATGACCTTCTGAACTTTCTACAGACCTCAGTGCCAAGAATTACATCGAGAAGACAGCCAGATGGTAGAACAGAGCAACTTGATTCCAATCTAGAGTCGTTGCCGCCAACTGAATGTGAACACAGCTTCATAAACAAATCTCTGGGAAGCGTAAATCATGACTGTGAGGATGGTGAAGAACCAATTACCGCAGTTCACGGCAACCTACTTCCACATAATCTGTCTACCGTGCATCACAAGCCCCAGAAAAAGAGCTTCAGTGAGACAATATATTTGGTGTCGTCAAGCTTATTGTACGCCCCCATTAAGGTAGATGGCATTGAAGTGAAGGCTCTCGTTGACAGTGGAGCTTCGGTATCTATTATCAACAAGACTCGAGTGGATGCCAGTCGTCTGCACGCTGGTAGAACATTGCGTGTCCAAGCCTACGATGGGTCAGTGACCATGCATAGCGAATGGGTAACCCTGGCTATTGAATTTCAAGGAAATGCTATTACCAGTGACGTATTGGCCATTCCCAATGTCACCTACGATTTTCTTTTGTCCCGTCCAGACATGAAAAAACTTAAGATGAACCTCTATTGGGATGACAAGGTAATGGCCGAAGACACGATAAGAACAGAAGACCCTGGTGAAGAACCTAGTGTATCAAGGCTAATTTTTCACCACGAAGACATCAAGACTAAGTACCCAGAGCTTATATGCATAGGAAGCTACCCTCCAGCAATGAAATCCCATGTCGTTCCTTTCGAGCTCGCAGATAAAACAGTGGTTCGTAGAACCCCCTATAATATGTCCAGAGATAAAAAGGTGTGGCTGAAAAAGGAGTTGCAAGAAATGTTAGACGCAGGTATCATCCGGCCTTCTGTATCCCCATTTGCTTCTCCTATCACTATTGCACCTAAAGAAGACGGGACATTCCGCCTCTGCACAGACTACCGGGCTCTCAATCGTCAAACTGAATTTGATACCTTATCCAATGCCGAGAATCGACGACATCATTGACGAAACGGGTGGTTGCCATTGGTTTTCACGAATAGATCTCTGCAAGGGCTTTTGGCAGATTCCACTAAGTGAAGAAACGAATAAGTACACCGCGTTCATAACCCCATTTGACTTGTTTGAATACAACCGCCTACCATTTGGTTGGAAAAACTCCCCTGCGTGGTTTCAGAAGATTATGACGGACATTCTGAAACCTTACCTGGGCACATTTTGCAATGTGTACATCGACGACATCATCATCTACTCAAAGACAAAGGACGAACACCGTAGTCATCTTTCAAAAGTTCTTCATGCCCTCAGTCTTGCCCAACTCAAAGTCAACTTCAAGAAAAGTGCGTTCTTTCAAGATACCGTAGTATTTCTTGGCAGGGTGTTTGATGGACAGACTAAAAGCACCAAGCAAGAATCGGTAGAGAGAATTTCCAAGCTGGTAAAGCCTTATGATGTGCACTCCCTGCGCGTTTTTCTTGGCCTTGCAGGACACTTCCGGGCGTTTATCAAAGACTACGCACTGAGAACCAGGTGCCTCACACGTTTAACTCAGAAAGACGTGCCTTTTCATTGGGACGAGAAGTGCGAAGCTGTCTATCGTGAGCTTGTAAAACTAATATCGTCGGACCCCATCTTGCGAATACCGGATTTTTCCTTGCCTTTCGTGCTGAACACGGACGCATCACATTATGCTACCGGTGCAGTTCTATACCAGAAGCCATCCAAACAAGCTGATCAAACCAAACACTACGTCGTGGGGTACTACAGCTATACCCTGAAACCCGCCGAAATCAATTACTGTACCACAGAAAAGGAAGCTCTGGCCGTCTTAAAAGCTGTGCAGTACTTTTGTACTTACCTGGAAGGTGCCAAATTCATACTTTTCACGGACCATCAAGCATTGACTCAACTTCTGAGCATGGCCCAGCCAAGAGGCCGCATTGCTAGATGGGTGAACTATCTGCAACAATTTGATTTCGTAATTTCGCACCATCCTGGCCCACTCCTCACTGACGCTGACGCACTATCAAGATTACTTGTACAGGAATCAAGCAATAATCCAGATACAATCAATCATATTAAGCTATGGGAAGGTACAGAAGAGCTCCAGTTTATCAATGGAAGGTATCACGTACCACCAACTATGATTCCAAGGATTCTTCATCTATACCACGACACCCCTGAATCGGGTGGACATGATGGCTTCTGGCGCACTTATAAGAAATTGCTCATGAGATTCACATGGCCGGGCATGAAAAACGACATCAGCCATTACATCCGCACATGCCACCTCTGCCAGGTGAACAAAGTTAAATTCAAGCAATCGACAGACGTTATGACAAACCCTGAATATTCAAGCATCCCGTTCGAAGTAATTCATTTGGACTTCGCGGAGCTCAAAAAGAAGGGGGAAGGAGTCAAGCGAACGCAAGCTTTCTTGCTCTCCATAGATGAGTGCACACGGACGATTGCGGCTAAAGCTGGCAAAGAAGACGCAAACAGCGTAATAGACCTCCTCAAAGCTGAGTGTTTTAAACACACAAAGACGCTCGTCTGCGACAACGGGCCGGCTTTTCGGAGTGCCAAATTATCAAAGTGGGCCCAGGAGCACGGCATCATGATAAAGTATTCTTCTCCATACCACCCGGCAGCAAACGGCCTAGCGGAACGTGCCATACGAGACATCAAACAGTATCTGAAGATGTATCCAGACTTTGCCGGTGGCTGGAAGTGCTGTCTCGAGGCCGCTGTGAAGCATCACAACAGATCATACACCACGAGTTTAGGCTGCAGCCCTCATTTTGTAACTTCAGGTACAGCGCCCATACTTCCTGCAGATCGTGAGCTAGGTGTCCTAGAGAACCTCGAACTTGCGGAAGTAAGGAAAACTGCCAAAGAACAGGAGATCTACAAGTGCCGCATGAAGCGAAACTTTGATAAAAGGCACAGTAGCGAGATACCGGACATACAGCCTGGAGACTATGTCCTTGTAAGGAAAGGAGCTGTGCCCTCAAATTCAAAATATTGCGGACCATTTCAAGTTATTAAGACTGCATGCCAGCATGGAATATTGAAGAATGTCTGGTACGCCGGAGCCTCGGGCCAAACGGAGTGCGCCGCTATTGGAAACGTATTCAAGTATTACCCCAGGAGGTGTAATTAAAAGAAATCCGGAAGAGTGAAGCGGTCTGCGCTGGACGCATGAAAGAAGACGAAGGAAGGTGCTAGGGGAGAAGTGAAAAGGAAGAAGTTGGAATAAAATGGCGGACGACACCCGTCCTTCTTAGATTATGTCATTTCTGTTGCCGTTCTAGTTAGGAACGCTACATATCAAACGTAGAAAAAAGTTACCCAAATGAGCGCTGTCTTTGCACGACGATGCGGTTAAATATAAAGCATGCATTACAGTGCAGAAACTAGGTTATCTTCCATTGTAATAATTCATCATTGGCCTGTCGAGGTACAATCGGCGTCACCCTTGTGTACAGCGCGGGAACGGTGGCCTTCCGGGCACTCCTGAGGCAGCCAGCGACGTCTGACGCTAGGTGTTATGCCTCACGTCTAACGGTAGCTTCTGGGTATGTTTTGACCCAGCAAATACCGTTAGAGGACGCTGGCTCGCTCCTGAGCGCCCCGGCAGCCACCGTTCGCGCGCTCTACGCAAGGGTTATGTTGACTGCACATTGAACTACAAGTCATTACTTAAACGAGAAGAGGGGCAGTTTTAAAACGACGAAAAGGTTAACCAAGGGGCCCGATTTTTATTACTCATATTATAAGAAGTCAACAAACACAGACATCAAGGACAGCATAGGGGAGATAACTTGGGCTTAATAAATGAAATAAAGAAAGGATAAATTAATGGAAATGAAAGTGGATGAAAAATCAACTTGCCGCCGGTGGTGAACGATCCCACAACCTTCGCATTTCGCGTGCGATGCTCTACCAATTGAGCTACCGCGGCGCAGTTTCCCCATCCACTTTCTTGGGTATTTATCTTTCCTAGTAGAACCCTGCGAGTGTTAGCCAGGGCCACCCCTTACAAAAATTTTTATAAAAAGTCCATAGACAGTCTATAGACATTTGTCTATGAAGTCTATAGACTGTCTATAGACATTTCTTTAGACTAGTCTATAGACAGTCTATAGATTTATGGCCATACACTTTTTATAGACTAGTCTATAAAAAGTCTGAGTCTATCGACTGTCTATAGACATTCCTTTAGACTAGTCTATAGACAGTCTATAGACTTATGGCCATACACTTTTTATAGACTAGTCTATAAAACGTCTGAGTCTATAGACTGTCTATACACTGTCTATAGACAGTCTACAGACTGATGGCCATACTTTTTATAGACTAGTCTATAGAAAGTCTGAGTCTATACATTGTCTATAGACTGCCTGTAGACTTATGGCCATACACTTTTTATAGACTAGTCTATAAAAAGTCCGAGTCTATAGACTGTCTATAGAACGTCTATAGACTTATGGCCATACACTTTTTATGGACTAGTCTATAAAAAGTCTGAGTCTATAGAGTGTCTATGGATTAATTAAAATTTATGTTTGTAGACAGTTGTCTGTATAATGTGTATGGGCAAGTGTATAGGATTACAGTTCTACTTTTGTAGAACTGTAATTTGTAGTCTATAGAATGTCTATAGTACATCTATATACATTTGTCTGTAGACATTCCATGGACTTCAGTCTACAAAAACAGAACTTTATAATCCAATACACTTTTTTCTATGATATTCTGCATACACTTGTCAACAAACATGCATTTTCAGTAATTTATACACACTCTATAGACACAGACATTTTATAGAGAAGTCTACAAAGAGTGTATAAGGCCATAACTCCATAGCGGCTATCTACAAGTTAGTTTACATTTTTCATTACATGCGGTAGCAAAACGTTTTGAATGTATTTCATTTCATTTTATAGATATGATATGCATGCAAATGCATGGAATGCAGATATTATGCATGTGCACCTGTTCCTTTTCATCTGCACTTATGCATTACCGTTAGTAGATTAATAAAGCTCCTGAACCAGCTGTACTTTCATATATGTTGCATAAACAGAAAGAATTTATATAGTGTTGAATCATGCAGTGCAAAAAATAAAACAAATGCACCGGCAATGCATTAACCGTTTTTATTGCTCGATATAATACATGAATTCCTTAAATTCTTGTCTTATGCTATTATGGAAACAGATTAAATATTTACACTACTCCTTGGCAAGCATGGTCGCCAGGTTGGCCTTGACCTTTGTGTCATTAGTCCCAATGGTGCTGCAGGTGTATGCTGCAAATAAGTACATGCAGCAATATGAGGCAAAAATAACAGATGTGTATTCTTTGTATGTTCATTAAGCAGCTTAATATATTTACTCAAACCATCTAAGTCAATACTTAATGCGGTTTAACTATGACTAATGGCTGCTTGTCAATACAAATCAGTACCTTTATGCAATGTTCTATTGTATGGTATGGTGAACAATTAAACAGTCAACTGCTGCTCGTGTGAGCAACAGTATGTTCCCTTTTATGACAAGTTCATATATGATGCATTAATGTACTTATCCCAAATGGTCCCTATATTTATTGCGGAAACGTTACCCAGTTGGGCTGTCTGTACAGTTTTTTTGACTGGTAGTTAAGTATGCCCGCGCAGAGGGATATTTTCAGAAGACGTGACTGGAATATTCCCAGTATCATGCCTAAGATTGTAATTTATTTCGCTAGGTACACATTTAAATGTATTTCTCATACTTTTAAATGAATGGGTCATTGGCCATAACTTCAACAGATGGCAGATGGGTTGATTGTATTGATATGGTACCTTAATTTCTTGCAGGTAATGAGGCCTCTTGGGCATGCTAACAGGTTTCCAAGTTACGTATACCACATGAGCACCCGAAATACCACGCGAGCACTTTGTGTCATGGCACGACAGATATGCACCTCCTAGGAAACAGAACTGATAGTATAGTTCAAATGAATTCTATCACAGTAAATTATTTAAGGTGCTTTGAAAGATGAAAATGTTTTCTAGGCTATCGAGGTTCAGGACGTTTAGTTAACGCAAAAAAAAACATATTGAGTAAGAAATGCCTTGTCAGTCTGCTTGACTTTCTTTTTTTTTCAATAAATAGAACCAATTTCCCTCAATGTTTATGAAGTGAAACGTTTTAAAAATATATTTAACACAGAGACTCTCTGGAAACTTTGACATGTAACAAGACAGCATACCTATGTGGCCAATTTACAGTTTCCCGATCTTTTTCCAAGCCTTTCCTGGCTGTTTTCATGAGAATTTTCTGGCAATCTATGACGCCTGCAGCTTAGGTGCAATAAAAAATACTATGGTTTAATGCTTGCCAAGTAGTGCCAGTCCATAATATTTAGATAAAACGAATAACACGTCAGTCACTTAACATGTAGTATTAGATGCAACTGACTTGAATCCCTTGTTTAATAAAGCTGACAACCCGCCGTGGTTGCTCAGTGGCTATGGTGTTAGGCTGCTGAGCACGAGGTCGCGGGATCGAATCCCGGCCACGGCGGCCGCATTTCGATGGGGGCGAAATGCGAAAACACCCGTGTACTTAGATTTAGGTGCACGTTAAAGAACCCCAGGTGGTCAAAATTTCCGGAGTCCCCCACTACGGCGTGCCTCATAATCAGAAAGTGGTTTTGGCACGTAAAACCCCATATATTATTAATAAAGCTGACAAGGGCTTCGGCAAGTTCGTAATTGATGGCCACACGAATACAGCACGGAAGACACAGAGACACACGTAAAACAAATGCAACAATCTGAGGGAAAACTATACAATGAGTTATTTTTACGGTTCAATAGTAGTTTTCTATATAATTTGCTCTCATCACTTATGCCTCTAGTTAACTTTGTTTACCTCTGACTAAAGACTACATGGCAATATTAAGCAGTACCATTATGATGTTTCGTTATATTACAGTATGATAAGCAGTTAGACAACCATCATGGTCGCCGGTGTTAGCAATGGTACGTTTCGTTTCAAGGCAGGTTCATGTGACACACAGTGTACTTATAAAAATAAAAGAAATGCGAGAATCCCAAGCGATTCCTACAATAATAATTGTTGAAACAAATATACACTGCAGGACTGTGCACATTTTTCAGGTGTTAATGCAATGTGCCCGTGCCGATCGAACATCCTCAGCATACTGACTGCAGTTTTGAACAATCACGTTAACATTTGCAATTTATTTCCGCTTAGAACAGTCTGCATTGTCTCTTTTTTCATACTTGGAGATGAATACATTTGCCACACTTTCAGTAGAATGCACATGAATGGGGGCGTACTGATCAGGTTACTTATCAACTAAAACATGTTACGATCTCTTAGGTGTGTTAATAAGGGTAGAACAAACGCAATGTCCACTGAGTTATTTGAATAATCTGTGCGTTATCTACTAAGACCACCAAATTGATAATCTGGCTCTTTTTTCTTTTGTACAGCGCATATAGTATGCAGTCTGTCCAAGACGACGGCACTACAAGCAACAGTAATGAAAACCGGAACACTTATTGCGCACGACAAGGGCTTCATACCATGCACGACTGGCACAATGCGAATCTGCGCCAGCAGCTGCCTAGAGATTAAGAGCACGTAAACTGCATAACGCCGAAGCATCGAAAGGCGCTTAACCCTTTTCATATAGCTCGAAAAACTTCTGCTGCTAAACTGTTTAAAAAAGAGACAAAAAACAAATCTTCCAACTACCGTCAAACGCAATGCTTCAGTTTGAAATGTGTAAAGGTGCTTCCCGGAGCGACTAATTTATTGTGCTCCAATTTTTTCGGCTGAGTTGCGAAGCTGCGAGTGACTGAGCTTATCGCAGGTTTCATGCTCCAAAAGCGTTTGTGGTTGCATATACATAGATTTGGTGAATCTAGAGATTTTCGCTTGACATTTCTTCAAGTCTCGTGTATTGCTTGCGGTAACTTCCCAAAATTTTTTAGATTGGTTGCCAGAAACCTTAAAAATACTGCTACTTTTAAACAATGCGAAAACGGCAGTGCACACACTGCTGATTCATGCCCCGCAAACACGGCCTTTCATGCGAGTACGTTAGCAGTTATTCAACTATACGTGTCTGTCAGAACATTTTTGATGCTAACACAATTTCGAGATATATACGTAAAGCGTGTCACTAGAATTTCACTACACATGCGGCGCAGCATTCATCGCGGCCGGATCAAGCGCCACGAAATGAGATCTACCACACTGGCTGCCCAACATACACAATCCGCTTAGTGGTAGCTCAATATCAAGTTAAAACATGGTGTACTTACTTCTTTACGCACCTAAACCGTAATGCTAAAATCAACAAGCCCGAGCGATCGCTCGCCGTAAAACATTCCGTATAGTAGAAGCGAGAACAAGAGCGCGTTATGAAACCATGTCAACGACAAACCAACACTATACGCGAGTCGCCTGCGCTACATGCAGCCGCTTCGCGCTACGAAATGCGCTCACATAATCATGAGCTATTGACGCAAAACATCTTTGCTAAAGCTTACCGTTCAGTGTAGTTGACGTGTGATGCCACAAAGATGACACGCATACACAAACACCAACGTTCAGGCGGACACCGCACACCGGTACAACCGTTTACGTGCCTGGCGCACTCGTTGAGATGGCGCACCGCCGCGCATGCGCAAGATCTCCGAGCATGCGCAGGAGCTCCGCGCGCGAGGGCGTGCGCGCTCGGAGGAGTGTGAGTGCCTTTTCCTCCTTCATTTTTTTTTTCTCTCTCTCTCTCTCTGCGCGCCATGCGCGCCGGAACGGGTGGCTTATTCATCTTTATCACCATTATTCATCTTTTTTCGTGGACGAAGGAAATGCGCTGGCAGGTTGTATGACAAACGCTGTGGGCTATCGTATGAGAATGGAACGCTAACTTGAATGCGCTGTTTGTAAAAGCCATTACAGGGCCCTTCAAACGTTTCAGACGCATTATTGCCAGCGTCGATTAGTAATACAGCGTACTTGTAGCATATCTTCCAGCGTACCGCCAAATGTGATGCCCGCACGTATGTTAGTGCTAATTTTCTGTTCCGATGATAGGTCAAAGCAATCAGTACAGCATTGAGGTACTCATATGCGTGGCTGGCCAGGCATACCGCCGGCGAAATACTGGGTGGGCTCTGATAATTTGGCACCTATTTTAAGTGAATGAGAAACTTTGATGGGTTTATAGTGCAGGATATCAGTCAACAAAAAACCGCCCGATGTTAGTGACGCAGCCGAGGTATGAAGAAAATGTGAAAAGTATCCGAGAATCGGACGACACACAACGCGAACACCACATGCGCGACATCGGTTCATCGCACATTCACAAAGTCCGCGTTGTCAGCTACAAACATTACGAGTGTATTTGCTGTTAGCTCGATGCCTGTTTGGAATCCACTTGTAGCTGAAGCTGCCATTCATAACATCTATTATAACAATTGGAACGGCATTTTGCTTTCTTTATTCTACTGCCGCAAAAGTGATGCGACAACTGTGAAGACTGTCTTGGGATTGCCGAGACCCACTACGTAGATCATATCATGTGGTCAACAAATGCGGAGGTATACACTATGTGTATACTAATGTCTACAAATAGGCTCTACAGCAATCTCAGCAGTATACAACTTCAGTGGCTTATATCAAACGCAGCTACGTATTATCCACCGGTACCTGCGCTTGGTTACAGCGTACACGGGTTGGGCCCAGATTAACGATGTTTGTCTATTGTTAATCTATAGACATGCAATACCACGACAACTCAGAGGCAGACCAGGTGGTGAATTCACCACCTGGTCTGCTGGCTTTCGCGACTTATTCACCACCTTTGCCACATCATCACCATCTGACCTTCACCGCCTGGTCTCCGCGAAGTGTACGTCCCGGAAGCAGCCAGGTTTAGGGCCTTCGGGCGCCTGGAAGACCTTGGTGACTCGGATGGTGCCTGCTCCGCCGCAATCCTCGTTCGGGGCAGCTGCACCAAACGCAGACTAGCAGTCCGCATGGTTTGCCCGCTGCGCCGGGGTTGCGGTGCCGTCGTGCATGAACCAGTGCCATATCATCGCGTTCGCAGAGGGCGCGGGTTATGGGAACTCGGAATTACATATTATCGACTTTCTTCTATAGACATTCAATACACCGGGAACAGAGAAAAAGAAATAGAAACCTTGTCGGCTATTGTTCATAATATACAGAGTCTATAGACAAAGTATGGAGAAAAATAAATAGAAACTGGATCGGCTTTCGTATACAGGTAGTCCATATAGAGGGGAAATAGACAAAGAAGAAACAAACACCATATCGACTTTTTTTTATAGACCGTCTATAGACTGCGAGTGGACAAAAAGAAATAGAAACCTTATCGACTTTCGTCTATAGAAAGTCTATAGACAAAGTATGGACAAAATGGATAGAAACTCTATCGACTTTCGTCTATAGGTAGTCCATAGAGGGGAAGTATGCAAAAAAGAAACAAATACCTTATCGACTTTTTTCTATAGACCGTCTATAGACTGCGAGTAAACAAAAAAAATAGAAACACTATCGACTTTCGTCTATAGAAAGTCTATAGACAAAGTATGGACAAAATGGATAGAAACTGTATCGACTTTCATCTAAAAGTAGTCCATAGAGGGGAAACAGACAAAAGGAAACAAACACCTTATCGACTTTTTTCTATAGACCGTCTATAGACAGCGAGTAGACAAAAAGAAATAGAAACCCTATCGACTTTCGTCTATAGAAAGTCTATAGACAAAGTACGGAAAAAAATAGACAGAGACTGTACCGACTTTCATCTATAGGTATTCTATAGAGGGGAAGTAGACAAAAAGGAAACAAACACCTTATCAACTTTTTTCTATAGACCGTCTATAGACTTCGAATAGACAAAAAGAAATAGAAACTTTATCGACTTTCGTCTATAGACAGTCTATATACTTTGTATCAACAAAAGTCCAAATCTATAGAAAGGAAAGGTCGTCTATGAAAAGTCTATAGACTTTTTATAGACAGTCTAAAGTCATTTTTGTAAGGGACCACTCACAGACCTTGGCGGCGCATCGTTTTTGCCGGCGTCATGAGAACGTGATCTTTTTGTGTGAAGGCAACCGGCAAATAAACCCACACATGCTACCTGGGGGCATCAATGTTGCCGTATTCGAGAGCCTCGTTATGTAATAAACGAGAAGAGAGGGGGTTAACCGACGGGCCTGATATTTATTAGTAATATCATAAGAAGCCAACAAACACTCACAACAAGGACAACATAGGGGAAATTACTTGTGCCTAATGAACGAAATAATTAAACGATAAATTAATGGAAATGAAAATGGATGAAAAAACAACTTGCCGCAGGTGGGGAACGATCCCACAACCTTCGCATTTCGCGTGCGATGCTCTACCAATTGAGCTAGGCGATTACTTAGTTTTTTAAGCTTTAGAAATTCTTCAAGCTCCCATATTTCTCTATTCAACAAAGGAGCGCTTGTTTCAGCAAACCATGTGATTCTACAGTCAACAATAGGTTTTCCTTCTTGGCCTAGTTGCGTTGTGATAAAATGCACTGATGATCTATGAGAACGTGCAGAATAACCATATAGGTTCGTTTCGGTGCGACTCAGGTGCTCTCCTGAGGCATCCGTTTGCCGGTTACGTCTGCCCTCCTAAAGCAGTGCTTGTAAAAAATCCGATCTCTCGTCGCGACGAAAAAAGCGACCCGCGACTTTTACAACACTTGTCAGAACATTGCCTCTTCATACACAGTGATCACGAAGCGGCGTCCACGCCCACTGCCTCACCACGCGGGCAGCCAGCGGCGGAGCGCTCGACCGCCCTCTGCAATGCCGGCATGTGTAGGAGACAAACAAATACAACGCGCACTAAGAAACCTGCTCCGTAGTGCCTAGGCTGCGTCATATATTCAAGGAGCAAAAGCCCTAGATTTTCTCTCTCGCGCCCGCTCTTACTCGCGCCTGCAAAGAAATGTCGAGCACCGTCAAAAGCGCCACGCCCCGCTGTACCTACTCCATCTACTAACATCCCGAATGAGTTTCTAAAACGTTATGCAGAATGGGTGTCTAAATACTTAAACATTATTTTCAGCTTGTCCCTGGATAAGCGAAAATTGCCCTCCGACTGGTTAAGAGCGAAAGTTATACCTGTCCACAAAACCGGAAACAAACATTGTGTTGAAAACTACAGGCCAATTTCAATCACGTCCGCATGCTGCAAAATACTTGAACCAGTCGCAAGTTTATCAACCCCATCAGCAAGTTTATTTGATTACCTTGAGGGCCAACATCTGCTTAATCCTAATCAACACGGCTTTAGACGAAAATTGTCAACGATCACCCAGCTCGTAGAAACAGTCCACGAGTTAGCAAAAGCAATCAACGATAAACATCAGGTAGATGCAATTTGTCTTGATATGTCGAAAGCATTCGATCGGGTCCCACACATAGAACTTATAAGAAAACTAAAGAATTTTGGAATTAATAGTACTATTGTCGCTTGGATTAAATCGTACCTTAAAAATAGAACGCAGTATGTGGAAATCAACAATGCGAAATCCGGCATTCTGAGTGTTTCATCAGGTGTTCCCCAGGGCTCCGTGCTCGGTCCCGTCTTATTTCTGTGTTATATCAACGATATTGCAGAAACAGTTTCCTCAGGTGTTAAGGTTCGGTTATTCGCAGTCGATTGCTTGCTTTACTCACATATAACATCCAAAGAAGGTCAAATTACCTTAAGCTCGGCATTAAGTAGTATCCATGACTGGTGCTCAAAATGGAAAATGAAAATAAATCACAGCAAAACGTCATTTATAAGAATAACAAACAAAATAAAAGACATTCTTCCATTTGAATACGAAATTGAAGGACACAAATTACAGAAAGTAAGCTACTTCAGGTATCTAGGCATAACAATCAGTGAAAATTTAAATTGGGATAGGCACATTCATAGCTTATGTAGTGCAGCCGAGAGAAAAATGTGGACTTTACGCCGGAAACTAGGGAAGGCAACCACGAAAGCGAAACTAACCGCCTATTTGACACTTGTTAGACCAACTTTGGAATATGGCTGTATCGTGTGGGACCCCTACACAAAAAACCAGATAGCAAGGATTGAAAAAGTACAAAGAAGGGCAGCTAGATTTATTCTGTCTAGATATAAGTCTACGGACTCAGTCTCGGGGATGTTGTCAGAACTTAAATTACCCCAACTGCTAGAGCGGCGAAGAGTTGCTAGACTTAAGTTCCTCTATCTTTTGCGGGGTAACTTCTTTAACATAAACACCGAACTGTACATAACGAAGCGCTCGCCCCGAACATTAAGAAACAGCCACAACGAACAACTTACAACTCTTCAAGCTCGGATCAACAAATTCAAATATTCATTCTTCCCACGAACAATTGAAGAATGGAACTCGTTGCCACAGCACCAGACGCAAACAGATAACGCAAACAGACTCTGTCAGTTCGTTTGAAAAATCAATACACCTTTACTTTGACCTACCAAATTAACCACGACAGCTCGTTTATAGCGAATTTCACCTACTTGGAAATATGAATGTTGCTGTATGTGCTTCTACTACCGCACTTGCACTTTGTTGTGAACCGCAGGTTGTGCGCAATTAATTTATTTTGTATTTGCATGTCTGCAAGGCTGTGATTGCCAATGCATTTACTGCATTTCAACAAATATTTTCCACCCTGTAACGGCCCAAAAATGGGCTAACAGTATTAATAAATGAAAATGAATTGTAAAAATGCCCTCCCTGACGACCTTCTTTATTGGGATTTTGTTGCTTTCATTATGGAGGACTACGGTGGCTTCGGAGCCGCTATAGATATCTGTCAGTATTTTTAAATACGGCTCGTCTACACCCTGATTCCGTAATGCCTGCATTACTGCTGAGATTTCAGCTGAATCAAACACTTTCATGTAATCAATGAAAGTTATATATTACGGTTGCTTATATTCCGCCCATTTTTCTATCACCTGATTGATAATGTGAATATGGTCTATTGTTGAGTAGCCTTTATGAAATCCTGCCTGGTCCTTTGGTTGACAAAAATCTTAGGTGTTCCTGATTCTATTTGTGATTACCTTAGTAAATACTTGGTAAGCTGATCGCTCTATAATTTTTCAAGTCTTTGGCGTCCGCTTTCTTATGGATTAAGATTATGTTGACGTTCTTCCAAGATTCCGGTACGCTCGAGGTCATGAGGCATTGCGTAGACAGGCTGGCCAGTTTTTCTAGAACAATCTGCCCACCATCCTTCAACAAATCTGCTGTAACGTGATCCTTCCCTGCTGCCTTTCACCTTTGCATAGCTCACAAGGCTTTCTTTAATTCTTCCGGCATTACTTGTGGGATGTCAAATTCTTCTAGACTATTCTATCTTCCATTATCTTCGTGGGTGCCACTGGTACTGTAAAAATCTCTATTGAACTCCTCAGTCACTTGGACTATCTCATCCACTATAGTAATGATATTGCTGACTTTGTCTCTTAATGCATACATCTGATTCTTGCATTTTCCTAGTTTCTTCGTCACTGTTTTTAGGCTTCCTCCTTTCCTGAGAGCATGTTCAATTCTATCCATATTATACTTCCTTATGTCCGCTGTCTTACGCTTGTTGATTAACTTGGAAAGTTCTGCCAGTTCTATTCTAGCTGTTGGGTTAGAGGCTTTCATACATTGGCGTTTCTTGATCAGATCTTTCGTCTCCTGCGACAGCTTACTGGCATCCTGTCTAACGAAATTACCACCGACTTCTACTGCACACTCCTTAATGATGCCTATAAGATTGTCGTTCCTTGCTTCAACACTAAGGTCCTCTTCCTGAGTTAAAGCCGAATACCTGTTCTCAAGCTTGACCTTAATTCCTTTATTTTGCTTCTTACCGCTAACTCATTGACCGGGTTCTTACGTACCAGTTTCTTCCATTCCCTCCTTAAGTCTAGGCTAATTCGAGATCTTACCATCCTATGGCCACTGCAGCGCACCTTGCCGAGCACGTGAACATCTTGTTTGATTCCAGGGTTACCGCAGAGTATGAGGTCTATTTCATTCGCAGTCTCGCAATTCAGGCTCCTCCACGTCCACTTTCGGTTACCCTGCTTTTGGAAGAAGGTATTATTTATCCGCAAATTATTCCGTTCTGGAAACTCTACTAATGAACTCTCGCCTGCTATTCCTATAACCTATGCCATATTCCCCCACTGACCTGTGTCTCCAGCCTCCTTCTTGCCTATCCTGGCATTGAAGTCACCCGTCAGTATATTGTATTTTGTTTTGACTTTACCCATCGCCGATTCCACGTCTTCATAGAAGCTTTCGACTTCCGGGTCATCATGACTCGATGTAGGCGCGTAGACCTGTACAACCTTCAACTTGTACATCTCATTAGGTTCCACAACAAGACCTGCCACCCTCTCTTTAATGCTATAGGGTTCCTGTATGTTACCAGCTATAATACTTATTAGTCAGGAATCCGAATTCTAGTTCTCGTCTCTCTGGTAAGCACCGGTAGCACATGGCGTGCCTGCTTTTTAGCACTGTATGTGCTTTTTTTGTCCTCCTAACCTCACCGAGCCCTATTATATTCCATTTACTGTCCGCTAGTTCCTCCAATAGCACTGCTAGACTCGCCTTACTAGATAACGTTCTAGCGTTAAACGTTGACAGGTTCAGATTCCGATGGCGGCCTGCCCGGACCCAGAGATTCTTAGCAGCCTCTGCTGCGCCACAGGTCTGACCACCACCGTGGTCAGTTGCTACGCATCTGCTGGGGTCTGAGGGCCGGGGTTGGATTCTTGTATTCATATAGGAGATTGTGGCCAAGTACTGCACCCAGGTGGCCAATCCGGCTCTGGTGAGCGAGTGCGTTACCGGTTCTGGTCACCGGGATCAGGCCGCACTCCAGGCCTGTTTATGCAATTTCATCAACACGCGGATTTTTAATTGTTTTTAATCCGGTGAAAAATTGCGCGGCACCGGGATTCGAGCCACGGTCCTCCTGCACGTGAGTCGGATGCTCTACCTCTGCGCCACCGCTGCAACCCTATACGACCATTCATACTTACATTTGAAGAAAAATGCCCCGACTACAATGTTCCTACTCAAGCACTTTCTGTCATGCAAATGCGAACTAGAATAGCTCCTTGGAACGATTTCACAAAATTTCTAGATTTTTCATTGACACATCCAAAAAAAAAGCAAGAGACGCCGCGTTAATACATACTACAGGAATTTCGCACAGTTCAAGACACGTACTATACTTGCGCAGAATTTTACACTGATGGCTGGAAGATGCCCATTTATTTAGGAAGCAGCGTAATTAAAGGTACACGGGAACACACAGACTGCCACAGTTTGTATCAGTTTTCACCGCTGAGTGTTATGCCCTATGGATTGAAGTACAAATGGTTATAAACGCCAAACACAAGAAATTGTTTAATCTATACAGATTCTTTAAGTGCACTTAAGGCCCTTAATACACGATCACAGTACAAACCCGTCATAGCGACATTCTACATATAATAAAAAACAGTAAATAAAGACCAGACCGTTTGTTTCTGCTGGGTCCCAAGCCACGTTGGGAACCCCGGAAATGAAAAAGCAGACGAATGTGCAGCAAGAGCAAGAAATCTAAATGTTTCAGTAGTTAACATACCTGTTAGGGGTGGGTTTCAAGGTGCTCGAAAGGTACTACTCTCTAACTGGCAATGCGAATGGCAGTCGAATGACAACAATAATCTTCATCTCTAAACCTGTCATTGGGGAGTGGAAGACATGCTACCATTAGGAACCCTCCATCGAAGTAATTCTTTGACGACTTCGGATAGACCACACACTCATCACACATAAGTACTTATTGACAGAGGAGGAACAACTAACATGTGACGAACACCATGAACCATTAACAGTAGTTCATATTCTAATCACATGTCCACATGTCGAAACGCATAGACAAAGCACTTCCGCGTATTGTAGAAGTCACACACCCCATTCCACCTGATGTTGATGCTAGTAGACGATGCACTGATACCTCTGACTTATGGGATCGGCTTTTTCGACGAAACAGATTTTTTAAGTAAGCTTTAATTAATGTAGGGCATGCTGCATTTTACTAACGAAATATTATCACCCTGTGTCTGGCGCAGCGTATCCTCAGTGGCTTCTGTGCCATTAAACTTAATTTACCTAATTATAGAACGAAAGTGCTGTGCGCCAAGCAGTGAGTATAGGGCGCCGTCAATTCGTGGCAAAGGGTACATGACATTCTTAGTAACCTTGCTTAGATGCCGATAGTTGACGCAGAACCACAAGGTGTTTTTTTTTCTTACAAACACCACAGGGGGCCCCAAAGAACTCTTGGATGAATCGATGATGACCTTAGGGAGCATTTTCTTGACTTTCGTTTGGATTATAAGGCGTTCAGTCGCAGACACTCGGTAAGGACGCCTATGCATGGGACAAGGATCAAAACGAGAATAAGGTAAAAGCAGGAGCCAACGTTTCGACAAGTATGGTTGTCTTTTTCATTGCGACATATGCTTTCCTCGGCACAGTATATATAGGCAGGGCCCTTCTAAAGGGGAGAGGGGGTAATGCGGGTGGGTGAGGCAACGACCGAAATTGTGTTAGCGTCGAGGGTGTAGAATTGACAATAAATTGGTGCTATGCACACGGCTGGTGACACGGCCACGTGACAGCAGGCGTGTCAACGGCCATGTGCATAGCACGCCTCTATTATCTGTTCACTAAGGTTACTGTGTGGGTATGTTGGTTGAACATGAATGCCGCTTTTTGCGCACAAGACGACGACGAAGAAGAGGCTGAGAAACAGGAGCGTAAACTTACAACATTGTTTTATTTTGAAGCAAGTGGCCACATATATAGCAGAATCTGTGAATCGTTGGAGGTCAGTGGCCTATCGCCTCTCTGAAAAAGATAATGAAAGGAGGGGCGGAAAATAGGGCTCCTGAAAAAAATGCTGAAATAGAACAAATATATAAATAAAATAAACAAAAGAAGAGAGCTACAGAAAAAAACTTTTCCTATATATATATATATATATAGATATCCAAAAGTGACGCAAGAAAGTTGCGTTGCATCGCGATAGACGATGCAGCAGTAGAATACGCTATGTGGGATCCACGGAGAGAAGTCAGTGCTCAAATGGATTGCAGCGAGCAAGTGGGCGAAGTTGCCGTGCTCAACGCGCCTTGACAATTGCGCTCACTCTGGATTTGTTGATGAGTCGAGCGCCCTGCTTCGTCGGCGCTTTCGTTACCGATGATGCCGCAATGACCAAGTAGCCACCGAATTTTGAGTGTATGTCCATTTTCGACAGTGCAAAAGTAAGAATCTTTGATTTTAAATACGAGATGTTCATCAGGCCCGTGATATGTGCTTGAGTGTAGAGTTCAGAGGACCACCTTGGAATCACAAAATACGGGCCACCAGTTGGGTGGCTATTAATGGATGTTGAATGTAGTGAACAGCACCTGTACGATCAGTAAGTTCCGATTCTTTTGATGTTGTATTATGGGAGAATTAGGACATGATCGACGTCGGACTCGATGAGATGACCACCGCAACTGACGAGTTGTTATATACGTGCGCATAGACGGAGGATTTCTTATATAAGTATTAGTAAGGTGACTTATTTCAGAGCTGCCGGCGGCAAGTCCGCCTCCTTTCAAATACTAGGAACATGAAATTTTTCTGTGGGATACCTGAGGAACCCCGAAGTAGTCAAGGGTGGAGAGGCGGGCGCGAAGCCTGAAGTAAAATATGCACGGTGAGCAGACACAACATTGCAAAATGCACCGAGCTGTTATTGCATTGACCTAGGTGGCCGGGTGGCGGGAATGGAGGCGGGATAAGTGGCGCATGTGAATTCTGAGCACTTCCAAATCTGCGTGTGCATAGACATTTGATAGTCTTGGCCAATGGCCGCCGTCGCGACTGTAGAGGCAGATCGGAGAAGGCAGAGCCGATCCCGGAGCGTTTGGGCTGGTGCGCTTTGTAGTCCAGGGAAGTTAGTCTTGCACTTGTTAGGCAACAGCGGGAAGTAGGACACAAGAATTACGACTCAGGGAATGAACGCAGCTATAATATGAGTGAAATTTACTGCCTATCGGACGCTGCTATTTCTACATGCTTCTCCAGGACCCAAATAAAAAATTGGAGGACGCTTACGCTTCGCCTTCAAGAGTCGAACGCGACAGCGTTATCGCACCCCGTTCGCACCGCCTACTCAAACGCGCTACGCCAGCCAAACGTCGCGATCAGCAGAGATAGCCGGGCCCCGACGCGCCATGAAGGCGGACGCAATCATGGGGCGAGTGGCGCGCCACGTGTCGGGGCAGCGCCGTACATTGCGAGGAGGGGGCCTTCTGTGTTTGCCGCAAGATGGCTCTGCGTGTGCGCAGAGCGCAGAAGAAAAGTAGCGGAAACGTGCTTCGCTACTCGTGAAACTGCGACTTCTGTAAGCTACATGGTCATAATTACCGATATACACCGCAGTATAACTTTATACGGCACGTTTCGAAGGCAACACCGCATTCACCAGAGGCGATTTTGTCCCGTTTCGAAGGAACGGTACAGCTTTGATCGAAGGAACGAACTCGTGGCTGATTGGTCGCGTCTCCGTCTCACACTCCAAAGTCCCTGGTTCGATTCCCACCAGCCGACCGTGCAAGATCTTTTTTGTTTATGAAGTGCCTTCTGGGATTTATTGCTCACGGCTAAAGTCGCTGACGCCGACACCAACGCCGACGACACCGGCTTTTCTGCGACATGAGCTCCTTAACGCTGTCGCGGTAATAAGAGACAGGAAGTGAAGGAGAAAGATTAAAATTTGGAAGGAGAAGAGATCAAACGAAGGCTCAGGTAGTGTTCATTGTGATTTGGTATATAACAGCACCGTTTTGCTGCGTCACCTTATGAAAAAAGACAAAACAAAACATGGCTGCTTCTGAATATTTACTATTAGGAAATGTGCACTAATAGCCACAATTTGTGCAGTTGGCATTGGTGGTATTTTTAACGGACCGTCATGTCGTTGACGTTTTTCTTGCACCCTTGATGAACCCTTAAAGCCATGCCAGCAATTGAGCTCAAATAATTTCTAACTAAAAAAAATGTAAATTAGAAGATTTATTCACGGAATAGAGCAAACTCGTGCAGCAAACTTGTTAAAATCGCCGACGTCAAACTGTTTGTATGTAGTTGAAGTACGGTACAATTTTAACTGAGAAGCAATACCAAATTTGTTGGGCTCCAATGATTTTGGTAGCTAGAGCCTGCGGAAATATGAGAGGCCCCTATAGACCCAGGCGCGGGGGACTCGAGACTCCTGTGGCTTATTTCAACATTTGTTTGCAGACTCGATCCAGCCATTGATCGCTGCGCAAACTTCGGCAAGGTCGATTGCGACGGGCACATACATGCGCCCACTTGGAATCTGTTGACGCGCAAACATTGATAAATGAATGGTTTCGAGAGTTGTAAGAGCTATACACACCCACAGTCGATCGATTTCGTTCGCCTTTACACTATAGCTCTTCAGTCAGGCAGAGAAGCCACCTTTGGAAAGAAGATTTGGGTGAAAAATGTAAAAGAACAAGCGACAAATGGATGGTCTGTTGGGGCAGAACTTCTTCACAGAAAAACGCGCCCACACACACCTACGCACACCAGTGGCTCCCCTTGTTTTCTTTCAATTCCTGCAGCACTTTTTGGCGGAAGAAATGACTCAGCCAATGGAAAAAAGTTAGCATGAACTCGATGATGGACGGGCGAAGTCAGTGCATGTTTGTGTTGAAATCGTGGCGCTCGATGTACGGCTGCCTGCGGTGTCGCCCGTGGGTAGGAAGCGCCTGCGGGGCTTCCAACCTACTTCATCGGAACGTCTGGTAGAAATCTGTTCTCCGGACTGCTGCTCTAATTCGTCGAAGAGATACACAGACTTTAGTACTGCACCGAGTAGTTTAGCAAGTGCACATCCGTGTTGTCTATAATCCGGGTCGTCTTACGTAAAGATGGATATCTGCTGTTTTTTCATTAATATTAGGAGCTCAATTGACCCGCAACAAAATAACCATGATCATTGACTTGACTGCTGACAATAAAAATCGTTCACATTAGGAATAAGTTCATAAATCAATGTATAAGAAGGGTAAATTTCAATGCAGGAGTAAAGGAATTATCGACGTGCCTACAGTCATGCTGCAACGAAACTTAATGAAATTCGAACACTGCACTCCACTCAGATAGGCATGTAATACATACACTATCATTGGCCATTTAGCAGAGAAACTGTGGCAGGTGTTTTGTGCAGTGGGACCGAAAAAAATGCGTCATAATGAGCGTTATTTTTTAAACATCCGGCTCCCACAGTTATTGCTTCGTCAAGTGGCCACTGACTGCGCACGGGTTCGCATGAGTCGCAACGGCTTTCTCAATGAGACGCTGACGCCCCTCCACGCTTCATAATTAAAGAATGGACACAAAGTTGCACTGCTGCTTTCCCATGCACGTTAGAGGCTAGCGTTTCTGCAGAAGGTGGCCGTATCCATTCATATGACTGCTTTCGGAGGTAGTGTGGGCGCGCTTCGTCGCACTGTGCGAGGAAATGAAGCGCACGGTGCAAGGAATTGAGAATTCGCCAGGAAATAAACACAGATAGCCTTAGGGAGTGCCTGTCACCGACGATTGTCCTTTTCAGCTTAGACATGCAAAGAAGGATTGCCGCTGAGGGGATTGTGACTAGATGGAATGTTGGCAAGGAGAGCTTTCGATGTTTCTTCACAAACACGTCAGTCTATCGCCACGTAATGATTCTTTCCCAGCACGCTACTTTACCTCGGTTAATTTAATACTTGTGTGACCTCGAGAAGGCAGGGGAGCGTTTTTTCCCCCTTCCCGATTGGTAGACGCAGAATAATTGTTTTATCCATCACCGCAGGCTGAGCTGCCCAGTGTTGTTCGAAAACGCATAGAAGATTTCGCACCTGTTGCGTGCCAGAATAATTCTGCAGTATCTATTGGCAAATTCTTAGAAATGCTTAGATCTTATCTTTCTTCTGCACTTGTTGATTTTAACTGTCACACCTTTGTACAAAAAAGGAAGGCGTGTGCACAGCTTCACGTATAGCTCGAAAGTTTTTACCGTTGACCTGTGACCTGTTTTTACCACATTTTGACAAGCATGTTGAGGCAAGCGTTGACAATACTTTGCTGCTACGATATTAAGATAACAAAAGACAAGAGTAGCGTTCTGTCCATTGGGCTTCTTGCGGTTGTCCGACGTCTTTTTGGCTCTAGTTAATGATGTGTTCACAGCTTTATCCTTTGCGTTCTTTTTACTGCATATTGTTAGTGATTTCGGTGAATGCAAAATCTTGAAGAACGCGAATCTCACTTGAAAGAGGTTGTTTATTCCACGACATTTTCAAGATATTTTTTTCACTTTCAACAAATTCTACTCTACATAAACGCGCTGCAAATTTCATTTGTTTTGGGGCGTTTGATGCTTTCATGAAATGTACATACCCCCGCAAGGTGCTGCAGTGCAGTGTATGTTTACATAAATGCTTTTCTAAATTGAGAAACTTTGCAGAATTAAGGCAAACATCCCATGCAAGAAGAGTGAGTCATAATAACTACACCACTTCAATTAATTTGGGACCCGCCACCGTGGTGTAGTAGCTATGACTTGGCGCTGCTAGACCCAAAAGCGCGGGATGGAATCCCAGCTGCGGCGGCCACATTTCGATGGGGACGAGATGCGAAAACGCCCGGGTACCGAGCAATGGACGTACGTTGAAAATCTCCGGGTGGTCGAAATTAATTAATCCGGCGACTTCCACAACGGCGTGGCTCATACTCATATTTAGGTTTTGGCATGGGAAACCCCAGAATTAAATTAATATTAAATTATTCCTTGGTGATAAAGGCGCATTTCCCTGCTATGAATTTATGAAACCACCACTATGAAGGTTCCGTTCATATAAAAAAAGTGTCTGTCGAATCTAGCAAATTGACCGCAGTAAAGCCAAACTTGGCACATCGTGAGAAAATGACCTACAAAATATTTAAGCGCGAAGGCCATGGCGTGTGACGAGGCGTTGTTGTGTGGTCAATTTTTAAATTCATTTCCCATTGAGTGACGCAACCGTGCTGCACCCGCCGCCTACAGAGGTGCTTGTCCTCGATGTCCCGAATTCCTGCACATGAAAAACAAACAAACAAAACAAAAACAAAAAAACAAACAAAAACAAACAAACAAACAAACAAAATTCCTGCACAGGAAAAACAAAATGACTCGCCATCCCGCCCCTGCGAAAGTAGATGGCCGGCGAAGTTGTTATAAAACCACTCAAATGCTCGCGATGGGGATATGAAAAGCTTTATTGTTCTGCCTAGTTTTAGCACGACGCCGTTGTTGAGCATTACGATTTTGCACTTTTTGACGCTCATCGTAGTCACGCTGCTGTTCGGGAGTCTTTGCGTGGCATACCCATAGCGGTATTGGAATGAACTGAATGAGTTGCTTGGCAGGTCGCCCTTATATATATAGTTTAGTGACGTCTCTCACTGATTCGTATGCTGCTGTTGCCCCTTTGCCACCGGTACAGCTTATGCAACCGTCATCTTTACCGCGAAACATACGAGGGGAGAAGAAACGTGCCTCGCGTGGTTGACAGGCGCCTTATCATCCATCATGCGGCTTTGACACTTGTTTTTTGCTTTTCTTTATTGAAATGAATACTGAGCTGTTTGTGGTATGCCAGATTCCAAATGAGACATGCACTTTTTTTCGGTTCTTTTTTCTTTCTCTCTCTCTTTTTTTTTTTTTGCTGACAGACACAGAAGATCCCGACTCACTAGAGACTAACAGCTTCGCTGTAAAAGTATTTCTGAGACAGCTCCCCCCTGTCAAAATGGGGGTGGGCGACTTCGGTGGGGTTAAGGTGTGACTACCGCTCCGCGGAAGAAGCGCGTACTTGTACGTGAAAGAGCTGTTTTACCGTTGTAGAGCAGACAGATTTTTTTTTTAAATCTTGTCATCTACCGCCGAGCATGGCGTCATTCCAGCTGGAGCTGCTGTGGTGTGTTAGACAGGGATTCGGTCGTGCGATAACCGGATGAGATAAACCTATAGCCTCAAGTCTGCGAATCCGTTTTACCCTCTTAACGATATTTAATGTACAGTAAAGAGAAACGCTATAAGTCATCTTATATTGATAAGATATTCTTGAAGAATGCTATTTTCGTTCATATTGCGGTAATAGGTTGGTTGTTCAAGGGGAAAAGTAAGGTCAAAGTTCAAAATTTATAATTTCGTGCAGACAACCCAGGTCCTGCACGTTAGTGGAATGTTACGAATTCGAAAGTATGTTTTTTTTTTATTTGGGTCATAGCAATCTTAGTAAAAGCACTCTAAACTTCCCAATTGCAGTGTTTTTCGGTTATATGTGGTCGTTTTTTTTGCCGATTAACATTTCATTACGACTGCGCGCACACCATCGCATATATAAGACGTTATAGAAAGCTGAACCGGGAACTTCCAGGCGGCGGCGCTACTCGTCTTTCGTTTTTGCTTGTTTTCTAAAAACTTCTCGCAGTTAGTGCGTTTTTTTTGTATTCCAGAAGATACTAACGAAGCCAAACTTTCTTTCTCTTTAGTGTCCCTTAAATGTAATAAGGGTCCCGTAAAATAGCCGCATAGTCTATGTCCGGGCGAAGCAAGGGGCAATACGCTGCAAGCTTAACAAAAGTCAAAATTTCAGTTTGCGTCTGCATGGTTTCATGCACACGTTAACGACATGCGAGTTGAAACGTCGATATTTAGATACTTTTTAATCCAAATATGTGTCAGAGGACTCCGCATGGATAAACTGTTACCTAACACAAGTAAAAAGGGTAGCTTTTTTGAAATAGTAAGCAATAATACAGTTTTAGAAAAGTTCGGCAGCGGCACTTTAGACGGCTTACGTGAATCATTGTAGTCGCTTTGGGGAAATGTTTTTGCCTAGGTATTCATCTGCATGTCGTCATGTACGTTGTAAACTTGCACAGCATTCCTTTTTGTGCCACCTTGCTTCTGCGGGATGACTACGTTGCACAGATACCGCTTCGGAGTGCACGCCAGCAGACAAAGCACCGATAAAATCCGAAGAGCAAGTGACACATGGGAGGCAGTGACGTGACATGTGCAATGACGCACGCACAAAACCCAACTTTAGTCAACCATAACCGCCTCGCATAACCGTCTCGCAACCCGGAAGCCCGGGTTTATCATGTAGCGCGTAATATTAGTTTTGGCCATGAGATGGACAGCGAACGGGCAAGACAAACGCCGATTCGCCGCAACAAGGACTTCACTGAATACGGCCTCCCAACCGCAGCCACCTTGGTCTCACCATAACTGTAGAACTGCGGTTCAGCAGATATGGCTGATATGGTTCGGCAGACAAAGCAGACACCCCTTTCTCATTAAAACGCATGATCAAATCAATGCTTGTTCAAAAACATAAACAAGCATTTTTGTAACTTTTTCTTTATTGCGTAATGTCTTTTAAAAAGAGTCAGTCACTTTGGCATACGCTAAAGAGGATGAAGACGAAAGCCTGCGCGCTCATGAGACATTCATTAATTTACTTGTCGTTCTCATTCGAATGCGTTGTTACTTCCTATTACTTGTTTCCCCAACAAAGTCGTGGATTCATGTGTCTTAATTAACTATGTCTTAATGAACTGTGCCTTATTTAACTTTGCCACAGTTAACACTAAAGGTTGTCCGTTCGAATCTCATCAATGATCGTGGGTTCGACCATCAATGGTGGCACCATCAATTTTGGTCCCGCCAAACATCGTAGGTTCGAGTGTCTTTACTAACTCTATCTGTATTAACCTCAACCCTCTTACAAAAAAAAATTGGGGTACCGCAAGGGAGTGTGCTGGGACCACTTTTGTTTAACATCTGTATTAATGATATCGTAGATTTAGACAGAAGGGCAAAATTTATTATATATGCAGATGACATCACCATTTTAATGGAAGGATCTGATATAAACCAGTTCTCACAATCTAATGATCTACTAAAGAAGCTATCTATATGGTCTAAGGAAAATCAACTTAAGATTAATGCAACAAAGACAAAAGTTATGATATTTCATGCGAAAAACAACAAGGCAACATTGAACCATAACATAATTTTTGAGGATCGACAAATAGGGATTGTAGACAGTTAAAAAATTCTTCGCGTTCATTTTTCATCTACTTTAACTTGGGATACAGATGTAAGCTATCTACGTAAAAAACTATCCTCTGTGACAGGAGTACTATGCCGTTGTCGCGGTATGCTGCCAGCCTCCGCCAAACTACAGATGTATTACGCCCTTTTCATTTCACTCCTAAACTACTGTGCATTGGTCTCGTGTACGACAACTAAAGCCAATATAAACAGATTTTTGATATTACAGAAAAAAAAATTATCCATCACATCGGAAATCTGTAACCTTTGCCTGCGACTAGAGATGCATATAAATTGTTTAGTATGGTCAGAGTAGATCACCTTTACACATACCGTTTATTATATGTGATGCAATTTTCTGACACATTAGTAAAGAACTTCATCGAACGTCTAGAATGCTTAGAACACCATCTGCCTAAGCTAAACACAAGGAAATCTAACAAATGGATTATTCCACATTTCCGTACATACTACCACAAACACCAATCAATAGCCTGCTACTTACCGTTTATTCTCAACAAATATGTAGATATTGCAGGTTACAATAGGAAGCAACTCGGACAATATTTTGTTCAGTTAGGATATTGTGTTTCAGTATAATATTTCGTTTCCATTGTTGTTTTTTTCTCTCTTGCAGAAACGCATGTTTTTCTCTTCTGCATAAATGCATTTGCTGTCATTACTATGGTGCAATATGGCATAGTTATTTATAATGCAGTCATGACTATTATGTTTTTGCCTCACATATATGTATACACCTACTACAGTGTTTGATGATGTGCGAAGTTGATGTTGCCATGTATGTAACGTCTTTTGGGCCCCGTCATGCTACTAGCTGTTAACCCAAAAGGACCATCCAGTTCTGTTTCTTTTACTGCAAAATAAAGATTGATTTGATTTGATTTGATTATTTAACAGTGTCATAATTGTCCTTATAACACCAGTCGTGGGTTCGACTTCTACCAATGGTCGTGCGTTCTACCATCAACGGTGTCGCCATGAGTTTCGGTGCTATTGAATCTTGATCCCACCAAAGGTCGAGAGTTCGACTACTGCTAATAGTCGTCGATTCGAGTGCTTTAGTTAACTTTGCGTTAATTAACAACGAAGGCCGCGGGCTCGACTCCCGCGAATCGTGGGAGTCGAAGGGCTCATGTACTGGAAAGGTTTGAAAAACACAACCCGCCGTGGTTGCTCAGTGGCCATGGTGTTGGGCTGCTGAGCACGAGGTTGCGAGATCGAATCCTGGCCACGGCGGCCGCATTTCTATGGGGGGGAAACGCGAAAACACCCGTGTGCTTAGGTTTCGGTGCACGTTAAAGAACCCCAGGTGATCGAAATTTCCGGAGCCCTCCACTACGGAGCGCCTCATAATCACAAAGTGGTTTTGGCACGCGAAACCCCATATATACATATATATATATATATATATATATATATATATATATATATATATATATATATATATATATATATATATATATATATATATATTTATATATATATATATATATATATATATATATATATATATTTATATATATGAAGCAGTTTAGAAACTGCTTCAAATAGACAAGAAAAATACCAATAAATTTGGAGGTGCTTATTTATTGCTGATGCCATGTCGTGGATTACAGTTACTCATTTAGCAGAAATTTTGAAAGTGACGCATGTGGCCGGCAATTATGCGCTCAAGCACCTTACAGCATGTGCTCACTTATGAAACACAAGGAGCTTTTATTCATGAGAGGTTTATAATGTGCCGAATTTTGCCAAATAATGCGCAAAATTTTCGACAGATTTATCTATTGGTACTAGCCTCGCAGTTAACCACTGTGAAGTTAATGAGCATTGAGTAGAAAAATGACACACAGTGAGAGAACAACTCTGCGTACCGGTAAAGGAGGGCATTACGTATGTTATCTGTACCGCAAGACGACAGCCACATTACCTATGACAAAGTCATGCATGTGCAATGATCAGAAGGCAAACTACACTTGCCATTTTGTGTGGAAAAATGATCAGGTTCCCTAAAGGCCATCTTAAATGGGCCAGTAAATTCATTAGGAACTCCATGTGAGTGCTGGTGCTCCCATTTATGTTTCGCTTATCTACACTACGTTTGGGGTTAACTAAGAAATGCCAAAACTTCTGGACGGCGACATTAATGCCCTCAGTCATGCTGCCAAGGAAGATCGATGCTGCAAGTAGACGGGACGCATGAAGAGGCTTAAGCAAGGAAAATGGATCGATCACACTTTCAGCGAGATATGTTATCTCTTAAAGTAATGAAGCAAATAAAGGCATGATATATACAATAAATTGCGCATGGGAAGTAATTCTTGAAGCTCTGTCAGCGTTTGGCTCTTGACCGATTCGTTTAGCATGGCGGAGCATCGGAGACGATGGGTGTGTTCACCATCACTCATATTTACTTTCGGCCTGTTCATGTGTTCCGTCTGCCTGCAGCATCAATCATTCGTTGCTAGCATGTGTCAGGGCACTAACGTCACTTCGCACGAGTGTCTAATCACGCGGTATATTTTTTTTCATATTGCATGCGCTTTTTTTGATGCCCCGAAAAATTTTAA
This sequence comes from Dermacentor albipictus, assembly GCF_038994185.2. NCBI lineage: Eukaryota > Metazoa > Arthropoda > Arachnida > Ixodida > Ixodidae > Dermacentor > Dermacentor albipictus. Next base: position 15,912,704 of record NC_091821.1, read on the forward strand.
TCACAGCTAGCATTCTTCAGAGAAGAAAGATTATTTTGATATTTCTTAATGCGTTACACTACTTCTTTGAAGATTTTGTGTTTACACAAATACATTAAAGAAACTTACTGTCGTTGAAGAATAATCTGTACCTTGATTTTCATGCTTCTCGTAGCGGACACAGTTCTTTTTAAATATTTGGCACAATTATCGGGAACTCCCTCTATATGGTGTTTCGATGTTCGTTTTTGTTCCCTTTTCTTTTCGAAGTATTCTGATATTATATACTGACCGTATAAGCATTCTGAGACCTTCCATCGGTTACTGTAATAGCTTGCGCGTTTCTTTTTATGCAGCAAAACTATATTCAAGCTTATTTGTGGTGTGTTAATTTAAGCATTTCGAGGCCAGTGCATTTTGACGCCAAAATCCGTAGGTCCTAAGCTAAGGACAACCAGACGAGTTCAGCGCATCTAGAACAGACAGCTGAAGTGGACTAAGCTGCAGAACCCCCTTTGGAACATCGCTGGGTTTGCGTTTCCTAGCGACGCAAAACGGGTGCCCGTTTGCAGTGGCCTACAACATTATATTTTATTTGAAAAAATTGTAGTCTCAACTCTTACTGTAAGGTGTTACGCTGTACCTGATTGATGATTATTCGATGGACAAATTTGTGTGATTGATTCATTTTTGTACCACTCGAACGGCTCGCAACGATTGCGTCACACAAAAACAATGTGTTTAATGTTTGAAGTAAGGTAGCTGTAGGAAGACCAAATGCTGTACAGCAATAACCTACAATAATAACTTGCGAAGTCACGTTATTCCCGTGGAGCCCGTCGAAAACACTCGTAGCCATGACAACTAAAATCCGGGCAACCACGCCTACCTTGACTACGCCGTGCACCGTCCGAGTTCCCCGTGGTTTCAGCCGCTGACGCTCATCGGGACTCGGCGTGTTGTCACTCCGGCGGTTATCGCATCCGAGAAAGCGGATCACAACTAAAGGTCCCCAGCTTGCCTCCATTGCTCAGTCGCGGCCGACCACGTGGATGTCCGCCACTTCATTTTGACCCGTCCGGGAATGCGGCCGGGATACGGCGAACGGACCCGGGGGCCCGCAGGACATGGGCTTGCTCCAACGCCTCCGCCTATAGAGCCTCATGTACTCTGTACACGCGGCAGGCTTGCCCCCTCCCCCCCGCCCCCGCTCGACTTTTTCTCCTGTTCCTCTTTTCCTACGCCCGCGGACTCATATTCCTGGCAATAAACATCAACAAATAATCTGCAGTATGTAAATAACGTGATGTAGGAGCCGTTGTGCTCACGAATGCCCGTTTCTGAAATTCAGAAAAAATAGCTGAGGAAAAAAACTCGACCTACGGCAATCATTTCTGGTCTTGCTCAGGGTTACGACAATACAAAGCGAATTGGACATAAAAGAATACCTCCCTCTCCCGAACTTTTATATTCTGCGATTTTTCAGAGTACGCGACCTTCGGAGCCCTGGTGAATACGTGACGTGATGAAACAGTCTTACATATGACCGCGAAGAAAACGCAGACGGTATAAATATCGCAGAAAAGCTTCTTTTTTTATTTACAGTAATGTTGCAACCTCACATAGCTATTCATTTTACTTTCTTTCGTCCGCAATTTTTTCAAGCACAAGAGTACGCATTTGGGCTGGTTAGTTCATGACTACGAGCAGTAAAGCAGCGCTAAACAACAGGACGAGGAGAGTGACACAGACACCAGCGCTGACACAGTTAGTTACAACCAGCGATGGTGTCGGCGTCCCTCTCATCGTCCTGTTGTTTAGCTCTGTTTTACTGCTCGTTTTCTGCGCAGCAAAAACGATCCCGTCTGCGCAAAACAGCGCAAAAATAACACACACTCACAGTGCAGATTGATAACCAAGAACACGATTGCTGATTTTGAAGCGTCAGTCAGCAAAGTGGAATGGTCCGAATTATACGCATTGACGGATCCAGTCAAGGCATTCACTCACTTTCTCGGCGTAATCAAAGACCCTTATCACAAAGCTTTCCCTCTAAGAGAAGCTACAAGAAGCAAGAAATGCAGGAAACCGTGGGTTGACACCACCCTTCTAAAACGCATAAAGGAACGTGATAGACTATTCGCTACTTTTATAAAGACAAGGCAACCAGAGTACTTAATGAACCACAAGAAGATCAGGAATAAATTGGGCCGTGATATAAATCTGGCAAGAGAGAGGTACTATGAGAATAAGTTCACTCATATTCTTAATGATCCCAAAAAACTTTGGAAAACATTGAATCATCTGCTTCCGCACAGCGACCGTAATCCTGTTTTTGAAATTATGGATAAAGGCGTATCTTTCACAGGGACTGCGCTGGCCGATAAGTTTAATCAGCATTTCTTACAATGTGGCGCGTCTGATGCGTTTGATGCTGATAGCCCAGGTTACAGGTCTTATATTCCATGTAGTATGAGCAGATCGCTATTTCTTGCACCAACAGATGAAGCTGAAATAAGTAGCTTATTTCTAAAGTTAAAGAATTCCACAGCATGCGGTGTAGATGACATAAAGGCAGAACCAATAAAAGCTGTGGCGCTGCATATTTGTAAAGTGATGTCACACATATGCAATTTAATTTTGTGCACTGGCGCATTCCCCGGTGAATTAAAGGTTGCACGGGTATCGGTAATTTTAGAGGGGGAGACAGGAATGACGTGAACAACTATAGACCGATTTCAGTTCTCCCAATCTTTTCCAAAATAGTAGAGCAGGTCATTAACGAAAGAATTATAAATTTCTGTACTCAAAATAATATTATAACAGAAAAGCAATACGGTTTCCGAAAACACCAGTGTACTGAAATGGCGCTGCTAAAGATCAAAGAAAAAATAATAAGTAACTTTGAGGACAAGCTGCACACAATAGGAATATTTCTTGACTTTAAAAAGGCTTTGGATTCCATTAAACACGATATCTTGTTAAAAAAGTTAAGTGAGTACGGCATTAGGGGAACTGCTGTTAACCTAATCAAAAATTATTTAACCAACCGACTACAGTACACATACATTTGTCATTCCAAATCGGCATTGGGGTGAAATCAAATACGGTGTTCCGCAGGGGTCCATCATAGGGCCACTTCTTTTTTTATTATACATTAATGACATCACAAACGTGCCTCTAACACCTGACATAATCATGTATGCTGATGAAACTAATATCTTCTTGTCTGGTGGAAACTTGCTTACTCTCGAGGAAGAAGCAAATATTTGGCTCAGTAATCTTTCAGACTGGCTTAGAGCAAATAAATTAGAATTAAACACTAAAAAGACAAAATACATTATTTTTCGGCCTCGTAACAAAGGTATTGATGATAGCTTAGTCTTACAATTTCGTGATGAAGTCATTATACGCTCTACGTGCCAGAGGTTCCTTGGTGTTACGTTTGAAGAAAACTTAAATTGGTCCAGTCATGTCGGCAACATTAAAACCAGCATTGCAAGATCCATCTGTGTTATTAATAAATTAAAACGTCTATTACCTTCTAGATTAAAAAAACAGTTATGCTATAGCCTAGTGCATTCGCGCCTCCAATATTGTTTATCTGTGTGGTGTACCACGACGAAAACTAACATCCATAGTTTACTAACCTTACAGAAACGCATGATTCGGGTAATTGAGAATGCGCCCTATTGAAGCTACTCCGCTCCTCTTTCCAAGAAGAATTGTATTTTAACATTAGAAAACCTTATTAACAAAAAAACAGCCATTGCAATATTTAAAGAGGTAAGACTCAACGAAAGTGCCTTTTTTAAAAAATACCTCCCGAATGAACATAAATATAACACAAGGCAATTAATTTACAACAAGGGCAAGATCCGTGCCAATTGCGGCATGCAAAAGCAGGCATTCATAGTTGCAGATTTTTTGAATCATCACCCTGGCTTACTCACTATAATAAATGAATCAACGTCTCTAAACATTTTCAAAAAAAAGTGAACATGTATTTGCTGTCGCTTCAGGTATGACTGTTCATTGTTTTGTACACAAATCAAATTCAGTATTTCTGTTACATATTTCATATACTTTTCATTTTTTGTGTATGCATCCACTTTGTGTACCATGCTTACCCTGTGTGCTTGAGTGTTTTGTGCTCTGGGAATGGGTCGGGGAAGGGGACTGACACTTAGTCAGGCATTCGTGCCTTTTTGTCAGCCTCTTTGACAGAGATTATTTGTATTTTATTTCTGTCAAAATAAACATTCATTCATTCATTCATTCATTCATTCATTCATTCATTCATTCATTCATTCATTCATTCATTCATTCATTCATTCATTCATTCATTCAAGAAGTATCTAAGCTGTTAAATGGGGAAAGCTTAGGACTAAGGATCGACGGCGAATATCTCACAACATTCGGTTTGCCGATAACATTGTTCTATTCGGTCACACTGCAGACGAGTTGCAGCAAATGATGGAGGACCGTAACAGAGAGAGTGTAAGAGTGGGGTTGAAGATTAATATGCAAAAGACAAAGATAACGATGAATAGATTGGCAAGGGAACAAGAGTTCAGGATCGCCAGTCAGCTTTTAGAGTCTGTGAAGGAGTACGTTTACCTAGGTTAACGAATCACAGGGAACCCTGATCATGAGAACGAAATTCATAGAAGAATAAAATGGGTTGCATCACATAGGGCAGACATTGTCAGCTCCTGACTGGAAGCTTGCCGTTATCATTGAAAAGGCAGGTGTACAATCAGTGCATTTTACCGGTGCTGACATATGGGGCAGAGACTTGGAGATTGACAAAGAAGCTTGAGACCAAGTTAAGGACCGCGGAAAGAGCGATGGAACGAAGAATGCTAGGCATAACGTTAAGAGACAGAAAGACAGCGGGTTGAATCAGAGAGCAAAGGGGTATAGCCGTTATCCTAATTGACATTAAGAGAAAAATAATGGAGCAAGGCAGGGCGTGTAATGCGCTGGTTAGATAGCCGTTGCACTATTCGGATTACAGAATGTGTACCAAGAGAAGGGAAACGCAGTCGAGAACGGCAGAAGACTAGGTGGAGTGATGAAATTAGGAAATTAGAGGGCGCTAGTTGGAATCGGTTGGCGCTGCACATGGGTAATTTGAGATCGCAGGGAGAGGCCTTCGTCCGGCCGTGGACATAAAATAGGCTGATGATGATAATAATATTGGTGATTATATTATTATTATTATTATTATTATTATTATTATTATTATTATTATTATTATTATTATTATTATTATTATTATTATTATTATTATTATTATTATTATTATTATTATTTGAGAACTGCGATTAAGGTGCAGAGATAATACGGTTCAGAGACGTGTTGTTTCAAAAAATGCCTTCGGATTGTGGGTTCTTCAACTGCATGCGGTATACCATTTTCGCAAATTGTATTGTTCTTCTGCACGGAATTTGACAATTTCTACATGCTTACACAGTAGGAATATTCGTGTGTAGAACTACACAATCGAACAGCAAAAGCAATGGTATTACATGCCGAATGAGATATTAGGCACATAGACTATATTGCCCACGCAGTACTTACATGCAGGTCTTGGCTTGTGTGATCACATGTTCGTGAGAGAATGTGTTTCGGCGTCTCTTTCTTGCTCGCGGCTGCTTGTTCTTGTTTGCCGCTTTTTACACCGTATAAATTCCGCACTGAATACTACAGTTAAATGTACAGGCACTTTACTTAAACTCCTGAGATACACTGAACCCTCCTTTTCCAGCTTATGCGGAGACATTGTGCATCTGGGTGGTGTTCTGACACAAGCACTTTGAATGCCATTGAATATGCCCGCTGCGCTGTAGCGTAGCCACCAATTTCTAGAGACGACAAACAGGATGAAAAAGCGTGCGTGTGATGCACACTAATCTGGAATGTAAGGAGTTTCATGGGTGACCACTGAAATTAAGGCAATGTTAGTTTTCGGTAGCAAGAGCATTTATACCATAGTGGCTATTTGTGTAGCCAACAAAGTAAGCGAGGCTGTGTTATCATTTTAACATACATCATCATCATCATCGTCATCATCATCATCATCATCAGCCTGGTTACGCCCACTGCAGGGCAAAGGCCTCTCCCATGTTTCTCCAACAACCCCAGTCATGTACTAATTGTGGCCATGCCGTCCCTGCAAATTTCTTAATCTCATCCGCCCACCTAACTTTCTGCCGTCCCCTGCTACGCTTACCTTCCCTTGGAATCCAGTCCGTAACCATTATTGACCATCGGTTATCTTCCCTCCTCATTACATGTCCTGCCCATGCCCATTTCTTTTTCTTGATTTCAACTAAGATGTCATTAACTCGCGTTTGTTCCCTCACCCAATCTGCTCTTTTCTTATCCCTTAACGTTACACCTATCATTCTTCTTTCCATAGCTCGTTGCGTCGTCCTCATACATAGCGAGGGAAATAATGATATAAATCAAGGAGACAAGCCATCGAAAACATGGCAGAAATTGTCTCTTATGCTTAATTGAAGTGTAGAATTAATAAGAAAAAGGAAGAGGAAAGTGGATGAAAGGCAACGAAGGGCCGCAAATGGGAGTTCCACTTTTATTTTGCGATTTATTGCGATAGCAATCATATGGACACTCCAATGGAATATCTGCCGTTACCGATGCTGTGATGTTCGGTACAAAGTCCAAGTGCAAGAACATTGCGGCCGCACGCTGTATGTTGAAGGCGGAAGGAAAAGCTAGGGAGGGGAAGGGGGGGAGGGGTCGGGAGCCCAGAAGGATGGTGGCTTGATTTCCCACGTGCACAATTATTATTACATTAGCAGCAATGAACCAAAAGTTAGTTATACAATTGTGCCGCATTATCGAGATCAAGCTAACCAAGTTCTAACCCCATGTACTGTGAACTTGAGATACAAATCCGCCATTTTCAGATTAACTTCATGCAGCCTCGCCACAGGATGGCGCAAAAATTATCCATCGTTCATTAAGCGTTATGAATTACTATACACAATTATAAAACATTCACGGAAATAACAGGTGAGCATGTAGCTTGCAGCGTTAAGAAATGTGACTCCTCGTCTAGTGTTTCTCATCCTGTGTGCATAGTCTCTGCATTGTTCAATTGATGTCATTATACTTGAGATCTTACTGTCTTGTTTTTTTTTCTTTTTAAGGAAGATCCGTTGCGGCATTAGTTACTTTGTTTTCCTTCTGTTTACGCCTCCCTGCGTGAATAGCTCGTGCCATAGAACGCAGCTACGCCGTGGTTTTGGCGCAGGCCTGCGACCTAACCAAAAGCAGTGCAATGATCCCTCATTTGTCATAAGTTGCACGCTAGATTTCAGTAGCGTGATCGCAGCGACCGGATGAAATATATGCTAGAAAGCAAGAAAACGAAAGAATAGGACACCGAGGAAGGGTGTACATGGAAAGTGCATTGTCCACTGAGGGTCTTTTGACATTGCGTACTGCAAAACAAGAACATAACAGACGCAAGTTAAAGCCGACACAGAGCAGCTTTTGTACTTTCCTGCCGTCTTTTTTTCTTCTGTCGCTGTTTTGTGTGCACCAAAAGAAATGCGGTGCCACACAAACAAGTTGACCTCTACCAAGTTCCATCCGTCATGCGTGAACCGTTACCATGCAAGGTTAAGAGCTCACTGAAACGCATATATAGGCCAGAGTCAGCGTTGCGACTTTCCATCACTGCGCATTTCGTAAGGTGGACAGGGGAGCCGGAGATAAGGAGGTGTGGATGTGGCATTACGGTGTGATGAATATGCCTTTCCGAAACAGCTGGACTGATTATGTGCAGTTTTTCCAGCGGGGAAACGCGTTTAATCCATATAGCACATGCGCTCTCAAATATATTGCGGCCGCATTTCTAATACTGATCTTGCCTCTGGGTGATCTAACCGCTAACCTTCACTGCTAGGTCACTAGTCCCGTTCGCCTTCTTCGCTTCGTCCGTCCTTCAGTTCCCTGCCACTCGCCGCCTACCGCCACAAAACAACCCTGGCTGTTTCTCCACGACAAACTAGGTCCCCAAGTATTTGATACGCAGATTTGTAGAGCACCTTCAAAAACCACCGATCGAGTTGTTTCCTTTACGATACCTCTCACGCAGTCCTTCTTTCCGCGTTGCAAAGAAAGCCCGCGAAATATGAGAAACGCCATGTGAGGGAGCGTTTGCGCAATGGTATTGTGCTGCTCTCAAGCGTGCGTTCTGTGAACAAGGTCGGCTGCATCGTTACTGGCGACGAGGAAGCGGTAGGGCGTTCTTTATCTCATCGGAAGCGCTCGGCCAGCTGCATGCCTTTAGGCCATCATATGACGGGAGCCGACCTCGTTCACCGAACGCACGCTTGAGAACCGCACGATACCACTGCGCAACGCTCCGTCACGTGACTTTTTTCATATTGCGTGAGCTTTCCTTGCAACCCGGAAAAACGGACTACACCAGACGTATCGTAAAGGAAACAACTCGGTCGGTGGCTTCTGAAGGTGCTCTACAAATATGCCTATCATACTTGGGGTCCTCAGCCAATAATTACAAAGTCGGGTAATTAAACTTCATTAGTGATTCAGTTATGGAGAAAACAATAATTGCCTGAGTTACTATAGGCATTTGAGAATAGTATGCGTTCGGTTCAATTCGCTTCCGACACACCTTTCATGTTTAAATTATTGTCTCAAACTATGTGGGACACCCTTTATGGGACTTATAGGATCATATGGGAAAATTGCCATTTAAAGCACGGTGCTCTATCTAACCTCTAATGCCCAATGTATCATACACGCTACGTTCAGTCTGAGGCCTCGAAGGCTGTTTAAGGCACGGGAAGTTTAATGCAAGAACCTATAGTTGTGTTCTTGATATGCTAGAGTAAAGTTTCAGCGGTGGATAGTCTAGCACAGACAAAAAAAGAGATAAATTACTCTAGTAATTATTTATACCTGAAAAACGTGCTTGTGCTTTCTACAAATCTACTGTCTTCGACGAGAAATATAGGTAAACAATTAGTTTTCATTTTCCTTCACGTGAGACTGGGTTTAGGTACTACACGGGTAAATTTCAAGAGATCAACTTTAGGGGAAGGAATTTCAGCTGCATCGTTGTGTATTTCACGTACCGAACGCCACTACGGTATGTCGTATTCGCGTGGAACGTATGGCGTAGTAGAGTCATAACACAGGACATTTCGCATCGTGGTCTGTGGTAGCCCTGGTGATGCCAGTTGTTTCTTGTTGAAGTTCCTCAAATTTTTATTCAAACATAAGGTAGGCGTTGTGGGGTCTTCGGGTCTCAGAGGAGTACCGACTACCGCGGGTTCGAGCTTAGCGAGCCACAGGGCCGCGTCAGTCGTCACCTCTAGCGCCGCAGCTCGCGAGCTCAGGCCGCAAGGGGCTACCGAGTGACGCACGCAAGAACACAGTATTGCCCTGAGTTAACGGAAACCGTTTATTCTATCCGACGGCACCCGACACTGCACAAACGCCCGGTCCTTGGGCGGCGGGGAACCAAAGGGGTTCCGCACCAAGGGCGAAAAGTACAGTCAGGGGCGCCTATCGCTCGCCACTGCGAGAGCACAGGCTCAAGCTGGGACACGCTGCTAGCAAAAGTCCCGGCGGCTATGCTACTTGCTATCGCAGTAACCAATGGGCCAACTCGCGAGAGCTCGGGCAATCTCCTTCGGCGTGGGCCTCCGATAAGTGTGGCTCGGCGTGGTACGACCTCACGCGAGCACTAGGCACCTGTTCTTCGGCTTAGCGTCGGGACAGAATCAACACAAGGTACGCGCTCCCCGCACGGGCAAAGGCACCGTCCGTGAGTTCAAGTCCTAGTCACAAAGATGTCGGCGAACGAGAGGAAGCATGTACGTACCCGGCGCAGTCTCAAGGGAGTAGAGACGCGCTACCGCCACGAGAGTACCCGCCAGGGGCCCATCGTTACGTCTTAGCCCCGCCCTCACCGCGAACCATCGCGAGTGGAGCGCCACCGCTGACAACTGGTTCGGAGTGAGTGAGGCGTAGGGATGACAGAAACAGGTGAATACACCTGCGCAACGGGGCGCGACGAATTACCAAATCCCCACAATGTATAGGATACACTAATGCAAGGTAGGTACTTTCTCCGCCGAAAGATTGCTTTACTTGTGTCAACTGTCAGTTGTGAGTGTATAGTGCTCTATCCTCTTGTCTCACATTTTTCTTCGGAGTTCTCGCGTACTTCCGTCATATCTGTCCCCAAACTTTAGGCTGATGATTACCTTTTATAGGAAGTTATTAACCGCTCTAATGATCATTACTGGCTCCAAGAGTAAGTTGCTAGGTTTTGCACTAGGTACAACACCTGGTAAATGAACAATAACATTGATAAAGCCGTCCTTAAGTCCTTCAGTAAAAAACATTATCCTTCTCTTTTTCATTACTCCTTCAATAACCGCGCTGTGCTTAGGGTATCTGAATAAAAGTATCTCGGTGTCATTTTTACGCATAACATTTTATGGTCTAATCATATTGATTACATTTGTAACAAAGCACTAAAAAATTTGGTTACCTACGTCGTACAGTATCCAACTCTCCAAAAGATACTAAGCTACTGTTATATAAACCGCTAATCTGTCCTGTTGTTGACTACGCATATGTCGTTTGGAACCCTTCTAAGCAGTGTGAGATTAACAGGCTAGAAGCAATTCAGAAAAAAGCTGTAAGGTTTATATGTCACCGTTATGATAGTGACTTTTCACCCTCTTCTGCACTTCGTTCCTCGAATTTAACTTCGCTCTATTCACATCGCTGCATAGCATCGTTAGATTTCTTGCATAGCATCGTCAATTCTTCCGTTAGACTTTCAAAAACTACTATGCTAACCTCGCGGCAGAGTCATCGACGAGACGACACCACAACTTGAACTTGATGCCCTACTTTGCATGCAACTAATACGTTTAAATGCAGCTTTTTCCCTCGTTCAATAGAAGACCGGAATTCCTTACCTGGGTCTATTCGCTCATGCTCACCCCGAAGTTCTGCATCTGTCATCCAAGATGAATGGTCGTAGCACATCACCCTCATCGTTGCATCGTACTTTCCTGTGTATAATTTCCTTCTGATAACCCACTCTATATAGGCGCTATAGCGCCTATTGCACTGCTGTATGTACAAACAAATAAATGAATAAGTAAATAAACTGGTTCAGCAAAGCGTTCTGATAGTACCATGTGGAGTATTTTCGAGGTTTGAAGAATCAATGGTGAGCCGTGTTGGCGGGCTAGCGATGTGATATAAAGAGGACACAAGTGTAAGCTTTTGTCACAGTTAATTGGACACATCTCACTTAGTGTGGACTTGTCCAGCTAGTACAAGTATCGGACATCGTCACGTCGCCTAAGCGAAACTCGGCATGCAAGACGAACACGCCCTACAGGTACAGCTGAACAGTACCTCATCTCTTAGGCTCCTCTCTTGCTGCTTGTCACACTGATTTACAACTCTGTCCTTATCCCTTTATCCTTCCCGCACGTATTGTGACGAGACCTGGTGAGTGAAGCGTGTTTTTATATTCGCTGAGGGCTTAATATTTGACTCACTGTGCCGCTCCCTTCCGAACAGTTGCTAGTTGTTCTCCAGGATAGGTTCGCCTGTAGTCAGCAACACCCTTCCTTTTCTCATCGGCCGCATTCAGAGTCACACAAATGAGACTAAAAGGCGAGCACGTAGAATATCTTATTTGCGTTTAGGACTTAATATTTTTTGTTGTTGTTGTTGCTGGTGCTCTCGATAATCAATGGCGAGTGTTTGCCAGCTGACCCAGTTGTCGATTTTCTTTGATCGCATTTCGCGTTTCCTCTTCGCCTTTTGCCCTCGTTTCTTCGAGCACAGCAGAGAACGCTTCGCCGATGTTTACTGTTTATCAACTCGGCGCATAATCTATTTTAATGATTACTTCTGCCAAAGCTCTCGATATCACTTTGGCAGCCATCACGGCTGGCCCACTGCCGTAAGGGCAATCCTTTTGCAGAATCGGGCGCGCAAATATTTGCGGGCTCGCCTGAGGCGCTTTTGAGCGCGGTGAGATATTAGGCGGGAGGCGTCCCTTCGGCGATCATTCCGCCGCGATTCCCACTCGCTTTCTCGCAAGCGGCGATCTGCTGTGCTCCCCTTTTGTGCGGCCGACCGATGCTAAAGGGAAAGGCTTTTCGGCGCCTGCCGCCAATGAGCGTAGCAGTCGTAGTACTGAATGCGTCTTTTGTAATTGACGTTGCCCTTTTTACAACTTTGTTACTGCCTTATTCGCTTCGTTCATAGCCTTTCCTGAAATGCAAGACAAGGACAATGCGAACTTTTGCTCTTGACTTGGGACTTTCATTATGCAGTGGCTCCGTAATCACTCAACGCTAATGGCAAAAAACATGTGTCGTTGTTAGATTGGCTGAAAGATGGGTGAAAGAAGAAAAAGGAGTCTATAATATGCACGGAAGCCTGAGAAAAACACGATATACCCTGTATTTATCAAAGCCTGCTCCGCAAAAGGCCTCAGTTCTGACGTTCTATGCAGCATGCATCTTGAGAGAAACGTGATGTGCTTGCTGTAACTGAGGAATTGTGAGGCCATTGTGGGCCTTTTTCGCGTACACCATGTCCGTTAGGTATTGCCGAGTAGATTAGCCTGTCTCAGCGACAATTAAGTTAAAATATTATACTTTTTTTTTCTGTTCAATCTTAGGAGCCCCTGCGCCATTACCAGCAAATTCAATTCGTTGAATTGGCGGAGCGCGCTTATGACAATTCTGACAGCAAAAGAAAGATTATAAAGTTGGGTACGCATTCTGACGGACGAACATATTCAGATTACGTAAGCACTGCTGAGTACTTGCATCTTTGACGGAGCTGCACATGGAAAAATTTTAGGACCTCTTTTGACATGAGTAATTAAGCAGGTAACTCGAAAGTTAATTCGCTCATGGATATCGATAATATGTAGGCAAGTAAAATACCTTGCGACAGTTCAGCCCGGCAGGACTTCGTTCCGGTTCCTTGACAGAGAAGTTGACCATTATACAGTTTCGAGAATTTTCCCAGCTTATTCATTAAGTAAACATATATATATACACATATATACATATATACTTATATATATATATATATATATATATATATATATATATATATATATATATATATATATATATATATATATATATATATATATATATATATATATATATATATATATATAAGAGGGTGTCAGCAACTTGGCCATAGGGCTTGGAAGCAAGAGATACCTGCAGTTCTAGCACCCTTCCAAGATGGAATGGCTCATAGATATATTCACATGTTGCGAGCAAACAGAAACACACACACACACACACACACACACATATATATATATATAGCCTCGGGCCAAGTTGATGACACCCTCTTTTCTCTCATCGGACAACTTCATCATAGCACTCTACTCCAATGTAGCGAAAGACGTATCGCAGCTATAATAGCCTCTGTGTGCGTCATCGGGCGGCTTGTGGTTTGCCGCACTCGTACGAAGTTCCGCCAGTTTGTTCGACTTCAACACTGTAATAACAGCGCAACAGACGAGAAAAGCAAGGCGGTCGACCCAGCGCTGGCATCGTCGCCGGCCTCGTGGTCTTTTGCGCTGTTATATTGCTATGAGGTTCTCATTCGCAGCGTTGCGGGCCATTTCGCCCACCAGATGCCCGGGGCGGTCAAAGCAGAAAAGCACGGTAAGAAAACGTGTTTCCAGAGCTTACGGCCACAACGCAGGCGCTCAATAGAGGCGCCCGCAAGTCCGGTGCTTAATCGCGCGGTCTTTTCCTGCGCCGAGGGATAGCCTCGGGACGTAACGGCTCATCTGTCACGGATACAAGCACGGTGTGCCTTGCCCGAATGAAAGCGGATTCACGGCCGGATTCGCTACCTCACGGTTGGTTCAAGCCTGCGAAAAGCAAACGAAGTCGATCTGGTCACCACAATGGTGTTCTTTCCGCAGGAAGGTTCATTTTGGCCTGATAACGTGTTGATGCGAAGTGAATGGCAAAATCGACCTTCCCACCCCCAAATCGCCCTGCCGGTGCGTCGTTGAATGCTTTCGGTGAAACGAAGGTAACAGTTTGTTGCCTAACCCTTTATTGACGAATGTTGCCGACAGGCAACAAACCAGACAATCTTTTCTTTTCTTCCTGAATTATGGTGATGTTTTGATTTTGGGAAGTTGCCAAAAGCAAAGCACTTGAAGGAAGGGACAACACGGAGCGGTACTGACAACTTTGACAATTTAATGAAGTGAACGCCAAGCTTTTATAGATAAGACACACGTGTACACCCTAAAGGCCATGTAAAAACCAATAAGAAACACAGAGTGGCCTTAAACAGGGGTGCAATACAAATACTAAGAAAACGCTGACAGAATACTGAGGCACCAAACACGTGTCTATCACATGGAAACAAACAAATGTTCTTTCCGAGGAACCGCAACTGACGGCGAGTTAACTCAGTCACCACCGTTAAAGCATCGCGTGGCCACTGCCTCTAAAATCTCTCTTTCCAGCTGGCGACTTTTTCTGCCGATAATCTCAGTCTTCGAAAAGAAAATAGAGCAGCCCAAGCAACTACGGTAATGAATAGCCTATGTCGACCCTCCTGCAGCCCCCAGGGAACGTTCATGCTCACGCAAGCGAATGTTAATGCACCTACCGGTTTGTCCAATGTAGTATCTGCTGCACTTTAGTGGAATCTTATTATCACACGTGTCGTGCAAGGCACATGTGAATTTGTGTGCTTCGTATCACAGTAGGCCGAGCCCGTGGTTCCCCTTGCCACCATGCTGCACAACTTCGAAAGTTTACCAGGTGCTAAAACGACATCAACCCTATATTTACCAGAAATCTTTTTAATTTTATGGAAAACCTTATGTATGTACGGAAGTACTGCAACATTGTTCTGCTAGCGTGTTCATTAGAGCTGGGTGGCTTTATGTCCTTTTTCCGAAAGTTGACAAGCAATGATTCGGCAACTGAAAGTAAAAGAAAACTCCGAAAATCCCCCTTCTTTTGTTCTGTTTTTTTATTGTTCTTGTTATTGGTTTTACGTTGGTTTTCGGGTGCACACGTGTGTATGTTTTATGAAAGCTTGGCGCTCGTTTCATTAAATTATCAGTTGTCAGTACCGCTTCGCGTTGTCCTTTCCTTCAAGTGTTGTGTTTTGCTTGCGGCAGCATCCCAAAATCATGAATACCAACTGGCCTACACCCACACTCTACTATGAATTTTGGTATTCAGTACAGAGTGAGTGAGTAAAGACTTTATTTGAAAACAAGGTATTGACGGATGACCTTGTTGTTAGGCAGCCACGAGCCCCTGGGCCCGGGCGGCTTCTTCAGCTCTCTCGATGACCTTGGCCTGCAGGTCAGGGTCGGAGCTGAGCAACACGGCCTCCCACTGCTCAGTATTACTTATTTCGTGATTTGTATGATTTTCGGCTGGGCACGACCACATAATATGGAATAGATCCGCTTTTTGCTGACAATGCTTACATGTATTAGGGTATTGGTCCGGGTAGTAATAGTGAAAGGCTACGGGGTTGGGGTAGGTGTTCGTCTGAAGTCGTCTCCAAGCTACTTCTTGTCGCTTGTTAAGCGATTTGTGTGCTGACGGGTACACTGTCCTGGCTAACCTGTAGTGCTGAGTTATTTCCTGGTAACTGACCATGCGATCCCTCCCTGATCCTAGCGTGAGCCGTCCGGGTGCTCGGTTGGCGAGTCCTCGAGCGGTGGTGTGGGCGGCATCGTTGCCGGGTAGGGAGGAGTGTGCTGGTGCCCAAATGATGTGGATTGGTCGTGGGTGTTGGTTTGTGTCTATTATGTGTTTTACGGGAGCCGAGACCCGACCTTTCGCAAAATTGCGTACTGCTGCTCTGGAATCGCTAATAATGTAATGACAATGTGTGGAGGCTATTGCCAGAGCGATAGCCGCCTCTTCCGCTGTTTCGGAGCTTCTGGTGCGAATTGAACCACCAGCGCGTATTTGACCTGAGGAGTCCACCACTGCAAGGGACATACAGTTGCGTTCTATGTATTCTGCTGCGTCGACATAGACTACGTCTTTGAAGGCGTGGAATTTCTGATGTAGGGCTTTGGACCGCTCGGCCCTCCTTTCCTTGTGGAATTCGGGGTGCATGTTTTTAGGGAGTGGATTAATTTTGAGATGGCGCCTCTGATCGTGAGAAATGTCTACTTTAATGCTTTGCATCGACTCGTAGTTGATGCCGAGATTCTGGAGGATGTTTCGCCCGGCGGCACTCTGAGCTAGCCTTTCGTATTGAGATATAAGGTGCGCTTCTACTAGTTCATCGAGGGTGTTGTGCACACCTAGGGCTAGCAATTTAGCGTTGGCCGTTCTTATAGGTAGCCCAAGAGCCTGTTTATAGGCTCTCCGGATAATCCCCTCTATTTTCTCTCTCTCAGCCGCTTTGAGGCAGAGGTACGGGGTGATGTAGGTGATGCGGCTGAGAACGAAGGCTTGTACCAACCTTATGAGGTTGGCTTCTTTCATGCCAGAGTGTCGGTTGGCAATTCTTGAAATGAGTCGCATCGTTTGCTGAACGCATGCTTCCAGTTTGTGAATTGTGTTGCCGTTGCGCCCGTGAGCTTGCATGAAGAGGCCTAGTACACGGATGGTGGTCACCACCGGGATCGCGCCTCCTCCGGCTCGCACAGTGATTTCCGGGGATGGCGCAGTGTCGGATTTGCGGTTTGTAGGGGCTCTGAGTAGGAAGAGTTCTGATTTTTGCGGGGAGCAGGCGAGGCCTTTGTCGTACAAAATCTCTGGCTAAATGTCTTCAGCCAACACTGAATGACAGGCAACAAGCGTTATTTGGTTTTGAGTGAGAACAGAGGACGAGGAAGAAGAAGGTATGCGCGGAACTCTCTCTCGAAAGCATGGTCAAAGGAGACAGACGGATGCAATATCTCCGGCTGTAGTGGGGCCACACACGGGAAGTAAATCAAATGAAATTTGCATCCACGATTCACATATGACGAGCGCTATCTGTAAAAATGGTTAGGGTGAATACTTGATGTGCAGCCTACTTCCTGTTATCTGTCTGCCCCCCCCCCCCCGCCCTTTATTGCAGAAAAGGTTTCGAAAATATATTTTTTCTTTTTGTTGGTTATTCTCATTACTAATGTGTTTGCACATTTGGATAAAATATGATGTTTTTTGGGGTATTTATATGTGCCGTCAATCAAGGGTTAAAGGCTGAAAATGTTTGGCCTAATCATAGAAAGAGGAGGAGGAGGAAGAATAAATAACATTCAATAGTCCCAAGTGAACTAAGTATTCTTCCTGATTTTTATACAGGAGCTAGACTTATACGCATTTTATTACTGTATTGTAATGAATCATGCCTACTTTCCGAAGATGAATTTCGACATCTAAAATTTCCCTAGAACACGAGTAATATTAATGCCCTTCATGTCAATGAGAGGTGACATTATCAAACTTCCGCTGCAAAGTTCCCCGTCTGAATTTTTACCTTATAGATCTGCTTTATTTATAACTAACCTCTGCTCTTTTTTTAATGAACCAGAAACCATTGACCGTTTCTTTCTTTCTTGCGCCGCTTTTCCTCCTTCCGCTGAATTTTCCTCATGTTTCCCCCTGGGAATCTGGGTTTAGCATTTACAACACAAAAGATTTTGACTTTTGGTGCCTGTTAATTAGGCACAAACCATGGGTCTATGGTTACTGCTCTGCAGAAGTTCACTGAAGCGTCCGAAAGGTTACGCGGCTAGGGTACCGACCGCAGGGTACTTTATTTTATTTCACAGCGAAGCTGTTCATGGCTAGGGTTCCATAGATTTTTCGGGAACGTGAACAAATCGGCATGTGCAAAAACTCAGTTCCAGAATTTGATGCAAAGTCACTTCATTCTATGCAAAAGCTTATACGTTCCGTGGCTTGGATATGCGTTTTCAGTAGATTAGTTATCAATAGGTATCATATTCAAGATCAGCTAGTAGACTCTCAAGTAGACATTTTTTCTTGCTTACAGGGACATGAGCCATTGCTTAAGCGGGATGAGCCATTCATTGTCTTACGTGACGGACAAATTTCTTGTTGGGTAGGCATAGAAATGCTTATGCATCTAGTAACAGAGGCGATACGAGACTGTGTGTGTGTACCTATCGTCATGATGACCACAGATTATAAGACAATAAATGTGTTCATAGCTTTGTTCAAAATTCTGTCTCACCTCTGGGTTGTGTGCTAAACAGCTTCACTGATCATCCTCCTTCGGAGACTGGAATATGGCTCACGACTTTTTAAAAAAAAATTTTTCCTAAGTTAATGTATAGATCTTCTCAAAATTTGGGTTATCATTTAGTTGCCAACTGTTTTGTTTCAATGTTCGCCTTTAACCCCTTTTATATTTTGTTCCGTGTACGTTTCATTCCCTCCAGTGTGGTCAGTCCCCCTCATCGGCACGCGCAATGTTTTGAGGCGATAACTGAGGCCCGGGTTTCCTGGTTTTCTCATGCGTCTTCGCCCCGCACATTTTTGATGTGCTGAGCGAAGGGGCCACCATAATTTTTGAACTTGTGCTACGAAGTGGATAATTCTTCTCAGCTGTAAATTGCGGTGGTAAGCTACGAAGTACGGTGTTGTTGAGAGTGGAAGTTGCGGGGCATACCCACAAGGTCTGTTAACGCGATATCGTTAAGGAGCCCGTGACGTGAAAAATCCGGCGTTGGCCTCGGCGTCAGGCGTCGGGCATCCTTTCGACAAAAAGATTTTTTAATCATACATACCCAGGCCGTCCATGTAACGCTAGGAATTGTCTAAGCTAATTGAATTTCTCAAGCTGAAATGTGTACAAAAATCGAAAACTACGACTTACACACCACCTCCACACAGGATAGCTCTCGGATTACGATATGAATATACGGTTAAACGTAATTCTTTTTCGCGAAAACTCAAACCCCTTATCCATCGTTTCTGCAATCCATAGACCGGAGACGGCGTACGCCATTTGCGCACGCGGGTCCTTAAATATCCCAGAGTCCACGACGCGGCGCGCCCGCTTGCTTTGAAACACTCCCAGATGGCGCTCACCTCCGCCGGATCGCTGTCCATGCAAGAGGCCGTTTTTCTACCGGAAAGCTCGCCTTCGTGCATAGCGTTCACCGCGAGCGTTTCCTGGTAAACATTACGTTTACATACGCTGCAGTTGCCAGGAAGCGTGAGAAGCAGTCAGGGGTGTTTGAATGCTATCGCGTTCCACTCTTAAAGGCGAAGCTTAAGCGTCCTCCAAATTTTTATTTGACGGATAGGCTCCGCAATGTTTATAATCTATTTAAGTACCCTCAAATATAATTTTCAATGTGGTGACATTAATGTAGGTGTCTGTGCTTTCCGCGTGATTCCCGTCTTTTTCATGAATTTGTGAGGGCTAGGAGACGTTCTCGGTTGTCTAAGTACGGGTTGAAGCACTCAAACAGCCTTGCTATTGTAGCTCAGTGTTTCTGATGGCTATACAGTGGAGGATAGGAAAGTCCCATGGGAAATGACGTATGTTGGGTCTCGAGGTCGCCTTGCACAAGGGACATCCAAGCCCGGGCTCGAGTACCAACTGGTATTGGCGTCTTCTCGGTAAATAAGAATGAAAACTTCTTCGCTTACCCTCGTGGGTTTAGCTTGGCTGCTGGCTGCTGCGTAGTCAGTATATCAGCGGATCTATATATATATATATATATATATAGCTGAATTTAGTATATATTTAGAATAGATTTAGTAGAATAGAATATAGTATTTAGAATTTAGTATATATATATATATATATATCATATATATATATATATATATATATATATATATATATATATATATATATATATATATATATATATATATATTATATATATATATGGCTTATGGTACTAAACAATAAAAAATGCAAATTCATGCGAGTGTCTAGAAAGATAACTAGATTAACCATTTATCACCTAAATAATGCACTACTCGACAGCGTATCTTCACATAGGTACCTCGGAGTTCACATCAGTAGCAATCTAACATGGGATACTCACATCTCTTATGTTGTCCGCAACGCTAATCGCATTCTCGGATATCTTCGTCGTAACTTGGCAAAATCGCCTTCGTCTCTCAAACTAATGCTGTATAAAACACTCATTCGCCCTAAGTTAGAAGATGCCGCTTCGGTTTGGGATCAGCATTATAATAATTTGGGTACATTCGCTTGAAATGGCGCAAAATAATTCGGTCCGTTTTATACTCTCTAATTACAATCGAATCGCGAGCATCACGGCAATCAAGGCTAACCTTAAGCTACCTACGCTTGCTTCTCGACGTGTCATGCTTCGCTTAAGCCTTTTTCACAATCTTTATCACCCTCCCGACCTGCGCGATTTACTAATACTTGCACCCCATTACGTTTCGCCCCGTCTGGATCTTGTCATAAAGTTGGCATTCTGTTGTGTAAAACAGAATCATTCCTACAGTCCTACATACCACGCACATCAAATGATTGGAATTTCCTTCCCAAATTGGTAGTAACAATTTCAGATCATGAAAAATTTGTGACTTCATTAACCAATGCTCTGTAACATCTTGTATTCTACCTCTACGTAACTATTATCGCATAATTAGAAACATTGTGCTGCTTGTTGTAGTTTAAATTTTGTTGTTTTTCTGTATTTTATACCACTCCCCTCTGTAATGCCTGTTTACCCTGAGGGTATCATAAATAAATAAATAAATAATGTTCAGAGACCGTCCCTGGCGTCCGTTCTAGCGTACCTTGACAATAGACTATTGTCAGTTGAAACGATTTTCAGATGTCGCCGACAGAAGACATCGAAGCTGAAGGTGACGAAGGGACTATTTCGGTTTTTGAAAGCGACGGGCTTGGACAAGCGGCTGTGACAGTGATGTGACGCACCACGCAAGAGTGACGGACTGTAACTGACGATGTGTGTGCTGTGCTATGTGCTCTCTGTCTCTCTCCTCCCCATCTTTCATCGTCACCATCCCGCTCCCTTGTGTAGGGTAGCAAACCGGTTGAGCTAAACTGGTTAACCTCCCTGCCTTTCCTTCTCCACTTTTTTCTTCCTTCCTTCCTTCCTTCCCAGGGCAGCAACTCTCTCACGATGGTCAACCAGTTTTAAGATTACAGGGCGTGATTCGTTAGTATGCCGTTGGTCAATTCTATGAATACGCTGTACGGATCACACCTTCACTCCTAGTGTATCACGGAATAAGCCATCGAGCACTGTCTGTGCAAGTAATTCTGGCGTTTCTCCGGCAGGCTCCGAGACACCGAACACAAGAAGATTGTGGCGCCTGCTTCTATCCTCAAGCTCATTTATTATCTTGTCTATCTGCTCCACAGTTTGTTCCAATTTCCCCATTTTAGCCCCGAG
The DNA here is from genome assembly GCF_038994185.2 of Dermacentor albipictus. NCBI lineage: Eukaryota > Metazoa > Arthropoda > Arachnida > Ixodida > Ixodidae > Dermacentor > Dermacentor albipictus. Next base: position 15,934,149 of record NC_091821.1, read on the forward strand.
ATCTTTAACAATTGCCACTGATTATTCGACATTCTTAAACCTATTCTCTAGCCTCTCTAGTTTTTCAAGCATCGCTCTTTGTCCGTCAAGAAGTTCAAGCAGCATCTTTTCCGTTTTGAGCCCTGTATTGGATTCCACGTCGCCAGAGAGCATTAAAAGACACGACGCGACGTCTCTCACGTAACAGAACAAAGCACAAAAGCGACGTGGGCACGTCAGCTGTATTAGGCATCGGTCACTAGATTTCATTCATGAGTACTTATTGCTCACCTGCGTGAAATAGAACGGATTTGACATCCTGTTCACCGGCGGCCAGCTGACGTGCCCACTGAAAGGATGCTCGGGTGATGAGCTTCTAATAGGCGCATCGTCCGAGGAAGTCAAAGTGGGTGGCGCTCCAGTCCAGTTGACGAACCTTCCCGAGCGCTCACGTGCGTAGTCCTCAAACACATGATCCGGTCCTTCTGCGCACTCTCTGCTCAAGAAAAGCACTGTTGAATCGAGCCATGTTGTTTCAGGTGCGCCAGCCGTGCATGTTGCCCCGAGTGGTCAAATCTGCGTGAAATAGAAGAACGGATTTGACATCCTGTTCACCGGCGGCCAGCTGACGTGTACACTGATGATTATGTTGTCCTAGTGCGAGGAACGCGTGCTGGCAGTCGATAAAAATATTTTATCGAGGAGGCTATGGTGTTCTGCCATGGGCAAACTTTCAAGCTTCTATACTGGCGTGAAAAGGTTGAGAGTTGGTACATCAGGAAAGGCCATGACGATTTATCAACGCCTTTTATTGCGAACCACTTTAGCGTATCGAGCAACTGGCACTGCTTCACCTGACGTATCAAGACCACACATATATATACAAACTGATATACAAACGGTTCGACCTCGCCTGCCAGTACGGCTGCCGCTTTCGTAATTCCAACGAAGCAGAGCGCTTTACCGTAGATTTGTTCCTAACTGTTTCTATTGTATTTATGCAACTAGGACTCCGAGATTGGCCAAAAAATTTTGGCCTGCCTCCAATACTACTGTCTGTCAAGCGACGTCACCAAGATTCCCCCCCCCCCTCTTCATATGACGTGTACACACTAATTAGGCAATATTAGGCCGAGCGAAAAAAAAAAAGAGATATTTCTTTTTTCTCCATTAGCCTTCCGCTATTAGTCATATTCTTTGGGGCTGCGTCCACTTCGCCTGTCTGTCACGCGATGTCAAAAAATTGCGAAAACACACAACGTCAAAGTGGCGTGTGCGCACTAAAGAGGCGTTATTAATCCACACAAAACTGCTTTTATTTTTGCAAAACCCGGAGGCTGCTTCGTTGCGAAAGGAATAAAATACTGCTGCTGGCCTACCTCTCTGGCGTTGACTGGTCGGCGCTACCAGTGAGAATTGATATCTGTGCCTATATTAACAATTTTGCGTGACAGGGTAACGTTGTAGAGGCCTTTCGGCAGACATGCTAATTTGCTCAGCCAACTTTTCTTCGCTGAGGATCTGCTCTAACGGCATTTTTTACCTTGCATTGAACGACGGCTCGATTTTCAACCAGCAACCACGAGCTAAGCAAGGGAAAGTCAACGAATATCAGACTCCAGCACCACCCTCATCATCCAGTTTTCTATTATGAATGTGCTACCTCGGACCCACTGAAACTCCCTCTACGTCTAAGCGCACCTCTCCTCTTGTCCGCCAATTATACAAGAAAATCTTGTCAAGGCGGGTAATGCTACTGGCTTTCAAAGCAAATAAAAGTGTTCTCCTTTGAATGAGGAAAGCCTTTGACGTTAGAGCAGGTCCTGGTACTGATAAAGCAATTGCATGCTTGACTGACACTAGTTGCTGATTCATTGATAGTGGTAATATCGCAGATCCTCTTTTTGTGAATTTCTTAAAAGCGTTTGATAGCACTGATCATTTAATTTTTTTTTGTAAAATAGAGTGCTATGGCATAAGTGGTCCTGCGCTGTCACTATTACAGGGCTTTCTCCTTCATAGGTTTCATGTCGTTTTTTTTTAATATCTCTACACCTACTCCTGCCACTAATAACAGAGGTTGTTCCAAAATGTTCGATCTTAGGCCCCTTATTATTCTTAGTATACATTAATGACTCACCAATTTGCGTTAAATATCCTTCCCGCTTGCTTTACGCCGGTGGCATGACCATTTTTTTGTTCAACATTCCGAGTCTGTGATTTTTGTTTCTAACAAACCTGCAAATTGACTTAACCTCTTTTGAAGAGTAGTGCAATTCTAATAGATTATAATTTAATGCATCCGAAACTAGGTTGATGCTTTTTCATTCACCCACCAAAAACCTGCAAACTGTCAAGCAACCCTGCCTCTATGTCAAGTCTAAAGTCACTTCTTTAAAAGACCACAAACATTTCTGGGAGTTATAGTTGACACCCAGTTGAAATTTCACCATCATATTACTCCTGTTTGTAAAAAAAGATTTCATGTAGAATTAGGGCATTGATAAAATCTGGAATTTCTTTTAGCCGAACCAGCCTTATTCTACTTGTATTATGCATTCATACAAAGTAATCTAAGTTACTGCATAACATCCTTTGTAAATTCATGTTCAGTTCACATTTGGCCTTGCAAGAAACTGCAAAAGCAAGCAGTACGCCTTATTACGTCCGCTCCCCACTATCACCATATCATCCTATTTTCATAGAACTAAATAAAAGTTATGGTCTCGCCCGAGCAAGGGTTCGAAGCCTGGACCCTTAGGTTAAAAGCCTAACGCTCTACCGACTGAGCTACTCGGGACTGCAAGGAACTAAATATGCTGCCTATCTCCAAGCTATATACTTACAGTATTTGTGTTTTGTTTTGTTTCTGAAGGCTCTTCGTCGCAAAATTATCATCATCAACAACAACAGCATCATCATCATCAATGACATTTTTCCCGTCTTCGTTATCTAATCCTAAAAAAACTAGGTTTTGTGTCCATAATAACCTTCTACTGCAAAAAAAAGACTAATTATGAAGAAATGAGTATTCGTTTCTCATAAATTTCATTACGGAATTCACTAACACTTGCACTGGAAGATAATGATGTCTATTTAGGTATTTAGGCAAAAGCTAGAAATGTTTTCACTGAATGTATAGGTGTTGCGTTCCGTTAAACTTGTTAACTGCGCATGTTTCATTAGAATTTTCATGTTACGAACTGAAATTTTTGATGCTTTGTTTGCTACGCCTAAGATTTTCCTTTTAATTTTGTTATATGTTTGCCATAATAATTGTTAGTTAATTAACATAGGAGTTTGTAACCAAGGGTCCTCCTTCGGCATATTTCGCTTTGTACCACTCCTATTTTATCAGCAATAAACATTGATTGATTGATTGATTGATTGATTGATTGATTGATTGATTGATTGATTGATTGATTGGGCTGTTGAAACAACGTTGCGGGTCGCCGCCCGATGCTCGCGTTATTCTTTACGTAGATTTGACCTTAGGAGATAGGAATAAAATCAGTATGGAATATTTTTTTTTGTTACACGGCCCAACATTGCCATTAAATTCAAGATGTCACACATGGCTACATCTACAGCAGCAGAACTTACATTCCTTCGTGCCGCTATGAACTGCGTCCCCGATGAATTGGCACAGAACTGGGTCATGTTTTGTGAATCTAAAGCAGCTCTTTACAGTCTCAAGTGGGCTTTACGTCCCGGAACGTACGATCAGATGGTGTCCGACATTAGGGGAAGTACATCATCATACTCTGGAAACAGTGCACAACATAATATTTCAGTGCATTGCGGCTCACTGTGGCATCGTCGGCAACGACATTGCTCCCAGGGCTGTCAGACGCTGCCAGGCGAAGACACCCCAGACACTGGCAATACCTTTGACGAGAACAGACGCTGCTAGGGAACTTGGTTTTCTTGGCTGCAAAAAAAAAGAGAAAACAAGTTTTCTGGAGTTTTTCAAGTGTCTTCAAATGCCGACGGCGTAAGCTTGATCACTTGCTACGGTTATAACTGCCATATAGCCTTTCCCGTGTTGAAACAACGTTTCTTTGCTGCTTGGGGCTGGGAAGGGTGTTTACTAATGCCCACTGCTACCGCGTGGAAATTGGCTGATAGCCATACATATGACTTTTGTAGTACGCGGAATCCATCGAGCATCTATATTGTGTATCAGTACTCGCTACAACGTCCAACGTCTCTTTCTCAGGACAACTTTAAACCGACTGAACTCGAGACCGTTCTCTGAGTCGAAGGTACTCAGACCGTGGCCACATCCATCGCGGGCACAAAAAGCGATCCGTGCAGTACCGTATACTTGAAATGCACCGACATGAGAGACCACTTATAGTGATCATGTGAATCCTCTCCACTGCGCTAAGTGCTCACTATTTTCCTCTTTCTATTCCTCCTTTCCGTTACACTCAATGTAGGGTAGCAAACCGGTCACTCCTCTTGTTGACCTGCTTTCTTTCCCTCGCTTTGCTTTCTCTCTCTCCCTCTCTCAGCATATGAACTGCAGTGCCTAATTCTGTCCTTTCTTCTTTTGGCGGGGCAGGTGGGTGTTCAGAAGATATCTGTTTTTTTTTATTCAACGTAGAACACCTCTGAATAGTCGTACATGATGCAGGCGATGCAAGAGACAGTTAACTCCAAATCTGTTTTTGTATACATGCGCTAGTAGCCCAAGCACCGCAAATGCGCATATGCATGCGGCCTGTGGCGCATATGCATATGTGGCCTCTGTATCACGTTAATTACGCGAATAATTGGAAGCCCATTACTTCGTTATGCATATCCATTTCGAGAAGTAGAGACACGGAACTAGACTTCCATGATGGTTCCCTTCAACTTTCCAGTATAAAAATGTGCCATAAAGTAATTAGGGAGGCAAATACTGAAATTAGTTTTAATAGTATATGGATTGTTTTGTTTTTTTCTTGCAAATGATGTCTGCCTGTTCGGATGATTCATCTTTAGTTACCTGATTCGAGTAAATATTCTAGCCTTTTCTCTAGGTGTATGAAGTAAAATAAAAAAAGCATACACAATGTATAGACGAAGGAACCTCTTTCATTTTATTTTTTTTGTAAGTGCGAATAATTTCTAAATAGAACGCAGTTATGACCCAGAGCATGCCTGCCTGTATGTGTGCTTGGAGGGCGATTCATTTGCCGTCGCCTGCAAGCGACGTCAGCATGAACGTCTTCATCGTTTCAGGACTGAATTCGAACATGCTCGCGCGCTTGTCGCGATACTTTATTGCGCATTTCTTGTTTTTTCCCCGTCCCTCCACTGTTCTGCGCACGACAACAGCTGCGCTTCTCGTCATTTGTCACCGCTGTGCGCCCGGTAACATCATACGCCTCCATGACTTCTTGGCTGCACTGTGGAAAGCGGGAGTTTTTGTTGCTGTTTAAAAACTGAAAATGCATGGCGTAATTTTTAGTCACCAAGGTGCCGCTTATCCACGTCAAATAAAACGCACTTGAAATAGCATAAGTCTGCAGAAACAAAAGGAGGCATGTAGAGCTTAGACGGGGAATCACCTGCAGAGGGAGCCAGAGAAATAAAAAGCAAGGGTATAAGGAAAGGTAGAGAGGTTACCCAGACGAGCTGTCGGTTGACTACCGTACTTGCGGCGCAAGGAAAACGGGGGAGTACGAAAAGAAAAAGTATGTGCCCACTATGGACGATGTATAGGACAGTAGTATATAAACGGTCATTGAAGCCAGTGCACATCAAAAGCTCCACTGGAGCGCACGTATACCTTTCAGCGCCAGCGATGGATTTGGCCACGGTCCAATAATTTTACCCTGAAAACTTGTCCGAGAGTCCAGTCGGAGGGTTAGAAAAACTTCTTTCTTGCTACCGCATTTCATTTCTATTGGGCGTAAGATGATATGGTCGAAAAAAACTATTTAAATAAGAAAATAGAACCTATATGGAAACAAAGAAATGTAAGACGCCGGTAAACAAATAAACAAGCAGCGAAAGAAGCAACGTCACACATGACCGTGGAATTAAAGAAAAAGAGGGGGGGGGAGGTCAATTCAGACGCATGGACGCTGTTAGTATTTAGTAGCTGTATCTCACGTAACCAAGTATTTCTCTCAAGACCTAATGAGTGATGCAGTGAGCTATCGACACGTTGTTTGCATAAAACGATCACTAGAAGAGAACCGAGAGTTGTGGCGCACAGTATTAATGCGTGGCCCCGCGTTACGGTGCTTCTAATAAGGCGATTATGAGTATGGGACGGAAAGCACCATTAGTTTGCATGTTTGCAGAGTGTAAAATTCCGTTGATTTAATGAAGCACCAAGGAAAAGTTTACAGCTGGCTTATTCTTTTTCAATATGAAATGCTGGAGACCTGCACCATATTTCGCCAGTTTTGCGCATACTCATGCGCATATTCCTCAAGAACACTGTTTACAAAGCCGCCCATTTCAATTTGCTGCGCTTCATTATGACAAATGATTAACTACAGATTTTGAACAACGTGTTGGTGATAGTTATTGCGGTATGCTCCAGCGGTCTCAACGCGATGCATTCAGTTCGGTTTGGCTATGTTACGTTTGCTTATCCGGATAAAGTTGCCCGAGATAATGGTATACAAGGACATGCTTGCGCAAAAGAACTGTCTGTAGCTCTTTTGTTGAGGATGTCTATTTAGTTTACGGACGAGGCCAGTGCTGGAGCTCTTATTTGTCTGCGCCGTCCGTTCGTCTGCACTTTTCGTTATGCCGTCATGGTCAGGCCACCTATCCATTTTCAGCCTCTCCATATGGCGAAGAACAAAAATTCAGTGCCCTTCAACTCTGTGAAGAAGGATGACCAGCGAAGCTGTGTATGTGGGCCTCTTAACGGCGAACTGCACCTCCGCCGCTGGTCGGCCCGGTATTGCACTATCTTCGGGTCGGCCCACGTATGGGGAGTGCACCTCCGCCATGGGTTGGCTCGGTAGTGCACTATTGTCACGTGGTGGTGACGGTAAGGAAAACTAGAAATAGCCAATGAGCTTTGGCGTACGTAGCTACTCGGACAGTCCTCAGCCAGTCCGGGATGACAAATCGAAGAGCACCCCCTGCGAACTACATTTGGAGGATATAAGGGGTGACGGACGTGAACGTGTAAGGTGGTGGCGGCGGTAGGGTGCGACATCTACAAGCAGCTGTGTCACTGAGGCAGCAGTAGCCGTCGCCAAGTTGCGTAAGCAGCGGCGACGGGGGAGGCGGCCGTTGGCGCAGCCGCCGATTCCTTGACCGCATTGTGGTGCAAACTCCTGCTGGCGCTCGGGACGCACCCCATGCACGATGTCGAGAGAAGAAAATGCCACACGAAAACGATCCTCAAAAACCATGGTGCGCGGGATGGGGTGCTCTTCGTAGACGCCGTCCTGTACCCCGAAACAGGAATGACAATGTAGGTGTCGGCGGTGACGAGCGTACTTCCCTCTTTACAATGGCGGTCGTAGGCACGAAAGGAAAGACGGTGACTGCCGGCTCCATAAGGACCAGATCGTCGGAGGCAGCGGAAGAAGCGGCAATCGCATTGGCTGTAATCAACGGTCAGCAACAAGATAGAACAATAACCAGCGACTCAAAGACGGCCATTAGGAACTTCACAAAGGGCTGGGCCTCCACCGAGGCGGCAAAAATCCTGAACCGCAGAGCAGAAGACTTCAAGAACGGCAAAACCACACCCATATACCTCCAATGAATCCCGGCACATAAAAGAGAAGTAACCACAGAAGACCCGATCACCCCTCCCAACATCAACGAGAAGGCCCACTAGTCGCGCAAGAACTAACCCACTGCGGGTCGGACAGTGACGACCCAACACCCCGCACTTCCCGCGGAAGGAGGGAGGACTGCGGCGGAGGCGATGGAGAACACGGAGAAGGCGACCATGACGAAGTAGCGATACAAGACGACAGGGACAGACTGGTCACGTACCACAACATACTGACACACTATACGAAACAAAGAGACGCAGACCAACAACCGCACAAACAACTTGACAGATCTCAAGAAACAGATTGTAGAAGGTTCAAAACCAGAACGTTTCGAAACCCAGCACACTTAAACAAATTCCGCACATTACCCTGACGCAATCTGCAAGCTCTGCAAGCATGAACACGCAGACACGGCACACATCTTACGGAAATGCACAGAGGACAACATAGAACCGGACCTACTCGAGGAGCGATGGCTAAGCGCTCTGACTAGCTCGGAAGTACACGCCCGACTATGGGCAATCCAGCGGGCCTGGGCAGCGGTGGCAAGGCTCTGCGTCGCCGGACATAATGCCTGGGTGGCCTGAGCGCGGGCTGGCAACCATGCAGGTACTTTTCTCGCTAAACTTTTTCCGTCCGTCCATCCGTCGGGACAAGGGGATTCCATCTTTCGAAACTGCGCGCCGCACAGAAACGCCTGCACATCACCTCTCTTCCTCGCGTCCTGCGCGGGCTCTCATTGGTCGCCTCCTCCCCCTGCCTCATTCTCTTTCGCCGTCGTTTCTCTTCTTCGGGAGAGAGCACCTTCCTATGTCTGCTTACCTTATCGCTGGATCGGACACTGATCTCGCCGGCGCACGCCTCGTCTCCCAACTAGGAAAGCACGTGCACGTCAGAGCATAGGTCATCGCTAGGCGCAGCCAATCCCCCACTGTGCGCCTCCTCAATCACCTCTCCCACTTGTGCAGCGCGGTTGAGGTGTCCTCAACTGAGAGACAGTTACTGCGCTGCACTTTACCACAATTTTTCCTTCCCCAAACAAGAATCTCTATCTCCTCACCCAAACACCTGTGCCACGTCGCGCGTGGCAGAGGTGTTGCACAGCTGCTGCACAGCTGTGGCCTCCCTATGTCTCACCTAGCATTTCCTCCTCTCCATTTCCCTTTGCATAGCTGCGCTAAGTTTTGAGCAGCCGCCGGGCACAGCTGGAACTCAAGTTAAAACAGCTCCGCTGTTAAAACTTTTCCCACCACTCACAAACTCACAACCGCGATCGAACTCAGGTGGTGGTGGTGATGTGTTGTTGCAGCAGGCCCGTGTCTTTTGGCGATCGAGACTGGAAAATGCTCCGCCTGAGCTTCTCTTGTAGTGTCACTGCAGTATGTTACCCGGTGTCAATAAAATCTGTCTGCCTTTAGCAATGCAAGAAGGAGACGTGAAGCTTCCTTTCGGTCTACCACTGACCTTTCTGGGAACACGAGATGTCGCTGGCACCCATACGTGAGGTCCTGCTTTCGCAGCTTCTGAAGAAGGGCGTCACACTTATCACGGTATTTTGGGCGCGGTAACAGAAAGTATTCGACGTCTTAAGTCTCATCGCATGCAATACAGCTGGGAAAACCGGAACGTCCCGTCTTAAATAATCGTGGTGGTGTATCAAGATATCTTGCCTGTATTGAATATAGAAGTGATGCTTTTCCCCGACGAAATCGCTTCGTTACTCAGGGTGCATGTGGTGGACCCAAAAGCGACCGAAAGTGATTGCGGACGTCAGACTTTGTAACTTGATTACTCTGTGCCGCCTTGTCTCTAGGATGATGAAAAAAGCGCTGCGTGTGCAAGAGCATCAGCATTTCCATTGCCAGCAATACCAATGTCGTAAGAGGAATCCACTGAAACTTGAGCGTGAAGTCGTCGCTGCTGAGGCCTTTCAGGAGTGCTTGCGATTTTCGCGGGAACTCGGTTGATGATACACAGTGGCCGAGTATAGTTGCAATGCAAGCACACAGTCCATAAGAAGTACTGCATTCTGCGCAGGCAAATCATTTAGTTTGCGGAGAGCAGCAGCTATTGTCAGGCTCTCCGGAAATGTCGACGAGGCCATAGAGTCCAGAAAGCCAGACTTCGCAACTCGCAGAGAGGAAATACAGAATGCATCTGCGCAATGCTTTCCGTCTATATTGGCAGACCCATGGTGTATAGTTGGAGGCGATTACGACCAATTGTGGTCCATTGCTACCGAACGAGTGGCTTGACTACTGCAGATGGAATGCAGCTATTTACCTGCAATAGTGGTACACTTAAGTTAAATGCAAGATCTTCAAATATCCGGGGCCGGTCGTTAGCGTAGTCGTTTTCCTGTGGCAGACAGGGCCGTGACAGCGCAAACCTAAGACGCGAATCATGTTCAGTGCTGCATAAAACTGCGAATGTGGCCTGCTACCTATGCGCCTGAGAAGGGAATTACTGCGGGCAGACTCGCTCAGACGTAACAGCTGCGTAAAGAGAGTCTGAGACGCCTAAAGCCGGAGGGTGCGTGATTCAGGTTCTTAAAGCACCTTTTTATTTGAAGCCGGCTCAGGGGCTCCCAGGCAAAGTTGAAGATCTTTCCTGTGTATTAATTCTAAGTACACATTACTGGCTGTCTGAACGTGACACAGAGGTAGCTGAACTAGCTTCGACTAGATCATCATCATCATCATCCTGGTTACGCCCACTGCAGGGCAAAGGCCTCTCCCATACTACTCCAACTACGCCGGCCATGTACTTATTGCGGCCATGTTGGCCCTCCAAACTTCTTAATCTCATCCGCCCACCTAACTTTCTGCCGCTCCCTGCTACGCTTCCCACTCCTTGAAATCCAGTCCGTCACCCTTAATGACCATCGGTTATCTTTCCTCCTCATTACATACCCTAGGTAACATAGGTAATCAACGATATATGTAGCCGTAGCATAGACATCATGTGCTTATCCGAGCATATGCCAGCGACGCTCTGGAGCAGACGTGGCTTCGTAACGATGACGCCGCAAAGCGGCCAGCAGCTTGGCGTCAAGAAGCCTGTGATCCAAAGTAATGCCAAGAAATCGAGCGCTGGTGACTTGATGAATCCGGTATCCGTCGAAATTCATCTTCAAACGTGTAGATTTTCTCCTCATTCGGGGAAATAGTACAAATCGCTATTTCTCCACTGACGGTGATAGGCCAAGCGTTTACAAAAGGTCCTGAATGGCAGTTGCTTCATGCAGTATTCGCACGAGGTGATCGTGCTAGAGACAGGCAGATATCATTGTCATACGTGTACATCCTACTGGTCTGCGGTGGCCTAATGTCTTTGGTGACTAGCCACGGTGATGTTAAATAGTACGGAGAAAACACGGTCTCTTTTCGCTCGCCGCGAAATATACAAATTTCCTCATCCGATGTGCCAAATGCCTTTGCGATAGTATACTTTGTCCAACTATACAGCTGGCACCATCAACCCGCCTCCGCCGCCAGCGTATCTGATGGATGTTTCTTTTACGCTGAGAGAGTTCGAGCTATCTATGAGCAACCCATCACGTTTCTAAGCTGCATGACCTGACCGCAGCAGCAATCAGATGCTGACTAACCCACCGATTGAGTGACGATGGGATTTGCAGGAATGTTTTGACCTTGTGTGGGCCAGAGGAGACATCCCACAATAATGGGAGGTAGCATGGGCTGTACTGGTTTTGAGCATCCTGAACCCCAGAAAAACTCATGCAGGCCTGGCCCCATGTAGGCCAGTGTCGCTGACCTTCTGTGCAGCAAAACTATGGAGAAGATGACGTGCACAACAACTACTTGGTACGTCAAGCAAGGCCAGAAATTGTACCATCGTGCATGAGAGGGTTTCGCGAGTGTCTAAGTGCTCAAGCTAATCTGTTGAATCTGCTAAGCCTTTAAGTATTGCAATACGAATGCTTTCCGATATTTGCTTGTTTTTATTGTAAAGCATTATATATACAGGAAACCCCAGCAAGGTAACCCAACGTCATATTCATTTTTTTATTCACCCTAAAAAATCAATTGTCCATTTATAAATCTGGTAAAATAACGCTACAGTCTTAAATTAGAACAAATAATGTCTATAAAAGTTAGACATCGTGAGGATACGTCCAGTAGGGAATTATCGAAATTTAAAGTAAAGCTGAATTTCTTTGTTTAGTGAGGAGTGTGAAGTGGTAAGCTAACTTATAAGTTTATAAATAGCCAATCTGTATTGTAAGGGTAGTAAGGGTTCAACTTAAGATGATTCACGTGCCGGTATGATAATTTGGGTGTCCTGGATCTTCTGGGCCGGAAGGGATTATGAGCATGTCCGACGCTTCGCCCCCTTCACGCGCTAGAGGCTACAGAGCAATTGACGTTCGCCTGGCGTGGAGGCGGGCACTCACTGGGGCAATAATTGGAATCCTGGCGCCACTTGTCACTCTCCGCATCTGCTTCTGCTCTAGCGAGCACTCCGAACATACCTCGAGCAAAGAAGGTGAGCATTGCTTCTACGTCATACGCCAGAACAGTACCCTAATCTAATAGAAGAAAAGCAAGAGTTAAGCTCGTAAATCGGCAAATAAGGAGCCACTATACATATATAGGATATTCCAGACAGCTAACGTTAGCCAAGCTGTTGGATAAAAAAAAAAGATTTGAAAAACAAGGTGCAAGCTACAATTTTAAGTCCTACGGTGTGCGGCCGTCAGAGCTGTGACGACAGAACACGGTAGGTCTAATAACTGTGTCTTCTACCGTGTTTTTTTAAACCTTTTTTTTTGTTGGACAGCTAGGCTAACGTTAGCTGGGATATACAGTGTACTTCGCATCATACCCTGCGTATAAACTTCCTTAAGGGTCTTTCGGCCGTGTCTTTATGGATGTCTCCAAGGCATTGCGTGTCTTAAGCAATCATTGTCAGCCAGTTACAAGCAATTGGCGTGGCAGGTCATCTTTTGCGCTTTATACATGTTTCTCAGTGACCACCGCATCAGAGTTTTAACTCAGGTCCCAGCTGTAAGATTACGTTAGGAACAGGAAGCGCTAGCTACGATGCTACTGAGAAATATTCGCGCTCCGCAATAAAAAAAAAACATTCTGGGGTGTTTCGCGCCAAAAGCACAATTTGATTATGAAGAACACCGTAGTTATGGACTCGGAATAATTTGGACCACCTGGAGTGCTTTAACATGTACCTAAATCTAAGTACGTGAGCGTTTTCGCATTTCGCCCTCATCGAAAGGTGGCCGCCATGGCCGGGATTTAATCCCGCGATCGCGTGCTCAGCAGCCCAAAACCACAGCCTCTAAGCAACCACGGCGGGTACGCTTGGCAATTTGTGTGAGGTTCTATGCGCGATACAGAGGCTTATAGTGCTGTTTCTGTGGATGGATTTCGCATGCCACATCAAGAAATACTGAGCGCATCTTCAAACATAACTTTCTGTGCATGGCGAAAAAAAAAACATTTATTCTTAAGACGATGGCGCGGTGTCCACTGTCCCAGTGGGCTGCTCAGTCAGTAAGAGAGAGAGAGAGATACAGAGGAAAGGCAGGGAGGTTAACCAGATATCAATCTCCGGTTTGCTACCCTACACTGGGAATGGGATATAGGGGTTAGAAAGAGGACAGAGAGGAAAACGTTAAAAACGCACGCACACACGGAGGCACAGACACACAAGGGGCATTCCAGTTAAAGACGTTCACAAACGCCGGTAGATAGCAAAAGGCGCAATAGTGCTTGAACGGCCTTCTTCTTTGACGGTAGGTAATTGAAAGCCGTAGCAATGTGCTGCTTTTTTGAAGCGAACAGATTTTTTTTTCCTCTTTAGCCCATTTTCGTGGTTTGTCACTGGTCGATGGTCAGTGTTCGGACTAGGCAAGGTGAAACCTTCGTTCTCTCGTGTGTTCGCTCGTTCGTTGATTTGCTCGTTGGTTGATTCGTTTGTTCAGGCTATTCGCTTACGCTGATAATCGTCGTCGACGGTTTCTGCCGAATTTTATTTTTCACCAGTAAGCAACACAGCGTTTCGGTGCTAGTGGCTAGCGAATGCTGACAGGCGAGAACCCTGCTACGGCACTGAAGTGGTGCACACGGAATGATGTACATTTGGCGTGGTAACAGCGCCAAGGCAGAACGCTGGCGCCGAAATCAAAAAGACAACGAAAGCAAGCAGCAAAGCATCGGTTCACAAGGTCACGCCGGTGGGGACCATGTCAGCTTGAAGAAAGGCAGGGACAGCGAGTTTGACATCATAGGCGCTCTCTTTTCCCCGTGAGTATCGATTGTAGCAAGAATGCAATCATAAAATTATTGCTCACGTATAGCATCGACAAGAACTCATTCATTTTAATTAATTGGTAAATGGTTCCTTTTCCAGGTCATTTTCCTGTGCATGGTTCGTCTTCGGTACATCCGCGTTTTCCCACTCCATGTCGTCGCAGTAAGTGGAAATTTAACTTTGCATGCGGAATGGAAGGATACCGCTCTACATGGGTCAGGCTGCGCTGAGCAGCTCCCTAGCTTCGCAATGTTGTTTGCCTAGCCAATTCACGCTACAATAACTCGAAAAGAAGTGTGGAGAGTGGTACGTTTTGGATTATTTTTTATTCTCCTTTGTACTGGTATGAAGTAGTCGATAGCCCCATGTTGTTACCTTATGGTTGTTCGCACTCTATATGAAGTTTCTGCTTAGCTAGAACGATAGCTGTTCTCCCCTTTTGCTAATTTGCGCAAATTGTGTGATATTGTGCATCATTCCAGCTTGTGCTGAGTCCAATCGGTGATATTTTGCATTTTGGTATCCAGCGTCATATGGATAGAGTAGCATCTCGACGTTGGACAATGTTTTGCCAGTCACTAGACCCCTGGAAGCCACTTTCCGACATCTGGAAAACCGTACGCGGTCGGCGTTCTCTCCCTGAACAACGCTTCCCATTAAAAGCACTGGCGCTCTTCCAGAATTGGTTGGATGTTGAGGTTGCAGAAAACTTTTGTCCAAAGATCACTGGCCAAGCAACCGGTACAAGCTCTCCTACCCCCCGTGACATCTGCGCTTCCCGTGACTGCCCCACAGTGTCTCGCATGTGGTTCTGTCATTGTTTGTCAAAGAAGCGCTGGACTCGATCAGGGTCATGCAAATCAGCGCTGAGATTTGGACGGTGGTAATGCAGAAGATGCAGGTAACAGCGAGGCAGAGCGTTGAAAACTAGAGCTCGCGCCACCTCACGGACCTTCTCGTTTTCGCGGATACCACTGTGACCCTGTAGCCGGTGGACGACCACACTCTTGGTTGCAGTTCAGTTTTCAGCTGCCACCTTGCACGACTGCTTTACCCAATGTAGGGTTGAATGCAGGTGATACCAAAACGTACAAGCAGGATATGCGTCTTGCGAGTCAGGGTAAATATTTATGGTTCTTCCACCACTCGAGGAGCGTAGCGTTCTGTCGAAAGTTCAAGCAATGGCTCGCCGCTCATATTCCCTGGGATGCGGGTGGGCGTCGATACTTTAGATTTTTGCCTAAGTGTTGTCTGTATTAGCATTCTAGAAAACAATCGCCCATTTCCTGTCACCAGCTTCGATACAGGCTGCATTAATGTTAACCTGAGTGACAGCGTCCTTTAGCTTCTCTACTGTCTGCTGTTCACACTTGCAGATATATGCTGCACGGCGTTCAGCCTGATGTTATCGCATTTGTTTAGGTAGAAACTTCTTATGGTGGCATCTCATTGAGTATCGATGGCGGTGATCCATTTAGATCGAAATATAGCCATAGAGCCCTTCTTTATCGCGTGTGGTCGATGCGATGCCCGCCGCCTCTAACGGCGCCTTCCACAATGTCTTGGATTCGGGGTAATACGGCATATCTGTGCGGCTTTTCTGCTCTAATGCGCGTTGGCAAGCTAGTAACGACGAGGAGCGCTTCCCGATATCGTGTCTCCTGTCGGTGTCATTTTCCTCTGTTGAGCTTGTAGCGCTGCGCGCCGTAGCTGACCCTGGAGTGCAGCAGTGCCGAGACCAGCTGCTTGGTCACGCCAACATCTGCTCCGACAGAGCGGAACAATATCCCTTTGATTAGAGGCAGCATGCCGTACCACATGTTGCATTTCTATGCAGGGGTTCGGCGATCCTTTTGTGTTGAAGGGGACGCCCAGGATTTCAATCAGTGTAATGGCTATGTATAAAAGCTTGTCTGAGAATTGGAGCTGATGTTATGCTTGCAGTCTTTCGATAATTTACTGCTAGGCATATTCGTTGAATACTCTAAGGAAGTTGACTGAATTAATCACCACTCATTTTTTGAGCAACTTTATCATTATGGCTTTAGAGGTACTTTCCTAACACTCATCATTGTCGACAGCAAATCACTGTTAACGGCGTTCTATCTGAAGTCAAACCAATTCATGCGTTTGTGCCTTGGGACAATATCTTGGGCCCATTACGCTTCAACATGTATGTGACCGATATGGTAAACATAGATAATAAGACAAAAGTTATTCTATATTCTATATCCAGACCATGCAAGTATTTTAATAAAAGTAACTGACCATTCTAGCCTCATTGAAAAAGGCAACGTAGTGTTATGTAAACTTCACGCTTGGCGTGTCGCCAACTCGTTCAACTTCAATGTTGCAAAGACGAAAGCAGTTTTATTTTTCCCTCAGCATGAAACACTCAATACAACCGGTGGTTTAAAATTAGGGTCATCAGCTATGCAAATATCGTGCGAAACTAAAATTCTTGGCTTCGTTTTTGAAGAACACATGACGTGGACAGATCAAGCAAATGAAGCGTTAAATAAACGATTGTTGTCGAGCGCACGGAGAGCTATGAATGCAGCCTTAAAAACGAAATGCAGAAAGAAGTCGCGGCTACCGATACTCCGGACCCAATTTATGAAAGAAAACTTCACTACGTAATATCCACACCCGCAAGTTTCGCTGCCTATCATGCAGACTTTGACATCGCATCAGCGTTCATCGCTTCTTATTGGCTTCTCCTCATCTGAAAAAAAAAAAAACACGATGATGCTCCGTACCAGGTGAAAAGTTTCTTTTTGCAGGTACAGGCGGGCGCATTCCGACAGCGACGAAATGCACAAAGCGCGTACACATCAATTTTGGAGGCCAATAATAAATCATAGGTTGGTGATGTCAGGACCTCGAGCCCCTAACTACGCTGTCTGTCATTGCCCATGTGGCACCTCGTAGAAGTCAAGGCTACTCAGTCAACATTACCACGATGCTCAGCGCCAACGTTGCCATAAATTTACCAGCCTCATAAAAACACACACACAAGTACACGACAGAATACTGCACATTACGGTACACGAAGCACATAGCAGCTCCACATTCTAGCTTCTTTCCCGTTAAATCGGTTCAAAGTGTCGATCTGGCGACACTGGCGCAGTTTGTTCAGAATCTTCACTGCACATATAGTACGACGCCAATGTGGGGTGGCGGTACCCAAGCGGCGCCCGACACCGTTCTCTAAACATGCGAATGAAGCCTCGCAGCACGAAGCGAATTGCGGCTCAAGAGCTATAGTCCATTAAAATCCCACACGAATTTTCCATTTTGTGAAACGTCATCCCCGTACTTTTCTGTTCACTGCAGGACGAAGGCCTCTCCCAGCGACCTCCAATTACCCCTTACCTGCGCTAGCTGATTCGAAGTTATACCTACAAATTTCCTTGTTTCGTTACGACACTTAATTTTCCCCCGGCCTCGACAGTGCTTCCTTTCCCCTAGCACCCACTCTGTATTTCAATTGGAATACCGATTATCTGCCCTGTAAATAACGCGACCTGCCCAACTCCATTTTTTTCTCTTAAATTCAACTACCCCAGTTTGCTGTCTGATCTCTCTTAGCGTTAGGCCTAACATTTTTCATTCCATCACATGTTTAGGTGGTCCTTAACTTATTTTCAAGCTTCATGGTTAACCTTCAAGTTTCTGCCCAATATGATACAACTTCAAGAATGGAATGATTGCACACTTTTTAACGACAGTTGTGAGCTCCCGGTCGCGACTTGGTAATGCCGGCCGTATGCACCCCGACCTATTTTCATTCTTCTGTAAGTTTTCTTAGTGGGGTCAGGGTTCCCTGTGAGTAATTGTCCTAGACAATCTACCTCCTGTACATACTCTTTGGCTGACTGGCGATCATGAGTTCTTGTTGGTTTGACAGGTTATTCAACATTGCGTTTGCCTTCTGCCTACTATTCCTCAACCTACTCTTATACTTCCTCGGTTAAAGACCTCAATCGATTGTTGCCATGTGCCCCAGTGTTGCTGAACAGGAGAATGCCATCAGCAAGCTGAAGGTTGTTGAGATATTCACTGTTGAACACCGCCCATAATAGCTCCCTGTCTAATAGCTTGAATACTTCTAAGCAGGCAGTGAAAATAATTGGGGAAATCATGTCTCCTTGTCTGACCGCTTTCTCGATACTTATTTTTCCACTTTTCTTGCAGGAAATATCACTGAGCCAGAGTGGAAGCCTGAGAAGTTGCCGATACGTGCGCTGTGGCTGAACGTAAATATCGAAGTTACGCATAAATAAAATAATTATTGAGCTGTGAGGCGTATGCTGCAAGTCCCGCACCTTGATGTGAAGTTCATTCAGTCCTTCAGTACAATCCATAAGATATGCATTTCCACCGCTAATTACAAACAAAGGTCAGAGCTTGGGCTAAACGCGCTGAATTAAGCGATCGAACTGGGTGCCGTTGGGAGAGCACACAAGGCAACATAATTTGAGCGACGTAAATGCTCATCTTGCTGATACGACGCATTTTAGTGACCATTCATCGTGCGTGCTTCACATTGTACATTTCGCGATACCAGGCCACTGTGACTGGCTTTCTTATGCCGTCATATTGACCGGACTACTGCGCAGCAGGCGCGGAGCGCGACAAGACTGTTGCCGGTTTGACGAAAATTCTTGCGCTCAAATCACAAACTCCTGTGAAGGCTGTGAATGTTTTTTTTTTAATGAGTGGCAAACTATGGAAAAAACATCGCACGAAGCGCCCGAATGATGTGAGTAACAGCATTCCGCCCAGGGCTGGTGTTAGTGTGGAGTTTTGAATGAGCCTCTTCAGCCAATCATAAGACGCCGATGGCTGTCGTCTGCAGTCGCTTTCCTTTGTCACCTTAGCTTCCCTTGGCCTGTTGTCTATTGCTTGCTTTGTGCATGGAAGACAAAAACTCAGTGGCATTTTTATAAGCATCATGTTGCGCGCTTCCTTACCAAAAACTAAGTGTCTCCAGTGGTACTATTCAGTGTGGTTGTATAAATATAAATAAGCGTGTGTGTGTGCGTGCGTGTGTGCGTGTGGGTGTGTGTGTGTGTGCTCATGCGACAATTGTTCGGTTCGTTCAGGAGGTCTGCTTTAATTTACAGCATCGTTCTTGTTCAAGCAGTCCACATGATTTTCGTATCAAAGGTGGTACGAGAAATAATCTCAATTTCTTTTTTATATGTCACGGTACTGACGTCCCGCTTCATATCAGACAGGATTGCCATCCGTCGAACGCATACCTTGGTTTACATCATAGGCCGCAGAATGAGCGAAACCGTGTGCACAACACTACGTCGCTTCAACTTAGTGCTGAATGGAAACTATGAGCTATACAGGGTGTTTCAGCTAACTTGGGCTAAGTATTAAAAAAAGCACACACACAGGCGCTACGCGTCTTGAATTGGTGGAGTATTGTTGAGTGATATGGAGCGCGTAATGATATTTTTTCTAATGCACTAAGCTGGCTAATCAACAGAGATTGCTTAATTAACTTTCTACATAGTAACCCTATCGATAAATCTTCAATGCAGAAGTTGTAGAGTTTGTTAAGAAATATTGGATTATTTCATCTATTCTAAGATTAATTGCCCTGTTAAATTTTTCCCCAGCCTTTCTTTAAAGTGCGCTAAATAAAAAAAAAATACCACGTGTCGGCCGGCTAAGGTGCCGTCCATTTAGTGCCCCGAAATTTAAGTTCAACGTAATAGCAAAGGCGGCTCCGCGCACAGAGATCGATTGAACAGCCTGCGGTGTCTGCGATGGACGTTAAGGGACAAAAGGGGCGCACAGTTTTAAGAAAAAACATTCTTCAACGTGAAAGGGGCCGCCACGTGCGAATGCGATATGAAACCAGAAGCAGCATTTGACGCAGCGCAGACATCTTTACTTTTCAGTTCGGACCCGTGAAGAAACACGATGGAGGGGGCGAGGTGGATTGTGTTCTGAAGGACGAAGATAAAACCATGCTGCCTCCGGTCCCTCATCGCATTCGCATGTGTATGCCGCATTTTCGATGTTTTTTCTTCTCTGAAAATGGTACTCCCCTTTTGTCACTTAACGTCAATTGCAGTCACCGCAGGCCCTGGCAAGCTGGTGGTCCCGGGTTCGAGTCCCTGACCAGGATGAATTTTTTTGAAATCTGTGACTATTTTCTTTCGAGGAGCCCGTATGGGTTTCCTTCGTAGCACTTAGCTACGTTTGGGTGAATGTCTAATTTTCCCTTTAATAATTACTTCTCTCCACCTTGCAGGTTTCCGCAGAACTATTACGTCAAGCTGTAACTTTTGTATTGAAGACTTGTCGCTAGCCTTACTACTTCAAAAATTAATTAAGCAATCGTTGTTAATTACCCAGTCTAGCGGATTGGGTAAAAAAATATCATGACGTGCTCCGTATGGCTCAGACCAATACTGCGTCAATTCGACACACGTAGCGCCTATGTTTGTTTATTTAATACTTGGTCCATGTTAACTGAAACATCCTGTATAATAGAAGGCCGAGGCTAACAACACGAAAGACGAGAATGAATTGTGCAACAGCAACAAGTTCATAATTAGAAACATTTAGGCATCTTTTCATTCTCTTATATCGCATTAAGAGTTATATAGCCTCAAGGCGTCGGAAAAAATAATCATCCGCAGCCGTATGAGCAAGGGGAAGATCAAACAATAAAAAATAAATAAAACAATATAGGTGTTCAAAACACATCAATGACAAGCTTGACCCTTGACAGGGACGGATGCTACACTTCCATTTGCTAACACCCAAAAGAGTGTCATGACGAGTATGATCATTAAAGCTATTGCGCACATACAGAGACACAGCCCATCAGACATTAGGCAGAAGTTCGCCGCCCAGCATTAATGTTACTGCCTTCCACAGCAGCGCACGCTCAATACAATCATACACTAAAACAGGTCAACTCACTTCGAGATGGCATATCAAGGCCTGCCACAAAGAGATAAACACGCGCCATCTTCGACTATCAGTTGTGACCTCTGGCCAAACAGCCGCAAAGGCGCGTTCTAACCCGTACCTGAGTCAGCTGCAGCGGCTTAGATAGACATAAGAACTTCAGTTTGGCCTAGTTGGTGTTTACTGCATATCAGATTGAGTGCAAATAAAGACGGGGACAGTGGGAGAGAACACATAAACAACGCGGGCGGTAACTTTCAACTGCTTTATATATGGCAGCCCGCGGGCATATATAAACATATAGAACATGCGCAGATCGCAGCCAACAAGAACACTGATCAGGCTAGCGTGGCAACCAATTATCAAGAGAGAGAGAAATAAACTTTATTTTGAGACCAGGGTTCTTGAGCCCAAAGGTGGGTGGCCTCCTCAGTCCAGGTAGCCATGGCTCGCTGCCGCCGCCCGAGCCCTGTTCACCAACCGCAGCTGGCTGTCAGGGTCTTGCGTCACCAGCAGAGCCTCCCACTGGTCTTCCAATTCTTCTTCCGAGTCCGCCTCTTTCTGCATGTTATCGCCTGATGGCGATGATGATGGTTGTGCTTCTCGATTATTCTTGCATCCAAGCACGATATGGCGCAAGGTGTTGGGCGTGTCCGGCGGGCAGACCTTGCAGTCTCGCCCGTAGATGCCCGGGTACATGGCGTGCAGCAGTGTTCCGTGTGGGTACGTTCCAGCCTGTAGTCTTCTCCAGGTTACCGCTTGGTCCCTACTCATCGTCTTATGCGCGGGCGGGTAGCGACGCCTCTGCTTCCTGTAGTGCGCCAAGATATCCGAGTACTTCTTGGATATGCGTTCTTCATCCTCTTCACAGTCGTCGGTACGCGTTCTCTGCGCGTCGCAGATGGCTCGGCGTGCATGATCTCGAGCCGCGGCGTGCGCCGCCTGGTTCCCCGTGAGAGACTCGTGCCCCGGTGTCCAGAGGCTTTGTGCTGCTTCTATCTTGGTGGTGTTCAAGACCTGAAGCGCTGCCTTTCCAATCCTTCCGTTCATATACCTTCGGCATGCTTCTTGCGAGTCCGTCACCACGGTAACCATGGCCTTCTTGCACGTTGCGATGGCCAGGGCTATGCCCACCTCTTCCGCTGTGTTCGCGTCCTTGGCACGTATGGATGTGGCTGTAAGTTGTTCGCCCTTCTCGTCGACCACGCTGATTGCGAATCGGTCGTTGGTACTGTACGCAGCTGCATCTGTATATCTAACGTTTTCTTCTTTGCTGTTGGTGCGTTCGAGTATGCGCTTGAGCGCCTGTGTTCTCGCCTGTCTCATTTCCTTGTCGTACTCGGGATGCATGTTTCTGGGAATGGTACTTATGTGTAGCTTGTCTCTGATCTCGTGTGGGATACGCTGAGGTAGGTGCCTTTCATCCTCGACTTGGTAGCCCAGATCTTGCAGCAGGGCTCTTCCCGTCCTTGTCAGCTTTAGTCTCTCCAGTTGGTTGACGTTGTGCGCCTCCACGAGCTCTTCCCACGTGTTGTGGACTCCCATTTTGAGTAATTTCGCTGTGGACGTGGAGGGGGTCAGACCCAAGGCAATTTTGTATGATTTTCTGATGAGGGCGTTTACTTTGTCTCGTTGACTGTTCTTCATGTCAACGTATGGGGTCCCGTACGTGACGATGCTCGTGAGCAGCGCTTGTATCATTTTCGTGCAGTCTTCTTCCTTGAGTCCGTGGCTTTTGCTCGTCACTCTTTTGATAAGGTGAGTTATTTGTTGCACTGTTCTTTGAATTTTTTCCAACTCTGCTCCCCCGGCCCCGTCCTTTTGAATCAGGAGTCCGAGGATGCGGAGCGTCGTAACCTGCGGAATCATGATGCCTCCCACCTTTACTACCGGGTCTGGTATCTGCTGCGGTTGTCGGCCTCTTGTGCGCTTCCTTAGCACCAAGAGCTCCGATTTTTCAGGTGCGCACGTCAGTCCACATGCTTCCAGGTACTTTTCCGTAGTGTCAACCGCTTCTTGCAGAGCGTCTTGCTGTTGACCTGTCGACCCTCCCGTAGTCCAGATGGTGAGGTCGTCAGCATATATTGCGTGACCAATCCCTTCTATTTGCTTCAGTTGCTTGGGTAGTGTGCTCATCGCCAGATTGAATAGCATCGGCGAAATGACGGAGCCTTGTGGCGTTCCCTTTCGCGGTATGTCGAATTTCACCAATTATCAAAAAAATCTATTTCCGATTGAAACAACCTAATGGAGGTGTCACTAACACAGCCTTGGCCTTTCTTTTTTATGTGATAAGCCTCCATCAGTTCGCGTGCAGTTTGGTCATGGCTTCTCCCCAGAATTTTTATCTCTTTAAAAAGAGGTGCACAGCGACAGACATTGCAGTGCGCAGGCAAGTGCGCCAATTCATATTTCGTTAAATTTTGTTCATGTTTCCTGGCTCGATCACTCAGACACCGTCCTAGTTTTAGGCACATAATTATGTGCCTAAAACGGCTGCACCCCTATCGTAGAAATTTCTTAAGTCATCTGCGATGGCTATGTTGGTCTTGCGAATCAACTTACGCTTACTATTGGCTGAAGTAGGGAAGCACGCACATGGCCCACCCTTATATATACGCATTATTACAGCGAAGCTGTATATAGCTAGCCGACTCGTCCGTGCGTCCGTCTTTCGCCTGTACGCCGAAAGCTCATCCAGCGCAATCCCATGCGCCGGATGAGTTGATAGATGAGATGAGGATGCACGAAAAAAACAACAAAGATAAAGAGAGGCTGCGCCAGTAGTGAGGTCGCTGATCTCCGTCGAAGCCGAGCGCACACGCAGCAGTTTCTCTCCGGCTCCGAAATGCACAGGTCACGCGTCACACGTACTCCGTAGGAGCAGGCAGCTTTCGATCAGCAATGCTGCGAGCACAACCAGAAACGAGTTCGTATGCGCTATGCCGATGCTGCAGCCCGAGCACAAGAACGGGCTCGTGCAGCCGAGGATCCGGCAGCCTACCAAGCCGTCGTTTAATGAACCGTCGAGATTAACCCATTGATAAGCACCGGGGCCGCACGTTTCAGCTGACTTCTGTGCACTCTGGTTTATTCTGTGCAAGTGCTGTATTTACCATCTGCCTTGTTCGCCCATACTCTGAGGGGGGGGGAGGGGGGCAGACGCTGTCAAGCCAGATAGATGGCTTTTTGTCTTTACCCATCAACTGTATTTGATAGTGAAATTATTTTTTTGATTGATTGATTGATTGATTGACTGACTGACTGACTGACTGACTGACTGACTCACTGATTGATTGATTGATTGATTGATTGATTGATTGATTGATTGGGCAGCATACCGGTGTGACGGAGGAAACAGTCAATGGCCTTGAGGGTGTTCTGAATTTTATCTTATGGGTAGTTAATGTCGCTTGTCGTTATCCACATGGTAATATAGTCCGAGTAGATTCTAAAATGGAAGTCGCTATTGGTGTCTAATCGTCGGGCGAGATTAGCCACAACCAGACTGAACAAGATTAGCGCCATTATTCGGCTGTGTGGCACGGCAATTTCGGTTACTATGTTTGAGTCTCCCTCTGGTACACGAAATGGGAACGTGTGATGTTTTAGAAAAGCCTTAATGAAATTCACGGCATGAAGGCCTAGCTTTGCTTCTCGTGTCACTTCAAATACTGCTTCATGCCGCAACGAATTGAAAGCTTTCTTTCAGTATACGGCGACGAGCCGAAGTGGGTGCCTTGTGGTGTTCGGGCGATCACGAAGAAGCGCCTTCTCCAGCATTGCCAGGCCGCCCTGCGCACTTCAGTTTGTGGTCGAAAGCGCGTTTCTGCAGTGTAAAAAGAAATTACGGGATTCAAGGCCTGTGTTTTATTAACCATATAATCACTTATTATTCATTACTCTGATTAAGCTAGTACTACATTAGCAATTATTCCTATTTTTTTGTCGTCAGTTGTTAAGAAGTTACTTTCAGCGTTCGATTCCTAATGGGTTGCAATAGGTAGCGGACGTCAGAAGCAAAAATAACGAAAGACCTAAAAGAATGGACCAACGCGAACTTTTGAACAACCGACAGCATAGTTGGCTACACGGGCCTCTTGTGCCGCCGACGCCCACTATTTACTAACTGAAAAGCAGTTGTTGAAAGCCTTCTGTGCAATCACGGATCTTTTCGGTCGGACCTTAGAGCCTCCTTCTTGTTCCCAACATTGCGTCTTGATATAGTTTTATTTACTATAGCACATTAAGCTCAGACATGCGAATGCTGCGTCGGGGCTCTCCAATTTCAGGTCCACAGCACTAGACTTTAAAATGTCCTAAAGGAGGTTCTCCTTTCATAAACAAAACCATAGCCTTCAAGTTTGCTACGCGTGTCAGAATTACTGAAAGGATCGGCGAAGGCAAGGGTAAACGCGTTTCTTCTGAATGCGGAAGCGGTGGAAATGCAAACACAACTAAACGTCAAACACCATAAAGCAAAGTTAGCAGTTTTAGGAGACAGAGAAAGTCACAATTTCTGCCTATACTACACTACTTTATTTTATTTATTTCCGCCGAAAATTTGGCACTGTAGGTACCTATCTTTCCGCCTTACCGCCTTTTTGCCACTTTCATCCCTTTGAAAAATGGCTCGCGTGAAGCCACAATGGGAATAAATAGTAAAACGACAAAGCTGTATTGTCTCAAATGCAGTAAGACAAATTCAGTTCAGTTCAGTTTATTACGTTAAAAGTCCCCCGCACGAGCATTACATCAGGGGTGGGTTTTTATAAGATAGCAGAAACATCGTGAGAAATAATCATTTAACAATATTGTCGGTTACAATTTTTGTGTACGAAGATGGAAAAGAAGTAGTAGCGATGTTGGATATATGCACTGTGCAAGCAGAGCTTCTCATCAGAGAGCGGGGAGAGTTGGGGAGCAGGTATTCGGTAAGTGTCCATCTATAGTGAACTTGTCAATATCGTCTGCTGCGGAAGTGCTGATTGGTTGGGGCGCCTGTCTCCTTCTGACGCGTGCCCCAACCTAGCCAATCGGAATTTCAGCAGCAGAGGAAACAGACTTGTCCATTAGGTGGGCTACCTCACACGTATCGCTTGCTCTTCGCATTTCATTCGCGCTGTGTCAACTGCCGTGCACTCTCGACGCCAGATCAAAAGTGTATAATTCGAGGTGTGCCTAGTGCGTGCTTCACTGCACACGTCACGTCGCTGCCTCCTGCGGGTCACGTGATCTTCGGATTTCATCGGCGCTGTGCCTACTGCGATAGACTCCGAAGCGTCTAACTCAGCGGCAGCTGTGAAACGTGGTCGCCCACAGTAGCACGTCTCAGAAGACGAAGCAAGTGAACATAGAAGAAGACGACAAGGCCATGACAGACCTACCATTACTGTGGTATAAACTTTTTTAAAACAGGGTTGAAGTGCCTCAGACAGGCTGGCCAACGTTTCGATAGGTGGACCTATCTTCCTCAAAGGCGGCCTCGCCATCCTCGGCGTGTTAGTTTTAAAGGGTTAGTGCAGTGACGTCACGTGCGGGTGTTGTCGCTGGCGGCTGGTTTTAAAGAGAGAGATTACAAGAGGGAACAGGCGTTGTCGTCCGACGTCTGTGAGCCTCATTCTCAAGACGAAGGGACAAGAGCGTGAGAGTGGGCACGCGGGGAGGAAAGAAAAGAAATAGAAGCAGAAAAAAGGGGGAAAAAAGGGAAAAAAAGGCAGGGGGGAGCCAGGGCCGTACCAAGACACAACAAAGGGGGGGGGTGAAAGAAAAAGAAAGAGAAAAATGAAATCTTTAAGAAATACGGGGGCTTGGGAGCGTGTTGGGGATGCGAAAGGTTAGGAGGTATTCAGGGGAGTCGTTGGCGGCATGTTTTTGAGGCATTAGAACGGCCGGTCAAGCAATAGGTCGAGTAATTTTGAAATAGTTAAGGTGGCGACGAGGAGTCTGCGGTGCAATGTGTGGGGTGACTGAAAGGCAGCGGCATGGTCTTTCAAGGGGCACTGCCCCACGCGCTTAACGTAGGTGTCGTTACGGCGGCATCCAGAAGGCGATACTCCGGGTTGAGGCGCCGAAAAAGGCATATTGACTTCGGAATGTGTTGTCGAGGGGGTTTAAAAAAAAAGACTAAAAAAGGGGGCAGGAGGAAGGGGGGGGCGACATCGGTATAGCAAACAGGAGGGTGACGCGTGCAGAAGCGGGCGCGGGCAAGTGTACATGGAAGAAGGGGATCGTACACTTGGTGTAGACGTAAAATCCTGAAAGAGTACATTAAATTGAGTAGTAGGCAGGAATTTTTTTTCTTTCCCCTTCTCCCCCTCTCCCCTTTTTTCCTCCGAAATGAAAGAGTAGATGAGGTTAAGAATTAAAGTTGGCTGGTGGCCTAATGTGTTTTGTGTATTGGTTGATGATATGAGAGTTTCAGATTTAAGTTACAGCTTTTAAAGATTCTAAGTTGCCGCGTGCCAAATTAATTCCTGTCGGGTGTAGGCAATTAAACTTGTGTATGAGGTATGATTCCGTGTACTTCCTTTCGCGAGGGGAACGGAAATTTGTTTGTAGTATATAGAGCCTTGCTTTGTCAAACATATGTCCATGTTCATTAAAGTGGCTGGCTACTGCTTTGGGTAAATTGTGTTTTGTGTCCGCGCGGTGACCATTGAGTCTTGTATTGATTTGTTGTCCGGTCTCACCTATGTATTGTTTGCTACAAGCGGCGCATTCTAGACAGTAGACTACATTGCTTGATGTGCAGGTGAAAGCCGAAGTTACCTTGTGTGTGTAAATCGACGCTGTACTTTTTACTGTAGTAGTGGATTGAATGTGTTTGCATGTAGAGCACCTGGGGCGACCACAGGGATTGGTTCCCAACTTCTGCTTTTTCTGTAGTTTGGCGTGCACAAGAACATCTTTAAAATTAGTGTTGCGTCTGTAGGCTACTCTGGGAGGGTCGGGAAAAATCTTCTTAAGTTTCTGGTTGCTGGTGAGAATCGGGTAGTATTTACTTAGCATGTTATTCACGTTTGGGAGTGCGTTTGAGAATTTAGTAGTAAGAAGAGGCGTTGTTGTTCTTGTGATCTTCGGGCGGGGCTTGAGGACCTCGGCTCGATCAAGTTTGGTTGCAGCAATGTAAGCTGTTTGAAGGTCACTGTTTGGGTGGTTCCTGTTTGATAGCGTTTCTTTAAGGTGATCGAGTCTATCTATGTAGTCTTGGTTTTCAACGCAAATGCGACGTAGTCGTGTGGCTTGGCCTTTAAAGATGCCTTGTTTGCAATGTCTGGGATGGTGGCTGGTATATTCTAGGTACTGTTGTTTGTCGAAAGGTTTCCTACACAGCGTTGTCTTTAGTTCACCATTGTCAATGTATATTGTTGTGTCCAGAAAGTTTATGCGCTCAGTTGAGGATTCTGATGTGAATTTTATTGTTGGGTGAACAGAATTTAGAAAGGATACATATTTATCTAGACTGTCTTGGCCATGTCCCCAGATTATGAGTATGTCGTCTATGTATCGTAGGTATGTGTGGGGCTTGGTAGTGCAGCGCGATAGGAAATCTGTTTCTAGAATCCCCATAAATATGTTCGCGTAGGTTGGTGCAAAAGGCGTACCCATGCTTGTACCATGTATCTGTAGGTAGTAACTCTCTTCAAATTCGAAGTAGTTAAGTGTGAGAACTAATTCAAGGAGAGACAGGTAAACTTCAGTAGAGTGTTGTGCACTGTGTTTAGACAGCGTTTGTTTTATCGAAGATAAACCATCAGGGATTGGAATGTTGGTGTACAGCGCCGTGACGTCTAGTGTTGCGAGAATTGTGTTGTGGGGTAGTGTGCCTTTAGTATTAATGTCTTCTATAATTCTCAGCAGGTGGGGCGTATCTTGTACAAATGACGGAAGTGTTTTCGGCAAGTTACCAAGGTAGTGGTTAAGGAATGTGGAAATGCTCTCTGTCGGGGTGTTGTTGTTTGATACTATCGGACGGCCTGGGATAATAGCAGTGTATAGTTCAGCGGATGGAATTTTATGAATTTTCGGAAGGAGGTAAAAACGTCCGGCAGTTTTGTTGCTTGGTTTAAGAAATTTGTATTCTGATGGTGTTATCAATTCATCAGCCAAAAGTGATTTCAGCCTGTTGGTAATTGTCACTGTATAGGACAATGTCGGATCGTTATCTAGTTTGCGGTAATGTTCTGGGTTGTTTAGTTGTCTGTAAGCCTCGTGCTTGTATTTTTCTATTGGCTAAATAACTATACTTCCACCCTTATCTGCTTCCTTAATAACAATGTCATTCCGGCAGCTCAGATTTGAAATGATATGACTACCTACCTACAGTTACTACCTACAGATACATGGTACAAGCATGGGTACGCCTTTTGCACCAACCTACGCGAACATATTTATGGGGATTCTAGAAACAGATTTCCTATCGCGCTGCACTACCAAGCCCCACACATACCTACGATACATAGACGACATACTCATAATCTGGGGACATGGCCAAGACAGTCTAGATAAATATGTATCCTTTCTAAATTCTGTTCACCCAACAATAAAATTCACGTCAGAATCCTCAACTGAGCGCATAAACTTTCTGGACACAACAATATACATTGACAATAGTGAACTAAAGACAACGCTGTATAGGAAACCTTTCGACAAACAACAGTACCTAGAATATACCAGCCACCATCCCAGACATTGCAAACAAGGCATCTTTAAAGGCCAAGCCACACGACTACGTCGCATTTGCGTTGAAAACCAAGACTACATAGATAGACTCGATCACCTTAAAGAAACGCTATCAAACAGGAACCACCCAAACAGTGACCTTCAAACAGCTTACATCGCTGCAACCAAACTTGATCGAGCCGAGGTCCTCAAGCCCCACCCGAAGATCACAAGAACAACAACGCCTCTTCTTACTACTAAATTCTCAAACGCACTCCCAAACGTGAATAACATCCTAAGTAAATACTACCCGATTCTCACCAGCAACCAGAAACTTAAGAAGATTTTTCCCGACCCTCCCAGAGTAGCCTACAGACGCAACACTAATTTTAAAGATGTTCTTGTGCACGCCAAACTACAGAAAAAGAAGAAGTTGGGAACCAATCCCTGTGGTCGCCCCAGGTGCTCTACATGCAAACACATTCAATCCACTACTACAGTAAAAAGTACAGCGTCGAATTACACACACAAGGTAACTTCGGCTTTCACCTGCACATCAAGCAATGTAGTCTACTGTCTAGAATGCGCCGCTTGTAGCAAACAATACATAGGTGAGACCGGACAACAAATCAATACAAGACTCAATGGTCACCGCGCGGACACAAAACACAATTTACCCAAAGCAGTAGCCAGCCACTTTAATGAACATGGACATATGTTTGACAAAGCAAGGCTCTATATACTACAAACAAATTTCCGTTCCCCTCGCGAAAGGAAGTACACGGAATCATACCTCATACACAAGTTTAATTGCCTACACCCGACAGGAATTAATTTGGCACGCGGCAACTTAGAATCTTTAAAAGCTGTAACTTAAATCTGAAACTCTCATATCATCAACCAATACACAAAACACATTAGGCCACCAGCCAACTTTAATTCTTAACCTCACCTACTCTTTCATTTCGGAGGAAAAAAGGGGAGAGGGGGAGAAGGGGAAAGAAAAAAATTCCTGCCTACTACTCAATTTAATGTACTCTTTCAGGATTTTACGTCTACACCAAGTGTACGATCCCCTTCTTCCATGTACACTTGCCCTCGCCCGCTTCTGCACGCGTCACCCTCCTGTTTGCTATACCGATTTCGCCCCCCCCCTTCCTCCTGCCCCCTTTTTTAGTCTTTTTTTTTGAAACCCCCTCGACAACACATTCCGAAGTCAATATGCCTTTTTCGGCGCCTCAACCCGGAGTATCGCCTTCTGGATGCCGCCGTAACAACACCTACGTTAAGCACGTGGGGCAGTGCCCCTTGAAAGACCATGCCGCTGCCTTTCAGTCACCCCACACATTGCACCGCAGACTCCTCGTCGCCACCTTAACTATTTCAAAATTACTCGACCTATTGCTTGACCGGCCGTTCTAATGCCTCAAAAACATGCCGCCAACGACTCCCCTGAATACCTCCTAACCTTTCGCATCCCCAACACGCTCCCAAGCCCCCGTATTTCTTAAAGATTTCATTTTTCTCTTTCTTTTTCTTTCACCCCCCCCCTTTGTTGTGTCTTGGTACGGCCCTGGCTCCCCCCTGCCTTTTTTTCCCTTTTTCCCCCTTTTTTCTGCTTCTATTTCTTTTCTTTCCTCCCCGCGTGCCCACTCTCACGCTCTTGTCCCTTCGTCTTGAGAATGAGGCTCACAGACGTCGGACGACAACTCCTGTTCCCTCTTGTAATCTCTCTCTTTAAAACCAGGCGCCAGCGACAACACCCGCACGTGACGTCACTGCACTAACCCTTTAAAACTAACACGCCGAGGATGACGAGGCCGCCTTTGACGAAGATAGGTCCACCTATCGAAACGTTGGCCAGCCTGTCTGAGGCACTTCAACCCTGTTTTAAAAAAGTTTATACCACAGTGTGCCATTCCATCTGCCAGCCCCTTTCTTGTTTTTAGACCTACCATTAGGCATAATATGAAATTCATCGTTCTGCAGCAAAATGGTTTGAATTTTTCCTGTATACGAACAACGTATACGGAAACACACACAGACCGATCCAGCAGAAAGTACTTTAATGCATGTCGAATGCATCAATCGAAAAACATTTCCCCTAAGCGATTGTAATGGTTTCGCATTCCCACACGTAAGCAGTCTTAATTATCTCCGCTGAATTTTTTTGCCAGGACCACTTCCTCGCTTGCCACCATTGAGAATAGCGAATAGTAAACGCTGAAGCCAGTTGGCAGCTGAACCTTGAGATATGGGTTTATAACGCGAACCATGAACCAAAAAGAATGAGGATCATCACTTAGCCGCATATCTGCACCATGGCTATGTTCCATTCCTCATTGGCATTCCTCAAATAGACGTTTTCAACACGCAGAGAACGATTCCTTTAGGTCGCTGCGGGTGGCCTCGTCTGTGATGTCGACCAACACGTTCAGTTCAATGCCGTAGTCTTCATCATGCTGCCACCGAAAAAGCGACGACTTTAGATAGACGATGGAAATCTATTGCGTGCCGCACAGCAGAGTTCTCCCCGACTCCTTTTCTTGTATCGCAGTGAGTATTGCGCTGGCACTCACGCTTACAAACTGCAGTGTGGTGAGGAGCAGTTGAACATTTATTTTGGATATGTACTGCTGACTGGACCTTTTTGAATTTTTCGCCTTTGGTGTACTCACTTATGAGGGGCATTCTGTACTGCAGCACATTGTTTAGGGCTTCATAAAAATAGAACCAGCAAGCAGGGCGCAATCTGGGCAAACATTTTGGTTTCATGTTCATTGCGCGCGAAAGACTGACAATGGCAGATACATTGAGACATTTACACAATGGACCACTGTCGGAGGACCTCTTGCTAGGTGCATGGCCACAGAGTTGGCAGACGACAGAGACAATGCGTGCACTTTCACGTTTCTTAGGTGACACGGGCCTGGACTCACGCCTGTGATACCAGTTGTGTTATGTGTCCTTCACCTCGTTCCTCCCATTATCATCCCCCATTGTGACCCTTTTCTTCCCCTCTTCCCCTTCTCTAACGTAGAGTAGCAGGCCAGATGCTCCATTATCCGGCCGACCTCTCTACATTTTCCAATCATTAAAATACTTCTTCTTTCTTCATGGTCTTACAAAGTGCAAGAAGTTTTCGTTTGAGTTCACGAGAACTCTTCAGCATTGCAGTAACGCGCATGACAGAGTCCTGACCCTTATACACGCGCGGGAACTGCTGCACCGGACTAGCATGAGCGAGGGGGCTTCAACACGAATGCCCAACCCACTTGAGAGGGCTCGGCCATGTTGTAGGGACCCTGTGTAACGAGCCATGACGAATTCCTAAATGTGGCACTTTTCGATTTCGACAGAATTTAGGAAATTGCGATTGCCAGGTGGTTTTCGGCATTTACTGGTAAAAACCGAAAACTCCAATTCTTATACGTAGACTACCTAACAGACTTAGCAACCCACGATTACAACATTACAACATAAAGTCACAGTGCTAACGAAGCAGCGCTTCCACTTAACGTACAAATCGCAGAATCGCAGTAAGAATAAAGCACTCATGTGAACAAGATTATCGTGCAGAAAAAGGATCGTATATTTCGCACATGTCAAATATCCGCTAATGCCGCCGAACTATGCCACTGTCCTCAAGAACATTTCTTTCAAAGGCATTAGACAGGACCTTTGGATGGTCTTCGTTGGTCAATGGTCCCACCAATTATTTTTTAGAGCTCAATGATATCCAATGAACTATTATTAATGACAATTTCAGTCAGTTTTTACGACTCTCATGATGAAGGCGTTCTAAAAAGAGATGTGTTTTCATCGTCTTAGCCGC
This sequence comes from Dermacentor albipictus, assembly GCF_038994185.2. NCBI lineage: Eukaryota > Metazoa > Arthropoda > Arachnida > Ixodida > Ixodidae > Dermacentor > Dermacentor albipictus. Next base: position 15,967,611 of record NC_091821.1, read on the forward strand.
AATCACAGTATGTGCTATTAAAGCGCCCAATTCTGTGTATTTCCTGCTTGGGAGGGGGAGACGGGTCCACTTAAAAAAGCACCCAGCTTCCGTATGTGTGCTGAAAGTCCACTTTTAAAAAAAAATAATGCCTACCGGTCACTTAACATGGTTTTCTTTTAAGTGTGTTATATTTAAATACTTGTGAAACTAAGTTATTTAAAATATTGTTAATATGGTACCAACAAACACAGGTAAAATAAATAGTGAAAGCCTATTAAAAGTCCCGCATTTCGATGGGGGCGAAATGCGAAAACACCCGTGTGCTTAGATTTAGGTGCACGTTAAAGAACCCCAGGTAGTCAAAATTTCCGGAGTCCTCCACTACGGCGTGCCTCATAATCAGAAAGTGGTTTTGGCACGTAAAACCCCAAATATTATTATTATTATTAAAAGTCAAGTGGCCACCGCTTCCTACTGAAAGGAGACGACGACGAAGTTCGAAGGCGGCTTGTGGGCTTTTATGAGTCCGTCTTTTTCGAAGCTTCCGAGCCTTTTTTGGTAACCTAGTGGTGTAAATTTGATATCATCGGATCCGTGAAGAAGAGAAGATTCAGCGGATACCTGATTTTGAGGTGGGCCACCCCTTTTTTGGACTTCATTCGAACTTTTGTTCTCATGCCACGCTGGCCGAGAGCTAGCGTCTGGTAGACCTAGCGTGGCATGGCAGCAATGCACGTTGAAGGGGACATGCTCCCGGCGGAGGACTTTACTGAAGACCTGGGATGGCGGACAGTGTCCAACCGAAAATCTAGAACTACGACGAGGCATGGATTGGGTGATGGCGGTTCGCCAAGTGAGATGCCTGAACGACGGGGCGCAGGTGAACGGCGCGGAGGCTCGGCAGTCAAGAATCGCATTGTGAAGGCGTCGCGCATGCCACCGATGCCACAAGAACACATCAAAATAGTCATTCGCCCACGGGGTGGACTGAATTTGGAGAAAGTTAGCTCTACAGCGGTGGGCAAGGCAATCGTAGAGGCGGCAGGCCTCGGTATTGAACAGGTTCGGGAAGATGTTATTTGCCCGAACTTTATGCAAAATATCTTGGTGGCTAGTACGCCAGAAAGGAGCAACGCTGAACGATATGTGAGACTCAAGTCAATCAGAGTGGCAGACAAAGATTTTGAAGTCAGTGCGTACGAGACGGCCCCACACACTACGTGTAAGGGGGTCATTCGCAATGTAGACATTATGGATGGCCCCGCGACACTTGAGCGGAACATTGTTAACGATCGCAATCCGCTGGCTATGGCGGTCAAACGAATCAAAAACACAGGATCCGTCATCATTGTTTTCGACGGGTTAAAGGTGCCAAATTTCGTCAGATATGGGCCAACTCTGGTACGGTGCTTCCTGTATCGAAAGCAGTTGGATGTATGTTATGTGTGTGGCAAGCTTGGACATCGGGCGGATGTCTGCCCAGCACCCGATTGTTTTGAATGCCGAGGATGCGGGACTCGGAACCCTCAAGAGGATCACAACTGTGTGCCTTGTTGCAAGCTTTGTGGCGGACGACACCTGACCGCGGATAAACAATGTAGACAACGATACCAGCTTCCCTACGTCGTGCGTGTTCGACGACAGGAGAGAGCCAGGGCGGAGCTAACGGCGGAACAGGAGGCAGCCGAGATGGTGCAGCTGGTGAGCGCCCGCCAACGCTCTAAGGGACGCTCGCGCTCTAGGAGCCGCTCCAGGTCGAGGCAGCGGCCATCTTCTGGGACTCGTACGACCAGGAGCCGATCCGTTTCTATGGAGGCGCGGGTGCGCTTTCCTGCAGCTGGTGGCGGCGGCGGCGCAGCTGGGAGCCAGACCACCTGGGCTGACAAGGTCAAGGGTGGCATCAGCGCCGGCCGAGCGCGCGAGCAGCGCCAGGAGCATGTGGATGGTAATAAGGATAGGGATAGGATTGCGCAATTGGAGAGAGAGAATCGTAGTTTAAAAGCAGCCATTGACGGGCTTATCAAAGAGATAGCTGAACTTAGGAACGGCTTACCTTCCGGTAACAGCGATAGCTTAAGACAGACTAGGAAACATGATGACTCGGTTGAGGTACCCAGGTCTGTGGAGGTCGCGGAACAGAACATGGCGGACGAAGAGACGCCTGCTCCGAAAAAGAGGGCCTTATCCTCGACCGTACGGATTCAGGGCAGAGTCGGTTCCGAGCTTAAAGCAATGATGGCGACATTGCAAGAAAGTGTAAATCAGATCATTAGTAGACTGGAGCGGATAGAAGAACAGGAAAATATCACGGATCAGAGATTAGGCAAAATTGAAATATATCTAAACGAGACAGTGGTCCCTGTTATGGTGCGGGAGTGCACTCGGCCGCTAGCCCAGCAGGGTAAGTCGCCGAGTGGACTTGAGCCCAAAACTAGTTCACCAAATTTCCGTGGTCAAGATGGCTCTATTAAATAGTTCATTTAGTATTTGGCAGTGGAATTGTAGGGGGTTCAATCATAAGAAGGCGTCTCTGCAGCAGTTTGTTAGAACGCATGGTGTCAAGCCTCAAGTTATCATGTTACAGGAAACACTGACGTCTAACGTGACCTTAACGAATTTCAAAACGGAAGTTAAGGATAATGAACAGGGCAGAGGACTCGCTACTCTCATTAATAGGAGGTTGGCGTATATTAGACATGATCTTCACATGGCAGATTGCAAGATTGAATATATTATGGTGGAAGTAATCTTAGGTCGGCAAAGATCATGTCAGAGGAGCGTTTACCTGCTAAACCTGTACAGTAGCCCCCGGGACACGAAGCAGAGTTTCAAATCTCTCTTGACCAAGGCAACCAATCTGGCTAAGGATGCACCGTTGCTTATTGGAGGGGACTTCAATGCACCATATCATGTGTGGAAGTATGCTTATAGCACTATTAAGGGGGAGAGACTATGGCAGCAGGCACTAGACTTGAATTTAACTCTGATTACAGACCCCTCGTATCCCACCAGACGTGGCACGTCGAGATGTAGAGATTCGACACCTGATCTCACTTTTGTTCGGGGGGTGGTGGATTCGTCCTGGTCCAATTCTAATATAGATTTTGGTAGCGATCATTACATACTTATGATTACTTTGGTAGTGGCTAATAAAAAGGAGCGCACATTCAGGATGGTTGACTGGGATGCATTTAGGAAAAGAAGAGAGCAGAGAATCGATGATGAGGGAAATGAGTTGACCTTGGAACAGTGGACTAGTCAGCTTAAAAGTGACGTTGAGGCGTCCACTAAAGAGGTTAAGACCGATATTGACACGGAACACATGGATAGTCGCCTGGCACATTTGTTGGAAGCAAAGCAGTCGATGTTAGCGCGATGGAAGGGTCAGAGATTAAATAGAAGGCTTAGAAAGCGTATAGCAGTGGTTAATCAGGAAATTGAAGACCATTGTCGGGTACTGTGCAAGCAGCAATGGGATGAAGTGTGCAATTCTATTGATGGTCGCATTAAGAGGGGAGGCGCCTGGAGTTTGCTCAGACATTTACTAGATGAGACAAACACTAAGTCTAATCAGAGGACTGTGATAGGTAAGCTGGTCCATCAGGCGTGTCGGGACTCCACGGAGCAGGAGTTGCTAAAGGATTTGGCTCAGAGATACCTTCCGTTGGAGAACTGGCACGATACACCTGATGTGGTTTTGGAATATAGTGGAGACGAAAATGCAGCTATGGACGCGGAATTTACTGAAAGTGATATAAGGATGGCGCTGCAGAATCTTAATGGTCGATCGGCATCAGGGCCGGATGGCATTACGAATAAAATGCTGCGGAATTTAGACGATGGGTCAATTGAGTTTCTTACGCGGCAGATCAATTGCCTATGGAAGGAAGGCTCTTTCCCGGAAGAGTGGAAACTGGCAGCTACTGTTCTGATACCCAAACCGGGGAAGGCCATAGGGCTTGAAAATCTCAGACCCATTTCCCTGACGTCGTGTTTGGGAAAAGTCGCTGAGCATGCCATTTTAAATAGGCTAACGCGTTATGTTGAGGGCAATGGGGTCTTTCCGCACTCGATGATAGGATTTCGGCCCGGCCTCTCGACTCAGGATGCTATGATCAGGATTAAGCATCATATCCTTGACCGGCGAACAAGGGATACTAAGGCACTAATTGGACTTGATGTGGAAAAAGCTTTCGATAAAATCCGACATTCTTTCATTATACGGGTGCTATCGGACTTGAATTTGGGGCAGCGGCTTTTCAATTTTGTCAAGGCTTTCCTTACGGATAGAAAGACATGTCTCAGGTTTGGGGAGATAAAATCGGAAGTCGTTAAATTGGGTTGCTGTGGTACTCCGCAGGGATCCGTACTCTCGCCTATGTTATTCAATCTGGCGATGTCGAAGTTGGCTAATAGACTGGACACTGTCCAGGATATTGGCTATTCTATCTACGCGGATGACATTACTATATGGAGTGTCGGTGGTAGTGATGGAGAGCTTGAGGCTAGGCTGCAGCAGGTGGTAACGCTTACGGAGGAGTATCTGGGTCTCATGGGGCTCAAGTGCTCCTCTAAAAAGTCGGAGTTGTTGATCTTCAAATCTAAGAAGCTAGGTCGTAGGCCGAGGGGTTGGGTACCGGACGTTGAGCCTTGCATTAGAATTCATACTAGGGAAGGGTCGGTGATACCCAAAGTTGAAGCAATCAGGGTCCTGGGTTTTGTACTTGAAGCGAACGGATCGAACATTAGAACCATTCAGCGTATTACCAAGAAAACGGAGGAGGCCATAAGACTTATAAGAAGGATCTCTAATAGGCATAGGGGTTTAGGAGAAGAAGGTGCAATGCGCTTAGTTCACGCATTTATTATGTGTCATTTCTCGTATGTGGCAGCTATGCTAAATTGGAATAGGGGGGAGAAAAATAAATTGGATGCATTAATCAGAAAAGCCATCAAGGCTGCGCTTGGTCTGCCTATGACTACGTCAAACGATATGTTGTTACGACTGGGTTTGCATAATACTTTAGATGAAATTGCTGAGGCTCAACGTTCCGCACAGAGGGAGCGGTTACTAGGTACACCGCCGGGTAGGTATATATTAGAGTCAATTGAAGAATCGGTGGCTGTGTCGCACGATAGGGTGCCCCTACACGAGTTGAACGTGAAGCTTAGGGCAAATATCATGGTTCGTCCATTTCCGCGGAATGTGCACCCCGTGCACAATGTAGGGAGGCGGGTCGCGAGAGCTAGGGCTTTGTTACGAGAGGCAAAGGATCAGGAGGAGGAGTCTGCGTTTGTTGACGCCGCATGGATTAATGGTAAAAATGCTTATTCGGTGGTGGTAGTAGATGGCAAAGGGAGCGTTAGAAATGCTGCTTCCATTTATACCAAAGATCCAGGGGTTGCTGAACAGGTGGCTATTGCTCTAGCACTAATTGATTCTAGAAGAGTTTTGGTGTTTAGCGACTCGCGATCTGCGATTACAGCCTTCTCGAGAGGACTTGTTGCGGAACCGGCTAACAGACTGCTGCAGGGTAGGGATATCACTTCGCATACCGTTACTTGGTTCCCGGCGCACATGGGGACAGTGGAGGGAGCCCCGCGTAACCTCAACGAGGTGGCGCACAGGGAGGCACGAGGATTAGTGTGCCGTGTACTCCCTGAAGGGGCTGGATCTCCCGCTCCTGAGTACAGGGACCAACTGTTAACCTACAACGAAATCACCAAGCACTATTACTTAGGGCGCAGGGCATTCCCGTTGCCACATCCTAAATTAAATAGGCCGCAGGCGGTTACATTAAGGCTACTGCAGACACGGACGTACCCTAACCCTGTCATCATGAATAAAATTAATCCGGACTGCGGGGTTTCAGTCTATTGTAGTAAGTGTGGGGGTTTGCTCGATTTACAACACATGCTGTGGCGCTGCTTGGCGTTGGCCGGTGATGGTTCTCGAGGTGAACAGTGGTGGCAGCGAATGCTGCACAGTGAAGTGCTGGCGGACCAGCTCAGGGCTGTCCAGAGGGCCCGTGTGATAGCAGAGGGGCTCGGCCTCTCTGTACCGACGTGGGAGTGGCCCGCATCAGTCCCAGACTGATCCCTCAGGACCTCAATAAAGTTCTTCATACCATACCATACCGCTTCCTACTGCTGCTGATGTTTCGGCAAGCGCAGCGACAATATATATATATATATATATATATATATATATATATATATATATATATATATATATATATGTGTGTGTGTGTGTGTGTGTGTGTGTGTGTGTAGTCATATCATAAGAAGCCAACAAAGACACCAAGGAGAACATAAGGGAACTTACTTGTCCTTATTGATTTAATTAAAGCAATGATAAATTAATGTAAATGAAAGTGCATGAAAAAAACGCAGGTGGGATACGAACCCACGTCTTCGCATTGCGCTTGCGATGCTCTTACCATGTGAGTTAACACGGCGGCGTTTTCCTATTTACTTTCAGGGTATTTATGCTCATCTATTAGAACTGATCCTGGGAGTGTTAGCCAGCGTCACCACTCACAAGCCCTGGCGGCGCATGTGAAACATCCTTTCTTCCACAGGCGTCACGTGCACGTGAACTTTTTGGGTGTAAGCAACTGGTCAATAAACGTACACGTGCAGCCTTACGGCATCAATGCTGCCGGATTCGAGACCCTCGCTATGTGACGAACGAGAAAAAAAAAAAAACTGAGGGGCCCGATTTGTCTTAGTCATTTCATAAGAAGCCAGCAAACAAAAACACCAAGAACAGCATAAGGGAAATGACTTGTACTCTTTAATTACAGAAAACTAAATTAATGCAAATGATAGCGCATTATAAACCACTTTATATATATATATATATATATATATATATATATATATATATATATATATATATATATAGAGAGAGAGAGAGAGAGAGAGAGAGAGAGAGAGAGAGGGAGATGATCATTATATCCACACATGGCCAACCGAATACGTATAACGCGAAGTATAGTAAAACGAGGAAAGTCAACGGGAATTTCATGGGAATGGCGCTTTCCAAAATAAACTAAAACATGCAGCCAAAGGGAAGACGGGCCGCATCGTTGATATTCTTTCTCGCACTATCGTCAGAAAGAAAAACAAGTATTAGCAGTAAGAAGAAAGCACAAAAAGTTTTCATAAGAAGCAGCTGACGCTTCAGCGTCAAAGCTACGACAGCATGCGCTTATTATCCAGACTGCTGCTTCCGTCTTGCGGCTTCTACCTGAGCTCTTCTCAGGTCTTCATTAGCGCGTCTCTAGACGCGCGAACGTCATCTTACAGAGGGTGGAGTTGCGGGGTGGGGAGTGGGTGCGAATTAAGAAAGAACGGGCGCCTGATGACGCAAGGCGTTCTCGCTCGGAGGGTCAAGCTCGCGGCTGTCGCGCTCCGCCGCAGCAGCAGCAGTCTGGGCCCCGTCATCGTGAGGCCGTCCGTGCTCGCGCGGTCAGCGTAGGAATTAAGCTCCGGCGGTCTGAGCGACGAGAAACGACGACCGTTAAGTACGCTTAACTGGCCCTTTCCCCGACCATTTCGCGCCGCCACGCGTTCACGACTGTCGCGGCCTGAAAGCAGCTTGCCCCTGATTATGCGGTCGTCACCTTGGTTAGTGCGTCAACGACGGAAATATGGCCGCCCGGGAACCGTCCACATTGATTAGCGGCTCACGCGCGTGTCGCGCCTCGGGTGCAATTTAAAATTCAAGCCCCGAAAACGGCCTTTGCTTCAGCTGTGGCATTTTCGCATTTCGCATGAACGCACTGCGCTAAGCCGTCCACACCGAGCAGCTCAGCTGCTCTATACGAAGCGACCTGGTGGACTTTACCATTCGTAGACGGGAGCATAATCTCGGGCTTCAGGCAGCTCGCTGCCAGGGCGCGGTGAGCTTTGGAACGGGAAAAAGCGACACTCTTTTCATCCGTTTCCTGTTTCTTTACTGATTTTTGTTGTTGTTGTTGTTGTTATGTAACAACGAGGGGGGATTGGCCAGAATAGGCAAAGGAAACACGAGTCCTTGTTTCCCGTTAACTTAGTGTTCAGTGCTATTTATGTTTAAATAATAAACACCCATATTAATAAATGATACAATCTAATGTTAATAATGAGGGAAAGTTGCCTAACATATGTCAGTAAAGTAGATGCCAGCAAGATAAAGCTCGGTATAAAGAATCCTACAGGCCCAACAAGCGCAGCTTTGGCCAAACTGCGTGAAATCTCATTAGGTCTAGACCTCAGTTTCCAGGTACTCATAAAAACACAATTTGGTTAACAGGAGGTGGAATGAAAAAGTGTAACTACCGCTGCAGTAGTGAATTATGTGTGATTTCTAAGACTGAAGAACTCGCAATGTGCGAGCATTATTACTTGACGCAATTTTGTACAGCAATAAACAAATGGCCATGAATTTAGGGGCAAAAATTCCAATATTGGGGGCGAGGACTTATGGAGTCGCCATCTGTCGGAAGCGGCTCCCTTGCGTAGTATGAGGGATAACGCGGCGCGCTCATCATAGGTTTCGCTTACGGCGCTCAATAAACACCAGGCGGCAGCTCTCCTGGACATTTCTGTAAGTACACTCATAAAGAGGGAAGTTTTTTACTGTCAAAATAATAACCTTGCGCAAACTCAAAACACAGAATCGTTTACAGACGCTATATTTTTACCGAATAATGTTTAGTGAATGCCACTGCGCGTGGTCGCCGTGATGGAGTCTCCCGAACCGGCTTCTTTCGTGAAAGGTAGGCAAACGCTGAGAGCAAATTATGTGAATTATGTTCTTATAGTGGGCTGTCTGTATAACCGAATGGAGCATAACAGAATGAAGCCTCAGTGCAGCGATCACACGGGTTCACAGCGACTGACTGCGCGTCATCATTCACGTCCACGCACAAAGTTTCTCTTTCGCTGCGAGCGCGTTTTCACACCGTTCCGTGAGCTTTAGGCCGCATAATATGAGCATTCGACAGTAGACAAGCAACCATTGTTTCGTGAACGCTATTAGGACTGTTCAAAAATAATTTCGTGATAGAGACTTCGTTGCCTAGGCCACTGTATTTGTATTTTCATAGAAAAAATAAATAAAGAAAAAAAAAGACTGTGATGTGTCGTCGCGACGATTCAATCTTTTTTTTTTCCTACATTCTTGTTCTTAAGTTGCGTCCCACGGTATCGGTCTTCTCGGCGTGCGATTCCCCGCTGCTTCTTTTTCGTAACACAGTACGTTTAATTCATACTTGACCATGAGCCATGCCTTTTTAATGTGCTTCTTATCGCTCCCTTTCCATTCCAGTGAAGTTGCGAGAATTTAGCATCGACAAGTTCATAGACCCCAATAAAGCGTCATGACATTAGCTGGGCAGCGCGCGCGGGCAAGCGTCTCAGTGCGCGCTTTCGGCTACTCACCGAACATCGCAGTTGTGAGGCCGTACCAGAAATCTTCCTCACGTCTGTGCTTGTTGCATACCTGAATTGTAGCCGATGGCTGTTTGCCGGTTTTAAGTTTCGCAAGCCAAGCTTCACGAAGCATCTTTCCTGCGGATACGTGTGAAGAAGGCTGACACCAGGCTCCGTTGTGTGTATATATATATATATATATATATATATATATATATATATATATATATATATATATATATATATATATATATATATATATATATATATATATACGTCCGGCGCTGCGGCACCGCGCAGTAGCCTACCAAGCTGCATGCCTCCAAAGGCAGCAACTAGCTATTATAGTACTTTCTCCTATATGACTACAACAATCATACGATCAAACCCCGGCCCTCAGTCCCCAGCAGCTTCGAAGCAACTGACCTCGGCGGCGGTCAGACCTGTGACGCAGCAGAGGCTGCTAAGATTCCGTGGTTCCGGACAGGTGACATTCAAATCTGGACCTGGAAACGTTTAACGCTAGAACGTTATCTAGTGAGGCGAGTTGAGAAGTGCTGTTGGTGGAATTAGAGCGCAGTAAATGGAATATAATAGGGCTCAGTGAAGTTAGGAGGGCGAAAGCAGCATATACAGTGCTAAAAAGCGGGCAAGTCCTCTGCTACCGGGGCTTAGCGGAGAGATGAAAACTAGGAGTCGGATTCCTGATAAATAAGGATATAGCTCGTAACATAGACGAATTCTATAGCATTAACGAGAGGGTAGCAGGTCTTGTTGTGAAGCTCAATAAGAGTTACAAATTGAAGGTGGTACATGTTTACGCCCCAACATTCAGTCATGAGGACCAGGAAGTCGAAAGCTTCTATGAAGACGTGGAGTCGGCGATGGGCAAAGTCAAAACAAAATACATTATATTGATGGGCGACTTCATTGCCAGGATAGGCAAGAAGTAGGCTGGAGGCAAATCAGTGGAGGAATATGGCATAGGCTCTAGGAATAGCAGGGGAGAGTCATTAGTAGAGTTTGCAAAACTGAATAATATATGGATAATGAATACCTTCTTCCGCTAGCGGAATAGCCGAAAGTGGACCTGGAAGAGCTCGAATGGTGAGACCAGAAATGAAATAGACTTGATACAATGCGCTAACCCTGGCATTATACAAGATGTGGACGTCCTCGGCAAGGTGCCGAGCACGTCCACATTAGGCTACAGTGACCATATGATGGCAAGAACTCGAATTAGTCTAGACTTGAGGAGGGAACGGAAGAAACTGGTACACAAGAAGCCAATCAATGAGTTAGCGGTAAGAGGGAAACTAGAGGAATTCCGGATCAAGCTACAGAACAGCTGTTCGGCTTTAACTCAGGAAGAGGACTTTAGTGTTGAACCAATGAACGACAATCTTACGGGCATCATTAAGAAGTGTGCAATAGGAGTCGGTGGTAACTCCATTGGACAGCACACTAGTAAGCTATCGCAGGAGACGAAAGATCTCATAAAGAAACGGCAACGTATGAAAGCCTTTAACCCTACAGCTGGAATAGAACCCTCAGAACTTTCGAAGTTAATCAACAAGCGTAAGACAGCTGACATAAGGAAGTATAAGATAGATATAATCGAACATGCTCTGACGAACAGAGGAAGCCTAAAAGCAGTGAAGAAGAAACTAGGAATAGGCAAGAATGAGATGTATGCGTTAACAGACAAAGCCGGCAATATCATTACTAATATGGATGAGATAGTTCAAGTGGCTGAGGAGTTCTATAGAGATTTATACAGTGCCAGGGGCACCCACGACGATAATGGAAGTGAGAATAGTGTAGGGGAATTTGAAAAGGCAGGATTCCGTAAAGGCTACTCAACAATAGACCATATTCACAATATCAATCAGGTGATATAGAAATGTGCGGAATATAACCAACCCTTATATATAGCTTTCATTGATTATGAGAAAGCGTTTGATTCAGTGGAAACCTCAGCAGTCACGGAGGCATTAAGGAATCAAGGTGTAGAAGTGCCACATGTAAAAATACTGAAAAATATCTATAGCGGCTCCAGAGCCACCGTAGTCCTCCATAAAGAAGGCACAAAAATCCCAATAAAGAAAGGCGTCAGGCAAGGAGATAAGATCCTTCCAATGCTATTCACAGCGTGTTTACAGCAGGTATTCAGAGACCTGGATGGGGAAGAATTGGGGAAAAGAGTTAATGGAGTATACCTTAGTAACATGCTATTCGCTGATGATTGCTTAGTAACTCAGGGGACCTATTGCAATGCATGCTCACTGACCTGTAGAGGCAAAGCAGAAGGGTGGGTCTAAAAATTATTCTGCAGAAAACTAAAGTAATGCTTAACAGTCTCGGGAAGAGAACAGCTGTTTACGATAGGTAGCGAGGCACTGGAAGTGGTAAGGGAATACATCTACTTAGGACAGGTAGTGACCGCGGATCCGGGTCATGAGACTGAAATAATCAGAAGAGTAAGAATGGGCTGGGGTGCGTTTGGCAGGTATTCTCAGATCATCAACAGCAGGTTGCCATTATCCCTCAAGGGAAAAGTGGATAGCAGCTGTGTCTTACCGGTACTCACGTACGGAGCAGAAACCTGGAGGCTTACGAAAAGGGTTCTACTTAAATTGAGGATGACGCAACGAGCTATGGAAAGAAGAATGATGGCTGTAACGTTAAGGGATAAGAAAAGAGCAGATTGGGTGAGGGAACAAACGCGAGTTAATGACATCTTAGTTGAAATCAAGAAAAAGTAATGGGCATGGGCAGGACATCTAATGAGGAGGGAAGCTAACCGATGGTCATTAAGGGTTACGGACTAGATTGCAAGAGCAGGGAGGCGTAGCAGGGGGCGGCAGAAAGTTAGGTGGGCGGATGAGATTAAGAAGTTTGCAGGGACTACATGGCCTCAATTAGTACATGACCGGGGTTGTTGGAGAAGTATGGGAGGGGCCTTTGCGTTGCAGTGGGCGTAACCAGGCTGATGATGATGATGATGATGGTGGTGATTGTGATGATGATAGTACTTTCAGATGCTGTCAAGCAGATACCCAAGGATGGAAAACCTCACCACTTAATCAGAACCGCAGCGCAGGTGGCACTTTCGCTTTGAGTTCGCTTCGGCGCTCCAGAAGCAGCCGACGCGGCCGCTGTGTCCACGTGATCCCTCATGCCACGTCACGCCGACGGTGGCGCCAGCTTTTCCAGTGATGGATCTCACCCCCAATAATCCGGAAGACGTATAGTAAAACTCCATGATAGTGATTCAGAGGAAATGCCAATTGCCGACCTCTCATTTTTCTGTGAGGCGTCCGTGAAATCTGCCTTATGTAAGAGAATATCTTCCCGATACTCATTCAAGAGTCCGAATAGTGTCTGCTTTACTGTGAGCTTAGCATTTTATAGCCTCGTGTCACTTTGCAGTTTCTTTAGCTTCATTTGGGTGACGATTTGCTACACGCAGCGGGCACATAGCAATTTTTTGTATGATTGTGGGAACGCCAATCTCGGTAAACTGACGCCACGGCGTTCGTGTGTTAGAGAGACAGAGAGAGAAACTTTATTTGGTTCTTTCAAGGATTTAGCGTCTTGAGGTCTCCGTCGTCTTCTTGGGCGCCGGCGACTTGGAGCCTCTTCCGGCAAGGGTGGGCCCCTATTTCGGGGCTCCACTGAGCCTAGCTACTTCACTAGCGTGCTGCACTAAAGCCCTTTGGGCCGTGAGCTCGCAGCTGGTGAGCCGACTCTCCCATTGCTCCGCACTCGGGCAATTGTGTTGGTGGAATGATTGATTGTGTTTACATTCCCATGTGACATGATAGAGTGTGGGTGTGGCCCCGCACCATGGGCAGGTGTCTCTGTATTGTGTTGGGTACATTTTGTTTAGGATGTATAAATTTGGGAAGGAGTTTGTCTGCAATCTGCGCCAACTCGTTGCTTCCTCCTTCGTTAGAGCTTTGTGCGGTGGGGGATATTAGGCTCTCGTCCCTCTGTGTAAGTTTAAGATTTCTGTGTATCCTCCTTCACAAGCGTGTGGTTGATACTCCGGGGCGTGCGACTGCTCTGCTCGGAACGTGATCTTTCAAGCTAGGCTGTCTGCCCTTTCGTTACCGTATATGCCTGCGTGGGCCGGAATCCAGATTAACTTGTGCGTAACGTTCTTCTCAGCGAAGTTGGCTCCGCCAAGAATTCTGAGGGCTGCTTTGCTAATCCTGCCCCTCGTGTAATTTCTGCACGCTTCCTTCGAGTCTGTCAAGATGTTTAGAGGCCTGCCTGTCCTATATCCTTCTACTGCCGCCAGCGCCACGGCAATTTCTCCGGCCTCCGCTGTGCCGGCTGCCTTTGCCATCGCACATGTGATCGGATTCCCGTCGCCGTCCACCACCTCCGCCGTGGCCGTGCGCTTCCCTTCTCGTGGGTACGTGGTAGCCTCCGTCTATACCGTGTTGTCTCTTCGGGCAAGTTTTTTTTACACGTATTCGGCTCGCGCCTGCCTTCTGCTCTCGTGGAGGTTGGGGTCCATGTTCTTAGGTACTGGCCTAACGCTTACTGTTTTTCTTAAGCAGTCGGGCACGTCTGCGTATCTATCTACGTGTCCCGTCCCAGCCTAGTCAGGAGTGCTCTTCCTGCAGGGGTGCTTTTCAGTCTGGCTTTTTGCGTTTCGAGCAGGGCTTCCGCCAGTTCGCTGAAAGTGTTGCTGATGCCCAGTTGGAGCAGTTTTTCGTTTGACGTGTCTTTTGGCAGATAGAGAGCCGTCTTGTATGCTTTCCTGAGTATCGTGTCCGCCTGTTCCCTCTCTCCTTTGGTCATCGCGTGGTACCGTAGCGAGTAGATGACTCGGCTGACGACCAGGCTGCCGACGAGTTTGAGTGTTTCTTCCTCTTCCATGCCGTATCTTTGTTGGGAGACCCTGACGCGGGCACGCTTCGATCTTGCACGAGGACGGGCTCGGTGGCGTCGTGAAAATTTTCCTCCATGGTTTCCTGGGTTTCCGCCATGAAACCTGTTGGTCCTCTCGTCGATGATTGCTCAAAGTTGGGGTCGGGTATTCGGGACATCGCTCCGGGTCATCTCTATCTCGGGCCGAGGCCGGGGAGCCCGCGGAGCCCCGCTCTCGTGCTAGGTCTCGTTAGGCCTACCGTCTGGCCGACCACGTGAGAAATTCAAAGTCCGATAAAATCCAAAATATTGGACGCACCGGTTTGAATTTGGGGTCCTCGTGGTCCTCTTCAGTTCCGGCGTCAATGCCAGTTAGAATAATTTTTGAACATGAACTAAAGGTAAATGGCGTGCGTTCATCATTGAATCTGTGCCACTATAATACACAGAGGCATCGCTAGATGTGCGCTAAAATAAAATTCGAAGGGCAACTTGATGCGACATTCACTAAAAGCAACAACCTCTTTGAGTGCATGTTTTTAATTAAGGCCACTTAGTAATGAGATTTCTGACGTGATTAGAAAAGCGAGGTGGCCCTACTATTCAACTCTATTGATTAATGACAGCATTCATCATCATAACCATCAGCTGCTGCAGCCAATTTTTATGTCCACTGCAGAGCGAAAATGGAATGGCAGCGAAAGCTGATAACAGTCAAAGCCCTCAAACGAAAAGCAAAGTGCTGTGGCTGCCTTTCCATCTTCACAGAGTGGAATGCTTGTAATTTTTGCGGTGCGAGTCTGACGTCCATGCTCGTTTGAAGGTGCCCTGGCTCGCGATTGTCGTTTTCGTTCAGCATGGTGGGAACGTTCTTCGTCGGTGGTCGTTTCGCGCCGTCGCCGTTTACATTCTCGTTGCTGTTCCCCCGGCGCTCCTTGTACGCATGTTGCTCTTTGGTCATATGAACTACACGTGTCCGCCCTATCGATAACGCAATTCTTTTTAGCACCGATACCTCCTGCTTTTACAGGATGCTGAATATTTGGCGGCCTGTGTTAAAAAAAAGATTTTGCACTGACCGCTGCACTGTTTTAACTCAAATTTTGCAGAACGATCGCATTTTGTTATCTGTTTCTTTCAGTATAACACTTCGCATGATTAGTCGCCTGTTCTTTAAGACAAAAATGAGAAACTGTTTTCGCATATGGAAAAATTGGCATCTGAAAAGCTGGCCGTGACACAGACTTGTGCCACCGTTTGTCGGCAGCTGCAGGAAAGCGCTGCTTCGCAGACGAAGCTGCATCTTGAAATCGGCCGTTTACGCGACAGCAGCTCTTTCCTGCTGCTGTCGGCAGGCGGCGACACAAGTCTGTGCCAGGGCCGGCTTTTCAGATGCCATTTTTTCCATAGGCGAAAGCAGTTTCTCAGTTCTGTCTGAAAAAAACAGGCGACTAATCGTGCCAAGTGTTATACTCAAAGAAACAGATAACAAAATGCGATCGTTCTGCAAAACTTGAGCAAGAACAGAGCAACGGTGAGTCCAAAATCTTTTTTTGAACACACACAGCCAAAAATTCAGGACCCTGTATATTGCGATAACCTTGACGTCACGCTATTTTTCGTGGCGAGCGTTCTAATTTGTTCCGCATTTTGACATCTGCGCCGCCGCTCTGCACCCGTAGGTGATTACACACAAGGAAAATAATGAAACAAATTGTGCATGGGTTTTCTAACCTCTAAGTCCGTTCCTGATGCCGGACGCCGAACACAATACGGAAGGTTAGTAATTTTATCCGCTTATAGTTCGACAGCTTTTGTTGAAAAAACTACAGGCCAATATCAATTTTATCTTCCCTTTACAGAGCAATGGAAAAGCTTTTACTTGGAAGACATTGCAATTAATTTTTCGAAGTACTCCATAATGCGTATCTTTCAGCATACTTTTCGTTAATGTTATTGTTCCCCAGAAATTGCACCGCTATGGTGAAATCAGATAATCTTGGAAATTTAGCAGATCATGAGTTAGCGTAAGCAATATTCTCCCACTTAGATTTATTCGAATCTTATAGGCTATACGTGACAAAAAGCAGCCATCCGGTTTACACTGCACTGTGTATCACCTGCTTGCTTCTTATTCGAAGTATCGCAAACCATACGTATGAGTGAGTGAATGTTCTTCTAATATTTGATCCACAAAGATGAGAAGATGGGAAGGCCTCAGTGGAGCAAAATGGGGCCAATATTATTTTATGTTTACGTCAGTGACCTTCATATTTTTGCCTCAAATTTGATGCCACTAGATTATTAATCCTCAACAAAAAGACGGCTAATATAGAAAGGACACGTGACGGAACATTACGGTCCATCCGTGTGTTCTCTGAAGACCAGCTTCATTATCGAGGCCGCAATGACGTATCTACATTCTAACTTCTCAACATTCTTATCTAACTCAAGCAACTTAGCGGTAGGTTTAGCCTGCCAGTAACAGTTCACTCAATTAAATTGAGAATAAGTATCACTGCTTGAAACCTTTACATTATTATGCGGCTTTCTATGCACTGCTGGGAAGAATGGCCAAGAGCCTTGTGGCTGATTTTGCAGCAGTCAACAATAATTTTGAATGGTTATCGGCTGGACACTATTCCTGCGCATCAAAAATGGTTCCGGAGTTCCGGCGCGCACCATTGCTCTGCTTCTCGATGCAGATAACCGACGCACGCGAACACTCACGAACAAATTACTACTATCCGCGGCCACACTGAGTAAACAAGCACGCTCGAAAAAATACTGCGCGTCCGGAGCGGCAAAGCGCGCCACATAGAGATACAAACAGACTCACGGCGATACAGTCACGTGGAATGCTAATACCCAATTGAGCAATTTCAGTTTCGTACTAAAGTCGTTCAGCTAGTAAAATGGCCGAGCTACAAGTCCGCTGCGTTATGAGTACACACAGAGAGAGAGAGAGAAAGCAAGGGCAGGAAAGGCAGGGAGGTCAACCATCCAGAAGAGCACCCAGTTTGCTATCCTACACTGGGGGTGGGGGAAAGGGAAATAGAAAGAGGCAAGAAGGAGAGCGTAAGCACTGAATACGTGTGGGAGGGACACTATACAGAGGGTCACTATAAACGGTATCTTAAGTAGGTGCAAGTATTGCACGTGTGCACGAATCACTTTTCGTGCCAGTGACGGGTGTGGCCACGATCCGAGTATCTTTCGCTCAGTGAACGGTCTTGAGTCGAGTCGGTGCAAAGTCGCCCGCAGTGAGAGGCGTTGTACATCGTAGCGAGGGCAGCTGCAGAATAGGTGCTTGATGGTTTCCTCGCACCCACAGGAGTTGCACACCGGGCTCTCGGCCATTCCCAAACGATAGGAGTATGCGTTCGTGAACGCCACTCCCAGCCACAAACGGCACAGAAAGGTTGTTTCGCCGCGGGAAAGGCTAGCTGGTAGTTGTAGCCGTAGCGTGGGGTCCAGTTTATGTAATCGGCAACTGAAGGCACTTGAAATCCAGAGATCTTGTGACTTTTTGCGTGCAAGTAGGCGAAGTTCCCCGGCAGCGTCCGATCTCGCCAGAGGTGTAGGACACGTCTGGGTATCTTCGTGCAGCGATCGGGCAGCCATGTCACCTAGGTTGCCGACGATGAAGCAGTGAGCAGTAATCCACTGAAATATGATTTAGTGCCCTCTTTCCAGAGCATGATGGTGCACTTCCCTGATGTCAGATATCATCTGCTCGTAAGTTCTGCGGTGTACTTAAGACTTGATACTGTGAAGAGCTGCCTTAGAATCACAAAATACAACCCGTTTCTCTGCTGGCTCTTCGGTGAAATACGTCATAGCGGCATGGAGAGCTGCAAGTTCTGCCGACGTAGATGTAGTCGTCGGTGACAATTTGAATCTAACTGTAACCTGCTTAGCTGGAACGACGAATGCGGAAGTTGAGCTGGTAGGTGCGGTCGAACCGTCTATATATGTATGTATGCGGTCATGATACGTCTCGTGCAGTAATAGCAACGTAAGTTGCTTCAGAGCCGGCGATGGATGATTGGACTTTTTTGTAATTCCAAGAATGGGGAAATTCACTTGAGGCTGTCGCAGGCACCACAGTGGAGATGAAGGCTTCGCCGCCGCTGAAAAAGATGACGGTATGTATTCTTGATGAGCGTTAATCACTCCTGAAAAGGTCGCTTGAGGCCTCTCGGCTGGTAGGGAGGCCAAATGATGGTCGGGGATCCTTGACAGATGGCGAATTAGCGCTCTGAGAGAGTCGACAGCTACATGTGTCTGGATCATATGGTCTCCAGCGATGACAATTGTTGCTGCTCTTGAGGTGCACCGAGGCAGCCCTAAACACGTGAGTAGGGCTTAACCTTGTATGCTCTCCAAAGCGCGAAAGTTCGTCTTGCATGCATTTGGCAACACTAGTAGACTGTAACGTAGGACTCCTAGAAACAGTACCCTGTACAGCTGCATCATAGAATGGACTGGTGTGCTCCAGTTTTTCCCGTAGAGAAATTTGAAGGCCTGTGCAATGACAGCTAACCTCTTCAGATAGACGCAGTAAGGGCTCCACGAGAGGTTGCGGTCAATGATTACACCCAGAAAACGATGCCTCTTAACATAGGATACAGCTTGACCATTGATTGAAACAGGATACAATGACATTTGTTTGCGCCTAAAGCCAACCAATGCGCACTTTTCAGGAGACACACTGAGGCCTTGTTCTCGAAGATAGGACGCCGTCATGGTTGCCGCCCGCTGAAGTCTGGCTCGTACCTGAGGGCGAATAATTGCCGAGGCCTAGATGCCAATGTCGTCTGTGTATATTGAGACATAAACTGTTTACCGGTAGGTACTCTGCTAGTTCTACCAGGACGAGGTCGAGGTTGAACAAAATAGGGCTCAACACTCCACCCTGCGGCACACCAAGGCAGGTGTAATGTTCTAAGGTGGGCCCTCTTCGGTCTGTAGGGAAAAGCACATCTCTGTCAAATAGTCCCGAAGCCGCTGGTACATCCGGCCACCAAGTCCAACACTGTCAAGTGAGTTCAGTACGGCCTCATGGGCGACGTTGTCGTATGCTCCTTTTATATCTAGAAAAAGTTCCACTGATGGGCGCCTGAGGCTTTTTTTGTTTTTGGACCCTGGTTACGATCTCAATGACGTTGTCGATGGACGAGCGACCTCGACGAAAGCCCGTCATGGCGTCCGGATAGCTGTTGAGTCGCTCTAAGTGCCATTTCAAGCGGGCAAGAATCATTCTTTCCATCACTTTGCCGACGCAGCTCGAAAGCGCAATCGGACGATATGACGATAGCTCATGTGGAGAATTTCCAGGTTTCAGAATGGGAATCAAGCAACTCGATTTCCATTGTTTAGGAACGGCGCCGTTCTGCCACGACTCATTGTTGTAGTTGAGCAGCTCTTCACGTGCGTCTTGTCCAAGGTGGCATAGGGCAGCATACGTGATGCCTTCAAGTCCTGGTAACGAAGAACGCCTGCAACTCGCCAGTGCAGCATCGAGCACTTCGAGTGAGAATAGCACGTTCATTTCTGGGAAATCGAAAGAAGCTATGGAAAGAAGAATGATAGGTGTAACGTTAAGGGATATGAAAAGACCAGATTGGGTGAGGTAACACACACGAGTTAATGACATCTTAGTTGAAATGAAGAAAAAGAAAAGGGCATGGGCAGGACATCTAATGAGGAGGGAAGATAACCGAAGGTCATTAAGGGTTACGGACTTTATTCCAAGGGAAGGGAAGCGTAGCAGGGGGCGGCAGAAAGTTAGGTGGGCGGATGAGATTAAGAAGTTTGCAGGGACGGCATGGCCACAATTAGTACATGACAGGGGTTGTTGTAGAAGTATGGGAGAGGCCTTTGCCCTGCAGTCGGCGTAACCAGGCTGATGATGATGATGATGATGATGATGATGATGATGATGATATACGGAGATTTCAACGGAGATTTCTCTATGTCACATCCAATAATCGTTATGTTGTGTTTCGTTATAACGAAGTTCCACTGTAACATATGTTTGTTAATATCTTGCCTTACCTTCTAATTACAGGTGACAAATCTGAACTCAAGCAGCATTAGGAACAAGTTACATTGCCTGGAGGTGCATCAGCCTGTGGAACTGTCAAAGCCAGCTCCCTGAATCATGAAGTGACCAATGTGTGATAACATAATCACAAAGCAAATCGCTAGAAGGTGCATTAGAAACATTTTGCTTATGTAGTGGTGTTATTGATTAGATTTATTAAAAATTATTTGAAACCTTTGACCACTTCAGCGCTTCATTTGTGTAAATAATCACTCTTTATGTTAAGCAAGGCTTTAACATGTGTTGTCACTTTTGTGGCCTTGGCCATATTTTATTGGTGCTAGGGTGGGTTGTAAGAAATGGGCCATAGGCATTGCTTCTGTTGGTGCAGTCAAACTTTTCAATATTGCGAGGACTAGGAACATTCCCATTGATTTGTCCATTTAGCCTGTCAGGAGCCACTCAATACCTTTATAATTAATGCTACAGTGGAAGGGTGTACTGTGGGCCATATTATTATACTGAGCGCTTGTGTTCGTGCCTTCCTTAAATCTGTGATTGTATTTTGTAACAAACCATTTCACTTCCCAATCTTGCTTTTCTATCCGTCATGCTTACTGTTGTATAAAGGCTACAACTGCGCGACGGCGTCGTCCAAGGCTATAACTAGCGGCGAAACGAATAGTTACTGAAACTTTGTATCATAAAATGCGCATGATTGCGTAGATTTGTCGTACGAGTACAGCAAGCGCATTAAGGCAACTAAATAATGCAGGCGAGTCAGCAGTGTGCGACTGCAAGATAAATGAAGCTAACCGTTGCATTCATAGCCGGGCACTATCATGCTTGTCTGAGAAAAGTGGGACTATTTATATATACAGATATATAAAAATACATATATATATATATATATATATATATATATATATATATATATATATATATATATATATATATATATATATATGTATATATATATATATATATATATATATATATATATATATATATATGTAGCGCATGAAAGCAAAATGGCAGCCCATCCGCCATTCTGAAATCCACCGATAGGTGGTTTTCACTGGCGCCTACAGGTGGCGCAACCACCTGTAGTGCCAGGCATGGTATGGCGCTCCAGGCGAGATCAGGGATGGAAGGGGGGAGGAGAAAAGAAAAGCACGCACTATTACAAAACATACATACAAACTCATTGCAGGCCTGATCCCGCATAAATTCTATAAGCGCTTTAGTCGCGGGCAATTTAGAGCAAGGAGACAAGCACAGTGCGACTTTACGCGTAACGTAATGCGGATACAGAGCTCCGATGAATATTACAGAAAGAAAAAAAAAACTACCAGGGGCCGTATTCTGTGATGGCTCGCTTTAGAACCGGTTTGCTCTTACGAACGCCATTTGTCGGTGCTTTGGGGTCGTCATTCCTGGTAGGCGCGACTACAAAGTTTGTTGTCCCGCAGGTTGTCAATCATCTGGAAACCCTAGTCTGCTACGAGCGGAACCGCGGCGAAGTGGTTCACTCGAGCCTCGCGCGCGGTCGCGATCATGATATCGAACGTTGCTAAGGCAACCGTGCCCGTTTGCTAGCTCGCGCTGGTCGGCGCGACGAGAGAGACGGTGATGGCGGCTTCACTGGTTGTGTTGCTGTCGAGGGTTGGCGAGAGACAACGGCGGGGCTAGTGGTAACGGTGTGACGCTTTTGACATGAGCGGAGGAGTGTTTAGAAGGCATTTTAGGCTCTCCAAAAGCACAGCGCGATGGATTTGCGGTGAGCTAGAATATCACTGATCACAAAATTTAGTAGCGTTGACACTGCGATGTAAGTGCTCTGCTCACTGTGTTTATTTCCCCAGCTTTTTTTTTTTTTCAGCAGTGCGTCTGAAATGGAATTGGGTTGCCGCAACCGTCATGCCAGTCGCATCATTACGCCGTCGCTAGAGCCATTACAATTAAAGGAAAAGAAAACAGGATGGGTGGAGGGGGGGGGGGGGGCGTGGAGATTTCTCTTCATGGTAGCAGAAACCCACAGTGCAGAACGCTTCCTTGACCGCGGCATGATTCTCGAAGTCGTGGAATGTGTGCACGAAAGTCTCATCGCAATTGTCCGCTCTAAGAAGCTCAACCCTGGCAAAACGAAATCCTATTAGAGCCGCTGCCTACGCCTGGAGAACCGCTTTGATTGCTTAACGTACCACCTAGCGACAAAAAATAGTTGAAGAACTCAGATGAAATTACACCACTCAAATCAAACTTATTACTGGAAATTAAATGTGCAAGTGTATCATACAAACCAATATTTTTTTATCATACTAGCAACATCCTTCAATTACTATATCGCCTCCAAAGTACAAACAAAAATGATGGCGTGACCTTCCGGCAGAAGGCCACTCGTTTGTAAGTCTCCCTCGCGCCGCGACGTTCCAGTCTTTCTCCGAGTGACGTAACCCAGAAATAAAAGCCAGACCGAACTGGTTCCAAAGCGAACCGCTATCGAACATGGCCCCAGGTAGACAAGACTATGTCTGACGGGACATTGCGCAAAAAATAAATTTTTTTAGCAATAGAAAACGTGAATGAAAAACGCACAGAAATAACAAAATCTGGTAGTGGGGCCTGAGCAGTGAAATTTAGGTTTCCGACCAAGATAGCAAGGCGGCCGCGCTGGTTAGGATTCAGCGTACTTTTGGTAACAGCGCAAAATCAAACAAACAAGCACAAAATGAAGAACACATCGCCATGTTGTTCTTCCTTTTCTCTTTGTTTGCTTTCGCTGTATTACTAAAACTAATATGACATTTTCGAATCGTTCAGGCGGTGGAAACATTAATATTCATTTACATCAAAAGTTTATCCGGAACCTATAGCTCCGAACAATCGCAACACAAAACCACTGGTGGTGACCTTTGTTATTTCCACTATCGCCCCGATTTTCGGTTCTGTGGTGGTCTGTGCGTCTGTGTGTGAACCGGTGCCTATGCAAGTTTGGAAAGAGCCGTGTATTTGTTTTTACTGAATATAAGAACATATAGCGCGCTCACTGGATTCACCGCGGCGCTGGAGCAAGTAGAAGGTGGACCGCAGCAGGCGCCTCACGGACGCCGCAGGCGTTCTCTGCGTACGCTCGCTATTGCGCAACGGCCGAATGCCCGTGTAGGGAGAGACGCCTTTCCTCGTGAAACATTTACATGATTGCGCACCTCGGACATCATTCACCTCCTACTTACGCCAGCGCCGCTGGTGCCACCTTGTGTCCCTGTATGAAACTCTCGGGGAAGTTTCATGACCAGATGAAAAGTATTGAAGGACCCTGGCAAAACGTCGAAGCCCGGACACGCGTATCGTTCTTCGTCAGTTCTGACGTCATGCACTTTGGCTGCAAATCCTGTGGATGACCATGTTTGTTGAGCCCACTACTCATGTTTTGCTGAGAGTGTTCCATCACGTGATACGAATAACGCCGTGCACCGATTGACGCCCAGGAAATTGGTGCCACCAAGGCTAAATGTGTCCTCTCCTTCGGGGCTTGTTATCGCGTGCCTCAACAGCTCGTATATGCGTGCCAATACGAACAGCAAAATGAATGCATTTCAGCGGCAGTATCTGCGCCTCAATTTCTTTTCACTTACGTAACGTCGTCGCGTAGCGCGCCGATGGCGACAGTAAAAAGGACGTGCTGCTTGTAACGGCCTCTTCAGCGTCCATTTCGAAGGCACAGCTTCAGGACACTCGTAGCGGCATCGCTCGTTCGTTTCCCTTTTTAACGCGATAGCGTTAAGGAGCTCGTGTCGCAGAAAAGCCGGTGTCGTCGGCGTCGGTGTCGGGTGTCGGCGTCGGCGGCGTTGACCGTGAGCGATAAATCACGGCAGGCGCTTCATAAATAAAAAGCAACTTCCAAGATTGGCCCGGTGGGAATCGAACCCGGGTCTCCGGAGTGTGAGACGGAGACGCTACCACTCAGCCACGAGTTCGATGCTTCCAAGCGGTGCAAACGCGCCTCTAGTGAATGCGGTGTTGCCTTCGAAACGAGCCGTGGAAAGTTATACTGCGGTGTATATCGGTAATTATGAACATGTAACGTACAGAAGTCACAATTACACGAGTTGCGAAGTGCGTTTCCGCTGCATTTCTTCTGCGCTTTCCGCACACGCAGAGCCATCTTGCGGCAAACACAGAAGACCCCCTCCTCTCAATGTACGGCGCTGCCCCGACAGGAGGCGCGCCGCGCGCGCATTGGGACCGCTGCCAGGCGCGTCGCGGGACTCCCTCTCCCCTGACGACGCTTCGCCGTGCTCCCGGTTTAGATTACTATCTATCTCTCTGCCCGTGCCGATCACGACGTTTGGCTGGCGTAGATCGTTTCCGCTCCGAGACACCGAGTTCTTTGGTTCGTTTCGTTCGCTCAGGCGCACGTTTCGTTGCCGCGCCGAACGCTTCGTTGCTCGACGCTCACCGCGTGATAGGTGGGCGCTAAGTCCGATGCGGGGCGCATGTGCCGTAGCGCATTGTCTTATACCCCTTGGCGGGTCGACGGGAACGCTGTCGCGTCCCACTCTTGAAGGCGAAGCTTAAGCGTCCTCCAATTTTTTTCCTTTTTTTTTGCGTGTGCCTCTGTTACCCACAGTATATTTTGTAGTGAGGAGTGGCTCGTATTTGACATAGGGTACGCCTCCTATATGTTTCGACACATGGGCATTTCAAGCGAGAGTTACGGGTCTTTCGCCACGTCAATTTCGTCTGTGCTTATAGTTTCATAGCACTCATTGGACAACGCGTCAAAAAGGGCATTGCACGATACATCTGTGCGCTCAGAACTATGCTCCCTTTGGCGTGGCTGGAAGCTGCCTGGGGGGAAAAAAGAAGGCAGCGACGATTCTTTATTATAAGTGGAATATTGTTTGGCTTTTCTGTTGTTTCCTCTTTTTTTTTGCCTTCATATGGCACGTGTGCATGCCATATCGCGTCTACTCGTACTTTGCGTGCATGTGTGTACCTCTACAGCCTGGTAAAACACGCCAAACAGGATGGCTAGGTGTACTACCTACCATCCAAGCACATGCTTACCTCCATTTGCTGTAGCGCATACCATCTCTTCTTTCTCTTTCTCTTTAGCAAGCGATATCGGCTCGTTATAACAGATTGTGTAAGTTTTCAACATACGTGCGTGTAATCATATCCCAGCGGTTATTTTCCGGACGACATGAGTGTATCCTGACATTGAACGGTCTTGAGTTCAACCAGTTTAATGATATCTGGAAGAGTGGTGCCGGACGTCGTAACGACAACAAAAGCACGTGACGGGTTCAGTAGTTTCTTCTATCCCGCAGGACTCGCACGTAAGGGTGTCAGACAGTCCGGTGCGGAACGACTATGCTTTCGCGAAGGCAACCCCTATACAGATGCGGCATAACAATGGTGCGTTGGAGCGGCGAATTGTTGATGGCAGTTGCACCTTTAACGGAGGATCATGTTCGTGTAGGCTACACTTCTGGGAACTAGGACACGACCAATAACTCTGCGCGAAAGTCCGAGCCAGGAAACAAAGGTTCCTTGCTGCGTCGGTTCTTGATAGTGCGATCGGAACTACTCGCGATCCTTCATGGGCGGACTGGGCGGCCTCGCCAGCAAAGTCATTACCACTGTACCGGTACGTTCTGGCGTGTCCTCTCTATTATGTCATGTCCTGTCTGGCGGCCTTGCTTGCGATCTTTTCACATGTCCTGCACCGATTACCCGTGAGTCATGTTGCACCGGGCAAACTAGAAACTCTGAAGGGCTGCCTTTGAGTAGCATAAATTTGGAGGACGCCTAAATGGAAGCTGAAAAGTCTGTCGAATTCAATAAGAAACTCATATACGGATGCGGGAACGTCATAAACTATGCAGGTAAAATTTTTTGGGGGGGGATTTTTCACTTAGGAGCGACGTAATCGCCGGTTAAAATTGCGCTGTCGCTCCACCCCCCGTTGCGCGCCGCGCGCTGCTGCTGACGCTGACGATGCGAAAGGAGAGCGGAAACCGGGACGTAGTGACGTCAGCACTGGCGTTCCGTTCTATCGCAGTCTCTGCGACCGTGCCTGACCGTGCTTGTTTCTGCGTGCGTACCGTCATAATCTGCTTCGCTCGACCCTGCATTCCTTTGTTTGTGTGTATGTAGAGTGATAGTTGACGTGCGCAGCATCCATTGAAGTGGTGGGCCGATCATGCCGGCGAACACCAGCGGCCGAGACGATGTTCCCATGTTCTATTACTTCCCGCAAGACAAGAAGCTTTCAGCTAAGTGGGAGGCTGCTGTGAATCGAAAGAATTTCATGTGCCCGGCAACGACAGTGCTGTGCTCTAACCACTGCCGAGACGGTGATTACTACCATGCAGAGTTTATCAATAGTGCGTCAATGAATGAGAGTACTATTTGCTGCTAGCAGGCTTACAAAACGCAGCGCGAGAAGGTCGGGGCAACGAACGCACAAAGACGGGACCGGTGTGGGCGGACGGATGGTAACTGGCCTTGGAAGACCTTATGAATACACGAACTCGTCCAAACCTGGATTTTCATTTACTGCTAACTCCTTCGTGTTAGCACGCTGAACGAAAGGTGCATGTTTATTTCTCACTCTTGACGCAGGTTTTGTCGCAAACTGCCTTTTTTTTCTATTCGCACGAGTGCTGTGCAACAGCCTACATGCAGCTACTATAATGCAGTGCAAGTGTAAAGTTTGCATGTGTTTGAAAGCCGGCGCACGCCAGGACGCTGCGCTCCCCCTAGCGCACAGATAGAAACCGGCTGTCTCACGTAGCCATCGGAATTCGCCGGCTTTACGGCTCCGGTTACGAGTAGCGTGCGGATGGCGCGCTGATGAAGATCCCTACACGTGCTACAAGAGCGGGAAAAATTTTTCAGCATGTAAACCGTCTGTGTAGATTGCCGACAGCTTTCGGGCAGCGCACAAATGCCGACGATCGCATCCCTGCTTACGTTACACGAGGAGGTATGTAGGAACATAACAGTACAGTTGTTTGCCCGGAAACAAACTCAGTGGATCGCTTAATGCAGCTTTGCAAAAAACATACTCGCCAAAGAACATTTCAAACACGAGGAGATGCTAACACTTCGCTTTCGTTCGCGTCGAAAGCACTGCTTGCTACCAGCATCTTTTGCTTCTTGGAGAGGGCGGCTACGTACATGTAGGGAGCAATGCCGAACTCCTCAGAGAAACGCAAGCTGCCGAAATTTACGATTACCGTCTCATCAAACCACAGCGCCAAACCACCTTGCATCGTGCTTCATGTTTAGCAGCAGCGGTCGGTACGGACGAACACCAGTGTTGGCGTCACGAGGCGCCCGACCAATCACAGGCAGAAACGAGGCGCGCTAGCTGCCCCGAGTCTGCTGCTGCACTTTTCGTCGAAATAAAATCTGTTTGCGCTTTCTTTGGCTCAATTTCGATGCGATATTCGAATTCAGAAGGTCGAAAACCATTGCGTACAGCACTTCACTCATCTTTTCTGGAGAACTCTTCAGCTTCCCTTTAAGCTTGGCCTTTAAGAGTTGTACGCTATAGCATTCAATGACCCCCGAGAACTTCTCAGGCTTCCCGGAAACTGCAGCTTATGTAACCGCAATGTTTACCTGGAAACGCTGCCAGCGGACGCTATCACGAACCCGAGCTTTGTGGTTCTTTTTTTGATGGTGTGCAAGAAACCGAGGGGGGCGCGCCGATTCTGTTAAGACAGACCTCAAACGGCAGCTGGAAAACGCTATCGCGTTAAAAGGGGTTTGTGTTTCAGTTTCTGCGTAACATAATTATTTTTTCTCTTATATTCAAAATACAATCCCACGCCATCATGTCTGTAGGTTCTGTGTAAGTTGTACTTTACGATTTTTCTACTTCTTTTGCCTTGAGAAATTAAATTAGCTCAGTAACTTCCTTACGCCACATGAAGTGCCTGGTATGCGTGGTTGAAAATTCTTGATTGCCGGACACCAACACCGGACAGTGCGACACGGGGCCCTTAACGCTACCGCGTTGTACACTGTATATATCAACATCATTTTATATAACGTGACAATTGGTTTCTGTGTAAATGTGTGTTGCGTGGGTCTATGTCGTTGTGTGTTACTGAGGACTCCGACACTTCTTTGAAAACGTGCCGTGTATACAGTGCTTTGAACTTTGTATATGTGATCGTCCTGGTGGAATTGTGCCGAGATTGTGACTCAGTGTTCGTATCGTCTCTTGTTGAATAAACTTTTTCTAAGCACATCGCATGAAAATGTGACCGAATTGCTGGTTTCTGTTCTAGGACGTGTTGTATTCTGTGCACCCCTGCCAAGCTGTTCACTGAAAAAAAAATTCAGAAGTCACTGTGCACAATCCCATTCTACAACCTACCGGTTCGCTCATCAGACTTATTATACCCAAATACCGTTCGTCTTCATATATTATGTTGCACGGTGTTTTTTAAATCTTTGTTTTTTCGTTGAACAGCCTGTCAACGTTAGCTGGTACAGTCTACCGAAGCACGCAGGGCAGCAAGCTTTGTAGCCGTATATATTAACGCGAGAGCGTTAAGGAGCTCGTGTCGCAGAAAAGCCGGTGTCGTCGGCGTCGGTGTCGGCGTCCGCGGCGTTGACCGTGAGCGATAAATCACGGCAGGCACTTCATAAATAAAAAACAACTTCTAAGATGGGCTGGGTGGGAATCGAACCAGGGTCTCCGGAGTGTGAGACGGAGACGCTACCACTCAGCCACGAGTTCGATGTTTGAAAGCGGTACAAATGCGCTTCTAGTGAACGCGGTGTTGCCTTAAAAACGTGCCGTAGAAAGTTATACTGCGGTGTATATCGGTAATTACGAGCATGTAACTTACAGAAGTCGCATTTACACGAGTAGCGAAGTACGTTTCCGCTACATTTCTTCTACGCTTACCGCCCACGCAGAGCCATCTTGCGGCAAACACAGAAGAGCCCCTCCTCTCAATGTACGGCGCTGCCCCGAAAGGTGGCGCGCCATGCGCGCATTGGGGCTGTGCTGTGCACGGACCGGTGCCAGGCGCGTTGCGGCCCCGAATCCCTCCCCCCTGACGACGCTTCGCCGTGCTCCCACGCGGGTTGCAGAATCAAGCGCCGTTCCTTTCTTTAGATTACTATCTGTCTATCTCCCTGCCCGTGCCGATCACGACGTTTGGCTGGCGTAGATCGTTTCCCCCTCCGAGAGACCGAGTTCTTTGGTTCGTTCCGTTTGCTCAGGCGCACGTTTCGTTGCCGCGCCGAACGCTGCGTTGCTCGACGCTCTCCGTGTGATAGGTGGGCGCAAAGCCCGATGCGGGGCGCCTCGTAAGTGATCCCTGCGCCGTAGCGCTTTGTCTTACACCCCTTGGCGGGTCGATGGGAACGCTGTCGCGTTCCACTCTTGAAGGCGAAGCTTAAGCGTCCTCCATTTTTTTATTAATAAATTATGGGGCTTTACGTGCCGAAACCACTTTCTAATTATGAGGCACGCCGTAGTGGAGGACGTCGGAAATTTCGACCACCTGGGGTTCTTTAACGTGCACCTAAATCTAAGCACACGGGTGTTTTCGCATTTCGCCCCAATCGAAATGCGGCCGCCGTGGCCGGAATTCGATCCCGCAACTTCGTGCTCAGCAGCCTAACACCATAGCCACTGAGCAACCACGGCGGGTGCCATATATAATAATAATAATAATAATAGCATTATTATTATTATTATTATTATTATTATTATTATTATTATTATTATTATTATTATTATTATTATTATTATTATTATTATTAAAATATTTGTGTGCAGGAGAGGTTAACATCGTGGGTGATGCCCGCTGCTCCTCCTCTCTTAGGCTAACAGTATGTATAAAAAGATTGGCCAGTTAAAAGAAAGAAAATAAAAAAAGACAAACAGTGCGTAACAAAGACAGTGCGGCTAAAAGAGACAAAATAAAAAGGTGCAATATCAACATAAAAGGTAAATGTACTGAGCGGCCCACGAAATGCTATATACCGCAAATTATAATTGATATGTCACATTTTAAATCATTCAGTAACCTTTAGGAAGGTTACGCGACTCTCTTCTACTTCAAGGTGAGACCTCTGCTGTCTTTGCAATGAGCGCGTTGCCTCGTGCTAGATGATCATATGCCTTGTGTTTCCTCTCCCACTGTTTAGGCACCCTCCGCGGTGTCTGATAGCGGCTAAGGCGGTGCGCTGCTAAGCACTAGATCGCGGGATGAAATTGCGGCTATACGGCGTGCACAGTTCAGGACAACATTCATTTGGGCTAGATGGTGCATACTTGAATTAGGAAGCAACAGCGCCAACTAAGATGATCACAAGTGGGGAGAACGACACAGGAAAAGCGCCAACACAGGACAACACAGGACAAGCGCCAATTGGCGCTTGTCCTGTGTTGTTCACCCCACTTGTGATCGTATTAGTTGGTGCTGTTCCTTCCTAATTCATCGACGTGCATCCACGCCGCGTGTCCTCCTCTGCGGCGTGCTTCATCATAAAATTGTGATCTTGGCACCTGAAACGCAAGAATTCTATTCAATTTTCACCATTTTGGCTTGGCTGGTTACGGCTAACTGTTGCAATCTAGCTCTTCACGTGTACTCTAACATCTACCTCGACACTGCACGCGTGTTTCGTCAGATAACATCGCCCACGTATTGCGAGCGCTGTCGCTGATCTTACTCATGCGTCGTCGACCGTTAGGACTAACGTCGGCGGAGGGTGTGACATATTAGCTTTCGAAGTATTTGTAATCTCCGGCAAAGCCAAAAAGAACGTTCCAAGATGTTTTCTTTATAGGCTGTTAGCGTTAATCATTGCTCGATCTACTCTTGGCGGTGTTTGCGTAACAGCAAAGGCTAGTCAAAAACGGGTTGCCTTTCAGCATCTCTGAAAATTCGTAGCGATCGCGAAATGTGCACATGCGTTTGATGGGCAATCATCGAGAGTGAAGGAGCAATTGAGAAGAAAATCAGCCCTTCAATGAGCCGTGGACCATTTTCTAGAAAGCAGAATGTCATCAACCGACGCTCTTTATCAGAGAAGCACACGTTCTTACGCAAGTGCCATCCTACACATCATTATTGAATCTTTTTTATTTTCTTTATGGCGAACTCGTTGCTGTTGTTTGTATGGGGCCTTCTTGGGCGCGCTCACAGTTCTTGAGACCATTCGTGCCTGGTAAATCCTTTGATTATCGAAGTCCATGTCATTCGAACGCTTTCGATAGCACGGGTGTGTGAGGATTGCTGCGCGCAGCGCATACGCGGCGTTTTTTAGTGCAGCACCGCAGCACGACGTCGGGCGACGCGAGATAGACGCGTGAAAAGCTCGAATTTCGCTTGACTCTTCAGCGCTGCCCTGGCTGGCTGCACGCTCGAGCGTTTGCACTTGACGCACGCGTCTCCCACGTCCCTCTCAAGTGCACCGCTCTTGACGGTATACTTTTTTTGCTCCCCATAAAGGTTCTAGCTCTTACAGGGGCCTCTTGTCTGGCTGAATTGTGGGCGGCTGTCGAGACGCAAGACATGAATTATGACTCGGATGAAGGCTAGGATAACGGGCAGTAAAGGTTGCGGTGATTCCTGGAGTGGCGCCAGAGAACAGTCAGCGTGCTCGTTTACCCGATACTATCAGTGGCAGCCAAGTGGCATTTTTCCAGCGAGCACCTTCCTATAATTTTTTTTCTGCGTCATGCATTTTAGTTACCAGCTCGGTCATTCCGTGATGCCGAAAGAAGCCCGAAAAACTCGAGTAGACGACGAGCAGGATCGGCCCTATACTTCGATAGATCGAAATTAAATTCTGGTCTTTTACGTGCCAAAACCACGATAACATTATCAGACAAACTGCAGCGGGTTGCTACGGATTAATTTTGAGCACCTTGTTCTCTTTAACGCGCACCCAATGCACGGTACATGGTCTTTTAAACCATGTCGTCAATTGGAGGAGTTGCCAGTATACAGTCAATGACCGATTTTCCGGACTCTTTGTCGCGATAGCATGTCCGAAATGGCAATAATCAAAGCCAGCCCAGCTGTTCTGATTATCTCTCCGCCTCGAACCGGCGCTCTCGCACGCAGATCCGCTGGCAGCCGTAGCCACCACCACGGCAACACGAGGCCTAGCTGCTTCGACGTTCCCTATTAATGTTCTTGCCATTAGGTGTCATGTTTTTTATTGAAAGAATTCGCCGCTGTCAGCAATGGCACCGACTCCGCCTCTGTAATTCTTGCGATTGGCTTCGAAGCTTTGAAAGCACGACGCGTCGCATAATGCTGGTTTGCGAAAGCCAGCTTTGCCTCAGTGCAGTATTGTTACGCGGTTAAACATACGAAACCAATTGCGGTGGAGCTTATCAAGTGTGGGAAGGGGCAATTGTCATGGGTTACAGCACGTATTCTATAATTATACACGCGCGCTCCCACCGTCTCCTGTTGCAGTACGAACACCCATATGCCTAATAAGTGTGCTGGCAGGCCTTCAGAGCTTTTTCGGAGGTGCCTGTGGTGATTTGAGCCCTTAAGGGTAGTAAAAGACATGTATTCATTTTTTCGAACTGCCCGATTTTTCGGAAGTTATAGCGGCCCCTAGGAAATCCGAAAGATCGGACGTTGACTTTAGAACTGACCAAGAAGATGCTTCAATGTGTCCGTGGGGCGAACGCGTGGCAGAACGAGGACGAGAATAGAAAGGACCATTGCATTGAGGAATGATCGGGAAATGAACTGTGCCACGTCTTCTTTGAAGGAGCTTAAGCTCAAAAAGTGGCAATCATCTGCATCTTGGCTGACGCCGAGATGCAGGTGACCCCCATCCAAACCAAAGTAAGCTCTCCAAAGCAGAGAAACGCAACACTGAGGCGTCGTGCGCGGGCTTAAAGCCTTGTCAGGACAGTTGGGGTTGAGTTACAAGCTGCTGAGAGAGAATCTTACTTGCGACAAAGTTCGGGCATAATGCCAATGAGTTTGCCATCAATTGATGGAAATAGCTCATTTTAGAAAATATTTACTTCTGTATGCATCTCTTTTTATTCGTATCTGAAGAAGTTCGACTCCATGCAATGGCCTTTACCATTATTTTTCGAAGATATTTTACTCAATGTGCATTTCATTAACCCCTCCCTTCAGTTTTCTATTTTGAATATAATAAACATTACTCCTTACTATTCAAAATAAACTAAGTCGGTTTTTTTTATTTTTTAACACGCTTACTAGAGAGTTAGAGCATCGGGAGACATGGTGTCAGCCTGTCTTGACATAAAACAAAGCTCTGTGTCACTCGAAGAATTTCGCAAAGGGCACTCAAGGAAAACCTGGAAAATTCAGGGAATGTGAAAATGTCAGCTTGGTAGACACCCTGTCTTGCATTTCGCCCCCATTGAAATGCGGCCGCCGCGGCCGTGATTTGATCCCGTGCCGTAGTGCTTAGCCACTATGCACTGTGGAGCCCCATACTTGAATATAAGACAGATTGTTTTACGCTCATAATCACGAAACACAATTGCGCTTAGCACATGCTTTGGAACTCTGGCAAAAACTGTATTAGGTCTGCGTCTTCTGAGGGGTTGACTTACGGCAATATCTTATTGAAAATAATGTAAAACGCGGAGCGCCAACGATATAGTAGGCTTGCAGCAGTACTGGCCTTTGCGAAAAAAAGAAAAAGATATTCGGGTAGTCTGTTTGAGGATAGCCCCAGTGGGACACGTGAAACGTAACGTAGGCGCTCCGGGTGGTATATGGGCCCTATAGGCTACAGAAATGGCTCGACCAAATACACTAGTTGCATTTATCCACGCATTAGAAAGCGTACATACGCAACCTATGTTAGAGCTATGTGGGGATTTTACGCTCTAATTATTCCATCGTGCTCGCTCTCTACTCAGAATGGGCCCGTTTGTATTGCAGAGGGTGTTTCGGCGTTCGGGTAATGACATAAAGCCACGCCCTCCCCCTCCCTACTGGTGAGCTATGCTACCCTTGCGCTGCTCGCGCCCGCCGCAGTCGTAGATAGTCGGGGCTCCTGGCACTTGCCTCCATCTGCTGCATTTGCACTCCCTATGGCGCCGGACACGTTACGCCGTGTTCGAATAGGTTTGGCCGCCTTTTACCGATTTGAAAGACATATTTCAAGTCAAAAACAAAACAAAAAGATTCCCAACGATGTAACGGATGCAACATGGGGTTCAAGCAAAGCGGTCTTATGTTCCTTCATACAGCGTACGTGTCTTCAAATTCTGTAAAAATGTTGACACATTCAAATCTTTCAATTCACGCACACCCACAAAATAACCACAACCTTCAAAATATAATAAAGCTGTTTGCTGCTCACTATGTACCCTTGCGCGCGCGGTGAACTATAGCTGTGGACTATGGGACAACCTGAATTGGCTGGTTCGATTGCGGCCCCGGATCTGATGTTCTTTCGCTGGGCGACTGACTGAGCCCGCCGATTAGCCGAGCACAGTAATGTACGCCACTCTTTGTATTATCCCGGAACGTGTTAGCTTCGAAATCATAGCTTAGTGTAATCTTAACTTAGCATATGGCAATGCAATGCATGGTAGCAGAGCAGGAAAAAGAAACTAAGCAACATGTATCTAATTCTTGAGTATTCCTTGGCAATTTTTGTCTGATTGCGTAATGCAGTTCACATTAGAGGTCAGCTTCCGTTGCCCGTTCAGATAGTGATATTTCTCTAAAAAGAATGGCGCAAACGAACAGGGACGAGAAAGAAAACACGGACGAGCACGAACTAGCAACAATGGATTATTTTGGAATAACACGCAAAATATCTATCTTGGCATAAACACGTGCAGCAGATTAAAAATAAGTGGTTAAATAATGAATTTCTAGTTCGTGCGGATTCATGGATGGTCTCGCAACACACATATGTCACCGGACTTATGAAGGAAGAATGCTTCAGCAATCTCCCTTGCTGTTCTATTTTTGTGTGGTCCAGCACCTTGATTTCTCTTAGCAACCGTTTGCTCTTACATCCTTCGCAATGTATACGCACAGAATAGACCACGGCTGCCCTTTCAAGGAAGCTCTGTTTTCCATTAATCGCTTAGTAAAATACCGTCCTGTTTGGCCAATGTACCACTTCCCGCAGGACAGGAGAAAGGGATACACTTCACCCTTACCACACTCAGCAAACCCGTCACGATGTTTGACATCGCAATCACCCCAATTCTGTGCATTACCGTCAATCTTTACTTCCTATACCACTGCGCAGATGCGGCCCAACAATGTTTTTCTCTTTTTTTTTTGCCGAGAAGACGACGTTTACGCTGAATCTCCTACCCACCTTTTGCATGCGGTGAGACAAGGTGTGCAGATATGGCATGCTGCTGCTTACTATTAGCGCTGGCCTCTGTTGTCACGGTGCCTTTTGCTTCAAATTTTAATTTCCTCAGTAATGTTTCACTGAGAGAGGTCAGAGTACTTGCTGATTAATTTGATTACCTAAGTCCGTTGAGTTGATTAGAAAAAGCTTCAGTCGTTCGATGTGGTCAACACTTGCGCAACGCGGCTTCTGAACTGGATGTGACAATGCCATGCTTCACTAGCTTCGAGTGACTAGAACGGAAATCAGGAATGGGCTTCACGGACCTCGGTGCATACACCTATCAGGCATGCTCACACCCAATTAGGATATTTAGATCCAAAAACTGAATACTCTGCTGCCTAGGTACTTCAAAGGTGACGTTCAGATAACAACCCTTCTCCTTAAATAGCTTGAGCACATTCAACTTGGTACTGACGCAACCGTTCACTTCAACAAAAACAAGATAACCTTCAGCATAACGTATCCTTTTTAGCACAACACCCAAAACACCTGCTAGGTCACGATCAACCCCACTCAGGTAAATTTCACTACGTATTGGCGTGACGCAGAAACCCATACGAACTCAGGATATCTGGGTATACATTTTATCATACCAATCGAACAGCGTCGAGGATAAATGCACGGACAGCAGTCCCAGAACTTCCCTCATGGAAACACCATACTTTTCTTGGAAACACAGTTCATCATTGTCATTCTGTATGCAGTCCTGCACAAATCTCATCGAAGTGTCATACTTCAATGAATAGAATCAGTCGTCTACGTCAATGCTAAACACAGACATCGGGCAAGGAGCTCCTGTCACCAGTTTTTGGATCTAAATATCCTAATTGGGTGTGAGCTTACCTGTTGGGTGTATTCACCGTGGTCTGTGAATCCCATTCTCTATTTCCATTGTGGCAGCTCGAAGCTAGTAAAGCATGGTATTGCCACATCCTGTTCAGAAGCCGCGTTGCGCAAGCCTTGCCCTCAGCGAATGACTGAAGCTTTTTCTGATCAACCCGCCATGGTTGCTTTGTGGCTATGGCGTTTTGCTGCAAAGCACTAGGTCGCGCCATCGAATACAGGCCACGGCGACCGCATTTCGATGAGTGCGAAATGCGAAAACGCCCCTGTACTTAGATCCAGATGCCCGTTAAGGAACCCCAGGTGGTCCAAATTTTCGAAGTCCTTCACTACAGCGTGCCTCATAATCAGATAATGATTTTGGCTCACAAAACGTCATGATTTTACTTATTTTTGCTAATCAATTCATGAGGCTTAAGCGGTCAAATAACCAACAGATACTCTGACCTCTCTCAGTGAAACATGCTTGAGGAAGTTAAAATTGGAAGCAAAATGCGTCGTGACAAGAGGGGCCAACGCTTATAATAAGCAACAGTATTCCATATCTGCACACCCTGTCTCGCCGCATGAAGAAGGTGGGTAGGAGATTCAGCGTAAGTGCCATCTTCTTCGCAAAAAAAAAAAGAAAAAAAGTTGGGCCACATTTGCACAGCGGTATGGGAAGTAAAGGTTGAAAGTAATGCACAGAATTGGGGGGTGATTGCGATGTAAAACACTCTGACGGGTTTGCTGAGTGTGGAAAGGGCGCAGTGTATCACATTTCTCTGTTCTGCGGCAAGTGGTACATTGGCCAAACAGGACGGTGTTTGAATAAACGATTATAGGAAAACAGAGCTTCTCTGAAAGGGCAGCCGTCGTCTATTCTCTGCCTATATTGTGAAGAATGCAAGGGCAAATCGCTTCAAGGTGCTGTTAAGATACAAAAATACGATAGCGAAGGAGATTGACGAAGCATTCTTTAGAAGGGCAGCGGATTGGGCGAGTTGGTGTTCCATCGTAACAATAAAATTCAAACATCGCAACACGACAGCACCAGAAATAGGAGTAGACAAACATTCGTTATATAAAGCACTCTTTATTCATAATTATGCATTGTGACTTGTGCGTTGCGAGACCATCGGTGAGTCTGCAAGAACTATAAGTTGATTATGTAACCATTCTTTATACTGCTTCACGTGTCTATGTCAGGGCATATATTTTCCGTGTTTTTTGAAAAGAAACCATTGTAGCTATAGTCTGCGCTCGCCCGTGTTTTCTTTCTCGTCCCTCTTTGTTTGCGCCATTCTTCCTCGAGTACGGATTACCAACACGCACAACGGCTAGTACTGATATTTCTTCGCTTCACACAAGTTTTGCGTCAAGGTGAGCGATCGTTGTGAAATTTATACGTTCTGCTGGCCCTTTAAAGCCGGACTCGAGAATGGTTCGGTATAATACACCGCTTTTGTTATTAAGCGCCACTTGCGCAGGTTGCTCCTCCTCAAAAATTACCCTCGCCCAATGCTGTTCCAATCCGAGCTTTTAGTTACTTAAGGCACGTTGCTCAACAGACACAGTGCTCTGTGTGCACATTTTGGCGCGCTCGTTTCAAACCGCCGAGACAGGTTGTGCGATGGAATCATTACGTCGCTGGCTTGCTTTTTTTCTTCTTCCATCGCACTGTGTTTCAAACTGATTGGGTGGGCGAAGCCACTGGAAGTGATGAACGGGATGCCTAAAAAAAAGAAAATCGTACAGCGAGACCTTCTCCTGTTACGCAGTAAACTGCAGACAATGTTGTTCAAAGTCTATAAGGCGTCGCGGGTGCCGCAGTGGAAACAGTGCAGATAAGAGCACTCAAAAGAGCGGAAGTCCTCAAAATACAACACCGCATCGGTATAAAACCCCAAAGAGTGCTTTAGGGTGTTGAAGAAAAGTCAACGGTCTTAGGATGGCTTGATATGGCGGCGCTTTATTTTGAATTCGCAAGCTTTCTTCTCAGTGAGAGCGGAGGGAAACAGAGCGATGCGAGAAAGCGACTTCAAATACAATGAAACATTTCTCGTGTAAAGCTGTTCACGCTGAGATGGAAAAGAAAGCGTCAGTGCATTTGTCGAGTGAGAGATATCTCGGTTACGCCTCTCGGGCGCCACTTCGATGAGCCGCATTCAGCGCGCCGAGTAAAGCGACATTCAAACGAAGTGTGGCGTGCTGAAAGCCGGCAGCTCGCCAATTCTCGGGGAATAAACAACGATGTGAGGAGTTTCGTTTCGAAACTCCGCCTTGTGGGGCGAGGTAAACCTTCCGTAGCCCGCTCTACAACAATCCGTATACAAAAAAAAAATAAAGACAATCGGAAGCAGTTAAAAAAGAATATTCTGGGGTTTTACATGCCAAAACTACAATTTGATTGTGAGCCTCGCCATAGTGGGGGGCTCCAGATTAATTTTGGGCACCTGGGCTTTCTTAACGGGCATCTAAACCTAAATACGATGAAAATCCCCGTTGAAATGCGAATCAACACCAACGGGCTCGGCAACCCAATGCTATAGCCACTGGGCTACGGTGGCAGCTGCGTATAGGCCGTGACTTCGTTTAGTTCTCGCGGTGCGGCAAAACGCAGAGCCATGTCTTTTTTTTTTTTGTATAAGAAAGTTTGCATGTTCCTCGTACCCCGTTTTTCAGCGACGACTGCCTCTGATTAATAATAGTGAGGGATTCGAGACAACATTTATCATGTCTACCGACTGTGATATGTAAGCAGCGGTGAGCATGAGATGTTGCCCAGTATCCCCGAATATAGTACTCAATAAAGAGAAGGTTACTAATTGTTATTTTTGTTTACGATTTTACGGGGCATGCGGTAAGGGCGAAATTGAAACTATCTGGTACAGGTACAAAGAACTCAACATTTTGGTTTCTTAGAGTTTCGAGAAGTCAGTAGCCTACTCAAAATCAGCTGCGAAGTGCATTGTTGTTCCACCTATTATGATTCCCCATTGTGGAAAAACTGTGGTACGAAAACGCATTTAGAAACAGCAACGCATTTCGTGACGCATTGTCAGACCGCATTTCTCCTAAATGGCGCTATGGGCACAATTGGTTCGGTAAAATATTCTGTTTTTTGTGCCCGCCAACTTAGTTCTGATGTTACAACGTGACCCTCAATGTCACAAGATCATTACTGAAGTTTAGTTACTCAAAAAAATTGCATTGGTAATTATCACACCCGTTCTGTAGGACGGCACTGATAAGATGCCAGGCCAGCAAAAATTATCACTTTGTATAGAATTCTCCCTTTTTGATCATCTGAGACAGTTGTCGCAAACATACACGCCATATGGCGACAAAGCGTGCCCTTACGAACCCGCTGGTATACGTAAAGCGGAGCGCGTGTTTCTTGGGCACAAGCTCAAAGTCGCGGGTTTTATCCCAGCCGCGGCGTCCGAATTTCGATGGGGCCTAAATGTAAAACCCATCGTTCAGGTTGATGTGTTTCCTGCGTATTAGACGCGGACAAAAGAACAAACAAACACAGCCCTGTGGTCTGTGCCAAATGCACTGGGAGAACATCGATTATGTACCGCCAACTAACACTTGGCGAATTTACAATTATGTGCACATTAAAGATTCTCGGGTAACCAAAAGGTCATCCGCAGACCCCTCCACGCGATGTCCCATAATCAGATCGTGTTTTTTTAAGCATGAAAGTTTTTTAAGCTCCCGTTTTCGGGCACTCAAACGAGAACATTCGGGCAAGTTGCGAGAACAAATTATTAATAAGAAATAAATTATGCGGTTTTACTTGCCAAAACCACTTTCTGATTATGAGGCACGCCATAGTGGAGGACTGCTGAAATTTCGACCACGTGGGGTTCTTTAACGTGCACCTAAATCTAAGTACACGGGTGTTTTCGCATCGCCCCCATCGAAATGCGGCCGCCGTGGCCGGGATTCGATCCCACGACCTCGTGCTCAGCAGCCCAATACCATAGCCACTGGACAAGCACGGCAGGTGCGAGAACAAATTGAGATTATCCGGGCAACCACTCAGAGCTTAATAAAATGCAGTTTTTGGCCGCCAACCCTTTCTGAAGCCTACCCTAGTTACTGTCCAACCAAGTTACCGAAAATATTGCTTCCGAGTCCTTCCTAATGTTTGTTCACACTATCACTCAAGCTGCAACTTCTAGTACGCTGAAGTTTTATTGGTCGTTTCCAATAGGCGACGTTCAAGAGGCAGATACAGGGCACCATATACTTCATTGTCATCGCTTGGTGCTGAGACCGGTTTCTTTTGAATATCAGCAGTCCGTAAGTTCCACGGAGCGGGTTTTGCGTATAGCCTTGAGAGATGGCGCCCCGTTATGGGGCTCCTACTTCACATGATTTTCTTCTTCTGGCTGGGCGGTGCGCTCTCTCCCTGGCGCCTTTCGCTGCCTGTCGTCGTGCCACCATCGGCCGGTTTTCTTCTTCTAGCTAGGCAGCGTCCATTGACCAGTGTACAGTGTGGTGTGGTTGGGTGTGCCGTTGCGAAGATGCACTACACCCGTTTCATGATTGCGCCTAGTGTTATCTCCAACCAGTCTGCTTTGCCGGTTGCCATTTCATGCTTACATCTACACTCGACTACGGTAGAGCCAGCCTTTCTTTATGTCTCCTGAGCGTCCTAGCAAAAATCAAAGGGTGCGAAGATGCATGAACAACTCTGATTTGTTCCGAATGCCGCTCGTCACATATCAGCTTTTCGTGCATTGCCACACCGTTTGCTTTTAGCAATGGGCTCGCATAAGACGAATGGAAAGAAGCTAAAGAACAAAACTACACATGTGTTCGGTGGAGGCATATATTGATGTTTGGCACAATAAATG
This sequence comes from Dermacentor albipictus, assembly GCF_038994185.2. Lineage (NCBI taxonomy): Eukaryota > Metazoa > Arthropoda > Arachnida > Ixodida > Ixodidae > Dermacentor > Dermacentor albipictus. Next base: position 16,009,029 of record NC_091821.1, read on the forward strand.
CATTACCTCAAAAAGCGACATACTTCCGTTGCGCCATCTTAGCCACAGATCTTGTGTTCGGCAAGCGCGCTTCTCATTGACCAAGCTCACGGCTTTAACAAGTGCGGAAGTGTCGTCAACTGCGTTTTAGAAAACTCCCTACGATGCTATACAAGATACTCTACAAGCATCCTGTGCATCCTCCGTCTCAACCCTGCATTTGCATCAATGGTCTAAATTCAGGCTTTTATTCATTACCCGTTCTGGCGCAGGAAATAAATATTACACAGAACATCAATAACCCTACGATGCCATTGATGGCGTTATCCCTTGATATGGTTTTCTATAACTAATGCAACAATGCTATTAGCGGGAGTGTCGTTGACGGTGTTACTAACATTTATAAAAGCTATGTTGTGGCAATGCTTAGCAAAGGCTCAAAAATGACTTTCCTTTGTCCGTGTTTTCCCTGACGTTAGCCACGACCAATAACTTTGGTGGCGCAAGTCTTCAAAAAAGTTCACTATATATATACAATTTGAGTCTTACTATAGAAGATTACTAATGCTTTTAGGGAAGATCCCTTATGATGCGTCTCGCCATGAACCAAGCAACTTTTCTACTTCAGAATCTGGTTTCGACGGTTGACATTAATGGTTACCATCGGAAAATATGAAATTACTTTTTTCGTCACCTGCCAGGGGCGATGCAAACCGAGGAGACCAGTTAAGTCGCGGGGCAGTGCATAGGGACCTCCTTTCTCATAAGGCTGTAAATAGCGCATAGGGGTTGGTGGGGGTCGCCCTAGGGAGCTTGCAGGGTTTTTTTTTTTCTGGAGAGATGCCTGCCATGAAAGCTTCGCACACGCTGCGTTTCCTTGGGAAGCTTTACTAGCATTCTTAATTTTCTTTCATTGCTCTCACTTGCTGTCGCCCATCTCCATTTCTTTTTTTTTTCTAACGATATTTCGCTGGTCTTCCTACACTGTTTTGCAAGCCTTGGGAGGACCCTCGGCTCTCTCACGTCCCCTAATGGTGCTTTCCCCACTTGACTTCTTACGTCTCCAGGAATCCCACTTTCCCGCATAGCATGTGTCGCAGTGGATGTCGGTGTAGTTGCACAGTAGTACGAGAGATGGCGCGAATGCCCGATGCTAGCGCCACTTGAATGCATGCATACTGGGCGCAACATTGGTTTTGAGGCAACGTCACACGTGGTTGGTCGCGGAACCGTCCTGAGAAAGGCATCGGAGCGCCACACCGGAATGGACGAATATGATCGTTCAAATGCGCATCCGTTCGCTAGACTACATCCGCAAACGATGTGTGGATGCCTGGCAGGGGCGATCATTATTCGCGTGAAATCCTGGCATGGGGAACTTACTCGATTGCTAGGCGTGTTTTATCGTCATGCTACACTCGCTGTGTTTGGGTATATTGTATAGTAGAAGGAGTAGTGTGTTCAGGGAAGGCCAGTGGCAGACGCTCCACATGGAGAGATCGCAAGGTAGTGCCACTTAAACATGCTCTCAATGGAAGACGCCTTGTTTCCCCCGGCACGCTCTGCAACGACCGATCGTTGCGTCGGCTGTGCTTGTCAATGTTTGCAGTTTTAGTTATGTATTTTATTCAAGGTCCTCAGAGGCTCCGATGTGAAGTATTGCGCGAGGTGGTTTGCGAAAGGTTGAACATATTGAAAAGCAGCAGAAGTCAACATGTTACATAAAGTTTAGAAGTAGGAAATAAATGTTTGCATTAGTTTGCTGTGTAAGTCGCCATTGTTGCTTATACATCATTAGGTTGCAGAAAATCAACAACTGTGGAAATGCACATGCGATTCCAATATTACCTGACACACATGAAAAAATTTATCGAAGAAGACCTACTCTTTGCTATGCAGATGCCACTCGAACAATACATGATTATGTGAAGAGACGGCGTACTTCATTTGTGTCACAGGATTAGCAATGTATTGAATATGTCAAAAAGTAATTAATTACAACGTGATTACGTGCTAATTTCGTAGGTAATTGTTTAGCAATTACGGAACAGTCATACTTCTAATTTAGTAAATATTTAGCTAGTTCGGTTACACCGGGTAATTTTCAAAATTCTTTAACATTGCCTGAGGCCGAAAGCCCAATTCTAACCCTTAATCTTAATTGCTCGATGAGGCAGCCATTCGTCCTCAAAGAAATCAAAATAATTAATTGATGACTTAGGACAATTACGCTAATTAACGTTCTAACAATAACTTTGCGGCACATATTTAAATCTACGAATTTTATCCGGTTAGTTCACAAGGCGTATCCACTCAGAAAGAATTCTCTGGACTGCACCAGTTTGAAGATAATTTTCAGTGTCCGACGAAATGCATTGGCGTTCCAATCACTTCTTTGTTGAAGACCCTGTTTTATACATTGAAGCACAAAAGTAACTCGAACTCCAATGCATTTCGTCCGACACACTGAAAATTAATTTCTCGAAACTGGTGCAATCCAGAGAATTCATTCCAAGTGATTATGCCTTGCGAGCTCACCGGTTATTATAGCGCAGAATGAAATGTGTAGAAATAAATAAATTAATGAGCAGTCCGGGTAAATATTTTAATTTTTTAACTTGGTATTTTGATTTCTCAAAGAAGTAATGGCCGCCTCATCGAGTAGTTTAGAACAAGGGGTAGAATTGTGCTATCTGCCAATGGAAATTCCTAAATATTTAGGAGCTTTTAAAGGAAAATCACCGCCCAAGCACTCGATACAGATGGTTAACAAGCGAAGCTGAAACGTGCGGCCCGGTGTTTATCACTGTGTTAATCCCGAGGGTTCATTAAAAGAGGATTCGGTAGGCTGCCGCATCCGGGTTTCAGCATCGGCGCGCCGTAGACGAGCTCATTCCCGGTTCTGCTCGAGGCGTTGCTGATCTAAAGCTGCCTGCTCCTCAGGAGTGCATATGACGCGTGGCCTACCCAGTTCAGAGGCGGAGAGAAACTGATGTGCGCGTGCTTGGCTGTGACGGAGAGCAACGGCGTCACTACTGGCACATGCCACTAGCACTTCTCTTTCTCTTTTCTTTTTGGCGCGTGCGCATGGGGCTGTGCCGGAGGAGTTTTCGGCATGCAGGCGACAAACGAACGGACGAATACTCATATACGGCTTCGCAGTGAAAGACACTCGGTACAAGCACATGTAGAAACTACAACAATAAATCGCAAACAAAATAAACTTTGACGCACACGTGAGCAGCGCACAACCAGCAAAACTGGCAACAGTAGGAATGAGCGACGGTTGTTGGTGGCGGCGCTGCTGTCGCGTGGGCTCGCGTGCAAGTGCCAAACCTTTCCACGCTTGCCCCCTTACGCCAATGCATGGCATGCGCCGCTCGTGAATACACTACTTCCTTCTAGTTCAGTGTAGTATTTGGCTAGCTAGCTTACTGTATAGAAGGTACAATAAATGCTCCTTTGTTTGTTTGCAGTCTTGGGCATTGCGTCCTGTCATATCGTCGGGTCCTGGAGGCCCAGAGAATGAATGCCCGTATTACCAGGCCTCACACACTCTCAAGTTCCAGTGATCCCCACAGAGAGCGAAAGATCTGCCGCTGCGCATTCCAGAATGAAGCGCGTAAGTGGAGCGGCTCTAATTTGGTCGCGTACTTTAATTCGTAATTTTTCTACTAGCGGCGCTAAACATGGCTAAATATTTGGTATATAAATGTGCATATAGTAACCGACAAACACAGTTAACATGTAACTCTTCTGCAAAATAAGCAGATTGTCACGGTACGGCATTATTCAAAATGGCGAAGCACTGATCAACGGGCGCCAAAAGGTCGTAGAAATAGCAACCAGCGAGCAAGACGGGTATTGCCGACCACTGGGGCAATCGGCCGAAAAAAAAAAATCAAAGGCCTGCTTAGAGATTATTTCTTTTGTTGTTGGTGCGACCGCGACGCCCCGACAGCTTTTTGTATATGAACCCCTGTCTTTCTATTCTCTGCCCGGCGCGTCCATTGAGAAGCTTGCTGAAAAGGCAGGGGTGCGAGTAGCCCGAAATATATGGTACCTCTGTGTAATCCCGTGTCGCACGAATTGCTGACGGTGTAATTTTGCTGACGGTGCCGTATGGCCGGCTGCCGTCGTTTCTCCTGTGTTTGTGAACGGACAATAGATGTCCGCCACAGACTCAAGTGTGCGCGTGTGTGCCTATGCGCTGCAATGCAAGTGCGCGACCTCTAACAGCAGGAAGGAATCACCCGTTCCCTCGCCCCTAACTAAAAAAGGCGCGGCCAAGGCCTTGGGAGGAGCGGGATACAATTGGGTGAACTTGATCGGATCGTTACCAATATCTGCCGTTCCCCTACGCAGAGAAATAGGGAAAGGATAAGTTATTTTAACGCAGGTTTTAGACCGAGCTAGGCAGTATAGACCGTTTCATCGGGCGAGGAGGATAGGGCGCGCGGAGAGCCTTTCCTCCTCTCTGGCTTGGGCGATCCGGCGCGGCGCTGCTTGAAAGTACTGCTGTCGCGTGCTGCGGAACGATTTCGAGATGTTTTAGATCTTACTTTGCGAAATTTATGCCATGTTCATACATATAAGGTTGTCAGGGAAGCCTTTCGGTGCATCGGTAACTACTGTGGGCAGAAATATGTTTTGGGGGCGCAAAAATGTGACGCACATAATCAGTCGCGGTGCGTGTATGTGTTGTTTGCTAATTTGCTTATATTGATCTTAATTCCACAAAGAAAACCGGCGTCTCCGTATTACCACCATTAAATAGTAAATCAGCTCACTGTCTGATCGATTGGCGTAGGGAGTAAAACATAAAACATAAGAGCGCATGCTCGTGCACGGCCAACCTAAGGCAACCACGAAACATATGAGCGGCAGGCGCTATCAAATATTTGTGATAAACTGGCATCGTTCTCACGCATTTCAAGTCTAGTATGCTTGAAATTACCATACGTCTACGCTAGCCTTGCTGCATGAGGCCCATGGCGCTGCTCAACACAGCGATCACTGCGGTTGGTGAGCCACCACCATACATATACGATACATATACGATACATATATGATATATTGTCTTCCGTCGCGATATATAAGCTGGGTGCTTCGGCATTGCCCTTTTGGTGTGTATACAGCCATAATATATGAGAGGGTTCGCATAAAAAGAATGAGATGGCTATTTTTGAGCGCAAAATTACCGTAATACGCGTGAGTGCGTCATAGAGAACTGAACGAACACAACCGAAAAAAAAAAGTTGGTTATCATCCTCTTTATCTAAAAAGCAAAAGAAAACGGTCTAACGTCGCACAACGTTTACAAATATATAACCCCTGATGCCGTATACTTGGACCATGTGCTGTATAGAACAAAGATATCTGTAATCCAGCACCTACTACTGCTTAGGACGCTCGCGCAGTTCGTAAACGGTCGCTTTGCTGGACAAGCTTAATTCAGACCGTAAAGTATGCTGCTATTACTAGCCAAAACTATTTTATTCATGGGTGGAAACCTCATCCATCCAACCAAGTAGTCACGCAATGTAACCTGCGGCGAACAGTTTGAACGCTTGTCAAAGTATAACAGCACAGCTCCTATCGTAGCAGAGTGATGCCCACGCTGTTACGATCGTCGCGTATGTTTCATGGCTTCTAAGCCGCAGCTTAGAAATAGACGATAGTACTGCAATAAGGTCACATTAGTGATTGGAACGTTCAGAAATACACAATTGATCTTCGAGGCTGATTGTAGGCTCAAATATGCGCGCACACATCGCGCTGCGTGTTCCGTCCATCTCAACGCCAGCAGAAATTCCGGCCATGATGCCTTAAACCACTGCAGCACGTCTCACAGAACCGTTTACCACGTAGAAGACGCACGTCACACTAAACCGACCGCACCACCGCGAAAACAAACGCCAGAACCTACCGCCGAGCGTATACCTGCCATGCAAAAGACCGCTTTCACCCAGGCCAGTATGGCGCTGCTCATAGGCGGCGCCACTGCGTTCACAATATGGCGGCGCCTACGAAAAAACGGTCTATATGACCTGCTGAGAAGCGACGAGGGGCTAGTGCCGTTCAGTATCGCCTGGTGCACCTATCCGCGTCTGAACTTTGAGTGGCTAGCTGACGTAAGAGACGACAAACCAGCTCACGGTAGTTCCCCTCGAGTAAGCTCAACCTGCTCGAGGGAAGTCGTCAGATCTGGACTCCCGGGAAGTCCAGTACAACAATCGCATCCACCGCAAAGAGATCGGCTCGCAAGCCTTCTTCAGGAAAACTCTGCCATCTGCTTTAGGGGCTTGCTGCTGCTGCCCGGCCATGCGTATGGCATCATTTGTTTTCTTTTGAACCCTGTTTTGTGGACAACTATTTAGTGTATTTTTATGTAGTGTTAGTTTATATATTCACTGTTAATTGCTCGATGTATTTCGTTAGTCGTCGTCATTGACCTATATTAAATACTTGTGTTAGTGTTCCTGTGTTTTTGTGTTTCTTTTAATTTGTGTATCGTTGTCAGTAGATTTTTTTTTCTTTCTACCGACTCTGACATCTTCACTGTGTTCGCTTGAGTACTGAAGGACCAACCGGCTCTATACCCCATTAACGACTTCGCGCCGCCGATGAACGGGTGACAAGCCGTTACACAGATCATTGTTTTATTGGACTTATGTTATTAAAGTCTGTGCTCTGTAACTTGAATAAAGGTTTTGAGACCTCACTGACCTGTGATAAGCAGCAGCCCAATGATATTCATTGCAGTCCGTGCCGTTTATCAATTCAAATTGTACGGTGGTAATAGTTGCGAATGGAGTGATTGTTTTCTTTGAGCAGCATCACGCAGGATCGTTTTATTTAGATAATAATAATATCCCAGCCAGTCTGTGCGTCCAACATTCAATAACCGCCACCAAGCGAATGTGTTTGTACAGGTTAATTTTTTTCAGCTGCGACGTTTCATTGGCCTAATGGCTATACTGCTTCCGCCATTATTGATCTGCCGTGTCTGGCCGCGTAATGAACTGTCTGAATGCGGGGAAGCCTGTAGGGCGCCCTTTATACTGTAATCTAGGGTACAGGATAAGCCATCTCAACAGCCATCTTCCACAACTGACTTGAATATCGGCCAGTCGGTAGATTGGGAGACGCCGGATAACTTGAAGTCCATCAGCCCTTCAATACTAAGATGGAAGGCGGTCACTTCCCCGTGTTTCAATATTCGAAGACCACCTATCCTTTCTGGTCAAGGAGCGTGAAATAAAGGTGAAGTCCAGGCAGCTATTGTAGATAGTTCCGCGCAGAAAGGTGGGGCTTGTTATGATCGACATATGAACTGTGAGAGATATTCTGGCGTATGTTCCCGTGACAAGATGATCTGCCTCGCCCAAGAAAATGCTGTTACAATAACCCTGGACATCGACCTGTCAAGTGTAAGAAGCGTTAAATTAAGCGGGCGTTTCCATTTCGACATAATTGGCCTGTCCTCTGAAAAAGCATCACCCCTTTTATTCTCCAAGCTGACACAAAGGGAAGGACGAAGAGAAGACAAACCGAAGGGCAGGAGGTCGTCGACGATAGAACCTGACGAAAGCACTAATACTTCCACAGGCTCCCCAAAAGAACAGCCACGATCACAAGACCGCAAGGAGGTTGTTTAAGGCCGGGCTGGACCCCGTGTTAATCAGAACCGCTCGAGACTCGGATAAGAGTCACCACCCTGTACCAATCACGTGAATAGAATCTTTTCTTCTTTTTTTCTTCATCGCGATGCCCGGCTTCGTCGTCGTTTCCTGAGATTCTTGCGGTGAAGACAGAACTCATCCGGTAGAGACCGGTGAACTGACGCGGTTGAACTGCTAGGACATTTTCCCACGAGTTTATTCTCATGTCTTTAGTCTCATTTGGTGCGATTTTCCTGAGCAACAAAGAGAGGAGCTGCCGGTTTAGGAGCCGCAAATTGGCCGTCGGGTCCAGGGCCATGCCGAGCACAGTGTGCGGGCAGTGCTGCGGTGCACTCTTCGTGGTAGAAACACTTGCCGGCGATGACGCCTGGAGTAGTCTCCTTTTTGCTGTTATACTTATCACAACTTTTGACGTCATCGTCCGATGAGTCGGAGCTGTTCCAGCATAACTCAATGGCCTCGTCGTCTGTATCGCATGACGCACTTCCACGTTTCCTGGACGTTATCCGAACTGACAGCTGCGCACCAGAAAGGTCCTCAGAGTTCTCTTCATTCGCTGCCGCAAGGAAGGAGCCACAGCTCCCGGAAATGCAAAAAAAACAAAGCGAAAAAGTGGAGAAACAAATACAAATGTTCTTGTTATTGTTCCTTAGTGAAATGGCGCAACCCACTGTAGGGTATCGGCTATGAATCGGGAGGGGAAAAAAAGTTCTCATTTTTTAGGAAAATAAGGTGAAATGAAATCAGTATCTTGTCAGTGTGAATTAAGATGTCTACTGATACAGCTATGAATGATCAAAACCCTAAGTACTACAGTAAAATTTATGTGAGCATATAAAGTAAAGAAACAATTTTAGCATGTAATTCTTTTTGCCTCGCGCAGAAAGTAGCAGAGGTCTTCACAAACGTTCCTATGGCTGTAACACAGTACGGTAGCCCCAAAGCGGAGAATTAGCCCAAGAGTCAAATCCAAGCCAAGTTTATGGAAGTGTTATAAAAATTTTTTCCCTGGAATACTGAACCGGCGACATGCCAAAAAGAAGTGTTGCAGAGATTCACTCTCATGCAAGTGTTCAATCAAAGAATCACTTCGTCTTTCTCCGTGTGGCCTTTAGAGACTAAAAAAGTATATGACATGACAAACAATACGTTTGAATTTGTGGTTACTTCTGTATCGTGTACTCCTTATCGTGGCACTCTTTATCGGCTGTCATGAGCTGTGAAATCAAATGTCGCTTGCAGTCAGCTCATAAGTAGTCTAACACAAAACCAATCCTTCAATTATGGCGTGAGGATCAGATTCCTAAAGGCATTTGCTCATGATAGTGGTTGTAAGAATGCCATCCTGTCCTGTCAAACATAGATTTGGTGACAAAACTCCTTCTATGTCCTAATTGCCAAGCAGGGATGAAAAGCAAAGCTTTTCTCATAGAAATGCCTCGAAAAGCTTGGGAAAGGCTGAAGGTTTTCGTGAAGCGGGAAAGCGTAGCGAGACATCGAAGGCACACCTACACATGGAAAATATTCTCCTCCATTCATAACCAGTGGTTCTAAGCTACGACGAAATTCAATGCTTTTGACGTTTCCGATTCAGAGAAAAACTTCAACAATACATCGACGAAGACTAGAATCCTTCGTTTACCGTTGGAAAGCGCAGCTTTTATTTAAAAAAGAAGCACAATGCATAATTAGAGAAGCGCTTAAATGTCGATACATTTGCTCTGTTTGATGCTTGCAGCGTAGGCTCAGAGCTCACCTAAATGAAAACGTTAACCTCTTCTTTCCTATTCATGCTAATTGGGCATACGAAAACGGTCATTTGAGATGCCATTTTTAGCTTTGCGGAATGAAGTCATCCATATGTCACGTTGTCTTGCATGAAAAAAAAAATAATATACTGTCTTCGGCGTTCCATCGACATCATTCCTTCATTGTTCCATGGTAGTTATGCTGTAGTTGAGATTATGACGCCATCGTCATTAAGAAAAGGATTCTGCGGTTTCGCGTGCCAAAAACACGATCTAAAAATGAGACCCGCCGTAGAGAGCGACACAGGATCAATATTTACCACCGGGTTTTTTAACCAGCACCCAATGTGCGGCACGCTGGCGTTTTTCAATTTCGCCCTCATCGAAATGCGGCCACCGGGGTCGCGGTTTGATCTCGCGACTTCGTATATAACAACGCAACCCCATAACCACTAAGCCCGAACAGCGGGTGTCAGTGCCATACCATCGTCGTCGTACAGTCGTGACCACACGTTCATTTTCATGCCGTCGTAGTGATGCCATCGTCGTAATTCTAGCTTCGTCATCCGCTCCTCGTCACACCGTCTTCGTCAAGCATTTGTCGTGAAATAGTCGTTGTACAGTCGTAGTCACTTGCACCATCATTGCCCTCCCATAATACTCATGATGTCGTCGCCGTACTGTCTTCATCATTTCGGAATCGCCATTCCATTGTCGCCATGCAGTCATCGTTTAGCGCCTTCGGCTGCGCGAGTGTGTCCTTAGAAAGCCCACAAGCGTTTGAGCATCGCAGATGAGCGTAGTACAGTCGAGCGCGTCTGCGACAAACGCCTGTACAACAGAATGATCTGTATAATTAAAGAATAATTCTCTCCCTGTTCTATTTCTAGCTGTACGGTATGCGTCCGGTTAGAACGAAGTGACGCGTATAACAAATTATTTCAGAGACCCCAATCACTTCGCTCTAAAGGCGTTCGACTGTAGCTTAAGCGAGAACGATGCAAAACGTCCTTCACACTGGCGTGTCAAGGAAAAAGTGCAATCAGACCCCCAAAAGTATCTGCGAGCTCAAGGTCGTGATTGAGAACACCTAACCCGGACTGCAGCCAAAGCTTAAACAATCGCGTTAGACACTCTTAGCCATCCCTTGAATTCTTTTTTTTTCACTTATTTGCATGTTGCAAATTTAAAAAATATATATTATCGTAGCAGCAAATGGCCTGAAACCATTTTTGGACCTGAACATAAACGGAAGTGAACACTTGAAGATGCATTCAGGTCTTTTTCTTAAGTTGGAAGATTTTGGGACCATATTCATAAAGCGATTTCTGCGCTAGAGCAGTTCGTAAGAAAGTGCCTCTACGAACTGTGATAGCGAACATAACTTCGTGAAGATAGCGAAGAAAAGACAAACTGTTCTTACGAACCTACGGCTTTGTACATTCTACGTGACTTCAAAGTCTGATCAGAAATTTTCCAGCGATGAAAGCTGCCGTGTCCGGCTGGCTGGCAATATCCGCTAGCTGAGTTGTTTGAGCTCAAATTCAGTATCGAGTACACATAGCACGGATTCCAGACAGGTGCACCCAAACGTAAGGGCAACATATGAACATCTAAGGGACCCAAAATACTTACACGTTGCTTACCGTTGCCCGTTTGTTTCATTTCAGCACCGTGTTTTCGTCTCCGACGTTCTTCTGAAGTTCTATAGAAATAAATATTTGTCGGGGCTTGTAAAGGGTGCTGTTATTGAGTTCTAAGCGCAAAAACATCACTCTGCCAGCCGCTGCTTGCAGTTAACGTTCTTCCCTGCACAAATAAATTGGCCATAATGGAAGGGCTGTTTTCCGCACGACACAGCCTATCTGGAATACCAGTTGCCGCCGTCCCTATTTACTGAGCTTTCAAAAGCGCCCCCGCCGGCATGATGCCACCAAAGCTTTTGTTGGACGAAAGCACAGGAGTTAAGAGCACTGAATGGCCGCCAACCGAGAACAAAAGTTGGCGAATAAAAGGCTCATGGTGGCGAACCAGGACAAACGTGTCACAAATGGGATCGTTTCGTTTGAGCAGTGCTGTGGCCAGAAGAGAGAGATATGAATATATTTTATTCTAAGGGAGCGTTTCCTCTTTCAGCGCCCTGTTGTACGGGCTAAAATTACTTTAGCACGCGTCATTTTGAGCCGCGATCCAAGACTTAGATGGGATGCTGTTCATGTCGAACTGTGCATGAAGCGGGTGCATTTCCAAGATCTACCACTGAATTGAGGAAAAGCCAGTATATATTTTATTTTAAGTATACAAAAATGGAGAGGTATACAAGAATCTTGAGAACCAACTATCCTAAAAAAAAGTTTCTCTCTGACAAACATTCTGTGCTACTTACACGGTAAAAGTGCTTTTAATGTGGCCTCAAATGTTTGCCTCTCTAAATCGCCAATAACAGAGAAAGCACGCTATTTATACAGCTCTCCGCACTTACATAAAGTACACTTGACTGCTAGGCTTTTGTTCCCTTTGTCGCGCGTTTCACTGATTGACTAGTGAATTTTATATATGCATCTTCAGCCTCATATGCAAATGATATTTTGCATTCAACTGAAATCGGCTACTCTCTCATTTAACCTGAAAGGGAAATGTGTTGCTTCAAATTATATTCTACAGATGATAACCGCCAGAGAGATAGACTATACAGGGTGTGTTAGCTAACTTGTGCCAAGCCTTAAGGAATCCAGACGTGCGCTGCTAGAGTGCAACCAACTTAGTACTGTTCATCATTCTCTTGAGCAACTGAAAGTAGTTTTTCGTGAGCCTAAGTCATTAATTAAGAATAATTAGTCAACCTGCTGTTAAATCACTCACTGAAACACAATGTCTTTAACAGAGTTGTTGTAGATCACTGCCGCCCCCCCTCCCCCCCCCGCCCTCTATATTGAGAAATGCCAAAGTAATTTCTTTCCGCGAAGGAAGCTGCCACGGCTTTAATATTGAGGGTGGTGGTGAGGGCGGGGGGGGGGGGGGTTGCATAGAAAGCACGCGATATTTTACACAGTAACACGTGATTGGGCGCTTGTGCGCAGTGACATTGCTGCCCTCAAGCACACTAACAAGGAAGATTAGTGTTGCATGCAGACCAAGCACATAAATAGGCCTCAAGCAACCAAGACGGATTGAAAAAAAAAAAAACTGTGTGGTGGGTTCCGTGAAATAGTGGCTATAGCGTTGCTCTACTAAGCACGAGGTCGCAGATTCAATTCCAAACAGTGGTGGCCGCACTTCGGCATAGGTGAAATGGAAATACCCCAGCGTACCGTCGTGCATTGGGTGCACGTTAAAAAATCCACAGGTGGTCAAAATTAATCGGGAGTCCCCCCCATTAAGGTGTGCTTTATAATCGTACCGGAGTATTATTTCGTAAAACCGCAGCATTTAATTTAATCAATATATTGAAGACAAAGGTCCTGTTTCCACTTTCGCCGAGATATCTTTTCGGCTGAAGCAATGAAGCAAGTGCAGCAGTGGGTTATACGATAACTTCCGCGCGGCAATTCTTGAAGGTTCGTAAGCAATCTTTTTTTTTTGAGCAGACTGCGTAAAGAACGAGGAGGTTCTGGCGGCAGACGACGACGAATCGTGGACGAGTGTTGTGGTCATCGCCTCTCATCTTTGCTTGCGCCCTACTCGTGTGTTCGTTATGTGTGCAGCATCGGTGCTTCTTTCGTATAGTACGTTTGATGGGCACCTATGTCTCGTATACGCACAGTGCCTAGTCTCGCAGTACGTTTTAAAATCTCGCGTGATTTCTTTGCAGCCAGGATAAATTAAAACGACAACATCTATCTTCGCGGCAATTCCAGCTGCTCTTTAGAGTTCATTAATGCTTTATTTTTTATGAATATTTATGCTCGCAATGAAAATGCATTGCGTTGCTCAAGAGGACAGTGTATGATACTGAGATTGGCTGCATTCTCGTAGGGCACGGCTGGATTTTTTGTCTGTGCACAAGTTAGCTGAAGCAGCCTGTATATTAAAGCGAGAGACGCACTGACGATACAAACAAGCCCATGAACCAAGGTTTGCGCATAAAAAAAATCTGTTTTTACAAGATAGATGGGAGTAGACGTCAATGAATTCTATATTTGGTGGGGTGTGAAATATAGGATATTCCTGAAAACTCGATTACAGCCACAACTCGTTTTTATGCGAAGCATATTACGAGAGCTCAACCCAGCTCCTCAGGCGCGGCGGTGTCGCCTTCAATACCACGTGACACTGTGACGTCACGACAGAGGAGAACTGGGGCTCCAACTCGCGCCGTGCGCTTGCCTCTGCTAGACACTCACGAGGTGAGATGCCTCCTGGAGACAGAGTTGCTCGTTGGAATGAGAAGCGAAGGTTGGGGCGTGCTACAGAGACTGATTTTCTAGGTGGCTTTGGCTCAACTCTTGCAAGATGGGCTGGGTGGGAATCGAACCAGGGTCTCCGGAGTGTGAGACGGAGACGCTACCACTGAGCCACGAGTACGATGCTTCAAAGCGGTACAAAAGCGCCTCTAGTGAATGCGGTGTTCAGGCGTGCGTCGCTTGCTCGGGCGCACATTTCGTTGCCGCGCCGAACGCTGCGTTGCTCGACGCTCACCGCGTCCAATGCGGGGCGCGTAGTCGCTGCGCCGTAGCCCATTGTCCAACACCCATTGGCGGGTCGACGGGAACGCTGTCGCGTTCCACTCTTGAAGGCGAAGCAGAGTAACGCATGAGTTGTGTCTTCGTCTAGCCGAACCAAATATAGTCAAGCAACAGCAGTTCACCAGGCTAAACAGTGGTTCAACAACTAAAATAAAGGCTAGTATGCTTCGCATCCTGGGCTTAACCTTAGCTAAGCCACAGCCATTTTTTTTGATAATGCATCTATCTAGAGAGAGCATTCCAAGGGGCCGCTGATATCTGCACTAAACCAGTGCGCCGAAAATTCATAAACATTATAAAGGTCAAGGAGGGTGCAGCAGAATTCTCCACATTGTTCTTTATTGCCATGCAGCTGTAAGAATACCGGTAGCTGCAGTCGCTAGGGCGTGGAGCCCTTCCGAATTCTTTGCACGTGAAAGCTGCAAAGAAGGTACCGAAATTCATCACTCTGGATGAGAAATAACACGCACCAACAAACTACGCGAGAAGATAAACACATTTATTTCCGTGCCACAAATTTACACGTTACACATAACATCTACAGCTTCAGAATTACAAAACAACGTAGACTTACGAGCACCGTTCTGCGCGAAAGCTTGAAAACAATGTGCACAACCTCTCGGGAGTGTCATGAAATTTCCAAGCAGGAAAATCTTGTGCCAGCGTGCTGTCTTCAGATCCGCATTTATGCCAGCCGGTAGCGAACTAACTGGCTAATAGCGGCAAGACGCACGTAACGACTGGGGAGTAAAAGAACCATGCTTTAAAAGCAACACACATTTTCTTTCTTCAAAGGCGTGCGCCAAATATAGAGGCAGGAACGCTACACATTGAATATTGCAAGCAGCTGGGGAACATGTAATCCTGGAACACTGAGGCCATCTATATTGAGCAAAGCGGCTACGGTGAATACAATGCATAAGGAACACACATGACAACGGAATATTTATAGCTCATATAATAGAAAAAAAAAATGTTTTGAAGATAAACGAATTTATTTGACATCACCAGTGCCAGTGGCCCACTGCCTTGACAGATGCACCACACCAAATTCTACGAGCTGATGGCTTTCCTCAAGACAGTCCCACATTCGCTACCGGATCATGGTTTAGGTGTTGGCTTGTCGAGAGTGAAAGGCCTTGCGTGGTTTTTTTCGCATCACACCGTTGGTTTCAATTTAGCGCTGTGGCATCTAATGAGATTCGAACAACTGCCTCCGTTTGTAATACCCAAGTTTCTTCATAAGCAACGTATTTCTTGCTATATTTGGTATCTATATAAGGATGCAGGAATTCACGTCCCTGGAAGTGCGCATTCTCAGGAACTATATATCCGTCCTGAAAATAATGCATTATGCGCCTGAAACTCGTAAAATACATACACATGAAAATGCCAAGGCGCAAACGCTGGCTAAATCTTTATCAACACGAGATTTGTTGCCAGTACTACTTCACCAATATTATCCTGTGAATACTTGTCCGTTCCGCCTTTCTAGTATTTTTTCCTTCGCCTTTTGTAAATTTCGCAGTTCGAGAGTAGCGTCGAATTATTAGATGCTGTTCACGGCCGTGGCACTTACTGTTCACTTTTGAGCGCATAACATTTTCAACTGTCCACGGCGCGCAGTGAAAATGCGAAGACCAGTCGAGCCTTACGTAGGGCGGCTCCTATGCAGAGAAACTATGTGTCCGGAAATCCCTACACTGGAGGCTTCCCTATGATTTCCTGTGCAGCGAAGAAATATACATACGTAAGTGAGTAAAAACATCACATATTATCTCGCCTAACAGTAAAACACCTTGTACTGCCCTGTTTCGCCTTTCATTTACGTTCATCGTGCCAACGCCGTCTGTTAACTAGTGTGCAGTGCTGTCGAAACTTGAATGGTTCATCGACGAAGGTGAAATTAGGCATCTGCTGAATGCGATGTAACACCCAATTCAATGTATTTCACTGCTGTACTGTCAGAGCCACGGTAAATATGATGCCACTTGCTTGGCGCAGGCGGTGTCTTTTTTTTTGCGATAGTAAATATATGGACCCTCCAAGTGCATTTACGATGTCGTTGTCGGCGTCGCCGTGGCGTTCCGTATAAATCCCAAGTGCAACAACACCGTGGCCGCGCGCCGTATGCTGTATGTAGGTGTGAGTGAAACCGTGCGAGGGTGAGCCGAGGATGGTGGTTTGATCTCGCGCCCGCAATGTAGGAAGGCGGGTAGGAATCGCGCCGTCTTCCACCGCGCGCAAGGCATCCGGTTAGGGAGGTGGGGGCGGCATTCTACTCCGGCGGCGGCGGCTGCTGCGTACGGCGCGGCTAAGCGTGGCCGCGCGGGCCTCGTCGCGAAAGCGATCCCCGATGGGGACAGACTGTGCCGAGAGCTCATAGCTGCGTGCACGGTGTGTTCTCGCCGCTTGGCTGGCGTAGAATCGACAGGCAGCGCGACGGTCAATTCGCTCGTGCACTTCTGCTGCCGCCCTTCCTCACGCCAGCGCTTTGACAGTGAGCGTCCGCGCTCATCGAGCAAGATGTGTTTATGCTTGCGTGTGCGCGCGTGACACCAAGCTTGCTAAATTAGTATGCCAATGTTTAGGAGCTTATACAGCCGATAGAACTACTATTCTTACTTCGTATAGCTGTCTACTAATTTGATATCTCAATATATGCTTTGCCTTACGGGTGAAACTGCGACGTTTTTTTAATCAAGCATCGACTGCAGGAAAATGTTGTTGTTCAAGGAAACAACATCGCGCAACATGGTTAACGGTGCACCAACTTTGAAAAACAGCATATTGCCTTATATCTACGTCTGATGAAACTATACGCAATGCATGTGAAGTCGGTTCCACACGCTGTAGGCGCGGTGTTGCTCAGGTACAGACGCTGGTGAAAACAAGCCTTATAGCTATTCCGCCCGTTTGTATTTAAAAGGAGGCGAAATTTTCATACGCCTGACTACCGATTTTATCTTTTGCGGTTGGTCGAATGCATGCCAAGCTTGTTCTTATTATTCGCGAAAAAGTAACCACCTCAAATCCAAGAACGAGATGCAGTGCACCTAAGCTATGGTTATTGATTTTGCTGGTTAGATCCACTTAATGTAAACTCGCAGGCACTAGGCAACGTCCAAAACTAGTCACAGTGTTACAGTCGTACACACTTTCATGCAATCTTTCTTTTAACGCGAAAGCGTTAAGGAGCTCGTGTCGCAGAAAAGCCGGTGTCGTCGGCGTCGGCGGCGTGGCCGTGAGCGATAAATCCCAGCAGGCACTTCACGAATAAAAAACAACTTGCAAGATGGGCTGTGTCGGAATCGAAC
The DNA here is from genome assembly GCF_038994185.2 of Dermacentor albipictus. Lineage (NCBI taxonomy): Eukaryota > Metazoa > Arthropoda > Arachnida > Ixodida > Ixodidae > Dermacentor > Dermacentor albipictus. The sequence goes on from NC_091821.1 coordinate 16,026,443, forward strand.
CAGGGTCTCCGGAGTGTGAGACGGAGGCGCTACCACTCAGCCACGAGTTCGATGCTTCAAAGAGGTACAAAAGTGCCTCTAGTGAATGTGGTGTTGCCTTAGAAACGAGCTGTTTCTAAGGCTCAGGCGTACGTCGCTTGCTCAGGCGCACATTTCGTTGCCGCGCCGAACGCTGCGTTGCTCGACGCTCACCGCGTCCGATGCGGGGCGCGTAGTCGCTGCGCCGTAGCCCATTGTCTTACACCCCTTGGCGGGTCGACGGGAACGCTGTCGCGTTCCACTCTTGAAGGCGAAGCTTAAGCGTCCTCGAATTTTTTTCTCTTGATGACGTTCTTTTTCTTTTCTCTTGCTTCACAGCGTTGGAACGGGAGTCCTTCTTGAAAGTGTGCTTGTGAGAAATAGTGCGCAGGCCCTCAGACGGACTAACTTAAGTTCTCGCGGAGTTCTGTTACAGCTTCTGAGCCGCGTACACTGCTTCGCTCGCCTTCCTGCCTCACAGTGAACGCTACATTTCGAGGACATGAATCAACAGACTAGGATGTTTTACACATACACTGACCGAGTTTTAACGGCAATATGCAGAAGTGCTGTGGGAGATCTAAGCTTTGTGAATTCTGTTAAAGTACGTATAGAACATTTATCCGCAGATGTACCAATATCGTCTATTAGACATTTAACATGGCTTGCCAAAAAGTTTGGTGACAATGAACGTCATTCGTGATGCAGAAAACCGATATTCATTCCATTTTACAAGTAAATTTGAGAACTTAATTTTACTTCGCTGATTTCACTTGAACACGGGGTTACCTTTGTAGATTTTCTGAAACCAGCCGCATGTTGTCCATTCGAAAGCACGCTATGAATATCTGTCGCAGCTGTGATAAACAAGGTGTCCCACATAACTTGAGCAAAGAATTTAAGAATGAAAGGCGCGTCGGAAGCGTACTGAACCGAACGCATTCTACTCGCAATAGCCTATGGTAACTCAGGCATTTTTTTTTCCCCATAACTCACTAATTAATTAAGTTTAGTTACCCAACTTTTTAATTATTGGCTGAAAGCCCCAAGTATGATACGCAGATTTGTAGAGCACCTTCAGAAACCACCGATCGAGTTGCTTCCTGTACGCTACGTCTCATGTAGTCCTTTTTTCCGGGTTGCAAAAAAAGCCTGCGAACTATGAAAGAAAGAGACGTGACGGAGCGCTTGCGCGGTGGTATAGTGCTGCTCTCAAGCGCGCGTTCAGTGAATAAGGTCGGCTCCCGTCGGATGACGGCGCAAATGCATGCTCCTGACCGAGCGCTGCCGAGGAGATAAAGAACGCCCTGCCGCTTCCCCGTCGCCGGTCACGATGCAGCCGACCTTGTCCACCGAACGCACGCTTGACAGCAGCACGATAAAACTGCGCAAGCGCTCCCTCACGTGGTTTTTTCATACTTCGCGGACTTTCTTTGCAACACGCAAAAAAGGACTACGTGAGACGTATCTCACAGGAAACAACTCAATCGGTGGTTTCTGAAGGTACTCTAAAAATCGGCGTATCATACATGGGGTCTTCAGCCAATAATTAAAAAGTTGGATAAATAAAATTAATTTGTGAGTTATGGGGGAAGACAAAGAAATGCCTGAGTTACTGTAGGCTAGGTCGAATAGTATGCGTTCGGTTCAATTCGCTTCCCACGTGCCTGTCATTTTTAAAAATCTTGGCTCAAGTCACGTGGGACACCCTGTGAATGTCAAATATGCGCTACGCTGTGTATGTAACGGGCTTTCTAAATATAAGATTTTCGCTCATTGTCTCTGATTTACATACGCGACCCTGCTTGCTGCGAACAGAACATCAACTATTATTGATGTTTCAACTTCAACCTGTCTGTCCCGTCCAAATTTGAAACGTGAATGTCACTTACTCGGACTTCGACTCGTTGATCGGAAAGAACACTAAGACGTCTTTAAATACAGAATGCATCTGCACCCAGATGTGCACTGTTACAAAAGACAATAATGGAATCCAGTGCAAGTAAACGTGAATACAGTGAGAATGCAAATGAAGTGCATAAGACGCAATGAAATTGACGCAATGGTCAAACAGCGAAAGCATTTATCATTCACCTATCAAAAGGCAAATTATCAGCAAGCAGATTAGGTGTTACAAAAGAGCTAACTTTGGTCGTATTAACAATGAACTATCGCTTTTTTTCTGTCGACTTTCTGAGAGAACTTGTCGCGGATAGTAGAAGAAAACTGGCTACTACTTAAAAACGCACTCGCTAATCTCATGGATAAGTATATCCCAATCCTTTCCATAAAATCCGATAACACTGCTCCTTGGTTCTCGCAGAGCCTTCGTCACCTAAATAACAAGAAAAAAAGATTACTCAAGCAAGCTGACAAAAATAAATAATCTGCATCCTGGCGGCGTACAAAGCATGTGACTATTGAGTACTAAAGTTTACTCAAGGCCACGCGCAGACAAATATATGAATGGGACCTGTCATCGATGTGAACAACTAACCCTCGGCGCTTTTGGCGTGTCATTAATCCCAAGCATAACCCTGACATCGTCCTTACTGATCGTCACGGCGCAGCGATAACTGAGATTGATTGCTCCCCAACTACTGAACGAAACATTTTCATCGGTATTAACGCGTGAATGTTTGGAGCCGTTAGCCACCATGACTCGCACTGATTCGTTTATGCCGGAAATAATAATTACCTATTCCGGAATTTATTCTCTCCTTACTAATCTTAAAATTTCATCTCCCGCTGAGAATACTGGTTTAAATAAAACAATTCTAAAAAATATAGCTCCGGGCATCTTCCCCATACTGTCCGCCTTATTTTCAAAATCACTATCAACAGGCGCTATCCCTCACGATTGGAAGGTGGCTAAGGTAGTGCCATTCTTCAAGTCTGGGGATCGTTCTTCACCACTTAACTATCGACCAATTTCTTTAAGAAGTAACATCTGTAAATTAGTCGAACATATTATAGAATCTTAAGAACATAACCTCATGTTTAAGCAAAAGCACGGTTTTCGCAGAGGACATTCCTGTGACACTCAGCTCGCTGGCTTTATTCACGACATACATTCATCAGTAGACGCCGGAATTCAAGTGAATGCCGTATTACTAGATTTTTCAAAAGCTTTCGACCGTGTACCTCATCGTCGACTTATTCACAAGCTTACATGTAAGCTTCTGTGTTCAGCTGTGTACAGCTGAACATCGACTCTACTGTTGTCACATGGATAAAAGACTTTCTTTCTAACAGGAAGCGATATACATCGGTTCACAATCGCAACTCATCTCTAGTCCCCGTAACATCTGGTGTACCACAGGGAAGTGTGCTTCGGCCCCTACTTTTTCTAATTTATATTAATGATCTACCAGACGGCATCGAATCCAATATCAGACTATTTGCTGACGACTGCTTCATATATCGCAACATTCACTCTAATTATGATCATGACAGTCTTCAATTTGACCTAAACGCAATAAACGTATGGTGTTCAATCTGGCTAATGCCTCTAAATCTTGCTAAAACTAAATTCATGTCTTTTACTTATTCAGGCACTCCGAACTTCAACATCTGACATGTTAACGACAGCCTTATTGAACAAGTTTCCAGCTACAAATATCTTGGCATACACCTGATGTCTAACTTGACGGAAAATAATCACATTAACCATATCCTCGCATCTGCAAACCGTTCGCTTGGTTTCCTTAAACATAACCTCAAATATGCTCCCGTACACTTATGCCAAAGTGGCCTACACAACACTAATACGCCCTACAATAGAGTACGCGTCAGCCATATGGGATCCCCATCAGACATACCTAATAACTGACTTAGAAGCCCTGCAGAACCGTGCTGTGCGCTTTATCTTTTCAGATTATTCACGAGGAACCAGTCTAACAGCATTAAAAAATCGCGCCGAGCTTGAAGCCTTGTCTCTTCGTCGTAATAGATCTCGTTTAACACTATTCCATATGCTTTGCTATCGCATCTATCTTCATAACGAGTTCATGTGTGAACCCTCAGCCATTTTTCCTCCTCGGGATCATTCTTGCAAAGTCAAATGCATCATGTGTCGTCCCCTCGCATTTGGTCAGTCATTTATATACCTCGCACCGCGATAGGGTGGAATACTCTGCCATCGCACATTGTCACGGAAACAAATGCCTCGAAATTTACAGACGCTATACGCAGTACCCTGCATGCCTAATATATAACGTTTCCCTCTCTGATTTATAAACTGATTTTTTTTCACGCACCAATAACCAAGGTCTCCGCGACGTTGTCATAGTTTGTGCAAATCATTTAAAGTTGTTGTACTGATAACTATTTTTATTTTTTTTTATTTTCTTCTGTGTTTGTACGTTGATGCACTGTAATTAATTCTATACCAGTTTTGTTTTTGTACTATATTTACATTTACGCACTGTTCCTTGCCTCACCGATGTAACCTTTACCCTATGTAATTCCCTCCATAGAGGGCCTTTAGGGTTACTGTGAAATAAATAAATAAATAAATCTAACCAAAGCCCCTTCAGCCGTGTCTGGCGGGTAGCGGAACACGTTGAGCAGAGATCGACGCAGAAAAGATGGACGGCGACTTTTTTTCCATTTACTAAAATTCAAACTGAGGAAGAGTGCCCTTCCAACACCGTTAAATTCTCTAAACAGTAATACCTAACGCGGAAATGCAAGCATTGTCATCAAGAAGCGTATTTTAGGCATTGTTTACAGGACTGAAATTGCAGTGTGTACATACGTGAGATAGCATCCGTCTATAGCAATTTGCAAAAAAAAAATATCAGTTTGCATGCATCACCAATTATTTTGAATTGGGTTCAGATACAGACTTGCCATTTTGAATTGTGCTGGCTGTTTTTGAACTCCGTCAATCGGATCTAAAAAAAAAACATAATGCGAAATTTGAGCGGAGCTGGATACATGTTTTCATTTCGCGATATATTGGCTGGCGCGGACAATGTGTCTCGTGCGGCACGCTGCCAACCGGGGCCATCGCTAATCGGGAGATCGCGAGAGGCAGCGCGTGGGTGACGCGTGGGCGCGATTCACAGCAGCCGCCGCCGACAGACGTGTGCCCATGCAGTGCTTTGCTTCCATATATGGTATCGGTGGCATCATCGGTGAACAGACGACGCGCGCTACTATGGCGCCATCTCGTAGCCATCGTCGCCGCAAAGCCCGTCTTGCGCGGCACTCTTCTCGCGCGTTTGCCTTATCCTCCTCCTCCGCTTTCCTGCTCGTGCTGTCTGCACTATCGCAGTCTTTCACCTGCACTCCGCGTTCGCTCTTACATCCTTCGCTCTGCTCGTTCGCTCCGTTAAGAAGATGGCGTGGGTCGATGCCAACGCTCGCCACAGGAACGGGCGCCTAAGAGCTTCGCGCTAAGAAATAAATCTACGTTCTGTTCTGTAGTTGGCAGACCAGCTCTGGGCCGTCCGGCAAGCCAAAGATGCCGCCCGAGTCCAAGGACTTGGAGCCGCCACCTGAGGCCACCACAGCGAAACTGCCGGTCATTCATTAATAAAGTTTCTTCTCTCTCTCTCTTCTGTTCTGTTTTAAGTAACGTTTAGTACCCACGCAGTCAATACAAGCACTCTATTACAGAACTCTACTGTGTAAGTCATTATAAACTGTTCTGGCTGTTTTCGTCAACATGGTAAGTGTTCTGAAATAGTGTCACGTAGAATAATCCAGCACAGGTGGCATTTATGATAAATACGTTTCCACAGCACAACATATACCACTGCACAGAAAACACACGCAAGACCGAGTGCGGCTTTTTATAGCAGCCAGTGCCTGGCAAATAAGCTTACAGTGTGATTACAACGACAACACTCAAAACATACGCACAACGCACACATACCGTGAGACTTCCATTGAAAGTAGTTGATAAAGAAGACTCTCCATGCAAAATACGAGAGCCAGTGCAGCGATCAGCGCATTAACAAATTGGTAGCGCTTCAGCACCCGAGCAATTCATCATCATCTCGCTCCGCATAACCAAACCCGTTCAAAAGATAACGGGGTCTCCATGCTACGATCGCGGCGTTTGATGATGACTTCAAGATGATTTAATGCACTTTCCAATTCGCCACACTATTCATGCGTGTAGTTCACACTGTAGAATTGTGAACCGTCGCGCTAGCTGCAACTCACTTGTCTATTTTCTTGGTACTCAGATTCGTCGCGCGAAATAACTTTTTCACCAACACGCAACACCGCTGCTATTTCTGGCCCCTTGTGGACGAACTAACGTAGAGAGCCAAACACTCTGTCGACGTCATATGCGCGGCCATGCAACAAGTTAGCGGTACCGAGAACGCGTTTAATTCAAGTTTTTAACAAACAAAATGCTGCAGCCGTCGTCGCCACGTGACTCGGAGGAATCAGTCAGACGCGACTTGATGGTTTTTGTGCTTTCGTCCCGTTCCCGGCACATGAGCGCGGGTTCCTTCCTCGGTACGAAGCCGGTGCCGTCGAGAGTCCCGTTTACTGAATACGCTGTTTATGGCAGCAAATGCCTTTCTACTCGTAGACAGGTATGCGAAGCGTAGTGGCCTCGCCAGCGACGCAATCTCCGAGTGTCTTAAGCGCCACGACCGAAGTGGGTGAATGTGTGTAGAATCCATTGCAGCGCTGGTGATGCTGGTGGTGATGACTCGAAGTGGTACTCGAAAGCATCATGGTGCTGCTGGGAAGGGAGCCGCCGCCACCGTACGAGCTGCGTTTGCCCATAGACCGACCGCCAGCACGCATCGCCAGCAACGGGCAACAACCTAGCACGAGTTGCCGAAGGTCCACCTGCGAAAGCACCCCGTCACGGTATAGCAGGAGCACCGATAATACCTTCCAACAAAGAGGCACAAAATGTGCGCAATTTGTTTGTCGCCCGTTTTGAACAGGTATACCCGTAGCGCCTTTGTAGAGCAAAGTGGTCGTGAAATGCACCAACATTTATCCTGTGCATGAGCTATACTGGTGCATTGTTGATACAGTACGCGACAATTGTAAAGTGAAAAGATCTTCTTCCTTTTAATTATTTTTTTTAATCTTGGAAACTTGTTTTACCTTTCTGATGACAGCGCGGCTAGAGCAAAATACGTTGTTAAGGTTGCTGTAAGAAGTTTTTTTTTTTTTTATTGCTCCTGTGTATCAACGTTGTGTGCACCGGTACATGCGACATGTGGTAGTTTTTAAATGTTTCAACAACAATTAAATTTTTCAACAACGCTTACTGCTTCTCTACTACCAAAGAAATCATGTTTATGTGAAATGTGGAGTGACCTCTTAATCCATAGTCTAATCAAGTTGCCATGTGTATGCCTGTTCCACAGCATAGAAACAGCAGCCAGAATCCGCAAGAAACTGAACGGCACCTGTGAACCATCACGATCTAACAGGAAAATAACTGTTACATTCTCTGTGCCGAGCCAAATATGTAGCAGCCGTACAAAACAAGGGCAAGAGGATATGACATTGTACAGACCACTGAGTATGCTCCACATATGCTCCAGCGCGCGTATTCTCCTCTAGCCCAGTCGCCCACCGCGGGCGCCACCAAAAGAAGGCGGGGGTGGGGAAGGGGATCATCTTGTTACCCTAGTGGCTCCAAACAACTTCTGCGAAACAAACGAGCCCACTACTAAGAGAGAACGATTGCAAAATTAGACTGTAAGACCCCCACTAGCTGTAACATGAGTTACGCATGTAAGCTTTCTAATGCGTGAATAAATGTAACTTGTGTATTTTCTTATATCATTTCTGTACCGTGGTGCCCATACACCATTTCCAGCAGGCACAAGACTTTTCACACAACCCACAGCGGATGCGTCCCTGATTTAGCCTGCGCTGGTTTTTATTATTCTTTAGAGTTTGTTAAGCGCGTAACTGAGGCTATCCGGTTGGACGCCGGACGTAAGGATAAAACCCAGAGAGTAATCACACAGATTTTTTTGCGGCAAAGCTGATTAAATCTTAGTACATGAGCCTCAACAACAATTGACAACGGGTGTGGACTGAAAACGATATCTGCAGAGTGTTGAACGGAGAGCTCACTGGTGCCTAGAAATCCGAATTCAGGAACCATAACTACAAAGGATTGTTCGCTTTAGGTCACTAGTATCGTAGGTAGCACACTGTCCGAGTTTCTTTTTTTTTCCTAGTTGGGTTGTCACGCGGTATAACGTCACTATGAAACAAAACACAGGGTGTTTCAGCGAACACTTTTGAAAACTCTGAAACGTTGCCTGTGGCAGATAGCACAATTCTTGTTCATGAGGTGGCCTACTCGAAGCGGCGGACACTACTTGCAAAGGAAAAAATTTAATGCATAATCGACTAATTAACAAAAAAATCGCTAATGAACTTTTTAACTAATGACCTTATGGCTTATATTTAATTTACAAATTCTAGCTATGGAGTTCGTACAGCGGATATACTTGGAAGGAATTCTCAGGATGACACCTGTTTCGATATTTTAATCCCCGAACTTTGCGGAGAAATGCATGGATGTTCCAGTTACTTTTGTGCTTGAATGCATAAAATGACGTTAAGTTGAGAAAGAAACTGGGACGCCAATGCATTTCTCCGCAATGTCCGCGAATTAATATTTCGAAACCATTATCATCCTGAAAATTCGTTCCAAGCGGATCGGTCATGACCCCACGGCTAGAATTTGTGTAGCTGCATTATGGGCCATAAGGTAATTAGTTAGAACCATAATTAGTGAATTTTTGTTAATTATTCGATTCGGCATATCAATTTCTTGTGCATGTAATGTCCCCCTCTTCGAGTAGACCAGCTCATCAACTAGAATTGTGCTATCTGCCACAGGCAACCTTTAAAAAAATTTTGAAAATGTTCGCTGAAACCCACCGGCATAAGCATGCAGGCCCGTTTCATAGAGATAGTGCAGTAGTGACTTATAAAATGTGTTCTCCATAATCCATCTTTCATAGACTGATCACGGTTCAATTTCACGCCCTTACGTACACTTTCACGAATTGTCTTTGACTGAGGGCACGTCCAAAGTAGATAGCGTGCCGCTGCTGTAGAAGCAGTAGTGGAGCACTTCGGACAAGGAACACTGGACAATTCCCCCCAAGCACAAGTGATCGTTGGTGTAAGGGCTGCGCGGCCTTAATGCTCCGGAGAGAGACTTCCTCCACCCGAGAAAGATTGCGGGGAAGGGAGCAGACACACGGGGGGATGAGGGCACATGCATAACGCTGGGCGATGGATTTTCGCGCAATAAACAGGCAGTTTTGCAATTACTAAACGGCACGTCCAGGAGGACGAAAACTATACACCGTCATGCATTACTTACACAGTAGAACAGTCTTTCAGCTACAAACTTTCAGTGCAGTTCCCCTACTATTGGAGATTGCTGCTTTCCCCGTGCATGTCGCAGAATAACGTTGAATGTAGGCGGCCTCGAACCCAACAATAATAAGCTTAGACCGCATGCTTTCGCCAGCCAGACATAATGAATGCACGTGCCACTAACAACACGGAAGAAGTCATCAGGAGCTCGTAGGCATTTTCTAAGCCTCTCTTCGTGCCGCCTTGGGCCAATAGACCTTATTGTGCCACCTCATGTTGGCCAGAGAGAATGACAATGGCACTACAGTAAACAGTGTCATTACTGGCAGCTACTGTTAATGGCATTTCGAATGTAGCACACTATCACGAACGCTTATTTCAGCGCGGCCTGATATTGCTCGCCACCGGGGAAACGACAAATGACACTTGACGAAAAATGACGTTCGATATCCGCATTACGTTTCCGACTTACGCCTGTCACGCGAAGACATCCGGGTGTCTGTAAGTGTTATGCTTGTGCACACTACAGCCGAAGGTGCTCAAAATAAAAGTAGCAAAAATAAAGATACTTTCTATTTTCAATAATATGTCAGTTTCCTGTGTGCCTTTCCAGCGACTGATGAAGGCGTTTGTGAACGACTCGCTTTTGAGAAAGAAATGCAATTCAAACAAGAAAAAGTGGCAACAGATCGTTCTTTCGAATCCACCATACTGCCTAATGGCAAAAAAATAAATAAATAGAAATAGTTGCTCGTGCTAATTTTGCATTAGCTACTTTGTTTACTTGTCGTGTTTCGTTGCTCTTGCGTTCGTGGGATGGAAACATGAAAGTTGTGGGCGTGGTTCATCGCACACGTATGTTTATTTAAAAGCGCATGATATCAGTCGAATTCGACTTCTGTAAAGGATTATGGGACAGTTATTACCCGGAAAAATAATACCGCGGTGACTTAAGGCAACCAACTTTCAAAAACGAGAGGTTCTTTTACGGGCGACTCCAGGAGAGGAGTTGCTCAGAACTGTTGGTACTCTGTGCGCTGCGGAGATACACTCGCATAATGCACTCACCCTGAAGTTGTCACTCATGAAGCAGTAAATTATAGGATTGACGAAGCTGTTGGCCATCGAGAACCAGTGGCAGGAGAAGAAGGCCGCGATGTACAGGTACTCCTGCTCGGCAGTGTCCGGAAGCATGGCGTCGCGGTCGAAGTACACGACCAGGTTCATCATGTGGATCGGCAGCCAGCAGATAGCAAACATCAGCACAACTGTCGCCAACATTTTCACCACCTGTTGGCGAAACAAATGAAAAGAGATCCCAAGAAAATTGTTACCATGGCCTTAAGGGGCGCCATTTGGTTGGCCACTTGTATTAAGGCTTTACCGCCTATACGGTTCGACTTAGTTAAGCGACAGTGCCCTACGAAGCCACGGCGGTAAATTTTGACAGAGCTTCGATCAGTGACTTGCCATACGAAGTACTGAATTTACAAAGCACTCAATGTTATGTAGTCTTTCGTAAAAGAGCAGGCACCAGGCAGTTCAGACAGGGAAGATGATATTAACATTGGCTTCTCGCCAATGACGAACAGTTTTTCTGAAATAATATCTTTGCGTACATGCATCAAGGCTTTCAAAAATTAAATTATGTGGTTTAACGTGCCAAAACCATTTTCTGATCATGAGGCACGCCGTAGTGGAGTACTCCGGAAATTTCGACCACCTGGAATTCTTTAACGTGCACCTAAATCTAAGTACACGGGTTTTTTGCGCATTTCGCCCCCATCGAAATGCGGCCGCCGTGGCCGGGATTCGATCCCGCGACCTCGAGCTCAGCAGCCCAACACCATAGCCACTGAGCAACCACGGCGGGTACACGGAGGCTTTGAACCACGTAAATTATGGTTGCCTGAATTAGTAGACTGCTTGGGCGGCTCTCATATTAGCAGTAGTCAATTGCCGACGAAAGCGATAGTACAGATAGGGGTGGGCGCACTGCCCCTTCACTCGTGCAGTGTGCGGCACATCATACTTTTGGAAACAAACAAACAAAACTACTTAGGAATAACGAATATGCCACCTGTATTCATCCAGCTGAATACAGGTTCCATTAGGCAGTATCGTACTCGGGCTTGGAGGCCAGACCGCACGTCAAGACGCAGTGCGTTCTCAGGGCTCCTATAAGGTAAAACTATACCAATCTGTTTTTATTACAATTTCCTGACGTCAAAATTACGTAACCACCGCCGCCAGCATTGGGCGGTAACCCGCAGCATTGTTTGAAAAGCCCAATCAAACGCGCTCCTCGTTTACAGGAGGACACATTTTTTTGCTTTCAAAGCGAATAGTATTGCCTACACTGAGCACATTTTCTTATCCAATTGGCTGACAAGAGGCAAGGAGCACGCTCAAGTGGAGAGGCATTCCTTGGGGCCGAGCCAGTGCACCGAAAATCGATAACCGAATGAAGAGGGTAGTGCTAGGCGTCTGTGATTGGTCCGCTTTGACTTACTTAGCGTGTGGTGGCTGGTCGGAAATCGCGGCGGCATGCAACGGAAGGTTAAGAATGCCGCTAAAACGGATCCTCAGCTGAACGAGCTGAAAATGCTCGAACTTGTTACACGGCCACGCAAAAAGCTTTATTGTACGAAAATAAACTCATGCTCTGCGGCAGGTGCGAGTAACCAGTGCCTAAACGATCGGCGGCAGCCATCTTTTATTCCTTTCGGAACGGGGCATCCTGTGGCTATTCAGAAAGAAATCCAGTTTTTTATCATATTAATGCATCTTTAACGCGTCACGTCACTTTGACGCCGTGAGTTTTCGGGGTTTTGTGACGTCGCGTGACAGGCAGGTGAAGTGGGTGCGGTCCGAATCTTTTGACCAATAGCCGAGGGCTAATGGCGAAAAGGAGCCGAATGAGAAATATATTTTTCTTTTGTTCGGTCCAGTCATGCATAATCAGTGAGTACACGTCATATCAGATAGGAAGCTATCGCGGGCTTCGTGACGTCGCGTGACAGACAGGCGAAGTGGGGGTGGTCCAAAGAAATTTTCGACCAATCGCGGAGGTCTGATTGCAGAATTGGAATAGAAAAGTTTGGAATAGGTTTATAGCGCCCCAGGATGCATATCATTCGTAAATGGTCCTCTTAGGATGCAAGTGGGGCGTTTTTCTACGCATAGATACTGCCGTCGGACCACCAGTTTGACAATGTTTAAGGCGAAATTGAGGAACGTCGCCTTCAACATAAAGTGGCTTCTTCCTGCACTGGTTTGTATGTTTAATTACAGTTAGATTTGATTAAACTGATTCGAAACAAGGCCGATACCTATCACGTGAACCGTTATTTTGCTGCGAAGCTACGGGACCGTATGTATCGCCATCGGTGGGAGGAAGAAAGTGTGGTGAACAATAATTATATTGCAGCGGACAATGCTCTTTCATTTTTTTTACAACGATTGCTGGTGATTGAATCAAACGCTGATGATGCGAGTCTGATTCAGTATGAACTTCTTTTTTCTTTTCTTTACCAACGATTCAGACCTTGACGCACGAACGCGATCTGCTGAGAGGTTCGTTATAGTATAGGAGTTATAGTGTCATTTCCTATAATGAAATGATCGAGCGACGTGAGGGAACTCCACAGCAAATATGACGAATATGAAGATATCCGTGTACTACTGGACTGTGCGCCTACTTTTGCATGTGCAGGCAATAGTTTGCCGAAAGTTGGCCAAACTATGCCAATGTGTCCAAGTATTCTAAGAGCGCGCAAATGCGCTGAGCTGTAAAGACGTTCTGCCACAACTATACCACTCAGGAGAGACTCATTTTTCATGTTTTCAGATTGCTTAATTAAATGAGGGAACTTTTATGCAGAGTCATAACTATACTTATGTTTATGTGCGTCCGAAGTGATTTAATATCATCGGCTAAAGGAATAGGAGAATACAACCCCTATCGAGGCTCTTCTTTTCTTGCCTGTTTTTTTTTTTGCCTGCCATCTGGAGAAAAGATGTAAAACTCGAAAAAGGTTTCTGAATGTCTCTTTGCTTTCATTTTTGCTTGCGATGTGACCAAAACAAAAAACAATAACAGAGCGTGCTATCATTTTTTTTTCTGCCGCTAAAAGCCAAAGTACTGCGGGACTTCAGGCGTTTTACAACTATGGATATTCCGGACGTAAGCGAAATGCATCGCTGCCAGTCTGCGTTTCGCCGTTGTATGTTCTTTTTTTCATGTTTCTGTGGCGCTGTATCTTTCCAAAACGGAGCTGTAGGCGCTAGGGGACAGTGTGCGTCTTAAACATCAAGCACGGCTCAATATTCACCCCGTATAGAGTCTCGCTGCCGCCTGTGATGCGAATTTCCTTTTATGCTTCCCCCTTTCGCGCAGATTTCGGTGGCCGGAAAACGTTAATCCACTTTGCATCTTGCATACACGTTTTCTTGTCTTTTGAACTTCAAAGAAAACCTAGGCGGAAGCTGAATTGAGAGCGCAAAGCCTGTGATCCAGACCCCAGAGAGCACTGAAAATCTGCCCGCGAGATCAAGGTTCGGCCAAGCGCGCAGTACGCTCGGCGCACAGGTCGCTTCCGGCCGCAGAAACTTGGCTTTCGTCCCAATTTCAGCGTTCGGAAAACCGGGGCAACACTTCGCTTAGAAAAAAAAATGAATTTGGCTGCCTGGCGTCGACATTTGGAATGGAAACAGCGTTTTCGTGTTATGGGCATCAGCAAACTATATTAGGGTCGCTGCTATGACAGGGAGGCTCTTGCGGTCTAGAATTACTTCTTGTCAGAATGAATGAGAAGAAAGGAAACCGAGGGCCCGAGTTTTATTAGGCATATTTGAAGTCATAATAGGCGTGGGTTGTACCATGCCTGCAAGTATTACTATTTGCACAGCAACATAAAAAATTGTCCTATATTGTCTTTAATTAAAAAAAATCATAAAGTACGGGAAAACCAGGTTGACGGAGTCTCGATTGAGAGTATAGCAAATGACTGGCGACTGCTTTGGTGGAAAGTAATCGGCTCCTCTGATTTGTCAAGGCGATATGAGTTATGGCTTTGCTAGCTCTCAGCTGTTCATAGCTGTTCTATTTATTATTATTATTCATTTAAACATTCGCTGAAGTGCAGCCCACTTTGTGATATCGAAGGGACCCTTTCACTTTCAATTACGGAAAAATCGCTGGATGTCCTTTCTTTGTTTCCCCGATAAAGAAAAATTACTCGCATGTAATTTAATTAGACACACCCAGGTGCACTCACTATTGTTTGAGAGAAAAAAAGTGAGGAGCGGGTACAGGATGAGTGAAATTTATGGCTTGTGTGCGCGTGCCTGTCAATCGGGGACAGGAGCCTGAATGGCGTTTCAATGTTTGTAAGTTATACTTCCGCTTTCTCGTGCATATATTTGTCCATATGCTACGTATAAGAAGAACGTCACGAGTGTTACTAGACATGACATCGCAGTAGGATGAGAGAAGTCGGGAGACACCTCGATAGTGCGTGTTACCGAAGGCACCCCCGTGGTTGCTCAGTGGCTATGGTGTTAGGCTGCTGAGCACGAGGTCGCGGGGTTGAATCCCGGCCACGGCGGCCGCATTACGGTGGGGGCGAAATGCGAAAACACCCGTGTACTTAGCTTTAGGTGCACGTTAAAGAACCCCAGGTGCTCGAAATTTCCGGAGTCCTCCACTACGGCGTGCCTCATAATCAGAAAGTGCTTTTGGCACGTAAAACCCCATAATTTAATTATTTTTTTACCGAAGGTGCACAATATACAATAGGTTGTGCTTTTCTCCAGATTGTGTGTTATCCCAGACGCGAAGCAATCATGCACACAACTCACGGCGGACACACAAACCACGACGACCTCTGCTTGAACATGCTCGAACTGCTTAGCCGGACCAGGAATACTTTTTGGGGGGTTATTATTATTATATTTTTTATTATACTTATACCCTCAAGGCCAATGATATTGCAGAGGAGAGTTAGGAAAAAAATTCGAGAAAACTATTCACGAAAAATAGTATCAACAACGCGACCAAATACTGCTGTTACGCAATATTAGTGAATCGCAGATCAGGGTACGTAATTCATAGTTCTAAATAATCAAGGTACATGATTTACAGATAAATAAACAGAAAAGAATGCAAACGATGCTCATGAACATTGGAAAAACACATGAAAAAACTCAAAACGTCATGTAAACCTCCTATAAAATGGTTACTTTCACTTATGGAAAGAACGGTTTCGAAAAGGTGATTCCACTCTTCGTATTTAGCCTGCACCCAGTGTATATACTGCTCGCTGCATTCTGCGACAGAAATCGTCGACAATATCACTCTTCTACTCCAACAACAATATCAGTCCTTATACCACTCAAAAAACGCCTAAAGAAACAGGCAATAAAGACAACCTTCACAACTTTCGGCGCAATGTGTGATTCGAATCTCTAGACTACTTAAAAGACCCAGCAAATATGCATCGGTCATTGAAAGGTATTCAATGATATCTGTAAATTTCAAAGACGCTGAATTTTTATCGGGTGGATTCGTTAATTTCGTTAGATGGATATAGAATGTACCAGCTCGATTCCTCTATGCATTTCTTTACGCGTGTGGCTTTTTTCTTTGCAACGCAGACGCTTGTAGGGAGAAATTCTCAGTACAGCAGCGTTATGCGCATAGGTCTCCGCCTTCGTGTCGGTAAGTGGTGCATCAGTTGAATGAAGCTCCAGCTGGCCTATTAGACGCAGCAGCCAAAGCCTAGAGAGAAATTCTGCGATGGCACCTTCGAGAAAAGTGCGCATAGTAGTATGCCTTACGTGTGCGTTTTACATCGTTTAAAAGCCGACTTCAACGCAAAAAATTTCTCTTCCGCAGCCACGCGGAAAGAACTCTGTCCCGACGAGCCTGCAGCATGCATTCACGACGCCGCACCGCCAGCCAGCGGTAGAGGACGCCGCGGCATGCATGCCAACCGGGCGAACAAAGCGCTACGTTTCCAGCGAAGCAATATCCGTTAACTTTCAGCTCGCCCACACAAAATAAAGCAAGGCGAGCCTGCCTCCGGGACGTCGTCCGAAATAACCCGTACCAAAACAGCGGTTGGAACAAAAGAATGCCATGGCCCACATGGATCAAACCAACGCACGACGCTCACCAAATGTACACCCTATGCAAGAAAAAAAAAGCACTACCAACAGGAAGCGGCCTTTGTCCAAGAGTTGTTGCTGAACTATACAAGTGGTGTGGTGACGCGAACTGTCGTGTTAAGAAAAGCACGGATACCAATCAAAAGCCCACACAGGGGGCTGCAACTCAGATTCTAATTAATTTAACGCTCTGTACCATGCCTTCCATATTTTTCATGCGTGCCTAAGGGTGCACTGGCTGAGCAAGCCTGCATGGAGTTATGTCGAAAATACAGTTCGGAAAGAGACAACAAGGTTACGAGAAGGGTAGAACCCCAGCGATGACAAAAGTTTGAGAGAAATCACGCAACATGGATGCAACGTATACAATGTATATTCGAATTACGTCACTGTACGTGAACTGTCGTCCTAGGCGGACGTAATATGCAAGAAAAGCCAGAACACATTTGCTAATAAATTATTTGCAACAATAATAAAGCTACACATTTTACGGCACACATTTATAATGAAAAGTAAAAAAAAATCGACTCGCCATTCCGGCCCCGCCCAAGTAGATCTCCAGTGAAGCTTTTGAAATCCGCTACTACAATGGCTGAGTGGGGTATGGATTGTTTTATTGCTTTAGGGTAGGGGTAGTAATGGGAGTAATGGTAAATTTGACAGCATGCCGCCACCCATAGCGGTGCTGTAACAACATGGAAACCAGTTCCTAGCCCGGTTATATTATATAGGAAATGCTAGGGACGTCACTGCCCACGTCGCAAGCTGCCGTCGCCTTGCGCAACAGTAATCTTTAGCGGAAAACGTATGCGCTGAGCGTATACGTGCTTCGCATTGTGCTCAGGAGCGCCTTGTCATTAATTATGTGGTTCGGATTATTTTTTTGAGCTCGTTCTTTACTGAAACGCGTACTGTTCTGTATGTTCTACGCGTAGTTTCGAAGAATGCTTGCACTGTTCGCTTCACTCTGCTGAGTGCTTGTAGCCTCTGCTTTACGTGAGTATGAGCGATTGCATTTTTTGCTTGCTTACTAGGATATGAGCCATTGCAGATGACGATGATTTGTACTAACGGATGGACACGAAAACTGGCGACCACAGAGAGGCTAACAGCTTCGATGTAAAAGAAACGTCATAAAACTTTCATTCCGTGTACCTACATATAAAATTGGGCATGTATAAATGGAAGTAACGGCCGTAAAATTACTCGGCTAATGCAAGTCAATATATACACGCGGGAGAGTAAAACGCCGTACGCCGTCCAAACCCGGTAAAATGAAGCTGCCTTCGCGCTCCCCTTCTTCCACGCATTGAAGCTGATTGCCCGTTTGTGCAATACGCATATATCCATGGCACAGTTTTATGCGTATACATCTACGTACAGATCTGCTCATGGGTGCTGTTCAATACGCATGCTGCTGAAGTGATGGATGAATCACTTCGCAGCAAAGACGAGGTGGACTGCGCTATCACGTGGTATGACGAATAGTCAAAAGCGGCAACCGTCGTTACCTCATGGATAGAGGGAAGCGCGAAGTCAATTTAACGCCACCCTTTCACGCCACAGGGTCGGCGTTGGACCGCGAGCCGCGGTTCGTGATCCCGCGTGCGTAATGAGGCAAATTGAAGAAGTAATTTCATGGCAAATATTTTGGTATACTTGGCCAGATTAAAATATAGAAACATGTGACTTCACTTTTACGAGGATTCCCTTCAACATTATAATATAGGTATCGGCCGTAACGTTTGTAGTTACGGAGGTAATTGATGCGATTAGTTTCATTAGAAAATTGATTACTTTCGCTTTCTTGTATATTGAGCAGGTAATGCATCTGTAGTTGTGTAATTCCCGTATATTTCATATACCTTAAATAAAGTGTTCAATATAAACAAGAAACACACTGCGCTGTAAGTTTTCGTATAAGTGCAGTGATGCGCATTTGCCCTAAAAGCTCTTTTTTTTCTCATTTCCGGCTTGGTAAACACAAGCGCATAACAGACACAGTCAATTCGGCAGTAATAATAAAGGAAACGTAACAACTTTCCCAACTGGACTGTGGAATGGCTTTTAAAATTTCTTCAGTGAAGCCAACTTTCCACGAACAGTTACACAATCTGATGGATCACTAGGATCACTAAGGGCTGCGATTTCGCTATTAGCAATGAAATCGTGTTTGCTTTCAATGCCGGCCACTCAAAACTGCCGACATCGACATGTAGACGATGCTATAGCAATTAATGTTGCATCACCTGTAATGTTGAGAAACGCTTGTTGAGAAACACGATGGCGACTGGAGGCGGTTGAGCCAGTTAGATGGTGCTGACAATCGCAATAGGAGAAATGGCTTGAGAGAACACGAATACGCTCACAGTGACTCAGAAGGCAAAAACTCAAATTCCAAGAGCTCGTAAATTAGGGGCTAAAACCTAGTCATAATATATATATATATATATATATATATATATATATATATATATATATATATATATATATATATATATATATATATATCTATTCCTATTCTAGAAATCTGCGTCTAAAGTGGGAACAGTGCTGTATCTCACAGGCGACGTTAACAAAACATTCCCGTTTGAACTAAAAATAAATAGATGATATATAGGGGATAAAAATTAAATTATGGGGTTTTGACATGCCAAAACCCCAATCTTATTATCTGGTAAGCCGTAGTGGGGGATTACGGATTAATTTTGACCACCTGGGGTTCTTTAATGGGCACCTAAGTCTGAGTATATCGAGGTTAGATTTATGTTGTGCCAGGCACAAGACTGCGTTTCTTCAGTATAGAATTCACCTCATGCATTTAGGCGGAGCCAAAACGTACGCTAGACCGACAAACGGATGCTCGAATAAAATATT
Source organism: Dermacentor albipictus (assembly GCF_038994185.2). NCBI lineage: Eukaryota > Metazoa > Arthropoda > Arachnida > Ixodida > Ixodidae > Dermacentor > Dermacentor albipictus. Next base: position 16,045,850 of record NC_091821.1, read on the forward strand.
AGTGAATCAGCGGCATGCATGCGCAAAACGTCCATGCCCTGATGCAATATTGCCCAGCTTGAAAAAAAGAAGTAAATCCTGCTAAGAGCGTTGCGCAAAGTGCGCAGTTGTATAAAATGTGGATGATTACAACACCCAAATATGAAATGAAAATTGTAACACTGGAAGCCGATAAGCCATGGTTATATATAATGAAAATGAGTGAGCACCGTACCTTCCGCACCAAAGATCAAATTCATCCCCAAATGCGTCCCGTCATAGTGACTTATATCCGAGTGCTTTCAACCTACAGACGCACTTTAGTAAGTTGACCGAATATATCCGATATACCATTCGAAAAGCGAAGAACGTACTGCCGCTCTCTTCGTTGAGAAAAGCAATGCGACTGAGCGGACGCCTTGGACATTACTTCAACCTGATACACTCTTAAAATTTTCACACCCTTATGGGTGTAATGCGGGTGTATTCATCTTTTCACCCTTGTAAACACCCTTGAAACACCCTTTTTTAACGGAAAAGGGTTTCAACAAGAAAACACCCTTGGAACACCCCAGTCTTCCTAATTTACACCCTAATTATAAGGGAGTTAGTGAACAAGCTTACAGTATATGATAAATGAACATTGCCAGTTAAGGCGTTGATATTGGCTATACATGAAACGCGCGCTACCTGCGCTTGAATCTAGTTGCTGGAAGGATTAGATCGGGGCACCTAGGCAGCAGCGCACTAGCTCCGAACAGTGGTCAAAAATGAAGTTTCGCACGAATGTTGATATCGAACGGATGACACTAACGCGCAGACTTTGCATAGCCAGATATCTGCAAAAGGCTTCATATGATCAATAGCAAAATATTTACAATGCTATCACTGAATACTTAAAGGTGTGCAACCAGTTAGACTGGGAATGGTTAGGAGTGACGGCTAACGGTAAATAGCTCACCAACTTATGGTTTGTAGATGACATTGGCATACTCAGCAACGCTGCAGACTATTTGCAACAAACGTTTGAGGAACTTGTCGAAGAAAGTGTAAGTCTGATTGAGAGTTAGTATGCAGAAGAGAAAAGTAATGTTCCGCAGCCTGGCGAGAGAACGAATGTCATGATCGGCAGTCAGCCTCTAGAACCTGCGCAGAAATACGTTTATTGAGGTTAATTACTCGCAGGGGCCTCTGATCAAGGAAATTAACAAAAATAAAACATTAGCTGGAGAGCTTATGGCAGGCATTACTAAATCATGACCAGGGAGCTTACTGCTAACCATTGCTTTCTACCGTTACTAACGTATGGGGCCGAAACTTGGAAGTTACCAAATAAGCTTGGGAAGACTATGAGGACCGCGCGACGAGCGATGGAATTAAAATTATTAGGCATGATCATAATAGACTGGAAGACAGCGATGTGGATTAGAGAGCGAACGGGGATAGCTGATATTCTGGTTGACATTAAGAGGAAGAAGTCGTGCTGGGCAGACAATGCAATGCGTAAGAGAGAGAACTGCTGGTCTATTGGAGATGCAGAATGGGTGCTAAGGGAAGGGAAGCACAGTCGAGGACGGCAGAGAATAATGCGGACGTGATGGAATTGGGAAACTTGAAGACACGTGGAACCAGTTAGCACAAGACAGGGGTATTGGAGATCGCTGGAGAAGCTTTCGTCCTGCGATGGACGTCAAAATAAGCTGATGATGATGATGTAACGACATCCATGCTAGCTTCGCGGCATGTCATTCATGTTATGTCATGCATGCGTGTCATGCACGTTCTGATAGCTCGATTTGCGTCGATTGCGGGAGGGGCGGGGGGGGCGGGGGGGGGCTAGTAGCGGCGTAGCCAAGTCGGGCACGCCGGGCACTGGTAACGCTCACTAACAGTAAAATGTTTGCTGCTATGGCAATGGCCCCGCTCCTTCCCTCTCCACGGTCAATTGGGACCCCCCCCCCCCCCTCACGCGAAAAAAATTTTCTGGTTACGCCACTGTGGGGAGGGGGGTGTAAGATTGCTCTAGACCCCTCCCCCTAACTTGTCAACTGAAACGGGGGATGGGAGGGCAGCTGCTGCCGGGCCGCAAACCTTAGGCAGCCCAATTACCGGCTGCATTTCCCTTTGGACGTGAATACTGCTCTAATGCCATTACACTGTAGGATTCGTGGCGGTTAGAGGGCATGCGACAATAAAAAAAAACACATACAGCCATCAGCAAGTCTTAGCTTGCGCAGGTCTTTCGGAGCTGGGCAAGACTCTCACAAAAAAAAAAAGCTTGGCACCCGTCTTACAGGCATTGTCAACTTGGTTCCCACCGCTGACTGTACATTTCCGGTAAAAAAAAAATCACACAGGAACTCCTCTCGGATTTGTCTAAGTGTGCGTAAGCATTGTGACTTTTCCTCATCTACACGCAGTCCATGTCGTTATCAATGTTATGAGACTTGATCCGACAAGTATAAGCGACAGTGCTGCGGCGACACGAGCTGCTCTGGTCGGCGGCGCAAGCGAAATACTGCAGGTGGCGTGGCCAGGCGCGCTGGTGGCGTTCCGTTCCTTTTGAGCCGTTATCGCTCTTTAGCCCTCCTCATCCGCGACGAACCATTATCAACCGTTCTCCGGCGGCGCTGGCTTGTGGCACGGCCGCGCGAACCGTATCTTGAAAGCGAACTGCATTGTGGACAGAGTGTGCCCACTGCTGAAAACTTCACGCGCTGTGTTCTCACCGTTTACTTCGCTTTGAAAACAGACGCGCGTACATCTATCTTGAAAGTGATGTGCGAAAAGCGCATAGTGCGGCATAAGCTGAAAGCTTCGTGAGCGCAGTGTTCTCGCCGCTTCGGTCGCGTTGAAGCGAGAGCTAGCACGAAGGTGAATTCACTCGCTGCTGCGGGTTCTATTTTGAAAGACATCGTGCGGTACAGACTGACGGACGGATGGTTTTTCTTGTTGGGGAAATATAGAAGTGCTTACGTTATAAAAAAAAAATCGCAGGGTTCGCGAATTTCGCGAAACGAACCAACACCAACCTACTCCCCCGCTGAGCGATGCCGTCTTGATCGCCCCCTCCCAACCCCGGGAAAAGGTACACTACCTTTCTATCTCAGTTGAAGAAAGGATGATGAAGCGTTAACAACGACAATAACGGCATTTCCTAACGAGTTGTCTTATGGCCTCTGAGATTTGCGCGCGAAACTGGCGCGCGCGAACCTGAGAGGCAATAATTGGCCGCTTAATAGCATAAAAAGACAAAGATAATGCCATACGACACAGCTAAAAATTCAAACAAAGAACTGATTTTAGCTATACTGTTTGGGGAAAAGAAATAAAAAATTAGACAGCCGCAACACATGCCACTAAAGCCACCACCGCCGGCATAACGCGGAACCAACAGTTGGCAACATTCATTCGCGCGTCATTGCTTCGTCCGCTTCGTCTCCGCAACGAGAGCCGCCATCTTCTCGCGCCTAACGTTTTGTATGGTTTTGTTCTCTGCAATCCGCGCACACAGCTCATCGGTGGATGCACGTCAGCTCAGCGTCGCAATGCCGCCTGCGTCATTTTCTGGTGTTCGCGCAATCGGTGCAAAACATGTCGCATGTGAAATGTTTGATAGAAGTGCGTCACGTCCAAGTCAAGCCGCCGTACGGGTGTATGGCTGTGCGCCCCGTTCTCGGAAGCGTCGACGGGTTTCCGGCATGCGAATTTCAGGTACGTGCAAATGCGTTTCGCCCTCCTATTGAGCTCCGGAGCAAAGCGTGCAATATTTCATGTGAAAGATGCAGTGGCCGTCATCATGGTGTGAATTTCGAGCGGCAAACGAGAACTTTGGCACCGTAATATGTTGCTGTCAGTCTAATCTGCGGCTTGTGGACAGCTAGCCCATTGACTTTTGCTTGTGGCAGCGATAGGTATATAAATGGAAGCGGTAATAATTTTCGAGAGCAGAGAGTTTTTTCGCTCGATGTTTGGTCGTGTTCATGGCGTTATGAAAGCTAGAAAACAAACTGGCTTGATCGTGCTTAGTTCCAACTCCAAGGGGCGTAACGTTGGCGCTGTATATGTTTGTTTTCGGTGTCACGAGTACCACTTTCATCCTTTTGTTGCATGAGAGTGGTAGCTGCTGCATGCCGTCTGGGCAGAACACAATAAAAGCAATTTCCTCACTCATACGTATGCAATGTGACGTAACAAAATTTCTAGCGTTTTATTCGGAGCGTAAATATCCAGTATAGTTTAGTAAGAAACTCAAATCCTGTCTTAGCTTAGTAGGCGTGAAACAAGTGAAACTCTCATTCCTTTTTGAATTGTTCGCCCAAACCGCACCACCCGCAGATGCGTCATCGGGTAATTGACAGTAGCTTCGCTACGTGAGTTGTTTTATGCGCCAATATTGCCCGGTTAAGTATCCTGTTAATTTATGCCGACGCTCGTTCATCTTGATTTTAAGCGGTTACTATCCCCGAGTACCGGACGATGCCAAACTTGTGAGGTGTAGCAAACGCGGGAAATTCAAAGTGGCGTGGCTGCAAGTTCCTGTTTTTACGCTTCTTGCATTCAAAGCCAACAGACACAGTATCACTGATTTATTTTCCATTTCTGCTGTAGTTGATGAATCTAATGTGACAACTGCATTTGCTCTTTTTAATGTTTTCCATTTAGTGTGTATTCAGCTTGGCTGCCGCCCTCTCTTCAGAAGATACCGCTGTGATAGCTCTTTCGTATAGCACATATGCCTCTAGGCCCTTGTGTTTCAAGGGCTCTGGTGTGGCAGCAGTGCTCCAAGTAATTTTACCATCCTATATATTTTCTATTTTGCATCATTCTTCCACGATGGATTTTAATGTTCATAGTATTCGTCATTAGTCATCGCCATAATTTTATAGCACGTAGATTTTACGCACTTTACAGCGACCATTTTTAGGCCAGTTTACAGCCATGTCATATCTTCCAGAATACATCAACATTACCACTTCTCATGGCGCTCTTTGGCCAAACCTGGCTGGTCCTTGCGCCAGAAAACACCACACATCATCATCATCAGATTGGCTGCCAGAAAATGCTTGAATTTCTTTCAGTATCCAAGTGACGAAATATTTCACTGACGGCCGTGTGTGAAACACGCAAGATGACAAAACTGATAGCAAAATGATGAGGTATTTCTTTTATAGCGTTTGGACTCGACTTTTGGTGAGGATGTCGATCGACCTTGGGCCTGGTGACAGCACACCCGACATCGCCAAAGTGCAGCCTATCAGTTGAGTGCCCCCGAATGGACCATCAACATCGGAAAATGAAGCAGAGCCGGGTAGGGGCAATTTTTACTTTGGAACAGAGTACTGACAGCTGCCTCTTTTTTTAAGAACTTTTTTTTTTTAAGAACTAGGATGAAGACGAAGTGATTCTCGTAGAGACCACTATTCCTTCGCGCTGCAGTATTTTCGGCTTTTTCCCGTGTTTTACTGGGAGACGCCGCTCTCATTGCCACGGCAATGGAAGTGGAGTCGGCAGGATGCCGACGCGACGTGACTGCTTCGTCAGGTACCGGCCCGAGGAAGAGAAACTGCCCACCGAGTCAAGCTGACAGCGAGGACACTGTGTTGTACTCGTGCTCAAGCGATGACGCCTCAGATGACGAAGGCTTCGAAAGAGTGGTACACCGGAAGGCCAAGAGAAGAAACATCAGCGGACGGTCTTCGTCAAGTAAGTCTACCGTCATTCCACAGCGCAGGCCATCGGCGCACACAATTTTTTTTGTGCCGGACGCACCCGCCGACAACCTCAACCGCCTTAATCGACAAGCGATTTCCGTTTCTCTGGAGGCTCTTGTCCCAGGAGAAATCAAAGATATCAGAATTAATACTCGAAAGAACATCCTGGCTATTGACGTCCACAACCGAAGCGCAATCAATGCTTTGATGGTAGTCAAGCTCCTGGGCAACATTAATGTCCACTACCTCATTCCGCAAGACAACGAAACAACGGCCGGTGTTGTTTATGACATTGACACATCCATTAACGACAGCGACCTGCCAATTTTAATCAAACCTGCGACAGATGGTGTTGCCTTACTACAAGCTCGGCGCCTTGGCAAGTCGACCTGTGTAAGGCTCGTGTTTAAAGGTGACTGCCTACCATCACATGTAAAGGTCGGCCACTTTCGTCATGTGGTACGACCTTTCGTACCAAAACCACTTCAGTGCAGAAGGTGTCAAAGAATTGGACATGTGAGTGCTGTCTGCCGAAATACAACGATATGCCCACGATGTTCCGAACATCACGACACCGACACTTGCCGTGCAACAGAGCTCAAGTGCCCAAATTGTCAAGGATCGCACGCTGCGTCCTCAAAAGACTGTCCACGCCTAAAGAAAGAGCAGAAAATCTTGCGGAAAATGGCCAGAGACGGTCGTCACACAGAGATGCTTCTGAAGCGATAAGGCGACATCGCTCCCGGAAACGAAAGTCCATGAAACCCTCTTCCGGTTCAAGGGAAATGTCTCGTCCGGCAACGCCACCTGCTGTTCCATCTGTCTCGAGTAAGAGCACGAATGTCAACGAAAGAAGTGGCCATGCTTCATCAAGTGATGCGTGGCCGGCACTGCCGAGAACATGCCACGCGCCAGAGCCACAGCAAATGACTCGCCATTTACAGTCAAATGTCACTACAGTTGACCAAATGCAAGATAAGGACTCACAAGTGATTGCCATGCTCAAATCGCTCACGAATGTCATGCGTCTGCTACTGACGAACATGGACACTCCAGCTGCTCGTAGCGCACTGCAAGTATTGGACGCGCTGACTCCAGTACTTGAAAGCATCGCATAGCACCATGGCCCGCCCCTCGCTGCCCTTCCACAAGGAAGTCAAGAAAGCATCTTTACTGCAGTGGAATGCCCGTGGTCTCAAATCAAGAATTTCAGATTTTAGACATTTTGTCTTCGAAAACCGTTTTCCCATCCTTGTAATTTGCGAACCGAACGTGCAGAATGCTATACGTATTTCTGGCTATGAGGCATTCATGTCCTCTACCTGTGGTGATGTAAGCAAGGTAATTGTATATATTAGAAGTGATCTGACTTACGTGTTGCACCCAGTTCCGCCTCACGACGACAACCAGTACGTTTGTTTAATCGTGAAATCGAATAAGCTTACGTTCACACTCGTTGCTGTGTACATTGCTCCTTCAAGTGGCTTCGACTCTAAACGACTACACGACGTGCTATCAGCGACACCCGGCCCTACGATTCTCACAGGAGATTTTAATGCTCACCATCCGCTTTGGGGGAGCCTGAAGTTGGACTCCAGGAGAAGGCGAATAGCATCCTTTGCCACACAGCACGACCTTTACTGCCTCAGCGATGGTAGTCCGACATATTTACGCGGGCCTACCTACAGCAGCTGCCTAGACTTGACCCTGGTTTCTCGGCTTCTTGAAAGAAACGTGCAATGGTTTACAGACATTGAAACACATGGAAGCGACCATATTCCGACGTACCTGAAGATCAAGGGACTACGAAATACTCCTCCATGACGCTCCGGCGAATTGACTGGTCGGCGTTTCGGTCGCACATGGAGGGAGTATGTCAGCAAGGGAATCCTTCAAGTCCGGAACACGAAATTCAAAAAGCCATGCAAGAGGCTACGCGTAGTTTCCAGCCTTTCCCGAAATATGCAGAATTTGAAGCAGAACTGCAGCGACTACGAGCAATTCGCCGGCGGGCTGAACGAAGATACAGGAGAACTAAATCCATCCATGATCTCCGAGAGGCAAGGCGGATGCAAAAGAAGATTCAACGTCGCATCGATGCACTACAATCTCAAAGATGGAAACGTTTCTGTGAGTCCTTGGATCCACGTCAGCGATTATCTCAAATATGGAGAACCGTGCGTGGGCTTCGCGTATCACCACAACAGCGTGTCCCTTTCAAAGCCCTCGCTTTGCACCAAGGTCGCAGCGAAATTGACATTGCTGAAGAATTTTGCTCAAGACTTTCCAGCTTGCAGTTCCAACGCGCAATTACACCATGTGCTACTCCTGTGCCACGGGATTCCCGCATGGATGTAATTTTTTCGCTGGAGGAGCTTGAAGCGGCACTGGCGACTTGCAGGCGCTCTTCGTCACCTGGCCCGGACGGGGTTACCTATGCGGCGCTCGCCAATCTTGGGCAGACAGCACGACTCATGCTACTAAACCATTACAACGAGTCTTGGCGCAACGGTTTGGTTCCACGTGACTGGAAATGCAGCCGCTTGGTTCCACTTCTCAAACCTGGCAAATCACCGTTAAACTTGTCATCGTACCGCCCCATCGCTCTGGCCAGCTGCATAGGGAAAATAATGGAACGAATGATTTTGACTCGCCTGGAATGGTACCTGGAAAGTTACAACGTGTACCCAGATGCTATGGCTCGCTTCCGGCGTGGGCGCTCATCCATAGATAATGTCATCGATTTGGTTACATTCGTTCAGCATCAAAAACGCCGGAAACGACTCACTGCTGCATTATTCCTAGACATAAAAGGCGCCTATGATAATATAGCACATTATGCCATTATAAATGCTCTTACTGAAGCCGGAATCGGTGGCCGCACTTTTCAGTGGCTGTGCAGTTATCTGACCGACAGGCATTTCTTCGTGATGACCGAGGATGGCGCCACGACTCAACACCAAACGTGCCGTGGAGTACCACAAGGCGGAGTGTTAAGCCCGACGCTTTTCAACCTAGTGCTCGTTGGCCTAGTCCGATCCTTGCCCAACACAGTTCAGGTATCAATATATGCCGACGATATCTGCATTTGGGCGTCTGCCGTAACACGGCTGCAGGTACGAGCACGGCTGCAAAAGGCAGCTACGATAACATCTCTGTACTTGCGAAAACAGAACTTAGAGCTGTCTTCAGAGAAATGCTGCCTTGTTACATTCACTCGGAAGGAAATGAAGCGTTACAGTGTAAAGATCAATGGGCAAGCAGTAGCAAATGCACGAAAACACCGCTTTTTAGGGGTAATTATTGACCGAGACCTATCATGGAGCCCGCATGTTTCATACCTGAAGAAGAGATTATTGACAATAATACATCTCCTCAAATTTCTCGGCGGAAAGTCATGGGGCACTTCGGTGCGGTCAATGCTGCAGCTGTATAACGCCTTGTTCCTTGGCTTCGCAAGATACAGCCTCCCTGTGATTGGCAACACCTGCAAAACAAACCTGCGTGTACTCCAGGGACTACAAGCTCAGGCCCTAAGGACGTGTCTCGGTCTTCCGAGGTGTGCGTCTACAGCGGCAACGATCGTCATAGCTCGAGATCACCCAATATCAAGGTACTTGGCAACCGACGCTCTCAGGGCGCATATTCGGCACGTTGTCCGATTACCTTCTCACCATCTTGCCGCTCTACCCACAGAAAGGCCACACACAACTTTCAGTCGTTTCATTGATGCCAATCGCCCCTCATTGCCATCGAACTACCTGCGTGCAGCAAGACCATCCTTACCATTATGGTGCCTGCACAGACCTGACATACGCCTCACCATCCCAGGAATCATGAAGAAAGCCAACATGTCCTCGTTTGCCCTTAAGCAGGCCACGTTAGAACATTTACATGAGGTGCACAGTGGCCGCGTACACGTTTACATCGACGGTTCAGTTACATCTGCAAGCGCAGCTGCCGCTGTGCTGATACCAAGAAGATCCGTCAAGATACAGCTAAAGACGTCACATGTATCATCAACGACAGCTGCTGAACTCGTAGCCCTGCGTGCGGCTCTTCATTTTATTAAGGAGGAACCATCCCAGGCATGGTCAATCTTCTGTGATTCCAAGGCAGCCCTACAGAGTGTACTCTCAGCACTGCGCCATGGATCACATGAGCAGCTCGCCGCAGAGATCAGAGAAGTCCACCATCGCCTAGTTGACGAAGGACACGATATAATATATCAGTGGTTGCCTAGTCACTGTGGCATACATGGCAATGATCGAGCAGACGCAGCTGCCCGATCTGCCCATGACGGCGTCAACTGCGTTGCCATTCCTCTTTCGAGAGCCGACGCAGCGAAAAAACTTGCCACACTTGCGCGTGACCTGACATTAGCCCAGTGGAATTCATCCGATTTCACAAGTGCACGCCTCCATACTCTGGACCCTAATTTACGGCTCCATATTCCGTCCGAGCTTCCACGACGTGACTGCACCCTTCTTATCCGTCTATGGCTTGGAGTAGCATTTTCAAATGCCTACTCTTTCCTTATCGGAATGGCCAACAGCCCACTGTGTGACTTCTGCGGGTGCAACGAAACGATCGAGCATCTTCTTTGTCAGTGCTCTCGTTTTAACCTACAAAGAACTGTCCTCTCAGCCACCTTAGACAAACTGGACAAGCGCCCAATGACAGAAGACAAGATCCTTGGAACCTGGCCTACGCGAACATCAGCGCGATCCGCTATGAAGGCGCTACTGCGATACTTGAAAGACACGGGACTTTCTGACAAATTGTGACAGTACACTGTGTGGCGCAGGACTGTACGGTGACACTGCGTAAGACTAGGAATGCCTTTGCGGGTTGCGTGACAGTGCCCACAGAAATAGTTCGTGTGTACGTGCGTGTGTATGCTTAGGCTTTTTTTTTCCTTTTTTTATCCTTCTTTCTTTCTCACCTATTGCATCCCCTTTCCCTTCCCCCAGAACAGGGTAGCCAACCGGAGATAATCTCTGGTTAACCTCCCTGTCTTTCCTTTGCCTTTCTCTCTCTCTCTCTCTCTTTAAGAACTAAATAACATATTTACAAACCAATCTTTTCTCTTTGTCCAGCCTACATAGAATTGTTTTTTTGCTTGTTATACAGACCTTCAGAAAGCAGTTCTTCTGAACCCTTTTTGCATGCACAAATAAATAAAGAGTAGTGCACTTTCTGAAGAAATTGATGCACTGAAATGTGCGTTCGACACACAGTGAGATGCAAAATAACCAACAACTTTAAAGCAGTAAAAAGAAGTTTGAAACATGTTATAACATCATAACCCGTCTTGGCATACGGATCTAAATATAACAGCAACAGAGGTGCATGCAGAGAAGTGTTTGTAAATGTTTGCAAGATATGTACGTTGTCTAAAAAATTGTTTTTATTTACTTGGAGCTTCTTGGTGCCATGGCAGTGCAGTAAAAGCTCAAAATGATGCCCCTGCTCCTAATAAAGCACCTTTTGATTTTAAAATTAAATTATGGGCTTTTACATTCCACATTACATTTTACATTACATTTTCGCACTGACACTTTTGCTTTGAATAAAATATTTGAGCAGTTAAATAATTGTTCATAACTAATTACCTAATTTGAGCAGTTAAATAATTGTTCATAACTAATTACCTAATTAGGAAAAATGCAAGAATTGGTTTCACTTCCTCAAAAACGATGGCAAACGACATTACCTTGGTGCTGTCCAGCTACGTGGCACTTGTACATATTTAAAGCTTGCACATGTCAGACAGACCACCTGGTAATTACAAGGCATATATAGAAGTGGCTAAGTTGTGTGAGCCAGCCATGTGTAGCGAATCATGGGAAACAACCATGTTTCTTTGACTTAAGGGCATGATAAGATTTACATGCTCGACACCTTGTATCAGTGTGCTCTAGGCCTGTTCGTAGTTTAGCTGCTACATAAACAATATTTTTCCACGTGTAAGCTCATATACATCTTTCAAGTATATTGCCTCGTGTGTCCAAAATAAACCATCTTCGCGCTTCCTTCATTATGTCTTCATCTGTTGCTGTGCTAAATTTTTAACATGCAACTGCACAAATTTTCATCTAGTTTTCATATTTCCTCGTTGTTTGGTGGCTTTATTTCTGAACAAGTTGTTTTCGTTAAACCCTGTTGCACACAGCAGTACACACCATTTCTGCCTTGAGTGGGAATTTTTTTTTTCAGATTGACATTAATACACTTTGTCTAGGCAATGTAAGGCATTCTACAAAACACGGCCCTGCAATAATGTTTTATATTTCATTCCAGCATCATGCAAAACTGTTTACTTACCAGATTAGAATATGTATAAGTGTTGGAAGTAACAGAACTGGAAGAAGCCAGCAGATAATGAGGCCAAGGAAAGCATACAGGAACATGTTTTAAGTTTTTAAATGAAGTATAGAAATGATAAATTCTAGGTAAGTGAAAGTGGATTAAAAGATATCCACCTGTGAGTGGGGAACGGACCCATTACCTTCACATTACGCATGTGGTATACTAACCACTGTGGTACTACGGCCGTGTTCGAGCGTCGACAATCTGAGGGGCCATTGTGGACGGTTGAATGCTGCCTCGGTGGCACAGTGGTTGGTGCATCGCATGCCTAATGCAAAGGCTGTAGGTTCGTTCTCCCCCCATGCCTGGTTGTTTTATTTTTGACCATTTTCATTTCCCTTTATCATTTCTGCATTTAAATAGCAAATTACAAATAAGTTTCCACGTGCCTTCCCTGGCATCTTCCAGCTGTGATTCAGAAAAATTTTGGCCCTCAGTATCCTTTCTTCTCGTTTGGTAGAACAGGAGCTTCATTTTAAAAATAATGAATTCACCTTGTTCAGCATCACAATGTGGTCTCAAATCTTATCACAGCATGTGTATTACTAAGTGAAGTTTTTGTCAGGATCATGATATAGCATGGGACCTAATTAGTAGTCTTTGTGTACAGATATATGACTAGTCTAATAAATAGGAGGATTTTAAGAAGCACTTCTAACATGGTCTGAGCATGTGTTTAAAAAAACTAATCTAGCATGATTTCAGGCATAACTGTTGCCCCTGAAGAATATTTGGATCATCTGCATTGGCATCGTTTTTAGAGAGCACCAATACTGCATTGATAGAAGTAGCCTCGTGGAACATGAAGCATCGCTTCTTGCCGAGTTAAGGAAATATTATCTGCATATCTGAGGTGCATGTGTCATATGCTCGAATGCTGTTTAAAGGCTGCTAATAAGAAAATTACTTAACTTGCCTTCCAGAGATTGCTTCAGTAGTCTATGCTACTTGATCATAAACAATTTACCAGAGTGAACATTCATTACACTTGGCTTTGCAATGTTTATGCAAAATACCACAATTGCCTACTAAACATGTGACTGCACTAAAACTTGGAATTAATGGCCAGTAAGATTTATGGGACAGCAAAACTTAGTTTATTACTCCTGTTTCTGCCATAGTTTCTTACAGTAATTACTAGAGGGAACTCTGGTGCTGGAATCGTACCACCATGGGAATGATGGGAAGCACATGGATTTCTCTGATATTCGTACTTGTGAATTCAGACGTTCTTGTGGCTTCGTATATTATACGTTATATAAATCTTATTGTCGTAAATTTCAGCGCAGTCTATACTCTTCGAAATGCAGAAGACGGCGCCAACACGCACAATTGCTATTAGTTGCAATGATTGAGCTATTCCAGGTGGCCAAATCGAAAGGCGCCAAGCGTCTCAAGGCACTGGTATGCCCGCGATAAATTCATCAGGGCGTTGCACTCGCTTGTCGTTACATGCCTCCATGGCTTAATGGTTTCAATATGAGACTTCTGTTCTAGAGCTCCTGTGTTTGAATCCTGTCGTCGGACGATTTTAATGTTTATTTATTTATTACACAGTATATTGTTGAAAATGACTAGTTTACAAAGTCACAAAGCCGTTTGAAGCCAAACAGACGAAGTTTAGGCAAATCCATGTACTTCCCATAATTTCCATGCTGGTACAGCTGTTCTTGTTTGATCTCCTGTGGACACTAACGTCAGAGTTCCCTCTAGTAATTATTGTATGAAACTTATTTCTGCACCTCGCTCGTGCAGAAGCGGCACCACACCTGCTGCATAAACATGCACTACCTTTCGGCCAAGTGCAGGGAATGCTGCGAACTCGCCCTGTACAAAGCGTGCACTAAGTAAAACAAATCACAACATGCAGTTGCTGCCACGTTGAACTGGTAGAATGAGTAGTGAAATGCAGCACCTCCTGAACTAGTTCAGAAAGTGCAGGTTAATCAAGTGGAGATTATATAGTAACAGAAGTTGAGTGATTCTGCATTACATTCACGAAATATACTTCATGATATTTTCCATTTATTTCCTCAGTTATTAAGAATCCCTTTTGCATTGTTGGACAAAACTACAGAATGCCAACATATTTTCTAGCATTCACTGGTAGCAAACATGTCAAAACTTGTTCTAGTTTCTGGAATGCCTCTTTAGCCGTTAACCCCCAAGTTAATTCCGGAAAAATGTACCAAATTTTTTACGTACTCAATTTTTAGGTGTCATTCTCATTCTAAAAAAATGGCTGTGGCTTAGGTAAGGTTAAGCCCAGGATGCGAAGCATACTAGCCTTTATTTTAGTTGTTGAACCACTGTTTAGCCTGGTGAACTGCTGTTGCTTGGCTATATTTGGTTCGGCTAGACGAAGAAACAACTCATGCATTACTGCTTCGCCATCAAGAGTGGAACGTGACAGCGTTCCCGTCGACCCGCCAAGGGGTGTAAGACAATGGGCTACAGGGCAGCGACTACGTGCCCCGCATTGGACGCGGTGAGCGTCGAGCAAAGCAGCGTTCGGCGCGGCAACGAAATGTGCGCCTGAGCAAGAGACGCACGCCTTAGAAACAGCTCGTTTCTAAGACAACACCGCGTTCACTAGAGGCGCTTTTGTACCGCTTTGAAGCATCGTACTCGTGGCTCAGTGGTAGCGTCTCCGTCCCACACTCCGGAGACCCTGGTTCGATTCCCACCCAGCCCGTCTTGCAAGAGTTGAGCCAAAGCCACTTCTCCTCTGTCGTGACGTCACGGTGTCACGTGGTTTCATGGCGACACCGCCGCGCCTGAGGAGCTGGGTTGAGCTCTCGTAATATGCTTCGCATAAAATATATTACTTCATTGGTCTCTGGTTAGAAATACTACAAAAAATAGGAGCTGCTCTTGCGGGCAGCTTTCCCTCAATGCCGACTGTAACTCATCTTTGACAATAAGAGCAGCGTAACATCGGGCAGAAAGAGTGCGACTCGTCATTGGCGTTATTGGTACTACGTCCAGTCACTAGTACAGCTTGGGATCAATAGTTGAAGGTTGCGACTTTGTTGCTGCCCAATTTTAATTCTGCAGCTGTTACACTTTGGTGTAGCGTGTGTATGTAGGTGTGCATGCATTAAAATGACTTCACGCTAGAGCAAAGCAACTGTAGTGCAGAGAGGCATTAGTCATCTTTATATATTTGCTTTGTAAAGATGCACTAAGTTTATCTTTTGCAGTATAGACTTGGCGCTCATTGGCCAAAGATGCCCTTGTGCTACTAAAACCTATCAATTAATTCGCTTTCGGTCTGTGAGTTTTATTTGTTTTTCTTGAACTGTGCAATTCCCACTCACAGGACTGCATGTCATCTGAGGTGTTCCTTTTTCAATCAAGAATGTTGAGGTTGTGTTTGTGAAACTCGATTTCCTGCCTCAAACGAGCTTGTGCAAACTGACCAAGCTGATAATTCTACGTGCTTATATATTAAATATGTTGCGGCTATGAACCCTCATAATGAATGACACATAGTATAAAAATTTTATCTAATCAAACAATTTAATGAAATTTTTCATGTTTTTCGTGTTCATGTTCACTTCTCTACTCTAGTGTCCTGTCTGCGTGCCTCACCTCTTTTTTTGCATATTAAATATCGTATAAACTTAAACCATGCTTTTTTACCACAATGCAGGGGGAAAAGGTACCGGTAACACCATGCATTCAGTATGGTGGCCCAGATGTGTATGCAAGCAACCTCCTTCATGTGGACCAAGAACGACTCTGCAGTGTCTCGCAGACTTCCATGCGAAGCCCTCAACATTCTCGTCTCAGTGGAATGGCTGCTCATCTATCTGCGTGTCCATCACCAGGACGGCCAGTTGTAAAGCTCCTGTACCCGTTTAAGAAAGCTTAATGATTTTTTTATTTAGTTTTCACGATTGGCGGTAGAATCTTAACATTTTTCATGTTTCTAACATTTTTACCTGGCATAAAGTGGTGCAATAACTTTAAACCAGTGTAATGTATTTAAGTGATGCTCACTCTAATGCCTATCTGGTTTTGTTTGTGTTTAAGAAATTTGAATGTCTGATTAGGTAACGGCATTTGAATTTGTCATTGTGGCTCGTTTATGAGCTGCTAGGAAATAAACGCAAAACTTATCACACGCCAGTTGTAGCATTTTTGTTTTCATTACTAAAGTATACAGGTTTCAAAAGATGGAAAGTGGGGAAAAATGCCTCAAGAACATAATTATCCTAGGATTGTCATGTCCTTACAACTCTGCAATGACTAATGCCTCATACATCTTGGGAGCACATTGGTCGCAGTGCCTACAGGTATACTTGATAAGAGAATAGCTTGCACTCAGATTTGAGATTTGCCACGCAGTTGATGGCTGATGGCTTTTGTTTGTCGTCTTCATGTTACTACTATGTATTCAATAGCCATTTAGATCTGCTGCGTTTTTTTGCAGTCACCTATATATATATATATATATATATATATATATATATATATATATATATATATATATATATATATATATATATATATATATATATATATACATATATATATATATGTTATATGTTCGTTTCAATACAAATTTAGTTGAGAGTTAGCGCTCATCCTGTCTGCTACAATCCAAGATCATGTTACTGTACCAACTCGCCCAACTTTCTATCCTTGTGTTAAAGACACGCTCAGACTTTTTCTTACTTATGTAACCGGTTATATTTGTGCTTTATAATAAGATGCAGTGCTTTTCGAACGAAAACATGTAATAGTTCGTAGTCAGGTTACTAAAAAAACTGTTCTGCTTAGAATTGAATTGAGCAAGCCTGTGCCATTATTTGGTGCCTATGTCATTGTATTGGTATGGTTTTACTCCTTATTTTCCTTTTTACATTTAAAATGTGCAAACATTATTATGTAACCATTTCTCTTTAATGAAATAAATACTTTTCTTCTGACATTTCGTCACAAATTTTACAATAATTTTGTTCAATTAGGTAACGTTAGACTAGCTGATTGTTATTCTGGTAGCTTAACTTACAATGCCTGTGGAATATTCAATGCAAGCACATGGTGAAAAATAAACTAAATTATATGGTATAAGCAGGTCACTGGCAGTAAATGGAGCATACATATATTTCAGGAAATAGTGCATGCTTATGTATTGAACAGCATGCACAGCTACACATGCTGTTTTGTTCGTAACATTATTCGGCGTGGAAGCACTTTGTTCTTTGGCTTTCAGTGCTACCTTTAAGTCATATGTGTGAAAGTACTAGTAGAAGCATCCCGTGGAGATAAATGACAACTTTGATAACTTTGATGAATAGAGGTATAAAATGTGTGCTTAAACGGCAAAAAACTGCTTGACAGGCAAGCGTATGCTTCTGTAGTACTGCACTTGTTACCGTCGCCAATCCATGCATTGCTTGCGCTCTATTGCATTCAATATGAGCTACAACAACGAGCTGTGGTGTCTTTCCCTCCTGGTCGAGCTGGCGTTGCGAAAATTTTTGACCAAGAAAAGTGGAGGTTCTTAATTATTTCTGAAATGCATGTAACCATGCTTTTGGCTGTGTGCTGTTTCCACGGGGTTATAAGTACTGGTGCACCAAGGTGCGGGAGATCCTGTGTCAGTGCAGCGCGCATTGTTATTGCGCTCTGCATCCTGCCGGCAGTGTACTATCACTGCAGAGGAAGATTACGAAAAGCATGGCCTGTGTGCCTTGGTGCAATGGCGAAACCTTAAAATGTTTGCCTGAAAGGGTCGCACGTTATGCTACCACAAGACGGACCAGAAGCGCAATATGAGGACGCCTCACAGATTCTGGCTCATACAGAACAAGGTAGTACCATAGCTAAGGCTAGGCAGCATTCACAACAGCTAGTCTGCCCATTAACTACATGGCTGTAGTGAACACTAAAATACTTGCAGAAATAACGCCCTTTTCGAAGGGTGTTGTATATGCTACACCCATATTGAAAGGGTGGTGTCTGCGTTACACCCATATAGAAAGGGTGTTGTTTGGTTTTACACCCATAAGCGAGGTGACGTCATATTAACACCCCTTCTTTTGTGGGGTGTTAATTTGCATCCCGTTGCTTGGGGTGTACCAATACACCCAAAAAGGGTGTCACCCATGGGACAAGTCATTTACACCCTCAAGGGTGTTAAAATTTTTAGAGTGTACGTGTTGCGAATTAATCCGGCCTATAAAGTTTGCACGTACTTTATCATGGTGCATTAGACGCGAAGCAAGAACACAAGAGGATGGACAATTGTGCTATACGCAACGGAAATGATTTTAAGCCGAATAAATAAATGGTTCCGAAAAACCAAAGTCGCGCATGCGTGGAAATCTGACAAATAGGGACGAAGATTCAGACAGCAGCGCTATTCACGCGCCTTTTAAAAGGTCTTTCTTCTTAGAGAGCATGCAGTCGTCTGAATTCTTAAAGATATGGTGTTCTTTCGTACCTTCTCTTCTTACTGTGCTGTGTAGTGTGCCAGAACAAGAAGCCTGCGTTGTTAAATTATCACAAGCAGAGACAGCTCACACGGTGATCAGCAACGTGGTTGCTGGCTTTCTTTTTGATATCCTAAGCGTGCTCCCTCATTATAATGTTTGTGCACTTGCCATTTTAGAACACATTTAAGGCGTGTTGGAAGGCACGTGAACATATACACATATGCAAACTGGCACAATCAAATATACAGAAGTCATAGAAACATTGAAACTGCGCTGTCGAAGAGCGTTCCACTCTCGAAACTGCTGGCATAAAGAAACATTAGGTATTCGTTCACGGCAACACCTGCATTCTTCCATCATTTCTTCAAAAAACAACTAGCCCATTGATCTTCTGGCTTCTTCTGATATATATATATATATATATATATATATATATATATATATATATTAGTTGCCGCTCATGAAAGCGGCAACTATGGCGCAATAACGTTCGAGTTGGTCTCTAGCCAATGACGAAGAGTTACAAAAAAAAAGAGAAGTCCGGCTGAACCCCTCTCCCGCTGAATGTCGGCTTTAACGCGGTAAGAACTGAAGCAACATTGTCACACGTCGTATTGCCAAATATCTTCATTCTTGTGTATCCAACGGCTTCAATTTTTGTATTACCGACACCTTCACTTCTGCGAAATGAAATACCAAAACAAGCTAATTGGATATTAATTTTTAAAAAAACGGGGGGAGGGGGTAGAAATAAACCTAAGCAGTAACATTCAGCGGTTCGATGACCAATAGGCATCCAGGTGACAAGTCAGGTGACAGATTGAGAATTCAAGCACCCTCGTTCTGGCAAAATAATGAGTCAGAGAAAGCGGGTGTACATGACGAGTCGGACGGCACGTAAGTGAAGATAGGTACGGTGTAGGGTCATGCGAGATCTTACGATTGAACAATGAAAACAAGAACATTAAACGCTTAACTCCCATATAATGCTCGTATAATGCACGCGTACTCTAATTTAGGCCTGAGCAAATATTTATAAGCCCGACGCTATACTTGCGCTTGTGCATCTTTATGTTTGGGACTTGAAAAGCAGAGTTTCTGAAGAGCAGACGAACATGGGTTATCAGTATGGATGTCCCAGCAAAATTTTTTTGTCAGAGTAACACCTAGGTGCTTATCGCCTTCTACCTTAGGTAATGGGTCTGAGCTAACTAAATAACAAAACTTAAAGGGTTAAGCTTTTTAGTGACGCGAAGAAGGATGTTTTTTTTTTTCAGAGTTAGGTTTCATACTTTAATGGTTACACCAGGTGAGAATATTATTGAGGGCTATGCTGAGGGTCATCTCATCGGGTGCTTCATTAATATCACTAAAGAGAACAGAGCCTTCTGCAAAGAAGTGAACATTTAGGGGCTCTTTAATAACTGCGACTAAATCATTAACTTACGTAAGTGAAGAACAAAAGTGGCCCAAGTACGCTACCCTGGGGCACCCCAGATAAAACCGTGAGAGTACCCGATTTTTTACCATTGATTTCAACGTATTGTTTGCGATAATTAAAGTAAGGGGAAACCCATCAAACAAGAAAATCAGGAATACCAGTCATGTGTAGCTTCTTAATTAATTTTTCGTGTGGAACGTGATCAACAGCCTTGCTGAAACCAAAGGAGGTCATGTCGATCTGGGCAGCCATATCAAGGACAGATGGCAGAAAATGAACAGCGGAAACCAGCTGAGCAACATACTAAAAATTCCTTTCTAAATTTATGTAGCTATGGTGATATTTTATTTTCGTGTGAACATTTTGTTATACAGGTAGCCACAATATGCTCAAGAAGCTTGCAGCCAGAAGGTATAGAGATAGGACAGTAATTTAAAACTGACAAGGCATTTACTTTCTGTAGTATAGAAACTACAGGGGCCAATTTCCAATCCTGGAGAAGCGATGAAGTGTTTAAAGAAGACTAACTGTTATTTGCAAGGAACTTCGCTAACGGTTCAGAAAAACGGTGAAGAGAGGCATTGGGTATTCCATCAGGCCCTGGTGAGGAATTCGGGTTCAGTTTCAGCAGCATGTTAAGAACTCCTTCATAAGATACAATATGAACATCGAATATAGATAAGGAGGTGCTATTAATAATATTAGAAGAAACACAACAGACTTTAAAATTGAAAATTATAATATTCAGCAATATCGTGCGGATACGAAGAGGCTATTGCTAGTGAATTCTCAAAATTGTAGGTGTGTTGGTGGTTCCGTGGGAAATTATCAAATACGTTGTTACTTGAACAATTAGATATGCGGGGGCTAAAATGTATAAACACAAGGTTTATGAACACGAAACTTCGTAGAAGGAAAGCAGGACATGGTGAAGAAACTTGGGTGTTACAAATGTATCGGGGTGCCATAGGAGACATTCAAATAAATACCGGAGACTTGAAAGCGTCCTATTGTGCAGTGAATTAAATGTTTTTAATGTTACAGCAAGCAAGAGGCCAATATTCTTGCCTGAAGCTTTCCTATATCTAAGGGATGCCCTCCATTTTTTAAAATAGTCTGTTTCGAGTAGCTTTCAGAGCGCGGAAATGTTCATAAAAACCACAGTCTCAATTTGTAACGCCACTAACTTCAATATCTCCGTTCAAAGTGGCATATAGTCTTATTTTCTATACTTTTTCTGTACTGCAAGTATTGTATATTTTCACCGCTCCTTTCTGATGTATCTACTCGGTCTTGTATGTATGTATGTATGTATGTATGTATGTATGTATGTATGTATGTATGTATGTATGTATGTATGTATGTATGTATGTATGTATGTATGTATGTATGTACACGTAAATAAATGAATAAATGATCGCTGACTGTTGGACCAGTTGGTGCATCATGTTATATCGTTGAGCGAACTAAGGCCCACACCGTTTTCGTCTTCCGTTATTTCACTCAGTTGCACAACATGTTAATAAAGAGTTTCAACTGAGCGCCGCTTACACTTCGCTCCCCGATTTAGGTGCACGTTAAAGAACCCCAGGTGGTCAAAATTTCCGGAGTCCTCCACTACGGCGTGCCTCATAATCAGAAAGTGGTTTTGGCACGTAAAACCCCAAATATTATTATTACTTCGCTCCCCTCAGATTTCATGCGATGAGGCACTGGAGGAAGCAGCGTTGATTTCGCATGTTTGATAAGTTTGTTTGTCCGAGAAGCGACTGAGGTGCAGTCAACTTGGTAGAAGAACGGCAAAGCAAACCAAGTGGACGAGCCCTCAAGCTTCCACTCTGCTTGCTTTAGAAGCGCAGCTTTCGACGTGCGCTGTATCGATCCTAGTAAGTGACTGCGCTGTTCGAGTGCGCACCTCTGAGGTTCGTAAAAGCTCGGCTATAGAGCCCCGCGCAATGAGAGCGTCAACTGCAAGCGGTAGCGGCGTTCGACACTATACCAACAGTCCTGACAACAGCTGTGACACGGCGCGGCAAGCGGAAGATGGGCGTAGGATGGCTGCGAGACAGCTTCACAGAAATCACAAAAGCCGCTTTGCCGGGAAATCGCACCGAGAATATGATACATAGAGCTCCAGAGGTCGCACCTCTTTGTGTCTAATCTTCCTTCGCTTGAATTTGAAGATTTCTAATTAAATTAAATTGGAGGGTTTTGCGCGCCAAAAACCGCTTTATGATCAGGATGCACGCCGTATGAGGGGGGGACTCTGAGTTGACTTTGACCACGTCAGTTTCTTTAACATGTACACAAAATCTAAGCACACAAGCGTTTTCGCATTTCGCCCCCATAGAAATGCTGCAGCCGCGGCCGAGATTCGAACGCTGCTAAGCGTATAACGCCATAGACGCTAAGCCACTGCGGCGGCTCACTTGAATTTCATTTGTCCTTCATCAAGGTTGCAACAGCTGCTTGGAGTAATATTTTACTTCTACCTGCTGCAGTCTAGGCAATTGTGTTCATTTTCCTCCAGTCAGCTAGCTGAAGCTTAGTAAGTAGTGCTAGCCCATTCGCAAAGACCATACTTCGAGTATAATTGACTGCGTGATCGCCGTGGATATAGTGTCCTACACTGAATGCGAGAGGCAAATTGGGAAATCAATTGCGTAAGACAGGGAGATTGAATGGAAGACAAACATCCAGTTTGCTACCGGGAACTGAGAAACGGATAAAGGGAGACAGAAAGGTGAAAATTAAAACGGTGAAACGGAAAAAGAAGTAAGGGAGAAACGCGCACAAACATGCACACGGGCACACTTAAAAAGAAAGAAAGAAAGAGAAAAACAAGGGGGTGTAGAGAATCTCTCAGCTAGATTACTTGAACGGATGAACTTCAGTAGGGCCTTCGTGACCTTCTAGTGTGAAGACCATGTATAGAGACTGGCACTCCAGGATCATCTGCTCCAAAAGCCGCCGCTCGCCGAGAGCATTCATACAAATGCTACCCTAATTTCGTTGCAAAACCTTCCCGTTCGTACGGCGGTATTTAAACGTCTGCAAAAAAAAAACAAAAAAAACGGACGCAAAGCAAAGCACGACTGCGCTTCATTTCCGCATTGTACATTAGTGCATTTTACGCCCGCGCCATTGCAGTGTCCAGTTGGGCCGCCATTGCAGTATATTGATGTACTTCGAGTCCATAATGGTCCTGAAATTCGCTTAATGCGACACTGCGGAAGGCCTGCCGTACACGTGCCAGACGTATCTTTGGAAAAAATAACGCGGGTGCTTTCGTAGCATCCCTAACCAAATTTGACGACACGAGTCCGTCCGGCGTATTTGTTAAAATCGTTAGCGTGCATGTCGGTGCTTCTTTAAACACACCGATAAAAAAAAAATGTGGACCCCTTCTCAACGTACCTGTCACAAATTTCTGATGACACGTCGTGCGTGTGCTTTCACAGAGTGCTTGCGTCGAATTTCGCGCAGCGGGGTTTATTGCTGTCTTATGGGCTGCGCGCGTCAATAATAACCTGAACAGGGGAGGGGATGATTACGTAGGGTTTCTTCAAGCGCGACAACGTTTGCATACTTTTATAACCGCCATTCGTTTAAATACTTATTTATTTCTACCCTTACATTTTTGGGAGTAGCCTGAACGCATAACAAGGGCGCTATAATGTAAAACTATTCCAAACATTTCTATCCCAATTCTGAAATCAGCCCTCCACGATAGGTCAAAAACTTTTTTGGACCACCCCCATTTGACCCGTCTGTCAAGCGACGTCACGAAAACCGCGCTAGCTCCCCATCTGACATGACGGGCAAAGTGCATGATTATGCATGATTTGACCGAACAAAAGAAATATAGTTATTTTGATTCATCGCCTTTTCGCCATTAGCCCTAGGCTATTGGTCAAAAGTTTTAAGGCTGCAGCCACTTGACCTGTCTCTCACGCGAGGTCACAAAACTGCGAAAACTCACCGCGTCAAAGTGACGTGTACGCATTAAGGAGGCATTAATATGCCGAACAAAATTGAATTTTTTTTCTGAATAGCCGCAGGTTGCCCCGGTCCGAAAGGAATAAAAGATGGCTGCCACCGATCGCTCAGGCACTGGCTACTCGCACTTGCCGGAGAGCGTGGGTTTATTTGCGCATACTAAAACCTTTTGCGTGGCCGTGTAAAGTTTTCTAGCACTTTCGGCACGTTTACAACTGCGTTCTGCCTACTCTTCTTTGCTGAGGATGCATTTTAGCGTCATTCTTTACCTTCCATTGTGTGCCGCCACGATTTTCGACCAGCCACTGCAAGCTAAGTAAGGGAAAGCGGACCAATCGCATACGCCGGCACCACCCTCTTCATCCGGTTATCGATTTTCAGTGCAGTGGCTCGGCTCATTGAATCCATCTCCACTTGAGCGTGCTCCTCGCCTCTTGTCAGCGAATTAGATAGGACTAGCCACTAAGTGTAGGCAATGTTACTCGTTTTTCAAGCAAACAAAAGGGACCTCCTATGAACGAGGAGAGCGTTTGATTGGTCTGTTCAGACAACGCTGCGGGTGACCGCCCGGTGCTTGCGTTGGTGGTTGCGCAAATATGACATCAGGAGATTGGAATAAAAACATATTGGACTTGTTTTACGTTATACGGCCCCAACACTTCGTCAGCTCTATTTGGTGAGAAACGCTGCGGTCAAATGCAGAACTTACATGACGTCCATTTGAAGGAAGCCATCTATGGCAGGCAGCAAGCGCATAATAAAAAGCTAGTATATATATATATATATATATATATATATATATATATATATATATATATATATATATATATATATATATATATATATATATATATATATATCACATGTTTCCATACTTCGGAGTCGCATTTTTTTTTGCTAGTAGATAAGTGCATGCTCGTGTTCTGGTATTCCGTTACAACTTGAAATTCATGCGCCGATGTAAAAAAAGCACCTAAAAGTAGTGAATCATTTCTGCCCTCACTGTCGTTTTCTTGTGGAATCCGCGCACAATTGCCAACATGGTTAGACCGTTAAAAAGTGATCAAATTCTGAATGCTGTCTTATCAGGGGTCGTGTTGTGTCTGAATGCGCCAAGTGTTGTGCTTAAGTGTGCAAACAATTTCGTTTGCATCAAATCTCGTAAATCACGTCAAAAAATGACGCAGATCCAACGCACTCATTCAAATCTTCGTTAGGGGAAGCTTCGTTGAAACGTTTTAATTAATTCCTATGCAAAGAGACCCACAATGCGCGTAATTTTACATTATACTTCCAGCCTTATACGCTGGTTATACCACGCAAATCAACCAGCGTTTATTCGACCGTCACACATATAGTCGTGAAAATTTTCACGTGTTTCTTCAAGTTCAAAACTCATTCTCCCGCTTATTTTTCTTCCCACGATGTTCTCGCATTTTGGCGAAAATTTACTGTTCTTGTCCAGGTGAGCCGGAAGGCATCAATCAATATTTTTTTTTCAAAGTCAGATTGCATGATACACTAATTCAAGTGGCATGTATGACAAGACAATGAAGTGACGTGACTACAAAAATAACCACTATATCAAGAATTTGAATGCTGTGGGTACTTCTCGCACCGGCATAAGCTGGTACAGTTTCAAAGCTTGCGTTTTTTTCCTCGAACTGGAGAAAATCTAGAAGCCACAAATTAAATATGAAATGGTAACGCGGTCGACGTAACATAGCCGACAAATATTTGAACCTTTGAAGATTCAGCCAATCGCCTGAAAAATAACTGTAAGGTTATAACTATTGCAAAAAGCTTCGCGTTAAAGGTCAGAAAGTAGCTTGGGTTGTCGGCTTAAAAATATATGTGCTATATGATTAGATAGCTCCATATGTCTGCCATTCATGTGCGAAGTTACAAAAATGTGTCATTTTTAAATGGGAATCTTTATTTTAAATTTTTGTGTCAGCACCGGCTTCTCTCCGACGTGTGCACAAGCTTGCCGGCTTGGGTCGCAAACAAAAAATCTGGCTTCGTATGCAACGCAGATGACAGAGGAACGGCGTCATGCTCTGCGTTTTATTGCGAAAAGACGCACAATCTAACGCAATGCTGCTTGTGCTTGGAACGTGCCAGGTGGACAATACAGCCAATGAACGGAATATCACGATGTGTTATATTCGTCCTGGGAGAGCTGCAGAGTTAAAATGTACGTTTTATGCAGTTTACAAAAAGAAATATTTGCACTTAAGTAGCCAGTAAATCCAGAAAGTGCGCTGATACCGTTCAAGCAAAGCATCTGAAAAGATATGTCGCACTGCAATACAGTGCAACATATAACACGCACTGCGACATGCAATGCAGTGCGACATGCAGAGAGCAAGCCACTTCGTGCCCTGCTCCCTGGAACCCAAAGACTGTCATGAGATGATGCAAGTAAAAAACACTTTCATAATCACAACTGAAAGCCTCCACGAGCGTGAACGAAGACTTCTGGCGTTGCGCATCGCCGCTGTTCGACAGCCTGAACATGCTCCGCTATAAAAATCTGATGTTCCCAGTTCAGAATGGTGTACTTAGACGTGGTTGACGTCCACTTTTCGCATTCATGAAAAGAAAAAAAATATACGAGTCGAGGCTGCAGCGATTGACGTAGCTTGTCTTTATATTAATAAAAAAAAAGCCTGTCACATTTTGTTGAACAGTTTCTCGGGCTAATTTTATTAGTAATCTCTCCTTGCTAGACACCAAGGCTCCATATATTTATGCTGCCGGCGCGATCAACCTATGGACATTCTCAAATTTTCTTTTGCGTTTAAAAAATGAGCGCCTTTTTGTAACTTCTCACAGGAATAGCAGACATGTCGAGCTATCTAATCATATTTCACATATATGTTTAAGCCGACCATCAAAGCTACTTTTTTTGCCTTTAACAAGAAGCTTTTTGCAAAAAAATACAATTTTACACTTTTCACGCGATCGGCTGGACTTTCAAAGCTTCAAATATTTTTCTGCTATATTAAGTCGACCGGGCTACTTACTATTCTATATCTAATTTGTGGATTCTGGATTTTTCCGCGTTCCCAGAAAAAACTTCAAACTTTGCAATTTTACCGGCTTTTGACGGTGCCAAAAGCACCCAAAGTATTCAAATAATTAATATATTGGTTATTTTGGCAGTCACATCACTCCATTGTCTTGCTATAGACCATTTGAACGACTGCATGATACAATGTGTTTTTGAAAAAAAAAAGTTAATTGGTGCCTTCTGGCTCAGCTGGGCAGGAACAATAAAGTTTCGCCTAAATGCAAGAAAGCTTCTGGGAAGAAAAATAAACTGGGAGAATGAGTTTTGAGCTTCAGCAAATATGTGGAATTTTTTTTTTAGTATATTTGTGATGGTCGAAAAAGAACTCGTTGATTTGGCGTGGAATATGACCCACACGCAAGAAACTCTTAGCGTTCTTCCGCCATCGCAAACGTATTTCGTCGTTTAGCTTGTCAGTAACGCGCATGTAACTGTTCGTGTTCTGCACTGCGTTTTGCAAGACGCAAGATTTTTCTGGCTATGAATTCATTTATTCCGATAGCACACACTATCTAAAATAGCAACGTCCTCGCGGCTACTTGTGTCTTCTCAAAACAAGGCTCAGACTCACGCCGGAAATTGCCCGCACCCTCGCAACTATACAGCTCTTTATACAATGTTACACTACAAGAATCGTCTCCCTCACACAGGAAGGAGGAGAAAAAAAAGCGTAGGAGAATACAAGTAGCCTTGAAGTATGAAGTGTGAAGTTTGATGTTTATTCTCATGAGAAGCATATACAAACTTAAATTAAAAATTATGGTGTTTTACGTACCAAAACCAATTTCTGATTATGAGGCATGCCGTAGTGGAGGAGTCCGGAAATTTCGACCACCTGGGGTTCTTTAACGTGCACCTTAATCTAAGTGCACGGGTGTTTTCGCATTTCGCCCCCATCGAAATGCAGCCGCCGTGGCCGGGATACGATCCCGCGACCTCGTGCTCAGCAGCCCAACACCATAGCCACTGAGCAACCACGGCGGGTGCATATACAAAGTTGGGTATGGTATTGCACAGAAGAAGGCCCCATAGTTAAAACACTGTAGGGGCAACTCCTATGATATGTTGCGTGAAATGAAAAACTTCTAAACAGCAAAAAAGAGTAATAAATAATGTTATTTCACATTATAACAAGGGCACACAACACGTACGATCTGCACCAGAATACTAATGTAATATTTGGGATGCATGAATTAACTTAAGGAGAGCTGATATTGTGGTGCCGTCGCTAGCATCTAATGGAGGTGAAAAGACAGACGAGAGGCTGTAGATTGATAAAGTTAAATTTAGTCGTACATAAAGATATTCAGGATCATTAAGCAACTTCCTTGCGATTCGCACAATATCGTCTCCATTTGTCACAGCATGAATAGAAGTTCACGCACGCACGCACGCACGCACGCACGCACTCACTCACTCACTCACTCACTCACTCACTCACTCACTCACTCACTCACTCACCTCACCCACTCACTCACTCACTCACTCACTCACTCACCTCACTCACTCACTCACTCACTCACTCACTCACTCACTCACTCACTCACTCACTCACTCACTCACTCACTCTGTCTCGATCCGTGGATTTGTTTGGGATCTGTCTCGTTATTGCATGTCTTCTTGATCTTCTTTGTCTTGTTATTTTTCTTGGCTAAGGTTTTGCAATTGCCGGTATTTTCAGTGGCCAGACTTCCTATCCTTCACAACTAAAGAAGACCAACACAGAAAAAAAAGAAAAACCAGAACGCGGCCCAATGTTTTCTACTTTCGTCTTGAACGGGCAACATTCCGACGTATATCCTATATGAATGCCACGATGACATTTGCCAGCGTTCTGACCCGACCACTTTTGCGGGAATGGAAATTGCTCGCAGGGTGCTCTGTGCCAGCCGTATATCCGGAGTATCCCTGCAGGACGGCAGCGACGGCTTCTACCGCTCTGCGCTCTCCAATGAAAAGGCTACAAGGCATGATGCAGTCTGAATGAACGTGAAATGCTTTGGCCTTGGAGGCCTCATGTCAACTGGCTTTTATTTAGATGTCGCGCATACTCGAAGATGTTTACAAAAGTACTAAAAAAAAGTAGCTAAAAAAGCACAAGCTCTTGAACCCCAACCACAACAAATTCGTTATGCAGAATTCGTAGCATGTTTCTGAAAGCATATACCCGGACGAGAAACTGCAGTTGTTTTTGCCTACTCAAACAATGAAGTATGGAGTCTGAGTGGGATGCAGCTATGATGGAAGCCGTCTACGTGTATGATACGAAGAATGCAGGTGCCTTGAGAAAAACGCACCCAGCTCTGAAACAATCTGGTGGTCGTACTGTGCAACTTGTCACCACTCTTAGAAAAGAGGTAAACAACGAACTTTGTTGTTTCCAATGTTTTGCAACCATCGAGAGACATAGTTCTTCAAGACCTATGAATATACCCGAGTCCCTTTTCTGCGTGGAGGTTATCAACTGGGGGGCCGTCATCAAAACAAATAAAGAATCAGGCAGAAGGACGTGGGAGTTGGGGGTGGGGCTCACTGCAGTCGCAGATATTTTTAGTGCAGAAGCGCCAGCGTGTCCGAGGTGGTGAGAAAGGTAAACAAAATCCCCCCCCCCCCCTTCCCCATCTGGATCTTCCAGTGCTCTTTCCCATACAATAGGAGGAAGCAATGCACTTCCTTTTTAAAACATCCCAGTGCTGGTCGCGCTGCCAGCTCCACTTAACGCTGCAGCAATTCTGCGATAACCTGCTTCCGTTAATTAGATATGTTCGAATGCCTTCCATGTCGACATAGCCGAGCCCGTTTACGACCGTTGTGGTGCACAAATGCTCGCTATGACAATATTTTGTTATAAGTTGCTAGCAAAACCTTCCACGAAGGAACCGAGAAGCTGTAGGACCAGCTCTTGGCACAAGACTATACCACACAGAGCAATAATTGCCAACAATCACATTGACAGTGGGATCTGTCGGATTCGCCGGGCTATCGCAAGCTTTCCACGTGCTGCGTTGCGTGCGGCACGCAGAAAATAAAACCAACGAATAAATTAAACGTCACTATAGTCTGTTCTGTTGTCACGAGAACAAGAATGAGGTAAACCATAAGCACCGCGTGCACAGGGCCACGTACCCCTCCGTGAGGAAGCACAAGGCACTCAAGGTAATCTTATCTCCTCTTGCTTGAAATTTGAACCAGCCCTAAGACAGCTGATAACGTTTCCCTGCGCATCGTACGGTCCCCGGCCAAATTCCGTGAAAGCCGCCGTAAGGCTTATATCTCTCGCGGTTTAATCGACTTTAGACCTTGAAGCGTCAGCATTGCAGTTGCTACCATTCGGTTTAATCGTACTGGCGTGGGCGACCGAATCTTCATTAGTACAAGAGCATTTATTGATTTCTCACGGATTTTTTGGAAGACCTTTAACTGTGGGCACTAAGCCAGAGTTCGGTTGTACTGTATTCGACACTACGGGCTCATCTCACCCGATGTTTCAAGATTGGCGACGCGACCAGAGGAACGCGCAGCCATGCAACTCGCCTTCATTTTTGCTGAGAGCTGCTGCTGGTCCCTCTGGGGGTCAGCGTTTCCAGGGGAAGTGTGGCGCCACATCTTCCAGCCGATGGACGAGTAGGTGAACGTCAGTGCCAGCATGGGGGTCAGGAAGGTCACCGTGAATATCACTGCCGTGTACACCTGCGGAAAAGAGAGAGTCAGTATGCGTGCAATATGTGTAGCACTGACTAAAGCCGCAAGGCAGCATACTGTGCTAAACCAATCTTCAGTAACTCGCAGATACCATATCACTCTCTGTGTCGGCAATGTAATGTCGCTATAGGGACGATATTCTAGAAGAAATGAAAGATGAAAGAAACAGTTAATAACTGTTTCCATTCGTGCTTTCATTCTAAACACTCTACACATTTGCTCTGCGGCGGCCGTTTAAAAAAAAAGTGTTTTATTTGACATCAAATTTCTGTATATCTAACCACATAAGCAATTTTTCTTGTGTATGTGTGTGTGTACCTAAATACATGCAATTACAACCCCGGCACCGCTCATTCACGTCGCGTACGTGTCCGATGATGATCGGGTGATGCAGAGCCTATACGAAACAGACAGCGGTATGCTCAAGGGAAACTGCCGGCGACTCATTCATTGGTCAGAGGTCTCCGATACCGGAAGTCAAGCCATGGAAGCCCGCAAGCCGGGATTTGGTAAGCTATACGTACCTACCCAATGAAATATATATATATATATATATATATGGCAACGGTGCCGACGGCCGATTTCTCCTCAGTGCGGCTACCGTGTAAGATATTGCTTGTTTTGCCGCCATGCCGGGACCAACGCGAGGCAGCAGCACGGATTGGCAAGCAAAAGCGTACTCTGACAGGTGTACACGGCAGCCCGGGATGTTAGGATTCCGAAGAGACTGCGCGCAGGTGTTTTCACGCGCTTTCATGAACCTGCACTCCAACTCACTTAATCGGGAGTGCTCAAAAGATAGTACGGCACGTTCCACGAGTGCAGTTGTAGCTTCATCATCGAAGAGGTCAGCGCTTTCATCGAGGCATCCGCCGTTCTCCTGTGTCTCTCGAATGCCTTCTCCAGCTCGCTGCTGTTTTCATGGTATAAGCATATGCTCCTTTATGGGAGAAGACCCCTGCGTGGATTAGAGAGTTGTGCTTCTGCCGCTTACAGCGAATATAGCAGCAACGCCAAACTTCAAAGCAAGGACCAGAAGTTATTCTTTAATAACACTAACTAAAAAGTGCTCCGGGATGCTTTGAGCAGTTGTGAAAGGCTGCACATTTTCAAATACGCGTACATCGTTTCAAACAGAGCACGTTTGCCGTTCGCAAAGAGCTAACAATTGAGAAGAGTAAAAAGAAGAAAAAAAAAACTGAACCACCCGTTATAATTGTGGAATGGGTGTACGCACGGAACCTATCGCTACGTTGACTTGCGCATATGGCATGACAAAAGCACAATAGAAGATCATTACAGTTCATCTGATAATAATTAAAAAATACCTGCAATAGAGAAGTGCTACTGGTGCTGTCGTTTATTAAATTCAAGAGCGGGGGTAGTTTATAGCACGTGCTGCGCTTTGGAACACGCTTGAATGGCAGACAAAACTGACACATATATCGAGATATGTTCTCGCTGGCTAATATTCAATAAAGGGTTCAATTAAAAAAAAATTTCCGACTTCAATACGAGGGACAAGCGTACTCATTATCTGTTAATCACTTTAGCGATGGGCAATTAAGAGCTGCATGTGCTTTCACTCCGGACGCAGTTTGCGAAATCCACAATATGCCCACAAGCCGTTTCGCACTGAGGGCTGCTCATGCCTGTGCGTTCGGTGCTGTTTGGCCGGCTGCAATCTACAACCACAGCGTTGGCGACTCGCGCTAAAGTGCGCTTTAAACAGAGCTTCATGCCCGAGTACTGTCCTCGATGCTCTGGAAGACCGACAATCAGTTTTCTTTATATGTTTTTCTCCTATTGAGGACGGCTTCAAGAGTGACACATAATTATATGCTTTAATATTACGCCAGAATTTATGATGCTGAATGAAATTCAGTTGACATATATGCAGCCACCCGAC
This sequence comes from Dermacentor albipictus, assembly GCF_038994185.2. Lineage (NCBI taxonomy): Eukaryota > Metazoa > Arthropoda > Arachnida > Ixodida > Ixodidae > Dermacentor > Dermacentor albipictus. The sequence goes on from NC_091821.1 coordinate 16,078,491, forward strand.
TCACGACAATGGCCACTCTGAACAAAGAGCAAAGCCGCCTTTAGCCTTTGTGTGAACGTATATATTTGGGTTGAGGAAAGATGGTAATTTCGGCTTCAAATGTGCGTATCGCATCTACTTTCGGCGTGATCACTGAGTATGGTTATTATGTATTCTCCTTCATATACACTGCGGCTATACTGTTAAAAGTGACACGTGATTTTAGAGCATGTGCTTTTGTTTTTCTTCCTCCGGCAAGTATGCGATATATATATTGGCGCGCTTTGCAGCGGGGGACTTGGGATTGGTGGCACAGGCGCATTTCTGCGCACCTGTGCAGTGCACTGAGCTAGCGCAAGCCGGAACTTGCTCCTGGAACGCCATTAAAGTGACAGCCGCTTGTACAGTATATTGCTTCATTGTACTGTGTACGTAATGCGCTGTGTAAGGATGAGCAATGTGAAACACGTCAACGGCGTTCAAACCGCCTTTGTTTGTTCGTGTTTCTTCTTTCAAATCACAATGGTGTCACGGGCCCCATTCTTCGACGCTAATAATACTCAGTAAAATATCAACAAAGGCGGTTTCACCTTGGCGGCGCGTTGTAATCATTGATCGAATTCCGGTTAACTGTTCCACCCTGTACCAGAAAGTCTATCGTAAAAACGGGCAAAGACCACACGTCAGAGAACAATACTGTCCCACGTATATTTAGCACCGACACTACATGCACTGCTTTGATTGATGCTGTTACTTGATCTTCATGACGGGTTGAGGAAGAACGCACTTATTTCTGAAGTCGATGGTCGTTCCAACTGGCTTCCGACGTCTGCGGTTGTGAACAGTTAAAAGGTGAGTTAGTTATTTGGTTCATCGGTTAGCCTCAAATATGCTCCACGGTCAAAAGCTCGCCTCAGTAACACAAATGCGAGGTAGCTCTTCTAACTACACCTGTGCTAGTAGTTGCTTTTTGTGACATCTGTCACGAATACAAGCGCCAGGTTTATTGAAGCGCTATTAGTGGATGCTTTAGCCAAAGCACATTTCCCGCATGATGCTTGCTATTGGGGGCAAGCTTCACCACTGGGAAAGGTGGCGCCACCGTCGCCATGACGTGGCATGAGGGATCGCGTGGACACAGCGGCCGCGTCGGCTGCTTAAAAAGCGCCGAAGCAAACTGAAAACGAAAGTTTAAAGCCCTACGTACGCTTCGGTTTTAATTAAGTGCTGAGGTTTCCCCGCCTTGGGTATCTGCTTGACAGCATTCGAAAGTTCTATAATAGGTAGTGGCTGCTTTTGGAGGCGTGCATCATGGTAGGCTGCTAAGCGACAGAAAGCTAAGCTAGTTGGTAAGAATTCATAATGCAAAAAAGGGTAAGGCATGCAGACACAGACAAAAAATAAGAGAAGTGAGAAGAGAAGGGAACTTCTCTTGTGTCCGTGTCCGCACGCCTTACCCCTTTTTTGCATTATGTAGGCTACTGCTCGGTGCCGCAGTGAGGACATACTCAACGGAGGCTGGTGTCAGCCTTATTCACACGTAGCCGCAGGACATGAGCTGCGTGAAGCTTGGCTCGCGAAACTTAGAACCGGCAAACAGCCATCGGCTGGAACTCGGCCATGCAGCAAGCACAGACGCGCGGAAGATTTCTGCTACGGCGTCGGGACTGCGATGTTCGGTGAGCAGCAGAAAACGCGCACTCAGACGCTCGCCCGCGCCTGCTACCCGACTAATGTCATGACGCTTTATTTGGTCTATGAACTTGTTGATGCTAGATTCTGGCAAATTCACTAGAATGGAAAGGGAGCGGTAAGAAGCACATTGAAAAAAAGGCATGACACATGGTCATGTTTCTGTTATGAATTAATGTACTGGATTGCGAAAAAAAAAAAAAAAGCAGCGGGATATCGCACGCTGAGAAGACCGATAAACATACAGTGCGACGCAACTTGAGAGATAACATTGAAACGTCCAAGAATTTGAGGTAGCAGTTCTGCGGAAACCCGCGAGGTGGAGAGAAGTAATAAATAAAGGAAAAATCACACATCCACCCGTCGTACCTATTGCTACAAAGGAAGCCCATACGGGTTCCTCGAAAGAAAAGCCTCATAGTTGAAGAAAAATTCGTCCTGGTCCGGGACTCGAACCCCGGACCACCGCCTTCCCGGGGAAGCCGCTCTACCATCTGAGCTAACCAGGCGGCTAGCAGATGGCAGGGCGAAGTCGAATTTGTCGACAACACGAAGCAAAGGCAAGTGTTTGACGTAGTAGTTCTGCGGAAACCCGCAAGGTGGAGAGAAGTAATTAATAAAGGGAAAATAAGACATCCACCCGTTCGTAGCAATAGCTACGATGGTAGAGCGGCTGCCCCGGAAAGACGGTAGTCCCGGGTTCGAGTCCCGGACCAGGGCGAATTTTTCTTCGACTATGAGGCTTTTCTTTCGAGGAATCCATATGGGTTTCCTTTGTAGCAATAGCTACGAACCGGTGGATGTCTGATTTTCCCTTTATTCCTCCAAGAATTTACAAGAAAAAAAAAGATTGAATCGTCGCGACGGCACATCACAGTCGCCATAGGCGTGGAAGTCTAACGAAATTATTTTTGAACAGCTCTGATAGCATCCACGCAACAATGCTTGCTTGTGTACTGTCAAATGATCATATTCTGCGGCCTATAAGGCTCACGGCACGGTTATGAAAACGCGCTCGCAGTGAAAACAAAACATTGTGCGCGGACATGCATGCAGACGCGCAGTCGGTCGCTGCAAAACCCGTGCAATCGCTGCGTTGAGGCTTCAGTCTGGTATGCTCCATTCGGTTACACAGACAGCCCATTACAAGAACATATTTCACATATTTTACTCTCAGTGGTTGCCTACCTCTCACGCAAGAAGCCGGTTCGGGACACTCCATCGCGGCGACCGCGGGCAGTGGCATTCACTGTACATATTCGGTAAAGAGATAGCGTCTGTAAACGACTCTAAGCTTTCAGTATGCCCAAGATTACTATTTTGGCAGTAACAACCTGCCCTCGTTTAGAGAGTACTTACAGAAATGTCCAGGATGGCTGCCGCGTGATGTTCTTATTGAGAGCCGTAAGCCAAACCTACGAGGGGCGCGCCACGTGATCCCTAATACTACGCAAGGGAGGCGCTTCCGACAGATGGCGACTCCGTAAGTCCTCGCCCCCAATATGTGCAGCCACGCAAGTGAAAGCATTGACGCGCACCTTCCCGGCATTGGCCTCCCAGTCCTCGGTGCAGTCGTAGTACGTTTCCTCGGCCCAGGTGAATTCTTTGGCGCGACCGTAGACAAGCTGCACACTGGACAGCAGGCCGGCCACCATCCAGATGGCCATAATTATATGCGGCCCACGACGCCGAGTCCACCGGAAGCTCAGCGGGTACATGATGGCGTAGTACCTGCGCCACATTTGAAGAAAAAAAAAAGAAGGAAAGAAATTGGAAGGTTAAGGCTGCCTCATCACGGTTGCATGCGTTGACGGTCCTATTAATTTACATGCTGTCAGCGAAGGATTACACTGCCTTGTGTTTGTGTCCGTTCTCGTTCATAACCACCGTAAATAGATTTAAGGACGAACACTTGAAGCATCTGAACTGTAGCTTTAGTATCGAACTACTCATAAGGAAACGCGTTTCGCCCATTGCTCCTACGCTGCAGATCATTTAAGCGTTCCTTTTATTACTTTTGTCAAGGAATCTTGGAGTAGCTTACTAAGCGATGATTACTGTGCTGTATTGGTGGGTGCATTTATATCACCTTCATAATCACATCTTGAGTTGGAGCTGGCCAAGCCTACAAATCTGTAGTGTTTTATTAATAATCATAATGAAAAAAAGCCATAATTATGCCTCACATGCCCTTTTGTTTGAGCGCATTTTTTGTCGCTGTTCCTGGCTTTCTTCACATATTACCCTTTCACGCGTTCGAATTTATTGCCATCAGCATAAAACGAATTAAAATTAAGTTATGGGGTTTTACGTGCCAAAACCACGGTCTGATTATGAGGCTAGCAGTAGTGGGTGGACGGTTGTTTTCGCGTTTCTCCCCCATCGAAATGCAGCTGCCGTGGCCGCGATCAGCATAAAATGAGACGCGAACAGAAAAATCTCAATCGTAACAGCTCTTCCTGAGAATGGTATATGTAATCATTCTGTACACCTGGTGTTTTAAGGGTGCTGCGGACCCACGGGTACATTTTAAAGGTTCAGTTAAGTCACGGTAGCCAATGAAAGTGAAGCTGGAGACGCGCAGCAAGGAAAGTTAGTTACACACGCGTTGTTCGCGTTTGAATTTATTTAGTTATCTGTTTATTTATTTGTTTATATGCTTATTTATTACTTATTGATATATTAGCTTTTTATTTACTTCTTTATTTATTTATTTCAAATATGCTCAATCGAAGTAGCTTAAGAGAGATAGCTCTACAATTCAAAAAGACATTCTAAAAGACATTACGTCATTGTACAGTTGTTATAGAAGCAACAAAATAAAAAAAACTTGAAATCATTATCTCCTACAAACAGCAAAGATTGCATCAGAGTGAACAAGAATAGTGCCTAGTAAGAAAGTAAAAGAACAACGAGTAAGCGATAGCAGTATGCACGGTGCATGAATATGTCGTAGGGGCAATCAATGTGCCCCGCGAGAACATGATACATAGAAGAATTAACAGAAAATGAATTGTCCTTTCACCATGAAAAGAACAAAACAAAAATTATAAGTAAAGTACACTGTTGGTGACAGATGCGACGGAAGTCGGCATGTCGTTCCAGTTGTTTTGTTGTGAGCGGCATGAAAAAATAGAAGTTCTTCGTGTTCTAGTGAATGCAGTCCACTTTCTTTTTGTGGTCAACACAAGGCGGTGTCCGTAAGAGGGAGTCGAGATGCGCTGATTGTGCAAAGGCATGAGATCGTAAACATCACGGAAAAGACAAAGACCGAAAAAAAACTTTCGGCGTAGTGGCAGAGAAGAAAATGATAAGCTATTTTCCATTAATATTGCAATGGCAGTGCGATTGTAATTAGAAAGTATAAAGCGAGTTGCGTTATTCTGGGCGAGTTCAAGGGCAGAATAAGGTTGGCTTAATTAGAGGTCTCAGAATTAAGCTGAATACTCTAATTTTCATCACATAAGTGTCTTAGAAGTGAGTATCTTTAGAGAAACAGGTGCTTTACAGAAGTTGCGCCGGAAATACCCTAATATTCGATGAGCATTACAGTTTTATCGAGTCAAAATGAGGTTTCCAAGTGGAGGTAGCAGTTATGAGAACTACTAAATAGATATATGAAAATATGGTTTCTAGTGAGGTATTGCTTAAAGGGCAAGACGGGGAATAAATGTTCTGACATGAAACGCGCATTGGTGACAATTAGTACAGGGGTAAGCACCATTCGCCAAGTTTTACGCAAATTTCAATTAAATCAAGTTTGATTCGTGGGGCCTGCTCATCGCTGAGGTCACGATCTCGCGGTAAAGAGCGCGGTCCCCTGCGTATTACTGTATTAATGAAGGAACCTGATTAGGCAAGTCATTAATATAAATTAGAAAACGTACCCGACCTCAAACACAAACCATGAAGAACGCCAGACGTCAGATGTTACCTCTGGCGGTGGTCAATCTTGGTTATTAATATATTAAAAGTGATCAGAAAAAAAGCACTCGATATACAGTAGTATACTATGGTACGAATTAAGTAGTGAGAGTTTATACGTTAATAATTCGTAACACGTAATGCCTTGAAAAATCGAGCGAAACGCAATCATACGAGAACCTTTGTCTGGTATAGCAGGCAGTGAATGCCTGAAAAGAAGTTGCGCTTCGCAGGAGAACGAATTCTCAAAGCCGTGATGTTCTGATGTGAAGGAAGCATTCAAGAAAGCTAAAAAGTCGTTGGTATATTACATGTGTCACCATTTTGCAGCGAATGTTAGTCAAGAAAATGAGCCTGTAGTGTAGAGATGAACGTCTGTTACCCGATTTATATGGCGGAAGCACCTCAACGGTTTTCCGTTGCTTGCGCCATTGTACAAGTATTGCTGAAACATTTTTGACAGAAAGATTGAAGAATACATCTTTTTTTTTAATTTTAAGTTGATGCTTTGAGCCTTACAGAATGATGTCAATTTCAATGAATCAATTATGCTGAGTTTACCAACAGGATCAATAACAACGAGCAACATAAGACAGAAATCGGGACTTGAGGCATCAGAAATTTCAATTTCTGAAATTGAAGAAAACAAAAATGCTAGTAAAAACGGTGTTAAGAAAAAAAATATTATGGCAAAATTGGCTCTCTAGATTTGTCACAGAGAGACCTATCAGATTTATCTATCATGTCAACTGTAGACAACAACATTTTAAGCTTATTCAAAAACATAATAGGTAATGTGCCATGGAAAGCCATTCTTTAGCAGCACAATGTGCGTTATTGTATTCTGTCGCCACAAAAAAAAACACAAAAAACTTACGTATCCCAGTGAAAATCCGTGTTTCGCGATTGAGCCAGGCGAAATAAGCGCGTTTTATATCAAAGGTGGGCGAGAGTTCCATAATAGCATAGTATTATTTCAAGTATACCTCGCAGGTAATGTATGTGTCATTTGGCTCGTTAATTGTCAAGCAAAACAAATTAAAATTTTCCTAGAGGTAATGCTCATCAAAGTCGGTCAGACGTAAATCCATATATGTTGAAAGCTGCTCACTGAGAATATTAAATTTAGCTCTGCTATAATCGCCAATGAGTTTTGATGTTGATGGGCAGCGTGGGCTTCTGAAAAGGTCGACATCGAAATGGTGCTTTGACCGGGTAGTAATGCGATACTAGACAGGAATTCAAGGTGAGTCGATAGTATTGTATTTAGTGTATTAGCCTACGAATACATGCGAAATTGCCGTGCGACTGGCCTCTGGAGGCACTTTGCATGTATTCGCGGGATTCTTTCACGTTAGAAAAAAAAAAACTTTTATGTTGCACCTATTCAGCAGCAGAAGGTTGTGCGGGAGTTCCTCATGCTGCTCTGCAATTTTCTCATTGACACACTTCATCTAACTATAAGAATTGAGAAGTTGATTAATATATTATTCAGAATAACTACATAATTAGGCGGAATGCAAAAAATAATATCCGTAGCTCCAAGCAACGGCAAAGAGCTTTACCTTTGTTCGGTCCAGCTACTGGCACTTCAATATTTTCGAAGTTTTGCTCAAGTTACATGAAACAACCTTTTAAAGCTTATTTCCTTGTAAAGACGCTTTCTGTAGAGGCGCCCGACTGTAATTAACAAACAAGGATAGCGACATACAATGCTGTTGAGGACTTCATGAAACTTGTCGACATCATAATGAAGCGTTCAGAGGATGGTAGGAGGCGCCTGATATGACCGAATGTTACTCAAAAGATGCATTACCACACGGTTTCCAAATTAGAGGCAATGTCTACGAAGAAAAATGGCATAGCCTTAAGTATCCGCTGTCAGAGTTGTACCCCTGTGCCTGCTATCCCAGTCGCAACGATAGACGTCATTTGATTGTCGTGTTTTGATCTTGAAAAATTTGTCTATCGCCTACGTTCTCACTCAGAAGTGTTTCGGTTAAAAATATTAGGTCTGCGTCACTTGAAGATTTGAGTAATTTAAGATGGTTTCGCTCGTTGAGACGCTTCCATTAGCAAAAAATGGTCGATACTGAATGAACACCCCAAACACTCGAAATTTGCTATAATTGCGCAACATTAGACTGGGAATGCGAGGACTATGTCACTTCCATGTCACTGCTGTCTATTGTGAGTCAACTCATTAACTAACGCTTTTGTATTGTTCATATACTGTACAAAGCCTTCAAGTAGGTAATTCTTGGACTCGACCGGTGCAACTATTTCATTCATTGCAACGATTTTAGTTTCCAGCTATTGAGGCGCCGTTTTATTGTGACACTCTGCCTTTAGTAAGATTGGCTTGTGCTTGCATAAAGCGCACCGACTCTCGTCTAAGGTCTCGCAAATGTTGCAGTATTCCTGTGTTGTAATCAGACTCGGCAGAGGGGGTAGGTTTGTCATCGGCACTATTCATATAATAATCGCTATTAAAGCGAAGTTTTCTTGGAAAACCCTCCCCAACATTCCTGACCGTGGATGCTGGGTACTGCTTCAGCCTTGCCGAATAGGTCCTCCCTAAAACAAAATCGTAATTGAATGACGGGCTCAATGGTAGGATCCAACTCCGGTCCCCCTACACAGTAGCCCGTTGCTCCAGCCATTAGGCCACAATCGCAAGTATGATTCTACCGTGCCAACGCCAGCCAGCTCTCTGAGATGATCGCCGCATGTGTCACATTGCGTATAGCACGGGGGCACGAGAGCACGTGCGCATGCGCGCCAGCATCCTCTGCGCCAAAGCCGCATGAATGAAATCGGCAAACTTATAGCGTTTGATTAACCGCTTAACCAAATCTTCGCTTAATATCGATTCCAAGATAGGCCTTACACGTGCATCATTTTTTTAATGTGTAATTTATACCGACAGTGGACTTCCTGAATTTTTCTCGTCTATATATACATAGACGCCGTTTAGTACGGATTGTCGTTATCTTAACAAATGGCTTTGTGAACGTTAATTCATTGTGTATTTTTATTAATTCTTGCGTATTCTCGCTTCTGTAGGTCTGAATAGGCCTACAGCATTTGTAAATAAATGAATTGAATAAATTACGATGACGATAGTGACAGTGATAAAAATGACGACGACATTCGTGATGGCAGAGACGATCATGAAGGCATACGAATATTGCACAAACTGATCGTGGAGGCAGGCCAGAAAATGGAGCGTTTGTAAGAAACCGAAGATAAATGCCAGCGCAGAGGAAACACGCCATAATTGAAGAAAAGGATTGCACGCGACGTGTCTTCGATCACTGCGCGTACACAATGGTATTATCCCTAACCACTCGCGCGACGGCCCGCCTTTCATGTCACACCGTTCGTCGCTCTCTTTCTCGGGAGAAAAGGGGCGCAGCGCGACATGCTGATCGCTGCCTGGCCCGCGAATGCCGTCGAACCTCACGTAGATTTCGCATGATTATTTCCATGAAGAGCTCACGCTGTTTCGTCACAGCCCATTTCATACCGCTCGGTGCCCACACTTTTCGCGAAACTCAGTGCACTGCGAACTATTTCGAAAATCCATTGATGGGTCCCAAACCTCGAAATATCGAGGTGGTAAATGGAGGGTGATTGGCTGCCCATTACATTGCAGAGTGTCGGTATTGATTAGCGTGAAGCGCGTTCTGCAGGCGGCTGGAAATTCACCGGTTGCGCTTCAGGGGCGTCCCTCGGCGAGCGCACTCAAGGGCAGCGCAGGCGCGAAGGACACTGAGGCAAGGGGGACGCAGAAAAAAAGGTTGTGAGGCACGCCGTAGTGGAGGACTCCGCAAATTTCGACCACCTGGGGTTCTTTAACGTGCACCTAAATCTAAGTACACGGGTGTTTTCGCATTTCGCCCCCATCGAAATGTGGCCGCCATGGCCGGGATGGGGGACGAAGAAAACATTTACACGACGTTTAGTAGCGCTTCCGATTTCTTGCGGGGAGCTAAAACTCATGCTGTGACAGCAAGCTGGCTTCGAGTCGATCGGTGACACAACTCAGACATCGGTCATGGTATGGCCTTTGCACGACGCCAACTGTTTTGGAAAAGAAGCGAATACGCCTGCACCATGCAGGGTGTTACAAAACTGTAATTGATGCTGCCCCGATTATTACTGTTGTAGTACACATTTTGCTCATTATTGTTCCTTTCTTCTATATTTTTTTTATTGCTCCCCTTCCCCGCCTTCATCTTTCAGCAGATAAAATGCACTGGTGAAAGCGCAAGCAATTGAGTCAGGAGCTCGACGTCTGGTCGAGCAGCATGTTACAAAAGGTTAAAAATCAGGGTCGCTGGCCAAGGCAAAACTATTATTGACGTTTGGGAACCCATATGGGGTTAGCTGCTCCGAATGCGACAGAGGCAGCGTCATGGTCAGTTCATATGCCTTGTGCGTGACGAAGAGAACAAAGATAAACTCGTGGCATGGTGCCACCCGTCCGGTTGATAATGTTCATTGTCGCCTGTATTAGCATAGCGATTAGGTCGGAGGGGAGACCTCGTCACGTTCTTCTCTTTCGCAACGATTGCACGTGTTGTTCCAATGGATGGCCTGAATGGGATTGTGCTCCGCGAGTGCGTTGGGCACATGACGACCCTTTTCGACATCGTGTTTGTGCTCTTGCCTAAGTCGTCTTGCGAAATTCCCGGTTTGTCCAATGTAACAGAAGTCGCCGTCCTTGCAGGGTATTCTATGAACAGCTCCCGAGAATTTGTTTACTCTTAGGCGGTGATTTACATTCGCAATTTTGTTGCGGGGCTCGTTCGTTGGCACACACAAGTCATACTTAGGATCCTTCGTTATTAGATTTCTTTTTATTCGGGGGTGATAATTGGGTGCCATGTTTTTTAAACTGGAAATCCTGGGACAAATGGAGTTTGCGTTGTGTGGCAGTTTGAAGTTCTTGCGGTAAGTTCACAGGTGATGGTCTTTTGGACATAACAGCTCTATTTAAATAAGCAAAATCACTGACAGGAGTGTGTAATAAAAAGAGAGCTGCTCGCAAATCATGTGATGAACTGTGCAAGTATGCAAGTAATGTGACGATCTATACAAGTCCTTGTTGGCATGCAGACATTATTGTTACTTGAAACACGCACACATGCACACGCATACGTGATCAAAAAACATTTAGTGACATGCTATGGATCTCTGCTTTAGTTTGCTCCTTGCGCTTGTTTTTTATGAAGGAAAAAATTACCAATAGTAGTGCACATGGCTACATTGGAAATGGCGTGATTCTACTTCTTATCTTATATGCTCTTGTTGATCTACATTATCATCTATTAAGCAGGCTTCTATAGTTCCGCACACCCTTCTGTCAATCTAGATGGCGTCAATACGCTTGGAGGCCAAAAAGTGCTCAGCTCTAGTGAAGCGAGAGGACTTGTGTCGAATTTTGGCAGCTGAATGCAGAGTTGAAGCGAAAACAAAAACAATAAAAACTCACGAATTTCAGGTTTTATCAGGTTTCTGGGCAGCTCACGTTCTCGTTCTTCTTCTCCATCAATATAGCTGGTACCCACTGCAGCGATTGGCCAAGATTCAGGCGGTTTTACGAGTTTTTTCAATAAGGGTTTAAAGATGAAACCTATGGTATTAGAGCATGTGCGCGAGAGCGAAAATTTGGAAGACGCTTAAGTTTCGCCTATAAGAGTGGAACGCGATAGCGTTAAAGACGCTTGCTTCTTTTCATGCTTCCAGGCAACTGCAGCTTATGTAAATGTAACGTTTACCGGGAAACGCTGGCTGCGAACACTATGCACGAAAGCGAGCTTCCTGGTAGAAACGCGGCCTATTGTGTGTGTCGATCTCCTGTCGTTGTTTCGCACATTTAATATTTCAGTCTGAGAGGACCTAACATAAAAGACAATCCAGTTGTGGTGTTTTTTTTTTCATTACATTTGTTTGTGGGCTGCCGTTCTCAGAATTCCAAGGAATAACTATGTAAAGAATTAAAGACGAGGTATGAGCAACTTTGGTGGTAGAGAAGTGGTTGGGTATGCGTGGTTCGGAATTTGGTTGTAAACTATTTTTGCCGATGCGACGTCGGAAGCCACTCGCAGGGCACCGGATTTTCTGCGACACGGGCTCTTTAACGCTGTCGCGTTCAAATAACGTAGAAATGAGGAGAAGGTGTCTCACGTCCTTTGACGGCGCTCCGCCGTCTTCTTCGAATGGTTAGTATAGTTGCCTAATTATTTATTTTTCTTACTAGCAGACTGTTACAAGCACTCTCAACTGTACCATTCAGACACATACTTTGCTGATAAGCTTATGATGAAACGCGTTAAATTTTGCGTTTCCTTATCAGCACAGCATCCGCGATATTTCGTGGACAACGCTTTTATATCTTCAAGGGGCTGACAATTCAAGAATGGTATTGTGCTGGGCTGGTTACTGCTGCCAATAATAATAATAATAATAATAATAATAATAATAATAATAATAATAATAATAATAATAATAATAATAATAATAACGAAACAGAGAAAGAAAGACCAATAAAAACAACAACCACGAAGTGAGCACTGAAACACTCAAAAAGAATAGCAAAGATAAATAGCATCAAGAAAGAGGACGCTTATTTTGCAAGTTTATGCTTCAGAGATCACCGAGGTCACATTAACCGGGATATCCCACCGGCACTCTTAGGAAAAGTTACACCCTTTGGGGTGTATCTCTGCCACGCAACAATAATCGTCATCTGTTTTGCTTGCGTTTCCTTTCTTGAAAACGCCGCGCCCGCTACATTACTGTCGGGAATGCTATGTCACGCTGATAACGCGCATGCGATTCATTACTGGAAAGTACCGGGTTCGCCGCGTGAAAGAACGGAAATGCGGACAAGACAGACGACGATTATTGTTGTGTGGCAAAAGGGTGTAATTTTGCTTAAGAGTGGGGTTCAGGAGCCCCGGTAGACCCACACGATGGCGTCCCGAAAACATAGATAGACATCCTGAGCCACTACAGCTTGGGTAGGAGGACCTACCCAGCCCCGTATCCCAAGCTGACTAGAGAAGAGCTCGTGATCTTCCGCAAACTACAGACCGGCACATTCCCGCACATCTCCCTGCTGCATGCCATGCATCCTGCGAGCTACACTTGCAAGTGCGCCTTCTGTTCTGCGCCGAATACCCTCTACCACATGCTATGGGAGTGTGGGCACAACCCAGCGATGCCACACGTAACCGGACCAACCGTCGAGCAGTGAGAGGCCCAGCTGAGAAGCCCGAGCCCTGAAAAACAGCATTGTCTGGTGAGCAGGACCAAGCGATCGGCTTAGACCCACAGTATCCTGGCCCACCTGGGAGGACTTCATCGTCAGGTCATTTTTGCAAATAAAGTTCATTCCTCCTCCTCTTTTCACTTCCGAACACTCCACCCACATCGACAGTGTTCGTGGAGCCGCAGCGTCTAATATGAGCGAAGTAAATTCTGAAGAAGAAAGCAGAACCACTTTGGAAACGAAGTTCTTCGACAAAATATCCGAGGACACCTAAGCACATCTTATGAGTTGTGAATGCGAAAGCATAATTCTCCAATTGAAAGCCGCGGAGTTCTCCTTCCAGATTTGCGCTGCGAATAATTCTCTCGAGTTTTGCTGCGGGGTAGGTTAAGGACTTTTGCGACTAAATTATTTCGGTTTCCCTTTCTGTGCAGTTTTTACGTTAGCATGTTGGCTGTACACTGAAATGTTTCGGACGATATTGCCGAGAAATCAAGGACGCCGCGTGCCACCGACCGAGGAAGCAGCAGGGGTCACCACTGCAGGCAGGCGCGCGCAGCAGTGGCGGCGGTATGAGAGAGACACGGACCCGCGCGCCGGCTTCCGAGAGCGAGACGGCGGCGCTCGCACACCACCAAAAACTAAAGCCCCTCTTCGTAAAGTCTCCTCCTCCGCCTTCACTCCTCCTCATTTCACCTCTCTTTCACGCTCCCTCCTCGACCGGGGCGCCGCCTAGATTGCTCGAGCGTAGCAGCGGCGCCAACAAGAGCTCCTCGCCACTCTGTAGACGCTTCTCGAGCAAAAATGGCGCTGATGCACGGCGCGAGGGCCCACGTGATGCTATTAGGCCAATAGCGACGCGGCGTCGGCTTCGGCTAGAGCGCGCGAGGAGGAGGCGGCATTCTTCAAAGTGTGGCACTACTTTACGAAGATTAAGGGGCTTTACCAAAAACCCGTCTCGCCCCTTGGCGTCGCGTCGCGGCGCATCTGCTCCGTTCAGGCGCGCTGGTGACGTGGCGTTGCGGCGATGCTGTTCCCCCTGACGCAAGACAGCTGGTGTTCCGATTCGCCCGCTCTGCACGAGGGGCGCTCAGTTTTTGATGCTTTCGCATAAAAAAAAAACGCCGCTTTGATAGCTGTGAAAGTGGTAGGCGAGGATATGCATATAGGTGGGTAGCTGCAAAGCGGCAATGAGCAGCGCCGAACAAAGCGGCGAACGCGAGTTTGATTTGAACGATTTACGAAATATAGCGCCACAAAACAATACTGGTGCTATGAAGTGTCACTGCAGGGGAACGCTGAGGATAAATTGCGACCGTGTGACGCTTCTTTTAACTTGCACCTAAATTGAAGTAAACGAATGCTGGAATAGCTTAAAAATGAAGAGCACGCACATGTTACAAGCGTCAATAGAGCATAAAAAAGACAATGGGTAAACAACGCGTTAAAATATTGTCCCATAAATGTCGCAGTAAGCCGACAGACAAAAAAAAGCATAGTAAATCTCCTATATAGGGCATTTGAGAACACATCAAAATCGAATATGATTGAAGGAAAAAACCAATCACAAAACACAGAGGACAAGAGGAGGGTTCACACCACAACGACCAGTCGTTGTGGTGTGAACCTCTCCTCTTCTCCTTTCTGCTTTGTGACTGGTTTTTTTCCTTCAACTATGTACCAACTGGACCGAATTTCAACCCATCTCGAATATGATGGCCGTGAAGCGAAAAACAATAAAACATTTGACCGTTATCATTTCATTTAGAACGATAAAATTGCACTCAGGCAACATAAAAAAATCAAAATATTCCTGTCAATTCCTGAACTAGACAAACAAACGCATGCGCACAAACAAAAATTCCAGCCGTAAGGAACATATTTCGTAATGCTCTTTGTCCGCACAGAGCAAAGCGCTTTCTTCGGTAGGGTTCCAACGTATTTTAATTTTAATTTTCTTCCTTCTTTTTATGGCAGGTGGATTCCTACGCTCATAAGGCACCGCGTTGTGCAAGAAACCGTCCGCCTTATATTTTTCAACCGACGCTATAGGATGCTCCAGTCAAGGCGCAAGGAACCAATTCGCTGCATCTGAGTTATGTTTACGAGCGAAAAGCAAACGCGGCTGTTAGTTCCACTAAAAACGAAAGAAACCGGCATACTTCTCTTACACATTGGTTTCCTTAATTTAGGTATTAATTGAAGGTGTTGACAGGAACCTTTATCTAGGGTCCAGCTCCGACGCCGCCTATTCAAATACATGTAAAACGCCGAAACGCTTTCGCCAGATAACCACTCCATGGGCCGATTTTAATTAAATTTGTTGTTTTTTAGTGAGAGAGCCAAATTCTAGTGACTGTTCGAAGTGAAATTTCACTTCAGTGCATGAATTTCTTCAATGGAATTTTCCAAAACTGGTGACTTTTAGAAAACTCCGGTTCTGTAAACTGCATTCATTAGAAAATGCAATGCGGAATTGTTAAATTGTTTACAGGGGTTTCGCAGTTCTGCTCACAAATTAGTGGTCATTTTGAGAGCCATGTATATTATAACGATGTTGTCCGCTTTAGATCTACTATATTGGGTGCCATTGACAGAATTGTGATATCGTTTTTAATTGCCGAGTTACAGGCTTGTGAACCTCGTTGTTTCGTTTTCTCAAAATTTTCGACTTCTGGCAATTTTACTTAAACTGATTGACGACCTCAATCAAAATTTCGCAACCAACAGTCAGTATATTTTATCCCCTTTTTCTTTCAAATGCAACAAACCGCATCAAACTTGCTGCAGTGGGTAGCAAGAAAAACGATTTCTCCTTTCCAATCTATTTAGATAGGAGGCCTGGAGCCAAAACTTTCTCTTAAGAGGAACATTGAGCTCAGGGGCTGCTACCAAATACATGGGAATGGAGAAATCGTTTCTCTCCACAACTACTACGCCGCATTTGATGATGTTTGTTGCATTTCAAAGAAAACGCGAAAAGCTAGTGAATGTTGGAAGCCAAATACTAAGTTAGGCCATAAATTTTTAATAAATATAAGTGAAAATTACAAATTAAAAAAAGTATCAAGTTTACAACTGCGTCACTTCACAATTGAAAACGATATAAAAGTTTTGCCAACTTTCTCTCATAGTACATCTAAAGCGGACAAAATTGATGTAGTATACATAGCTCTCAAATACGCAACTAATACGTGAGTAGGACTTCTTTTCTTGTGTGGAGAGTTACGGATTTGCAAACATAGCAATCTTTTGTTCAACTTCATAATTTATGCCGATTCTTGCACAAAAAGAAGCAACTGTGGGGCTCAAATCGAAATTCCGCTTCCTACAGTAACTAAAATTTAGCTTTCTCTCTAAATTGAAAAATTTTCATTCAAATCGCTCAAGAGGTTGCCCCATGAAAGAATTTCTGCGTTTTACGCGCATTTGAATCGGCGGTGTTGGAGTTGGCCGCGAGTTGAAACTTTCTCTTATAAGATGTTTTCTCGCCGCTCCTTTCATCATTTCCCTGTACGCATCTTTTCGTGCTGCTGCCCCACCTTATGCTTGGATTTTTCGAAGCTAACGTGTCCGTTCCCGAGCTGCTACTATTTGTCGACTGACCGAGTCTTTTTCGGTTTGGTCAGGCGACAGGAAGGCTCAGGCTCTCCGTCGTCCAGTCAAACGGCGAGCGCCCTCTTTTTTCTTGCCATAACAATTATATGGACATTTCAGGTGCATTTCCGCATCGCCGTCGCCGTGATGTTCCATATAAAGTCCAAGGGCGATAACACCATCGCCGCGCGCCTTACGCTGTATGAGCGAATGAAAGCGTGCCAGGAGAGTCGACGATCGCGGCTCAATCTTGCCCGCGGGAGAGTAGCGAAGCGGGAAGCAAGCGCGCCGTCTTCCGTCGCGTGCGAGGCAACCAACATTCCAAGGCACCAGGTGGAGTGGGGGAGGGCGCCGTTCTACTCCGGCTTCAACTGCGCATATGGCGGTTGCGCGCAGTCGCGCGGCCATATCTTGAGAACGATCTGCGTTAGGGGCAGAGTATAGGCGCGTCAACGGCTCGTAGCATTGTGCGTGCTGTGCTCTCGCCGCTGCTTGCGTTGAAGCGATACACAGCAGGAAGGTCACTTCGATCGCTGCCGCGTTTCCTCACGCCAGCGTTTCGACATCGAGTGTCCGTGGTCATCGAGTGGGATGTGTTCATGTTTGCTGTGCGGCGCTGACGCCATGCTTGTTAATTTAGTTAGCAAGCGAATGTTTACAAGCTCATACGGCCGATAAAAGTACTATCCATACTTCGTGTGGCTTTCTGCTAGTTTGCTATCGCAATCGATGCTTCGCCTTTCGGGCGAAACTGCATCCTCTTTTTCTGGGGCACCAAACTGCACGGACAATGTGAGCTGGCGCGAAGCTTTCTCTGCCTATACTATCCCAGGTTTCGCGTTATTCGGTGATGTTTCGCGGAATAAAGCAGCGTACGCTGCGTAGAATTGAGCCGAACCATAGAGCACCACAGAGAGCCATAAGCGTTAGATCGCAGCACAGATATGTACATATATTCTGTGCTCACAGGAATATAAGCGCACAGGCCTCCTAATGAAAAAGCGCATGATATTATATTTACTTCTTCAATTTTAACAAATATCCAATATTTGACCTATTTGATTCTTGTGCAGCTGCAGGTTAATGCCACTGGACGCCCCTGCTTATGCAGCACGTAATTTTTACCGACAGCGTAGAACCGGTGAGTTAACATGTAGTATGTGTCATCAAAAAATAAATCACGACGTCGAACCTGCACATAAAGTTTTGACTCATATAATTTATCTGGGGAGCTCGCCGACCTCCTTATGAAATAGCGTCTAATATGCAGCGCCTTCCTTGATTTCTTTTTCTGCTATGTGGGCCACCCGTTCTTCGCCTATTGAGTATGTACCATTGGGTAGGGGCCCATTCTGGATCAAACCTCCAGTCTCGGCATATGTCAGTGCAACAGAATGAGTACAGAATTCTGAAATATATTTAGATATGTGTCGTACTTCTCTGTCCGTGCACCTTTGACCACCATTATTGCGTCGACTAGGATCACACGTCGCCTTCCATCCTCGGGGCATGGCCACGTACACGTGTCAGTGTGCATCCGTTTGATTGGGTGTTTGTATTTCGGCATAGCTTGTGAACGCTGCAGTGTACAAACATAAAACATTGCATTAAATTAGACCTCGCACAGGATGAAAATGAACAGAGTCGCACGCATCGCATTTAAATGGGTGGCATTTAATTAGGCGCTTAAGCTCACCTTCGCGTCAGGAAGGTTCCAATGTGCGCTTTGAATTTGCATTTCATTGCTATAGCAATAGACGTATACGCTCTTCGCACGTTCGCACCGGCCGTCGCAGTTGCAGCGATGCCGCCGCTATCGAAAGTGCACTGAGGGGGCTCGTCGAGTGGAGGATAAGAGGGTCTCCTGAGACGCGAGAGAGGCGCAGTGCGTTTGCCTACAAAAGAAAAAAAAAGAGAAAAACGTACCGAGAATGCCAAGTGGCCATACACTCACATTCCGCTCAAACGCAGAATGTGAGCGTTCATGCTAACAATGCTCATGCTAACAAGCGTTCCACTTGTTTGCGTGAGCGTTGTGCGCACGAACGATGGCGCTCCTGCGCTGGAGCCGTGTACGCGCCCACACTGTGGTGCGTACAATGGTCCGAGCGGAACGAACTTCAACCTACGAACGCTGACAGTTTTTCCTTCACTCTGATCTCTCGCATCATTCGAGTACGACATCTGCAACGCCGGTGGCGGCGCTCCCAATTTACACCAACGTTGTGAGACGCCTGGTAGCTACCAGGGTGCTGTTTCTGCTGCACTGTAGGCATGGTGTGTAGCGCCAACATCTGGCCCACGCGTATAATTAAACGAACATCGTACGAGGAGCACAAAGGCAGCGCTAAAGCTTTCTATTGTCTTAAACGTTTGTTTGCCCATTCGGACAAAACTGCCCAATATCTTTATTTCTTCCAATTCACATCGATAACGTACGCCAACCAGTTGTCCACACTGTCTAATCGGCTAGCACTCTCAACACCTCGCCAAAGGTTCATTTCACCGCATGCCTGCAACTTGATGATGGCTAACGCGAGAACTGGCCGTTAATATACGAATTTAGCGCGAATGAAGAAAACATGGCCAAGTTTTCGCTAGCAACCAAGTATAACAAAAAAGGCAGAATTTATATCCGTTTTCATAGTCTCACGCGCACTTCTCATTCGAATTCAGAGGGAATTCGACAAGCCGAGTCTACTGGAGAGCCTAATCAGCAGCCAAAGGGCCTCCCTAGTTGAATCGGCATTTGGGCATTAATACATTTCACGGGCACGGAATGAGCAAGCGAAGCGCAGCATGCGATTCACTTGTTCATTGTGCAATATTTGGTAATTACTTCATGCGCCTTAAACGAGTTGCTTTAGATCAGATCCACCCGTGCCAGTGAATTCGCGGACCTCGACAAGGCCGAAAATTATAATTAGAAAAAGGCTGTCGGACCTCACTAAATGCGCCTTTTTAACTTTCTTTTTTATTAATCATCTCACCTGTGCAATCAGATCTCCAATAAAAAATAAACGTCATTCTTGCGTGTTCTTTCTTTCTTCTTGGATGGAATTTATTCTCTTGCACTTGCTTTGCGTGTGATCTCAGAACTCCACGACTGCTCATCTTCTGTACTTCTCAAGCAATGACCGCACGTCTTAATCTAAAAAAGAAGAAATAATAAAGAAAAAGAAACGGAAAGGAAGGTAAAGAAAACCGCGGCGCCTCTAACACGAAACAAATGGGCCAGAAGCGCTGCAACATGGAATGCCAGCAGTCGTGCATTATCGAAGACCTGGTGAGAAAAGGCACACGCTGCGACGTCGCCTGGTCGACGTACTAATGTGCAGACGGCTACCTCGGGCTGTCAGCGGGAAGCGGACGAATGTTTGTGGCACTGACTGCGGCCGTCGCTTGACAGCTGCCCGCGCGGCGCCTCTTCGATCGAGCGCCGCGCCCGGCAGAACTGCACTGAGAGAGCTCCTGTTGACGCGCCGCTTTCTGGCCCGCGCGTCTGCGCGCGTCATTCGTCCACGGGGAGCGTGTTGGATACATAGACTACTGCACAGCGAGGTCGACCTGCCGAGGGGCAGTGTTGTGCTTGTGTAGTTTCGAAGACTGATTCGCAAAGCGCCACTATAGTCGTGCAGTCGCCGAACTCTGTTCGAGCAGTTGTGCTGGCAAAGTCGCGCGCACACGTCCAAGCGCTTTTCACAAGCTGTATTGTGATGCAAGAATGATTGCGTCTTTTGCAACTATGCAGCATAATATATATCTATATTTGAACGAGAAGAAAGGAAACCGTGGGGCCAGATTTTTATTAGTCTGGTGTGGCTGTTTTAGTTTCTAGGCGAGGCGGACATAATAATAAAGTGAAATTCAGAATACTAATTAGCAACATTTTATTAATTATGTTTCTTCATGTGTGCCTCAGGGGCAGTAGCTTACATGGCGAAATCGAAGGCAGTCAAATTTTAATGTCGCATTTTAATGCACGCTCCTTTTTAAAGAAGATCTTGAAAGACGCAGCTGATTCGAGATATTCATCATTTCATTTTAACGATAAATCCAGCCAAAATAGAAAAACAAGGGGCCGCGAGAGCGCATCGAAGGCGGTCTCGCCATCATAGGTCAGACCGAAACGCCCCGACTAGCGCGAGGCAGTTGGAGACCGAAGGTCTCGGTCACTTGCGGCATCTACTGACAGGGCACGCTTTGCTTGCTGTATCAGCTGTGTTTCATCAAAATGATTACGGGCAAACCCTTCTTTCGCATCATTGTTCTTTTTTCCCGAGGACACCGTCGATAGTTCAGTAGCGTGGGATATGTGTTGCAGCTATCCACGCCCGGATCCAATGCCGTCGGGTGGTTAAGGTTGTGCAATAAAGGAAATACATTAAAAATAAATGGGAAGAGGTATAGCTCAAGGCGCGGATTGCTGTTAGCGGTTGTATATGGAAGTCCTGTCCGATTCTCGCTGAAAATTCCCACTATTTTTGTGAATCTTTACACCTTGATGCAGTCTGAGCAGACTTCCCCCACTCAACTAGTGCTCAGTTTATTTCACTGTTGAGTGCCTTTTTGGTGCGCAATAACTGAAATCTCGGACTTTTTTGTTTCAATACCACGAAGTAATTATGGGCCATGCCGTAGTGTGGTCTCCGGATTAATTTTTATCACCTGCGGTTCTTTTACGTGCACCCCCAATGCATGGTACATGGCAGTTTTTGCAGTTAGCCCCCCTCTATATGCGCCCGCCGCCATCGGAATTCCAACCCTCGACCTCGTTGTAGGAGCGCAACGCCACAGCTGCTAAGCCACAGCTAGCAGTGGGTCCGTGTGTTTTGTGTGCTGATTTGAATTCTTTCATATCAACTTTTGTGGTGTAGGAGTGTCCACCCTTTGCCGCAAAGAACTAAACTCGGTCTTGACAACAGCACGCATCTACCTTTGCCGGTGCTTCTCCGCTCTTAAATATAGCGTGTCGCTTCTAACTTCCGTAACATTTGAAGAAAATATGTTGAAAAGTTGGTAAGACTTTAGCTTTGTACTACATATCCAAGCATACGACTAAGGGAATTTCAGATTGCGAAAACTGCAGCGAGAAGGCCTTCCGTCGGCAGTGGAACTGCATCGGCGGTGCAGTGCTAATTAGCGCTTCTATTCACCCGTGAGTTTGTTGACATCGTTGACTGGTGTCCGCATTTCCATTAAGAAATTCGCAATTACTCATCTTGAGGCGAATTTGAAGACACTTATTCGATGATTTAACGGGTGGAGAAAACGAAGCGGCTACTTAATATCGTTTCCACGTTGTATGAATGGGCGTCATTATGCTTGTCTGCGGGACACCCCTGTCACGTATATGCGGACTATGTTCTCCCAAATTGCAGTGATATCGTGCCCATGTCCTCTCTCATAGATCTAGGCGCGGCCCTGTGGGGCAGCTGTCATGCTGAAGTAGCGGTCTGGCAACCTAACCAACGGGAAATCACAGCCGCGAACTTGGCCATCCTTCCTACAAAGTACTGTCATATGACACGGCATCCCGAGCGTACTTTCAGAAGCGCCCGCTATAGGTTGCCATCAGTGGCGCCTCCGTTGGCTGTGCACAACTCGCGTTGTTTATGTGCCAACATTTTTCAAGCTAAAATATATTTAACTTCATTTTCAGCACCCATGGAAGCCATTTCAGCCGAAAAAATGAATGCTGAATGAAGGCACGGTAAGTGGATCTGGGCAGTGTAACATCGATACCAACACTGTTGCACGGCAGCGTCTTTACGAGGGACTTCAGGCTTGGTTTCAAAGACATGTGATTTCGCCAAAGCTCAAGAACTTTATAAATGCATTACACTGGCATCTACATTGCACTTAGAATTCCGTGTGCACATAGTGGATACCAGCAGATTTTTTGCAACTCAGTAGTTCGCCATCTGCGAATCAGTAGCGCATTCACAAAGCGCTTTCTGTCTAAAATGTGCCGTGTTGATAATCCCCAACACACTTGTAACCACGCCCGAATGAGGATCTTGAACTTCTTCTGTTCAACCGGCGAGCGATATTTGTGGAAGAGAGTGATATTCCTGAAAAAAATATTTACCGCAGTGCTATCGTGCCCATGTATATTATATGTACAATGTATGTACATATGTACAATGTACATACATTGTATGTATACAATGTATATGTATACATGTATATATGTACATACATTGTATGTATACAATGTATATGTATACATGTATATATGTATTATATGTATTATATGTATGTATATGTATATGTATATGTATGTATGTATTATATGTATTATATGTATATATGTATATATGTACATATACATTGTATGTATACAATGTATATGTATACATGTATATATGTACATACATTGTATGTATACAATGTATATGTATACATGTATATATGTATACATGTATGTATACAATGTATGTACATACAATGTACATACATTGTACATATGTACAATGTATGTATTATATGTACATTATATGTACAATGACTCTGAAATATGTGACTTGACTGTTCTATTCTATACCTGACTTTGAATCACCCACCGTGGTTGTTCAGTGGCTATGGTGTTGGGCTGCTGAGCACGAGGTCACGGGAGCGAATCTAGGCCACGGCGGCCGCATTTCGATGGGGGCGAAATGCTAAAACACCCGTGTACTTAGATTTAGGTGCGCGTTAAAGAACCTCAGGTGGTCAAAATTTCCGCAGTCCTCTACTACGGCTTGCCTCATAATCAGAAAGTAGTTTTGGTACGTAAAACCCCATAATTTAAGTGATTGACTTTAAATGCTTTTATTGTCGGAGTTCCAAAAAATTAAATTCGCAGATAAAATTGCGCGTCAAAATTATTGTATATCTCCTGCGAGGATAGAAAATTGGTGACCGCACTACATCTTTCGTAGTGCCAACTATCTTAAACTGCTGCACGAAATTCCCATTGAGAACATGTTACCAAAGGGCACGTAGATGCGAGCGCATTCCTTAGATCGAATGAATGCATCAGTTATAATCAATACACTCATCTAACTGCGCGATAGATAGATAGATAGATAGATAGATAGATAGATAGATAGATAGATAGATAGATAGATAGATAGATAGATAGATAGATAGATAGATAGATAGATAGATAGATAGATAGATAGATAGATAGATAGATAGATAGATAGATAGATAGATAGATAGATAGATAGATAGATAGATAGATAGATAGATAGATAGATAGATAGATAGATAGATAGATAGATAGATAGATAGATAGATAGATAGATAGATAGATAGATAGATAGATAGATAGATAGATTTCACAGCGCACGACTCTGGGACTGTAGCCTACTTGGCCTGCAGTGTACGACCCTTGATCATTGCCTGCATCCGAGTGGCTGTGCTTCTCAACGTGAACAGCCTCATTGCACCCAGCTTACTTTTCTACAAGAAACTGGCTTGACTCCTGTTTGTGAGAGACTTTGCATGGGAGGAAATGTTTTCTGCTAGCTATATTTTTTTTTATTTTTACATCCTTCAGTAATTAGTGCGGCCTACCTGTTTTCTGTTCCTACGTTTACGTTTCTTCCCTACACTATGCCTTGCTTTACTTTCGTCTTTGTGGCCTGTCATATCTTGCTGTTTCTTTCTTCTTTAGTTCCCTTGTCCTTAACTTCAAGCTCATTTTCTATCCACTCTTTCCAAAAGAGTAGGTGAGCTTCGTGCCGCTCTCGGTGGCAGTTGCCAGCCCGCTCCTTCTCTATTTCCTTCTCTGTGTGTATGTGTGTTTTCGTATCAATTAATAGTAAATATTCACGCCTGTATGGGCCATGGTGTTATGGGTGTTGAGAATTGCGAAATTCTGTGAAGTTTCTTCACAGCACTTCTTTTATTTTGTTCCCTTCATGAAATGAAGACTGAAAAATGCTGCGCATTGTTTATTTTTTCTTTTATTTTGTTTCTTGTTCTTTGCAGAGTGCAAGATAACCAGCGCAGAGATACAGCCCAGTGGCTATGAGAATAAAAAGCCCACAGCTTGGGGCATGGAAACTTACAATCTGCAGCTGCGAATAGACGGAGAAGTCATGAATTAAAGAGTAAGCTTGCGAGCTTACGGCATATTACAACAGGGAAATGTTACTGCTTCGTTCAAAAATATCAAGACCTTATTTTAAGCACTGGGTGGAAAATGCATGGGAGCTCGTATCTGGCGGGCGCATTCGCGCTCAAAGCAGAATGCCTATGGAACAGCCGATATTTTTGGGTACCGAATGCCCGAGTCTGTTTGCTGCACCATCATTCCAAGTACGGGACACCGGAGCTTCGTAATATGACCCAACTCCGGCCTTTGTTCGGGAGCGCGCGCTGCGTCCAGGGCCAAGAACCAATGCGCGCGTGGCTCGTGTTTCACGGCAGGCGGCAAATGAAGCGATGTCATCACGGTGGCATTACCAGGAAAGAAAACAAAAAAACGAAGCGAGGGGGAAGTGCAACAGCGGATAGGATTTCTTACTGTATCCCGAAGGCGTTTCCTGGTCGAGTGGTTCGAAGCAGCGTGCGCCGCCCAACAAACATTTCAAACATTGCATTCGGATGCCACCGCCGAGCTCTCGCTTGCCGAGGCCCGGAGGAGAGCGACCAAACCGGCGCATCCCGTAAATATCCCACACGCGTCGCCGCCTTCAAAATGTACTACTTCTAGGCATGGCCGTTCATCCAGAAAGCGGGTGCTTGTCTTGTATGTTCGTTTGCTTTCTTTTTTCTTCTGTGAACTTTGCTTTCTTGTCACCGGGGCCGATGTAAATATGGCGGCGTATTTGCACGTGTGCCGTGTAATGGCGCCGGCGCAAGAGTTTCACCATGCGCGCACGCGTTAGCTCCAGAAGCCGACTCGCAACCCTATAGGTTAGCCTGTGCGAACGGACTCAGAATCGCATCTCACTGATGTATTCTTCATTCGGACCTTTTCCCTTTCTCTTCATTTCCGGGCCGATTGTAATATCTTTAGACTTGTGCTGTTAATTTAAGTTATCGAAAAAATGAGAGTAGCACGTAAAACATACTTCACGGAATCTCAAGTAGCAGTAGATCTTTCGTGCAAGATGAATGCAACGATGGCTCACTATGCTTGTTTGCGTGCGTAGGTGGAGCTCTTGAATTGCTTTACGAGTGATCGCAGAACACTCTTGGTGTAATCGCTTTTGTTTTTTCTCTCTACTCTCATAATTTATTCGTGCTTATCTTTTTGCGTTGTTTTAGCCATTGGGCACTGCAAAGCCCCCCTCCCCCTTTCCAGATTTTCATATTCAGCCTGCTTGCATACTAGCATCTCATATGTCTATGTACAGCCTTGGAAAACCGGGGAAGGCGGGAGATGGAAATTCAAGAAGATGAGCAAAACGAGAACAAGGTAAAAGCGGGGAACAACGCTTCGACAAGTGGGCTTCTCTTTTTCAAAAAGGACAAGTCCACTCGTCGAAACCTTGGCTTCCGCTTTAACCTTGTTCTCCTTTTGCTCATCGTCAGGTACAGCCTCGCAATTTTTAAATAATTTCAGGCGAGCATCGACCGCGCGACGTGTCAGCGACATTGTAATGATAAGAGGCACACTCCTGAAGCGAACCGTGTAGCAGAATTTATTCGAATTGGTAAGCGTCTTGTGCGCCCGCGCATAGACTCTCCCATCACACCGCTCCTGCCCTCTACGAGGCCGCTGACGGCAGGCCGTGCGGTAGACTGTCGCGAAATATTAAAAAATCGCGAGGGTATACGCTTTTCTTTCTTTGTGTTTCCGTTTTTCCTTTTAGTCTTCTGACTTATTCTTGAAGTGACTTGTCGCTTTCTAGCCATTTGCATTTTATTGTTTCTCATTTGCTAAATTGCGTTTAGCAAATTTTTGCAAACGCGGCTTTGACTGCTCAGAGATGCTAGTTTCCGAAGCCTTCTAATCGACATTTTCAATCAACCGGTTCAAACGTCTCATCGCAACCTATATAGTAACATCACACGTTGGTTTCTTTCTAAGGCTGCTTTACACATTTTACGCACGAGCAAATAGTCAATGCATGCGTTATACTGTAGTGCAGCATGTATACATATATTCACTACGTCATCTGCGCCGGGGGGCATGGTGCGAGCAGACAAGATATGCGTAGACATTTTCTTGATTCGGTGTATTTGGCCGTTTAGTCAACCACCCCGCCAGACCGCAACCAAGGAGATCAATCACGACGCACGTATACCACAACCAATGAGCCCCGAAAGATACTAAAACACACACACACACACACACACACACACACACACACACACACACACACACACACACACACACACACACACACACACACACACACACGCACACACACACACACACACACACACACAAACACGCGCGCGCGCGCGCGCACGGACACACACACACACACACACTGGCACACGCATTTCGCCGAGTTTGAACAGGACGACAGGCGTCTGCCGAGAGAGTTACTACCCAGGACAAAGTAAAACTTACACAATGGTATACCAAGACCTTCGTTAAGCTTTTGTTGAAGTAATGCAGAATTATGGGTGCACGAAAAGCAAACATAGACAAAAGATTCACGAGGCAGCCTTTAAGCGCTCGCCGAACAGTTTAGAGAAAGCAAAAGAGAGGGGTCGAGAGCACGAAAATGCGCGCTCGTCCTGCCGAACCTTCAGCGGCGCGCCGCAGGTGGTCACGTGTTTCCGATCTGGACCGAGATCCCCCCTCGCTCGTGCCAGCAAACACATCCGGAGAGAATAGGGAGAAAAATAAACGGGCGCGACTCCACAACGCCGACGACAAATAAGTGTAAAGACACAAACATCTAGAGACTGCATGCACGAGCTAGGCAGAGCTAGAGCGTCTACCGCAATACAGTTTGGTTCTAAGAATATTCGATGGAAAAAAGGCACTGCAGCTGTTCACGCGCAAAAAGAACCCTGTGTATTACGCCCATATTCTTGCGATTTGGCATGGATGGATTCATTGACGACGTATATATATATATATATATATATATATATATATATATATATATATATATATATATATATATATATATATATATATATATATATACATACATACTTCGTCATAGCTCCTTTTACGTAGTTACCTATGGGTCGTTCAATACTATAAATGTTGCATATAGCGGTTAACGGGTTCACATTCGAAAACCAATTGACTTTACTAGATCAACTTTAGAGGATGCCTGAATCAGGACACTTTCGAATATACCTGCCACTAAATAATAATAATAATAATAATAAATGCTTCATTTGTCGTAAAAGCACCACATGCAAAACGGGTCAGCACAAGCCAATGAGGCTTGTCAGGCTGTACCCGGAACTCAGTTTCAGGGACGCAATATACTAAAGGAGTGAGGAAAAAACGTAAAAAAAAACAAAAAACAAAAGAGAAGACAGTAAATTTGGGTCCACTGCACATGAAGAAATATTAAAAACAAACAGACATCAAACAGTGTCAGACTGTTTGGACATTTTTTCCATTTCAACTAAACGTGCTCTAAAATTGCATTTAGGGGAAAACTTATCTGACACAAAAAATGTCCGTGGGCACGGAATTAAATGTATCGGGAACATAATCGTTTCGCACAAAACGTCCATATTGCGTATAATATCGGGGTGTACAAAGCATGGGATGACGCCTGAGTGGTCTTGTGGGCACAAAAGGAAACAGAAAATCATTATTCCAGAGATGACGGCAACTAACAGTCTGACAAAATAATGCATCAACGAAGGCAACTGTAAAGCAGAAAACAAGCTAGTACCACCGGGAATGTTAACATTGTAGGCCACATTTCGTAGCAGTGATTTTATTATAGAGTTTATTTTTGAACCCCATGTGAAAGAAGAATGAAAAAATACTGTTATATCGTATCTCAGGGTACTGTAACCAAGGGTATGAATGATTATCTTTCGCACAGAAAAGGGAAGGATGAAGCGGCTATTGTAAATAGTGCATGATAACGCCCGGAGTTTTTTGCAGAGAAGACACAGGTGACTATTTCATGTCATATTAGAGTCGAAGGGAATTCCCATGTACTTTACATTGGGCGATGGTAGGAGAGGAAAGCATTGACAATCTGTACATCGTGAACCATGAAGGAAGATTGGGAGAGTGAGATCAATTAGTCTATGGGGATTGTGGAAAAAAAACAGATTTGTTTTTTGTTTCTTAATAGTGATAGAGTTTCTGGAAAACCAGTCCCTAACAGACACAATGTCACTTTGTAGCATTGTAACTGTAGAAATGAAAACAGAGTGTGTGGCAAGAAGAACAGTGTCATCGGCGTATTGAAACATTTGACATTGGGACATAGCTTTAGACAGATCATTTACATAAACGCTGAATAGTAGTGGAGATAACACGGATCCCTGCGGGACACCAGATTTTAAGAAAACCTTCGAACTAACGTGATCCCTTATCTTGACTACCTGTGAACGATTAAAAAATAGTTAGGTAATAATTTGTTAAAAGGCCACCAAAATCCCAATAGATGTAGTTTGCGCAAAAGTAATGTGCGCATTACGGAGTCCGAAGCTTTGCTTGCATCCAGGAAAAGAGCCATTACTACCTCGTTGTTATCGAAACAAGAGAAGATTAAATCAGCTAATTGTTCCAAGAATACTACGTACCCCTTCCCAGGAACGAAGCCAAATCGAGAAGTTGACAATAAATTGATTTTTTTTTTTACAGAAAGCAAGTGATCACTCTGGGTAAGTGTTCATCCGAAATTTGACTAATTGCGGATTAAAATTGAAATCGGCCTGTAGTTGTCAACCTATTTAAAAGAGCCGTTTTTGTGTAATCATTTACCAACTGCAATTTTTGCTAATCTGGAAAAAACCGAGTTCAATATAACCGTTGAGCATAAATAAAAACATATTTTCTAGAACGTGGAAGTTAGCTTGCAGCTCGTACATAGATGTGCCATTTAAACCAGGTGCCTTTTTTTTGTTTAAAACTGAATAATATGCTGCGCAGATCGCAAGCAGTGATCAAAGGAAGGAATGCAGAGGACACTGAACTGATAATATTATCAGAACCAAGAGTGTGAGCAAGCTCAGTAATCGACGATGCTTTAGCGAAGTGAACATTGAAATAAGTAATGGCCGATTCTAAATGATCGAAATGTTTGCCAAAAATGTTGACTGATTGGTCTCGATGGCGACCGAATATTTGATTATTCGTCGACCACATTTTTCGAGGGTTGTGCCTATTTTCGTAAAATTATTTACTGTAATATGAGCGCTTCTCAGGCTGAAGTAACGCAGTTACCCTATTTCAATTAACTTTGTATAAGTTCCTGAGATCGTTGTTGTTAGGCGAGTTGTTACATTTTCCCCAAAGCTCATCTTTCGCTTTTATCGCCTTAGGAATCCCCGGTGTAAGCGAAGGCAAGTTAGTATTGAGTTTTTTTTTAGTTTTTATTGTTTTCCGTGCCCTGTATTTAAGTGTGTCAAGAACATTAACAAATTTAGTGTAAACGTTTTGTTATGGTTGCCCCTTCCATAAGTGTATTCCAGTCAAAGGTATTAACCAAACTATCGAATTTGGCTATGTCGAGGATTGATACCTGGAAATGTTCGGATGATACCTTTTTAAGCGTGGGCAAATAAATAGGGCAGCCCATAAAATAATGGTCAGCCAGTTTGTGCTTCATTAGAGCCAAATCAACATGATAAAACGGAGCTCTAACGTTGATGTGATCGATACATGACGTCACATGCTTGGTTCCAAGGTATTCTTCTCTTGTACAAGAACAGAT
Source organism: Dermacentor albipictus (assembly GCF_038994185.2). Taxonomy (NCBI): domain Eukaryota; kingdom Metazoa; phylum Arthropoda; class Arachnida; order Ixodida; family Ixodidae; genus Dermacentor; species Dermacentor albipictus. Next base: position 16,108,785 of record NC_091821.1, read on the forward strand.
AGTCCGAAGAGCCCCCCGATTTAGCTAACACATTTAAGTAATCGCAAACAGTCGGTCGCAACAGAGATAAAGTGTTTATATTAACATCGCCTGCCTGACAAAAGAATGAGCTTGAAGGCAAAGACAGTAAAAACGCATCAAGTTCAGTTACAAAAACATTTGCGTTTTCGGAGGGTGTTCTACAAATTCCAAGCAGGGTTACATCTATATCTCGTAAGGAAATATGCAATGCCGGGCATTCGCCTGAGGTGAACCTTGATAGCACAGATGACGTCACATATCGTTCATGTACAAAAGCCATGACACCACCACCCCTACTGACGCGACGCGTTAGCGTAAAACTAGAATAATTGGGATGTTTTGTAACAAACGTTCATCCCCATAGTTTATATTGTTAAAGCAACTTTTTCTTTCTAAAGTTCCAACAACTATACACCGACGAAAATTAGAGTCTAAGTTAAGGTAGTTCCGCCACGAATTTGCGAGAAAATAAAGCTTCGAGAAGGTGAACTGCAAGAATACACAAGGCCCATTAGAAGCCGGAAGAACGAAGCCTAGCGAAAATATGCACACTGCCGTCGTTTGCGTGACGCATGGAGAGCCGCATTCTGGTAACGTACACTGATTTTGCAGTGCCAGATTTTAATCTAGCATTGTTAGTGCGAAACTTCATACATCGACGGCTGCAAGAGAGCTGCTTCTGCGAGATCCGCTTTCATCTGCTCGATAAAATCACCCGCACGCAGACAGCTGTCCGACGGCTCTAGCATCACTCCTCAAGCTCCCCTCTTGGGTGGCACATGCGGAAGGCGGCCGACTAAATACTGCGCCGAACGAGGCGCATTTACATCTGTAAGACCCTTCGCGGATCGCTCTTAAATCCTGTCAAAGATTACACCCTCGCTCCGCACTTTCAGCTGTGGCCAAGCATTAGGCCCCACGCACCACCATCGGGTCCTTGAAACTCTGTCGGCCGGTGACTTCGATCCACAGCGTAAGCCTCCTAATGAGAGCCCCTTGCTTGACTTAAACAAATCCGTAGTGAGCTTCACATATACCCAGATTTGCGCTACGTCAAGCTTCCATTGTCTCTCATTTCTATCTCTCTCTTTCTCTCTCTGTGTGTTTGTGGGAAGTCTAAGAGCCGGGATGAACGATGCAACATTCATGGCAAAGTGGTGGAATAACTGATGCCAAACGGAATGTTGATGGCGCAGAGAGTTCTGAGTGTCTACCTATAGGACATGTCCGTTCTGCTGCTGAACTGCTCATTGGCTCCCCCCCTTCCCCCCAGGATGAATAACCGAGCCCTCTTTATAGGGGGAACCGGCCATGCACCGGTATCAAATGGCTTCAGCTTCGTATACGGCCCGATCCAAAATTGTGCCCGCGTTCTATTCCCGAGAACCACAGGAATATCAACTAAGCATGGAACCCTGGAAGGATCCGAACGTCATCGCGGTCCCTTAACACAGACCCAGCCATAAACATAGCCGAGCGAAAGCGGCAAGTCTGTTTTATAGCGACCGTGTGCGCTTCTTCCAGCTAATCCTGTCATTCGTTCGTCCGCAAGATCTCTGCCCACTACGCATGAGATTGCCGCCCGCGCCCTCGCAAAGAAGTTCTACAAGTGTAACGCCAGCACTTAAGGATAAAAGGTTGAACTGAATGCCATTTTAACAAGGAAGAGAAAACAGAGCGCTCTGCGAATCGGCAAGAAACGCGTAACTCATGCAGCCTAGAGAAGGCGAAGAGACGCCCTCGACAGAGAGACGGAGCTGAGAAGAGGAGCCAGGAATAGGCGTTGGCTTGGGTCGGACGTCAAGGTTCGGGAGGTCAACCGCTGTCGGAGGGACCCGGTCGAGAGCACGCCTGCCGCCTCCGCTCTTACAGTTCATCGAGTGACGCAACACCAACCAAACAGTAAGTGAGCCGAGGTAGTCGCTCTGAACGCTGTGTAGGGACGCTTGATCTCGTGTGCCGCCATGCCCTGTGCCCGTGTACTTGTATTTTGGATGTTTATATATATATATATATATGCTTGTGTGCGGTGATTGCCGCCGTTCATTCCTTGCTGCGCTCGGAGGCGTGTCTCACAGAATTTTAATCCTGCTCCCCGAACCACATCTTATCAACGGCACAATGACTACACAGCATGGCTTGCCATGGTAAAAATATACTTCCGTCCAAGCTAGACACGATGCATCTCCATCTTCAAAACGAAAGTGCCTAAATTGTGCGCCCTATACGCCTTAATCTGTGCCTTCACCGCTGAGTTTCGTAACTATTTTTATCTCTCGCCGTAGCTACAACACAAAGAATTAAAACTTGACGAGTAGGATAAGAAATGTGCAGTGCTGCTTGATAGAGTAATTAAACGAGTGGGATAATAAACATTTTAACTTTGTTTGTTAAATGGTAGCTTACAAAGCCATTTAAGCTACTACTGAGGCCCCCTTTATCAAGCCGACTCGCTCACATATCAATTCCGAGTGCGGTTAAGGCACTCAAAAAAAGCAACGAACCAACACAAACTGCCGTGCAATACACAGCCTTGATTTCAGTAAAAAATGGGACAATGACCTGCCGTAATTGTGGTATGCTATTGTGCTTTCGTTAGCAATAATCTGCACCTTTTCATTACCAGTGTATGAGGCATATCACCTGGGTTGGTAGACAGGACAGGAACCGAAGTAATATACAGTAAAGAATTGGAAAACCTCGTAGTAGTACTGAAGTTTACGGAATCAGCGAATTATGGCACAAAATTACTCATCCAAAAAGCAGCTTTCCGTACTTTATAAAATGAAAATTATGCGTGGCTCTGCTATCGCAAACACCAGAGACCAGTGCAGCTGGGGGAAGACCCGTAAAGTAGTACCAAACCGCACACAATACACGCGAGCGCCGGCAACGCGTCCTTACGGCGTCCGTCAAAGGCGTCTTCTACGGCGTCCGCGATTCGTGTGGCCACGCCGTAGTAGACGCCATGGTTGTCTACACTCTGTACGGAGCGGCGGGCGAGGAGGACATCGAGACACCTAGCCGCCGGAGAAGAACGCCCCTCCTCCCTCGCCTGACCAACACTCTCTATATAGGTGGTGTAGGCCTGACCACCCTGCGTCGCGGGCCACAGGAGAGGGCACGCATCTGGGCTGCGTTCCTCGCTAGGGGGCGCGCCGCTCCTTCTCCCCCGCTAGGCACCACCCACTCTCGCCACGTCGCTATGCTTGCGATGCTACTTTAAAGCGAAGCTTTCTTTGCCTTTTCATTTGACTTTCCCAATGCTGCTGCTGTGGCTGCGGTGGCAGCAACTGTCAGGCACATCGCGTCGCGGAGTAGTGCGGAGCACCGTTTTTTCGTGGGCGCCACCATATTCCTATGCAGTGGCGCCATCTATGACCAGTCGACATGCTGGCTTGGGCGAGCGCTCCGTTTTGCATGGCAGGTGTACGCTCGGCGCTGGTTTCTGGTGTTTGTTCTCGCGCTCGCGCGGTCTATTTAGTATGACGAGCGTCTTGTACTGGCGTTGAGGCGGACGGAGCACGCAGCACGATGTGTGCGCGCATATTTGAGCCTACAATCTGCCTCGGAGATCAATTGTGTATTTCTGAATGTTACATTCACTAATGTGACCTTATTACAGTATTAAAAAAAATTATGGGGTTTAACGTGCCAAAACCACTTTCTGATTATGAGGCACGCCGTAGTGGAGGACTCCGGAAATTTCGACCACCTGGGGATCTTTAACGTGCACCTAAATCTAAGTACACGGGTGTTTTTGCATTTCGCCCCCATCGAAATGCGGCCGCCATGGCCGGGATTCGATCCCGCGACCTCGTGCTCAGCAGCCCAACACCATAGCCACTGAGCAACCATGGCGGGTATTACAGTATTGTCCTCTAGGTCTAAGCTGCGGTTTCGGAGCAACGAAGCATACGCGACGATCGTAAGATCGTGGGTACCGTTCTGCTACGATAGGAGCTGTGCTGTTATACTTTGAGAAGCGTTCAAACTGTTAGCTGCAGATTAGATTGTGTGATTACTTGGTTCGGTGGATGAGGTTCCCATGAACAAAATAGTTTTGATTAGTAATAACAGCAAACCTTACAGTGTGAACTATACTTGTCCAGCAAAACGACCGTTTACAACTACGCGAGCATCCTAAGCAGTGGTAAGTGGTGCTGCATTAAAGATATCTTTGTTCTACATAGCGCTTGGTCCAAGCATTGCGGCATCAACGTTTATAGATCTATAAACGTTGTGCGGCGTGACTATGCGAAGTCGTACTGTGGCATTAGGCCCGTTTTCTCTTTCTTTTCGAGAAAAAGGATGATTACGGAATTTTTTTTCGTTTGTGTTCGTTCCGTTCTCTACGCCACACTCCCGCGTACTACGGAAATTTTGTCCTCAAAAATAGCCATCGCGTTCTTTTTAAGCTATCCCTCCTCGAATATTATGGCTGTGCAGGGCAAAACGTCAATGCCGAAGCACATGTACCATGCTGATTCACCAACTGCAGTGATCGATGTGTTGAGCAGCGCCATCGGTTTCATGCAGTAGGCTAGCGTAGACGTATAGTGATTTCAAGCCTACTAGACTTAAAATGCGTGAAAACGATGCCGATGCGTCACAAATATTTGATAGCGCCTGCCGCTCAGATGTTTCATGATTGCCTTAGGTTGGCCGTACACGAGGATGCGCTCTTATGTTTTAGTCCCTGCGCCATGCGATGAGATAGTGAGCAGATTTACCATTTTATGCTGGCAATACAGAGACGCCGGTTCTCTTCGTTGAATTAAAACCGATTTAGGCAAAATAGTTGACGACACATACACACACCGCGGGGGATAATGCTGATAATGCACGTCAGATGTTCGCGCCCTCAAGAGATATTTCCGCGTGCTGTAGTTACCGATGCACCGAAAGGCTTCTCTGACGACCTGATATAACGGACATTGCGGTAAGTTCGCAAAGTACGAGCTCAAACATCTCGCAATCGTTCCGCAGCACGCGACAGCAATACTTTCAAGCAGCGCCGCACCGGATCGCACAAGCCAGAGATGAGGAAAGGCTAACCGCGTGCCGTTTCCTCCTCGCCCGATGAAAAGGTCTATACATGGAAGGGGCGTGGCAGAGATGATACGTGAGAAAGTGGTTTGGACCTCACCGCGTCGAATGTACACCATGCCCTCTGGAGCTTTTGAGTCATCGCCACATTAGCCTTTCGAGAGCTATAATTATCCGCGACCCCCGGGAAGCGCTTACTCTTCTACCAATGTGCAAGTCCTGAGGGAAGCTAAAAAGAATAGAAGAGACGAGGAGGGAGAGGGGGCAGGGAATGTGTGTAACCATCGCAGTCGCCAAACGAGTGAATACAGCTTTGCCACTCTTCACTCGCAGTTCCAATACATATACAAGGGTGGGATAGGGAAAAGGTGACGTGAGAAGGCAAGGAAACGCTGGATGAAGTGAAGTTCAAGGTACCGTACGGTGCGTTTCTACTATTTCTGAAAAAGAATACCGCGCAAATATCTCTAGCGGACAACTTACGCAGCGCGTGCAGAAGCAGAGCCGCGTTAATTAAACCCCACCGTAGGGACTACGAGAAATAGCGTGAGCGGTCGCAGGTCAAATCAATACTTCTGTACCCGCCGCGATAGCTTTGTAGCTATGGCATTGCTCGAGGTCGCGGATTTGACCGAGACAGCAGCATTTCGACGGGGGCGAAATAAAAAAAAAAAAACGCTCGCACATTTTGATTTAGGGACACGTTAAAGAACACCACGATACCAAAATTAATCCGGAGTGTGCCACTACGGCCGGCCACATAATCCGATTATGATTCTGGCACGTACAGCTCCATAATCCAATTCAAGTGTATTATCCCGGCCACGATGCGATGTGCCATGTGAGTCAATAACAAAGCTGAACCCTCTCAGAGGTTATATGAAATATCGCGCACAACAACACCTCAAGCAAACACCTCTCCCTTTGTGTTTTGCGTACTGCGCAGACGCGAAGTAACGTTTAACAACAACTTATCACTCTCGTGTTGGACTAAACGTTGAAGAAATTAAACATTTGCCGTCAATATCACCGCTAATTATCGCGAATCAAAGCAAACAGCACAGAAAAAAAAAGCTTCGCTTACATCGATCTCCGCAGCGCGTGGGATTTGCATAATTTTTTATACTGTGTTTTCCCTCTTTCTCAACTCTCTTACCCAGCTCGGCGAAGCTGCGCACGTCAAGAGGAACCAAGCGAGCTTCTAACAGCTCCACTGTAAAAAATGATTCGCCATCCCGACCCCGCAAAAGTGGATTGTCAGCGAAGTTGTTAAAAGACCCCTCAAGTGCCGTCGATGGGGAAGTGAATTGTTTTATTGTTCTGCTTAGTGTTAGCATGACATCGTAGTTGAGCAATACGATTTTGTACTCTTCGATGCTCATCGTATTCATACTTCTCTTCGGAAGTCATAGCGGTCTTGCAATGAACTGAATGAGTTGTTAGGCAGGTCTCCTTTAAGATATGAAGTTTGGTGACGTCGTTCACTGATTCGTATGCTGCTGTTGCCCCTTTCCCACCACAGCAACTGATGCAACCGTAATCTTTACCGGGAAACACACGCGGGGAGAAGGAACCTGCCTCGCATTGTTCACAGGCGCCTTATCATTTATCGTGCGGTTTTGACGCTTGTTTCGTGGTTTTCTTTATTGAAATGAATACTGAGCTGTCTGTTATATGCCTGATTCCAAAGGAGATACGCACTTTTTTTCGGTTCAATTCTCTATTTCTTTTTTCCGGACGGGCACGAAAAATCTCGACCAACTAGAGGCTAACACCTTCGCTGTAACATATTGAAGGCGATATACAACTTTCAAATGCAAGGATGGTTCATGATTTGTGCATACGCTAAAGGGGGGGGGGGGGGGGGGGGGGCGAGGGGGATGTTAAGCCAGGTACCGGGTGTTCAAAATTAAGCTTTATGTTTTTTTTTAAGTTAGGCACTGGGAGGCACGCGAAGACCACCTGTGCAAATAAGTTATGTGGCCAGGTGGACACAAAGTAAGAGGATAATAATCACTGCCTGCATCCCAATTAACTGAAATTGAATAATTAACTTCTTGTCGACTGCAGTAAGTCTGTATGTTTGTATTGAAAAGTGAGAGGCTGTCGTGTTTTTACACAGTATCAGTTGAAAGAATTCTTCTAGCGTGTCCGTGCTCCGAGATATCCAACTCCAAATTTTAATTGCCGTTCGCATGATTACGCATGCGTAATCATGCGAATCGATGATATAAAGCACAAGATAATATCTGCCTGGGCGGGAATCCGTCCGGAAGTACTGCGCAGAGTTATGGAGCCGACGTGTGCGCGGTTTATGCTTTGTGCTGCTGTGGAAGGGCAGCACTTAGAACATTTTTAGGGCATTGACATCTGGATCGATGAAGTGTTTTCATGAGATTTGTGCATTACCACACCAAACTTAAAGCGGCAGTATGACATATTCGTTAGCATAGCTAAAACTGATTATGCTGTTGCTGGTGCAGTTGTTGCTTTTGATTTCAATAATAACTTACAATACTTGGAAATCAGCAGTCCTTCTTCCTGCGTAGCCCAGGTAAGAGCCACGCCCGTGTGTCTAGTCACCATTGCACACGCGGACTGCCCTCCAGCTTTTCCGCTCGCGCCATTATCTCGGCATGGCAGCTGCCGGCGTCGTTACAGGCTGCGCGGTTCCGGATTCTTCGATTTTTTTATTTCAGCAGCCGAGAGGGGAAGGGCAGCAGTTATCCTCTTTGCCTATGCCTCCGCCCTGTGTTCAGACTAAACCCCGCGCGCAACAGCCGCGTTACATCAGGGAGGAGCTTTGCGCCGATGCTCTCTCTTGCATGGGTAATCATAGGAACGACAAATAAAATATGGAGCCGGATATCTCGGAGCACAGACACGCTAGAAGAATCCTTCCAACTGATACTGTATAGGAACCCGACTGCCTCTACCTTTTCAATACAAACATACCCACTTACTGCAGTCAACAAAATGTTAATGATTCAATTTTAGGTAACTGCGCTGCTGACAGTCAGTCAAGAAGATCGAATCCCGGCCACGGCGGCCGCATTTCGATGGGGGCGAAATGCGAAAACACCCGTGTTACTTAGATTTAGGTGCACGTTAAAGAACCCCAGGTGGTCGAAATTTCCTGAGTCCTCCACTACTGCGTGCTTCATAATCAGAAAGTGGTTTTGGCACGTAAAACCCCATAATTTAATTTTTTTTAGTCAGTCAAGAGCTTTATTGAGGTCCTGAGGAGTTTCAAGCCGTTGGAGATTCCACGCGGGGAACTCCTCCGGCCGAAACCGTAGGCGACGCCCAAGTCGGGACGGGAACGTGGTGACGCTCCGCCAGTTCTTGGGCCCTCTGGACAGCCTTGAGTTGGAGTTTCAGGTCCGGGCTTTTGAGGGCTTCTTCCCATTCGGGCGCACTGGATAGAGGGCCCTTTGGTAACGCGGTACGTTGCCATAGCATGTGCGAGAGTGAGCAATAAAATTCTGGGCAGTCTGGGCAATTTGCCGGAATGTCTGAGTTGTAGTGACTTAGTAGGCCTCGTGACGGATACGAGTCCGTTTGTAGCATTCGAAACGCGGCCGCCTGCACGCGTTCGAGCCGCCTGCGCGCGGGAGCGGGTATTTGGTTCTGCCTTTTCGATAGTGTGAGGTGATTTCTTGGTAAGTGCGTAGCGGGTCAGTAAACTGAATGTCCAGCCGATATAGAACTTTCAAATGCTAGGAGGGTTCATGGCGTGACAGCGATAATTATAATCTCATTTTGTGCCCTCCTGACACATAATTTATTAACACATGTAGTCCTGGCGGGCCTCCCAGTGCCTGAATTTAAGAAAACCATCAAGATTAATTTTGAACACCTTGTATTGGCGTGTCTTCAAATAGGTTTACTGCTATGCCAGGTTATCTGGAGACCCACTGCCAAACCATTAATTGTTTTCTCTTACCAGCGTGAGTTGGCCACTGTAGTACGGCATCTCTCACTGGCGTCCTCATGACCTGCGCAGTACGGTTGTATGCAAGCAAGCAGTCGCTATTCGTGCTGAAACCGGTGGTCACTGCTGGAAGGGGACGAGACAAGTGCCACCCGCTATATTTAGGACGGCGCACTTTCTTGATTTTGCCCGTTTTTCGTTATATGCCGTAGATGACGCTGGATACGCGGGAAGGGAAGCGTTTCGCATTATTGTTCGTATACCGGAGGAGCGCTGGAATTACAAATCATTGCTCCTCTAATCTCGACTCAGCTCGCGCCACCGAAGTTATAACAAAAGTAACAGAAGCTTTTGAACCAGGTTGTTTCTCTTGAGGAGAATCATCTCTATTGATTGGCTATACTGAGGCTCCGAAATCGGGGAAAACTCAGGCGTTCTTGTGGAGAAGCTGATCTGTGCCTTCTTCTTCCAGCGATACTGTCGCGGGTCCTTAACAAGAATCCATGGGTCTCTTTATTGTTGGCTATACGAACGTGAAATGCAGTGAACCCCTCCAGCCTTCGCTTCCTTCACCATTAAAAAAAACTACGGATGGCAGTATAGTGATTCGACTTCGTTAACCCGTGCAGCTGTTGGTGAAGCGTAACTTCCGTTTTGAAAAAAAAAAGAAGATAGGGCCAGGAAAGAACGGACGCAGCAAACCCGCGGGCACCATTTATAGAGTTCACGCCAGTAACAAACCGCCCAGGGGCACATGTACCGAAGATATACTGAAGGCTGTACAATGCAACCGTTCCAAGACATCTGCGTCCCTTTGCACATGGAGCACACAACTATTTTGGGGGCAACGATGAGTAACGAGCCAGAGAATAAATGCTACGAATGCTCGCAATTGCGATGCCATATGTACTTAAAGTCGTGCCACTCAAACTTTTATTCTGTTGAAATGCTCTGCCTGCTTTCAATCAACTAGCTAAGTTCTTGTAACACAAGTTGCGGCGTGTACATTATTTCGCAAACACTATATCAAAGCATGATCTCGAGAAGGAAGCAAATAATCGGGTCGTAAACGAAGCGGAAGCAATCGCAACGTGCGAAACGGCCATGGTTTGTTAGGTCCGAGCCGCTACTTTGCCTTCTGCATGCCTGCTTCTTGCTTGGAATTTGATGTCAGGTCCGCGGCCTTAGGCACTCTGGCTGAAGTCTGATGTAAAATCCCAGCTGTTATGTGACACGCGTGTCACGCCTTGTTGTCCAACATTTCGCAACACTGCAAAACAATTCTGGGGACGTCTTTTCTGACTTTGATTTGTCTGTTTGCGTAAGCCACTTTACTTGAGTAGAGTTGTATTCTTGAGACGTTTCTTCTTTGCCATTTATGCTAACCTTGCAAGAGGACTGGGCAGATGTCGAAAAGATTTTCTGGAAGACCTCATTGCAGAAAGGCCAATGTTGGCTTCTGATTGGCCTCTCGCATAATCCGCTAGTTTTCGCGCAAGTGTTTTCTTGTGACAGCCTACTCGACAGCAGTTTATAACTATTACCATTCATATGAAATTGCTGTCAAAGCTGTAAAAGAAAGCTAGCATGCGCGAATGTTCTTACAAAAGAAAAAACATACCGGACAGAGCAATAAAACATAGCATTACCGCATATACCGTAATGGTACACGGCAAACGAAATGATTCTAACACATTTTTGTGTACTTATAACATCGAAAGGGTTTCCCATGTTCATATTTGTTTCTGAACAGTTTGCCTTGTCTTCTAGTCGGCGACAAACATGAAAAATGCGTAATTCCGCATATATTAAAAAAAGGAGTTCGGGACACAGTCAGCTAACCTTACTGTAGTTCTACGTCATGAAAGTCAGAATTTGCAGAGTGAAAACAAATGAGCACGTTCTGCCACCGAGAGCTTTTTTTCATTATTTTTTAGTTTTTTGTTAAATGTGAGAGAAAATGTCCAGCAATGTCTACATGACGGCAAGTGCAGCACAGGAAATAAAATTGCTAATCGTTAATGTCAAAAAAAGAAAATAAGAACATTATAATGCATAGAGTAGCGAAATGAGCTTATTGCCCATAATACTGGCATATGCGTCTCTGAAATTAGTGCTGAAAATGTCACATTGAAAAAGAATAGTGTCAGAAACTGACTGGGACCTGTTGTTTTGGCGACAACAGGATCCTTTTTCCGCAACGCTGGAGATTACTCACAATATTTGACTGAGGGCTTGAGCTGCAAAGTCTAAGGATAGGCTTGAAGGAAGTAGTAAAGTCTGGCCTGACTGCGAATACCGGACTCTGGTTCACCCCTTAACCTGTGACACTGTAAGAGTCACCCAATAGGGACTGCAAGTGCTGGCCTCGATCGCCAGTTGCGGTTGTTAGACAAGCACAAATGATTTCCATCATGCAGACGAGCCTGCGGATACCTCAATCTCCAGCGTAACATCATCACGACGTTCTTATTATTTTTCTAGGATATATCTGTTGACTGTTGGTCTACATAGAAGCACCAGCGTCGGAAATGTAGCATTACCCATAGATCTACACTTGTACCGGTTACATTAGTGATCATGCGACTATGACACCCACTGGTAAAAAATTGTCACAGGCGGCGCAGCTTTCATTTCCTTCACAGGGCTTAATGTTTTTGCGCTCACCACGTTTTCAGGCAGGTGGCGTATATTGTGCAACGTACGGGTCTAGGGGAACCGGACTTTTAGCCGGCGTTCCCGATTTTGCAACGGCCGTTTCACCAAAACATGGCACGCGCGATGAATCACCTGTTTCATGACGCATCGTGAAACATAATCATGATCATTATCAAACGTGTTTAATCGCTTGCGTGGTGGATCTACCGTATTTTCAGGTGTATAAGTCGCACCCACGGATAAGACGCCACCTGCCCCCCCCCCCCCCCCCCCTTCGCCCTAAAAAAAAAAATAGATGCTAATATGTCTAAAAAGTTTACAAGTAAGAAGTACCTTTGTATAAGACGCACATCTTATACAAATGTACAACCTTTGCAAATGGTTCGCGTGCACGTATCATGGTTGAGAAATGCCGTACTTACCCGGTTCTCACGCGCTCAACTCTTACGCACCGCTGATTACCAGACATTTAGGCAACTCAAGAAAAAAGCCTCACACATTTTCTGAACGCACAAAATGAAATTGTATTATTCAAGTGAAGACAACCTTGGTAAGGCGAAGTCATCAAAATTTTCGTATTCTGACACACTGTCGAAGAGCTCGGCTAATTTAGGTGAGAGCGTCATGGGCGAATCTCCCTCAACTTTTGATTCACTGCTTGCGTGTGCATCAATGTGAACACACGGTTTCTGCCAAGACCGTTCAGGTTTTTCACTTTGGAATTTTTATTAATGCAGCCGTGGGACATCTCCTATCTTCATTAGGGTAACTTTCATATATACGACGAACCGTTGCACCTTTTCAGCCCTAAAATATTTTAGCGTGCAGAATTTTTTTCATCGTTTGGTGTGAAATCACTACCCCCTAAGAAACACCATAATATTTATTATATTCACAGTACCCCATCAGTATAAGATATGGCGTCATGTGCTATATGTTTAGGACACCAGGGCTTAGTAGTTGTAAAGTGCGATATGAAGTATTTCGAAGTTGCACATTATTCTAAGCTGTAACACACATCGAAATGTCAGTAAAAAACTTCCATGATGGCAATTTCACAGTGGTTCTTCTGCGTGAAAGCCTTAAAAACATTCTTTGGGCTCATAATACATGGCTCATCATTGTACTTGAATGGTCTCCATATACTTGATAATTGTTTTGTCGGATGTATTTTCGTTATAGGTGACCAATTCTTCGTATACTATGCAGGAAAACTGCTCCCCAAGCCTGCAAAAGCAAATGGTACATCCTTCTTTTGACCATCATTGTCTTCTACTTCCAACACGCACACTTCCTATAGTGCAGTAAACATATTTGGGTCCTTGATAGAGCAACCTTTAGTTATAGGAGTCCCTTGCCGCTGAGTACAGCGGTTTAGGCTGACTCATCGCCGCTGGAATAATAAAGCGAGAAATCGCAAGCGGTCCCAAGCAACAGCGTCCTCACTCTACATCCAACTCATGTAGGAGCCTTGCCAATCGCTGAACCCTGTTGTGCTATGTTTAGGAAACACAGATCATGGCTTGCTGTGACCTATGCGCAAACGAGAGGCAGGACTTCTAAATATAAATACACCCCGAAGCATATCAGAAACAGCATATAAAAGTGTGATCGCCATTGAGACAGTAGGTATTGAGCGAAATATTATCAAAAGACGTGGATACTGCTGCAGTTGTCTTTCTTGCCTTCCGTCATTTTGTTTTCACCACTAGGGCTTTGTGATGAAGACAAGGACGGAGAAACTGTCGCCTACGCTGGCGAAGATGTATGGGGAATATCTCAAACCCTTTTTTGAGCTTGCTAACCACTTGCGTCACGATTGTGAACAATTTCCCATCGCGTCCTTTCTATAGGACACCAGGGCTCGAAGGGTTTTAATAAGACGCACCACCAAAAGTTATAGTAAAAAAAAGAAAGAAAGAAAGAAAAAAAAAAACTCGCGTATTATATATTAGATAATATGGTAATCAACATTCATTATCTCCAAGGCCTGTTTTTGCCGCAATTAAGCAGCATGTTCCGGCACCACAAGTGCGAAAAGCGCTTGATATTGGTTGTGTTTTGATGACCTCAAATATTTCACTTAAGTCCGATGTAGATCGGTAGACAGCTATTAATGTACGCCGGCGCTACGGCGGGCGCCTACGGGGTTCTCGCCATTTGCGGCATTGTTCATCGTGAGGGTAGCGACGATGAAAGGAAATAGAGTGTGAGCCGACGAGAATGCGACTTACCTAGGTAGTTTTTCGACGACCCGCTCGGTGTTGTGCGTAGCCAATGCAGTCAACTCCGAGCCGGCGCTGGAAGGAGAAGGTCTTGACACTGTTCGCCTAATGCAACTGCTATTGCATTTAAAGTAGCGTCGAGCGAAATGGTCAGGTGGAGCGTGCCAGTGTCTTTTTTTTTTGTTCTGCTTGTTTGTCTTTTCCCGTCTCCTGCCTCCCCAATCTTGCTTTGACCTTAACGTAGATTTCTGAATCAGTCCAACGAATGCAGCTTCGCAATTTAAATTTTTATATTGTCTGGCGCTAGTGCACCGGCAAAAAAAGAACTACTTCCGACTATGGAAATGGCGGGAAAGATAGCTGATGCCATTTCCGACCACGCATTTCATTACAGAAGTGCTCTGCATGAGCGTATACGCTGGTAGAGAAAGGTTATAGTTTGCTTTTTCGTCTTTGCTCAACTGGCATTTTATTGGTACCGTTTTTATCACATTTTTTCAAATGCGTTCATCCGTAAGATGGTCTTTGTGGCTGCACCATTCTGCAAGAGTTGGAGCGTTCGAGGAACGCTAAAGTGGCCAATGCGCTCAGATGTAGTTGCACGTTAAGAACCCACTAGATGGTTTGAATTAATGCGAACTCACTTTGCAGCCTCCCTGTTAGCCTACGTTCAGCTTTTGGCAATGAACAATGGACATTCAATTGTTTTCTTTTTTTCCCCCTTTTCTGTCGTCGTTCACTCTCTTGCAGGATGAACTTCGATAATAGATTTAGGTGCACGTTAAAGAACCCCAGGTGGTCGAAATTTCCGGAGCCCTCCACTACGGCGTGCCTCATAATCAGAAAGTGGTTTTGGCACGTAAAACCCAATAATTTTTTTGAACTTCGATAAGTGAGACTCGATTACGGTTTCCAGCGTGTAACTTTCCAGTATAGGCGACTCATAACGGCAACTCAAAGCAACCGAACTTGGACACAGTGACTCAATTAGAGCAACATTGTATTGAACATTAAGGGCTGACGAAACGCGACAATATAGCCCTGCCACATTGCCTTCATGCAGTGAACCTTTTGTAACCATACCCTGTCCAAAAAATGCTCGGTGCCCAGAGCTCTTAGCGCGGCAGCACCATGCGGTCAATATACCATACATACTGTAATATAGAGCCAATGATACGCCCTTTCCGCACATGCCATATAAATTTGCAGTTATCATCAGAAGGCCTAACTGTGATTCCACTAACTCAGTTCATGGTATACTCACTGCTTCATTAGTAGGTAATTAATTATACGTACTTTAGTTTAGGCCTCCAATTATTAACATATTTCTCTTATTATTAAATTTTTCTTATTAAAGAAATCCAAGCTTACAAAACTTCAGTAAGTGATAGAGTTTAGTGTCTGCTAAAATAGTATCTCGCTCTCACGCGGACTGTTTTGCTCACGACCGGGAACTGCGCTGTTCTCACACCATTGCTCAGTCCTCAACTTTGACATGTAGCGAAACAACGTACTTTCACCATTCTTTAATGGCCAAATTAAGCATGCGACATGCCTTACGGGCCTTCGTATGGTCTTTAAAAGCTGAACGTATTATGGATCTTCGCATTTAATACTTTCTGCGCATATAGAGATTGTTTTGACTTCAAAAAGCACGTGTGGTTGTGGGAACGATTTCGTGCAAAGGCAGCGAAGGTAACTCACTCGTACCTGTCAAGTCCAACAGGTCGCGTAGACATCAGCCAGAGGCGATTATAGCCAGCCGGTGTCACGCTCCATGCGTTGCTCGAGCGTAGATATACGTCGTCCCCGTATTCGGCTTTATTACGGACGAACATAGCTTTTATTTCTCTGTCTGCTGCCCTGACAAAGCAAATATGCTTTGGTGCTGCTATTTGCCGTGAGGATACTTCTGAAATCTATGTGGAACACAAGAAGAAAGACTGAAACACGCATGGTGCAAGTGCGCGCAGGAAAGTGAACATCCGTCACCTTTCGTGGTTGTGCCCTGGTACTCGGGATATTAGTCGCACGATGCTCAAGGAGGCCAAACCAAGGCCTAATGTCGCAGAAGAATATATCCGTTGGATGACGTACAACAAAGCACTGACTCATTGCTTCAATAGCTGCATCACACGGGGCCGCATGCGTTTATTTTGATGCCCTGTAGTTTGTATTTGCATACCATATGCGTTAAAAATAAAGTGAAGCTTCACTGATGATTCCTTTTTTTGTTGTTTCATATTCACCGTTGTTCCGCTGCTCACACTCCGCGGCAACGCATTCCAACTTATTACGAACATAGTTAGACGCCCTAATGCGCTTCCTTCTGTATTTATTCTCGAGATTAGCCGCTAAAAAGCGCCGCGCGTGTGGCATGAGCCTCGTTTCTGTATCTGAGAGGCTTCGAAGCCCTACAGCCCCACGCATGCCGGAAGATCGTTAGAGCGGATTAAGCTGAGTAGGAAAGAACAACCCAGCGCTAGCACGACTTTTGATTTTTCTACGCTCGGGCTTCCAAAATATACGAGGCGGTGGCAGAACAGCAAGTCAATAAAGCACAACTTAAACACGATGGAGTTTTTCGAAGGATGAAGATAATAAGAATATCTGATATAAAACGAGCGACCAGACGCGAACGTTGTGCGCGTGTATTCACCACGACGTCTCTCATGTTTCTTTCGCTTTATTTTCCATAAAGATCAGTTATAGGGAATTACGCACAGAGAGATAATAAAGTACGTGATAAAATCAACGTTCTTGGCTTGCGCAAGTTTCTACATTCCTCACTTTGTACGTTGAATATTTTTTATAGTCACTAATTAACTTCATTGTTCTTTGTTTTGCTGCAAAGAGAACGTTGCAAAAAACTTGAATGGCCAATTTTCGAGGTTGCGTGTGTGGGTGTGTTTTCTTCTTTTTTTTTTTAATCGTTGTTACCACAAGCCAACAAGTTGTGTGCACGTGGGTTTGTACTTCAACGTGAGCGAAAGCGGGAAGGCTAAGAGTACGCAGGCCCAGTATCATGCCTTCCTGCCACGAGTTCGCGACGTCAACCAAAATTAATTTTGAAGGAAAGTACTACAATCAGGTACCTACGAGGAACCTCGGCAATTCACACATCCCACGAAATTCTCTAGGCGAATGCCTCTGTGATCTCCCGCCGCCCCTTTCTTTTTTTTTTCAAAACTATACCCCCACCTCCTCGTGCCAATATCCAGGTCGGCATCACTTATATTCGCATCTATTGCTGTACGCTTGCTCGGTATTTGCGCCGAAACAACGGGCCTTTCTGGTGCCTTATAATTGCTATTTTTTTTTGTGGTCATGTTAACATTCCCCCCCCCCCCCCCAAATAAAAGAAAATGTCATGCATTTGAAAAAGAAGACAAACAAACTCATGCTTATATCTCTTCTCGTTCGGTTCTCCTTTATATATATATATATATATATATATATATATATATATATATATATATATATATATATATATATATATATATATATATATAATTTTATTTTGACGTTTTCCGAGGAACATTGCGGCTAACTTATTTTGGGGCATGTTTTACCCCGTGGAAATTGCTCTCGCGCCAAATTTCAACTAAGCTCCGACTAACGTCGAAACCACTGGGGTTCCTGCCGCCTTGCTCACGTCGATTTTATTGTTTCATTCGCTCGCTTATCTTTACGGCGCTCTCCGAGCGAGGACACGTCGACTGCCGCACTCAAGAGCAGCTCAGAGACAGCAGCTACAGAAAAAAAAAACACGTAAAAGTGGGAGGGAGGCGATGTAGCCGGTTAAAACCGGGAGAGCAATTTTCCCCTGGGGAAAATAAAAGCTTCTCCTGAGTCACGGTGGTCTTCCGTTTCTGAATAGTACTTCCATTACCCGCAGCCAATTGCCTTCATTTATTTATGCGTCGCTCCGACAACATTCAGTTGTAGTTACCCGAAACGGCACGTTTCTTCTCGAACGCGGACGAGAACGAAACCCTCCCTGCCAAGTTTTTCCCAACAGTGATCGCGGGATTTCGCGTCAGTTTTCTTATATGCCGCCTGCGCCTTTAAGAGCCACTTTAGACCACACTTTTTTTTATGTCTTCCATAGTCCCCGCAAGGGGGAATGCGGACCAGGCACTTAGTGATGATCCCGCGGACAGTGGGCGGATATGGAAAGTCGTACATTTTCCTCCACCTCCGCCCTTATTCTCGTCTTCGGCTGTTCCCGAAAAGCGTTCGCGCTCTGCATTTCCTGACTGGCTTCCACGAAGTGTTGACCGTCACCGACGCAATTGCATGAAACCGAGCAGTGCCCTGCTTATCGAAACAATGAGAGGCACGAAACAGAAGAAAGTTGGAAATGGAGGAGACAAAGAGAATGTACAACATAGAAATAGAGAGAGAGAGAGAGAGAGAGAGAGAGAGAGAGAGAGGGAGGGAGAGAGAGGGAGATATGATTGATTGGGTGGAAAGCTAAGGCTTAAGAGGCGAGGAAAAAAAAACACCGGAGCGAAGAGATTCATCGCATATATTATGTCCTCGTCACGCAGCGCGGCGCCTGTTGGTTCGGCCGTTCAGTGTACAATGCGGAGCGCCAGCCTTTGTGCGTCAGCGCCCGTGCGGCGTATTATCGGGTAAGCGCCGAACGTCGCGAGGCGTCTGTGGAGAGCGCTTGAAAGGCGCCGCCTCTGACACCGCGAAGGCAAAAAAGGGCCTCTCCTCGCTCTTGTCCAGCTCAGAAGTGTAATGCAAACACATTAACGCCGCCTGTAATCCCCGCCCCCCCTCCCCATTTCTACCGTCTGGTGGCGCCACCCGTCTCCAACCCTGCCCAACAGTCGACAAGGAGCCCTGTCTTCTTCCGCAATATCTTTCGTTCGTACGAGACCATATCCGGCGGCCTGTCGGAGCGAGAGCGTGCGTGTAAGGACGGGGAACATTCGCGAGGCTTCGGACGGCTTGAAATCTCTCGCGGGACGCATCCTGAACATTGGCTGCGAAGAACGACGCTGTTATACGCGCCATCGTGAATGCGAGCGAAAGTGGGAGCCGCGGCGTGCTTCGCGGACAACGCGGCGCCTTCCCCTTTTCATTTATTCATTTTTCTTCTTTCCCCGCACATCCCTTCATTACGCGTGCGTGTTACGCAGGGAGATCGACGCGGTGCGGGAGAATTGTTTTCCGACTCATCGGCGGGGCTTTCTCCTAAGCATCAGAAGGCTACTATACTTTCCTCACGTGTGTGCGTGTGTGCACACATGCCCACACGAGTGCCTGTCCATACGCTCATGTGCGCGTACCTATAGACTGAACGCACGGGTAAGCCTTGCCAACCTGCTCCCCTCCTCTCTCCCTCTTTATCTATCGCCATGCATGTGTGTTTTCATATAAAACAATAAGAATCCTCAAGCCCAACGCGAAAGCGTACCGCGATTTGTGGCCGCTCACTATAGGCAAAAAGGTGACATGGAGTAACGTGTATGCTCCGTCCGGAATCGTCGCTGCGCTCTAAATTCACGGGGCCGACTTCTCTGATTTATATCTTTCTATGCTTTCACGGAAAAGATTGTCCTCCTTTCATTTACTATCGAACTTATGCGCATCGTTGGTGAGGTTAAGATCTTGAAGCACTTGATGCATAGGTCAGGAAAATTTTCACTATCGCTATGGCAGGCGGCCGCGAAATAAGAATATTCGAGATAAACGGTACATACGACACGGCAGCACCCCCGTTCCCCTTCCTGTGACCCCCCTTTCTTTTTAATCTACCTCAATATAAAAAAACGACACATATGATATGAAATAAAACGCATTTTATTGTGTTCCCAGGAGTCCCATTATGTTATACTTCGTAAAATTACATGCAACATACTTGATTGACTTGTATGCATTAACCAAGGCGTATGCGATCTAATCACAAAGTTATCAGAGATAACTCGAAAGCAGGTTTTTCCTCGATAAATGTAGAACTAAAAACGTTTTTAGATGAGTACACGCCAAACTTTCCTAACCGTATATACCGTGGAAACGAATTGGTGCCGTTTTAAAGAGAAGGTTCACATTCTCGGTGCAAAAATGCGCACCAATACGCGTCATATCAGGGAAGCTTCGTTCCCCATGGTTCGTTGCCCCATTAAAACGTATCTTAAGCGAAAAAAACAACACAAGAAAGAAACGGAGCTTTTCGCAGAGCCAAAACGAACGGCTGTCTTTATTACTGGGATTTATATCGCGTCATAGCTTCACATTATTGAAAAGCATTAAAAGACGCCAAGCATGCATTTGTACACAGCATGCTTCCGTCTTTGCTGATTGATAACGCCAAGAAAATTTTGGAACAACATTGCTGGTACCACGCATAAAACCATGGCTCTTAACGATAGCAGCGGCGCAGCCATGCCTTCACTACAGTGTCCCCCCCAAGTGTACAGTGACGGCTTTTCCAAGGCCTTTTTTCAGCGATCATTTGTTTCCCTCCTCTGTATTAACCCGCTGCGGAATCCATTAAAGGACCCAATCTAAACTGACAGTTTTGGCGTACAAAGACTTATTAATAATATAAAGGTTTCTTCGTGTTCAGGAATTGATGACATAAATTGATTTTTTTTTAAAGAATGCCAAATGTTCATTCTTCCATTCACTTTTTTGCACTGTTTTCTCAGTCCTTGGATTTAGGACAGTTGCCCGGGGACTGGAAGGCGGGTAAAGCGTTATCAATATTCAAGCATAGTGATACTCACTGCGCCACCAATTACAGACCAATATCGTTAACGAGTATCCCATGTAAAATGTTTGAACACGTCATATATTCTAATTTGGTTAAATTCTTTGAAAATCGTTCATTTTTTCCCCTCATCGGCGTGGCTTTCGTAAATAATTTTCGTGTGAGACGCAGCTCATTTCCTTCACCAACGACTCATTTGACGCATTAGACAAGGGACTTTTCATTGACTGCATATTCTTAGATTTTTATAGAGCATTCGATCTTGTTAATCACTGACTATTTTGTTTAAAGCTCAGCAAACTGAATATTGAGCCTAAAATTATTTTATGCATTCAGGGATTTTTTGCGTAATAGAGCTCAATTGGTCACTACTAATAACGCTGTTTCTTCACCATGTTCTGTTTACCTCAGGCGTGCCTCAAGGTTCGGTGCTGGGGCCGTTATTGGTACTAACGTATATTAATGATCAACCAAGTTCTATTAACTTCCCAATCAGGGTTGTCGCCGTTGACTGCGTCATTTACGGAGTAATCACTTCTGTTTCAGACCCGTCTACATTTAAATGTGATTTAGATAAGGCATCTTGTTGGTGTAACACTTGGCTCATGAAAGTGAACGATAACAAATTTAGGGTAAAAAAAAAAAAGATTGTTTCACACAGCTCTCAAATTGTGCGAATCTTGCGAATCTTAGCGCGCGCCATATTTCAGGCTTTGTACTTGAACAGGTAACAACTATACATGTTTAGGAGTTCATAGAACTGCTAATTTTTCATGGCAACTGCATGTAGATTATATTGTTAACAATGCTAACCGCATGCATGGTTACTTGCGGCGTAACTTTTCTATATCTCCATCTTCATCAAAGCTACTATACTCTACAAAGCCCTAGTGCGATCGAAATTAGAATGTGCATGCTGTGTGTTGCATCCGGGCCTCGAAACCCTTACTAATCAATTATAATCAATACAAAATCGCAGCACCCGTTTTATATTGTGTAACTTCTCCTCGAATTGCTAGCGTAACTGCAATGAAAAACACCCTGAACCTTCCTAGTCTTTCCCTTCGTAGAAAACTCTCGCGAACGCCAGCCTTTCACAAAATTTATTGCCCCAATTGCCAGCTGAAATGAGTTCTTTTTTTTTGAGCCATCATTCTCATATCACCACGTATTCGTACGTATTCCATGCTGCCAGACTAATGCGTACTTGAACTCTTTTGTGCCAAAGACGGCTAGCGATTGGAACCACCTGTTCCCTATATCTGTGACACGTGTTTATTTAAAACTTTCACTGAAAACTACGTGTTCGCCTAGTGTGCCTTGTTACTAATCTGATATTGCATTTCGCCAAAACCTACCCTTTTTCCTTGCTGTATACGATATTGTTTTTTTTTTTTTGCTGCATTGTGACTGTACTTTTCTTTTCTTATTCCACTACCTTGTGTAAGGCCCCCTGGACTTTGAAGGTATTGTAATAAATAAATAAATAAATAAATAAATAAATAAATAAATAAATAAATAAATAAATAAATAAATAAAGTATAGCATTTTTTTGTTTCATTCGTATTAGGCTCACATGGAACGAGTGACGACGCAAGTGGCACAAACAGTGAGCACGAGGGGCCGCTCGCATGTAAATGTGCCACTTGCAACCTGAATCCACAGTGCTTTACTTCTAATGAGTAAGTGACTCGGAGGAAAGGTGGAACCAGCGCTCGAGCCTGGCGCTCCTGAATCGGTAGGGCTAGGCCTTTCGGTATGAGGTGATTGTACTGTTCTGCCCAGGGATTGAATTCACAAAGTTTACTTCGTAAAATTATTCGTTTCTCATTGCTAGAGCACTTTCTCAAATAATATGCTTGCGATCACGATTGAATGATACCTCTAACGTATACCTGTGAATTGCTTTGTCCATACGAGCTGTTGGTGGAAATAAAATTGCGACTATTTTACTTCTGAGGCAAGTTTCTGTCCACCTAGTGCTACAACTTGGACGCTGACGTGAGTGCATGCGTGCAACTGTGTGCAAACTGTGGGGTTTAACTTGTCGAAACTGCAGAGTTGGTTGCGCGACGGCGTGTAAAGTGGCCGCCTTCGGAAAGCTTTGGGTACCTGGGGTTCAGCTCAGTACACGAACGTTTATATAAATCAAGGCCTTATCTGAGTGTGGCCGCCGCGGTCGAAAAAAAATCGAACCCCCGACCTCGTGATAAGCGGCGGAACGCCTCAGCCACTTAGGCACCACACCGAGGGCGTACGTATGCGTTCCCTTCCGCAAGACCCAATTAGCATCTGTGGCTTACATTGCGCAGGTATCATTGTGAAATCGCGATGTCAACGTTGAGAACTTGTGCGCCATATCATGAATCATTCTGGTGATATCACATCTGTAAATCCGTAGAATACGTAGGTGTTCAGCTTCTTTGAGCGCGCGAGAGCGGTTTGTGAAAGAACCACATCGACGACTCCCGATGGCGAGTGACACGGCAATCAAGAAGCAGGCAGGTGACATACGAGTTTTCTAGATCCGGTCGATTATCTGCGGCGCGCGAGCAAATATGTCTGCCGTCATTCCTATATTACAAATGCCGGTTTTCAATTAAGGCAGGAATCCGGAGATCCACGTCACAGGATGCGATATGAAAGGAGGAGGAGAAAAAAGAAAGAAATGGTAAGAGAATGCTTGGCTACGACAGATCATAAAAGCGAATG
Organism: Dermacentor albipictus; assembly: GCF_038994185.2. Lineage (NCBI taxonomy): Eukaryota > Metazoa > Arthropoda > Arachnida > Ixodida > Ixodidae > Dermacentor > Dermacentor albipictus. The sequence goes on from NC_091821.1 coordinate 16,132,111, forward strand.
CTCCAGGGAAGAGGCAGATTAAAATAAGTACACAAGCTGAGGTGCAACTTCCAAAACGACGAATAATAGAAAATTCACAGATAGAGAAGCAGCTATTTCCTCTTCAATTACCATTAACCTGCGTCTCTTAAAGAGGCCTTGATTCACCGTGGGACAAAGATTTGGACTATAGCTCCTAAGAAGTTTCACATTTACTACCACGTGGGCCAAATTGCCCGTTCAACATGCCATCGTATACGTATATTAAATATGAAAATATGTTTTGAATAATTCTTGCTCAGAAATTGAAAACTGCATGTGTAGCGTGAAACTTCCTCAAGTACACTCGGTTGAAGGCACAAGACATAATGGGTGGAAAAGGGCGAAATTGTGCAACATGAATCGACGAAAAAAAATTAATCAGATTTCACGCACCGTGCAGCTGCTTTCTTATTATCTAAACCACTCACCTTCCTCCTCACGCATTACTCCATGTGGAGCATGCGAGGCTAGTGAATAAAACAAATGTACGTTATAGGTTACGATAGTACAGCAGTGGACTTACGAAGAAATAAATCCTCCAGCAGCTGGCGTTACTCCTAAGTCGCCTGCTTTTTCAGGCCGAAGTGAGTAACACTGCCGCGGGCCTCTGTGCGTCCACTATTTTGCATGAAAGTTTAGTGAGAACACGAATAAAGTTTTTAAGCAATAACGCGAGATTAAACTAGCAACAGTTCGCATGTATATCACGCGAGGTGAAATGAGAGGTCAGTAATCTGTAAGCAGAATAGAAATGCGAGCATGAGTACGTAAGACCAGGATAGAACGAAGGCGCTACTGTCGTGCTTATGGCCAACATGCTTATGAAAACATTAACTGTCTAAAGTCAAGCACCCATTGTCCTTAACCAATCGCCAATGCCACTCAATGGGCGCACAAAACCAACGTTGCGCTTCTGAGCTAAGAAGTCGCTAGCATAGAAATATGGCTCGTACTACTTTGTAAGTAAATCAAAACATTGTGAGGCCGCATTCATTGTGTGGATGAAAAAGAAACGAATCGCTATAGTACACAAACAGCAAGTTTCACGGTCCCCTCGCTTTGAAATGTATTGAGCTGACTTTTTGTATTAAGGTTCAAATTTCCTCACTTTCCTAGTCGTAAAGGACCAGCTGTCACCAGAGAAAAGCTTGAATATGTCCCATCTTTCTTATCCTTAAATTAAAAAAAGTAAAAAAGGACAACTAGGGCTCGTTCTTTAATGTTCGAAGCATAAGATAAGATGAAATTTGTATAATAAATATTATTAAATACAAACTCAAGATCGCTCATTCACGCGAGCGCTGCTCTAGTCCACTAGGTGCTGAATAAAACACCGGCTTTTACAGTTTAATTTATTCGTTGTAATCCCTTTAACTCTATCCCACTGCCTGTATACAGCAAACGACTTAGTACCGTATCTTTTACACAATATCACTTCTTTATTTCGAATTATTCAGCTACTAGGCCCTATGATAATAGAAAACGCCTCGTTGAAGTTTTCTTAACTGCATTTTATCGATGGCGCATCCATTGCGCTAATTGCACTTCTATGCAGCCAATCACACAGCCCCCATAATGACTGAGGCACTCGCGCATGATTACAGGGAAAACAGACCCTGAAAGACGCCGCGAAATTGCACTAGGTTAGCGCGCTCTTCTTTCTGCTTTGACTTTTTTCCTTCGTATTCGCTTTTCTGCGCCGCATCCGAATTTTACCGCAGAGCAGCCTATTTGTGGCATGTGGCCCGTTTTCATGCACGAGACGTGGTTGATTACTCGCTGAAAGCTGCATTTATCTCAAAATATCGCTCTTCAAGTAAGTGCAAATGTAATGTCAGTGCTTATGTATGCGCTGCACATAGCAGCCTTGGCTTAGAGAGAATAACTACACACAAACACACTCTCAACTTCACAGGCCGACAACACGTTCGTACACATGCGCACATGAAAAGAAGAGTAACAATAATAATAGAAATTGCGGCTAAAGGTAATTGCTGTAGATATGTGGCTCACAACAGTTAACGTGGTGAGTTGGCCACGGAATGAAGGTCGGGAGCAAGCACGCTGGCCCAATACGTGACCAACCTCCCATATACTTGTTTGGCCCGTCCAAACACCTCTAGGTTGGTGTCATTAGCTAACGCTAATGCTCGCACACTTAACAGCAGAAGTCTAATTAAGTATCCCTGTTATCCTAGCTGGTTTGCTTAATTCTCATTAAAGAGAAAGAAAGAAAGGAAGAAAGCCAAAACGAGAAGAAAGAAGTCGAAACGACGCCAGCAAAAAAAAAAAAGAAAAAAAAGGGAGAAACTGTGCAGCCAATAAAGGATTGGAGTTAGAAAGAAAAAAGACATGTTCTGGCAGACGTTCGTTCATTTGAATTGATGTGCATATTCAGGCTAGAGCACTCACGTCAAGAAATCACGTGAAGAAGAAGTTCTTTAAAAATCCCCGAATGGCATGTTTATTCATAAAACAAAAAAATCTGCGATTCTCAGATCCCAAGTACTTTCCGCGGCTTTGCCCTTTTTGCTTAGGGGCTATGCTGTTGGGCTGCTTAGCGCGAGGTCGTGGGATCGAATCCCGGCCACGGAGGCCGCATTTCGATGGGGTCGAAATTTAAAAAAACACCCGTGTACTTAAATTTAAGTCCATGTTAAAGAACCTCAGGAAGTCCAAATTACTCCGGAGTCCCCCAGTACGGCGTTCCTCATAATTAGATTGTGGTTTTGGCACGTAGAACCCCTCATATATATATATATATATATATAGCAGGGCGGGCTTGTGGTACTTATGTGGCAATTTCGAAGGCGCAAAGCTGGTGGCGAAAGTTAGCGGATAAAATAATAATTCTTAACGGCAGCAGTCACTCAATATGATATAGCCATCATACATAGTCACCCTTAGCTAACAGAAGACCCGCCGCGTTGGCTTAGCGGCTTTGTGGTTGCGCTGCTAAGCACGAGGTCACGGGTATCAAATCCCGGCGGCAGCAGTCGCATTTCGATGGGGGCGAAATGCAAAAACGCCCTCGGCATCGGCCATTGGGTGCACGTTAAAGAGCCCCAGATGGTCAAAATAATCCCAAGTCCCCCACTGTGTCGGTCCTGATGATCTGATCGTGGTTTTAGCCCCTAAACCCGCCAATTCTTTCACACGCATGCGCGTAAACACACAAGAAAGTGGACGGATGCATGACCGCCGCGTGGATGAATTGATTACGCACCGCACGCGTGATGCGGTAGATGGGGGTTCAGCTCCGCTTGCGGCAGGTGATCTTATCGTCCAATTTCATTTCTCTTTTCTAAATTGTCTCTACATTTTAATTAAAACAACAGTTATTTTCCTCCTATGCTTCCTCTGGCTTCATTGTGCTTTCTGCCTATACGGTTGTATCTAACAAAGAAAGTCAGACAAGAAATTTCTAATATCAGTACACGTAAGCGATGCTTTCTCAGTTTCGGAGAGCGGAGCATTGCAACACAAGTCACGGTATGCACAATGTACAGGTTTCTTTATTTACAGGTCAGGATGTGTCCATGGCTTCAGCTCCTTGCATGATTGCGTGTAAAATCGGTCTGTGTACGGCAAAGTAAAACGCGCGCTTAACGGCTTTCATGTTGACAATTTCTTGGGTGAATAGGTGATCGATATGTCCACCGAATATCGACGTGCTACCACGCAGTCTAATACCAGCGAGCAGTTGTGAAACGCCATTGCTACTCAGCGACTCCCATGCTACTTCTGTTACAGCCGGAAAACTCCATGCTGAAGATTTGCGTCCATGCACTTAAATCGTTTGCTACAATGCTTCACTCTTTGCTTCCTTTCTTACTATCTTCCGTTTTAATGTTTGTTCCGCCTCCTCCTTCCTGAACAGTAGGCATGGCGCTGTGATTCTTGTGGTGACAGTTACCAACCTACTTGTCGCTTTCCCTGTCCCTTTCCTCTCAAATGTATATGTGTTTCCAAGTCAAATACTACTACTACTACTACTACTACTACTACTACTACTACTACTACTACTACTACTACTACTACTACTACTACTACTACCACTACTACTACTAATATCAATAATAATAATAACACGCATGCGTCATAAATCACGTGAGTGAACTAAGAACACATGTACAGCACAACCTTTAGATATTCATGATAGATAAAGGTGCGAAAAGGCTGCAAGATGCGTTGTCCGAATTAGTCACTATATGTATAAGCCGATTCTTCTTGCGCGGTGCCGCGCGGACGGATATACAGACGTGCGCCGGCGACTAGAATGGCTACTGCGTATGAGCATGAGACCGGCCGGCTCCGAAAGGGACCAGTATATGCGAGGTGCGTTCGCCCCTGTTTACAGAGGTGGCTTTTTCCATCTTTACACTCAAGCAACATTTACCTCGAGTAACACCACTGTTAAAGCTGAGATGCGTACGGCTGGCATGAAAGGTTGTTCAGTTGTACGATTTTTGGTGTATATATGAAACGCCACACAGACGCGGGACAAATGCTGAACGACACCTCTGTGTCACGCTGCACATATACGCCAAGAATGTGAACTTACCAACTAGCTAATTCACTGTCTTGCTTGTACGGTTGTTCTGACTATACGGCTCTGGAACAGTGTTTTCAAAACATAGTAAATACTAGCGAATATAATTTGCGAACTGTACCCTGTTTTTTCCCTCCTGTCTTCTTTTTATTTTTTTGTCGACCTTCCGATTTTTCATGTAACGTTGATTCATGTGATCGTGTTGATTGTTTTGTAGTAAGCGAAAAGCTCGCGCGTTCCCGCTTACGAGACAGCTGTGATAGCTTCAGCATTTACCGCCCACAATATCTTGCTTGTTCGATCGGCCTTCGTCGAATTGAACAACGTAAAATTATGCCGGTATGTTTAATAAGCGCTGTGTTATAGTAAATTAACCTGAGTAGTATGAAGAGATAAAGCAAAATGTGTTGTCATACTACAGTCTGCAATGTGTAAATAATTACTTTGCAAGTTTGCCGTCTTGACGTGATTAGTGCAATAAAAAAAAACTTCTGGTTACTCTTAATAGCTTTATGCCTCTCCAGTTGCTTTGGATTCTGCCTCCCAAGGCTCCAAGAACCGGCACTCTTGCCCTTCTGCCAGCATGCAGCCATTCGTCATCCAATTCCTTGTACGCAATAAATGTTATCTAGACGCTCGTGCATCTTGAATCTTTTTCCACTTGAAGATTTGCTTCTACGAAGCAGCTGGGTGAGTCTGCGGTATGAATGAATCGTAAAAGTAAGCTTTGCATAAAATGTGCGCATTTGAGCGTTTGAAATGCGTTTAAATCTACGTGTTGGCACCAATATATATAAACAATGTGTAGCCTCTGTGAACGGCGGTTAGTGATTGTCATACGTAAGTGCCGCGCGTCGGCCCTAGAAGATCGAAGCGGCCACCAAGCGCCTTGAACGACGAGGAAGAGATCGGGTGCATGAGCACGGCAGCACGAGGGCGGGTTCGCGGTGTTCGATTCAGGCGGGCAGCAGCTCCGAGCTCCTGGGCGGAACGAGGCGAGGGTTCCTGCCAGGCGAGACGTCCGTGGCAAGGCGCGGAGGACCGCGGAGCCGAGCGTGGACGTCCCAGGACCCCTTCTGCCAGTGCTCGAGACGCTAGCTGACCCGAGGGCCGCCGGTCCCTGAGCTGCCGCACCTGAGAATGCCGAGCAGCGTTTCAGTCTGGCACAGATGTTGCTGTGCTAGACGAGGTCCTCACGTGTGACCGCCGCACGTGGATTGCGAGCGGCGCACGAGCTGGGCACCGAGGTCGTGCTGGACGTGCGACTGTAGCACGTCGGTCGCGAGCGGCGTCCGAGCCGGACATCGAGGACGTGCGGAGCAAGGCGTACCCTGGCTGCTGCCGCTGCGGCATCCGAGCGTGTCGAGTCCGGGAACCGTGCTGAACGGGGCCCGAGCGTGTGGTCGTCGCGGCCAGCTCCAGCACGGGAGACCGCACGGTGCCGTGACCAGCGAACTGTGAGCCGCGCAACCCGGGACTGTTTCAGCCCGTGGACACACTGACTGCAGTTTCTGTATATATATTCTGACTGCAACTCTCTGTATATATTCATATGTTAAAGGTTGCCTTGAGTTTTATAAACGCATATAAATGACTCTCTGTCTTTCTTCCGCATCACTGCGCACTAGCGAAAGTGCCGAACAGTCCTAATCATCACAGTGATAAATGACACTCTGTTAAAGGTCCCTGACTTACTGTTGGCACGATAGTTATCTAGGCAACGATCATTAATCGGCTGGTTTCGGCAGCCAAAATGCGCTGACATAATTGTCCACCTTAGGTGTCTGAAGTTTTCTTTAAACACCCTCTAAAACATTTCATGCCTTCCAGCTTCGGTGAGAAAACTTCACATTGCTGCTTGAAAACATTGCACCGCCTTTTGTCACGAAGTATAGCACGTTTGCACGTGAACTTTTGAGCTGTTCGAACCACCTGCATGATCATAATTTTATTTCGGGTGATCAAGGAGCGTCCTACCCCCTATATGTACGTTCGTGCGTGTGTTTGTATATGTGTGTATATATGCACATACAAACAAAATTTCGGGGGATTGGAACCTTACCCATTCCGGCTACGCCAATGACTCGAGCATGGCATACATTAAAAAGTGCCACCTTGCCCAGCGCTTGCGAATAATTGGCACCAGTAGCTCGCGACCAGCAGGCAACAAAGCAAATGGAACACCGCGCGGCATTTGCCTCTTGCCCGCGCGAGGAGTGGCTTCACTGCACAGCTGGAACATTCTGGCAGACCTATGCGCAACTCTGCTCCCGCAGGGAGCATATACAGGGACACTACTCGGTGGAGTAGAAGAAGAGTTTCGAGTCAGGGATCCCTTGGGAATACGAGAGTGCACATGTTGTGGCACAATTTCCATCAATTGTGGGAGTGCGGCGTTTTGACGACAATGTGCACCTGCGCAGTCGATAGCGGATCGAATGTTTCGCTCTAAACATTGACCTCCTCGTATCACCTTATTCTTTTCGCTCAATTTCCCAGCGAATCTGGTAAAGAAAATTAACCAACCAACTTCTCATTGACATGCGCGCTTGGACGATATACGGGACTAAAGATGTTCAAGGGCGCTAAACAAAGCAGGGGACGCTAATTACCCCAGTGTACTCAGGGCACACCGTCACGTGCACAGAGATCCCACTATCATCGGTCTCTGCGTCCTCTTTCAAATGCTTCTCAATTAACTCGAAATCATTAAAGAGGTCGGCCAATGCGCTACGGAGTGCGTCCCGGGCTACAATTTTGGAGCTCGCGTTGATAGATGCGTGGGAAGCGATCGCATTCTCGCTTTCTTAACGGCTTTCGCAACTGTAATGCTTCACCCAAAGAACACGAGGAGTACTTTCGTGTCCACGAAGGGAGACCAACGCAACTGCATGGAGTGCGCAAAACGCCCCCGTCGTGAACTTCGCGCTTGGAGTGACGGCTCTCTACTGCGAGATCGCGCTGCCCCCGGCCATTACCACTCCCATTGCAGCAGGACGATCGCAAATTGCTTAACAGCAACGAAATGGAGTTTTCGAGACGTGCGCGTTGGTGTGGGCGTTTTCTGTGTCTCCCATGCTCGTCCCAGACTTGCGCTCTATCTAGAGAGCGATGAACGGTACTTCCTCCCGAAGTTCCAGCCCTAAGCATAATGCGATCGTGCCTGACGTTGTTTACGCGGGATTTGCTTTCTTTTTTTTCTTTTCCACGTAAAGGTTAACGCTAGGGACTAAAATGAGTGCGGCACACATCGAAGCCCCCCAGCCAGCGCGCATTTCCGTGTGCGCGATCCACTTTGAGCGAAATTGTGTCGCTCATGCACTGCACAAGTGAATACGCTTCGAAGCGTGAGGCGCTGAAAGGATGCGGATCAGCAGAGCTTTCCCGGATTTCGGCCCGCACCTGGGGCCACGAAGGCGTTCGAAGTTATTATTTGAAAATACATATTTAGCAGCCTGCAGCCTGTATTCGTACAGCTGTATTGTTTTCATTTGACAACACTCACAACCCTAGCATACATCACCGAGAATTAGTTAGCTCGATTTCATACAACGGATATTACGGATCGTATTCCAGACTAAAGGAGGACAGACATATATAGCGCTTTTCTTTTTTCGAAGAATGCAGTTAGGCAGTGTACGCACCAACATATCAGGATGCCAAGGCTGGTCCAGGTCTGGTGTAACTGCTCAATCAAAAGGCACAAATTGCTCTTCAAAGACATTGGATTGATTGCACAAACGAGTTATCTTAGAGTTATAACCTGTCCATTGAAAATACCACTTAGTTTCGGTGTATTATACTGCTGCGTAACAAGGTATCTGTCCACCTATACCTTCGCCTCCACCAGGGGTAGCTCTGAGCCTGTTCATGAATTAATGCTGGTCGATTGCAAACTTGATCTCTGATTTATCTGCGCACTCACTGGTAAGATTCCCGATCGTGTGTCAGCTTCGGATAAGAAATCGCATTATGCTGTGCAATACAGTTCGTGATATCCTGTACTATGATATTTGTGGATGTATGTAAAAATATTGAAAGATATCTATAGCGGCTCCACAGCCATCGTAGTCCTCCATAAAGAAAACAACAAAATCCCAATAAAGAAAGACGTCAGGCAGGAAGATAGGATATCTCCAATGCTACTCACAGCGTGTTCACAGGAGGTATTCAGAGACCTGGATTGGGAAGAATTGGGGATAAGAGTTAATGGAGAATACCTTAGTAACTTGCGATTCGCTGAAGATATTTACATTACCTTGCTTAGTAGCTCAGGGGACCAACTGCAATGCACGTTCACTGAGTTGGAGCGGCAAAGCAGAAGGGCATGTCTAAAACTTAATCTGCAGAAAACTAAAGCAATGTTTAACAGTCTCGGAAGAGAACAGTAATTTACGATAGGTAGCGAGGTACTGGAAGTGGTAAGAGAATACATCTCCTTAGGACAGGTAGTGACCGCGGATCCGGATCATGAGACTGAAATAATCAGAAGAATAAGAATGGGCTGGGGTGTGTTTGTCAGGCATTCTCAGATCATGAACAGCAGGTTGCCATTGTCCCTCAAGAGAAAAGTGTATAACAGCTGTGTCTTACCAGTGCTCACGTACGGGACGGAAACCTGGAGGCTTACAAAGAGGGTTCTAGTTAAATTGAGGCCGACGCAACAAGCTATGGGAAGAAGAATGATAGATGTAACGTTAAGGGATAAGGAAAGAGCAGATTGGGTGAGGGAACAAACGCGAGTTAATGACATCTATTCTTGAAATCAAGATAAAGAAATGGGCATGGGCGGGATATGTAATGAAGAGGGAAGATAACAGATGGTCATTAAGGGCTACAGACTGGATTCGAAGGGAAGGGAAGCGTAGCAGGGGGCGGCAGAAAGTTAGGTAAGCGGATGAGATGAAGAAGTTTGCAGGGACAACATGGCCACAATTAGTACATGACCGGGGTAGTTGGAGAAGTATGGGAGAGGCCTTTACCCTGCAGTGGGCGTAACCAGGCTGATAATGATGATGATGTTGCGGAGGAGTATGCAGTTTATTTGTGATGCTTGCAATATATACCTTCCCCTCGAAAGCTCTCGAAACGAGTTCTAGTCAATTAATTAAGATAAGTTATTTCCGTGCTTCTTCAGCTAAGTTCTTGGTTGTTGCTGTTTCGTTTTTTTTACTTCTTCTGAAGGAGATTAAGTTGTTCCAATGTGTCTCCCATGAGCCTTAAAATGTCTTGTCTATATTTTTCCGCAAGTTTATTTTCAGGTTGAGTAATGAGACGGTGACCAAATTTACCTTTTTTCTGACCATCATGCTTCTAGTTCACTTCCTCTTGGGTGCGCATCTCCCAACAAATTGGCAGTACATTCTACGCGGATGTAGTTTGTGTATAACCTGGGTAGTCTCTTGTTTTTGAACATTATTGGCAAGGCAGCTTTGAACCAATTGTATATTAACGTTCGACTGCTCTATAACAGGTGACAGCGTAGGAAGAAGTACGCTTTGTTGCAGGACCTGTTTGGTCCGGGTTCATGATGATGGAAGAAATGACGAAACAGAAGACGGGACATGAGACTCGGCATAAGACACTCGTCCTGTTGTTTAATCCGATGTGTCATTTTGGTTTGCACCATTTCTTCTTATATGAGCGCAGGCAGGACTTCAAAATATGTGGCAACTCAATGCCTTCAACAATCCGCGGGAAATATTACTTTCATTAAACATCCAAACGGAAAGGAAAGGATTACACAAGGAAACGAAAGGCATGAACATTATATTGGTCTGGAGAACTCCCAGAGATGCGGTCTAATAAACGCTCTTTCTGTTGTTTTTGAAAAAAAAGCAATATTCTGTTCCATTTGTCGTATCGAATCAAACAGATATCCGCTGATAGCGTCGGATGCTGATAGGCTCTGAAGAATGAGAACACATACGAGTTGAAAGAAACTTTAGGTGGGGAAAGAAAAGAACAAAAAACAGAACGAAGGGTTAGCAAAAGAAGGAGAAACACGAGCGCTGACTGCCCACTACACTGGTCAATAACATATAAATATATGCACAAGGTAATAGGGTTATGAAACACTGTATCAGAGACAGTAGTCATATCGGTACGTCAATGAGCCAGCAGTAACGTAATGTAAAAACTAATACACGGCAAGAATTTTTGATAGATTAAAACTCAGACTAGACTACGGTTGACAAAGGCTCAAGAGCGCGATATTCTTATCGCGTAAGGCCACAGATGGTTAAATCATGAACCTTGCACTATATTTCTTGTAATAACAGACCTCACAAATTTACTGCGTTTTCCAATTGTGATGGCGATCCAGCACATTTGCCTCTTCGAACTGTGCCTTACAGCTCGAGCTGTTGAGTGCAACCCTAGATTCAATGTTCTTGCATTCGTTAAGTAGTTCTTACAGCGAAGCTGTATATGGCTAGGTTTCCATGCATTCTTGTTTTCTGTCAACAAAAACTATCATCATCAATGGCTCATACCTCAAAACTGTTCATGCTCCCGTATACAAGCAAGTAAAAAATGCAAGGGCTCATAGCCTCAAAAGGCAGAGGCTACGAGCATTCAGAAAAGTGAAACGAACAGTACTTCATTTCTTTGTAATTACGCATACAACATACCGAACAGCATGTCGAAATCTTTCATCATCAATGGCTCATACCCCCGTGAATATGGCTCATACCCCCGTAAGCAAGCAAAACATGCAATTACTCATAGTACCGTAAGATTCATTGTTACTCACTTTTCGTGAGTCAGATGCGATGGCACTACCCCTGTTGTCATTGTCGGTGATCACAATGTGGATGTGCCAGTACTGAAAAGGGAGCGGTTTACGCGTTTCGCGTTGCAGACATATCCCTTGTGATGAGACAGCGATCCAGCCCAGCCGATCACCCAGTGGCGTACTTGCATCGATTTGACATTATCAAAGAATGTGATTGCAGTTGCGAGTGAAATAATGACCACCGATCAAGACAATAAATGAGTTCGTACCTTTGTTCAACGTCCCTGTTGTAAGCTAAACAGCTTCTCTGCTCAACAACTCACAGTATGGAATAGCTCATGATTTTTTGTCCCCCAGCCATATTATACAGAGCCCTGTTGGAAGCTATAGAACGGCGGTCGCATGTGCGGTCGCAGCAATTTACCAATTTTACAGCGAAGCCGCTTGTGGCTAGGGTTCCATGGTTTTTTCGTGTCTCTCAACAAATCTGCGTGTACAAAATCTCAGCTCCCGAATTTGATGCACAATCGTTTCATTCTATGCAGAAGCGGATACGTCTCATCACTTGGATATGCATCTTCAGTAGATTAGTTACCAATAGGCACCATTTGCAAGAACAGTAGACTGTCAGGTATATATATATATGTATATATATATATATATATATATATATATATATGTATATATATATATATATATATATATATATATATATATATATATATATATATATATTCCAGAATCTCTCCGGCTTGGGCTGCCTCCTTGGCCCGGACGACGAGACTGCGTTGGTCGACCAGGTCGTCAGAGGAAAGCTTGGCCTCCCACGTTTCATTGGTGGTATAGATCTGCGGCGAGTTTGGGTGCTCCTTTTGTGCTTCTATGGAGCGACCTTCTTTGGAGTCGTCTTGTGGAGCTTGTGAGGTGGGATCTGAGGATGTGTCACGCAGTGGGCAATCCTGGACCATGTGTTTCAGGGTGTCTGGGAAGTCGCAGTGGGTGCATGTGTACGAATATTACATAGGATATAGATTGTGCATGATTATTCTGTGTATGTAGGTGCTTGTCTGTAGGCGGCAGAGGATGACTTCTTCCTCTTTGCTCAGATTCTTGTGCGGTGAAGGGTACGATCTTCTGTTGAGTCAGTGGTATTGCAGAAGCTCGGAGTACTTTAGGGCGATGTCGTCAACGTTGGTGGTTGGCCTAATGTGGGATGGCAGGAAGCCCGGCTGGTATGCTCGCGGGTAGCGGCGTATGCACCTCATTTCCTATCATGCCCTCATGGCCTGGAACCCAGCTGATGTGGGTGTCGGGGAGCGGGACGCGTGCGATGTGATTTCTAAGTACTTTGAGTGCGGTTTCTGATATGCGTCCTTTTTGATAATTGCAAGCTGCTGCTTGGGAGTCTGTTAGGACTACTGCTACTTCAGGGCAAGTTGCTGTTGCCAAAGCGATTGCCGTTTCCTCTGCAGTCTCGGAGGCTCTTGCCTGGATGCTGACAGCTGCTAGTTCTTTGCCTTGATGAACCGTGACGCTTACGGAAAAGGTGCTGTGCTTAATATACCGGGCAGCATTGGTGTACCTCGTATCAGGGTCTCTCGTGTATTTCTTGCTGAGTGCGCGGATTCTGCTTTGCCGACGCTCCTTATGGTAAGCCGGATGCATATTGCGCGGCATACTTGTAACGCTGATACAGACCCGGAGTGCGGGTTGGGTTCTTGCTTTCTGGTCTGTACCTGCAATGGAGCTTTGACTGTAGTTGGGGGGCAACGCAAAACTGCACGTCCGGTGAGTGTGAGCTTGAGCCGCTCAAGTTGGCTGATTTTATTATCCTCGACAAGCTCTTCCCACGTATTGTGGATGCCGAGCTTGAGGAATTTCTCCGTTGATGCCATGGGTGGGAGGGTCGAGGTTTCTTTGATTGGGTTTCGAATGACAGCCTTGAGTTTCTTGATTTCAGCCGGCTTATGTGGCAAGTAGAGAGTTCCATAGGTAATACGGCTGGTAAGGAGAGCTTGAATTATGCTTAGTGGGGTGTCTTGCTCTGTGAGTCCGCTTTATGGGTTTGCGATCTTCTTGCCGAGTAGCGTAACTTCCATTATAATGGATCAGGGGCGGCTACTCTCCCGCGTCTCTAATGCACACTCTAATGCACACTCTCATGTAGATAATTTTATTTACTTCCTTACGGGGGTATGAGCGATTTGTCTTACGTGAGGGAATAATTTTTTGTAGGGTAGGCATAGAAATGCTTGCGCATTTAATAACAGAGGTAATACGATAATGTGTGCGCGTTCCTAACATCACTCTTCTTTTATCAAAACTACCCAAAAAATTACTTGAGAATCGGTCGCTAAGATGACTCTGTCATTACGCCGTGTTTCATTCACTTTTGAGAATAAGGTAGTTCACAGTGAAGTTGTAAAAGTTGTGGAATTCCCGTCTTCTGTCAATATACATGAGCCTCTATGGGAGGGAAAGGGGAGCTTCATGTTTGTCTGCAAGGATAAAACTCTAGTCCTTTCAAGTTTCATTGCGCTAATTAACTAATAAGTAAGCTCAATGGCAAATTACAAATAACCATGTTTCGTTTTGTGCACGCCTTCGGGCTGCGTCTCGGTCAATCGTGTTTTGTTTCGTGCATTCGTTTGGCTTTTCTGTCCTACAACGTTCACACCATGGATTGGGCGCGAATATGGGAATACAACGACAGCTTCATTGGCATTCCACTTTCTGAGAGTGGATTGGCCCCCAATTTTCTTTTCATGAAGAACTCCCCACATCCATTCCTTCTTACTTGATGTTCCGCTGAGACGTTTGTCCATCATCCTACAAATGCATCCGACCTTGCATGGTGCTGATAAGGCTACCTCCCCACCGTATGGCGACCCGACTTTTTTCAACCCATAAGTGATGTTGCGCAAATACGGGATAGCTGCTCCTCGTTTCTTTTTACTCTGCCCTCTCTGTTTTTATGGTCCCGCTTTTTCAGTATTTGGATGAACTTCTCGCGGACGGATCAAATGAAAAATCCGAGGGACACACTGAAAGAAGCTCGTCTATTTGTATTTTTGTGCTGTTTGCCGCCGTGTGTGAACAAGAGTTCGTTAACGCTGCGCAAAGGGCGGATGAAGCAATCGCTCTTTTTACTAATTTGGAGGGACGAGAGGCGTAATTAAGAACAACCTTAACGCTTCGCGGCTCGTATCCCCAGAAAACACAATCTCACAACTGCTGAATATTAAAGCAAGTAAACGCAATGATCGAGTTATTCTAAGGAACCTCGCACGTAAAAATCCAATCCCACGCCATTTCAAATCCCTTTGTGCATGCTGGGCAAGTCACTTTTACTATATCTGATAATGAAGGCCGCAAGGAAATAAGATAAATAACTACATATCTAAAGGCGAGTTTTTGCTTAAGAATACTGTCAACATTTACCAGAAAAGATTTCACTCAGGGCTGGCGCCACATTTGACCTTATGCACACCCCCGTTCTCTGTTCGTAGAATGACCCGCCGCATGATGCAAAGGTGCAATTAAAGTAGAAATCCAAAGAGTTCCATGAGACTGTTAACATTGACGCCACATTCGTTAACAAACACGTCCTCTCGGTAATCTTTAGTGACGGAGTCTTTAACATACTTGAATAAAATATTTTGAGGAAAGCATACTAGAGGTCAGCCATACCTGCACTGAACCTCGGGCTTTCTATCGGCCTATGATCCTGCGTATAAGTGACAACTTCTTGCGAACTGCGTACGTTGTCGGGGTATTCTACTATCAGGCTACAAGGGGATTTTGTAGGAAACCCGCTAAGACCATTTGCCAGTTCGTCCTCTCCGAAACGATGGCCCACAGTGGTAGGGCGGGCTTATGACTTTTGAAAAATTGTCAGTTCCTGCAGTGTCTGTCCTTCTTTTATCTAGCCTTTGTTCTTTTTCTTTTCTTTCCGTACTTCAGCGCATCGCGCTGCAAAAGTCACGCCGTTTCCTTAGGCCAACTCGTCCAAATCGCTATCCTTAATATACTGCAACGAAATGCGCCTGCATGGTCTATTGTGTGGGTTAATTCGCTGTCTATCTTACGTAAGTCTGGCAAGGACGGTTAGTTTCTGCACGAATGTATTTTATTTCGGTATGCGAGGCATAAAAGAGCTGATTTGTGTGCTCGCAGCGCCAGATGAATTGTGGCCCTGCATATTACTTAAGGCGTGGAAATCTCAATAGCGGATGACCCGTCTTCTTGTGGTTATAAAATAACAGCTGAATTCTCGTCGGAAATAATTATGTGACGGTGTCCGGTTAGAGACCGAAACACCTTAACCCTGTCATACATGACTTTTTTTTACTTTTGATTCCTTAGCGAAGCAATGGCTGACGACAGTATTGTTACATCCGGAATTGGGCGCAGCCGAAATCTGTGTTAAGCGAACCGTGGGGCTCCAGTACTTCTTCGTAGATTTTTGAGTAGGCACTGAGAACAGATTATTTAGTCCTATGATCCTCTATTATCACCGGGAATTATGTAATGTGCGCTACCTTATCTGAGACTTTAATTAAATTACTTCTATTACTCTGCGGTTACAGATGCATTCTTAGTCGCAACCAGTATTATTTTAAAGCTATGCTTACTAAACTATTTTAGATACGCAAGTACCACATTGATTAAATTTGCAATGAAATTTTCTGCTTCATACACTGCCACGCAAGGACATAGGCAAAAAAAAAAGAAGAACGTTCACCACAAGACTTCCTCGAGCAGACACATAAGGTAGCCCACAAGGTATACCACAACCAAGTCTTTCTACCTTTCGTTAGCCTTCCTATCAACAAGACAAAACCGCTTTTCCTCTAGGTTCATTTTTTATTGTCTTTTCTCTTGCAATAACTTCAATAATTTAATAATCTCTTAGTGTATATTCAAGTGCACACTATTCCTGCCATCCGTCTTACATGGTACAATAGCGCGAATAAAGCTTAAAATTAGGTGTTGTACATGACAGCTCCTCGCATTATTTAAATATTTTTCGTCCACATTCGTAGTTTTTATTAAGCCGCCAAAAAGTGTACAACGCTGGCTGCACATTCGGTGCGAAATTATCATGACCAAAGTAGATAATAATGTTTACATGTTGTTATGTATAATAATAATAATAATAATAATAATAATAATAATAAAATAATGATAAATTGCAGGATGCTTAGGCTTTACCTTTAAAAGTGGAACGCAATAGCATTCAAAATCTATGACTGCTTCCCATGCTTCCAGGCAACTGGAGTGTATGTAACCGGAATGTTTACCGGGAAACGCTGGCCGCGAATGCTATGCACAAAGGCGGGCTTCCTCGTAGAAACGCTACTTCTTACGTGGGCCGCGATGTGGCGGAAGCGAGCGCCATCTTGAGGTACTGCAAGGAACCAGGCGCGCTGCTTCGTGGCCTCCAAGATAGTCGCGCGCCGGCGCATGCAAATGGCGGACGCCGTGGTCGGTCTATAAATGGCAGAAACGCTGGAAAAGGGATTTCTTTGAGATTTCGCGTAACAGAATTATGTTTTCTCCTAGAGTCAAATTACAGTCTGACGTTATCATGTTTGTAGGTTGTAAGTCATACTTTACTATATTCTACGTACTTTAGCTTGAGCAATTCAATTAATTCAGTAACTTCCTTGCGCCACATGGAGAGCCCGCGTAAGGGTAGTTCAAAAATATTTTTGCCGAAACGACGTCCGATGCTGGACGCCGACGCGGGTCACGCACGCTGGATTTTCTGCGACACGGTGTCCTTAACGCTTTCGCGTTAAAATATTACAATGTGCTAAATTTCCGCTCGCTATAAGCTGTTATAGACCATAACCTTCGCAGTGCACCAAGCTAGGATACGGAGTTCGGACACTGATGCGCCGAGGCCTGGGACACTGAAGGAGGTGAAGTTCCCACTATATTTCTACAGCGTTGCCCTTTCCCGCCCTTTTCCTGCACCAGCGCATGTCATGCAGTGAAGGCGCCAATAAAATCAAGGCCCCCTCCCTTCAGCAGCCGAATTTAAATTCACTGACAGACTGTTCTCAGAGCTGCCCGTTCCCAACAATGAACACGTTCTACTTCCTCGCCGAGTTTCCTGACGTCAGAGCAGCGCTCGAACAAGAGGGGAGTTTCTGGTACGCGCAGAACGATACGCATAGAATTGCCCTAAGAAGGCAGACACCTCACGCGCTAGGGGACGACACCTGCTGTCACGCGTTTAGATATCTACCAGATTGCAACTCCATATTGTTCGAGGGCACAAGGCCTCCGGTTGATCTTGCGGTGGTCCGAAAACAATTTTGAAGTACCCGCGCTTAATTGAGTAGCCGCGAGAGAGGCGAAGAGCGCGCTGTCACCACAGAACTTGAGTCACCGGGGCTGGAAGACCAACGCACGATTTTAAAAACCTTGCTTTACCTCGGGACACGAGATGTACCGACGCTCCCAGCCTGTGAGTAACCGCGCTCCAACAGCTCTCTAGAAGGAAGTGTGACTTACGAAAGACGTCCCACGGAGAACTCATAAGGAGGTACTGTGTCCGATAGAAGTAGCAACTCTTGCTTATCGCAAAATAAGCTTGGAGCGAAAGGAGTAGCACACAAGTCACTTGACAGCCAAAGTCTCGTTAGAGAACAGGCATGCATCCACGTATCCCTTCCTTTCCTTTCAGTGCGGTGGGCACGTCTGTGAGAATGCTATTCTTAATTGCGATAATCTACACGAGGAAATTTAATCGCATCTCCTTCAAGTACAGTGGCCCCTTTAAAGAAACCATTGTACCTCAATAACACAGAGGTCAATAGTAGCTTTTGTAGTGAAAAGCGTACTTTTTTCACTACACACATTCATTTACCGATACCAAAGTATCGCTGAATTCAAAACCGTCAGACGTGCTCAGATGGCTGCGTGACTAATTGAAGTAAATTTAACCTCAACAGATCTTCATAGCGTAATTCAAATTTAGAGTGTTTTGTAAAATAGCTAAGAAAAACTTGTTGAGTGATCAAATACACCTGATGGAAGTGCTTCGCCAAGAGATATTTTTCTTGTCCTCGTATAATGAAAATTTAATTAAAAACATCAGTACCATAAAACTGCGCATTATCTATGTAGTCAGCAGCAAAGCGTATTTGAAGGTTTTTGTACTCTGACCGATTTCATGGGTTCATAACCGAGCGCAACATTTGTCAAATAGCGTCCCGACACGTTTGCAGTTACCTGCATGACAGTCGCTCGACTGCGGATCGCTTCATACAAATCTGCAGAGGCCACCACTGAAAAGTTCGCAGTCTACTGGTTTACCCATATCACACACTGGCATCCGAAGTCACGGGAAAATCCTTGAAGCTGCGTAAGCTCTAGCTGCAGTCAGCCATTCCGCCCCACCGTCTATGGGCACGTTCAGACACTCAAGAAACATCAGGCCCCATTATCAAGCCCCAAAAGAAGTGTCCATGAGACGCCGTACGTGTGAACCACCACTAACTACCTGCAGGCTTGTTCGACGCAAGACAACCCACCACACGGTCGAGCACTGGAGAAATACAGAGCCAGACATGACTGCGAACTTGAGCGTCTAAACGATGTCATACCTGAAACACAACTCAGGCATTCACGGTGCTTCCGGTATTTGTCATGGAATTCTGTCTTTTAGACCAACTGTATATGTTGTTTCATTGCAGCACGCCTGTCCCTTGCAAGAGCCAATACTCTAACCATGTCCTGACCTTTCCGCTCAGCCTTTTTAGGCTAACAAGCCGAGTCCTTTCTTCCCTTTCTTCTTCGCTTGCACAGCATTTTCTGCAGCAGCTTGTACAGCGACTTCCCTTTCTTTCTTTCTTTCGTTCTTTCTTTCTTTCTTTTTGCTTATAAAGTCAAGACTGAACCCGTAGTTGCCAAGAACAAGTGTACTTTCCTCATTGTCGTAGCTGTGGGTTTCGCGGCAGTATATTTTTTTCTGTAGCTTCATCAAATTAAATGAAAATCAGATTTTGTTGCCGCTGGGCTCCGAAATGTATGCGGGGTGAAACCTGCGGCGGAGGAAGGGGCATTGGTTGATAAGATGAACAGTAGAAGCAGTAGCTAGTGCTTTCACATATGAATCCATATCTCTGCTTTAGCTACAAGTAAGTGTCTATATGAAATTATCACGCTGAATATGAATATGAATTCGAAGAAATATGGAACAGATTGTACCTCACTTACTTTCGTTCAAGTCTTTCTGCACCGTGCTCGAACTCCTAGAACCACTTAAACGTTCCCTAATGAAGGGATTCCGTTTCGCCGCATCCCACCGGACGGTGATAGTACGGAATATATTCCTACGCTTATAGCGTTAAAGAACGAAGAAGCAGACATTATTTGACGATTGGAAAGCAGAAGCCCGTTTAGGAAAGTGCAGCTTGGGCAACTGGGGGAAAAAACGAGAGAGAAACTGATATAGAACACAGCTCAAATGAGAATACATGCATCCACCGCACGGCCACACGGAATGTCCACAGCATCACGAGTTCTTATTTGGCGGTGCTCTTATATTCAGAACGCTGCTGCTGATATTTCTCTGTGTTATAATTCTTGTTAACGCTTTCCTTGAATCTGCTGTGGTTCGCAGAGTTTCGCTTGCGACGCCAAATATGCAGCATATTCTAGACGGATTGCATATATGGAAGCAGGGTAAAACAGCGTATGCGAAGCAACAATGATAAAGGTATACCATTGATTCTCAATGCACATTTCTCAGGCACATTTCTCAATGACTGGCCGAGCTGTGTATTCGGTGCAGGTGCTGCGTCGCGCCCACACAGAAGATAAAAAAATAATCTTGTGAGAAAGAGTAATTTTAGTTGCACTAGACGTATAGACGATGTACTCCATGCTCAAACGATAAATCGCAGGATTGCTAATGGGCACTCTTGCAGACTTCTTTAAGGTGTTTTTGGTGATTCACTAGGGCAAAAGAGAAGCAACTCGGTGCATTCTCCCTTTAATTGCCCTATTCTTGCCTGTTCATGTAAACTTGTTTGTTTTTGTTTCCCCAGAACACATACGATACGGCAATTTATTTTGCAAATCTAGCCCTGCGAATTGCTTCCACGGGAACTTTCCTTTCCAGTGAGAAGGAGAGAGGCATGTACTTGTTACGACATCATTACGTAAACACTATACAAACGTGATGCAAGCACCAGGGTGCAAAGTGACTGCCTGCATTAATTATCCCCTCGAGCGACCATCGCTCACTGCCTACTCGCATATTTATTTATTTTATTTACTTATATAGATACGCTAAGCGCCCACAAGGCGCAGTACATAGGGCGGGGACACAGAAAACAGGACACAATTTTCACAAACGAAAGGTCATTGCAGGTGATTAACACAGCACTTTGGTATGGCAAGGGCCCCATAACGTAAAACTGTTCCAATATGTTTTTAATCCAAACTCCTGACGTCAAATTTACGTAACCACCGGCACAAGCATAGGGCGTTAACCCGCAGCGGTGTTTCAAAAGCCCAATCAAACGCTCTCCTCGTTTTAGGAGGTCAGTTCTTTTTCTTTCTTAACGAGTAGCATTGCCTACATTGAGCAGATTTTTTTATAGAATTTGCTGAAAAGAGGCGAGGAGTACGCTAAAGTCGAGAGGGGTTCGATAGGGCCGAGCCAGTGTACTCAACATCGATAATCGGATGAAGGAGGTGGCGCCGACGTCTGCTAATGGGCCCCTTTCTATTAGCTTGCGGTGGCTGGCATAACGGATCCTGAGCAATGAAGAGTGGGCAAAGTGATGTTGTATGCGTGCCTAAAGGCTCGATAATGTCATAGTGCAACGGAAAAATGTTTATTATACGCAAATAGATCAATGCTCCTGGGCCGTTCCAAGTAGCTAGTGCCAGTGAAATCGACGGGCAGCCATCTCCTCTTCCTTCCGGAATGGTGCAGTCTCCGGCTATTCAGAAAGAAATTCAGTTTTGTTCGGCATATTAATGCGTCTTTAACGTGTAGACCTCACTTTGACACGGTGACTTTTCGCGTTCTTGTGACGCCGCTTGATAGACAGGAGAAGTCTTCACGAAAACGTTTGATCAATGAACGAGTATTATGTCGAAAAAGGCGTCGAGTCAGAAATTGTTATTTTTCTTTCGTTCACTCTAATCATACATAATCAGTGCGCACACATCATACCAGATGGGGCGTTTCGCGGTTTTCGTGACGTCGAGTGAGAGACAGCAGGCGAAAAGGGGGGGGGGGGGATTGGCCCACAAACTTCTTGACCAATCAGGGAGGGCTATTTGCAGATTTAAGTCATGAAACACAGTAACAAAGTAACTACTTTTTCAAAAATGCACAATCAATAAAGAAAGAAGATTACGGTTGGGAATAAGTGCTCTAGGAGAGAAAATTGTTTTAGTGAAAGTGCTAGGGTTCTGGGTACATCAGCAATGCTGAATTAAATAAAGAAGACTGCGTTATCGGGAAAGTTCTACATAGACGCCATAGACTACAGTGAAAATAGCGGCGGTCGTTCAGCCACGCACCACTCGCTTTAGTTGCACCGGCCCACTTAATGCTGCGAATTCAACAACATCCTCGAGGGCCACACAGCGCTCGCGTTGTATTGAGAAATGTGCCGAGGGTGGTAGGAGTCAAACAGCAGCAGCCATCTGCGCTGTTAACCGATGCACGGCATCCTCCTACACAATGCAGCTGAGTTTCATTTAAAAGAGATCACTGCCCACTCACACGGAGAACAGAGTTCAGGAAGTAGAGTACGGACTTGACAAGTAGTAATGAAAATCCACTGGCATCCATTTCTAGGCCCGCAATGGCAAAAAAACTTCCCCAGAGCTCTTCGTAAAGAAATCTTGTAAATGCTTCGAGACACGCTGAAAAAGAACAAGACTGAGACATCGTCCTGTGTATTGTGCGCCATTCCCAGATATGCATATCGTACACAGCTTGCCCAGCTCTCTGTCTTATTACTGTTCGTAAGAGTAAGCGGCAGACAATCGTCTTGTTGAACGTACTATATTGTTAACAAGGGCAACGGCAGGTTAACAGGGCAACGTAAACAGCTCTCATGCGCTAACTAAAACCTTTCTGGATTGGGCTCCGGGCCAGCCCATATGTACAAAAAAGCTCTTAGGCAGGAATTTTCACCGAGAGGTCCAATTCACGAAGTTTTTCCTTCGTAACTCTTGTTTGTCATTGGACGGTCAACTTCGATTGCAAACGCAGAAAATCATTATTCAATTTCATCTGTTAACACAAACAGTCTAAGCGTAAGCACTTTTACTTTGAGTACGTTCATCATTTTATAATGCACGTCTCTGCTCAGTTAATGGGCCGCTATTTTTGCAATCTGCATGCGGTTTACTTTTCGCGTAACCCTCGGTGAAGACAGTCAAGCGCACAGGAACACGCTACCAGATTTCACTGCACGTGGCTTACTCTTGACCGTGCCTAGGGTGGGCCAGTTTTCCGCGTCATCCGAATGAGCGTTCCTTATAATATATGTACAGGAGCGTCATGAGCGCGAAGCCCCTGGGTATGTGTAACTGAAGTTGTATAGGACATTTCCTGCTTAGAACGTGATTGAACCCTCACACAAAGAGAACAAAATATTCCAATCGCACGAGAGGACACGTTGGCTAATACGCGCAAAAGTAAATAAAATAACAGGCAAGACAGTCCAGAAATGCTGCTTTGTCTACGATGAGACCCCTAAGAGAATTCAAATCACTCTGTGGGGCGGGAAGATGTAAATTGATTTTCTCAGCCGCTATTTTCACCGCCCTGAGCTCCGGACTGTTATTGACTTCTCCTTAGATATCAGCGCTACTGCAGTTGTACAAGGAATCTCTCAGACCAGGGCCGATGCGAGTTACTGGGCTCTGAACCTTTATGGTCCTTAGGACAGAATGGAGTCGTTCCGCGCTGCGCTTCTGTCGGGATGTTCTTCGCCATCAAAGAGAACGAACTACCATGGAATTGCAGTGGGGTGTGGCGAAAAGATGACAGTCAACTATGAGAGAAAGAGAGAGAGAAGAATGGCACTAGTTGCAAATGTTTCGTTTTTACATTCATTGGGACTATATCAACTTACTTGCGAACGATTATTTTTATGGTTTTGATGAATAATTCGCCAAGAAGATGATTGAATCCTGTGGCAAGAACATGTAGTTACGTGAAGCATTGGTAATTTCTTATTTTGTGATAATTTGATTTCCAATACAAATACAAATACGAATACAATACAATAGAAATGCGAATAAGACTGCGAATGAGAACCAAAACCGCGCATTATCATCATCATTATAGTCTCTATTACAGAAATTTCAATGACGCATCATTATTAAATCTCGATTTAGCCTATCGAATGCCTTTTAAAACGTGACGTTCTCTCCCCCCCCCCCCATTTGATAAATACATTACTATTTCAAAACATTTCAAGGGTACCTTTTTATAAGCTTTATTGTGTCAAAATACTAGAAACATCGCAATATGGTCCTCTGTGAATATGACAGAAAAGAAGCTACCCTTTTACGGCCATGACTCTTACCACGAAGAAAACAAAATCAAACCCGCTTCGCCGACGTGATCAGCTAGCTTGCACAACTGAGACTACTATCCCTCAATAGCATTGTCTAGTGCACACCGAAGCAGCGGTTATTTCGCAACTATGGGAAGGCAAGGCACTCCAAGCCCACATGCCCACATGTGCAACAGTGTGTAGCGCTCCTATACCATCGAAATTACCAGGGGTGTGCGAATGTTCGAAATTCTGAATATGAATCGAAGAGTCTTTGTTATTGGATTTGCATTCGATTTCGGAATTCTCTATTTGAACGTTTCGAATATTCATTTATTTCGAATATTTAAGGCGGTACACTTAATGGAGTGTCAAAGAAGAGAGAATGATAGAAGACTGTCCCGGATGATTCTGGCGCAGGGGATCTGTGGTGACCGCGTAAGGGCACCAGTTGCTGAGTGTTTTTAATGCGAGAGAATTACTTGGCTTATCGTGCGAACCCGCTGTCATCAGCAAACAGTGGCAGAAAACGGCACACAAATTACGCAACCTTCTTGACTAAAAAAAAAAGTGGCCTCACCGAGGTCACCCTTTTTTTACATTGCATTTTACGCTGCATAATACTTTGCATTGCATTGCTTTTTTACAAAGCCTTTACATAGCGGCCAGAACAGTCATAGCCACGTGTACAAGCAAAAAACAAACACTTCTGAGTACAATTATTGCAGTAAACCATTCTCCAAAAGAAAGGCAGGAGGATACGCTGCATCAACAATGGATACCAGTTTGGTTGGAAGTCTCTTTGATCATAAAACTCTTTCAGTTGTGAAATGATCTCAAAGAAATGTGACTGCGAAGGTACAATTTGTTCTTCATTCTGACCTAACATGCGAGTTTTCCATAAACTGTGCACCGTCATAAGTAGCAGCATGACAAAAGGCACATGTTCCCATTTTGGGTGGCATAAGATATCGAATCATATGAGGATTTACGTAAAAGTACTTTTTTAAAAGTCCTCTGGAGAACTTTCCAAATCAAGGCGGTGTCGCTGCAGCCAATAAAGCTCGTTCTATAGTTTCCGGTGCATAATATAGACGACAATTAATCGAAGGTGCAAAAATGCCTTTCCTACTTAACCAGGCTTCAACAGGTAGCGTTCTATTATGCACTGTGTAGAAGAATGTTTCGGAGTGTGGAGAAATATGCATCGCGCCACCGATGCAACAGGTGACAGTCATGAAGGTGTTCAGCCCTGTGGATGTGGTTTGGATCTGCCTTGCGGGCTATTCGCTAAATGGCAGAGCGAGCGGCTACGGAGCGAGCGCGGTGAGATGCAGCCATCACCGAAGCCCATGGACCACAAGGACGAATAGGATGCAACGCGCTTCAGGTAGTGGTCGGACGACCACTACGACATCCCCACAGAGTATGAGGTGGAGTTCGCCGACGAACCCGATGAAGAAATGTAATGTCAACGCCATTATGCCACTCGGTAAAGTCGCTCGGCATCGCCCGGCAAAGTGGTGTCATCGTGCTGAAAAGTGGTGTCATTGAGAAAGAACACTGAACGCTATTCGGGCAAACACTACTTTTATGAGAACTATGCTAATTAAACTAAGCTGACAGATCCCTATATGGCCGGTTTGTCGACTGACGTTGTTGAGTCCTCATAAGCAGCAACATTACGCTCTGAAACGCAGTAGCACTAAACTCAGCAACATGGCGTCGCAACATTAAACTCATCGACATAAACCAGCGACACAGTCAGTGACAAGCGGTGCTCTCGCATTTGCACATCATAAGACTTGCTTAGGTTCCCTCATAGTTTCTTTTAGTCATTCATTATGAAGGCCTGACTTTTAGACAGTTTGTATGCTCATTTGTTGCCTGGATTGTTGTATGGCTGGATTGTTGTCTCATTTGTTGTATGTGAATTATGTGTAATAGTTGTACTTACTAGCCGTTGCTAAATTATAATCACTGTTGCTTACTCACGTCTCTTCATGCGCCTCAAAACAGAAGGTCCCCTTGCAGCCTTGAGCTATGGAACCCCCTTCTGTATAGTCAACCCAACTGTACAACCTTTGTAAATAATCAAAGTTCTTTTGATTGATTGATTGATTGATTGATTGATTGTTCATTATTCTCACCATGTTTGAATCTTTTTGAACAATGTGCGATGCTGTAGTGTCATACTTCTCTCCTGCACTGGGTGATTTGCTGTTTCCCTCCATTTTTGCATTACTTCAGTGTGATGGTACACCAGATATCTGAAAGGAGTTGTCTGTTGTTTAGAAACTCCTGAGTTTACTAGACACCCATTCTCGAATGAAATTGCGCGCATTGAAATGAGACATGTAGATAACGTTAGCAATCCCCTTGATTTACCAAGACAGCTCCAGAACTCTGTCCAAAATTAAAATATTCTATATCCGATTCGATATTCGGAGGTCGCTTTTCTCGGGTATTCGTAGTCGCTTGGATTCGGCCAATTCCCTATTTCAATACCTTATTAATTCTTACTTCAAGTAGGAGGTTAAAGTGATGCAATACTAACTCCGTCAGTGCACTAAGAAGCGTTAAGAGGATTCATGCCTACGCTTACTCACTTGGTGCAATGAAGGACCTGAAGCACATTATGAACCTGTTACATATCCTTTAAAAGACATATAATCGAGGCATTGAGTCACGCCTCGGTGTTACAGAACATCTTATTCAAGGTGGTATTATTACTGCATTGGACTTGTTGGACGCCCAAATGGATCGCTCTCCCTCCTTTTATCTGAGACCCCGCTTGCCTCGCACCCTTAAGAGGAAGCTTTAGCTCGGGCCCAACTCCAACGCGGCCTATTCAGATACATGTAAAACGCAAACACGTTTTTCTGAGATAACTCCTGCACCGATTTCAATCAAATGTGTTGCATTTGAAAGAAAAAGTGAAGTTCTAGTGACTGTTGGAAGCGGAATCTCAATTTAGGGCTTGTATTTCGTTAAAAAGGATTTTTTAAAGTTGAAAGTTTGAAAAAAATAGAAGCACGAAGTTTACAAATTCATAGCTCTGCATCAAGAACAGATATCACGGTTCTGTAAACGGCATCCATTAGACCATTCAAAGCGGACAAACTTGATATGTCATTTTACATTTTAGGTGAATTTGTTACGTTGGTTACAATGGTTCTGCAACATCTGTATTTCCATATTACTAAATTTTTATATTCATATATATCATATCAATTTTGTCTGCTTTGGATGTACTATTAGATGCAATTCACAGAATTGTATTATCCTTTTTCGTTGTTGAGTTACAGGGTTGTAAACTTCATACTGGCGTTTTTTGAAAATGTTCGATTTTTGCCAATTGTTAATAAAACATTGGCAGCCTAAGTCAAAAATTCGAAACTAACAGTCACTAGATTATAAGTTTTCCTTTTAAATGCAACAAACCTCGTCAAATTTGGTACAGTGATTGCCGAGAAAAACGAATTCTCTTTTTACATGTATTTACATAAGAGCAACCGAGCTAAAGCTTCCTCTTAAGACCCTCAAACTTTCCTCCAGGCCCAGAAATGCACTCTCCGCAATACACACATGCTCTTGCTGTTTGTATCTTTGCTTCATCTCAGTCTTTCTGGTTAAGTTTGTCTTTGCAGGATTGGAAGTGCCCGAGCGGCACTGAAGACTGACAGCCAAAAGCCTTGGAACTTATCTTAAGGAACGGGCTCCTGTGCCTATATGGCAGATACTGATTGCCTGGTGTGTCTGTGTCCTGGCACTTGCCACGTCAAGCACAACACACACCGGGACGCCGAACTCAAGCTGACTGTCAAATGGGACTGTAGCTGTAGACTAACGGATAACACTTTTCCCAATGTGTTACTTGCCTCACACAGGGTTACATGTTCTTCACTGATGCTTTAAAATTAGTTTCTATCTGCATGTAGCATGCAGGAAATCCACCGAAAGAAGGAAACAGTTTCAAGCATACGAAGTGACGCGCAGAAGTCATGCTGAGCTGTGTTTGTTACTTTTCTTATAATAGCTTTTTTTTTCGGGAGAATAATATCACGACGACAGAAAGGTTAGGAGTGGCTAAACACAGTGCCTCTCCTCACCAAGAACAGGCCTGGCGTCCACCTGTTCCAACTCATGTCGCGATAACCAGCTCACCAGGTTAACTGGTCCAGTACCGGCTTCGATGTGGTGTTCTTTGTCTAAAATTACTGCTCCCTGCTCAAATAACCGGAACTACCTTCCGCGTGACTGGAGGTGTGGTAAAATTAAAACTACCACTTCCCTGACCAGTCAAGTAAATGGACTAGTTACCATTTGAGCATAGCCTGGTGACACGTCCAATTTTTAGAAACAGTAAATCCGATTATTTATTATATTTTTATTTATAGGGCGACCGCAATTGAGAGCCACAAAATGGTTGCTCAGTCCGTGCGTTTTGCTCCGCTATGACTTATGTCATTGTGCAGGGATCCATAGATAGTTTATCTCTTATGGGATACAGACACTACATGCAAAATCTTATTGAAAGCCATCATGCCGCCGTCCTGCTCGTGTAGCAGTCACCGTCTGTTGCTATACTAGTTATCTCCGTCGTGACATCACCGTTTGTAATGCCATCGTCTTCTTCATGCCGCCATCAATGTCATCGCTCTGTAAGGGCGCATGTTTCGGAAAACTTTTACGGAATTGCTCCGTTTTTTACAAAGCTCGCCACGTTAGGGGGAGAGTAACTACTGCCGTAGAAAAGGAGGGCAGAGCTACAGGAATCGCTGAAGCCTACCGCGACTTCTTTCAGCAATGTAACTTGCTGTATTTAATTATCCTTGTAGTTTTTGCAGCCTCCTAGTGTTCCAAATTTTACGTCGACGATTTGCATCTTCAAAGAGGAGTGCTTTCTCATTGGACTTCTTTGTACTTGTCTGAACACCTTCCTATTTCCAACACTGCACTGTCTTCACATTTGAAATGCTTTTGCGCAGACAGATAATATGGCGACCACTTGATTCATATCCGTCGAGTTCCTTTTGTCTATACATCATGGCAAAGCCCGCGAATTTCATGAACCGGATGCGCAGCTACATACTACTACTGCAGAGTTCGTACTCTGCTGATTTCTAAGTATTGTAAGTTTTATTGAAATCAAGATCAACTTCATGGCACACCACGCTGCTATATTTTTCTTTCACCAGCCGAGAGGGGAAGGGGAACAGTTATCATCTTTGCCAATGCCTCCGCCCTGTTGTCAGACTAAATGCAGCCCGCAACAGCCGCGTCACGTTAGGGAGGAGCTTTGCGCCGATCCTAACTCACTTGCATGCATAATCATACGAACTACAAACAAAATTTGGAGTCGGATATCTCTGAGCACAAACACACTAGAAGAATTCTTCCAACTGATACTGTGTGGGAACACGACTACCTCTAACCTTTTAATACAAACATACCCACTTACTGCAGTCGACAAAAAGTTAAGTTTCAATTTTTGGGAATTGGGCTGCTGACAGTGATAATTATCATCTCACTTTGTGTACCCCTGGTCACATAACCTATTTGCACAGGTGGTGTTCGCATGCCTCCCAGTGCCTAATTTTAAGAAAAAATGAAGCTTAATTTTGAACACCTTCTAGATGCACAAAGTCCATTCTAGATCTTAGGGAGGCCAGGCGCACGCAAAAGAAATTAGGTCGTTGGATGGACAAATTGAGCAGCGAATGATGCAAATCATTCTGTAACGCGTTGGACCCCCGTAAAGTACTATCTAGCCTTTGGTGAACTCTCCAGGGCCTTCGCTCTTCTCCTCAGCAAAGCCACCCCTGTAAGGCGCTGTTTCTCCACCGAGGCTGTCGAGAAGTAGATGTCGGTGAAGGCTTTTGTGAGGCAATTGCAGCTGACAGAGTGCTACTAATGGACCGCGACTTGTACGTAGTTCCCTTCATGCAAGATTCGGCAATGGACGAACCTTTCTCCATGGAAGAACTGTAGGTTGCTCTAGCCATTGGCAGGCTTTCCTCTTCGCCCGGCCCCGACAATATAACGTACGCGGTTCTACGCCACTTTGATGATGAAGCACGAGAGTTGATGCTGCGTCATCTAAACGTTTCATGAAGTGACGCTTTTGTTCCCTCTGACTGGAGGCGTAGCCGTTTTGTCCCAAACCTAAAGCAAGGAAATTGTCCCCTTGAAGTAACATCATATCGGCCTATTGCTCTCGCCACTTATGTTGCAAGTTGATGGATAGGATGATGCTCACGCGCCTGGAGTGGTTTCTTGAACATTACAATTTTTATCCAGACGTGAGGACAGGCCTTCAACGTGGTCTTTCGTCAGTCAACAACGTCTTTGGTAATGTGTCTTCACTCCAACAACACAATTTATCTAAACGCCTCTCCGTAGCGCTATCTTTAGACTTGAGGAACGCTTATGACAAAGTTTCGCATGCAGCTATGCTTGAGGCGCTCGTGGCTGTGGTAATCGGAGGCCACACGTTTTTGTGGATTCGGAGCTACCTGACCCGAAAGAGCTTCTTTATATTCACCGAGGATAGTCAAACTACCGACAACTATACCACACGACGAATTCCATTAGGTGGAGTTTTGTGCTCAGTTTTGTTCCACCTAGCTCTCGTTGGGCTAGCGGAGTCCCTGCCACAGTCTGTCAATTAACACAGATGATATTTGTATCTGGGCTTCAGGAGTAACTCGCCCGCAGGTTCGTGCAAGATTACAAAAGGGTACAACGCTGATGTATACTTATTTTCAGAGAAGTACTGGGCATCTCAACAGCAAAATGCGCATTAGTGGCATTCATTCGAAAATCGTTGACTGGATACCCGGATGTCTTGTACAAGAGAACTCATAGATTTTTGGGGATAATTCTCTACTGTGACTACTCCTGGAGCCCCCATGTATCCTCTCTGAGGAAGAGACTCCTCCTACAGTCATTTTTTCAAAGCAATCACTGGAAAAGCATGAGGACCGTCGATGCGTTCCTTGCTTCAATGGTGCAAAGCGCTTTTCATGAGTTTCTTGCGTTACCGCACTCCGGTGCTGTTAAGCAGCCGGAGCACAAATCTCAGAGTGCTTGGGAGCATGCAAGCTCAAGCGCTTCGAACCTGTCTCGGTCTACCGCGACGCTCTTCAACAGCTGTAACAATCGCTATCGCCAGGGAACGTCCCATTAGTACGTATATCGCCACAGACACTCTTAGAAATCATCTTCGTCACGTTTCCCAACTCTTGTTTCAACGTCTTGCTTCTGTCACGGAACGTAGACCAAAGGCAACCTCTTCGAGCATTGTAGCCTTGTAGCGATCCTCTTCCATCCGATTTCACGCCTGCAACAAGATTAACTTCTTCTCTGTCGTGCGTCTCCGGCAGTCCCAAGTGCGGCGTTCCATTCCTGGAGTTGAAAAGGAGTCCGACTTGCTAACTTGTACCCTGAATCAAGCCGCTCTATATATACTGCATGATTCATACTTCAATCGAGTTCACACTTATACAGATGGCCCTCCGACTATAACCAGCTCTACTGGTGCTGTAGACAGTCCTCGGGAGGAAGTTCAAGATCCGCGACGTCACAACATTGACAAGGTCTGAACCTTCCACCCTCCGCAGCGCAGGGCTTGCTATATGTGACACAACAGTCACCAAATCACTGAGTTATATTCTGTGTCTCAAAGGCAGCCCTGCAATCACTCTTATCAGCTCTGCGCCACAGTCCACAGGAATACTTGGTACAATATATGCGATTACGCTATGATTAAGCGGTAGGCAGAGGCCACGGCATTGAATTTTGGTGGCTACCTAGGTACTGCAATATTACTGGCAGTGAAAGTGCCGACAAAGATGCCCATGAGACACATGGAGAATGTGAAAGCACTTCGACACCATTGTCGAGAACGGATGCAGTGCAGCACCTCAGCGGTCTTGCCTTAGCTGTCTTATCATTATTATAAGGAAATGGAACACACTTGAGTTCACAAACTGGCGTCTATATGTCATAGACCCACATTTGAGATTACAACTTTACCTGGTTTTAACCGAAAGAAGAAACGTTATTGTGGCGCCTGCGAGTAGGAGTTTCCCAAACGCCTGCTGATTCCTAATTAGAATGCTGAACAGTCCCAATTGCATCGTGTGGTGTCGGAGAAAGAGGAAGAGAGAGAAACTTTAATAAATGTCCTTGCTGGGGTCAAGGGGTGCGGGAGCCTGGAGGCTAGCCCCACCGGAGATGTATTTCCTCCGGATGTAGCCAGACCTTGAGCTTTGGCGTCGTCCTCGGCGAGCCAGACTGCCCAGAGTTTGTTCTCCGGGCATGCGCTCGCACCACAGCCTCCCACCGCTCGGGTGGGGTAATTTTAAATGTAGGATTGGTGCTTTGTTTAATGGTGTGTGATGCTGAGGGACATGCCCACATTATATGGTATAGGTCGACGCGAGCCGCCTCGCACGCTTTGCATAGGGGTGTGTAAACATCTGGTTAAATGTAATTGAACAGCGAAAGGGAGGGGAGTGTGCGTGTCTGTAATAATCACCATGTTGTCGACTGGTAGTTATTGAGTCGCTTGTCAGGAGGGCGGGTACTTAATTCTTGATTGATTGATGTATGCGGTTTTATGGCGCAAGGGCCAAATAGGGCCAAAGAGCGTCATACACATGGCGATGGGTTTTTAATGAATTGTATGTGAAATGGAGAAGTGTACTTTGAATGGTGGATGTGGCATGGGTACTTCATTCTTGCCTTACGGTAATGCATGAGGGTTGCAAGGTAACGCAAAATAATGGATGTTCAGGGTGCGGAGAATATGCCGCCCGATGTTTGTTTGTGAGAACCGCTCGTAGTGTGCAATGTGCTGGCCCTCAGTTAACTCATCAATGGCGTTATGTAGGCCCAATTCTGTCAGCTTTTGATTCGCCGTCGATTGAGGGAGGGCAGGGCTTTTCATCTTAACAAAAAAGTGCGCGAAGAAGACGTAGACGAGAAGACGAGATAGAGAGAGAGAGAGGGCAAACACGGCCACTGCTCGCAACTAACAGTTCATTTCCAAGGAAACAGAATAAGTAGAAAACTACGCTTGGTTGCATGCCTCTTTTATAATCACGTTAATCTTGCGTTTTTCGGCGTTCGAGAGGCACAGGAAGGGTGTGACGCACACGATGCGGCTGATAATAAAGGCTCGTATCAATCGTAGCAGGTTGTCCTCTTTCATTCCCGTGTTTTTGGTGGCAGTGCGAGAGATGAGCTTTCCTATTTGAGTAGCTTGGTTGCTGAGGCGTTGGATAGTATCTGTGTATCTGTTTGTATTGTATACGGAGCCGCAGGCCTCGCAGGCTAGGCACGCACGGTATGGGTTGTCCTTTGATCTCCAGCGTGATGGCGTGCGTGCTCGCCTTAGTCATTCGGCGGTGGGTAACGGGACCTAGGATGAATAATTCTGATTTAGCCGGCAAACACGAAAGTCTTCATGCCTCGACGTACCGTATGACCATGTTGATTGCTTCTTGCAGCGTCTCTTCTATTTCTCCGTCATGGCCTCCAGCAGCCCAGAGGGTGATGTCATCCGCGTATAGGCAGTGATGGAGGCGTGGGATGGCCGGCAGCTGTGCTGGGAGTCCCAGGAGGGCGATGTTAAAACGCATGGGAGAGAGGACCGACCTTTGTGATGTGGCCTTGCTTTCCAGCTGCATAACCTCCGACTGGAGCCCCTCTATCGTCAATCTGGCAGTGGGGTTGGAGAGGAAGTATTTAATGTAGCGATATATCTTTGCATCCATGTTTAGTTTGGAAAGTGCCTCGAGAATAGCAAAGTGCTGACGTTATCAAACACTTTTGTAAGGTCTACGCCAAGTATGGCCCTCGTGTCCAGTTTAGGTCCATGTCGTGCGTTAACTACTTGATGCTGAAGTTAAAGCATGGCTTCCTGTGTAGACAGCCGTTTACGGAAGCCGATCATGGTGTGCGGTAACTTGTCTTCTTTATCAATGCATTGAGTAAGCCGAGTAAGAACGACGTGCTCCATGACGTTTCCAACGCATATTGAGAGAGATATGGGGCGGATGTTGTCGAAAAAAAGCGCACAAAATGCAGAAAACCATGGGTAACAAAAGAGTTATTTCTGAGAATAAAAGCCCCTGATGTCATGTATCGCCAATTTACTAATCTAAACGATCTCTCTCTTCTAAATGAACATAAGAAAATTCAAAGCTAGTTGAACTGTGATCTCAAGAAAGTTTGATGTGAATATTACAAGTATAGGTTTATTGCTGCTTCTGATGACCTAAAAGAAATTTGGAACACAGTACGATTGCTTATTGGCCAACAACAGAACATAATCCCTGGTACATTAATTACTGATGGTGCTGAATACAGTCAAGAGACTTTATCGGATAAATTCAGTACCCACTTTTTATATTCAGGCACACATTCATCGTCCAGCACTCAACTAGATGCACAGAAATATATATCCTTTCATTTCGTATTCCATATTTATGTCTCCTTGCAGTGAATTGGAGATCAAGTCTTTTCTTAAGAAACTAAATAAAAATACTGCTGCCAGTAATGATGGCATTAAAGCTAATCTAATTATTTTTGTAGCCCACTTTTATCAGCACCTTTGCAAATTATCTGTAACAGAGCATTATCAAGAGGCATTTTTCCAGTTAATATGAAAACAGCTAGGGCTGCGGTGTTGTATAAAGGTGGACCAGCCATGGTTGCTCAGTGGCTATGGTGTTGGGCTGCTGAGCACGCAAATGAAACGCAAGTGAATAAGCGTTTACAGCACGTAGGACGATCGTCGTTGCACTGGGGCTGTATAGGTAATTTCACGGTCTTCTGGTGCGAACATCACTTTATGCCGTGTTGTTTTCTCCTGTTTGGTTGCAACAGGACTGATTGTTTTGACATTGGTGTCAGATTAAGTGGGGAGGGGGGAGGTAGGAACACCTGCATTATTGAAAAAAAGGCCGCAAGTGGCACTCAATATTACACCAATGTTGGCATAGCGCTGGTTCGTGTAAGATGCGAGTTGATGGCGTTGGTTACCTCTTCAATACTTACCTTTTATTGGTGGATATTAATCAACTTGATTTCTTGCCGCTTAATCACTACTGAACTCATCAGACGGTCTGCTCTAGCTCTATCACCTCTGGTGCGGACTTGAAAGACAGCGCCGTTATCGGGCAAGATAAGCCGTATAGACAAGGGAACCTTGAGTTCAACAGCGCTTAGAATGTGTTGGCACCCGCCGTGGTTGCTCAGTGGTTATGGTGTTGGGCTACTGAGCAGGAGGTCGCGGGATTGAATCCCGGCCACGGCGGCCGCATTTCGATGGGGGCGACATGCGAAAACACCCGTGGTACTTAGATTTAGGCGCACGTTAAAGAACCCCAGGTGGTCAAAATTTCGGGGGCTCTCCACTACAGCGTGCATCATCATCAGTTAGTGGTATTGGCACGTAAGACCCCATAATTTATTTTTTGTATAAAGGTGGTCCTATGAATGATCTTAGCAATATCGACCGATTTCGGTGTTACTCTTATTCTCATAGGCTTTAGAGCACATAATAAAAACAAGGCTAACCAAGTTTCCTGATGAACATAGATTGCTTGTCAAGGAACAATTCGGCTTTCGCGAAAAAGAAATCCACAGAAACAGCTTTACTTAGTACCAAAGAAAAAATAGCTAATAGGATTGATAGCAAGGAGTTCACTCTAGGAATATTTTTAAACTTCCGAAAAGCATTCGACTCTATTAAGCGTGATATACTGTTTGAAAAATTACCACATTATGGCATTCGAGGGGTAGCTCTACAATTAATACGCA
Organism: Dermacentor albipictus; assembly: GCF_038994185.2. Classification (NCBI taxonomy): domain Eukaryota; kingdom Metazoa; phylum Arthropoda; class Arachnida; order Ixodida; family Ixodidae; genus Dermacentor; species Dermacentor albipictus. The sequence goes on from NC_091821.1 coordinate 16,167,806, forward strand.
GTTACCTCACAGACAGGCTGCATTATACGTCTCTTCACGGGTATAAATCTCAGCTACAGCCATTGAAATTCGGTTTACCACAAGGTTCTATACTCGGTCCACTATTTTATATTATCTACATAAATTATATTGTGCCCGTACCACAAACGTCCTCTACAGTTTTGTTTGCGGACGATACCAGCTTGTTTTTCTCTGGCAGCCGTTTAAGGGATTTAGAAAAGGCGGCGAACGAGTGGTTGATCTCGCTTTCATACTGGCTTGACCATAACCAACAACAATTTAACGTTAGGAAAACGAAATACATTTTATGCAAAGGCACAAATAACCGCGAAGATTACGCCATTTCTGTTCGATTTAAAATAATGACATCGAGCGTGTCCCGTTTTTAAATTCTTGGGTGTACTTTTTCATGAAAACCTCAGTTGGACACCGCAATTAAACGAAGTAGATGCCAGTATGTCTAGAGCAATTTCTGATATAAACTTAGGTCTCTGGTACCACACTCGCTAAGGCTTCAGTTATACTACTCATTAGTTCATTCTCATCTCCATCATTTTCTCTTATTCTAGGGTATGGCTTCAAGAACGAACCTTGAAAGGTTAGCAATTGTACAAAAGAGAGCTTTTAGCTGCATAGAAAATCTGGGACCAACTGAGCACACTGCACCATTTTTTAACACGCTTAAATTACTTACTGTTAATCAACATTATAAACTTATGCTCACCTTGTATATTCGCAAGGCAATTGGAAATGAGGTTTGTAGGTAAATATGACTGAGTGCTACCCTACTAATGTTCCCTATGATCCCCGACATGAGCGATTTAGAATACCACTATTCAGAACCATTTGCGGAAATCAAAAATTGCAGTACCTAATTCCTAACCTTCTCTGCAACAGTAGTTATATCCACGAACTTATTGAAAAATGAAGTTCTATACACAGTTTTAAAAAAATGTTACAATCTACTTACTCTGTGGTACTGCGTCCTAAATAAGTTACTGTGTTAAAAAAATTCCATAACTTTGTACTGTGCTACATTCTCTAAAGTTATATACATTAATAGGAATTGTTATGCTGCACTTTGTATAACGCTTGCATAATCTTGTACTTTTTAATATGTTGTCAGTGATGTACGCGTTTGTTCTGGTTATGGGTTATTGCTATTGCATTATTGTGATTCTGTTACATAATTTAAGATGCCTGTTCGCGATGTTACTTCTGCTTTTCGGACAATTCTTTTGGCATGTTCTAATGTATCAAGTCATTTTTTTCCTTTTTATTCTCACTGATTCTGAGCAAATGCATGGGTGGAGGGACCTTAGTCACGCAGAGTTCATCTGCCTTTAGTCCTTTGGACTCGGGCAATGCATGTCTGCACAAACGGAAACTGAAACTGAAACGTAAAGGTTTGTCCGATTTGGGGATGAGGACTATCTTGGCGTGTTTCCACGGCGCAGGCAAGAAGCCGGCTATGCAGAAACGAGCAAGCATCTGCTGTTTGACTACACCACATACGCCGATCATAGAAGTTCCCTTCGGACAGCTTTGGGCCTTTCACGAGCAGGACGACAGGCCTTTCACTAAGCAGAAGATTTGGGTCCATGGTCTCGCGCGTCTTCTATGTGCAAGGCCACAAAGGCACTGGTGCGTTCTTTGAAATGCACCCACCTGTATGACCGCCTGTGACTGGCTCAGCGATGAACGCTTGTGTGTGTAATAACGCAAACTCCGAATTTCTTTCTACGTTCTCCTCTTTGAATTCCTTCTCCCCAGTGGAGGGTAGCCTGCCGAGCTCAGTCGGGTTAACGTCTTTGCCTTTCCCTTATGACTTCTCCATCTCTCTACAGAAATAAATGCAATCTCTGAAAAAAAATCACGTTAAGGTCAAAATTTGCGCAGCTTGTAAAATCGGCGGACAGTAAAGCAGGAGACTAAAAGCATACCGAGGTGTGCAAGCAATTTGTTGGCTGGTCTCAGAACGTACGCTGGGAACAAAACTTATGACCACTTTTTATGGGCACTGCAAAGGAACTCCAAGCAGACAACAGCGGTTTTCGCTGAAATCTATTCTCGCTTTTTTTGTGCGCCTTCAACTGTCTACCCCACTTTTTCCGCACCCTTCGCTTCACTGGCTCACCAATGGTGCCGACACCAGCTTAACACTGGTCACTGGAGACATACACCGCAAGTACTTTTTTTTTTCGTGCAGTGATTGCCTAGGCATACATGGCGGCTCTTCGACGAGAACCTTTATGACATGGCCTGCGTCGCTCCATAACTGAAAACAAACAAAAAGCGCCCTGCAACAGCACTCAGCTGCTCGCATAAACATATAGCGGGCAGGCGTGCGCTCGCCGCTACGGCAGAATGACCGCCGCCATGCTCTCCTGTATATACTGAGCCCGGAATGAAAACTGTGTTTGCCCAGGGCGTCGTTCTTTCGGCCGCCGTGCCGACGACTGTTTGTCGCCACGAAAGACCGCGAAGGGCATAGAAGAGCGGCGCTCACAACGGCAGGGAAAAAGGGAGAAGGGAAGCAGACATGGCGATAGAAGAAGGCGAGGAGTGGTGCCAGGAATCGGTCGAAAAGGGCTACAGCAGCCAGCTCCTTCCGATCATCGCAGCGAGCAATGGGCGCCATGTATCAATTAGCAGGCAGGAAGTGAGTCGGTTTGGTCAGCGTACCAGAAACTGCCAATGTCGGCGAGGCCAAACCTAGATGCGCGAAAGAAAGGAAGTGCGTCGTTAAATACAAGGGTCGAGACAGAGAAGGCTGTAACTGGTTAAATGTGAAAGACGAGGTTGGAGAGCAGGAGGGAAATTTAAAGTCAAAATAAAAGAAATCTGGTATATTTTCTTCTGCTTCTAATGATTCCACCAGGAATGCTTAGAAGTCATACAATGTTTAGGAAATCATTGAGAAAGCTGCTTCGCTGCAAACGAAATGCTATGAGATGGAGCATGAAGATGTCGACGCTACTATATCTACCCGTGTGCAAAACTTGGACACCACATCACACGTTATAAGCTAATGGAACGGTTATGTACCAGATCAATAGCGAAAAGGAATTTATAAAGACGGAAATAGCTTGTGATTTAAAATGAAATCGTGAGGGGGGCATGCATTTGCTTCTGTACAAGCGAGAAAGATTGGAGATTTTTTTGAAGGGTAAGTCGTGGTAATTCATACGGCGGAGGGCGTGAAAATGGCGATAGAAGAATGAAGGTGAGGGATCTACTTGAAAGGGGCAAGAAATATGGCATGTTATCATTTTGACAAGGTGATCATACTGTACGCATCTAAGTACAAGGTGAGCATTTCCAAGCCACAAAATTTCCGGTTCGAGTTGTTCAGCTACAGCAAGAGCACTTGATAATGTTTATCAGAGGTAATGCCACTTGATGAAAACTTGATTAGGAGGTTGTGGCCAAGTACTGCACCAGGGTGGCCAATCCTGCTCTGGTGAGGGAGTGCGTTACCGGATCTAGTCACCGGGATCAGGCCACACTCCAGGCCTGTTCATGCAATTTTACCAACTCGCCCATTTTTTTTTACCCCGGTGGAAAATTGCGCGGCACCGGAATTCGAACCACGGACCTCTTGCACGCGAGGCGGGTGCTCTACCTCTACGCCACCGCTGCACCACTGAGGCATGAGGTATGAATGCCTCATGACATTGAAAAATTATAGACCGATCAGCTTACTGTCCGTTGCCTACAAAGTATTTACTAAGGTAATTGCAAATAGAATCAGGAACACCTTAGACTTCTGTCAACCAAGGACCAGGCAAGATTCTGTAAAAGCTACTCAACAATAGACCGTATTCACACTATCAATCAGGTGATAGAAAAATTCGCAGAATATAACCAACCCTTATATATAGCTTTAATTGATTACGAGAAAGCGTTTGATTCAGTCTAAACCTCAGCAGTCATGGAGGCACTGCGAAATCAGGATGTAGACGAGCCGTATGGTAAAATGCTGAAAGATATATACAGCGGCTCCACAGCCACCGTAGTCCTCCATAAAGAAAGCAACAAAATCCCAATAAAGAAAGGCGTCAGGCAGGGAGATACGATCTCCCCAATGCTATTCACAGCGTGTTTAGAGGAGGTATTCAGAGACCTGCATTGGGAAGAATTGGGGATAAATGTTAATGGAGAATACCTCAGTAACTTGCGATTCGCTGATGATATTGCCTTGCTTAGTAACTCAGGGGACCAATTGCAGTGCATGCTCACTGACCTGGAGAGGCAAAGCAGAAGAGTGGGCCCAAAAATTATTCTCCAGAAAACTAAAGTAATGTTTAACAGTCTCGGAAGAGCACAGCAATTTACAATAGGTAGCGAGGCACTGGAAGTGGTAAGGGAATACATCTACTTAGGACAGGTAGTGACCGCGGATCCAGATTATGAGACGGAAATAACCAGAAGAATAAAAATGGGCTGGGGTGCATTTGTCAGGCATTCTCAGATCATGAACAGCAGGTTGCCTTTATCCCTCAAGAGAAAAGTGTATAATAGCTGAGTCTTACCAGTACTCACCTACGGGCAGAAACCTGGAGGCTTACGAAAAGAGTTCTACTTAAATTGAGAACGACGCAACGAGCTATGGAAAGAAGAATGATGGGTGTAACGTTAAGAGATAAGAAAATAGCAGATTGGGTGAGGGAACAAACGCGAGTTAATGACATCTCAGTTGAAATAAAAAAAAATAGGTGGGCATGGGCAGGACACGTAATGAGGAGGGAAGATAACTGATGGTTATTAAGAATTACGGAATGAATTTCAAGGGAAGGGAAGCGTAGCAGAGGGCGGCAGATTGGTAGGTGGGCGGATGAGATTAAGAAGTTTGCAGGGACAACATGGCCACAATTAGTACATGACCGGAGTAGGTGGAGAAGTATGGGAGAGGCCTTTGCCCTGCAGTGGGCGTAACCGGGAGGATGATGATGATGATGACTATAATTATGAAAACTTACAGCAGTTCGCGGTTCCTAAGTAGGAAAATCCAATGATCAGCAATATGTAAATTCACGCGTAGCTTAGGGTACTCGAAACAATGTCACAATAACTTAATGTTGCGCGGTCTGTGCCACCTCACACTCATTTAGCTCATTGATTGCGTTGCACCCACAGTGGGCCACGTGGCATGAAACATAGTGAGAGGCTTCAAATTCAGATCAGGGTGCTTTAAACTTCTGCTTCGCTAATAATGATGTAAGATGAACAACCACGTTGCATGAAAGGCGTATCCCTGGGAACTTAAATGTGGCACAAGGTAGTTGCGAAATACTCACATGACGCTATCGAGTATAAAATGAAAATAAATCCTGGAGACACTGCGCAATATAATAATAAAAAATAAGACCAAACGGTTTCCTGTAAACATGAGATCACTGGTAGGAAACCACCGCTTTGCATGCTTTTCACCGCAATAAAAAGAAAAGAAAAAAGAAATGACTACGTGCGGGAACGAGGCCACTTCAACGAAATATGTAAGACAAGTGAGAAAAAATTTTTCTGTTATGCTAATCGCGCAAAGTTCTGCGGTTCTGGCGTCTTTATAGTATTTCCAGTCTTTCTCACAAGTATTTTGTATCGCCTTAAGGCAATTAATGACTCTGCTGAAAATAATTCAAACACTGTGAATTTCTCGTTGACAAAATCATATAGAACACAAAGGAGAAAAAAGACGAGTTTGAATAGTAAGACTGCGATTATTTCAATATTGAATTCTATAGCTTATTTAGTACGCCGAAATCATTATTCTTTATTAAGAGAATAAACGGGGAGAAGGTAAGTCTCTTCAGGGCTGACTGTCCCAAATTTCTATACACTACTTAGAAAAAACAGCAGAAGCCAAGATGTAGATAACATAAAAACTTTAAAAACACCACTGCGCACATTGTAACATAAGACACAAGCACGTGGCAAGTAGTGTCATCACGGGCATCACAGCTGGAACATACCCTAGTTGGTTGGTGTAGCCACTACATCACAACGGAAAAATCTGACACCAGGACTTGCACTTAAGCTTCGGTGGAATGTCTAACACCGAAGTGGCCCTCAAATACCGACGTCTAAAATAGTCATAGCTATGAAACTGATGATGTGCCGTTGAGACTTCCGCTATCTTTTCCTCATATGACCCGACCCTCTGTCAATCTCCTCAACAGTGGGATTTTGCCATCACTTCACAACAACAACAACAACTACAACAACAACAGCCAAACATGCTAAACGCAAGTGAATAAGCGTTTACAGCACGTAGGACGATCGTCGTTGCACTGGGGCTGTATAGGTAATTTCCCGGTCTTGTGGTGCGAACATCACTTTATGCCGTGTTGTTTTCTCCTGTTTGCTTCTAATAGCACTGATTGTTTTGGCATTGGTGTCAGATAAAGTGGGGAGGGGAGAGGTAGGAACACCTGCATTATTGAAAAAAAGGCCGCAAGCGGCACTCAGTATTACACCAATGTTGGCATAGCGCTGGTTCGTGTAAGATGCGAGTTGATGGCGTTGGTTACCTCTTCAATACTTATCTTTTATTGGCGGATATTAACTCGATTTCTTGTCGCCTAATCACTACTGAACTCATCAGACTGTCAGCTCTAGCTCTACTACCTCTGGTGCGGACTTGAAAAACAGCGCCGTTATCGGTCAAGATAAGCCGTATAGACAAGGGAACCTTGAGTTCAACAGCGCTTCGAATGTGCTGACACCCGCCATGGTTGCTCAGTGGCTATGGTGTTGGGCTACTGAGCATGAGGTCGCGGGATCGAATCGCGGCTACGGTGGCCGCACTTCGATGGGGGACGAAATGTGAAAACACCCGTGTACTTAGATTTAGGCGCACGTTCAAGAACCCCAGGTGGTCAAAATTTCCGGACTTCTCTACTACGGCGTGCCGCATAATCAGAAAGTGGTTTTGGCACGTAAAACCCCATAAAATGAATGAATGTGTTGACAGCAAGTTTACTTCAACTTGGAGCAAAACTGATATGGTAAGATTATGTATTCTCTCGTAAGCAGAGAAGGACACCAGAGGCGAGGCAAACTGTTGGTTCTTTTTTTTGCATAACGTTCTCTAGAGTGCTGCCATATGCTTGGTCATGGAAGAATGAGGCGGCCTCGGAAGTCAAATCCGGCTCGCTGGCTGCCGTTCCGGACTGTGAACGTATCGGCGCTGGCACTGAGCCTCTTCTGACCCACCTTCACGAAAAAGAACTTTCGGGGATCGCAGCTCATGGCGGTCTTCACGATCGGCGTGTTCACTGATATCGTGCCAGCCGAGGGCGACGTCCAGATGACACGTCTTCCTGAGTCTCGGGAAACTTGAACATCTCCCCATGGGGTCTGCTTGATTCTCACACCGTTCACGAGCCAGATTTCGTCGCCGGTTCTCGTGGTCCTCTGCTTTGCCTCCCTTACAATGCGGAAGCATTCGTCAAAGCATTCCACTCCCTGCGGCACCTCGTAGGCAAACACGTTCAGGGGGACGTCGTAGGAGAGGATCTGGAAGCGCTCTGTTGTGGACTTTGTTCCCGAAGCGTCAACGAGATACACGAGTCCGTGATTGAACGCCGTGAAGGTCACTCCGCGGATCGAGATCTGGGCCAACCGTGTTCCTGTTGCCATGTGCACATTTCCACCCTGCTGTAGCACGCGGCCGCACGGGTGGCAGACACAGCTGCAGTCTCCAACGCTGTTGATAGCCGCTGTGCAGTGTTTTGGGAAATTGACAACGCGCACGGCGCCATGCACAGAGATGTCGACTCGAACACAGTGCCTGAGCATAACGGACACTGTTCCGTAGCTCGTCACCACAGGGCCATAGTACTCGGGCTCAAGTTCTTCCCAGAGATCTTCCGGCTCAACGGCCACCGGGTTTTGCTGTACGTCACCGTGACCTTCCTCAGCGCCCATCTGGTGCAGCGGTGCGTTGTTATGGGCTGCTTCGTGTGGTTCGCCAGTACCACGCTGCAGTTGCTCCGCTCGATCTTGGTCCGCGTGCAGGCCCCACAGCATCGACGCCTCCAAGAGCCGAGCGTACTCTTGCCCTGTGACTAGGGCCTGATTCTCGGCAAAAGGGACATACGGCTCGAGTTGAAGCAGCACCGTAGGGTATGCGGCTGCATAAGGCGGTGGCAAGTACAAGAAGGATGATGCCACGACTGGCCCCATCACTGACCCTGGCACGAGGCCCACGGGAACGTCGTTGTGGATGCCTCCGTCGCCGGCCTCATTTTCGTGGCCGTTAACTGGTTGAGCGCGGTGCTCGGCGCGTTGATTCTGCCTCGGCTGTTGGCGCTGTTGGCGACGACGGCCCTGCCCAGTGGTGGTGCCCTGGCGCTGGCGGGTGGCCATCGCGGTAGCGGTCCGCACTGCAAGGCGCGGGATGGCCGAACTGGCCACGGGGACGTCCGAACTGTGGGCACGGGAGCGCGCTACCATTCGCCGAAGCGGGGCGCTATTTCGCTGGAAAACACGGGGCACGATGGAAAAAGAAGACAGCGAAAACAAAGGAACGAGAAAAATGCCTGCTCCAATTTTTGTTAACTGCTTAGAATTTTACTTTTTATGTACCAATACCTTTTCTCGATTCAGTACGATAAGAGTTAAGCATAATCCATCCTATTTGCGCGACATCTGTGGCACGTACCACCATCATTTTCCTTTGCTCTGAAAAAAGAGTAATATTTAACTTCATTTCCTAAATATGCCTTTGGACCATACAGGCCTCTGGTGAACTTGAGGCACCTGTGCTTTTATGGGAGCAAGGCAGCACTGCCACACGACTTTACGTATCGCGTGCCATCGCCGTAACCTGGTACTTTCAGCGACGTATACGACATCTCAGGAAAAGCGGTTGGGCACTTCTGATGACGCGTCGCCACTTGTCACTTAAGCAACAACTTCTCTCATTCTCGCTTATTGATGCTCTCCTCCGGGTAAAAGCAACCTGCACTTCTTTGCTCATCTATTTCAGAATACTGCTATATAGAAAACGTTGATTTAATGCTGCTTTCAGCTTTCCTTGAAGAGTCATCTCCCCAGCTACCCTGTCTCTTGCGGCTGCGTGTGTTGTTGACATGACAATCAGTCAACGCTCACCGAGGTTGGCTCTCCACTGCTTATTTTCTCATCTGTCTTGTCACCAGCGCCGAGTGCGATGGCCAGTAGCACACGTGATGAAAAAGGCCGCTTGAGCAACAGCAACGACGGGTCACAGGAGTGTTGCAGAAGTGTTCCCTGCCCAGCACACTGCGTCTAGATTGCAGTCGTACAGATGAAGCCACGATGTGTAATGGGCCACCTATTACGCGAATGGGGCCGAATCGACCGAATGAACCCTAAAAACCTTGGTGCACGCTCGTCACCCAGTGATGAAATATGAAGGCGGTTAATAGCCATTGCACTAAACAGGTCGAGAACTTGAAAAAAAAACAAAGAATAAAAAGTGGCACTAAGTAAAGATTTTCCTCAAAGCCATTCGGAACTCTCTCCCTTTGATCAGTAACTGATCACTCACTGATCACTCACGGATCATTTGATCAGTCCCGATCTGGAACTTTCGGGGAGGATAAAAATATAGGCAGTGAAAAATCTAAACTATGAAGATGAAACAGAAGAAGTAAGACTGCTAAGAAATATACGTTATCGTACTAGCCACATAAACAAACGACCTACGTCTTGAAAGCCGACGCCCGTACTTCTCTGAAGAAGCGAGGTCACTACAAGGCGTTGTAAATTTCGAATATTTAATTTCCGTTAAACCTCCCCTTGATTAGCAGCTAACTTTGCTCTCTCTTTCTCTTACATATTAAAGTGCATGTCCGAAATCATATCTTTTCTGTGAAAATTTAATGAGGTCTCACGTTGATTTACAATCCGTATGTCTTCTTTTTATGTCGCCGGGAGCTGTTTTTCAAGGCGAATACGGAGGCCTTCTTGAACGTGTAGGTTAAATAAATCAGCTCTAAACCAAATGGTACTAAGATCAACATTTTACTTTTCGTTCTCCTTTGTTGTTAGAACCGCGGAAATTCCGACCGGTACTTATGAAAGGAATACAGACTGCCCATAGGTGCACTAGACTGTATTTTTTTTCTTTTATTTAGCATATGTATTGATTTCCCGAGGTGAACACAGGGACTTGCGGTGGCGCGTCTGGAGCTCATTCGTGGCCACAACAAAGGAACAGGGACCTCTTCGCGCTTTTCCCTGCTTTTTGAGTCAACAATCATGCACGTTCGTATGATATACGTATGGTATTGTATATAGTGTTGTCCGCACCCTACCATTTCCTGTGTTACTAGTCATTTTGCTTAAGAGTCCTATGCGTACTAGCGTCGCGTTGTTATCGATTGTGTTAGACGGAAACATGTGCGCCACGTTATGAATTATGCTGTTCTGAACAAACTCCCACACGTTGGCCGAATGTGGGCAGGGTTTCATGATAAGTGATGCCATAATAAGAAATTTAAAGTTGAAATTGAAGTTCTGAATATTTTCAGTGCACCACTTAAAGGGCTTTCCTAAGTCTCAGATTTCCCTGCGTTTGTAAGCGCTTACATTTCGGCAATGCTGTAAGAAAGTGCAGCAGTGTACAGAGCCCTAAACTTCGGTAGCAAAATCTTGACTTGCGAAACAACTTAGTTTACAGAAGAACTTCAGTGGTATAACTTGCATAGTGAAAAGCAAAATTTAATTTTAATTTTGAAGGTATAGCGCCACAGTCTTTCGAGGCAGCTAACAAAGGCAAAAGAAAAGGAAAGTCGCAGTTTCGCCCTAAAGGCGAAGCAGTTACAGCGATAGCAAAGTCTTAGTCAAGTATACGAAGTAATGATGGTGGTTTTATTGGCTATATAAATTGCAGTAAATATTCGCTCACTAAATAAAAAAAACAAGCAATGTGTCACGCTCGCACAAGCAAAGGTGAATGATGGCTGACACTCGCTCTTACAGCGCTGGCGTTAAAAAGAGCGATAGTTGCGGTGAGGTGAACGGCTCGTGCTTCCTCTCGCTCGAGTGCGTCTCCGAAACTTGAGATTACGCGACCTTCACCACTAGGCGCACGAGAACACAGCACACGCGATACTACCAGCCATATCAGCTAACCCTAACTTTTGCACATGCCCCAGATTACAAAAAAGATAAGTTGCGTGGGATGCCATGCGCAGCCTGAGCCGGGCTAGAAGACCAGACACCTGCTCACCTGCCACCCCCTCCTCACCCCCCCCCTAGCCCTAGCGCGCGCTTGATCACGTTAACACGCGCTGACTTCTCTTTCCCTCCCCTTCCTTGCGCGCCCCGGGATAGGATATTATGGCACTTGAACTTTATACAGAGCCTTATGGCGACGCCGGTGCTGATGGTGACGGCGGAAATTCGTCTTGAGTCTCCCTACATTTGTGATCGCAATAAAAACTCATGTTATGCGAACCAGCTCGGAGATATCGCATTCAGTATGGTTCGGTATCCCGCAAAGCGTTACCGGATGGACTGTAAGGAGAGCAATTGTGTGTGCGATGTTAGCGTCTGTGTAACGACAGCAGCAAGACGATGACGGCGGTGCCCATGGCGACAGTATGAGCGATTTTTTTTTATTTGGGTAGACGCTACAAAGTGTTTCGTTGTAATCTCGGCGAATCGCTAAGGCAGTGCAATCATAGACGCACAGCCTCAACGTACTGTTAGCTATACTACGATAGAAGTATTGGGGAATGGGAGTCGATACGGAAAGCGGTGGACTGCAGCATAGCGCACCAAAGCGCTGGCTGTCCCGAGAGGAACCGGCCCGTATTACATTTTACAATCAAACTCTCTCTATAGGACTTGATGCACGCAAAAGACAGCACAAAGGGCATGAATGTTCGCGCTTTGCATTCCTGCGCATGTACAGGGTGTGGCAAAAGTTACCCCCCCCTCTAGGTAAATCAATTTTGAAGAAGCGTAATGGCCCAAACCGAACGATTTTATGAACGCCCCATCTGAAAATTTGTGAAAGCGAATCTGCACAAGTGCAAAGTGCACGAAGCTCATAGACTAATACAGCATATAAAACAAACCAGGGAAATAAAATGCGAGGACCTGCTCAAGCGCTTTGGCAGTGGGGCACGTCAACGCGGCATTCTCATCACAAAAAAAACAGGCAGTGTTCATTAACAAGCAGTTTTTAAACCACCAAACGATAGGATATTGACAGGAAGCCTCAAAAGAAGCCAACGTCAGTGTAACGATTACCTCAAGAATTTCTCCCCCTGAATGAGCGATGATTTCGGGGACTATCAATTCTGATGGAAAGATGCCGCAGGTTTTCTTCGAACAGGAAGCCGAAGGGAGCAGCGCAAGTCATCGGGTGGAAATCTCGAACAAGAAGCTCCTGCTTCGGGCCGAATCACACTTCAGAAACCCAGAGCGGACGTATCAGCAAGGTTCAGTTCCGGCTCACATGGCGAAGGTGGTGCAACGGTGACGCCCGAAAAACTTCCCTGATTTCATTTTCGCTTCCGAATAGCCCCCAAACAGCTCAGATCTAAACCCGCTTGACTATTCAGTCTATGGCTGCTCGTTATTGAGGATTAAAAAAAACATGTCGATTTCACGTAGACTACATCCATGCAGCCATCGCTGCATTACCGAAGCCACTCAATGCTTGCATTCGAGTAAAATGCAGACTTTTCAAAGATTTTATTTAGATTTGGATTTCAAGAACTTAACACTTTAAGTTAGCATAAAAGTGATGTTGTTATACTGCATCGCAACCTTATTTATTGTTTTTTTTTGTCTGAGTGCGATAACGTTTGTTCCAACCTGCAGTAAGACACCAACATGCTTACAGGCCAGGGAATATAGAGCAAAACGAGGCACTAAGCGCTCCAGCCGTAACTGAAGCAGGTATTTTCTCACTATTATTAAACTTAGACAATAAAAAGTGTAATGGTCCAGATGGAATCCCGAACTGTTTACTGAAACGTTATGCCGAGCCCGTAAGAAAATATTTATGCCTTATGTACAAGCAATCTCCGAACGATGCCTTCCAGTAGAATGGAAAATTTCTAAAAGAGGGCCCGTCCACAAATAGGGCGATATCTCTTCTCAATAAAATTATAGAAATATCTCTCTCACATTTACATGCTGTAAAATTTTGGAACATATTATCTTAATATCTGTTACAGAGTTCATTGACGCAAATAATGTCCTCCATCCCTGCCAAGATGGCTTCAGGACTGGTCTGTCTACAGTTACCCAACTTGTTGAGATCCTACACGATTTCGCAAAAGCAATTAACGACCAGAAACAAATAGATGTAATTTACCTAGATTTCTCAAAAGCCCTTGATCATGTCTGCCATGCTAAACTGCTTCTAAAGCTTAAACCTAAACTAGGAGATGGGCTAATTTTACTTTGGGTTAACAATTACTTGTCTGACCACCGCCAGTTTGTTCAGTTAGGCTCCCACACCTCTGAAACTGTGCCAGTACTTTCTGGAGTACCCCTGGGTTCCGTTTTGGCTCGTATCCTGTTCCTTTTGTTCATAAACAACATAACTAATCAGGTTGAATCCACGATTAGGTTATTTGCAGACGACTGCGTCCTGTATAGAGAAGTACTAAACCGACAGGATCAAATTAGTCTTATAAAGATTTTTCTTTGATAGCCCAATGGTGTGATAACTGGCAAATGGTCATCAACTTTGATAAAAGAGTTTCAATGTAGGAACAAAAAAGAAACCCAAGCTTACCTTTCCATACAGCTGTGATAATACTAAAGTTAACACTGTCACTCAGTATAAGTACTTGGGCGTTATCATATCATCAGACTCGGGATGGTCGGCTCATGTACAGCCCGTAGCAAGCAAAGCGATGCGAAAGCTTACGTTCTTAAACCGGGCCCTGCGATACTCTACGAAGGAAGCCAAGCTCTTGGCCCATGTGACAATCGTACGTCCTGTCTTAGAATACGCGTACGCGGCGTGGTTTGCCTTTGCCCAAAATCAAATAGCTACTCTTGAGGCTGTCCAGCGAAAAGCCGCGCGTTTTATCTGTAACAGATATTAAATTAACGAGTTTTAGGTGCCAAAACTACTTTATGATTATGAGGCACGCCGTAGTGGGGACTCCGGAAATTTCGATCACCTGGGGTTCTTTAACGTGCACCTAAATCTAAGTACACGAGTGTTTTCGCATTTCGCCCCCATCGAAATGCGGCCGCCGTGGCCGGGATTCGATCCAGCGACGTCGTGCTCAGCAGCCCAACACCATAGCCACTGAGCAACCACGGCGAGTTGTAACAGATATAGGTGCACCGACTCGCCTACTCAGATGCTATCCGAGATCGGCCTTCATAAACTGAGCAGTCGTGGGATGCTGTACCAACTAATTTTTTTTTGTATCACATAATGAGGTTCATTCGGATTCTAACATCTATATTTCCTATAACACATCCATAGATACCCGTCATAAGCATCACCTTACACTCCAAGAATATTCTTGCGCTAACAATAAATTTAGTTTTTCGTTCTTCCCGCGAGCTGTTCGCAACTGGAATGTTCGGCCCAGAGGGTTGTCGCACAGCCCACTGTTGGCAAATTTGCTCAATTTGCTGGCTAAACAGTACTGTCAGCAACGACTAAGTGATGTTTCATCTTATGTTTATCATCGTTTTAATTACCAAGTGTTTTTGGAAATCTGTGATGTGAAATATGGATGATGCTATCAATTGTATATATCATATGCTAGTCCTTCTTTTCTTCCTTTCGTTCTCTTTTTGCAAACCATCATATGCATTTGAAATAAGTTGATGGTGCGTTATGTTTTCGCCATACTCATTGCTGTTAACATAGGTCCATTATTCTTTAGACTTACTAAGTACCCTTTCGTGTTGTTATGTAAATACCTGTACTACAATGCCTACAGACTCTTCTAACCCACTGCTGTAAAATTCCCTGGTGGGATTGACAGTATCACAAAATAAAAAAAGTAATAAAAACTGCCCACTGTTCACGCGCTCTCACATGCGCTATGGGGCGTGACGCATGTGCCAAGAGGAAGTTTGCATCGGCACGAGAGCAGCAGGCGTGCGAGCAGCAGGCTCGCCATAGTCGAGGTCCATACCGGACCTCGAGGATCGCGAGACGCAACGTCACGAGCCCAGCTTTCATTTTTTTTTCTCCTCGTTTTTTTTTTACAACGCTGCGCATTTTTTTTTTTGTGCGCGAGCTGTTGTGATTCTCTAGTTTCGCGCTGCGGCACAATTTTGCACGTTGTGCACAAGGACACGTGACTACCGGTATAATTCAGTGTTACATGAATACGGAGGCAGACACAAGCGGATCGCGGAGCATGATCACGCGTCGAAATACGGTAGAAACTGGCACAGTTTCGGTACTTGCGCACATGATTGCACGACCGTGGAAACAAGCAGAAGAAGCGGAAATACATCTCTCTTGCTTCGGTGCGAAGGTGTTGCTCTTCAAGCAACAGATCACATAAATAACCGATTTTGCCCTTGACTAATTCTCGAAGTCACGTGTCTAGATGATTGACGTAACACTGCGGACACGAGTACGTAGGCGTAGGGACAGGAGTACGTCACCGTCAGGCTTGGAGCGAGGTTGCCGCGAAAGAAAGGGAAAACGACGCTCGGAATGAAATTTCAGACCTTTTCGCGGCGCGTAGCGATGTAATATTTTGCAAACACGATCGTTAGCGCGCATTGTATGTGCGCTAACGGCTGTTCCCCTTGGGATTTCGCAGTGCGAGGCGCAGCAGGTCCAGCGCGGGCAAGGTGACATCATCCCTTGGTCACGTGGGTTTTCGTGCTATAGGATGTTAACCCCGTACGCCAGATTTTCCGCTTCATGGGGCATATATTGCTTTCGCTTTAAATATGGAGAGGGTGTCGCCATTTGGGCAAAGCGCATACCCTTACAAAAATTTTTATAGAAAATCCATAGACAGTCCATAGACATTTGTCTATGAAGTCTATAGACTGTCTATAGACATTTCTTTAGACTGGTCTATAGACAGTCTATAGATTTATGGCCGCACACTTTTTATAGACTGGTCTATAAAAAGTCTGAGTTTATAGACTGTCTATAGACATTTCTTTAGACTAGTCTATAGACAGTCTATAGACTTATGGCCGCACACTTTTTATAGACTAGTCTATAAAAAGTCTGAGTCTATAGACCGTCTATACACTGTCTATAGACTGTCTGTAGACTTATGGCCATACACTTTTTATAGACTAGTCTATAAAAAGTCTGAGTCTATAGATTGTCTATAGACTTTCGATAGACTTATGGCCATACACTTTTTATAGACTAGTCTATAAGAAGTCTAAGTCTATAGACTGTCTATAGACCGTCTATAGACTTATGGCCATACACTTTTTATGGACATTTTATAGACAAGTCTACAAAGACTGTATAAGGCCATAACTCCATAGCGGCTATCTACAAGTTAGTTTACATTTTTCATTACATGCGGTAGCAAAACGTTTTGAATGTATTTCATTTTATAGATATGAAATGCATGGAATGCAGATATTATGCATGTGCACCTGTTCCTTTTCATCTGCACTTATGCATTACCAATAGTAGATTAATAAAGCTCCTGAACCAGCTGTACTTTCATATATGTTGCATAAACAGAAAGAATTTATATAGTGCTGAATCATGCAGTGCAAAAAATAAAACAAATGCACCGGCAATACATTAACCGTTTTTATTGCTCGATATAATACATGAATTCCTTAAATTCTTGTCTTATGCTATTATGGAAACAGATTAAATATTTACACTACTCCTTGGCAAGCATGGTCGCCAGGCTGGCCTTGACCTTTGTGTCATTAGTCCCAAAGGTGCTGCAGGTGTATGCTGCAAATAAGTACATGCAGCAATATGAGGCAAAAATAACAGATGTGTATTCTTTGTGTGTTCATTAAGCAGCTGAAAATATTTACTCAAACCATCTAAGTCAATACTTAATGCGGTTTAACTATGACTAATGGCTGCTTGTCAATACAAATCAGTACCTTTATGCAATGTTCTATTGCATGGTATGGTGAACAATTAAACAGTCACAACTGCTGCTCGTGTCAGCAACAGTATGTTCCCTTTTATGACAAGTTCATATATGATGCATTAATGTACTTATCCCAAATGGTCCCTATATTTATTGCGGAAACGTTACCCAGTTGGGCTGTCTGTACAGTTTTTTTGGCTGGTAGTTAAGTATGCCCGTGCAGAGGGATGTTTTCAGGAGACGTGACTGGAATATTCCCAGTATCATGCCTAAGATTGTAATTTATTTTGCTTAGTACACATTGAAATGTATTTCTCATACTTTTAAATGAATGGGTCATTGGCCATAACTTCAACAGATGGCGGATGGGTTGATTGTATTGATATGTTACCTTAATGTCTTGCAGGTAATGAGGCCTCTTGGGCATGCTAACAGGTTTCCAAGTTAGGTATACCACATGAGCACCCGAAATACCACACGAGCACTTTGTGTCATGGCACGACAGATATGCACCTCCTAGGAAACAGAACTGATAGTATTGTTCGAATGAATTCTATCACAGTAAATTATTTAAGGTGCTTTGAAAGATGAAAATTTTTTCTAGGCTATCGAGGTTCAGGACGTTTAGTTAACGCAAAAAAAAACGTATTGAGTAAGAAATGCCTTGTCAGTCTGCTTGACTTTCTTTTTTTTTCAATAAATAGAACCAATTTCCTTCAATTTTTATGAAGTGAAACGTTTTAAAAATATATTTAACACAGATACTTTCTGGAAACTTTGACATGTAACAAGACAGCATACCTATGTGGCCAATTTAAAGTTTCCCGATCTTTTTCCAAGCCTTTCCTGGCTGTTTTCATGAAAATTTTCTGGCAATCCATGACGCCTGCAGCTTAAGTGCAATAAAAAATACTATGGTTTAATGCTTGCCAAGTAGTGCCAGTCCATAATATTTAGATAAAACGAATAACACGTCAGTCACTTAACATGTAGTATTAGATGCAACTGACTTGAATCCCTTGTTTAATAAAGCTGACAAGGGCTTCGGCAAGTTCGTAATTGATGGCCACACGAGTACAGCACGGAAGACACAGAGACACGCGTAAAACAAATGCAACAATGTGAGGGAAAACTATACAATGAGTTATTTTTACGGTTCAATAGTAGTTTTCTGTATAATTTGCTCTCACCACTTATGCCTCTAGTTGACTTTGTTTACCTATGACTAAAGACTACATGGCAATATTAATCAGTACCATTATGATGTTTCATTATATTATAGTATGATAAGCAGTTAGACAACCATAATGGTAGCCGGTGTTAGCAACGGTACGTTTCGTTTCAAGACAGGTTCATGTGACACACAGTGTACTCATAAAAATGAAAGAAATGTGAGAATCCCAAACGATTCCTATAATAATTGTTGAAACAAAGATACCCTGCTGGACTGTGCACATTTTTCAGGTGTTAATGCAATGTGCCCGTGCCGATCGAACATGCTCAGCATACTGACTGCAGTTTTGAACAATCACGTTAACATTTGCAATTTATTTCCGCTTTGAACAGTCTGCATTGTCTCTTTTCTCATACTTCGAGATGAATACATTTGCCACACTTTCAGTAGAATGCGCATGAATGGGGGCGTACTGATCAGGTCACTTATCAACTAAAACATGTTACGATCTCTTAGGTGTGTTAATAAGGGTAGAACAAATGCAATGTCCACTGAATTATTTGAATAATCTGTGCGTTATCTACTAAGAAAAGACCACCAAATTGATAATCTGGCTCTTTTTTCTTTTGTACAGCGCATATAGTATGCAGTCTGTCCAAGACGACGGCACTACATGCAACAGTAATGAAAACCGGAACACTTATTGCGCACGACAAGGGCTTCATACCGTGCACGACTGGCACAATGCGAATCTGCGCCAGCAGCTGCCTAGAGATTAAGAGCACGTAAACTGCATAACCACAAAGCATCGAAAGGCGCTTAACGCTTTTCATATAGCTCGAAAGATAACTTCTGCTGCTAAACTGTTTAAAAAAGAGAAAAAACAAATCTTCCAACTACCGTCAAACGCAATGCCTTCAGTCTGAAACGTGTAAAGGTGCTTCCCGGAGCGACTAATTTATTGTGCTCCAATTTTTTCGGCTAAGTTGCGAAGCTGCGAGTGACTGAGCTTATCGCAGGTTTCATGCTCCAAAAGCGTTTGTGGTTGCATATAAATAGATTGGGTGAATCTAGAGATTTTCGCTTGACATTTCTTCAAGTCTCGTGTTTTGCTTGCGGTAACTTCCCAAAATTATTTAGATTGGTTGCCAGAAACCTTAAAAATACTGCTACCTTAAAAACAATGCGAAAACGGCAGTGCACACACTGCTGATGCATGCCCCGCAAACACGGCCTTTCATCCGAGTACGTTAGCAGTTATTTAACTATACGTGTCTGTCAGAACATTCTTGATGCTAACACAATTTCGAGATATATACGTAAAGCGTGTCACGAGAATTTCACTACACATGCGGCGCAGCATTCATCGCGGCCGGATCAAGCGCCACGAAATGAGATCTACCACACTGGCTGCCCAACATACACAATCCGCTTAGTGGTAGGTCAATATCAAGTTAAAACATGGTGTAGCTTCCTTCTTTACGCACCTAAACTATTATGCGAAAATCAACAAGCCCGAGCGATCGCTCGCCGTAAAACATTCCGTATAGTAGAAGCGAGAACAAGAGCGCGTTATGAAACCATGTCAACGACAAACCGACACTATACCCGAGTCGCCTGCGCTACATGCAGCCGCTTCGCGCTACGAAATGCGCTCACATAATCATGAGCTATTGACGCAAAACATCTTTGCTAAAGCTTACCGTTCAGTGTAGTTGACGTGTGATGCCACAAAGATGACACGCATACACAGACACCAACGTTCAGGCGGACACCGCACACCGGTACAACCGTATACGTGCCTGGCGCACTCGTTGAGATGGCGCACCGCCGCGCATGCGCAAGATCTCCGCGCATGCGCAGGAGCTCCGCGCGCAAGAGCGCGCGCGCTCGGAGGAGTGTGAGCGCCTTTTCCTCCTTCATTTTTTTTTCGCTCTCTCTCTGCGCGCCATGCGCGCCGGAACGGGTGGCTTATTCATCTTTATCACCATTATTCATCTTTTTTCGTGGACGAAGGAAATGCGCTGGCAGGTTGTATGACAAACGTTGTGGGCTATCGTATGAGACTGGAACGCTAACTTGAATGCGCTGTTTGTAAAAGCCATTACAGGGCCCTTCAAAGGTTTCAGACGCATTATTGCCAGCGTCGATTAGTAATACAGCGTACTTGTAGCATATCTTCCAGCGTACCACCAAATGTGATGCCCGCACGTATGTTAGTGCTAATTTTCTGTTCCGGTGATAGGTCAAAGCAATCAGTACAGCATTGAGGTACTCATATGCGTGGCTGCCCAGGCATACCGCCGGCGAAATACTGGGTGGGCTCTGATATTTTGGCACCTATTTTAAGTGAATGAGAAACTTTGATGGGTTTATAGTGCAGGATATCAGTCAACAAAAAACCGCCCTATGTTAGTGACGCAGCCGAGGTATGAAGAAAATGTGAAAAGTATTCGAGAATCGGACGACACACAACGCGAACACCACATGCGCGACATCGGTTCATCGCACATTCACAAAGTCCGCATTGTCAGCTACAAACATTACGAGTCCTTGCTGTTAGCTCGATGCCTGTTTGGAATCCACTTGTAGCTGAAGCTGGCGTTCATAACAACTATTATAACAATTGGATCGGCGTTTTGCTTTCTTTATTCTACTGCCGCAAAAGTGATGCGACAACTGTGAAGACTGTCTTGGGATTGCCGAGACCGACTACGTAGATCATATCATGTGGTCAACAAATGCGGAGGTATACACTATGTGTATACTAATGTCTACAAATAGGCTCTACAGCAATCTCAGCAGTATACAACTTCAGTGGCTTATATCAAACGCAGCTACGTATTATCCTCCGGTACCTGCGCTTGGTTATAGCGTACACGGGTTGGGCCCAGATTAACGATGTTTGTCTATTGTTAATCTATAGACATGCAATACCACGACAACTCAGAGGCAGACCAGGTGGTGAATTCACCACCTGGTCTGCCGGCTTTCGCGACTTATTCACCACCTTTGCCACATCATCACCATCTGACCTTCACCAGCTGGTCTCGCGAAGTGTACGTCCGGGAAGCAGCCAGGATTAGGGCCTTCGGGTGCCTGGAAGACCTTTGTGACTCGGACGTTGCCTGTTCCGCCGCGATCCTCGTTCGGTGCAGCTGCACCGAATGACGACTAGCAGTCTGCACGGTTTGCCCGCCGCGCCGGGGTTGCACGCGGTGCCGGTCGCGCATGAACCAGTGCCATATCATCGCCTTCGCAGAGGGCGGGGAGTATGGGAACTCGGCATTACATATTATCGACTTTCTTATATAGACATTCAATACACCAGGAGAGAAAAAGAAATAGAAACCTTAGCCGACTATTATTATTAACTGTCTAATACAGAGAGTCTATAGACAGAGTATGGACAAAAATAAATAGAGACTGTATCGGCTTTCGTCTATAGGTAGTCTATATAGAGGGGAAGCAGACAAAAAAGAAACAAACACCTTATCGACTTTTTTCTATAGACCGTCCATAATCTATGAGTAGACGAAAACAAATAGAAACCTTATCGACTTTCGTCTTTAGAAAGTCTGTAGACAAAGTATGGACAAAAATAGATAGAGACCGTATCCACTTTCGTCTATAGGTAGTCCATAGAGGGGAAGGATAAAAAAAAACACCTTATCGACTTTTTTCTATAGACTGTCTATAGACTGCGAGTAGACAAAAAGAAATAGAAACCTTATCAACTTTCGTCTATAGAAAGTCTATAGACAAAGTATAGCCGCCGTGGTTGCTCAGTGGCTATGGTGTTAGGCTGCTGAGCACGAGGTCGCGGGATCGAATCCCGGCCACGGCGGCCGCATTTCGATGGGGGCGAAATGCGAAAACACCGGTGTACTTAGATTTAGGTGCACGTTAAAGAACCCCAGGTGGTCGAAATTTCCGCAATCCTCCACTACGGCGTGCCTCATAATCAGAAAGTGGTTTTGGCACGTAAAACCCCATAGTTTAATTTATTTTATAGACAAAGTATGGACAAAAATAGATAGAGACCGTAATCCACTTTTGTCTATAGGTAGTCCATGGAGGGGAAGGATACAATAAAGAAACAAACTCCTTATCGACTTTTTTCTATAAACTGTCTATAGACTGCGAGTAGACAAAAGAAATAGAAACCTTATCGACTTTCGTCTATAGAAAGTCTATAGACAAAGTATGGACAAAAATAGATAGAAGCTGTATCGACTTTCCTCTATAAGTACTCCATAGAGGGGAAGTAGGCAAAAAAGAGCAAACACCTTATCGACTTTTTTCTATAGACCGTCTATAGACTGCGTATAGACAAAAAGAAATAGAAACTTTATCGACTTTCGTCTATAGACAGTCTACAGACTTTGTATCAACAAAAGGCCAAATCTATAGAAAGGAAAGGTCGTCTATAAGAAGTCTATAGACTTTCTATACACAGTCTAAAGTCATTTTTGTAAGGGTACCCCCTGCTTTCCGTCATCTTTTTTCCTTTCGGAGCGATAATACACGGACCCACCGAGCAGCTCCACTTTTTTTATGCGAAGCATATTACTAGAGCTCAACCCAGCTCCTCAGTCGCGGCAGTGCCGCCTTCAATACCACGTGACACCGTGACGTCACGACAGAGGAGAAACGGGGCTCCAACTCGCGCCGTCGCTCGCGGCGTCGCCTTCAAGGCTGACCACGTGACACCGTGACGTCACGACAGAGGTGAAACGGGGCTCCAACTCGCGCCGTCGCTCGCGGCGTCGCGGCGATATATAAGCAGCGGCGCTTGCCTCTGCTAGACACTCACGAGGTGAGATGCCTCCTGGAGACAGAGCTGCTCGTTGGAATGAGAAGCGAAGGTTGCGGCGTGCTACAGAGACTGTTTCTAGGTGGCTTTGCTACGGCGCAGCGACTACGCGCCCCGCATCGGACGCGGTGCGCGTCGAGCAACGCAGCGTTCGGCGCGACAACGAAATGTGCGCCTGAGCAAGCGCCGCACGCCTGAGCCGACGCCGACGACACCGGCTTTTCTGCGACACGAGCTCCTTAACGCTGTCGCGTTAAAATAAAGGCTAGTATGCTTCGCATCCTGGGCTTAACCTTAGCTAAGCCACAGCCATTTTTTTTCAAGAGCGTTGCTTCGGCTACGGCTCGCGTGTTGCAGCTTATACCGATCAGGATAGTACAGTTATCAAGGAGTGCTTTATTACTCAAATTCGTGAATTTTAGAACCAGGGTTGTTGCTGCTGCCAGCAAGGAAACTAGAATCTGAAAAGCTCGAATATGAACTCCGGTAATCATTTGAGAATATCAGTGCCGTAAATACACAATATAACTTCTCGAGTATGCATGGTAACGAGGGAGAAGGCTTCAAAAGTGATTATTAGCCGTTTTTTTTTTTATTCTCCTGTCCTGCATGGTCGTAATGAATATATTACGAAAAAAATCCCTGCTATCGAATACCTAAAATCGAAGCAAATGCTTTGTTCCGCACAGTTCTTTTCCATAGAGTACGATACGTTGTTCTTTCTTATTCGATCAACCCTAACTTTGACACCTCCAGCCAGTCACAGTGAAAGCTAGTTTAAGAGGATGGTGTTAAGAATTTCGGCTGAAGTTCATTTCACTTTACATCTCTTGATATCACTTATGCTGGAGAGGGTTCTTTCAGCCGGAGCGTTAGAGGAGCGGCTGATGTGATACTACGGGTTGGACCAACGTGGGCCCATTTCTCAACTCTTTCGAACCGATAATATGTGTTTATTTTTCCGCTCTTTGTTCACCCAGAATTATTCGGCAGACTCCTGCTATTTGGTCAGTGGAAAAAAATTAGGAAGGCAGCGTTTCCCACTCTCGCTGGATTCTCCCTGGATTAGGCAACAAGCGAGCATTATGCTTCAGAAATAGGAGCAGCTTGGTTCTGGCCTCTATAAAAACAGCAACAGTTGCTGGACTTCTCAAAATAAACTTTCCAGAGCACGTCAGTCCTTTCTGAAACTCCATGGAAAACATTGGCAACGTACAAAGGCACAAAAGAACGAATTTGCTCTCTGCGGGAACAGTCTCAACGAAGCAACAGAGAAATTAGGGTTTGCAGGCTCTCTTGAAGTAATCAATAAACGAACTGATAGCGCACTAGCAGGTCTCGAGCTTTAGCTTCCTGTCAGCTTAAGAGGAAGATTCGCCGCAGAGCTCATATATCAAAACAAAAGGGAGCGGAAGAATCGTTTCTCCCGCCATCAAGTGCACCGAAGTTGAGGAGACGTCTTACATTTAAAAGCAAATGTTAACATCCATTGACTAAGGCGTATCAGAAAGCCCTTGCCCCTATCTTTTATTAGTCAAACTAAGGTACATACAGGTAGCTACAAATATGCATAGTATTATACGTACATTACACATTTTTACACGTAGTCCGCACACTGGTTGAGAGATTTTTACCATAGCAGCGCTAAATTTGAGATGCTCCTGTGCCATGTTGTCGTCAGTCAGCGACGTATGCGGACTCCCCGCAAGCTCATTGTCATGCAAGTCTTCAGGGCCGTTTGAAGACTCACAACACCACCAGCTGACTCTTCTCATAGTGAGACACCTTTCCCCATACGTGGGCTGCATTCTTCTGTGAATTTCGACGGGCGTTCGTCTCTTGCTCCATAGAAAACGAATCACACATCGTTGCTCGTACGCCGTGGACGTGTGAAGCACAACCGCCATCTTCAACAACTGACAGCAGTGCCGTGCCGCCGAGCTACCGGCAGATAAGGTCCAAGAAAGGTCCACCGCGGAGAATGGATATGTTGACTTCGCATTTGCAGCCGTAATTTGCCTAAAACGAAATAAAGGCAACTACTTTCTGATTCGCCCTCGTATTTAGGGCATCTATTCTTTCAAAAAAATTCTTCCAACATGAAAAATGAAAAAAAAATGAAGCGTCAAGTGTACAGTTCTTTAACTCGCCATATTCTGTAGACTGCGAAGCATCGACATTTGGGCCAGTGGGTACTGGTTGAACATCTTGAAGGGGCAGCGTCATTTTGCGCTGCCCCTTCAAGATATTCGGTAGACTGCTGCTGTTGATATATGAAAAAAATTAACTGCTGTATTTATGTGCAAGACCCACGTTATAGTTACGAGGCCCGCCTTAGCGGGGGATTCAGGAATTATTCTGACTACTTGGTGTTCTTGAACGTGCGCCCGTCGCATGGTACGTGGGTGTTTTTCTTCTTTTTTTTGCATTTCACCCCATCGAAATGCGGCTGCCACGGCTGGAATTTGATCGTACCCCCTCGGGCTTGGCAGCACGACGCCAAATCCACTCGCCAACAGTTTGCAGCAGTTTTCCGCCATCGTACACCTTTTTTCGCTTTTTTTGTTAAAGAGGCCACAAACGATACCGAAGCAGGGACCTACATAACTATACTGCAAACTGCCTGGAATGAGCCAAAGAATTAAGCACTTAGAATTAGGTAAACACTTTAAAGCAGGAACGCGAGCTTTTAACAGTTCAGAAATCAGTTGAATATATATCCTTTTTATCACCGCATCCAGGCATGCAGATGCCGTTCTTTTTTGTCCCCACTACAGAACACTGGAAGACTTTACCTGGTCAAGTCCGATATTTATCACCTGCTGAATTCATATTATATACTGTTAACCATTCATTTTGCATTGTACCTTGGTTCCATCTTGCGAATCTGTATTTTTCCCTCCCCACTTCTGCGATAGCCCTTGAGGGCTGGTACGGCTCGTACGGCAGGCTGGTATCGCTTACAATAATAAAAGAAATAATTAAATTGGCTGTAGCGCAGTTGATTTAAAGAATTGATCATTTTTCTTATTTTCACATAGATATAATAAATACGACATCTTGGCGCACAACTGGGACGTTGGCCCCTACTCCTTGTCTCATCTCCAGACTTTCCCCGTGGCATCTTACCACGAGCTAAAACACATCTGGCCACTGTGACCGTTGGTCGCGATATGTTATATATGGCCGATATGATTCGCTAGCATCACAAAGTAACTATTGCCAGACCAAGTCTTGCGGGGGTAATTACTGGTATTAATGGATATAATTGATTAGAATCATCACTTCGCTCTCATATTTTACCCCGATACTCCAATGTCTGTCACTGTTACAGGGACAGATACCAAAAAGTCTTGCTGGGGCTAGGGTACTCGAATTATACTGCAGTTGCGACAGCAGCTGGCTCCTGTACCGCATTGGCTAACCACATAATAACTGCCAAAGTGCGGTTGTATGTTATAGGTGGCACGTACCGGGCGCAAGCAATATATACATAATTTACGCGCAACAACTTTAATGAGCACTACGCTATCGCTTTTTCAAGCCAGCCTGAAGAAAAGTTGGCTCCGCTATTTTCCATCGTGCATAAAGGGCTTGTGCAAGGAAACCCGCCGAATGGAAATGCCAGTTTTTTGCGTGCGTGTTTGCTACCGCAGACCAACCCCTCCCCTCCCCCCCTCTCCATATCACTTCATCTTCCAGGAACAATTACTCCTTTCCAAGCAATTATGTTTTCTCACAAAACATTATCTCACGAAAATGTTTTCTTGAACACACACTAGTCAGGAGTTTACGCTACGTTGTTGCAGTTTACCCAACCGCAATTTTTTGCATTGATGCGCCTTTGTTAAGGCGCATCATACGCGCGAAGAAAGAAGTGCGCAAACAGATGGATTATGCCAGATTCCGCCGCGTGGATGATAATTCATAGAAGGGTAAGTCGTCATCCACTTTACAGTAACAAAAAGCTTCATACAAAGCCCACACAAGTACCTCACCGTTTCATGTACCCATCCTCCGAGTTGCCGTTACCTTTTTCTCTCCCGCAACCATCTGCTAGCATCCTCGTGCTCTTAGTTGCTGCAGCCACTGCCGTGAAGCGACGACGGTGCCGCGTTCTATACTCGAAGCAGGATGAATCATACATCAGCCGCGAAGCTTTCTTTCTGTGCGACCCCAATCCGTTTCTTCATAGATTCGTGTTATTATCATATAGATGTCAAATTTCACTTTCGCAACCGTACAAGAGAACTTCCTTGAAACTCGGTTGTGAGCAGCGATAAGTTTAGGTTTAGAGCTGCCGAGATCAGGCTCTGGTGTCTTAAAAGCCAGTGCCCGAGACTGGCGTGAACGCCAGGCAGCCGAGCCCAATGCGTAACGTCAGCAGCCAGTAGCGCTCTTTGAAGCTAGATATTGAGCGTACATATATCAAGGCAAGGAGAGGCGAGTTGTGAAGCACAGGCAAAGTACATTTTACGTGGCGCCAACCATTAACAGCACATGTAAACCCGCGCAGACCGCATTTAAGGTCGGACAGGAACTTTAAGAAGCGGCTATCAAGCCATAATTTCTGCAATCCTTGAATCGTGTGTAGTTGTTGCAAGTTCCAGCCGGTTTTCCGGGCTATACAGGACCTTAGCTTCCTTGTGGTACGAGAAAGTTTTCACAACGAAGCCTTGAAAGCGTTTAAAGGGGACTGAACATACCACATTTACCCGTCTACATTTTCATGGTTTTGTGGCGCAGAGAACTCACGTGGCTTGAAACACGCAGGAACACTTAGAGCATATGAAACTGCTTAGCGAACGCATGGTACACTCAAATATTATATATCCGCGTTCTATGAAAGTCGGTGGGGGATGGACAACTCTAAATTATAGTTAATAAGCGAATACTGCTGTTGACGTAAATGTCAGCTGGCGATGTTGGCCCGCCGGTTACGTGTTGACCACGTCATCACCCCACCACTTGCCACCCGCCGCGAAACTCAGCCGCGAGAATACTTGGCACCGCTAAGACACAAGCGATTCGGTCCGTAGGTATCAGGGACAGTCCAGTTCCAAAACTATCGCCACCTAATCACTGGGAAAGGAAAGTTGGAATTAATTTAATGAGCATCGATGACAATCCTAGAAGCGCGAAGTGAAGTCTCCTTTGCATAGAGATGTTTGAAGTGTTTAGAATGCAAACACTGCACAACGTGAACCCAAACGGCTGTTCAGTGTGTCCGCGGATTAACAAGGTGGGAGAGGTGTGGAGGATCGTGGTGTAATGGGTAACTTAAAGAAGTCATTATGCAGTTTTCTCGAGCGCATTCGCGCAAAATGCTAATACGATTAAAAGCAGTTGAGGCAGCTGCCAAAGGTCCTCTGAAGTTTTATTCTGTGGAGTTAGCAGACGGACGTTCAAATGTCCGGAATGTGGACTTCAAGAGGTGCCTCGCGTTTGGTTTCTCAGCAAGGCTGCCGTATAGAATTTCGAGGTAAGAAAAAGAAAGGCACAATTACACCTGTTGCAATGCACGCCATTACGTCAGCTTTTGTGACAACACGATAGATGGTGTCACCTCTGCATTATGTCAGTCTACGTAAAAAAAAAAAAAAACTCCGAGCTATGATGTGACAATCGATTGCAGGCACAAACGTTTCTGGACCGAGAGGGTACAGGAGTGCGAACGTTAGCAAACCGTTACTTTCACCTGAGGAGCGCACGTTCGAAAGGTCGAAGAGTGTAAACATGTAAGAAGCACTGCTTAGTGGTAGTTGGAACTACCACCCTTTGTAGCGTGCGCACGGACCCTTCAGCGCTTCGGCCTTTCAATATGCGCCAGCGCTAGCGTCCAGAACGCTCAGCATGTTTTCGGAAACAATCTTTAACTCTGTATTTCCTGCACAGTGCACTGAGTGAAACGTGACACTCAGCCCTGGTACCTACGTACAAGAATGAGGCCTGTTAGAAACGTCCGAAAGTAGGAATTTCAGAAACTTCAAATATATGCGAATCGAATAGCGTTTGCAATTCCATCCGTATTTAAGTCAAGAATTCACTATTGGAAGATTTCTAATGCTCGTTCCCTTTGAATATTTTAAGGGACAACATTTGTTGTCCTGTGAAAAAGACTGATACAAGTGGAGACTATTTCTCGATCCTGCTGCCTCAGAACGGTGGTTGTTGCGCAGACAGAACACTTGCTGTGCTAACGCAGGAAGAATATTTTTCACACAGGTTTCAGGTCCGTAAATAGGCATGTCTCGCCTTAAGCGGCCAACGAACTTGCTCTCTTTATTTACAAAAAACAATTTATTATTTGGCCAATCGCACCATGCTTGAATTCTATTAAAACGATGTGGTCGGATTGTACTATTCCGCCTAATCCTTTAACGAGCGATACGTTTTACTGCGAGCATTTGGTGAGGCTTTGTTTTTCATTACTGTCATTGTCATGGACCACAATATGCGCGAAAATTTCCGATTTCTCATTTACAAGGTTCTAATTTATTCTTACATCTTGTGCTTTGCAGCAAATTTATGAAAAAGCGTAAATATGCCTAGTTTTACGTAACAATCTCCATAGAACCTATGTATGTAAATGATAAATATTAGAAATTTGATTCTATGTTCGAAGGGCTTTTTTCTTGATTACTCGCTTCGATTCGATTCGAAAATTTCGCTACTGAAACACCTACATCAAAACGAGATCGAGTGCAAGTTATGGGTCACGTTTTATGTCACTGATATTTCTTTGTTCCCGGAATACATATTTAAAGAAAGTCCATCAATCAGACGACGCGTTTCTTCAATGACAAATAACAGGCCAAGCATCTTAGCTACAGCCGTAGGCATAAACCAAGACAACTGTCTTACGTCGGAGAAAGTAACTAACCTCAAAGCAAGAGGAAGTGTACTTGTTTTTAAATGTAAAACCTTGGCCAGATTACTCTCGACATTTAATCTAGGCTTGCCTTAGGCCGTAAGACTGTAGAAAAGTCATCACATCGAAGATTTGGTCGCTAGAAAAGACACGTGCTGTTCCATGTTCATATTCTACTTTATTTTTTTATTTGTATTTTCGCATTTTTGGAGGGGGGAGGGCGAGTATTTCCAGAGATAAAATTACTCTCCCTGTGACAGAGGACCTTTACCGCAGCAAAAGTATATCGGCTAACATTTCGTTCACTCAAAAAAGAAAGAAAGAAAGAAAGAAAGAAAAGAAAACGACAACAATGACAGCTCAAGAAAGCGGATAACGGCTTGAATGCGCCCACAACTGAGCAGATGACGGGCAAAGCAATTCGTTTCCTAGAAGCTAAGTATAGCGGCCTAGGAGGAAGACCAAAAGAAATGGCTGCGCGCCGCTAGCAAGTTTTCAATCTAGTTTCGGCCCATTTCTTCTCTGCCCAACCACAAAAATTTTAAAGAAAAATGGAGAAGGAAGATGCGAACAGAAAACAGCGAGAACATGACCGCTTGTTTCGTTGTTGCCGTGGCGCTCACTCCCAGCGACCGAACATGAAACCACGCAGGCGGAAGAGTCATTTTATTTGCGGTTTTCTTCACGAAGCGAAGAAACGCTGGCCTTACGATATAAATCCAGTTGGTCTCCCTGCTCGCGGCTGCTACAAACTAAGTGGCAAATTCAATATGACGCTTCGGCGAACCTACAGCGGCAACACGCACCTGAGTACACATCTGGCAGCAGCTATATACTCGGTGCCCCCAACAGTACCAGATCGGGCGATTCCATTCCTTCGTTTCCTTTAGCATGTGCTCGGCCAGAAATTGGCGACGTTCACTGGTTTCTGTGTGCGCGCGCGATCATAAGGCGCCTTCAACCTGAAATTAGGTTGCCAGCACTGTGCTCCGAAAACATCCTCAAGAACCTCGATTAACTGTGGGCCCAACCTCCGTATTCTAGAATCTTCACCCAACCGTCGCGTCACCTCGACTCGAGACAGTGGACAGTAGCACTGTCCGTCGACCTAAGTGCTCGTTGCGCCTCAGTGACACTCAGTGGCGATTCTTGATCGAAACTTTTGTAGCCAGGCGCTCAGAGCAAAAACACAAATGCACGCCTCTCATTATACTACGCGTTGTCGGAATCAGCCAGACGCGCTACCGAAAAGCAGTTTGTTTTTTCAGTCGACAGGCGGCAATTTGTTCCACTCGGGAAGAATCTTGAGTCGAGGCTTACGCGGAGATATGGGTCTCTCATCTTGGAAACTAAAACCGCTGTGAATATGCCTACTTTTCTTTTCTTTTTTTTTTGCCTTCCTGTAAGTTGTGTTCATTTGTGGGCGGCGTTGAGAAACGCGATCTCGTTCGTCTCCTGAGGCTAAGTTTACACAGCGCGACTTCTTTGGTGAGCACAGAAAGGCGCGCTTCGAAAAACATTGGCAACATAATGACGCACAATAGAATCAATTTATTATGCAAAAAAAAAAAAAAGAGGTGAGGCGTGCAGGCATGATACAAGACTAGAGAAGTGGACAAGACGAACGCCGACAGTTAATTCAATTTGTCCTGCGCGGGAATGGTCTCAACGAAGCAACATAGAACTGAGAGCCTGCAGGTGCTGTTGAAGTAACTGCCGCTGTTCGGGTGCATAACACTTGGAAGTTTTAACGCGACAGCGTTAAGGAGCTCGTGTTGCAGGAAAGCCGGTGTCGTTGGCGTCGGCGGCGTTGGCCATGAGCGAAAAATGACGGAAGGCAATTCATAAATAAATACAACTTGCAAGATGGGTGGGGGGGAATCGAACCAGGATCTGCTGAGTGCGAGACGGGGACGCTACCACTCAGCCATGAGTTCGGTGGTTCAAAGCAGGACAAAAGCCCCTCAAGTGAATGTGGTGTTGCCTTAGAAACGTGCCGTAGAAAGTTATACTGCGGTGTATATCGATAATTATGAGCATGTAAATGACAGAACTCGCAGTTACACGCGTAGCGAAATACGTTTCCGCTACATTTCTTCTGCGCTTGGCGCACACGCAGAGCCATCTTGCGGCAAACACAGAAGACCCCCTCCTTGCAATGTACGGTGCTGCCCCGACAAGTGGCTAGCCACTTGCCTGCTTCTCCCCTTCGTCTCGTTTGAGCGCATTGGGGCCGTGCGGGGACCAGTGCGAGGATGCCCCAATACCTTTGCGTTTAATAAGTTTTCTCGCTCTCTCCCCTTCCAACTTCCAGCGTGCGACACTCGAACGCTCGTGTTTAGGCGACACTGCCGTAGAGCGTCTGGTGGGAAAGCGTCCCCTGCGATGTGTGCCATGCTGCTGGCGAAGAGTTATGCGTCTGCGTTGTGCTGGTGGTATAACAGTATATAACAGTATACTATAACAGTAAGGTATAACAAGTGGTATAAAGACAATAAAAAGAACACCGTACACAATGAAGCCGTATCATCATGCGAAATGCCCTGAAGAAAAAAATTCAAGCGAGCCATTCAGAAGCAGTCGCACAGCCACCGTATCAGTAAACAAGTTCAGTTTAGCTTCTGTGAGTCAAGAAACACCCTTGTTCTCAGAATCACTTGTCATTTTGTTGAATGCGGTACATATGTTTTTATAAGGTTCCCCTCGCTCACTCGTGCGTAGGGTAAACAGGAGGCTGTAGAAACGACCATGTATACATTAACGGTGTTTCGCCAAAATGCTGCCTCCTAAGGTGACCTTTCAGCTACATTAGAAGCTTACAAGATTGTAAAATAATCAGAAACTATAACGAATATCAAAAATGCATGCTAGATATTTCAAGCTTTCATTATACTGACACGTTGTGGCGCATGCCTCAACTCCCTGTATCTGTAGGCGTTTCCCGAACGAGGTAGATTATCTATCACGTTGATTTTCTGTTTCCTTCTAAGAGGTGTTTTTACATGCCCATTCAGGGCAGAAAAAAAAGAATACTCGCAAGAAAATAAAAGCAGCTCCCATCCAGGCTTCTATGGTCTACGCCGTGTTACCATCGTCGTACCGTCCCCGCTATCGTCGTCGTCATTGTCGTCATCATCATCGTCGTTGTGCAAATGTCAACATCCCCATCGTGCCGCGATCGAGTTATCGGCGTTTGGGTTGCAACGCAAGAAATTTTTTGTATTCGAAACTTCTATAATAATTTTCTTCGAGATATATTTCGTCTCACTGTCTAGGTCCCTATGCGCCTGATTTAATGGGTATAAAAAGGAAAGTTATCGGTTAGGCTGTATCAGGGAAGCAGCCGCAGTGGCGTATGTCAGGTGTCTTGTGCATTCTCCTGAGTGTGTATGGACACTATGGTATAGACATAATGTAATTAAGCACACAAGTGGCATTTATTCATGCATTGCCATGCTTACATATGCTTACTTTATGACACAGCTAGTGCGGGTCCTATACGGTCTAGTCTTACAATCTTGCTCGCTCCCTATTCGTACTGGGCCCGCCGTGGTCTAATGTTGGGGCCGCGAATTGGCATCCGCCCGTCTTGCTTCTTGAGTCTCTCTGTGCTATTCCTGCACCCCACGCATCGAGCGCGCGGGTGCCATAGCGGATCGAAGTTCCACAAGAAGCTGCACGCTTATAAGCCTTGCAACTCCTGATTAGCGCAGCTTTGAGTTTGTTCGATTACGACTACTATGGCTGATTGAGCGCTCTCAGACGCGACCACTCCTGCTCAGATTGACAATGTAGAGCCAAGCTATGCCTCTCTGAATGCCGAGCGAGATGCTAAATTTAGCTCCGATTGCATCATGCGCAGCGCGACAAAAGCGCCATCATTGTGCGCTGCTCATGCATAATCGAGTAATGGCTTCTTTCCCCTGCGCAAGGTTACCAAACTTAGGCGCGTGGGTAGTACGATTGCAAAAAATATAAGCCATAAAAATTAAAAGGGACCTCCTTGAACGGGAACCTTCCAACATTTGCGTAGCATTATATGCATGGTGGTCGGGCGAGTGCGGAATGTGCTATACGTGTTTATGATGCGTTTGGGGGTTCGCTGATGTAGTATGCGTTATATATTTATATATGCGTGAGGAGTACGAGCAGGAAAATTCACTTATTTACATTGCCTAACATATATGTTCCGCACCACGCTAACAGCAATATAACGGTACGCTTATCTTAATCAGTTCCCGTTCACAGAGGTTCCACTAAAATGTTTAGTATAGGCCACGTATTGGCTTAGGGATTTCTGGCCTAGCTTTACCGTAACGGCCCGGGCGCCGTTCTGGCCATGCGATCAGTAGCACTTTTGGTGACGCGATCAGGTCGGTGCCGTCAACGTTCCCCGTGGAATGGAAGTTGCTAGCGAGATCTGTCACTGGGAGAGCAAAGCACGCGCTGGAGGGCCGCTGCGTGGGAGGCCGTCTCGCAATTTTCTTGGGGATGGGAGGAGAAAAAAAAAATTAAGAAAGCTAAGCGTTGCCCTCGCTAGGAACAGCAGAACTCTGGACACGGTACCATTGGGATGTGCCTTCGAGTCACTCACACATGCAAAGGAAGATTTTGCTCTTTGTTTCGCCTGCTGTCTTGACGCTCAAGCCGGGGTGGGGGTGGGGGGGGGCGGGTTGGTGTATACGAAAATATACGAGCGTAACATGGATGCTGAACGAGCGCTTAGCAAAATGACGGTGCAGAAGAAATGACCATGTTTACGCAAAGTTGCAGGATAGATGGGCACGTCAACGTGAGACCATTTTACTCTGGCGTTAGACAAAAGCTAATAGGGAGTAAAAGAAACAATATCTTATTTATGTCGCCGAAAAATGCTTTTCAGGAAGCCGCAGAGCCTTCAGCGCATGCGACGTGTATACAGCGGCGAAACTAGAAATCAAAAGTGGCTGCTGCATTTACAGCCTGGAGGGCAGAGTGTCAGAGCTCCTGGAAAATGGTTTGCCGAGGAAGGCAACTGGGATGATGCAGCGCGTCCGAGGCATACATCGCGTGCTCCCAACACCGGCGCACTTTTATGATGGCAAGATATCGTACAACCGTATAACGCGTAGTTTGAGGACCAAGAGAGATCACTGCTGTACAAAGCAGCTGAACGCCCGGTAAGCTCTGCTTGGAAAGAGTATGGAATACCTCCTCAGTAAAAGAAGTAATAATATAAAAAAGAAAACAAACATAAGGGATGAGTGAGAAACTTACGCAAATACCCCTCCGAGCACGCTCCAAAGCAGTGACAAACGCACCAGCACGTACAGAGAACGCTTGACCAAATCGCAGCACTGCCAGCCGAAATGTACGAGGAGGCTCTCGCCTGCATTTTTCATAGAGCTCCTCGAAGTGTGTTTTCACTTTCTTGCGCTTTGCCTCGCACAAAAACAAAAGGTCTGAATGGCAGTCATGCTTGTTCTATTATGTTTTTCATCCGCGCCGGAGGGCTGACATTTTTCGCATATGCATTTGCGCGTATTCGTGCTTTTGACTAATATTTCTTCTTTGTATTCTTTTTCAATTTCGTAATCTTTTCCGCAAGAAGCCAGCGCTCCGTCGTCGTCATTGTTTTATGAGCTGACGCAGAGCGCAGATCCCTTTATGCACGTGAGACGAGATATTCCCTCTTGCCGGTGGGCAGTTTTCCTCGACTGCCACTGGTATACGTGCGGGCGAGTGAAACGCGTGTTAGTGCTTCGGCTACGCCCGCTAGCTGATGTTGATTTCTCTCTTTTTGCTTTTTTATTTGCCCTCATTCTTACACTCGCGCGAAGGGCACGGATCTTCAGCACAAAGAAATTTAGGTATCCAGAGGAAGGGTTAGAATTGGCGCACTTATTTGGCGCTGAGAAAGTCAATACTTCGAAGAACATTTGCGAGTAATGTAGACCAAACGCATAAAGCCAGGCAATAAAATGCGGCTCATTGACGGCACATAGCGCACGCCACTTCGTTCACGGGAGTTGGCATGGTCACCGGTGGAACCGGCCTGCCCTTTTCGCGTGTGCTGTCTCGCAATAAGAAGTAGTACTTAGATAACACGAAGTAAGTGCTCTTTGGTAAATATAGTCGCAATAACCTAATCAAAGAAAGGATGAATAAATAATTATCAACTCCATTAAACAGCGATTCGCTTGTATTGGCACCAGCATCATCACGTAGGCCCTGAAGGATCGCAGTAACGACCAAAATGCTGCCGTAATATCAATCGCCCTGGTGGCTTTGTATAGTGACAGGAAGCACTAAGAACCGCGAAACACACCTACCGGGCGCGAGCGCCACCACTGTAAGCGCTGGTGTTGCCGTCATTACGTCAAAAGAATCGCGTGACACCACTCCGCCTCGGTATAACGCTCGCACGGCTTGCGGTGAGCCCGCCTACGCGTGCAGTTTAGGAGGCGCGCCTTTGTATTTTCGTCCAGGATTTTCGTCGCTTGTCGCCGGCCATTGCTCACTATTAAATCGTTCAATCCGTTTTGAAGAACACATATAACATCAGTATAAACAGGGCAAATAAGAGGACTGATCGGTATCATCCGTATACTGAAATATACGAGATGAAAAACAATACTAGGAAGATCATCTCGAGAAATGTTGGAGTATTTGCGACAAAAGAAATTGCTGAAAACATGTGACGTTCAATAGTTCCCCCTAATATGGGTGTCCCGACGCACAATTTCGGCCCAATTTCCCGAATATTGGTTTAGGAAAACATGAAAGGGGGCACGAAATCCCATAAATTGAAGTTTTTTTTTCTTTTTTGCTTTTGCTTCTTCAAAATGAGGTAATGTACTGTAGAATGAAAACGCTTCAATAGACGACCTTCAATAGGCTTAACTCTGCCATTTGACGTCATACGAACGAGCTCTGTAGGTCGCAGTGGGCGTCCTTTTGCTCTAGCTTGACTGTTTTCTCAGCGATGACGAGAATTTGTCGATATCAAAGGCTACTCCATACGTTTCCAATGGGTGCCCTCGAACATAGGTATCATAGGCAACGAGTTGGCGGACAGCCTCGCCGTAGGGCTCTGTATGGCTCTGTAGGGCTCTGTAGAAAAGTGCCTCAAGAGGACAAGAGACTGTTCAGAGAAGCGATGTTGTGCCACTTCAGTGCTTTGTGGAGCTCACCTGACAAGCCATGTGTGATCAACGGTCTCAAAAGAAACCAAGCCACTTTACTGCTCCGCATTTGTACGGGCTCTGCTCGTACCCCTGCGTGGATGTATAAGGCTGGCCTGGCGTTGTCTCCATTATGTTCAACGTGTGGTGTGTGCGGTGAAATATAACATTACCTTATGTGCTGTACACTCTATAACGCGGAAAGGAGTGTGTTATTCGGGTCCTTCAAGAAGAAAGGAGTTCCTCACAGTTCTCTTCAGGACATTGTTTTTCCGCGCTGGAACCAGTTGTATAGGAAGGAGGTCTCTCACCTTCTTTTACATTACCTGCCGGACACTGATTTGGCCTCCACATGATGAACTTAGTAGGGACCATTTGTAATTGCGAGGTCTGTGTCTGATTTATGTGATTCATTTATTTTAAGTGTCGCTACGGTGGAACAATTTCCGGCAGCAACTGCAATGCTAATCCCACCAGTAGCCTACAACCACTCAACTCAACTCAACTCAACTTTCAATTTGCTGCCTCTGTGCTCAGATTACACGCCTGCTGCAGAAAAAGAAAATTACAGAAGAGTAGATAAATTAAAAGTGCCAAGAATGTGCCCTCCAGCGTCAAATTAGCTTCATCGGATACAACTGCGTAATAAAGAGCGATAAATCGTGGTGAAGTTCATAGCATCAAAGAGCGACAACGACCGAGCTCAGCGAAGCAAGTTTACACGACGTTTATGTCCTAAAGGCGACAACCAAACTACTGTAAGACTTCACGCCGACGTTGACTACGAATAGCGCGCACGTGCATGTATGCGTGCCTGTGAGTGTCTCCTGTATAGTGTAGGCTGACTGATAGGTGACTCTGAAGGTTACCAAAGTAGTACGGGCACTGCGCTCGAAAACGTGCGTATCCAAAGGTCTTTCATTCCAGCGTTTTGAGCTCCAAGGTTTTGTCCCAGCCTTATAAAGGACGTTTGCAAAGCATGTTGTATGCACACGCACCATATCATACGCCAGAATGGAGGAGAGCGCACGCTCTGACAGTCCGTGTAAAACGCGCTCACGCGAACGTGGGGAGACATCAAAGATTGGGCTATACGAAGCGTGTGCTTCACGAGACGGTCGAATAAGCTCGGCTAGCTAGCTGCACAGGGCCCCAGATAATTTGTCCCGGGTCCCTTCCTGGAGGCCGGGCTCGAACGCGCAGTGCTATTGACCCGTCGGTTTAACTGCTGCCGCTGCTGATGCATGCTGCGGCCCGCTCAGCTGGAAAACCGTGATGACGCCGAACAGTGCTCAGGTCCTCCGTACGAGCTGATAGGCATCTGAACGTCTACAATTTCTGCGACTCGCCAGGATCGATAGCTCTTCTTCCCGAGTATTATTTCGGTATAGGAGTCCTGGTTTGCTGCTTGGAAATAGAAGTTGAGCTCCCTCTTGCGACGGATGTCTGAGTATGCATTTTAGGCCTCATCACCGAAGAGCTGCTAGTCTGTGTTACATGGCCATGCGCCAATGTTAAAGCGATCCAAGGAACACTGGAGGGGGTTATTGTCCCTAATGCGCGCACGTCGCTTGAAGAATTTTGTCATTTTTCTTCTTTTGCGTTGTTTTTTCCAACCAGCGTATCTCTGGGGGCACATCACTCCAGCATTTACGATGTAGTAGGGTATTCGAGTGCTTGATGAGAATTAAGTTTCTTGCAAAGCTTCAAAACAGTCAAACCTACACGTGTGAAATCTCTTGAGATAGGTTTCAAAGAAAAACATGTATATTACGATCAAATAAATATTTTATGAACGCAATACTTACAAAATACGAAATAATTTTGACGACGACTAGAACAAGGTTTGAATTTTCGCTTCCTTTTGTAGACGAGATACTTTGACCTAAATGATATCATGAACATGTTTTCACCAATTAGTGCACTACTAACACCTGGTCAACAAATTCTGAAAGTAGGAAGCACGAATCTCATTCACTGGTTACATGTCTGTAATTGGAAGTATTTATTATTGTGTAGTGTGTATTATTCGGGCATACGAATATGAAGAAAGCTTGTAATACGAGGTCGAAACCTACGTAGATTTACCTACAGAATGAGGCTTGCGGGTTCTTTAGTGCTCATGCGCCATATTTATTTATTTATTTATTTATTTATTTATTTACTTACTTACTTATTTATTTATGCAAAATACATTACAGGCCCGAATAATCGGCATTGGGTAAGAAAGCTTCAAAAAATTTTACATAGTATAAAGAGCATACAATTATACAGAACATAAAGCGCTTTGTTAATAATAATACAAGGAAGAGTCAAGTTTACACAAACTCTAAAATCTTCAGATAAAAAAAAAGGCATACAAGAAGCAACGCAGACAAAAAGAACAAACTATGGGGTTTTACGTGCCAAAACCACTTTCTGATTATGAGGCACGCCGTAGTGGAGGACTCCGGAAATTTCGACCACCTGGGGTTCTTTAACGTGCACCTAAACCTAAGCACACGGGTGTTTTCGCATTTCGTCCCCATCTAAATGCGGCCGCCGTGGCCGGGATTCGATCCCGCGACCTCGTGCTCAGCAGCCTAACACCATAGCCACTGCGCAACCACAGTGGGTAGCGCAGACAACAAGTTATTTACAGTAAGAAATGAATGTTTATGTCGTGACGGAATTATCCTTTATTAGCTTCAACTACCAGGATATCGGGAAGGTCGTTCCACAAGCGGGATGACATGGGAAGCACAGATGAGTTAAAAGCGTCTCTTTTACCATAGATGCGCGTGAAAGAAAGATGATTATGCAATCTTCGTGAGGTGAAGGGAGAAACTTGCAGAGCTATTGGTGATGGCCTTGGTCCGTGAACGTACTTGTGAAACAGCAATAAAAGTGCTACATCACGACGAGTGTTCAAAGAAGGAATTGATAAATTGTTGTAATATTGTTTTAAATTGTTTTAATCGAAGTACTTTAAGCATTGATCCCTTTGTTTATAAGATACCCTTTTATTTTCCTTCTTTTTTTTCTTTTTTGCCGAAAGCACACCACTTCAGGCACATTTTTTCCTCGAGGTATGTCAATGCGACATGTAACAACCATTCACCGCTAAAGCATCCTCAATACTGGCCGCTGCAATACTTCCTCTTTCTTTGAATAATTCATGCTTTGAAAAGCAGTTTTTTAAGCTCATGTTTCAGGGTAGTTTTGTCCCAGTAGAATAGCACCGAAGTCTCTCTTTAGGGGGGGAGGGAGGGGCTTTAATTTCTCTGCAGTGCGCAAGTTCGAATAAGCGACTAATTTGAACTCGTGGAGTCGATAGAACTAAAACCGATAAAGCGTGCCCACAGCACTCATACGTGTCACTTGCCATGCACATTTAAAAATATTTCTACGTTATATAATCCTGCTGCCGCACTCTTAAGAATTGTTGAGCCGTAAGAGTGTAATTATGTTAACCGATTATAATTATCATCACTCGTCTGGGCGTTTTCTTTTTTAACGCTGTGCGCGCAGTATACTTTTCGTTCCGAAACGCCATGGGAGATTTCTTTAACAGAAATCTGAAACATGCTTAGAAAATATAAGAAATCCATACAATATTTCATTTTTTGTTAAACATACGCACCAGGCTATTGGCCACTACAGAAAGAATTTCTGAGAAAGCAAAACACTGTGGCAGAAAGTAATGATTAAAAAAAAAGCTTTGCAGATGTATTCCTATCTGAGCAACTCGTACATTGAAGATAGAGAAACCGTAATAACCGAGATATTGGGCCCTTCATCAATGCTAGGGACCCGTTTTGTCCCTGAGCACGTGTTTCTAAGGAGGAACTTCGTGGGAGAGGAAAGGGCGAGCACCCTTGGTTCGTAATGCATAATCTGGTAAGGTCAGGGTCGTTTACATGGATGTCACAACGGAATGGCGGGAATGGTTACACAGAAAAAAATCGAGCGGCTAGATTTCCAATCGCTTCTAGGGAAGAGTTATGATGATGGTTGAATAACCCGAAACGCAGAGGCATATTCTAGTTTTGACTAATTGACGTGTGCTATCGTTGTGCTAAAGCTTACTCTTTGAATGAGCAATGCCTTTTACGAGTGAGTTATGGGAACATGCTGCAGTGCCATCTGCTACAGTTCACGACGCCTATGACGCTTTTCATTGCTCCATTCATTAATGACAGAGAACCACCATGCGGACCCCTCCACAGGTTGCACCGACCAGGAAAAGGCGTTTGTAGAAACTAGAGAAGGCAATTAATGGTGTGA
Organism: Dermacentor albipictus; assembly: GCF_038994185.2. Classification (NCBI taxonomy): domain Eukaryota; kingdom Metazoa; phylum Arthropoda; class Arachnida; order Ixodida; family Ixodidae; genus Dermacentor; species Dermacentor albipictus. The sequence goes on from NC_091821.1 coordinate 16,209,132, forward strand.
CATCCGGTCTGGCGTTCCTTCAGAACTAAAACGTACATTTACCGCGTTCAACGCTACGTGCAGACAACTGTCGATGCTATGCGTCTGCACCGCCAACAATGTAGTATTTCTTCGATGAGACAATGTTTGTCAAATAGAAGTATATGCACATTTACAAAATATACTTTAAAATGGGCCAGGCAAGCGTTTAGGCACATAAAACTCTCTTCGATATGTCTGCAAATGTGTGTCGGGTTTGACGCTTTGGTAAGGTATGATGCAACGATTCTAAACGAATTGTTTTCCTTTTCGTGCCTAGTCGGCCGTCTGCTAAGTGCTTCGCCTACGTTATCGTTGGGATCGGCAGGCTGCTATTGGCCGATGATAAGAAAATGCAAAATCGAGCAAAAGCGCTCCTTACGTTATAGCGGCCAAGAATTGCTTTCGATCACTCAATTCTTTCTTTATCGGCGGATGCTCAGGGTGGATTTATCCTGGACATAACGTATGTGAGACCCTCCGCGCGGACATCCGACGAAGCGCAATCAGGAAAAGAATCGGAGCGATATCACTAATAGTCGCGTCGTATTTGTAGGCGCTTCTGCGCCTGGCACTGAAGTAGGATTACAAGACGTCGAGGTATTGGCGCCATCGCTTCGAATGGTGTCTATGCTTTGAGAAGTCGTGCTGCATACCGCATAGTAAAGCAGTGGGTAAGCGCGAACCGAATTCTAAAGCACTCTGAGCCCGGTTGCGCTTGACACAGCATGGCTGCATGGAGACAAAGGCTCAGCCAGGCGCTGCGCTATAAATGCGCCGTTGCGCGGACCGCAAGGAAATGCGACTCGAGCGCTCCGGGCTGCTTGGTCGAAAGGCATATACGACACCGAGCACGACGCAAGTGCGCTTCGATTATTCATGCCTTCAGCCATGACAAACGGTAGGACTCTACTCTAGGCAGTCTAGCTGCGAGAGAGAAAAGAAAATAGAAAACACGAGCGGCACGATGAATTTGCCACAAAATGTCATGAACTCGGCCTTTTTCTCGCTCTTCTTATTATCTTCTTTTTGCCATACAGATAAAGGAAAGGAACACCCACGTGCCTGGAAACGTAGCACTAGGAGGCTGTGCATACATGCCGCGTAGTATTGCAACATTTCTTGCTCAGTTTGCTTTGCGCCCGTGCTCTGAAAATTGATCTTTTTCAAGGTTGGCGAATTGCGTCAGGCGTCTCCCTTTTGGAGCCAGTGAGACATCAGCACTAATCTTCGGTAACAAGGAAAAGACAATTACGTTCGTTTCGACATTGTGCAGTGCTATATACAGTAGCTCGTTCACCACTCGAAGTGGAGCTCAAGTTGATGTATTAGAAAACTAAAATCAGGCAAAACTCATCACACGATGAATGTCGACCTTACTGCCATTAGCATTGAAGTAATGTATCGGCACATCCTATTGCAACCACCATATGATGTATTAGGTCAGGCATGTACCCTGGATTTTTTTTCGGGAGGGGGGAGGGAAACCCAAGGTAAGTTTTCTATGAAAATTACAGGGAAGAGGGGGGCTACCTTAAGTAGTATAAACGAAAATAAAGCTTACCGTTCGCCATAAAGATGCGTAAATCCGCAAAAGAGAAATGAAATAAGGTGTATCTCAGAGGTACGCCTGTGAGATACACCACTCCTTTCCTTCGCAAACAAGACACAGAGAAATGACCACGTCAGGTGGCTCTGATAACTGTAGAGGGGTCATTCAAAGCACACGGTATCATTCTGCACTTCCGGCGGCGTTTTCTCGACTTTTTTTAAAACAAAAAAATGTTGATCCAATAATCTTTTCACAAACAACAGCTAAATTTGTTAATTTTCGCTTTTCTTTCCTTTTTGGCTGTTGCCTCGGCTCTCTCCATTAGTAAATTTCTTAGTAATTTCTGAACTCCTTGCGATTCTTGTTTCCAGTTGCCGATTTGCGCGAAAAGTGCTGTACAATTAGAGAAAAAACAGGCTAGGCAAGGGGTCACATTCATATTGCTTATGGGTTTAAAAGTTATTGCAGGGTTTGCTGACGTACGCTGTTTCACACGACCTTATTTTCCACCTTATCTAACCCATATCATGGGTATATGGTTCCGAGGATCTGCCTACTAGTGTCGCGGCGAGCCGTCACTCGAGGAAGTAATGAGGCAAAAGGAAAAGTTAAAGGCAACTGGCCTTTTGTACCACCGCAACTCGTTCCACGAGCATACAGACCAGAAGCGTGGCAGTTTGGGCGAGTTGGTATGTCATGACTGTTTAGGCTTGTAGCGCAGCTCGGAAGAGCAAAAAAGGAATAGGGTAGGAGTAATCAAAGGGAACTCTGTTTCCCGTTCCCTTTGATTACTCCTACCCTATTCCTTTTTTGCTCTTCCGAGCTGCGCTACAAGCCTAAACATACAGACCAGGTAACCACGATCCGAAGCCCTTTCCTGGTCCTTGGATGAGTCTAAACAAAGAAGGTTGAACTAACTAAGCAACATCGATGCGCGTGACCGTAGCAATAGATTGTGGCAACTGAACCCATCTCGAGATAATCGCGCGGACACCGAATCGATGAGAAAACGGGACTTCACACCCCAGGGGATGCCGATAACTACCGCCATTCATAAGGAGGGAAAAAGGCAGCAAAGTATTGACCGCCGTATAGTGTCCAGTCTCAAGCTTGATTTGGCGATGCTTTAGGAATGTGTGTGAGGAGTGGTGGCGTGCATGGGCAGGAGATATGCGGGAGTGATGTGGGATATATGCCACTTAATTTCGGGAGGCGGGGAGCGAGGGAGGGCTGGCCCCCTCCCGAAATACTTATAATGCGGTTTCGACCCGCCCCCCTCCGCCCCCGGCATAATTTTAATAATTTGTTTTTGTCATTGAAGAGCGGCATATACGCATTGACACATAACAAGCAACCGAGGTTGGTGTGAAACGGATTTATTGAAGAATGGCACGTAGCTCGTGGCACATACTCAATGATCCATGCTTGTTGTATAGAATCAGTAACACCTTAGACTTCTGTCAAGCAAAGGACCAGGCAGGATTTCGTAAAGGCTACTGAAGAATAGACCATATTCACATTATCAATCAGGTGATAGAGAAATGTGCGGAATATAACGAACCCTTATATATAGCTTTCATTGATTACGAGGAAGCGTTTGAGTCTGTCGAAACCTCAGCAGTCATGCAGGCATTACGGAATCAGGGTGTAGACGAGCGGCATGTAAAAATACTGAAAGATATCTATAGCGGCTCCGCACCGTAGTCCTTCATGAAGAAAGCAACAAAATGCCAATAAAGAGGGGCGTCAGGCAGTGATATACGATCTCCCCAATGCTATTCACAGCGTGTTTACAGGAGGTATTCAGAGACCTGGATTGGGAAGAATTGGGGATAAAAGTTGATGGAGAATACCTTAGTAACTTGCGATTCGCTGATGATATTGCCTTGCTTAGTAACTCAGGGAACCAATTGCAATGCATGCTCACTGACCTGGAGAGGCAAAGCAGAAGAGTGGGTCTAAAAATTATTCTGCAGAAAACTAAAGTAATGTTTAACAGTCTCGGAAGAGAAAAGCAATTAAAATAGGTAGCGAGGCACTGGAAGTGGTAAGGGAATACATCTACGTAGTGCAGGTAGTAACGGCGGAACAAGATCATGAGACGGAAATAACCAGACGAATAAGAATGGGCTGGGGTGCATTTGGCAGGCATTCTCAGATCATGAACAGCAGGTTGCCATTATCCCTCAAGGGAAAAGTGTAAAATAGCTGTGTCTTACCAGTACCCACATACGGGGCAGAAACCTAGAGGCTTACGAAAAGGGTTCCGCTTAAATTGAGGACGACGCAACGAGCTATGGAAAGAGGAATGATAGGTGTAACGTTAAGGAATAAGAATAGAGCAGATTGGGTGAGAGAACAAACGCGAGTTAATGGCATCTTAGTTGAAATCAAGAAAAATAAATGGGCATTAGCAGTACATGTAATGAGGAGGAAATATAACCAACGGTCATTAAGGGTTACGGACTGGATTTCAAGGGAAGGGAAGCGTAGCAGGGGGTGGCAGAAAGTTAGGTGGGTGGACGAGATTAAGAAGTTTGCAGGGATGACATGGCCACAATTATTACCTGACCGGGGTTGTTGGAGAAGTATGGGAGACGCCTTTGCTCTGCAGTGGGCGTAAGCAGGGTGACGATGATGACGATGATCATGATGATGATGATTATGATGTTGTTGTTGTATAGAGCTTCATTAAAAAGCAGCACATGCCCGGCTGCATGTACCCGTTCAGTCACGTTGACATCAAAGAGGTTCATTGAAGTGTCACATATCTAGTCCCATATACCTAGTGATCCAATTTTGGGTGACCCAAAAGAGCGGCACATGAGTGGTATAGCACATAGCCAGCAACATAATTTTTCGTCAAAAAGGTTAAATGAGGAGCATCCCGTATGCAGTTTCACATACCCCTGACGCAAGTAACCCGACGATTAGTTTTGAACCCAGTTCCATAGCACCACTAGACCTTGGATTACCCGTGAACAAGGTACCCAAGTTGGCGGCAAAACGGTTAGATACAAAGAGAGACAGGCACACAGACAGGCAGCCCGCAAAAAGTGCGGGAAGTACCCTAGGAATGATAATCGCATTAAAAGAGAATACTAGCCAGGACGGAAACTTTTTTTTCGTATCTTTTATTTTATTATTATTATTATTATTATTATTATTATTATTATTATTATTATTATTATTATTATTATTATTATTATTATTATTATTATTATTATTATTATTATTATTTAGCGCTGCAGATAAGCGCATTGCGCACGGACTACAGTGGCCAGCCGAGGATGCTTCCCTACAGCTCATCCTAATCTGGGAGATTGACTTTTATGGATATAGATAAGTATACCTCTTTTGGTAGCGAGTCAGTGGAAAAAAGTAGCAAAACGACCTAAATATGATGCCACAACCGTCGACCAACTAAACATCATTAAGCGATTTGCGCTGCGACTTAAGAAGTATAGCCTGCCTGGATGTATAAACTGGCTGAGGCTCGTGAATTGTAAATAAAAAAAAATCCAGGCGGAACACCATGGCATATGACGAGACGCTATTGTTTTCGTCCATGTGATTACAGTGAGAGGGATTAAGCCTCGCGGTCGCAACGGTGTTCCGTGTGGTCAATCCACCTTCACAACAGCTGCTGCGGCGCTAAGGAAGAGGCCTGCGGTTGAGCTCCAAGGCGCCGACGTACAGAGTGAAACATTTTGTTGGTATTAGCCCTGGCCGTACATGCTGCACCAAAGGGGCGCGCCAGCCCGCTCATAGTGCTATTTTTTTTAGGGGGGGGGGGAGGAGGGTTACGTGGCAAAACGAAGATCAGGGGCAGAATAAATTTGGTGTAAGAAAAACTTAACAGAAAAGCATATTCACAAAGCTAAAACTGTACCCGCCGCGGTTGCTTAGTGGATTTGGTGTTGCACTGCTAAGCACAAGGTCGCGAGATAAAATCCCGGCCATGCCGGCCGGAATTCGATGGGGGCGAAATGCAAAAGCACCTGTCTACTTAGATTGAGGTGGACGTTAAAGAACCCCGAGTGGTCAAAATTAATCCGGAGTCCACCATTACGGCCTGCATCAGAATCAGATCATGGTTTTGGTATGTAAAACTGCATAATTTAATTTTAATTTTTTTGAAAGCTAAAACTGTTCGTAAGATCAACAAGCTTCCGATGACCGGCGCTGCAAAGACGAGTGCTGTAGTCGAAAAAATGCATGTCTGCATGGCTAGCGCAGGAGCGAACTTCAGTACTTCCGTTTATAGTAAGCGTAAGTCGATTCACAAAACTTAAGCAGCCGTTGCAGATGACTTGAGAAATTTCTACGATAGGGTTGTGCAAGTCTTGCGAACATAATTATGTATATCTGTGCCGCTCCAGCTGACTCGGGCAAGGGTTAGAACGCGCTGTTGCGGCAATTCGCCAGAGGCCAGAACTGATAGCCGAGGATGGCGCCTGCTTATATCTTTTGGCACGCTCTGATTTGTCATCTCAAAGTGCATGGATCTGTTTCGATGAGTGACCCGTTACACATAAAGGACGCCACTAAGATTGTGTTTTGCACGCACAAAGCCAATAAAAGGCAAGGGGTCATGGGAAGACCAGACAAAAAAGAAAAGCGACAGCATTCGCGATAGCCATTGTCCCATTATGATTGGCTGATGATGCCTAATCTAAACCGCCTACTCACTTTCTTCCTAGGTGAAATGATGTCACGCAACTGGTTCAGTCTCTTCGTGCAATGTTGTTTCTATAGTTTCTTCCTCTCACATAAGAAATCATTGATAGGCGTTTGTTAATCGAGCGCAAGAATTTTCGTCCAGCCGGCAGCAGTCCAACGGTGCTCCGCGCCTGCTGCGCAGTTGTCTGGTCATTATGACGGCGTAAAAAAGCCTGTAACAGTGGCCTGGTAGCGCGAAATGAACAATGTGACACGTGCCGGACGCTAAGCTCGGTCACTAAAACGCGTCATATCAGCAAAATCAGCATTCACGTCACTCGAATTATGCTGCCTTGTGCGCTCTCCCAGCGGCGCACAGTTCGCTCACTCAGTTCAGTGCGTTTTAGACGAAGCTACGACATTTGTGTGTAATTAACGGTGTAAGTTCATATGGTATGGATAGTACTGAAGGACTGAACGAACTTCACATCGAGGCCGTGGTGCCTTCACCATACTGCTGACAACTCAATAATCATTTATTTTTGCGTAACTTCCATATTTACGTTCAGCCACAACGCACGTATCCGCAACTTCTAAGGCTTCGACTCTGCCTCAGTGATAGTTCCGGCTTCACATGTGCTAATTAACGGCAAGAAAAGTGGAAAAATAAGTATCGAGAAAGCGGTCAGGCATGGAGACACAACCTCTACAATTCACTGCATGCTTAGAAGAAGTATTCAAGCTATTAGACAGGGAATGATTGAGGGCAATGATCAACGGCGAATATCTCAACATTCTTAAGCTGGGGACTCTCTTAAACTATAGATTGAAGATCTTAAACAAGATCGTGTATGAGTAGATTGAATAATATTATGCAGATGAATAATATGCACAAGAGAAAGGTAATGCTCAAGAATTTATCAAGCGAACAAGAATCCATGATCGGTAGTCAGTCTCTAGAGTATGTACAAGAGTAAGATGTTCTAGGTCAATTACTCGCCGGGACGGAAATTAATCATGAGACGGAAACCTAGAGAAGAATGAAAATTGATCTGTGTGCATACGACCGGTAGTACGAATCTTTTCAACGAAACCTCACCGCTTTTGTTGAAAAGAAAAGTGTACAATTGTTCCATGCTTCAATTCTATCATACGGGGCACAAACTTGGAGGTTAACAACGAAGCTTGAGAAAAAGTTCTGGACTACTCAAACGAGTGATGGAACTAAAATTTTAGGCCTAATGCTAAGAGAGCGCTGTGGATCAAAGAGCAAGCGGGAGTTGGGCAGGCCGAGTTATATATAGGGCAGATAATCGGTAGTCCATTGGAAATACAAAGTGCGTGCTAGGGGAAAGGAAGCGCTGTCATGGTTGGCGGAAAATTAGGTGGGGTAATGGAATCACGAAATTGGCCGGCATAACTTGAAATCAAGAAGCGCAAGTCAGGGGTAATTAGACATCGCTGGGAGAGGCCTTCGTCGTATACAGTGAACATAAAAGTATGCTGATGACGTTTTACAACACTCACAATTCATGCGGAATTTTAACGGACTGTTGCTCTTGAGCCGCAGTTCCCTTCGTACTGCGAGGCCACATTATAGCATGTTTACAGAACGGCGTCGGCCGCTGCTTCGGTACCGCCACCCCTACCTTGGCATCATACTATAAGTGCACTGACTGCTCTGAACAAATTGCGTCGCAAGATGGGCGACTTGAATTGATTCAATCCAAAACCAGCTAGAATGTTGAGCCGCTATGGGCTTCGTGTACGGTGCTGTGCAGTATGATGACGTGCACTTGAACATGTGTTGTTATGAGACTGGTGAATTTATGGCAAAATTAGCGTGAGCATCGTGGTAATGTTGACTGATTAGCCTTGGCTTCTCTGAGATGCCACTTGGGCTATAACAGTGCAGTTAGGGGTTCCAGGTCTTGACATCACCAACCCAGCATTTATTACCGGTCTCCAAAATTGATGTATACGCATCCTTGTGCATTTCGTCCCTATTGGAACAAGCCACCTGAACCTGCAAAAACAAACTCTTGACTTGATGCGAGGCATCATCATGTTTTATCGTGCAAGGAGAAGCCAATAAGAAATGATGACGGCTGATACGACGTCAAAGTGTGATAGACAGCGAAACTTGCAGGTGTGGATGTTGCGTAGTGAAGTTTTCTCTCATAAAATGGGAGTGTTGGTAGCCACCCCTTCTTTCTGCATTTCTTTTTTATAGTTATAGTTCGCCGTGCACTCGACAGTTATTCTATGCGAAAGAAGCGCACGTCTTGTCATCATTTGGCGGTTGACGACATTGTCGATCAGCACCTTAGAAGGTACCTGCTGCTGAGGGGGCTGATAATATATAAGGATATATGCGCGGCACTAGAACCGTACCTGCAACTGTAGGCAGTGTGACCTCATACCTTATCTTTAAGGGTGCTGGGCCCCTTTCCTTGAGGCCACACGAACTATATATTATAGAGATTTTTTTAATTTTCATTATATTATCGAAATAAAGACATTTAATCCGTTTGCAATACGGCGGCGGCGGTGGTGGTGGTGGTGGTGGTAATGCATATAGGCCCGGCAGATCTGACCGGTAATTGCTCCGACTGAGCGTCTATTTCTAAGCCAAATATGTCACTATATGTTCATCAGTGCAGCCTCTAGAAGAAATGTGCGAAGAATGCGTAACACTTTAACTGCAATACTTCTGACGGTGGTGCAGCGAACAGGCGAGCTTGGTTGCGCTTGTCGGTGCTGCATCAGAGGTCTGGAAAAGGAAGCTGTCGAAGAAGGGTGCGCAGTGACTTGTCGTAAGAATAAGACCTCAACTACATATGCATGATGTGCGATCATGCTATCAGTTGACCGCACTTCTTTCATTTCTTGTCGTTTAATCGCAGCTTTGCTTCGTCCTCGCTCTCACACGACTACATAAGATAATTACACAGGATTTCATAAGACTACATAAGATTAAGCTGCGCTGAGCGCAGCCTAATGAATTCCGCGCCTGATTATGATACAAGCCGACGGGGGGGGGGTCTCCGTATAAGTTTGACCACCTGGGGTTCTTCAACGTGCACCACAATGTGATATCGAAAGCTTTTGCCGAGTCTTCTGTGTCGGTTGTGGCTGAGTATTTACTTCACGAAAGCTTACTCACCGCTAATTGGAATGGCTGACAGTCCTGCATGTGGTGTTTGCGGATGCGAGAACATTGACCACTTATTGGGCCACTGTCCTCAATTTCAAGCCCAAAAACTACCTTTGTCCAACACATTGAGGAAATTAGATGATCGTCCTCTGAGTGAACATACAGTACTAGAGCACCGTCATCACGGATCATCGGCTCAGAAGGCAGTGAACGCACTTTCGGGCTTTCTGAGATTGTCTGGTTTGCACAACCGGCTTTGACTCAATGACTGTCTGAGCACGTCTCCATACTCTCTCTCTATCCCTTTTCTCTCTTCCCTTTCTCCTTTCCCCCAGCGCAGGGTAGCGCAGGGTAGACTCTTGACTGGTTAGCATCCCTGCCTTCCTCTCTCTCTCTCTCTTGACGAGAGAGAGAGAAAAGGATATAAGGATACACTAGAAGGAAACCTTCACTGTCTTGAACTTCCCCCGTTTGTCCCCCCCCCCCCCCCTGGGTGGACCACGACCCCGACCGGCGGACACTGCACCGGAGATTATCCAATCAAGCGAGAAAAAACCGTCTTTATTTTTTCTTGCTTTTTTCTTTCTTTTTCTTTTTCGAGCTGACTATTTTGTCGTTTCTTTAGGGGGGGTGGGGGGGGGGGGTATCCGGAAACGACACTGCACATCTGCGGTGAACCCAAAAAGCCAATAAATGAAACTGTAGTCTAAAGACACACTAAAACATCGAATACGGACTATGTTCGGGGATTGCTCAGCGTTTCCTAGCTGTACTAAGATCAGCTCCAAACGCTGCGACTCAGCTTCCTCCTGTAATAACGGAAGTGGTTCATCGTTAGTTGGCTGATAAAGCACATACCTGGCAACAATTCTTCCATTCCTGTTCTTTCTTTTTTTATTAGCAGCTGCTGCAGTAGCAATCGCCGCCAGGCAGTCGTGGTCCACTCGCAGACCACTTAGACATTTTGGCATGCCTGACACTAAGTATCGTACTTCGTTGTGAAGGCGCGAACACTTAAATAGCGGAAACAAAGAACGAAAAAAAAAGAAGAAAAGAGTAGTCAACGGAAGTACGTTTTCTTGGCAGTGATCTGAAATGCCGTGACTCGAAGGAAAAAATAAGTTATGAAAGGTGAAGCTACCCGTTTTCCCGAAAGGTTTGTATTTCATTGAGTTTTGCGATATAGCGGGCAGGCGTAGTAACGTTAAAATTTGCAAACACGCGAAAGAATATTTGGATTACTGCTAAAGCCAGTAATGTCGCACGACTGAGTCTCGCGTCTTCATTCAGCCGCACCAAGTGGGATTCCCCACCCAAGTGAGATTTGGGAAACCCGTTCCCTTTCCACCTTCTACACAATTGAATTCTACACGGCCTTCATCGCGAAGAGCGGTGAAGGCCGTGGTCGAGGTTATATACCGTCGTGCATGAAGTCAACGTGAGAACTCTCTCGCCGCTGGCTTACATAATCTTTCCCGAGGAGTGGTTCACGCAAACACTGGCGTCATCCGCGCGAAGCGGTGAATGAGGCAGTGAAATTTGAACGGAGATTTTTGTTCACAATTCCATGAATATTTTCGACACCTTCTCACTTCCCGCTAGCACATCGTATGTGGAAGGCGGGTGTACGTGTATAGACGGTATAGACTTGCCCACTTAAAACGCTTTCGTAAGCTACTCTCAACGCTGTTGCGTCTCTGTGGAGTTTTTGAAGAGTTCTTCCCTTCAATGCAGGGCGTGTGTAGGCGGTGAGCGGTGAAACTGTGCTCCTCTTCGCGCCGAAAGCGACGATCTTTATCTTTAACTTGTAACTTTGATCTATTGCGGGGCGTGCACCTTTAGCTTTTAAATTTGTGTGTCGGAAAGACGCGACACCATGCCACGGCGGCGCTTATTATTGCGTCAACAATTACGTGGACACTCCTATCGAATTTTGCGATCGTGTGCACTGTCGGCATTGGCGTCGGCGTTGCCGTAAGGTTCCGCATATATTTACGATTAGAAAAAGTTTATTTCTGCAAAAGAGGATATGAACACTTTGATTCACAATAATGGCACGTTTCCACCAGGACGATAACATATACAAAGTACGAATCGTTATATACACGGCACGTCTTCAAATAAATGTGCGTGTCCACGTGGCCTCACTCACATACAACAACATAGACCAAAGCAAACGCATAGTTACAAATAAATTAATTGTAACAATATATAAAATCATGTTGAGTATATTCAATATACACAATGGTTTTATGCAGTGATGATGGGACAGAGGTACTTTACATAATTTTGTAGTGATGATGTGAGATGTGTGTATACAAAAATCATCGTGCATACGAGAGCACGCACACGCAGAAATACCGGGCAACTGCATACTCTGTACGCCTACAACGTTTTTGATGGCTGGCCCACAAGAACCAGCCTGGTCGAAAATAAGCCATACGCGCCCATCAACCATCTACAGTAAACGGCATGACTACTGTCGAAGGAACTTCCCTTCCCCAAGGAAGAACAGCTACTCTGACAGAACCGACAGTCAAGTTACGTATACAGCATGTAGTACATTTATGTATAGTATATAGTATATCTAGCTATATGTATACCATATGCCACGTCATTGTGTATGACATGCGCTATAAGCGAGTTACAGTGCCGCACCATTCTATCACTAAAGTTACTCCTACCAGGTCTTAAATTCTTGACAAAATTATTCCTAAGAAATTCCAGGGTGGCATCCCACAAGCAAATGTCATGAAACAAAACACCTACAGCGCATGCCTTTTTTCATAAAGCTTGTGAGACTGAAATATCAAAAGAGCGCAACCATAACTGAGCTCAAACCTGACAGTTATGTAATTTTATTGGCGCAACTGCGCACTACCTCCGGGAACGGCCTATAGTAAGGAGCTTTAAAACATGCGCGAAACGCAAAAGTGGTAGTCAAGTGGCTAAGAAATATGTTGGTTGTAATTAATAAAAATAAATGAAGTTACCTGATGGCAAGGTTTGATCAGACGGCCCCTATACCACAACAGCTCGTTTTTAATTAGTCAGCTCACGTTTACTTCAGTTTCTATATACCACTACTGCTACGAGTCTTGCCCTTCGTCTATTATTCTAACAAATGTTGATATCGTACTCATTGCTTCGCCCTTATGGAGAAATTGGGATATTTTGAAACCGCACGCAGATGGCGGACATAGCGCGTTGATAGTACATCCCTGCGTTGTTTCATAGACGTCTCCTCGAGCTATTGTGGGCGTGCCATCTGGCGCAGCAGGCTCCCAACGCCACGTGGAATCAATTTTATATTTCGTCACCCACGACGCAGCCTGGTGTAAAGAAAGCAAGGTCGGCTCGCTGTAATAAAGCTATAATAATACGGCGCATACAGCCGCGCTAAAAACTGCGGAGACATGGTCAGCTGAAGAGAGAGAGAAAAAGCAGAGGACAAGTAGCGTAAATGGGACACACGCTAAAGCCGGAAGCGCTTCCGGATGGCCGAACGATGTTTGCCGGCAACTGGTTCCTAATTTTTCCTTCTTTATAACCGTTACTTGCAACTAACTGTGTGCGCCAAATTTCTTTTTTTTCCTTCTCTATCATAAGCAATATAGAATGAACGAAAACAAAAGTTGCTTGCAGCATCTCCGTCGTGACAACACATCGACCCTGCTCCCCATCCCAGCACGCAATTTGCACGTAGGATATTCCAAAGACCTTTCGCATGAAAAGAGCGCAATCTTATCTCCTTTGCAATCGCCATTTTTTCTTTATAGCCAGCGGCCACGTGTTATCTGTAGTTTATTCACGGAAAAGCTGTTTCCAGTGTCCACACAAAGAGAGATCGCGTAACAAAGGAAGCTGTGTCCTTTACCTGCATACCGGTTTACTGCGCAGAAAAGCGCCATGGAATGTTTTTTTTTTTTCATATCTTGGTGGAGGGTGGGGGGGGGGGGGGCTGGCACACGGAGGAAGAATAAAAATGGGACGTCTGGCGCTCAACTCACGGTGGCTTAATAAGAATGAGTTAAATAAAAAATAATACAGGCGACGCCCGAGTCACGTCGAGAAATACACGTGAGGCAGCGTAGCGTGAGTGAAAAAAAGAAATCCATGCCGCGACTGCCAACAAAAATTTAGTCGTTACAGCGCACAGCGTGTAATATTGACAAAATAAAAAAATAATAAGACTGAAGAAAAGCAAAATATTCAATATGTGGTGACGCACACGTGTAGGACAAGGCGCGCACGCTCACGCACCACAGTGGTGCGTAAGCACTCGCACACAAAGGGGCGCATGACAATGCGGAAGCGCTTCAGCGTTTGTCATAACCTCGGCCCGGCCGATAGGCACGCAGCTTCTCCGCTGCAATAAAAGGAAGTAATAAATTGCCATGCGCACTGAAGGACGACGTATGGTGAAGGGGAAAATTATTTTTTGAAATTAAAGAAAAAGGAGGCGAAAACGTAGAACATTGCAAAATAAAAGCCGGAGATTTCACAAAAGATCAGGAGACTCAATAAATAAATGTGTCGTATACATAAACATAAAAAAATACATCGTAGCAGCCGGCGAGCAAAACTCAAAGTACACGCAAGGTCGATCCAAATATGTCGCGAAGCGTCGGGCGAAACGCGCTTTAGAACGAATTGTCACCGACATCAGCCATGGTGGTTATGGGAGCAGCGATTGAAGCGCGACTACGGGAAGAAACATTGGGAAAGAAAAAAAAAAGCGTTTTTTTTTTAAATTAAATCGAGGCACAGTGAGATTCATTCAACGAAAATAAAATTCCTAACCAATTTTATACATGCGTGACCAGTAGAGAAAAGACAACTCTATTTTATTTTATTATTATCACTAAATACCTTTTTTCACCACCCATCATATGCGCCGCAATCATATGCGATGCAATGCAGCTATTGAAGTCTGCAGAATAGCACGCTCGTAAAGTTCACATATTACAAAACGCCACCCTGGCACGTTGTGCTGTTTGGTTCTCGACGTTTGTCTGAATTCAATGGCGCACCTAGCTTCATCGTTTCTTAACCTGTTCAGTCAAAAGCAGCAACTTAGAACCGCCCGATAAATGTTTAGTTGTTTTCATGCGTCTGCGCTGGCCGATGGCCTTGGCGTCCGACGACAGGACAATCACTATACACCTAAAGCTTTTGTCAGCCTCCAAAGAAAGTATGTTCCGTGCTCAGAGAGAGAGAGAGAGAGATTTCCCCCCGCATCTTTCGCAGGTAATTAAGAGAAAGGAATCAAGAACCATAATTTTTGCTGACCGAGCTTCAAAGCAGGGTATACGCGAAGATAATCGCCTTAACGATTACTAAGTAACAAACACTTGCTAATAGCTATTTAATTATTGACCTAATAGAGCTTGTTGCTCTTGGGGAATAAGGTACCCGCACTGTGCATAATTGTAGTACGATTACTGCTAACGGAAACAAAGATGTATTTTGCTGAAACAGCGATGCATTTTTATGAACCAACAATGTTTTTGAATTTGTATTGCTCGAAACTGGTTCAAAGCACAGAGTTGTTATAGCAAAAGCGTATATTGGGTAGCAAAAGGGTGGCTGTTCATTGACTTGAGGTTTTGAACCATTGCGCGCCCGCTAATGTAATATATAAAGATATATATATATATATATATATATATATATATATATATATATATATATATATATATATATATATATATATTTAGCCATGTCCTGTTCATTAACAATCTTATTCATGCTTACTGCGCAAATTCTTATGTTCGCCCCTGCTATGAAACCTGGCCTGTAAAAATAAGTATCATTTTATCCGGGCTCCTCCATTATTAATCATCTGAGGCTGTCATCGCCCAAGAATTTACGCCCGCCGTGGTTGCTTAGTGGTTTGGTGTTGCGCTGCTAAGCACGCTGTCGTGGGATCAAATCCCGGCCACTGGGGCCGGATTTTGATTAAGGCCAAATGCAAAAAACACCTGTGTATTTGGATTTGGGTACACGTTAAGCGCAACTCCGCCGATTTTTCGATGTCAACGAATATCGATGAAATTCACTGGGTACGTTCCTGTGAACACTTCCGTCATATCCTCAAAAAAGCAGGTTTGAGAGTTGCGCGGATTTTTTACAAATTAATTTAATTAATTGCCTTGAACACCCTACCTTGTCTTCTCCTCAGTTACAGGTCACATTGTGCATGACGTCAGGAATGTTACATGCAGCGCGTGCCAGGATCATGCAGACGACAGAGACGAGAGCGTCGAGGAGTCGACGATCGTGAGCTAGTGCATGCTGTGAGAAGTTGCTGTCGCGAGAAGTTGCGTTCCCTGTAGACGTGCAGGAGATGGGAGGCAAGTGCAAGGTGTTGCGTTGTTGGCTGCACGAACTTCAGCACTCGCCATCCGCACACACAGTCTGAGCTCATTCCCATCGGGTTCAGCCGAGGTCAGTTGCCCAAGAATTCAATAACTATTTCAGCTCAGTATTTACTCGAAAATCACTTAATGCTCCGCTTCCAATGGCGCGCGAAAGACAATCAACCGCACTATTATCTCTAGAGGGGATAGTTTGTCTTTGTTGCTAGAGTTAGACACCAAGAAGTCGGCGGGTCCTGATATGTCGCATAATGTGTTTTTAAGACGATACTGTGAATGGGTCTCGCATTTTCTTTTAATAATTTTTAACGCACCACTACGAGCCGTAACAGTGCCGAGTGACTGGCTAATGGCAAGAGTTGTGCCAGTATTAAAATCGGGAGATAAACTGGAGGTTGCTAATTACCGCGCGATCTCCATCACACTCACCACGTGTAAAATATCGGGACATATAATTTCGAAGCAATTGGTCCAATATATTGACGACAACAATCTTTTCTACGAGAAGAAACATGGTTTTCAGAAACGCTTGTCAACTGTCACCCAGCTTTTTGAAACAATCCACACCTTCGCCACTACAATTAATTCTACCGAACAAATTGATATAATCGCAATAGATTTGTCAGAAGCATTTGACACGGTTAGCCTTGCCAAACTTATTGAAAAGATGCGAGAGCTTTCTCTTGACTCGGAGATCATCAAGTGGGTTGAAGCCTATTTGCATAACAGGCACCAATTTGTAGAGATTCCTGGTGCACATTCACTTACCTTGCCTGTGACGTCCGCAGTATCACAGGGTTTTGTCTTAGGAGCTATTTTGTATCTCGTATATATTAATCACATTGCAAAAAATCTTCATTCTTCTGTTGATGAGAAACTGTTCGCGGACGACTGTGTGCTATTTACTCGCGTGAAAAGTGTCCCGAGCAGGTCTTGATAAATGCTTCCTTAAGGCCTGTTGAATAGTGGTGAGAAAAATGGCATATGGAAATTAATTTTGATAAAACCGCATGTATGTCAATATCAAACAAGAAAGAGCCACGGTGTTTACACATAAAATAAAAAATAAAGCAGTTTGGCGATCTTATAGCGATCTTAGCGATCTCAGCTAGGCGAGCAAGGTGGGCGTTTTAAGGCGAAAATTTAGAGATCCCACGCCTCAAACAAAGCTAATGGCTTCCAGAAGAATAGTACGTACAACCTTAAAATATATGCTAGCATAATCTGGGATCCGCACAATCAAAAGCAAGTCGATGAGTTGGGACGGATCCAACGATTAGCAGCCAGATTAATTTGCACATGTTACCATAGGTATTAGCCAGTGACCGCGTTACTCCACAGGGCTCCGCTCCTAAGACTGTCTACACGTAGAGAGATTGCACGTTTGAAACTTTTGTACCGGCTGTATAATAAAACACTAAATTTAGATCCTAGTTTGTATTTGCGCCCTCCGGGACGATTGTCACCGTGTATTAATCACGCTTATGCTATTTTACCCTACACTACAAGAATAGATGTGTTCAAGTTCTCTTTTCTGCCATGTACAATTTCCCAATGGAATAACCTCGATTTTGTGGTGTGTTTGTGGAGTGCCAATCACCCGAAGCCTTTCAGCGATGCTTAGAGCTGCTTCATGTATAGTGTTGTATGTCCTCCCGACTCCTGTAACAGCCCGCAAGGGCTTACAGTATTGTGAATAAATAAAAAAATAAAATCCTATAAGTCACAGTTGCGTAGATCATGCGTCTGCTGCTGGCGGACCTGAGAGACTAACCTGAAGCTAATTAAGCCATCAGGATAAAGAAAACTTCTTCTGTAGTTCAGTTTTGCCCATACGGATTGGAAATAAACCATTCCTCATTTGGTACAGTGCGCACACCAAAAACGAGAAGTGACGACGACGAGCAGTGTCGATAACGGTACGTTGCCATTTTCGACGGAAAGCTGCCCGCCGCACTCACCGGCACTTCCCTGAATTTAATGAGACTGCGAAGATGGGCGTATTTTTACGTATTGTCATGCTGACTGATTATTTAGCTTCTGAGGTGCGCTGCTTGCCCCGTATCCCAAATGGGCAGCAAGCGTATAGGCCCCTTCGATACAGCAGCGTAAACAACCGCCTCGTTCAGCTGCCAACAGTGTCTATACTGGCATCGGCGTTTCCTCGAGAAAACTACGGGTTCTCTAAAGGAACGATGACACGCGCAAAGTCCTCAACTATGTCCACTTTACGGAACATATTGTGTGCATGAAGAGAGTACGAAGAATGACAAGTAGGCAGCATAACGCTCCTGTACTAGAGTGTCCCGCTCACTGCTTTCGAAGGTGCGTGGTCGCTGATATCAGCGTGATTCAGGGTGACGCAACCGTGCTTACATGCACAAAATCTGCTTCTTTTGATATCGTCTGACATTATTTGAAGTCACTGACGATCGGCTAGCATTATATCTCAAGCGAACGACGAGTGGTCGTTGTACCTGCCGATGTAAACAAATACACCGTTCGGTGCTTTGGACTGTCAGCGGCGTTTTTGCGAGATACAAATGCGGAAAGTCGTGCTCCACATCTTGTAGTGAGCATGCGAAGCGTTTCCCTGAGTAGGGGTAAAACACCTAAAATAGCAAGAAGCCCGCATAAAATCAGTGGTTAGGGCCACCCTTGGTCTTCATGTTGCAGCACGATATGTCGCAACCCGCCGTGGTTGCTCAATGGCTATGGTGTTGGGCTGCTGAGCACGAGGTCGCGGGATCGAATCCCGGCCGCGGCGGCCGCATCTCGATGGGGGCGAAATGTGAAAACACCCGTGTACTTAGATTTCGGTGCACGTTAAAGAACCCCTAGGTAGTCGAAATATCCGGAGTCCTCCACTACGGCGTGCCTCATAATCAGAAAGTGGTTTTGGCACGTTGAACCCCATAATTTATAGATATGTAGCGCATTAGCGCTGGCTCTCTTGGTGGTGGGTCGAATGCGAACGGTGATTCGCGGCTATCCAATTCGTCAGAATCATAACTCTCAATATATGCCATTAAATATTCTATTACCTTGACATGGTAAAAAAATCGCCGGAGTTACACTTAAAAGAACTGCAGTTGGTCAAAATTAATCCAGATTCCCCACTAGGCGTGCCTCAGAATCAGGTCGTGGTTTGGTTACGTAAAACCCCATTTTATAATTTTTTAAACGCATTATTACGCACCAGACGCAAGAATAGTCAGAAAAGTGAGGTGCTAGTTAAGTAACCATAACCAGGGATGTCAGTCATTAAATCTAAGGAAAATTATAATGATCTGCGCTTCGGGAGCCCCAGATGCGCTACGATGCGATGGCATCTAGAGCGAGAACTTGGCGGAATCGATACACATTGCCATCGAAAACAACACCGCGTAAAGGAGTGAATATTATTAGGGCACAGGGACACCGAACATCTACTATGTGTGCTTTGATGGACTTTACACATTGTTACAATGTGCACTGAAATTCGAGAAATGGCTGTGGCACTGCGCGCATACCGCTATGTCAGCTAGCCCAGCCCGCTTCGATCATTTGTACATACGTGCGCAATTTGTCTCATACGTATCTGCGTGCATCTTGTGTGATGAAGCCTGCCAGAGCCTTTTCCGTCCCTACGCGTGTATTATATCATGTAGCCGATTTTCCTCATCTGTGCGCTTGCTCAACTCAGACTACATCACCGCCTCATGTGTTTGTTCTGTACTCAATATATGGGTGGCCCTTGACTTTGAAATGCGAGAGTGTTTCTCTTGCTACCCTACCACACATTCGTCTGTCTATCTGGCCTCGATACGATGGCCACGTAAAAGTTAATTGGGGAAAATCTAGCTCCTATGAAGAATGGAACCCAGGTGTGCAACCTTGTAAGCGAGTAACTATCCTCGGCGCCACAACAAGAGCTCAGAAGGGCACGAAATACGTACGAGAGTAGAGCGAAAGAGTACCAACGCCGTCAAGCTACATAATATTGACACGCATGCGCGGTTCGCGCGTGGAGGGTTAGTAGGTCTCCAGAGACGCGCAGCGCGTTCGGTTTCAAAACCGACGAAGCCAGCTGTAATGGAATCTGAATAAAGTATGTGTGCTGCGCGAACTCCCCGTTTGCTTTCGCCTAACTTAGACCGCCGTAGAGATTGATTCCGCCGGAAATGCTTCTCTGGAGGCTGCAATGAATCTCCAAATAATCGGGACCTCACTTGCTCTCTATAGCTCTCTTTGATTTTGATTTTTTTTGAACTTGTAAGCTTTCTTCTGATCTTCTATAATTGATTTCATTTATAAGCTGTTGCGCGAAAAGGAGAAGCCGTCGCTTTTTTGGGGGCGCTTAATCTCGCTTGGCCGGATAGGCTGTATCGGGGACGCAGCCGCAGTGGAGTACGTGAAACTACCTGTGCGGGCCGCTAAGGCTGTTTGATCACTGGGGTGCAGACAGGACATAACGAAATACACAAGTGAGATTCATGCATGCATTACAAAGCTTACATGCTTAACTTGTGGTATAGCTATAGTCTGGGGTTCTGTTTAATCTCTATTCTGGATGCTACGCGTCATACGCGGGGGCGTCATAGCCGAGCAACCGTCAAAATTGTGCAACAAATTGCACACACGTATGCCGTGTAACTCCTAATAAGAACAGGTTTGAATTTGATGGCTTATGTCTACTACGGCAGAGTCAGGTGTCTCAAACGCGCCTACTCCTGTTGGGATTGACAAACGTGCTGCCGAGCTACGCCTCTTTGAACGCTGAGCGACCCCTATGAAAATGGCCATTGCCTTTATGTTTCCTTTATGTTTCCTTCTTGTGTCCTATGTGACCTTTATGTTTCCTTGTCCTTTGTGTGACCTCCAGGATGTGAACTTTGTGTGTACTACGTGTTTACTCATCCTAACGTATACCTCGAGGAAGTTACCTTTATTATGCCTCTAGGATGTGTCCTTTATGTTTACGGCAGGATGTTAACTGGATGTGCACTATGTGTTACCTGAGTGTACACTTGAGTGCACATGTAGGTAACATAGAGTGCACATAACAACAGTCTTTACATATATTATAGGCAGATCTATCTGTACTGTGTGACAGGCATTGATACACTCAGCAGAGTCATTGTAAGTACTAAATCTTGACTTATGCTTTCATTTGGTCCAAGAAAACAACCCTTATTATAATTCTTGTAGGATGTGTCCTTTGTGTTTACGGCAGGATGTTACCTAGGTGTGCACTTCAGTACACACGTAGGTAACATAGAGCATATAGTGGGCGAGTTGGTTACGATTCATCGTACCTTTAGCAACAGCGCAAAAGCAACGCGGAAACAAGGAACACTCCGAAGAAACAGCGCCGTCTTGTTGTGTTTCTTCCTTTTGTCCGTGTCGCTTTCGCGCTGACCACAAGTACGAGTAACTGCTGTGTCGATATTAGCACGCGTAGAAGCAGGGTAGCGCGGATCCCGTAAATGCTTGCTTGGGCGTACAACTGAACAATTTATAATTGTGAGTTGGCTAAGTATGAAAGTTGTGTGCGGAGTATGGCCGTATTTGATTACGCGAGCATGCAAGCAGTACGCCTGTTTCACTTTGGCCGAAATTCCGCTGCCGCTGCAAGCCAGCTATCGCCACATTTTGTCGCCTTCATTCCTTACGCTACGAGCAAATATGGTGCCACCTATGCAAGATAAAGCCTGACATTCTCAAAAACACGCCACTGGGCACCATAAGAAGCGTGTATATGTGTGGCAATTCCGAATTTCTGATCGGTAGGCGTCACAGCTCTCGCGGCTGCCCGCACACCGTGCGCCATCCCAAGCGACGGAACAGCACATGATGCGCGCTGATTGGCTCGTGTCCGCCGACAAACCACAGGACAAGCGTTCGCGCATAGTTCGTCTAAAATCTCTGCATATACTTTAAAAAAAACAAGGCAGCGCACCAAGACACTTTAAAATCAATAATTTGTGTTTAAATACCAGCCTTCCTTCCAGCAACGACGTTTTTAAATCTCGAAGGCCGTGCTTTTCCAAAATGCACGCCCTAAAGAAAAATGTAGATCTCGGAGGCTAAATTCACGTTTTAACCGCAGTGCGGCGCTGCCGCAGTGTAACGGTTGACGGTGAGCTGGGTCACGTTGTTTTGCTGTGAGCTGTGAGAGTGTTCGTTACACAGTAATTTAATCATATTTTCGAAGTGCCTAAACAAACTGTGATCCGTACCGTGTGCATTAACCATCAGGAAACCTCTGGACTTGTGTAACGCCATTAGTTCGCCTTATGTTTCGTGTGATACGCCAGTGTATTGTGTACTACAGCACCCGTGCGAGCGGCCTTTGTTCTCGCCTGTCCGCGTTCGCTCGTGGAATACCTGATACTGTGGCTTCGAATTATGGTGCGTGAAAGAATTTGTTGACAGTTGTGCTTTCGTGCGCTGGTGTTCATCGGCGATTCAACAGTGTTCGCGCTGGAAAGAGTGTCGTCGCGTGGTGCCTGCGAGACGAAGAAGCCGTTTGCTGACCACATTGAAGGTAAGCAGATCTGACGCTTGCGCGCATTCTCGCAGCTTTTGGTTCATGTAGTAAGCTTTGTGGAACGACAACAGAACACTTTCTGAGCGTACGTTGACCATGTTGCTGTGCACATTTAGCAAAGCGTTTCACGAGGGGAGTTTCCGTGAAATGTATCATTTCTTACCGCTTACTTGCTTTATGGAGTGATGTGCTACCACCGCCGATTGTTGGGACTTAATGGGCAAATATTTACGTAAACGCTGAAAGTTACTGTTTTCTCGGTAGTTTCCCGGCAAGAAATTCTTCCGTAGATATGAATTTCCGCAAGTTACGTTTGTAATGCATGTCGATGTGTCACGGGCATCGCGAGTTGGCACGCGACTGCGATGTTTGACACTTGAACAGGTATTAGCTTGTGTGAAGATTACTTTATTGATAGTGTTCAGATTGAAGTGCAGCTTCGCGAGAACTTGTCTGCATTGTTTGTGTTCTTCGACGTGCTCGTGTATTTGTCTTCTATATTGTAGGGCAAATGTAGACCGACATTACAACAGCGAAATTTCTTTTTAATCGAGGCATCTCAATCAGACGCTCGTTTTCATTAATATTTTCATCCGAAGAACGGGATGTGAGTTCCTGCGATTGTTAAAGACAGTGGTTTGTAGCACTGCCTAATAAGGGATGCGATTTTCTTGCGATGCTTTGCGCTCGATGTTTGCCACTCTTATAACCCACCTTTCACGGCTGGCTGTTATAGTTAATAACGATAGCGGAATGTCGGTCAGATCAATGAGCAAAGGAGTAGCATCGGAAAAGGGATCGCTACAAAATCGCGGTCTAGGTTTTAGACCCTTCGTAATCGATTGTTCATTTGATTTACTAGATCTTTAAGTTTTGGTGATAATTTCCCATGTAGTCTGATGTTTGCGGCTGGTTTTATTCCCGCCTGAATTTTACCATATAACAGTGTAACCACTTGAGATATAACTACGAGACATCTGTACAAGCAGGCACACAAAGATTTCTTGGCCAGTTGCCTACTCCTATAGGTCATGTACTACTTAGCAGCTGCTGCAGAAATGTTTAAAAAAATTTGTGAGCAATTTAATACCTGAGTGGACTGGCAGCTCAGTCTCTTTCAAACAATTAGTTAAAAGCTTCTGTGTTGCCCTGATGTTTTTATGATCTGTTTTTGACTTCTCCACGTTTCTTCGCTGTGTGCATACAGGCCAGGCTGTTCTTGCTTAAGTGAATATTTTTGAATAAGTGAAAAAGATTGGCTTTTGTTTTGTTTTTCAGGTGCCTTGTGAGCTCTCACCCAAGCAACACATTCCAGAGGTCTGCTGTGAGCAGACGTGGCAAACTGAAGTAACATTCAGATAGTCCAATAAACTGTTCGTAGTTTCAGACAAACTTTTGCAAAGTATAGTCAAAACTTTCTTTTAAAAGTGCAAGCACTGATCCAACCTGATCTTTCCATCCAAACATTACATATTATATTAGTCACAAAGACATAACTAGAACAGCAGCACTGCAGTGAGGAACGTACAGTGGTTCTCCAAGTGTTATACTGAAATAATCTATGAAGGCTAATTAGTTTGCAATTTTAGAACAAATTGTCATGAATTTCTGTGCCATAGCAGAGTTTCAATCCATGCGCTGCATCATGTAGGGAACAGTAACCTTACAATGAAAACCAATGCAAAACTTTTTAACTCAGGAAAAATTTATAAATATAAAATGTGTACACGGAACTCTTCATCTATGCATGTCTACGTAAAATACAGGATTTAGTCACTGCGGCCACATAAAGGATGCATAAAGGTAGGACACACGAAGGAAACATAAAAGCAGTGGCCAAATTTCAACATGGAGGAAACATAAAGTACGGTAACATAAGGGATACATAAAGGGAGGACACACGAAGGAAACATAAAAGCAGTGGCCAAATTTCGACATGGAGGAAACATAAAGTACGGTAACATAAGGGATACATACAGGGAGGACACACGAAGGAAACATAAAAGCAGTGGCCAAATTTCAACATGGAGGAAACATAAAGGATATTTCCTCATGTGAACTGCGGGAAACATACAGTAAACATAAAGGACATAACCATTTTCATACACCATACACCACGCAATCTGGACTACATTGAGGCTCTCGAGAGCCTCAATGTAGTCCAGATTGCGTGGTGTGCGGCGCGACTATTGCACCCCCTGCGCATTCGACACATGCACGATTGAGTAATGAATTGTTTCCCCTGCACAACGATACCAATGTAAGGCACGTGAGTAGTTATTGGTTGCAAATATACAAGCGATATTAGTATTACAAGCGTATTAGTATACAAGCGATATTAGTATTATATGTTTTTTTTTCGTTATTGAAGATGTAACGTTAGATGTGGTTGTAGGAAGCGTCCCGCTTATGCTGACCGAAATGAAAGAAGTTTCACGTGAATAATAAAACTGAAGTGTTTTCTAATGTACGAGGGAGGTAACGGGAGAGGTTCTTAGGGTCATTCGAGATACAGTGAAAGAAAGCAGAAAAAAAAAAAACACGAAGTGCTGCTGATTGGATAGATGCCCGCATCGCCATGTGAAGTGCTGCGCTCCGTATAAACTGCGATTTGGTAGTGTATGGCTTCTCAGGCTCTTTTGCGGGTAATTCATGTTTATGTTTGTGCTGCGTATCCCTGAGCGCTTAATGTCGGGCATGCCGAGGACGTGATTTTGCATATCACAGGCGGCTCGTATATTTATCCGCAATTGCAACATATATGAGCGTGGAGAAGAAATTACAGAGTATATTGTGCCATTGTCTTAGAAGTGTCGGTAACACGGATGATGAATCTTGAAGAAGAGCCTAACTGTGTCAGGCAGTTTCAGTGTAACGCCGGCAGAACGGTTGCGTATTTACAATGTTAAAGTGTCTATCAACGTAGAACTCACAGAAATGCACGACAGCAAGGGTCATTGTGTCACTGCTAACAATGTATTAAGTGTACTTCCTGTAAACTGTCAAAGTTCTTGCGCGTCCGGTTTGCTACCCTACGCACGAACGTATATGGTTAAAAGATGAAAAGAAATAAAGAAAGAAAGGAAGGAAAGAAAGCACAAAGAATATCGCTTCGGTTGCAGGCGCACATCGAAATTTGACCCTTTCCTAAAGCTCCAGCTGAACTGAATTGAATTTTCGGGTTTTGCGTGCCAAAACCATGATTTAATTATGAGGCACGCCGTAGAGGGGGACGCCGGATATATTTTGACCACCAGGCGATCTCTAACGTGGCCCCAATGCACGGGACACGGACGTTCTTGCACTTCGCCCCCATCGAAATGCGACCGCCGCGGCTGGGATTTGGTCTCTCGCCCTCGTGCTGAGCAGCGCCATGCAATAGCCGCTAAGCCAGCGCGACGGGCAAAACTCCAGCTGCCACAAGGCCTCTCCCGCAGCAATGCAGCCTTATTGTGGCACTTGAAGCTGGATGTGACGTCTACGAAGGCCTATTCGTATACCCGCCGCGGTGGCTTAGCGGCTATGGTGCCGCGCTGCTAAGCCCGAGGTCGCGAGGTCAAACCCCGGCCGCGGCGGTCGCATTTCGATGGGGGCGAAGTGCAACACCCGTGTCCCGTGAATTGGGTGCAGATTAGCGAACCCCAGGTGGTCGAAATTAATCCGGAGTCCGCCACTACAGCGTTCGTCATAATCAGATCGTGGTTTTGGCACGTAAAACCCCAGAATTTAATTTTTAATTTTTAGGACATATTCGTTCCTTATTGGAATTAGTGGCACACCTTCCTAGGTCAGTTGTGGACACGAGGAGACCATCGAACATCTGTACTGCA
This sequence comes from Dermacentor albipictus, assembly GCF_038994185.2. Classification (NCBI taxonomy): domain Eukaryota; kingdom Metazoa; phylum Arthropoda; class Arachnida; order Ixodida; family Ixodidae; genus Dermacentor; species Dermacentor albipictus. The sequence continues at coordinate 16,235,263 of NC_091821.1, forward strand.
TTTTGCCCCTTATGACGAGCAGCACTTTATTCTCGGCGTCAGGTTATATCACCTGGATTTCAAGATCATTCACAAATGAAAAAGTATTTGGACCATAGTCACATGCCTCACAGGTCCAGATAGAAAAAACACCAATCACTGCAGTTCCTGAAGTCGAGAGACCTCTGCGAGCGCATAGTGTAGTTGAGAAAGTGTATCTGAAAGAAAATAGAGGGTGTTTCAGCTAACTTGTGCCAACCCCTAAAGGGGCGCGGTAGCGCTTTCTAAGGCCGCTATTCTTGCTCTAGATCTAGCGTTAGCATGTCAAACAAGTAAGGGCAAAAGGAATTATGTTAATTAACGCACAGAAACCCATGTTACCGGTCACAGAAACTTCAAAACACACGTAAAATGAGGGTTATCCTCGACTCTGCATTTCACTCTGCCATGACGTAGAAATGCGACACCGAATAGCAGCAAGGCTCTCATGTTTCTATGTTTCATCGCAATAAGCTCCCTCTCTATGATTGCAACAGTTGCCGTGAGGCTCAAGTTGATTCGCATTGTCATCGCCCTACTGATGGCATCGTTCCCATGGTTGCAACACAATCTTCCACGTGATGGTTGTACCATATGTTAAATGTGTGGACGTAAGTCGCAAATCGCATTTTTAACCAATAATCAGAGTGCCGCAGGTCGACATCGCGTACGCTACATAAAGTGCATGAAATCACCGAATCACGATGATGTACTATCATCATCATCATTAAGAGCTTATTTCTAATTTACTCTTACCACCTAGTTTACTGCCGTCCTCGAGGATGATTCCGTCAGTGGGCACAGAAAACCTTCACGTAGCCTTTTCACGGCCCCTTTAAGAAAGCACGCTGCAGTACTTCTACAATCGTTCTGCCAAAATGCGCAAGATGTTGCGTGAAATTGCGTGAACGTCTGCATGCTGCACCTCAATAAATGAGTGATGCAGCTATACGGTTCTTGGCAGCGCTTGGAGAGGAAGTTAACAATATCGGCGATCAACACTTGGAAGCGCATTTCTGAATCGACCGTCCGGCTCTGCCACCTTTATTGCCAGCGTTCTGATCGGAGTCAGTGCTGGGAATGCACATACTATGTTTTGCACTAGTACTTCTACTAGTGCCGAAACTTTAGTGAACGCAGGGAACGGAAGTTTTTTCTCGGTTGTCGGTTCTTCTCTAGAACTTGAGACTGACTCCAACCAAATAACTGAATTTTATTAGCCCGACGTTTCGGAGCCCATTCGGCTCCTTCTTCAGGGGGTTGTTCTTCGGGGGGTGGCGGTGTGCCGCTTTTAAAGCGTCTTTTTTGAAGAAAGGAGGGGGGGGGGGAACACGGCAGGTGGGGAGACACTCCACAGACGGAAAGGTGGGGGGGAACAAAAGGAAAGGGGGGTTGTGTTGTTGACCGCTTCCAAGGTGCTGCGATGACCGGTGCTGGGTGGAGTGCTCACGAGGGTGCCCTTGATGGGCCGCGGGGGGGGGGAGGTTACAGGGTCGCGCCGACGTTCTGTGTTGGTGAAACGAGCGGGAGTCTATCTGGCTGTGCGTCCTTTTCTTCTTTTCGTCATGTCGCCAAGGCCATGGACATAGACTGAGGGTAGGTTGCCCTTCACACGGTTTATGTTATTCTCCGTATTCTGAATGTGCCATGACTCCAGTAGTAGTCTCTTTCGCCAGTTCGTTTCTGTTTGAAGGATTTCAGTTTCCTTGAAAGCAATTTTGTGGTCGGCGACTTCAGAGTGTTCAGCGACGGCGCTGCGAATACGGTTGAATGTCCTGACGTCGTTCTCGTGTTGTCTGATCCTTTCTTTTAGATTTTTGGTTTCCCCGATGTACGACGCCGGACAGTCAGCACAACTGATTTTGTAGACGACGCCTTGAGCTTTTTCTTTTGGTGGACGATCTTTTGGTTTAGGGAGGAGGATATTGAAAGTGTTTATTGGTTTGTGCGCCACTTTGAGGCCTTCTTTTTTTAATATTCGGCTGAGCGCTTCGCTGGTACCTCTGATGTACGGGATGGACACTCGCTTCTGGGGTTGGGAAGAAGTAAACGGCTGAAGGTCCCGCATTTTGCTTCTTCTTTTTTGTTGTCTGGTTGTCTTTCGAATGAAGTCATCTGTGTAGCCATTCCTCTTAAGTTCGTTGAGAACCGTTCTCTTTTCTTTCTTTAGATCCGATTCCGATGAGGAATGAGTTTCGGCTCGTTTGAATAAAGAATTTACAACAGACGCCTTGTGGTTTGCCGGATGGTCGGATTGGAAATGAAGATAGCGGCCTGTGTGGGTTGGTTTTCGGTAGACTGAAAATTTTAGAATGCCGTCTTTTCGTGTAACTTGTACATCTAAGAATGGGAGTGATCCGTTCTGTTCGCGCTCATATGTGAACTGTATATCCGGGTCTATGGAGTTTAAGTGTTTCTGCAAGTTTTCGACTTGGCTCGTCTTCACGATGCAAAAACAATCATCCACGTACCTGAGGAAGACTTTTGGTTTCGGGAAAAAAGTATTTAAAGCTCTCTCCTCGATGCTCTCCATAGTCAAGTTAGCCATGGCAACGGAAATTGAGGCCCCCATAGGAGTTCCTTTAACCTGTTTGTAGTAGCTGCCTCGGAAGGTGAAATAGGTATTGGACAGGCACAGTTGGAGAAGGCGGCAGATCTCGTCTACACTCAAAGGGGTTCTCTCACCGAGCGTATCGTCACGTTCCACTGCATCTCTAGTTGCGGAAACAGCCAACTTAATGGGTACTCTTGTGAACAGAGAGATTACATCAAAAGAGACCAGACATTCATCATCTTCGATACGGATTTTTGATGTGAGTTTGATGAAATTCTCGGAGTCGCGCACGTGCGATGCTGTCCTTCCGGTTAGTGGTGATATGATCTGATGCAAGTAAGTGGATAGTGATCGTAGTGGGGAACACGAAAAGTCTACGATTGGTCGTAAGGGGATTCCGGGTTTATGGAGTTTTGGCAAGCCGTAGAAAGCTGGAGCGGATCCGTTCCTACAGATTAATTTTAGGTAGAGATTTCGAGAATTTGGGTGGCTGCGGAATATTTCAATCAGCGTCTTGTTCAGCAACGACTGAGTTCTCGTAGTGGGGTCCTTCTTTAGTCTCTCGTAATCTTGGCTGTCAAGTAGGGCGGACGCCTTATCCTCGTAGTCCTTTATGTTCAAAACAACGGTTGAGTTCCCCTTGTCCGCCGGTAGGATCACAATGTTCACAATCACAATTTCCGTTGCCATGGCTAACTTGACTATGGAGAGCATCGAGGAGAGAGCTTTAAATACTTTTTTCCCGAAACCAAAAGTCTTCCTCAGGTACGTGGATGATTCTTTTTGCATCGTGAAGACGAGCCAAGTCGAAAACTTGCAGAACCACTTAAACTCCATAGACCCGGATATACAGTTCACATATGAGCGCGAACAGAATGGATCACTCCCATTCTTAGATGTACAAGTTACACGAAAAGACGGCATTCTAAAATTTTCAGTCTACCGAAAACCAACCCACACAGGCCGCTATCTTCATTTCCAATCCGACCATCCGGCAAACCACAAGGCGTCTGTTGTAAATTCTTTATTCAAACGAGCCGAAACTCATTCCTCATCGGAATCGGATCTAAAGAAAGAAAAGAGAACGGTTCTCAACGAACTTAAGAGGAATGGCTACACAGATGACTTCATTCGAAAGACAACCAGACAACAAAAAAGAAGAAGCAAAATGCGGGACCTTCAGCCGTTTACTTCTTCCCAACCCCAGAAGCGAGTGTCCATCCCGTACATCAGAGGTACCAGCGAAGCGCTCAGCCGAATATTAAAAAAAGAAGGCCTCAAAGTGGCGCACAAACCAATAAACACTTTCAATATCCTCCTCCCTAAACCAAAAGATCGTCCACCAAAAGAAAAAGCTCAAGGCGTCGTCTACAAAATCAGTTGTGCTGACTGTCCGGCGTCGTACATCGGGGAAACCAAAAACCTAAAAGAAAGGATCAGACAACACGAGAACGACGTCAGGACATTCAACCGTATTCGCAGCGCCGTCGCTGAACACTCTGAAGTCGCTGACCACAAAATTGCTTTCAAGGAAACTGAAATCCTTCAAACAGAAACGAACTGGCGAAAGAGACTACTACTGGAGTCATGGCACATTCAGAATACGGAGAATAACATAAACCGTGTGAAGGGCAACCTACCCTCGGTCTATGTCCATGGCCTTGGCGACATGACGAAAAGAAGAAAAGGACGCACAGCCAGATAGACTCCCGCTCGTTTCACCAACACAGAACGTCGGCGCGACCCTGTAACCTCCCCCCCCCCGCGGCCCATCAAGGGCACCCTCGTGAGCACTCCACCCAGCACCGGTCATCGCAGCACCTTGGAAGCGGTCAACAACACAACCCCCCTTTCCTTTTGTTCCCCCCCACCTTTCCGTCTGTGGAGTGTCTCCCCACCTCCCATGTTCCCCCCCCCCTCCTTTCTTCAAAAAAGACGCTTTAAAAGCGGCACACCGCCACCCCCCGAAGAACAACCCCCTGAAGAAGGAGCCGAATGGGCTCCGAAACGTCGGGCTAATAAAATTCAGTTATTTGGTTGGAGTCAGTCTCAAGTTCTAATCAATTTCCCAACCAGACAGGCAATTCTGTCGAAATGTTTAGCTTCGGTTCTTCTCTGTATGACTATCTGTACTGCGAGCTTCGAGTTATGACATCCGAGAAGTTTTGTTACGGTTCATGTTCGCGCGCTCCAGGCTCGCAAAGAAAAAAAAAAAAGAAAACGCGGGAAACAAACATTACACAAGGAAACATGTGGGTTGAACCCAGATGCTATACATTATTACAAAGTTCAGGTGTCCAATGGAAAGTGAGCCAGTAAATGTGCCGGCAAGCCTTTTTTTCCTCCATTTTGTTCTTCGCTGTAAATACAGTGATCAATTACCGCTAGTAAAATAAAAAGTCTCGAGTATGGGCTAACATCACAGAAACCTTTTACGCACGCTAGAATTGTGCATTAGAAAGAATTTCAATCAACCGTGATGCTGGTCGTCTATTGGCGAAGGCGGACGGCCTATAGGAACGAGCATTTACGCACGAGAAGTTTTGTGAACTGGGCCCCGCTTTCTGAAAACAGCCCGCGAAGTTATAACGGTAATCGACCTGACTACCACTAGTATATAGCAAAGCTCGGCGTTTGCGCGTGGTCTATGTCCCAAGCTTGAGCTTCCCTCGGAAAGCAGCGCAGCGTCCCACGCTTGCGCAGCCACAGCCTTCGAGCCGGCCACCGTTTCTCCCGTCACGTCTCTGGCGGCGCACGATAATCGCGCTGAGGCCTCGAATCGAAGAGGGGTGCCCCCTGCGTTCCGCGCCTCACACAAGCAGGCTTGACCGAGGCGCGCCTCGGGCTGCGAAGCACTCAGGTTCATTAAGGCCACCCGGATTACGTTGTACACGTGCCTGGCGTTCCGCTGTCCTGATCGCCGTGGCTCCTTGGTTTGGGGCGACAGGGCTTCGCGTGTAGCACTCGCGAGCGGTATTTGCGGCTGCACGCAGGCTGAGGGCGGTGAAGTCGCGGCAAGGGCGAGGTGCCACGAATGGTATAGCGCCTCACACAGCACCTTCGCACTAAATAAAGAAAACGAAATATATATCATATAATAATAAGGAAAAATGATTACTCGCGGCATAAAAAGCACAAAGTGCAGCGGGAATAAAAGTGCTCGCATCGAAGCATGGCATCTGCGCTTTCAATCTGTAGTCATTACGGTGACTGAAGGCGACGAAGTCATTCTTAAGTTGAACGCCGGCACAATATGGAACATTTCTTTATACAATGCTGTAGGTTCGACGTGCACAGAAAGTGACTTCTAGAAGGTCCCTTTCGACAATTTGGATTGGTCGTTCCACTCGCTGTGATACTGTATCTTGGGGTGTCGGCACTAGGACACTGCAATAGGAACGTATGTGATACTGTATTTAATTTCGTAAGAGAAACAAAGAGACTGCATGTTAATTTGATCGTTTTACTTTCCTAGATATGAATAAAAAATATTAACTGCAAAATATTAAAATAATATAGCCAGAAAAATTGATATTAACGATTAATATTCATTTAATATCACTCTTAAATTACACAATTCTATGGAAGTATTCTTCCCTTTTTACCTACTGCCGACCGATTCATGGCCGATCTCCCGTAGTGGGTTGAGCCATATCCGTAGGCAACAAACCAAACCAAACCAAACCAAACCAAACCAAGCTAAACTCGGACATGCCGCTCTCTCGTTGCGGCAATAGACGAAGACACTTCAGAGGACCTTCCTGGCGCGCAACCATCCCGTCGGCTTACCCCCAGGACACGTGGCAGCGAGTCAAGCGACACAGACAACGAGGCCACCGAGTTGTACTCGGACAGCAGCGACTCCTCGGACGACGACTTCAAGGTTGTCATGAGCCTAACGGCAAAAAGAAGACTGTTCCAGACGTCATCGCCAGCAAGTGTTTCAACCATGTCGGATATACCACAGTGCTGTCCACCTACTGCTCTCTTCTTGTCCGTGGATCCTATGACCAATCTGCGGCACCTGGACAGGCAGATTCTTTTTTGTTACTCGAGGTTATCGCACCGAATGAGATTAAAGACGTGAAAATAATCTCATGAAATAATGTCCTGGCTTTAGACGTTTAACAACGTAGTGGACTACAAAGGCTTCGGAATGTCACGGAAATCGACAAAGTAAAAGTGCAATCTGTGATCCCTGCAGGCAGTAACGGCACTGTTGGCGTCATTTATGAGGTCGACATTTCCATTTCGACCGACGGCTTGCAATATTATTACAGCCAACAACAGAAGGCACTCTCATCGCGCATTTCACCAGGCTCAGAAACACACGCTGCGTGAAGCTTGTGTTTGAGGGAGACTGTCTTCCCTCTCACGTCAAAGTTGGCCATGTCCGCCATCCAGTTCGACTTTACATACCGAAGCCCCTGCAATGTCACAAGAGCTTCAAGACTGGTCATGTAAAAAGCATCTGTGTGAAGAATGCTATGTTCCCGCGGTTCGCTGAATCCCATTAAGAAGACGGCTGCCCGACGACTGCCCTGAAGTGCGCTAACTGCCGTGATTCCAACGAAGGTTCATCGAAGGACTGCCCGCGGGCCTGGAAGAAATTCATAGTTCTAAAGCGCATGGTCCGGGATCATTCAACATACAGCGAGGCTGACGCTATACTTAGGCGGTGAGGGTATTGTCACCGAAGAGCGCAACGGAGAGCCGCACTAAGCAACACGCCGTCTTCCGCCGAAGCGGTTGCTTCATCAGCTCGGCGCCCCATCATGAAAGACAGCGTGAAAACGAAGAAAGTAGCAAGACTCCATCATCCTGCAGAGTGGCCCAGACTGCAGAGTGGCCCGGACTTGCAGAGTGGCCCGGACTGTTTTTCCTCTCTGCTGCTCCTTTTTTTTTTGTATTAAGAGTATTTGGGGCTGGTCAAGCTGCTACGAGCTGCTTTTTTCCCCACTTTACCCCGGCAATGCTCTATTGAGTTTTTGTGGAAATAAAGCATGCATACATACATACATACATACATACATACATACATACATACATACATACATACATACATACATACATACATACATACATACATACATACATACATACATACATACATACATACATACATACATACATACATACATACATACATACATACATACATACAGCTTGCCACGGAGGCACCTCGAATGCCGCCGCCATCGACACCATCACCTACCGCTGATGCAGCCGCGCCTGATGTTCGCGAGCTTCTAATAATGTTGCGGTCATTGATGTATGGTATGCGTGTTCGACTCAGCAACATAACACTGTCGGCGCACAGAGCGCTGCAGGTGCTGGACACCGTGGGTCCTGTGCTTGCGGCTCTAGGGTAAAGCAGTGTCCCGCCAGATGTCATAGTTTCTTGAGGAGGTAGAGAATGAATCTGTCTTTCATTGGAACACCAGAGGACTTAAGTCGCGTATGTCCCACTTTCAACAGTTTGTATTCGTGAATCAGTTTGCCATTATTGCCACTTGTGGACCAAACCTGTCATCTGCCATCGGACTGTCCAGGTATGACTGCGTTTTGTCCACCCCCCACAGGCAATGCAACAAGATTATTGTTTTCGTGCGCAGTGACTTTACATATGTCCATCACCCAGTGTCACCTGACAATGAAAACCATTATGAGAACAAAGAAAAACTGCGCAAAAAAGAACAAGACAGAGAAAGAACCACACGACACAGGCGCAGACTAACAACTGGTTTAATGCTCCAACGCCTCTTTCCTACCAGCAACAGAGCGCATGCACACCAGCCACAAAGACCAATGCTGCTATCATGTAGTCAAGCCTAGAAACACCAACTCCATGCGGTACAAATGTGTGGAAGCATCACTAACACATTTATCTGGCCCTAATCTCGCGGTTTCTAAAGCTTCGATTACTTCACGCTCTTTCTTATCCCTTGCGCGTCCGACAATCTTGGTCCTGCCGAAAAGTGGGGTACAAACATTGCCGTCATGCCTGCAGGTCTTGCAATGCTTAGGAAGATGCTGTCCTCTAGAATCATCTAGGGAATTGGCATATTCTAATAATCTAATATTAATGGAGCGGCCTGTTTGTCCAACGTACACGTTGCCACAACTCAGCGGAATCTCATAGCTGACATTCGCTCTACAGGGCACAAACTTGTTTCTGTGATTAGGAGGAAGACGACGACGACGGTGCAGTGCGGACGTGCGTCGCATGGGCTCCGCCGAGTTTTGACCAACCCGGACCTTTTCGACCCACTGGACCTCCAAAATTTTGTTTGGAGCCTAAAGAGGACCAGAAGCGAACCACTAGGACACCAAATTCAAGACGGTGGGACCATTTTTCGGTTTTTTACCGGACTTTGAATTTGCCAGGTGGTCGGGCGAGCGCTAAGCCTCGTTGTGCCTAGCACGACTACGGGCGCTCGTGGGCACCCCGGCCTCGTCCCGTGGGACGATGCAGCCTGGAACGGACCACTGCCCCGACAACCAACCCGATTCTAGACAAACAATGGATGGACAACCCAGGGACTTATTAGACGCTCCAGAAATGGAGGAAGATTACCTCGACGCCGCCGAAACCGAGCTTCTAGCGGGCAGGGGCAACGAGGAGGCCGCCATGCAAGACCCACAAAGCGGACCACAACGCGAAGAAAACCAAAACTGGGAATTAGCCATGAGTAAACGCCAGAGAAAACGCCAGAGGAAACGCCAGAGAGAAAACGAACGGAACAACCCCGGAAATTCTCCACCGGCAGCTCAGGGTAACCTCGGCGGAAAAAACCTGGCCAACGCTCCGATAAAAGCTGGCACGCCAGCTGCGTCAAAGCAGTGCGAGAAGGAGACGATGCGGCGGCCCAGACTGAGGCTGCCTCCGCTCCCGAAAGACGACATTAAGATAATTTTGAGACCAAAAAGACTCATTGTGAGATCGCTGCAAACCTACCAAGTGGCCCGGGCCGTAGTGGCGGCAACCAACTCGAAATGTAAAGGTGAAGACTTGATTATCAGACTTCGCAACGGCTCGAACATCATTATTGTAAGCACAGATAACGAGGAAGCGGCCCAATACGTGAGACGCATCACCCATCTCACGTTCGGGGAACGCACCCATGAAGTAAACGCTTACGTGGCAGTCCCCGAGGACACCCAACGAGGGGTAATCCACGGCGTAGACCCCGGAACATCGCCGGAGGAACTCAAGGCCAACCTACGGGTGCGGACTCAAGGAGTCACGATCCACAGCGCCCGTATGCTGGGAAAATCAAAATCTGCCGTCATCACCTTCGACGGCCACATAACCCCAAGGCAAGTCCTATACTACGGAGGAGAGATGTGGTGCTACCCATACCGTCCGACGCGGCAGATTTGCTACATTTGCTGCCAGCAAGGCCATCGATCGGACGTTTGTCCGCACCCGGAGACCAAGGCCTGCAAACTATGCGGGACGCAGAATCCGGCAGAAGGACACCAATGCATACTCAGGTGCCTGGTTTGCGACGGCGATCACGCAACCGGCACGAAAGATTGCAAGCTGCGACTCAAGACGGCCGGAGAGCTGCGAGGGCGACGCCCTCAGAAAGGCCAGCGGCAGAGCCGGAGCCGGAGCCGATGGCGACGCCCGAGATGGTTCAGCTCGGAGGGCGACAGGGGCCGATCCCAGAGCCACAACGGGGCCGGGTACGAGGACCAGTCGCGGAGCCGAAGCAGGGGCCGGAGCCGAGGACGGAGTCGAAGCCGTGGCGGACCCAGGGACGAGTCCTTCCCACCCCTGGGGAAGCAGAACGGCAGCCCGGGGCAGCAGAAGCAACAACAACAGAAGAAAGGCGGAGTCCAGGTGAGCTGGGTAGCAGGCTCTCCCAAGTCATTGTTTCCGCACTCGGGTCAAAACAATCAAACAAACAACGAAAAGAAACTAGCTGAGGAAAATAGAGCGCTCAAAAAAGAACTTGAGCTCTGCCGAGAAGAAACGCGGCAGCTAAAAAAGAGAATAGACGACCTAATAAGGGAAATGCAATTGCAGAGGCAAGGCGGGAACTCACCGGGGCGAACGCCGAGCCCACCAGTAGAGCTGACCACACAACAATCAGAAGAACAGAGTCTTAGAAACGAACTAAAAAGCTTCATGCATACAATGCAGAATCAAATGTTACAAATGCAACAGAAAATAGCCTTGCAAGACCAAAACTTCCGCAGTTACGTAAAAAACCAAAACACACAGATAACCACTAATGACGCCAGAGACAGGCTCTTTAACGAGAGAAGATTCGGACCAGAAAGCCAAAGTAACAACAACAATAATACATCATGGCAGGACAAAACAACCTAGAAATATGGGAGTGGAACTGTAGGGGATACCGGCGAAAGCAGGGACTCCTACAGCAGTACATAAACACTAGAGACAAACCACCAGACATTATTATGTTACAAGAAACTAATACAACACCCACCCTAAAAGGATACACGTGCCAGGAGAGCGGACGCACCGCAACCCTCATTAGCAACAAGATAGTCACCATAGCACACAAAGGAATTGAGAACACGAAAATCGAACACATAATAACCGAGATAATACCCAAAAAGAAGCACAAAGCTAAAAGCACATTTATAGTCAATCTATACAGTCCCCCCAGGCAGAAAGACGGCGACTTCGGCAAACTCTTTGCAGAAGCAAACGTGCTAGCCAAGTCGAACACCCTAATAATTGCAGGGGATTTCAATGCTAAAAGCCCGAGCTGGGGATACCAGAAATTCGAAAAGAAGGGGCAGCAAATATGCATTGCGGCAGAAAACACAGGCTGCGACCTCTTAACGGACGAAAATCAGCCAACGCGCCAGGGTAATAGCGTTAGCCCAGACACCTGCCCAGATCTAACATTTGTTAAAGGAGCAAAGCAGGCCGAGTGGGAGAACCTGCTGGAGAACCTAGGCAGCGATCATTATGTACTGAAAACCACAATCGAAGCGGAGAATGTAAAAAGAAAAATCGGCACAGCCCATATCGCAGATTGGGACGCCTTCCGTAAGCACAGCGAACAACTAAAAAGGGAAATCACCTCTATAGAGGAATGGAGCCAACAGCTAAAACAGATACAAGAACTCTACACGCAGGAAATAGATAGAAGAGAACAAACACCGGAGGTGGACCGGCGGCTACTCGGGCTATGGGAGGCAAGACGCGGGCTCACAAAACGCTGGAAAAGACAAAAGCTAAACAGGAAACTCAAGAAGAAGATAGCAGAGATCACAAAGAAGGCAGAAGAGTACGCAACACAGCTGGCCAGGCAAGGGTGGCAGCAGTTCTGCAGCTCACTGCACGGCACGCTCAGCACAGCCAAGACGTGGCGCATACTAAAAGCCCTCATGAACCCAACCAAAACGAAAACAGAAAGCGGCAAAGCAATCCAGAAACTGGTCCACCAGCACGAAGGCTCCGACGAAGAACTATTGGAGGCAGTGCGTGTAAAATGTTACGGCAAAGACAATCCCAAAGGCTACGACGGGGAGTATCCGGGGACAGAGAACCCCCACATGGACAGACCGATTACAAGAGAGGAAGTTTACGCGGCAATTAGAGCGACAACCAAAAACACAGCCGCGGGCGCCGACAAGATCAGAAACTCCCTAATACGCAACCTCAGCGACGAGGCGATAGATCAGCTCACAGCATACCTCAACACACTGTGGGCAGAGGGCACGATACCGAAGGAATGGAAGCACGCTGTCGTGGTGATGATACCTAAACCCGGCAAAAAGCTTCAGATTGAAAACCTGAGGCCCATCTCCCTCACCTCGTGCCTCGGTAAACTCTACGAAAGGATCGTCACCAGAAGAATCCAACACCACCTGGAGGACAAGGAGCTATACCCGCACAGCATGTTTGGCTTCCGGGCGCACCTGTCAACACAGGACGTCCTGCTACAGATAAAAGAAGAAATCATAAACACCTCACCCAGAGCAGGCGAAAACCTTATCATGGCCCTAGATATCAAAGGGGCCTTCGACAACGTTAGCCACGAAGCCATCATGGAAGGACTGAACAACGCCAACTGCGGCAAGAGAATCCACGACTACGTGAGGGCCTTTCTGACCAAACGCACGGCAACGGTGGGATTGGGGGACCTGCGAAGCGACATCTTTACCACCCCACGCAAAGGCACGCCGCAGGGCTCCGTGATCTCACCAATACTCTTCAACATCGCAATGATCGGACTGGCTCGAAGACTCAGCAAGATTGATGGCATCCAGCATGCAATATATGCTGACGACATCACGGTCTGGGTCAATCGAGGCTCCCTGGGACAGAAGCAAGAAAAATTGCAGGAAGCGGCCGAGTGCGTGGCAGAATACGTCAGAGAAAGGGGCCTGGCGTGCTCTACCGAAAAATCAGAAATCCTGAGAGTGGGAAGAAACCCCACCAAGGAAGAACTAATAGTAAAGCTAGAGGGACAAAACATACCTGAAAGGAGCATGATACGCGTCCTAGGCATGTGGATTCAAGGAAGCAAGAAATGCAGCCACACAATCAGCTTACTACAAAAATCGACAGAACAAGTAAGCCGAATGATAACGAGGGTGTCTCAAAGAAGAAGCGGAATGAGAGAAGAAGACACAATCAAGCTGGTCAGAAGCCTAGTGGTCAGCAGAGTCACGTACTCGCTCCCGTACCACAACATGACCAAGCACGAAAAAGAACAGACGGAAACGCTACTAAGGAAAGCGTATAAGACGGCGCTACATCTGCCTAGAAACACGCCCAACGATAAACTGTTACAGATGGGCCTGAGCAACACCTTCGAAGAACTCGCGGAAGCGCAGCTCGTTGCACAGATCGCCAGGCTCCAGCAGACTGCCACCGGCCGCAAGCTCCTAAAAAGAATAGGGCATAACACAGACGGAATAGAGGATCGGGCTGCTAGCATCCCAGACAGCGTTCGCCAGACACTGCAGGTTAGCCCCCTACCGAGAAACATGGACCCGAATCTCCACGCCGCCAGAAGGCAGGCACGAGCAGATTTCGTGGAACGAAACCTAGCCGCACTAGAAAACACCGTATACACAGACGCGGCCGTATACCCATGGGACCGCAACACTAGAATGTTTAGAGTTGCGGCAGCAGTGGTAAACCACACGGGAGAACCAATTAGCTGCGCGAGCCTGAGAAACTGCACTGTAACGGAGGGGGAGGAAGTCGCCGTAGCTCTAGCGGCGGCTGAAGGTTACCGCAGGAACAAATCTCTGATAATTCTAACGGACTCCAAAGCAACATGCAGGAACTACACACAAGGCAGAGTTAGTAAGGAAGCACTGAGAATCCTCCTCAAAACAGAGCCTCCTAACAAAAAGATAAAACATAGGATCTTCTGGATACCGGCACACACCGGTATAGAGGGCAACTCAAGGGTGGACCGCCTAGTTCGCGAACTCACGCACCGAGCAGGGCAGTCGGAAACCCTAGAGGCCCCCTTAACGGTGGAGCCGACGTATGCAGAAATACTTAACCATTACAGAGGAAGGAGACTTAAATACCCCCCACCCCACACATCGCTCACACAACATGAGGCAGTAAGCTGGCGAAGACTGCAAGCAGGTACGTTCTTCAACCTGCACACATTACACAAAATGTTCCCTACCCAGTACAGGGATACATGTCCGTGGTGCGGAACAACCCCCACGTTATATCACATCACGTGGGAATGCAAGCGTAATTTCGCATTCCATAAAGTAAATAACCCAAGTGCGGAACAATGGGAGGGTCTGCTCACCAGCAGCGAGCTCGCAGCCCAACGGGCAATTGTGCAGCACGCCTGCGAGGCAGCAAGACTCAGCGGTGCCCTGGAATAGGGGCGCCGACCTTGTGAAGCGGCCAGGACTCAAAACATGAAGACACCGGCCCACCGCCAATCTCTCTGAGATATAGAGAATTAAAGTTTTTCCATTCCATTCCATTCTGTGATTAGTGCTGCACTCGATTTTCTTCACAGGAATCACACGAACAAGTTTGTGCCCTGTAAAGCGAATGTCATCTATGAGATTCCGCTGAATTGTGGCAACGTGTACGTTGGACAAACAGGCCGCTGCATTAATATTAGATTATTAGAACATGCCAATTCCCTAGATGATTCTAGAGGACAGCATATTCCTAAGCATTGCAAGACCTGCAGGCATGACGGCAATGTTTGTACCCCACTTTTCGGCAGGACCAAGATTGTCGGACACGCAAGGGATAAGAAAGAGCGTGAACTAATCGAAGCTTTAGAAATCGCGAGATTAGGGCCAGATAAATGTGTTAGTGAGGCTTCCACACATTGGTACCGCAAGGAGTTGGTGTTTCTAGGCTTGACTACATGATAGCAGCATTGGTCTTTGTGGTTGGTGCGCATGCGCTCTGTTGCTGGTAGGAAAGAGGCGTTGGAGCATTAAACCAGTTGTTAGTCTGCGCCCGTGTCGTGTGGTTCTTTCTCTGTCTTGTTCTTTTTTGCGCAGTTTTTCTTTGTTCTCAATGTCATACCAACTAGCCCCTCACCGTACGCTTCTAGAATGAAAACCAGTACGTGTGTTTGATTGTGAACAGCAAGGGCATCTTCACAATTCTCGGAGCCTGCTTATCACCATCAAGTCGTCTAAACTGCGAGTGCTGACGGGAAATTTTGACGACTACACAGCCGTGGGTGATCACTGGAGATTTCAATTCCCACCACTATCTCTGGGGAAGCTCCAAAATTAACTCGAGGTCCAGAAGATTGGTGTCCATTGCCTCTGAGCGAGAACTTTGTTGGTTAAATCATGGAAACCCAGCCTATTTGCGACGAACAGCGTATAGTAGCTGCCTAGACCTTACCTTTGTTTCGCGCTCCTTTAACAGAAGGGTTTAATGGTTCTCGCATTTGGAAACGCGGGGAAGTGACCACGTCCCCATCTTATCTCATGATTAAGCGGCTGACTAGCTCCAAGTTCTCCGGAGCCATCCAGTGCATCGATTGGCCGAAAGTTAAATCAATCCTGGAGGACTGCTGTCGAGATGACATACCATCCAGCCTATGGAGCGCTAATAAAGGTGCTTTACAGGTTGGCACACATTAAATTTCTAAAACCACCGCAAGCACTGGATTCGACATCGAGCTAAAGAAACTTCGGGCAATTCACAGAAGTGCGGAACAAAGCTATAGGCGCACAAAGTCCATTCATGATTTGAGATTGACCAGGTGCATACCTAAGAAAATACAGCGTTGTATGAATAAGCTGGCTTCACAACGATATATGTCTTTCTGCCAGTCTCTGGATCAACCGAAAGGCGTTGTCTCTTATATGCGGAACTGTTCGTGGCCTCCGTGCAACCCCTGGACAGCGCCACACATTTATTTCCCTTGCTCTTCACCTACAATGCAGAGAGATTGAAGTCGCAGAATCCTTCTGTAGGAGGATTGCCGGCGAAGCAACTTGCACTGCAATGCAGGCTTCCGACCATTCACTATTGTCACGTGATCCCCGTATGAAGTGCCCTTCTTCTCTGAACGAACTAGAGGGTGCGATTGCTTTACACAGTCATTCCTCAGCGCCAGGATCAGATGGCATTACATACCGCGCTTTGTGTAACCTAGCTGAACGAGCTCTAAAAGGCACTTCTGCTCCTGTACAACTCGTGACAGAGTGGCTCGGTTCCCCAGGAATGGAAGTCAAGTCGCCTGATTGCGCTTCTCAAGCCTGGCAAGTCACCTTTGGTCATTGCGTTGTTCTGTCCAATCACGCCTGGTAGCTGTGCACGAAGAGTAATGTAACGGATTGTTCTAACGCGTCTGCAGTGGTACCTAGAGCACTATGAAATTAACCCAGACATGTGTACAGGATAATAGCGCGGCCGTTGATCTATAGATAACGTTGTCGACTTGGTAACGTACGTCGAACTCCAGAAAGCCTCTAAACGCTTGTCTACTGCCTTCTTTCTATACGTTAAAGGGGCTTATGATATCGTCACTCATGAAGCCATCCTTAAAGCGTTAGAAGCAATAGGACCTGGTCGCAAGATATATTTCTGGGTTTGCAGCTACTTACAGATGCCATCATTCTACATGCTCAGCAGGGATGTCATGACACTCCAGTATTACAGTAGCCGCGGTGTCCCTCAGGATGGAGTACTAGGCCCAATACTTTTTAATCTAGTCCTTATTGGGCTACTCAAGAACCTATCAAGCATCATTCGACTCTCTATCTAGACCAACGACATTTTATCTGTGCATCGAGGCTGACACGGCTTCACCTTCGCGCTCGGTCCAGAAGATGGCCTCATCGACATCATGCTTCCTTCGCAAACAAGACTGGTGGTGACATGGGAAAAGTGCGCAGTGCTGTCATTGTCGAAAGCCAATGACACCATACGGCATATCAATCAACGGACAAGTGACATAATCCAGCAGAAGTGATAGATTCTTAGGGGTTGTTATTGACAGAGACCTGTTCTGGACTCCTCACGTGAACCACGAGAAAGAAAGGACTGATCACTATTTGTCATCTGTTGAGGTTCCGTGCAGGAAAGAACTGAGGGGTGTCTACACAATGCATGTCACAGCTGTATACGGTGTTGTTTGTTGACTTCCTTCACTTAGCCCACCTCTTATATCCAACACCTGCAAAACAAATTTGCGTACAATTCAGAGCATAAAGGGATTAAGCTCTGAGGATATGCCTTGGATTACCATGCAGTGCGTCAATGGCTGAAACTATTGCCATTGCTCAAGGTTATTCAATCAACACGGACGTCGCACGTCGAGACAATGCGTGCACATGTCAGGCAAATTGCCCGGACCCCTTGCCACCACCTCTCGCCGCACTCACCTTGGAAAGACCCGGCACGTCACTTAGCGCAACTCTCAGCGTATATCGTGCCTCGCTTACTTTGGGGTACACACCTGCGGCCGGGCCAGTGTCTTCTCCAAGGTCTTTGTGCCGTCCTGAAGTACACCTTATAATTCCAGGGCTTCAGAAAAAGTCAGATCTACCACCATCTGTACTAAAGCAATTGAGCTTAATCTTGTTGTACGAGAGATACAGTATCCACGTACACATCTACACAGACGGATCGACTACATCGAGCAGTTCTGGCAGTGCTTTGTTTATACGGACGAGCGGAATAACTGTGCGATTCAAGACGTCATATGTCACGACGTCCACGACTGCAGAACTCACGGCTCTGCGCAGTGCGCTTCAATTTATTCACACAGAGAGTCCTGGTACATCCATGGGCTGTGTTTTCCGACTCAAGGACCGACCCCACTGCTTGTCAGCCCACAAAGCTGTGAAGGCACTTAAGTGCTTCTTGAGGGCGACTGGCTTATGTGAACGCCTTTGACTTGTTCAAGCTCTCCGCGCCCGTGCGTCATCTCACCGCTGCTTGCCTCCCCCTCCCCCTCCCTCTCTTTATCTTATCTTTCTATTCTCTATTTCCCATCCCCAAGAGTAGGGTAGCCAACGAGACGCCTTTCTGGTTAACATCGCTGCCTTCTCTCTTTATTTCCTCCTCCTACCTAGTCATTACGACGCAGTAATATCCTGTCTGCCTGCGCTCCCATTTTTTTACGACCATAATGAACCGATGCCTTGTAAACTCGATTAGCACATACAAACGTGGAACTCCTGTCACTATACACTGCAAAGAAAAATTAGCTTTATATAGGTGTTGCGCTTTAAAACTCCCCATCCCATATGTTTGCCCCGATACATATGTGAGCAATATAGCGAAGTTCCTTCGGTGCCGACATTCGATAGCTGCGGGAGCATAAAAGTGGCATGACTTGATCTTAAACCACTTGCAAAATTTCGTTCTTCTGTGGGAACTCCGTACAAAGGCTTTTCAAAACCACCCCCCACCGCATGACATCCGTGATTGCTTGCGCCGGCCAGCTCGTGCGATCTCAAAGGCCACGCCCGCCCCAAGACTGGTGGGTCATGTGGGCGCTTCGCGTGATGCTGTGTGTGGCTCCGAGGGTGGAATCTTTACATGCGAAGCTCCATAGTGAGTTGTGTCTCTCTGACGTTAGTCCGGATGTCCAGTCCTCGAAGGACGTCACCGCCGTGGAAGCTTGTGATTTTCCCGAAATATATTTAGTACTGTCACATTCTCACATGAGGTGATGAACAATCGGAGTTAGCTGCCTTGCGTACGTGTAGTATTCCACTTGTGAATGTGACTGTGGTCACTATCGGGGTCATTACGTTGCTTTCGTAAGGCGATGATGTCATCTGTCATGGCGTACCCTACCTTCTTAAAGAAGACTTGTGCACCTTGATTTAGCATTTTATGGGCAGAGGGTCGTTTGGTTTGGAGATTGCAGCCGATGTGTGTCACTGGTGCCTGCGGGTCACAAGTCTAAGGCTGCCACTAGGCGAAATATACCGTGGTGATTACAGCGCCAGCTAGTTGCGCATTGAACTCTGTGCGCGCCACAGCGCTGTATTCGAGGCTGAAATAGGTATTAAATAGAGCTTTTGTTGCCTGTACATATTTACTTTGTAAGCCTATAAATGGCGCGTAAATGTTTTTTAGACTTTGTGACAATGGCGAGAAAGCACAAATAAATATCTGGCAGCTAGGCATTTAGCTTCTCTCGCAAACGTGATCTACAGTTGACTGGTTTTTAATTTCTCCCAAGGAGTGTAGAACAGCACTGGTGCGCTAAGAATATGCGGCTTCCTTTTCATCCATGTTCAGCACATCGGACATCTATACTAGTAATTAAGTATTGCGATCATAAAAGCGCTCGGAAGATTTGTTGCTGTTGTTATCGTCGTCGTTGCTGGTGTTCCTGTCGCTGTTTACGAGGTGCACACAGGCTTTTTGAGTTGTCAGTAGCCTATACCTAGGTCTTTCTTTTATACTGAACGCAGCGTGGAAGCGCATAAATAAAAATTTCATCTTTCGCTTTTTTGAACAGGCATATAAAATAATTATGGCAAATTTTTCTTTTATTTTCCTCATTTTATCTTGTAAAATCTGCCAGTTCGCCTTCATAGTTGCTTCAGATGTGAAAAGCAAGAAAAACTGTGGAAAATTAAATGGGCCAGGGATTTGCCGTGCAATTCGAGCAATAAATACAAGCGGCCCCATCGCGTGCGAGCTGCAAAGAAGGACGGCTTTTATGTGCCAGCGTTATTTTTTTTTTCGGAGGCTAATTATGCGATCAGCGAAGCAGAAATTCGCCGTTTCCACGCGTTCTGCATGCCTAGCAGAGCTTAAAGCATAACGGTTCTGTTTTTACCCAACCCACAAGATCTTCCTAATTGCCTGTGGAGTTCCATGCATTCAAGCCCGCGAAAATTTGCGAAAAGAGACATATTTTCATTCAGAAGGAAGAAAATAATTTGCGATAAAGGTTTATCTACTGTATCACTGGAATGTCGCCATGTTCTTTTAACGTTCAAAGACACAGTTTCCGCCTCGCTTTAACACCACGTCCCTTAAACGACGAAGTTCTTCAAAGATTATTGTTCTAATTACACGTTCACGCCAAATATTAACGCATGCATAAAAGATACCGAGCTCCTCGTGAGACGATTTGCCCGTTCAGGAAGTTCAGGGAGCTTAGGCAGCGGGAATCAAGTTTCGTGATATATAGAACTAACGTTCACTTGATCAATTTCTGGTGCTATGTACATTCCCTTTTCTCTGAGGGTCTGTTCAGTTTGCGCACATCGCACCCGGTGATCCGCGTTAGTGTTTCTCTCATTGCGGGGCACTTCACATTTCGAGGGGCGGGGGGGGGGGGGGTGGAGTGGCCGTGCAATAGTGTCGCTGCACTGAATCAGATGCCTCGAATTCCTGTACATGCCTGGCAGTGGCGTAGCTAGGTCGTCTGGCACCCGCAATTTCCGGGTGTCTTCAGACGTATATGCAACCTCCCCCCCACTGGCCCCTCCTCCTCCCCCCCCTCCCCCCTATTGCTACGCCACTGATGCCTGGAAATCTTCCTGTCAGGCGTAGGACTGCATTCTGAATGTGTGACAAGCACTGTCACAAACTGAAATAGAGAAGATCACACACACCCACCAGTGCACACTCATGTATACCGTGCATGCCACACACGCGGAGACGAGTACACATAAGAGGCATTTCATCATGCTTTAGAACACAGTTCCTAAGACTCCTTTGTTCGTTATTGACCATGAGGATGACTTTTTCCTTATATTCTGCTGCGGATGTACACTGCACAGAAGCTTTAGCAGCAAAGACACGTTTACAATGGCATTAAAGTGTCCACGCTGAATATCAACGAGGCTATGCAAGAAGCTGATTCCTGCCACGTATTATCGATAAAGCAAGCGAGCGTTCTTCTTTTTTTCACTAATTTGCGAGCGACACAGCCCCTGAGCAGGTGTTGTTTTCATTGCTCATCCGCGAATGCCACTCGCGGGCATGCAGAAAGGAAGCTAATAATACCTAATGGCTTTACTAGAGTATTACTAAAGCTGCGCTTGGCACAGGCGTTTCTCAAGCGCGGAAGATAAACTGAGCGGAACTCACTGCGCAAGCATGAGTGAATGTCGTCTCCATGGACGCATTTTAGTTTTCTATGGCCGATATTGTTTTGCCACACTCGGGTGCGCCCACGTGGAATAAAGTATTCAGCTTGGTGCTGCCGCTTCTCGCGCTCCGTGTCCGTCGTGAAAAGCGCGCCAATGCCCACTCTGTCTCAGAAAAAGGGTGCATCACTTACGAGGCCTGTCTTAGCATCAACTTACGGAGGACCGAATTCGCAGGGCTCATTCTCAGTACTAATGGTCCCTGCGCTCATACCACGTAAGGATGCATGTGCACCAGTTGTGGGCCATCACGTTCGTGAGCTTGTCAATCGCGAAAGTCAGAAATGCAAGAGACAACCAAGCCACCTTCTGTTCATCTGCCCGTATAAGAATGTAGGCAGCGTACTCAGGCATCTTGCCGACAAGTCTTCCAGGTACGTAATGTAGAGAAAATGTAGAAATTACCTGTGCATAGATTTGTTTGTTTTTTTTGCTTCGATATGAATTTTCTGGGCATATTGTGTTGACAGTGGCTGAATACATGTCTAAGGCCGCAGTTATATAAATTATTCTCTCATACTTGGCTGATTGTCGATAGCCAATTCATAGACAGTTCAATCACTACGGTTACTCATTTATGCTTTTTGTACATAGAGTATAGACTAATTAATTTTCTATAAGTAACTGATCTATACCTCTACACACTGCTTGCAGATATTATAGCGTAAGCTGCAAGTCCAATTGGCCAGTTATTTGAACAGGATGCTGACACAGACTAAAATTTATTGTTTATCTTTTAAACCGTTAATAGTTTCAATAGTGGCACTCTCTTCGTCACCACATGACAGAAACCATATATTGTCACGTCGTAATGACGCTGAAGAACACAGCAGCAAAGCTTTCAATCACGAAGCTAAATCTTTATTGGGCGAAACTGTGCCCACAAAAGCAAGTGACACTCGAAGCACAGCGATGGCTGCGAGCACAGTCGGCGATCGTCGAAATCTCATCAGCGGGTCCAGCGCGTCGAAGGTGCCAGCGTAATCGCTGGTGCCCACGTGCCTTACATCAAGCACTAGACAAATGACCTAGCGCATACAATCAGATTAGACAAGGTTCGGCGTAAAGAGACACGGAATATAACCATCGACAACATTCCAGAAACTTCGGATATACGCAGGCGCGCCCCTATGAAAATGGTCATTGCCTTTATGTTTCCTTTATGTTTCCTTCTTGTGCCCTATGTGACCTTTATGATTCGTTGTCCTTTGTGTGACCTCCGGGACGCCAACTTTGTGTGTACCACATGTTTACTCATCCTAACGTATACCTCGAGGAAGTGACCTTTATTATGCCTCTAGCATGTGTCCTTTATGTTTACGGCAGGATGTTAACTGGGTGTGTACTATGTGTTACCTGAGTGTACACTTGAGTGCACATGTAGGTGACATAGAGTGCACATAACAACTGTCTGTACATATAATACAGGCAGATATATCTGTACTGTGTGACAGCCATTGATACACTCTGCAGAGTCATTGTAAGTACTAAATCTTGACTTATCCTTTCCTTTGCCCCAAGAAAACAACCCTTATTATAATTATTGTAGGATGTGCCCTTTGTGTTTACGGCGGGATGTTACCTAGGTGTGCACTTCAGTGCACACGTAGGTAACATAGAGCATTAATCTATATATGGTGCATGCACTCTTTATATGTTACCTACATGTGCACTCAAGTGCACATGTAGGTAACAGAATGTGCGCAGTGAGCATATTTTGCGAATAGCACAGTTAGAGCTATCTGTACTGTATCTTAGTATGGTAGTATGGTAGTATTAGTATGGTAGTATGTACTGTATGTTAGGCAGATTCAAGGAAAAGGCACTGCTTGCACCCCTCGCACTAGACATGCCGACCGGCACTAATTGTGGCTATACTGTGCGGAAAATCGAGCATGCCATGAAATAGGCCGGATGTGTATATAATGATTTATGCCATGCATTCTCTTAATATATAAAGTATTTTTACTTTTTCAACCAGCTATTCTCCAGTATCAAGTCATATGCAGAAATTTGCAGTATTTAACCTAATATGCAAGAATTTAATGAAAGTTTTGCGCCAGCTAGGCTATCAAATATAGTTATATATATATATATATATATATATATGAGCACTATGTTACCTGTGTGGGCACTCTATGTTACCTGTCTGTGTACTCCCTCGAGTGCACATCCAGTTAACATATTAGAGTGCATTCAGTGATTATCTTTTTCCACATGCTACAGATAGATCGTCTACCTGAAAGATGCATTAACTTTAACTAATGGCGTATCGAAGTAAAAAAAAATGGGGGGGGTGCACCTGCCTCCCCCTCCCTATCTATCTTGGCCGCATTGATAACGCACCACACGCCATCAACAGTACATACGTACATCAAAGCCTCATGCAGCGAATAATCCCTCACGACAAATAACAATTGCGTGGCGGCTGGAGACGCGGTGGCACGACGCGCAGTGTTCGATGGCTTGCGCTACATGAACCGCAAAAGAGGCGGACGCCTCCGCGGCCAATCTGCCGCTTTGCTAGTGAGCGTATATGATTGTACAACCATTTAAGTAGCTGTTCTCGTCGCTTTCGCGCTGACTACAAGTACGAGTAACTGCGGTGTCGATATTAGCACGCGTAGAAGAAGGGCAGCGCGTATCCCGTAAATGCTTGCTTGGGCGTACAACTGAATAATTTATAATTGTGAGTCGGCTGAGTATGAAAGTTGTGTGCGGGGTATGGCCGTATTTGATTACGCGAGCATGCAAGCAGTACGCCTGCTTCACTTTGGCCGAAGTTCCGCGGCCGCTGCAAGCCAGCCATCGCCACATTTTGTTGCCTTTATTCCTTACGCTACGGGAAATATGGTTCCACCTATTGAAAATAAGGCCTGACATTCTCAAAAACACGCCACTGGGCGCCATAAGAAGCGTGTATATGTGTGGCGATTCCGAATTTCTGATCGGTGGGTGCCACAGCTATCGCGGCTGCCCGCACACCGTGCGCCATTACAAGCAGACCGAGCTGCACATGGTGCGCGCTGATTGACTCGGGTCCACCGGCAAAAGTTCGTGCATAGTTCGTCTAAAATTTCTGTATATACTTAAAAAAACAAGGCAACGCACCAAGACACTTTAAACTCAATAATTTGTGTTTAAATACCAGCCTTCCTTCCAGCTACGGTTTTTTTAAATCCCGAAGGCCGTGCTTTTTCAACATGCGCGCCCTAAAAGGAAATGCAGATCTCGGAGGCTAAATTCACTTTTTAACCGCAGTGCGGCGCTGCCGCAGTGTAACGGTTGACGGTGAGCTGGGCCACGTTGTGTTGCTGTGAGCGGTGAAATGCTCGTTACACGGTAATTTAATCATATTTTCGAAGTGCCTAAACAAACTGTGATCCGTACCGTGTGCATTAACCATCAGGAAACCTCTGGACTCGTGTAACGCCATTAGTTCGCCTTATGTTTCCTGTGATACGCCAGTGTCTTATGTGTACTACAGCGCCCGTCCGAGCTGCCTTTGTTCTCGCCTGTCCGCGTTCGCTCGTGGAATACCTGGTACTGTGGCTTCGAATTATCGTGCGTGGAAGAATTTGTTGAAAGTTGTGCTTTCGTGCGCTGGTGTTCATCGGCAATTCGACAGTGTTCGCGCCGGAAAGAGCGTCGTCGTGTGGTGCCTGCGAGACGAAGGAGCCGTTTGCTGACCACATTGAAGGTAAGCAGGTCTGACGCTTGCGCGCATTCTCGCACCTTTTGGTTCATGTAGTAAGCTTTGTGAAACGACAACAGAACACGTTCTGAGCGTATGTTGACCTTGTTGCTGTGCACATTTAGCAAAGCGTTTCACGAGGGGAGTTTCCGTGAAATGTACTATTTCTTACCGCTTACTTGCTTCATGGAGTGATGTGCTACCACCGCTGATCGTTGGGACTTAATGGGCAAATATTAACGTAAACGCTAAAAGTTACTGTTTTCTCGGTAGTTTCCCGGCAAGAAATTCTTCCGTAGATATGAATTTCCGCAAGTTACGTGTGTAATGCATGTCGATGTGTCACGGGCATCGCGAGTTGGCACGCGACTGTGATGTTTGACACTTGAACAGATATTAGCTTGTGTGAAGATTACTTTATTGATAGTGTTCAGTTTGAAGTCCAGCTTCACGAGAACTTGGCTGCATTGTTTGTGTTCGACGTGCTCGCGTATTTGTCTTTTATATTGTAGGGCAAATATAGACCGACATTACAACAGCGAAATTTCTTTTTAATCGAGGCATGTCAATCAGACGCTCGTTTGCATTAATATTTTCATCCGAAGAACAGGATGTCGGTGCCTGCGATTGTTAAAGACAGTGGCTTGTAGCACTGCCTAATAAGGGATGCGATTTTCTTGCGATGCTTTCCGCTCGATGTTTGCCACTCTTATAACCCACCTTCCATGGCTGGCTGTTCTAGTTAATAACGATAGCGGAATGTCGGTCAGATCAATGAGCAAAAGGAGTAGCATCGGAAAAGAGATCGCTACAAAATCGCGGCCTAGGTTTTAGACCCTTCGTAATCGATTGTTCGTTTGATTTACTAGATATTTAAGTTTTGGTGATAATTTCCCAGGTAGTCTGATGTTTGCTGCTGGTTTTATTCCCGCCTGAATTTTCATATAACAGTGTAACCACTTGAGATATAACTACGAGACATCTGTACAAGCAGGCATACAAAGATTTGTTGGCTAGTTGCCTACTCCTAAAGGTCATGTACTACTTAGCAGCTGCTGCAGAAACGTTTAAAAGAATTTGTGAGCAGTTAGTACCTGAGTGGACTGGCAGCTCAGTCTGTTTCAAACAACAATTAGTTAAAAGCTTTTATGTTGCCCTGATGTTTTTATGAGCTGTTTTTGACTGCTCCACGTTTCTTAGCTGTGTGCATACAGGCCAGGCTGTTCTTGCTTATATGAATATTTTTGAATAAGTGAAAAAGATTGACTTTTGTTTTGTTTTTCAGGTCCCAAGCACCACATTCCAGAGGTCTGCTGTGAGCAGACGTGGCAAATTGCAGTAACATCCAGATAGTCCAATAAACTGTTCGTAGTTTCAGACAAACCTTTGCAAAGTATAGTCAATACTTTCTTTTAAAAGTGCGAGCATTGATCCAACCTGATCTTTCTATCCAAACATTACATTTTATATTAGTAACAAAGACATAACTAGAACAGCAGCACTGCAGTGAGGAACGTACAGTGGCACTCCCAGTGTTATACTGAAATAATCTATGAAGTCTAATTACTTTGTAATTTTAGAACAAATTGGCATGAATTTCTGTGCCATAGCAGAGTTCCAATCCGTGCACTGCATCATGTAGGGAAGAGTAACCTTACAATAAAAACCAATGCAAAACTTGTTAACTCAGAAATGTTTATAAAAATAAAATGTGCACACGGAACTCTTCATCTATGCATGTCTACGTAAAATACAGGATTTAATTACTGCAGCCACATAAAGGATGCATAAAGGTAGGACACACGAAGGAAACATAAAAGCAGTGGCCAAATTTCAACATGGACGAAACATAAAGTACGGTAACATAAGGGATACATAAAGGGAGGACACATGAAGGAAACATAAAAGCAGTGGCCAAATTTCAACATGGAGGAAACATAAAGTACGGTAACATAAGGGATACATAAAGGGAGGACACATGAAGGAAACATAAAAGCAGTGGCCAAATTTCAACATGGAGGAAACATAAAGGACATTTCCTCATGTGTACTGCGGGAAACATACAGTAAACATAAAGGGCATAACCATTTTCATAAGCGCGCCTCCTGCGCCGAATGATAACATTTGTTAGCTGGAGAAAAGCGGTCACCGGAGAAAGATAAACAAGTGCACGTGTGAATGCCCCCCCCCCCCCCTCATAAATTAACATCTACCTGATGCTACAGAGGGCGAAAAACTAAATCACATGCAGTAACCAAAAATACCACACAAAGAAACAAAGTCCGAGAGTTAGTTAGCGCTGGTAGAAGGGCTTAAGGAGCACAACATGGACTACTGCTTGCGACTGGCGCCGCTGCGAAATGCGTAACGCCGCCACCTCACAGCCCCGTTTGCGAATACGTCGGATGATTTTGTAGGGTCCGAAATAGCCTCGAAAAAGTTGCTCACTTAGCCCTCGTCGGCGTATTGGGTCCAAAACCCAAACACGGTCGCCAGCCTGGTATTCTCCGCAGTGTCGTCGAAGACTGTTGTGTCGGCTGTCCGTACTTTGCTGGCTGTTGATGCGCAGGTGAGAACGTTGTCGTGCTTCTTCTGCGCGCTGCAGGTAGGAGGCAACTTCGAGATTCCATTCGTCGGTAACGTGTGGCAGCATGACGTCGAGAGTCGTCATCGGGTACGTTCCATAAGCCAGCTTGAACGAAGTGATTTCCGTTGTTTTTTTCACCACCGTGTTGTAAGTGACGGTTACGTAGGGAAGGACCGCGTCCCTGGTCTTGTGTTCTACTGCGACTTACGCGGCGCTCTGTAAGGCAATTCGTCTGTGGGCGGTGGGCGGTTGTCCTGCGGAGACTTGTCTCATTGTATTGCAGGATAGCTTAAGCTCTGCCGTAAAAGTCGGTGATCAGGACGTCTGGAGCATGCACCATGTCGTAACATGATGTTCTCGACGAAGAATTTCGCCACTTCGGCCGCGGTACCTTTGGGTAGGGTTTTCCTTGCGACGTAGCAGGTAACGCAGTACGTAGCCTCGATGATACACGTATTCCCGGGTGCAGACGTCGGAAATGGCTCCAACAATTCCATTCTAATATAGTGGAATGGTTGGCAAGGCGGCTTAATTGGCGACAGCAATCCCGCTGACCTTGTTTATGGTGTGCTCCGTCGGTGGCGGTCTCGGCATGTATTGACGTAGCACGCGATGTCCGTGGTCAGGCGCGGCCAACAGTACTTCTCTTGTATTCTTGCGAGTGTGCGGGAAAACCCGAGGTGCACGGCTATCTTATCATCGTACAGGGCGTGCAGCACCTCTGACCAGAGGGCTGCGAGCCCAACGAGAAGGTAGTTTGCGCGTGCTGGTGAAACGTTCTTCACCACGACGTCGTTTTGTAAGAAAAGCGAGAATCTGCGCCTAAATACTAATACCCTCGGGAGAACGTCGGCCTTGGCTTGCAAGTACTCAGCAAGGTTTATGAGCTCCGGCCCCGCTCGCTGCTGCTCGGCAAAATCGGCTGCACTTATTGTACCTAAAAAGGTGTCCTCGTCTTGGTCATCTGGGAGCGGGGGGTCCACGGGAGCGCGAGACAGGCAGTCGGCATCAAAGTATTTCCGTCCGGACTTGTAGATTACAGCGATGTATTCTTGCAGTCTCAGGCCCCACCGCGCCAGGCGCACTTTATATTTACTAGTCAACACAGCAGGGGATGGTCGCTGACGACTTTGAATGGCCTGTCATATAGGTAAGAGCGGAATTTTGCTGTAGTCCCGTGATCACTTTTCAATGGGTGCCTAGTCATTGTGGTGTGAATGGCAATGAACTCGCTGACAGTGAGGCAAGATCAGCCTTCTCGTCCTCTGATGAAGTACGGATTGCCTACTCGCGACCTGACACCAATTCCATGATCAAGGAACTCATGCAGGACCTTACAAAAGCATACACAGCCCACGATGAGAACATTCACAGACGCCTACATATGATCGACCCAGACGGTAAATTCTGTTTGCCCCCGAAGCTTACGCGGAGCAAAACGTCATTGCTACACAGAATTCGGCTGGGCGTTGCTTTCACCCGTCGCTACGCGCACCTCATCGGCCAATCGAACAGCCCTGATTGTGAACACTGCCAGATGCCTGAAACACTGGAACACATACTGTGCGATTGCCCAGCATACATGCTGGAGCAAAGGACGTTAGGAAGTTTCCTAGCCAGCGTTGGTAGGCAACCACTGTCGGAGGAAGCTATCCTCGGCCTGACACTGCAACTTCAATGCCTGCAACTAAAGTGTTGTTGAAGTTTATGCAGGACACTAAGCTCGACGAGCGGCTCTAGCAAGGCAACTGTCTCCTTTACATAAGCACTCACCACTTCTCTTAGCATCATCATCATCCATCTCAGTACTTTCACTCCCCTTCCCTCTTCCCTTGTGCAGAGTAGCAGACTAGAGCGCACTAGCTCAGGCCGACCTCTGTCTTTCCTATCAATAAATTCTATTCTACAAGTTGTTGTAGCCCAAATGATGGCGAGGCATTCGTTTTCGGTTGTCTTCCGCTTCTTACATCGACCGGCTAGCGTAAGCTATCATTCGTTCTCGTCCCTTTTTCCTATGGATTAGGACGTCACCGAATTTCTGTATCGGTGTTCTCGTTGAAGTGCGCAAGTACCACTGGCGACTGCATGCGTCCTTTCAGTTCTTGAAATGCGCCGGCCTGCGGCGTTTCCCACTTGAACTCGACATCACATTTAATTAGATGTGTCGGTGGCTACGCGATAGTCGCAAATTCCTTGACAAGACGCCTGTATAGTAGGCACACGTGCCAAGAAATCTATGAACTGCCTTCTTGTGAATGGGCTGCTGGAATTGTGCGATGGAAGCTGTCTTCTGCGGGTCGAGGAACATGCGAGATTTGCTGATGACGTGGCCCAGGAACAGAAGCTCGTCTAAGAGTAGCGGCGCTTTTCCGGCTGATGACTTGATGAGCCCTGATGACTTTATGACCTTTAGTATTGTCGCAAGCCACCTTACGTGATCGTTGAAGTTTGCGGCTAAAACGATGACGTCATCCAAGTAAACAAGACATATATGCCACTTCATTCCTGCTACCACCGTGTCCATGACGCGCTGGAAAGTTGAAGGTGCCGAGCACAGTCGGAATGGCATGACGTTGAGCTCATAAGGCCCTCTGGCGCGATGAAGGCGGTATTTTCGCGATCCGTCTCATGCACTTCTATTTGCGAGTAGCAAGTCTTGATATCCATTGATGGGAACTACTTATCGTTGCAGAGCGGGTCCAATGCGTAGTCTATCCGCAGGATCAGTTATACGTTCTTCGTCACCTTATTCACCCACCGATAATTCACGCTGAAACGCAGGTTTCCGCCCTATTTGTTCACCAAGAGAACAGGAGACGCTCACGGGCTTTTCGACTGCTGGATGATGTCGTCGCGCAGCAGTTAGTTGACTTGGTACCTTATGGCTTCACGTTCTTGCATTATCGGCGGCTGAATAAGATGACAAAGAACGTATACTTGATGATGACGAAAAAGCATTCGTTATATCGTCGTAGAAGACTTTTGAGCTGTTGCTGCTTCCTCATGGGGAGACTCAGATTCAGGTCGAAGGCTGGTTCGGGAACTATGACTGTTGAGGTGGATACGGCAGAATCCGAGCTGACAAACGCGTTGCTGGTTTAAAAAAAATGCTTAGATGTATGCAATCATCGTGCCCTTCCTGAGGTGTTTGTACTCGTGGCTGAAGTTGGTCAGCGCTACTTTCGCTTTTCCGCCATGCAGTCGAGCGATTCCTCTTGTGACGCAAATTTCGATATCAGGAGATATTGGTTGCCCCCGACGACGGCTTCTACGTCTGCCGGTGTTTTGGTGCAGACGGAAACGATGATGATAGAGCGAGGCGGATGCTGATTTGATTTTCAAGCACACTTAAGCCATGGTGACTCAGAGCGCTCTCCGGTGATATCATATGATCTCGGGGTAGCGTTATCGACTGGCACCTCAGGTCGATGATTTCGCCATGTTGGCTCAGGAAGTCCAAGCCGAAACTTACGCCTAGCGAGCACTGTTGAAGGACAATGAACGTCGCAGGGTAAGTCCGGTCATGAACTGTAATTCTTATCGTCCAGATTCCAGTTGGCGTATCGGGTGCCGTCCAGCTGTCCGAATTTGAGGGCTTTCCTATGCAGTCTTAACTAATCGGTCCACTAATTCGGTGACTACGTGTTCGAGAAGCAGGTCGAGGTCGGTGTTCCTATATTTTGCGGTGCAGTTAGGGCGTGTTGTCGGGTAACGGCTGCGTCGCGTTGTCCCCGTGATGTTACTTCGGCTCTTTAGGCCTTCTTTAGGGGGCGTTTTCTTGTCTTCGAGGCTTCGTTCGGGTGGCGTCACGTTGTCGCTATGCTGTCGAGAGGGTATTTTCGTCGTTCTCGTCGGCCGCGGAGGATCTTCGGCATTTCGACGAACAGCAATGGCACCGCCATCGTTTGCTGCTTCTAGTTTTCCGGATATGCGCTTCCGGACTGACTACGGGCTGGTCCTGCGTACGGTCGGCGCTGCAGTGTCAGATAGCTCCTTGGTGACGGTTATGAGGACGGTGGTCGAGACCTCCACTGAGTGACGCTGAGGTAGTCGGCGATATCCCGAGGCCATTCACCTTGCTTTGGCTGCGGCGCGTTCACGAGGAACTTTTCCAATCACAAGTCGCGGTACGGGCATCGGCGGTGGACAAGGCCGGCTTCTCCGCAGTGATAGCAGAGCGGGGGGTGGTCTGGATCGTTGTACCAGACGTTGGGCGGGCGAACTCTCGAGCTAGCGTTGGCGGCGGCCGACGGAATTGAGGCTTTACGGGTCCCTGCACGGCAGAGTAGGTCATCGCTGATTGCGAGAGACGGCGGAGTAGGTCATCGCTTCCGGCACGGGAGGCAGCAATTCGGGCTGCACTTAAAAAACTCCAAGTGACCGTCGAAGTTAGTCCTTGACCATGTCAGTGACCGACGCCACGTGAGTTTGCGAAGAAGAGGACATCTTGCGCAGTTCATCACGAACAATTGCCCTAGTGGTCTTTCAAAGATGGTTGGAGTCGTGTGCTTTATTTTCGCACTGTGTCATGAGCACTTGGCAGATATATTGTCAACTACGCATTAGCATAGTTTTCTCAATCGTCGTTGCCTCTGCCAACCTCAGTCCGGCGA
This sequence comes from Dermacentor albipictus, assembly GCF_038994185.2. Classification (NCBI taxonomy): domain Eukaryota; kingdom Metazoa; phylum Arthropoda; class Arachnida; order Ixodida; family Ixodidae; genus Dermacentor; species Dermacentor albipictus. Next base: position 16,267,314 of record NC_091821.1, read on the forward strand.
AAAGTTATTGCTTTAGCTCCACCTTAGGAAGTGGACTTTGTTTCTGCTTAGTAATTTCGGGGTCGGCGTGCAGGTAAAGACAGGTCATCTCTCCGTGAAGATGCGATGACATCACTGAGACTTTGCCTTCGTGCTTTCAGTAGTATTTCGGCCCTCTCTTTTCGAGCGACGCTCGTAAAGGTCTTCAGAAAGTTGCTTCTAAGCAGGTTCCACGTTCTTAGAGTGGTCTCTCAGTTCTCAAACCACGTCTTCGCGGCGGTACCAAGGAGAAGTACACATGACGCAGCTTGGCTTGAGAGTATCAGGTGTTGAAGTTTGAAACCATTTCGAATATCTCGACTCCACGGAAAATAGGTGGTTTCCTGGGTTATTGCAGTACGACGACTGCAGGCGGCGCTCGGTCCGTCATGGTGGTAGTTGACTTTGCTACGCCCTTCCTGGTCGTCTGGCACCTGCGCCCACAAAAGCAAGTGACACTCGAAGCACAACCGTACGACGATAGCAGCGAGAGCAGTCGATGATCGTCGAAATCTCATCATTGGATCAATTGAGTCGTCTTTTATACATGACTGGTTAAATATTCCAGCATAATCGCTGGTGCCCGCGTGCCTTCCAGAAAGCATTACAGAATTAGCGGCGTACATACAATGATATTACGCAAGGTTCGGTGACATCAGGAAAAGTATAGAACCGTCGATGACACTCGAGAAAGTTCCGACACATGAAGGAGCGTCCTGAGCGGAGCCATAACATTTGTTGGCCGGTGAAAAGCGGTCACCGGATAAACATGTACACGCGTTAATATGCAGCTGCCTTCATGGAGAGAATTCTACTCTAGGAAAGACACACACACGCGCACACATATATTCGAGGGACGTTCCGAAAGCAAGTTTCGACATTTATTTCACACAGAAACTTTATTGGCAAAAAATAAATCATGGCCATTCATATTTAAAACAGCGCTCAAAAAAGAAAACACATGGACAAGAGAGGACACTGGACGAGCGCTGACTGCCAACAACACCTTTATTAGAGCCTGCGCAAATATATTCAATTCGCAACGGGCATAAACAGAGTGAAAGAAGGGGAAGGCGAGTCATCGTCGGTCAACTCCTGCTGCGCATGAGTCAATAACATTAAACAATATAAAAGTAATCATAACATGGTGGACACAGGACAAACTGATTAACTACTAAGGAACTTAAGTTCTTTATCACAAAGTGCTATGGAAGGGGAACTAACATAGCTGGCTCCTAACTGACACATCGAAAACGCCTCAAATATTTCTCTGGCCATCTGATTGCTGCACCTTTTCAACACACGTGTGTCGTCAAGGGGTGGTGAACAACCACACTTTGCACCATGAACAGCCAGATTACTGCCAGTCTTAATCTTGACACAGTGCGCATGCTCACGCAAACGTTCGTTAATACAACGTCCTGTTTGCCCTATATAAGTGCAGCCGCAAGAGGTGGTAATGGAATACACTACATTGGTACTGCAATCTACAGGCTTGGGGACATGTTGCTTATTGCACAGTCCAGGTGTTCTCCGGCTTCCATTGACTTTTGTGCACATCCTTCCCAACTTGTTAGGTGCAGTAAACGCGACCTTTACAATGGCCCGGCCTGCGGCTTTCTTGATGCGATGGGACACTCCATGTATATACGGGATTGCAACAGTCTTGGTTAAGTCATCACCCGCTTCGCGCTGTTTCTTGGGGGAACGAGCCTCTTGCAATACAACTTCCGCCAGGGATGACAGCAGTTCTGCAGAATTGCCACTTGCTTTAAGCCGCTGGACTTGATTGGAGAGGCTACTGGACATCGAGTGGGGGCAAGAGCGAACGACCGTATTTCTAAGGGCCGCTAGGGCAATGGAGCGCTTCACCACTTTAGAATGGTTGGATGTGTAGGGGAGAAGGTGTATTTTGAAACGCGGGACATACATTCAACACGTGTGCCCTTCCTGCTGGTGTAGTGCAAGGTCAAGGAAGTGGATTTGGCCTTTTTCCCGCAATTCTCTTGTGAGCGTCAAACCTCGATAGATGCTCCTGAATTTTTCAAACACTTGGTGGACCAGGGTTGTGGCTTCATTAGGGTGGGCAGAAAGGATCACCAGAAAATCGTCAACGTAGCGGGGGTACATCATGCCATCATGAACTCTACACCTTGCACTATTTTTTCGCATAGCTGCACCGACATTGATGCATTTATTGTAGCGTGCCATCCTTTTGAAGAAACCACTATGGTAAAATTCGGTGTCCTGCGATTATCGCACAGCCTGCGATAATCGCAGGACACCGAATTCAGCATTGTTTGGAAGTGACGTCCCGAGAGTGCGGCTTTCAATGCAGGCAACAGGTCCTCATTCATATTGGATAAAAGCACGCACTCCCCTTGGTGACCACGTTGTCAGCGCACGCCTGTATGCCTACTGTCTGTCTGGTTATTGGTACTCGAATAACCTCGAGCACGCTGGTCTGCTGCCACCCTCTCTTCTTCGGCGCTTTGCGCATGCGTCATTCCTCCTCCACTGACGCTCCTTCTGTCGTTGATACAGCAGCAGGCGTGGATTCTTACGGTGATTCTTTGTTTGACCAGGTGCACATCATCTCTTCCAAAAAAAAGATGATGAAACTTATTTTCGGAACATACCTGGGTACATACATACATACATACATACATACATACATACATACATACATACATACATACATACATACATACATACATACATACATACATACATACATACATACATACATACATACATACATACATACATACATACATACATACATACACACATACATACATACACACATACATACATACATACATACATTATGGCCACAAACGTTTACGCAGCAGAGAATTTTCGCAAAAGTTGAATTCCCACGAAGCCTGAGGAGATAGCCTCGAATTCAAAGTTTCAATGCATAGTAGAGTCTATGACTTGCACTATGATTCAATAAATTAGCAGTGTCATAGCTTACCATAGAAGCAATCCACACTTGTCGCGAAGCCAGTCTGCCGCAAGCTTTTGTGGCCGACGGCAAACAAGCACCACTTATTTATTTACGCTTATGATCTTTTGTAAACTGCAGAACTGATCCGTAGGAAGGGTGGTGTCCCGATGCGCGAGTACCGCTATCAGTATGGCCCTCGGTTAGCCGACGCGAGCACTGGCCTCCTCTAGGCTGCACGTTTTTGGCGAGGCAATGTTTACGTGCCATGACGCGCTGAGCCGAGGAAATATGCAGTCGTGCCGAGCACTGGCCAGCTCTTTGGAAATGTGTGTCGTTTGTCTGGCGCTCGAATGATGAAGAGAGCTCGCGAGAAAGCATTACTACTGCGTCTTTTATTACTTAAGACTACCGAAAACTTTGTTACACGTGCCCTGTATAGAATTGCCGTCTTATGAAAGTGTGTCTAAACGGAGAGTGCCGTCGTGGCTTGTCCGCAGAAACGCGTGTTTGCGCTGGTGTGCTATTTCTGACGCAGTTGTGCCAGCAATACATGCGGCGGATTGGGCAGGTCTCTCCCAAGTCGGCCCTTCTGGTTTTGCCTGAATAAGGCGACTGAAGGAAAATACCGTAACACATACGTATAGCTGTGTACTTCTGGGCTGGTTAGATATCTCCTGCTGTAACCAGTCAGAGGTTCGGTAAGTGTCTGACGCAGAAATGCTACTCACACAAAAACCAACGGTCTTGAAAGGCTGCCTGCAAGTGTCTGATTTGGGATCAATCCCCTGACTCCTTAATTCACAATCATAATGGTGTGAAATATGGCCAAACATTATTTGAAGGCTATTTTTGTGGAACCTAAGGAAGGTTATATGCATTAGGCAGCAGGCTCCAAAACTATAGCGCACAGGCCTAATCTCATGCACGAAAACATTTCAGGGGAAACTATATATATATGCGGCATAAAGTCAACAAATTACGTAATTAGCATACCTGACACTCGCATTTCTGAAAATAGTTTGGTTGATGTTCTCGATCTCTAATGTGTCCTGGCAATGATTATGGTTCCTACCGGAAACATTGTAGAAAAAATGTTTAACAAACGTCTAATACACTTTCGGGAACTATGCCTACCTGCTCTGCGCAGGATTTCGAATCATCATCATCATCAGCAGCAGCCTGGTTACACCCACTGCAGGGCAAAGGCCTCTCCCATAGTTCTCCAACAACCCCGGTCATGTACTGATTGTGGCCATGTCGTCCCTGCAAACTTCTTAATCTCATCCGCCCACCTAACTTTCTGCCGCCCTCTGCTACGCTTCCCTTCTCTTGGAATCCATTCCGTAACCCTTAATGACCATCGGTTATCTTCGCTCCTCATTGCATGTCCTGCCCATGCCCATTTCTTTTTCTTGATTTCAACTAAGATGTCATTAACTCGCGTTTGTTCCCTCACCCAATCTGCTCTTTTCTTATCCCTTAACGTTACACCTATCATTCTTCTTTCCATAGCTCGTTGCGTCGTCCCCAATTTGAGTAGAACCCTTTTCGTAAGCCTCCAGTTTTCTGCCCCGTAGGTGAGTACTGGTAAGACACAGCTATTATATACTTTTCTCTTGAGGGATAATGGCAACCTGCTGTTCATGATCTGAGAATGCCTGCCAAACGCATCCCAGCCCATTCTTATTCTTCTGATTATTTCCGTCTCATGATCCGGATCCGCCGTCACTACCTGCCCTAAGTAGATGTATTTGCTTACGACTTCCAGTGCCTCGCTGCCTATTGTAAATTGCTGTTCTCTTCCGAGACTGTTAAGCCTTAGGATTTCGGATTTTGGATTAAGGATTTCGAATAAGGTTTGGTTAAAGTAGCGATTACATGCGTCGCTTTGCTCTTCTTGACGGCTTGGTTTCAATTATATACTGCGCAAGGGGTTCGATCAACCGCGCACCGCACAGTTAGATACAATGGGTTCACCCCTCGACATTTATCGGGGATCGAGTCTAAAAGAAAGTTTGTGGACAGGGGCTTTGGGTGCAGCATGCTACCTTTGTGATCGTGCGTTGTTTATAGAGAGACTTAATTCACCATCACTCAATTGCCGCGAGTTCAGAAGAAGAACAGCTAATCGGCCGAGACGGCATCAAAAGAAACAAAAACTGTTTCGGCAGCACTGCCACTGCATGATAACAGAAGATGAAGAAAACATCCTGTGCCACGAGCATGCTTACAAAATAGAGGTTCATCTTCATCGTCATCAAAAAATAGAGAAAGAACAGCATGACAGTGTTGACGCGCAACCCTCTGATCAGGCATAAGGCTCGACCTTGTGTTTCCCATGCTACACTCTCCGGCGACGTCAGCACTAGGATTCTGGGACAGGAACTAAGTATTGCTCAATTTAACCTTGCGAGGGATACAAAAAACTGTAACGCAAATTTTATTCCACATATTTTTTGTCGTCATAAACGACCAACGATTTGAATAAAATAATAACACTAATATATTTCTTGTACTTACAATAACATAAAAAGAGAATTAGGTGCCTTTATTTCGTTTATTCATCATATGGTATTATTATTATTTTTATATCTGCTCTTTAGTTTACGAAATTCGTTAGTTTTTTATTTCTACTACCACCCGATATATGACCTCTCTCCCGTAGTGGGTTGTGCCATCACATATGATCAAGCAACCAAGCAATTACCCAGCTAACTTCGATCCGGCAATTCAACAATCTGTTTCAGGAGGCGAAGCGGTGGCATAGGCCATGAAGACCTGAGCCCAAGGAGGGCACCAGCGGCATCGCAACTGTGCCACGGTTGTACACCGAGTACTTCGGCCTAGCCTTGCTCCGATAACAAGGGTGCCGTCCTCTTCTACGGGGACAACATCGCCACCGAAGCGTCCATGACTAACGGACCCCGTCCCACACAACGCTAGCAACACGGAAGCAAGCACTTGTAAGCGTAACAGACTACTGTTATACTTAGGACATTTCGTTAGAGCAGTGAGCATAATGAGCGCGTGATCTAGAAGAGTTAATACTAGTAGAAAGCAAGACCTAGGGCGCTATAACGTAAAGCTATTCCAAACTTTTCTATTCCAATTCCCCTATCAGCCCTCCACGATTGGTCAAAAATTTTTTCGACCACCCCCACTTCACCTGTCTGTCACGCGACGTCACGAAAACCGCGATAGCTCCCCATCTGATATGATGTGTGCACACTGATTATGCATGATTTGACATAAAAAAGAAAAACAGTTATTTCTGATTCGACCTCTTTTCGTCATTAGCCCTCGGCTATTGGTAAAAAGTTCTCGGGCTGCACCCACTTCACCTGCCTGTCACGCGACGTCACAAAACCGCACAAACTCACAGCGTCAAAGTGACGTGTACGCGATAAAGATGCATTAATATGCCGAACAAAACTGAATTTTCTTCGGAATAACCGCAGGCTGCCCCGTTCCGGAAGGAATAAAAGATGGCTGCCGCCGATCGCTGAGACGCTGGGTACTCGCACCTGCCGGAGAGCGTGGGTGTATTTACGTATAATAAAACTTCTTGCGTGACCGTGTAACGTTTTCGAGCAGTTTCGGCACGTTTGCCACCTCATTCTGCCAACTCTTCTTTGCTGAGGGTTAGTTTTAGCGTCATTCTTAAGCTTCCGTTGCATGCCGCCGCGATTTTCGACCAGCCACCACAAGCTAAGTAAGGGAAAGCCGACCAATCGCAGACGCCGGCACCACCCTCTTCATCTGGTTATCGATTTTCAGTTGCACTGGCTCTGCCCCAGCGGATCCCTCTCCACTTGAGCGTTCTCCTCGCCTCTTGTCAGCCAATTAGATGCCACAAGCCGCTCAGTGTAGGCAATGTTATTCGTTTTTCAAGCAAACAAAAGTGACCTCCTATGAACGGGGAGAGCATTTGATTGGTCTGTTCAGACAACCCTGCGGGTGACCGCCCGCTGCTTACGTTGGTGGTTACGCAAATTTGACGTCAGGAGATAGGAATAGAAACATATTGGAATAGTTTTACGTTATAGGGCCCCTAGATTAACGGCATTCCAGGTTAACCTGCAGATTCCTCGTTTTGTATGTGTACTTGTTGTAGGCTTATGTTTTGTGTTCTCGAATTAGAAATGTGTGTTCTTTGCTGTCTGTGTCGATGTCTTTCTCTTACCCGTGGAGAACCGAGACGCCAGGGGCCGCACTCACAAAGATTTTCCTACGTAAGTGCTTACGCCATAGGTCGGTCGCCTTCGCTAATATTATGTCCAGCATCAGGATCAGCTGAAATTTGCTCCTACGAACAGTTCTAGCGTAAGAACGTTTCGCCAATTCAGGCACAATTCTTCCCTGCAGTTTGCATTTGCGAACTACAACGTACCAGTGTTGCGCCATTGTAAGCGCTTAGCGGTGCCTGACCTTGGAGCACGTCTGATTGTTTTTCAGTTACTAATTGGTACTCAAGAGAAGTGATCCCACAGGGTTCACAGACGATAATCACAAAGCAATCAGAAATTCTTCAAAGGTTCGCTGCAAATTAAGTAAGGGACCTGTTGCCGAATTCACAAATTCTTTCTTTCATAAGTCTATTAGCCATAGGCTGGACGTCGTCACTTATTTATTCATTATTTATTCAAACATACCCCCAAAGGCCCTCATTACGAGGGTATTATTACTTGATAGGTACAGTATCAGAAGTCGCTGGAATTTACTCTTACGAACCATTCTAGCGTAAACAGTTTTCGTGATTACGCATCAAAAGCTTGTGTTAAAGGTAAAGCGTGAAAAAAAAACCACCAAAATAAATACAAGAAAGGACCTAAAGAGAAGTTCTCCTGACATATTCTTAATACAAGCTATGTATAACAATTAGCCCAATAACGCGTTCTGCACCCGTATTCCCAAAAAGCTCTCACGCAAAAATTGTGAGTGAGAGCAATTTACAACCAATCCTGATACAAGACACCTTATTAGCGAAAGCCACCAGTCAGTAACAAAGAACACTTACGCACGAAAAGTTTTGTGAATTAGGCTGTCAGGGTTATATGATTCTGGACCTATCATTGTGATGTAGCGTAAGAATTGAAAACTGACCAGTAGAATAGCAGTCATCGGCGTATTAAGCAGAAATAACTAATTGTAATGCAGTAAACACAGCGCAGTCAGGACCAGAGACCGTTGAACGCCACCGCTTGTCATGTCTGGACTTGTCCTTTGTTCTGACTGCGCTTTGTTTTCTGTATTACGATGAATTACCAGCATGCCCAAAGCTATTCCCTTCTAGAAAGAACCAGACAGAATATGCATTTGCTTTCCCTTCATCATGCATTTATGTCTAAATTTGCTTAGTTCTTCGGATGACCCTGTACTCTGGATGCACAACAAGACTGCGCTTTTTTTTTCTTGTTTGTGTTTCTGACCTATGCGTATTAATGCGGTACTAAAAAAAATCCTATATTTGGCGACCGATATGTTGTTTTCACGCCGTCAACAAACACGACGCAGCGTTTACGGCCGCAGCGATTTGGTGATTTTACAAATAGACAGTGACTGGCAGCCACCATTACGAGCAGCATACGGGCGACGTTTGTGTCTACGTGTATTCAAATTTATTTTGCACAACCAGGAAAGATCGATTGACCACTGCAAGTTGCAGCCTAGTGGGTAAAGAAGAGCAATCAAAAGTTAATGCCATTATGGCATTCGCAGCGTGGGTTGTCTTCTCTGCGGCTGCAGAAAGGATTTAGTTCGATAACATGGTGAGTGACAGCGCTCACAAAACTAATCTAAGGGCTCCTTTGTTTTTTTCACACCCCTCGCCTGGCATCGCTGCTATTCGCAATGCACACAGACTACAGGTGGAGCACGAGGTGATCTACGATGGCCGCCAAAGAGAGATCTGGATCGCCGATTGTGCGTCCGTGTCGTAGCACACCGAGTTTATTCTCATCGGGTGCGGAGAAAGGTAGCGATGACCCTACCATTTTGCAAAGCAGGTGTCTTTGGCAGACTTGATGGATCACCTTCAAACCTGCGAAAAAGAAAGAAGGCTGTGCCTGGAAGACAAGGAAGTTCTGGACGCCTCATTTGTAGTGGCCTTTGTCAACGCATACAGCGCTCAAGCTGTTGCTATTCAAGGATGGTTCGTGCAAACGTCGTACGTTCAAAGGAAGTCTCATAGGGGTTCGAGTTTATTTTTGATGAAGCCAGTCTTGTCAATATGATTGAGCTTGTTGTTGTATTTCTCAGTCGCGCTGTCCCCACGCCTTGCGCGCGCCTCGTAAATACATAAATGACATTCTTGAATACGACAATTTACGCCCCACGTAATTATGACTACCGTGCGTATTGAGCGGTCAGTACGTGCTTGTTGCATGGTCCACGTGCGTTTTTACATTTCACCCCATCGGAGCCGGGATCGAAAAAAAAATTATTAATTACTTCTTTTGCTGTAACAAGTAGTGCTACTGCAGAGTTCTCCAAGCACAATGCATTAGAACGCTCAAAACCAGTCATAAAACTACCACGATAAAAAGCAAGACCGCAAAAAATACTTCAAAACACAGTCCAGCGAACGTACACAGCGTCGCATATGGCCTGTTAAACCTATCGACCCCCCTCTCAAGAATAACGTGCCGTTCACCTTCCGCTGGCACTCGAAAAGTAGGCACAGCTGCCTAACGAGTGTACAAATAATAACGAATAAGTGTAATTATTGTAACGTCGCAAGGCATAGGCACGGACTCGTTAGCTTGCCTTTTCGTGCCGCGTCGTTCACCTAAGCTCTAGCCAGAACATGGTAAGAGCTTAATGTTTATGCTTTCGTGATCAATGTCGATAATGAGCATTTTGCTTACCGATACCGCTCCAGAAGAACAAGACCACCACGTAGAAGAGCAAGAACAAGCAGTTAATATCGACGTTTCGGCCGGGGTTCGGCCTTCATTAAGAGTGCGACTGCGAGCACCCAGAGCTCAATTTATAGATTTTCTTTGGTAAGGGTAAGGGTGAGCCATATAAAAAATACGTAGGGCGTTATGAGTATCAACGCGTGTATAGTCCCTCAAGTAAAAAGAAAAGAAAAGGAAACGCAGGTAGCCTATGGTTACAAACAGGCGTACATTCAGAGCGTCCACAAGGGAAGGGCGTGACAAAAAGATGGAGCGACGTAGCCAGTGGAATGCAAGATGAGTGTTTCTCATAAAGTTCTTTGTTTTAAGTTACGGTAGGTTTTGTGAGACCACGGAGGCGGTCAATACACCCATCCCCCCTCCCCCTTGGTTATATCACACCTATACTTTATCCTCCACTAACCTAATAGCTGAGCCAACTGCATTCTTCTGCATTCCTTGCGCCAGTGGTGCCTTAAAATAGACAAAATAATTTTAAACAAATACAGAACGAACGAAGCGAGTGACACCTACGTAAAGCTTTTTAGTGAAAAGATGTCACGTGTTAGTGACGGTAAAGAACACAGTAGCAATACTGTGAAAAACGAAACTAACTTTTATTGGGCGAATCTGTGCCCACAAAAACAGGCTACACTTAAAGCACAACGACAACGGCGAACACAGTCGGCGATCGTCGAAATTTGATCTCCCGGTTAAGCGCGTCGGCTTTTATACACGAGCCATCGAACGTTCCAGAGTAATCGCTGGTGCCCGCGTGTCTTCCAGAAAGTTCTACACCATTCGCGTCGCGCATACATGCAATCAGATTACAACGGATAGATTAATCGATAACATTCCAGAATCTTCCGATAAATACAGGCGCGTCCCGCGCTGAGCGATAACATCTGTTAGATGGCGAAAAGCGCTCACGCGCAAAAGATGGACAAGTTCACGTGTCAATAATAACCATTTGTCTTTTATGCCATACAAAGCCATTAATGTCAAACATTTATCAAGACAGAGTTTATCCTGTTCTGCGCGGCTTGAGCAATTAGACGGCCTGCACAGTGTCACCGTTGCATTTTGGCCACACTCCTTTTGATATGCAAATAATGGACCGCATAGCTTCATATAAATTTAATGTTACTATCGGATGCACCGTATAATTTTACTGTTAACTCAGGCACCAACCTGTGCGCCTAACATGACCTAACCGAATTCGAGTTAGGGGTAAAAGGCCAGAACAAAATTAAATGCACAAAGGTGTCAAGGGCTTCTCTCTTGCTAAGTTTCAAAATTTACAAAAGTTTTCGTTAAATTTCAGCCATATGCCAACAAGGGATTTTTCCGGCCTACTGAATTTATTAAGAAGCAAACAGCGCGAAGCCAACTATGATGACATCTAGAATCGCTAGGAGCTAATATAATATACTGTAACTTTCGTACCGCTGTGACAGATTCTTCTTCTTTGTTGATTGCTCTTCTTTGTTTGTCGTTTCCTTTTGTGAGCTTCATGCGTAGCCTTTTCTGAGATGGCCATGGCCATCTCCCGTGCCCGTTCGACCAGGCTGCGCTGCTTCTTCCAGTCCGGGTCTGTTAGGTTGGCCTCCCACTGCTCCTGAATTAATGTTTCGATGTCTACTGTGTCACGTTTTCATACACACCCCCATACTATATGACATAGGTTGTCTGAGTGTAATTACAATCACTGGGGCAAGGACTTCTGAAGTCCTTACTGAAAGTTCCTTGCACAGATTGGAACGCGCAAACTGACGCGGCCTCGTCATCATGTTCAATGAAACCGAGCTCTCCGATTACGTACGCATATGTGTGAGCTCTCTTCGAAATTGGCTTCGCGCACTCGTGTACTTTTAGACCGTGCGCGTCCATAAAGTACCGCCTTAAATTTTGCGCAAGTGTCAGCGCCTGGCCTGAGTGCAGCGTGATCACAAAACACGCGTGGAAGATGGGCAGAGCGGAGACACTGGCGGTGTCATTGGCTGTACTGGCACTAAATTGGAATACAAGTAGATTTACGCTTTTTGCAGCCTTGGAATTCCTGGCGCTTGGCTGACCTTCCCTGCCTGTACACTATACACCGCAAGCACTTGTTCGGCGGCCCCGCAACGTCTAGTCTTTGTGGTGCTCATTCGGAAAACCGCTGTGTATATATATATATATACCAACGCGCTTTATAAGGCGCTGGAACTCCGCAAATGTATTTATTTTAACCAAAACAAACGATCATCCTACGTGACGAAATCGTTTGTCGAAGGACACAAACTCGATTTGGGCGGCATCTCTACATTTCCTCCTAGCGCTTCCCAATCAAGTTCTTTCACTGCCATTCAATCGACGCGACATTTTCCGCCGCGTGCGCAGAGTGTCGGTGCGAATGCCGGTCGAACGAACGCCTCCGCTGGGCCCATTTCGCCGTCTCGAAGCGTCGGAAGCACTGTGGAACGCCAGGCACGCGTATAACGTAATCCCACGTGAGCCCTTAATGAACGTTAGAGCTGCAGCAAAACCACACTGCTTCGTAGGTCCGGATGAGCGCTAGGGATAGGAAAGACCATTCGACTGAAAAGCTCCTGCTACGAATGTCGTCGCCCAGTATTGGTAGATGGACGTGATGTAGGACGTTTTCTGGTTCGAAGCCGCGGCGATAGTATACTCTGGCTCACTAAAACTGTGCAGCGTTCGCAAGGCTGCTCGGAATATTGCGCTCACATTACGGAACTATTCGGTGGCAAAATTCCAAAAGATGAGCGCACCGGTGTACGGGCGATTTGTAGTTCCTGCAGCCAGTGCTCGCCCGAGCGCCAACCATCGACAACCAGCGAACGCGCCTGTTCGCTGCTAGCCATCATTACGCATTCATGACACTACTACATCGATAGAAGGTGCGCTCTCCGCGTCCTCGCGTACATACAAATTAGAATTATTGCAAGCCCTTGTTTTGGTGGTTCATGTAACCTTTAGGTATAAATAAAAGAAAATCACGGCCCGTATTCACAAAAAGCTCTCAAGCTAGAATTCTCCGTCAGAGCAAATGCACACCAATGCTGACCATGCTGAACATATTATCGAAGGCGGTGGGCCAATAGTAGATGATACTTGCGAGCGAAGGGCTTTGTAAAATAGGCCCCTGGGCTCGTATTCAGAAAGCTTTTCGTCTGCAAGTGTTCTCTGTTGGCTGGCTGCCTTCGCTAATATGTCTAATCATCAGGACAGGCTGATATTTGCTCAGCCGCAAGATTCTTGCGGAAAACGTTTTTTTTTTATGAATACGGGCCCCAGGCATGTATTCATGAAAAGTGCTTATGCTTAACTATTTCGTGAGAAAAAAAAACACCGGGCAATACTGATGCTGTATATATTGGTGTCCAAAGATGAGCAATGTGAAAATTCACTTACGAACGAAAGGCACTTTGAAATCGGCCCCTGATGTTTTGGGAGCGAATTCACAAAGCTTTTAGTTCGTAAGTGCTATTCGCCATTGGCCGGTCGCGTTCTCTAATGATTTGCCCAATGTCAGTATTGGATATGGCGCTTGCTCTTACAAACATTTTTGTCACCTAAGCATATTATGAGTACGGGCCCTAAGACCGGACTCAGGAAGATTTTGGTTCTTAACCATTGCAGTCATTGCAGCCTTCCCTGACAATATATCTGACATCACGCTTGGCTGGTATCGGCTATAACGAACAATTCTAGCGTAAGAACGTTTTTGGGAACACCGGCTCAGAATCACTTCGCCGTAATCTTAAAGTTTGTTCACAATAAAACAAAACCAGAAAACCTGCAAGTGGGACCTTCTTAACTTGTAAAAATGCCGATCTGTAATACTGCATAATCGGCGAGGAAGAAAACAGTGAACAGGAAAATTCTAAGCGGAGCAGAAATACGCAAGAATTGTTTTTGATTGATAACATATAAGACATATATTACTTCGTCCTTCGCAAGATGTTCTTTTAATAACCTAAGGTTGTGACTGATTCATCGAGATGGATCTTGGGGTTGTACTCTAGTCAGCTAATATTGCCTCTGTCTCAAATATAATGTTACTATCCCGATGCTCAAATCTGAGTTTTTGTGCTCGGGTTTCATTTACCCACGACAGGACGACCGCATGGCTTCCGTCAATTGGGATCTGCTGCGGACGCCATCGTTATGGCTTCGGCTGTGCTGCACGCTTTCCGAGAGAACGTTCGTATAAGGTGCGTGCCTGCTCTTCGACGGGTTGACGAGCGCGCGCACTGATTGCTCGAACACAGCGCGAAGGCTTCGAAACGGAATGCGCGGTAATCAACACGTCAGTATCCGAATTCCGTGTGTACTACACATCGCGCTCTGTGATGGTGAACGTGCTTTTCTCCATGAGAGCTACGGTTCGCGTTTGGGCTTTGCCGATGGCTCAAGAGGTTGCAGAACTGGCTCTGAACGGATCGTGTACTCGTATAGGCAAATCAGAATTGCTGGTGATTTATTATAAAGGGCCTTCAGTTTTGAATGTCATTGAACCTGGGGCCTGACGAACCAACCGACTGAGCTATCTTTCCGGGCAACATCCAAGGGTCATGAGTTCAAATCACCTGTCATGTTCCTTTCCCCCCCCCCTTTTTTTCTTTTTTTTCTTTCTTGTTAATGTCTTTTCCTTTATTTTATGACTTTACGTGAACCCTGCTAAAAAAAATTATATACATCCTCAATTAGGTATGGCGACACATGTGCAAGTCATAAATACCAGGTTCTCTAGCCGAGTGCCATCCATGCGGTATAACCGAGCTCAGATTGGTCAACCTTGACTGATCAAATAGGGCAACACTGTAGGTTAAATGAGGCGTACAACTCCTGCGGGACCCGCCGTGGTTGCTCAGTGGCTATGGTGTTAGACTGCTGAGCACGATGGTCGCGGGATTGGATCCCGGCCATGGCGGCCGCATTTCGATGGGGGCGAAATGCGAAAACACCCGTGTACTTAGAATTAGGTGCACGTTAAAGAACCCCAGGTGGTCGAAATTTCCGGAGTCCCCCACTACGGCGTGCCTCATAATTAGAAAGTGGTTTTGTCACGTAAAACCCCATAATTTAATTTTTAATGTAACTCCTGCGGGGACGTTAGAGTATGCGTCTCCCGTGCAAGAGGACCGTGATTCAAATCGCGGTGCCGCGCAATTCTCCACCGGAAAATACAAAAAAAAACGTGTGTTGAGAAAATTGCACAAACAGGCCTGGAGTGCGGCCTGATCCCGGTGACCAGATCCGGTAACGCACTCTCTCACCAGAGCAGGATTGGCCACCCTGGTGCAGTACTTGGCCACAACCTCCTATATGAATACAACAATCAAACCCCGGCCCTCAGTACCCAGCAGCCGTGAAGCAACTGACCACGGCGGCGGTCAGATCTGTGACGCTGCAGAGGGTGCTAAGAATACCTGGCTCCGGACAGGCCGCCATTGGAATCTGAACCTGGCAACGTTTAACGTTAGAACGCTATCTAGTGAGGCGAGTCTAGCAGTGTTATTGGAGGAATTAGAGGGTAGTAAATGGAATATAATAGGGCTCAGTGAGGTTAGGAGGACAAAAGAAGCATATACAGTGCTAAAAAGCGGGCATGTACTGTGTTACCGGGGCTTGGCGGAGAGACGAGAACTACGAGTCGGATTCCTGATTAATAAGGAAATAGCTGGTAACATACAAGAATTCTATAGCATTAACGACAGGGTGGCAGGTCTTGTTGTGAAACTTAATAAGAGGTACAAATTGAAGGTGGTACAAGTCTATGCCCCTACATGCAGTCACGATGACCAGGAAGTCGAAAGCTTTTATGAAGACGTGGAATCGGCGATGGGTAAAGTCAAAACAAAATACACTATACTGATGGGCGACTTCAATGCCAGGGTAGGCAAGAAGCAGGCTGGAGACAAGTCAGTGGGGGAATATGGCATAGGCTCTAGGAATAGCAGAAGAGAGTTATTAGTAGAGTTTGCAGAACAGAATAATATGCGGATAATGAATACCTTTTTCCGCAAGCGGGTTAGTCGAAAGTGGACGTAAAGGAGCCCGAATGGTGAGACTAGAAATGAAATCGACTTCATACTCTGCGCGAACCCTGGCATCATACAAGATGTAGACGTGCTCGGCAAGGTACGTTGCAGTGACCATAGGATGGTAAGAACTCGAATTAGCCTAGACTTGATGAGGGAACGGAAGAAACTGGTACACAAGAAGCCAATCAATGAGTTAGCGGTAAGAGGGAAACTAGAGGAATTCCGGATCAAGCTACAGAACAGGTATTCGGCTTTAACTCAGGAAGAGGACCTTAGTGTTGAAGCAATGAACGACAATCTCATAGGCATCATTAAGGAGTGCGCAATAGACGTCGGTGGTAACGCCGTTAGACAGGAAAGCAGTAAGCTATCGCAGGAGACAAAAGATCTGATCAAGAAACGCCAATGTATGAAAGCCTCAAACCCTACAGCTAGAATAGAACTGGCAGAACTCTCTCAGTTAATCAACAAGCGTAAGACAGCCGACATCAGGAACTATAATATGGATAGAATTGAACAGGCTCTCAGGAACGGAGGAAGCCTAAAAACAGTGAAGAAGAAACTAGTAATAGGCAAGAATCAGATGTGTGCGTTGAGAGACAAAGCCGGCAATATCGTTACTAATATGGATGAGATACTTCAAGTGGCTGAGGAGTTCTACAGAGATTTATATAGTACCAGTGGCACCCACGATGATCCTGGAAGAGAGAATAGCCTAGAGGAATTCGAAATCCCGCAGGTAACGCCAGAAGAAGTAAAGAAAGCCTTAGGAGCTATGCAAAGGGGGAAGGCAGCTGGGGAGCATCAGGTAACAGCAGATTTGTTGAAGGATGGTGGTCAGATTGTTCTAGAGAAACTGGCCACCCTGTATACGCAATGCCTCATAACCTCGAGCGTACCGGAATCTTGGAAGAACGCTAACATAATCCTAATCCATAAGAAAGGGGACTCCAAAGACTTGAAAAATTATAGACCTATCAGCTTACTGTCCGTTGCCTACAAAGTATTTACTAAGGTAATCGCAAATAGAATCAGGAACACCTTAGACTTCTGTCAACCAAAGGACCAGGCAGGATTCCGTAAAGGCTACTCAACAATAGATCATATTCACACTATCAATCAGGTGATAGAGAAATGTGCGGAATACAATCAACCCTTATATATAGCTTTCATTGATTACGAGAAAGCATTTGATTCTGTCGAAACCTCAGCAGTCATGGAGGCATTACGGAATCAGGGTGTAGACGAGCCATATGTAAAAATACTGAAAAATATCTATAGCGGCTCCACAGCCACCGTAGTCCTCCATAAAGAAAGCAAGAAAATCCCAATAAAGAAAGGCGTTAGGCAGGGAGATACGATCTCTCCAATGCTATTCACAGCGTGTTTACAGGAGGTATTCAGAGACCTGGATTGGGAAGAAATGGGGATAAAAGTTATTGGAGAATACCTTAGTAACTTGCGATTCGCTGATGATATTGCCTTGCTTAGTAACTCAGGGGACCAACTGCAATGCATGCTCACTGACCTGGAGAGGCAAAGCAGAAGAGTGGGTCTAAAAATTAATCTGCAGAAAACTAAAGTAATGTTTAACAGTCTCGGAAGAGAACAGCAGTTTACAATAGGCAGCGAGGCACTGGAAGTCGTAAGGGAATACATCTACTTAGGGCAGGTAGTGACTGCGGATCCGGATCATGAGACAGAAATAATCAGAAGAATAAGAATGGGCTGGGGTGCGTTTGGCAGGCATTCTCAAATCATGAACAGCAGGTTGCCATTATCCCTCAAAAGGAAAGTGTATAACAGCTGTGTGTTACCAGTACTCACATATGTGGCAGAAACCTGGAGGCTTACGAAAAGGGTTCTGCTGAAATCGAGGACGACGCATCGAGCTATGGAAAGAAGAATGATCGGTGTAACGATAAGGGATAAGAAAAGAGCAGATTGGGTGAGGCAACAAACACGGGTAAATGACATCTTAGTTGAAATCAAGAAAAAGAAATGGGCATGGGCCGGACATGTAATGAGGAGGGAAGATAACCGATGGTCATTAAGGGTTACGGACTGGATTCCAAGGGAAGGGAAGCGTAGCAGGGGGCGGCAGAAAGTTAGGTTGGCGGGTGACATTAACACGTTTTCAGGGACAACATGGCCACAATTAGTACATGACCGGGGTAGTTGGAGAAGTATGGGAGAGGCCTTTGCCCTGCAGTGGGCGTAACTAGGCTGATGATGATGATGATGATGAAGCAGTGCATGCAGTTTTTCTTCCCTGAATGGTGTTTTTCAATGTTGTTCTCATTATCTTCACACATGAAATTTACCCGAACCCCGCTGAGCTTCTCCCTAATGGCTTAGTAAGTGCTGAGGTTGCTTTCGCATACTTAAGAGCTGACTGCAAGTATACACTATAACGCGGACCGAAAAGATAAAGGATTCGTGGCAACAACGCTTCCAGGCAAGTCATAAATAAGTGTCATAAGATATTGTAAACCTGGTATCCCAACCTAATATATTGCGCAGGTTTTTACAATTGCGAAAAAAAAGGATGCCGTGAGTCAAGAGGGCTGCAGTCGCAATATCCGCAAGTCCTCTCGCCACGAGGGAGAATGATTGCCCTTGCGACACTGCACTGTGTGGTAGCAAGTAATGCGCCGGAAAAGCAGTTGACGCAACAATCATGTCCACCACCCTTTCCCGCTTATTAAGCACTCGCCACGCCCTTCCATTTTTCAGGATGCCGGTGAGCGTTTGCGCAGTAACCATCGAGCGTGCACCAGCTCATGAAGTTCCGCCGATTTGAGGATTCCCACGATGACTACTTTCTCTGAGACTCAGCAGCCGCACTAATATGAATTCGAAAAAAAGGTCCAGAGCAGCACGCCAACCTCCTAGGTGTATCCGAGCAACGCACGAGGCCCGACCATCGCTGGTATAATGCAAAGATTCTACTCCCATTCTTTATTATTATTTTTTTGCGCTTCGCCGTGGACCGAGGGTCGCTTCGCCTTCATTATCAGGGGGATCCGCCGCTCGTGGGCGGTGGAAGATAAGCAAGGAATAGAATGGAGTGAAAGGAACCCTTACGTTGTACTGGCCTTTGGCTGGTTTAATCTTTCTTCTCATTTCTTTTCTTGCTGTATTATCGAATACTACAGGCGAAAAATAAAGTGAAGTTATATACCTGAAGCTGGTATGCACCAACTGGCCCGATATAATGTTTTATTCAATTGAAGCATGTGTTGTGCGTTGCAGATGTCGCGCGATGAACGCGGCTCCTACTATCTGCGCCACTGAGTGCCTCAAAAGGAAAGCCATCCCATCGGGAATAGCGGAGGGTACATATATGATGGCGCAGCAGATGCCCTGGGCCGCGATTTTGTGGGGACGCCTTTTCAGGTGCTATTTCTTTTCGAGCTTTTCGTTTGTTTGTCAGTGGTCAAAGTGATGGTCCACCAGCGTTATCAACTGGATCAGGCAGCTGTGAACGGCGGATAATAAAAGCGGCTTAGCATCGAGCGAAAGGTGTCGCTACAAAATTGTGGCCTTGGCTTCCGTCGAAGCCAAGGCTGTATGGCCACAAGAAGAGCCCGTGTCTTGGCAGTGACGGCGGTGGATTGTAGTGATGCAACATGAGCGACAGACTTGGCAGTTGTCGGCAACGCCATGGACGCCAACTCTCATTTCACGAGCTACTTCAAGCCGGAAAGTGGTGGTCGGAAGCAATCCAGCCCGAGTAAGACCCGAAATTCTTGCTCCTGAAGTTCTTTGCGCGGTATGGTGCTTGGTGGTGAACAAGATCACGTAAATTAAAAGCGTCGAAAATGTAAGGGTCGCTGTAGAGTCGTGGTGAAAACGAATTGTCTCGTTAAGGTGCTGACACGGGCTTGGAACGTCGTGTATACAGTGGCCTATTTCTGAGCAACCAACGCGTTGGACGCGACGGTGGCAATGCCCTTCAACATTTTACATTTGCGCTCGGCATCCAATGTGGTATTATTTGCATGGCGGCAGAAAGCCAGAATGTCCTGGTTTTAAGAGGTGTACATGATTCGCGTGCGAGTTGTAGCCGCAGGTTTAGCCTCTGCTTTTTCGACCTCGAAAGGGCTAAATAGGGAGGCGAAAATATGGGGAAATTGGGCTCTAAGAGCGGATCAGTCAGCGATGTTGCTTTCGTGGACGAGCCGAAATTCTGGAGATCCAAGGCACACGTTTGACTTATGTGAAGCGATTAATTAAAAGCTATGCGAAGGTCAGCAAAGGAAGGTAGGCAAATGAAGCTTTGATACGGGACCAGAAGCCGAATTCACAAGACTTTTCATGCATGAATGAATGAATCAATCAATCAGTCAAATGAACTTTTTTTTCTCTATGAGAAATATGGGGGTTGAGGGATAAAGCTGCAGGTTCGCACCTTGACAAGGCTCCGGTTCCCTACAGAGTAGCACAGCAAGCGATCTGCGGTTCAGTTCAAAATAATACATGTGCAGGAAGCAACAAAAGCATGCGGTGTCAATTGCTGCACTAGGATAAACAAAGAAAAGAGATATCGAGACTTGCAAAGAAAAAAAAGAATGTAAAGGATACAACACAGTGAAAAAGTGAGCAAGGCAGAGAAAGCAAAATTATACAGCGAAGGAAATAAATTATAATACGCGCAATAAAGATAATACAGGAGAAAATAAAAATATTAAAAGATTAGATACACACACTAGACTAGTAATCAACAATAACAGAGAAAATTACATTTCCTGGCATATATGATTGAATATACCGATAGCCCTTGAATGAATAAATAAATAAATACATAAAGTAATTAATTGGAATTGTAACACGGAAAAAGTAACCTTACATTCGAAAGGCCCTTTGTCATTGGCTGACCGCCTATACAATTAACGTAGACACTGCGATCATATATATACATATATATATATATATATATATATATATATATATATATATATATATATATATATATATATATATATATATGGAGGGTGTTCACACTTAAGCCTGATGGATTTCTTAAAATTAGGCACTGGGAAGCACGCGAAGACCACCTGTGCAAATAAGTTGTGGCCAGGGGGACACAAAGTGAGATGATAATTATCGCTGTTAGCAGCCAAACTAACCAAAGTTAAATCATTAACTTGTGGTTGATTGCAGTAAGTGGGTATGCTTGTATTGAAAAGTTAGAGGCAGTCGTTTTCTACACAGTTTCAATTGGAAGAATTCTTCTAGGGTGTCTACGTTCCGAGATATCCGACTGTAGTTCGCATGATTACGCATGCAATAGAGTGAGGAGCGGCGCAAAGCTCCTCCCTGATGTGACGTGGCTGTTGCGTGCGGCGTTTAGTCTGACAACGGGGCGGAGGCATAGGCAAAGATGACTGTTCTCCGTGCCCTCTCGGCTGGCGAAATCAAGGTATGACAGCGCTGTGTGCCGTGCAGTTCTTGCTCTTGATTTCGATAAAACTTGCAGTACTTGGAAAACAACAGTCACTTTAGTTGCGCAGCCCAGGCAAGGACCATGCCCGCTCGTCTAGTCACCATTACGCATGCGCACTGCCCTCCGGCTTCTCCGCTCGCGCCATTGTCTCGGCGTGGCAGCTGCCGCCATCATTGCAGGCTGCGCGGTCACGTGTGGCGGCAGCGGTTCCGGGTTCTTCGGTATTTTATTTCGCCAGCCGAGAAGGACCGGAAGTCGCAATGCAAGGTAGCTAATTAAAGAAACAGAGTCAACCAAAGTCGATGCCAAAGTAGACAACGACTTCGCACATGGTACACCGCACGTCGCCGCGCCCCTCGGCGCGACGTTCTGCTTACGTCACCCGGCAGCGGGTGACGCAAGCAGCCAGTGCGCTGCGAGAGCGAGGTCCATGGAGGCGCAACTCGCACGCTGCTGGTTGACGCCAGCAGAACGTGGCCTCGAGGGGCGCGGATTTGCGCTCGCTGCAGCCTCCCGTTGTGTGTTGCCCACGCTCTGAGAGCCGAAATTCGTCGTGCCACAGTTCCCCGGGTGGTCGAATTTTTCCAGATCCGAAAGTTGACATGGATTGTACCAGAAGCTCGCTTCATTTTCCCAGTTACAATGATCCCGCTGGAACTAAAAGTTTAAAGTTAATTAATGAATGGTTGTTAGCGACTAAATACCACGTGTCACCGGTCACCTCGTGATCGGCACCACTGATGGCATATCTCTGTAGGAACCATCCTTTTATTTCAAAATGGCTATAATTAAATACTAATGAAGGTCTTCGTAGAGCAACATCTGGTGCTGAAATTGGGAAGGCATTACACATGTTTTTCACCGAGAGGGCAGGTGCGCCAATCCCGGTAATGGTAAAGTCTGTTGTGCAATCTGGTTGATTTCCGTCTATATCGGCGCTAATTACACCCGTACCATTAAGTCAACCTACTCTGCGAGAAATTCTCGCTTCTTCTTGAGTTAAAGCCTACATTTTCATACGTTTTTTGACTTTCGCTACTACGTTGCAATGTAACGAAATTGGCGCTTTTCTTACGACGTTACATACATAAATATGTGTAGATCCCCGGTAGGCCAAGCACTTATGAAGCGAGCAAAATAAAAAACCTTGTCTTCAAAAAATTCACTAATTACCTTTTTTGTTACTCACTTTAGAGCGCATGTTGCAGTTGCAAAATTCAGAAATGCCTTGAGGTTCTAGTTGGAGATAGTCCCCAACTGCTAGATGGAAGCTTGTGGGAAACTCGTTTAGCACTAATGTATCTTTTAGCATACTTTAAGGACGGATTTCGCCATAGTGCTACTAATCTTGACATTTCTGTTAAGCATCCCGACTTCGATATAGGCTCGGCACAAATGTCGAAATTAAAACATCTGCCCTAAAGAATAATCTGGAAGGTAATTAGTGAGACTGTTTAATTACAAACCTGGACATTGCAATTTTTCGCGAAGGTACTTTGCACCTTTTCCAGAATTTCAATGGCAAAAGTCATATCTGTCACATGCTATTTAAAAACAATGTGTTCGGACTAAGACAAAGAAACGACCAAAAAGAGAGACGCATGTATTGCCGTCGCGTTACGTCTGACGGGGCCCACCTGTCGAAAACGTGGGCATTGCGTGGTACTGCAGCGTAGGTAATTTAAACTGACAGTGATGAAAAGGTTTGTGCTGCTAAAGATAAAAAGAAAAAAAAAACGTATATGCTAAAAGAAACTAAAAATTTCTTTTGTGTCTCCATTTCCCTCGACTTTCCTCCTTTAGCGTACAGTGACAAAAAACACCCCGTGTGCGACCATTGTTTCCTCTGCTTTTCACAAGAAATAGGTGCACCGTGGGCGACAGCTGTCACTTTGTTTTTTTAGCCCCGTGAAGAAAACGAATATGAACGTGCCTGTAGAGCAGCGGGGAACACAATAAAGGTCCGCAGGTCGCTATGCAACGCAACCGGGTATTTCTGGCACCCACAAGCAGCGCCGCAGCCGTAAAGCAAGCGACTCCATTCCCATCAACGCGGATACTCCGTAATGCACCCCAGGGCGACGCAGCAGGAGCTGGGCAGTTTGTGGACGGCTGACACACGCCCCAAACTCGCGCCCACGGAAACGACGTTACGAAGGTCGCCTGTTCACGTACATTTATTTTTTTTTATTGCACCTATCTCCTTGTGTTCCTCGGTGCAGTCACAGTCTTTAAGCAATAAGGTCAGTTCTCGCGGTGCGTTACTGAGGTGCAATTTCTGGAGATCTGTGGCTTAGTGATCTCATTTTTCTTTTTTTGTTTACGGAGCTGGAATTGCGCAGAATTCAATTCTGTTTACTTGTACCCGTTATTGCGTTCAAAACACTCACACGACCAACTTTTGTGTAACGCTATGTCCCCAGGATATTTCAGCACCCGGTGATGGCCGTGAAGTTGGACCGCTCACGTCAATCCGAGTTCCATAAAGCTCTGTTCTTACATTTATCCTCTTTACCTTAACGCCACTGGCGTGAAACTGGAATATATTACAAACAACGGTATTTACAATTGATCCGGACGACCTCATATGCTTGGCAGCACACAAACACCTCGATACAGAGTGTTAGCAGCTACGACAAGGCTTTAGTGTTGTTCTCGGCTTACGCGCAGAACGCAGGAGGCGATAAATCAATGCAAACGTTTTGCTGCGTACATGAGGCGAAAAATTAAGCGAATTGATCGCTGAGAAGAACTTTCAGCTAAAGATTGGCCCAGCATCTATCCCAGTAACAGAAGGGCTGTGAGTCCTGTGGCTTGCAATTGAATCGATTGCTCTGGATCAGGCGGCAAATGACTACAGAAGGTCCTGTAACAAGGGTTCTTCAATCGAAGAGGATGGCGTTGACCAAACGGCCTAGAGGTTGACCGAGTGGATCAGTAGAGAGGGTACTGGCAGAGACCATAGCGACCTCGAAGAAAAACATGCGCTACGTAAAGAGCTGTCAGCTAAACAACCTGCTCGAGCACGGAGGGCACGAGAAGGAGAATGCGGTTAGCTTTTATACGCTAACGGGAACACTGTCGACCCTGCAGGAAAAGGAACCGGCGGCCACAACAAGCGTGGTCTGGCGCGTTCTGTGCTAGTCTGGGCGTGTCAGTGCCTAGCCGCTACGCTGGCGCCTTCCTACGTCAAACGTCACCCACTCTTCCGCGCGCACACCACAGGCGCACACACGCAAACACAGGTGTCCACGCGCATAGGTGCGCGTGTTCATCTTCTCCGCTTTAAATATGGGGCTTGGGGCTTTTTGAAGCGTCCGAATTTGTCTTCATCATCCGAGGGATAGCTTTCTAGTACTTGGTGTCATTTTGGACTGCGTGTACGAATGTTCGTCCCTGAGGCGAGTCGTAAGAGTCCGCAAAACTTCGACTGCAACTGTGCATTTAGTAGTGAGAATTCCTACAAGGACTTAGGGACATCATACCGAGGTGGCTGGCCGACTGGTTCGCTCCTGCAATCAGGCGCTATGTACCAAGCGCAGTTGCAACCGTTGACAACGCAGCAATGAGCGATAACCAAAGTTGTACACAGCTACAGATGTCATGAAAGCGACGGTGGCGCTGCTTTTTATCAGTGGTGGATGCGCATGCAGCGGCAGAGCACGGCCATGCGGGCCCCATCTTGAAAGAGATCTGCGATGTGGACACAGGGCGCCGAGTGCTGATAGCTCCGTGCGCGCTGTGTTCTCGTCGCTTAGTTAACGCTGAAGCGGGAGGCACCACGAAGGTCAATTCCCTCGCCGCTACTGATCCCTTCCTCACGCCAGCATTTTTGACAGCGGGTTCCCGCGGTCATCGAGTGAGATGTGTTGATGTTTGCTTGTGTGTGCATTACACCATGCTTGTTAATTTAGTTAGTAAGCGAATGTTTACAAGCTTATACTACCTGTAAGTCTACTTTCCTTACTTCGTATAGCTGTCTAGTAATTTGCTGTCGCAGTAGGTGCTTCGCGTTTCGGGCGAAACTGCGACTTTTTTGTGTGTGGTAGCAGTTATTTGGTGGCCGGCAGGGATTCTGACACTACGCAAGCCGTTTTCTATTAAAACTGGCGTGGATACAGGCATGGCGAATCCTTCGTAATGAAAGCCATCCACTTCTGCAGCTCCCTAATCGGGTATTGAAAGCAATTGAAATATTTCTCCGGGAGCACCTCCATAGCCTCCTTTCTACAATGCTTGTTTCCGTTATGTGCTTTTCGTTTTGGAGAGGTACGAGCGCTCCTTTTTTTTCCAAGTGGTATTAATTTTTAGGGGAACGGTGGAAGACGTGCTTCTTGATTATCATCAAACTATGTTTTACTCTCTTCATTTTTACCCTCGCCGGGTGCAGGGCTCTAATGAAAGCAAAGAATAACGAGCGGACCCGCGTGCGGTAGCAAAGGACATCAATTCTTGGTAATGAAGCAAGGAGCCTTTAGGCAGTTTCCGAGGAGCAATATCGCGTGCCGGATAGAGATAAGCTTCCGAAATTAAGGAGTATAGTTTGCTGGTTGCCTTGCTGCATCCTTCCTCTCTTTTAAAAAGATAGGAGATAAGGATGTGTCATAGGAGATGTAATTGATATCAACTGCGTCGAATTTGATAAGGTCTAATATGAAGCTTACTGCGAGTGTGCGCTGCCTCCGCGCCACTGCTAGAGCTTTCTCTTTGTTCTCGTATAGTTTTTCTATCCTTCCCAGTCACTGGCTGGACGAGATCAGCAATGGACGTGATCCCGCGTGCGATAAAGAGCTCCTTACGTAATGATAGCCTTCGTTCTTCGTGTATTTTTCTTTTTCGTCCAGTTGATTATGTGCATGAAAGCTTTTTTTCCCTCTTTCTATTTAACTAATGGGACCTCCAGCTAACCACTGTGAATCGCGAAAATGAATCTGTATTGACAAAGTTCTCCGTTCCAAAATTGCGCTCGATATTGGTCAGCCGCATTTCGCTATCGCCTAGCTGGCTGCCACGATTGGTCGGTCTTTGCTTTTGCGAATCGTGTAACCGAGTAAGAACGCCTTCGTGATTCACAGCCTAGCCGCTTGACGAAATGCCGCGCGCAAGGAAGGGATAACGAAGCTGCAGCTGCGGGCACAGGTTATGGAACTGCGGTCCTGCACTTGGCCCGGCACGCGGCTTTCTCGTTCGCCAGTCGGCTGAATCTCGCCATTCTTAAGTGAAGAGGGACTGCGGCGGGAACGACGGTCGGCCATGGTTTTGAAAATAAGTAGCTTTGGTATGAGAGGGCATCGGTCGCTTCTATTTGCACGCATGGTTAAACAAGGAGAGAGCAAAAGCCGCTGATGAAAGATGGAGGCTTTTTAAAGAAGCACGGCCACTCGCACTGTTTACGCTGAACCTGTATCCGCAGTAAGCTTACTGCATCGCGCTCAACGGCGAGTACGTTCGGTCGATTACTCTTCGTGCGCCGGCGTTTGGCTCTGCTTATCATCGTTTCGCTTGAAGGTTTCTTTTTTGGCTAATTTTGGCTTCTTTGCATGCCACCCCGACGAGTTTAATGACCGACGCACGGCCGCGAGGCAGGCCGTTGAGCTGCGAATGATTGCGTCTCTGCTCTCGCCACCCTATTTCACTGAGCTCTTCTCACGGCTGTACGAGATATGCGTGATTTGTTCAGTTGTCTCTGGATTTTCGTTTGGTCAAGCAAGTACATTTCTTTTGCTTGTTTGTTCTGTGCTCTATAGAGTATGAAATATGGAGGAAATGCACTCCCTGTTTATTCGAGGGTAAGTCCATTAAAGTTTGCGGTGGAACCTAGCATGACATAGCACTTCCGTATGCAATATGTACAGGCGATTCATATGGCGCTACAGATAACAAAGCTAAGGAAAGCATAGAGAAAATCAAGTGTGGTAATAAATTAACCACCAGAACACCGCACTATGTGTGTGGTGCTCTACCAATTTAGCTATGCTGCGGCGGCTATCCCCCTGTCCGCTTTGATGGGTATCTGTGTATACGCACGAAATATCTGGCCCTGGGAGCTTCAGACAGCACCACTCATGACCATGGTGGCGTAGTTCAATAGGAACGCCATCTCGAACTTAATGCGAAAGATGTGGGTTCGGCTCCCAGAGGTGGCAAGCTGTCGTTCTTTTCTCTTTTTCTCGTCATTTCTATAATTCAAGTCATACCCACAATTAATATTTCCTGTGTTTTTCTTTGCTTCACATAAGTTTGTAACTAACAAAAATCGGGCCCCTCGGTTACCCTTCTTGTCGTCCATAGGTTATTTATGGATGACGATCCTTGGCATATTGGGAAAAAACTATACACTGTCTCGTAACTTTGCAGCTAGTGATACATCCATGAGGAAACAGGCTTATTGCGGCAAACTGGGACAAGAGTCGTTGGTATGCCTCTGTCAGAAGATGCTTTCAGTGCCCTCAAAACGAACGCAAGGTAAAATAATGCAGGCCATCTATTTCGACAACGAAGGACGAGTTTGGCATTCTTTCCGAAGTAAGATTTGATGGCTTCATTTCCCCATTTCTATAAAATTCAAAATAGTGAAAAACTCATCATGCCATCGCATGATACCAGAACTTTCAGCAATGTCAAATACGAGCTGGACCCGTATTCACAAAAGACGTATACTGACGCTAGAATTGATCGCAAAAGCAAAGGCGAACCAGTACTGGCGCTGGACATAACATTAGCGAAGACAACTGGCCAATGTCAAAGAGCACGTACGAACAAAATGCTTTGTGAGTTCGGCCCCTGTTTATAATAAAGCTTTGATTATACTGAACGCATCTTTTTAGTTAAGAATACAACTAATAGGATCTTTTGCTGCTATCACTCACGCAAAATGATAGCACTTCTCTACGGTTAGGTTAAAACCATACGCGAAGTGCAGGTTAATAAACCTTGAGCATGCTGCAAAGACAACCGTGATCTTGGGTGGAAGCTTAAATAAAAAAAAGTACCATTCAACATTCTCTTTTCGAGACAAAGAAATCGAAGAGCCGAAAGTCTCAACGCCGCTCGAAGCCCTTCTTTTTCTTTTAAACGACAGTGGTAGAAATGACCAAGAGCGTTTTGAAGCAGATTTTGTGGACGGAAAAATGATGATTTGGAGCAGATCTGGTAGTTATTAACAATGATGATACCGAATGGTTATCGGCCGGGCACTATTTTTTGCGCGTCAGAAACGGTTCCAGAGTACTGGCACACATCATCACGAATATTCTCGAGGAAGGTAATTCGCGTGCGTGACCACTCACGAGCAAGTTAGAACCATCAAGCGGCCTCACCGAGTCAACCAGCAGTCTCTAAAAAGAAGATGCCGCGCCTCTCCAGCAGTAAAGCAAGCCCCACAAAGGCACAGAAAGACTGATGGGAATACAGCAACGTGATATGCAGAATAGTCAGTTGAGCAATTTTATTTTCATCTTAAAGTTATTTCATTGGTAAAATGGCCGACCTTAAATTCCGCTGCGTTGAGCACACGTACATGATTGCCACACAGCAAAGCAGCTAATAACATTCAAGGGGGTAAGTTTTACTTTCCTGAGTGTACCATGACAGAGTCGCCGAAGTGCGCGTCGTTGGTTGAGGAACGCCTATCCCACCAAGGCAACGTCGTGGGTGCGAAGCACAAAAACGGGACACGCCAACAGCACGTTATGGGCCGAGAGCGCACTACTATAGGTCCGACGCAATTCCATGCTAAACTATGCACAACCAGCTACTTTGGCGCACGGAGTTTCCTAACGGTGGACCGCAAACATGCGTGAGCGTGCACTCGGTTGGATTAGCTCAGGCACCCTATAGCTCGTTTAGATTTATGAATGGCAGGGGATGCGACGGCAGTCTTCACATACGGTGATGGCGGCAGACACCTGGCGTTGACCACAACTCCTTTTCGTCGTGGCCTTCGAGAATACGCGGTGTGGCTCGTCCTTGGAGCAGCTTTTCTCATTTTTAGCATGGGTGTAGCAGCTTTAACGGAATGAAGAACATTGGAGCAAGTGTAGGAGCATTCCAACCACTGAAGTGAAGAAGCAAACGCCCGAGAGTAAAATTGATGAAAGGAAGCTGGACCCGTATTCACGAAAGGTTCTTACGTTAGAATTCGTCGTAAGAAAAAAAATCCAGCCAATTCTGAAGGTGCACCTTTCCTTAGCAAAGACAGCCGTCCAATGGCAAGACGCATTTACGAAAGAAAGGGCTTCGTGAAGTGGTGCCTCTGATGGCGGACACGGCCGCTTCACTTTATTCCCATTTCTTGCACGACGCGCATTTACTAAAGGCCGCGGGCAGAGCAGCGCCATTTCTTCGGCAATTTTTCTTTTCGTAATTGTTTTTGCAGTCTCCTTCCATGGAGCTGTCCCCTGTAAGGAAAGCTGGAGAAGCCAAGCTATCTCTGAGAGATACTTCTTTGGTGCTGTGCTAACGAGCCATGAATTGCTAAATCGTTCGTTGTCTTACTGACGCTGCGGAATCGAGACGCTTCTCCATTTGGACGTGACTTTTTCTTTCAACTCGAGAGGCAGCCGGGTATCGACTGCAGTGCGCGTCAAATTAATTTTAACCCGTGTCTAATTAGCGCCGTGTCACTGGTGCGTAAGGGAGCCCGGGAGCGTATAGATGAAAAAATATATCGCCTAATTACACTCGGCAAAAATGTCCGCTCCACTTGCCACTTGCGCACTAGAGCGCTTCGCTGTAAACCATCAGTGATGAGAACGATTTTCAAGCCGTTTAAATATTTCTTTGCGGCAGATTTTCCAGTCTTAAGGCATACGTTATGTCACCGAGCTATCTTCGGAGGAACAAAAGATGGTGTTCAGAACACAGCCTGGAATTCGATAGGTTGTTACATCATATACCGTTTTTTAGCGTATTTTCAAGATTCTGCTAGAAAAGTTGTAGTTTGCTACAGGGATAAAAACGAGTACATTTTCCTAGCCAGATATGTCTGTTCGAACAATGTGTAATCGCCCTTTACAACGTTAGAACTCATTTGTGACACGCTAGAGATAATAATAATGATAATCACTAAAGAAAGCCGGCAATGGCGAAGGGGAACATATCATCTGAATGTGAAGTAGCTTACTTCACGTGCAAGGAGAATGAGACAGATGAAAGAAAAAAAAATTATTTTATCTAAAGTGTCTAAGGAATTACACCAGAAGCTTGCGTAACTCAGGGACCCGTCGCTAAGGAATACATCTTTTTTTCTATTGGTTTATTTTGTGCTCGAACAATGTGTTGCTTTCCTTTTACCATTGTAATTTCTAACCTCGTCTGGGGTAGCGGAGCCCTCCAGCAAGACGTATACTGCTATGCCAGGCTTTTCAGCACAGGGTTCTGATGTGTGCTGATAAAACACTGTTGTGTGTACTGCGATGGAGGACGAAGGCGGTGATGACGACGTTCTTTGTGCACTTTCGAAATATCAGGGAACAATAATAACAGCAATGCTAAAGCACTGGAACACAATAGAAGAAGAGAAAAGAAAAATAATCATCATTGAGACGATCCGAGATTGTAATTTTAGTGAAAGGATGATATTTTGTTGACGAGGCATGGCCCCGGTCATGTACACTTGACGTTATGTTTGTGCTATCACAGCTAGAACCATTAAAAGTTCAGATATGCGAGTTGATTCCCGTAAACACACGGTTACTTTGAAGATCGAAAATAATTTTTAAAAATTTTGCGGTTTTACGTGCCAAAAATACGATATGTTAATGACATATTCCGTAGGCTGAGACCTCGAATTAATTTTGGCCGCCGTGGGTTATTTAACGTGCACCTAAATCTAAGTACATGAGGGTTAATCGTCGCACTTCGTCCCCATCGAAATGCGGCTACCGCGGCCGCGATCAGACCTCCGATGTCGAGCTCAGTGGCACCGCAAGTTTTGACATAAGTTCTCTTTTTCAACGGTAAACTGCTACCCACTAGATATTTAAGCCAGCTGTTACGTCATTTAAAGGAATTCGGAATTTATCATACGATCGCGACCAATGCATCAATGCGCGAAGAGAAAGCGAGTGTAAGCATTTTCTCTGATTAACTCACCTAGTTGTATTCATTATGTGTTCTAGATTGTCCACCCATATTTAAGACAGAATTATCGATTATTTCAGCTGTTCGAATATTTTCAATAAGTTCTTCGACAGCTGTTACAGTTAACGATTCCCCTGTGAGTGCGTAAATCACACACCACATCCTCAGACTGTACCGTTTTAAATGCATTTGAATAATGAATCCCTTCGAACTCACGCCTAGGGCATTTGTTGCGGGTTAGTGCTCACCGTGGTGTGTTTGAAACGAAATGGGCTTCACACTTGCGTGCACATTCCTTGATGGACAAGTATGTCTGTTCTGCCGACATTAGCTTATGTTACCGGGGTTAGGTTTAGAGCAATATCTTGTTTTGTCAAGGGTTTGCTAACCTGACCCTTCCAATATAGTCTAACCATTTGCTTTACCCATAGGACAATCAATGGTATTCCAAACGTAAATGGGAAATCTTTCACACAAGACTGCGTTGCCGTATTCAACCATGAAATTTTTTATCTCCACTGGTCTGTTCTCACCCCTTCTCCTCTCTTTCATATCTTTAAGGAAACTGAAACTATCAATCATTTCTCGTTAACCTGCCGTCGATATGTACGCAAGAGAAAAATGCATTTCGAAATTCCTGTCAACAAATATGCATTCCTGCGAATTGTCAGAACACTTTCTCCTTCGGGAGCGTTTGCATTAGGCTTTAGCCTCTGGAACGTCTACATAGGCGTTTGCAAATATGTTTGTGACACAAAGAGCATACTATGCTCTTTTCCGAAATTAGTAATTCACCGATCATATTTTATGGAGGCTCTGTCACAAATACTACCTCGGATAAATGTCAATCGTGCATCACACAACAATAACCGCTAACAAAACGACACAGCTCCGCCAAAAGGTTCAACCAATTCCAACAACTGATATGACCTCAACTACGGCTCGCTGTGTGAATAACACGTACGCCGTGTTAAATCCTGCAGGAGGACAACTAGCTTTCTTAAGTCTGATACACCCTGAGATCCAAGCTACCCGCAGCTTTTCAACGAACTTTTCGGATGCTTTATTGTTTTGAGCCGCCGGCTATACAAGATGCCACGAAAACTTTCAGCAACTAGCCTAGCAACAGCGCAGACCACATCAATCCTGACAGCGTGAGTGCCGTTAAGCAGTTCAAGCAAGCAACGAAAGCGCTGCGCATTTGTACTTCACGAGTCTTCACGTACTTGTGCTTCATGTACTTCACGAGTCTTCGCTTGTGAGCATTAGTGTCCCTTAGGTGCAGGCACATGATCGTGAGCGCAACAATGACCTTGCGGACTGCAGCGCTCACTCTTTCTTTCCATCTGTATGTCATCTTCTTTCCTCTCACACTGACTCTCGCTCTCTTTTCATTGCCCAAAAATGTATCCTCCGGCGGGACAAGCATGCCCTCGTTCCACTGCGAGTCTGCTCCCTTCTCCGTACTGTTTCTCTGACGGAGAAAGTTTCTCTCTGGAAGCTTTAGGCTGGAGCAGCGCATACATCAATCAGCCACCGCTTATAGATGAAATCAGCCACATAAAGACAATGTGCAGTGTCCGGAGTGTTTCGCTCTCGCGTATGCAGTGGATTCCTGCCATTTATACTGGACGTGCCGTGGGACGAAGGCCGCCCGCGAAAGTGCACTTAGGGTTGTGACGTTGAGAAGCGACCAACCTAAAGACTATGAACTATGGTTTATGGACCACACCTTTCATAAGTCGTTTTTGCAGCTCCTTCATAAAACGGGACTACATGCTTACTTTTAGTTTCATTCTGACTTTACGCCACGTGGACACCCAAGCGAAAAAGAAAAGATAATTGCCGATCGTATTTCATCATCATCAGCCTATTTTATTCCCACTGCAGGACGAAGGTTACTCTATGCGATCTCCAATTACCCTTGTACTGCGACAACCGATTCCAACTAGCGTCCACGAATTTCGTAATTTCATCGCTCCACCTAGCCTTCTGCAGTCCTCGACTGCGTTTCCCTTCTTTTGGTAGCCATTCTATAACCCTAGTGGTCCAACGGTTATCTAATCTGTGCATTACATGACCTGCCCAGCTCCATTTTTTTCTCTTAATGTCAATAGAATATCGGCTATAGCCATTTGCTCTGATCCAAATCACTCTCTTTCTGTCTCTTAACGTTATGCCTAGCATTCTTCGTTACGTCGCTCTTTTCGCGGTCCTTAACTTAGTCTCAAGCTTCATTGTCAATCTCCAAGTCTCCGCCCCATGTGTCAGCAGCGGTAAAATGAACTGATTGTACACCTTCCTTTTCAATGATAATGGTAAGCTTCCAGTCAGTAGCTGACAAATATCTGCCGTATGCAATCCAACCCATTTTTATTCTTCTATGAATTTCCTTCTCATGATCAGGGTTTCCTGTGAATTGTTTACCTAGGTAAACGTACTCCTTCACAGACACTAGATCGAGGCTGACTGGCGATCCTGATCTCTTGTTGCCTTGGCAATCTATTCATCATTATCTTTGTCTTCTGCATATTAATCTTCAACCCCATTCTTACACTCTCTCTGTTAAGGGCCTCAATAATTTGTTCTAACTCGTCTGCAGTGTTGCGGAATAGAACAATGTCATCCGCAATCCGAAGGCTGCCGAGATATTCGCCGTCGACTCTTACTCCTAAGCCTTCCCAGTTTAATAGCTTGAATACTTCCTCCACGCATGCAGTGAATATCATTGGAGAGATTGTGTATCACTGTCTGACCCCTTTCTTTATAGGTATCTTCCTACTTTTTTTAGTGTAAAATTAAGGTAGCTGTGGAATACCTGCAGATATTTTCCAAGGTATTTACTTAAGCGGTCTGTACTCCTTGATTACGTAAGGCCTTTATGACAGCTGGTACCTCTACTGAGTCAAATGCCTTTTCGTAATCAATGAAATCGCTTAAATACCTCCAAATTTGCTGTCCTTTTCAAACTCATGATTTCTAATAAAACTTGTCAGTCTCTAAAATTAGAATACTTCTATACAAGTCTGGGAATATTGAACATTGATCCTTCGGCAATCTGTTGACCAACGCAACCCCATTATACCAACGTAACTCAATAAGAACATTTTGAAACATTTATTTTTCCAATGAGTGGCCGAGTTTGAACAAATTTCAAACAGCAATGTCGTGAAGGTACTTCCTTCTAATAGCATGCGCATTTACGACGCATAGTTCTAACGTAGCTGCTGCTTTAAAAAAGTGTATTTTTAGTCACGACCAAACACAGTGCTGTGACGCAGCGCGAAGTGCCGACTAAATCACGTAAATGCGTATGTTTTTAGAAGGAAGTACCGTCTCGATGTTGTAAACAAAACTTTCTTGAAATTAGGTCAATTCTGACAAATATAATTTTTCAAAATGCTGCCGCTTGAGTTACGCTGGTGTAACGCGGTGAAGCCCAACAAATTGCCGAAGGGGCAACATCCAAACTTCCTGGGTATGAACATTGTATAATTTTCGCCGAACACTGGGGGCTTACTTTCTCCTTTAAGATTTTTTTCCCCTCCTCCTTTCAACCACCGGCTTACAAAATCATCCGCAGTCGCTAAGCGCGATCGTGGAAGGAACAAGGAAATAAGCAAGCGTGCGCAGCCAGACAATGGCGCTCAAGTGAAGGGGACCAGGCTTGGAGACGTCGATGGGCAACTCGGTCAAGTGTCCAGGTCCGAGTGTTAATCAGCTTGGAGGAGGCTTCGAGTCGAAGCGCGGCAATTGCCGTTGTCATGAGTGTCGTCGTTCTCCTCGCAGCGCTCGGAGTACCCCTACAACCGGCAACTAGAAGGTCGAGTGACGAGACCCGAAAGTTGATTAGCTTGGTGCGGGCCATGCGTAGACGAAGGCGTCGCCTGGCCAGCCCCGCTGTTGTCCTTTATCCTCCAAGAATTCTGAAAGAGAAGACGTTCCTGCGCCAGACATGTCCTTGCCATGGCGGTGTGGCGGATGCTTTCCGGTGCCAATGCTTCGTTGACCTAGAAGTGGGACCTGTCAGTTGGTAGTGCTCTTCACTGAAACTGTTATGCATTGGAACTGAGAGCTTGCGTGCCCTTTAGAGCAGTACTGACAAGGTATTTTGGAGTATTCATTTGTTTGCGTTAAATGAAGGCTCCAGACCTCGAAACACCAGAAAAATATTCTGGCAAGGCTCAGAACGACGTAAATAATTTGATATAATTGCTTTTCTATAACCAGTTCTCATTTAATTACCGAGGAGGTGACTGTGTCATTACAACATTATGCAGAAGGCGGTCACGAAGGAGCAGCACATCGCGATGTTTTGGTAGCCACACCATCTCGCTAGTTCGTCTAGGCGAAGTGGCGGGGAAGTTGTCTTCTCTCGAACGCCACTTGGCCTATTTTACAGCGACAATGCTTAGGGCTAGTTCCCCCAGGATCGTGTCTGTGTGTAGACAAAAACTTCGCATACGTGGGCCGATACAAAACATTGTACAATATCGGGTCGACCCGCGGTGGAGGTGAAGCGCGCGTTAAGCACTCCCCACACGTGGACCGATCCTGAAGATAGTGCAATGTCGTGCCTACGCAGGCTGGAGGCGAAGGAGGCATTAAGCACTCCCCATACGTGGGCCGATCCTGAAGATAGTGCAATGCCGGGCCGACCCAGGGCGGAGGTAAAGCGCGCGTTAAGCACTCCCCATACCTGGGCCGATCCGTAAGATAGTGCAATGCCGGGCCGATGCGCGGCGGAGGTGAAGCAGGCGTTAAGCACTCCTTATACGAGGGCCGCTCCTGAAGTTAGTGCAATGCCGGGCTGACCCACGGTGGAGGTGAAGTAAAACTCTTGCTTGCGCTAGTTCGTTAATGCTTGAATGAGTAATGGCAAGGCGCAAAAGACAAGGACCAAAGAAGGTCACACACGACAGGACCGGCGCCACCAAGGCCTTTTCACGAAAAATACCAGTCGGCATAACAGCAAAGCCGCCCTCCTTATCGGCCTGTAGCACTACAAGGTCCTTATCCTTCAGAACCTGCGAAATCCTCTGGAGGTGAGGCTTTCTCGGTGGAATGGATGCACCAGTCGCCATCAGGCAGGAAACACCGTCACTTACAATTATTTCTTCTTCTTGTTGGTTCTTTCCGCGGCTAGCCACTCTTCTCACCATGCCAAGCAATTCTTGGCGCTGGGATCCTTGTGTCAGGCTGAACTTCGGTCCCTTTTCCAAAAAGCGCTCTACTTGTCTAGGCAGAGCTGCGTCTCCTAGCATGGTGACCTGGCTGGTGCGGGCATCGTGAGGCTTTTTTGAACGGGATATCAGGCTCGCTGCCGCACGATGCCAAAGAAACTCAGTGGATGTTGCTGCCAGCCGCTTTATCTGCTGTAACCGCCTGTTTTCGCTTTCCGGTTCTTTCCTGAGAACAACAAGCACACGCCGCCAATCTTTAAAGAATCTAACTTGCCTCCAATACTCGGACTTGAGTATTTTGCATACGCGCCTGACATGCCCAGAAGATTGTTACAAGACGCCGAAGATAGAGTGTCCTTCCAAAGGCACCAGTTTTATTTCTCAAGCAATACGACACCATTCGAGACTGGCAAGCTGAGACGGCGATCAGGTTGACGCACAAAATTGCAGGATCGGTGCGAAAGCTTTGTTGAAAGAAAGGGCCCAATGTAGGAGAAATATGCTCAAGTAACACTCTTGCTTGGGCGAGTTGATTCATGCTTGAATGACTAATGGCAAGGCGCAAAAGACAAGGACTGAAGAAGGACACAAACGACAGGATCTCCGCCACCAAGGCCTTTTCATGAAAAGACCGAAGTTCAGCCTGACACAAGGATCCCAGCGCCGAGAATTGCTTGCCATGGTGAGAAGAGTGGCTATCCGCGCAGAGAACCAAGAAGAAAAAGAAAGAATTGTAAGTGACAGTGTTTCCAGCCTGATGGTGATTGGTGCATCCATTCCACCGGTAAAGCCTCAACTCCAGAGGAGTTCGCAGGTTCTGAAGGATAACGACCTTGTAGTGCTACAGGGCGATAAGGAGGGTGGCTTTGCTGTTATGCCGACTGGTGTTCTTGGTGAATAGGCCTTGGTGGCACCAGTCCTGTCGTCTGTGTCGTGTCCTTCTTCAGTCCTTGTCTTTTGCGGCTTGCCTTTACTCATTCAAGAGGAGGTGAAGCCCGCGTTAAGCAGTCCCCATACGTGGGCCGATCCTGAACATAGTGCAATTCCGGGCCGACCCACGGCGGAGGTGAAGCGCGCGTTAAGCACTCCCCATACGTGGGCCGATCCTGAAGATAGTGCAATTCCGGGCCGACCCACGGCGGAGGTGAAGCCCGCGTTAAGCACTCCCCATACGTGGGCCAATCCTGAAGATAGTGCAATTCCGGGCCGACCCACGGCGGAGGTGAAGCCCGCGTTAAGCACTCCCCATACGTGGGCCAATCCTGAAGATAGTGCAATTCCGGGCCGACCCATGGCGGAGGTGAAGCGCGCGTTAAGCACTCCCCATACGTGGGCCAATCCTGAAGATAGTGCAATTCCGGGCCGACCCACGGCGGAGGTGAAGCCCGCGTTAAGCACTCCCCATACGTGGGCCAATCCTGAAGATAGTGCAATTCCGGGCCGACCCACGGCGGAGGTAAAGCGCGCGTTAAGCACTCCCTATACGTGGGCCGATCCTGAAGATTGTGCCATGCCGGGTGGACCCGCGGTGGCGGTGAAGCGCGCGTTAAGCATTCCCCATACGTGGGCCGATTCTGAAGATTAGCGCAATACCGGGCCGACCTGCGTCGGAGGTGAAGCAAGCTTTAGGGTCTCCCCATATGTGGGCCGATAGCGAAGGTTGTTCAATGCCGGGCCGACCTGCGGCAATGGTACAGTTCGCCATTAAAGGGGCCCACATACTCAGCTTCACTGGTCATCCTTCTTCGCAGAGTTTAAGGGCACTGAATTTTTTTATATAGAAACCCCTCGCAAAGACCCCAACGTTGATATCACCGAAGAGCTCGGTCGCTATTATGCATGCAGAACCAAAAGGCCCGAAAGCATAGCCACTTGAACGGAAGAAGAGCGGGGACGCTGCGCGAGTGTAGTCTGTTCCATACATTGCAGTCAACGCTGTGGAGGCTACAGGTACTTTTCGAAGTGGTTTCGTTTGCACTTGGATATAGTTCGATGTTTGCTGACCGTAACTGTGCGCAACTTTTCTTTATATAGGCTCGGTATTGAATGAAACAAGTTTTAATCCTTAGAAACACACTGTGGTTTACGGCTGCTAATACGTTGTATTAGATAATTCTTTTGTTGCTCTTTTCGTGTCTTTTATTTGCAACCCGTCGCGAGGAGCCTCACGTACATGCTCGCTGAGCAAACGCTGTAGGCGCGCAGCGAAGCAAGGAAAGAACGCCCAGCGAAGCATAAACGGAATGCATGGAGTGATAACCTTTCTCGACTTAACTTCTTGCGCAGCTTCCACAGCGTTGACCGCTATGTATAGAACAGAGCATAAGTGAAACTGAGCCTGTAGTACGTGGCATGTGTCGCATCCAAACCATGAACTGTTACTACCCTCAAACGATAGCGGCGTATCCGCCTGGGTAAAAGTAAGCAAAGCCTAATACTATGTTGTAGTCTAGAGTCCCAGGATGTTCCACATCCGCCGCCAAGCTTTGTGAGGGGTGGCATTGGCCAACATTCCCAGGTTTAGTTCTAGAAGTAACACATAAATACCCCAGAAAGTGGATAGGAAGACGGCGCCATGGTCGCTCAATTGGTAGAGCATCGCACGCCTAATGCGAAGACGTGGGATCGTTCCCCGCCTGCGGCAAGTTGTTTCTTTAACCATTTTCACCTCCAATAATTTATAATTTCTTTATTTTAATTAGTAAGTACAAGTAATTTCGCCTGTCGTGTCCTTGGTGTATTTGTTTCTTGGCTGCTGATATATATATATATATATATATATATATATATATATATATATATATATATATATATATATATATATATATATATATATATATATACATATATATCATCATCATCATCATCATCATCATCATCAGCCTGGTTGCGCCCACTGCAGGGCAAAGGCCTCTCCCATGCTTCTCCAACAACCCCGGTCATGTACTAATTGTGGCCATGCCGTGCCTGCAGACTTCTTAATCTCATCCGCCCACCTAATTTTCTGCCGCCCCCTGCTACGCTTCCCTTCCCTTGGAATCCAGTCCGTAACCCTTAATGACCATCGGTTATCTTCCCTCCTCATTACATGTCCTGCCCATGCCCATTTCTTTTTCTTGATTTCAACTAAGATGTCATTAAATCGCGTTTGTTCCCTCACCCAATCTACTCTTTTCTTATCCCTTAACGTTACACCTATCATTCTTCTTTCCATAGCTCGTTGTGTCGTCCTCAATTTGAGTAGAACCCTTTTCGTAAGCCTCCAGGTTTCTGCCCCGTAGGTGAGTACTGGTAAGACACAGCTATTATATACTTTTCTCTTGAGGGATAATGGCAACCTGCTATTCATGATTTGGGAATGCCTGCCAAACGCACCCCAGCCCATTCTTATTCTTCTGATTATTTCCGTCTCATGATCCGGATCCGCCGTCACTACCTGCCCTAAGTAGATGTATTCCCTTACGACTTCCAGTGCCTCGCTGCCTATTGTAAATTGCTGTGCTCTCCCGAGACTGTTAAGCATTACTTTAGTTTTCTGCAGATTAATTTTTAGACCCACTCTTCTGCTTTGCCTCTCGAGGTCAGTGAGCATGCATTGCAGTTGGTCCCCTGAGTTACTAAGCAAGGCAATATCATCAGCGAATCGCAAGTTACTAAGGTATTCTCCATTAACTTTTATCCCCAATTCTTCCCAATCCAGGTCTCTGAATACCTCCTGTAAACACGCTGTGAATAGCATTGGAGATATCGTATCTCCCTGCCTGACGCCTTTCTTTATTGGGATTTTGTTGCTTGCTTTATGGAGGACTACGGTGGCTGTGGAGCCGCTATAGATATCTTCCAGTATTTTTACATATGGCTCATCTACACCCTGATTCCGTAATGCCTCCATGACTGCTGAGGTTTCGACTGAATCAAACGCTTTCTCGTAATCAATGAAAGCTATATATAAGGGTTGGTTATATTCTGCACATTTCTCTATCACTTGATTGATAGTGTGAATATGGTCTATTGTTGAGTAGCCTTTACGGAATCCTGCCTGGTCCTTTGGTTGACAGAAGTCTAAGGTGTTCCTGATTCTATTTGCAATTACCTTAGTAAATACTTTGTAGGCAACGGACAGTAAGCTGATCGGTCTATAATTTTTCAACTCTTTGGCGTCCCCTTTCTTATGGATTAGGATTATGCTAGCGCTCTTCCAAGATTCCGGTACGCTTGGGGTCATGAGG
Organism: Dermacentor albipictus; assembly: GCF_038994185.2. Taxonomy (NCBI): domain Eukaryota; kingdom Metazoa; phylum Arthropoda; class Arachnida; order Ixodida; family Ixodidae; genus Dermacentor; species Dermacentor albipictus. The sequence continues at coordinate 16,308,181 of NC_091821.1, forward strand.
CATTGCGTATACAGGGTGGCCAGTTTCTCTAGAACAATCTGTCCACCATCCTTCAACAAATCTGCTGTTACCTGATCCTCCCCAGCTGCCTTCCCCCTTTGCATATCTCCTAAGGCTTTCTTTACTTCTTCCAGCGTTACCTTCGGGATTTCGAATTCCTCTAGACTATTTTCTCTTCCATTATCGTCATGGGTGCCACTGGTACTGTATAAATCTCTATAGAACTCCTCAGCCACTTGAACTATCTCATCCATATTAGTAATGATATTGCCGGCTTTGTCTCTTAACGCATACATCTGATTCTTGCCAATTCCTAGTTTCTTCTTCACTCTTTTTAGGCTTCCTCCGTTCCTGAGAGCATGTTCAATTCTATCCATATTATACTTCCTTATGTCAGCTGTCTTACGCTTGTTGATTAACTTCGAAAGTTCTGCCAGTTCTATTCTAGCTGTAGGGTTAGATGCTTTCATACATTGGCGTTTCTTGATCAGATCTTTCGTCTCCTGCGATAGTTTGCTGGTACCTTGCCTAACGGAGTTACCACCGACTTCTATTGCACACTCCTTAATGATGCCCACAAGATTGTCGTTCATTGCTTCAACACTAAGGTCCTCTTTCTGAGTTAAGGCTGAATACCTGTTCTGTAGCTTGATCTGAAATTCCTCTATTTTCCCTCTTACCGCTAACTCATTAATCGGCTTCTTATGTACCATTTTCTTCCGTTCCCTCCTCAGGTCTAGGCTAATTCGAGTTCTTACCATCCTGTGGTCACTGGAGCGCACCTTGCCGAGCACGTCCACATCTTGTATGATACCAGGGTAGCGCAGAGTATGAAGTCTATTTCATTTCTAGTCTCGCCGTTCGGGCTCCTCCACGTCCACTTTCGGCTATCCCGCTTGCGGAAGAAGGTATTCATTATCCTCATATTATTCTGTTCCGCAAACTCTACTAATAACTCTCCCCTGCTATTCATAGTGCCTATGCCATATTTGCCCACTGCCTTGTCTCCAGCCTGCTTCTTGCCTACCTTGGCATTAAAGTCGCCCATTAGTATAGTGTATTTAGTTTTCACTCTACCCATCGCCGATTCCACGTCTTCATAGAAGCTTTCGACTTCCTGGTCATCATGATTGGATGTAGGGGCGTAGACCTGTACAATCTTCATTTTGTACCTCTTATTAAGTTTCACAACAAGACCTGCCACCCTCTCGTTAATGCTATAGAATTCCTGTATGTTACCTGCTATATTCTTATTAACCAGGAATCCGACTCCCAGTTCTCTTCTCTCCGCTAAGCCCCGGTAGCACAGGACGTGCCCGCTATTTAGCACTGTATATGCTTCTTTTGGCCTCCTAACTTCACCGAGCCCTATTATATCCCATTTACTGCCCTCTAATTCCTCCAATAGCACTGCTAGACTCGCCTCACTAGATAGCGTTCTAGCGTTAAACGTTGCCAGGTTCATATTCCAATGGCGGCCTGTCCGGAGCCAGTGATTCTTAGCACCCTCTGCTGCGTCGCAGGTCTGACCGCCGCCGTGGTCAGTTGCTTTGCAGCTGCTGGGGACTGAGGGCCGGGGTTTGATTGTTGTGATATATATATATATATATATATATATATATATATATAGAGAGAGAGAGAGAGAGAGAGAGAGAGAGAGAGTCCGATTGTTTGTCATGGAAAAGCATATGGCGTACCATGCTGGGGCAGAAAATTATTTGAATATATGCGCGACATTTATACAAAATCAAGCTGATGCAGTGACAAAAGGCAATGAGTCCTTGACAGAAGTCCCTTAGCCCGCACTGTTGCAGTAGTACGGCGCATATAAAATATGCATTTGTTACAGTTCTATTTCCACAAATAATGCTACTTGCTATATAATAATAATAATAATAATAATAATAATAATAATAATAATAATAATAATAATTGTTGCCATCTTACAATAATCGTACATCAGAAGGCAGGCCCGTCAAAGCCAACGAAGTGGCTTGCGTGACTTGGCCCGGCATGTCGGCAAACAAAGTCAAAATGGCAACATGTACAGAAATGACAAGCTCGTGAAGTTCATCACACAAAATGAAACAGAAAATCAGCTGAAATCAGTGACAAAAGAAATACAAGAAACAAGAAAAGAGAAATGCAGTATTATACATATCTTACAGTGCCTTCAACATTTTTTTCAAGTTTCGTTTCGAAGTTGCAGTAAATATATGATCAGGAAGATCATTGAATATTCTTGGGACATAAGCATACCTACTAGCCTTACCAAATCTTGTGTTGCAGTGCGGTACTACAAAACGCAATGTTTTCCGCAGTGCACGGGGAGCAACATATTCTTGTTTGAAATCAGGGTTCCAAAAATGTCTCACCACAACCGTTTGAGTGAACAAAGTTTGAAATGACGGAAGACCCAGATGTATAAATAAGTTCACATTGTCGGCCGAGGAAGAGTTATAAACAATGGACTTCAACATATTTTTTAGAATACTGTCAATTCGACAAAGCCATCGAGATGAGCAAAACCCGAACAATGTAATGCCATAACGTAACACACTGTATGCTAAGGCGTGCATGATAGTGATTTTTACAGGCATCGGAACAATGGATTTAATATTAAAAAGCAGCGAGGAAACACTTCTGAGCCTGCCGCAAAGATACGTCATGTGATCATTCCATGAGAGGTCACTGTCAAAGAAAACACCAAGGTATTTAATGGAGTTAACATATTCTACAGGGGCACACTGACACGATTGGCAAGTACGACAGTGTAGAAACAAGGGTAAATTTGTAACCGTTGCTTTAAGTGGATTTCTAAAACATAACAGTTTTGTTTTTTCTTTGTTTATTGACAAACAGTTGTTAGCAAACCAGGTCATTGCGTCGTACACACTCTCTTGAAGTAATGCAATTGCTTTTGAGTAACAGATATGTTTAGTTAAAAGGACAGTGTCATCTGCGTACTGAAATATCATACACTTCGAAACAGCTGAAGAAAAGTCATTTATAAATATGTTAAAGAGAAGAGGAGACAATATAGAGCCCTGAGGCACTCCAGCTTTCAAGGGTAGTTTGTTATTTATGAATAACTCGTTGTCTAAAGATATCACCTGCGAGCGGCCGGACAAATAGTTTTTTAGGAACTGGTAAAATGGACCCCTGAAGCCGAGCAGGTATAGTTTTTCAAGCAGGAGTTCGTGGTTCACAGTATCAAAGGCTTTAGAAGTATCGAGAAACAACGCGCATGCAAACATGTTTTGTTCTAAAGCTGTGTTCAATTCATCGGAAAATTCCTCGAGCAGAGCAATGGTGCCCCGTCCCGCGACAAAGCCGAACTGACGACTCGATATAACTGAAAACTTATCTAGAAATGACGTCATAGTTTCTAAGAGAAATTTTTCTATTATTTGTGACATGATAGGCAAGATTGAAATAGGTCGGTAACTGTCCACAATACCTTTCTTTCCTCCTTTAAATAATGGAGATACAATAGCCGTTTTTAATTCCGCCGGCATTGTAGCCGTCTCTAGGAATCCATTAAGTATGACAAGAAGAATACGCGATAGTGCGTTGAAGTTTCGTTGGAGCAAAGATGCCGATATACCGTCTATACCAGCTGGCTTATGTCGCCTAAACCCAGCAACTATTCTTGCGAGTGTGTCGAATGTTATCGTTGGTAAGAACGCGGAAGCCGATAAGATTTTTTGTTTTCCAGAGCGGCCAGCTGGCACCATTGAAGTTGCTCCCGAAGCGCGCGCGAAATGTTGATTAAAGATTGCGGCTGTCTGTGCAAGATCACATGGGAAAGTGTCATCTAGCTTTGAATTATTAGTGTCTTTCCCGCGTAGGTGGTTTATCAGTGACCACGTCTTTGCCGGATTTCGAACGGATAATTGAAACTGACGTTGAAAGTAGCGGCGTTTTGCGCATCGTATAAGGGCGACGACTTTATTCCTTGCGCTTCTGTAGCTAGCGCGAAGCTCAGCATTGTTAGGAGTTCGTTTAAGGTGTTTCCACAGCAAGTCTCGGTAGGCGATTGCATTCATTATATCCACGGTAAGCCAGTTATGATTTCTTCTCTGTTTAGTTAGAACAATTCGAGTGCAGGCTTCTTGAAAGCTGCGTATTTTCGAACTGAATTGTTCATAAATAAACACTGGCACTCCGGAAACAATCAGTGAAGACCAGTCGAACCTGCCAATCATTTCATCCAATTTGCGTTGATCAACAACGATAACGCGCGTCCGCCTATCTGAGCTATTTACTTTCCAACGTTGAGGTGTGTTAAAAAGACGCCTCAAGTTGAAACGACAGACAGTGAAATAGTGGTCTGCTAAGCGTTGCGTAATCACGCATGAATGCAGATCATGATTAGGCGCCCGTGCGGCGATGTGGTCTAAACAAGAATGCGTTATTCGGCCATTCACAATTTCTTCACGTGTGAAGGTGGTGACCATGCTTTCGAGGCCAAAAGCAGAAAGGGCAGATAAATAGTCTGACACTTGAGCTTTACCTGGGCATAATACGTCAATATTTAAATCACCGGTGAGGCAAAACACCTCCTCATAACTGAAACGCTTCAAAACAGTCTCTAATTCTATTATAAAGCTACTAACGCTGTTTGCAGGAGGCCGATAGATCGCTAACAAAGTAAGAGTGGTCTGAAGAAAGCTTACATTTAAACACAGGCATTCAGCATGAGCCAGATCTACATCAATGCATGATACTGTGTACTTTTCATTCACAAAAACTGCAATTCCACCCCCTCGACGGTGTAAACGAGTGATAAATTTTTCACTATAACCTTTTATGGCAAAAAATTGTGTGCTTGATTCGGGAATATTTATTTCGGTTAGCACAAATACATCTACAAAATTTCTGGCATCTTCTGCAATACGTTTAAACTCATCCCAGTATTTACGTAGACTGCGAATATTTATATTGACCAAAGTAAAGTCTGATTCGGAATTCGGACCGAAGCTGTCCTTAAAAGCTCGAAAGCTCGGAAAATCAAGCAAAACAGACGGATACATATTCATTGGATTTTTTCAACATCCATTTCATTGGTAATGCGAATGAGTGGAGAGACTTCGTCCTTCTTAGCGAAGATTTTGCCTGCTCTCACCCATACGAACTTGTACTTGTGTAGCTTGCCTGCGGCCCGGGCAAGCCAGAACAGATGCCGATTTGCCTTGGTTAGATTGTCATTAAAGTAGAGCTTCGGAAGTACTTTGGATTCACAGAGCTGTCGAAGCTTTCCACGAGCCCTCATCCAGTTTTCTTTCATGTTTACCGTTGAGAAACGAACCAAGACTGTAGGGACAGTGTCTGTTTTGCCAGAAAGTCGGTGGACAGCAACGACGTCAGTATCAACAGAAAATTCGGGTAAATCAATTTTATCAGCCAGATCATGCAGTATTTTTTTCAAGTCTTCCTTATCAGCAACTGGCATGCCACGAATTTCCAAATTTGCCTTTCTGCTGTGCTGTTCAGATTCATTTTGATCGTGCTGCAATCGTTGCAAAATCTCAGCCTGAACACGGACAGTCTCATTTAACTTCTGAATTTCTCTGTCTCTGGTCCTGGCTGCTTCTTCAGACAACTTGAGCTGTTCACGTGTAGTCTCGTACTGCTTTGACAAGAAAGTTGATTATTATTATTATTATTATTATTATTATTATTATTATTATTATTATTATTAATAATCAGCCTGTTTTATGTCCACTGCAGGACGAAGGCCTCTCCCTGCGATTTCCAATCACCCCTGTCCTGCGCCAGCCGATTCTAAATATAGCGCCCGAAAATTTCCTAATTTCATCGCTCCACCTAGCCTTCTGCCATCCTCGACTGCGTTTTCCTTCTATAATACCGCAGCACAAATTTATCGCTATAGTTAAGGCAATAGTATTGTTGAGGTTATAGGTTTTAAAGTGCACTTAACTTAAAGGCTTACAATATTCACAAGAAAAAAACGAACAAAAATGCCAGCAGATCTTTGCAACTTTGCAGAATAACAAACCAATTTCCAGCGAAGCTGCTTTTTTGGAGCAGTTGAAGCAAGAGTTTCAGTGTCCTGCATTTCGGGTTTAATATGGTGCCCGCATATACTGGTTCCGCCTGAAACCTTGCACACATGTAACGCTTCCGAGTGCTTATTGTTAGGAATTTAGGAGCCAGTAATTCGTCAACACTCATTTCACTTCGACAGAACATGATCCATAGCCTACAACCCCCCCCCCCCCCCCTGCAGTTAGATTTGATTGTGGCTTCTTTCCCAGTTCTCCCAAAGGAGGGAGATAAATTCTGATCTGTTCGCGACATACATTGATCAAGCTCCGGATCACTGGCATGCGTAATTTACTGGATATGTCGTAATTTATCCCCTTACCTTGAATTTAGCCCACATTTTACCTACGACGCGCCCTTCATTTTAACGAAATAGTAAACAAAGAACGAAGGATCAGTAATTATTTACAACGTTACATGTAAAACAAGGACCTCAAAATTTCTCAACGCATTACACTAAAAGTTATTGCTTTTTTCACGGAACATGAAACTTCTGCCTCGGGCAATTGTTTTAGGAGTTTGGAGAAACATTTTGGAAAATGGCGGTATGACACCCTGGAATACTTGAATAAGTAACTTTCTAGAAAGACTGTAAGGAGCCCACACAGATTAAATATTTATCGCTTGTCACTCAAGACACGATTCCTGCTTGAACAAAATATAAACACCGTGCCTAACATAGTTTACCAGGGAAACCGGTAAAAGCAACTAAGTGCCTTGTTAACCTAAAGAAGTTTGGAAAAAGCAGGAATTAAATATTTTCAAAGCACATAAGTAACCTACGCAGTTCTTACTTTCGGTATATATAAACCAAAAAGTGGTCCCCATTTCCTAAAGATATGAAATCTCGACTTTTAATGCTTCTGCCAGGGAAAATGAGCTAGTGCTAATCTTATGTTACCCGCCGTGGTTGCTCAGTGGCTATGGTGTTGGGCTGTTGAGCCCGAGGTCGCGGGATCGAATCCCGGCCACGGCGGCTGCATTTCGATGGGGGCGAAATGCGAAAACACCTGTGTGCTTGGATTTAGGTGCACATTAAAGAACCCCAGGTGGTCGAAATTTCCGGAGTCCTCCACTACGGCGTGCCTCATAATCAGAAAGTGGTTTTGGCACGTAAAACCCCATAATTAAATTAATTAATTAATCTTATGTTGAAAAAAGTATAGATATGAAACCGACCGATGTCAGGATTCACACATGTCGATACAAAAATTTAAGGCAGTGTTGCAATGGTATTTTAATGGCTGTGCCCATTCGAGGAAGTGATTTGTTTTTTTTTGGCTTGACGTATGGAGCAACAACAAAAATACCACAGAAAAAAAAGAAGAAAGACCACACGGGTCTATCGACATTACTAAAGGTCATTTTCACCAACATATATAGAGTAATCAGTAATATATAGAGTAATCAGAAGGCTGCTTACCTTTTTTTTTTTTGCCTTGATTTTGTAATCCCCCTTACAAAATGTCCCCATAGCGCCTGTAAGGTATTTTAAATAAATAAATAAATAAATAAATTGTGATTACAAGATTAATTTCTACAGCCTCTGGGCATTATATAGGTTCAATAGTGCCGGTGTTCGATAAACTAACAATTTCATGCCATAATGCACGCCATCGTTGAGCGAGGCTAATTCAAATACTTGATTCGGACCCCTTACCTCGGTCTTAGGTTAAATATAAGAAGCAAATTTTGTGTTTTCAAGTAAGATTAAGCGGTCCCAAAATGCAGGACGTGAAACGGGAGCTGCCCAGAGCCAGCCATCTCCGCAATGCCAGCGTGTATGGCGCACCCTGTTCGTCTTCTGCTACAGCTCTTCGCAGCGAGGCACGCCAGAAAATCCTCGCTACCTAAACAAGGTACGTAATAAAGATAGCTATTGCTTACATGGCTAATGTATTCCGAAATAAAATTGGGCCTGAGCTGCTGTTTTGTTGGATTTTCCAGCGTGCAGACGAACGCGCCCGCTTTCAGAAGTGTTTGGTGGAGAGGGGAGAGTGGGGGAATGGCATACTTTGCCCCCCCCCACTTCTAACAGCGGGGGTGAAAGTCCCCGCTGTCCCCACTCCCCCCTCCGGCGCCCCTGGTAAATACGGCTAGGCCACAATGGCAGCAAGGTAATAACTGGAAAATGGAGATGTGCCCACCCGAAACTGGTTTGAAAACACAAAAATGTACGATTTAAACTTCATGCTCGTGTTGCAAGCTTGACAATGCAGTGAGCATGGTTATGTTGCAGAGTACGTATGAAATTCTAGCCGCACGCGCATTCTCCATGGTTAGTGAAATCCTAAATTTTCCGTTCAAGGGGGCCAAACAAACTCTGGGCAATGGGAGACGCAGTATTTATTTATTTATTTATTTATTTATTTATTTATTTATCTATATAAACATACTGCCAATCCCAAGAAGGGATTACTGCAGGGAGGGCAAGAAACGTACAATACAAAAAATATAAATCGAAGAGTGAGTATACACGTGGACTAATTTCTTTTGGAGCAGTGAAAGTATTACAATGTTGTTGTTCACGGAAAGCATGCAATATCAGTCGGCAAGAGTACGTCATCAATATGCACAAACACAAGTGGTAGCACAAATTACATTAGGTTACCTATATTTTGTGCATCATACAATTTTTCACGGAGAAGAGAATGATTTGACGAAACCATAAACAACAATCAACACGTTTTTTAATGGTATTTGCAACATAATGGGCAAGTCACGTCTGCGAAGCATGTAGGTGAATCTCATAAGATTATAAAAAGGCTTCTAGCGATGCACTGAGGATAATATGTGAGTCTAAGTTGTTCCATTCTCTGGTCGCGAGTGGAAAGAAATAAAATCTAACACAGTCGGTGCTAAAACGGTAATTTCGTAGTGGTGGTGGTTGGGTTCCGTCATTAATCTTGACTAATTGGGGTTAGATAAAGTGAACTCAAAGCAATATACACAGGCATTTTTGAATTCCTCTTCAATAGCGATGCCGACACCGTTGTTGGGAATCGAAACCCCAACCTCTTGCCAAGCAGCAGACCGCTACAGCCGCTGTGGAGTCACCACGGCAGGTGATTGAAAATTCTCCTTATTGAGCTTGCTCAGCTCATTTGTGACAATAGAAAGCTGCCACAGATGAGTGGATGGCCGTTTGCCTTAGAAGCCGCTTAGTGACAGTTATTTGGTGTCTTGATACGGCTACGACAGCGCTTCCAGTCAAAAAGGGCGCTCAGCGCTTGCAAACGGCGACAGCGCGCAATCAGTACAAATACCATTCAGAATACATATGAGGCGGCTATTACGATTTGTGTCGGGGATATTCTTACACGTTTGTAAAAAAAAAAGAAAACAGTAAAACACTGCTGAGCGCATGATACGGGAGGCGCGCAACAAATTTGTTTGCTCCAGTTGATGCCACCAATTGTGCGTGCACGTTCAATTTTTTTGGTGATGCGCAAGTCTGCATTAAAAACAGCGAGTTCTCAGTACAAACACGTTGGTGATATTTAGCTCCATTGCGTTTGATGGACACTAAAAACAGATTGCAATATATAGGCTAATCAAAAGGGTACCCGCTGGCAGTGCCCTTACATTTCTCTTTTCTGCTTGATGAAACGATTTCCTCACGGAGAAAACATAATGCGATGGTTGCACTCCAGTTTGTCTTTCTCACTCGCCAACAGGCGCCGTAATCGTGACATCAGTTCCATGCTGCATCTTATTCCGGGGCTCCTGCTAATTAGGAAACTGGGCTCAGAGAGGAGAAGGCTGCAGGAAATCCAATATGATGAAAGCGACGAACTTGCAAGTAAATCTTTAACGGCTTTACGAATACACTCAGGGCAATAGCTTCTATTGGTGTTTGTACTTCTGGAGGAACTAAACAAGTATTTCTAGTTCGACGTTCATGCTAGTGTATCACATTAACACTATTTCTTGGCCTGCCCAACCGCCGTGACTGCACATGGGCCACGGAGTTCAACTGCTTAGCATTAGGTCGTGGCTTTACATTATCGTCCTAACCGATGGACCGATGGAACAGAGTGGACAAAGACACGAGCCGAGATTTCGATCAGTGCTTAGGACCGCAGATGGCAAAAAAAAAATAATAATCCGGAGCTTTCCATTAAGGCTTCCTTTACAACCCGTGTCATACTATGAGACATATTAGAAACTCAGTGGCCATTTTTTTTAACCTTTTCCTTTTTTTTGCGCCACTCTCCTTCTGTCTTGCTCTCTCCCATTCCCTTCCCCACGCAGAGTGGCATGTCGGCGATGTCTGTACGCCGGCTGAAATCTCTGCCTTTCATTAAAGGGTTCCCTCTCTCTCGCTCTTTCTCTCTTTCTCTTTAGACATGTTGAATCCTATGAATCATCACCATAGCAATATTCGCTATAAAATCCCCGTTTGTTATCTCAGCACATTATTGCAACCAGAAATAAACTTTGTCTTTAACTTCAATGAACTCTGACGCGCACGCAGGCACTAGTATTTCCTTCGCTGAAGATTGTCAGTAATACCAAGCGTCGTGCGCTGAAATTAGAATGCTTCTATAGTAACTGCTCAATAGGGGATTAAAGCTCTTGCGCAAACTACAAATAAACATATTTAGTGCACCAAATACAGAATAACGCACATTTGCTGTTCGCCATTTGAAGGTGGTAAAATTTAGAGAGAGAGAGAGAGAGAGAAAGAGAGAGAAAGGAGGGAGGGGGAGAGAGGGGGAGGGAGAGAGAGGGGGCAGGGGATGGAGGGGGGTGCAAATGAAAAAATTGAAGTTTGTGTGAACGCCATATACGGATGCTTGAGAGGGAGTAAAAGTATTCGTCGGTGAATTTAGGAAAATGATTAGCGCATCGTATATCGAACGGGAACGAAGGATTTTGTGAACCATCAGGCGTTCTACGCTGACAGCTGCTTCCGGGACGATTGGAAGCAAGCAAAGCAAGCAACGTGGGACAGTGTTTGCGACACATGACGTGAGGCACCACCGTTTTCGCTTGATGTGCTACTGTACATAAACGTAGACGCGCGGCACCCAAATGCCTATTGCGCTGAGGTAATGTAAATCGCGACATTTACAGTCAAGTAAACAATGGTTTCCTTGATCTATGGGAGATGGAGCGCAGATGCGCGGGAACAAAATGGTTTACTTGCACACGCCTAGTGAATGCGAAGGAGATAGCCTTTATATTTTGGTGTCAGTGTATCTGCTTTAATAATAATAATAATAATAATAATAATAATAATAATAATAATAATAATAATAATAATAATAATAATAATAATAATAATAATAATAATAATAATAATAATAATCGGCATCATCATCATCATCATCAGTGTATATTTATGTCCATTGCAGGGCGAAGGTCCCTCCAGCTATCTCCAATCAATATTGTCTTGCGCTAGCTGATTCCAACTTGCGCTTGCAAATTTCCTAATTTCATCGCCCCACCTAGTTTTCAGCTGAACTCGACTGCGCTTCCCTTTCAGGGAAGCGCAGTCTGCACCTATTCTGTAACTCTGATGGTGCATTAGTTTATCGGCCCTACGCATTACATGGGCTGCCCAGCTATTTTTTTCCCTTAATGTCAACTAGAAGATTGGCTATCCCCATTTGCTCCCTTATTCACACCGCTCTACCGTTGAGCATACTTGAGGCCTAAATTCGAAGCTGCCGTGGCTTCCCGTGTTTCAATTTTGAGTCCTTATATGCCGCACCAAAATCTGGTCATGGAAGAATGACCAATTTTTATAATATATAAACATGCAAACTTAGTATAGCTTGATTGCTTATTTTGCCTCATTGTTCCCTAAGCTTACGTCAGTTCCTCCATCTTTTTTATTTTGCTTGTACCATTGCAGGCAACACCCGAAACAACTAAAACAATATACACGCTAGAATTTACGAGGATAGAGAGAGCTATGCGTAATTTTCCATGCCTGACGTCGTCACGAGATTCCCATATTTAAATTTCGAATCAAGGCAGTTCGACAAGTTCAGTGCCGTTGGTCCTCGCATCTGTGCTGTCACACAAGGACAGTTATCAGAGATAAGCTTCTAAAAATCAACGCCGAAGTCCCAACTCCGGAACTAGTACGCGAGAGGGAAGAAACGAGCCGTTTGCGCTGCGCCCGCGCTTCCTTCACATGCAGGTCCGTTCGCCCCGGATCCGTATAAAACAAGCAGAAAACTTGGCACTCCGGGAATGACATTCTCGAGGAAACGTGGCAGAAACAATGGTACCTGACACCGCGTTCTCACCATTTTACGGGCATTGCTCCGACGGACGACGTAATGGAACCCGTGGTTTTTGTGCCGCGTGCGTTACATGTGCTGCACTCGGCGACGGGTCACGTAGGCCATTCCAGCGGACAAGCGACTCGCGCACTGCAACGCCGAGTTCAGTGACTGGTTGCGTCTCTTGTGCTTGTTTTGGTGTGACGGGGTTTTCGCCACGCGCCATTAGGGTGCCATTTGTTTGAACAGGCCCTCTCCACCTTCTACTTTCTCAAGGTGGGCCTACTGCCTCAACACGAAATCCACGTTGTATACACGTGGGTGGCAGTTTGGGCTAGTTGGTATTTTGTAGTCTAATAAGTTCGAAGCGCGAACGAAGACGAGACGACAAGAAACACAGGCAATCGTTCGAACACCGAGTGTCTCACGCACTTAAAAAGATTGCACAGCGTGCAGGTGTTCGTGCGGTGTTTACCGCTCCGGACAAGTTGACTGTACTAACAAAAAGGAGCAGTCCCGTCAAAAAACATAAAGATGGGTGGAGGATCCACCACCGAAAGCGCTGCGTGATTTGTGAAAGCGAGGTGGTTGAGAGAGTTACCTCGGCTGCTTGAATTATTCAGGTTTTACTCAGTATATCTCTATCTAGCATTTTTCCTTCTGTGATGTCGATCCTAATGGCGATCTTATTTTTCGTATTTAAAACCTCTTTCACTATACTGTACCATAATCTACTATTGCAATGGCTCTGTTCTTATCATTCTCTTCCCTGCTTTTCTTACACCAATACTCTAATCATCCCTTACTTATCTCGACAACTGACCAGTTAATCCTTCCATTTTCTTTGAATCCCAACGTTTCTGAAGGTGGGCACTCCCTATGGGTCTCGCTTGGTGTATATCTTGGCAATCCATTACGCTGCGCTGAGTCGTTTCCGGTCTTTCTTTCTTTTTTTTTTGCAGTACATGCGCCAAATGAATGGCAGTGCCGTCAACGAGCGCTTTCCATCGGATCAATCATTGATTGGCCATTGATCTTTTTTTCCATTCTTCATCCAAGTCATCGAGACAACGCTTATGAACTGCATAGAAGAAATGAATGGGGAGTGGGAGAACAAACAACGAGAAAGTGTTTGCTTTACTTTTTCGCCATTCTTCGTCTTCATTTGGTGCGGTAGGCAGCTTAATTGACGTTTCGGTAACAATAAAGCACTGTAATCAATTTTCATCGGTGGCGGGCACCACCAAATGCGCAATCGACATTAAGGCAGAAACACATGTATCGCTGTGGAGCCCGCATCAGTGACGTGTACCCGGTGCACTTCGCGACGAAATACTTGTACAGACAGACGTTATATATATATATATATATATATATATATATATATATATATATATATATATATATATATATATATATATATATATATATATATACATATATATATATATATATATATATATATATATATATATATATATATATATATATATATATATATATATATATATATATATATATATATATATATATATATATATATATATATATACTCTAGGAAAGTGACATTGCGAAAACATTTTTACGCGCATTGCATTATCCAGCTTTTATATTCTGCGACAACCGCATGAACGATATTTTTGAAGAAAAATTGAGAACGAGAGAAATGTAATTTCGGGCTTATTAGAGAGTTTTAGTATAGCGTAAAACCCTTGCGTTAGCGTCAGCGTGCGACGCAACGCTAACGCAAGGAAAGACTGCACTGCGCGGCACAAGGTAGTGTTTTAGCATAGCGGAACGGAGAAAAGCCTTAACGTTAACGCAAACAAATACAGCGCCATCTAGATGTAAAGACACAAAGTACTGGAAAGCCAAATCCACACGAAATGTCGAGCTTATCCAATGCCGAATCCGCAAGTGTGTCCCTAAGTCAAGCTTATCGAAAGCCACAGTCGCTGCGTTAATTACGCATGTAGGTGTTTGGTTTGAGCGTTGTTTTGTCGAGAGTCGCGAAACATACCGATTAATCTTGGCATGCTGCGATCGAGTGTTCTGTGGGACCCATATTACGTGTCCTTTTTAAGTTGGGATGACATAGACACCCTCATGCTTCGGGAATGAGAGCGACCGCGCAGGTTCTACGTGTCCTCAAGATCCACTCAACGTAGAAGCTATACCGGAGGGGACGTTTCGCCGGCAATTTCTCTTCCAGAAAGCGGATTTCCCACTTCTTTCCAATTTTTTGCAACGGACGCCCACCTTGACGTCCATCCGAATGGGTTCAAGGCGAAAACCTCCTTCACGAGGTTCATATCGTCGTCGTACGGTAAAACGCACACGCATTGTGACCACAGCACCGACCACACTACTGTGTTTTGCCGCGGAAAACATGACATGCATCGGTTCCACATGCGGCTTTACACCAAGCGAACGAGCGAAATACACTTCGGCGCCATCTCGAGGCGGATACAGCAAACACATTTAGCAAACCCATAGACGTGTTCTACTAAATCTATGAGCAAACCCTCTCGTTAAGCCTACTGCGCCACTAATCGAGAACGTATATCGTAAACAACGCCCATTCGTCACCTGTGCACCGCTGCCGAAGCGTCATCACACAAATCTAAGGCGACCACGAGCATTAGTGGGGAAGGATAGAGCCTAGCAGTGCAGGCAGACGGCTCGATAGATCCGAAGCGGGCTGCTCTCACTTCGACTGGCGCCGCCATCTTGCCGTACGTAAGGCTCCCCTTGCGTGCGTTAGCGTTCAACGCTAAATCCTGAAAATAGCGTACGTACGTAAGAGCTCCAGCAGCGTTTACGTATAGCGCATGCGCAGTGTGGTGCACGCAACGCTAACGCTAACGCTAACTCTTTGCGTTTGCTGCTTTACGCTATACTAAAGCTCTCTATTGTCTCGCTCTGCAGCAAGTGCTGCAGGATATAAGTGTGTTAGTGTCCGCGTGTGTTTTTTGGAAGTATATCATGTCGCACAGCCCCTATATGTATGTATATATATATATATATATATATATATATATATATATTTATATATATATATATATATATATATATATATATATATATATATATATATATATATATATATATATATATATATATATATATATATATATATATATATATATATATATAGACACGTACACTTATATTTATCGGGCGACCGCGTTTCGCCGCTTAACTGTAATCGCACAGCGAGGGACGCGCCTGCATGTATCCGACGTGTCTGGAAAGTTAACGATGCTTCTACCCGGCTGTCTGTTGTCGCCGAACCTTGTGTTATCTGATTTCATCGGGTAACGCGAATGGTGTAGAACTTTGTGGAAGGCACGCGGGTCCGAACGATTAGTCTGGAACATTCGACGACTGCTCTATAAAAGCCGACGCGCTTGACCCGCTGATCAGATTTTCGACGATCGCCGACTGTGTTCGCCGCTATCGTTGCGCTTTAAGTGTAGCCTGTACAGGTTCGCCCAATAAAAGCTAGTTATGTCTTTCACAGTACTGCTACTGTGTTCTTTAACGTCACTACAACGTGACGTTAAAGTTACTACTACCTCAAAATATACTCACGTTACCACTACCTCACAATATATATATATATATATATATATATATATATATATATATATATATATATATATATATATATATATATATATATATATATATAGTAGCACTGCACGAAATCTCGACGCTGACATTATCACCGTTGTTCAGCGTGAGGTGCGCATGCTACAGCTTTCTTAAAGCAGCAGTTAAAGCATCACTGCCACATCTACTTCATGTTGTCGAAATGCTACTGCACGCATGTGGCACACGCACGCACGCACACAGACACACACACACACACACACACACACACACACACACACACACACACACACACACACACACACACACACACACACACACACACACACAAAAGGATCACATCAGCCAGTATGCAGTTTATACATAATTTAAGTTTTCTCGAAATGGCCAGGCCTGGCGTCACCGACGTTACCGTGACGTCAAGACACCTAGCAATATTTTCTTACGTCGTAGAGCAATGAGGATGAGTATGATAGCGTTGATTCTGGCGGAGCTCACGTATGAAAGGCACAGCGAACATAGGTAGGCTGGAACGAAGCAAGCCAGTGTATAATTACCTAATCACGCATCCACCTCTTAGGTACCGAAACCGAATCTGGTTCACAGGCGAATGTTTTGCCGTAGACAACTTTTGGAAGGGGGAAACATTGGTGCTTTTCGCCATTTTCTAACCTTTAGAGAGCTTGTTGCTTGATTCAACGCGAAGCAGAATGACAGATCGAAAATGTTACGCCAGTCTTTTTTTAGCTCTCTTAGTATTTGTATGTCCTTTGATAATATTTGCACTTGTGTCAACTTTGGAGGACATAAATAGAAGGACAGTCCGTGCAGCCGCTTACAAGGACAAGCAATGCCTTAGGCAAGCATATATTTCGGCGAAAACGAGCGCCACTGCAGCGGGAAACCGCGCAAAGCTTTGGTGCCATCGCTTTATTAAAATATATTAGAAAATAAATGGATGCTTCCACTTTGATGCGAACACGCTCATTTTGGCAAAATAGGCAATATGTGGTTGTCGATAACATTTCTTTCGATGCTCATTTTTCACCGGGAAATCTATGACGCGCAGTCTGCTATCGGAGGAGAGGTCATATACCTTGGTTTGTGAAATGCAAGGTGGCAATATTATATACGAATCGCTCACAGTTGCTCTTTCGACACCAGTGATAAGACGAAATCTACGGCATCGCTTTTGAATCGCCCTCTTCACTGTGGAAGTTTCTTTAGAATCTACATATATGGCGTGTGTGTGTACATTTTTACAGCGAAGCTAGCCGATTCGTCCGTCCGTCGCCTGTACGCCGGAAACTCCTCCGGAGCAACCTCATGCTCATGGGTAAAAAAAAAAAAGTGGTAAGCCGCACGTCATACGTACTCCTGAGGAACACAGCTTTCGATCAGCAACGGCGCGGCCAGGACCGTGAAACGAGCTCGTCTACGCCAAGCCGTCAATTAATGAACCATGGGAGTTAACACAGTAAAAAACACCGGGGCCACACTTTTCAGCTTCCCTGGTTAAACATCTGTACAAAGCTCTTGAGCGGTGATTTTTTTATTATTCTGAGTACAATGCTGTCCACCCAATACTTGAATGGAATCAGTCAGCCTGACATCGCTCTCTGTTTATTAAATACAGCTTATCTCTCTCTCGTTATATATATATATATATATATATATTCTATTTCGTTTCGTTCTTGCGCGAAATGTCAAGCCGACGACAGGATCTTGGGACCTTATTAGCTGTTAAGCCTGCGATCCTATAGCTGTTCAGAATGCGATTTTGCTATGTGAACTACCATTGCTTCTATTTACCAACACATTACTTGTAATTAGGGGTAGGGGTCACGAGGTTACTAGCTCCTCTGATGGCTCAGTGGTAGTCGTGTTCCTGTTTGGTCAACATATCTTTGCATCGAATTCTAGTGGAGGTGGCCGCGTACCAGGTGGCCGCGTACCAGTGGCATGCAAAAACAATGGCATTCCTTATCACTCACAGTTTAGCTTTGCAATGCGAAATTCCCTTAATAATAATTAATTACGTAATGCCGGCAGTACCCGCTATAGAACATATCACCTGCAATTCTGCGGTTTCCTTTTTTTTTCAGTTCCAAGGGCTTCTATTGCGAGAGCAATTATATGGACACTCCCGGCGCATTTAGATCGTCAGCGTCGCCGCAGTGTTCCGTGTAAAGTCTAAGGGCGACAACGTGGCCGCCGCGTGACATAGGCTGTACGTGGGAATGAAAGCGTCTGAGGGGGAGCCGACGAATGATGGCGGCTCAACATCGCATGCGCACGGGAGGAGTGCGCGCTAGGCACCGGGGGAGGGGGGTGGAGTTCTCCTCCACTGCGGCTACGCATGGCGCGGGCCCTATATTGAAAGCGATCTGCGATGGCGACAGAGTGCGCCAAGTACTGATAGCTTCTTGTGCGCTGTGTTCTCACGGCTTCATCATCATCAGCCTGGTTACGCCCACTGCAGGGCAAAGGCCTCTCCCATACTTCTCCAACATCCCCGGTCATGTACTAATTGTGGCCATGCCGCCCCTGCAAACTTCTTAATCTCATCCGCCCACCTAACTTTCTGCCGCCCCCTGCTACGCTTCCCTTCCCTTGGGATCCAGTCCGTAACCCTTAATGACCATCGGTTACCTTCCCTGCTCATTACATGCCCTGCCCATGCCCATTTCTTTTTCTTGATTTCAACTAAGATGTCTTTAACTCGCGTTTGTTCCCTCACCCAATCTGCTCTTTTCTTATCCCTTAACGTTACACCTATGATTCTTCTTTCCATAGCTCGTTGCGTCGTCCTCGAACCCTCTTCGTAAGCCTCCAGGTTTCTGCCCCGTAGGTGAGCACTGGTAAGACACAGCTATTATATACTTTTCTCTTGAGGGATAATGGTAACCTGCTGCTCATGATCTGAGAATGCCTGCCAAACGCACCCCAGCCCATTCTTATTCTCCTGATTATTTCCGTCTCATGATCCGGATCCGCCGTCACTACCTGCCCCAAGTAGGTGTATTCCCTTACGATTTCCAGTGCCTCGTTGCCTATTGTTAATTGCTGTTCTCTTCCCAGACTGTTAAGCAATACTTTAGTTTTCTGCAGATTAATTTTTAGACCCACTCTTCTGCTTTGCCTCTCCAGGTCAGTGAGCATGCATTGGAATTGGTCCCCTGAATTACTAAGCAAGGCAATATCATCAGCGAATCGCAAGTTACTAAGGTATTCTCCATTAACTTTTATCCCTAATTCTTCCCAATCCAGGTCTCTGAATACCTCCTGTAAACACGCTGTGAATAGCATTTGAAAGATCGTATCTCCCTGCCTGACGCCTTTCTTTATTGGGATTTTGTTGCTTGCTTTATGGAGGACTACGGTGTCTGTGGAGCCGCTATAGATATCTTTCAGTATTTTTACATATGGCTCGTCTACACCCTGATTCCGTAATGCCTCCATGACTCCTGAGGTTTCGACAGAATCAAACGCTTTCTCGTAATCAATGAAAGCTGTATATAAGGGTTGGTTATATTCCCCACATTTCTCTATCACCTGATTGATAGTGTGAATATGATCTATTGTTGAGTAGCCTTTACGGAATCCTGCCTGGTCCTTTGCTTGACAGAAGTCTAAGGTGTTCCTGATTCTATTTGCGATTACCTTAGTAAATAGTTTGTAGGCAACGGACAGTAAGCTGATCGGTCTATAAATTTTCAAGTCTTTGGCGTCCCCTTTCTTATGGATTAGGATTATGTTAGCATTTTTCCAAGATTCCGGTACGCTCGAGGTCATGAGGCATTGCGTATACAGGGTGGCCAGAAACTCTAGAACAATCTGTCCACCATCCTTCAACAAATCTGCTGTTACCTGATCCTCCCCAGCTGCCTTCCCCCTTTGCATATCTCCCAAGGCTTTCTTTACTTCTTCCGGCGTTATCTTTGGGATTTCGAATTCCTCTAGACTATTTTCTCTTCCATTATCGTCGTGGGTGCCACTGGTACTGTATAAATCTCTATAGAACTCCTCAGCCACTTGAACTATCGCATCCATATTAGTAATGATATTGCCGGCTGTGTCTCTTAACGCATACATCTGATTCTTGCCAATTCCTAGTTTCTTATTCACTGTTTTTAGGCTTCGTCCGTTCCTGAGAGCATGTTCAATTCTATCCATAGTATACTTCCTTACGTCAGCTGTCTTACGCTTGTTGATTAACTTCGAAATTTCTGCCAGTTCTATTCTAGATGTAGGGTTAGAGGCTTTCATGCATTGGCGTTTCTTGATCAGACCTTTCGTCTCCTGCGATAGTTTGCTGGTATCCTGCCTAACGGAGTTAACACCGACTTCCATTGCACACTCCTTAATGATGCCCAAAAGATTGTCGTTCATTGCTTCAACACTAAGTTCCTCTTCCTGAGTTAAAGCCGAATACCTGTTCTGTAGCTTGATCTGGAATTCCTCTATTTTCCCTCTTACCACTAACTCATTAATCGGCTTCTTATGTACCAGTTTCTTCCATTCCCTCCTCAGGTCTAGGCTAATTCTTGTTCTTACCATCCTGTGGTCACTGCAGCGCACCTTGCAGAGCACGTCCCCATCTTGTATGATGCCAGGGTTAGCGGAGAGTATGAGGTCTAGTTCATTTCTAGTCTCGCCGTTCGGGCTCCTCCACGTCCACTTTTGGCTGTCCCGCTTGCGGATGAAGGTATTCATTATCCTCATATTATTCTGTTCCGCAAACTCTACCAATAACTCCCCCCTGATATTCCTAGTGCCTATGCCATATTCCCCCACTGCCTTGTCTCCAGCCTGCTTTTTGCCTACCTTGGCATTAAAGCCGCCCATTAGTATAGTGTATTTAGTTTTCACTCTACCCATCGCCGATTCCACGTCTTCATAGAAGCTTTCGACTTCCTGGTCATCATGACTGGATGTAGGGGCGTAGACCTGTACAACCTTCATTTTGTACCTCTTATTAAGTTTCGCAACAAGACCTGCCACCCTCTCGTTAATGCTATAGAATTCCTGTTTGTTACCAGCTATATTCTTATTAATCAGGAATCCGACTCCTAGTTCTCTTCTCTCCGCTAAGCCCCGGTAGCACAGGACGTGCCCGCTTTTTAGCACTGTATACGCTTCTTTTGGCCTCCTAACTTCACTGAGCCCTATTATACCCCATTTACTGCCCTCTAATTCCTCCAATAGCACCGCTAGACTCGCCTCACTAGATAACGTTCTAGCGTTAAACGTTGCCAGGTTCATATTCCAATGGCGGCCTGTCCGGAGCCAGTGATTCTTAGCACCCTCTGCTGCGTCACTGGTCTGACCGCCGCCGTGGTCAGTTGCTGCGCAGCTGCTGGGGACTGAGGGCCGGGGTTTGATTGTTGTGTTCACATAGGAGGTTGTGGCCAAGTACTGCACCAGGGTGGCCAATCCTGCTCTGGTGAGGGAGTGCGTCTCACGGCTTAGTTCACGTTGAAGCGAGAGGCATGAGGTAGGTCCATTCACTCGCTGCTGCTGCCGCGCTTTGGCACTCCATCGTTTCGAATGCGAGTGTGTCCAGTGATCGAGTGAGATGTGTTCATGTTTGCTTTTGCGCGCGTGACACCATGCTTGTTAATTTAGTTATCAAGCGAATGTTTACACGTTTATACGGAACGATGAAACTAACATCCTTACATCGTATAGATATCTACTAATTTGCTATCGCATTCGATGCATCGCGTTTCGGGCAAATGTGTGGCTTCTTTTCTACGAATCACTTTCGGTAGCGCCGTTACAGCTGTTCGAGCAAATTTCAGGAAAAAAATTACCTGCACGATGAATCCCAATATCCAGGTAGCTAACTAAAAAGTATGACTGATAAACACATCGAGTGTCCAGTTTACGGTATGTGTCGCAATTTTAGAAATGAAGCCGAGCAATAATAAAGTCGCATCCATTAAGCCTAATTCTTGAGAGTAGCATCAGCTTCGTGATAGCCGCCGTAAATCCTGCCTAATTAAACATGTAGTTGAGGTCATCCCAAACTGTACTAAAGTGAGTGTTTTGGGAAAGTGTTATCTGGAATGCCAATGGGTTTCGAGGCACATTTTTTGAACTGATCTTTCCAAATGGCTGCTGAACGTAATATTTGTGTGAAGCAGACATGACTTTACTGGAGCTCAGGCTTCAACTTAACGATTTCAACATCTGTCCTGCAGTGAATATATAGAAATGTTAATCAGTAAAATTTAGTTAATCAATTAAGTGAGCATTGCAATTTGTTCGGCAAGTAAAATCCGCCCATACAGGTAATCCACCTGAAGACTGATTTGCGCTATGTGTGCTCGGTCATTAAAGAAATATGTATGTATGTATGTATGTATGTATGTATGTATGTATGTATGTATGTATGTATGTATGTATGTATGTATGTATGTATGTATGTATGTATGTATGTATGTATGTATGTATGTATGTATGTATGTATGTATGTATGTTTCATTTTCACAAAGAATACCGTTCTTTCGTCCCGCAAGGTCACTTGGTCACTTCTGCTACGACTGAAGCACCACTGTCTTTCCGAATGGAGTCTTGAGATCCCTGTAACCAGGTGTCGACTCTAAAGTACATATTGATTTTCTGACGTCCTTGTTTTGTTCCCTTCGCGTACTACTCAGTCAGGGAACTATTTCTGCGTATCCGGCAGAAACACAAGGATAAGTGCAGCTTCGCACATGAGAGGACACCAGCCGCAGACCTCCGAAGTATACCCAAATCGCACTCAGTTCTACGCATTGTCAGGACTCAAGACTGCGAACAGCCTAAGCGACGGATTTGGCGGGCCAGGTTCACTCGCGCACATCTTCGCGTAACTTCAGTTTTTTTTTTAGCTCATCTTTGTGCTGAAAAACTTCCCAGCTGAATTCGCGGCCTTTTGTCATTACAGTGTCTGCCTCTGAACTCCGCTGACAAGTTAAACTCGGAAGAGATCTGAGCTATGTGACTCTCTTGAAGACTTTTTCATCGTCGCCAACCATTCCCGTTGAGAGGCTTCCAAGGCGATTGCACAAATCATTCATCAAGGATTTTGTTTCGTTTGCCATTTTACATTTTTTTTCTGTTTCTTATTTCTTTTTTTTTTCTTCAGAGGAGAAAGCAAGGTTGATGTCTTGCTGCCAGCGTTTTTCCCCTGCAGCATGAAAGTCATTCCTATGCTCCACTGTAGGTGTACCAGCGCTCCTCCATTTACTTTTCATCAGCTTTGCTTCAGCTCCAATAGTGTGCTCTGGAGCGGAGTCTGTCGCTATTGATTGGCATTCTACAGAGCGCAATCTTCGCTGTGACCATGGCCCGCCCAGCCACTCGAACCAGTGGGCTCTCAATCTCTAAGGAGCTTAAGAGAACATGCTGCAAAAGGAAGCCCAGCCCAAGCTATTCATCGGGATAATGTCAGGTATTAGGAATAAGGAAGAAGAAAAAAGGTCGCAGGCAGCTGCCCCGTTGGCATGTAGTTGTTTGGAAAGCAAACTATAGCCTTCTCATGCACACGGTTGCTACTACTCGAGTCAACTATAGTGCAGGTCATTGTGCCATGAGGGCTGAATAGCTGTCCAATGAGCAAACGTTAAAAAAGTAGTATGCAACACAATGTCTAAAGAGAGGCAAGCAATATAGTCGGAGGATAATAAGAAGGTCGCGGTAGCGTGAGCGCCTTCACAGTATCACGAATGGCCGGCCGCTCTCTGTTTTCGTGCGTGGGCACAGTGACCTTTTGCGTAAATATGTGTCCGTGAAAGGATGCTCAAGCATTCGGCACGCCGCGCAGGGTAACAGTGGGCGCCGGCCACCTTGCAGTTCTCAGGTATGTGTGAGCACAAGCGCAAGAAACCATCCTGAAAGCCAGGGATCAATGGTGCGTGCTTATGCAGGGAATCTCTGTCACTGCGCGGTTCGCGCTGCCCGATAATTATTTTCGTTGCCGCTGAAGAGGTAGGTTTTGATACGCCCCACTCTGGCGGCTCTAAGAATGACCACTGCATTGGTTCGAAATGCGTTCTATATTTTTTTTTCTCTTTCCCTTGTTGTTCTTGTTATTGATGGTGGCGCTGGAGTTCATACTGAGTCGGGATTTTCAGACCACCCAAGAAAATAATAGGCAAACGCAAATCCACTGGAGCAAGCAATTCCTTTCAAAATAGTTTTTCGAGAGTCGCAAGTGACAGTCGCAGTGCAGTAAAACAGACTAGCAGAATACATTAGCTAATAAGGTTCCATAAAGGCTTTCTGCAGAACTTTATGCATTGCATATGGAATGCTTATTATTCTATTTCTAATATATTTCAGAAAATATGTCACAATATTTTATGTCGGTGAGATCAGTGACATAGTCAAATGAATTAATACTGCAGCTTTCCACTCGATAAATTGTGGGAATGCAATGCAGAAGGTCAAAAGAATGGTGTTCGCTTTGTATAGCCAAGGTAATTTGGAGGTGAGAATGCAGGAAAGGGAGAAGAGTGCAGGTAGGTGATTTAAGAGGTCACATTCGCGCCTTTGAGCGGCTTGCCGCAGTATCAACAGTCGCGGGGACATGGAAATCAAGGGAAGCCGACCGATCCAATCCCTCCTCTGTCCCTTCTTACAACGTCACTTTGAGGGAGCGACACTATAGCTGTATCTGGGCGGGTTGAAAAGTCATGAGCACGTCTTTATGCCTCTACAGAGTGGCGGTGACTGCTATAGTTGCGTACATTTGATCCCTACATCATCATCATCAGCCTGGTTAGTGAAGAGTAAATAACGTTTCATATTACATTGGGATCGAAGTGATGGCAATGCAACAGCAAAGACTCCAATTGCAAAACAATAAACCGCATGGCGCTGCGCGATGCTCCGACTTTGCCTGGCCTACTATGTGGCGCTTTGAAATGCGTGTGGTTTCCGTTATCTGTATGTCTTCCCTTCGTCAGTGCAGGGTAGCAAGCTGGATATCTGTATTTCGGTTAATCTCCCTGCCTTTCACATCGCATCTCTCTCTGTCTCTCTTGGCCGGTTCAAATTCCTTTCCGCATGCAAAAAGAGCAAAAAGAGCCGCTAAACGGAAGAAGATATGGTGAAAAAAAATTTTTGGTAAAGTATAGGGAGCTATGTGCACCTCCTAAAAGTTGCATGCTGATATGTAAATGAACAATGCCTACTCTACGCTCCATACATAACGTTCGGTGTTGTTGCGTCTTAAGAACGACAGATATTATTGCACTCTTGACTACAGTCTTCAATTTCCTGTTAGCCTCATCTCTTTTTATTCTCGCTGTCTCTCAAGAAAGACAAAGGCATCGCCCGTGGCACTCCAAGGAGGGCAAATCGGCCAACGTCGTTACACCGAAAAGGTCAAAAAGCAAGAAAGGTGCGGGATTTTCGGAACGAGAAACACATCGGCTACGGGACACCAACGGCAACAAAAGAGCCAGCGTCGTTAGGTCAAATGGACCGCAGTGACATTGCAAATGATCGGGTGACTACAGCAAGATCCTAATGTGCACTTGAAAGCATGGAAAAAAGGGGGCCGGACTTTGGAGGGTTTAAAAGCGGTCATCAGACCTCACGCCAGTGTTCTACGGCCGCTCCATGATGCTACAGAATAAAAGAATATGTATTTATTACTGTTTTAGCGCAGAATGTACAAAAAGCACAAAGGGACACTAACGGCACAGGTTTTTAACTTGGAACTATCGTTTAAAGCCACCTGTCGTGAATATATACAGAAGAACAGAGAAAAAGAATAAAAAGTAAACACAAGAAAGAACATAATCATTTTATTGTACTAAGATGGGCTTGCGCTTTGTGTGTGCTTTTTTTTTTAGATTTTGCGCTAAAACAGTAATAAGTATGGAATACCGACAAACCCAGACCAACCCTCTGTTATGAAACGGTCTTGTTATGCTCCTGCTACTCGGACGTGCTAATCTCTATCTGCCCGGCTACCGAAGGATCGAGGCCCATATACATGCCATGGCGGCCACTTCCGGATGGGAAGGTAACCGGCATTACCATCGCCACTGTTGCTTTTCCGCTATTCCCTGACGGAGAAGTGTCACAATCGATGCCACATTTTTTTTCTTTTTTCTTAGCACGTGTCTTTCGGTTTGCGCGTGAGAGTTGAAGGTACGTAGGAGCCACTTATTGATGAGGCGCGCAGGCATGGCCAACTATTTGTTTTCCCGTATGAGTTTGTCTTGCTCACGCGATGTGGGAGCAAGGCAGAATGAGTAAACAAATCATTGCCGGCCGTCCCGCCGTAATATATGCAGCGCGTTGCCCACGGGAGCGTTGCCGCTACCCGCCGCGCCGCGGGTATCCTGATGGCCCGTTTTGTTTTGGCCGAGATCGTTAGCCGCGGCCCGCTGGAGCGGCTGGCTTCTGTCTGCCGCTCGTGTTCGACCCTATACTCCCGTGACACTTATTACTAAGAAAGTTTCTCGACTGTGCTTACACGCTCTCGATTTGGTCCCCCCGGTCCCCCCGAATTGTTTACATTCGCACGCTTGCCTAAGGCTCGGGTTTCCAGCTCTCGTTCAAACACGCGCGAGCGTCTTTTAGAGTCATTAGCCTTCACGGTGGTTCGCTATTTCAAACGCTGTCGTTCTTCGCCCGAAAATTCCGCGTAATTATCCCATCAAGCGAACGATCGTGTCTTGGCTTAAACCGGTCGGACGGGAAAAGACTGCCATCATGCCGCCCTTCCATCCCGCGGGAGTCAAGGATTGTTTTCAAACTTAAGGCAAGAGAAGCGCCGTTCTTCCCTCGTAGCTTAGTAGTAATTTCCCCTGTTGCATTTCCGTGCATCAGCGTTGACTGTTAAAAATTGCCTCAACTGAAAACGGCAGTAAAGCTCTTGTTTGGGCTAGTTGTTGCATTCATTTACACATAACAGGGCAGGATGGGCGCGCCCGTCCTGTGTACGTTCCTTTTGTCGTCCTTGTTTTTTCGCACTGCCCTGTCATGTGCTATGAAAACGGCAGATGTTTCGTACCGCCACACCCATGCCCCAGGCCCCCCCATCCTTCACTTTCTTCTAAGCTGCTACTGCATCCCCCCTCTTTATTTTCTTCCCGCTGTGTTACTTGTTTGTGCGTACACCACTATAGTGCGACAAACTATGTGCTTATATCGTGGGAAAAGGAGAAACCACGCAGGTGGCCCGCTAATCACTATTGCGATGCTGTTTGTGCCTCTCATCCTGGCTTACTGAACCATACTTTACAGAGCAGAACAAAGAGAAAGAGAAAAATTGACGAAGAAATGCAGTTCGAGTGAAGCAACTTGGTGGAAAACAGTTTGTCGAGGGTTATCTGATTACTGTGAAACAAGTAAAATTTGAAGCCCTTGAATTTTCCGCAGAGACACCTTCCAGGGCGCTTACGTGTCGGCAAGTGCGCGTTCTTTGGAATTATTTTTCTCTTAAAATAGCGTCTCGGCGCTTCTTCCTTCTAACCCCGTTGTCGAATTCCGCCGAACATGAACGTCTGTTCCTGACACCGGGATGTCGAGCCAGTCAAGCTTCTCGCGCTTACTGTCATGCCTCACGTATGCATACTGGCCCCCTCGTCTCCCATCGGCCATTTCAAGATTTCAATTTTTTTCAGAAGCGTAGACTGTTGGGTTAGTTGGTGCATCATGCACTGTCGTTGAGCGAAAATACGGGCGGGAAGAAACGGAGTGGACAGGACAGACGCTCACTTGCTACTGAAGTTTAAATAAAGGTTTTCCAGGGAGCGGAAGGTCTCGCATGCGCAGTCAAAAAGCAGATAGAAAGCTCATGCATAATCACGTGCAAACACTGTAAAAAAATGCTAACGCCCAAGGAGATACCTAATTTCTTTATCCGTCAAGGCAACTGACTGGACACTGACACCAGCGGCAGATTGTGCATGTATCTAGCCATCCTCAATAATTTCTCTCGCCAGTCTGTCATTAGACTTGCTTAAAATGGTTGCGTTTCTAAACAGCGGAGTGCAGCTGCAATCTTTGATGTGTGCAACTAAGTGCATACCACCTGCATCAGCCTTTCAAGACGCTGCAGAGTGCTCCCTGAGTCGGTCGTTTATACATCGTCCCGTTTGGCCAATGTAAACTTTACCGCCGCGTATAGGAATATGGTAAACGACCTCAGTGGCCCAAGTCACAAGGGGGTTTACCTCTCTCTTCTTGCAGGCATGTTTTGCCCTTTTAGCTCCGAATACGTATTAGAGAGCACAACCTCACGAGCTTACAGGGGGCTGTGAAAACTACGTCCACCTCATGCTTGCGTCCTACTTTCTTCATTTTGTGCGAAACTGGTTGTATGTAGGGTATCACCACAACCATTCTTGGTTTCCGCTTTTCCTGTGTGGTTGCGCCGGTTGCAATTTTGAGCTTCTCTAAAAGTGAACCCCCCGCGGCCTCCAAAAGACTGAAGGGCAAATCCGAGCTTTCGAGACGTGACACTTGCAAAGTGAAACAGTGCCCTGAAGAAAGTAGGACGCAATCATGAGGTGGACGTAGTTTTCACAGCCCCCTGTAAGCTCGCGAGGCTGTGCTCTCTAACACGTAGCCGGAGCGAAAAGTGCAAAAAATGCCTGTGAGAAGAGACAGGTAAACCCCCTTGTGACTTGCGCCACTGAGGTTGTTTACCAGATTCCTATCCGCGGCGGTAAAGTTTACTTTGGCCGAATGGGTCGATGTATAAACGACCAACTCAGGGAGCACTCAGCGTCTTTGAAGGCTGATGCGGGTCGTATGCATATGATGCGGGTCGTATAGTCGTATGCGCACATGAAAGACTGCAGTTGCACGCCGCTATTTAGAAATGCAACCATTTTAGACAAGTCTGATGACAGCCTGGTGAGATAAATTATTGAGGCTGGCCAGATGTACGCACAATCTGCCACGTGTGTCAGTGTCCCGTCAGTTGCCTTGATGGATAAAGAAATTAGGTATCTCCTAGGGCGGTAGCATTTTTTTTACAATTTTTTCACATGAATACGCATGACCTTTGTATCAGCCTTTTGACTGCACATGTGCGCCCCCCCCCCCCCCCCCCCCCCCGCTGCCTGGAAACCTTTCATTAAACCTCAGTTGTAATTGAGCGTCTGTCCAGTCCACTCCATTTCTTCCCGCCCGTCTTTCCGTTCAACGACACTACATTTAAATCTTTGTTTCCGCAACGCAACGCGGCGTATATACTTTCCGTCCCCCCATCGCCGAATAAATTTTCCCCAATACCACGCCAGGGCTGGAACAAACGCCACTGAAAGAAAGTCCAGCACCCGTTCTCTGTCAGCAGCGAATTTGCTGTCTTCCAATATTCGTGGCGCGCCGGTGCACGTCAGCTTTGCGGATTTTTCACTCGGTGTGTCGCATTGTGCGCGGGTGCGCCAGCACAATGTCCATATGACTTAGGCGGATCAGTGGCGCGTCAAACGAATATCACGAAACTGCCGGTGTTTTGCTCGAACTGCGATTTCAATCTACAACGTTTTTGTGCTCCGCATAAAATTCTCGTCGGGCCCGATTACAAATTGCACTTTCGATGAGTTTCTGGCACGTAGTTTTCATCAGCGGCGAAATCAAACTGAAGTAAGTGACGTCCAATCATTCGTGACCTGATCAACTCTTTTTTTTTTCCTCTGTTCTTTCTTTTTTTTTTTAATTGCCGAACCTCACCACCTGCAGTACATCTTGCGCATATAACCTCTCGTATAATCTTTGCTGCTTATGTTGGCATCTGGAAACAGCGCCGATTTCGCAAACAAAAGCCAATGCCGGCCTTTTTCGCCGCACTCCTGCAATAGAGTGCCGGATATTATAAGAGACTAATGTTCGCTGAAGGTGCTACGCAAAAAACGAGATACGTAACCTTTCGGTGCTTCTGGCACCGTCTTCTCCCCGTATTACATCGTAGCTTCGCAATCACCTCATTTCCAAATGCATCTACTCTAAGTGACAGCCTCAGTCGCCTGTCTATGAGAAGGGAATTGGCGCGCGCTATATAGGATCAAGAAAAATTGAGTACAAGACCCGTCGGGGCAAAAAAAAAAAAAACATACTCCTTTTCTCGCTTTATGGTACCAACAAGTCCTCCCCCGTTTTTTACTGATTTCTTCATCTCAATTTGCAACATATGGCTTGTCATGGCGTACGACTCGTCGCATTAGTCAGTACGCGTGTCCCTGTCCAGCGTACATTCATTTCAGCCTTTACAGGTATATATAGCTCTTACCTTGTTTCTTGTGATCCCCTGGCTACGCACACGTGTATCGAATTGCGCTGCGTGTGGCTCCAGCAATACGTTTACCCTGAAGGGTAACACTTTCGCCGGCTTCTCGTGTGCACCAGTGATTTACGGTGCCCCAGCCATAGCGCATATGCGTGGGCTCGTTCGCATCTTTCTCTTCACCCCATGTGATAAATCCTGCCCTATGCTGAAACCGCCAGCGATCGTATTAGAGTAATCACTTCGAATCTGTCTTACTATATTCTTGCGCTCCCCACTTAACTGCCGTTAAAATGAGAAAAGAAAGGAAATGCAAAAAAAAAAATGATATTATCGTGATTTACCTTGGCGATTCAGCTGCTCAAGTGCGTCGCGCTTTCCTTTTTTTTTTCTTCACCTCATCTTAGCCTAACCAGGGAAGAGGAAGCAACCCTCAGGAAATTGCAAACCAATATCTACGTCCAATTGAACAGAATCTCACCCATTGGGCACTCTTAGGGGGGCACGTACTGTGATGTCCCAGATATCCTAGCCCATATGGCATGAAGATGTGTACGAAAACATGGCACTGTAGAAACTCAAACACTAACCTAAATGTAGTGGCACGCCAAGCTATCAAAGCCGGACCCGAATAAATAGCGCAACCTGATCGAGTGGTCGCGGAAGATGGCTATGGCCCGTGTTTACCAGGAATAAGGAGGCCGCCCACCTAGTGCGCACACTGCGCTTGCTCACAATAAAAAGTTTACTCTCTTTCTATTGTCAGTGCATGCGACTGGCCTCAGTATGTTTTAACGCGATAGCGTTAAGGACCCCGTGTCGCAGGAAATCCGTCGACGGCGTCGGGAGTCCAGCGTCGGACATCGTCTCGGCAAAAATATATTCCGAGCTGCCGGTTTGTCTCAGCTTTTCATCATTTCTGATGATAGTAGACGCGTTTAGTCTACCGCCACACTTCCATGACTAATATATATATGCGGTCTTCCTCTTGTTATTTGCCGCTCCCTAGGCAAGGATCATTTTTACTTTCTGCTCCTTACAGAAACATATGGCGACTGGGACGAAACGAAACGCGCCTTTAAACATTTGCACTGACGTCGATTCGCTTGTGTGGTGATAGGTTTTGGGGCAAAAAAAATCCATCCGTGCGCTTTATCTACGCTAGACAACAGCAATCACAACTTGTTTCCAACTAACACCAAACGTGATGTGTTACTTTGGCTGAGGCACGGCAGATAACGCAATAGCTCGAGCACGATGCTTTACAGCGAAGTTGTATATGTGTCACAGAGTTGCATGCCCGCGCCCGTCTCAAGATGGCCGCCATTGCCACAGCAGCAGCAACGCCGCTTGCACGGCGATGGGGAAGAAAGCTTCCTCTTGTCCCTGAGCTCGCCGGACCGGTTTGGTCACGTGTGTCGCCTGAGCGCGGCGGAGGGACGAGGCGGCTCGGCGAGCAGCAGAGCAGCTTGGAGGACGAAGGAGCGGGGTCGTGCACCGGGGAACAGCTGAAGATGTGGTCGGCAGGCTGAGATCTCCAGGCCGAAGTCTTCGCCGGTCGAGCGACCGACGGTGCAAGTCCGTCAGGATCTTCGGCAGCGAGGTTGCAGCAGCCCGACGCTCTTCAGATCGGGATCTCGGCAAGCACACCCCAGACAAGCCTCGTGTTCCAGCCCGCTCTCAAAACTTTCCGCCGGACTGTCTTTTTTTTATCGCGTTTCATCTTTCATTTATTTATCCATCGCGTGTTAATTCTTGTATGTTCTGTTAGTGTAGTGTTTGGCCTATTTATTGTCGCGTATATTTTTTATCTTTGTCGCGTATTTTGTTTGTTATTTCGCGAGTGTTAATGGTTCCCACGTGGTGGGCTTAGTGTCGCACGAGTGGCGTCAGGGCGTGTGCTGTGTGACCCGCACGCCTTCCGCGAGCTAGGACCCACTACTGCAAGTTTGCATGTTTTTCTTTCATTATGTCTCGCGCATGATTTTATCTTATTAAATTGAATGTGTGTGTTTTACGTCGCCTCCCGTCTCATGCCTCTGGTTCACGGTCGATCAGGCGTGGACCTTATCGCCGGTCAGCAGTCGAACCCTCACTAAACGCACGCGGGGTGGGTTTGTTGTCGCCCCATCCCCTCCTGTTCGGAGAGTGCGAATTGCCCCACCATCAATCTTTGACAATATGGCTACCTGATTCGTCCGTCCGTACGTCCGTGTGTCACCTGTACGCCGAAAACTCCTCCGGCGCCACCCCATGCGAATGCTCAAAAAAAGAATGCGGAAGAGTAGGCGCGTGATTGGCTGCGGCAGTAGTGATGTCGTTGCTCTCCGACGAGGCCGAGCGCGCGCACAATAGTTTCTCTCCGGCTCCGAAATGGGTAGGCCAGGCGTCATACGTACTCCTGAGGAGCAGGCAGCTTTCGATCAGCAACGTCGCAATCAGAACCACGAACCTACTCGACTACGCCGTCCCGATGCAGCAGCTCGGGCAGAAGAACAGGCTCGTGCAGCCGAGCTCAAGGAGCAACTGCGTACCGAGGATCCAGCAGCCTACCAAGCCGTTAATGAACCGTCGGGATTAACCCAGGGATAAACACAGGGGCCGCACGTTTCAGCTTCGCTGGTTAACCATCTGTACGGAGTGCTTGGGCGGAGATTTCCTGCTTTATTTGCTTCATTTCGTTCTGGCTAACTCAGAAGTAGCCTGTTCGAGGGCGCTGCTTTCTGATGCAGGTGGGAGTGCAGTCACGTAGTAGTCGTCATATTTCGCAGGGTTTATTTATCAGTCGCAAAAAATTTGTGCGCAATTAGTATGTCGCTGAAAATACCGCAGTTAGATGTCCCTTGGCTGTGCCTACAAGGGCCTTATTGACACGGATTATTATGATAGTGCGTGTCGGGTTAGATTATTAATTGCATTTACGTAATTAAATCTCACTAACGAAAAATTACTGGCAGCTACTATACTGTGCTGGAAACAATATGCAGTGGGCTTTCTTCGAGTAACGCATTGCTTTTTTTTTTTAATCTTCGTACATGACAGATAATTGGGTCACCCTGCATATATGTATGACCTCTGCATGCATGTGATGTTTCCATCCCTAATAAATGTAAATTATAAAGGTGTTTTCTTAATGAGTTGTTATCTTTTCTTACTGGAAAGAAAAGCGATACTGAAACACATATCACTCACGTGCATTTCACACGCCGTTCAAAGACTCTACCGAAGGGGTCACTAAAATCTACAGGTTTTTTTCGGGGTCAAAAAAGCACGCAAAGCATTTTGAAGCGAGGGGAACATACAGCCAGATATTCATTCTCTAGGCATAAACTATCGATACCTTTAAGAATAATTGTTAATTGGCTACCGCCTTCTCTTTAAAAATGTAATAAACTTTGTCCTGTGTATATATTTAAATACATTGCGTATGTGCATGATGCTCACAGTGGAAATTTAAAAAAAAATGTTGATGTGATAAAACACGGATGAGGCAGTCACCGCTGGTACTTCTAATGCGCTCGTTCTCCCATTGTGAGGATTTGCAGAAATAAAGCAAAGTATGAATTAAAATCCGCGCACGTACGCGCCAACAATGATGCAGTAAGCTATTAGCCACAATAAATATTTTTAGCGGAAAGGTCGAGGCCAGTCTGAAGAAACCTGAAATGATGTGGGTGACGA
Organism: Dermacentor albipictus; assembly: GCF_038994185.2. Classification (NCBI taxonomy): domain Eukaryota; kingdom Metazoa; phylum Arthropoda; class Arachnida; order Ixodida; family Ixodidae; genus Dermacentor; species Dermacentor albipictus. Next base: position 16,342,027 of record NC_091821.1, read on the forward strand.
AAGTCTGGCAATGATACGTTAGGTGGGGGGTGTAGGTTTCGGCATCGCCGGGAGGGGGGGGGGGGGGCGCGCTCGGGCCCCGGAGCGCCCCCCGTATTTGGCGTCTATGGCCCAGCCTGTACTAAATGGTTTTTGTACAAGGTAGGAAAAACTGACCACATTATGTGCTTTTGTGAGAAAGCTCAAGAAGCGAGAACGTCTTTCATTACACTGCCAAAATGGTAATACTAACCGTAATGGTCCTTTTGCGAAGCTGCATGCTTTGGATAAGAAACCAATATCCCAGTTCGGGGTGTTAATCTTTAGGTTTCCGGTATTTTTAAAAACTGCCTGTTGCAGACAAGATCATTCTAGTGCTTGAGCTGGAGAGTATTCATAGAGGCGGATGTTACTTGCACGAGAAATCAAAGCGCGTATTGAAATAATTAAATAATCACTAATTATAAGTTCTTAATTAATTATTTTACGGCACATATTGCATTTTACGAATTGTAGCCGGTGAGTTTGCGACGCGTTTCCACTTGGAACGGATTTCCAGAGTGGCACTACTTTCATGACATGCGCCATCAAACTCGCTCTATACATATATGAATATGCACTAGTGTTCCGCTTACTTTTTTAGGAAAGCAATCTTTTATGCATTCAAAGCACAGAAGTAACTGGAACGGCAATATATTTCGTCCCACGCTTTGCGAAGTAATTTCTCGAAACTGGTGTCATCCTGTGGCTTAATTTCAAATGGACACATTTTGCAAACTCAGCGGCTAAATTTTTTTAGCCGCAATGTGTGACGTAAAGTCATTAGGAAGTTATTGGTGCATTTATGTTAATTAGTCGAAAATGTGTTTCGAATTCTCTTGCTAGTAATGTCCGCCTCTTCGAATAAACCAGCTCAAGGAAAAAAATTACGCTACCTCCCACAGGCGATTTATCCCCGAAAAGTTCAAAATGATCAACCGGTAAATAAAATAAGGGCTGCATGGCCATCAGAACACTTGCAACACATTTCAGCACATTCATTAGTGCAGTTTCTTGAAGATGCAAGAATATTTAGAAGTTACCAAATCCTATCATTGTAACTTCGATCACCACGTTGTGTTCGTAGAAGTAATTTTTATTTCATCATTTTCACATATTCGTGTTTCAGTAGCCACTTTTGTTATTGTGTTCCCGTAGCTCTAGCGTGTGTTCATGTGCGCTGTGTTCTCCCCCAACCAAGGCCGTAATTTTTACTGCCATATGAACGTTATAACTTTGTAAACTGCCCAGAAACATTTCTTTTTGTGGTGCGTGTCTGAATTTAAGGACTGTTGTTCCAGTAGTTTCTCCAGGTTCTTTGTTTGACACTTTGTTCGAGCACCTCTATAATTTGAAAGAGGAGTATCCGGCGCTGTTTAACAAGCAAGAAAATCTTTTTGAATGCAGTTAATAAAAAATTGATTCGGCATCCCAACCCTGGGAGAGTGGCTGTCCAGCAAAGCTGTTGAAAAACACCGCTACAACTGCTGAGTGATTCAATGCTTTATTGCTTTAGAGTAATGGTAGTAAAGGTAGTAATGAGAGTAATGGTAATTTTTACAGCCCTCCCCCGCCCATAGCAGTGCTGCAACGACAGTGGAATCAGTTGCGAGGCCGGTTCTTTTATATGCAAATAGCTAGAAACGTCGCTCTCCACGCCGCAAGCTGCCGTCGGCGCAGGTTGCGCATCGGGAATCCTTGCCCGGAATCGCATTGTTATCAGGATGGGCTTATCATCAATTATGTGGTTCGCATGATTGTTCTGCGCTTGTTCTTTATTGAAACGTATGCTGTTCTGTATATTGTAACGGTGCATACAAAGAACGTAGGCACTGTTCGCTTCACTTTGCTGACTGCTTGAAGTCTCTGCCTTACGGGGTACGAGCTACTGCTCCTGGCCCTGGACTGTGGCTAGCATCGGCCCACATGTTTGCTGAACGACGCGTGCGCGAAAAATGCCTACCAACTAGAGGCTAATAACAGCTTCGCTGCAAAAAAAAAAGCTTATTGTTCCATCACGTATGTAAGGCCTCTGCAATCAAATATTTTCTCTCAACGAGTTTTAGTGAGCTTTGTCTAAAACGTCTGTGCCCATATTGACCCACAATGTGGTATCTAATTTGCTTTTATGTTCGTTTACTTTTTCTGATGTACTGTTAAGAATTGTTGGCTGTTTTGGGACCATACATGGACCACTGTCAGCAGGAATACACGCGTAATCGCAAGTTGCGCAGTTCAGCTGAGTGAATGCACTAGCAAACAATTTACTGATTCTTACGATCTTTTTTGACGCGATAGCTTTAAGGGCCCCATGTCACAGAAAATCCGGTGGCGGCGTCCCACGGTGGCGTCCAGCGTCGGACGTCGTTCCGGCAAATACTTTCGCACCATCCATACCCCTGCCTTCCATGTAATGCTAGGAAGCTACTGAAATAACGGAATTTATCAAGGTAAAATTCGCAGAAAAATTGTAAATTAAACTTACACACAACCTACAGACATGATAGCGTCGGACTGTAATTTGCTATACGAGAAAACAAATTCAAAGAAACCGCTTTTGCAGCGTTTCTACCAATTATAGACCGGCCACGGCGTCTGCCATTTGCGCTCACCGGCACGTGATTATCTCGGAGGCCACGGAGCGGCGTGCCTGGTAGCTTGCAATACCTCAAGATGGCGATCGCCTCCGCCGCATCGCGGCCCACGTAAGAGGCTGCGTTTCTACCAGAAAGGCCACCTTCGTGCATAGCGTTCGCGGCCAGCGTTTTCCGGTAAATATTACGGTTACATGCGCTCCAGTTGCCGGGAAGCGTTAGAAGCAGTCAGAGATCTTTGAATGCTGTCGTGTCCTCCATCTTGTTCTGAAGAAAGTAACTTCCACGGACTCTCCTAAATTCCGCTCTCATTTGTTCTTGTCCCGACTGGCGAGAACCTTTCTTTTTAATGCTATTAGCATTCTTATCCTACTTCAGCCACCTTGTGTCTGTCTATCTATGTATCTATAGATAGCTAAAAATCATTAACATTTCTGTATTGCTGGGCAGAATCTAATCTTCGTTACACGGGTGCGTCAAGCACAGTAGCCCGAAGCTTAAGCGCTGCGCCAGGAATGCCCGTGGCCATCGATGGATGGACCCTTACGTGAAAGGCTCTAAAGCACGTAACCCCCATAATGGTATAGCACGCGACATTCAGTGATTTCACTGATTTACTTGATATGATTTTCTTTGATCTCTCCATTGGGTACATGCCACCGAGTACGTGCCTACTATTGGCCAATGCTCCAGAATAGGTATGAACCACTGTGACACGAGATGTATAGAACACGTAAACTTTTTATATATTAATGCGAATGGTATTCGCAGCCAGACGCTTTACCGCTGCGCCACGAATGCCCAGCCGTAGTACCAGGTTCACACATGACGCGTTTTGGCGCGAACAGGAGCGCCACCGGTGGGATCTTGGAAGCCACGCAATAGGAGGGAGACTTCGCGGTCACCCTACTGGATGGCGCAGTTTGTCCAGAGCGAAGTGCCAGAGCGTCTCAGTGGTTGCAATACGGTGCGTCGCCGCATTGCTTGAATTCTAATCGCATTAAAGATAATCGTCGTGAGATTGATTCTGCCGGATTATTTTATGGCCGTCTTCCGGCTTTCGACAACTCAGTACAGCTACCCGCATGCCGACGTTGACACATTCAATTAATTTCTCTTAAACAAAGAAGAGAGACTGCAGACTATAGTATGCACTTCCAACTATAGCGTGAAAAAAAGTTGACAGTAGCATGTCGTAGGGAGAGAATGACCATTGCGGTAGGCAACAAATTGGTAGGGACGATAAAAAACATAGTATGTCTAGCTATAGTGAATGATTAGACTTCTCTAATAAAGAATTCGTCATTCGTAACGAACACAGAGCTTTTGTAAGCGAGAAAATGGCAAAAGAATAAAATCTGAGCGGTGTGACCTGTTGTGGACTATAGCACTTCTCCTGTGACGCCAGCACTGGATAATTCACGGAGAACGACTGCTATCTTCCGTCATTGCGAACCACACCGTTTTCGCGGTTTACAACCACCCAGGCGCCAGCACCACCCTCGCCCCCTCCTGCCGCCGAGACTCGAGCGCTATATGCGATAACCTGAACCCAAGCAGAGCAACCAACGCAGTGCGCTTCGCATATAGAGCTAAATGAAAAGCTTCTTAAAAACATAGCCTCTTCTTAGAAGGAGGTCACGTGGAGAGTACTACAACTCGTCCGTGTTGGCGCGGGAGTTTCAAATTTAGAAGCAGCAACGGGAAGTTCAGCAATTTTTTTTCTCTGCGACAAAGGGATATAATGGCACATAGAAAACAATGATAGACTTCTAAACAAATACTCTATCGATCTATCTCGCCTTAAGATTGTCCTTTAGTGTGCCTTTAAGCACGGAGAATTCTCAAGCAATCCACACGTCGACTACAAACGCCGGATCAATCCACACAGACAAAAAGAAACATCAAGGCAGTGGCAAAAATTAATACAGGAGGAATATGAAGGATATATATCCAAGAGAAGTATAACAAACATTATTGCACTAAGACACATAAACTAAGCATAAAGGAATCGGCCAAATTTCTACATCTGTGGCAATTAAAGAAAGTCGCAGTTTCGCCTGAAAGGCGCTGCATCGATTGCGATATTCCATTATTACGCAACTATACCAAGCAAGGATAGTAGCTTTAGCGGCCGTATAAGCTTGTAAACATTCGCTAACTAAATAAATTGACAAGCATGGCCAGACGTGCACACAGGACAACATGAACACATCTCACTCGACGACCGCGGGCACTCGCTGTCAAAACGATGGAGTGAGGGGGTGCGGCAGAGCGAATTGATCGACCTGCGGGCTGCCGCTCGCTTCAACGCGACCTAAGTAGCGAGAACGCAGCGCACATGAGTCTATCAGCCGGCGGTACACCTAGGCTCTGTACTCATCGCAGATCACTTTCAAGACAGGCTCCACGCAACCACGCTCAGCCGAATCAGACACAGCCGCCGCCGGAGTAGAACGTCCCCCATTCTCCCGGTACCTTACGCGCGATGGAAGATGGCGCGCTACCTCCCGACCTTCCTCCCTTGAGGGCGCGAGATCGTACCACCATTCTCGGCTCACCCTCGCACACTTTTACTCGCACAAACAGCTAACGGCGGGTGGCACAATGTTATCGTCCTTGAACTTTATACGGAACATCACGGCGATACCGACGGCAACGACGGCTGCAGTGATGCGCCTTGAGTGTCCGTATAATCGCTATCGAAATAAAACCTATATTCCTTCATCTCCAATGCACGTGTTTAGATACATCCTATTAGCCAAATATTATAGGCTTTCAGACATAGGAATCGCGAGAACATGCAAGCACTTCAACTTAAACTACATTATTTAGTAGCTTCGCTTCACGCGATAGCAATTTCTAGCGCTAAATAATAATAAATTATGGGGTTTTACGAGCCGTAATAACGATCTGATTATGACGCACGCCGTAGTGCGGGACTCCGGAAACTTGAATCACCTGGAATTCTTTGACGCGCACCTAAATATAAGTACACGGGTGTTTTCGCATATTGCCGCTATCGAAATGCCACCGCCATGGCCGGTATTCGGTCCCGCGACCTCGTGCTTAGCAGTCCAACACCATAGCCACTAAGAAACCAGGGCGGGTAACTTCTAACGCTGATGCACCAAAAGGAATGCAAAAATATAACACACTGTTCTATTCGTAGGTAGATGAAATCCTCGTCTGCTTAAAGTGTGTGTGTGCGCTTGCGCGTGCGTGCGCCTGTGCGTGCATGCAGGCCTTAATCCTTTTATTTGCATCACTTACTTCTTCATAGGAAGATTCACCGTGTCGTAAAATATCTCGCTTCATGCTAGATCGCTCATTCTGCACTTGCTCCGCCTAGATTTTTCTCATATCTATTCCTTTCTTTTTTCATTCGCGCTTTCTAATACTGCTCTTCCCTTCCGTCTCCTTCTTGCCACTGGCGGCTACATTTTGCACGCTTAACGTTGTGTATGCTCGCTCCGAGCCCCTCCTTCCTATGTCCTACGTAATCACTCCGCGCGATTTTGCCACCTTCCGTCTTTCTCCTCCTTTTCTATCCGTTTATGGAAAGCCTGACAGAGCTTACAACGTGAACGATAACAGAAAAAAAAGAAAGCGTTTGTAAACACAGCCCGCACGCGTCTTCCCCGCGTCCGGGCTGCCTTTTACCACTAGAGCGCATGCGAGAATTTCACTTTTGATGAAACTCAACATTACAACTTCTTCATCATTGGATGAGCACGCGCGGAAGGGAACATCACTGCCCGACTTCGTCAAACCTTGGGAAAGAAACACTTTGCGTAGATGATCCACGTGCAGTTAGGAGAGAGAGAGAGAATGAAATGGGTCGCGATGTGAGGTAGTCCCTTTCTTCCAGCAGTCAATTCTCATTTGGCTTTATTCAAACATACCTCAACATTTACACAGGGAAAAATAGTAGAGTAGTGTGGGGGAAAAGAAGATGTAAGGGCTGTATGAAAAGTAAATTTCATGGCAAAATGTCCAAAGGCAACGAGTAGCAGTTGTTGCTGTTCTGGTTTCTGACTTGAGCGTTCGTTCGCAGATGGAAGTCTAGAGCGTGAACTACAGCATCCCCCACCCCCTCCCCACCATACCCTGTACGCATACTTTTCATACGCCACTGTTCTATTTTACAACGACGACGCTTTCAGCACTGCCAATTAGTCTGTACTTTAGCACAAAGAGTGCGCACAATGTCGCGGTGAGCGAGGAGAATAAGAACAGTGTGCTTAAATTTATACGCTATTACATTGAGAGGTCTGTGGACTTTCGAGATACCGCTGAGTATAGACAATACACATGCTTTGCACTGACTTCGTTGTGGCCACCATTTGGGGTACACTAGCAAGCCCACATGCTGCGCAAACAATAAACGTGACAGCGAAACAACACAACAGGTGCGTCTTGCACCGATCGACAAGCTCATAATGGTGAAAACCCCGTGAAATACGGTAACCATCAAAAATGAAAGCAATGTAAGGCTTATAATGCGGCGAACTGATGTTATTGTGCCTCCGTGCTCGTATACTAGCACGGTCCGTAGGCTGCGTCCATGATCTCACGTGAAAACTATCTATAGTGCAGGTGCAGCTTTTATGACGTGATTTATTTATTTTTTATGCCTAGAGGAGTAGTGTGCCAACTGGCACTATTGTTGGTCAAATTTGAACCTGCTACACTGCCCGACTTACGAAGAAACCCGGCGATCGATCCCAAAAATGCTTGGCACTAAAGGTTGTCTAAACCGGGCAGGGCTGTTTCAAGCTATAGACCTGCCTGGCGCGCAAAGTCTACCTCGGACAGTGCTGCACGGTATAGTGATGCGCGGGAAGAACTAAGATATCAACGATTAGGAGGGGTCCTTGATGGACGAACACCAGTGCAGCGTCCAGTGTGGATAGGTCGCACTCCACTATATGCGAAGGTGTTCTTCAATCAAGAACCGTGTGAACAGGTTTGCAGATTAGGCTCGTTACTAACTGTCGTCTAGCCCATAGATTTTGTCGTGTTGCACGGCTTGAGCCGACACAATGCGTGGTTGCGAATGTTGCGGACGACGAAGACGATCTTTGGATCTGTGCGGTCGAGTGGGTTGCCTTGTTAAAGCGGATGGTGCCGGTTACTGCGAATATACTGACGTGCGCTATGCTGCCAACTATGTAGCGTTAATGGCTACTTTCCCCCATGCCCTTTTTTCTTTGCGCCCCTATTGCTTCTGCCTGCTCTGCCAACATTATGAAATGGGATGCTACGGTCGGGACGTTGGGAAGAGATGAGATAAAACGTGTCTGCGTGCATGACCGGCCACGTGCATACTATTTAGGGCTATTTCATGTGTGACGACGCGCGTATAACTACGAAATGGTTACACGTGCTGCCGCATTGCTTGACCGCTGTCACTCCGAAATGAGCCCATTCTCTGGAGTGCATGTAGCACGTTAGTACAGAGAAACCTGACAATTTGTGTACATGTCGGGTAAAGGCTTTTTTTGCTTCTTTCTTTAAGAGCTTCACCGGCCCATTCCAGGACCTCAGCAAGATGCGCATTTTTATGGCTTTTGTCCCCTCGTTGTCCAGGAAATGACCGGCGTGTAGCGCGCGGTATGGGAACCACATCATTAGTTTCGCAGATAATCTCTGCAAGAGACTGCGCTCTCTATGTATATTTATCTACCCAAGTGTGATCTGGGTTCTGCGTAACGTTTTGCTCGGCGAGCGCGTAAAGCAATAGTCACCATTGTGCTTATCTACCTTGTCAACTAATTAGGTATACTACAGCAGAAATGCCTTGCCCAGACATGCTCAATCACCTCGCCTATACACTTTTAATTCCATAACGCGAAGCAAGCGCGTTACGCCTTAAGCAAGCTTGCAATATGCGTAAGAATTGACCACGCATAGTAAACACACTTCTTAGCCGTGAATCCCGCGGCGGGTAACATCTTGCGAAAGCGTGATTGGAAGTAACTTCTTGCACGCTTAGTTTACGCGTGCATTTTGGCCACTCCAGCCAATCATGTCTGCCAAATATGGGTGCAGTTTCGATGTCACTCTTGCAAGCATGACTTCATTCGAATATGCTGGGCTTGCAGTAGCCGGATTGTTAGCTTCTTTGCAGTAAAGCCTCACTGGAAGGCCCACTTTAATGCAGATACAGCATTGCGGTGCACTGTCATAATTTCCAGTTCTAAAAAGGGTTTGAATTGAATTCTGAGGTCTTACGTGCCAGAGCCGCGTTATGATTATGAGGTACGCCGTAATGCGGGCACCGGATTAAATGATCACCTGATCATTTTGATCAACTTACACCCAATGCACGGTGCACGGGCGTTATTGCATTTCGCCCAAATCGAAATACGGCTGCCGCGGCAGGGATTTGATTGCACGCCCTCGGACTACACTAGGGACTAGAGTCACTAGAGTGCAATGCCCTAATGCCCTAGTGCAATGCCCTAGAAACACGCCTTGGTAGCGGAGTAAACCAAGGAAGGTTTCTAGAAAGCAGTGCTTTGGAGTTCAAAGCTCCGATAGCTATAGAGCAGCGATATTTTAACTCGTGGGTTCATCGTCGAGATGGTTCTAAGCAAAAGAATACAGAAAGCCTGTACATTCACGTGGAGCTGGGAGTTCCCGTTCCGCAGTAATTTCAACAAGTAATCCCAACCGCCTTCAGCGCTTTGTTTAGATAACTTCATCTGCTGCCCTCAGCAACGCTATACTTCTTTTGATAACGTTACAATACTGCAATAAGTTTTACAAGCTGTCGGCACACGGCGACTTTCTGAGAAATTGTTCGTCCGTAGGGCCACCCTCAATTCTTGCCGCAAGGCGTAGGGACCCTTGCGTCTGATGAGATATTATTCGCAATGAGAATGTATCAGACACACCACCTCTGGTGAATTGTATTGTGAGGAATTTAGCCCTTTCTCTCAAGTCCACGAAACGTATTCAACTCTGCTAGGCGGTTGTCTAATGTAATTCACTTCAGCGTTGCCCATGTTTCTTAATAAGAAATTTGGACTCGGTCTTGACTATAAAGCTTCCTTTCAATGCTTGAAATAATATTGCACCTTTGTGCTCGGTGAATTCAGATTCGAACAACACGCGACTAATAGTCTGAGTTAGCCTCGGTGAGTTAGAACGGGTCAGCGTGAACGCGAGGGACTCCGAGTAGATGGGAGTCTGTCTCCAGTTAGCACATCTAAGTACTAAACTATATATGTGAATACCAGTGCGTCAAAGGGAGTTCCGTAGCCAATGTGAGTGTAAGTATGGAGTCGAAGTACGTCCGAGTGGGTCATTGTCTGAGTTTGTATAATTCTCACTGAATCTGAATAGAATTAGGTTGCCTATGTTTTGCCAAAGCCACGGGGCTGCACGCGTGTCCGAATACGCGTGACACAATTGCTTTGTGCACTACAAGATTGGTCCGCCAGTATCCCAGTAAGCATGAGTAATTAAGGATAATAGTTTTGTCGGCTGTATAAGCTTGTAAACATATGCATACTAACTAAATTAACAAGCATGGTGAAACTCGCGCACAAGCAAACATTAACACATCTCACTCGATCACTGCGGAAACACGCTGTCGAAACGCTGGAGCGAGGAAGCGCGGCAGCAGCAGCGAGCGAATTGACATTCGTGCTGCGCCTCGTATCAACGCGAACTAAGGCGCAGAAACACAGCGCGTGGCGAAATGTGTCCCCGTCGCAGATGGCTTTGAAAATACAGTGGCCGGCCCGGAGTAGAACGCCTCCTAGCCCCTCCGTACCCTCCACCTGGAGTCTCGCGCGACAGAAAACGGCGCGCTTCCTCCCCACTTCCCTCCCTTGCGTGGGCGAGATTGAGCTGCGATAGCCTGCTCACCCTCGCGCGCCTTCTCTCGCACATACAGCATAGGGCCGGCGGCGACAATTTTATCGCCCTTAGACTTTATACGGAACCTCATGGCGACGGCGTCACCAACCACATAAATGTGCCTGGAGTGTCTATATAATTGTTATCGCAATAATAAATACCTGAATTTGTCGGTGGCATACTTCTCGGGCAAGTGCACTTACGCAAATTCATATACATATACTGTCACCACCGAATCTTTGTTGGTGACACGACAGAAGGCCCACTCGCAACGGCGATGCACTGGATTACTTAGAAGAACTGGCAATCTCCATGCACATTGTTTCGAATTTTAGCAAAACTGGAAGAAAATATAAGACAACATGAACACAAAGTTGGCCTCTTGCCGTTTTTGCGTTTTTACACGCATAACTTACAAGCAGCGTTCACAGAGGGAAGCCAAAAGCAGGTAGAGTAAAAAAAATTGAAGGCGGCTTGCAGGGTGCTTCGAGCTCGCATCTCAGTTGCTGCAGGGCAGTCGCGACTGCCGCCAAAGCACGACTAATACAAAAATGCAGGCCGCATTTTCGTCGGAACAATAGGGTCCCGCCCGAAGCCTCAGCGGGTGCAGCGGCCGCTTTTGCTTCCGGGCAACCATTTCACTCTGCGAAGGGCGTGGACGCGTGGATGCGAAAGCCTCGGTGACCTTGAGCCAGATTACTAGATACGGTGCGGCAATATATGGTGGCAACGCGCCGCTGAGGCCGTCGTCACTAGCCCGCCGAGCGCGCGCCTGGCAATGACAGGGCCTCGAAAAGCGATGGGACATCGCTCGCATCGTCGAACATCGTCTGCGACGCCCTTCACTGCTAGTGCATTGAGTGTTGTTGCCTTCCTTTCTCGCGACACACCCTGAACATACAGCCGAGATTGTTCGTCGTTTGGTGGAAAACGGCTCGTTTTCTGTCAAACCATAATGAATAGACGAAAAGCGGTGCACTTTCGCTCAAATCGAGCAGCAATAACATATTTGTGTAGATGTGTAAGAGTCGCATGTAAACTGCAGTGACTTAAAAACAAGCACACAGGATATCCGGTCTGGTATTCCTCCCTGTCCGATGCTATAGCTAAGGCCTCAAAATCAGCTTGACATCGGCACAATCACGTGGGGAGAGCATATAAGAAAGTGCAGCAGCGCGGAGAAAGTTGCGAGGAAAAAAAAATCACGAAAGGCGCTTGGAATGCACAAGCACGCCTTTTTTTTTTTAGTAAATTACAATGCCAGCAACCGGAAAAGCTGTGATGACACGCGCGCGCACGCAAACCGACACAGACAACAAACACACCCGCACAAAGTGTACTATGCATATGTCTGAGCACGTCCTGCGTTTGTACTGTGTGTATACTAGAATCAGTATACCTGTACAGTCTTGCGTCAACTACACCTGGTGCAAGCTAGTCGGCGGTGTTGTGCTCAAACATGTCGGCACGCAAGAACCCATACTGGTCTGGCTGTATGGCTGCCGTAACATTGTTAAACATGGGCGCCTGCCGATCAAGCTTTGTTCGAAGGAAGGAGGCAGTTCTTGGCTCATATGCATGACGACAACTGTAGTTCCCAGAATGCCGCACACGTTTCGAGAAAGCGAGAGCGCACCGCTTCAGCCACCTAAATTCCTTCTGGCGATGGCCTGCCATTCCGCCAGTTCTTGCATGCACGCTTTCGCGTTCAATTATTCACTGACTGAGAGCAGCGGTGTGTCTTCTATTCATGTTCATGCATACGGCTGTAAGTTTTCTTACAGGTGAATGTTTTCATGCGTGCGTGTGTGTTTGTGCACACTGAGCATAAAATGGAAGCGCGCTCCTTTTTTTCCGCTCTCATTGGATTTGCGGACTGTATAGGCGAGGAAGCAAGAAAAATATTCAGTGGGTCTGTCAACGTCTAAAGTGACCGTAGAAAATTTTCGCCCACATCTATCCGCTTCCCTCTGTAGTAGAAATGAACACAGAAACGCTGGTCTCAAGGATTACTTTGTGGGCCGTTGGGGTGTGTTTTGTGTAGGTTGTGCATCTGTCGTGCACTACGAATATGACTTCATTTTTCATCATACCGAGCTGAAGTACCACGCTCCAACCTCTCCAAGATTCATAAAAGAGACTCTCTCTCTCTCTGAGACTCGATGCGGCTGAACTCACGACAAAATGTTCACTGAAGAGTCAGAACAGTCCAATGCAACAACATTGACCTTTCAAAATTTATGGAACGCAAAGTCTGCCAACGATAACGAAAAAAGAAAGGAAGACAACGATGTACACATATACTTAAATACACCTTTAAGCGCGTCCATGATTTTCACCCTCTCAGCTCTGCTGCTTTTTATGGTTTTATTCCTACAGCGGCTTTGTACTTGTGGCACTCCAAATGCTATTCATTACTTGGAAGTGCTTTTTCCCTACACAGGCAGTCTATTCTTCTTTTAGGTTTCGTGTATAATTATGATACAGTCCAGCCCACTTATAACAGCCGCAGATATAACGAACGCTCGCTTAGTACGAACGAGGGAGGTGCTACCGTCAAAATATATATTGGGGCAACGGCACAGTGTCTCACATAGAACGAACTGTTGTGGCCTCAACACTCGGTTAGAGTGAACGCGAAGCTGTCGGGCCCCTGTAGTTGAGCGAGCCGGCGGTGTTTGGATGGATGGAACTCACCGCGGAGTGCATAGAAAATTGCTTCCGCAAGGCGGGTTTTATGGGCCCAGGCACCAAGGACGCCATAGATTACCCACCAGAAGGCCGGTCGCACGAGGACTTGTGGCAACGCGTCGTTGACACGCAGCTGGCCGGACCTGACGTTGCCTGGGACGATTTCGTTTCTGCTGATGACGACGCCGACATTGCGGAGCCATGCACTGACGAAGCTATTGTGCGTGAAGTGCGAGCACTTTCGACTGCCCAGAGACCGACAAGGACGATGACGAGGATGCTGCTCTACCGCCGGTTGCTGTGAACGCTTCAACCACGATCGGTTACATTGCGTCGCTTAAGGAACTCGTGTGCAGCAGAGGCCTTGGCGATGAACATATTACCGCGCTGGAAAAATTAGAAACGGCAGTGATGCGATCAGCTTTGAAGAAGCAGACATGCATCACGGACTTTTTTCAAAAATAAAGTGAACTTTCGTCTCGCTCGCTCTTTTTTCCCGTATTATAGGTGGTCCACTTAGTACGAACTTTGGATACAACGAACAAATGCCACGTGACGATCAAGTTCGTTATATGTGGGCTGGACTGTATAGGACGCATTTTGCATCGCGAGGTTTTAACGCCGCGCACACAGCTTAGGCGTTGCTATATGTGTGCTATATACGACACGGTGAATTTCTAGTACCGCGATGCTGGAAAAAATGTGTCACATGTCCAGGGCCTTTTGGTGCTACACTTCAATGAGTGTACACGTGGCTTCAAAACAGTGTGCACGGTACGCGCGTTCATGATATGCGCAACGCGTGAACTAATTTTCGGAAACTGGCAAACAAATTCGTCGCTAACTCAAGCGCGGCATCATGAAACAACAAAAAGGAAGCAAACCCAGCCACGCGATAAATTACGGCTGCCAACCCAATTCCGTCGTCAAAGCGTGGTTCAGTGGCGCGCAGTGTGGCCGCTACAGTAGACGCAAACCGACCAACGACAGAATGCTGTCAAATGGTCGCGACAGCAGATAGCACACACACAAAGTGTTCAAAAGCGCGGTCACGAATGCGCTTCTTATAATGTAGCGATAGATCGGTATTTGAAGCAGTAACACAGGCTTAAGTTGCAGTGTTTGTATCTGCCCGAGTTGTAGTTTAGTTAGCAGCTAGCAGTCTGAAAACAACCTTAGCTACACACATATACCCGCGCGCACACACGTGGCACTGTTATGGCTTTCAATTTCGATTCATGGCACGTCGCTACTACTTAGCATGCGTCCCATTTTTTTTTATTTCACTCCTTGCTTAGTTATGGGTATGATGGCAATCTTAATATAAGCAAACCAGAAAAACTAGATAATATTGGATGGCTCACCATCGCCCTATACAAGACCTTCACTGGGTAGTTTGCCATGAGTATACGTACCCTGGATTACGGCAATCGCGTTATGCTAAATAAAAAAAACCCTAATGTTTCAATGAGACATAGATTTTGCACACCGTAACCTACTTTGCATTCGTAATGTGCAAGCTCTAACGTTTCTCCTACACAATATGGCAGGCCTGAAAAGAGCGAGCAGCGAGGCACGGAGGCAAATGGGAAGCATAAAAGTCACTATTTTGGTTCTGACGCTCGCAGTGCAACTTTCTTCGGCTTCCTTATCGACTGTGTGAACAGAGTGATAAAAGCCATCGTTCGCAACAAAACATATGACGACAGAGATTGTCGTGTTTAAGACGCGTAAGCTTCCGGCGCTACGCACCCTTTATTACAACGCCTCGCACTTAACAATGGATCGGTTAAGGGGCCGAATTCACAAAGCTTTTCGTTCGGAACTGCCCTTTCCCAGTGGCCGGCTGCCGTCGCTAATGATATGTCCAGCCTCAGAATTGGCAGGGATTCTCGGCTACGAGCAATTTTAGCGCAGGAGCTTATTGTGTTGCATGCGGGCACAGAGCCCGTATTCACAAAGAAGTTCTAACGCTACAAGTGTTCATATCAGCATGTACCAGCCAATCATGATGAAAGACATATTTTTAGGAATGCAGGCTACCACTGGAAAAGAGCACTTAGGAATGAGGGCAGATATTTAGAAAAAGCTGTTACGCTAGAATTGTCCGTAAGGCAAACATTTCTTGCGGATCCTAACGGCAGACATATCATTAGAAAAGGCAGCCGAACAATGGCAAACAACACTTACGAATTAAAATCATTTCAAATACGGGCCCAGATGCTTGCGCCATTAATGCGAAAGTCCAGTTGTAGAAAAACAAAGCTGGCTTCAACCATCGCCACCCACGCGGGCCATATATGTTTGTAGTCACACTTAATGCATCCTTGCTACTATAGCGACAAGGCGACATCACTGCACTATGTGCACGAATGACAAAGCCGCTGAACGCTGCATCCGAAGGAAAAGAAAAGGCAAGCGAGGACAGACAAGAGACTAAACAGTGAACGACGGCTTGGACAGAGGAAATCTCGGATCGGGACCATCGCGGAGACAAATTCGATCACGGTCTGGAAGCCTCCTCCGAGATTCCCCGAAGAAATTCCAGAAGGTGATTTTGAGGCTCCTTCTGTATACTGAAACAGTATGCCTCAAAGGGAGAACGGGCAAGGCAATGAGCCGTCATCCTTTGTACCCGTGTACACGTCGGTGCCCGAAGGAACGACGTATTAGATGCAGCAGTTCGAGGCCAGGCCATTTGCGTGAGCTGAGCCTGCACTGGGTGACACGACTGTCGGTGTGTATAAAGTATACGCACGAGCCACTGCGGACACATTTTATTGCCGCTGCCGCTGGTGAGCAGAGGGAAATTCCTTTACCTACAGCGACAATCCGAGACTCGAGACTCGGATGGAGGTGGCATTTCGCCGCAGTTTGGGGGGGAGTCAATGAAGAGGACGAAAAGGAGCGGCGACGTTGGATAATTTCGCGCCCGCTTACGTCGACCGACATGCCGCTAGGCCCACTATATGGTGATGTTCTCGTGGAGAGCAACGGGATGTATGCGAACAGGCGCTGGAACGAAGCACGCATGGTACGGCAATTGCTAACATTTTTTCTCGTGTGAGAGATACTGCCGCCATCCGTATAGAAGTCAGACAGTGATCACACCGGGATGCAATCTGCATGACAAAGGTGAAGTCATATCTACGCAATGAGATTGCAGTGCCTCATATACACGATGTCCTAACTATCGTGCGCCATCGTGCGCCAAGAGTTAAAAAAATATGCAGATGCCGCCTAGCTAGACACGACCAGTGTAATGTTGTTTGCCGTCGCTAGGAGATACTGAGATTATCTTTGCATTCCGACTAACTAGACAATTAGTCTTAATTAATTTGTCAACTTCTCAAATATTATAATTAGATGAAAAGTGTCAATGAAAAAATTGTACAGCAACATGAAAAACTCCCGATACATCTTTTTGTTGCTCTATACGTGCTACATAAAAGTGTTTTTCTGAGCGTGAGAGCAGCCCCCGAGTACACGCAAAATTGCCGCGCGACTGGCCGCTCGAGGCACTATGCGTGTATTCGCGGGTTTCTTTCACGCTCGGAAAAACACTTTTATCTAGCACGTATTGAGCAACAGAAAACTGTATTCGGATTGTTTCATGTCGCTCTACTATTTCCTCATTGACACTTTTCATCTAATTTTAATGTTTCCGAAGTTGATTAATTATGTCAGAGTAATTATCTAATTAGGTAGAATGCAAATTAATTGTTTTAGTATCTCCAATCAACGGAAAACAACAATTACCTTTGTTCTGTCCACCTACGTGGCATTTTCATATTTTTAAATTTTACTACATGATAGTTCGGATACCCTGCACACGACTGGGAATTATTCACCATGGTGGTATGTGCTGCTGACGCACAATATATATTTACATGCATCGATGAGGCTTATTCTTTTTTTTTTTTTTTGAACTGAGGCCAAGATTACGAACTTCACCATATGCACGCGGGGTGACACTTTCTGATGGCGTAAGCATCTTTCACACGATCTTGCAAAAAAAAAAGGATAATGAGGAGGGTGGCCAGGCATTGTGCCCACAGCCATTAGCATGTCGTATTTGTCATAGAAGCAGGTAATCATTTCCTGCAGCCTACTTAACACGACACCATCGTCCCTGCTTCTTGGGTTGCTTGTCGCATACTGTGGGAAAAAAATGTCCAATGTTCACTGCCGCCGGAGCCTGCGTGCTTTTGTTAGCCGAAATATTGTCGCACTTCTTAGCACGGCAACTATACTTAAAGCAATTAACAGACTATACGGCTATACAGAATATACTTGTGCAAATAATTTTCGCTCCATACTTGTTGCTTTAACTGCAGAAAACAACTGAAACTTGATGCTCTTATCTTATGTATTTTCCTCTTAATCATATTGCTGCTTCTTATGCCTTCCTACGACACCAGTTCTGCAAGACAAACTATCACAACACTTCTCTGAAAGACTCGGGTCTGTGGTGAAGCTGTGTGGCGCAAAGCGAAGCGGGGCAAGGAACACAGAAACACGGGGGGGGCAAGGGCTTACTGCCAACTGAAATTTTATTGTCTGATATAAGATTTTTTTATTTAAAAAGAAAAACAAGTAAAAAATATGACATAAAAACCAAAGATGTCATCACCGCACACTGGTCGCGGTGGCGCTGTGGCAGTAAGCGCCTGTCCTCGTGTTTTTGTGCGCCTCGTCCCGCTTCGCGCTGCACCACAGAGCCTCATGGAAAACCAACTAGCCGAAACCTTCCCCCTTTTATGGTAACGTATGTCTTGAAATAAATAACAATAAGAAAGCAGTGACGTAAGCTAACAATAACGGAGGCAAGAATAAAGAGCTGCTCCGAGCCCTTTCCATGCTATTTTAAGTTAACAGTGTCATTACTGAAACGTTAGATAAATCATATACGTTAATTCTTAAAGGGACACTAAAGCGAAAGAATAAATCAGTTTAGACTAATTAAGCATTGTTTCAGAACCCTGCAGGCAGTCATTTCAAAAATATAGTTTGATTATTAGATGAGAAAATGAAGGTCCAAGTATCAGTACTTTAATTTCGCGCCGAAACCCCAGTGCCGGTACGTGAGCGTGACGTCAGGGATTCCAAAGTATGTTTTCGCATTTGGGCAGCGTTGGCTGAGTAAAGGTTCCCGAAACTTGAAATGTTTAATATTTGGTTCCCTTAGAGCACAATGTAGTGAATCTGTACCACGATATATAATTAGTAGGCCCTAGAAGATGCCATAAAACTCCATGACGTCACAGCCCCCAGGAGCGGGAACTTAAGTAGGCGTCGTCACCCGTATTTCGTTCTTGCGCTTTTTCTGGCTTACCAAACGTCTTATCGTTGCAAGAGTGGTGTTTTTGGTGTTGTAGAAAGGTAATTTACTGATGCAGAAGAAATCATTTTTCACTTCAGTGTCCCTTTAAGATGTGTCTGAGTTCGGCTCCGTTACTGGCTTCAGAAATGAGCAAGAGAAACAGGTCATGTGGGTGACACGCACTTGCATCGGTGACGGCTCCTATAGCATATACCCGATGTGTGTTCAGTTGCGCAGCTTATTTGCCGTTCTTAACGACAGGCTGGCACATTCCCGCATGGCACCCTGCTACACGCCATGTACCCTACGAGCTATACACACAAATGCGCCTTCTGCTCTACGCCCAATACCCTCTACCACATGGTATGGGAATGTCTACAACACCCATCGACACCGCCCATCACCGGACCAACCGTCGAGCAGTGGGAGGCCCAGCTGACAAGCTCGAGCCCTGAAGACCAGCATCGCCTGGTGAGCAGGGCCAAGCTATCAGCTCAGGCCCACGGCATCCTGGACTAGGGACTCCGCCCACCTCGGACGATTTTACCGTCGGCTCATTTCTACTAATAAAGTTTCTTCCTCCTCCTCCTTGCTTATGTGCTCAATGACAGTTTCATTGTTGTGGCGTGGTGTACACATGCATAAGACGAGCAAGTATAGTTGAATTTCAGTGCGGGAGTCCTGGCTTCGCCAGCTTATAGAGCCGTATACGCGTATGCCCGGCGGCGCGGTACTCAATATTGAGTCGTGATGTCCAAAAGAACAGGAAGAACGACCGCGGTGCCTACGGGCGCTTGCTCGCTGCTCATTTGGCGGCGACGAATGGCTTGCTGAGTGCTGCCTGCCATTGGCCGCGCAGGTAAAAGCGCTTGCTCCTTGCTTCCGCGCGCAAGCCCCCGGGGAGGAGCAATGGTAGCAGAAATGAAGCCGTGCGCAAATGTGTCCGCTGCGTCCACGCGGCCGCTATGTACGAGACTGTCGTAGGGGCAGCTCGTTTACCCGTTTACGCGACGAATCTGTTTGTGAAAGCTGCGATGGTCCTGCTTGTCTTCGCCGTGTGCAACGTGTATGAACAAGCGTAGCCTCCTGTGTGACATGGCGCAGAGAGACTCCTTGCCGCAATAAGCGCGAGCGCTGCCAGGTGAACTCCCTGCAGCTTTTTCCCCAAGAGAAGCGCGCCTTGTCTGTGCATGGTATCACATAGGTCGATGACTTGGAAATGATATTTCGGAGTGGCGGTCAATGACCGAGAACCAGCGTCCAGTATTTTCATTGTACTGCAAAAGAAAGCGAAATATAACGCCCCGAGCGGCCCGCGTTTTTGTATTTTCCCCTTTTTTACTGTCGTATACAAACGGCCATCAATTCGAGCCATTACCCGGCTGGGCACCAATGAGTACGTGTAGAAGGGCAAGGCTTCTAAACACACTATTCGGAAAGTGCGGTCAGCTAAAAGCATGAAATAATAAGTCTCTCCGTTCGAGAGAGTGTTTTAAATTGTTTTAAAATACTTGAAGGAGCAGAGTGACAGCTTTCCTTAACATGCATTTTTGAGTAACATGCTAAAATCCATACAAAATCCTGCGCTCACTTTGGTGTTGCGCACTGCCGCCTTTTTAGGAAAATGAGTGATGAAAATGAGAAGGAGAGAAAAGTACATTAATGAGAACTAGCGAGGTTAGCCCTGCTATATGGCCCTACGCACAACTCATGACGTTGGTTCCAATTAAGTGCGGATTCTTTTTTTTTTGTTGTTACGCTACATTAGTGAAAAAAATTCACCTTTGACGCTCGCCTAATGGTGGGTATTTCGAGTTTTAAATTCTTATACTAGTGATCATGGTGCGTCGTGTGGTGGCGGCCTGTACCAAGTTGAACCAACATGTCCACAATTTTATGGTATGACGCATGGACTCGCAATATATTTCATGGCTTGTGATCTCGGTAACGAAAGTCGACATTAGATACCTTTCAGCAAGAGCCAATATGCCTTCTTAACTATTTTGAACGTGTCCGGCATCAGTATCGTAGTCACTGGTGGCGTACATCGTGATACTTTGGCGAGGTTTTCTTAAGATAAAATAAATATAGGAACAGTTCTCACCGGTACACACCAATACACCAGTTCATGCCGGTACACCAGTTCGTACCGGTTCGCACGGGTCATTCGCTATGACGCCACGAAACATGAGGTCAGTAGAGCTTTAACAGGCTACTAATTCCCATTCTTCAGCGGAATAAGTTTCTCCGCTGCTTCTCTGTTCGTCTCACATCCGTATACATGAACTCCTGCAACCCCTAACATCGAGCCCCCAAGGCGGGTAGCACAAGCCAGTCATTGTTTCAGTTGCGAGCCCAGAGTCTGCGTGAGCCGACAAGTCTTATCGCGAACGAGAGCGAATAAAGAAGTAGAATGAGGGTAGTTACTCTGTGCTCCTGATTGATGAGGACATATGCTGACGAGCAGGCATTGGACAGTATACGACAGTAGACACTTCTTGCGCGAGCACACAACACCTGCCTCAAGTAGTCCTTTGAGCAAATACAATATTGCTCCGCTTCTTTAATGCAATTAGCATTCTTTTGGAACCTTACCCGCTTTGCAGTATGCTCGTTTGGCTGCCTGTATCTAATCTCTTTTACATACTGACTGATCCAAGTTGTCTACTAGCTTGGGCCACTAGCTTTGGGTTGATTGCTGTCTTGCTAAGCCGACAACATGGACCACTGCGCATGCGCACGAACAGACATCACTGGCTATGTGCCAGTGGGTGTCTATGTATCACCACCTTCTTCCTCCTCTTATTCTTCATCAGCCTATTTTTATGTTCATTGCAGGACCAAGGCCATCTCCCAGCGATGTCCAATTACTCCTGTCTTGTATAAAGTGTGCATGTATATTGAATAATTAAAGATAACACGTTAAGCTCTCTAATAAACAATCTGCAATAGTACATAGCATAACTCTGTCTCTGTCTCGTTACTTCAACCATCATTATCATCACAATTATCATAAAGGTAACCATCACAACATATCAAGCATATCATCATTAATTACACACCCATCATAGACATTAAAGATCGCTGATCGCATTAACGTCGCAAACTGTCGCCAAAGGCTGAATCGCCAATTTTAATGTGATTAGCATTCTTAGGCTTCTTCATAAACATTCCGGGGACTTCTGCGTGTGTCTCCGATTTCCAGCCAACTTCAGTCACTGGCTGGTCCATGGTCTAGTGTAGGCGTCTCCAAACTACGGCCCGCAGAGACCTTCGTAACGACCCGCGACCGGCGGCGGTCCATCCGATGACGACCGACCGGCACAGGCGGGCCCTTTATTTCCTGCAAAGCCTCAGCTGCGCCTAGGCACGGGAGCAACGCTTCTCCACAAATCCTCGCGCTATCATGCTTCTTCCTCGGAGGCGGCTTCACTTTAATCACAAGGTCACACCCCGACGCCAGCTCGGCCGCCCTAGCGCCGATGAAGCGGGAGCCTTGAGTAACCATCGCGTAAGGAGCGCGTGATGCTCCGATCAGCCATCGCAGCCACCAAGTCAGAAGACTCGCCGAAGCTTTCTCGACTTCGCCCAAGTGTGCTGGGCCCAAAGAGCTGCCGCCCGCTTTTTTCTAGCGAGACTACAGCACATGAGTAGCTCTACAGCTCCTTTCTTCAGTCCACAGCCTGCAGCAAGCTTCAGTCCACAGCATGCATGGAACTGTAACCGGGAAGGACATCGTTAAAGAATTCAAAATAAATAGGTTGTATAACTTGTAATGGGCCAAATTATAATGTGGCAAAACTGAGAGGGAAGATGATGTTCGATTGAAGAAGAAGAAAAAAAAAGGACTCGTAACACAAATAATAAAAGCGCCTGAAATTTCCGGATTCTCAAAGATAATGTTTTTTCACTGCGTGATTCACTAGTAGGTCCTCTGTGGAAAATACGCGAATATGCCCCTTTTGTTATGAACAGGGTATTCAACCGGAAATGAAGCGAAAACCGGAAAAACCAGTATTCTTGCTCGAACCGGAAGTGGACCGATACGTTGCAATTCCTTTTTGACTCCAAATCGACACCGCGAGAAAAAAAAAACGGTTTTTTGGTTCAGATCGGCGATCGTTTATAGAACTTTTCATTCATGCATTGCCTCCACTTTTGGCTCAACTGTAATACCTCACTTGTAAACAGACAACAACCTCCCGTGATTTTAGATGTAGCAGCACCTTTAGTGCGCTTTTCAGCATATCTCGTCAAGGGCAGACTAGGTATTGCGTTAACTGGGCCGTATCAGCATCGCATCTGACGCGCGAAGTCGCTAAACGGTGATGCATGCAATGTGCCAGAGACAGTAGAGCACGTAAGTATAATTGTTGCTTGTCCACACTATGACTGTGAATGGCAGGCATTGATCTCTTCGTTAGTGTCAATTACCAACAGGCCGGTCAGCGAAAAAGTATTACTAAGCCCTTGGTCAAACACATAATCGAAGCAAGCCATGAAGGCTTTCTTATAATATTTAGTTAACGAAGGCCTAGGTTCAAGGCAATGAACGGGCCATGGGAAACCTAACCTGTATACCGTGTGTGTCAGCTGATGTTAGCCAAGCTGTTCAGCTAAATAAAATGCAAAGACCATCGTGCAAAGGCCTATGTTGTTCGGTAGTTAGAGGTACGGCGATCGAACATGATAGGTCTTAAATTCGAATCTTACACCGGGTTCTTTATATCATTTTTAGTTGAACTACTTAGCAACAGTTAGCTAGGACACCCTATATAGTCTCATCCTACTGCCTGTATTCATCGTTACTCTTCAGTCCGCCATTGTTCTAATCTTTCCTTTCTCCCTGAACAGAGAAGCAAGCTCTAGGACCACTCTGCTTTTTCTTAATATAGTCTCCTCTCACTATGCCTCAATAAAGCTTCGCTTCACATACATTTCAGCATTAGGGGCGAATCTGCGTAATTATTTGCAAGTACGCGTGACCTGAAGAACAATACGTGTAATATTTCAGCGCAGCTTAACAGCAGCGTCGAGGTTTTGAACAAAATTATTTGTGCGGTTTCTTGTTATTTTTACTCATCAGGCAAGTGGACCTGAACCAGCTCGAAGCGATTTGCACTGTTGTTTTTTCGCTGCGGAGCTGAACAGGAATTGAAGTGTTTCCGCGGAACCGGAATGAAAACCGGAACGAGAAATCTTTTGGCTCGACACTCTGGTTCTGAAACCCTGTTGTTGCAGCTGTTAATGTTATCGAGTAGCACGGGATCAGTCACTACCAGTTCTGGTGGAGACGGAATATAAGTTCATAGACGTGACGTATTACACGAAAATTCTATGGCTGAGCTGCGGAAAACTGCTGTTTCGTTTCTTAAACATTAAGGAAGAAACAGAGTTTCTTGCACTGAACGTTCGCCCCGAGTCAATACTTTCCATTTATTAGTGGCTCTGAAAATCGACCTTCTGTGTCGACTTAACGGACCTCACGAATAACTCAATACATGACTATAAAGTGCTTGAGGGCAAACGTGCAGTTATTTTAGAAGCAGGTGCAAAATAAAAAAAAAGGGAGCACTTATACTGCTGTTCTTGGATTAGTGCGGAGACTAATACAGCATTTCCTTTCTTATTTGCGACAAGAATCCTCGATGATATGCTTACACAAATTCGCAAGCACTTCTTTGACACTCATGCCAGAAAGGAGGAACTACAAATGCTACAAAATTAACTTAATCGTGATGCGGATGCATTGCCACATTTCTTTTAAATAGCAGTAATCTAACTGCAGTCAAACGGATTCTACAAAGAAGAAAATCTCAACAAATTCTATAAATTACTAGGCTTTCAACAGGAAAAACACAGGGAAAGCGGGAGATGAAAATTCAAGATGATGAGTAAAGCAAGAACAAGGTGAAAGCCGGAGCCAACATTTCGACAATTGGACTTGTCTTCTTCAAGGCGGCCATGAAAAAGACATTTGTCGAAACGTTGGCTCCGGCTTTCACCTTGTTCTCGTTTTGCTCATAGGCGCTGAACATTCACTACACCTAAAGCAGTCTGACTGCGGGTGCATGTCAGTTTTTGGCGCTACCTGTATGTGTAAGCAAATTTTCTCCAGACGATAAAATGGGGAGTCGAGATACATGGTTATCTGACGAGCACATGTGGTTTCTGCTTATCGTTGACTCATCGAGCTTGCCACCATATTTAACTGAAAGAATGAAGTAAAAGCATAAGGTCCACCACGCTCACATTAGCACCCGTCCCACCACTTGGCAGCGGGACGCAATTCCCATGCATTCAAATATAGTACATTGCCTTTAGTGCCGCGTGCGGCATTTCGATATCGGCACACGCTTTTCCATTTGTATATATGGGAATATATGCTGTGTAATGTAAATATTTAAATATTTTCTTCCCTCTTGGAAGTGTTTTGATGTAAATTATACTCCACATTTGATAATGGACATGATTTCCACCTTTGATATTTCGTTAATAAGCTGCTTCTAACATAATATGTTGCAATTTGTATCCGTTTCGAATAGCGCCGTTCCGATAGTACAGTAAATTATATTGCTGCCGTTTTCGCCAGCGGCCGTCATTATTCTTAATCTAAGATTTAAAGTTTTCGCAATAATGTAAAAAAAATTTTTCCCGACCTTATCCGTATAGTGCTTTGTGCCTTATTCCAGTGCTGACGCAGGTTGTCACTTCCACATGTTCCATTTCGATTGGTCTCCTGCTCTCTCTAAATATGGCGAGGTTCCTATACGCTCTCTAAAGCCTTCATGCTCGATGTGTTGTGTCACAACCATACAGCGTGGTTGACATGTAAATATGGAGTTCCCCCACGAATCACTTGTGACCACCTGCCTCAGATTGTTTTTTTTTTAATCCCGCTTGAAAAACCTGCTCTAAAAGGCTTCCTATGGCTTGAGGATTTGGTCGAATAACGATTCGATAAACTTAAAAGTGTCTCAGTCGCGGTAACCTTTTGAGCAGGTTATTCGGTTAAACCACTCAGGAACATTTGCATAGCATGCCACTCGAAAGTGCTGCTGCGCATATGAATTCGGTCACTCGGCGTCGCCTTTACTCATGTCCTATATAGGAGGACGAACTGCGATTACGCGAAGCGCCTGTTGCGCATCATGCAGGGCATTAATTTTGTTGTCAACGTATACCCTTATGCGTTGACTTTGAATCACCTATCGCTTGGCGTGCTCTTTGATGAGCACATTAGACTTCCGATTATTATTATTATTATTATTATTATTATTATTATTATTATTATTATTACTTTGCTCTGATAATTGAGCTCCCGTTTTTAAGAAAAACTCTCGTGAATGTTTTGATGATTGGAATGTGCACTTTCGACCCACGTCCTTGGAATAAATTATTTACACTGGCCACCCTGTGCTTGCCATAAGTACGCCTCTTAGATGTACGGGTAGAGAAAGTTATGAAGGCTGCTAAGCGCGCCTGGGAAAGAAGGGGAGATAGAAAGTTGGCAGGCGATGATAACGATTAGCAAATCTACGACAATATCTCAAGGAAGACAAAATGAATCCGATCAATATCCAGGTCATTATGGAGCTCTGGCGCCGGAAAATAGCCATTCTCCCTAGAAGCATCATAGAGCCGGTCACGTTGCAACTCGAGATATCTCCCGAAGCCGCCGCTGCTGAACCAGCCCACTATCCCGGCAATTTGTACAAAGCACTATTCTGTTGACTGCTACAGTCCAGCTTGCAGCACCCCGGTGCGAAATGAAAAAGACAATAGGAGAAAGGAAAAATAAGATACGTATATTTATGGTACGAATGAGAAAATGTCAGGCTTTTTAGCTCGCTCGGAGTTCGCGAATCGGACGATAAGTTTTCTCGCTTAAGCTTACAGAAAGAACCAACTTACCGAAAAATCACAGCTGGTGCCTCTGTCAGAAAGGGGTATACCAGGTTATGGATATGAGCTGTGGGCGATATTATACACGGAGGTTTGCCCCTTCGACCTTCCATTCTCTCTCAGCTTTCAACGGGCAATTTGAGCTCGTTCACCGATCTGACAGCTGCTCTTGCTCTTCCACTTCCGCAACGCTCATTCATTGAACCACCCATGCAAGCAAACTACCGCTGTTCCAAGAACAGTCCTCTGCTAGCTTTCACCTCGTTCACTTTTCGGTTTCCTTACTTATCTCTTGCCACCATATATCTTTTTTTTTCTTTTACCCCTGTCTTGCTGCTTTTACCACCTAGTTCTCAAGTTATTTGAGGTATGGGAATTCAGTCAAGCTTATAGCAACCGACCTTCAACCAACCTGCTGTTCGTCTTATCTTGTGTGGCCTATGCGCATGACACAGCGGGGCTCCTATAACGTTAGTATAGCAAGGATGGAGAAAAGTGGTTTGCTTTTGACTAGCTCATGCGTCACCTTCTTCCCGCTGAATTGGACGCTAACTGTATTGCTGAAGAACACAACGCGAGAGCGTGCAGCGCATTCGCGAACCCTTAAGCGTGCAGCTTGTTCAGTTGACTGGAAAACTCGTTCTGAGCGTTCTCTTTATGATGTGTGACAATAAAGCGAAGCTTTTTTGTCGCTTCCTTCGACTTTTCCACAGCTCCTGCTGCTGCTGTCTTGCACGCTGCGTAGGAGGTGGTTGAGAACGAGTATAAACTACATGGCAGAAGCATGTTAGAGGGGGGAAGGCGACGTCAAAAAGCATGCCTTATTTGGAGTCCACGAGACTGTTCCAACGAGAGCTTCCTGGGCATTGCTACAGTGCCAGCTGGACGGCTGGAATTAGGCCTGATCTCCCCGCAAAAGCATCACAGAAGCACCATCGCTAACATTTGTGCTCACACACAACAGTCCAGAGTGGAGATAGAAAGAATGGTAGATGGAGATACGAGGCAGAGACTGGGTAGAGCCAACGCAGTCACGAAACAAGTGCCATTCATTGCTGGTTGCAGCTCGCACACATGGGAGGAGTGCGGGAGAGCGGAAAGGTGCTTTCAGGAAGCATGGCTCCTTTTTGGGTGTCTTGAATAAAGGGAGCGTTATTGCTATAGGTGGCAACAGTTGATGGGAAACTGGGAGAGACTTTAATTAGAAGTGCGGTACGATACATTTTTGATATTTCTATAAAATGGACACTATGCAAGTTTGCTCATGCAGGAACCTGACGCAGGGCGTGCGGACGCAAAGCCGCATTAAAGCACCGCAGCGTGAAGACGACACTACGTATGTGGTAGTCTAAGAAATAAACACTTCAGCCGCGATGCGATGCTCAGTGGGAGACGATAACTCAGGCTGCGAAGAATGGCACGCGACAACGCCTCGACAAACACGTTTTGCTGTTTCTTCTGTCTATACCTATTAATCAGCGCGAAAACAAGGCGAGACATAGAAGCACACAGGACGAGACACAGGACACAGGACTGTCTGTGCACTACGTGGACTAACAGAAGTGCGGCGCGCAGGGTAACATAAAATATAATTTCACGACTGTCGTGTGACGTCAACACCAGCGTCAATTATTGTTATTTAACGCAAACACCACACAAAGCTTTGCTTACCTCGATTCCCACAGTGCATGGGATGGACGCGACTTTTTTTACTCCAGTTCGTATCAGCACGGCCGTGCTCTCAACGACTTACTAAAGTGCTTAAAATTTTGCCTTCGAATTTAGCTGCTAGTTTGATGTAGCATTGGTTGACTCTGCCATGCTCTATATTTGTTAAAACAAGAGACGATATCTAATGTTTGGCTATATGTGTTGATTTATTTTGGTGGTTTTTCTCCCATCCGTTTGGTTCTGCACGTTATCTCTCAGTGTCGCTCTTTAGTTTCTGCGTGAAAACGCACACGCGGTATCAGGCAGTCCTAGAATGGTGCACTTAATACAAAAACAATTGGCTGCCGCAACTCTATTTGGGCACTAAGTAATCTAATTATTACGCATTAATGTTTCGTAGTTTGCTGGCTCTTCACCAAATCAGCACTGTTGTATAGTCGTAGAAGGGTGCTCATGAACCATGGTAATTTTCTGAAGCGAAACATACACCGGAGGCTGTCAAGATGAAATGTTTTGATGACATTGCATTGTTAGAAATTGCGATTATGTATAATTTTACATAAGTATATCACTTGACATTACTCAACATTCGTTGGTTCACTGATTGTGATTTCGACCGTGTCATGACCGGTGACATCACTGGCGGCTCCACATGGTGGACTCAACGCTTAGGGCGGAAGCCCAATGTGAGTTATTTCTGATGTCAATGCGTACTAGAGGAAGAATCCAGGTACGCTATGTCTAGAAACCAAGAGCGGATGTGCCAAGCGATAAGAGTTTGCATACTGTTTCATCGGTAATCTATACTAGGTCTGCAAGTCACATTGAGCGCTTTCTTGGGGTCTGATAATAGCTGTGCGCTCCGACTTCAGTCCAAGGTCACTGTTTGAGACCACGAGTTAGACTGCGCTGCCTTTGGGAGCTGCCGACGAAAACGGTTATAGATGCGCAGTAGAAAAAATCCAGTCTACATTCGACAAGAACGCTTCGCATTAAGAGTACGCGATCCAGGTATCGCATTCTTGAAGGGTGCGCCGTAGTGGGATAAGTGGTTATGAAGTTCAACATCTAAGCAGGAGATGGCGGGTTCAATTGCGGCTCCAGCTACTGCGTTCAAAACGAGACTGAATGCAAAAAACGCTCGTTTAGGTGGATACGGGTGCTCGCTAAAAATACGCGGGTGGTTTAAAAATTCAGCCTGTAGCTCAAAAATAATCTCGTTCCTTATATCGTATGCGTTCTTTTTTAACGCAAGACCCTCCGATGGGTGCCAATCAATTGAGCGTTCTGAAGCGATCATGTTCAGCACGGCTAGCTGGGTAATCTGCGCGATCGCGCCCTTTAAATAAGGGGCCTACTAGCATCGTCATTGCTCCGATAGACCGTGCTGTCAGAGTGTGAAAGAGAGATTACGAAAGAAAGTACAGCAAAACGGAAAGGTTATGACCGCAATCACTACTGATCTGCATTTTCCTTTGCAGGACGAGTTAGGCCCAAAAACCTGTTTACATTTTTTGAAGCTATTCGTTTCCGTTTGCCTTCGTCCACCCATCACTTTAACGTGACAATATGCACATCAGCTACGTGTGTTGAAAACCTGCCGCGGCGACAAGAACATGGCGGTGGTGCAGTAGAGAAAAAACTGGAATCATTGCCGTAAACTTACCAAAGTGGAACAAAAAAGAGGTTGGTCGGGGTGTGACGTAACGGTGCTCACTGTGGTGTTTATATTGCCCTATTACTGCAGACACGGACAGGGAGACAAGGAGACACAACCTCTCCAATGCTATTCACTGCGTGCTTGGAAGAAGTATTGAAGCTATTAAACTGGGAAGGCTTAGGAGAAAAGATCTACGGCGAATATCTCAGCAACCTCCGGTTTGCCGATGACATTGTTCTATTAAGCAACAATGCAGACGAGTTACAACAAATGATTGATGACCTTAACAGAGAGAGTGTAAGAGTGGTATTGAAGATTAATATGCAGAAGACAAAGCTAATAATAAATAGCCGGGCAAAGGAACAAGAGTTCAGGATCGCCAGTCGGCCTGTAGACTCGGTGAAGGAGTGCGTTTACCTAGGTCAGTAAATCACAGGGAACCCTGATCATGAGAAGGAAATTCACAGAAGAATAAGAATGGGTGGGATCGCATGCGGCAGACATTGCCAGCTCCTGACTGCATGCTTACCATTATCATTGAAAAGGAAGGTGTACAATCAGTGCATTTTACCAGTGCGCCAAGCCAGGTTTTTACACGTCATACGCCCACAGTATAGGCTATGAATGTCACTTTACTAGTGCATATACATCGTGTACCCAAGGGTGAGGAGGAAAGATCTAGCTTTTTCTTTTATTTCCTACCTCACCTATCGTATTTAACCAGTGGCTTCGTTTAAATTGTTTCAGCTTGCTGTTGTTTTATAGATCAGCTTCCGATTGTAACGATTCATATTGCGTGAGCCAGTCATAGTTCTTCAGAAGCATCTCTTTTGGTGTACCATCGGAGCCGGTGCAATATTCTGCCCAGTAAGTCTTGCGCTGTTTCGTGCAGTGTCGGTTGTAATAAACACGCGCACGTGCATGCGGAGCACTCTTCTACCGCTAAGACTGTAGCATTTATTGTGGAGGTGGTGTGCCCCGGTCGTACAGTTGAAGGACACAACCACTTTGTTCTCTTCTCGCCTTGCTGCCTTTCACACCTTACTTGTAGCTTCGCCTAATTACATCCCCTTGGTGCCAATTTATAGATAAGCTGAAGCACCTGCCATCAGCCTATTAAATGAGCTAAATGCACTACTGCACTCTGAAGGTGATGTATTGTTCCCTGTAGTTATGTTTGCGGAGCGGTCGAGAGGTAACACTTCGGGTTCGCAATCAGTAGCTCCCCAATTCTAACTTAGGCTGTGCAGCCTTTTTCTTTTTTCGCGTTCTTTTTCTTTTTATGAGCGTCTTGGAAAACACTTCGGGATTGCTTCGGCGGACGTCCGAAAGACTGGGGCAGTTATAGGGTAAAAGATATTGCTGCGAAAATAAAGTGTAGTGTGGATTTCAGCAAAACACACATTGGAGAAAAGGGTGTGATTCCACGAAATTCCGCTTTTAAATTGGTGTATTAGTTCGGCTAAACACTCTTTTCAGTGGGTGTGAGCGGGTGAGTTATGGACACGAGAAAACACCCTCAAGGCTGCAGTTTTCATTAGTGCATGGGTTCTCGCATGGCGACGTTAGAGAACTGGACATTCGGAACAACGAATAAAAAAATGAAGCAAAATTGAAGAATAGCCTATAATGCTAGCAGCCTGCTGCGTTCAAGACTCATTGGCACATGTTAAAGAGTACCATGGCTACGCAAAGTCAACGCTAATCATAGCAGCAGGGCGAGTTTTGAGATACCCGGGTCGTTGTTTTCGACCACGACCGAGTTTGTCATCCGTCAAGAGAAGTAGAATAATGAAACGGACTATCTAATCCATACTAAAGCTACCAAAGCTGAGTGTCCACACGCGGGCTCTCACCATCCAAATAGATCATGACAACACAGAAATATAGCAGCGTGTTCATTAGTGCTGCGATATGGGGCAAAGGAAAGCGGCATAGGACAAAGTACTTCAAGAATGGGCATGTGTCACGCTGTTAAAAAAAATATCTACTGCTTTGCAAAAAGCTTAAGCGGTGTCGCACGAACACTTTGGAACAAGCCCGTTTGCTCACGAGAGAGAGAGAGAGAGAGAGAGAAAGTGAAAGAGAGAGGGAAAAGAGAAATCTTCATAGGAATAGATAACGTTTCAATCGATAAATCAATTGTATTAACACATTGGGGGTTTATTACAGCACATAAATTATACAGACCACGGTCCCAAAGTACGAGACTGCAACAGGACCCTCAGTGGAGGTTACATATAAATATTAGATGGATTGTCCAAATATTCTCGTCTCATATAATCATCGAGCGGACTTACAATCAGCTTAATCAGAGCATAGAGCCGGCAAAAAGAAAAGAAGAAAAAAGATTAAATAGGAGAAACTGCAATAGCTTCACGCCAAACTTGTATTTATTTTTTGTTCCACCCATTCAGAAACTTCTCACAACGATTTCAACACACACGCTAAGAAAGCGAAATTGAGGGGGCCACGCGGAGCCTTTTCCTATACTCCTACTCCTAATGTTGCCCTAGGAAAGCAATTAGGGACACGTGGCCAGAATCGCGGAAGTGGACAAAGATTTCTTCCGCGCTTCTTCCTGGAGATATAACTGGGATTCTTTCGTTATCTCGGTGCGAGAACTTAAATTCGCTCTACACTCATTTTTTTTTTATCCTTCGACCTCTGCGCCTTCAAGCTTGCCGCCCATTTTCACTGTGTAGATAGCCGTAATGAGGCCGGGGAGTGTATACACGCGCGAACGCACACCGGCCACTGCACGACAGCTTGCATTGTGCCCACTCGAGAGGGACAACGTTTCCGCTGCAAGGAACGGCGCGGTCCTCGCTTCGCTGTGCGTGCTCGGCTTCTTATCCTGAACGAGCACAGCATCGCCAGCTGTTGCTCACTCTTTGGCCTTGAAAGAAACAAACAAGAAAGAATAACGACAAGGATGCGCCAGTGCACGGGAAGTGAGTGTGGGCCTTCTTTCTTGCTCCATCCCGTGCACCCACGTTTGTGTTCGCCATTTCAGTGCTTGCCTCGAATTCGTAGCCCAGTGCTCATAGTTTTTATCTCCTCAGCATCAGCACTTGGGGTTGGCTGTCTCCTGAAATCCCACCGTTCTTTCGATAAAGTTAAATGACTTCCCGCAGCTCTTGCTTTTGTGTGCTTTGAACTCACGAGGGCGCTCACTTCGCTTACTTTTCTTGTTGGCTCGGCATGTGCGCTCGCACATCCTTCCTATACTTATTTTCAGTAAGCCGTTACCTTGCTGCAAGTTCGCTACACGTTTAGAGTCGTCCGTGCTATTAAGAAAAAAAAACACAAACAAAACCCGTATTTATTACGAAACGGTAGCTCTTCCTTACTTTTTGTAAGACCGCTTACCTTGAATATAACATTATACGAATACAAATTAGGGTCATCGAACCAAAATGAATACCGCCATGGTTAGAGTTATGATTAACGCTGCTGCTCAGATTTCATTTCTGTTCATTTCCGGGTGCCATAATCTTAGAAAAAAAAAATGAAAATCAGCAAACTCCTCGAACAGGCACCACAGCCCCTAGTCAATGATGGCGCTGAGTAACTGCAAGGCCGCACACACTCTCGCGTGAACTTCCATCGCCAGTAACAGTATAGAACTATTGTTTACAGAAGGAATGCTACAGATTGACCTTCGCTTGAGCGCCAGTGTTAACTTCTATGTCAGCGTTCACATGTTACTCTTCTGCAAGGGGCCAAATTCACGCACCAAGTTTCGGTTCGGGTTATCGGAGACATGGTAAAATTTGCATTTCTCTAGCGTGTCAGATCTATGAGCAAGAAATCACCCTGCGAAGTCGTACTGCTCGACAGCGAAACATGGAGCACGGGTTGCGAAAGCACTAGCTTTTTGTTCGGAGAGTTGGGCTTGAACGCAGACATGTGGACTGCACACTTCAAGTACGTGAACTTCAGGGCGCGAGCACCGAAGCACCCTAAAAAACACGGCGTCGTAAATCTTGCAGGCCACATAGTTAGCTGATGTACTGTTTTGAACGCTCACCTGGTCACGCTCGTAAACCACAAACGCCGCAAATGTTGGGCCAATTAAAGTTATTTTGGTTAATTTCACCACGAAGAAAGGAATTTTTCTTGCTACCTTTATTGTGGCACAATACAACCATTTTGCAGAAATACATACTATTTTGCGTAAAGCAAGAGTGTAGATACATCTAGCGCTTAAGTAGAAAAAAGAACAACAATCCTCGACTCAAAGCTTTTCCTGCACTCGATGATGATGATGATGTTTACTGGCATCCACTTTAATACGGGCGGCGAAAAATAGTCGCCGCCCCATACAAATAGTCGACCCTGCTATATTTAATCAAGTTTTACTGCATATATGGCCATCTAGCCTTTTGCCTATCTGACTCGACTTTAACTTTCGTACTTCACACCTCTATCACTATATTGTACCGCCACCTACGAGTGCTATGACTCCGGTTCTCTCAATCTTTTCCCTGCTTTCTTTTTTCCTCCGATACTCTAAACCTCTCTTACTTGTCACGGCTGCTGACACGTTAAAGTATCCACCTTCTTTAAATTCTGATAATGATGATGATGGTTGCAGTGGTGGTGGTGGTGTTAGTGGTGGTGTTTAGTGGCGTACCCTTTGAAACGGGGCGGAGACAAATGATCATCTAGTTTGCTTCATTTATCCAGGTTTTACTAAAATTATCGCTACCTAGCCTTTTGCCTACTGATGTCGGTCCTCATTTTCGTATTTAAAATGTCCATGCTTCTACGTCTAAACTATGCTTGCAATTACTCCAGTTTTATCAATCGCTTCCCAGCGTCTCATTACCCAATACTCTGGTGATCTCTTGCTTATATCGACTGCTGACCAGCTTATCCTTCCATCTCTTTTGAATCTCAATACTTTAGGAAGGTGGACACTCTCGAGGTGTCTCGATGGCTCAATATATTATTATTCCATTACCGTGCGCTGAATGGTTTCCGGGATTTTGTTGCAGCAAACACAAGTACTGGGCGCTATAACGTAAAACTATTCCCAACTTTTCTATTCCAATTCTGCAATCAGCCCACCGCGATTGGCCGAAAACTTTTTTGGACCACCCCCACTTCACCTGTCTATCACGCGACTTCATGAAAAGCGCGATAGCTCCCCATCTGATATGACGTGTACACACTGATTATGCATGATTTGACTGAGCAAAACAAAAATAGTTCTTTCTGATTCGCCGCCTTTTTGTCATTAGCCCTCGGCTATTGGTCAAAAGTTTTCGGGCTGCACACACTTCACCTGCCTCTCCCGCGACGTCACAAAAGCGCAAAAACTTACCACGTCAAAGTGACGCGTACGCGTTAAGCATGTATTAATATGCCGAGAGAGAGCGAGAGAAAAACTTTATTTGGTGCCTTCAAGGATTTAGCGTCTCGAGGTCTCGGTCATCGTCTAGAGCGCCGGCGACTTGGAGCCTCTTCCGGCAAGGGGTGGGCCCCTATTCCAGGGCTCCACTGAGCCTAGCTACCTCACTAGCGTGCTGCACAAAGGCCCTTCGGGCCGTGAGCTCGCAGCTGGTAAGCCGACTCTCCCATTGCTCCGCATTCGGGTTATTGTGTTGGTGGAATGATTGATTTTGTTTACATTCCCATGCGACATGATATAGTGTGGGTGTGTCCCCGCACCTTGGGCAGGTGTCTCTGTATTGTGTTGGGAACATTTTGTTTAGGATGTACAAATTTGGGAAAGAGTTTGTCTGCAATCTGCGCCAACTCGTTGCTTCCTCCTGCGTTAGAGCTTTGTGCGGTGGGGGATATTTGGCTCTCGTCCCTCTGTCTAAGTTTAAGATTTCTGTGTATCCTCCTTCACAAGCGTGTGGGTGATACTCCGGGGCGTGCGACTGCTCTGCTCGGAACGTGGTCTCTCGAGCTAGGCTGTCTGCCCTTTCGTTACCCTCTAGGCCTGCGTGGGCCGGAATCCAAATTAACTTGTGCGTAACGTTCCTCTCGGCGAAGTTGGCTCCGCCAAGAATTCTGAGGGCGGCTTTGCTAATCCTACCCCTCGTGTAATTTCTGCACGCTTCCTTCGAGTCTGTTAAGATGTTTAGAGGCCTGCCTGTCCTATATCCTTCTACTGCCGCCAGCGCCACGGCAATTTCTTCGGCCTCCGCTGTGTCGGCTGCCTTTACCGTCGCACATGTGATGAGTTTCCCGTCGCCGTCCACCACCACCGCCGTGGCCGTGCGCTTCCCTTCTCGCGGGTACGTGGCAGCATCCGTGTATACCGTGTTGTCTAGTAGCGCTAGTGTCTTTTCCACGTATTCCACGCGCCTGCCTTCTGCTCTCGTGGAAATTGGGGTCCACGTTCTTAGGTACTGGCCTAACGCTTACTCTTTTTCTTAAGCAGCCGGGCACGTCTGCGTATCTATCCACGTGTCCCGTCCCAGCCTAGTCAGGAGTGCTCTCCCTGCAGGGGTGCTTTTGAGTCTGGCTTTTTGCGTTTCGAGCAGGGCTTCCACCAGTTCGCTGAAAGTATTGCTGAACAAAACTGAAGTTTCTTCTGAATAGCCGCAGGCTGCCCCGTTCCGAAAGGAATAAAAGATGGCTGCCGCCAATCGCTCCGGCACTGACTACTTGCCCCTGCCGGAAAGCATGGGTTTATTTGCGTACAATAAAAGTTTTTGCGTAGCCGTGTAACGTTTTCGAGAACTCTCGGCCCATTTACGACCTCGTTCTGCCCACTCTTCTTCGCTGAGGATCCGTTTTAGCGTCTTTCTTAAGCTTCCGTTGCACATCGCAGCGATTGTCGACGAGCTAAGTAAGAGAAAGCGGACCAATCGCAGACGCCGGCACCACCCTCTTCATCCGGTTATCGATATTCAGTGCAGTGGCTCGGGCCCATCGAATCGCTCTCCACTTGAGCCTACTCCTCGCCTCTTGTGAGCCAATTAGATAAGACAAGCGGCTCAGTGCAAGCAATGTTATTCGTTTTTCAAGCAAACAAAAATGACCTCTTATGGGAGCTTTTGACTGGTTTGTTCAGACAGCCCTGTGGCTGACCACCCGATGCTTGCGTCGGTGGTTACGCAAATTTGACGTCAAGAGATTGGAATAAAAACATATTGGAATAGTTTTACGTTATACGGCCCCTGTGGCGTATATTTGCTCGGGTATGTGTTTGTCCTCAGGCAGCCAGTCCGGGCCTGAAATAGCAAGGCGCTGCCCCTTGCGTTATCATACCAATTTTTACTCCTGATTTCTGTCTCGCCGCTTTTGTATTTCTCCATGGTCTTTTTTGTTTCCGTCCGTTGCATCCAATTGACGGCCTCTTTTTCTTTCCCTTCCATTTAATGACTTCTGGTTGTCTATTTACCCTTTCATTTACCCTTTACTTGGTTGCGCACTTTCTTGACCTCTTCCTTAATTCCGTGGCCTTGATATGAAAATTAATGTATTTGTGCATTTAGCACGCAATTTATTTTTATGCATGCTTATTAGTCCTTCCTGAGGACAAATTTTGCTTTCCGCTTCACTGACTTCAAAAGAAGCCTAACGCATATTACCTTGCACTGTCTCCTTTGTGGTTTTATTGTGGGCCTCCAAAGCCACTCAGCCTATACTGACCTCTGGTTAATCTCCAACTCCGAGATGATGTGTAACTTAAAGCACATAACCCCTTTACACTTTTACAGAGCCCTTGCACAACCTCGTATTTATTGTAGCCTTAAAGCGCTGTATTGGTTATAACAGCTGCATTCCTCTAGAAATGTTATCCATAAACAGTCTACTCCTAGTTATTAAAATATATATGCACGGAGTCAGTACTAATATCTCTCCTAGGCGTCTCGCTGGTGTGAACCTATGTTGCAGTTCCCCCAGTATATTATTTTTCTCCACCTCCTTCGACAGCTCTAGTGTTATGGCTTGCATTACTATTATATATATCACCAACGTTGCAGTAAGTAGCCTGTACGAGCTCGACTTATCCGTATCACACTTGCCTCTGTAGATGAGGTTCATCTTACTTTAGCTCCCCCCCGAACGAAATGTTCTTCGTTTTAATCACTTGCTCTGTGGCATTAACCAGCCGTACCTCGTTCTTTCGACCAGGCTGTTTGATTCGTATTGGTATTTCATCAGGTCCTGCAGCCTTGTTATTAGGGATATTTTTTGTTTGCTTTTTTTCCGGTAAAAACGTATTACGCTAAGTATTGATCTGTCAAACTTCTCTGTTGTTGATGGATCTACTTGAATCTGAACTACGCTTTCTTTCGAGTCGAAGTCATCCCTAATAACGTCTTTGATGCACCACCGAGCATCATCTCTTTCAAGTATGTTACCGGCTTCATTCCTTATCGCCGTTCGGGAATTTTTAGTTGAAGCTCAGAGTGCTGTTACACGGTTACAGAATCTTTTTAGAGCGCTCTTGTCTGTTTTTCGAATGTTATGCACCTAAGTTTCACGTGCACATTAATTTTTGGTTGCAATAGCTCGCTCGCTACCCTTTTTTTCCTCGGTACGTGTTCCATCTAAGTCGCACTGCTTCGCGTAATCCCAACTTTCGCCTTCTCGATGATCCCTGGAGGCTTTCTTACGCTCATCTATAGCTCGCTTTTTTTTATTGTTCTGCCACTTGTGTGATCTTCTCTTTCCATTGCAGCAATTATTAAACCCTGTTTGTATTATCTCCTTTTGCATGGCCTATGCGAGTTCCTCGTAAACCCAGACTGCTGTAGGCAATGCCTCCTCTTTCTTCTCTGCGCCTTTTGCTATTTTTGCTATTTGCTTTTCGTTAAATTTTAGGTATCCTGCTGTAGTTGCTGCTTTTTGTCTTGCGTCGGTGTCTCTCCCAAAACTTCAGGTTATACGCTTGGGATCGGGGCCCAGGCTATCTATTCCTTGATCATCTTTTGTCATTTGGTCTAGTCGCTCGTAAACGCAGTCTGAAACTAAGGCATAGTCGATACATGACTGCTTATTTCCGAATTGTCTCGTTAGTTGTGCATGGCACTTATTTTCCCTGGTAAATACTACAAGGTTCTGTTTCTCGCACAGTTCCAGCACTAAAGAACCACTGTAATACGTATAGCTAATGCAATGCCGAATCCGCAAGTGTGTAACTTGGTCAAGCAAATGAGAGAAATACAGGCGTTGGCGACGCCTCGACCCGTATAAAGGAAACATGGGCTAACACTCTCGTTAAGTCTACTGTGCGGCGAATTCAGAATGTATCTCGAAAACAACGCCCATTTGTCACCAGTACGCGGCTGTCGAAGCATCGTCACACAAATTTAAAGCAAACATGAGCATTACCGGAGAACGAATGAGCCGAACAGGGCAGCCCGACGGCTCGATACATCCGAAACGGGTGGCTCGAAGTGACGCCATGTTGCCCTACGTAATGCTTCTCTCACCTGCGTTAGCGTTGAACGCTAAATTTGAGAACAGTGCACGTACGCAAGAGTTTCAACACCGTTTACTCACCCTTTAGCTCCAGCGCAGGCGCAGTGCGGAGCACGCAACGCTAAGGCTCACTTTTTGCGTTTGCTGCTACATACGCTACACTAAATCTGTCCATTACCTGCTGCGTGCCGCAGTTTTGGATGGAACGAGGCAATTGTGCGGGAAACGATGACTATGCAATTCTTTACTCATTTATTAGCACATTGCAGTTTCTGCCCAAGCAAGTACTATCATAATTGTGAAGATTATCATTGGAATGCTACATACACGCGATACAAAAATCCTCGTGTCTCATTCGCGTATATATACTTATACGACATGCTCATTTTACTTCTTTAAAAAAAGTGTTTATTTATGTATACCTAACGGGCTTTCACAAAAGCATT
Source organism: Dermacentor albipictus (assembly GCF_038994185.2). Taxonomy (NCBI): domain Eukaryota; kingdom Metazoa; phylum Arthropoda; class Arachnida; order Ixodida; family Ixodidae; genus Dermacentor; species Dermacentor albipictus. The sequence continues at coordinate 16,381,603 of NC_091821.1, forward strand.
GGGCAAGCGGACAAGTTACAATAACGTAAAACAAGTGTTATGCAACAAGGCAAAAAAAAAATTCATACATTCAAAACGTGGCGGTTCATCGGCAGTTCACGGGGCTTAGCGCCATCTGTGTCATGAGGGAACACTGATGGCGGAAGACAAAATAATGCGACGCCATATCCGTTAACAACAGCAGTGACGTCATTTTGCTCTCGAAGACGCGAAATTTACGTCGGTGACCGGCCATTAGAGCTGTATATTCAGATGCCCCACCATTCGACTTGGTGGGTGTTTCGAGCTTTCATCGCAGAAAGCGATGCAGGGAAAGGCCAGCCGTATACGGGTGTCTAAATCGCACCCCTGCACAGAACAAACTTCCTTTGGAGGCCGACGAACGCTTTAGGTGTAGAGTGCTGGTCCTATCGCTGGACGTCAAGCCCGTCGGCCAGCGCAGTCGCACGAAATCAGCTAAAGTGAACAATTATCTGGTAGTCGTAACTCAGTACTTTCGACTGAACAGATTGAGAAACGATGAGTCTACCCGCGTCGCCAAATTCAGACAAACGTTGACAAGCAAAACAGCACAACGCGCTAGGGGGGCGTATTGTAACGGGTGAACTTTTCGAGCGCGCCTTACTGCACACTTCAAGAGCTGCATTACAAGTAAGTGATAGCTGCGTCACGATGGGCGCTGAAAAACGGTATGCATTTATTGATAACAATAAAATAAAATAGAGTTGTCTTTCATTTAGTCATCACACATATATAAAATCGATTAGGAATTTTATATTCGTCGAATGAATGTAACTGTGTCTTGCTTTAATTAAAAAAAACTCTTTTTTTTTCTTTCCCAATGTTTCTTGCCATAGTCGCGCTTCAATCGCTGCTCCCATAACCACCCTTGCTGATGTCGGTTACAGTTTGTTCCTAACCGCTTTTCGCCCCAGGCTTCGCGACCTATGTGGATCGGCCTTGCAGCTGTGATCAATAAAGCCGTTTTATATGTTACACGTACTACTCGGATCAATTCACCTTTTGTACTTTAATTTCATCAAAATTTTACTAACCTAATCTAAAGAATTCTGAAGGCAACTGCCTTTTGCCAGGTGGTTGTCACTCAAATGCATTTAACGTTTTTGGGTACTTCTGATTTATTCTGAAACCCAGTCGTTCACTTGCTTCCCATAGTGTCGTTCTTACCCACTGTGGTTGCTCAGTGGCTATGGTGTTTGGCTGCTGAGCACGAGGCCGCGGGATCAAATCCCGGCTACGGCGGCTGCATTTCGATGAAGGCAAAATGCGAAAACACCCGTGTACATACATTTAGGTGCACGTTAAAGAAACCCAGGTGGTCCAAATTTCCGGCGTCCTGCACTACGTCGTGCCTCATAATCAGAAAGTGGTTTTGGCACGTAAAAACCCATTAAAAAGAAAGTGTCGTTCTTCGCATGGCCTGCTTTCCCGACGCCTGCTGTGGTATACTTAACTGGTGCTGGGCAAGCGGCGATCAATGGAACCGCGGCCCCGTGTGGAGGCCGTCCATTGCACTGCGGTCGGTTGAAGCGCGCCACTTTTCCAAATCGGGGTAGCTGGAGCATTCAATTTTTCGTAGTGGGGCGTGGCGTTCGTGCCAGCGCCTGCCTTTAGGCTAAAGACAGTGACCTTATCACTGACGCTTTAACATGGCTAGAGTGTATGTCAGTTGTGGTAAAAGGTATTTAGCTTATTAAAACGTATTAAAGTTTTTAGTTTCAACGGGCTCACGGTAATTCGGAAATTCAAGCGATATCAACTTTTCGATCTGGAAAAACGCGATTGCCTGTGGAACTCTGCCACGATGAATGTCGGCTACCAGAGCGCGCGAAAGTGAATCTGGGAGGCTGCAGGCAAGCGGCAAAACCGCACCTCTCGAAGTGACGTTCTGCCTACGTGACCCAGCAGCGGGCAGCCAGGGTGCTGCGGTTGCGTGCTCCTCGCTGTCGCAGCGCACTGGATCCCACGAAACCGTCCTTTTGTTTGAAGGCGGCTGTTTTTAAATACTACTTAAGTACTGCTTAAAAACAGCACACACACACACATATATATATATATATATATATATATATATATATATATATATATATATATATATATATATATATATATATATATATATATATATATATATATATATATATATATATATATATATATATATATATATATATTCTCGACCATGTGAACATTTTTCTTTTTGAGTAGGAGAAAAGGACCACACAAAACCTCGTTTGCTAAAAACACTGTTATCCATAATTTCTCGACATGCTCCACAACTGTTGCATGAACGCTTTATTGATTTAGTAACTTAAGCTAAAAATCAGCGATTTAAAATTAATCATTATATTTGGAATGTAGAAAAAGAGCTGATGGTTAGCATTAACGGCGCTCATCAACATACAGTGATCGTATATGGTGTAAAGCCCAGCTTTGCTTGTGTTTAATTTGGCGACCTTCTTGGCGACCCGTGAGGGGTGGGGGGAGACGGCTGTCATATTCATCTTTGACTGCAACAATTTTTGGGGTTTAATGACCCAAAACAACACTACAGGGCTGTGAGGGACGCCGCATATTGGAGCGCTCCGGATTAATTGTGTTGCTTCCTGGGGTTTTGTTAACGGGCGCATAAATTTAAGTACACGGGCGTTTCTTGAATTTCGCCCCCTTCGAAATGGGGCCAGGTATCGAGCGCGCCGCTTCATGCCAGGCATTGCCGCCATCGCCTTTGCGCCACTGTGGCAGGTACTCTATAACATGGTATAAGATAATATTTTATCTAACAGCGTGGTATATTTGCATCTTGGTGTTTTGTTCTTAGCATATAGCTTTTTTTCGTGAGTGTTCCGTATGTTATGCCTCTGTGAAATGGTCTAGTTTTTTTTTTTCGTGTATGTTTCTTCATAGTGCTTCGTTTATATATCCAAGAGTTTGAGATCAGAGCTTTTTCTAAGTATAGCCAAACATCGTATTTGCACAGTCGATAAGCAACGAGTACAACCAATGTACCTGCGCAGGCATCATGCACGCGAATAAACACACCTAATAATTGTCTTGGGAACTGGTTATATAGCGCGAATGTCGGCACATCTCGCCTTGCATGCGCCATAATGTTCAGAGAACAGCGGAAAAGCAGGCAACGCAGCGACCACGTGTAATGCCGAAGGTGCATCGCTAAAGAAATTTTAGAACATTACTTTTTATAGCAGCGCGATTGCAAATTGTATACCTCATGAGTTCATGACAGTGCGCGTTTCTTGGCGTGGTGTTATGGATGCGCGGGAGTATAGTGCCTCGTATAAAAGAGGACGCTGCTTCAATTCTGCACAAGCAGCGCCTCGATTAGCGCGACCTCGCTCGCTACCTATACAATAAACAAAAGCACCGAGGGGATCCGGCTCGCAGTCTCGCTTGTTCAGTTTACGCCACATAAAGCTTACCCAGAAAGCCGGGCACACCGCGACTTCCAGGAGGTCAATAAAAGCGGATTCGCTTTCCTTGGGCCAGGAAAGAGATAGATTCGGTTACGCGCACATGACAGAGGTTTAGACCAAGATATCCTCAAACCCATTTTGATTGCGCAATCAACTAATGGTACACTAAAACCACCACTACAGCAGAGTCAAGAAGGAAAGTACTGCTAAGGCAGTGTCAAATGGAATCCTAAACGTATGCTACAGCGTTAGCGCGCGTGCTTTTAAGTTTGTTTGCACAAATGTAGGTGCGGCGCAGAAGTGGAGGAGATAAGGGCGGCCAACAGAACGCTGAATACGCTGGTTGTTGGCCCGGCATGTCCGAAGCGCTCATATTGGGAATGGAAGGCGCTAAAATAAAAGGATTTAGTGCTGATATGCTTTGCTGCTTTTCAGAGGGCAGCTTAGTAGCCCAGTCCGGTGTTGAACGTCGGCGTCCCTCGGCGCCCTGGGCGTAACCGAACGAAGCAGCACAGCGAAGGATGAAAGAGCGAACCCGGAGCGCAAGTGGGGGATGAAAGACGGCGACAGCGAAGTGAGCGCGAGGATGAAAGTGGAGGAGGAGAATATGGCAAAACTGGTAGAAGAAAAGCGTAGTGCCGCGCAAGACGGGCTCCGCGGGGCCGATCGCTACAAGATGGCACCAGATTAGGATGCTGTCGTCTGTTCACTGATGACGCCATCGATAAGACATGTGGCGAGCGAATCCACAGGTACCATATATGGAAACAAAGCGCTGCATGAGCGGTCTGTCTGCTGCGGCTGCTGTGAATCGCGTCCACGCGTCGCCTACCTGCTGCCTCTCGCCATCTCCCGATTAGCGAGGCAGACGCGCCGCACTTTGCTCCGTTGGCAGTGTGCCGCACGAGACAGAATGTACGCGCTAACCCGGCTACTGTTTATGCGGTGATCGCTACTTTTACTCAATATGTATAATTTTGTTCTGCACTTGCAGTGCATTGCATGTGTTGTGTGCTTTGGCTGTTCAAAACATCTGACTTTATATATGCGTACGTGGACTGAACTACTGCACAGAACATTGCGACTGATGTACTGTTGGACTGTATATTTTTTATTCATCCAGTGTTCTACTGAGTGCCATATTTCGTGTCGCTATTCTCCCTTTTTACGCAAATTTGTTTCCTTTGCCAAGTGACAAGGAGTAGCCGGTGCCACCATAAAGGCGCCAACCTCTCCTAATATCCACTTCAATAATAAAAAAAAAAACAGGCTCCTCAGAGTGTTCTCTTTCTAATATAAGATATATACCTATGTAATCGTAATGCAAAATACTGATACACCTAGTTGTTTCACGTATGGAGCTGCGCTAAAAGTCAGCATTGGGGAGTACCGTAATGGTCGTGAATTTTTCTTTTATTGCCTTCGATGTCGCTCTGTTTTAGCTCAGTCGTTCCCAGCGCCAGTTACGTCAAACATACGCCTTAAATTTCTTCACGCGTTGAAAAAACACCATGTTGAGAGCCATTCTCACCCAACAGCGGCCTCGCTTGTGCGCTTCAGAAAAATCAGCAACAGCAGCGGCGTGGGCCAGTAATCGTGACTGACGCGCGTAGTGAGGGAAGCAGCTGTTGCGAACCACCACGTCACTTCCAGGTCAGCGCGTCGACCTCCCTATGACATCGCAGCCGACCGCTAACAAACGTCCAAACACGTGCGGGTGGTTTTTGGCAGTTGTCCAGGGGTGCGCCATGTCCTTCGCGTGTGCTCGACACATAATGGCGCGGGAGTGCACATCTGCCGCACCTCGCGTAGTTGATGACACGTGAGCTCCATAATGAACGTTTTGCACGTGGACGCAGACGCCCCCACCGTTAACAGAAGCCGTGTTCTGTCCACAATCTCGCGTCTGGGGTGTGCTCTCCGAACGTAGCGCAGCCGTGGGAGCGTTGGCACTTAACCTGATTAGGCCTCACCATGTGTGGGCTGAAAAGGGAAGCAGGCTCCCCGCCTGTGGTCTCTGCGCCGGTTTCCCGCGCGCGCGATGCCACGGCGAGCGAGCCGCCATCTTCGTATACGTACAGATAACGCTAACCAGACTAACAAATTAGCATTCGCCAAAAAAAAAAGCAAGCGCTAATGAAGCTATGAAAAATGCAGCACAGTCTCTCTTATAGCGTGCACAGCTCGCTTTTTTTTTCCTGCTGTATTTGGTCTTATACAGAATCATTCAAGAAAACTTGCATAGTTGCACAGAGAATCCTCACTCCGAATCTGCCGTTGAGAGTTAAGTGCCGTCCCGACCGTTGCACGTTTGCTGCGTGCCTTCTGGGATTACATCTTTAGGGAAATGCGTGCACACAGCTGCAGGATGGCGAATTCTTTACTGCGTGCGCTTTTTCTTGATTCCTCTATAGAAAGTATAGCTTGCCCCCAGTAAATTTCAGGAAATTTTGTGTTGTTTGAAACGTGATGCACTAAGTTGGCAGTCTCGCGTCCTGTTTGGGCGCGATCCGAGAATCAAAGAAGGAACATTTCCTGCCCAGATGACGCACGAAAAAAGAAAAGTTTGCATAAGCGAATGGTCTAGTTATTTACGATTGTGGTTACTATTTCTTCTTCTAAGAATAAAAGAAAATCGGCGTTCTAAAAAATTGCGCAATAAGATTTGCACACTTGCGACTCGTACCCATGGGAGATGTTTCAATAAATGTGCACGAATGCTTTTAACAAAGCTGTTGTTTCGTATGAACTGTAGTCATGAGCGGATCTTTTCGCACAAAATATATGGTCGCTGTCGCTGCTGGTCGGTGTCTGTTCATAAAAAAACGCCCTAGCGAAATAATACCTTGTGCATCCGGGCCAGAATTCGTCACCGTTTTGTGCTTTGTGCATATAACTTCGTGCGCGGTACACCAGCACCCAAACATTAAGGCGCTCCAGAATTATCTAACAACTTAATGTACCTACGAGAACTATATAGTATAGATAATCTAGCTGCTTTCCGGACAGAAACTAGGGAACTGGAAGATTCATAAGAACGAATCTTGCAGTTACGCATTTCTTCAGAAATGTTTCCCACAAATATCTAATTCTACTGCAGCATTTCTTGAAGAGAATTCTTTCTAACGATTATTTCAATTTTTCGTGTAGCGCCTCGCTGTTCAGAAGACAGCTGGGTCGTCGCTTCGTGCGAGCTATAATGTCGAAGGGCAAGAGGAGTGTAAAATAGAAATAACAATGCCAAAATATGGGCCTGAAACTATATTTACTATATCGCAGCCGAGTGTTAAATGCGTACTGGATTACCGAATAACCTGGAGGGGCGCTCAGCGTGTGATACCAGGCATACTTTATCTTTCAATTATTAGAGATATTCTGCAAAATGCTTCGCCTCTGATTACCATAATCCATAACGCAAATGATACAAATGTTAACTAAGTTTACTCGCACTTTTGCACAATGCACGCATGCAATTTCGTCTGCACAGTTTGTTGTGGTATCTTAGTCTGCCTAGGTCACAGCGATCGCATTAGAAGATATCTTAAAGTTGAAGCCGTAAGAATTTGCATTCAGTAGGCGAGGCGAGGTTTTCATTTGCTATTTGTACGTCTCGCGTTACACCTGTTACACCATGTCTCGTTCTTCGTAGAATCATTCATCTTCGAATATACTTAGCGGAACATTTGCTACCCGGTTTGTTTGGGTGAGGCTCTGTCAAGTTTGGTTCTTGGTGCCATCATTCGTCTTCTAATGCAGTTAGCGGGACATGTCCTAGCAGGTTTGTTTGGGCTGAGCGGTGCTCTTCGTGTCAATATTTGATATTCTTCCAATTTAGTTAGCGGAACATTTTATACCATGTTCGTTTGGGCTAGGCTCTATCACGTTGCGTTTTTTGGGCTATCACTCAAATATTTTCTACCCGGACGCTCTCCCGAATCAAGAACGATCAGTGACGCACTATATCCCAGGAATGGAAAAGCAGTGCGAAAGACGTGAACGCTAAAGTAGAAGCTTAGGCACCCACAGAGCTTACGTCTTACGTCTTCCTTTCGGCCATGTCCTTCACGCTGCTGTACCATATTCTCATTAATGCCTGACTGATACCATTAATGCCTGTACAACTAGCGAAAGCTTCCACCTGCTGGTCAAGTTAAAAAGATTATGGGATCTTAGTGCGACTTGACCGTCGCACTGTCCTCCATAAGTGAGCACAGAACCGGGAGCCCGGCGTATAGTCCCACAAATTAGGTAAATATCACAAAACAACACAGCACCGCCTGTGGCGATCAAGCAGAGAGGGAGGGTGCCCACTGAATAAATACTTATACTATGTACTGCAAGAATATAAATTATTTATTTCCCTTTTTTCCCTTTCCCTTTCCCAATATTAGTCTTTGCCTTATACCGCGAAGACAAATATTGTGCGTGTTAGAACTGTGAACATGTTTTTTCACCCTGATTGCTCGCACGACACCACCCGTCTCAGCAACACTATAGATAGGACATATTGCGTTGATGTCGCCCTCCCCTTTCCCGCCCCCTCATTTCCTGCCGTTTTTGCTTTCTTTTCGAATTGCGTGAAAATTGCCGCAGTGTGAGAATATTTCTTACTGGCCAATTTTTGGCGAATGTATTGGCGCACAAGCTGCAACCCGCGCGTCCTGTCACTCGGATAAGATCGTCCAATGGTTGCATGGAAATCTTTTTGCGCCGGTGATTAGCCTAGAGTACGACTCTCACACATTGATTAGGCTTACACGCTTTCCCTTGTCCGACGAGAGCTGGGCATAGCAAAAAAGTAATACGAGAGCGCTGTTTAGTGTAAATAAGTGGCGGGCGGCCAGATTGGAGGAACTATTTGCATAATACCGGCATCCTGGCGTTAGGGCTAGGCACTGTGCGTTTCGCGGTCCCAGCTCTCTTCTTCAAGCGAAGTTCTCTTGCGCAGGAACAGCGGGGGGGTCCATTAAAGAAGCCTCGCATGGAAGATGCGCTCAATTTGCGCCTGCGGCTGGTCGCTCACATTCTAGCACACAGTTCACTCTCGCTATGTGCAAATGAGCACGAATGTCCCGGCGTGATTCATTGCGTCCGCTGTCGCTGAATGCGAATCGCAGTCGAGTAGTAGTCGCCTAAAGCGCAACGACGCTGTCGACGCTCAGGATGCTATTGCTTGCCTTGTTTTAGCATGTTTCTTCTCTTTGCCTTTTATGCATGGAATCATTATTAGAAGCCCAAATGCTTCTAAAGTTTTCGCCGACGCCAAAGCCGCTTTGCTTGTCTATGCCATGTCGGGCAAAGCTATGTTTAGGTAACACCACCACTATCGTGACTACTACTACTACTACTATTACTATTGTTATTATTATTATTATCATTATTAGAGGTGGTGGTCATGGTGGTTGGGTAGTAGTAGTAGTAGTAGTAGTAGTAGTAGTAGTAGTAGTAAATGCATCATAATGAGCGGGTACGAAGGTCTCACGACAGTTTTTGTGTACTAAAACATTGATTGATTGATTGATTGCAGTGACTTTATTTGCGTAGCCCAAGGACCATGCCCGCTCATCTAGTCACCATTACGCACGCGCACTGCCCTCCGGCTTCTCCGCTCGCGCCATTGTCTCGGCGTGGCAGCTGCCGCTATCGTTACAGGCTGCACGGTCGCGTGTGACGACAGCGGTTCCGAGTTCTTCGGTATTTTATTTCGGCAGCCGAGAGGGAAAGGGGAACAGTTATCATCTTTACCTATGCCTCCGCCCTGTTGTCAGGCTAAACGCCGCCCGCAACAGCCACGTCACATCAAGGAGTAGCTTTGCGCCGATCCTCACTTTCTTGCATTTGTAATCATGCGAATGACAATTAAAATTTGGAGTCAGATATCTCGGAGCACAGGCACTCTAGAAGAACAAAAATTATGGGGTTTTACGTGCCAAAACCACTTTCTGATTATGAGGCACACCGTAGTGGAGAATTCTCTAGAAGAATTCTTCCAACTGATACTGTGTACGAACACGACTGCCTCTAACTTTTCAATGCAAACATACCCACTAACTGCAGTAAAAAAAAAGTTAATTATTTAATTTTGGTTGAGTGGGCTGCTGACAACGATAATTATTATCTGACTTTGTGTCCCCCTGGCCATATAACTAATTTGCACAAGTGGTCTTCGGTGCCTCGCAGTGCCTAATTTTAGGAAAACCATAAAGCTTAATTTTGAACACCCGCTATATTGAAGCCACGTCGCGTCCCATTGTTTGAACTATATATGCGACTTCTTTAGACCTTGTTGAAAGGCTGATTCTGCGCAGTGCGCTACAAAGGTTATTTAAACATTTCCGTGTGACACAGGCGCTAACCAGAGGCTGCAAGCTTTCTATTTTCCATCTGTGCTCGTGGTTTATGCGAAGGCTTTGTGCGCCCTCGTTATTTTTTCTTCGTCATTCATACCGCTCACGTGCAGGCACATGAGAGATGCTATAGGTGGCCACTTACATTCACAGACCCTGGCCTCAACTCCAAGTAATCAATAAACTTACACGTACAGTCACTGTACCTCACCTCAAGTTACAGCAGCTACCACCGACCGCACCTGGACGCCATATATTCGAAGAAAGCGTACCTTGGTCCATTGCGCGCGGGCCTCTGAATTGAGTTCAGAACTGGAGCCTTTATTGATAGTAGCAGAGTAATGTAATAGTTCTACTGCACTCTGCGGTGTGGCCATTCACTGGGTGGTGGCTCAAGGGCTATAGCATTGTGCTGCTGATAACGAGGTCGTGGGTTCGTTTCCTAGCTGCGGCGGCGTCGCATTTCATTCGAATGCACAGCATAAATATTCCCATGCAAAGCGTTTGGGCCGAGTCAAAGAACCCCATGTCGTAAAAGGATATCCGCAGCCCCTCACACAATGCCGCCTCTCTTAATTACATTATGGGTTTGGGGCGCAAAACGCCGCAATTAAATTTAGCAGTTGGCGCTCTCGTCTTCAGCTTCCAAAGCAGTTTAGAGCTTAAAGCTACATGTGAACCTCACACCGGGTGTTTCAGTGAACACTTTCAAAACATTTCTAAAATTGTCTGTGACAGATAGCACAATTCTTGTCTATGAGCTGGCCTACTGGTACAGGCGGACAATACTAACACAAAAATTGAAATGTATAATTGACTTATTTCTAAAAATGAACTAATTAATTTTAAGTAATTACTTAATGACACATATCACAGTTTACAAATTCTAGCCAGGAAGTTCGTAAAGCGGATCCACTTGGAACGAATGCTCAGGAGGACACCAGTTCAAGATATAAATTTTCAAATTTTGCGGAGAAATGTATTGGCGTTCCAGTTGGTTTGGTGCTTCATCGCATAAAACGACGTTTTGTTAAGAAAGTAAGTGGAAGGACAGTATATTTTTGCCGCAAGTTTGATAGCGCATGTCTAGTAAATGGTGTCATCCATACAATTCTTTTCAAGTGGATATGCCTTGCAGTCACACCCGCTATAATTTGCAAACTGTAATAAGTGCTATAAGGTAATTAATAAAAAAAATATTAGTGCATTTTTTTTTAATTAGTGGAACATACATTTCAATTTTTTCTGCAACTCTTAGAGTAGGCAAGCTTATGGACAAGAATTGTGCTATCGGCGATAGGCAATCTTGAATTATGTTTTTTAAGTGTTCGCTGAAACACCTGACATAATGTCCGGCAGCAGCACTGATCGTGTTTGTACGCTCTCCGCATAGTTCAGAAATACCTCTTCTAGAACGTTGAAAAACTCTTGATGGCATGTTGTAGATGCGAGGGGACGAGTACAGGAAGAGAAAAATACGCAATATACCTGTGAGGATCTGCGCACACACGGTACATCCGTGGGTAAGTGCGTTCATGCCTTTCAACATATCGTTTAGCGAACACCAACTTGCCCAAGAGAACGCCCTGTTGATAAAGGCTGTAGGGCACATAGCGCAGCGAAATCCGCACTCAAGCTCAAGCCCAAAAACAAACGCCAACATTCTCGAAAATTAACAACTGATAAATACTGCATCTTTCTGGATGCTCAATTACGATATCGATGCCACTTCGCTACGATCAGAGTGCACACAGTAGTCAAGCCATGGTGGCCAGGTTCGTAGCAGTAGGCTCCAAATTGTGAGCAAATAACAAGGAGGAAATAATCTTAGCAAGGAATCAAAAGAAAGCTATACTGCAACATGCCTCTCATTCCCACATCGACAACATCTTCGGGTCCCAGTCATAGGAAGCCGGCAGACGGGGAAGCTTCGTGCAATGCTTAATGAGCGCCAGGACCTCACTGCTGCCGCTGCTCTACAGCTTGGCCGTTATAACTTCCAACCTGCAGACTAGGCGCACGAGCCAATCTATTAGGAGCGGTAATTTTTCTCCACGGGTGTGCGCTTCCTCACTAGCGTCCCTACATGCACCATGCCCGGAGAGCTTCCACCAAGCTGTGGGCGCGCGAGCGCTCTTTTCTCCCACGTAAAGCATCCGCGGCTACATTGTTCGACTCCCTGTGGTACGTATGCGTACTACGCGGTGGCTCGCACTCTTTTGTCAGCACGGAGAGAAGGAACAAAGCCCACGCGATGTACTAAGACAAGTAACAAGCCCAGTAGGACTTGGGGGGCTGGTCGGCTTCACAGCTCCATGTACAGTAAACAAAGCTCGCGGACGCCTGCACGATACGCGTTGCCCCGACTAGCGCCGCAGGCTGAGCAGCTAGGCGTGTTGCGTGCGCCAACCCCCGTGCGCGTGTCGACGCTCGCAACCTTGAGTGCCCGGCAAATTAAAGGCCGGGCTTCAAGCGTGAAATGGCGCAGCTTCGTTAGACTCCGCGTATTGCATACCTCCATTAGGCAACTCCGCCTTTTTTGCCCTCAGGGGCGAGAGGCGCTTGAACGATCTACGGCTGGCAGCTATGGGTAGGAAGGGAGAGGTGCAAGGGGAGGGAAATGCCACCGCCAGGTAATCAAGCGTCTCCCTCCACATTCGGCCGTTAAATCTTTCTTGGGAATTCGACACTGTTTGACAGCGCATGCTTCGGCGGCGCTTGTAATCATGCACGGTTTAATCTTTCGTTCGGCTACCTCTGATGAAGCAGCTGTGCTTTTGAGAGCGAGCACGTGGTATTCGACGACGGCACTGAAATGAGGCGACGAGTGCATGAAGGATGACAACCGGGTCTGAATACAATTTCGAGAGTCTGTCATGGCGCTATATAGCTGCAGCATTTCGACCTCCTCGAGCATTGCTTTGGATTGTTCCGTACAAGGAGTATCCGTGTAAGACGCATTGGCTGCGGTTATGCGATTGGGGCTATACCCTGCGGGACACACGAAGAAGCCCGCGGATAGATCCTAATAATTCTTCACAATAAAAGCAACGCTACCCCCATTACTGCATGAATTCTTTGAGCATGCTGTTTATATATATATATATATATATATATATATTGAAAATGAAATGAAATTATGGAGTTTTACGTGCCAAAACCACTTTCTGATTATGAGGCACGCCGTAGTGGAGGACTCCGGAAATTTCGACCACCTGGGGTTCTTTAACGTGCACCTAAATCTAAGTACACGGGTGTTTTCGCATTTCGCCCCCATCGAAATGCGGCCGCCGTGGCCGGGATTCGATCCCGCGACCTCGTGTTCAGCAGCCCAACACCTATATCTATATATATATATATATATATATATATATATATATATATATATATATATGTATGTATATATATGAAATGAAATAGACTTCATACTCTGCGCTAACCCTGGCATCATGCAAGATGTGGACGTGCTCGGCAAGGTGCGCTGCAGTGACCACAGGATGGTAAGAACTCGAATTAGCCTAGACCTGAGAAGGGAACGGAAGAAACTGGTACATAAGAAGCCGATCAATGAGTTAGCGGTAAGAGGGAAAATAGAGGAATTCCAGATCAAGCTTCAGAACAGGTATTCGGCTTTAACTCAGGAAGAGGACCTTAGTGTTGAAGCAATGAACGACAATCTTGTGGACATCATTAAGGAGTGTGCAATGGAAGTCGGTGGTAACTCCGTTAGGCAGGATACCAGTAAACTATCGCAGGAGACGAAAGATCTGATCAAGAAACGCCAATGTATGAAAGCCTCTAACCCTACAGCTAGAATAGAACTGGTGGAACTTTCGAAGTTAATCAACAAGCGTAAGACAGCTGACATAAGGAAGTATAATATGGATAGAATCGAACATGCTCTCAGGAACGGAGGAAGCCTAAAAACAGTGAAGAAGAAACTAGGAATTGGCAAGAATGAGATGTATGCTTTAAGAGACAAAGCCGGCAATATCATTACTAATATGGATGAGATAGTACAAGTGGCTGAGGAGTTCTATAGAGATTTATACAGTACCAGTGCCACCCACGACGATAATGGAAGAGAAAATAGTCTAGAGGAATTCGAAATCCCACAGGTAACGCCGGAAGAAGTAAAGAAAGCCTTGGGAGATATGCACAGGGGGAAGGCAGCTGGGGAGGATCAGGTAACAGCAGATTTATTGAAGGATGGTGGGCAGATTGTCCTAGAGAAACTGGCCACCCTGTATACGCAATGCCTCATAACGTCGAGCGTACCGGAATCTTGGAAAAACGCTAACATAATCCTAATCCATAAGAAAGGGGACGCCAAAGACTTGAAAAATTATAGACCGATCAGCTTACTGTCCGTTGCCTACAAACTATTTACTAAGGTAATCGCAAATAGAATCAGGAACACCTTAGACTTCTGTCAAGCAAAGGACCAGGCAGGATTCCGTAAAGGCTACTCAACAATAGATCATATTCACTCTATCAATCAGGTGATAGAGAAATGTGCGGAATATAACCAACCCTTATATATAGCTTTCATTGATTACGAGAAAGCATTTGATTCTGTCGAAACCTCAGCAGTCATGGAGGCATTACGGAATCAGGGGTGTAGATGAGCCATATGTAAAAATACTGAAAAATATCTATAGCGGCTCCACAGCCACCATAGTCCTCCATAAAACAAGCAACAAAATCCCAATAAAGAAAGGCGTCAGGCAGGGAGATACGATCTCTCCAATGCTATTCACAGCGTGTTTACAGGAGGTATTTAGAGACCTGGATTGGGAAGAAATGGGGATAAAAGTTAATGGAGAATACCTTAGTAACTTGCGATTCGCTGATGATATTGCCTTGCTTAGTAACTCAGGGGACCAACTGCAATGCATGCTCACAGACCTGGAGAGGCAAAGCAGAAGAGTGGGTCTAAAAATTAATCTGCAGAAAACTAAAGTAATGTTTAACAGTCTCGGAAGAGAACAGCAGTTTACAATAGGCAGCGAGGCACTGGAAGTCGTAAGGGAATACATCTACTTAGGGCAGGTAGTGACTGCGGATCCGGATCATGAGACAGAAATAATCAGAAGAATAAGAATGGGCTGGGGTGCGTTTGGCAGGCATTCTCAGATCATGAACAGCAGGTTGCCATTATCCCTCAAGAGAAAAGTGTATAATAGCTGTGTCTTACCAGTACTCACCTACGGGGCAGAAACCTGGAGGCTTACGAAAAGGGTTCTACTCAAATTGAGGACGACGCAACGAGCTATGGAAAGAAGAATGATAGGTGTAACGTTAAGGGATAAGAAAAGAGCAGATTGGGTGAGGGAACAAACGCGAGTTAATGACATCTTAGTTGAAATCAAGAAAAAGAAATGGGCATGGGCAGGACATGTAATGAGGAGGGAAGATAACCGATGGTCATTAAGGGTTACGGACTGGATTCCAAGGGAAGGGAAGCGTAGCAGGGGACGGCAGAAAGTTAGGTGGGCGGATGAGATTAAGAAATTTGCAGGCACGGCATGGCCACAATTAGTACATGACCGGGGTTGTTAGAGAAATATGGGAGAGGCCTTTGCCCTGCAGTGGGCGTAACCAGGCTGATGACGATGATGATGATGATATATATATCACGCTCTAGTGACGGTTAAGAACCCAGTAGCATAACTCCGAATAGCGACGAAAACTAAGCATATATTGAGTGAACCTGTACGCAGAAAAGGCAGGCTGCACTCCAGGCACAACAATATAGCACTGAACACAGTCAGCGATCGTCGAAAATCTGATCTGCGGATAAAGCGCGTAGACTTTTATATATGAGTCATCGAAGGTTCTAGAGTAATCGCTGGTACCCGCGTGTCTTCCAGAAAGTACTACACCGTTCTCGTCGCGCATACACTCAGATTGCACAAGCTTCGGCGACGATAGAGAACGGATAGAACCACCGATAACATTTGAGAAACTTCCGATACATGCAGGTTGCATGTTCAGTGCATACTGCTACGCAGCTATCGCATATTATATATATATATATATATATATATATATATATATATATATATAAAGAAGAACCTCGGTACGTGCGTGATATATATATATAGATATATATATATATATATATATATATATATGTATATATATATATATATATATATATGTCACGCACGTACCGAGGTTCTTTTTGTTGGGGGGGGGGGGGGGCACCCAAGGTAACTTCCCTGGAAATGAGATGAGGGGGGGGGGGTACTTTTACTAGTACAAATGTGAATAGCGGCCACCATTCGCTATAAAAACGCGTAAACTCACAAAACTGAAATGAAATAAGGTATATTTTACAGGTACGACTGTGCGATGCACCGCTCCTCTACTTAACAAATAAGTAACTACGCCGAATGGACTTGCGCAGGAAAGAAGCGCAGGAAAAACACTGCCATGAACAAGAAGCCCAACGTGTAAAATAAAGATTACTTTAGCAGAATACAACTTAAAAAACAGCACTTGGCTGCCAAGGCACACAACCCGCGCGGAGTTGTGTTACTTCGCCAGCCAATCACAGAAGCAAACAAAATCGTCGTCATGCGGCCTTTTCATTGTGGCGTCGTACTTGACCCTTCTGGAGCGTCTGCTGTTCTTGAAGAGTCTTTTCATCTGCGGACGCAATCAGGTGTGCAACAGGCACGGACAAAGGGTATGGAGTCTGAGCATTACCTCCTTCAAATCTTTTCCATTGCAATAAAGTTTCTATCTATCTATCCCTCTTCAAAAGTCTGCGGTGCCGTTCATTTCACTTCTGTACCCGTTTTACTCCCGAAACTTCAGTGCGAACTGAAGTGAAACTAGACAATAAATAGTTGCAGCAAAGCAAGCATGTTATTTCAGTTCAATAAAAAAATAGGCTTTGGCCATTCCACTATAATAGGCGACGGAAAACGAATAAAATTACGCACTAATAATTGTATTTTTGTGGTTACCGCCTTATTTGGCCCGGTAACAGGAAAAGTTTGAAGTACGAATTATTTGCCGCCTCTCGGAGGAACAGCGGCTGGCGGTTATGAGGGCGTGGGCGGGGCCTCACTGTAGACTTAATTTGTATCTTACTATAGTAACGTTTTTTGAATTAGCTCTGGAAGAGTTATGCAAAAATATATATTTGTGGAACGATCACAGTTCTTTTGGATCCCTCGTTTATGCTCTACCAAGTGCCACAACCGACTCGTATTATTATTTGGGAAGTTGCGTAACGATGCGTGGCTGCCAGTCCCGTACAACCACGTAGAGCGTAGGACGCTGCGATTCTAGACGTACTACGCCCACTGCGGACGGTTAGAAAAACACCTATACCCAAGCACAGCAGAGAAATGGCTACGTCAGGTGGCTCGAATGATAACTGTAGACGCGTCATTCAAAACACACGAGATTGTTTTGTACTTCCTTTTTGTGTTCTACTTCCTTGTTAAATAAAAATATGTTGATCCATAAATATTTTCATAAGCAACGGTTATATTTGATAGCTTTCGCTTTTCCTTCCCGTTTGGTTGATGCCTTGGCTCTCTCCCTTATTAGATCACCTAATTTCTCAACTCCTTGCGACTCTTGTTTCCAGTTGGCAATTTTGCACGAGAAGAGCTTTACAATTAGGGAAAAACCAGACGAGTTAAGGGGTGACAGTCATATCGCCTATGAGTTTTAGGGTTATTGCAGGGTGTAATGATGGACGCTGTCTCGCATTATTTTATTTTCCACCTTACCTAACCCATATCAGGGGTAATGGTTACAATCGAGGAAATATTGAAGCAAAAGTAAAAGTTAAACGCAATTGGCATTTTCTCTGGCCGCAACTCGTTCCACTTGCATACAGGACAGCTGACCCCGAATCTAATCCATTTCCTGGTCCCTGGGTCAGTCTAAACAAACAAGGTTGAACTAACGAAGCAGCAGCTATGCGCGTGACCGTCGAAAAGACGGTGACAACTGATTGCGTGGTCACCGAAGCTATGAGAAAACTGGCCTTCACACCCCAGGAGATGCCGACATAACTACCGCCATCTACCAGGAGTGAAAAAGGCACCAAAATGTTGACCGCCGAATAGCTGTCATGTTTCAACATTGACTTGGCGGCGCTTTAGGAATGCGCGTGAGAAGTGGGGGGGGGGGGAGTTGCCGGCCCCCCCTTGGGTACGTACCATATATATATATATATATATATATATATATATATATATATATATATATATATATATATATAAGTTGTAGTTGTAAAACATGCGTACCGAAGAAAGTGGATGGGAGAACGGCACCATGGTAGCTCAACTGGTCAGAGCTTCGCACACGCAATGCGAAGTAGTGAGACGATCGTTCCCCACCTGCGGCAACTAGTTTTTTTATTCGCTTTCATTGCCATTACTTTATCATTGCTTTCATTCAATCAGTCAGCGCTATTTCTCCTATGTTGACCCTGTTGGCTTTTCATGAGATGATTATACATATATAATACATTTGACTTTCAGTGGTTTAGGAGATGTTTCAGTAGATTTCCCGCGAACAGCGTCCTCAATGGAGTCTTCCATTTTATTGGAAACCAATCAGATGACGTGTAATTGGACATACAACAACGCCCATATTTGAAGCAATGACTGCGCATGCTAAAACGTTTTCCTAAAAGTAGATTCTAATCAATCGTAATCCTGGAAATAATATCAGCGAAGGCGGCCGGCCAACGGCGAATGACGCTTACGAACGAAACGATTTGTGAACTCGAACCGTGTTCTTTTTAGCACGGTCAGAAAGCCTGACAACAGCTGACGTCGGAGCACCAGGGCATGACGTATACCGTGTAACCAATTTCCCCTTATGCACGCTAGGCTTCCATTGGAACGGAGCATGTAGTTACAGGAATAGCCTGCTTCTGTTGTAACAAGTTCTAGCAGTGTTTAGGGAAGGATTAGTTGGTGTTCCATATTAAAATATAACTTACGGCGCTGTACCGGGAGAAAAGGAAAAAAAAATACAGAGACGATGACGAGCGCTGAACTTTCCACCAGCCCTCCTGCATTTAACCAAACCATCTGGTCGCCCTTTTTTGCAGATGTTCTTCTTGTACGTAGATCAATATCAATTACTCTGCATCTATATCTTCACGTTGACACCATAGCGTCAATTTTAGGCAACCAAGGTCACACGTACTCTTTATTATAGAGACCTAAAATGATTCAATGAACCACAGCTCCCGCTAACGCCGTAAAACCAACCCGAGGTAGTTTAAACAAGCAAACTTATGCCGCCTAAAAGCATTAGGAATCGCTACAAAAGGAATCTTGAGCCGATGATGATGACGGGGTTTACGAAAGCAAACGTGCTTTGAATTGACGATCAAAGTTGCGTCATTATTGACGCTTGTACAAGGGGCTTTCGAAACAGCTCGGCCGATCGATTGTTTCCTGATATTGGACTGTGTTCTGGGCTGCAGCCCAGCACGGCTCCGTGGTGGTTCTGTCATGGTTCGTTTTTAGTGGGTTTTATAAAAAAAGAGCATTGGGAATGCGCAATACAAGCAAGTGCATTAACAATCCACATGTAGACCGTGTGTCTATTCACACAGTACTGCTGTATACAGGGTGGCCCAGCTAAGTTTGACTCGTGTTTAAAAATATGCTGGTGCACTCTAAGAGGCGAACCACTAAAAGGATGCTCTTGGCCATTGTATGAAGCAAGTCACATGATCTTACTATTATATCCGGTGGTAGATCGCAGCGCAACATCCTAGCTAAACTACGGGCGCGCTGTACTATTACTTTACCGCAGTGACAAGTCGCTGCTCGTCTGGCGGCCCACTTCGGCGCGTGGGGCTGTGCGATCAGGTTGTCGATTAAGGCTTCCACAGCGAAACCGAAAGCAAAACTAGCATTAGGCTTTTGGCTACCGTATTCTTTTGAATATTTGTGCCATTTCTTTCCTCGGGTTGACAATAGCCACCAGCCTTCGACATTCGATTGGTGCTACAAAAAATATAGTTTAGAATATTCGAAAATGCCGTGCAATTGCTTGAATGAATGATCTCTAGGGTTTACCATGCCAAAACCACGATTTGATTATGAGGCACGCCGTAGGGGGGGACTCCGGAATAATTTAGACGACCAGGGAATTTTTAACGTTCCCCAAATGCATGGGATACGGGCATTTTTCGCATTTCGCCCCAAATAAACTCGGCTGCTGCGGCAGGGGTTTGAGCCCGCGAGCTTGTGCTCAGCAGCGCAACACCACAGCCCCTACGCCACCGCGGCGGGTAAACAATTGCTCCTATAATACGACTAGGTTCGAATGAACTGTTTATTTCTGTAGAAACATATAGAAAAACGAAGCGAAGCTAAAGGCTATTCGGCGTGACGGGGCTTTGCCACAAGCTGACATAAGTGATATTAGAACACACAGTAAGGACTCTTAGCGAACAGTGCTACTCAGTGCACCATGATACACAAATAAGGAGCAGCGAAAATACACATACAGAATAGAAACGTATATTGGAAACAACATTTATGTATGCAAAACATACGTGAAAAAAGAAAAGAAAAAGTTATAAAATAAATGAAAAAAAACAGGCTTATAAACCAATAGATCGGAGCATTTGGAAGCATTATGTACATGACTTGCACGAGTATGCACATTAGCCAGCAGACGTAAATAGCGGCGCATACACGGAAATATAGACTGCCTACATTAGTCCATTCACAAAGAGTTCTTTGATGTTGTGTTTGAATCTCGTTAGTGAGAGGTAAAAGATTATTTTTTTACCGACACAATTTAGAAGCAGAGGCACGCGATATTTAATTAAGCCTCTACCATACCCTGTCCTTGTGGGAGGTACCTAAAATCGTCGTTTACGCAGTGAATACTTGGTCATAGTTTCATGTGTTGGAGAAAAATAAAGCTTGTTTTTGTGAATGTAAAGTAGCAGTTTCTATTCGTAGGCTTTTCCCGCTTTGAGTATAGAGTGTCTTGTAAAAACCGGATTTCTATGCATTTCGCTCGGGTCACCGTAATAGTTTTTAAAAGGGAGTACTTTTTTGTGGCATTTCTAATTTGTCTAAGTTCTTTTCACTTGTGGTCCATATAAGCATGCTATAGGACGTGCGCGAGTGAAAAGAAGAGCGTGATATATTTTCTTTCTCAACCGAAGTGGTGCGAATGGATTTAATTTAAATATGCGGCCAACAGTCCCGCTGAGTTCCGATGCTAGTCTGTCGACATGAGTGTTCCAGGATATATTTTCTTGGAATCATATACTTTAGGAAATTTTTGTGTTTCAACCTGCTGCAGCTCCTGGTTCTCAAATATTATGTTAACGTCGTGTCTGCACGGCTTGTTGATAGGCTTAAATACTATGTACTTACTCTTAGCTACATTAAGCATGATATTTTTTTATGCGAACATTTCTCTAAATTTCGTAGCCATTCATTTACTTCAAGCTCAAGATGCATGAGCGACCTACCTGTAAAAATATGATAGATTCATCTGCGTAAACGATCAGCTTAGGGGAGTTTGGAATGCCACAAAGAACATTGATGCAAATTATAGTGAAGGGGGGCCCTAGGATTGAGCCCTGGGGTACAGCATTTGTCGTAGGAGCTACCTCATTGCCCACCTTAACATATTGTTTTCTATTGATGAGGTAACCTTTGATTAGTTCTGATGTCACTTCTCTTACAATCCTGCAACTCTGAAAATAGAATGTAATCTTTTACCGTGTGAAAAGCCCATTTCAAGTGAATGAAAATACCTATAGTGTATGATCTGTTTTCCATGTTCTTAAGTATTTCTTTTTTGGTATGTAGCAGTGCCAACTCTCTAGACCTACTTTTGAAACCCATAATGCGCTTCATTGATTATGTGGTGCTGTGTGAACAAGTACTCAAGTCTATAGTCGGATACAACTTTAGAAAAAAGGGGAGGCCCCGCCCAGATGACCGAAGCGGCGAAGTCACCGGCCGTCCGGCGCATGACGTCGGTCCAGAATGCGCGCCCATTGGTGCACCCGCCTCGGAGGAGTAAACGCCCCCTTTTTTCTAAAGTTGTATCCGACTATAGTATGTATGACCCCTTCAAATAACTTTTGAAAGAACAGGTAAAACAGATATCGCTTAGATAGTACGTCCTTAGCGCCCCTTTTCTAGACTGGGCAGACGCAGGCTACTTTGAGATCCGAAGGAAAGATGCCAGTTTCTAACACAGAGTTCAGTATATATGTAGTGGTATGCGTGATTAGTGCTGACACATATTTTATGTGGATTGCTGCTCTTATCTCGTCAACGCCAGCAGAGACATCATCACGAATCTTAACAATTAGTTTTTCAACTTCATAAGGAATTACAGGGGTGAAAAATAGTAAGTGCGGTAGACGCGTTCTACCCGCAACAGGCGGATCTGTTTCGCTACAGGTTCTATCCTTGTGGTCACCAGCGTTAACAAATTATTCATTCATGGCTGTTAGAGCTACGACATCTGTCTGATCGCCTGCAAAAGCAGGGATATCAATATGACCTTTAGTTATTATATTCAGGTAAATTATTTATCTCTTTCCATTCCTTCCTAGGGTCATTAAGATTCTTTGAATATTTGTTGGTGATAGGAAATCGTAGCCTGCTTGTCGTCGGTGCTTACCTTGTTACGGTAAATCCTTAATTCACCTAGAGGGTATACATCCCGAGATTTGACCAAAGTGTGGTACATTTCGTTTTTTTTTTTGTATTCTGTCGCTTATCCGTGGCATGCGTATCTTTTTCTTCCGTCAGGACTTGCATGTTGTAGGAAAAGCACGGTCATAAATGGCCTTCAGTATTTCAAGAAAAAAGATGATAAGCTCGGTTTGTACTGTTGTCGACGCAACTTGAGCGCGAAAATGGTATAAAGCAGGTTTGTTTATCTTGCGGTGCTGCTCCGTACCTTGGTTTGTTATTTGTATTCGAGATAATAACAAGAGCGAAAAAAAAATAGGCAGGTGATCAGTTACATCGAATGATAGCAGGCCCGAGGGACATTTTCCGTTTGGAACCTTTGTGACACTGACATCAAGTAGTAACGAGGTCTTTTTCGGTATGCGGCTAGACTTTGTTATCGTATTTAGTGTAAGAATAGAAAGTTTACTGGAGTTGCTTGGAACTGGGAGAGTCACCCAGCATGTTAGCGTTGACGTCGCCAATTACCAAGAACGGCAGAACAGTATAATATAGTAAAAAAAAATCTTGCTTTTTTCTTCGTTAGTGGCCGATAAACCACCACAACAATGGTTTTCTTAATCTTGACCACAATGCACTCTATGCACTGTGAAATACTTGTAAAGTTACTGATTATTTCATGATTAAGTTGTTCTCTGTTGCGTGTAACATTCGATTCGTCATAACCACTTCGAATATATTTCCGTCTCCTCAGCATTCTGTCTAATGAGAAATGAAAAAGCAATAAAGCGTGCTAGGAAGCGGCCAGTTCTCAAGCATTTAACTTCTTATCCACTATGCAATAACGTTTCTCGCGTCCTAAAGAAAGCCCCACGAAATACGTAGAAAAACTGCCTGACTATCAGTTAGTAACGTATTAAGTAGGGCTACCTGGAAAGTAGCACTGTCCTTCTCTTTGTGCTGCCACCGTTTTCCACGTTGATTTCAAGCATACATCAATTAATGTGCCTCCGTGGTCGTGCTATCAAACCTACCTTGCCTAAAAGGCACAGTGTGTTTAACCTTGCGCGCTGCCCCTGAGGAAATGACAGAGTAGTAATGTTTTCGGGTTCTGCACACTTAATCTTGTTCTACTTTGGTACAAGCTCTAAGTGGAAAATTAATTCAAACATTTTCTACCTAAATGTAACAGAGTTTCACAAATAATCACAAAATATATGAAACGGCGCGTCGCACATTTGAACTTTTCATATTTATATTCACCTAGCAATACATATCTCTAAGTAGATCTACCAGTGAAATATCCACATTTATTCGGAGCAGCGTTCCACATTACCTACATCAACATTCTTCCACACAACGATGACTGCAATCAAGATAAATTACGTGGAACAATGTTTCGGACACTTGAACATGGTGGTAGTTACGGGTGAATGTTCCAGGTAACAGCTACAAGTCTTTCAAAAAAAATTCTTCGAAAATGCAAAGTTACATGTACGTTTGAGGTTTCAAATTTACAGCCATGCAACTCAGCAATAAACACCGATGTTACACTTAAGCGCAAAAAATTTATATTAGCCCCAAGAAAGACCTACAGGGGCGCTGCGAGCGCCGCTCGCGTGACGTGAGGGCACGGACTTGCACTTGTCTGCTGCAGTTCAGGTGGTGTCCTGGCGCCTTCTACAGTGTTTCCGTTTGTTCGCTCTCGTTCCCTATGCTGTATACTTATGGCGGTCGTCTCAAATATATTCTTATCACGTCTTCGTTCGCGAAAATTCCTTCAAAGAGCTCATTTTCTAGACGACAATATATTTCTCAAAGGTAGTGCTACAGTGGTAGCTGAAGGAGCTCAGACAAACCCACTGCGGGTTTTTCACGCGCGGATCTACGTTTTGTAATGGTACCTCAAGTGAATAATGAAAGCATTAACGCGAAAACATTGCAGATAAGAATACAGTTAGGATACCATCATGTCGTGATGCAACAAGCCTCTCACAAGCGCTGGCTATCTATGACTTCTACAAAGTTTACCTTGATTTTAACCCGCTGAAACATGTTTGCTCACGACGAGCAGTTCATGGTATAATAACGAATTTTCGCATTTCTTCGCAGAAACGATCGGCAGTAACACAAGGACTTAATTAGCGCTACGGTTTGGATTCTATAAGGGTCGCTTGCTATAAGGGTCGCTGCTGCAGTTCAGGTGGTGTCCTGGCGCCTTCTACAGTGTTTCCGTTTGTTCGCTCTCATTCCCTATGCTTCTATACTTATGGCGGTCGTCTCAAATATATTTTTATCACGTCTTCGTTCGCGAAAATTACTTCAAAGAGCTCATTTTCTAGACGACAATATATTTCTCAAAGGTAGCGCTACAGAGGTAGCTGAGGGAGCTCAGACAAACCCACTGCGGGTTTTTCACGCGCGTAACTACATTTTGTAATGGTACCTCAAGTGAATAATGAAAGCATTAACGCGAAAACATTGCAGATAAGAATAAGGTTAGGATACCATCATGTCGTAATGCAACAAGCCTCTCACAAGCACTGGCTATCTATGACTTCTACAAAGTTTACGTTGATTTTAACCCGCTAAAACATGTTTGCTCACGACGAGTAGTTCATGTTATAATAACGAATTTTCGCATTTCTTCACAGAAACGATCGGCAGTAACACGAGGACTTAATTAGCGCTACAGTTTGGATTCTATAAGGGTCGCTTGCTATAAGGGTCGCTGCTGCAGTTCAGGTGGTGTCCTGGCGCCTTCTACAGTGTTTCCGTTTGTTCGCTCTCGTTCCCCATGCTTGTATACTTATGACGGTCGTCTCAAATATATTTTTATCACGTCTTCGTTCGCAAAAACTACTTCAAAGAGCTCATTTTCTAGACGACAATATATTTCTCAAAGGTAGTGCTACAGTGGTAGCTGAAGGAGCTCAGACAAACCCACTGCGGGTTTTCACGCGCGGATCTACGTTCTGTAATGGTACCTCAAGTGAATAATGAGAGCATTAACGCGAAAACATTGCAGATAAGAATACAGTTAGGATACCATCATGTCGTGATGCAACAAGCCTCTCACAAGCGCTGGCTATCTATGACTTCTACAAAGTTTACCTTGATTTTAACCGGCTAAAACATGTTTGCTCACGACGAGTAGTTCATTGTATAATAACGAATTTTCGCATTTCTTCACAGAAACGATCGGCAGTAACACGAGGACTTATTTAGCGCAGCGGTTTGGATTCTATAAGGGTCGCTTGCATGTTTAATTTCAAAATTAGGCCTTTCTTCACCGGTTAAATTTAAGTGGCGGCAGTTTCAAGTAATGCTAATTGAGGCTTACAGCTGTTTGCAGCATACGGGAAGGAATGTGCCAACATTGATTCCCTTTTCCGTGCTGAACGTTCCACTCACTTGAATAATTTATTGGTGCTTGTTGCTTAAGGATACAGACATGACAAATCTGCTTGGCGAACTGACACAGGTAACTCGGCCCTAATGTTTGAGTGAAATATGCCTTTTGGACTGTGTACGGCTGCAGCCAGAAAGAAGCCGAAGCTTAGTTCACTAGTAGTATGAGACATATTGAAGGTATCATGATTCCCTGCTGGAGGTCAAAAATCAAGTGAATTCATGCGAGTCTTGTGGTGTCTTCCTTATGAGCCGGGTATGCGAGATTCTCTTTTATGTACTGACGAAGCTAATAACTCTCACTTTGTATAAGTAAACAACGAAGGTTCGAGACATGGTGTGGCAGAAGGTGCTTGAATTTTCATTTTCAAGGCAGCCTAAGCTGCGCTGTAGTGCCTCGAGTATGCTATAGGCATTGTAATTTGCCCTGTAATGAACTACTTCATGGTTTCAATTCGAAGTTGTAGTGAACTGATGGACTTCACGAAAAATGCGTGCCTCGCCATAACAACAGCCGGTTGCTTCCGTTGCGGGAGAGATATACCATATTGTCGATATAAGGGCTACTGAGGGCCACTATGAAGACCACTATGATACGATATACATAGCGCCAATGAATGTATGTTGATCTTGTCACGAAACTTTTCTTTCAAGTGATTGCTGTTATGGTATTCGTGAAGCATATACATACTATACATGTCGCGCCGTCGTGTTAACAGCCATGAGCAATGAGTTTTCTGGGTGTCTGTCTCAAAGAACAGTGAAAGTATACCAGCAAAATTTTTCGTACAAAATGCGTGCTTAACTATTTCTTTTACGCATGAATAAAGTGGCAATATTTGACTAGAACAACTCACCCGAATAATAACAATCATGATGAAAGCTTCGCTGGGTAATGTCCTAATATAGATTTATAATGTTGACACCGTAAATCAAGATTTTTCTTCCATGTAAAAGGCAATCTTTCTTATAGCTAAGTACTAAGGGAGCGTTAAGTGTTTAGCGTAGTATCATACAAAACATCGCATGTTGAATTTGCAGACAATCTTGTTACGCAAAATTTATGGACAGACACGGCGCGCATATCTGTTGCAAAACGAGTAGACCCTTTAACGCTACGTAGCTTGCGATATCCAAACCGCAGATTTTCTCGACTCACGCGGTTTTGAAGAAGAACTGCGTTTCAGGCGTGACAGCAGAAAGAAGCCCGCGTATCCTTCAATAAGTACGGCTCGAACCACTCTCACCCCGCGCATGCACGAAGGGAACGAGCGCGCGCTGCAGCCGAGCGAGCCGGAGCGAATGGCGTCCTGGCCGTGACGTCACTCCCGAGAGGGCGCCACTCCAACTTCTCGTCACTAATACAGCATTGTACACCACTCTGAAATATGCCAGAAATTTACGAGTAGGACTTTTGAAAAACCCTCATAAATATTTTAACAAATTTATGTAAGCTGAAAATTCGTAATGCAAACTTATCCGCTTCAGATGCTCTAACAGATGCAGTTTACAGAACTGAGATATCTGTTTTTGCTCCGGAGGTATTGATTTGTAGACGTCGTCCTTCTGTGCTCCTGAAGTTTACTAATTTATTGCAACTTTCATAAAAAATTTATGCCCTAAATCAAAATTCTGCTCCTTATCGCTGCAGAGCTTAACGTTTCCTCTCGAATAGCTTAAATTTAGTTCAAATCGGCCCAAGCGGTTGTCTCATAAAAAAAAAAAACGGCGTTTTATCCTTATTTCAACAGTAAAATCTGAGTTGGCTCCGACCTAAACGTTCTTCCGGAACCACATCCTTCTACAGTGCACCAGCATATTTTTCAACCATAGCGAAAATTATTCAGGACACCCTGCAAGTGAAACCTCTGTCCGGTTTGACGCGGACTATATTCTTGGCGCATAGAGACGCAGCATCTGCATTCTTCAAGCGATCATGGTCCTTTGGATTGTGAACGCAGTTCTGAATCCTGAAAAAGCTGTTACTTTCAGCCGGATGAATTATCAGCGAAAGTAGAGAAACGGATAATGGCTTAGCGCGAACCGGATTTCAGATCTCGAAACGGATACCTCTACTGCTGTTTTTACAGCATGTGGAGATGAAATGTTTCTGCGAAAATTTGTCCCCTTAGTGTGATGAGGCAGTAGAATTCATTGACGGCATTTGATATCATTTCTGTTAAGCGCATTCGCCTGGTTCGTCAAGAGACTAAATGTGAAACACAGTGAGAAGTAAGGTCAAGTGAGGAAAATATTCATGAAGCTAAGCGTTGGAATTGTCGGTTGTTATTTTACTTACAAAAGATGATTACTTGCAAATTTACAGTTTTCTACCAGAAGGACACATCGCTACTGGACAGAATCAAATAAAAATGAGAAAAAACAGAAAAAGAAAGGAAGATGAAACTTGGGGGGGGGGGGGGGGGGACAAGCGCTATCAACATAACGTGAAAGTTACTTCGTTTAAGCCGGTGAATTAGTCGTCAGAAGTATACCTGCACTGAAAGTGCAGCCGGGTGCGCATGAAACAGACTAAATGCCCACATGTCTGGAGGAGCTTGAGCAGTCCGTGGGGAACTTGTGTGCTTGAATTGCCATAACAC
This sequence comes from Dermacentor albipictus, assembly GCF_038994185.2. NCBI lineage: Eukaryota > Metazoa > Arthropoda > Arachnida > Ixodida > Ixodidae > Dermacentor > Dermacentor albipictus. Next base: position 16,410,093 of record NC_091821.1, read on the forward strand.
AGTGTGTTTCTGGCGGAAAACAAAGAACACCTACGGCATGAAGAATGAAAAAAAAGCTAATAAAAGCCCCTTGTGTGACCTCGAAGAATTGTATTTTGCTAGAATAGCAGCCAGGGCTTGTTGGTTTTTCATCCTGGTATTAACAGCGCAAAACGTAGACGAGACACGAAACGAGAAGACGACACCACAAGCGCTGACTTTAAAAACGTTTACTTGTAAACGTTGTTGAAAGTCAGCGCTTCTGGTGTCTTCTCGGCTGGTGTCTCGGCTGCGTTTTGCGCTGTTAACACCAGCCTCGAAGAATTGTTGCCTGAATTGACGGCCTTATATGAGTACTTACAAGACCACATAGCAGCAGACAGCCTGAGCCCTCTCGCACCACCAAGAATCTGGCATCTCTCGGTGGTGTAATCTTGCTCCGTGTAACTGCATTATACTTCCCTCTCACTACTACTGCTTGGCCTTGCCGGTGAAACTGCAGCCTCTCTTCTTTTTACTGCGAGCCCGAGTATAAGCGCTGCTGCACTGGACTGCAATTTATCATAATTTACACTGAATCTGGCTTGCCCTCCTTCCGGTTACTGAGTGAATTTGTACATATTTATAGCCTGTGCATGCAAGTGGTGATATTTCCATCCCTAATAAATGTTGCATGCTATCAGAAGAGTTTTTTTTCATGAGTCATTAGAATTGCTTACTGGAAAGAGAAGCAATACTGAGACACATCTCGTTCACGTGCCTTTCACAAGCTCATAAAGGACTCTGCCGAAGGGGTCACTGAAGTATGCAGATTTTGTTCAAGGTCGAAAAAGCAAACAAAGCAATTTGAGGCGAGGTGAACATACAGCAACATATTCATTCTCTAGGCTTAGGCTGTCCATAGAATGGAAAATAATTGTTAATTTCCTACCTCCATGTCTTTAAAAATATAGTAAATTTTGCCCTGTGTAAAGATTTAAATATATTATGCTTGTGTGTGGTGTTTACAGTGAAAATAACAAAGAAATATTGAAGTGAGCAAATAGGGATGAAGTAGCCACCGCTGGTGCTTCTAACGCATTCGTCCTCCTATTGTGAGGATTGGGTGAAATAAAGCGAAAGTATGAATTAAAAGCCGTGCACGTCCGCGCCGGCAATGATGCAGTACCCTTTTGCCACAATAAAATTTTAGTGACAAGGTAGAGGCAACTCAAAATAAACTTCAAATTATGTGTAGCATTGGAAATAAAGTAGTAAATAGCCAGTAAATGCACGCGTTCACTAGATTACTATGCATTTTACTACCTTCTCACTTGTTCTGTACTAGCCAGCGGCTAGTAAAGCTAGCAAGTGCTGCCTTTACTAGCCAGAAAGACTTCTTAGTAGTTTTTACTAGATAACTACTATGCCACTGCTACGTCGTCTGGCCGTGGCCTATTATGCTGTGAGTATGACAGTCTTATGCAAAATTTGAGATAAACTGTAGTGTTGTTCTATCTGTTGGACTAACAGTTATGTGCGACTTCGTAGCTCACATATATGCAGACAATAGGCTTTAGAAATTTTTGCACAACGCTTTGATTATTTAACCGAATACATAGGCGCTCACCGGTGCAGCATGTGCTCCCTCAAACTAGTGCTATAAGTACTCTTGAAGTTGCCCTTTGAGTAAGTGCCGAGTAGCCCCTCTGTCGTTCTGTATGTGTATTCTTGCGTATCGTTGTTTGTTGGAGATATGTAGTACACTCTTACCCGGAGTCAGTGCGCCTTACTGTCCCTGGTCAACATTACCTATATATATATATATATATATATATACTCTTAATTGATGCCCTAATACACAGCGCAAGGACGCGGTTCTTTTATTCATATATATTTATTATTTCAATTTCTTATGCTTTTACAATAGCATCGACGTCGTATGCCAATGCAAGCGGCACTTATAAATCGAATAGGCCCCATTGTATTGTTGGTAATTATATTTAAGTTGCGTTAGTAACTGCACTACTGGGTAGTATTTAGTTATTACTAAGTTAGAGCCTTTTTCTAGCTGCAGCAGGTAGTGAAAGTACTAACCATCATTTTACTACCTGCACTTACTAAGAAGGTATTGCTTTTTAGGACAAATAACGTGTTAGTATCCAGTTAGTGAAAATGACGACGACCTTTTTTTAAAAGTGTGGGTGACAGAACTCTGGTGACAGACACTATGTGGGGGGGGGGGGGCAGGCTTCGGCATCACCAGAAGGGGGGGGGGGAGCAGAGACCTCCACCTCCTCCGGAAAACTGCGGAAGGGGCTCGGTCCCCGGAGCCATCTATAGTCGGCATTTATGCTTTGCACTGACAAGAATTGCCAGAAGGGCTGTCAGCGGAAGATGACGTCTCATCCTCTTTGGGAAGCTATACTTATTTGCTGACGAAACCTTGTACGTCCACAATTAGGCAATAGTTCGAGATAAAAAAAATTATGGTTCACATTACAAGGTAACACATTTTGACAGAAATGCCTGCGCCAAGGAACCCATAATGAGGGCAAGTTCGCTCGTGGTCGTAGTAAGTGTTCGCGAAACACTGTGATGTCGAAGCACCATTCGCTGGATTTAGATAGCCGAGACAAACGGCAATACAAATCTCTGCAATATAGTGTCCTCTAACATAGTTTTTGTACTATAGATTTTCGTAGTCCTCTATTAAAAACCCGTATGTAGCCTGTTTTCCCCTCCTTGGAATAAATCAATTGCTGTGTAGAGATACCTCGGCTACTCAATTTCTCTATGTTCTTTAGCAAACAACGTTAATTACCTAATAACACTATTAGTATTATAAATATGACGCTATTGAATATATGACGTCTGACAGTGACTCCGCACGTGTATTTTATTTTACATAAAGAAACTTGAAATATTTATAAACACAAATTCAGCATCCGCAGAATTTCAACAAAGTAAACATTGTAAAACACAGATCCCAGTTGTGTATGCGTATAATGGGCCCTAAAGCCGAATGTGAAGTTTCAGAAAACAACAAGATTGAAGCTCGTCCTCGGTAGTCTGAATACATGATCTGGGACGACATTTAGGGTACTATAATGCTGTAAGTCCCCATTCTTACCATGCCTCGATTTTGATAAATTTTGAACTAGATTAATAGGATATGCCCATATTATGGCTAACTTCCTGCAGAATTCTGGCCTCAACCACTGACACGATCAGGTTTTGTTCAAGGCCTGGTCAGACAGCAGAGCAGCTCACCCGAGCATGTCTTGGTTTTGGCCAGCACCCAGCCAGATGCAGTTTCCACACTTCTTCTAGGAAAAGAGCCCATAAAAACTCTGTATAGCTTACATGTTATCCTATGTTACCGGACTCATTAGTCCCGACGACAGAATCTGCAGTCTGCTGCTCAAAATGCCATAATAAGATCTGAATGCGCAAGCGTCATTAAAACTTGCTTAGCATGTATCCTTTCTGCTACGCGCGCCATTTGCGATGCGCTAATGTCACATCATAATTCTGCATTGAGCCAAGGCTGCAGTGTGGCGCCATCAGGCGTGAACAACTTAGGCGTGTGGAGTTTTATGCGAAGCATATTACGAGGGCTCAACCCAGCTCCTCAGGCGCGGCGGTGACCATGAAATCACGTGACACCGTGACGTCACGACAGAGGAGAAGTGGCTTTGGCTCAACTCTTGCAAGACGGGCTGGGTGGGAATCGAACCAGGGTCTCCGGAGTGTGGGACGGAGACGCTACCACTGAGCCACGAGTACAACGCTTCAAAGCGGTACAAAAGCGCCTCTAGTGAATGCGGTGTTCCTTAGAAACGCGCTGTTTCTAAGGCGTGCGTCTCTTGCTCAGGCGCACATTTCGTTGCCGCGCCGAACGCTGCTTTGCTCGACGCTCACCGCGTCCAATGCGGGGCGCGTAGTCGCTGCCCTGTAGCCCATTGTCTTACACCCCTTGGCGGGTCGACGGGAACGCTGTCGCGTTCCACTCTTGAAGGCGAAGAAGTAATGCATGAGTTGTTTCTTCGTCTAGCCGAACCAAATATAGCCAAGCAACAGCAGTTCACCAGGCTAAACAGTGGTTCAACAACTAAAATAAAGGCTAGTATGCTTCGCATCCTGGGCTTAACCTTACCTAAGCCACAGCCATTTTTTTATTGCAGCCGGTGGTAACTGCTCAGCGCAGAAGGCATCTTAATTTATTTAAGAGAGGTTTAAGAGAGAATGTGTGCTGGTCTTCAAGAGACAATACCCGTCCAGCATTTTATCGCCTCATTGTTGCCGCATGCGAAGACTCAGAAGTGTCTATATTATTTCGTATTGAAGAAGAATTTCATATAGTTTCGTATATGTCGAGGCAGGCAAAAGTTTGCCTTGTCGTCTGCTAAGCGCGATAAAAGCGGCTAAACAGTTTAAAAAATTCACGGCGAAGGCAAGTCTCTCGTGCTGAATAAATGTTTTTTTTTTATTCTATATCAAAACAAAGGAAGAATAAAGTTACCTTAATGTAAGAGATTTCGTGTTTGCTTTCCTGTGTCATTTCCCGTGTTGCTCTGTAAAATTGCATCCTATTCTATTATCGGCTAGAAGTGAGCAGCCATTATGGAAGCAGTGCCAAGTTATCGCTTGATAGAGTATTTTAGCCGAGCGTTATGGTTCTACCATTACCGTTAACCCTTCCGCTTAAATGAGCATGCATACACTCACGCCCAGGAAATTGCGTATGGCATCAGCAACGATAATGGTAGAATTGTAAGCATATAAGGGACAAAATTAAAGAGATGTCTGAAAAGCAAAATTTTCGAATTGAATCGGACAGAAATATCCGAGCAAATGAAACGACTTTCGACTATCGAACAAACTACCGAATGTTTCCAAATTCTAGCGAAAGTTAAATATAATGTTTGCGTTGAGCCAGTTCCGCAAGAAACTGCTCATTTACGTTATTTAATACATCGAATGCCATTTAGATCAATTTAGCAGCTTGGAAATCAAATACAAAGGAAAAGCGATTGCATCTCGTTAATCATGACGGTGACAGTAATGAAACAATGTAGAAGCAGGTTGCCAGATGCACGTGGTAGAGTGTAGTGCTCGCTAAAGCAACTAAGTGAAATGCTGCAATACGGCACATAGCCTTTGAGGAATTGAAGCATTGAGAGAATATACAAACAGTAGTTTGCCTTAATTGAGACAAGCTCATATGCCACCTAAGGCGAGGCATCCTTATGGGACGACAAGAGGAAATATTAAGCACAAGTGATTCTCATGTTCGTTCAAGTCCTGAGCACATATTCACAAGAACTCCTGTCGCCTATGAGTGTTCATGAGAGATAATATTAGCGAAGGCCGCCGTTCAATGGCAAAGCGCTCTTCAACCTAAAACTTTGTGAATTTGGTTCGTGGGCCCTTATTGACAAAAACTTTTACGCTAGAAGAGTTTGTAAGACAAAATTTCTGCTAGTACTGATGCTAGCGAATGTAGTGTAGTGTGTAGAATGTGTAGAATGTGGAAAGAAAACATATGTGGAATCGGCCCCTGATTCGCTTTGCACAACAACCGCACTTATCTTGAAGCAAAATTATTCGGAAGATATCTGTATCGGTGTTTCTCTCTGTAGAGAGCAGCTGTTTTTCTTTACAATTAAATAGCGTATACTATTGGGTTCGTTTTCGAAATTTTCAAATATTTGCATATCCCAATAAAAATGTGTGAATTTAATTCTTGGGTTTTATGTGCCAAAACTATGATTTGACTACTAGGCACGCCGTAGTGCGGGACTCCGGATTGATTTGGGCCACCAGAGCATCCTTAACGTGCACCCAATGCACGGCACAAGGGCGTTTCTACATTTCGTCTCCTGATATCCGTCTGTAACAGATATCCGCGCTCATGCGGTGCTATAGGCGCGTACGATCTGTCCCGCACCATCTGCGCATGCGTATAGCGAGCCGGCGGGAGCATGCGCACGCCGTGGGGCTGTATTACCCAGAGGGCGTGCATACTGTCTTCAGTCTTTCCTGACAATGAGCTCACGTGTCAAATCGTAGAAGTTGTCCATCATTTGAGAGGAAAAGGTCATGATATCTCTTTTCAGTAGATGCCAGGTCATTGCGGTATCATTGGTATCATTGGCTCGGGCGTCAAACCAAGAAGACCACTGCGTCCCCTTTCTTATCTCTAGGACCGACGCTCTACACCTTCGCATTTTACCTTCCACGATCTCCTTAACAGAGTGGAACACCGCACATACAAGGCGCAAAAGACTGCACAGACTAAACCCTTCACTGTAACTCAGACCTCCGGCCGGACTGCACCGACGCGAAGCGTCTCTTGTGTGTCGGTTGTGGCTTGGAGTTGCTTTCACGAATGCTTACTCAGCACTAATTGGAATGACACTTGAGTGGTTAACATCCCTGCCTTCCTTATAATCTTCTCTCTCGCTCCATCCCTCAGTCCCCTCCCCCCCTTGTGCCCCCGTGTATATACTAGCGAAACCGCAATTTCACGCTCTCCTTAAATCGCCTACTATCTGAGGAGTTCCTCATAATTTGATATTGCACTTTGAGTACCCGTACTCTCGTTTCGCAGCTAGTCGCAAAGCGACCACAGCACTGTCATTTTATAGCACAGCGTAGTGAAGCGACAATAGTAATTCTTTTTTTATAGGACACCCCCTTTATGAAACCGCGCGGTCATGGTGCCCGACGAAGCTGTCGCCACGACTACGTGTTTTATGCCTCGCTATGCACTTGCATACAGGGCGCGCAAAATCTAATAAACTTTCTCGCTCACACAGGATCACATTCAGAAAGCTAGAAAAGCTCGTTGTGCCAAACCAGCCTCTCCGGTAGAAAGACTGAACTAATATTCAGAATCATAGAATACACGTCGCGAAGATCCTATAGCTTTTACGAGGAACATTTTATTGCCATCTCTCTCTAACATACTATCATTATATTATTCGAGCCCTATTGGCATATATTACCGCCATATTACCATAATATTGCCACTCTTTTTTTTTTCGTGCGAAGCAGGCTGAAATTCCTGAGAACTATAGCGGACGCCGAACGCGGCTGTCGCTTCTTAAAAAAAGTTGAGATCGGTTTATTCTGACGAATCAGGTGCTCGCATTTGGTTATTGTGCTTACAAACAGTTTGCGGAAGAAATGTTGTGATCGCCTTTGGCAGTAGGGACAAAAGTTTTATTTGTCGCTCACGATGCTTGCTTAGCGCTATAGAAGTGTACATTATCCGATGTGTTAGTTTGTAACAATAACAGTAATGTGTTGGCTCACTTCGCTTTTTTCGTGCTCTCCCACGAGGTTCCAGTTCCTTCTCTGCCCTCCACTATAAAAATTCTTGTTGGATCACCAGTTCCTAGCTCAGACACCATGATTTAAGTCCTTCTGCTATCGCTTATAAATTTCCTGCTGACACAAAAGACAAGCTCAACATAGGACACAATCAAAACTACGAGACGCACACTGCTGCTTTTACCACTAAAAAAATTGGTTAAAGAACTAGATATTTAAACGCGACATTAGTGTTTTCTTTTCGTTGCTGTGCACATGTTTTATGGCAAGAAAAAAAAAGGTAGAACGATAGCTTCTTTTTTTCTAACGAGTGCTTTCGTCGCACGGAGGTGCCCTCGGTCGTAGTCCTCCGGGCTTGTAAAGCGCTGGATTGAAAATAATGACGACGACGCTAAAGTAAGCCATGAAGGTAATGGCTCCGGACGTGTGCCAGTTGCTTAGAAAATTTCGCATTGCGCGTGGTCGCCCCAGGCTAGGAACGATTCGCGCAACCGTAATTGTATAAGTGCTTTTCATTTCAATGTGCATTCAAGGTTCGTAATTATTCTTTTTTGTTTTTTAAGTACCAGCGTTACTATTGTGCAAGTAGCGTGAACGGTTTACGACTGTCGTGCTGTCTTTTTCTTTATTAAAGGTATCTAATAGATAGAGAATTAAGCAAAAGCACTGCTGGCTTCCGTGAGTGCAAAGACAGACAGCGGGTGCTTAGCGTTTTGCTCTTGAACTTCAGCATCAAGGTGCCTTGAGTGCCGGTAAAGAGCCTAGCTGCCTGTGAATATTTATGGCCTAACCTGATGAAGTAGAACTTTCATAATGCGAGTCGTGATGAGAAGACGATATTTTACAAACTACGCGATAAAATATTTCTTTCTTTGATTACTTACATACTAGATGGCATTTGGCGTAATGTTTATGGATGGTATTCTTCACTATGAACAAAATATGTAACAACCATTGAAAGGCCTCTGGAAGCGTGTGGCTACTGATTTCTGTCGTTTCGATCCTACCTTTTCTCTTGCCGAATCAGATAATTTTTTTTTAATAGACAGTTCACTTTGTGGAATAAAACTGCTGGCGCACCTCATACATGTAGAAACAGATCGCAGTTTCGTCCGAAAGGTGAAGCATCGATTGCGACAGCAAATTAGTGGACAGCTATATGAATTAAGGATAGTAGCTTTATCGGCTATATAAACTTGTAAACATAGGACACTAACTAAATTAACAAGCATGGTGTCACACGCGCACAAGCAAACATGAACACGTCTCACTTGATGACCGCGGAAACTAGCTATAAAAACGCTGGAGCGAGGAAGCACGGCAGCAGCAGCGAGCGAATTGACCTTCGTGTTGGGTCTCTTATCAACGCGAACTAAGCCTCAGAAACAGCACGCGGCGGACTGTGTCCTAGTCGCAAACGGCCTTCAAGATAAAGCGGCCCGAGCAGGCGCGCGCGACCGCCCGGGCCGCCCGGAGTAGAACGCGCGCCTCCTCCCTACCCTCTCTTTGAAGCCTCGCGCGACGAAAGACGGCGCGCTTCCTTCCCAATTCCCTCCCTAGCGCGCGCGAGACTGAGCCGCGATCGCAGCTCTCCCTAGCATGCTTTCAATCGCGCGTACAGAATACGGCGCGCGGCGACCATTTTATCGCCGTTGGACTTCATACGGAACCACATGGCGACGCCAACGCCAGAAATGCGCCTGGAATGTCCATATAATTGTTATCGCAATAGCCGAGATTCTGTTGTGATGAGAAGTATTGAGCTTCGGACAGGTCCGCTCTTGTTGAAGTGGACCTCGTTTAAGTGTTGTTGTTAATCCGAGAGCCGAAGTGATGCTGGTAATGCCGTAGCACGTCCTTTATATAGGTCTGATTTCGCGTAGCAAAGAACACATATGTCTGAGTCCGAGGACCCAATTGTGACACCGACAAGTCTGGCACCACTATTGCTCCTACCCCGCTGGCGGCTCTGGTAAAAGGATTGGACCAAGTAAGGGCACCAGCAATATGCTAGACTGAAGTTGTGTTTCAGTGTGACGCACTTCCAGCAAGTGTTATTCTGGAGAGTTTTAGTTTGAGGCAGCAGTGTCACTACTACGTGAGGGTGGTAGTTTATGTGGAATAAGCTGCACGGCGGGCTAACACGCAGAAAAAGAAAGTTTAGATGAACAGCTTGACAGGGTTCTGCAAAGAAAGAGCCGCTTGCTCCAGTTAAACTGGACACATATTTGATGCATTCTTGAGCTCGTTTATCTTCCACTTAAAGCGCCGTGTTATAGCCGGCAGCTACACAGAATTTTGCGCTATAGTGAAACGCTTTACGGACACGTTCCCTCATCTATAAGTTTCAGCGCTCTGCGAACTGTAATGAATCCAAATTTGGCGACATGGATAATGAGCTCAAGATCCTCGTATGGACAGCGAACATCGTGTTGATATGCAGGCCATTGCGTAAAGAATCGCGTTGATGCAGATTTAGTTTTTATGGCATAAACCATCCGGATACACAGTGCTGCTGACACGGCACGTAAACGAGAACACGACTCAATGCTGCTGCCGCATATTCTCAATCATTGTGACTACGTTCGCCTTGTTTGACCGCGCCAATACAAAGTCTGTTTTCTTTTTTCTTTTTAATTCGAACACTTAGGAAAAATTCACCGACGATACGATACTTCCTAATGCGAAATTTGAGCGCACTCTATACGTGTTTTTATAGAGCGCACTCTATACGAACTCTATACGTGTTTATGCCTCGATTATGCCTCCGCCGCAGCCACCGCCGACGAGGACGCTCGCCGCAGGAATGGACGCCTAAGAGCTCTGCTCTAAAACAACGCAACCCATATACAAAATAAACCCGACGCACTAATTAACTTCCTAGTTACCAAGTTTGCGGGACATTTTCATGACGACATTGAAGGGGATCGTCGTAAAACTCTGGTTCCCTGTTTCTACATTTTAAATTGGCCATGAAGACCAAAATAAGTCGCGCCAAATCATTCGTTTAATTTACCTGATTACGCACGTGGAACCGCGAGCCGCGGCTTTCTGTCCTACCCTTGTGTGACATAACAGCGTGGCGTAAAATGAAGCTGCCGTTGTACTTACTCCCTCTTCTCACAAACAAATTCCCATCGACGGTTTGCGTAACTCCCAGTTGGATCCGTAGTCGCTTCATAAGCAGGGGCAAGCTGAACGTTTTCTCGCGCCGAATAGCGAAGCTTCATTCTACATCGCCCTGCTACGTCACAGACATTGCACTGTGACCCGCGTCTCGAAATGCTGCATACGTAATCAGGTAAATGGGAGGAATGATTGGGCACCTGTTATATCGATTTACATGGCCGAGTTGAAGCACACAAACACGGAACTAGACTCTTTGAAGGTGCTCCGCAAATTTCCAATATAAACGTGCACCGTAATGTTTGCAACTAGGAAGGTATATAATGCAAACGTGTGAATTAGTTAATCACATGCTTTGGCTTCTTTAAATGCGGATGCATTTCTGTGTTTACCCAACGAGAAGAACCATCCATTCGTTAGTCCCGTAAGACGATCGCTTTCAATATAGCTCCCGCAGAAGCGAGCGAATTCACCTTCGTGCGGCCGCTCGGTTCAACGCCAGCCAAGCGGCGAGAACACAGTGCTTACGCAGCTCTAAGCAAACGCACCAGTCTGCCCCTTTCTCAGATCACTTTCAAGATACAGGCCCGCACGTCTCTCTTCAACGCTAAGTAAGCGGCGAGAACACAGCGCGCGAAGCTATCAGCAGTCGGCACGTAGTGTCGGAATCGCAGATCGCTTTCAAGATGCGGTCCGCGCGGCCGTGCCACGCAGCCCCCGCGGGCTGCGTGGCACGGCCGCGGGGGCTGTGCCAGGCATTATGAACCTTGACCGCTTGGTCAAGGTTCATAATGATTCTACACGGATGAATAAGGCGCTAAAGAGCGATAACAGCTTACGATTATCGGAACGTCATTAGCGCACCTGGCGCCGCCACCTGCAGTACTTTGTTGCGTCATCCGTGCATTTGCACGACCATCCGCACCACTTCGTGTCGCCGCAACGCTGTCGTTTGTACTGGCGGGATGAAGTTTCATAACATTGATAATGACACTGGGCTGCGTGGATAGTAGCAATTTGCACAATGCTTACGCATCTGTACACAACTCCTACAGTAGTTTCTGAGTAAATACTTTCCTTTTTTTTGCAGATGATGTCCGCTGGGGCAGGTAATTAATGAGTAGCTGTTCTAATCGAGTAATTTTAGTGCGCATTTCAAGAGAAAATTGTTCCAAATAAAAGAAAGAAACAAAAAAAATTGCAGTTTCGCCCGAAAAGCGGAGCCTCGATTGCGATAGCAAATTAGTAGACAGCTATACGGAGTAAGGATAGTAGTTTTATCGGCCATATAAACTTGGAAACATTCGCCTACTAACTGAATTAACAAGCATTGTGTCAGCGTGCGCAAGCAAACACGAACACATCACACTCCATGAGCGCGGACACTCGCTCTCTAAACGCTGGTGTGAGCAAGCGCGGCCGCAGTACAGAGCGAAGTAACCTTCGTGCTGTCTATCACTTCAACGCAAAGGTGGCGAAAACAGCGCGCACAATGTATGGACAGGGCGCGCGCGGCCGTGCAAAGTATGCACTTGATGGCGGAATCGCAGCCGTGCCCCCTCCCTCCCGTGCTGCTTCCCCGCTTTCCGCCCTATCGCGCGCGAGATTGAGCCGGGATCGTCAGTTCCCCTTGCGCCCATGGTCGCGTACGATGCAGTTGCTGCCGAAGCACAACGCCGCCTCCCCTCCCCCCACCTCCATTCTTTTGCGCGACGGAAGACGGCGCGCTTGCTCTCCTCTTTCTTTCTTCGCGCACGCCAGATTGAGCCGCAGTCGTGGGCTTGCCTCGCGAGCTTTCACTCGCACATACAGCATGCGACGCGCGGCGACGATGTTGTCGCACGTGGACTTTATACGAAACATCACGGCGACGGCAAAATGCGCCTGGAGGGTCCATATAATTGGTATCGTAATACAAAAAACTATATGCGAGCACGACACTGAGGCAAGTCATATGCAAATTTCGGTGCATGCAGTGTTACTATTCCACGTCACTGTACAGCTATACTACGCCACTAACGACACTGACACGGCCCATAAATATAAATATAGTCGTAGTTTGGCTAACTGTCGTACCGGTAATCCCGACTTATATCGTCTAGCGATCGCCATCAGGCTGGCCTCCGATCGTCGTCAGACAGGTGCTTGATAAATCTGTCGCCTAGCAGAAACATCGCAATAAAAAAAGAACCCTGATTGGATGATAGTGCTTCTATCTCCGTTAGATGTGCGCTCAGGGATAAAGAGAAACATGCTTCTCAAACCCAGACGGCACGAACTGTGGTAGAATTATTTGTGAGCCGTGAATACGTGCAGATTTTCGACGATGGTGGCTCCTTTTCGCGAAGGTTAGACTTAGCAAGTCCTCAGAATTTGTGAACGCGTATAGCAGTCGCTTCTCGGGCACATCGAGCAATACCAGCGGAAACAAGTGTCTTTTGACCTTAGCGCTCGTCATGTTGGTTTGAAATAAACTACTTTTGACGTCGTAGGAAACACTTGCAAAAGGTGGGAAGCGCCCGCGGCATCTCATGCTGTCAACAGTGGTATGTCACAAGCGTCCGCCCTATTCCGCGCTTCTCTCTGTGACATGAGCCTAAACAGCTTACTGGATTTGTAGATGTTGCTGAGTCAGTACAATATTTATTTCCAGTGACGCACTGCTTGCGTATGGCGCTCAGCGAACATCAACCGGCGTCTCCTTCAGTGAATCTTCTGGTAAACAATGCATCAGCATCCATTATACATAAAGCAGACAACTCGCGAAATGCTCGTGGTTTAGGTCCTGGTTTAAGCTCCGAATACGTGAGACTACGGGGCTACCAAGACGTTCACTAGTAACTGGAAAAAAATATTTGCAGGATATTCAAATAATATAATTAGCTCATGTTTCATACAGTGGTTATTTTATGTAGTAAGACACACGGTGTACGAAATTAATAGTTTCTGTGCAAAAATATGGTGCCATAGCCCCCTTAAACATGGTGGTTGCGTTAACACTGTCTGCATGCTTTGAATACGAACTACTGGCAATAGCTTGGCGAATATATCGAGGTAGATTATCCCTTCTCGGTTGTAATAGCCTTCGAGAGAAGCCGAATAAGTTAAAAAGAAATTGCGTACAAATTATAAAAGTCTTGATGACAGTAAATACAAAAAAAAATTAAATTGTGGGGTTTCACGCGCCAAAACCATTTTCTGATTATGAGGCATGCCGTAGTGGAGGACTCTGGAAATTTTGACCACCTGAGGTTCTTTAACGTGCGCCTAAATCTAAGTACACGTGTGTTTTCGCATTTCGCCGCCATCGACAGTAACGACGAGCTGAACATAAGATACACTCAGATATGCCCGCCCTCTATCCTACGAGACGCCCAGTATTGCTTTTGTCACAGACGAAAATTGCTTAAAAAACTAGATACTTAAACGAGACATTAGGGTTCTCTTTTCGTTGCTGTGCACATGTTTTATTACAAAAAAAAAAAGGAAAAGCAGAAAGATAGCTTTCTTTTTTTTTTTCTAACGTCTGCTGTTGTCGCACAGAGGTGCCCTCTGTCGTAGTCCTCCTGGCTTGTAAAGCATTCGATTGAAAATAATGACGACACTGCTATAGTAAGCCATGAAGGTAATGGTTCCGGACGTGTGCCAGTTGCTTAGGAAATTTCGCAGTGCGCCCGGTGGCCACAGGCTACGAATGGTCCGCGCAAGTGTAATCGTATAAGTGCTTTACATTTCAATGTGCATTCATGGTTTCTAATTATCTTTTTTTAATGTCAGTTTTACTATTTCGCAATTAAGGTGAACGATTTGCGAGTATCGTGCGGACCTTCTTTTTTTGTTCTGTTTTATTAAGGGCATCTAGTGGATAGAGAATTGAGGAAAGCGCTACCGGCTTGTGTGAATGCAAAGACAGGCATCGGGTGCGCAGCGTTTTGCTCTTGAACTTCAGCCTCAGGGTGCCTTGAGTGCCGGTACCCAGCCTAGCTTTCTTTGAATATTTACGGCCTAACCTGAACAAATAGAACGTGCATCATACGGGTCCTAATGAGAAGACGATATTTTACAAACTATGCGATAAAATATTTCTTTCTTAGATTACTTATATCCTAGAAAGTATTCAATGCAATGTTTATGGATGATATTCGTCAGCATGAACAAAATATGCGACAGCCATTGAAAGGCTTGTGGAAGCGTGCGATCACTCATTTCGTTCTTTTCAATCCTTCCTATTCCCTTGCGGAGTCAGTTCGTTCTCTTTTTTTTTAAGAACAGTTCGCTCTGTGGAATAAAAGTGGTGGCGCATCTCATACATCTCAAAATTATTTTCAGGATATCCACATAATACAATTCACTCATGTTCCACAAAGTGGTCATTTTATGTAGAGAAACACACGGAGTCTGAAATGAATAGCTTCTGTGCAAAAAATACGGTGCCATAGCCCCTTTAAGGATTGTGGTTGCGTTACCACTGCCTACATGCTATGAATACGAACTACTGACGGTAATACGGCGAATTCCTCATCGAGGTCGATTGTTCCTTCTTGGTTGTAATAGGCCTTCTAGGGACGCCGTATAAGTCGAAAAGAAATTGCGTACCGAGTTAGGTAGTGGGTCCAACAGTGGGTCTACAGTGTGTACAGCTGTCTAATAATTTTCTATCGCAATCAGTGCATCGTCTTTCGGGCGAAACTGCGACAATTATGACAACATACCTTGCAAGTGCTCGCGGATTTTCTTAGGACTTTTTAATATTTATACCATGGCGCATGCGTTGGCTCTATTAATATGAAGATAGCCTATTTTGACGTTGCTTTTTTTCGGAAAGAGGTCTGCGCAGATAAATCCTGGCAGGAAGCGTCCTGATGCGAACAGCGTAGCATGGGACGCTCCCACCGCAAAGGGTTGTGTGCGGTTGCGCATACATTGTCGCCGACCTCGCCGTCATAAGGCGCTGGCATGCCGCGGAGTGGACGCTCGCGTAATGTTATGAACAAGTCGTAGTTTCGCTGTAAAGGCGAAGCATTGTGATAGCAAATTGTTAGACAGCGATACGAAACGAGTTTAATAGCTTTATCAGGTGCATAAACTGCTGTACACATTAGCTTACTGAACAAATTAGCAAGCATGCTTCTACTCGGGCATGTAGTGTGGGCATTCACATTTTAATGTGTTTTACAGGTGCGAGAAACTACAAATTCTGCCCGGAGAAGTTCTTTCGAGTAAAGAAGAGAGGCATTTCCCCCTTACTGATTACTAGTACTAACACGGTATGTCAGGTCTTGTTTAGATACCTCGAACTTCATAACGATGGCGCAAGGTCGCACACAAACGTCGTGAACAATATGTCCTTGGCGGCTGCCTCAGCACATAAGTGTGCCTTTCGCAACGTGGTGTACTTATTGCGGACTGTCTCCTGCAACTTGGCATTTTTTCAAATGCGCCCATGAACTTTTTTGCGTTTTCTCCTATGAAAATCTGGTGTCTTAACACGAGCTGTCTGAGATACGCGGTGACGTTTAGACTTGGCTCAGTTTTTTTTTTCTAGGGATTGAGTATTTTTCTCTATAAATAGTCCAACGCGACATATTAAGCGGGTTAGTAAAGTGCGCTGTATTAGGCAAGCTGAACTTCTTTTCTCTCTGTATGGTGAAAGCACTACGCACGCAACAGTTGAGGTTTAGCGCTAATAAACGCCTTCCATGTGGTCGGCCGAAGCCGGTGATAAATAAGGACCATGTTGAAAGGCCAAGTATCGCGGAATAAGACAGCCTTTCGGACATCTGGTGACCTACACAGCGCCCGTGTTAAGTAGCGAAGTGGCTCCAAATATGAAGTGATAAATTACCTTTCAAGTGCAGCGAGCTAGTTAAAGTATCCGTTGTTGAAAATTTTGTTCTGTTTGAGCAGAGTTTTGATCTAGCGCCTAAAACTTTTAACGGCAGTTTCTCTCCAGCGCATGTGAACGAGCAACCTGAGCTATAAAAGGGGCCATTTTCGGTGTTTACGCTTTCGTGCTCACACTTTCTGAATAGGGGTAAGTGCGCCGAGCTCCCAAGATTTATTATGTTTACGTTGAAACGTTTTTTTTTACCTGTATCCTTAGTTGTGCATGGCTTATCACAGACCCTTCTTCCACGATAAGAACGCACGCGACGAAGTAATCAAATGTACGCCTTTACTGGATCGTAGGAAGTCGCTGCTATCCGATGCACAGTGTATTGCACGGTGTGCGTGCGAGAATATTCACACACACACACACACACACACACACACACACACACACACACACACACACACACACACACATATATATATATATATATATATATATATATATATATATATATATATAGAGAGAGAGAGAGAGAGAGAGAGAGAGAGAGAGGCTTTCCTACATTAAAGCTTGCCAATGTTGACTACTGGGCGTGTTGGTATAGCATATTAGAGGTTGGATTGCGCAACATTTTGACGAGACACACAGAAGAGACACACACCACAGAGCGCTCTGTGGTGTTTGTCTCGTCAAAATGTTGCGCAATCCAACCTCTAATATACTTTCCTACATTAGTTCTTACTTATATAAGCAGCATCAAGCATACTGCCTAGCTTTACTATATTGACTTTTGCTTGAGGGTGTTTCAGTATACCACCGTAAACCTGCTGATTAGGCTAGGTTGGTATTTACTACTGAAACTCCTTTCCGATTCATGTGCTGCAGGGCGCGAGATTAACAAAAAAGCGAGCTTCCACAAGTGTAGCCAATGAGGAATATTTAAAAAAAAAGAGATAATGACGACAACCGTGGGAACGTTGGAAAGGGCGCAACGCTTGCGACATTAACCGATGCTTATCTTCTTTTTTCTCTACATTTTCAATGCTGGTAAGCAACGAGCACGTGGATTTCAGGAGAAGTGGCAGCGTTTTGACTGTGCATGTCGTGTAAAGAGAACTCTTGACTCCGCGAAATGGCCTTCTATCACAGTGAGTCAAAAGAACATTGCTTGACACGCGCATAGGTTTATATGTCGCACTTATCAACGCAAAGCAGTGTCTAAAAAATGAACCGCACAGGCAACAGAGTGAGAGAAAGAGAGAACAAAGGCAAGTTGTTTCGCCACGTAAGGAGGAGCACAAGACTGACCGACAAAGAAAGCGTTACAGTGAACCGCCACTGTATACCGAAAATCTCTTTGTCCCTGTCCAGTGTTTGCACAGCGTGGTCTGGCATCGGAAGAGTCTCACCTATACATCTCGAGGGGCACATTGCGAGAACGGGCGAGGTCCTTGTACTTTACCCTATTAGCTCGGACCTCATGTGCTCGTGCATAGAGCGCCTGCAGACGTCGATTTCCCCTTATCTCTCGCGACGCGAACAGCTCCGCGAGCCTTACAAGGCCCGCATTGTCATTTCGGCCAAGTGGTTGCTCGCACACACTTATCCTGCTGCTGCTGCCCCACGGTGTGTTGCGCGTAGTGCAATTGACAGGCGCGCTGAGGAATGGTTGGACGGGTGCGACACTTGGGAAGAGACGTCAAGCTCTCTTGTGTGCGACACCTAATACGGCCGCCTGTGCTGTTGGCCGCCTGGAATGCCACCCGCTTGCATGGCGGGAACGCTTGTCAGGCGACACAGAAGGATTGAGAAACAATTTACGCTTGTCTCAGAAGAGAGCGTGAGGCTGCCGGTCATCGGTTGAGAAACGGCGTGGTTCTTTCACTGGATTTCGTCTGAGGCCGTACATAGTAAGGACGCTCTCACACCAAGTCCATTGTAACAACTCATTGCTGATGTCTCCGAGCTGCCCTGTTATCTCAGGCTTGCTCACTGAGAATTATCATGAGATTCCTAACAATTAGTCTACTAATAAACACTTACAATTTGCCGCTTGCAAGCCATTTATAATTAGATTGCGATCTCGTGCCACCTATAAGTCCCACAGTTCGAAGGCGCTTTTAACATTCCTTTGAGATACTGGTCTCAACGAGATACTTCAATTCGGTATGTTCTTATACGTGTGTGTCACGTGTAGCATGTCTTGTGTGTACCATTTCATTTATCGTCGTTTTCACCTGGCATAGCGTGTTAGGTGCGGGCAAACCTCTCAAAAAAAATGTTTTTTCTATGTAGGCTCTCTCCTATAATTAGTTATTATCTAAACGCTGTCTAACGTAACACTGACCACAGTAGGCCACCCACGCAGGACAGAAAGGCGGCGTCCGCAAGCGCGGAGCCGTTTTCTTTCCCATCGCCATCCCCACGAAGAGATGGCTGCTCTTCGCGCTGTTGATCTCTGTAGGGATGCGCCAAAATTTTGCAGTTCTGTACTTCGACACCGCCATTGTCGGTTGCAGCTCTTTTGGGCTCGAGTTGCCATGTTCTTTATTTGCCCATGTCACTTTGCATTTATTTTTTATGAAGCGCGTCATCCATTCACCACCTCCTTTATATTAAAAGAAAAAAAAAACTGCTGCTTGGTTCTTTATATTTTATGCGCATATCACTCAAGATATCGAGTTCCGCATAGAAATAAACGGAACATGATCCTAAACGAACAAACAACACAACGCTGATAACACGAATCAAAACTAAAAGGATAAAACGAAAGTGAGAACCACATTAACGCAAAATTTATATAAAAGATGGTCCATGTGATGAATTAGCCTTGCGCCAGTAACGGGAGCGTACCCTTCGAATTTAAACAAAAAAACGATTGCGGACGTCGGTCTACGCCAAGTGTTTCTTTTGCGCGTTGTAGGTGAGCGTACAACAGAAAGACAAGCTTCGGTGAGAAGTGTTTTTGTTCTCTTTGTTGGCCTCACAGAATTGATAGAATTCGACACTGCTAGAAATGTAATTGAATACTAAAGCGCCAGGCCATCTCGTGTCTTACATTTTTTAATCTGAAAATCATACGTATCGTGCTCGAGCTCCACTTATGGGTACGCGCGATGTCAATTATCCTCTTCAACGACTCATTACTGCAAAATTATTTCACTGTGGTGAGAAAAAAGTATACTATTGTAAGTAAGTGTGATGTGCAATTTTCACCGTAATGCTTGTTTTCGTAAACCTAAATAAATCAGCATTATGAAATCTGGCGGTGGCGGGGAAACTAATATACGAGCTTGCCGCACACCAGCGTGGAGCATACTGTACAATATTAAAATTAACACCTTGAACAGCGGGAAGTCATAACTTCGTATTTTACCATATCCAAGTAGTGGCTACTGTGTAGCATCCAGTATAATAACTGTTGAATATTATGCCACGATCTGAAACAGACAAAATATTTTTGCGACATACCCGGATATCACAGGAGTCTATCAAGAAACGTGAATGAGTCTACGAAGAAAACTTGAAACGTGAAGCTGCGTCTCTGGCTGTCCTTGGTAATAATATGTTAAATAGCCTGGCGTTCCATCGGGAAAATAATAATAGTAGCAAAAATCCAGTAAGAAGATTCCTTACTGCACTTTTACTACGCTTCATAAATTACGTACAAGAAGCGAGAGAAAATGGAAAAAAAAGATATTGTAACGGCAGCACGGAACCCTAACGCACTCTAGAAAAATAAAGTTCAAGCTCTGGCAACATGGGGCAATGTCGGTGCTTCTATTCGGTCACAACCGCAAGGAGTTGGCATGTTGAAGTCCTGAAAGAAACTTGCATCTCCTTCTAATTTTGGCTTGGGAAACGCTCACCCGCGGCCATTGCCATATAATAGTTGCTAGCCTTACGCAGCCAGTAACTATTATCACATGGGATAGCTGCCTGCAAACACTAGCAAATGTGTTTATTTTATGAAAATATGAATCTACCTTGGCCACTTTTGAAAAGAAGCAATGTGCGAAATTTTGGACTCATGCAATATAGTGTAAAACGTCAAGCATCTTGTCATGTCATAACACTTAATCGGTTTTAAGCGAAGCTTTCATAGCTGTTTGTGAAGAACGCTGTTGCTGCTTAGAAACCATTTACAAGTTGAGACCACATGACCCATATCGGCCTTTCCACTGCGAACCGTCTCTCTCAACATAAACATGACGTCCTCCATCATGCACAGGATACGCATGACGTAGAACGAATGACAACGATAGAACGACCGCGATGGCTAATGTCACAGGAAGCCAGGTTTAGGGTGGCCTCATAATTGCTAAGCGAAATTTGGAAGGGATCAGCTGTTTTTCGTAACATATAAACTCCGTGGCAATAAAACTTTCAGTTTTCTAAACCAACACAACTAATTATTAGTTAACGTTAAAACCGGGCTTAGTGCTAAATTTCCAGACCTGGGACAAGATTATCGACAATACATTTATCGAGATTTGCCGATATTTATGTGCAGGCATTTCTTTCAGGAGCGTATTTTTCATTTTCTTTAGCACGTCAGAGGTAGTCTTGATGAATGCTGCGTAGACATTTATAATCGGTACATTTGCTTTTGTGATAATGCTTAATGCGTTTGATTATAAGCACCTCCCGCCTAAGTATTTAAGATACGCTCACAGCAGACTTAAAGCTTTGTGTCAGTAAGCTATTATAAGCCGCGGCAAAAGTAATGTTTGGGGATGATAACGGCAAAGCATAAATCTGAGAATGAATGGTACAAACAGTGCGAAGAGTACCAATTGCCGCAAAAAATTACTTTCAACTCTAATGGAATCTCGAACATTTCTTATGTCCATCGACAGAAGAATGGTTCTTAATGGAACAAACACAAACACAAAACCTTTGAGCGATAAGCTCTTGGATGTACTCACCGGTCGATGCCGATGGCGGTAAGCGTGTAGACGGAGACGATGACCGACACGTGCTGCATGAACAGCACGACGGGGCAGAAGAGCGGCTCGAAGATCCAGCGGCCCAGCATGAAGTCGGTGTAGGTGAACGGGATGGAGAACACGGCCATGGCAATGTCCGACAGCGCCAGGTTCACCAAGAACAGCCTGAGTTCGCGCGACGACCGTCGGCCTAGCACAAGCACCACGATGACCATCACGTTGCCGCCGAGAGCCAGCAGCGCGGTCAAGCTGTACAACACGATGAGGAACGCCTGGAGCTCGAAGCCCAGAGCAATCATGGGAGGATAATCGTCAGCCGTGAGATTAGGCCGGAATGAAGGCGATGTCGAGTTCTCTTCGGACAGCGCCCAGGAACCTGAGGTAAGCGTAGGGTCTGTGGCTACGTGGCCCAGAGCTGCCGAAAGATTGGCGCCCTTTGTCAGCGCTTCCGACACCGTGGATAGCGGCAACATTGGCAAGGCCATGGTCAGGGCCGTCGGTATTCGGGCCGGAGATTCTTGATTTACAGCTCTCCTTGAACTTTCTTAGACTAACTGTACCGCAACAATTGCTGTCGCTCACCTGTTTTAGATGCGGGCTTGCGACCCGCAGCTCGGGTTGCGCAAACTGATTTGACGACCACCGCCGGTTTGTGGTAGTTTTGTATTTCGAAGCAAAATCTTATTTGCTGCTTTTTAGAATTCTGTTATATTTTGTTGCTCGACAAAGTGCCAGTTGCCGGTCACCAACACTTGGAAGCCACTGGAATGTAAGATGATTTGTGGGTTCGCGCAGTAACTCAGTTGTCACCGCTTTGAACTCGAGCACGAGTACTCACTGTACAGATGGCAGAAAAGTCCCGTCAACGCTAGGTCAGCCTTCGGCCCAACTAGCCACAAAGTATGTACGACGAGCACACCCGGAAAAGAAGAACAAGAACGCACCTTAGTGTCCACAAAACACTAATTCCTGTTGGCAATATTGCTGTATTTCGCTGACTGTTGAAGAAAAAAAAGAAAAAAATAACCAGAGAGGTCGTTCAGCTCTATTTATCTACTATCGCACGTGTCGGGAAGGGTGCACTAAGATTGGAAACTGCCTGTAATGAGATATAAATATTTAACACAGACTGGAAATTAAATACACCGTTAACATAAACTTGCTCTCCTGCGCAGCTGTCTTGAAAATCCGAAGCAACAGGTATCTCGAGTACACAGTTCAGCACGGAAATGCGTGAAAGTTGGCCGGTGCAGTCCACAAGTACGCACACTTGACGGGGCGGTTCGATACACTGACGGAATTCACGATGAGTTCGAACAAACAGGCCGGAAGCCGGGCATCGAACGAATGATGCGAGACTGGAAGCTGCCGCTCGGAGACGGATCAAGCCGACGGGAACGGACCGCGCCTTTGCGGGACGCACAGCGGGCTGCAACCGCGCGCCAAAGACCGCGTTTCGCTACGAGTAGGGAGATGCCTTTCCCTGCTGTTTTGTTCGCTCCTGCCTTCCCTCTCGCAGTGCTCACCCTTTCCATGCGCGCCCGCGCACGGCGTTTGCCAGGGGGCGCCACAGTCGGCAGTAGCCCGACGACGCACCCGGCTTGCCTGGAAAAAAAAAAAAAGGAACCGCGCGTGTCGGCACTCATTCATTCTACGTCGGTTTATTCGCTGACCCATAAAAAATCAAGCAGACCCAAATTTTGACTCTCTCCTACCCTGACGCTTATTTAACGTAAGCACAAGATTTATTTGTTCACACAAAAGTTGGCCTATTTCTTCGCACGTTCGTTCTTTCCTTCCTTCCTTTGATTCGTCAGTGCGTTCGTTAATGTCTCTATTCATCTACGCGTTCGTACACAGAATTGTTCAGCGAATTATTTCTTGACTGACATACGGGCATAGTGTAGACACCAGCATAACTGACCCTTAAATACAGTTAACTGAAAAGAGTTTGCTCTTCCTGCCTTGAGTGTCTGCTGGCTTCTTATACACGGCCCTTGTGTGCTGGGCTACGAACACTAAGAGCATTGATTGCACCAGATTGCGAGCTTCACTGTCCATATGCATAGGGTCACAGCATAATCATTTGCTTCCTGTAGTAAACAAAAGTTAAAAGGGAAGTACACTGAAGGAACTGCCAGCGAAGAAGCTTGCTTTTAAACAACCTAGTTATAAAGAAACAAGATTTGTTTGTGTACCATTTGAGCTGGTTTTCTTTTTTTTCTCTAAGGATGTTCGAATGCCAAAATTTTTGTATAGAACCGAATACGAGCGTACGAGCAAAACTTCCTGCGACTGTCGCAATTAAAAACCGAATCTATCATTTCTACAATAACGTGAATATAAAGGTCGCGTGGACTCCATCGGGGGTAAAAGATGAAGACAGCTTATTTACCTTGATACATTTAATGCCATTCAGATCTAGACGTTCGGTCAACTGAGGAGCCTGAAAAGGAGGAGCAACTTAAAGGTCATCGTATATGGCGCACTACCTCAATAGCAGTAATGGAACTCAGGAACAGCACGATGCATGTAAAGCACTGTGTTCATTGAAGGGGCAAACTGAAATACTACAGCTCTATACGTAGTTTTGAGAGGTATTCAAACGTGGCGAGATGGCCGAAAGAATAAATTGATTTTCCTAGACCGAGAATACAGTTTCATAAGCTGTCTAAAGACTTGGTGTTGCTTATTGATTTACATGAAACTGCTGAGCAGTAGTTGCTCCGTGCGTTTTCTGAGCAACTGTGCCTCGGCGCAGCAGCCTGAATAGCAGTAATGTAACCACGGCTATCCTACAGCATAATAATTGGAAACAACGAATACTTGCATCTGCCATTCTCCCTGTCAACTCCAATAAGTGTTTTTATCGCTTGTAAGGGAACTGAAACAAATATTCGACAACTTCAAGTAATGAATTATTGAAATGAATTTTTGAAAATGAATCTTCGCAGTCAGGCATTATTAAGACATTTAAAGAATCCACGTTAACAAAAACAAGTAGAGACGAGTTTGGTGATCGCTTCTTTCTTATCTGCAGTTCTTTTAACGAAGAAATAAAGCACCAGAGAAGTAGCACACACCGCCATGCTTCGCAGGAGGTGTGATGATTTCCCTTACATGTGCTTGTTGTCGTACATTATATAGCGCATTGGGGGCATTTCTATGTCCATTTTACTGGAGGGGGGGGCGCACTCGGGCAATTGACTGATGTCCTGTTTTGCTGGTTCCCAATATACTCGCTTGCAACATAATTAATGCATTACCAAACTATGAATCAGCCACCCTTGTATTAATGTAACGTAGTCAGGTAAACATCCTTTCAACGTCACAGCTACCATTCGCAATGCAGATAAGCGACAGCGCTGCGTTAATTAGTTTCCTAGCACATTACCGCCACTTACCTGTATGCTACTTGCGGGAAATACGAGGTAATGTACCGCTGCCACATTCATGTAAATGCGACTACAAAAAAAAAATAAGATTTCTTTTAGTAAATGTCGGCAAACGGTAAATATGTTCTATATATTTATACGCCGCTTTCCGATGGAGTGCTAGGCGAAAACAAAGCACATACTAAATTCATATAGTAATAATAATAATAATAATAATAATAATAATATTAATAATATAATTTCTCTCGATCGCAAAAGCTGGGCAGCGTTCCATTTCTGTAGCACCTGCATTAGCACCTGCAACTTACGCAAGAGATCGGGTTTAACGCTATTTTCGCAAATGTTGTTCGGAGAGGAAAAAATGGGGTATTATCGGGTATTACCAGAAAATGAAGGACCCTACATGCGTTGCTATATACTCAGCAGAGATGGGCACCCTCATGAGGGCACGCCCTTACAAGGGCGTATCCATCCTCATGTGCCCTGACTCTCACGGCGGGAGGTGTACCCGAGGAAAAGCTTGAAGACGGAAAGAATGCAGGGGTTAGGTCGGGTGAGGTAGAGCGCACTTCGTGAGTTGGGCGCGAGAAGGGGAGAAGTGAGGCTAAATGACGAATCGGTGATTCAGGCCACCATAGTAATCTGCATTACGTGCATCTCGAAGTGATTGACATTTAATCGCGAAGCATGGTAGCCTGGTGTCCCAGTGAATGAGACGATGAGATGACAATGAGACGACAATCGGCCGATTTCTGTTGACCCAATTCAGGCAACAGCAATCTCTGTCTCGTTGGTGTCCCTGTCACAATGCATCGAGGCGAGCAGTATACGGGTGGTCGGGATGGCCACCGAACTGGCAGATTCTGACTCGTTAACAGTCAGACTTTGTGGTAACGCACAACGGCATTATGTCTCGCCGATACGGTTGCCGTGGATTTTTACACATGCCCGTCTGTTAAACCGCAACTTTTTCGAGAGCCCTCCTGGATTTGTCTGACCGTGCCTGGGTGCTGCTGTCCTACGTAATAGCCTTCTAAAAAATAACTAAAAAGTTAATTATCTCCATGTCCGATGGTGGGATCAAATCTCGCGCCCCCAGCTCATCAACCCAACAAACTAATCCTAATTTTTTTTCCTTATGTGGTATTTATTGCATCACGTACAATACTATACAATACCACGTGATTTGTAGGTCCTTACTAGGCCACAATTGCACGTTGCGCCAACGTCAACTAGCTCTTCGAGATGATCGCCGCATGTGTGAAATTGCGTAACGCGGGCGGGCGAGAACATATGCGCGGCCGCTCGTTTCTTTTGCGTCGACGACAGAGTAATGAAAACTGGCGAACTTATACCTGCGCTTGATTAACCGCTTCACGAAAGCTTCCCTTCTCATAGATTCTAAGATGCGCGTTGGATCTGCGCACATTCTTTATCTCTTTTATTCCTTATCGAAAATTATTTTGTTACCAGTTAATTCAGGTTGTTACTCAAATAAATCATGATGCGATCGAGTGCGTAAGTTGTAGTATTGAGCTTGTTCATCTTACTGCCATGCATTTACTGAGCAGCATTCGGGAAATTGTTTTACGCGCATAGCGCCCCGCAGAACAACCGAATGACGAGAATCAGCTATTCAATTTTTTGTAAAAATTACGGAGAATAGAACATATTGTGTGCCATGACCTTCTGTGTTTCTTACGTTTTATAGATTTTTTCGCCCGCAGGTGGCGTCGAACACACACAAGGTTAAAATAAATTGTGTAAAACTTGACAATGTAGGCGCCAGCCGAACTGCAATATATAGTTTTTTTTTTTCATTGCAGCATGTCGTTTAGAAGTGCAGCGAGCGCACAATGCAACTTGATCATGCCTATTCGTGAATCGCAAAGATGGCCCAGATGGAAAAGAGAGACCAGGAAAGACTGCAATTTTTCATCGTGTCTATAGTCTTTCTATCCCTGCTCTGCTTAGTCTTAGTTCTCACGCTCCTTAGACACAAAGTTTTGTAATGTTTTGCAAGCAGGAAAGTCTCCTTCAGTGCGCCCCCAAAGGAAGTACGATCAAAGCCCTCTATACAAGGATTTTTGCTGGAAATGTCTCTATAGATAGCCAACACCTTTCCATTTGCTGTTGCAATAGTTCCACCAGCCCATAATATCACCATTCTATCGCTTCTAATTGTTTAAATACCTTACTGTGTCGCCTTTGACAGAAAAAGACAACCAAGGGTATAGGCCATCGTTGGAGATACTTGAATTTTCTCAGGATCTACTTGCACTGCGTAACAAAAGTGATGTACTGTTGGAATGTGAATTAATAACAATTTCCAGTGCCACGTGAATGAAGCGCAATAATGTGAGTATTGCGACTCGGGGTAGACGACGAGAGACGGACTCTTGGAGCCGACGAAGAGAAGACAAAAAGCTTTACACAATATTTACATATAGCAGGTAATGGCAGGTAATAGACTACGTTCAGTGGTCAGGCGGCGCAGCGATCGGCTCAGCCGTCAGCGCCACCGTGTCAGTTCCGCGAAACACCTAGGCGGCCACTGCTACGGAGGCATGCTTTTGCGGCGCTCGTTTGGAACGTGTCGGTCATTCTAAATTGAAGTTGTAAGGCAATTGAAGACACCCAGGCCCATTTTAGATCACCAACGCTTCAGATAGCTTATCCAATTTACGACTTACAACCATGTATATCGTCTAAAAGAAGTAAACAGCATGGACATCATAACGAAATGCGTAAACTAAATAAAATGTATTATGGGGTTTTTCGTGCTAGAACAAATTTTTGATTGAAGCATTGCACAGTGGAGGAATCAGGAGTAATTTGAACCACCTGGATTCTTTACCGTGCACCTAAATCTAAGTACGCATGATGCTTTGGCATTTCGTCACCCTCGAAATGCGGCCGCCGAGGCCGAGATTTGATCCCGCGACCAGATGCTTAGCAGCCGAACACCATGGCCACTAAGCAACTATGGTGGGTCACCAAGTGTTTGTCACAACAAAGCATGCATCCTTACGACGTCGAACTCAAAGTAAATTAACAAATAATTCTTTTATTCCAATTAGGTGAGCAAATACGGCCGTATACGTTTTTTAACTGTCATCTGTAGCTCCATTACTTAGCGTGCCTCGCATCTCACAATTGTAGAGGTTTTGGCGAATAGGTAGGTAGGTGCTTTTTTCTCCGTGGACAAAAGGCTTCTACCTTATTTTGGTATTGTCGTTCCGGCTCCAATGTGAGAGGCCATTACCGCTGAAACATAATGGAAAGCAATCATCTGAGACTAAACAATGTGAAGACTGAACAAATGTGGGCTAGTGTGCGTGAGAGAAATGCTAATTTGTGATTACTCGACGTGTGCTGCGGTGCACTCCAGCCTTAGTTATGTTGTTCTGGGCGCGAGAAAACATCGGCCTGAATGAGCCCGGTTTCAGCAGTCGCGTCTTGATCCTGGTGCAGAAACGAGCTGCACGTTGGCTTATTAAGGCACAACAAAAAGCACAGTGCGTACAAAGCTCCAGCATGGAGCGCTTACGAAGCTACATTTGACACGTAACAACCAGTGCGCGTTTGTTTTGGAGTGAGACGAGCTAAACAAGTACCTAAACCAATTTACAACAGCGGGGATCAGTTCTCGCGTTTTTGTGCAGTTGTACCTTCATTGTGCATTTTACGGAGGATACTACTAGTTATTGTTTGCTCCTTCTTATTTTTGCATGTAGTACGTCTCAGATTATGTAACAAATATTCTCAAGAGTGACATGAACCGTGGCGGTCCACTTCAGCCGCCAGGTTGCTTCCCACGTTTTTGAAGGGAAGCGGTACAATTTGATGCCAACATTCCCTCCGCAGTTGTGACAATCCTTAACGCAGTAGTATCTGCGCTTCTTATTTCTGTTCACACTTCTAATGGAACAGCTGCCGAGAGGCAACGGTGAGTCCATTGAAAAATTAGAAAATGTGGCTTTCAGGCGGGCCGGAGTGCCATACGGGCAATGGCGATATGGCGGCGAGGGCCTACTCGCGGGTGCTCACCACCGCTGCTAGGTGGAGGAATACAGCTAAACAGTCCATGTACAGTTAAACTTGATTGCAGGGCGCCTATAGCATACAAATAGCGGAGCCGAAGAGTGCACCAGACCGACGGGGTGCCTGGTGGCGAGTCCCTCCCTAACAGTGAGCCAGCTCTGCCTTAAATCCCTTTGGGCGTACCATCGTCGGCAAGGCGAGGCAGGACAGGTGCTGACGTCAACCTCATCGCTTTCCTCTTTCGTCGAAGGAGAAGCCCAAGCTGCATAATCTGGTCTCCCCGGCAAGGGTCAGTCGTTCTGTGGAATTCTCAAGGCTGCCAATGGATTCGTCGTGGTGCTCTGTGTCTCCGGAGCGCTCAGTACGACATACAGAAAGGGTTCGGCAGTTTCCTGGAACTTTGCCGGTTGCCACCAAGCGCAACCACTTCAGAAGAACGAGGAGGGGAGGGGCGAGTGCCCTTTGCCACGATGTAGGCACGCAGTGCGACATAACAGTGTGCCAAAACCTTCGATTGGCACTATCACTATTCGCAAGCCAAGAGTGAAGACGTTCGTAGTCGTCAGCGGTATGAAATTAGAGGGATACGGCAGATTGCTTTTTGTTCGTTTATTAATGCGCATGTTTGCTCATTGCTAAACTGACTCCGAGCGATTACATCCATAAATGACACTCTTATTTTCGTTGTTACGCCATACAAGTATAAAGATTTTGAGTCACTCTTGATGTGTGCGCAACATAAGTATCTGTTCCAGGCACGTACCCAAGGGGGGGCCCAGGGAGGCCGCCCCCCCTCCGCTCCCGAAATTAAGACGCATACCCCCCCTCCCCGCCCATGCCACCCCTTTTCACACACATTCTTAAAGCGCCGCGAAATCAATGTTGAAACTTGACAGCTATTCGGCGGCCAACATTTTGCTGCCTTTTTCACTCCTTTTGGATGGCGGTAGTCATAGGAATCTTTTGGGGTGTGAAAGCCAGTTTTCTCATCGATTCGGTGCCTGCGCGATTAACTCGAGACGCGTTCAGTTGTTACCATCTTTTCGACGGTCACGCGCTTCGCTGTTGCTTCGTTAGTGCAACCTCCTTCGTTTAGGCGGATGACCAAGAAAGGGATTCGGTTCATGGTCAGCTGGTCTGTATGCACATGGAACGAGTTGCGGCCAGAGAAAACGCCAATTGCGTTTAACTTTTCCTTTTGCTTCATTATTTCCTCGAGTAACGGCTCGCCGCGACGCTGACAGCTTCTCGGTACCGTATACCCGCGATATGGGTTAGATGAGGTCAAAAATAAAATAATGCAAAATAGCGTCCATCCCTGCAATAAACGACCCTGCAACCCTGCAATAACCGTTAATTCCATGAGCAGCATGAATGTCCTCCGTTACGTCGTCAGGTTTTTGCCTAATTGTAGAGCACTTTTCGTGCAAGATTGCCAACCGGAAACAAGAGCCGCAAGGCGTTGATAAATTTAGCGATATACTAAGGAAGCCATTGTCGGCAACCGAGGCAACAACCAAACAGGGAGAAAAAGTGAAAGTTAACGAATTTATCCGTTGTTTATGAAAATATTCATAGATCAACATCCCCGCCCCGCGCAATATGCATCCCCAGCGCAACGTAGAAAGAAGGAAGGCCAGAGCGGTGGCGCTCCTACGCCGCGCAACAGAACTCCCTGGCGGCAGCTGCTTCGTTGACGCGGCCCAGTATGGACGCAGCAACAATTTCACGGTAGTGTCAAACAACCACAGGGGTTCGACCATTAACGCGGCTTCGGTACGAAGCACGTCGTCGCGTGCGGCGGAGCAAGTGGCCATTGCCTTGGCCCTCCTGGACGACGGACATGCCAATATCTTTAGCGACTCCAGGGCAGCCATCCGCGCCTTCAGCGTTGGCACAGTGTGTAAGGAAGCCTGTCGCATCCTCGACGGCAAAAGCATCGCCACCCACACTCTCACATGGTTCCCCGCTCACATGGGATCCATCATGGGAGGCCCCACAAACCTCAACGAGCTGGCCCACTCCAAGGCGCGAGGTCTCACTTTCCGCGACCATGGAGAACCCCAACGCCGGCCCGCAGTGGTGGAGAACAGGGATCAACCGACTGCATACAACGAAATTGCGCAGCACTTTTATCTCGGCAGGAGAGACTTTCCCCTTCCACACAAGAAGTTATATAGAGCGCAGGCATTGACCCTCAGATTATTGCAAACAGGCTCAGATCCCAACCCGGCTGTATTCCACAAAATTTATCCCGACACCTATGCCACTAGTTCTTGCAGGCACTACAATTACATCGCTAGCCTCTTTTTATTCAACATCTTTTTATTCAAAGAGGAAGTAGAAAAAACGCTGCCGGCAGTGGAGAACAATTCCGTGTGTTTTGAATGACGCTTCTACAGTTATCAGTCGAGCCGCCTGACGTAGCCACTTCTCTGCTGTGCTCATGTAAGTGTCTTTCTAAGCTTCCCCGGTGGGCGTAGTACGTCTAGAATTGCAGCGTCCTGCGCCCTAAGAGGTTGTACTGGGCTGGCAGCCACTCATCGTTACGTAAATTCTCAAATACCAATACGAGTCGTTTGCGGCACTTGGTAGAGCATAAACGAGGGATCGAAAAGAACTGTGACGGTTCCGCAAATATATATTTCTCTATAGTTCTTCCAGAGCTAATTCAAAAAATGCTACTATAGTGTGATACAAATTAAGTCTGCAGTGAAGCCCCGCCCACGCCCTCATGACCACCAGCGTTCCTCCGGGAGGCTGTAAATAATTCGTGTTTCAAACTTTTTCTGTTACCCAAATAAGGTGGTAACCACAAAAATAAAATTATTAGCGCGTAATTTTATACCTCTGGCCTCGCATATTATAGTGGAATGGCCAAATCCTATTTCTTTATTAAATTGAACTAACATGCTTGCTTTGATGCAACTATTTATTGTCAAGTTTCACTTTAGTTGGCGGTGAAGTTTCACGAGTAAAACAGGTTCAGCAGTGTAATGAACGGCACCGCAGACTTTTGAAGAGTGAAATGCTCAGGCTCTATACACTTTGTCCATGTCTGTTGCACACCTCATTCCTTCCGCCGATGAAAAGACTCTTCAAGAACAGCAGACGCTCCGGAGGTATCAAGTACGACGCCATTTTGAAAAGGCCGCATGATGACGATTTTATTTGCTTCTGTGATTGGATGGCGAAGTAAAACAACCCCGCGCGGTTTGTGTGCCTTGGTTGCCAACTGCTGTTTTTTTTTAAGTTGTATTCTACTAAAGTAATCTTTATTGTACACTTTGGCTCCTTTGCTTGTCCTCGGCAGTGTTCTTCCTGCGCTTCTTTCCTGCGCAAGTCCATTTGACGTAATTCCTTGTTTGCCAAGTAAAGGAGAGGTGTATCGCACAGGGCATACCTGTAAAATACACCTAGTTTCATTTATCTTTTGTAAGTTAACGCTTTTCTATGACGAATGGTGGACGTTATTCACATTTGTACTAGTAAAGTACCCCCCCCCCCCTCATTTGCATAGAAGTTACCTTGGGTTAGCCCCCTCCCCCCCCCCACCCGAAAAAAATCCTGCGTATGTGCCTGATCTGCCCATAGCATGAACCCGGTCATTTTCCACTGCAGCAGCTTACTTGCCCCGCTTGTACGACTATCGGTCAAACTCGGCATACCGTGTGATGGCAAACGAACCAGAGTAAACAATTCGTATCCTCACAACATGCCCAAGTTCTTAATCAGCTGCTCTACATATTAAGCGGGTTCTGCTAAGAGGTGAACGCAGCCGGTGCGTTGTTTGTAGCTCTGCGCATATAACCAAAATATATTAATTATGCTCATTGTTTAGTTGTGTCCCCTTATATTTTCAATTTTCACTCCTGGAACAGTAAGCTGTATATTTAAAAGCACAAATTGAGCGCGATTGCGGATGACACATTATCGCTCGCTGAGGGTGAGGTAAGGTGGAATCAGGAAAGTTTTGCATTTAGGGTAAGGGTGAGGTGAGTACGAGGGTTGGATGTTGAGGGTGAAGAAGAAAAGCAGAAAATTAGGACATTTGCCTGCCTCTACTTGTCAGATATAGTTGGTGTTTTATTGAAGCACCATTCAGACAATTTGTAGCAGTATGTTTTATAGACAATGCGGTAAATACAAGGAATAAACCAGATGAGCACTTGCGCTAAACTTCAAAGTGTTTCGATAGGTTATGCGTACAAAGTTCGCGAAAGCTATCGCTATTTTTTCGAGAAAGTCCTAAGTCTCGGAAAACATACTGTTTTATAACGTATGAGAAAATAGAACATTAACGTGTAGCCTCCGTGAAAAGAAAATATCTCAATACGAAAGCACTTCGCTTATATGGCTTATAGTTCTAGCCCAAAAGAATGTTCTATTGGCGCTTATTCATATGACTTCTTTCAATATGTGTTGTATGTGCAAACATTAGAACAGTGCACTTACTGCTGAAAAGGGAGTATTGTATTTTTCGCTAAAGCATTCCCGTGCTCACGCTAAAGTGGATGCACTTTTACTTGCACAAAAGGGCACTCATAGTCTTGCAAGTGTGAGACATTGCATGTTTATTTGAATGTACTGGCCTATAAAAAATTGCTGGCTCTCCCGTAATCGAGAGTAGATGTAAGCATGAAATAGCAACCGGCAAAGTAGATTGGTTGGAGATGATACAAGCCACAATCTTAAAATGGATGTAGCTACGTTCATTGCAAAACCCAGTGTCCAGTCCAGTGCCTCGCCGGATTATGGGCCCAGTGTCACGCGCTGGATGCTGGGGCGCTGGGCAGGCGTGGCATACTGGGAGGCGCTAGGTATAGCGGGAAAAGCAGCTCTAAAGCGAGAAATACGCGGTATACCTGGCTACCGTGTACTTATTTTTGAATACAGAAAGCAACAGTGAGCGTTTCACAGCGATAAAAAGCAAGAAAAAATAACAAAAGTGACAGATCCAAGATTCCACCGTCTAGTATGTTTGTAAATACCAGAAGCACAGTATTACACCACTAGGTTACGCCACCACATGGCACACTGGGAACACTTTGCCATATCAAGACCCAGCCGCAGTTTCAGTTTCGCACAGACATGTCTCGCACAGATATGGTACATGTGCTATCGCCCCGCAACAAAAGCATATGCCTGTGTCAGAAAGGAAAAGTCTGTATTAGATAGTATGCCTGGAAGTGCCAGAGCACAGATTTTTTGTTGCGATTGGTATTTTACCTTCGAAAAGAAAAAGCCCTAAATGAGCCCCTGACCCATCACGCTGTATGACATATTATGACGATTTTGATAGACATTTCTTCTTCGCGTAAGTGATATTTTCACGTGGTGGTGACGGTGAAGAAAGCAGCAAAACCATAGAGAAAGGATTTCAACAGGAGGGGACACTCGGCGAAAACTGGCAGCACGAAATACGTCAGGCTAGTATTAACGCCGACCGTTCGCTGCCGCGAGCATCGAAAAAAAAAAAGCGAATGTGAAATGAAGTTAACCGACATTGTTTCATTTTTTTATTATTTCCCGGCAAAACTACATATATCTGCGTGCATGAAGGAGAATTCAAAGAGAAAGCGCCGCAGAAAGAAGCGCCGTAAGGAACGGAATGCGATGGCTAAAGTAGTGAAGCCAAAGACGGCAACAGGCGCGAAAAGGTAGGGCGCAGCGAAAAAAAAAGGTGCGGTCGTCATGGACGATGTTGACGCATCAAACACGTTCGAGCCACTGGTCAAAAGGAGACCGAGAAGCATGTTCTGCACGGACGCGGAAAGAGGGCACGGGGCAGTTAAATTCCTCGTCGTTCCGTCGTTCTTTTCGAAGCTCAGCGTGCAGTACAAAGAAGCGCCAGGTGGCAAGACGAGGACCAGGTGGGGAGTAGCGACGCGGTCAATCGAGGTCATGATGAAAGCGGGGCGCCAGCACGCAAATTGGCAGGGGACTCTAATGTCTTGGGGGAGCTGATAGTGAGTCAGCCCTTTTGTTGTTCCTCCGTAGCCAGAGTAGCTTTCGGTCCGCGACCTCCTCGAGTACGGCTCAAAAGTATGAGTCAGTTGAAAACGTTTGAAACGGGAGATCAAGGAAGCTTCCGTAGAAATCAAGTGTTTTGTTTTATTTTTGAGCATTTGGAAAATTTCGCGATTTGAGACTAGAGTTTCTTTCAATATGTAAGGTATGAGCTCTGTTTGTGTTTGGTTAGAGTAGCTCGAGGTTTGAAAGACGCGGGTTTTTGTAAACATGTAGTATCGCGAGGTGTTCCTTAATAAGTAGATAGGCTTTCAATTTTTGTGTGTAAGTAACCTGAGTGTCAAGGTTATCGTTGAGAGGCCTATGGTAACGCGTGTGTGTTTAGTTATCCTTCGCCTTTTTATCCGTTTTTTATTGTCTAAGGTTAACCGCGTAAGTTTTCAGTGAGTGCATGATTTGCACCGAGAAGCGGTTTTAGTTCCTTTAGCGTCTGTCCTGTGTGGACGGAAGGAAGCAGAATTATGACTGGGTTGCTCGTGTGCGTTGAGGACAGCCGTATTCTGACTTCTCTAGTGAGCGTGCGTAGAACGAGTTATTAGCAGACGCAATTTGTTAAGAGTTCTGCGGAGTGCGTAAGTTACGCAATTTTAGTTGCTCGTTTAAGCTACGTGTTGTGTAGGGACTAAAGGAAGAAACGTGAGTAGGCGTAATGATAAGTTTGCCTACGACGCAAGTACGCGTTCTGAATAGTCACCACAAGGCTAGCGCGCTTGTGATTACGTACTTGTGAAGATGGCCAGACTGTTCAGTGGCACCTATACGTGCGATAAGTACGCCACTGAGATAGGTTGGAAACATGCGGTTCGTGTAGTTCGGGCGGTGCAGAAGCTAGTTGCGATATCGCTACAAGAAGACTCAGCTTAACGGCAATGCCGACGGTTTATGTCGTTGCCCTAGAGTATCGAAAGCCTCATACTCATCCGGGTTTCCATGGCATTTTTTTTGTTTCGTGCATTCATATGTTTCTGAAGTGAAGCCGATTGTTAGCTGATTTTAATAACCACGTCCTAACGCTTTCAAGAAATGGCTGTTTTTAGTGTTGAAGGGGGGGGGGGAGGACGCGCGTAGCAAATGGGAAAGGTGTAGCGGTTTTTTTTTTTGTTAAAAGCCGGGTGTGTCTTGGGGAAGAGTGGCCTTGTGCTCGCTGCTTTGTGGTTGTGGGTTCGGCACTGTTCTGTGGTGATTGCTTGCCCACGCAGGAGACGACAAATGGCCAGACCTGCTTGCAAGACCAACTTCGCCGGGCCGGAGTAGGGAGAAATATCACAAGAGCGCCACGAGGACGGATGCCCACTCCCCGGAATCTGCCTGCTACGAACAAAGGGTTCGTGACCTCTACGGAGAATCCTGAACCAAAACGCCGATCTCTCGTACAGCGGCTGCTGGCCCCTACACGTAGGGATCTTCCTCCCCCGCCGGCGAGTTCGTTAGGTGTGGCCGGACGCCAAGGGCCATACGTCATCCCCTTCCCCTCTCAACTTGGACGGGCACCGTGGGCGATACGTCATCCCCTTCCCCTCTCAACTTGGTCGGGCACCGTGGGTGAGACGTCATCCCCTTCCCCTCTCAACTTGGTCGCGCACCATGGGTGAGAAGTCATCCCCTTCCCCTCTGAACTTGGTCGGGCACCGTGGGTGAGACGTCATCCCCTTCCCCTCTCATGGAGAGGTCACTCACCCGACCCTCTCCCCGGATTCGTCAAAAAGAGGATCGACTTCTCCTTCCCGTGCTCGGTATTGCAGGAGGAGGGGCCTTCTCCCTGTGCCTGTCACGCGTCATCGACGGAAGCAAGATCCCACCCACACGATTGTAGAGAGCCTATTTAAGGGGCTCCGAAATGTACTTGTGAGATACTTCATACTTCATACTTTATACATCATGCTTTTCTTATTTTCTTTCAACTACCTTTGAATAAACAGTGCAAGTTTCGCACTAGCAAATTGTCGTCTCGCCCTTGCTCGGTCGCCATGGTATACATTATGCCTGCAGCTCACCGACAACGCCACGCTACCCAATAAGGAAAGGTCGGTCGAGCTTCGAAAGGCAGGCGCCGCTACTTATCGGCAGCAGTACGGCACGCTACCCTGGAGTACGCAAGAGACAGGTCACTAGCAGTGGGATCGCCTACCAATGCATCAAACTGGTTGTCACGGGGGGATCGCCCCTGAGGTGCAACAGGACGCGTTACTCATCTGAATTCGCGGTGTTTTGCTTTCTCCTCTTTACGATATCGCCTCACGCGTACAAATGTATGCGCAGTTATGACAATATGACAATGTTACATGCCGCGACTATCAGGTCTATACGTTCCTCACAAGGAACGAATCCACACTTGGAACCTGAAAGTTCTACTTTCCTCAGCTATATGATAAGGATATCTGACCTGAACGAGCGTCAACGCGGTGGTACTCTCATGTTGGATGAGATTCCCATTAAAGCTTTCTTGCACTACAAATGTGGCAACATCACCAGGATAGCACAAAACTCCCCTGAGACAGCTAACAGCGCCATGTTTTTATGGTGCAGAGCATTACCACTAGTTTTAGAGTAGTTGCTCATGCTGTACCTATCCGTGGCGCCACAGAAAATATTTTGCACAAGTTGCTCAGGGTGGTCATGTGTGGTCTTGAGAAGATCGGGCATAAAGTTATTTGGTGTTGCAACGGATAACAACAAAGTGAACCGAAAGGCAATGGAACAGTTCGCGTCGGGGCCGAACAACAATTCGGCAGCTTTTGTCTATCCGCATCCATGCGATCCGCAATGGCCCTTGTTTTTTTGGTGATGATGGAGACCATATGGTAAAAAGCATTCGCAACAACTGGATAAAATAACGCAATCACAAACGCTGCTTTTATTTCTCAGAATTCGACAAGTAGACCACATCTCAGAGGCTCATGCCTTCGGAATATTTTGATATGGTTATAGACGTGTACAACATTGAAATCGGCCGACTATTAAGGCATGTTTACACACTGTCGCAAAAGTGAGAGTGTGTAACAGACGTCGAGAAACAGACAGTTAAGCTCGCTTTGTAGATGCCCAACGATAATGTTCCGCCCACTGTTCCAGAAATTGAGGAAAAGCGCAACCTCTACAACGCAGAAGGGATTGCAAGGTTCATTGAGGCCCTAGTAAAATGTTGGATGTTGTGAACGTAAAGACTCCGTCTAAGGGAGCTACATTAATAGACGAGTTTCAAGAACCCGTGCTTTCGCTGGCAGATTGCAACATAGGTTTCCTGTGCAACCTTGTGGACTGGATTGAGTAGTTCAAAGAAAGGACGAAAGATTGCGACAGTGGTACGATGCCTAAGGTGACCCATGCTGGTCTTTACCAAACAACGCAAGGCCTGATTGAGATCGCCAGGTACTGCTTTGACGAACGAAATCTGTCTTATGTGCTGCTTGCGGAAATTCAGTCCGATTGCCTTGAAGACCGTTTCGGCAAATAGCGGCGTCTAGCTGGATCTCACTACAACGTGTCGATATGGCAAATGTAGTTATGTTAAAACAAACTGCATTTGCAAAGCACACTGCCAGCGGTCGCCATTTCTGGCAATGTCATTGATGAAGATGAGCAATGGTCGGACTTCGAAAGGGAGGCTAACCGTTTACGGCCTCGCTGCAACGTAGTTGCCCCTAAAGAACACTCTCATAGTTGAAGGACATTATCCCGGTATTTGTGTATGTGGCAGGGTATGAAGTCTACGTGGCCTTAGAGGACCTCCAGCGTGAGAAATGCAGAGTAGCATTTACACAGAAGAAATACATTTCAGTTTCAATTGCAGAGAAGCACTATGACCTTATCAGAGCAATGGATCGAGAAATTTTCTTGCATCGAGCAATTTTGTTGTCGATGCTGCTGCGCATGATTATGCCACCATAGAGGAATCGTCGAAACAAGCAGTTTTCTTGAAGCTCTCGAACCAGCTACAAGTGTTACAGACCTCACCATGGAGCTCCTGACCAACGATGAGCAGTCAG
Organism: Dermacentor albipictus; assembly: GCF_038994185.2. Lineage (NCBI taxonomy): Eukaryota > Metazoa > Arthropoda > Arachnida > Ixodida > Ixodidae > Dermacentor > Dermacentor albipictus. The sequence continues at coordinate 16,448,755 of NC_091821.1, forward strand.
ATTTTTACACCTGCGACGATGGACAGACTAGTGAGCTGGCTCTGCAGCAAGTCTCATGGTGCAGCATGGACATTCTTCTCAAAAATTATTGCAGCACAATGAATGGCAGATATTTTAGAAGCTAATTCAAAATCAAAGAAGAGGAAGCTGCAAACGCTCAGCAGTCAATAGCTCTGAAAGTGCCTTTGGCTTCGCCGTAAATAAGGTTGTTCAGACAAGTACGCCAACACTCTTCCGCACTGGTTTATAAAGCACGCTCCATGTCTCGCAACGTGTTCTGAGATTCGCTCTGCTTTATCAATTTATTACTTTACCATTATTTTCTCGAGCGCTTGCAAGCGCAACTCAAGAAGGGAAATGTATGAGAAATATTCATGTTCGTCCTAACCTGTAGACGACCTTCTGTTTTTTGCTAAACGTCGAATATTACGTGCTCCTACTAATAACCTTTTTTGTTCGAACTTTCCTGAATCTTTTACGGGGAGATAATTTTCTTCGCGATGCGACTATGCATCCGGACTGTTTTCTGGTCCATATATGAATTAGTCTGAAATTTCTGCTACCTAATGGATCTATAACAACGAATCGACGAAGAACAATATGCGAAGTTTCGGGACATCGTATATCTCTGTTTCTCTTTACAATCGCGCTGTAGATATAGTACCGGAGGCACAGCAAACAATATCGTTAAGCCCCTGTTGTTCTTTTGTAGCAGGTATACTTTTTACTGTTCCTAAAGGAAAAAGAATGCGGAAATACCTGAGGTTTACAATACCAGAATTTTTTCACGCCATTCTTTCACACATAGGCAGCGAGTGGCCGCCGCCTCCACGTGGTGGCGTCACGGCGGCATTCTTCAGGCATTGAAGTCTAGAGGGTGCTGATAGCAACCACATCCAACTTGCGCATTTTGAAGCGCTGTCAAGAGCTCAATGCAAAGCGATATCTGCCAAGGTGTCTAGCCAGGAATGGCCAGGAGTGAGCGCATGGTGGCAAGTGTACGCGTGGTCTGACTTTACGTTTTGCGTGGTTTGAGTCCATATAGTTGAGTGTTGAAAACTAGTCGAAATTAGCCATACCACAGGCGGCTACGGCACCGATAAGCAGCGCGACCGAAGTCCCGTTCCTACGCGGGTGGGCGCGGCCGAGCCTGGGCAGATATGCGGCTTCTTCCGGAAGTACAAGTTTTTTTCTAGAAATTTATCATCTTAGCTTCTTACTTCAATCTGTTTTGTAAACTACGTCAAAGATGTCGCAGTTTCGCCCGAAAGGCGAAGCATCGATTGCATGAGCAAATTAGTGGACAGCTATAAGAAGTAAGGATAGTAGTTTGTTCGGCCGTGTGAACGTGTAAACATAGCCATACTATACTCGCAGACAACTTTCGGTGGCTATGAAGGGAAAGCTACGTGCGCGTGGCTGCTGCACATGTGACACGCACTAGAAGACATACTCCGCCGCAAACAAACGGGTGAACAGCAGTGCCGTATTGAAAGCGTGTGCTAGGCTGTCTAGCATTCCAGTAGTGACATGAAGGAGTTCCAGCCTTCCCCGAGGAGAATGCGACAGTTGCCTTGGAAAGCGGGAGATAGTCATATAGGGCGCTCTAATTCCGGATAGCAAGCGTTTATGAAATGATAGTGATGACCTTTCACCCGACTCATTCGGAATAGCTGTCCATCAACAAATGTAGACGGACCGCAAACCTAGAGCAGAAATGGCATGTGCCCTAAAGTGGTTCGTGTAGACATCACGCATTGGCGGGGGCTTTTTTCCGGTGCAGACAACTGGCTGTGGAAGGCGACTAAGTCAAGAGTTAAAGCACACTGGAGTTGTCCACATATTGAAACTCTCAGCGCTTTGGTACAGATGTTTTCCTCCCATTTTCCCGTCAACAAGTGCATGTGTACACGACAGGGCTCAGGCCTGGTTAAATTCACCGCCTTTCATATCCAACTATTTTTGTTTGTGTACGGGTATAACAATCTCATTCTGTGAAAACCGACACGATGAACAATGTTTAACGAAAGCAAAAAATTCTTATCCACCCGACGCTAGCAGCAATCTACAAAGGAAACACATACGGGTTCTCCAGAAAGAAAGCTTTGCAGAGGAAGAATTCTTCCTCGTGCAGAAATCGAACCCATGGCCAACAGCTTTCTGGGGCGGGCACTATCATCTGCGATAACCGGGAAGCTAGCGGATTCGTTTCCCTTTCACCGGGCTATGTAGTAACCAAAAATATTCAGACTTAGTGAGCATCCGGCTTTCCGAATCAGGATACTCGACGTACGTACGTTGCTGTCGACTGTTAATCAGGCAAAATGTGAGGCTTACGAGGACGATGCTCAGTAAATGTGTGTGCACGACAGCGTCCACGCGATTGAGAATATAATGTTGGTTCGATAGTTCGAGAAACTAACACCACGCTCGAAGTGTCACAGAAAGGAATATTTGTAAAATTTTCTAACTTTCTTCAAGGATTCTTGGGCTTTACGTGCCAAAACCAAGATATGATAATGAGGCACGGCGTAGTGGAGTTTCCCACCCGTGGTTCTTTAACGTGCAGACAAAGCATCATACATGGGCGTTTTTTCATTTCGCTCCATCTAAACATGGCCGCCGCGTCCTGGATTCGATGCCGCGCCTTCAGGCATAGCAGAGTGACGTCAAAGGCATTACTCCACCACGACGGTTAATATTTTTAAAATACTCTAAGAAAATAAGCATTAGCGTACAACCGATTCGTTTTTCGAAATAACATGGTACACCCATCCGTGCTTCTGTCTAATGTTTCTTAGCTTGTATATGCGCCATATTAACTTCGTACGTTCTCCCCAAGAAAAACTAAATGCATTCGTCACACCCGTAAATTTTCTTGAAAAGATTGCATTACGTAATGACAGGAAAATGGTCATTGACTGCAAAAATGCCCAGAGAATAAATTCATGCCCGCCTGGTTTTCTGAGTAAATCATTTTATATCAGTAGATTGCATAATTGGAATGACGCTTAATGATCCATTGCTAACTTCTCAACTCTACTGCATTCGCAATCATTTGTGGCCCCACGTATTTGAGTTAAAAGGCATTTATATCCTACAGGCTCCCCTGCTCCCCTGCCACGCTGCGTTAGCTCCGACCGCACAAATACGGCAGGCGGCATTCAATGACATCGCGCAATATGTGGGAGAAGAAGGAGCCTTCAAAAGTCTCCCGACAGTGAGAACAGCTCTAATTACCTATTCCGAAGCAGTCACAGGGAGCCAAATGTGACGTTGTGTCAGGCAGCTCAGGTGCCCCTTTGATCTCTGCGGCGCAGCTAATGGGATCATACACGGCCAGGATAGCGATCCGGCCACAAGATGCCACGGGGTCGTTGAGCCCTCCTGCGAACTTCAACAAGGCGACGAGTGGGCGCCCTTTGAGAAAGCGCCGTCAGAGATCTGAAAAGAACACAGCAGAGCCTTTCTCTCTTTGAGTTTCTAATAAACAAAAGAGTATGGATCCTCTCGCAACTCCGAAACACGTCTGCGGCGTGCCGGTACGAGAGTGTGCTCGCAAACTTCGTCACTATCCATCACAGTGAAGTATGCCTAAACCAATGAGGGTGCAGTCGGCGTGTCGTCCGGGGGGGGGGGGGGGGGGGAGAAGAAGCAGAGTGTCATAAGTAGCAGTTCTAGAAGCAAATTGATAGGAGGAAAATCACGCGAAGTAGGCCTATTTTGAGCTGATACTCCGGCAAGCGTCTTAAAAGCTTGTTGGAAAGTGTGCAGAGGAGCAGAAAGAAAAAAAACTCGGTACCAAGAGATGAGTTATGAGTTGGAGATCGAATTGGAGCTAATTTGTTTTGAACTAAAATGTGTAAAAGTATGGCGAGACTGATGAAATATCGAGATGGCAGGCTGAAAGCCACACAAGTAACCTTATACTTCGGATGAAAAAGTTAGGCCTAAGAAAATGATACGTCCCTGTAAAGTTACAAAGCTTGTGCTATGGGTGACAGCACCATGAAGACCAAATTCCGTACTCAGGATCGATGCTGGTGTCTATGCTCCCACCCTTATTCATACAAATCTTTATCACGAAAAAAAGAAATGTCGTAGCATCGGCAGCGATAGCAAATCACTGCACAGGTGCATGAAGTACGGTTAGTAGTTTTATTGCCTGTATAAATTGTAGTAAATATTCGCTTACTAATTAAATGAACAAGTACGATATGACGCGTAAACAGCCACACAAAAACAGATATCTCAATCAATCACCGCGGACATTCGCTGTCAGAACGCTGGCGTGATGGAGAACGGCAGCAGCGGAGCGGAAATGCTTTGTGCTGCGTTTAGCTTCAACATCTCTTCAAAACTCGAAATCACGTGACAGTCAACTATAGGCATCCATGAACACAGCGCACAGGAAACCACAAACCATCTCTGCTCTGGTAGTCCTTGTGCCCACCGCAGATTGGCTGCAAGATCGGGAGCGTGAGGCCGCGCTTAGCCGCGCCAAGCGCTGCAAAGGCCGGGCTAGCGCGCTCACCTGCCTCCCTTACTACCCTTAGCGAGCGCCCACAATCCCCCTCCGCCCCATTTGTTCTCACTCACAACAGTAAGCAAGAGGAAAGACGGCGCCAATCAAGCGCCCATCCTTCTCGGCACATCTCACACTTTCGCTTGCGCCTACAGCAAACGGTGCTGCAGGGCGCAATGGTATATTACCGCACGCTGACTTTAAACGGAACGTAACGGGGCAGCCAACAGCGATGGCAGAGATTCGCCTGGAATGGGGGGGGGGGGAGGGGTCCCTCTAAGTGCTATCGCAATAAGATGTGTACACAATATGATCATATGTATCGACTACAGAGGTGTAAGGGGAGTCGTTAAACAACGATAGGGGGTGTGAAATAAAAATAATAGGGTTTTACTTGCTAAACCACGATTTGGTTATGAGGCACGCCGTAGAGGGGGACGCTGGAATACTCTGGCAACCTGAGGTTATTTAATGTGCAGCTAAATCCAAGGACACAAGCGCTTTTGTATTTCGCCCCATCAAAATGAGTGCGCTCCCGGAAACTCGACTCAGCAGCGCAACGACATACCCACCTTAAGCTATCGCGGTGGGTAGGGGCATTTGAAGGTGTGACGTCACATACATACATCAGAATCAGAATTTCAGAATCAGAATTTATTGTTAGAATTTGGGTCAAATTACATGTATTTAGTATGCAGGAGGAGGTCCCATAGTCAAAGACTGTATCGGGACCTCCTGTACAAAAATAGTTATGATAATTGACATCGCAAAGCAACAGTGGCATATAATAAGGTATTATACAAGCAACAGGAAATGAACGTTAACAGAGCAAAATACAGAATTCATTACAAATAATAACAAGGTTTAGCTTATCTCGCAGTAACATAAAAAATTGCATGTGAGAAATATACCAGTAGTTTATTTACAAGAACAAAAACAAACAAAAAGGCAAAAAGCAAGAAAGAACGAAAAAAAAACGGATACAGTAAATTTTCTCATTAGTTTGTCAATAATAAATGCATTTTCTGTTCCCTTTTGAATTGGTGTAAAGATCTTGTAGTTTTCATGATAAGAGGAAGAGTGTTCCATACTGATATGGAAGTGAATTCCACGGTTTGTTTACCGTAGTTAGTGCGGATTTGTGGTAAAAGAAAATTGTTATTTAACGCGAATCTGGTGGTACTATTAGTTGTCAAGTTAGATGGTGAAAATGTGATCGACGGTAGCTCATTATGTAGAAATCTGTAGAAAAATATACCTAAGTTGTATGTAGTGAGCCCGGAAATAGTAAGGATGTTATTCCCGTGTAGTAGGGAAGTGGCATTAGAAAACCATGAACTATATGTAATTATTCTGATGGCTCGGTTCTGAATTGTTTGTAAAGACTTAATATGAGTATTATAGGTGTTTCCCCAACATATGATCCCATAAGTAATGTGAGAGTGGACGAAAGCGTGGTAAAGTGAGAGTAATGTGGTACGTGTGAAGTAAGGGCGTGCTTTAATTAATATGTATTAATATTAATACATACATACATACATACATACATGCATGCATACATACGTACATGCATACATACATACATGCATACATACATACATACATACATACATACATACATACATACATACATACATACATACATACATACATACATACATACATACATACATACATACATACATATATACATACATACATACATGCATGTATACATACATACAAACATACATACATACCAGGCACGTACCCAGGATTTTTTTTCGGAAGGGGCCCACCACCTCCACCATCATCATCATCATCACCATCATCATCATCATCAGCCTGTTTTATGTCCACTGCAGGACGAAGGCCTCTCCCCGCGATCTCCAATTACCCGTGTCCTGCGCCAACCGATTCCAACTAGCGCCCGGGAATTTCCTAATTTCATCGCGCCACCTAGTGTTTTGTCGTCCTCGATTGCGTTTACCTTCTCTTGGTACCCATTCTGTAACCCTAATGGTCCAACGGTTATCTAACCAGCACATTACATGACTTGCCCAGCTACATTTTTTCCTCTTCATGTCAATTAGAATATCGTCTATACCCGTTCGCTCTCTGATCCACACCACTCTCTTTCTCTCTTAACGTTATGCCTAGCAATCTTCGTTCGATCGCTCTTTGCGTGGTCCTTACCTCGCTCTCAAGTCTCTGCCCCATATGCACTGGCAAAATGCACTGGGAAATGCACTGGCAAATGCATTGGCACTGGACATATTGCAGTGGCAAAATGCACTGATTGCACACCTTACTTTTCAATAATAATGGTAAGCTTCCTCTCAGGAGCTGGCAATGTCTGCCGTATGCGATCCAACCTATCTTTATTCTTCTGTGAATTTCCTTCTCATGATCAGGGTTCCCTGTGGTAAATTGATCTAGGTAAACGTACTCCTTCACAGTCTCTAGTGGCCGACTGGCGATCCTGATCTATTGTTCCTTTGCCCGGCTATTTATCATTATCTTCATCTTCTGCATAATAATATTCAACCCCACTCTTACACTCTCTCTGTTAAGGTCTCCAATCATTTGTTGTAACTCGTCTGCATTGTTGTTGAATAGAACAATCTCATCGGCAAACCGAAGATTGCTGAGATATTTGCCGTCGATCTTTACTTTTAAGCCTTTCCAGTTTAATAGCTTGAATTATTCTAAGCATGCAGAAAATACCTTTGGAGAAATTGTGTCTCCCTTTCTGACCCCTTTCTCTATAGGTGTCTCCCTGCTTTTCTTGTGTAGAATTAAGGTAGCTGTAGAACCTCAGTAGATATTCTTACGCGAAGGATGAGTCAGTAAGACGAGACACTATTTACAGATTATATTTACAACAACGGTTGCAGCGCTGACCGGTTAGATTCACAGCGCGAGCCCAGTTCATTCTTCCTCCTATTTTCTGGAGTGATGGCGCCTACGCGCCTCGTTCAAACAAACAAATACCTCACGCATGTCGCAATATTTTCCAAGCTTTTTACGTAAGCGTTCTGTACTCCTTGATTACGTAGTGCCTCTACGATTGCTGGTATCTCTACTGAATCAAACGCCTTTTCGTAATCTATATAAGCCACATAGAGAGGCTTATTTTACTCTGCAGATTTCGCGATAACCTGATTGGTGACATGGATGTGATCCATTGTAAAGTATCTCTACCTCAAGACTGCCTGTTCCCTTGGTTGACGAAATCCATTGTTAACCTTATTCTATTGGAGATTATTTTGGTAAATATTTTATATAATACTGGGAGCAAGCTAATGGTCCCATAATTGTTCAATTCTTTAACGTCTCCTTTTTTTGTGGATTAGTATAATGTCTGCATTCTCCCAGTTTTCTGGGACCCTTGCAGTCGATAGACACTTCGTATAAAGAGCCGCCAGTTTTTCAAGCATTATGCCTCCTTCATCTTTGAATAAATCGACTGTTATTCCACCTTATCCTCCCGCTCTTCATCGTTTCATGTCTTGCAGGGCCCTTCTGACCTCATCGCTAGTTATAGGAGAGTTTCTGTATCCTGTTCATTACTCTTTGTAAGTGAACTATCGTGGCTCCTCTGGGTACTGTATACAGGTTAGCTTAGAATTTTTCCGCTGCTTTTACTATATCTTCGAGATTGCTGATGATATTATCCTTCTTATCTTTTAGTGCATACATCATGGTTTGTCCTATGCCAAGTTTCTTTTTAACTGATTTCAGGCTGCGTTCATTTTTTACGGCTTCTTCAGTCTTTCTCATGTTATAGTTTCGAATATCAGTTATTTTCGCCTTGTTGATCAGTTTTGACAGTTCCGCGAATTGCGTAACGCTGTGAGGCCGCCAGTCCCATACAACCGCGTAGAGCGCAGGACTCTGCGATTCTAGACGTACTGCGCTCGCTGCGAAAGGTTAGAAAAATACCCACATAAGCACAGCATAGAAGTGGCTACGTGAGGCGGTTCGACCGATAACTGTAGAAGCGTCATTCAAAACAAGTAATTGTTCTCCACTTCCGGAGGCGTTTTCTCTACTTCCTTTTTAAATACAAAAAATGTTGATCCATAAATATTCGCATAAACAACGGTTAACTTTCCTATTATTCGCTTTTGCTTGCAGTTTGGTTGTTGCCTTGGCTCTCTCCCTTAGTAGATCGCTTAATTTCTCAACTCCTTGCGATTTTTGTTTCCAGTTGCCAATTTTGCACGAAAAGTGCTATACAGTTCGGGAAAAACAGACGAGGTAACGGGCGACAGTCATCTTGCTTATGGGTTTAAGGGTTATTGCAGGGTTTCATGATGGACGCTCTTTCACATTATTTTATTTCCCACCTTATCTAACCCATATCACGTGTATATGGTTCCGGGCATCTGCCAGCGTCGCGGCGAGCCGTAACTCAAGGAAATAATGAAGCAAAGGGATAAGTTAAACGCAATTGGCGTTTTCTCCGGCCGCAACTCGTTCCATGAGAACACAGACCAGCTGAGTAACAGCCGCATCCCTCTCTTGGTCCCAGGATCAGCCTAAACAAAGAACGTTGAACTAACAAAAGCAACAGCTATGCGTGTGACGGTTGAATAGTTGGTGACAACTGAACGCATCTCGATTTAATCGCGCGGGTGCGGAATCTATGAGAAAACTGTCCTTCACATTACAACAGATGCCGATAACTACCGCCATCTAAAAGGAGTGAAAAAGGCAGCATAATGCTGACCGATAAACAGCTGCGAAGTCTCAACATTGATCTGGCGGCGCTTTAGAAATGTGTGAGGAGTGTTGGCGTGGGTGGGGAGGGGGGGGAGGGGGGTATGCCACTTGATTTCGGGGGGGGGGGGCGGGCCCCCCCGGCCCCCCCCCCTGGGTACCTGCCTGATACATACGTACGTACGTACGTACATACATACATACATACATACATACATACATACATACATACATACATACATACATACATACATACATACATACATACATACATACATAGATACATACATACATGTGTTTTGTCCTCTTTTGTGGAAGCAAACTTGAAGCGTTTGCTATATATAACTTGCAGCAAAAATTGTTGGGAAGGGGCTGGAAATATCGATTCTGCTTGATAAATTCACAAATAGTGGCATCTTCATGAAGCTCCAGTTTTCTTTCCTTTTTTTGAATATGCGCCTTGTGACGAAGCAGTAACTCTCATTTCTTTAGGGTATCTCTCGTAACAAACCATGACATGCAAAATTTTAGCATTCGATTATTAAAATAGGCTGTATGAATGCAAAATTATCTTATCCATGTCACAAACGTATTACCATTATATGAAGCACGGGAAGTGGGGTCCATACTTCTGGATATGGGCGACTGAAAGCCACCTTCGCTGATGCACAACCCTTCTAGAGACTTGGTGTCTTTCACCCTGACGCGATTAAATTTTGTCAGGTATATACAAGCCTGGAGATTAAAGACGGATGCTATAACCGAAGAGATTTCTTGCAGGAATTAAAACGGCGACATTTCGGATGGAGATGTCTCTCGTGTTGACTGCACTCACCATGACACAGATGGTATCGAAATTAATCTGAAGTTTAGAAAAACAGCATGACACAACAGTGATTCTGCAGCACAATTTCTTAAACGGGAGAGTTGGTAAGTTTCACTTCGTATAACTCTACGAAGAAATTTAACCATAAGGTGATTTCATAAATTGTAGTTCTAGTATAGTGCGACGCGGCTTGTGAAAGTTCCTCAGACTTTGGAGAAACAGACGTCGCACTTAGACTGATAACCTAGAGCAAAACAGCCAAGCAATGCCAGTGCTCAGTTACTCTAGATGAAGGTCAACCCGCAGTCGCTACTCATAGGTGCTAGCAGATACATCGGCCAAAATTACTGGCCAGAACATGTCATCATACCAGATGTGCAGAGCCGCGTTTATCAGGGATGCCAACGAACGCGCCGGATTTGCTGCTGAACGTGCAGTATTTCCCAGTGCCTGTTGGTTCAAAATGACATGGTTTGTACGCAGTAAGGAGGTTGAAGTGCCTGTGTTACTTAATATATGAAGTAGGAGTGTGTCAAAAAATATTTGTGCCACATACCCAGCAAAACGACACTTGTGAAAAATCGTTCTTTGCGTGCCATGTTTTATCAGCCTTGAGGAGTCGTGTCCACAAATGGGGACATCCTAGAAAAGAAATTAAAATTAAAGTTATTGTTGCTAGCTTTCGAAAATTATTAATTTGAAGTGTCAGAACTCAAAAGGGTGGTCGCATAATTTTCGCACTCTGTAGATTTTATTTGCGCCTTAAGGAGATTACGTAATATTTACAGTATTTTCAAGAACTACATCGTGCATGTAGCACAATTCTACTCCTTGAGCTGCTAACTTCAAGCGGCACACACCATTTTCGCCAGAAATTAAAATACAAAAGCGGCGTATTACCAAAATTTCGCTAATTAATTCGAAACAAACTTATTTACGGCCCGCGCTGAAATTCAAAAATTTCAGCTAGTCAGTTTGCAAGGTTTATCCACATAGAAAGAGTTATGGTGGTGACACCAGTTTTGATATATTTATTTGCCATTGTCTGCAACGAAATGCAATAAACTTCTAGTTATCTATTACTTGAATAAGTAAAACGGCGTTTTGTTAATATAGCAAGCGGAACCACCGTGCATATTTAGCGCAAGTTTATGGCGCCTATGTCGAATGAAGCGCTAGTTTCAAAATTTATTCGAAGTGGATAGGTCTTCAAAATTCATTTCTTAAACTGAACTGAACTTCATTTCTTAAGCTGAACTGCTATTTATTTATTTATGTAGCAGACCTTCAGGGCCATTACGGCATTATAGAGAGGAGCGGTTACCAGCAAAGCGGGTGAATTCAACAAACTGGAGTTATAAAGTAAGATATATATATATATATATATTCTGTGAAGTTTTTGCTAAAGAATCTGAAGGCAATCTTCCATATTTTCCTAACCCTCAATATCCTCTCATGCCAACCATCACGTTTGAACCTGATGGCATTTGCAGTCTAATAGAATCTTACCAGCTTCATTGGCCAATACCAGCTTCATTGGCTGGTAATAATGAAATTAACGCGAAAGTGCTTAAATATGCAAAAGGTGTCACTAGTGTCGTTTTATCACACATTTTTCAAGTCACTCCCCTCTGGAGTGGTGCAGCAGGGCTGGAAGACAGGTGAGATCATTCCAGTCCCCAAAACAGCTTCTTCAACGTCCTGCCTTGACTATCGGCCAATTTCCATCACCAGTGTTTGTTCCAACATGATGGAGCATGTCATCTATTCCCACATGATGAGATTTTTAATTTATAACAACTTTTTTCATCAGAGTCAGCACGGATTTCTTAAGAATTTATCTTGCAATACTCAACTTGCAATCTTTATAAATGACATCAGTTTCCAATTAGACCTTAATATACCTGTAGACTCATCGTTTTTAGACTTGAGAAAGCTTTTGATAAGCTACCCCACAATGGTCCTTTCTTGAAACTTTCAGTCATGAATTTCAATTCCTTGATTTATATTTGGTTGCACAGTTTTCTGACCAGCCGGCAACAGTTCATTTTTCCAAATAACTTTTCATCTCCTCTGTCTTCTGTGCTTTCTGGGGTTCCTCAAAGTTATGTTCTTGGCCCCTTCTCTTCTGAATCTACATTAATGATCTTCCTAAGGATGCATCTTCTGACATACGCCTATTTGCGGACGACTGTACTATTTACCGATCCATTAACAATAGCTCAGATATCCCTCTCCTACAGTGTGGCTTACAAACTGTTGAAAAATGGTGTAAGACATGGTTGATTTCAATAAGTGTAAATAAAACCTCATTAATCTCTTTCCATCGTTGGCATTCCTATGTAGCACCCTCATATCTCTTAGGTAACTCAGGAATGTCATCTGTGACATGTCATAAATACCTAGGGCTTATTTTAACGCACGATCTTTCATAGTCCTCTCACATCGCTAAAACAACTAACGAGGCTAACCGCCTCTTAGGCTTTCTCCGGCGATATCTGAAATTTATCCCTTCTTGGGTAAAAACTCTTGCCTACAAATCTGTGGTAAGGCCCAAACTTGAATACGCATGCTCAATTTGGGACCCTCATCATACTAATCTTTCTAACATGCTTGAATCTGTCAAAAATCACGCAGCCTGATTTATCTCCCACGACTATTCTTCATATACTCGTGTCAGCTAGAGCGCTAAAATCTAATGCGAATCTTTCCAGTCTGGAAACGAGACGTCAAGTGTTCAGGCTCATTCAGTATCACAAGTATTATCATGCCCCGATTGGTAACAGCATCATATCGCCCGCTCACCGCTATTAATCCCGGACTAATCATTCAAACTCAGTATACTCCCCGCATGCGTGCACATCATCCCATCTGCATTCGTTTTTCCCACGTACAGCGAGAGAGTAGAATATTCTGCCCGAAGAAGCGGCGGACCAGTCCAGTGCGACTGAGTTCAAGACTGCCATCGAACACAGCCTTCTTTGAAGCTGCGAACCCCTCATGTGAAAGTCTTCTCCAGGGGCATTTGAGGAATATATATATATATATATATATATATATATATATATATATATATATATATATATATATATATATATAAACAAATACCGAACGGCACCTAGATATGTTAGCTATGCTTTGCGTGAGTACAGATTGAACAACGTGAACAAAAAGGTTTTTAATAATACAGTGCTAGGTATGACGTTCTTGTATAATTGAGGATCTGCGATGGTGGCCGTGGAGGCGGGAAGGCGATTCCACTCATATGCATGGCGTGGTACAAATTAGTGTAAGAAAGCGTTGGATCTGCATAATGGAATACCGACATTATTAATGGGATCTAATCTGGGTGATACATACGGAAGCAGTGAAATAATTTGTTGCGTAACAGCGGGTGATGAAATAACTTATGAAAAAGGCATAGACGGAACTTTTTGTGATGTGATGACAAGGATGGTAAGTAAAGGCTAGCTTTCATGGCACTGATACTCGCGGTTTTGTTATAGTTAGAAAGAATGAGACGGATAGAGTGATTATGAACCATTTCCAGTGAGTGCGTTAGATTTATTTGACCTGGATCCAAGATTGAAGCAGCATGCTCAAGTTTGTATCGTATTAGTTTTATAGAGGAGTAATCTTAAGGAAGAAGGTGCTTTGGAAAAGTTGCGTCGTAAGTAGCGTAGCATTCGTTTAGCGTTACTAAATATATGGGCGATGGGGGTATTCCAAGTGAGATCGGATGTGATGTGAAAACCAAGGTACTCGTAAGTAGTTACCAAATCTAAGGGAGCGTTTTCAAGGGAGTACACAGGTAGTTCATTGGTAGTTCTAGATACACGCATGAATTTACATTTGTTAGCATTTAATTCCATTAACCATGTAGTGCACCACGCATAAGCGGCGTCAAGGTCAGCTTGAAGTCTGGTTACATCGTCATCACAAGTTGTTTCGAAGTAAATTACAAAGTCCTCAGCAAATATGTGAATTTGCACTGAAACGCGGGAAGGTAAGTCATTACGATATATGATAAATAGGAGAGGTCCTAGCACGGAGCCCTGTGGTACGTTCCAGTCAACAGGACTCAGATTAGAGGTTACTCCATTAGCTTAAACAAACTGCGAACGCTTAGTGAGGAAAACTTCAAGCCAGTACATAATTTTCGGATCAAGGTTTAGTTGAAGCACTTAGTAGATTAATAAGCGGTGGCACACTTGATGGAACGCTTTTGCAAAGTCTACAAAATTAGGTCTGTCAGAGATCAGACATGTCCTCTTCAATCTAAATGGAAGGTCAGCCCTGCGACCCACTGGAGTCACGAACCTAGACGGCAGGGCAATCGAGATAGTCACGGACGAAAGCAATGAAGTATGGAAAACTGGACAGGTCCCGGTAGACTGGCGTACCGCAAAAGTGGTACTCATACCCCCAAACCAGGAAAACACCAACATATAAATAACATGCGGCCTATTTCCCTTACATTGTGCATCGCCAAGGTTGGGGAGCCCGCGATGCATAACAGGATCACTGAACATATTGAATGAATGAATGAATGAATGAATTTATTTCTCCTGTTTACAACAGAAAGGAAGCAGAAGCTAAAGGCCATGTGGCCTGACGAAGGCTTCTGCTCCCGCAACAATTCGGCACGCAGGCCGTACGCAGCAACATGTATCATACATACATACTGAAATCAACTGGAATAGTCACGAGACAATATTGTTTTCGTGAAACAAAACATGTATACAAGAAATATGAGAAACGAACATGATACTCAATGTACGATGCATTTTGTAAGCGAACAACCACAACCAAAGAACAAAAGAAACAAAAGACTGACAATTTATAGTGTGGTTCTAATCAGACGAACTCAATATTGTTCAGGATGAGAAAATGTTTGAATGATTTATTCGAATATTCTATAATTTCATCTTCAAAATCACGTAGGCGGTTTAGTAGTGCAGGTGCCTGGTAACTGACTAGTTGTTTTCCGTAATTGGTTCGTATTTTTGGTGTTCTCATGTTATGTTGTCGAAGGCCGTAATGCGAATTGGTGGGTACATTCAAGATGTACTGCGATTTGTTCTGTTTAATGTATTGCAGCAACTTGTAATAATACACCTGGTTTGCCTTTAACATAGAGTGTTTTATAAAATATGGTGTGGTTCTAAAGTTTTGTACAGGGCCATAGTATCCCTCGAATGCGCGTAGGACTCTTTTTTGTAGCACTATTAGTTTATTATAATTTTTTTGCGAAGTAGTGCCCCAAATTAAAATACAGTAGGTTAATCTAGAATAAAAGAGTGCGTAGTATAAAGAACTTTTCAACCATGGAGGGACCAGAGTACTGAGTCTGTATAAGCAGCCAACAGTTCTGCTTAGTTCGATAGCAAGTTTGTCGATGTGCATGTTCCAGGCCAAATCCTCTTGGAACCACACTCCTAGAAATTTTTGACATTTTACCTGTTCTATCAGCCCGTCTTCAAAGAGAATAGCCGCAGTGCAGTTACGTGGTTTATTAGTAGGAGCAAATATCATATATTTCGTTTTGGATGAATTCATTTGTAGCTTATTATGTTGTAACCAGCAAGAGAGTTGCTTCAGGTAATTAAGCAAGGAGCTCGTTAGACACAACATACTCGGCTTTAGACAGGCATTGTCCACCCAGGACGCTATGCTTGCTTGAGAGAGCAATTTTTGATAACACTACTCGCGACGGGAGAGGGATCCTCGCACTGGACCTCTCTAAGGCGTTCGGCAGGGTCGTGCATAGACACATCCTGAGGGAGATTTCCTCTCTTAACCTGGGTCAGCCTTTTCATGACTACACGAAATCTTTCTTCGCGGATTGCGAGGCACACCTCCGACTAGGTACGGTCTCGGAAGGACCCTACGAGCTAGGCATCCGCGGCGCCCCTCAGGGCTCGGTCCTCTCCCCACTCTTATTCAATGTAGACATGCACAAGCTCTCCACTCGCCTCACTGCAATACCGAACGTGGATCATGCCATTTATGCGGAGGACATTCCGATCTGGGTGCCGGACGGCTCACTAGCGATGCCCGAATGCTCGTTACCAAGCGCTATGGAGGCTACGGAAGACTTTCTTTCAAACACGGGCCTTGAACTCTCCCCCGCAATATCAGAGCTACTGTTATACCGACAGTCCCGACAAGGGGTCAGAAACGTTGCACCTCTCGAAACTCTGCCCATACAAATTCGAGCTAAGAATGGACGTCCACACCGAGGATGGACTCGGTAAAGATTCAAGGTCTCCTTATTGATGCCAAGGGCTGTAACTCGACGGCCCTAAACAGGCTCACTGGAGACAATATAATGCCCTAAGACTTGTAGCCCGAGTGTCAAATCGAAGAGGCGGTCTCAACGAGTACAATCTGCTTAGAGCTTATCAGGTATTCTTCCGAAGTCATGTTATGCACATCGCGCCGTACCTTAATTGGGGTAAGGCGGAAAAAATCAAACTCGACTCCCTAATCAGAACTAGCCTCAAGCGCATGCTCAGCCTTCCGCAGTCCACGAGCACCGAGAAGTTGCTGGAGCTAGGACTCATTTGTCTATGCAGCATTTGTCTATACTAAGTTTGCCAATGTGGCTGAGAAAGAGGCCATCGCTCTGACTTTTCACAGTGCAAAAATTCCTACTATCGTCTTCTAGGACTTGTGCACGGCAGTTAGATCCTTCTCGTCTGCCTTCGTGTCTGAACAGGTGAACTGTATTGTGAGCAAAACAGTTCAAAGAACTCGGGAGAGCAACGAAGGGGGATACCACATCTCTTGGTTCCCAGCCCCAGTTCCCGTGGTTCAGCTAGCCCTCTCGGATGTAATCCTAACGAGCAGGTCCACCGGAGAGCTTGCGATTTCACGTACCGCGCGTCGCGGGTAGCCAGGCTTGGAATGAGATCAACATCCACAGAGATTCATTCTGAAATTTCCACGAAATTGTTTCCCATTGTCGTCTGGGCAGGAGGCCATTTCCATCCCCCCTCAGCCCAAATTAAACAAACCTCAGGCTGGAACACTCTACTCTGACTTCTGCAAACCCGTTCGTGTCCCACTCCTCGGCCCTTTGACAGGATAGACATTGACCACTCACAGCCGTGCCCCAAATGTGGTCATCACACTTGCTCTTGCTGTGCCAAGCTCTTAACGACTCTCCATTCACGACGAAAGATCAATGGGAGGAATCCCTCAAGAGCAGCAATCTTCACATTCCCTCTGGGCCCTCTGACAGTCCAGGCTCTCAGAGGGCCCACGACATTGAGGCGGGACTTTGTCCCCCGGTCCCATCATGGGCGGAGCCTTCGGCTCCCCTAGATCTCAGTTTCTTAGGACTCAAAAGTTCTTGTCATGTCATGTCATGCTACTGAAGAGTGGTCAAGTATTATGTTCAGTTTATGCGTGAATGATATAGTTAGGTGTCACATGAATATGTTTTGCGGAAGCCGTGTTGAAACTCAGAAAAAAGAAACGAGTTTGCTTCAAAGAAGTTCGCAGTATGAGAAAACAGAGTATGCTAGAACATGCTGCATGGTATACTGGTTAAAGAAATAGGCCGACAGTTCAGTGGGGAATCTTTAGTACCTGTTTTGGTGGTTGGAATCACCTTCCCTCTTTCCAATCAGTAGGCAGTGAACCTTTGTCAAGTGATCACTGGGAAATCTTTATAACAATAAGAGAAAAATGTGTGTTGGGGTTATTTAGAAACTTTGCATTAATTAAGTCACAGCCAGGAGCAGATGAGAGTTTCAATGATACGATTATTTTTCTACGCCTACGGGTTAAATTTTTTAAAGGGTACATTGCGGCGAAGTCTTAAGATAGTGTAGTTAGACGCGTTTCGTGAGCGTGTTTAGAAAGGTTGCGCGTAAAAAATGTCATTTAAAACGGATGAACAATCAGCAGGCGAAATTGGGTTATCAGTGCTATCAACAAGGGTTATGGCGTCGTCATGTTGTGAGTTAATAGTGCGCCAAAACTTTTTCGTATCACTAATTCGCATGGATGGCAATGCGTTCTTTAAAAAGTTACCTTTAGCTTGCTAAAGCGCTCTTATGTAGTAATGTGTAGCGCATTTGTAGGCTGCCTATCTTTCACTGTTTGCAGATGTTTTGGATGATCTGTACAAACGTTTCTTTTTGTTAGAAAGGCGCTTATAGTGGGTGTTGTACAAAGGAGCGTTATCATTATAGGAAGGAGTGTAGATAGGAATACATTTTTTCTTTAATTCGCTGACTTTAGTAATAAACATATTCCAGTTCGATTGCACACTGAGGTTATCGCAATCAGTCAGGAAAGTGTCAAGGAAAAAATTGCAGTGTTAGCTCGGCTATGCCAGGATATACGTAGCGAAAGCTAAGGCATAGCACGGCTAGGCTTGGTTAATCTTGATGGCAAGTATAGGTTAGTCTGGTTGTCTAGCTATGTTGCGCCGTTTAGCCAGTCGTTCGGCGCGCTGTTCGTCTGTTTTCTGGGCGATTCGTTTCCTCTTCATATCGTTCGGATGTCAATTACAGGCCTCCTCCTGCTTATCAGAATTGTCACCGTCCATAGTGCCACCTCAACTGTGGTTGCGGCGCACGCAAGCTCTCCTCTTCAATCCTCCAACATGTTATCAGGCATGCGACGCAGCTTGCGAAGCGAGCGGAAGCGAACGAAACGACGAGAAACGCGTCGTGATGGGGAACGTGGTGTGACGTCATGTGCCTCCTCGGAGCACGGCCACGGCGAAATCGCAAGTTCGCGGCCAGTAAAGCTTTCGCTTTAATACAGAGCTCATTGTTGATTCAAAGTCATCTTTCTTATAGTCGTGATGGTCTTGATCTTTTGTTCTGATTTTGAACGTGAAATGTTGATGTTGCACTGGATAAGAGAGTTATAACTCAAGAACGGTAAGTAAGTAATGGCTGAAATAAAACCGAGCCATTAAAAAATAATTATGGGGTTTTACGTGCCAAAACCACTTTCTGATTATGAGGCACACCGCAGAGAACTCCCGAAATTTTTACCACCGGGGGTTCTTTACCGTGCACATAAATACACGGGTGTTTTCGCATTTCGCTCCCATCGAAACGCAGCCGCCGTGGCAGGGATTCAATCCCGCGACCTGGTGCTCAGCAGCCCAACACCATAGCCACTGAGCAATGACGGCGGGTTAAAATCGAAACGTGTTGTTAGCAGAAGGTCAAGGGTGTTAGCAACTTGTGTGATTATGGTGGACTGTGTTATCAGTTGACTGAAAGAGAACAGTGTATATCGGCTAGATTATCACTTGTCTCGTCTACACGCAATCTACCCAGACAGTTATACGTCCAGAACATGTCCCTGGTGTAGCAACCACACAGCGACACTCGCGCACATAACACACGAATGCACCGACCGTCCGGGCGAAGCAATTTCGCCACGAGTCACAAAACACACACTCACTACGTGGTCTTGGGAGGCGAGACTCTCCGAACTGAACCTGGGAAGCCAATTGGCGACCCTCGACCAGGCCCGGCGAGCCGCGATCACCAGTGGAGCCCTGTCAGAGGGAACCACCCAGGAATAAACCGCGCAACGGTTTCTCCAATAATAAAGTTCCTCCTCCTCCTCCTCCTCAAGGATACTTGTTAGCGCGTTAATGATAAGGGCCCCAGATTCTTCCCATGATTCGCGAGAATCATGGATGCCATCAAAAATTGAATTGTTTCTTCGCGATCTGTCCTCTAGGTCGTTGAACCGAGATTGCAAAGAAACAAGCAGAGCGTTGCACGTGTAGAGATTTCTGAAGACCTGTGACGTGTTCCTTAAACTGATCAAGTGATCTTCCTTTTTCTGCAAGATGCAGCCAATCTTGCTTTCTATATTTCTTGGCTGGCTTTGATTAGTTTAACATCAGCAACCCATTGTGTCTGATTCTTTGAGCACTGAACCGATGACAACTGAACATTTTTCAGAAGCTGGAAGAGGACCGCTGTTTGTTCCGAGGGTTGATCAGGTAACGGCTGTGTTTTAAGAAAATACTCTGAACGTGTGGTAGGCTCAGGATTTTAGTTTCGATGTCATCACAACGAAGTAATAACACAAATGAATGAAAAAATTCGCAAGTAACATCACAAAGCACATGCAGGCGTGGAAGTAGCAACAAGTAGAGATCGTCGCTCTTTTTAGAGTACAAGAAAAAACGCTTACACACCTGCGAAGTGCCGAAAGGCGGAAGGTGAGCCATATTGCTGTTGCTACTCCCGCGCCTAGTGAAGACGGTGTCGAACGGCCGGGAAAGTAGGCACCGGGGCTTGAGGCCAGTGTTGATGACGCACATGCGCAGTAGATTGGGCAAGTCTGTCCGGATGGATTTAGTAGGGCGCAGTTGTCCGTGAATTGATGACCGGCGTATTCGTCTGATGGTGCAGCACAATCCGAACGGTCCGCTAAGGTATCAGAGGCAAGCGCTGACCTGAACATAAAAGACGCCAGGAAAGCCTGCGAAGTGCCGAAAGGCGGAAGGTGAGCTGTGTTGCTGTTGCTACTGCCGCGTTCACTCTTATGTGCGTTAAAGTAAATGATTAAAAAGCTGACTAGTGAAATTTGGTTAACTTCTCAATTGCGCATTTTGATTCTTCTTGCTAATAAAATCTGCCTCTTGGAGTGATCCAGCTCAATCAGAATTATTGTGGTGTATCACACACAGAATTTTTCAAATTCTGCTAACACTAAAATGAAACACCTGCTATATTTAAATGCATACATAAATAAAACTAAAGGCTAGTAGCAGAAAAAATGCGACAGAAATGACTTACGATAGAATCCACAGGTTTTCCATGCTCTATAGCTCACAAATTGTAACATCAGGCGCATAAAGACAAATTTGGGCTATCAAGGTGCGCATATACTACGCGCCGTTTGGTGAAACTTCCGAGTTTGCGGCAGGAGCGATATTGAGGCGTCGTAGCAAGCACACGGCGAAGGACAGCTGCTGCCTGCTAGATTTCAGTGCACATATTTGTATCTTCTACCAGTTAGAATTTTTTAAATGCGAATAGCATTCTTCGTACTGTGAGGCCAGTTTTCATTCGGCATATATATTAACCAAAAGTATGAGCCGATCCTAAAGGTAGTGCCGTCTAATAAGGTGGGCCGATCCTGAAAGTGGTGCAGTGTAAAAATGTGCCCTTAACTTCGTTCACAGAGCTCCTCATTGAAAAGAAAAACTTTATTGTTTCTTGGGGGCTCAGAATAATCGAACCGACGTCACACACCTTCCTAAAGCACAGCAGCTGGACGCTTTTGCACCGCGCGCCACGGTTTCTTGTATTCATTCAAAAGTATTATGCGCCTCGTTGCGCGAAAACTCGTCGGCCTCGTCGGGGGTACCAAAAATGGCCGACGCCTTAAAAACAAGTAAGAAAATGCTCAGATTGACATCCAATTCCTCAGGGACTTCTTGTGAACAAAGTAAGTTAGCGGCTTCGAAAATGAATGTTGGTACATTTCTGTCTACGTGGGAATCGAAACCGGGCCTCCGGGGCGCGAGATGAGCGCGCTTCCCCGACGCCACGGCGGCTTCACGGTTATGACTTACTAAAGCTGCGCATAGTGTGAACGCAACTGAACGCGTCACGTCGTAGCCATCTGGCTGACTAAAGGCGTAGCCTAGTGCCTGCATCATTGGGCACGTGACGGTGCAGCCAATGGGGAGGAGGTGGCGCCACATCTGGAGTGTATAAAACGAGCGTGCTGCCTCCTGCGCGTATCTTCATCTTCGGATTTCATTGGTGTGGTGTCTACTTGTGGTGTCTATTCTCAGCGACACGTCATAAGTGTACAAGTTATGCTGGTCTGTGGCCAGTCTATACACGCAAACAGATGCACCGAGTCAGCAGAAATAACTTTATTGCGTGCAGAGAACATCAATCGAAGACATTTCACCAAATGTTTTCTAATTCTCATATGTAAGCAGTCCTAAGTGTCTGTGCCGAATAGTTTCTATATTTACTTTACTTATAAGGCGAAGTTGAACAGTAGGCACCATACGAATCTTTGCAACCCCTAAATGTTACCGCCAGGTTACAACGTTACTCTCTGCGTCCAAAGGCTACTCCCGTTTCTAGAGGTAAGAGTCAGAGAGGTGCCAGGGTGCAGTGCACACCTCCTGCACGAGATGCTTCGTCTATTCACAAACTTGCATAGTCACGTAGATGAATTCTGCCGCAACTTTCGTTTTAGAGCGCAGCTCTTTGGCGTCCGTTCCTGGGTTTCGCGTCGTCGTCGGCGTTGTCGTCGGCCTCGTAACCAGCTCCGCCCCCCTTTCATCCCCCCAGCGCTAGCAGCGACCGACTGATACCGCTGGATGCCGCTGACGCCGCTAGAGAGTCAAGATAACGTGACTGCATAAAACACCGTCGCCGCCATGCAGAAAGAGGAGGAAAGGGTCCCCCCCCCCCCCTGTTCTTGTGTGGCGGATAGGGTGCTCTTCAGTTGCCGACGCGCCGGTTATTTCACGTAGACCCCGGCACGTCGACGAATACGTGACCACCTTCCCACGGCTAGACCTGGTTCTTAGCGCTGCGGAAGCGAGGGTATCATATTGTTTGTGTCGGCATCGGCGGCGTTGTCCCTGAAACCAACTCCGCAGCTGGGGTTGACTCACTATCGGCGTCAGCGGCATCAGTCAGTCGCTGCTATCTCTTCCCTCCTCCCTTTATCGTGTTGTCCGCTTGCTGCGCGCGCTTCTGCCCCCATCGTTTGCCGCTGGGTGTACACGCCGCCCCCCTCCCCCCTCTTCCTGCGAGTCTCCGGTTGTCAAAGCGCCGGCTCGAACTTAATTCCTTTCTTCGCTCCTCCTCCAATGCAACCCCTGTGCGGTGGCAATCAGAGAGCCAGATCGGTGGCGGCGGATCTGTATATGTGCACCGCCCGAGCCGAAATTGCCGCTGCCGTTCGCCCTGTGCGGTGGCAATCAGAGAGCCAGATCGGTGGCGGCGGATCTGTATATGTGCACCACCCGAGCCGAAATTGCCGCTGCCGTTCGCCACTGCGAAATTATCTGCCAGTTCTTTCTGAGCCATGAGCGAGACGACCGATGGAAGTCCTCCGTCTGCTGCTGCTGCTGCTGCTGCTGCTGCTGCTGCTGCTGCTGCTAAACGAGCTGCCAGAGCAGAGGCCCAGCGCCGTCGCCGTCAGAATCCAGAGGTGCGTGCCGCCGAAGCAGAAGCTTACCGTCGCCGCCGTCGAGATGATCCAGGAGTACGCGTCGCCGAAGCAGAGGCTAAGCGCCGCCGCCGAGAAGACCCTGCCGTTCGCGCCGCCGAAGCGGAGGCTCATCGCCGCCGTCGAGAGCAACCAGCAGTAAGCGAGGCTGAAGCAGAAGCTCATCGCCGCCGCCGAGAAGACCCTGCAGTTCGCGCCGCCGAAGCGGAGGCTTGACAACCTCGCGAGGCACTTGTATAGATCTCGTCTTTGAGAATCAAGCATTGGTGTACCAAGTCGAACATATATCAGTCTATTTCTCCGACCACAAAGCTTCCTTCATGACTGTCAAGAACTGTTAGTGGAGTCTTTGTTAAAGGAATACGTGTGAAAAATAAAAAAAAAATTCTGTGATAGCGCATACATGTGTTGCTCGATTTCTTTGCCTCAATCTATCGAAAAGGTGAAACAGCTTATTTGCGGCGCTCAAATTTCGCATTAGGAAGTAACGTAATCATCGGTAATTTTTTTTTGTCGCAAGCCTGATTAGACACGACACAGGAGAGGCTTCAGAAAAGATGACACGATTCAACTTGCTCTCGTAAACAGAAAGTCATAGCCTGAATATCATAGCAGCCGCGGAAAGATAGGTAATAGATTGAGCTATATTGTAGAAAAGTAGTTCCGCACGTCTCTCGGCACTAAAGCAACGCCATTCGTTTACACGTTTCCAAATGTACACGAAGGTGAAAATATGTGCACGTTATTTCACCCACATAACGTAATGCTACACAGCAGAGCATTTTCGCACTGAGAGAGAAAGGAGTTCTAGTTAGATGGAGTGGCATTACGAATCAGTGATCGCAACTTTCTGGCAGTGTGCATTCTGGACATTGTACGTGGACAGTGAATTCTGGGCCTTTCCCTGAAGCCCCAGTGGCTCCAGCTACCACAAGTCTTCTCGCGCTGCGATGCACGCTTATTTATCGCTTGAGGCTGAGCGTAGCATTTACCAATACCTCTTCCATCCTCAGTGGGGTGGGTGACAAACCTTTGTGCGTCAGTTGCAGCTATTAGGAGTTTATATCGAACATCTCAGTCTGCCCTCGTTGTTACGATCAACGACTCCTACTCTGCACAACGTTAGATCACCTGAATCCAAGTTCATTCACGGAGATAAAAGTACTTAGACCGCGGGATCATGCGCCAAAAGCCCAGAAATCGATACATAAATTATAGCATAGTGAAAGGCTAAAGGGCGGGAACCGACGGAAACAAAGGAGTCACACAAAGTACACAGATACAGAGCTGAAATTGCAGACCTTGGAGCACTACTTTAGTTTCAATGAGCACCGTCGTAGCCGTAAACCAGTACCCTGAAATTCCTTTGCCACGCGCCACAGCTAAAGTCATATCAGGATGCACGCCAGATATTCCCCTAGGTGCACCCCGATCTCGCGGGCTAACAAGCCATGCTCATCTGCCAGGCACAAACCAGGACGCTCCTGAACCCCACCCGTAGCACCTTCTAAATGGATTCCGCACGAAATACTCACCACTGTGCCTCCAGGGGGGGGGGGGCGGAACAAAGAATACTCCTTACATTTTGTGGCACTCCTTCTGCACACTAAACCATTACCCACCTCTACATCCCTCAATACGTGACCCATTGCCGAGTGGCTAACCAGTGCCACTTAATAACAAGACCAAAGGTACCTTGCGGTCTTCATCGGTGATGCACTGGAGAAGACTGCAAGTGAGACCGTGGGCTAAGGGCCTCGATATCCTACCCACCGTTCCTGCAATAAATTGTTCTTTTCTTTCTCCGAAGACAGCAACACTACCAGTGTTTTATCTCCTTTTCATGCGAAACATTCTATGCCATGTCCCAGGAACTTTTGCAGCAAGTTCGTCGTCCACCGCAGCTCTTTCCGGCGACAACCTTCTTGGACTCTGCATTACTGTCCCGAGTGTTTCAGTTCCTTGGACCAAACTGCGCTGCATGACGTCATCCGAAACCACCACTAAAAATACACATCTTTCCGTGGGACTTGTCAGAGGGCACAACGAAACTCGTCGGGAAAGGTCACATAACCCTGCGATTCATCTTCGTTGTACAGGCTGTGCTGGTGCCGTTCAGCGGGGCGGAACCAACGCCTCACAGTTCGGTGTCCACGGCAACTGTTTCCGGTGACAACCCTCTTGGGCGCTGCATCACTCTCAGAATTGTGCTTCAGTTCTTTGGTCCAAACTGGGTTTCATGACGTCATCCGAAACCACCGCTATAAAAACACAGCTTTCCGCGGGGCGTGTCAAAGGGCATGGCGAAACTCGTCGCGAAAGGTCGGTAACCGTGCGATTCATCTTCGTTGTGCAGTTTAGTCACAGTTACTCAGTGCGTAGCGACGATAGGTTTCTAGTAATTTTGCCTTAACCTCAAACGTGTTTGTAAATTGTGCGTCAGGGCTTTTGCTCTTGCAAGCTAGCGCTTTGCGGAGACGTTGAAGAAGATGCCGGGCAGTCTGTGGACGAAATGTTCAAGAAACTCATGGAAGACCAACAGGCCATAAGGGCTGATATTACTGACCTCAAGAGTCACATAGAAAATACTAAAAAATGATATCGAGCCATGAAAAGCGCCTTTCAAATTTTGAAGGAAAGGTACAGACGTCTGACCCATCAGTCACTATCTTGGCAGACCTGCAAACAGCTATTGCTACAGTGTACGAAGTTCGGAGGTCGGCACATGCCAAAACGGCCGAGTTGGAAAATAGAAGCAGACGTTCAAATCTTACTTTTGGTGCTCAGAGTGTACCTAATTAATCAGTAAGCTCTGCGCGATAAAATTATCAAAGAGCTGTTTCATGACAGGTTTTGCGTAAACTGCATAACAGTTAGCCATATTCATCGGCTTGGAAAATCAGCACCAAGAAGACCTGTTTTGCTGCCCTTCCAGGACTACAGAGAAAACAAGTACAACATAACGCCCATAAATTGAAAGGAACGCGTATATTTCTGCAAAATAATTATTGCGGCGAAACACTTCGAAAGCGGAAACTGCTTTGGGAAAGCACAAAGCCGTAGAAAGATCAAGGAAGAAAGATCAGTCTGGTTCACGACAAACTTCGTATCAATAATCAGCTATTTTTGTGGAATGATAGTGAAATGCCGCGTAAAGCAGTTTCAAAAATGACGCCCCATAGTCACACAGCTAAACAATGACGAAAAGGATTTACGCCTGCTTTCTTTTCATGCGAGGAGTGTTGTTAATAAATTGGACTCTCTTGAATCCCTCTTGCTCATTTACTCGGTGAGAGTGAAATTGTGTAGGTAGCTCATTGTGTAGGTAGCAAACCAGACAAACTTTTCTGCCTTGCGTTGCTCTTTCTGTCTTGCCCTCGCATTGATAAATGAGTTCTCAGGTTTTGTGTGCTAAAACCACGATCTGAATATGAGGCGCACCACAATGAGCGACTCTGGATAATTTTCACCACTTGGGATTCTTTAACGTATTCCTAAATCTAAGCCCGCGGATGTTTTTGCATTCTGCTCCCATCGAAATGCGGCCGCTGTTGCCGGGACTCAATCCCATGACCTCATGCTTAGCAGCGCAACACGAAAGCCACGAAACAGTCACGGCAGGTTCGCATTGACGATCTTTTTTCCTTTGTCCGCTTCAGATATGTGTGACTTCACTTTGCTTTCGTATAGTCTCATTGGATTAACAAGCCCTTCGTGTTTACTATAGACGTTATAATAACCCTTTATCTGTTCATATGGTGAAAGTGAGAGAGAAGGGATTAGAATTTTTGCCTCATAGGTTGGACGCGTATGTCTGCGAAGACTGCTTTAACTGTCAATAGGAAAGAAGATACTTCGGTGTGATTATCGAATCAAAATTTTGATCGTCCCCGAAGAAACACTTTCGTCTACACCCTGCCTAGAAATGCCGACGGATCAAACATATTCGTTGTTCTCATATCCTTTGCGCTTTTGTGCATGTCTGTGCAGGTAATGATGAGGCCTTCGAGTACATTCCCAATGCGAGAAGCAATGCAACGATTGTCTACTTCCTCGCATGAGATCATAACGTGCGTCTTTGTGGCGGCGGGTCTTTGGCGTTAGGGGGTCACGTTCCCACGTGGCGTCCTCAACATTTTATAAACAACAACAGGTGGCCACAATGAGAGTGAACATTTTAGCCACACCTTTTCTGGTATTGCAAATAACATCTTCCGAAACGAAAAATTCCCTTTATTTAATAGAGCAACTTAAAACTATGGTGTAACTGCTTTCCATCACTAACACTGATCCATTACACAAAGCGCAGCAAGCAAGAAGGCACAAATGACTACGCAACTGCAATGGACAAGTTAGTATTTCTGTTAATGTTGTATTGGTTGTTGTGCCAACATGAAACTAAAAGAAAGGCACAAGACAATTCAGCAGATTTCCTAGCCATCTCGTAAAAACTGTATAATTAAAGGAACTATCAAGACAGAATTATGTGATACGTGCAGTAGACGATATTTAAAGAATGTATCGTTGTGCGCCACACCGAAGGAGGAAAACGACCCCGTTATTCAAGCTTTCGTTAACGGAGGTGGTGATGGTCTGGTGAGGTGGTGAGGTGATGATCTTGACTGGAGTCGGTGGGGGCAGGAAACACGAGGTCAAAAGAAAGCACATAGGGTCTGTGCGTACTATATATGTGCCTTCTTTTATTGTCGTGTTTCCCTGCGCTTAACCACCTTTTCATTATTTCTTCACCTTGCAAAAAGATGTCACTGTGGCGTGTTGGTATTAGCCGATACTGAAACTGTGCTTAGAGAATCCGGCTCTTGTGCTGGAGTACCGAGGCCCCATTCTAGCTTTGGGCGCGTGTTTGTCTTGTTTAGTGCCAATCATATTTCGGCTCATCCCAGGCAATATTGTGGTAAGTGTGAAGGTAGATTCCTGTCCCAATACGTTTTGAGCCTCTTGAATAAAACGAAAATTCAAGTGTCCACTGCCGGGATTCAACTCTTGACTCCAAGCACGGCCCCGATGCTGTAACGCTTATAACGCATACCTGTGTGTATTTTCTGGTGCTTATTTGCGTCCCTGTTCCCTGCCATCGCGACAACTAGCTTGTTTGTTTCAAGATGTAGGGCCAACAAGCCCACAGCGCCACTATCATTAACTCTTAGGTTATGATCGCACGCAGATTACTCACTAACCAACTCCAACTAGTACTTTGGGACTGGCGCGTGCGTCACGTCAAATAACATGAGCGACATCCCATGCACGCACATCTACCTACATCTTTACCGTGAGTCACGAGCGAAACTGTGCAGGCTGCTCATCCTTCGCGATCGGCCCACATTCCCGAGTCCTTTCCTCGTAGCATGATAACACTACGAGCGTGCTGTGCGTTAGTGTACCACCTTTGGGATAAATTCAGACCGTGAAGCAAAATTCGTAATGTTTCTTCGCCAGAATAAAAAAGTAAAGCCAGTTCCACGCAGTGAAAGCTGCCAAAACAGCGAAGCTGGTGGTTATTTTCTCAAGTTTGTACTCGTGTTTAGCGCGATTTTTATAAACGTCTCTTGTCTCGTCGTCGTTTTGCTGCATTCGAGCTTCGGTTCAGGATTTGCGCGTGCTCTTCAGTTGTGTGATGTTGGAATCAAACCACAGCCTATCACAAACCTTGCAGCTGCGGCCATACTCACGGTCGAGGAATTCTCTCTTGAACCGTTCATCGGTACCCTCCCCTCCTTAGTTGGAATCGCTATGCGTCGACACCTCTGCTCGGCCTCCTACTCTTGAAATTGAGAGTTAGCTAGCCTCTGCTGGCGTTTGGCTTATGTTGCCTTCTCTTGAAAGGTAGAGGGAGGTTGGCTTGCCTACACCGACGCTTGGCTTGCACTTCCCGTTCTCGATCCTCGGCGGTAGCGGCTTCCCTCCGCTGGCGCTTTGCATGCGCTTCGCGATCCCGAAGCTCGCGATTTGGGTGACGCCGGCGCTGCCGCTCTCATGTGAGCTCCCGCTGCCGCTCGTGCCGTACAGAATCCATGGAGCGAAAGAGCACGCGCCGGCGACACACCTGCTCCTATACCCCTCTCCTCCCCCTGCTCCCCTGCGTGACACCGGACAACGGATGGCGAAGGCTCGACTTAAAAAAGCTCCACAGTTAAAGATGTTGTCATGTCGTCTGTCGCCGTCATGCTACCGCTGTAGCTGTCATCTCGGGGCGGGGCGGGGCGGGGCGGGGGGGGGGGGCGTGTATTCTGGAAGTGTCCACCACCTAGCGGACATATCCATGTCATCTGCTAGTGAAGTGCTGATTGGTTGGGGGTGCGTGTATCTTTCTGATGCGTACCCCAGCCCTGCCAATGAAAACTTTAGCTGCAGACGAAATAAGCTTGTCAACTAGGTGGACCCTTACAGAATACCCTCTGCTCCTGTTTAGCACATAAGCTCACGTAATACACAATTGTTTAGTTGACACAAACATGTTCGTGTATATGGTAACTCTTTCAAGAACTTTCAATGATGCTGCAACCCCAAACCATGCCAGATGCTTGGAAAATTCGTAGCATAATATCGGTTTCCACACTGCGTGGGATCTGCATAATTTTTCTTCTGCATTATTATTATTATTATTATTATTATTATTATTATTATTATTATTATTATGCTGCGGGCGCCACAATCAGGTAAGTCCGGTAGGGTTAGTCTTGAAAACTTCGGTTTAAAATCTATGCGCAGCCTCACATGGATTATTGGATTGTGAGGTCGGAAGGAAGGACGGTACGTACTTTTGAAAGCTATAAAGCCTGGCTTCTCAGAAACAGCTGCTACCTTATGTTTTAGATGCGCTTCATTAAAGAATGCGCTCATGAAATTAACAGGGCCTACATGGTGATATCGATTAAGCAAGACTCACGTGTAAAGGCGTTGCGGTGGGTGTGTCGCCTTGACTTTGTGCTTTTTTGCATGTTCGTACTGTTGCGGCACGTAAAACAGTACGACTGTTGTGGAGCATACCACAGGCATAGCAGTTTCTCCGACTGCACTGCCTTTGTTAGCAGCAGCGGAGGAAACGCCCCGTTGTATAGCCCTGCCCACGTCGGTTGCTTCAGTGCCAACAGTACACTTGACGGCAGAACTGTTTTGTTGTTGTTTTTTCTCCATCTGTTTTTGTAGGTAGTCTCTCAAGAGTAAATGGGTCACGATAGGTCTAAAAGGTACGCACCGTCCCCATCAAACCTGGGGGAACGGGCCTGGGGAACCTGGGGAACCATGGCAGCGTCCATAAACAAGATGCTTACGCAACAAAAAAAGAGAAAAAAAAACTTATACGAAACAAAGAGAAGAGAGGGGAATAGAGCATGCACTCGCGCTTGCATACGGGCCATTCTCCCTAATGAACGACGTGTTGCGATGGCTTAATGAGGCTTTAGTTGCGGCAATCACAAAACAACGAAGCGGCCGAAAGTTGCACCGAGTAGCCAGCAATGAACGCGGTGCCACCGTGCAGGCACTCTAAGAGCGTTCCCGATGGTATTTTAGAAAGCGTGTATGCTGTTTCAATGTCAGAGTAGGAATTGAAAGCATGAAAAAAGGCGTGTCATTTAATGTAAAGATTCATCAACTACACTCAAGATTCTTCTCATTATGAACGCAACTTTCAGTATATTTCAGCACTTCTTTTTAGGATATTTGATGACGGGTTAATTTTTTCTGGCTTTGAAGCATTCACTAAAGCACTGCAGCAAGAAGATGTAGAAACGCAACACTGGGAGCTCTGATACGGAAAGGCGCCGTCGTAACATGGAGAGGAGTGAAAAAAATCGTGAAGTGTATCCTTTTGTGCCATTGTAGAGACATTGTCAGTAATGTCAGGAACCTGCATAGACACGTCAACCGGTTGACACACGACGCTACCACACATTCCTCCACCGACTTTCAATAGCTCACTTTGCACTTTCACTCACTTTTCACTTTTCATTTCTACGTCCTCACCGCTAGCAGACCTTCTGTCGTTGCCTCGCCCACCCGCCTTATCCCCCTCTCCCCTTTAATAGAACCGAACCTATATAGACCGTGCCGAGGGAAGCATATGTCGCCTTGAGAAAGACAAGTCCACATGTTGAAACGTCGACTCGGACTTTCACCTTGCTCTCGTTTTGCTCATCGCCTAGAATTTCCATCTCCCGCCCTCCCCGTGTTTTCCCCGGGGGTCCACGCACCGTGATTCCTATGGGCCACCTAGTCAACAGCTCATTGCAACTGGTGGCGTAGCTTTCGGAAGCTGAGAATAGGTTCGCTGCCATTCCACCAAAATTGGAACAATGAAGCGTTGGTTTGATGCATCGTTGCCAAGCTCATATATGAAAATGTAGGCAGGCTAGCGCCGTAAAAGAATATAGGTGTGGGAATGTATAATGGTAAGCCTTTCGAGCCAATCCATTTCTGAACACGAGACGTATGCTAGAAGGACAAATTGCCTCCGTCAGCCAGAAGATCAAGGAAGCTGCTTACAAAGTGGCTTCTGGACTTGCACAGGTTTTATACAGGGTAGTGTGTCTTCGTGCGACACCTCGCAGCAAGGCATCGTATGTGAAATAAGTGTTCAAGAGGAGTACACTTTACAACACGCTGTTTGAAAGAAGGCCCTAGACCGGAAGCCGGCTATCCAGCATCGTTTGGCATTACGCAAAGCATTACCAAGTGGACCAACGTATTTTATAAGAACAAGTATGTGTATGTCACGAGCGTGAGTGCGACGACAGCGGCAAGAGGAAGGTGAGAAAAATCGTTTGACGCCGACCGCATGATTTCTACTGCTGCCGTATGACGCGAGCTTACGACATGCCGATTGTTGGATTCTGCATATGCACGGGACGTGGCGTCCACGAGAGAAACACAACTTTTCACGTCATCAACAACCACGTGTTATACAATCATGCGTACCTGTGGCTATGTCATGTGTTGCATGTAAAAACCACGATGACATTTGAACTCGTACGATGAAGCGATAAAGCCGGTACGACCTGCACTCATGAAGGTACAAAAAAAATAAATTATGTCGTTTTACGTGCCAAAAGCACTATCTGATAATAAGGCACGCCATAGTGGGGGACTCCGGAATAATATGGACCACCTGGGGTTCTTTAACGTGCACCTAAATCCAAGTACAACTCCTGAAGGTGGCACAGTATGGCGCAGTTTTTACACAGCCTTAGCTGCTACGAGGAAAGTACTGGGGAATGTGGTCCGATACTAGAGACGGTGTAGTTTACTAGGCCGTCTCAAAGCCTGTCACGAGGAAAGAACACGAGAAACTTGAACGTTACGCACACGACAAACCTCTCGGAGAGGTAGTCGGCTATGGCACGAAAGGAGCTAACGCCTGTATTCTGTACCTAGTGATGTCACAACAATGACGAAAAGAAAAAAAAAAGTGATATTGGCTTCTGAATAGAGCATTGAGCAGCGTTGCTAGAAAGAAAGTTCACGCATTTCTGTCGGTCATGCATTTTTTTTTTTACTAAGGCCCGAAGCGCGGTGAGACAGGCATCACCTAGACAGGTAGGGTAAATATGAGTGAATACTCTAGGAAGAGTGGAACAGAATATGCTCGCATATGGATGGAATGAAGGAAAACGGAGCGGGTGGTGTGACAGCACATATGGGAGCTCACTAGGAAACGCGTTTTGGACTCGGCTGGCCATATTCTCGCAAATTGGTATTGGGCTAAAGTGGACGAGTGTGGCCATTCGCTATGTTTTGGTTCTCATGCAGGTTGATTTTTTAAAGCAACGAACGAAGCACAGGAACACAGCAGTAGCCTTAAACAACTAGTAACGAGCTCTGAGGGCGCTCTTTAATTTCGGTCAGTCTTTATTCCCCTGATCTGGACTGATCTGGACTTGTAGAAGAAAATGATGTTTGGGCACCTCAAACCCCAGAATTCAATTCACGGCCAAATTACAGTAGGAAAGACACACACACACACACACACACACACACACACACACACACACACACACACACGCACACGCACACTCGCGCGCCACGCAAACACACACGCCACGCCAACACGCAACCACACACACGCGCACGCCATGGGAATACACGAACACTACGCACACGAACACCACGAAAATACACGAACACCACGCAAACACACGAACACTACGCACACGAACACTGCACCCATGAACACATACACACGAACACAGACAGGAACTCAGGTAATGTGGGACATAGACTCCAGTACGTTACTCCATGGCACCAGGTACCTTAATTTGTTCCGGAGATCGGGGTCAAGATGACAGATTTGATTTCACTGCAATATGTACTTTTACTTTGCATATATGCAACTACAGTAAATAAAGGCACGACGCTCCAGTCCATCTAATTCTTCAAACTCAAAATTGAAAACGAAAACGTTGGCATCGCAAAGCAGTTTGTCTCCCGTTTTCTCTGCCTTATCCTCTAGCTCGATCTCGATTGTAGCCCACCGGAACTACCTCTGGTTAACCTCCCTGCCTTTCTCTTTATTCTTTTCTCTCTTTCTCTCTCTCTCTCTCTCTCGATTTTTTCCGTTCGTTCGCTGTTTTATGCAAGTATAAAAAATGCTTACGCGGAGTGCATCATCCTAACACTGACCTGCTCTAAATAGATGCCGCTCACAACAGAGATCGTTGCCTGGGAATGTTCACTACAATAAGAACTTCAATTTCAAATACGAGTAACGAGACGGCCGTTTAAGAAAACCACGCTTCCGCAACTTGCCACGGCAGAGTGTATTCAAATCGCACCACGGCTCCGCTTTTTTTAACGTAACTGCAGGCGAGAGTGTCCTTAAAAACTGCTCAAAAGAAGTGCCAAAAATGCAGCCGCCACACTGCACATGTTTCAAAACATAATGCATCCTTGATGGTGCATGAGTAGAGAATTAGCATGGCGTGGAATAAGGACACTCGAATGCTGACGCAGAAGCTCCACGGCTCCATGCAAGGTCGTCGTAAAGAAAGAAAGCTAGCGTCTGAAAATAGCAGGAAGGCCGCGGCAAATGCGCCAACAGGGGCGGTATATTTCACGTGCCTCTCGAGTCCCAGATCATATGCTCTGTTCCAAGCGCGTTCCTACTTTGCGAGTAAGACGTGTCTCGTAACCCGTTTTCCCGTTGCTGACGATCTTCGGGCTATTTATTTTATATAAGGATCATCGAGGGAAGCATTGCAATTTTTTTCACCATTTATCATAATGCGTCATGATAAAACTAAGTAAGGCTGACAATAAAAGCAGCCTGCAGAACAAAGAAAATAAACTTCAACGTTTTATCAACCTTACTTATTTATGCGTTTCCGACCGGATGAGGCAGCTCACTAAGTCTTATATAATAGAGCGTGGAGGGAAAGCTTGAAAAAAAAACAACAAGAAAACCTATAAAACGAAACAAAGTACTTTCCCATAAAGCCTTCTCTGTAGAATATTTTTCTCGTGTCCTTTTAAATTACATTCGATTGCTGCTGCCTGCGCCCAGTTGGTGGAAAACGCTATCAAAAGTTTTTGCAAAGTCTTTAGTAATCAGCGGCACGTTACTGCTCAAAGGGCCGACTTCCTTTTGACGGCCGTAGGGAGGCGTATATCTACTGCGCTCCCCTCAACTTTTCTCTCGTAATCTGAACCAGAATAGAGTCAAACGCTTTTACATCGAAGTGCACGGGACCTCGGAAATACTTCGTTATACAGGTCACATTGTTGTAGAGGTCACGCACCGTACTGGTCACACTAGAGAAGGCTACGCACATCGAATACAGGAAAATCTGTATGTATCAGGAATTAAAGAGAGACCTAATGATTGAACTCGCTCATTTCTTCGCGCAAACCTTGTCCGACAGAGTGCGCGACTGCAGGAAACCTACTGCATCGAGGTTCACTACATGCTCCACGGCGAAACGCTGGAAATGAGCAAAGTAAATCTGCATATCGTCAAATACCGCTTTCACCTCCGTTCCCGTCACAATTTTTGGTTAGGTTAGAGTATCTTCACCACTATTGCCTTTGTCGGCATTCGTACCCTTTCTGCTCTAGATGGCGCCAAGGACGTCTTCCGTCGTGCAGTTGCAATTGGGTGATCACATCGTTACCATCTGTAACGTATTCGTCAGCCCTGGCACCCGCTGATGCCGTACAACAAGAACCCTACGAGTTGAGTGATTCCCGAAACAGTGCAGCAGGACTGCTGGCATGTGCAGTGTGCAGGCTCCTCAAGTACTCGCTAACATTGCTGTTAGCGCAGAACGTACGTTGATGGCGTCTCCGGAGGGCAGTGGCAGCAAAGCAACGTGGCGTTCGTTGTAAAGCAACAAACGGGCCGCCGGCGACGCCTAAATTAATTCGTTGTAGAGGCAAATTCGTTTTACCGGTCTTCGCTGTAGAGGCGATCCTAATACATATGAAATATAGGAGTTTGACCGGGTGCATAATCAATAATTCGAGATACAGGTCATTTTGTTGTAGAGGTGTTCCTTGCACAGGCGTTCCTAGTAGAGGCCCTGGACTGTATACATTTACACGTCCAACTTTGTACCTATTTTGCGTTGTTTCATTTAGGCAAATGCCTGCGATATTTTCCTATTTTTCCCGTATTTCTGAAAGCATAGTGCGCACTTTAAATTTGCTGAGTGCCTATTGCATAATAATAATAATAATAATAATAATAATAATAATAATAATAATATTTATTGTTGCCATCTTACAATAATCGTACATCAGAAGGCAGGCCCGTCAAAGCCAACGAAGTGGCTTGCGTGACTTGGCCCGGCATGTCGGCAAACAAAGTCAAAATGGCAACATGTACAGAAATGACAAGCTCGTGAAGTTCATCACACAAAATGAAACAGAAAATCAGCTGAAATCAGTGACAAAAGAAATACAAGAAACAAGAAAAGAGAAATGCAGTATTATACATATCTTACAGTACCTTCAACATTTTTTTCAAGTTTCGTTTCGAAGTTGCAGTAAATATATGATCAGGAAGATCATTGAATATTCTTGGGACATAAGCATACCTACTAGCCTTACCAAATCTTGTGTTGCAGTGCGGTACTACAAAACGCAATGTTTTCCGCAGTGCACGGGGAGCAACATATTCTTGTTTGAAATCAGGGTTCCAAAAATGTCTCACCACAACCGTTTGAGTGAACAAAGTTTGAAATGACGGAAGACCCAGATGTATAAATAAGTTCACATTGTCGGCCGAGGAAGAGTTATAAACAATGGACTTCAACATATTTTTTAGAATACTGTCAATTCGACAAAGCCAACGAGATGAGCAAAACCCGAACAATGTAATGCCATAACGTAACACACTGTATGCTAAGGCGTGCATGATAGTGATTTTTACAGGCATCGGAACAATGGATTTAATATTAAAAAGCAGCGAGGAAACACTTCTGAGCCTGCCGCAAAGATACGTCATGTGATCATTCCATGAGAGGTCACTGTAAAAGAAAACACCAAGGTATTTAATGGAGTTAACATTCTACAGGGGCACACTGACACGATTGGCAAGTACGACAGTGTAGAAACAAGGGTAAATTTGTAACCGTTGCTTTAAGTGGATTTCTGAAACATAACAGTTTTGTTTTTTCTTTGTTTATTGACAAACAGTTGTTAGCAAACCAGGTCACTGCGTCGTACACACTCTCTTGAAGTAATGCAATTGCTTTTGAGTAACAGATATGTTTAGTTAAAAGGACAGTGTCATCTGCGTACTGAAATATCATACACTTCGAAACAGCTGAAGAAAAGTCATTTATAAATATGTTAAAGAGAAGAGGAGACAATATAGAGCCCTGAGGCACTCCAGCTTTCAAGGGTAGTTTGTTATTTATGAATAACTCGTTGTCTAAAGATATCACCTGCGAGCGGCCGGACAAATAGTTTTTTAGGAACTGGTAAAATGGACCCCTGAAGCCGAGCAGGTATAGTTTTTCAAGCAGGAGTTCGTGGTTCACAGTATCAAAGGCTTTAGAAGTATCGAGAAACAACGCGCATGCAAACATGTTTTGTTCTAAAGCTGTGTTCAATTCATCGGAAAATTCCTCGAGCAGAGCAATGGTGCCCCGTCCCGCGACAAAGCCGAACTGACGACTCGATATAACTGAAAACTTATCTAGAAATGACGTCATAGTTTCTAAGAGAAATTTTTCTATTATTTGTGACATGATAGGCAAGATTGAAATAGGTCGGTAACTGTCCACAATACCTTTCTTTCCTCCTTTAAATAATGGAGATACAATAGCCGTTTTTAATTCCGCCGGCATTGTAGCCGTCTCTAGGAATCCATTAAGTATGACAAGAAGAATACGCGATAGTGCGTTGAAGTTTCGTTGGAGCAAAGATGCCGATATACCGTCTATACCAGCTGGCTTATGTCGCCTAAACCCAGCAACTATTCTTGCGAGTGTGTCGAATGTTATCGTTGGTAAGAACGCGGAAGCCGATAAGATTTTTTCTTTTCCAGAGCGGCCAGCTGGCACCATTGAAGTTGCTCCCGAAGCGCGCGCGAAATGTTGATTAAATATTGCGGCTGTCTGTGCAAGATCACATGGGAAAGTGTCAGCTAGCTTTGAATTATTAGTGTCTTTCCCGCGTAGGTGGTTTATCAGTGACCACGTCTTTGCCGGATTTCGAACGGATAATTGAAACTGACGTTGAAAGTAGCGGCGTTTTGCGCATCGTATAAGGGCGACGACTTTATTCCTTGCGCTTCTGTAGCTAGCGCGAAGCTCAGCATTGTTAGGAGTTCGTTTAAGGCGTTTCCACAGCAAGTCTCGGTAGGCGATTGCATTCATTATATCCACGGTAAGCCAGTTA
This sequence comes from Dermacentor albipictus, assembly GCF_038994185.2. NCBI lineage: Eukaryota > Metazoa > Arthropoda > Arachnida > Ixodida > Ixodidae > Dermacentor > Dermacentor albipictus. The sequence goes on from NC_091821.1 coordinate 16,486,872, forward strand.
TGATTTCTTCTCTGTTTAGTTAGAACAATTCGAGTGCAGGCTTCTTGAAAGCTGCGTATTTTCGAACTGAATTGTTCATAAATAAACACTGGCACTCCGGAAACAATCAGTGAAGACCAGTCGAACCTGCCAATCATTTCATCCAATTTGCGTTGATCAACAACGATAACGCGCGTCCGCCTATCTGAGCTATTTACTTTCCAACGTTGAGGTGTGTTAAAAAGACGCCTCAAGCTGAAACGACAGACAGTGAAATAGTGGTCTGCTAAACGTTGCGTAATCACGCATGAATGCAGATCATGATTAGGCGCCCGTGCGGCGATGTGGTCTAAACAAGAATGCGTTATTCGGCCATTCACAATTTCTTCACGTGTGAAGGTGGTGACCATGCTTTCGAGGCCAAAAGCAGAAAGGGCAGATAAATAGTCTGACACTTGAGCTTTACCTGGGCATAATACGTCAATATTTAAATCACCGGTGAGGCAAAACACCTCCTCATAACTGAAACGCTTCAAAACAGTCTCTAATTCTATTATAAAGCGACTAACGCTGTTTGCAGGAGGCCGATAGATCGCTAACAAAGTAAGAGTGGTCTGAAGAAAGCTTACATTTAAACACAGGCATTCAGCATGAGCCAGATCTACATCAATGCATGATACTGTGTACTTTTCATTCACAAAAACTGCAATTCCACCCCCTCGACGGTGTAAACGAGTGATAAATTTTTCACTATAACCTTTTATGGCAAAAAATTGTGTGCTTGATTCGGGAATATTTATTTCGGTTAGCACAAATACATCTACAAAATTTCTGGCATCTTCTGCAATATGTTTAAACTCATCCCAGTATTTACGTAGACTGCGAATATTTATATTGACCAAAGTAAAGTCTGATTCGGAATTCGGACCGAAGCTGTCCTTAAAAGCTCGAAAGCTCGGAAAATCAAGCAAAACAGACGGATACATATTCATTGGATTTTTTCAACATCCATTTCATTGGTAATGCGAATGAGTGGAGAGACTTCGTCCTTCTTAGCGAAGATTTTGCCTGCTCTCACCCACACGAACTTGTACTTGTGTAGCTTGCCTGCGGCCCGGGCAAGCCAGAACAGATGCCGATTTGCCTTGGTTAGATTGTCATTAAAGTAGAGCTTCGGAAGTACTTTGGATTCACAGAGCTGTCGAAGCTTTCCACGAGCCCTCATCCAGTTTTCTTTCATGTTTACCGTTGAGAAACGAACCAAGACTGTAGGGACAGTGTCTGTTTTGCCAGAAAGTCGGTGGACAGCAACGACGTCAGTATCAACAGAAAATTCGGGTAAATCAATTTTATCAGCCAGATCATGCAGTATTTTTTTCAAGTCTTCCTTATCAGCAACTGGCATGCCACGAATTTCCAAATTTGCCTTTGTGCTGTGCTGTTCAGATTCATTTTGATCGTGCTGCAATCGTTGCAAAATCTCAGCCTGAACACGGACAGTCTCATTTAACTTCTGAATTTCTCTGTCTCTGGTCCTGGCTGCTTCTTCAGACAACTTGAGCTGTTCACGTGTAGTCTCGTACTGCTTTGACAAGAAAGTGACGGCGTCTTCAAGGTCAGAGACGGTCTTCGACAGATTTAAGAATTCGGCTTTCAGAAACAAGAGCGAGTCAACCTTAGAATGCAGTGCCGGTAGTACTTCTAAGCTTTTTTTTACGTCCTTGATTTCCGCAACAAGAGCTAAAATAGCGTCGTTATTGCCTGCCGCCTGCGCTGAATCCGACTGGGATGAAGAAGGTTGCTTTTTGTTCGCTCTGCAGGTCTTGCATACCCAACCCTCACGTTTCGCCTGTCCCATAGTGTTAAAGGTATTAGGGGCAATACCCGAGCAAGTCTGTCCGAGATGATATGAATATTTGCATTCACAACACGCCATAATACGCCCATCACTAGGCAGACTTTTTTGACAGGCAATACAAAGGCTGTCTTCGGACATCGCAACACGTTATAAGAGCAACGCTTGGCAGTCGGCAGCACTTCACATACAATGGGAAGCAAAAGATTACAAAGGAAAATATACCTGTGGAAGTACAGGCGATCAGTTTAACAGGCCACTGTATCGCTGCCGACTGCGAAGCGGTCTGGGTTGAGTGGGCGTTTTATGCTGAAACGCCGGGTCAGCGTTGCCAGAAGAGCAGGATCCAGGCGATGAAATCAGCCGAGCAGTGTCGGTAGGCGTCGATGGGCGTACTTCTGCCAATCCAGCGGGAAAACCTTCAGCAGGCCAGGTGATCTGTGGAAGTACAGGCGATCAGTTTAACAGGCCACTGTATCGCTGCCGACTGCGAAGCGGTCTGGGTTGAGTGGGCGTTTTATGCTGAAACGCCGGGTCAGCGTTGCCAGAAGAGCAGGATCCAGGCGATGAAATCAGCCGAGCAGTGTCGGTAGGCGTCGATGGGCGTACTTCTGCCAATCCAGCGGGAAAACCTTCAGCAGGCCAGGTGATCTGTGGAAGTACAGGCGATCAGTTTAACAGGCCACTGTATCGCTGCCGACTAATAATAATAATAATAATAATAATAATAATAATAATAATAATAATAATATATTTTATTGCCGCACAAAAATACAAAACAACATAAACACGCCGGTCTAAGCCTCAGTTGGCTTGCATGACCCTGCCTAGGGATGTGATAGACAGGGCAAGAAAAAACTGCATAAATTGGTGAGACATGTAGAATGAAGAAATAAAACAAATGACAAAGAAATTCAACAGAACAAGATAACATTTGATTTATCCACTTAAAACAAAAGATTTTGGAAAAGTAAATACTGTGATACAAAATGTTCTGGAGGTTATATTCGACATATCTGCTTTAATAATTCTTTCAGCGTGCTTTTCGATGTCGCGTTAAAAATTTGGTCAGGCAATTTATTAAAGATGTCTGGCTCATACGCACAGCGTCTGGCCGCACCATACCTTGCGGCTGAACGAGGAACTACGTAACGGGCGTGTTTTCTAAGTTACCTTGTGGCGGTATTTTTCGTTTGAAAGCGGAATTCCAAAAATATTTAACGACAACTGTTTCTATAAGCAAAGAGCGACAATTCGGAAGACTAAGTTCACGGAAGATATTTGAAGCTGTTACTATTGGGGAATGGTAGGCACAATTTTTACGAATATTTTTTTTTTATAATCCTTTCTACGCTGCATCTCCAACGATCTGAACATAAACCGTAGACTGTAATGCCGTATCTCAAAACACTGTAACGTAGTGCATGTACGATAATCTTTTTTACAGGTTAAGGGTGCGAAACCTTTGATAATAAAGAACAGCCAAGCTACTGACTTCAGTTTAGAACAAATAAGTGATGTTGCCATGATAAGTTACTATCGAAATAGATTCTCAGATATCTCACGCAGTCTACGTAAGGAATAGGCGCAAATTTACAAGAAACACCGTCCGACTCATGTAAGTAGAGAGGCATGTTAATTACAGTAGTCTTGAGTGGAGAGTGAAAACAAACAAGCTGTGTTCTTTGAGCATTAACAACAATTATATTATTAGTGAACCAGATCATTGCCTCGTACACATCATTTTGCAACATTTCAGTGGACATTTCGTAAGAAAGATGTTTCGCCAGTAGCACAGTGTCGTCCGCATACTGGAACACAGAACATTTGTAAATTGCCAAAGGAAAGTCATTAACAAAGATATTAAACAACAATGGCGATAAAATGGACTCCTGAGGGACTCCAGCATTCAATGACAGTTTAGAACTAAAGACGCCCTTATAATCGGTAGCGACCACTTGAAATCTGTTGCTCAACGAATTTTCGAGAATGTTATGAAAAGGCCCACGAAATCTCAAGAAATGCAGTTTGCTTAACAAGATTTGATGAATCAGGGATTCAAACGCTTTCGCTATATCTAAGAACAGCGCACAAGTGAACAGAATCTGATCGAATGCCGAGAACAGTTCACCTGAAAATTCCCCAAGCAGTGCCGCAGTACCACGCCCTGAAACAAAACCACACTGTCAATCAGTTAGGATGGAAAAGTTGTTAAGAAAAGAAGACATAGTGTGGAAAAGAAATTTTACTAAGACCTCAGCAATAACCGCCAATGTGGAAATTGGCCGATAGTTTTCAATACTGTCTTTCTTCCCTGATTTGTGTAATGGTAAAATAACTTAGGTTTTTTGAAAGGTGACGAAATTCGAGAATGCTTAAAAACCGTTCAGTACTTATTTATTTATTTATTTATTTATTTATTTATTTATTTATTTATTTATTTATTTATTTATTTATTATCATACCCTCAGGATAATATCTGACAGCGCACTGAAACTCCTTCTGATGGTGTGTAAAGATATTCCATCATATGCAGTGAGCTTGTTAGGATGGAAACTAAATAATTTCTTCCAGATCACCCTTCAAAATTCTCGGACGAAAGCTGACGCAGATATAGATGGTCCTAGCGATCGAGTGTTTGTGAATGGAGAGACAGCTCTTTGGGGCGCTTTAACAAAGTGCCTATTGAAAGCATCAGCCACTTCTGCGGGAGGTTACCGAAAAGCACCGAAAACTGACTGTTTACTGGAACTCACTCGTCTCAGATGCTTTACCAAAGACCAAGTTTTGCTTACATCATTTGAAGATTGTTGGAATTTATAAAAAAAAGTAATAGTGTTTGGCGCCACGCAGAAGAGCAACAACTCTATTTCTTGCAGAATTATATTATAAGCGCAGTGCTTGGTTTCTGGGATTTTTTCTGCAGCGTTTCCACAGAGAGTCTCAATACGAAGTGGAAGCAAGAATTTCCGTGTTCATCCAGCAGTGACTTTTTATTATCGGCTGAGCTATCAGCCATGTGCAACGTAATTCAAGATTTTTCAGTTGCGTACAGAACCTTTCATACACTTTGCCCGACGAATATTCTTTGGTTAAGGATGCCTAGTCAAACGAACCGATAAGCTGATCAAATGTGGATTAATTAGCGATAGGGACAAGGCATTTGTGCTTCCCAGATGCAGTTTCAACTGATGGCATTCCAGACGCGTCCGGTAATATAAGACGCCATGCTACAAAATAGCAGCCCGCCAGCCGTTGTAGAATAGTACATGACCTAAATGAACAGCTGGGAGCTCTGACCGCTATGTGATCTAAACAAGATTGCACTAGGCTATTATTATCTAATTGCGCTCTAGTAGCAGCTCTAATTGAACATTCCAGACCATAAGCGGACATCGTAGATAAATAATGACCAACAGTCACTTTTTCAGGGCATAAAATATTGATATTCAAGTCTCCGATCAAGCAGAATTGGTACACTGAGCTCCACTGGCGCAGAGCTTCCTATGCTCTACAAGAAACCATGAAAGGCTGCATGAGGGTGGTTGATAAATCGATAAGATATGGACAGAAAATGACGTCTTACAAACTTTTACCATCATAGATTCCACATGTACAAAAGATGCATCAACTGAAGAAACTTCACAGTTGTCGTTTACAAAGAGAGCAATACCTCCGCCACGACGCCCGCTTCGTGTGACAAAACGTGCGGAAAAGCCGTGCAAGGTAAACGTATGAAGGCAAGCATGGAAAACATTGATTTCTGTTATCACAAATACGCCCACAAAGTTAGCTCCTGATTCAGCCAGAAATTTAAGTTCATCGCAATAGTTACGCAGACTTCGAATATTAAAGCTCACAATGGTAAAATCTTTATCAGAACTGCACGGAAATATTGTTTTAAATTAACTGAAGCCCGGTAGGTCACTGAAAGAAAAAGGCATGTTGGCTAAGCAATGTTTTCCAGGTCTGCTTGTTTACCAATTCGAACAAGAGACGCTGTTTCATTGTTTTTCACCAAGATCTTGCCTCCTTTCGTTCAACAAAACCGATAACCCTCCTCCTTTGCCTTCATTCTGGCTTCCCAGAAGATATCACGGTTAACTTTGGTCAAGTTATCATTAAAGTAGACCTTTGGAAATGATGCACCGTCACGTAGTTTCTTCAGCTTTCCCTGTGCTTCAAACCATTTTTCCTTTCAAATTACAGATTTAAAGCAGACCAGGACAACAGGTGTACCACCGATTTGGACTTTTAAGCGTTGTACGGCTGCAATATTCTCAGGCAAAAAGCCCGACAGGTCCAGATTTGCTGCAATTTGCGTGATTGTTTGTGTTAGGCTTTCATTACTTCTCTCTGGGAAACCGTGGTTCTCAAGATTCTCTGGTCTGCTGTACTGCTCACTTTCATTTTGGTTTTCTTCTATCTTTTGTATTAATGCTGCCAGACTTAAGACCGTTGTTTTCAGAGCATCCAGTTCACCACAATAAGACATTTGACGTTCCTGAATATCCTGTTGTTGTTTCAAACAGAATCGTACTTCTCAGACAAAAACGATACCGATCCTTCAAATTCCTTAACTAATTTCGATACAGCCGTGAAATATTCCTGCAGCAATAGGAGAGAATCAACCTTCTTATGCAGAATCGGCAAAGATTGCAAACTTTTACTGATTTACCTTAGCTCATCCAACAGTGAAGACTCAGAAGCACTGTTTTCCTCAAGATCTGTCTCTGTGCCGCTGTAATGTTTCTTGTTACTTCTGCACGTTTTACAGACCGACTCACCTCTCAGCATTCCCCGTAGTAGTCAAAGTGTTAGCTGCTATTCCAAAGCATGACTGTCCTAGGGGATACGAATATTTGCATTGAGCACACATAATTATTTTTCCATCCATAGGCAGTGCCTTATGACAGGAAATGCAACAGTCATCTTTTCCCATTGTACACAGCAAACTAGTTAGATAATATAAATATATGCATATATGCAACAGCCGAGAAACTAGTCTACAAAACAGGGGTGAGAAGCGGAAAACTGTTCATTGAAGGAATTCTTGTCGAGTATATAAACACCAAGTAATAAACACAGCTAGTATCGCTCACCAAGTGAAGCGCAGATATCGCTGCAGGCACGCCGTAACTGTCACTGAAACTGGCAGCATGGGCGGTCGCCTGGCAGAGAGCAGACCAAGCGACTACTATGACAAGCAGGGGGGCGAGGCCGACACTTTTGCGTGGAGCGGCAGCTCGCAAAAAGTAGCAACGCGCGCGCACTAGCATTGACCGGGGGTAGCTGAGCGCTGCGGTAGACTCGCCGAAATAATGCGGTGTGCGTGCTTACTGGTCGACACGCAGAGGACGCCGTCCAAGTCCCGCAGCATCCGTCGTCGTAACTGTCAGCATGTGTTGTCGCCTCGCAGAGAGCAGCCGAAAGCGACTAATAATAATAATAATAATAATAATAATAATAATAATAATAATAATAATAATAATAATAATAATAATAATAATAATAATAATAATAATAATAATAATAATAATAATAATAATAATAATAATAATAATGCACCGCTCCAGAATGCTGACATCAGGAACACTGCGCATACATGGGTACTTCTGAACATCAAATTTTCAGATTATTTATTGAATACTGTAGGCAATAGGTCCCAATTAGAAGTAACAGGTGTCAAAGTACAAAAACCTTTTCAACACTTATGAATCACAACATAAAAAAAGTGCACGACACAATATACAAGAGTGCGCAAATCAATGTTTACCCTATAAAGAATGTTATCCAAACAAGCGTTAGGTGACATAAAGGCATAGATTCATTCAACAGAGAGAAGGCTTTCACTGCAACTTTAAACAGCACAACTCGAGGCAAACCAAATAAATACAAGCAAATACGATACGCTATTGACCAGGTTTTTTTCCTAGAGCGCAACTCTTAGGCGCCCGTTACTGCGGCGAGCGTCGGCGTCACCGTTACCGAGCGAACGAGTACAGCAAAGGATGACAGAGCGTACGCTGAGCGCAGCGAGAGATGAAAGGAGGAAAGCGGAGGAGGAGAGTATGGCGAAAGCGTGAGAAGAAGAGCCTAGTGCGGCGACGATGCAACGAGATGGCACCAGGACAGCGCGCGTCGTATAGGAGGGCTGTCTGCGGCGGCTGAATCACGCCCATGCGCCACCCACACGCTGCTTCTCGCGGTCCCCCGATCAGCGAGGCAGTCGCGCCACGCTTCGCAACGTGCCACACGTGCCATTCGCCACGTGCCGCACAAGACAGATTATCCGCGCCAGCCAATATACCGCGAAATGAAAACACGTATAGAGCGGCGCTCAAATTTCGCTTTAGGGAGTATCGTAATCTTCGGTGACTTTGCTCTAAAATAAACGCCGAGTCAAAGTAAGCGTGAAATTTAAGTGATATCAGGAACCTTTCAGTAGCATATACCCATCGCGTTAGCGGACTAGGTATGAGGTTGAGCTGCTGAACTCGAGGCCGCTTGTTTGAACCCGGCCACGGCAATCGAAGTTCAGGTGGCGGTGGATGGAATACCAAAATGCTCAAGTACTAAGCATTGGGTACACGTCAAAAAAAAGAAAAACCCAGCTGGCCAACATTATTACGGAGCCGGCCAGTAAAGCTTGCCCCTTAATGAAATCACGGCTCTGGCACGTAGAGCCAAAGAATATCATTATTTACTTCATCTTCACAAATTCAGACATCAGCCACAACAGAAATGCGTATTGCCATGAAAAAGAACGCTTTTCATATTTGAACTGGAAAAATCGCTTGACAAAGAAAATAATTTTTAATTTCACGTGTATCAAATCACTTTCGATGGATGAAAATTTACCCATTGTGCAACCGCAGCCCAACCGCACAGGCTTTCAAAGTCATTGCGTTTCTTCATAATTGGCGTCCACGGAAAGGAACGAGTGTGCTGTGGCAAACGTGTGCCTAGACCTGCTTCTCAGCTCAGTGAAGAACAATCCTTTACGTGGAAGTTGGCACTTTGCATTCTGTTGTTATTAATCAGCTAAGTATATAAACACTACCGGTACAAACATAAAGAAAGGGAAATAGGCTAGCAATTGTCTCCTGAAAGAGACACCACTCCCACCCACTCGAAAAGAAGAAAAAGAGAAAACATTCAGAGTGCACCCACTATGTGAAGATGGAAGGCCAACGAAGTTGTATTACTCAATAGCTACATTAAGTTCTATGTTGTGTTAATGCTATATTGGTTCTATCAAGGCACAAACACATAGCTTCGTTGTTTATTTCAATTTTTCTTATTTGTTTTAACTTCATGTTTCTTAATCTATTTTTTTCATTTCTTTATCTCTTCTGTTTAATTTCTTGTCCTTTTTTACTTTTTATTTTTATTTTTTACTTTACACGTATACATTGACGTTTCAACACACATCGTCACAGACTAGCGTTTGGCCAACAGCGCGATTTCTTTTTCTTTTGTTTTCTGTTTCTGCCAATGTTCCTATATTGTTCTTTTCAATTTCTTTTTTTTTTACTTTTGCATATACACTGATGTTTGGAAGCGTCTCGTCATAGACTAGCGAGCCGACAGGGATATGTGCCATTGAGCTTGAACCCTGTCTGTACTATCAGCAGCATCGGCCCACGTGATGATTTGTTTTTATCAACATGGGGGGGGGAAGGCAGATTTTTTTTTTCAGATCTAGCCATAGACACCTTCACTGTAAAAATGAGAAGGCAAAGCAGTGAAGATTAAAGTAAAGTCAAGCAATGAATTGTTTGTGTAAGCGCTTCTCACAGCGGTACACGAGTGAAAATTGGTAGGTACTAGCTTCAGCGCACTGCACTGATGCCGTGCTGTGAGGCCTGTAATCCCTGTTGATTGATGCCTACTGAGTGATTAGAAGTGCTGTTCGGACCACTATTGCCTATATCGTACATATTGTGACTCTCGGGTGCAGAAGGTTCATAAAACGTAGCTACTTTCACATCTGACGCAGCAGTATGTGTTTAAGGTCTGGCTATATCGGCACGGAAAGACCTAACGAATAAATGGCATCGCCAAAGGTTGTTCATGCTTCTACAACGTTCGATTCATATAAAGCACAGAAAGATCAGGCGCCCTCCACCTAATACTTAGGCTTACCGGCGCAATAGAGAATACGAGCACGGTATTGGACCCAATGTGTGTAAGCCAGCGGCGCAGATGAGAACATGCCCCTGACACCTTGATACCAGTTATTCGGTGACGCAGGTTCATTTAGGTCTCCCGAATATGACAGATGGCTTCTAGGCAATCTCCAGCTTCGATCCGCCGTAGTAGTGCTCTTTCTCTGTGACGGACTGAACAAACTCAGCTAAGCCAACGTCGTGCTTACAAAGGCTATCGTATGAACTGCAACACCATTTTTTACTATAAGATAATTTACTCCAGTGGAAATAAATGAATTTCTGTTGTTTCAACGGATACTTCAGTAACCGTTCTTAACGTGGCTACATGTAGCGGCAACTGCGAGGATTTTGGCGTCTTTGCTCTTTCGAGACTTGGGATATATTCGTACCAGGACACGGTACTTTTACTCTGAAATTAAGCACCGAATTCTAAAGCTAGTCTTCTGTAAAACCACTTTTCTAGCTTAGACGAGGAGCTACAGACGCTTTATGAACTTACCTGGTCCTTAGACAACGCCAGCGAGATCCGAAAGCGACCTTGACGATTGCTTACTAAAGATACTCCTGATTAGTCTTTGGCGCATTTGGTCGATATTGTCCCTGTAAATTGTTTAAAGCAAAAGCTATCTGGAGGCTGAGAATTCTCATATGTAGTTTATCATGGATATACTATGTTTACGCTATTAAGCATTTCCAAGTTTAATTCGCGCCTAGCCAGAGAATGAAGTAAATATGATGATAATCGCTAAATGTATGGTTCTAGCAAAGACATGCCACGCCTAGGTAAAGCTGCGCGTGAAAATTCAGACAAGAAAAATACCAACATCTATCACACGCTGTTCTGTCTGTATATAGTTTGGGTATAAATCAAGTTGTTCTAACCAAATATTTATCGCAGCATATGCCCTACTATCTAATGCCGGAACTGCAGTCTTTTTGAATTCCGTTAGCCGGAGGGGAGATTATTTGGTGCTAACTTTGCATTAATAATGATTGCTATGCAAGTGCAATAGTTTACCGTATGCCGCGTTCAGCATTTGCAGAGATCGCAATATACTACAGCTTCTATTTATCTTCATCAGGAACCATGCACATGTCCTTGCACGCGATGTTTATTAGACACCTTCATGCGGCAATTTAGGGCCCATGGACCTCTCTCTGCATTTTATGATATATTACCAGAGACAGGGTGCCGGCGATGCTGTCTCTGTACCCCGCAGCATAGCTCTTGAAATCCGCTTAACTTGTGATCATAACCAATGTAACAGAGAGGGGTGCGGAGTGCGGTCTTCATGTTTTTCTACGCGTTCTCTTCCACCCCCGCGAGTCAAGCTGTGGTGTTATCGACGTCAATGATCACCCATTCTTGGCTAGAAATGTGGAGATGCTTGGATGTTTAGGACCAAATAAACAAGGCAATTCCCATGCATCACTCGGGAGAAACTTTCCGTGTCGGTAACACGAGGCAATAGGCAAATGTGGCTAGATATGTGTGTGGTAGAGAAAAGACATTTGCAATGACTGCTCTGTTGTGTGCAGTAAGCGACCCGTTCGAAGCTGCCACGATGGGCCGTTCCATCAACATCCCCTGATCGAAGCAGTGTTGTTTACGCTAAGCCGCCATCACTGTTGTCTACAGGGTCTGGAGCATTCTAGACGGTGTTTGCCGGCCTCCTCTTCTGCACCTTCCGCAATAAACCCCAGCCCCACGCCCTTCCTAGCTTGGGTACTACCTTGCCTCCAGGCATCATCTTGTACATTAATTTGCAGCCGAATAAATCTCCCTGGCTGTCTCGAGCAGGAGAGAACGCAGCGCTGTAATGCGCCGCTGGAGCCTCTTGGCTGATTTTGCGTGTTTGTCTGTCCAGCGCCAAGCTGTAGTCATGCACCATCCTCCATGCTTACACGTCGTCACTCATTTTGGGTTACCAAAGGTAGGTTTGCGAGTTAATTTGGTTATTTATTTATTTACTCAAAATACCCTTAAGGCCCTCCGAAAAAGGATTAACATAGGGGGGGGGGGGAGGGGTGGTAAGAGCACACGAACATACTGTCATAACAATTTGTGAGAAAAACGCGACAAAATACGCAGACACGACTATGTGTAGTATAATAAAAGTTGGCATAAAACAAAATTAGCTCACAATTAGACGAAATTTGACAATTGAAACACGTAGAATTCAGAATACATAAAAGGCACTCAAAAGAGAATAATTGGAAAACAAAATCGGACGGATAGCAAAGGTGCCAGAGGAACACATTATAGCAAATAACTAATCCAAAGAAAATGTACGCTTTCATATTGCACAGAGACGTCACATTCTGATGTATGAACGCAACATTTGTTGAAATTTCTTGGGTTGAACTTCCGCAGCAATGTCTGATGGTAGGTTATTCCAGTCAAGTGTGGTGCTGGATATACATGATTGTGCGTAAAGAGCTGAGTGACACACTGGACGCTTGACTTTGAAAGGGTGATTAGGCGAAAGATCTGGCAGAGGGTGACGGAAAGAAGTCATCATGGAAACATTCGCGATGGTAAAGTTTATGAAACAGTGATAGGCACGCATGTTTCTATCGTAGTGATATGGGGTCCAATTCGACGATTTTTTAAAGATGCAACTCTAGAGTAAGGGAATTGTCTGAAAAGGTGAAACGAGCAGCGTAGCTTTGCAAGGATTCAAGGTTAAGCATGGCTCCACCACCCCTCCACCCCTCCTCCACCCCGGCAGAAGGGGTCATCGCCCTACGGGCAGGTCACCTCAAAGGTCTCGTCCAACGTGCCGAGGCTGTCACATCAAACACAGTGCTCGGAATAGCGCGTGTCCCTCGCAAGAGGTGATGGACACAACTAGCAAGACGACGCCACCAGCGCCTAAGAAGCAGCGAGACTCTGGCGATCGCTCCAAAAAAAGAGAAAACTCGCGTCAAGGCGCGTGGAATTGGCCCGTGAGCTAACATTCGTCCCTTAAACACACAGCAAAAAACACATTTATTTTAATGGAGACACAAATACTATAACGGAGTGTTAAGGACTTCTTAACCTTGGTAATATTAGAGAACTCCTAAACAAGCATAATCCGAAATTTGTGTGTGTTCAAGAGACATATCTGAAATCTACAAACACTAACTTTCTTAGCAACTACACCATCTGCCGAAAAGGCCGCGACGAGGCTAACGCCTCCAGCGTTGTATCAATAGTTGCCGACAAATCTGCAGCTTGTCAAGACGTCGCCCTTCAGACGCCCCTTGAGGCGACGTCAGTTCCCGCGATGCTTTTTAATAAACTGGTCACTATGTATTCTGTATACATACCCCCTAACTATCAACTCAGAAAAAGTGATTTCTATAACCTCATTGATCAGCTTCTGGACCCCTACCTACTCGTGAGTGATTTTAATGCCCACACCACGATGTGGGGAGACTCGTGATGCCACGCGAGAGGTGGATTCATTGAAAATTTTCTTCTGACCTCTAGTGCCTGCCTGTTTAATGAGATGGAGCCGACCTATTGCAGCGTCCAACCCAACAATTGTGGATCGATAGATCAAGCAATTGGCTCTTGTTCTCTTCTGCCTCACCTGGAATGGAACGTCATCAATAAACTTCATGGAAATGGCCGCTTTGCTGTAAGAATTAATCTGATAACTGCATAAAAACCCTCCCCATATTCCTCGATGGATGAATTACCAACTAGCCCAAGCAACCACCCTAGTCCTCGATGTACATTAGAATTCGCAGACAGTGGGCATCTTAAAGAATAAACTTTTCTACCTCGTGATTGTTAAACGATTTTATTATAGATGAAGCTGTTGTACATTTTACCGCTTTTATTATTCATGCAGCCGAAAAGTTTATCCCGCAAACGAATGGTGGTTCATTTACAAGACGTGTTCTCTGGGGGAACGACGACTGTAAGGAGGCAGAATAAGGCATGGGGCGTATTGCGCAGATTGCCAAATGTAGGCAATCTAATTCAATTTAAAAGGTCAGGAGACGAAGGTGCGAAAAATTGTATGATGCCGACTGCATCATTTCTACAGCGGCCGTATGACGCGAGCTTACGACATGCCGATTGTTGGATTCCGCATATGTACTGGATGTGGCGTACGCGAGAGAAGTACATATTTTGACGTCATCAGCAACCATATGTTATACAATAATGCGTACCTGCGGCTATGTCATGTGTTGCATGTTAAAACCATGGTGACATTTGTATTAGTAGGATGAAATAATGAAGCCGGTTCGACCTGCACTCATGAAGGTAAAAATATACGTTATGATGTTTTACGTGCCAGAACCAGGATCTGATAATGAGCATCCACAGTGGGGGACTCCGGAATAATTTGGATCACCTTGGGTTCTTTAATGTGCACCTAAATCTCATGAAGGTGTTACAGTATGGCTCAGTTTTTACGCGACGTGAGCTGCTACGAGGGAAGTACTGGGGAATGTGGTCTGATACTATAGAGACGGTGCAGTTTAACACGCTGTCTCAAAGTCTGTCACAAAGAAATAAGCTATGGCAGAATTAGGCATGGGCCGTATTTCGCTGCTCGCCAAATGCTGGCAATCTAATTCAATTTAAACAAATAAATGACAGGGAAGGCGGAGAGAGCGTCAGGCAAAGAGAGAAAGCTGGGTGAGGTTACTCTCGGTTATTAATTCTAACACGCAGGAGGCGAAAGTGCGGAATGGCTTAAGAAAGCTAAATGGGCCACATATCCATATGTTGCCTCTGGTGAACAACCAAGGGAATACCTTGCAAGACCAGGCAGACTCTCTTTAGGGAGCACTTTGAGCGTGTGTCACGCTCAATTAATTATTCTCAATCCTTCCTTAAATGCAAACAAATAGAAGAACGTAAGTCAGCCGTACGTAAATGTAGACACAACGAACCATATAACCGCCCTTTCAGTATTGCCGAGTTGCGAGCTGCCTTGATCGCATGCAAGAGCTCTGCACCGGGAGCTGACAGAGTCATGTATGGCATGATCAAAAACTTACACACTGACACACAAGTTACACTACTTGCACTTTTCAACACTATTTGGGCTGCCGGATACCTTCCATCCACATGGAAAGAAGCGCTTGTGGTTGCTGTTTTGAAGCAGGGTAAATACCCTTCCTTGGCGGCAAGTTACCGCCCAATAGCTCTTACAAGTTGCCTGTGTAAGCTTTTTGAAAAAAATGATTAATCATAGACTCATACATTTCCCTGAACTCCATATTATGCATGATCTCTATCAGTGTGGCTTCCGAGGAGGGCGGTCCACAACTGATCATCTTGTGCGCATTGAAGGAAAATATCCGCGATGCAATTTTGCTCGATATAGACAAGGTGTATGGCACAACTCGATCTTACGAGACTTGTCGGGAATGAGCATTGCTGGAAATATGCTCAACATAATAGAAAGCTATTTGTCGAATCGTGCCTTCCGTGTGAAAATCGGCAACGTATTGTCGCGACCTTTTATACGAGGAACTGGTGTACCCCAGGGAGGCGTTCTTAGCTGCATGCCCTTTATCGTGAAGATGAACGCGCTTCGTGCTTCATTACCAGCGGCTATGTTTTATTCAGTCTACGAGGACATTCAGATAAGCTTCAAATCCTTTAACCTTGCCGTGTGTTTGAGACAGGTACAACAGGGCTGGAACAAGTGGCCAAATGGGCAGACGAAAACAGATTTAAAGTATACCCCTACAACAGTTCTTACGTACTGTTCACAAGGACGAAATGGCTCATTGCAGATCCCAATATCTAAATGTATGGGCATCAAATACCGGTGAATAGAGAGCACAAGTTTTTAGGCATTATACTTGACTCTAAACTCACTTCTATTCCACACATAAAGTATATCAAGGTGAAATACTTAAAAACAATGCACTTGCTGAAAATTTTGTCCCACACAACATGGGGCAGCGACAGGAAGTGTTTAATGAATCTTTACAAGAGCCTCATTCGATCACGATAGTACTATGGTGCCATGATCTATCATTCCACGACCTAGAGCGCGCTAGAGCTGCTAGATGCCGTCCGCCGTCTAGGTGTCCGGCTGGCCACTGGTACTTTCAGAACAAGTCCTATTGAAATTTTAGACATAGAATCAAATGAGTGGGCACTTCATCTGCAGAGAGCACACACCAGCCGAACATATTTTCTGAAAGTTCAGTCTGATCATCAGCATCTGTGTTCTAATACCGTTAACCATATGTCATGTGCTACACCCTTTCGTAATCGTCCCTTCTGTAAGACAACCTTTTTCACTACATGTGAGGAAGCTTAGGATTGAAATGGATGTCCCGCTCCTCGAACATCGCTTAATGCCTCCAGCTAAGCTGCTACCGCCTTAGGGGTGGCAGCTGATAGAATGTGATTTATCTTTTCTAAAAGCTACAAAGCACGCTCCAGCGATCGAAATACTGATTAATTTCCTAGAACTCCAGTACAAGTACTCCTGCAGGGCGTTCTACACGGACACATTGAAGTCACATGCCGGGGTGCCCTATGCAGCCGTCAGTCCATCCTTCTTGGAATCCGATGTGCTGCATTTGGAAACAAGTATCCTTACGGCTAAGACCTATGCGCTATTGTCGGCTGTGAAGTATGAAATAAAATCAAAACTCCAAAAAGCAGTAATGCATATAGACTCGCTAAATTCGTAAAGGCATTATTATCACTCCGAAAGAACAGACACCTAGTGTTTATCCAGCTCTGTTCCATCCAGTGTAAACCGTATATATATAACCAATATATCATTATATGCTGGGTGCCTGGCCATAGGGGCATCGACGGTTATGCTCTAGCGGACGAGATGGCCACATCAATTGCATCGAAAGCTATTAATCCTACCACTACTGTCCATACAATGGTAATTAGGCCTTTCTTAAGATAGAAACTGCGAAACCACTGGCAATGCCTGTGAGACGCGGAAACAAATAATGAGCTGCGCGTAATAAAGCCACATTTAGGTGTCTGGCCCTCTGCGCCAAAATCACGCAGAACAGTTGTCCTATTCGGTCGTCTCATAATAGGACACGCATTTCGCCCCCATTATTTTGCACTCATGGGAAATGAATCCCCAACCTGTGGCAGATGCGGGGAGAGGCTGACCGCCCTCCACGTCCTCCTGGAGTGTCAGGAAACCGAATCTGAGAGAAAGAGATAATTTCCGCTAGCATACCGGCAGCACATCCCTCTTCATGCTGTAATGTTTCTGGGTCCAGAACCATTTCTTGATATCAACCCAGGCCTAGCTTTCCTGAAAGATGTCTTACATGTTATTAGCCCCATACATTCATAGTGCTTCCTCTCATCAGAAGATGCCGCTGAAAATATAGTATTATATAGTACATGCCTCCAAGCCCTTGTGTTTCAAGGGCTCTAGTGAGGCAGTAGTGCTCTAGCGAATTTTTGCATCCGACGTATTTTGTGTGTCGTATAATTTTTTGCTCAGTGCACATTAAGGCACATAGCACACGTCATTAGTCATCGCCATAATCTTATTACGCGTAGATTTACGCATTCCACAGCGATTTTTTAGGCCCCTTTACAGCTACCTCACATCAACTCCTTAGAACTCATCACTCCACTGCGAAGTCACTAACACTGGCCTTGCGATCTTGGGACATACCTGGCCCTTGTGCCACTAAACAACACACATTCAATTCAATTTTTTCACATGTGTTATTCATCCGGGGGCCCATTCCCGGTCGGCTACTTTCTAGGGGTGTCACCTCCAGCTTGCATAACTCGGTTCAGTCAGCATTATAGTGGATGACAACAAGCGAATCGCACACCGCCAACACATTAAAGGGAGGAGAGCTGAAATTGACGCCAGCGTGCTTTCCCATTGAAAGAGGTGTGTTCGAACTGCATTTAAGGTAACTTCAAGAAAAAAAAATGCTTAAAAATTCTGGCTGTAGAATTTCAACTAAATTCTGCAGAATCATCTTATAGGTGGTTCCACTCAGCAAATTTTAACACTTAAAATCGCAGACTTCAGCTGAGATCTACCTCTAAATAGGAATGGTATGGCTTCGCAAATTATTTGCAACTACGTAGGACATAACACATATACGACTAGTCGCATGTGATACTATGTCCGCGTTGTTATCATCAGCAAGCCTTGTTTTCCCTAGTTAAATCGCAACTCGTCTTTATTATGATTAGTCGACGACCATTAGAACGGACACCGACCATGAGAGTTTATAAATGTAAGATGTTTCGACTCCCACATGCGAGCGTCGTTCACACTGAAGTTTAAGGCGAAAATGGTTCGGTTATGTTTCCTTTAAGCTGTGACGAAAGCAACATGTGTACATGTGTACATGAGGGATGTGTACGCGTGGGGTATGTTGCCGTCACTGCGATTAAGTTGGTGATCGGTGGCCTAGATTCAAGGAAGTCAAGAAAAAGTCGAGAAGTCCAGTTCTTTTCTTTTTCTGTTATCTTTGCGCTGTCTCAGTCTGTATCATTGCGAGGTGCTACTGCATGTTGAGGCAGGGAATCGGAAGATACGTTCTTCTTTCCTACGTCATACATGTGCTGCTTGAGTCTTGGCTAGAAAGTGCCTGTACCGCCGAAGTAACTTCGATCGGATTCTGTGCATGGGGTGCTGTAGATGACGCCTGGGAATTTTTGTTTCGTTAGCATGCCTTTTACGTTTACAAGGGAGTGCCTTGACTTTTTTTGTTGGCCCATGTGCTGCCTGTATGCTGGAGCGCTATAACGTAAAGCTATTCCAAACTTTTCTATTCCAATTCTGCAATCAGCACTGCGCGATTGGTCAAAAACTTTTTCGGACCAGCCCCACTTCGCCTGTCTGTCGCGCGACGTCACAAAAACCGCGATAGCTCCCCATCTGATATGACGCGTACACACTGATGATGCATGGCTTGACCGAACAAAAGAACAACAGTTATTTTTGACTAGACGCCTTTTCGCCATTAGCCATCGGCTATTAGTCAAAAGTTGTCGGGCTGCACCCACTTCACCTGCCTGTCACGCGACGTCACAAAACGCGTATACTCACCGCGTCAACGTGACGTGTACGCGTTAAAGATGCATTATTATGCCGAACAAAAGTGAACTTTCTTCTGAATACTCGCAGGCTGCCCCGTTCCGAAAGAAATAAAAAATTGGAGGACGCTTAAGCTTCGCCTTCAAGAGTGGAACGCGACAGCGTTCCCATCGACCCGCCAATGGGTGTAAGACAATGCGCTACGGCGCAGGGATCACTTAAAGCCGATCCACACGACGGACCAAGTCCGCGGGCCGCTCGGTCACGTGATGCGGCGTCACGGCCCGGCGCGGTCCGGTCCGGCGCAGAGCACATCCACACGGCGGACCGCATAGCAGACAGCAGAGCAGACCAACCAGCTACACTCTCGGCCAGAGTGTTATCATTGTTATCATTCCGGCTCGAGCCCCACAAAGCCGGCAACTGCTCAACGAGGTATACAAAATGAATAAACCTCCTCGTCACTCCAAGAGAACACGGTGTTTAAAAAATATGTCTGCTGCACGCACGTGTAGGCGGAACGGCGGACATGAAACTACTGGCTTGACTGGCTTTTGCTGAGCCGAAAACTAGATTGGATTTGGCTGACGACACTCTGTTGCCGGACAACATTCGTTGGCTAAGCCAAAATCGCTGCGGTTTGCATGCGGTCCGCCACCAAAACGAAAGCGGGAAAAGCCTCGGCGATTTGTTGGACCGCGAGGACCGCGGTCTTGCGCGGGCCAACGGCGGTACGCAGGAACTGGTGACGTCCTATCACGTGATGCGCGGACCGCGGTCCAAAAGAGCAATTTGGTCCGTCGTGTGGATCGGCCTTTACGAGGCGCCCCGCATCGGACTTTGCGCCCACCTATCACACGGAGAGCGTCGAGCAACGCAGCGTTTGGCGCGGCAACGAAACGTGCGCCTGAGCAAACGGAACGAACCAAAGAACTCGGTGTCTCGGAGGGGGAAACGATCTACGCCAGCCAAACGTCATCATCGGCACGGGCAGAGAGATAGATAGATAGTAATCTAAAGAAAGGAACGGCGCTTTATTCTGCAACCCGCGTGCGAGCACGGCGAAGCGTCGTCAGGGGAGGGGGAGTCGGGGGAGAGGTAACCGGACCACGCACAGCCCCAATGCGCGTATGGCGCGCCACCTGTCGGGGCAGCGCCGTACATTGAGAGGAGGGGGTCTTCTGTGTTTGCCGCAAGATGGCTCTGCGTGTGCGGTAAGCGCAGAAGAAATGTAGCCGAAACGTACTTCGCTACTCGTGTAAATGCGACTTCTGTAAGTTACAGGCTCAAAATTACCGATATACACCGCAGTATAGCTTTCTACGGCACGTTTTTAAGGCAACACCGCGTTCACTAGACGCGCGTTTGTACCGCTTTCAAGCATCGAACTCGTGGCTGAGTGGTAGCGTCTCCGTCTCACACTCCGGAGACCCTGGTTCGATTCCCACCCAGCCCATCTTGGAAGTTGCTTTTATTTATGAAGTGCCTGCCGTGATTTATCGCTCACGGTCAACGCCGCGGACGCCGACACCTACGCCGACGACACCGGCTTTTCTGCGACACGAGCTCCTTAACGCTATCGCGTTAAAAAATGGCTGCCGCTGATCGCTCAGGTACTGGCCACTTGCACTTGCCGGAGAGCTTGGGTTTATTCGCGTACAATAAAACATTTTGCGTGGCAGTGTAACGTTTTCGAGCACTTAGGGCACGTTTTCGACCTCGCTCTCCCGACTGTTCTTTGCTGAGGATCCGCTTTAGCGGCATTCTTATCCTTCCGTTGCATGCCGCCGCGATTTTCGACCAGCCACCGCAGGTTGAGTCATGGAGAACGGACCAATCGCTGGCACCACCCTCTTCATCCGGTTATCGATTTTCAGTGCACTGGCTCGTCCTCATCGAATGCCTCTCCACTTGAATTAGCGTGCTCCTCGCCTCTTATCAACCAATTAGATGAGGCAAGCCACTAAGTGTAGGCAATGTTCGTTTTTAAAGCAAAGAAAAGTGACCTCCTATAAACGAGAAGAGCGTTAGATTTGTGCGTTCAGACAACCCCGCCGTTCACCGCCCGATGCTTGCTTCGGCGGTTATGCAAGTTTGACGCCAGGAGATTGGAATAAATACATATTGCAATAGTTTTACGCTGTAGGGCCTCTGTAGTAGCGTAAAACTCGCGCCAAGTGCTCGCTGATCCAAGCAGCATACGGTACAGACGCACTATTCCTGCGGCATGTGCTGCCGGTGCGCGCAGAAAGTGCTAGGTGACGTTCCACGGAACGCACAAACGAGTCAGCGTAGCCGCTTTCAGAGAGATCCCGATTGGATCTCTCCGAAACTGTACTGCGCGGCTTTTTCGTGAATCCCTGACAATCCAGAACACCGAGCACACACTTGATCGTAATGACGGCAACTTACCCCACGTGTACACATGTTCCTTACGTCACAACTTAAATCAAACATAACCAGACCATTTTCACCTTCAGCGTCATTAAAGAAATTAAATTATGGAGATTTACGTACCAAAACCACTTTCTGATTATGAGGCACACCGTAGTGGAGGACTCCGGAAATTTCGACCACCTGGGGTTCTTTAACGTGCACCTAAATCTAAGTACACGGGTGTTTTCGCATTTCGCCCCCATCGAAATGCGGCCGCCATCGCCGGGGTTCGATCCCCGCGACTTCGTGCTCATCAGCGTCATTGTGAACAACGTTCGCGTGCGGGAGCCGAAACGTCTTATTTTTATAAACTTTCGGGGTCGGTTTCCGTTTTAATTGCTATCATGCATATTCCTGACCAGACGGGTTTCCGTCCAATTCTTGATTTCATTATCTTTACCCATTGAATTTTCATGCGAACCACTAGATAGTCGTATAACGGTGAATTTTGCAGTGAACGCGTAAAGAATACATATAGGTGCTGGAGGCGCCCCCATATTGGAAGTGAAGCTTAAGCGTGTATGTCGGCTGTCTGCTTTCCGGAAATTAAGTGCTCCCAACTAACGCGTAATTGCTGCGAAGGTATGACTTGTTTCCTCTTGGAAATTTGGTTGGTACCTATACTGCTTACGTGAGTGGCTGTCTATCGGCCACCACACGCACGCCGTGGCTACTCATGCAGGTCAGGGGCTTCGAGTGCCATTTTCTAGCGTTTAGAAGGTGGCTTTTTTCACAACCAACGCCTGTAAAACGTTTTCTGTGGTGCTTGCATCATCAGAAATGTCAAATCGTGTGCTGAAAACGCACTATAGCGTCAATTAAAGTCAACGCACCACGTCAGCGCTACGAATGGAACGTGGACCGCTGTTGGCCCGCACAAGGAAGAGCCAAAGCGGCCCTTGCGCAATGATTACCCAGCTTGGCAGCTCAATGATGATGACGTTGCGCTTCTGATCACAAGGTTGACAGTTCAGTCCCAGTCGCGGTGGCCACATTTCAATGATGACGGAATGTAAAGACGCTCGTATACCGTGCATTGAGTAACGGTTAACTATTTGCGTGCTGCGCTATTATACCGAAATCTGACAAAAATTGGCCTAATTAACTATAGAAGCCCCAGCTGACAACTTGTTTTACCTCCACAGAAAGAATGTTCTCCTGGCGCGGCCCCGTGCATTATCTTTCGCCATCTACCAAGAGCTCGACAAGCACTGAAACAAAGCTATAGGCTCGTCCTTGGCATTGCTAGAAAATGCAAAGTACCACTGACAAGCTAAGCACGTCTTTGACCGTTTTTAGCAGAAATGCGTGAGCTAACCCAGACCGTCCAGGGCACGGAAGGGTTACAGAATCCCAGGTAGAAAAATTAATCGGGAATCCTTCAATATGATGTGTCTCTTATGAGATCGTGGTTTTGCACGTAAAATCCAAGAATTTGATTTTTTTCCCATGGGGCTAACCACGCCAGGTTTGAGAGGTGTCTACTCCCCGTCTCCTCTTTCAACTGTCGGTGATGTCCCATCTAGCATTTTGCAAATGAAAAGAAAGTAAAAAGACTTACCGAATTTCATAAACTGACTTGGCGTGAGGGTGCGTTTACCGTAAAATACGTTTTAGTGGGAAGAACGTCAGATCAGCGTTTGTGTTAAGTGACATTACATAGCCATGCTTGTGGTGGTGCCCTTAACGTTCTGTTCAGATTACTGAGTTCGAATTGATATTAAAGCCTATCCATCTTAGATGTATGTTAGCACATTGGGGGCGGTTCATCAAACGTTAAACATTGTAAAGTGTATCTGGCATTTGTGTAGCAGTTTGGACAGAATTGAAATGTTTATTTCAACACTTTGTCGGCGGGAGCCTTATCTTTATAATCAGAATAGTTAATACCACTACTTTTACAGCGAACCTTTATAAGGCTAGGTTCCGAAATTTTTGCGTCCGTCTGTCTAGTTACATGGACAGAGAAATATTACCCGTACGAATATATAGTTATATATGTTTTATCGTTTTCCTCTAACGCAGTCATCGCCCTAGCGCCATTATCAGCAGCTGCACTTTTCACTTGCTATGGGCAGGAGGCACATAGTTCACTCAATGAAGTCTGCACAGACTAATTGAGCTAACGGCATTCTTTCGCACTTGCCGCTTTAAACCACTCCGTGCTTCCATCCCATACTCTGCCTGTCGGAGACCTGGACGGACGCGTTCCGTTAAGTGTACGGATACACCGGTGTAGTGTGCAACAATAGCGTTGAATCCCGAGCCAGCGGCGTTGCGATTTACGCGAAGAATGGCTACGCGGGCGTCTCGTCCTACGCGTTAGCCCTCGCAGAGCAGGCCGAGTGTGCAAACGTCTGTGCCGTGCAGACGGAAAATGGGACGGTCGTGGCGACAGTCGCATCCCCCGGCTACGTCCAAAAGAGACATTGAGACTTTCCTAATAGACGCGTTTGATTGGATCTCATCCGTCGAAGACAAGTCGATCGTCATTGTGGGGCACTTTAACGTCGACGTAGCGCGCTCTGACGGTAAGGGGATCGTGTCCTTCCTGTTGGAATTATTTGAGAATGAGTGCTACACAGACGTCAATGTGCCGACCATACGTCACAGGTTGTTTATAGATTTAACCCTTGGCAAGAACGTTTCTAGCATGGCAGTACAACCAAGGTCGCGGGATCGAATCCCGGCCACGGTGGCCGCGTTTTGACGGGGGTGAAACGCGCAAATACCCGTGAACTTAGCACCCGCAGGTTAAACCCGCACCCACACGAACACCCGAACGTTGAAGAACCTCAGGTGGTCCAAATTTCCGGAGTCCCCCACTACGGCGTGCCTCATAATCAGATCGTGGTTTTGGCGCTTAAAACCCCATAATTTAGTTTTTAATGTTGTTATCACAATAGTCCTCCCAATACAGCTTCACTGGTTATCCTTCTTCGCAGAGTGGAAGAGCACTAAGTTTTTTCTTTATTTGTTTGCTGTAGGAACAAGAACCACTGACTAGCCTAGAATTTCTTTCCTCAGTCTACCCTCAGCTATTATAACATTACAGCACATGTTCGCATTCTACAAAAAAAAAACTAACGTTACATTTCTTTGTAAGAGCAAATTATATAGTCGATCCTGATGCTGGACACACACATAGCGAAGGTGGCCGACTATTCGCAAAGATCGATCACTTATGAATGAAAATCTGTGTGAATTTGGCCTCCTATTCAGATAAGGATGGCGACCCGCATTGCCAGCCTCCGTTATCTTCAACTTCTCATAAATCTTATGAAAATCTCTATATTACTGCAGATTGTTTTGCTTGTTCTTGCTTTGATACCCGCTGCTCTATTAGCCTGCTGACAATAGCTGTAACAAATTGATGATGTCCTCACCAGTGACCCAATTCACAAATCTTTTCTTTCTTAAGTGCTCTTTGTCATTTAAATGGTGGTCGCCTTCGCTAACGATTTGGCTAGCATTAAGATTGACTAGAATTTGCTATTACGAAGAATTCCCACCGTAAAAGCTTTTTCTCGAATACAGATCCAGATCAGAAAGTGCTTTCGCAGGACGGAAAATGTGGAGGCATTCGACGAAGGATTATGATTTCATGGTCGCCTGCATTCTCAGCATCGAATATGTTGTAATTTTTTTGTTCCTCCTCATTTCACTTAAATCAAACAGGACCACTTGTGGGCGGCTTGAATTCTCAGGAAAGGTGTTTCACATCTGGGTTGTTCAGAGCCAGAGGGAAACACGCGCGGAAAATAACTGCGGTAAAATGAAGAATACTTCAGCAATTGCGCGAGTCTGTCAAGAAAGATTATTTTCACAATTGCTACTGTGCACTGAGTACCAGCAATTTAGGTCAAAGCGGTGGTCCGCCTTCCACACTTATATTGCATTCAAATTAATTGAATTATGGGGCTTCATGTGCCAAATACAAGAATTGATTATGAAGCACGCGTAGTGAGGGACTCCGCTTTAATTTTGACCACCTGGTATTCTTTGACGTGCACCCACTGCACGGTACACTTCTATTCCAACAACACAGAGATTGCCTTCAATTGGAGAGGCTGAACTTAGAAAAAAGTGCAATTTTCTTTCTTTTACTAAGCCAGAAGCACGCAGCACAAATATACGAATTCCATCACCGAACAGTGTCTCATAATTTCTTTAATATGTGTACTACTGGCATTCTTTTCTCACATTGCAAATTGTTCTCAATGCACTGGAGGTTATGGAACAAATAAGCTGGGCTCTTGTAGTCGAGATAGAAGTACAGCCGGTTCACGTTTTAAGTGTTAAGACTGAAGCCTACAATGAGGAGGGGGGGGGGGGCAAGCACGTAACAATTACTGCGTTTATCAGTGCCTTAAATATTGCAGCCACACCATAACAAGGAGAGGAGAATGGACTGAGGAGAGTATAACAGTGTTGACACGTATGGCGGGACTTCCGAGCTAATAATCACCTAAATAAATTATTTATAGTGATCGAACTATATATCATATTTGTGTTTCAATTATGATCCATAAGAAACGAATATAATGGAAGTTAGGTTTAGAGGTTAGAATTATCAGAAGCCATAGCTTTGTTAAACGTTACCTTGCATGCAACACTGCTGTTTGTCTGATTAGTACACAAAACACAAAGGGAGAGGTGTTTGCTTAAGGCATTGTTGTGCGCAATATTTCATGACCTCTGAGAGGGTTTTGCAAGGTCATTGCCTCACATGGCACATCGCATCGTGGCCGAAGCATTAAACTTGAATGGATTATGGGGCTACGTGCCAAATCGGATTATGCGGCAGGCCATAGTGGCGCACTCCGAAATAATTTTGGCACCCTATGGTGTCTTTGCTCAGGTCCCCAGCAACGTCGTCCTTTTAACGCTCTTGCTGTCTTTTAAAACCGCTGTCAGATAGACTTTCCAGAGGAAGTTTGTGCGAAAGTCGCCGGCGGCACAGTTTTAGTCCCTGACATCGCTTTAGGCGACATTTTCGGTCCACAAGATACAAGTATGGACGCTCCATTCTCTATAGAAGAGTTAGAAGCTACTATGGCGCTCTGTAGGTGTTCGTCTTCACCAGGGCCCCATGGCATAACACGTACTGCTTTGCCCCACGTAGCTCGAGAAGCACGAATAGAACTTCTCAGCCTTTTAATAGTTCATGGCAGAGATTGTGTCATCCCACAGGGATAGAAACGTTATAGGGATACTTAAAAGGGATAAGTTATAGGGATACGTTATAGGGATACGTTAAAAAATAGGGATACCGTTGCTAAAAGCAGGAAATTTACTGCTGGAACTGGCATCTTATCGGCCTATAGCACTTAGCTGCGTCGGGAAGCTCATGGCACGTATGATCCTCACGCGTCTCGAATGGTACCTTGAACACCACAAAATTTACCATGACTCTATGGCGGGATCTCGACGAGGCCGTTCATCGATTGACAGTGTCATCAATCTAGTGTCATCTATAGAACAGCAAAAATCTTGGAAGCGATTATCAGTAGCACTATTTATTGACGCGAAAGGCACTTACGACAACATTTCCCATCAAACCATTTTAGACGCACTTTTGACAATTGAACTACGAGGGGGAGTATATCGATTGATCAGAAACTACTTGACACAAAGGTCCTTGTTCGTACGTACTTAAGATGGGCCGACATCCGACCACTTCACATGCCGAGGCGTTCCCAAAGGCAGTTTTCTAAGCCCTATTCTTTCCAAGCTCGCGCTTCTTGGGTTGGCCGAATTCCTACCGGAGAATGACGTCCACAGGCGTCATTCTCCAACGAGGTCAGCATCTATCGTGCCTCCCTACTATCAGGCTTCAAAGACTCGGCACGTTCAACCTCAGCTTCGTGGTGTTTAAAGCAACCTCAAATTCGTTTTACGGTTCCACGGATAAGAAAGAAGACCGGCCTGCCTACCTTGGCCTTGAAGCAAGCAGCTCTAGATTGTTTGCACACTTTCTACTTTGACCGAGTCCACACATATACGGATGGCACTTCCACTCAGACCACCTCCACCGGCACAGTGCTTATGCCATAACGATCAATAACCATCCGATACAAGATTTCTCACGTGACAACATCGACCGGTTCGGAGCTTGCTGCCCTCCGAGGTTCCCTTGTGTGAAGAAGTACTCACAAAGTAAGGAACGCAAGAGCAGACGACAGTGCGGCTGTCCTCAAGAAGAGGAAAAAAAGACAACGGAGGCTCGTGGAGCGAATGAAAAAGGGGCCCGCCTAGGGGAGTTCGTTCGAACGCCGGCTCGACTAGAGTCGCAGGGCCTACCGAACCCACATCTACGAGTGAGGTTCACTTGACCAGGCGTCCGTCTTTGAGACAGAGAACACCTCCGGTCGTTACACGGCACGAGATCTCAGATCGACCTCCGGCAACCTCGAACCCGCATCTACGCGCGAGGTTCAGGAGACCGGGCGTCCGTCATCGAAACGAGCGCCTTGGGCCTTCGTCGTGCATGAGACCTCGGAAAGGCCTGTTGCCGTTTACGGAGCTGTAGGCCGGCCACCTTTTCCTGCCTACAGACTACACACATAAATCTAATAGTAGTGGGTACGTTCACCTGAGTGCAACACGGAAGCGAGAAGTGTTTAAGCATGAATGTAATCAGCTAATGTCTTTCCTTTTCTGGCAGTGAAACACACGTTTATTGAACGTCGGAAACATCACCGGTGAATTTTTTGCAAGTGCGCAGAGTAGTCTTTTAATCGCTGCGGTATATTTCAAGCGGTTCGGTCTTCTAGATGTCTACTATTTCGTTTGCAAATGTGAAGACTACACACGTAGTTTTTATAGCAGTGGATATGTTCACCTGAGGGCAATAGCGAAGCGAGAAGCGTTCAAACATGCAAGTAATAAGCTACTGCTCTTGCTTTGCTGGCAGTTAAACACACGTTTGTTTAACATCGGAATCTTCAAGGGTCAATTTTTTGCAATTGGACAGAGTAGCCTTTAATCGCTGCGGTATACTTGAAAGAGTTCAATCTCGATGTCACACATTTCGTTTGCAAATGCCTAGACTACACAAGTAAGTCTGATACTAGTGGGTACGTTCACCTCACTGCAACACGGAAGCGAGAAGCGTTCAAATATGAATGTAAAAAGCTAATGCCCTTGCTTTTCTGCCAGTGAAACACACGTTTATTTAACATCGAAAACTTCACCGGTCAATTTTTTGTAAGTGGACATAGTGGCCTTTTAACCGCTGCGGTATATTTCAAGCTGTTCGGTGCTCTCGATGTTACACATCTCGTTTGCAAATGCGAAGACTGCGCACGTCAGTCTAATAGTAGCGGGTGCATTCATCAGAGTGCAACACCGAAGTGAGAATCCTTCAAACGTGAATGTAATCAGCCACGGTCCTTGCTTAGCTGGTGTTGAAACACATGTTTATTGAACATCGGAAACTTCCCCGGTCAATTTTTTTTTTTTGCAAGTGAGCAGACCTACCTTGTGATCGCTGTGGTATACACCAAGGTATTTCATCATCTCGACGTCACACATTTCGTTTGCAGATGTTAAGTCTACACACGTAAGTCCTATAATAGTGGGTACATTCACCTGAGTGCAACACCGAAGCGAGAAGCGTTCAAACGTTAATATGATCAGCTGCTGTCTGTGCTTTGCTGGCAATGAAACCCTTGTTTGTCGAACATTGGAAACATCACCGGTCATTTTTTTTGCAAGTGAGCAGAGCTGCCTTGTGATTGCTGTGGCATACTACAAGCGCACGTGGGCACAGTAGCCTTGTGATCGCTGTGTTACACTACATGGGGTTCGGTGATCTCGATGTCACAAATGTCGTTTGGAAATATCAAATCTATATTCGTACGTCTTATAGTAGTGGGTACGTTAACTTCGTGGAACACTGAAGCGAGAAGCGTTCAAGCTTGAAATTAATCAGCCCCTCTCCGTCGGGTTTGGAAACGTCCACATTAAAATCTGGTAGCCTCTGTTTCATGGGCGCATGAGCCTCGCATTTTTTGCTCTCTTATGGGGGCATGAGCTAGTGGATATTTTCGAACAGACACCGACGCTCAGAAAGACATAGACAATTTTTACTGGCTCTTTCTTATTGCTATGCTTCAGACATTATAATTAGTGGTGTCAGTCTTGCACCATCGCGATGCTGGGAAGTGCGGCCTTGACTGCGTGACACCGGCGTGCTGTTTATGCTGTGTTGTGAAAATTCAGCTTGATGTCTTCCATCGACGCGCGTGCTTAATTTGTTCCGTTCTGCAAGCGCGCGGATTCTAGTATGCACACTCGCCGCTTTTGCGGTCCTCAGTATAGCGCGCGCTCATGACCTGTCGCCGATCACAGATGAGCGGCAATCTTCACGCGACTGTTTGCCGTCCACCGCAGCGCCTGCCTTCGCTCTTATGACTAACCGGCGGTCGTTCGCCAGGCCACCAAAATTACGGTTTAGTGTCACGTTGACGTAAATCTATCCACAGAGAATTTGCAGTTTTCTATTACATTCTTGAATGATCAAGCAAGTGCAAAAATAAGTAGGCAAATGTATACGAAATTGTCTTAGCCTTGGCTTGCTCATGAGTTATGCGATGCAATTTGCTCACCGAAATCAAAGGTTTCGGTTACTTACATGTCTTAAAACTGAAAATATTTTCCCGCCGAACACACGCACCAAAAATTTAAAAACATTCAGGAGTAAAATCGGAGTGCGTTTTATATACGAATTCCCACTTGAGGTATGGTTTCACATCAGAACGAAGCTTCACAGCCGAAGTGCGAGGATTGACACTTGCCCAAACGCAATTCTCTCTACGTTTTGTAAGATCCAAGTTCGAGTTGGTGCTTCCAAGACTGACGACTTTAAAATGGTTGAATTGAATTCTGAGGTTTTACGAGTTAAAACCTCGACATGATTATGATGCACGCCGTATGGGGGGGGCTCCGGGTTAATCTTGACATACCAGGGGATCTTAACCCGCCTCTAATGTATGGGACAATGGGACAGGGGCGTTTTTGCATTTCGCCCCTACGAAATGCGACAGCGGCGGCCGATATTTGATCTCGTGACCTTGTGCTTAGCAGCGCAACGCCATAGCCGCTAAGCCACCACGGTGGGTTTGAAAATGGTTGCTCAAATAACTTTCAACTAGCTGAAGCACGCAGCCACAATTACCGTTTTGGTAAAGTTTAATAAACAGAAGCTCGTGTTTGATTGAATCGAAAGCTTTTCGAAAACCTAGAAATAAGCCCACGTAAAATATTGTTTTCAACGTTGTTAACTACGTTTTCTTTAACATAGGAGGGCGTCTTCTATCGACTTCCCTTTCTGGAAACCATACTGCTGCTCCGTGATTGCACATGCCTCTTTAAAAGAAAAAAACTAAGAACGTTATTGTCGATAGCACTCTCTACTAGTTTTGACAAAAATGAGTTGCAATAAAATCGGCCGATATTTGTCAAGGGATATATTAAGGATGAAATGATTTTAGCTCCACTGTTCGGCGACCTTCAAGTGACCTTGAACCAGAAGCCAGAGCCGTTATCTGGGCACTCAAACGAGAACATCCGGGCAAGTTTCGAGAAACAAATGCGATCATCCGGACAACCAGTCAGAACATAGGAAAATGTGGTCCTACATTTTGTACAGGACTCCATTGCATACGGTAGTTATTGTCCAAACGAGTTACAAAACCATTGCTTCCGAGTTCTTCCTAATGTTTGTTCACACTGTCACTCAAGGTGTAACTTCTACGCTGAAGTTTTATTTGTCATTTCCAATAGCCCCGCAGGGGCGTCTGCGTAAGCAGGCGTTTGGTGTGTTGCGACACCACGTACCCGAGCACAGGAGGGCTGGACCCTCCCGCGTCTAGCCGTGCGCGGCTTAGCCGTGTCTGGGGAAAGGGGGATCCTGGTGGTTGAGCCGATGCCGGGTGTTTGGACCTTTAAGGCCCATTTGACACACCTCTTTGGCCTCTGCTTCACCTAGACCGCACCTCCAGTCTGACCCACCTGGAGGAAATCGGCTGTACCCTTTTCCTGTCCCCCTCTTCGATCTTTTTCTTTCTCTCTCACTTTTTCATCTTTCCTGTCTTCTACTCACTTCCTGTTTCTTCCCTTCCTGGCGGCTAGGGTTAACCTTTGTGTGGCTAACTACCCTGAGTTATGCCATATTGGGTTATAGCCGTAGAATACAGCTGGCGTGGGCAGGGCTTGCTTGCAAGCTCCTGTCCCGCCCCCTCGTTGGGCTTCGTGGGGGGTGGCTGGTGACAATTTTTATGGCTAGCTCTTTTGCTTCAAGCGATGGTGCTCCTAACAAGAGGGGGCGCAGCGATGTCACTGCCCAGTTCTTCGTGAAGAACAAAAGCAACTTTCCGAAATTCCACGTGGTACATAGTGAACACTCAGAAATTACTGCACGATATGTCTCTTCTTTCAATGTTGCAAGGACCCTAACCGACACCATTGGACAAGGGTGTAAAATAAAGAAACTAGTAAATGGGGACCTTCTTTTGGAATTGTTGCACCAACATCAGTACGAGAAACTTTCAGGAGTAACAGCTTTTGGTGACATTCCTGTAGCTATCAGCCCTCACCGATCACTGAATACCGTTCGTGGCGTCATTTCTGACGGTGACCTATAGTATGCAACCGAACAAGAACTCCTAAACGGACTAAAAGAACAAACTGTCAGCGATGTGTACAGAATAAAGATCAGACGGGAAAACAAAGAAACCCAAACAAAGCACTTCGTCCTAACGTTCGCATTGAGCATAGTACCGGACTCTGTGGAGGTAGGCTACACCAATCTGAAACTCCGACCATACATACCCAACCCGCGACCCTGTTTCAAATGCCAAAGGTACCGCCACGGCTCACAGAGCTGCCGGGGCCAAACCACATGCGCTAAGTGTGCTTCCCATGACCACCCTCCACACAACTGCGAAATTGAATTACACCAATGTATAAACTGCGATGGCAGTCATCCTGCTTACTCGCGAGCCTGTCCAACTTGTAAACAAGAAAAAGAGATTGTCACACTCAAAGTAAAAGAAAACATCCCTTTCAGGGAAGCGCGGAAGCGACTTTCACTGGTGCAAAATAAAAGATATTCCGTTGTGCTGCAACAGGGCCCGGCAACACAGTGGCCTTCAGAGACTGCCCAGGTCACACACAGTGAGGCTCGGGCAGAGCCTCCAGCGCCTACAGTGGACGCAGCTAGCATTGCGCCACTGCCTCAAAAGCAAGCCATGCGGACCCCCAGGTCAGCAGGCTCCAGCGTTCCCCCCCCCCCCCCCCCCCCCCGCCACACGGCGAGGCCCAACTTGAACGTACCCGTGCATCGAGCACGGACCTCCAGCGTATCTGAGGATACGATGGACACAAGTCAAGGCAGCCCTGTACCGTCGACGTCGGGTGAACGGCGGGGCCCCTAGGATCGCCACAAAAAAGAGAGGCTTCGAATCATGGGGCCTGAAAACAACCTAGATCCTCTTTCACTCCACACATATAATACAAAATGGCTTTCGTACAGTGGAATTGCAGGGGACTTTTACATAACATAAATGACATAAAAGACATACTGGCCATTGTCTCACACGCGGCCCTGTGTCTCCAAGGAACAAACTGAGATTCCAAACATGAAAACATACTAAAAAGTGTAAAGTCTTCCGCCGCGACCGAGAGCCCGCAAACAGGCTTTCAGGTGGCGTTGATATTATAGTTAAAGAGGGGGTCGCAGCTAAAGAACATCATCTTAATACTAAATTAGAAGCTGTGGCAGCCATCCTGCACACATTTAAAACAATTACATTATGCTGTGTGTACCTGGCGCCACATCTTGGAGTAACTATACATGAACTCGAACATCTAAAGCTACCTGAGCCGTATAGATGGCCGGAGATTTTAATGCGCACTCCAGGTTTTGGGGTAGTGACAAAACCGACACAATTAAGAGGCCAAATTGGTGAGGATCCTATACTGAGTAATGATCTCTGTTTACTAAACACTAGTAAACCGACCTATTGCTCACCTAGCTCAGGAAAAATGAGCTGCATCGATCTATCCTTTAGTTCACCCTCTATTTTCACTGAATTAAAATGGGATGTACTAGACAACCCATATGGAAGCGATCACCTACATGTACTGATTAGCTTAAAATCCTTACCGGAAGTAATCCGAACAAAACCACGATGGTGGAAGCTCCATTTAGCCGACAGGGCCCTGTTTCAAGAGACAGCCAGCCTAGAAAACAATAGTGTCAAATAATCTCAGCATAGGCGAAATAAATGAAGCTTTCACAAACTGTATTATTCACACTGCACACCGGGCTATACCTCAGTCCTCTGGAGTAGTAAAACAATATCAGAAAATTTGGTATGCACGATAATGTAGAGAAGCGAAAAAGGAACAAAACAAAGGTTGGGGAACATTTCGCAGATACCCGATGGCAGAAAAATTTGTAAGTTTTAAAGAAGCGAGAACGAAAGCTTGATATTGCCGCTGCAAAGCTGAAACGTATTAATGGCAAAGTTACGTGTCCTCTATAAACAGCTCAACTGGGTCAAAACAAATGTGCGAGACGGTACGAAAGCTAAATAACAGCTATTCCCCATTGACAGTTCCGTTTCTCACAGCTTCCGGCATACAGACAAGCATAAAAGAACAGGCAGACATATTGGGTCAATATTTCTCGGTAGCTTCCAGTTCATCACACTATACAAAATCATTTCTAAAATTCAAAAATACAGCTGAGAAACAGACTACCATAAATAGCAACAGAAATGAACCATACAATACTTTAATTAAAGCTCGAGAAATCCACAGAGTACTGTCCACTGGTAAACAAGCTGCACCTGGCCTCGATAAAATACATTACCAAATGCTAGGCCATCTCTCCAAACATGCCGTAAAAGCCCTTTTAAATTTTTTAACAAAGTTTGGATATCGGGGAAGATACACGAAGCATGAAAGAAAGCTATTATCGTTCCATTTTTGAAACCCAAAAAACCACCAAACTCCCCCAGTAGCTATGGGCCTATAGCCCTTACCAGTTGTCTTGCGAAGTCTTTTTAAAACGTCCTGAATACTAGATTAACCTTCGTGCTAGAAACCCGTGAGCTTCTCGATATCCATCAATGTGGTTTTAAAAAACCATCCACCACTGATGTCCATCTAGTCCGTCTTGAAAACACAGTCCGAGAAGCATTTATACACAAACAACACTGCCTTGCTGTCTTTATCTATTTAGAGAAGGCATATGACACAACCTGGAGGTTCGGTATGCTTAAACAATTGGCCGATCTTGGCATTCACGGCGGTATGCTGAACTGCATCAAAGGCTTTTTGTCTAACCGCTCATTCCATGTGCGCCTAGGCTCAGCCCTGTCGAAAAATTTCGTTCAGGAAGATGGAATACCTCAGGGGTGCATTTTAAGCACACTTTTTATTATAAAAATGAATTCTATTAACAAAATAATCCCAAAATCTATTATGTATTAGGTCTACATCGACGATCTTCAGATAGCCTACACGTCATCAAACATATCAACATGCGAAAGACAGGTACAGCTAACAAGAAATAAACGGGCAACATGGGCAGACAGAAACGGTTTCCGCTTTTCTCCACAAAAAACAGTGGCCATTCTCTTTTCACTAAAACAAGGTGTACGGACAGGCCCCGCCCTACACCTGAACGAAGCCGAATTACCTGTCCAAAACGAGCACAAATTTCTAGGCATAATGTTTGACAAGAACCTCGCCTTCCTTCCGCACATCAACGCGCTGAAAAAGAAAGCATCTCGATCTCTGAACATACTTAAAGTCCTTTCACGTAAACACTGTGGTTCTGATAGGGTATGTCTCCTACACATTTACCGTTCTGTTATACGCTCCTGCTTAGACTATGGGTCCATAGTGTATGGCTCAGCAAGGAAGTCATATTTGAACCGCCTGGACCCAGTACATAATTTAGGTTTGCGTCTTTCAACTGGCGCATACAGGACGTCTCCTATACACAGCTTGTATGTAGAAACAAATGAACTACCCCTTTCTGACAGAAGAACCATGGTTACATGCTCATACATCCTGAAATTCGTTCACTGCCGAAACATCTGTTACCCATTAGCTACAAGGTGCCTATCACGAAGACTGCTTACCAACAAACTCCAAGCAATAAGACCACTCCTCGTCCGCTTCGAGGAGAGAGGCCAAGAATTAGACATAATGGACAGATTGCCTCAGATAGCCCTAAACCCCGATCCACTCCCACCTTGATATTTCCAACCTTCAGTGCGCGACTTCCCATAACACATCTTCAAAAAAAACACCACATGAACACATACTACAAAAATTCTTAGCACTAAACGAAAAAGACGCGGAATGCACAGTG
Organism: Dermacentor albipictus; assembly: GCF_038994185.2. Classification (NCBI taxonomy): domain Eukaryota; kingdom Metazoa; phylum Arthropoda; class Arachnida; order Ixodida; family Ixodidae; genus Dermacentor; species Dermacentor albipictus. Next base: position 16,522,734 of record NC_091821.1, read on the forward strand.
TTTTATACTGATGGCTCGAAATCAGCAAGATCCGTTGGCAGTGCCGCGATTGAAAACACTTGGGAAAAAATGGTACGCCTACTTCAGAGTGCATCTATTTTTACTGCAGAGTGTAACGCAATCTCTCCAGCTGTAGAAAAAATATTAAATGAGAACATTGAAAAAAGCGTAATTTACACAGATTCACTGAGCGCACTAAGAGCACTTAACCCCAGAAATGCAATTACACCCTTAATAAGCGACATCCTACATAACATAAGAAGAACCAGAAGACAAGGACACAACATAAAATTTTGCTGTGTGTCAAGTCAAGTCGGATTCGGTGGGACCGAAAAAGCAGATGAATGTGCAGCGAAAGCTCAACATAAGAAAATAATCAAAGCAAGAATTGCATACAAAGACTGCATGAAATTAGTGCACCATAAACTGAGAAATAAATGGCAGACTACATTGAATGGTGAATTAACAAATGAACTACACCTAATAAAACCTGTCATAAAAGAATGGAAGTCATGCTCACACCGAGAACGCTTCATCGAAGTAATTTTATGTAGACTTCGCATCGGACACACGCACCAACTTCCTTTTGACAAAACAAGACAACTCTGGATGTGAAAAATGCGGAAATGAAGTTACTGTAAACGACATCCTATCACCATGCGTATAATTCGAAACACTGAGGAAAAAATACTTTCCTCCGTTTTATAATCAACATATTGCTTTTCACCCAGCATTGATTTTAGGCGAAGATGCACTTATTGATATCACACATGTTAGTAGTTTTTTAAGAGAAGGAGGTATCCTTGAAAAACTATGAATGATCCTACCCACAATTTCATATTATGCTACACCTCAGGCACCTTCTCATATTTGAGAAGACTGAGGTCTTTAATTTGTTGGGATCCACGGAGTCCTTGCCCAGACAAGGATGGTCGCTGACGTGAGCCAACTTTTATAAATAAATTTTACCATGTGTTTGGCGCATGATAGCTTAAGTTGCTTATGCGTCATTAAACCCAACAAAACACAATACACCATTTCGGATAGGGCGACGTTCAAAAGGCAGATACCGGGCACCATACACTTCATTGGTGAAACAAGAAAGGAAATTGATTTCATTCTTTTTGCCGATCCCAGCATAGTGCAAGATGCAGAAATGTTAGGCATGGTAAACTGCAATAATCATAGGTTAGTGAGGACTACGATTCACCTCAATTTGAAGAGAGAAAGAGTAATAATGGTGAAGAAAAAAGAAGCCAATCTAAAGGCAGTAAGGGTAAAAGCAACCAACTTCAGGCTGGTACTTGCAAACAAATATGCAGCCTTAGAACCGAGCGATAAAGATGACATAGAGGTAATGAATGAAAGCCTAACTAGGCTGGCTTCAGAGGCAACAACTAAAGGGGGAGGCAAGGCACCAAGGCAATCAGTAGCCAAGCTCCAACAAAGAGCTTGGATCTTGCCATAGGCAAGCTCCAACAAAGCGCCTAATAAAGAAACGACAAAGAATGAAAGTGCCCAACTCAAGAGATAAGATAGAATTTGCGGAACCGTCAAAACTTATCAACAAGGCGAAAATAATGAATATTCAAAATTATGATGTGAGAAAGACTGAAGAAGCCGTAAAAAATTGACGCTGCCTGAAATCAACTTCGCATAGGACAAACCAAGATGTATGCATTGAAAGATAAGCAGGGTAATATGATCGACAAACTCGAAGGTATAGTAACAGCAGCGGAATAATTCTATACTGACCTGTACAGTACCCAGAGGGCCACGAGACCTCTATTCGAAGCAGTAATGAACAGGTTGCAGAAACTCCTCCTATAAGTAGCGATGAGGTCAGAGGGGCCTTGCAAGACCTGAAACAGAAAAACCGGCAGGAGAAGATGGAACAACAGTCGATTTATTCAAAGATGGAGGAGAGGTAAGGCTTGAAAAACTGGCGGCTCTCTAAGCGAAGTGTCTTCAAGGGTCCCAGAAAACTGGAAGAATGCAAACAATATAATAATACGCAAAAAGGGAGACGTTAAAGAAGTGAAAAATTATAGGCCCATTAGCTTACTACCAGTATAATATGAAAGATTTACCAAGATAATTTGCAACAGAATAAGGGCAACACTGAACTTAGTCAACTAAGGGAACAGGCTCGCTTCAGGAAGGGATATTCTACAATGGACCAGTCCATGTCATTAATCAGGTAATCGTGAAATCCGCAGAGTGCAATCAGCCTCTCTATATGGTTTTTATAGATTACGAAAAGGCATTTGATTCAGTAAAGATATCAGCAGTCATAGAGGCATTACGTAATCAAGTAGTACAGACCGCTTACGTAACCATCTAGGAAAATATCTACAGAGATTCCACAGCTACCTTAATTCTACACAAGAAAAGTAGTAAGATACCTATAAAGAAAGGGAAAGTGCGACAAGTTCTACAATGATATTCACTGCGTGCTTGGAATAAGTATTAAGGCTATTAAACTGGAAAGGCTTAGGAGTAACGACTGGCGGCCAATATCTCAGCAACCTTCCGTTTGCAGATGACATTGCTATATTCAGCGACACTGCAGACGAATTACACCAAATGATTGAGGGCCTTAAAAGAGTGAGTGTAAGAGTGGGGTTGAAGATTACTATGCAGAAGACAAAGATAATGATCAATAGTCGGGCAAGGGAACAAGAGCTCAGGATCGCCAGTCGGCCTCTAGAGTATGTGAAGGAGTACGTTTACCTAGGTCAATTAATCACATGGAACCCTGAGCATGAGAAGGAAATTCACAGAAGAATAAAAATGGATTGGAGCGCATACTGTAGACATTGTCAGCTCCTGACTGGAAGCTTACCATTATCATTGAAAAGGAAGGTGTACAATTAGTGATTTTTACCGGTGCTGACATATGTGGCAGGGACTTGGAAACTGACCAAGAAGCTTGAGAACGAGTTAAGGACCGCGCAAAGAGCGATGGAACGAAAAATGCTGGGCGTAACGTTAAGCGACAGAAAGCGGTTTGCATCAGAGAGCAAATGGTTATAGCCGATGTTCTAATTGGCAGTAAGACAAAAAAATGGAGTGGGCAGGTCATGTAATGCGCAGGTTGGATAATCGTTGGACTTTTAGGGTTACAAAATGGGTACCAAGAGAAGGGAAGCGCAGTGATGGACGGCAGAAGACTAGGTGGGGCAATGAAATTAGGAAATTCGCGGGCGCTTGTTGGAACCGGTTGGCGCAAGATAGGGGCAATTGGAGATCGCAGGACAGGCCTCCGTCCTGGCGGGGTATATCAAATAGGCTTATGGATGATGGTGATGATGATAGCAATGATGATGGTGCACATCATTGTATTCTTTTGGTACTGAGACAGGGCTGCCTTTGCTCTTCTGAACGCCTGCAGTTCGTGAGTTACGCGGCGTGGGTTCCTGTCGCCTAAATAGATGGCGTCACGCTGCGTGGCGCCTCCTTCGGGCGCTTTTCTTCTTCTAGCTGGGCAGCGTCCATATGTGCTATTGCACAGTATGGCCTGGTGCTGTGTAGTGTGATGGGGTGTGGTGGCGTGTACCGGTGCGAACGTGCAGTACACATATTTTGAGACTGTGGCTAGTATCATTTGCAACCAATCTGCTTTGCCGGTTGCCGTCACATGCTTACATCTACTCTTGATTGCGCGAGAGACAGCAATTTTTTTGTCTTCACTTTTGTGTACTGTGCAGAAGCGGGATTTTTTTTTCGGGTAAGCTGTCACGTTCTCTCCTATCGTTTCAAATGTGGGAGAGTGGTAGACACAAGATATCCGAGCACGATTTTACTGGCGTCACTGCGATTTCGTTGTAACCACTTGCGCACACGTGTCTCAAAGTTTTGATCTTTGTTTCTACTTCCTCGGGTGTTGTCGGTGACAAAACAAGTTTAGCTGACTTCTGTTCATTGTTCCTTTTTTATTCGTTTGTTGGTTATTTTGTACTATTCCAGAAATTATAACATGGGGGACTGTTGAGTTTGTCAGCCAAAATTGCTATAGAGTAGGTGATTCCAGCGATTCTCAATTTTTCGGGTACAGCACGGTGTTTCTGTGATAAGAGCCCGGTAATGCAACCACGCTTTTTCGAACTATAAAAATTTCCAGTAAACGTATGTACGGAGCGCTTCTTCAATTCATTTTTTTGCGTCTTCTCAGCTTTCTATATTCATGAAGCGTTATAGTGTCTTTCTTTACTGTAAATGCATGAAAAAACGTTATCGCGATTCCTTATTCTGCCTAGCAAGTTTTTTTTTTTTGATCCAGGGTTTCCTCGCGTTTTCGCATAATTTTATGTGACGTTTTGGGAATGCCTCGTTATAACATTCATGTACTTCGTTAAGACCCGCCGCGGTTGCTGGCTATGGTGTTAGGCTGCTGAGCACGAGGTCGCGGGATCGAATCCCGGCCACGGCGGCCGCATTTTGATGGGGGCGAAATGCGAAAACACCCGTGTACTTTGATTTAGGTGCACGTTAAAGAACCCCAGGTGGTCGAAATTTCCGGAGTCCCTCCACTACGGCGTGCCTCATAATCAGAAAGTGGTTTTGGCACGTAAAACCCCATAATTTAATTCTTAACTTCGTTAAGAAATATGTCGCACACATCATTCCGAATTTTTTTACGCTGAGGACGTCAGTCCTTGTTACTTTAATACAGACGCTACGGAATTCTACAATGCTATTAGCATTAATGAACCTAGGGGGAAAATACAGTCTCAATGCTTCTTTTTCTGCTTGTAATTCGCAGAAAAAAGTACCTAAGGGTATCAGATCACTTATTCCTGTGGTTAACACACCTGTACATGCGCTATTATTTGTGGAAGTTGTAAAGCACAAGTCTACCAATACCTCACTGCCAAGTGCTACACGAGTTGTTACAGTAATGATGTTATAAAACCCGGCAACATTCACTAGATCACGAAGATTGTTAGCCGTAGTGTCTGAACAGAGATGGTCAATGTGTAAATCTTCTAAAATAACTGATGGAACGGCCAGAGATGCGAAACGTTCACTTAATTGTTCAATAAATTGAAAGAAAACTTGGAAAAGAACCTCATGGGTGCGGTAGACCACCGCAACTTTGAGTGGTTCGAGGTAGCAAGGGATTTCTAGTCATCCGTAATTATGGAATACTTGGCTATGATATCATACCAAAGTACTTCTTTCGCCTCCTTCCCGACAAGTGCCGTGGCACAAGGATTCGCACTGATTATTATTAAACAGCATTCAACCAGGTGAGTCACTGAACCATGTCTCTGAAAGAACCAGAACATTTATTGGGGAACAGAGCTGCTGGCCGAAGACATGACATTGAATATTCGTGCATCAGTGAACAAATGCTTTTTACAAAGGTTTGGGTATTGTATACAGTTACTTCCGCGGGATCTATGCTGGATTTTTAAAGGGAAACTGAAGGGTCTGTTGAATTGAATGACAAATTCATATACTGATGCAGGATCCTTATAAACCATGCAGGTAAAATTTTGGGGAGGATTTTTCACTAAGGAGCGACGTAATCGCCGGTTAAAATTGCGCTGTCGCTCCGCCCCCCGTCGAGCGCCGCGCGCTGCTGCTGACGCTGACGATGCGAGCGGAGACCGGAATCCGCGGCGTAGTGATGTCAGCACTGGTGTTCCATTCCTTCGCAGTCTCCACGACCGTGCCTGACCCTACTTGTTTCTGCGTGCGTGCCGCCATAATTTGCTTCGCTCGACCCTGTATTACTTGGCTTGCGTGTATGTAGAGTGGTAGTAGACGTGCGTAGCATCAATAGAAGTGGGGGGGGGGGCGATCATGCCGGCGTCCTGTGCAGCCTACGGTTGCACGAACACCAGCGGCTACGACGATGTTCCGATGTTCTATTACTTCCTGCAAGACAAGAAGCTTTCTGCTAAGTGGGAGGCTGCTGTGAACCGAAAGAATTTCAAGCGCCCAAAAAAGACGGCGCTGTGCTCTAACCACTTCCGAGACGACGATTACTACCATGCAGAGTTTATCAATAATGCGCGAATGAATTAGAGTACGATTTGATGCTAGCAGGCTTTCAAAACTCAGTGCGTGAAAGTCGGGGCAACGAACGCACAAAGACGCGACCGGTGCGGGTGGACGGATGGTAACTGGTCTTAGAAGACCTTATGAATACAAGAACTCGTCCAAACCTGGATTTTGATTTACTGCTAGCTCCTTCGTGTTAGCACGCTGAACGGAAGGTGCATGTTTATCTCCCACCCTTGACGCAGGTTTCGTCGCAAACCACCGTTAATTTTCCATTCGCACGAGTGCTGGGAAACAGCCTACATGCAGCCACCATAATGCAGTGGTAGTGTAAAGTTTGCATGTGTTTGAAAGCCGGCGTAAGCCAGGACGCTGCGCTCCCCCTCGCGCACACATAGAAATTGACTGTCTCACGTAGCCATCGGAATTCGCCGCCTTTAAGGCTCTGGTTACGAGTAGCGCGTAGATGGTGCGCTGATGAAGGTCACTACACGTGCTACAAGAGCCGGACAAATTTTCCCGCATGTAAACCGTCTGTGTAGATTACCGACAGCTTTGCGGCAGCGCACAAATGCCGACGATCGCATCCCAGCTTACGTTCCACGAGTAGGCATGCAGGAACATAACAGTGCACTTGTTTGCCCGGAGACGAACTCACCGGATCGCTGAATGCAGCTTTGCAAAAAAAAACATACTCACCAAAGAAAATTTCTAACACGAGGAGATGCTAACACTTCGCTTTCGTTCGCGTCGAAAGCACTGCTTGCTACCAGCATATTTTGCTTCTTGAAGAGGCCGGCTACGTACATGTAGAGAGCAACGCCCAACTCCTCAGAGAAACGCAAGCTCTCGAAATTTACCATTACCGTCTCACCGAACCACAGTGCCAAACCACCTTGCACCGTGATTCATGTGTAGCAGCAGCGGTCGGTCCGGACGAACACCACTGTTGACGTCACGAGGCGCCCGACCAATCACAGGCGGAAATGAGGCGCGCAAGCTGCCCCGAGTCTGCTGCTGAATTTTTCGTCGAAATAAAATCTGTTTGCACTTTCTTTCGCTCAATTTCGATGCGATATTCAAAATCGGAGGGTTCAAAACCATTACGTACAGCTCTTCACTCATTTTTTTCTGGAAAGCTCTACAGCTTCCCTTTAAGTGTGAAAACATTTCTTTGCCTACCCTTGCCCACTTTCGCCTGACGATATATCTCGCCTCAATAGGGTAACTCGGTAGCCGTCGTCAAAATGGAAAACGAATTCAGAAGAAAAGAATTCGGCCCCCTATGAGGAATAAAACCCGGGCCTGCAGCGTAGGGGAGGAAGTGCGTTTCTTTTGCATCACCGCAGCAGTTGTGGAAGCGACACGTAGTATGTGCGACTAAGGAGGCAACGTACAGAATCGAGCCTGAAGTGTTTCTAATTAGAAAGAAAAGAAAAACGAGGTATGACAGGAGGAAGCGCTGGTCTCGAGCGAGTAACTTAGGCGTCTGCGAACAGGAAGGTCTTCACCTTTCCAGCTACAAATAAAACAAGACACCACGCGTTGCAGCAGTGAGAACGGGACCTAGGAACAGAGCTCAGTTATCAGAACAAGTGTCGGATAGTAAGAATATAACAGTCGACGTTGTGCTTGCCGTTGTGCACAACAGTCTGGGCGGCACCAAAACAAGTTCATCAATTCAGCTCTATACGCCTAGTCACATACCTAATTAACACTGTGCTTCCATGCTATGATAACGCGAAAGAGAAATCAATCCTCGTCATAGTGACAGGAGGCATCAACATTGGCATATCGAATCCAGCAAACAAATGGATTCCAGAATTTATGAAAGAGGCAGTGGGGTTAGAACTTTAAATTTCTCTTAATTGCACTGTTCCCTGCACCAAAGCTGCTCTACAACTACTATTTTATTAATATGTGCTGAGTGCTTTCCGAATTTCAGCTGCAGCATACATGTCTCATTTTTTTGCGAATATTTGCTCCAGTTTGCTTTTGTCCTTAGGCAACCACCTCTAGCCTCAAATAGCAAGGCACTGCCCTTTGTGTTGTCGTGCAGATTTTTCCTTTTCATTTGTTTCTTCCCATTCTTGTAAATCTCCATTGTCTTTTTCGTTTCCATTGTTTGCAGCCATTTCACTGTCTCTGTTTCTCTCATTTATTTTTTTATGACTCCTTGGTGCCTATTTACGCTTTCAATTACCTTGTACTTGGTAGTCAGCTTTTTTAACCTCTTCCTCCATTCTGTGCCTAAGCTTTTCAGGTTCTGATTGAATCGCGTCCATCTACATCTGCGGCAATTGATATACATAAGCGCCGACATGAGCTCCCACACAATCAAGGCATCATCGTCATTTGATCGGCTTGATTTCGCCATATCAGTCTGTGTAGGGTTCTGCTGCCGTACTATTAGGGTAATATTTTCTCCGGATGTTGCCCAGTTAAAAAATTCTGCATTAACTTTCGTGCGCTGCTGCTTATGCGTTCATAGATCTGCTGGATCCTGGATATCACTTACTTTCTTGGCGACTCGACTTGATTATATCACCGATAACCTGCTTCGTGTCAATCCTGACTTTGTTTTGCGTCTTGTCCTCTGTGAGCCGGCGCGGAACAAACACCGTGACAATGCGTCTCACGCCCAATTTCACACTCTAACCTCAAAATTTCCTTATAAGCGCTTCAACTCATGCCAGCACCTTGTGAAACCTTGTCAGTTGTGTAACGACTCTCGTTGATTTTTCATCGAACCTTTGTGACAGTCTCGTTGTTAGGACTGGATGAAGGGATGAATGCCAATGATTTTTAACGCACATTTATCCTATTAGAGCCACCCCAGGAATACATAACCTCATGCACGGTTCAGTGCCTCTTCGATAAATTTAGTTTATAGCATTTTAATTGTTTCCATGGTCGTCTCTTTCAAGGAGGAACGGATATCTAATCGAGGTATGTTGCCATTTACGAACACACGTCGCCATTTTGCAAGAGTAGCGCGACAACAGTTTCGACAACGACAACAGTGTCGACAACGACAAACCGGTAAGACATCTTACAGCGATTTGGGCTCGGGTACTGACTTGTGAAGTGTCTACCTGCACCCACCTAGCGGGATAACATATCAGTACAATTAATAAGTGCCTCATGAAGCTCTTAGTAATTTAATAGTTAGTTGTTTTAGGCCTTCCATGTTTCACGACAGCCAATGTAACAGTTGCGGAATCTCGTGCTTGTCCTATTGGTGCATACTTGTTCTGCGGGCCTCTTCGAATGTACCTACGCGTGTTGACCAGACACAGACACCATCCTTTGTCATCCCTCCCTGCCACATACCAGGTTACAGCTTTTCATGGACTCTATCGCGTCATCAGAATATTCTGCCTTCAAGATTTTCTCCCGTATGTATTCAGAGAATACCCCCGTGGGTCTTGCCGAAATCTTTCGCTACTGTGCAGATCCGGGGAATTACAAAAAATCATCCGTTGCATACATTGGAATGAAGAAGAAGAAGCCGAGTTGCGGACGTCCCTCACACCGGCTCTGTCGTTTTTGAATGTTTGTGCAGCCATCTTTGCCACCATCACGGATTCAAGCGCATCACTGGATTTGTGAAGTCACCGGGAATTCGCGGACACCTTTCTTTAAGGTGGGACTTCCATTTTTGGACTTTTACTGGCCTTTCTTGGCGCAAGACCTAAGTAGGCCTACTGGCCCCGCCGGGCCGCGATGGCGGGCACGCGCATGGGAGATGAAGACGCTACCGGATTAGAAGAGAATGAAGAAGATCTAGGGTGGAAAATTGTGACAAGCCGAAAATTTCGCTCCACCACAAGGATTGCTGGCGATGGGAAAACATCGCCGCAGAGCCAGCAAGAGCAAGGCAACAGCAGCAAGAACAAGGGACCTACAACCGCTATGTTCAGAAATCGGATTGTCAAGGCATCAAGGATGCCCCAATTGCCCGAGGAGCACAGCAAGATCGTCATCCGTCCACGAGGAGGTCTCAACTTGAGCAAAGTGAGCACCACAGCGATAGGCATGGCGATTATTGAAGCATCGGGCCTCACTCCGCAACAAGCCCGAGAGGATGTCGTTTGCCCTAACTTCACGCAAAACATCGTGGTGGTTAGTACACCAGACCCCAGCCATGCTGCCAGGTATGTGCGAATCAGGTCAATAGTTATAGTGGAAACCGAATATGAAGTGAACGCCTACGAGACAGCTCCGCATACCACGTGTAAAGGGGTGATTCGGAGAGTTGACCTCAGAGACAATCAGGCCACGATAACGCAGAACATTGTGCATGACTTTAACCCACTGGCATTGGCAGCCAAACGTATTAAATCCACGGGCTCGGTCATCGTTCTGTTTGATGGGCTCAAGGTGCCCAATTATGTCAGATACGGGTCGACCCTTATAAGGTGTTACCTGTATAGGAAGCAGTTTGATGTCTGTTATGCTTGCGGAAAGATTGGACATCGATCAGATGTATGTCCAACACCGGACATGGTACAGTGCAGAGGATGTGGAACTCAAAACCCGGAGGACAATCACATGTGTGTGCCTAACTGCAAATTCTGTGGAGGGGACCACCCAACTGGGGACAAGACTTGCCGACAGCGGTACCAAATTCCATACGTGGTGCGAATTCGACGACGAGAACGCAACAGATCTGCATCGGGGGCGACACCACCTCAGCTGCAATGGGATGCCCAAACGGGCACCAGGGGGCGCACGCGCTCAAGGAGCCCCACAAGGTCAAGACACCGCTCGCCGTCGAAGGGAAGAAGCCGCTCCAGATCACGTGAAGTGCAGGTGCGCTTCGAAGGAGGAGGGCAGACGCCTGGCGACAAGACGACATCTGGAACAACCTGGGCCGACAAAGTGAAAGGTACTGTGAGGACCGCGGAGAGCGGTGCGGGGCGGCCGGTCGGAGATAATGATGCCAGGGTAGAACAGCTAATTAAAGAAGTAACGTATCTGAGAAAGGAAAATGAAGAACTTACTAAGCAGGTTGTAGAACTTCGCAAGAACTCGCAGACTAGCTCCACAGAAGTAGCAATAGCCAAACCGGTGAATAATGACAACAGTCAGGATGAAGAAAACACACCAGCTCCAAAGAAGCGGGCAATAAGTCCAGTAGAAACGACAGTGTGCTCTGCTTTGGAAGAGATCAAGGAGGCGATTAAACAACTTAGAGATGCCATAGACAAAACTACCTTCAAAGTTGATAAGTTATGGAAATGGAGACTGACGGCTGAAAAGAGGCTTACCAAAGTAGAAGCGCTAGGTGAGGACGACGAATACTTACCCTCAGAAGCAGAAAGCGTCAGATCACTCCCCGGCGCGTCGGGGGGTTCTACGAAGCGTACTCTAGCGGGTAGCAGTAAGGCGGGTTCTATAAGCAATGGCTAGCAGGGGGAGCTTTACCGTGTGGCAATGGAATTGCCGAGGATTTTATCACAAAAAAACACCTCTCATGCAGTTTATAAAAAACTCTGCAGACAAACCGAAAATAATTATGCTGCAGGAAACCTTGGCGGATGACATTAGCCTCTCCGGATACAAAGCGACATGCAGGGGCAAAGAGCCGGGTAGGGGGCTAGCCACGCTCGTAGATAAGAAAATACCTTACATAGAACATGATTTGCACCTTGGACTAAACAAATTAGAATACTTACTTGTGGAAATAATTTTGAAAAGGTATAGAAGCAAACCGCAAAGCCTCTTTTGTCTTAATGTTTATAGCAGCCCTAGCGACATGAAACAGAGTTTCAGGGCACTTCTTAATAAGACTATGGCTATTACTAAGCACGCTCCACTCATTATTGGAGGAGATTTCAACGCCCCACATCAAACATGGGGATATCGCTGGAATACTAAGAAAGGGGATGGACTCTGGCACCTAGCTACAGATCTTAATCTCTCCCTCATCACAAACCCAGCTTATCCCACTAGGTGTGGTACATCTACATGCAGGGACTCCACCCCAGACCTTACTTTTGTATCAAATTTAGCGAACGCTGGCTGGAATAACTCCAATATTGACCTGGGTAGCGATCATTACATATTGCAGATACTATTGGAAACACCAAGTAATGAGATAAAGCATTTTACCTACATTGACTGGGACCTTTTCCGGAAAGCAAGGAAAAGCAGAGCTGAGACAGAGACAGGAGAAAAGAAAACACTCCAAACTTGGACCACTCAGCTCAGGCAAGATGTAAAGGCGGCAACGAAGAATATTACCACAGATGAGGATATCGAAATCATGGACAGTAGGATGGCGCACTTGATTGAAGCCAAACAATCTATGTTAAAAAGATGGAAAACACAACGTCTGAACAGGAGACTCAGGAAGCGCATATCATTGTTGAATAGGGAGATTGAAGAACACTCCAGAAATTTACAGAAACAACAATGGGATGAGCTTTGCAATTCCATAGATGGTCGAATCAGACGTGGTGGAAATTGGAATTTACTTAGACATTTGCTTCATGAGAATGACACGAAATCTAATAGGAAAACAGCAGTAGCACGACTAGTCCATCGTGAGAGTCAGGACACAACGGAGGAGGCCATTCTGGATCGGCTTGCAGCTAAGTATTTACCGCTTAAGGATAGCAATGAGAGTACAGACCCGCCTGAATATACAGGGGAAGACTGTAAGCCTATGGATCAAGACTTCACAGAAAGCGAAGTTCGCGCAGCCCTGTACGACCTCAACAGTAGATCTGCTGCCGGTCCAGATGGCATTTCCAATAGGCTGTTGAAAAATTTGGATGATGAATCTATAACATATTTAACAGAGTATTTCAACGAACTCTGGAAAAATGGTGATTATCCAAAGGAATGGAGAATTGCTAACACAATTCTTATTCCCAAACCAGGCAAGCAACTAAATCTAGATAACCTAAGACCCATATCGTTAACATCATGTCTGGGCAAAACCATGGAGCATGTCATACTCAATAGACTTACTAAGTATGTAGAAAACAGAAATCTTCTTCCGCATAACCTGATCGGTTTCCGTCCTGGACTTTCGACTCAAGATGCAATGCTTTTAATCAAACATCATCTTATTCTTGCTAGCCCGCTGCATACTAGAGCTCTTCTAGGCCTCGATGTAGAAAAGGCCTTTGATCGCATCAAGCACAGGGCCATATTGGACATCCTCTCGGAGATGGGATTGGGTAAACGATTGCACAATATAGTTAAAGCCTTTCTCGGTGGCCGTTCTGCTTGTCTCAGGTTAGGCGAACTCCAATCGACAACTCTGGAACTTGGGAATCGTGGGACACCACAAGGGTCCGTCCTATCTCCCATGTTATTTAATTTGGCAATGTCAAAAGTGGCTCGAGGTCTCGCGCAGATTGAGGGTATCCACTTTGCTATATATGCAGATGATGTAACAATCTGGAGTGCCGAAGGTAATATGGGACAAACAGAGACCAAACTACAGGAAAGCATTTATGTGGTAGAAACAACACTTGAGGGTATGGGACTGAACTGCTCTGCTAAGAAATCAGAACTATTGGTATTACGGAGCAGTAAGCGTGGGCGCAAACCGAACGGATATATCCCAGAGGAAGAACCCCGCATTGACATATATGCCAAGAATGGAGAACCAATCAGGCAGGTGGAGACTATTAGAGTGCTAGGCCTTCTCCTGCAAGCGAATGGATCTAATTGCAGGATGATACAACACATCTCTAACAAGTCAAAAGAAGTCATTAGGCTTCTTCTTAGAGTTACCAACAAGCATAAGGGGCTAGGAGAACACAGTGCCATAAGATTGGTACATGCATTCGCCTTTTGCCACTTCTCGTACGTGGCTGGCATGCTACAATGGACACAGGCTGATAAGAACAAGGTAAACGCTTTAATCAGACGACTTATAAAGGCTGCACTAGGACTTCCCATCAGCACGGCTAACGATAGCTTATTGCGCCTAGGGCTGCATAACACACTAGAAGAGATAGCTGAGGCTCAGCAGGTGGCCCACCAGGAGAGACTAATGGGGACACGACCTGGGAGGGCGCTACTTGAAGAAATTGGCGTAGAAATTAACAATCACACCAACGAAGGAGAATTATTAACACAATTGCAAGCGGGACTACGAGAAACAATAAAAACGACCCCGTTCCCTAGGAACATGCACCCGACACATAACCTTGAGAGACGGAAGGCAAGGGCGAAGGCACTCCTTCAAGACATAGATCAAAATAAGCAGCAGGCGGTGTTCGTTGACGCTGCCTGGGTTAAAAATAAGGATGCGTATACCTCCGTTGTTGTAGACACTCAAGGTAACATACGGGATGCCATCACCGTCTATACCAAGGACCCAACAGTAGCAGAACAAGTAGCAATCGCCTTAGCCATTCGGGCTAATCGGTGGACACATATTTACAGCGACTCTAGAACAGCCATACGCAACTTTACCAACGGATATGTGACACGGATAGCAACAAAATTTCTAGAGAAGGTCAACAGTGAGAGGATTGAAAGCCGCTGGTTTCCTGCACATCTGGGGGTTGTGGACGGAGCTCGGAGAAACCTCAATGAGGTGGCAAATGAAGCAGCACGAGGACTTTCTAGCCGTGCTCTTCAAGACCGAGCAACTTACACTTCACCCGGGGAACACAGCGATCGATTATTAACATACAACGAAATCACGAAGCATTACTATTTAAGCAGAAGGGAGTACCCATTGCCACACGGTAAGCTTTGCAGAGCCCAAGCTGTCACATTACGTTTGCTACAGACTAGAACATACCCAAGTCCAGATTTTATTAACAGGATCTATCCTGAGAGGGAAATTCAAATCAACTGTAATAAGTGCAATGGCATCATTACTCTTGACCACATGCTTTGGCAGTGCCCCGCGGTCTTCACAGACTGTGACAAGGAAGAAGAATGGTGGCGGCAAATGCTGCACAGCGAATCACTCTCTGACCAATTACGGGCAGTCCAGAAGGCCCGCGATGTGGCTGAAGGGCTCGGCCTGACAGTCCCAACGTGGGAGCGGCCCGCGTCAACCTATGGTTGACCTTCAGGACCAAATAAAGTTCTTCATACCATACCATACCATACATTGGAATGAAGCAACTTATCCTGCTTCCCAATTATACAGAGTACGGAGGTACTGTACACGTGCATACCGATGGTGCCACAACGTTGTGAACCGATATATACGCTCCTCATCCTCATATAATAATAATAATAATAATAATAATAATAATAATAATAATAATAATAATAATAATAATAATAATAATAATAATAATAATAATAATAATAATTCATAATCCGTTTTCCTTCCCGTGCCTTTTCCGCAGTGTAGAGTAGAAGGCCAAAGCAAGTTACAGCTCCGGACGACCTCCCCGCCTTTCCGTAAATAAATTTATCTCTCTCTCTTTATGAAGCTAGTCTGAATATTTTATTCTTTTTTATTATTCTGAATATTTTATTCTTTCATTTTCGCCAACACGTTTTCGGCAATCGATTCCCTATTCTTGTCATCTGTGAACGGAACCTAAACAAACCGGTCCGGCTCTCAGGCTATGAAACGTATGTGTCATCGACTTGTAATGACATTAGCAAGGTACTTACGACTTGTTAAGGCTTGCTACGACTTTTCATCCCTCTAACAGATCAAGGTTGGTCATCTTTCCAACAGACCGGCGCAACAGAAAGGCTGCACCAGACATCTGTCAGAAGGCTTCACTAAATCAGTCAGTCGGTAGTAGGAATGGGTGGTGTGTGCAAAGGACAGGGACGTAATCAACGAGAGGTTATGAGTGATGCTTACTGGGCATTCCTTGTTCAAGGAGAACATTTACAAGCCCCTGTCCTAATCACGAAATAAGTTCCGCAGGTTATCCAGCCTTTTCAGATAGGGATAGTGACATGCTTAATCCTTCAGCGGGGCGCGCGTGCAGCCCCGGACTTCAGGGCATCACAGACCTGGTATTGCTCTGTTTCGCGTGGCTGGGAGGCGCTTGTCCCTCTACGAAGGTTGTAAGGTGCCGTGAACCCCGCACCTATTTAATGGACTAGAGTGTCATTCGTTATCAGAATTAACCAGAGAAATTGCTTCAACAACTAAAAACAACCATGCATCAACATCCACCGAATCAACAAAGAGCTCTCAGTCTGTAAGTCCTGCCGGTGTCCGGGCCATGTAAGTTTCATCTGCCTGTATACAAATGGCCCACGGTGCTAGGGGCCTAGTCAGGTGACTGATGTCGTCACTTTTCGCCTCAGCACCATGAAAATCATGTATTCATGTATTGTCAAATAAAGGCATTGTCATTGTGTTCATCTGCAGACTGTGTGAACTGACTATGCGGTTCATGCAGTGCGGCCTCTTGACATTAATCAGTATGCCTGTATCAACGTGAAAAATAATGCCAGGACACCTTAGTACTACTTATGAGTGCGAACACATTAATGTCCAAATTGATGCCATTGAGGAGTTCTTCGAGTTATGAACTCCTCGCGGGTAACTAAGTGCGTTGAGACGCTTGGCCAACGCTCACTAGATAGCACAAGGCCGGTGCAGTTCGATGCGGGAAGTTATGCAACCTTACCCGACTATTGTGGAATCTAATAGAGATGTTCCAGAGTAATCCGTGGTAATTTTGCGTCACCGCATTCATCGCGCCGGACTTGGCAATGCAAATTTCGGTCCAAGTAGCATGATGCTATGAAGCAGAGTGCAGAAGTCTGCTATTTCATAGGCGGGTTTAGCCTAGTGATCAAGACAGTGGGCTTCACAGCGTGGGGCAGTAGGCTCGAAACTCTCTACTTCCGACGTTTTTATTATTGAATTTATTGTTTTTTTATATATTATTGCCTTTATAGCGATTACCGAGGCGAATTTAGAACGCAAGCGAGAGCTTTCGGGGACGAGGAACGCGCGCATAACACAAGCCTCCGAGAGCGAGAGCATGGTGGCGTCGCGGCGATTTCCTCGCCCCTCACGCAACAAAAATATGGCGTGTCATCGCGGCAGATGTTCCTGTATTTTCGCCCATTCTATTCCGTCGACGCGCGTACGCGACGGGGCGTCCCACCTAATGGGAAGTTAGTTGCTTTTCGCTGCTACAGAAGTCGGCTGTTTCACTCAATAGGTAATTTCATTCTTTCGCATCAAAACACAAACTTGCGTTTACTCTAGTCAGCGCTTACCTTTCTCCACCAGGTATTTTCGACAGAGACTGAGTGATATTTTAGATGCGACTCCTCGTCATCGATTGTTGTTGGGCACACTAACGCACATAATTCACTTTGGGGAAGCATCAAGGTAACTTCAAAAGAAGAAACCTCGTTTGCTTTGCCTGTGACCATGAACTTTGCTGTCTAAACAATGGCAGTCCCACGTTTCAGTCACGGCCGTACGTACAGCAGTTGTTTAGACTTAGTTATTGTTTCGCGAGGTCACACTGGCATCGTCCACGGGTTCGCAGATATAGAAACACACGGAAGCGACCACAATCCTGCCTACCTGAAGATAAAGGGCCTAGAAAAATCAGCTTCATTAAATCTTCAACATTATATTGGTCCATGCTTAAATCCTTTATCGAAGACGCATGTCATCAGGTTTTTCGGCCACACTGGAAATTCAGAACACCAATGACATGCAGAATGCTATGCAATTTCGGCCATTGGATAAATACGCGGATGTCGAGGCGGAAATAGAGTGCCTCCGTGCAGTCCGCCGGCGAGCAGAATGACGATACAGACGAACTAACTTAGTTCACAACATTGGAGAGGCCAGACGCCCTCAAAAGAACACTCAGCTTCGCATTGCTGTGCTGCGAAATCAACGCTGGAAATTTTTTTGTGAGGATCTCAATCCGAGCAAACCTCTGTCGGTTGTCTGGAGAACTGTCCGTGGACTTCGAACAGCTCTTCAACAGCGCCGTTCATTTAAATATCTAGCCCTCTTCCAAGGATGCCGAGAAGTCGATTTAGCAGAAGATTGCTGCACAAGGATCGCGGATCCGACATTCCAGCCTTGCACCCTTATTCCTATTACTACCTTTGTCTCACGAGATCCTCCTATTGACGCTCCTTTCTATATTGAAGAATTCGAGGTCGCTCTCTCTGGATGCACGAGTTCTTCACCAGGACCCTATGGTATTGCATACTCTGGTCTTTCAAACCTTGGTTAAGGTGGCAGAGAGGCACTTCTTGGGCTATTGAACGTATCAAGGTGTGACGGCTTGGTCCATACTATGTGGAAATCCAGTCGCCTTGTTCTGCTCCTCAAGCCTGGCGATTTCCATTGTAATTGTCATCCTATCGCCCAATAGCACTGGCCAGTTGCATCGGTAATGGAGAGAATGATCCTTAGACGGATAGAATGCGTACTTGAAATTTTACAACGTCTGCTCAGAGATAATGGCTAGATTTCGATGCGGACACTCATCAATAGAGTGCGTTATTGACCAGTTAACGTACGCACAGCGCCAAAACACCCGAAAGGAATCACTGCGGCCGCATTCCTTGATTTGAAATGTTCCTACGACAATGTAGCTCATCATGAAATTCTGGACGCCTTAGAAGCTGTAGGGATTGGGGGACACGTCCTTAGCTGGATATGCAGCTATTTGAATGAAATACCTTTCTTTTTTTTATTGAAGACGGACCAATGGCGTCTAGTTATACCAGTCATGGTGTGCCGCAATAGGGAGTACTTAGCCCTGGCCTGTTTAAACTGGTGCTCGTTGGTCTTGCCGATTCATTGCCGCCAACCGCACAGCTGTCCGTATATGCGGAAGACATTTGCATATGGGATTTACATGTGACGCGTGTACAAGTGTATGCACAATTTCCGAAGGCTTCACCGGTAGTGTCAACATTTCTAAGAAGGCAAGGCCTGGAGATTTCACGTTAGAAGTGCGCACTCATTGTTCTTACTCGCAAAGCGATGGCGCCGTATGCTTTGCGGATTAATCGCCAAAATATACCATGCAGACGAACGCACCGATTTCTTGTCGTCATCGTTGATAGACAGTTGTATGGGACCCTCACGTCTCATACATGACAAAGCCTTTGGCCACCATTGTGGATCTTCTCGCCTTTCTCGGAGGGAAGCCCTAGCGCTCCATTAATGTTGCGTCTATGTATAGCATTAATTTTGGGTATCGTGTGGTACAGCTTACCTGTACTAGGAAATAATTGCATACAAATAATCGCAGACTTTACAGTGCGCAAGCCTAAGTACTCAGAACTTGTCTTGGTCTCCCCCTAAATTCATAATCGATTGCGACAGTGCCCATTGCCCGAGATAATCTTATGGATTTCTAGATTCCTAGATATGTTCTGAGAACACACATACGGCGCCTGACTCGGATTGGCTCACACCATCTTGTTTGGTTGCCAGCAAAGAGGAGAAATCCAACATTTGCCAAAGGCTTTGTATGGCATCAGCCCTACTTGCCAACGCAATTCACGCCTGCTACACGATTGTCAGCGCCATTGTGGTGTCGGCACCAGCCGCAAGTACAGTTGACAGTTCCGGTCAATAAAAAGAAAGCTGAAGCAAGCAATTTTCAAACAGATTTACGACGTGCATAGATTCCGGCAACATGTCTAAACAGATGGTTCGGTAAAGCTCAACATCCCTGCTGTAGCAGTCAACATCCCGGCAAGATCTGTAGAAATCAAGAATAAAACTTCATTTGTGCCGACATCGACGGGCGCAGTGCTTCCGGCACTCCGTGCTGCACTTGCTTTCATTAATCAGGAACTACCACAACAAAGAAGAGGTTTTGGTGATTTGAAGGCAAGCCTCTAGTGTATACAAAGCTAATACGCCGCGGACTCAGTGAACAATTCACCTCAGAAATTCAACATCGCAGCCATGACAAGGGACACAACATATTCTTTCAGTGGCTTCCAGGATATTGCAACGTCAGCGGGAATGACCACGCCGTCGAAGCCGCCTGGTCTGCACATGACAGTGGCCAATATGTCTTGATTCCGTTTTCGCAAACAGACACTGCGGCTGGCCTGTGGTTGACGCCCCGTGAACCTACTTTGCGCCTGTGGGGCTCGAAAGTTTTCACCAAGTGTCGTTTGCGTTCGTTGTCTCCGGATATACGGATGCTTCGACCACCTGGGTTACCATGACGTGAATAGACGATGCTGTAACGTCTGTGGTTAGGCGTAGAATTTAAAAACTCTTATGCCTTCTTGAGTGGAATGATCAACAGCGCCGCTTGCGACACATGTATGTAGGACGCTCGCACACGTTGTCTTTGTCTGTACCACACTATAGTGGCGAGAGCCAAGAGATGTGCAGAGTGATGTACCAATTGGACAATCGTCCACTATGAGAACTGAAAGCTCGTGGCAAGGTGCTCCCAAATAACATCCGCGCAGAAAGCCTTACTCGCACTACTATGATTTCTGCGGTTTACGGGCCTTGACGATAAATTTTAATAACGCCGCCCCTAAGTGCTTTATAGTGCACGCGGTTTGTTTGTGCCTCTCTCTCTCTCTCTCTCTCTCTCTCTGTTCCACTTTCTTTCAGTTCTTATCCCGCAACTCCTTCCCCCCATTCAGGGTAGCTAAGCAGAACCACCTCTGGTTAACCTCCCTGCCTTTATTTCCATCCTTTCTCTCTCTGTGTGTCCAGTAACAGTTTTGGTCCTACCAATTTCTTCCCTGCTTCTTTCGCAAGTAGCGTGAGAACAGTATTATTAATACTAAAGCCGACATCCAGCAGCGGAGTAGGGTACCATTCTCCATCGAAGCAGTATCATGATCACGCATACTATTGAATTGGCCCTCGTATACTGCAGTGCGCATGCGTCCCCTGCTACCAGTGCTAATGCAACATTCTACGATTTTGCGCTGCTTTACATGCATAAGCCATAACCTAACCGCTCTTCTACCAAGCCAACACATTATTTTGACCTCCATTCATGATTATGAATCTTTTCACACTTCACACCACAGCCACACATTTTAAGGATTTCAAGACGTGGGATATGGGACGAAGATCACAATTATTATATGGGTTTGTGTTGACTTGATATTTACGTGGGTGAAGGCTGCATGCTAGGTACGCCTCATTTGGCAGACTAGAGTCATGGGACGATTGGGATAAAGAACTTTGGGCCTGCTCGCGTAACATGGGTAGTACAGCTTAACGCTCGCAAATGGCAATATTACAGCTTGCGGTTTCCGCCCACGGACGGGGCACACGCAAAGCTTCATGCGCGGAGCTTATCGCTACAGATGTCTGTAGTTGCCAATTTTGTGGACCCTGTGGCATTATTCCGATTTATTGGCGCCTTTATGGCTCTACCACCATTAGTGATCAAGCAGCGTCTTCTGCATTACAACGCAGCTGCCACCGCTGACGTAAGACAACGAGTTCGGAGGCGAGACAGGCGAGGTCAAGGTCAGCCGATAATTTCCGCTCGCGGGCCACCCACGACATTTGCGACAACTGCTGCGTGCTGGCATACGACGGAAGTGCATATAGCAGCAGATGCTCACCGGACTTGGCTCCTCTTTCCGCCTCCTACATCATATTTCCTATTTCCGGCAGAAGACAACGGCCTTGGCCTATTACTACGTTTTTTTTTTTCGAGCAAGGCCCGTAATTTAGTAGCGTTGTTTCGCGCCCAGCGCTGTCTGGCACATACCGCGGCCACTCTTATGCGCTCTGTTTATCTTTGGCGCAGCTGGCACCTACATATATAGTCGCACTGACCTGTATCCTGCGTAGTACAGCGTGTACCCGCATATAAGCATCGCGCGCGTGCTGCATTATGCACGTCACCGCTCGCACACGCGCACTCTCGTTCCTATTGATCGGACGGCTCGGACCACTGCTGCAGCCACGTTGACTTGTCGCGCGTCCGTCCACCCAGCGGCTTTCCGCGCCGCTTCGCGGTGCCTAAAGGCACAGAGCTGCAGCGCGCTGCAACCCTGGGCGCAAGGTACCAGAATACACGCTCCGGAGGATATTGTGTTTAGGCAAAGCAGCTGGTGTTGTCTTCCGAGCTTCCGAGATGGCCGCCTGTCAGGGAAATGATAATAGCTTTGAATATTTCGTTTTTGAGGCAGTGAGTTCACGTTTAGAGATGTGCCGAAAAAAAACTTGACGCAGCTGGGAATTTGAATGGCCAATACGCTGGAAAACTGCCGAATGTGCTCGTGCTTGCAGAGTGGAGCCGACAAAAGCGTGGCTTTTCAAACAATATTGTGCGAAGAATGTTGTGCAAGGAGAGTTTATTTTTTCTAGTAATGCACGTGCACTCCGAAGAACAAGATTGATAGTTAATGTAATACTTTTGCCAGAAAGGTTACAGGACTGCGCTAGGAAAAGATCCTTAATTCATATTACAAACTATTATTACTTTAAACCTTGTTGATGTAGGCCACTCGGCTATCTGTACACAACTGACAGCTTTTCTGAAAATTAGGAAAGCAAGCAGAGTTACTTTCATCAGGATGCTCGTCCGAACATTTGTCGCAGCAGTTTCTATTACCGCCATATAATATTCATGACTTTGTACTTCATCGGCGAATTCAGACTGGAAAACAAAGACAAATCACACGGCGACAGGACAGGTATATTCTATGAGGGAAATCGTACAAAAGGCCTTTGGACAGATATTGTCGAACTTATATTACAGTGTGGGGCCTTGTGTTGTCCTGCAGCAAGAATCTTTGTCGAGATGACAGATTCAGACAGCGCTGCTGGATCGAATGGCGCAATCGTTTGAGTACAGGAGTGTAAAAGTTTTAGTTTTTTGTTTATCCTTCAGGCAGATATTCCTGGTGAACCAAGCTTCTAAGACCAAAAAATGAAACAAGCAGTGCCATTGTTTTGGATAGTTGTCACAGGGTGGTCAACCGTGACCTCACTATTTGGCGCTATGTCGCTATACTTGAGGGTCACACTGGCAGAACCAACTTTCATGACCGGCAATGATGGTTAATATGAATGTGGCGTAACTTGCAGCCCTTTCGGGGAATTCAGCAACAGTGTGCGCCTGGTTTATTTTGGTTAGTCTGAGATTGTGAGGGGCAATTTTTGTATGAAATTTCTGTTTCCGTAAATTAATGCGTAAGATCCTATGAACATATCCTTTTTCAATTTATGCTCTTATATAATGTTCACAGTAACACAGCCACTTTCATTGTTTAACAGCCTCACACGCTCCATATTTTTATTGGTATGGGACGTTGACGGGCAGCGAAATCCGGGATCGTTTTGCATCGAATATCTGTGCTCTGAAAACCTTTACTGGCGTTCAAAGGCTTCTTCAACATATACTTGTTGAATCAACTTCCATATCTCCAACAGGGGTTCTTCCTAGTCTAACGCGGAACTTGATGAGAACTACGGTAGCGGGGGTGTTAACTGCCGCAGCAGTGTTCTTTTGGTAGAGCGTCTGCATCATGTGCGGGCAGGAAGGGGTTCGAATCCTGGTGCCGCCGGAAACCCACTTTTTTTAATCGATGTAGACGTCGCCGGACTTGCTACTCGGCTACTTGGGGGCGTTCGCATCTCGAAAGAGGACCCTATATATATTTGTGGGCATGGTCTCCGGGTGCCCCTTGTCCAGCGACAGACTGCATTGTCGGAAAGTCTCGACTGTGCGTGGCCGGCTAGAGCTGCCTCCGGGTGCCTACCTATAAAATGGGTACGTACAAGCGTACTCCCAACCAGGTGCTGGTCCATTATGGGGCATAAACGCCAGAAAAATCGTGTATCTTCTCAACACGAGGACCTCCCCACATAAAAGGTACTTTCGGATGCTACATCGGAAATTGCCGCTATGGGAGTGAGCCACACCCGCTTTGGACAGGCTTTTGTTGTGCCCAAAGGGCTCGACGGGATTGGCATGGCACGGAATCCTTGCCCAGGGCAGTTCACCTCTAAACAAAGCCGGATGACGGGGTGAGCGAACGCCTCTGCCCAATTAGATCAGTGCTGGGTAACCGGTAGATGGCCGGTGGGCAAACGGCTGGTGCGTGGTAATGAACCCATGTCCTTCTGCAGACGAGGCACACACGCAATCACGAGGCCAACGCTAGAGCTCTCGGCTTTGTCAAGCTGCCGATTTGTTTAGCTGCTTTTGCTGCTTGCCTCCGCCATCTTGTATATATGATGGGAAGTAAAATAATAATTATTATTATGAACTCTTTGCTCGGAATTAGTCTTCATCACGTCACTTGCGTAACGTCCAACTAAATGTGACAAGTCAAACAGTGGGTTGCTAAACGCAGCTTTGCTACCTTATGGGTTTACGTGGAAAGTTTTAGAAGACAGTCTCTATTCTGAGCACACACAATGCGACTCAATAACACCCATTTCTAGAATTTGATGATACAAAATGAAATGAAAAAAAAAAACGTTCTGGAATCGATGTGAAACGAAGCGTTCGTGAAGCAGTTAATTACAAACTATCAGCATGGCGTTTTTCAGCGTAGCAATTATGTGCGTGCCAGGCAAAACGGCAAGATGTGGAGACCTCTCAGCATTGATCCTTGCGAAAAGTGCCTTTTCGGGGCTTCTTCCATGTAAATGTGACGTCGGCTTTCGTAAGGCGAGTGAGAGGCTCGGGCTTTCGTGAGAAACCTGGGACAAAACGGTTGTAATACTCATAGAGCCCCAAGAATATACGGACAACTTTCTTGTCACTGGCGGTCAGGAAACTTTCGATGGCTGCCGTTTTTTTTTTTTGAGGTCGGTGGGCACGCCTTCAGCACTAACTACGTGGCTGAGAAACAGCAGCTTTTCTTAGGCGAAACGACAATTCTCTGCCTTCAGAGTGAGTCCCGAAGCCTTAATTGCCTCTAGCACGGTCCGCAGCCTGTTAAGCTGCTCATCAAAGCTGGATTCGACAACGATAACGTTTTTGAGATATAGGAGGCATGACTGCGATTTCAGCACCGACAACACGGCGTTCATGAAACGCTCAAATGTCGATGTCACTGAGCATAGTCCGACGTGTATAAGTTTAAACTCGTAAAGTTCGTCCGGCGTGATGAAGGCAGTCTTCTCACGGTCCCTCTCGTTGATCTCAATCAGGCAGTAGCCGTTCGGCAGGTTTATCAACGTAAAAACGTACTTGGCGCCGCACAGTCGATCAACGTGTCACTGGTTCTCAGAAGTGGGTAGGCGTCTTTTTTCGGGACACTGTTGAGACGCCAATAATCGACGCAAAGTCGTAGGGTACCGTCTTACTTTTTTACGAGCACCACGTTTGAAGACCACGGACTTTTGGAGGGCTAAACGGTGTCGTCGCGAAGCATTTCTTCAACTTGTGTCTTGAGTTTTCACGTCCTCGCGCTGAAACGCAGCAGGGACTTCGGCGGACGGGACGAGGCAATTCATCGTCGATAATGCGATCCTTCGCTATTGGAATTTGCCAGATCCTGGACGACTTTGAAAAATATTCGGCATATCGTAGAAGAAGGCGACGTAGCTTTTGATGCTTCTGTTGAGGCAGAGCGAGCTTAATGTCGATGTTAGTATCATTAGTCACGTCGACGGCACCTCATGGGACGACTCAGAGAGCGCCAAGGCGTCGCTTTTTTTGGAACTCTTCAAAGAAAGCGACCGTTGTATCCCTGTTGAGGTGTTTTTGTTTCGTGCTAAAATTGTTTATCAATACAGCCGCTCTGCTTTCACGCTTATGGACGACACCACGTGCGACACAAAGCTGGCGATTGTGAAGAAGCTGCGAGTTTGCTTCGACGATCGCAACAATGCTTCAGAACGCGTCGGTTTCGACAAGTGCCATGAGGCTCGTATTTGAAGGGATGCTCACTTGATCATCAAGGATGGTGAACGCGGCGCGGTGATAATGATTTTTCGGCGCTGTTGCTGACTGTTTTGTCGCCAGTGTTACGGTTTTCGTCTGTAGGTCGATCACCTCGTCGTTTTCGTTCAGAAAGTATATCCTGAGGGTCACGTGGCGAGAGCACTGCTGTACGATGACTGAGTTCACAGGGTAGGTGTGACCATGAACAGCCACTCGCGCTATGCATCGTCCCGTCAGGGTTGTGAGGTGGCCTCCTGCCGTGCGTATTTGAGCACCCTCCCACGTGGTTTCGACTTTCGCTGGAATTGCGCCACAAATCGTCCACTAAAGACGTGGTCGGTCCTGGTGTCGACGAGTAAAACCGCCCGACCTTCGTCTAGGCCAATTGGTAAGCCGGCACTTGGCGTCCGGCTTCAATGTCGGTCGGTCATTGACTGTGTGGTCTGTCGCTTCATATGGTCATGGCTGCGTCGGGTGGAAGCCTCGTGAAAAAGTGCAGTTGCGGCATTCAGTCGCGTCATTGAATTTGTGGTATCGGGTGGCGACTTCGGGTTTTGTGACGTTGTTGCCAAGGTTCGCAGTGGTCTAGCATTGGGTAGTGTAGTCGTAGCGTCGGGTCGCGTCGTAGCGTTGAATCGCGTCGAAGGCGTCGGAATGCGTCAAGGCGTGGGAATTCGTCGAGGCGTCAGAATGCGTGGTGGCATCAGAATTCGTCGCGTTTGTAGAAGAGTTTTTTTGGTCTTGGCTCGACAGCAGCAGCAGAGCGATGGGACTTGAAGTGACGTGGGGCAGCATCTTCGGTCGCTCGAAGGTAGGCCTCAATTTCTCGAGGCCGCTTTCGAGGAAGGGGTAGTGGGGCGTCGATATTGTACTCGCCGAGGTCCATTTGACGGTAGGGGCACTCTCGTAGGAGGTGGCCGGCTTCACCGCAATGAAAACAATGTAGTCGTCTATCTCTAGTTGTCCAGTTGTCTTCCTCGGGGTGCTTTGCCAGAGCGTATTTGAATGGGAGGTCTGCTGCGGGCATGGTGGCGGCGGGTAGGTTTCGCTGCGATGTGGTGGCGTGTAGGTTTCCTATCGCCAGCTGGTTGGCCTTGCTTGGCTTTGCAGAAGTCAAAGCGCGAAACGCGGTGATAGGGCCGGTGCGGTCTCGGTGTGATCGAGTGGGCCCCGTGTTTTCTTCCCGTAAAACGTCGGCGATTGACGAAATCTGTGGTTGAGCACAAGGTAACAAGTTGCGCACCTCATCGCGCACGATGGCGTGGATGGTATCTCTAAGGGCCACCGCAGAGGCACTTCGGGGATCATCGCAGTCTGACAGAGGAGCGCGCAAGTTGCGGTCGTACTGCTTTGCGCGAAGCTCTAGTCTTCTCGATGGTTTCGGCTTCGCTAATACACTCGGCGATGTTCCGCGGTGGTTTGCGGATGAGAGCGACAAATGTTGCTTCTAGACGGCCCTCATAAGGCATTGGAGTTTCTTGTTTTCAGTCATGGTGCTTCCGCGTGGATGAATAGCTTTCGCATTTCTTCCGCAAAGACGGTTACGGACTCGTTTCGATGCTGCTAGCGAGTTTGGAGCAAGGCCACAGCTCACTCTTTGCGCAGAATACTTGCGAAAGTTGCAGATCACTGCCTAATGAAAGCATCCCACGTTTTCAAGGATAACTCCTGGTTCTCGTATCAGGTTGCAGCGCAGTATTCGAGGCAGAAGAAGACGTTCCGTAGTTTGTCGTCGTCAGACCACTTCTTGAAATTTGCATCTTGTTCATAATGCTCCAACCAATCTTGTACATCCTCGCAAGTGGAACAGTTAAAATTGGAGGCACTCGCAGCTGCAGCACGATGACCGGCACAGGTGTGGTGGCGGCTTGCATTGGTGAGGTCGGATGGGGGTTCACGCGGTGACCATGGGCAAGGAAGGAATGGTCCCAGTTCAGCCGGAAGTTCCTGCACTTGGCGGCTGCTCCGGTTTTCTTTTACTTTCCTCTGAAAGTGTCTTCGGTGTCGACAGCTCCAGAGACACTTCGGCTGGTGTTCCGGCTAGGTGGGGGTGTCCGAAGCATAAGAACCTCCGCCAAATGTCGCGTAGGTGACGGCGAGCTGGCTAGCACGTTGGCAGACAGAAAGGGACACTGCGTCGGCAGTAAACTTAAAGAGAGTTTGCTGGGCGAACTTGTGCCTCAAAGCAAGTGAACGAGCAACTCGGAGATGGCGAAAAAAGCAAGTGCGCGTACGGGGTTCGACAGACTGAGCCAGCGCAAGCGGTGGTCCCGTAGTTATATTTTGCATAGCGGAATATTCGAGGCTCGTCCAGCGACGCCGCACGCGTCACTGCGTAGACAGAAAAGTGATAACATGCGTGAACAGTAAAGTAGAAATAAATGCACGTGGTAATATGTGGGCTCGCCAAGTTCTAAACAAGATTAAACAGAAACAAAACGAAAACAGAAAGGCTGACGGAGCATGTAGAGATGCGAGAAAGATAAAAAAATGAAAGAATCGCAAAAAATGTAAATATACCTGTAATGAATAAAGATTACATTTCATCAGAATCAAAAGCCGAATGTTAACGGTACGATGAGGTACACCGATATATATTTTGTTCACTTCAATGTTCAATTTTCAGGGGTCTGTAACAAGCAAATTGTTTCTATGCTTAGCGTCTCATCTTTCACTTAGCCCCCTCTCTACGTCTCCGCAGAAAACGCGAAGCTAGGAATAAAGTAATACGGGTGGGAGGATACATGTTTACGCTCGAACATGGGGCAGCCGCCATCCACTAAAAGTTATTAGGGAGAATAAATGTCAGATTAAGTATTCAAAATAGCGATACGCGATCAAAAAAATCACAGCACATACTACAGCGGTAAATGAAATTTTAGCTGAAAAAGATATTGAAATGCTTGAAGGTTTAACCCTGAAATGATATGTATCTACGTTCTTACGCAAGTTGCCTTGAAGAACAAGAACACGCTTGGCGTTGTGTTTCAATAATTTCAGTGCCATAGAAAAAATATCTATTTCGCTGCATTTTTACCACTGCTACTTATACGAATGTAACGTGCTGAACTATTCATCAAGGTCATCAAATAATGTTGAACTCCATTGATATTGTTTCGTTCCATTTGTATAATTTTTTATTTAGTGAGACACACGTTCACTGGTTTGCGTACTATTTTGTTTGTAACATTCCATCAGACTTCTATCCGACTTTATGTTTCTGATACGCAATCGAAAGCTCCTCCGGGGCTAAAAGCTACTCTAAGCAGCTTGAGTGGTTC
Source organism: Dermacentor albipictus (assembly GCF_038994185.2). NCBI lineage: Eukaryota > Metazoa > Arthropoda > Arachnida > Ixodida > Ixodidae > Dermacentor > Dermacentor albipictus. The sequence continues at coordinate 16,551,832 of NC_091821.1, forward strand.
CAGGAGGTATTCTGCATGACAGCGCGGGAATGGTTTGTACTCTTGAAGGGTACACAAATAGGAATATAAACAAAACAAAGAAAATTAAAAACATGTTAGCAGTAACGGCAGCAACAACAACAAAAATATCAAAGTAGAGTAATAGTATTGGACGCGCTTTTACGGCGAACGACATTCTCAAAATACTTTCGAAGAATTACTCTTGGTGATATGATAATTAGTAGACGTGGCTTTTATGGGACTTTGTGATATGTGGCCCTGTGCAGGTATGTGTGAAGTAAAGCACTTGTGATCTTTACGTATACGGTTGTCTCTGGGCGTTCTAGAGGTGGCCTCACACAAGACAGTTATTTACGAGGCCCAGTCTCTGCCGGTGGATCTCTTGGCCGTCCAACCACTTCTGACCCAACTTCTCCGGCTGAGGGAGCCTTTCCCCGGAAAATCCCTTCTCAAAAGACACAGCACCGAACATCGATTCCACTTCTACGCTGTACTAAATACTCTAAGCACCCTCAACCCTAACAGTCCAAAAGGAAGGAAAAAAACTGATACATCCTAGATGCTTGAGGACGTCATATGCGACCTTAATATTGATTGCTTGCAGTCCAAGACGTTTACACCTTCTTCCGAGGCCCACTTTCTCGTGCTCGAACACTTACACGCAAATTATGCCAACTACATCCACGCATTCTGCGTCAACGGCAATGATGCCATTGCGGTCTTTCTAACGTCATGATTCCAGCTTTGCGAGGCGACTGTCGTTATGCCGTCATTGTCACGCCATTGTCGTCGTACTGTCGTTGTCGTCCGAGTGTCGTTAAGCCATCGTCATCACTTTGTCCTCACACTGCCGTCGTTTCAGAAATGCTCTCCCATTGTTGCCATCTCATGGTCACCATGCCATCGTCGTCATATTGTCTCCTTCGTTCCATCGACGTCATCCCTTTTTCGTCATTCCTTCGTAATCAGCGTGTCATTCCATCAATAGTATACCGCCGTAGTCCTGCCATCATCAATCGTTGTCATGCATCCATTGTCATCTTTCTTCAGCTTGTTCTCAGGCTCCTGCCTCACGCCAGTCCCATCCTTCAGCCACCAGGAAATACTGGAATAACAAGGGGCCTCATTGTGCCGATCCACCGCGTGCCAGATACCAAGCTAACAGAACTATGATATTGTGTGCTGCAGCAGTCGTCGCCAACCTCTACATATCCCTGGATGCTCAAGCAGTGCTTAGCGCTACCGCCGAAGCCGCGTTTCAAAGCCCATCACATGTATGCCGAGTTCATTGGGCACGGCAGCACTCAAGGGATGCGGCAATCTAAGTATCCATTTATCTTCATTCTTATGGTGAAAAATGTATAATTGAAAACACATTCGGTCCAACAACACTTTGCTAGTGCCGCCGTGCCCAGTGCAGGAAGGCATTGTGTTTGAAAACTCAGTGCTTATGCTAAAACTTCTAATACTTGATGCATACATTAAAACTAACCCAGACACCGAAATAAGCAAACAAATAAAACAAATAGCCTCAGATATTACGAAAACCGTCTGGCTGGTATCGATTAAAAATATCGACATGTTAAGAAGGCTAATTCTTTTGAAGAGCTAATATGGCGCATGAATACAATTAAAGAGTTCCACCTTTCGAAATGAGTCAGATTCACCAGAACAGAATATGAGAAAAATGAAAAAGTCTTCATCGGACCGAAATACAATGCTATAAAAGCTACGATATGATGTGTTTCACATGTCAGCTAGAGCAGTGAGGAGCAATATTAGGATGTAAATTTGGGATTTGGCTCTTTTTGAGTTGAAAAACTCGATTTGATGCTGCTTTGCTCAGAACACTTTGTTGAAAGCGGCTTTCAGATCTTAGACTGACAGCCATAGCGCCTCGATCACATTGTGTGGCAAGCGCGCCTCTGTAGGGCCAGTGAATCTGGCTCATTTTGATCCGTACAATAGGACCATCTCGCTGATTTTTGATCAAAAGTGCGATCTTTGCACGTGGTTCATTTGGCTTATTTGACCCATTTCGTTGTGATACTTTTCTAAAGGAACATTGGCTAGTTTGTCTTGTCATTGCAGCTCTTTCTCCCATACTTTCGTTTAGTGGCTTAGGTTCATTTCGAAAATTAGAACTTCTCAAAGAAAATGTTACTGCTGAAAAGAGTCTATAATTTATGGAAAAGTAGCGGACTATCTAACCCGATAATATACGCGCAACTAGAAGCTACAGGTGAGGCTCCATTGACACTGGTATGCTGAGTGAACAAATACATTTTTGCGGGCTCTCGACATATTCAGGAAATTGCACCGGTAAGGGTGTATTATTGTGGCTATTGCTGGCCTTGTTACGCCCATAGAAAAAGGTGTTAGAGAGAACTAATACACCCATACGTATAGGCGATAATTTAGGAATGCGTCCTTTCCTCACTTGTTTTCCCGAAATAGCTGTTACGGTTTCTTTTTACATCAATATATTTCATTCTATCCCTAAAGAGTCTTTCGGATGCCCGCCGAGGTAATTCAGAATGGCTTTTCGAGACGTCGATATAAATGAAGCCAAGAAGAAAAAGCAATGGAACACTTCAACAGGTATAAAAAACATAATGTCAGCATGGTAACTGCAGACCTGTAGAGTGCGAGTCAGCAGTGTTACATATCGGCCACTCGGCCGACACTGCAGCGAAATTAATATAGCACCTTAAGAGTGCGGTGGCACCTGTAGCGGCTAAGATATGCTAAGTCCAAGGTCTGCCCCTATCTATAAACCAGCGTCAAGGTAAAGCAACACTACGGTTCCCTGAAGAGCCACCTAACACGCGACCAATCATTCTCTGACAACCCAAGGATATCAAGGATTTATTGTCCGCAAAGCATCAAACTGCGTTACCCTGCATCTTGCCTGACTGGAAGACGCAGATAAAGTGCGCACGATGATTGCAATTCCACTTACTGCTGATGAACAATTGTCAGTTCAAATTTACATTCCTTCTGGGCCTAACATGTAGCGGTGCGTTCTTTACGGCATGGAGAGAACCGCTTCCCCTACAGACAATTTGCAAGGCCTCAGATCCCCGGCACACAGTGTGCTCGTAGTTCGACGTTTGCCTCAAGGCAAGGCCCACTTCATTGCGGTGCAAGGCTCCTCATCTCTGCGCCATATATTTTATTACAATGGACGTATATTGAGATCTAAGAAGTGCCGGTCCCGTTTTTAACACTGCTATGGCTGTTTTCGACAAGGAATTTTAGAAAAATATTGTCCAACTGTCATCTTGTCAGTGCGGCCTCTGTAGGACCAACAAGCGCGATATTACGTCGGCACTAAGAAGCGCGAGTTGTCTTGCATTAGTAGTTTAAGCCATGACACATCCAAGCGGCCACTAGCTCCCACTGGTTCAAGGCTTAGAAACTCCTGAGGAAAGCTCACGTCGAGACTTCAAAAAAGATACCACTCCGAGAGAGATATAGGTTTGCACCTAAAAGGCGCAAGCCAGCATCCGTCAATACGTGGACTTCATCGGAACAGGCGGAAAAATCTTCATGTGATGAATTCGACATAAAACTAGCCCAACAATCATGCCAGTTGAGGCACTCCAGGAAAGGAAGGCACGCGTTGCGGCTCTCCACAAAGAACGCACAACCGCGCCAATACCAGAGACCACCGAAAAGTCATCTGCACCACTTGTACAGGTACAAAAGACAGTCTCTCCTATCCCACACATAAGTAGGGTAGTATTTGATGCCCTAACCAAACTGACGCAATTTATGCAGTGTATTCTTCACCCTGCCTAAGTTTTCACAATGCCAGCAATATGTCGACTTTGAGTGGAATTTCATAGGTGTCAAACAAATTAGGGGAGCTGAATGCCAAAATTTGTTTCGTAAAGCTATATGCTATTGGCCCACTTGCTACAGGGACATAATAAGCTCTATACACTGTCATACTTATGATACCCCCTCCTTCTATTCGTCACAGAAGATGAGGCTCCAAGACTTACATACCAGGCAAGGTGCTATTTATGTCACCAGTAATATTTCTCAGACACCGCTGGACATGAACAACTGGTGCAATGAGCAACAAGAAGTGGTCGCTGTCCTTATCCGCCCAGAGAAGGTGCCCCTGCTTTTTCCAGGCCCTGCTTATGGAAGGCCTGGAAATGTTGGTCTTAATTTTGGGATGGTTACAAGACCTTACAGTACTCAGATGCTCCCATGCTTGTAGAAGGTGAATTTATTGCTGCGAACACAATGCGTGGTTACAATAATAACTCAAAACTGGGGAACGTAATCGCATGACGTCTTCACAGACTCAAATGAGGTGCTTCTAAACCAACCGAGCCTGCCTACCTTGCCTGCAAGGCGAATCGATGTGCCGGCTCTGACGTGGTGGCTTGGGCCTGGATCACCTATATGGATACAAGAGCCAGTTGCATGAGTCATTGACTAATAGCCCATTTTTAGCAATTTACGTGCTAACCAATTGTAGGAACCTCGCCTCGAAATTCGAGTCACGCACTGGGAGAAAGCGCGTTCTCATGACTAAACCCCACAAAACTTGTGTCTATACTGCAGTCTGCTCTGGCCGACTGTACAGGTCGTATGACAGTCAACGATGACCAGCCAAGACGGAATTCACAACTCCTAAAGCTTTGGGCGGAGCGTCACTAGCGTAGCTATAGGCTAACCATAATACTACGGAATGCAGGGCTCGTGTATAGGCGAGTCTTGTAACTACTCGTGCGCGACGCTGTGAAAAACAACTTTCACCACATCTCTGCCTTAGATGGTGTGAGTATTCGCTCCGGCATTGGAAACAAAACATTCTAGCGCACCTTCCGGGACATGAAGGTGGGGACCACCAAGTTCACCCAGCTACAAGCATTCGCATTGCACTCGATTTCACACCAGTAGAGTTTGCAACTAGCTGAGTGTTTCATTCGCAAACACCAACAACATCTAGCTGGCCCACGCAAGACTGTGGCAGCTGCTTCGGGCCTCACCAATCAATTTGCGAAGGCTGAGCTCATTGCAGATATTGAAGGAACGAGCAAACGCTCGGTTCGCGGCAGTGACAATAATCCTTATGAGCTGTTTCAAGAACCTCGAGCGGACCACAGGTGACCTACAAACACCTCACTGAAAACAATGAGTACTGTGTTAATCGAAGCTGCTATTCCAGCTGAGTGAAAACACTCAGTTGCGATACTGATCCCCAAAACAGTCAAGTCACCTACAGCCTTCCAGTCCCTGAGACGAAGTGCGCTGACGCCAATGGTCTGTGGGCTGTTTGACTGGATGCTGGCCATAGGCTATCATGGTGGCTTGAACATCCTAAAAAATATCACCTAGCTCCGACCGAGGTTGCCCACGGAGAATTGCATCTCTATCTTAGCGGAGGTGGCTTTGCAAGTTTCGCCTGCCAACCATGTTGTGCGAAGTGTGGTTGCCGCTGATATCGCAAAAGCATACAACACAAACATGCGACTTTTCTCTGGAACATGGAAAGTATGGGCATCCCTAGCAATGTAACAAAATCGGTTCATTCGTTTTTATCTTCACGGACATTTTCAGTAAGTCTTGATGGACAACCTGCGAAATTGTTCATATCAAACTATGGCATGCCCCAAGGCTCTGTACTTGGACCATTGCTTCATTGGCGATCCTGCTTGAGTCCTGAGTCCAGCTTGAGTCCTTGAGTTTTGAGTCCTTGGGTCTTGAGTCCATTGAGTCTTGCTTGTACCGATTCTTGGTCTGCAGAATGAAATAAATAAAGTTATCGCCCTTAATTGGCGGGGAAATTGAATGATGTATACGAAATTAAACTCCTCATCTACGCCGATGATGCTTCACTGTAATCCACAGATAGGGACTTAACTACGCAATGCTGATACCTACAGTAAGCCCTAGACATCCTTTATGCGTACGCTCAAGCTGCCGGCTTCAATATTTAAGCCCAGAAGTTGTTTTATAAGCACTTTCTAATAATACTGGCTCACAGCAGGTCAGCAAGTTGGCCCAACTGGCATGCCGGAAACCGAAAAACTACGCTTGCTTAGGATCGACGCTCACCAGTGCGGAATCGGGAGCTCTTCGCTTCAAAAAATAAATTATAAATAAATTAAATAAATTAATTAAATAATTATAAATAAATAAATAAATAAATAAATAAATAAATAAATAAATAAATAAATAAATAAATAAATAAATAAATTTGCACTTGGTGCGCAGAATCGCACCGAGGAGTGGTGGTGCATGCTACGGCGTAGCTCACAGCGTTCAATTGTCCAACAACACATTGTCTATCAGGCGCACTTTCAGAGTCACTGCGCAGCAGTGGGATAGACTGGAGGTTGTCAATAGAGATGCAATAAGAGTGATCACAGCGCTCCCTCGGTTAACACTAATTCCTATTTTGCAAGAACACGCTCAGTTTAGCACCATTTCAAAGCACGTGGCTCAACGTGAACAAGACAGGGTACTAAACGAACGCCACAATGCAATGGTAGCAGCACCTCAGTCCCATTTCTCTGAAATGCATCAACTGTTTATGCCGAAAGACGACCTTCCTCCATTTCGGTGTACATCAGTCACCACAAACAAAGCTACGAGGCTCTACCAACATCGGCATTCAGTTACGCCTAGTGAGACTACCGCCGTTGAGGGTAACTCTGTCGTATTTACAGATGCTATGGCTTCCTTGCGGAGAAGACGAGTCACCTTCATGAGGCCATCTCACTCCGCAATTCGATCATCGTTCACCTATGATTCAGAAACGCCCGACCCATTAGTACTTAAATTGCAAGTCATATACGATGCTAGCTAGAGAATCACTACAATACCCAACATCAGGAAAGTGTCAATTTCCACTGATTCACTTATTGCATTGAAACACCTTAAACAAGTAACAAGAAGCCTAAAAATATGTCAAGAAATCCACAGCCTCCCAAATCCTCACACCCTAATAATGAGGTACAATGGGTACAGGGGTTTGGTTGGAATTGTTTCAGCAACATGGCAGACCAACTAGCTCGATCACCTGCCCCATCTGAAATGCTTGAATCCCTGCCGTCCGATCCCGCGCTCTCCCACAAGCACTGAAATCACCGGCGGCACACACGCACCTTGATTTACCTGTGTGTCTATTTTCTTCCAGGTAAACATATCCCGGCGCAGGAAAAATATCTTCGTAGGCTACGTGCTGGAGTGACCCTAACCTGCAGTGGCGTAGCCCAGTGGGTGGCACACCGGGCTGCTAAATTATCTGTCGTAGGAAACTTTTTCGAAACGCATGCGGGATGTCATAAAGAAGCTTCGGAATAGCACGAAGATTTTTCTTGCTTTCAATAACTTCTGCATTAACAATCACGCTTATATTTTGAGCAACGGACAAGATGACAAAGTGCCGTTTCCAAAAGAAAAAAGACGCAGAAAGGGCACTAGGAAATTGTCGCACCTCGAGAAAGCAGAGAATACCTAGTACAGAGGCCAAGGCGAAGTTCTATAACTCGGCGAGGTGTAAAATCAGAGCAACATTTCTCACTGTAAATGCTAGGAACGTCTTCAACAGACCCCAGTGCCTTGGAAACGTGACGATTGATTGTGAACCTGATGTAGCAGCTATAAGAGAAACATGGTATTCTTGATCATGAGTTTGCCCCACTAGTTTGTTCTGTCATCCGGAGGGACCATCCCACACGTGGCGACGGAGAGGCGTTATTGATTTCACCGTTCTTCCCCTCAGGTAATAGGACCCACCGTGGTGGCTTAGCGGCTGCTGTGTGGCGCTGCCAAAACACGAGGTCACGGGATCAAATCCCGGCCGCGGCTGCCGCATTTTGCTGGGGTGAACTGCAAGAACACCCGCGTCCCGTTCATTGCGGGCACGTCAGAGATCTCCTGGTGGTCAAAATTAATCCATAGTCCCCCACTACAGCGTGCCTCGTAATAAAACGCTGGCTTTGGCACATAAAACGCCAGAATTCAATTCAATTTAATTCCGAAGCAATAGACATTGAGGCGATTCTATGCAAACTACTTCGCGTTGAGGCAATCTAGGACATTTACATAACAATGTAAACATTGTCTTAGGTTGGTGCTTATCATCGCCCACACTCAGGTGATCCGTGCATCACTGTCATTTATGACTGCATGCCACGTTATGCCCGTGGTTCATGCATCGCCCCTGTGGGTGATTTTAATTGTCCAGAAAATAATTGGAATGGTATGTATTACTTTTCCTCCACCTCAGATGTACTGTTTGATCGATATTCAGCAGTTTGTTTCACGTCCAACGTGCTCGCATGGATCTACGCGTAAAATTCTTGGCCTAATGCTGCTAAGTCTTCATTTCAAATTTCACCATGCACGAAATGACGTAATCCGTGGCTAATCTGACCATGGCGCACTTGTATGCAAGTTATCACTGGTTGGAAACAATACTGATAATTTTCTTCTCTCCTTAGCAAACAACGTCCCAAACACTGATGACAATAGCATACTTACTTACCTGGAACACGATTTTCCGCCTTTTTTAATGGGTTCCAATGCCTGAGTTCATGTAAATTCCCTTTGGCTTAAGTTGAAATTTCTTGTCCTGTATTGTGTCCCAAAGTACGTGCCTACTAAAACCAAACGATCACAGAAAAATCCATCGATTACCCGAGAAATAGTTCAGGAGAAACGCCGTCTCAAAACGCTGCGTAGCGCAATAAAACCCGAAGAATGAGACCAATCCAGAGAAAGAGAAATATACTCTATTGATAGAAAAGACAGGTCGGGCTGAGCCGGTGCAATCTAATCTGCTAATCTGAACTAGGTAAGAGGGAAGGGGAGTGAAAGCATTGAGGTGAATGATCATGAGAAGTGAAGTGGCGAAAGCTTATCTACACTCGACGGTGACTCTATTACAGCCGCTGCTCTTATTTGATGTCATGCAAAAACTTCAGCAGGATTTAACTGTCCATATTGAAGTTATAGTCTTGGGCCATGGGCCGAGAATAACGTACTCCGACAGCGGTTGCCTACCAAGGCTGGCTAGGAAGTTATTCAACGTTTTCGATGTAAAAGCATCAAATGGCCTATACAGCGATAACCCCGGTGTCTGTAGCGGCGAAATAGGGCCTAAATTCCCATTGGCTGTGACGCCACGTCACGTGGTTGCGTCGACGAAGCAGAGTCGGCGAAAGGGAACACTAGTTGCTGCGCTGGCACGCAAGGTGCTGCGTGACGGGAGAGTCCATCACCACAGCGCCACGTCATCATTACTCTCGGAAGCCTGTGTTATACACGCGTTCCTTGTCCTCGGAAGCTCTCGCCTGCATTACAGTTTAACCTGGGTAATTGCTCCAAAGACATTAATGTATAAAAAACAATAAATTAGAAAGTAAGAACGTTGGCACTATGTGAGTTGTGAGCCTACTACCGCGTGCGCAGAAGCCCACTGTCTTAACCACCGGGCTAAACCTGTCTATAAAATAGCAGGCTTCTCCGCTCTCCTTCATAGCATCATGCTACTCAGACCGAAATTTCCATTTCCGAGGCCGGCGTGACGAAAGTGGTGACGTCAAAATCACCACGACTTACTCGGGAGCAACGCCATTAGGTTCTATGCCAGTCGGGAAAGGTAGCACCTTGCCGAATCGAAGTTCACCGGCCTTGTGCTATATAGGAGGCGTTGGTCAAGTGTCTCAACGCGCCGGCTTGCCTGCGAGGAGTTCATAACTTGATGCACCGCGCTGCGGCATTCAATTTTACATGATGCTTTCGTAGTTGCAATCGCATGTGTTCCAGCGTTTCAGGCGTCTGGCAGCGTTTGCAATTAAGGCCGTTAGACTGGCCGGCGATGTGTGCATAGCGGCGGGTGAAAGCATCGCCCAGTCGAATCCCCCATAGCAATAGCACTTCGCTCCGCGTAACCATCAGGCGTTAAGAGAATTTGCCGTCTGGGTCGATATATATATATGCGTCTGGGGATGTTGTCAGCGTGGGCTCTGTATGTCTTCGTAACCTCCTGAATGAGTGCCTTGTTGATTAAGTTGCTCTGAGGTCACAAGGAGGCAATTCTCTCTGCATCAGAGGAAGAGAAGGCGAATCTTGCCCCACTCTCAGCGAGTTGATTACCAATCACTTCACAGTGAGCAGGCACCCCTTGAAATGTTATAAAGTGGGCACCACGGCAAGCACTGTGATGAAGTTGGTTGATTTCCAGCACGAGCAGGGAATACGGTCTTTTCTTTAAAAGGCATTTCAGCGCCTTCAACATTGATTTGGCATCGCAGAATGCTGTACATTTATGAAGTGCCTGAGTTCTCATAAAATGGACAACCTCCCGTATTGCCGCCAGCTCCATAGCCGTAGATGTCGATTTGTGGTCTAATTAAAATTGCCAGGTAATGCCAAGTTGTGAGACAACAAATGCAGCCGTTGTAGGAGATGGTCCGATGGAACCATCGGTAAATACTTCTGCAGTTCCTCTATATTATGTATATATATGAAAAAAGGTGAGCTGCTTCAAGCCAATGGAAGAAACCTGGGATTCCTTCATAATTCCAATTATTTGAAGCCTCACAGTCTCCGCATTGTCTAGGAAGGCGTTTCGGGGATATTAGTTACCTGGAACCTTGCAGGTGTAATGCTTGTGTGGCATACAATTGCTATCAAAACTCACAGTACAAGTTCGTTCTTGGAAGTGATGACAGAGGATGGTGTGAGTGTCTGGTCAAGAGGCCAACATAGATCCGCACAGGTTTACAGAACCTGTACACGTCGATTGGGGAATCCTCAGCTTGTGGAGTGAAGAAACAGTTTATTGAGATTGCACAATTTAACCCTACAGCGAAACGGGCAAAAGGACATTTTCTTGGTGTGAAAATCCCCAAATTTCTTACTATTATTCCATGAAAGCTCTGGAGGCACTTTTGTACCAAAGACAGAACAGCGTAACACCTACTTCCAGAGGAAGAAACTGCGAAGGCCAATGCATAGAATTTTTTTTTCTCAATCCTGCATTTAGTATAGAGAAAAAGTGTTATCCACCATGGTGTAAGCATTGGCAACTTAGGCATTACGGACGCTGGTAATTTAGTCTTCTTCTGATTCATGCTGATCCTAATAAAGTTAGCGGCCCCGACAGCATGCCTAACGACTTTCTGAAAAGGTTTGCGGAATGGTGGAGTAAATGTCTTCGCATAATTTCCCGAATCGCTCCCGACTTCATAACTACCAAACTAATGTGAAATTGCTGAGATGATACCCATTCATAAATCACGCGACACAGCAGTATGTTCAAATTTTGGACCAATTTCCATAACTAGTACATCATGAAAATTTTTATAACACATCATCTTAAAACACATAACGTTTTTTGTAGAGAGCATTAACTCATCTGTCTTCATGACAACGTGGCTTTCGCAGTAGTTTACCAAAAATAATCCAAATAACCAAACAGTTCGACGACCTTGCGTTTACTGTTAATCTGCCATAATTTCTCTCGACCTATCAAGGCAAATCAACTATGTATGCCATCAGAAACAATGGTTAACGTTGAAAGTGTTTTAAAAGGACTGCGTTCCGCCTGTGAAATTGATTTTCTAACCAATCTTTCACACTTTGTAGTCTATGAAATAATTTTCTATACCATTGTCGCTGCAACCTCCTTCGTTCTCCAAAGCTCCGTTCTTGGGCAATTGTTCTTCGTAATTTACTAGTTGCTCTTTTTTTTAGGTCATAGAGAATGTGTACATATAGCATATATTATGCAGATAGCATAATCCTAGTCATTTAATGGATTACTCGAAGCGGATGATATTACTTGCACGAGAAATCGAAATGCATGATCGATTCACTACAAAAATTTATTAATTCATTTTGTAATTCTATAACTTCAGGGCCGATAATGCAATTTAAAAATTATAGCCAGTGAGTTCACGAAGCATCTCCACTTGGAACAAATTTTCAGGATGACACCAGTTTCGCGATAATAATTGCTGAATTCGCGACAAAATATAATGTTGTCCCCGTTACTTTTGCGCTGCATTGCATGCAACGTGGTTTTCTTTAAAAGAGTGAGTGGAACAACAGTGCATTTTCGTGCGAGTTCTGTGGCGTAAATCCCAACACCGCTGTGATCCTCAGTATTTGCTCCAAGGGGATATGCCTTGCAATCTCACTGGATACAAGTCGTAAATTCCAATTACTGCCATAAAGTAAATACTAAAGAAAGTTAATTAAAGATTAATGTTGTTAATGACTGAAATAAACATTTGGATTTCTTGTGCAAATAATGTCCTCCAATTCGAGAAAGCCAGGTAAAGAATTAAAATTATGGTATCTGCCACAGGTGATCTTAAAATATGTCGTATGGCCTGAAAAAACGCCCCGTATATTTAACACCGCAGTTAACGCTGATAGCAATTTAAAACTGCTCGCCGATGACTTTGTCATTTATAGGGAAATTGCAAGTGATAGCGAGTACATTGCATTTAATACATCTCTAAACAGTCTGTCTATTTGGTGGGCTAATTGGCAGATGTCCAGTTAAGTAAAAATATCCGCGACCATCATCGTTGCAATACAAGACTATCTAACTTTACATAAGAAATTGATGCCATTCAATCCGTTAACTAATATTCAAGGGCATAATACTTAGAAGTTGCATTTACGTATGACCTCAGATGGAATAAATGTACTTCTAATAGACAGCGTTCGAATAGCGTTTGCAACCAAACGTAAACGCATTACGTACGTAATGATATAGCGCTATCCTCACTTCTCCCGCGCCGAAGGTTATTGGGTTACTGTGGTTCACGTGCGTCATGATAACGCATGTTATTTGGCGAGTTTCACGTTCGTAACGTGTACGGCGGCCAAGAAAAGGTTGTCGGACATGATGGCCCCCATGGCTCCCGCTTCTCCGTGAATTCTTGTGATGCATACGCCCGCACTCACCTTTATCGCCAGTAACTATTGCTATTACTATTGCTAGTAACTATTGCTATTGCTATTACTATTGTCATCATGCCACCGTCGTCAAACGCCCTTCGTCAGCCAATTGTCACGATGCTGTCGTTCTCACGCTTCCGTCGTTACACAATCGTCTTCATTTCAGAATCGTCACCCGATTGTCGCCATGTCTTCGTCGTAATGATGCCTTCGTCGTTCCATCGACGCAATTTCTTATTTGTCGTTCCATCTTCCGTCAGGGTCATGGCCGACCACGGCGAGCGAGTGTCACAGCTAAGAGGGCCAATCCCGGATGCAGTACATGTCGTATTTAGCGAAAGCAGTGGATATCTCAGAATTCACCACTGCAGATTCGAAACAAAGGTGCCTTCGAAATAAGGCATATCACTATACTGCTTGAATACTAAACGAATTTATGTCGACAGTAACCGTGAGACGGGCTCTGCCGCTATTCTCGAACAAAGGCGCCATTTGCATTGGCTCACTGCATTAGCTAACGAATGCAAGCAATTAAAAAATATATGCAAGAAACAGTTACAACACCTGTGGTGTGTGGTTGTCCGTCCTTTTCCGCAACCAGGACAATTTTTGTCACTATTACCAGGGGAAGCCGAGAAGTATTGATTACCTTTTTAATTTTCAAAATAAGCGCAGGACTTGCAATGAGAAAGCTGTTACGGTCTGAAACAGTCGATTCAGTCGTTTCAGCCCACTTTAACCCGCGTAATTATTTTTTACACATTTCTAAAAGAGATGTACTGCGTCGATAACAAAGAAGCAGTGATGGATGCCGTACATCTCCTTTGGAATTGCGCTGTCACAGGAGACATTCTAAGAACGTATCTTACTCGAGCGCTGGCATTGGCCACTGTCCCGGGTCGCCTACTCCAGGTGTCGGTTGACGGCCCCTATCTTAGTTCCCTTTACGATATCATTCATTCACCCCTAGACTCCCTGGAATAGCAGATGCGAAGCCAACCTATATCCGGAAGTCAGAACTATGCATATATATTTTTTAATGAGGACGTTTTTACCCCCACCACCACTTATTTCTAACGTTCGACATACAAAAAATGCCACGTTATTACGCGCTCGCACGTTTGGTGCTCTTTGGCGATAACTAGTCATTGCGCCAACAAGACATCTTGATCAATCGTAAATCGATCGCATCCGCGTGCACGCGACAACAGTGGTTCCACAAGTAAGTAATTCTTCTCATTTTCTCACTCGGCAACTACCTGTTCATCGCTCAGGCGGCGATTGTCCCGCGAGACACGCGGTTTGCTGTGAGTGAAAACCAACACTCACAGCTTGCCGCTTCCGGGCGGTTGCCGAGTGCTGTGAGATAAATCATGAGCGTTAAAAGTGTTGTTTAATGACCTTGCTTGGAACGCACTTAACCTCTTATAGATTTTTCGTTATTCTTGGGTAAAAAGCGTAGCTGAAGAAGCGGGTATGCACTGAAGCCCTCTATAGGGTAAGAAATATCAGCGCATGTACAATAGGTACAGTTAGACGGTCCAAACGCTCCCAAGCTACACCTCCCACAATAACCCCACGCATTTAAAACTTTCAGCGCCTCGTAGAAACCTTTGGAGTAATGAACAGCTGTTCAGTCTCAAACTACAGAAATATAGCACCAAAACATATATCCTCACGCGTTCCCAAGTCTACACGGAAAGTTGTGCTCTTCCGCCTATCGCAAGGCACGTTGTAGGCTTCTACCTAGGTAGCAACTTCATAACTTGACAGTGTTTATGTACCTGGACTGCTGCGTTATGCGGATGCTTTAGCTCGGGTGCTAGTATGTAAATACGTGTTAACGGAGAATTCGTTTTTCTCCGCAACCACTGCACCAAATTTGACGAGGTTTGTTGCAATTAAAAAAAAACTTAAAATATAGGCACTCTTGTTTTCGGATTCTTGATTTAGGTTGTCAATATTTTAATAAAGATTGGCAAAATTAAGAATTTTAAGAAAATGAATTTATCAAGCTTACAACTCTAACTCAGCAATGAAAAATGATAACACAATTCTGTGAATTGCACCTAATAGTACATCAAAACGAACAAAATTGCCGTGTTACAAATAAATTCTAAAGAATTTAGTAATATGAAAATACAGCTTTTGTAAAACCCTTGTACACAACGTAAAAAATTCACCTAAGATATAAATTAGCATGTCAAATTTGTCTGCTTTGAATGATCTAATGGATTTCATTTACAGAACCGCGATATCGGTTCTTGATGCAGAGCGATGCATTCGTAAACTTCGTACTTCTATAATTTTCGAACTTTCAAATATTTGAAAATTGTTTTACAAAATTCAGGTCTTAAATCGAAATTCCGCTTCCAACACTCACTAGAATTTACCTTTATCTCTCAAATGCAACACATTTCATTAAAATTGGTCCAGGAGTTATCTCATAAAAGCGCTTTTGCGTTTCCCATATATTTGAATAGGCCGCAACGGAGTTGGGCCCGAGCTAAAGCTTCCTCTTAAGTCCTTGTGCATGAAGATCAGGCTCAGCAATACGCAATGCGAGTACGCAAAGTGGTCTTGGTATCAACAAAGTCAATTTGGCTGGCATTTGAAGGAAGATAGATGCGCACTTCGAAACCTTCCTGCCCAACTCAATAAGGTTTGCTGTGTGCTCAATCGGGCTGGTTGGTTCATCTTTAGAATAAAAACAGGAACAGCGCAACACAGAACGAGCGAGTAAAGAGCACACAACAGAGCGCTGTGCTGGTTTATATTCAATAAGGTTTGACTAGGAAGCGAGGTACTATCGACGCCAGAACAGTCCCTTGTTCTATTATCACCTACACCTAAGAGGACCGCAAGCAAAGTCAAGGACCTCAGATGGGTAGCACTTAGGAACAATCCAGGTGTATTTTAAGGTTCGAGCGAATCTACACAGAGAGAGAGAGAGAGAGATCGTGCTTCATATGGTAAGCGAATCTATAAAAATCGTCTGCGGGAAGGGGTGTGTGAGCCGGCGGACAACTGAATACTGCCACTTGGGCTGCATAACTCGAAGAAGCGCACATTCCCCAAACAAGCAATGCACCTCTCGGCAGTCAATAAAATCACTAGAGTTCGCCCTCTAAAAATTATTTGATTTTGCTATTGCCTTATTAAGGCCGGCAAGATCTCAAGCCGAGACAGTTTGGCCCTATTCGTGGACCCAGTCGGGCAAGATGAACTTGACGTACAAGGTCACCAAGCGTGGTCAATCGGCCGAATTGGTCGCCAGCTTTCGCCCAAAAGTACTACAGGCCGACGCCGCAATAAGACCATGCTTGGTCATGCCGCATGCCCGATTCATGGGCCATAGAGAGAGAGAAAAAAAAAACAAGGATAGGAAAGGCAGGGAGGTCAACCAGTAGAGCATCCGGTTTGCTACCCTACACTTGGGGTGGGGGAAAGAGGACTAGAAAGAGGACAAGGGTAGAACGTGAGCTGAGTGCGTGTGGGCGGGACACTATGCACAGGGCACTATAAACGGTCTCGTAAGCCGGTGCACTTCAAGTATTGCACTAATGCATGATTCGCTTTTCGTGCCAGTGACGAGTGCGGTCATGGTCCAAGTATCTTTGACTCGTTGAACGGTCTTAAGTCCAGTCGGTGTAAAGTTTCCCGCATAGAGAGGCGTTGTAGATCGTAGCGGGGGCAGATACACAATAAGTGCTCGATGGTCTCCTCGCACCCACAGGAATCGCACATCGGGCTCTCGGCCATTCCCAAACGATAAGAGTATGAGTTCGTGAACGCTACTCCCAGCCACAAGCGGTCCAGCAAGGTTGCTTCACCGCGGGAAAGGCTAGATGGCAGTTGTAGCCGTAGCGTGGGGTCCAGTTTATATAATCGGCAATTGTAGGCACTTGAACTCCAGAGATCTTGCGACTTTTTGCGTGCATGTAGGCGAAGTTCCCTGGCAGCGTCCGACCTCGCCAAAGGCATTGAACACGTCTGGGTATCTTCGTGGGCAGACCGGGCAGCCTTGTCAGCTAGGTTGTTGCCGACGATGCCACAGTGAGCAGGAATCCATTGAAATATGATGATGTGCCCTCTATCCAGAGCATGGGGGTGCGCTTCCCTGATGTCAGATGTCATCTGGACTATAGAACATCTATAGAACCTAGCAGTTAACGCTAGCTAGAGGCTGTGGACGCTCGTGAAGTCCTCCTTCCGGCCTCTATACTGTACAATGATATAGTGTAAGACGTGAGGACATTAGGTTGTCGCAGTCTCCGCCATATAGTGAAACTTGTAGCGCACCTGACGCACCAGGCAGAGGTTGCAGCTTCACATGATATAGACGGAATGCACATTTATTTCGTTATTTACTTACGCGAAACTTTATTTCTTCAAAACTCAGCATG
The DNA here is from genome assembly GCF_038994185.2 of Dermacentor albipictus. NCBI lineage: Eukaryota > Metazoa > Arthropoda > Arachnida > Ixodida > Ixodidae > Dermacentor > Dermacentor albipictus. Next base: position 16,569,189 of record NC_091821.1, read on the forward strand.
GCTTTTGTCATGGCTATTCATGTGAATTTGAGTTTACCATGGACCTTCACTTAAACCTTGATTCTTTGTTCCAAACCGATGTCATCTATCTTGATTTTTCCACAGCATTCGACCGTGTCCCACATCAACGTCTTATGTCCAAACTTTCAGGTCTTCAACTTCACCCACTTGTTTTAGACTGGATTCACAACTTTCTCACAACTCGCTCTCAGTTCACCGTACTAGGCGGACTTCCTTCAAATTCTACTTGCGTCACCTCCGGAGTACCACAGGGGTCTCTGTTGGGTCCGCTTCTCTTCCTAATTTTTATTAACGACCTCCCACTCAACCTTTCATCCACCAGACGCCTTTTCGCAGATGATTGCATTATCCACCGGCGTATAAGTGCTAAAGACGATCGAGCTGCCCTCCAGAACGATCTGAAGCTTATTGAAAATTGGTGCACATTGTGGATGATGGAACTAAACACTAGGAAGTGCAGTTTTATACAAATTTCTCGGAATCGCTCTAATTTAACTTCTCCTTACTCTTTATTTTCTGAGGACCTATTGCAGGTAGAATCTTATCGTTACCTTTGCATCACAATAAATAGCAAATTAACTTGGGTTGATCATAACACTAAAATCACGGCCGACGCTTCACGTACACTTGATTTTATCAGGAGATCACTTCCCACTTCCCGCGCTAACATACGAAAACTGGCATATGAAACTTTTGTCCGCAGTAGGCTTGAATGTTGTGGGAGTTCCTTCGGTCTACCGGGGCGCAGTCGTTGCTGTGCCTAAGGCTCCGGACTTATTCGCCATTGCGAGGAAAACCTCTCCCAAATGCCTGCCCCTCTACCCGCGCGCCGTTTTCCCCGGGCGCCGCGGCCGCGTCCCGCGACGTCATGCTACGCGGCCCTGCGATTGGGTCGTGGGGCGTGACGTAGGGAAGAAGCCCCGACTGGGGACGATCGCGGTGCGCGGGGGAGTCGTGCTGCGAGAGGGACGAGCGCCGGTCACGAGGGGCAAGCTGCAAGGTACGTGAGCGACCAGCTATTTGTGTCCCCAACGCCCCGGCCTGGGGACGTTCACGTGCTTTGTTACCTTGCGTAAGTGTGACTTGCTGAGTGGCTTTGCGTTCCGCCCTTGCGGTAGTCGCAGGCGCTCAGTGCGTCACATTTTGCGTGTCCGAACCGTCGCAGACCATTGTCGGTGACGGGAAGCGCTAGGTAGCGTTTGCGAACGCATTTCGGCCCGCGCGCGTAAACCATTGTTCGACGCGGCGTGTAACCCGCCTTCCTCGCCATCGGGAACCGCGGGCGCCGAGTGTACTCCGTGTGTTTGTGTGCAGTCTGGTACATGTTGGCCATTGGTGATCAGTAAACGCCTTAACTGTCCTGGACGCCGTGTGTTCCTGGGAGAGAGCCCATGCGTACGGCCAGAGCCGTCCAGGTCTTTCGGCTCGGTGCTCGAACCTGCGGTGGGTCTATCGCCGTGCGCCGTCGTGCCGCGTCGTGAGGCTCCACTTCTCGGGGGCCACTTGGCGACGCCGTGCGCGGAGACGTACTGTGAGCCCACAATGTGCATCCGCGATCTGGAGTCCTCATCAGTCCTACCTAATTAACATGCTTGAATCCATCCAGAACCGTGCAGCACGCTTCATATCGTCGACATATGACTTTCATTCCAGCGTAAGCTCCATTAAAATATCACTTGGCCTCACTTCCTTACCCTCAAACGAAAAGTTGCGCACCTGTGTTTATTCCAAAAGTTATATTTCAATTTCACCTATCTGCGTGATTCCTTTATATCTCCTCCCATTCGTACATCGCACCGCCTATTCAATTCAAATAGCGTCCAACGACTTCATAGCTCCACTAATGCTTTTAACAAGTCCTTCTTCCCAACCGCAATTGAAGAATGGAACCTGCTGCTCGGTTCACTAGCTAATGAGTACGACGCGACAAGGTTTAAGGAAATGTTGTTAAATACTCTGGGTTGACATGTTTTTTTTTTGCTCCAATTTTGTTCATATGTAATTTTATCCCTTTTTCTGTATTGAGTTTTTTTCCCCTTGTAACCACTGTGTACTCGCCCTACTGCCCTAAACATTTGCCGACGTGTGTGGCGCTTGTGGCATAAAGCCAATATTGACAAGCACCGTTTTAACTATCGCGTTCTTTGCTTCTTTTTATCTCCCTGTGTTGCAGTGTTATATTTATATGACCTTTGTTTTGAATATCTACTCTGTATACGCTCCCCCCTTATGTAATACCCCGACAGGGGCCTTTAAGGGACAATAAATAGTGACGATGATTTTCCTTATTCCAGGCACCTTGCTGTAGGTAGGTAGGCAGGTCTCTGCCAGAACTCGTTTGGGTCTTTTCAATAAAAAGTGTACGTGCGGCGATTGAACCTCGGTTTCACAGCACGACAGCCCCATGCTTAAACCATTAGACAAGAATTTCCCGCGCACGTCCATAGCGCTAACGCCAGGTAGTACTTTTGAGACGATTGGCACTTGCGTCACACTGCATTGCACGAACGAGAGCCCATGCCTATAGTGAACCCGGTCGTGCGCGTTTTCATTAGGCCACTTATACGCAGGAATGGCAAGTAAGAATAACAATGAACCTTAATTACTATTCAGTCTTTCGCGTGTCACATAGAAGTTGGCTATGAGGGCGACTGCGTACCAGTTTCCCCTTCCCCTCTTGTTAAGCTTGCAAAGCGCTGTGCTAGAATGCATTCCCTACCTTCGGGATTGGTCCACATTCACCAGCCTCTTTTTTTCGCAGTTAGTGCTACGTAGACGCTGTCCCACATTGCACTTCCTTAGGGATCACACCAGGGCGGGAGGGAACAGGTTGTAGCGTTTTTTCACCCGAGTACACTAACTCAGTCGTCATGCCATCCCACTCACATGATCCTTGTCGCTGTGGTCTTCCCGCTGCCATTTAGCATACCTTGCAGTGGAGCATTCGGTAAGGGGGCACACCGGAAAATCGAGATACATACTGGAGCACAAGCTCCATAACAGTACAAATGGAACAAATACAGCAGCAACAGGCACAAAATACTTCATTGTTTTCAAAAATAAAACCATCGTGGACAAAATGTAGTTAGTTTCATGAAAATGTGTTATGCAGTAATGATCGGCGCATTGAAACTGCTGATTCTAGTGGAATGTATGGCGGTTGTCTCGAGTTTCATCGCTTGGCATTGCTTGTACTTTCATTTCGTTTTTCCTCCTCAAGGGTTCGAAAAAGTTACCTTCAAATCACCTAAGCTTTCAATTGATAATGCTTGTTAACTTTGGTGTATACCGAGTAAGCGGCTCGAAATGTAATGCCCAGCTTTCGTTAGGTAATGAACACAAACAAAGAATACTCTGTCACCGTTTGCTGCTAACGCCTATTCTGTTTCGCGCGGTAATAAGGATTCATGAAAGGGAAATATGTCAGAAGAGGACAAATTAAATAACTTCAGTAGAAACTTTTGTTGTAATGCTATCGTGCAGAACAATATATCTTTCTTAGATTTTAATCAATGAGAATTAATCCTTCTCTCAGGTGCTCTGAAAAGAGTTTTTAGCTTTTGCAGTTATTGCTTCATACATCTCCAAATGCCCAATTAAATTCACGGCTAATCATATACCCAAGTCATGTTCCACAGGAAACTAATAGGACCGCTGCGCCACTTAGATAAAACTACAGTAAAATGTCATCACATCTTAAAAGTCTTTTCTTACTTAGCATTTGTTATTACCGTAGTCATTTGTTTCAAACAATTGCTTTGTAGGAGGGACCACAGAAGCGGTGGAGGGAAATTAGGTCATGTAAAGCACTTCCTATAGTCGCTTCATTGCTCTGATAACTTGATAGCCTGTAAACAAGTATTGCGTCTCTTGCTGGCATTTGCCGTCATTGACAACACCCATATACGTACGTTGGAAATGGCAGCTACGTCAGCGAATGATACCAAGTACTTCTTTTTAACATGCTGTAATTATCGTGCTTGTTTTCATTCCTGTATATACTGCAGTACATTGGTTAACTTCATGACGTTATTTGCGGAAGTGTTTGGTTTTACTAATTGCTAGTTGGATATGTTTTGCTATTTTTCTTTGTTAAAAACGTTTGTTGTTGGCACATAATATTAAGAAAAGCTATTGGACATCATAAGAAGTCAGCACTTTGTTTTGCCACCCAAGGTTCAGAAGGCAAAGGCCGCACTGCCGCCGAACAGTCTTGAAGACTTGCCGTCGGGAGTTCTGCGCTGTAAATTAAAACGTCGAGCATCATAGGAACGTAGAAGGAAAGAGACGCAGCTCTAGCTTGAGCTATAGCACTTTGGTTGCCAGTTTTGTTTGTGTGGTGGATCCCCCGCCGAACCAGTGCGTTTTTATCATCGTCAAAGCTGGAGATTATTTTTATTAAAGCTGACGTTCGTGAACAGAGCCCACACGGCGTTCTCCGAGATCGCCGTTTACTTGCGCTCGCTTGCTTGTATGAGGTACCACTTGAGTGCCTCGAATAGACGCCAATTCTCTAGATGACGGATTTATAGGTGCAGCAAAATGGGAAGAAACAAAGCAAAAGAAACAAAATGGGGCGACAGAATGTTCCCGTGCAACCAGCCTACCCGCAGCTTGGACTCGATAAGAGGAAGCAGCTGGCTGCGGGCAAGGTAACTGCAGTTTTCCCATGGCTCCTGCGGCGATTGACGATCGAAGCGCCCGTTACAGCTCCGGCCACTTTGTGATTGACGAGATTAGTGGAGGCGCCTTTGCAGGCGCTGACAGAAGGCCCAAGGGATGCTCTCTAAGTAGGCAGCCGATGCGGATATAGAGGGAGTCGTGAAGACATTTTGGAACTGTATTTGTGTGCTGTGCGACGGTTTGGTGTAGAGTATTAGGATTTCTTGCAATACTAGCGTATTATGGCTTCTTTGCTACGTAATCCGCGAGGCGCCTGGATGGCAGGAAAGGCTGGTTGCTTGATTACGCTCGGGCCTTGCTTTGGAAGCTCAACCGCTGCACTTGCACATTCCTAGCTTCTGAATCTGTGGGAACATTCTCTACATAAGCAGGTTTTCTGTATTTCACTTTTGTTACCTTCATGCGGCCGCACCATAAGTGAGTCATTTATTCAGCTTAGGTTCTGTGTCTGCGTTTTACTTTGCGCCTGTCTTACTATTCCGCATGAAGATAGCCTTTTAGCCTATTAGTTCGCGTGTGGATATTTGTATTGCCAAAAGTACCAGATAGTATCACTTATGGTATCATTCTCTTAATGTATCTGCATATTAGTAAATGGCAGGAAATGGGGGTGGGTGTGCTTCTGCAGGTTTCTGCAGAAGCACACCATGCATACCAGATTTCTGCGTACCAGGTTTCTTAGTCAACAGTCTGTTACCTCCGTATGTCATGACTGACGTGCCATCAACTGCATGTATGCGTTAAATTTTGCTTGTTTTCTATTTTTTCTTTTTAGAAGTGCTGGTAATTGAATCTATATTTAAAGTAAGTTCTTCCTTCCTCGCCAAGGTGTGCAGTGCAGCATACTTTATCCTGTGATAACTTATGCTGCGCTATTCCACCCTCTATGTTTCCACTTTCTACAAAGTGCACTTCTTTCGACGCTGTTTGTGCTCTGTTTCGGATTAGGAGCGAGAGAAGGGAAATTTTGGTTAACCAATATTTAAACACCGAATCACGTTTTTGAAGGCACGTAAATTGTTCTGGCGTAGCGCGGCTTTCCGCTGCAATACTGTCCTACCAACATGTGCCATAAAACCGCTGATTAGAACATCACCAAACTCGTTTGTTTAATTAGGAAATCGACTGCTGTGTCTACTAACTCACCTAGCATTTGCCGCGACGGAAAGGGGATAGGTGCAGAAAGCATCGATCGCAGTAGTTAAAGCATTTGTTTGTCTCTGAAACTTGTTTCGATCAAAAAAGGAAAACTACCGCGTATATAAATTGTGTGTGTCGGTCCGCTGTTTAGGCCTTTTTGGATGATACGTATTTTCTGGTTTCTTCTGGATTATGCAATCTCAGCAAAAGTTGTAGAAGTCCAACTTCCAATACTTCAAAGAATCCCCGTTATATGCCTATTACGTGAAGTTACACCATCGAGAATGCTTGCATAGAAAGTTAGGCTAGTGTTTCGAGAATCACAAAGGAAATAAAGTGTTATACGTGAACGACACAAAAAAATCACTGGGACACGAAATGCGCTGCTTTGGAATGATTGATTGAGGGCAGAAAGACTTTATATATATATATATATATATATATATATATATATATATATATATATATATATATATATATCGCTGTCTACGCGCTCTACTGGGCCCTGCCATCCAGCAGACTAATGGCTTTGTGACGGCGGTGTATACGTAATGCTCGTGAGTGGCTCGTCTTGGTCAGTAATCATTCTCGTCTGGACGATCAGCTTGACCCACTTCTCCCCGCGGCCTTCGGCTACTTTAGTTCCCACAAAACCCTTGAACTCATTAATATACTCGACAGTGTCGATATAGTGAACCACAAAATATGGCATTATTTCTTATTTCTAACTTCGTTTTCAAGCTTCTCCGGCCGCTCACTCCTGCATTACTCCGTGTGACCTAAATTTTTTCTGCTCCCTGTCGACGACATCGGGAAGCATGAATCTATAGGGCGGACAAACTACTTGTGTTGCTTCGGTCAATCAGGTTATTCCAAGCCGGTTTCGAGTAGCATAGTGATTTTATTAAATACTGGTTTTCTTCACATTTACCTCAGTACAGTTTTTTTTATTGACATGATTTAGGCTACGTTGGCGGAAAAATACGGCACCGGCTACATTTTGGTCCTTGGATATGTAACACATAGAAAATACAGTTGCAATATTAAACGTATAACTATACATAGCATAGTTGAAACAAAGTTTAGTTCTCACATACTAGCCAAAATAGCAAGAGAAGATTGCAAAGACGCACCTAAAGAAATAGTACGAACAACGGTGTCACATAACAAATAAACACTCAAGCAACGATGCTAACCGCAATAATATCACAATTACGCCTTAACAATAAAAATAAATAATTGTCCTAAAGACAGCTTTCTGCGTGCATTAATAACGGCTAATACTACCGCTGTCTGCCAGCATTTTTTTAAAACTTTTAATAAAGCGCACGTTTGCATTGCTCTTGTTGATCATGATCCTAATAATTTGTTCAGATTAACTGAGAGGTCTTCTGTCTAAAGCCCTCAATGTCGATTAGGGTCGGCGTCTAGGTGTACCATAGTGCGGGCATTCTAGAAGAAAGTGGTGTCTGTTTTCATCAACAAAGCCACAATCGCACTGAGGAAGTTCAGCGTAGCCAATTTTGTGTAAACAGTTATGCAGGTATAGGATACGCTTAAGATATGCCGTATGTGACAGAAACTTAAGCTCCATTGTAGAGACAACAACAAACCAAAGTTTCTGACAACTATCCCGGCTAAAAAATAGGCTTTAGTGTTCCTTCTTATTTCCTTGTACTGTACCTCTTCCTGTGTGGCTTTTCCGCAAGACTTCGCAGTGAGCAGAAGGAAGAGTAGCTTTTTTGTCACACTGAGGATTTCAAAGCTGCTCCAGGTAAAATGTACCCGTGTTCCCAAAAAGCATGTGCACGAGCCCATAAAAGAAGCAAGGAAACCGATGGCGAAATTCTTGTTGGTCATATCATAAGAAGCCTACAAACAAAGGCACCAAGTACAGCGCAGGGGAACTTGCGTGTACTCAATATTTGAATTAAAGAAATCATAAATTAATGAAAATTCAAGTGGATCAAAAAGCAAATGAGCTACCGCGCAACCGTTTTCCCATCCGCTTTCTGGGCTATATAAGTTTGTCTACTATAACTAAACCTAGGAGTGTACGCCAGTACCAACACTCATGGCCTTGGTAAGTACAACTTGAGAATTAAAGGGTAAGTCGTGAAAAATGCATTTGTTAGATTTGTTAGGTGCCGCGTTGGCGCCTAACAGATACGTAAGAGAAATGCAAAGACTTTTCAAGAACCATCCGTTGAGTAATATTCCCGCTTCATGTTTTGTCAATCTAGTGCAATTCTAACTCAATTTTCTGAAATTTTCTATCCGATTCCGTTTGCTTCTCGCTCTTGGTTTAAAGAGTTGTGCGTTATGAGAAACAATGAGGCGGCAATAAACTAATTAGACGACAATTGTCTCTAAAAGTTGTTTTGTGGATAAGAGCGAGTGAGCGCATTTTATATTTCATTCGGAGCAATAGAAATCCAACCACTAATCTTAACGGCTGATAAGACAAAGGATGGCGGCTCTTTCTATAGTAAGTATCCGGCGAATAACTTTGGACAATGTAAGAGGCAGACGAGAAAAAAAAAAATGTTAATGTAAGCGAATAGCCGAACGCTTCTAAAAAGCTATCTGCTTTATGAAAAGAAGGATGCGCTTGAAGGCGTGTATTCCTTGCACTCAGGATCTTTAGTTAGGTTCCTGGATTGATTGCATAATTCGGTCAAGAACAGATCCATCTGTAGCAGTAGTGTTGATGGTGATGCTCGCGGACAACTTTCTGTGGCAACGAAGGGAAAGACACAGGGCCGCAACTTCTTTCTGCAGGCGTGTTACTGTCCCGAGCATTCCGCCTGCGTTTGATGGCGCTTTCACTTTCTTGTAAAAGATGCTGAATGAGCGTAGCTTCGAGTGTGAGAAGGTTTTGCATTTTCCCAACCGCGGAAGAGAAAAAGATGCCCCGTGAGAATAACGCTGGTTTCAAACTCGGGGGATGCATTTTGTCTTATATTACGGTTATGAAGACTGTTTTATAACATTCGGGAATTTTTACGGGCCAAACCATCATATGTGATTATGAGGCACGCCGAGGCGGGGCGGGGGGGGGGGGGGGGGTAAACCGGATTATTTTTGACCCCCTGGGGTTCTTTACTGAGCACGCAATGCACCGTACACACGTGTTTTTGCATTTTGCCGCTTTATGTTTCTTCTTCATCGACCGTAAACTAACGTGGATGAGAATGTGGGATATTTTGTTGTTGTTGTTAGGGGCGACCTTACAAGGGCATGATTTATCCCCGTAGCAATGTTATCCTCGGGCATATACGTATAAGCTGATTCGTCATATGCATGTTGCGTGTAGCGGCGACAGCGCCGCGTAGAAGGCGACTGCAATCCCCGTCTTGCGCAGCTGCCACTAAGAGGGAGACACCGGTGGTAGAAGAGGAGGCATGTCCTCCCAGAGTGCTCTGCTACACCATCTAAACCTTCAGACGCTCCCTAAGCTCTCGAGCGACAGCACACGCCTCTCAAAAAGCTAGAATCGTTGGCGTTCGCCGACAAACGCACCCTGCAATAAGGCTGCGCAAGAGCACGTGCATGCACTTTGTATCGGCTGTGAAAAGCCCACCACCAAGAAGACGGGTGATAGAATCAAAGATAGCTATGCGCCTAAATAAAAAAAGAACGTGCTCATTTATGCGATACATCTGGATGCGAACTCATTTACTGCAACAACAGCACGTATACCGCCAGGTTGTTGATTTTCAGTCCTGTGAAAAACGTCTTTGGGATGCAAAGAGAAGAGCACCCTTGTGAGTTGACAGATTCCACCGATCTCTGAACCTGTGTAGAGCACAAATCACCGCACAAATTGCCAAGTGAAAAAGCTACGTGATAGACGGATGGTCATAGGGGATGATGATTTTTAAGCTTGACGAAATTTTTAAAAATCGCTTGTGGTAGATAGCATAATTAGTGTCCTTACGCTGGATTTCCTGAAGAGGCGGACATTGCTAGCGCGAGAAATCCAAACACATATTCAACTAATTATCAAAGTTTCACTAATTAACTTCTTAATTATTTTACTACATGAATTGCAAGTTACGAATTGTAGCGAGTTAGTTTACATGACATATCCACTTGAAATGAATTTCGAGGATGACTCTAGTTTTCAGATATTATTTCCCAGAGTGTGGAATGAAATATATGGGTGTTCCAGTTACTTTTGTGCTTCAATGCGCGAAAGAGCTTTTTGTTGGCAAAGCAAGCTGAACAACAATGCATTTTTACAGTGAGTTTGACGGCGCATATCTGATAACTGGAGTCATTCTGGAAATTCATTCCATTTGGATACGCCTTGCGAACTCACCTGCTACAATTCGCAAATTTCAATACGTGCCGTACAGTAATTATTTAAGAAGTTCAATAGAGAAAATGTTTGTCAATTAGATGTATATGTGTTTCGATTTCCGGTGCAAATAATGACCGGCTCTCTGCATCATCGCACTCAAGGACTAGAATGATGTTATCTGCGATAGGCGACCTTTGAGAGCTCCGTAAAACTTAAAAACGATGAAGGCATAGGGCGTATTGGCGAAAGGTCAGGAGCATCATTACAAGAGGTGGAGCAGTGCTATTTGTGCTATCTTTATGGCGACGGTGAAGCTGAGGCTAAGGAGGTGGCTGGACGACGACGGCGATCGCCGTCAAGGAAGAGGCGAACACAAGGAGCCCTGTTTCGAGCTCTCGCAGTAAAATAACTGGCAGAGTGCTTTCGGTGGAGCGCACGCTACAAATAATGCAATGAAATTGAAAGGAACAACCCCTATCACAGTGATTGTTTTCTTTTTTTTTGTGCACGCTGTGCTTAATGCATTATCCTTGGAGTCACCCTATAGAGGGCAGCCCTCGAATGCTTGTCTTACGTTTAAAAAAAAATTACGACCCTTAATCTTAAAGATGCTGATGCCGCTTCGTTGGAAGCCGAATGTCTGACTTATAAATTCCAAAGATGCAGTATTTGCCGCCAGCAGTGTCTGCTCCGAAACCACCTTCTCAGGCTCTACAGAGCCCGAGAGGAAGACATCAATGTCATTTATTCTTGCCGTTTTCTGATGAGAGCTCTCCATTTCCCGCGAGAAAGATCTTACACCATCGGCGCCCGTGCGCGACAAAGTCCCCTGCATGCGCGCTTCCCCGTGGCTCGGCTAATTGATGATCTTCGGTAAAAAGGCACGCGCGAGAAGGCGTCGTTTGCGAAACTTCGCTCGTCTGGTGAGCCGAATAAACCATTTCTTTTCTCTTTGCCCTGAATATTAGTTGCGTGCTATCGCGTTCATTCCGCTTGGAGGGTAATCTATGTGTATGCACGCATGGCGAGTGGCGCTCAACTCTTGTAGTATGCCTTCGTTTAATGAGTAAAACCTTAGCATAAATTGCGAGCCGAGTAGCAGAAGAAAACACGCCTCGCTGTTTACTCTTTATACAGCGGCTCGACGTGGAGAGAGCGCAATGACTGGCGCTTTCCGTAATAAGTGCCGTCACTCTCTCTCGCGAGAGCCGGTTGAAATACGGAGAGATGGGGGGGGGGGGGAGGATGTTGAAATTGTGACTCTTTATGAGATGGCATGTATTCGTTAACGTTATTTTGCTTTGCTTGCGCCTTATTATTTTGTCTGCCTTTTGCTTTTAAATTGAAAAGCCTTTCCTGAGCCCAAATGTTTTCGACAAAATTCGTCACACTTCATTACGATCCTTCCCCATTAATTAGATCAAAGTCGTTTTCGCTCGTGTGGTATAAGACATGGAATGTACAGAGACAACGTTGCTGTAAAACTTAAGCATTAAGCGCCGCTATAGTAGCCATTCTAGAACTCGGAGACAGTTACAACCTTGTATATTGCATTCCCTGCAAATTATAGGATTCCGTGTTGGCTGTACGCTTGCAACCACTGTCCGCATACTGGAGTTATGGCGTTGCCTTGTTATCGCACGCGATATTATTGAAAGGAAAACTTTACAGCCGAAACCACCCACAATTATTACCTAAGACAATGCGAAGCATGCCTCCCCTGCTTGTAGCGCGATGCCCGAACGAACTCCCGTCCTCCCGGCGAAACGCTCCTTCGAGAATCGCCACATGCGTAAGCCGCGACAGCCTGACGACCTATACGATCGGAACTAGAGGCGGTCTCGGACGCTCGGAAGGCGGTCGGAAGGCGGTCTAGGAGCAAATTTGCCTTAGACAGAACGCTTCCAAATGTACACCTCTGCGTCTCGCATGTGCCAGACTTTCAGTCAGAATTACTTGGTTCCAGCAGCCTGTTTAGCGAACATACATTTACCACGCCATACTTCTTCTGTCGCGCGTCGCTTCTCTTCTTGCTCGCGCTCCACCGTAACGCGTATCTCATCGTCCCATCGCCTCGCCTCTTGCCTCGACGCTTCGGTACGCACCGCATACCTATGTACCTTTGCAAAGCATTTGCACGGTTACGCTCCACTTCCACTTGATACTTTGGAGAGCTCATTCATACAGCTGCAAATAAAGACCTGCGCGCAACTTAGCGCACCTAGTGCAAGCGAGCCACGTCTGACTGTGGTGTGTACACCCACACTGGCGAGTGGAGCAAGAAGGCGCCCCGCCAGTAGCGGCGCGCGAGCGGGCGCGTGGGGGTGCACGCGAATGCGAGTGGAGCAAGACAGCACCGAACTAACAGTGGCCAGCGAACAGGCGCATGAGGGTGCGCGCGCATCGGCGACAAACTCTGTGTCCTTGCACGGCCTCGTGTTTGACCTTCGCTCTAACAAGGTAAACAAATGCTCAGCATTTAAATGAAACCTTCACATCTTTTGCAGGGGAACGCGTGCGTTTACACGCCGTGCGCCTCTCTTTCTTTTATTTTGAAAGTTTGCCCAACGGCATGAACTATTAAGTATGCAAATGTCACCCAGTTTAGACGATCTGCCTCAATAGTGCTCGATGGCTGGTCCCATAGAGCCAAGCATCATAGCCCGGTGGTCTTGTGGGATGAAGGCTGTTGCGACGCCTGTTTCTCGAACCTTGGCAGGTGTTACTGTTGGGTAGCGTGGCGTTGTCGGCAGGCTGCAGGCGTCCCCTTGAGCATGGCGACCAGGCAGGGACGAGGCGATTTCTAGCGCGAAACTTGCACTGTTTATTCTATGGTTGGTGAAGGATATAGAAGAAGAAAATGTATGAATTGAAAATATGTTGCGGGGCCGCTTAAATAGGCCCGCTAAAATCGTAAGCGGGACCTTGCTCACGTCAACGTTACGTGACACGTGACATGCACTTAGTGTGGTCGGGGATGGTGCTCATCCTTTCTCCTAGGCGACGTTGCACGTGCTTGCCTCCTCTGGCTGCAACCCGCGGAGTCTAGTCGGAGATGGGCGATTGATCCTTTCTCCTAGGTGACGTTGCACATGATTGCCTCCTCTGGCGGCAACCCGCGGGTCTTGTTTGGCTCGCGGAAAGGGTCTCCCCGAGAGTGGGTTTCGCGGAAAGGGTTCTCTCCCTTTCCGCGAAAGAGTCGCACAATTTGTGAAAAGGGTTCTCCCCTACAGTCGCACAGTTTATGAGAAGGGTTTTCCCCTGCAGTCGCACAGTTTATGAAAAGTGTTTTCCCCTGCAGTCGCACACACAAAAAGGGGCCTGTAATCACTGCGGGGCGTCTGCCAGAGCGGCAACCACTCGAGACAAGCATAGCAAATTAGAGATCCATCCTCGGTTTCGATTAGGCATGGTCTTTGAGCATCATTTTTGCCCGGGGTGTTACACGCCGATCGTAACAAGGCCCACTTCTTGCAGGTAGCGCCGTCGGAGCGCCTGTCTTTGCCTCATTCCGTTTTATGCCACTTGCAAATTTTGACCGTGACGGCCTGCGTGCTGCCACCTTCCTGGCGGCCAATAATGCCTAGAAAACCGTCCACAAGGTTGTTGCGTAAAATGATGTTCCGGAGCTAAGAAAATAAACGTTGGTAGGGGTGAGTTCTCCGAGGAATGATGGAGGAGGCTGGAAGGGGGCGCAGTCATCAAGCAACCATCAATGCAGAATATTGCTATGCTGTAGTGACGAAGTTTAGAGAAAACATATTGAAAAAAAAGGTCGAGGAAAGCTCTCCAAAGCTGTGAACACATTCTATGACAATGACTCGTTACACGCTGCACGTCAAGTAATGGCGAAACTAATCTTCTTAGGCGTTCAAGTGATGCGCCATCCACCCTATTTACCCGATCTAGCTCCTTCCTACTGTTATCTTTTACCAGTCTCAAAAACACCTAAAGAGATGACGATTCGAGAATGTTCTGTGGGCAAATAATGCTGAAAATGAGTGGTTACACGAGTTTATTTTTATTTGCAGGGACATAAAAGCTGCACGACAGAAGCCTCAAGTGCATTGATTTTCTGGCCTAATATTTAGAATAGCGTAGCTCTTGCAGCTTTCTAGTAAATTTTTTTTTCTTTCTCGGTAAGGCTCGACACTTATCAGAGCACTGTCACAGCCTGTCACCGGCACATATTTAGGATGTGCACAGATGGCTATTTAAGCTGATTCGAAAGATACGCGACCGTTGCGTCGTCTAATCGGTGACAAATACACTCACTCATGACCAATCAGCCGCCCTCACGATACATTTATAGGCCAATTAGCTAATTTTTCTTTAGAAGCGCCATAATCAACCAGCGGCTTCCGAAAGTGCCTGAAGTGACAAATAAACTACCTCCCTATGGTACACACTGGGGACTAGCTGGCGGACTAATTGATGTCGATGTTCATGGCATTTGTGGATCTAACAGGAAGACATCGCCCATCACACCGTGGCGAACCAGGATGGATTAGCTCCTGCTTTGTGCAACGCTGCAGCAGGACAATTATCCTGCCAGCCGCTGATTCAACAGACATCTTGTCATAGGGTTAAGCTGTAACTAAGATTGGCGTGAAGGAAAAGGAAACGCCCTGAAAGAATATTGTCTAGGGGAAGCCGGGTTCAAGAAACGATTACTTTGGTCTTACGTCCCGCCGTTACATCTCCATGCGAGCGGCTGTTACCGTACAGTTGACATTATCGAGAACACATTATAGAGACTGAAGACTCCCATTGCCTCAAGGTCTGAGGGATAATTTAATTGGAAAGATGATGTGTTTTCCGCAAAAACACAGCTACCATACGGCTACCACAATCTCGCAGGCAGAGTCGGCATACTGTTGCTACATATAGCATTAACCATTGCGCTCTTCCAATGATTTTTGAGGTGCTAAAGATGAGCGCTCCCGAGTTTCGGAAAAGTACGCTACCCACCTCAAAGAGCTGCTAGATGTTCATGACAGAATTTCGCAAAAGAAATTAAAAAATAACAAGAACAATGAGTCGCCTGTTGAAAGGGCGCTTTTCGTAGATTGCTCCAATTATTTCTTTTCTTTTTTGTGTCAGCAGATACACAGAAACCGTGAATAAATCACTTTTTGTTACTCGCTACTTATTTGTCATCAGTATGGCTACGATCGTTCACGCAAAACTAACACTTTATAGCACTGTACAACTAGATAACCTTACAACTACACACTGTAGAAATGTCCATTATTATACGGAGGATTTGCGTCATTTTACAAAGAAATTGCAGGTGAAAATACGGAAAGTATGTCGTATTTCAAAAATGCGGCAAAAGCTGCCGTTAATATACGGAAGTGCTCCCCGTTTTATTTTTACGGACATTTCACTGTAATAATACAGTTGCTACGCTGTTATGCACGAAAGAGACAGAACTCTGTATTTTTGTTACGCGAACATGGGTATTCTTGCGAGAAAAACGAATACGCTCTCCGAATGAGTGCTTGTATGCTAACAAAGTTTTATCTAACAATATATTAATGAACACGCAAGCTGTACGCACTACGAAGATACGTACAAAATGTCAGAGCTAGCTTTCTAGCAAAAGATGTAATAACAGATCGTATAAATATATTCACGCATCCTCCATTCCAGTCGCAGTTTGCCGCGCATACGAGCCTTGTAACTCTGACCATATGCGCAAATATATGCGTGTATTTGCAAAGTTCTCAAATTAAGCGCTTTGTAGTTAGTAATACAGCATATATGTTTAAGTGAACGAAGAACCGTGGGCATACGTGCCAATTTAAACAAACTTGCGGCACTCAAATGCTGGTGCACTGGGAATGACATTTGTGCTCTACGCCAAAAACTGTGCGCAGTATAAGTAAGTACCCAAGCGCAGGGAGTGGTATAATGACCGTAACTGCGTGTACATTTAGCAACAAATGGTCTCGAAGGGAACTGGCGGCCTATAGCTCCAAGTACAACGACTGGATGGAATTTTCGAATGCGGGAAGCGATTAACCCAAAAGTGCGAGGGCTTTGTTGAACTGTAATGTAGTTGGTTTAAGTCATTCCCATACTAATTCCAGAATATCTCGTCTCGGTCAATAACTGTCCACTTATTGACACACAACGATTACGCATAATCTTTACTGTTCATGTTTGTAAATTCTTGCGCTAAGGTGTAATCGAAACATTTGACGCTTCTTTCTGCGTCCGTGTTCCCTTCGTGGTACAAGCCAAGATCATGTTACCGTACCAACCCGCCCAACTGTCTATCCTTTTGCATGATGTTTGCCACGCATTATCCACTTTACCTGCAGGTCAACCCTATCTTGAGACTCAAGCTGATGTTGCCTTTAGAGAAATTCTGGCTGCGACATTGGTTTCTGAGAGCCGGCTTTTGAGAATACAGAATGAGCTCACCACATTAAAAGCCATAACTAGTTGTTGAGGATTTCAGATTGAGCATCTGCAAAGCTCTATTCATTTACTGGTGTTAATATGCTATTGAAAGTTGTTGATCGTTAGGTTCATATGGTGCTCAAGCGTTGCGGTAACAACTTCACTTGGAGTACGTAGGAAGGGTGTACTCCACGTAAGCTGGCGGATTTTTGCTGAATTTTCAAAAACTGGCTTCTTGTTCAGTTGGGATTTTCAAATTTGGCAGTGTTTATTAGGTGTTGTGTCCTGTTGTCTTTTGCTACAGCTTCTTAGTTACACATCTGAATGTAATGTTGAACACAACTTTACCATTTTGTTCGATTTTCTAGATTGCACGCCCTTGCTGCAAAACAGATTAACTTCAAAACTGCTTGCACCAAACTTAAAGAATCACATGAAGCAGTTATAGCCACTAATGACCCACACGATATGATTATAACAATTTTAATACTGTTTTTGATCTACAGGGTGTCCCAATTATCATGCACCAAGATTTATAAATATTTAAACGTCATGTAGCTAGACAGAACCAAGGTAATGTTGTTTGCCGTCGCTTGTAGATACACAGATTATTTTTGCATTCTGCCTAGTTACATAATTACTCCTAATTAGTTAATACACTTCTCAAATATAATAATTAGGCTAAAAGTGTAAATTAGAAAATTGTAGAGCAACAAGAAAACCTCCCGATACAGCTTTCGGTTGCTCATTGTGTACTACATAAACGTTTTTCCAAGTATGTAGCCCGCGAATACACGTGAAGTGCCTTGAGTGGCCAGTCAAACGGCAATCTTATGCCGCAAAGCTACAAATACAAATAAATGGGTTATTTAAGAAAAAGATTTGGCTAATAAAATTATTCTTTTTTTATGCAGCCTGTGGAGACCAAAAGAAGGGTTGAAATCCGGGCCAGTTAGTACATAATTGAAAGAAGAAACCAGTCACAAAAAACAAAAGACAAGGAGAGGTTCACACCACCAGTCTTTTGTCTTTGTGACTGGTTTTTTTCCTTTAACTGTGGAGACAAGGTGTCTCAGACATAGCCATAGCCCTCAAGAAAGACGCTAAGGCTATAGCAGTTGACTACAGAAGCCAAGAGCGCAAGCAGTTGTTCCTCCAGTAACCGTGAAAGGGTCCCTTGAGGCACAATTTTAATTCGGCGACACCACCTTTCTGCTGCAGTTTTTCTACCTACTTAGCTAACCAGGTGAGTCAAAGATGGCAAAGGTAAAGAGAACCAAGAGCTTGAAAGATAGAACTTGGTCAAGCTCAATGCAGCTTTAGTGTGAATTCTTCCCTTACCATTTATAAAAAAAAACTGCAAATAAGTAGATGGTAGGGTCTTCATATGGAGACCTCTTTGCTGCTGAGAATCAGCTGTGAAAAAAAGCAGCTTGTGAAGGCTTGAATATCATCGGCCAGAATGATTTGGCGCAGATAATATAAAGATTATGAACGTTTTTGCTGAAGGTAGTAGTGGTAGTAGACTGAATTGTCAGAGTTTAGATATAGATTAGAAGACATATTTTATTCGACAGCCAGAATTTTAAATCATCCCAATAATTCTTGTGTTTGATAGTCTATGCGTGTTGAGCGACAGTGCTTCTTGCAGACATCATTCTCATGCTGCATAATTCACCTGTTTAAATTACGTTTCTCCGCACAAGCAAATTTACATTCTTCATAAGAAACCTTGTAGATGATTTCCGGAAGCTTGCTGAAGAGATTAGAGGGCGGCATGCCCCCCAGGCTTAAATATGCATTCAAGAGCCTCGTACCTTGCAAATGTTAAAGATGTACGCACCCTAACCAAGTTCTTGGTGTCATCCATAAGGTTATTTGCACTTAGGAATTTGCCTAAATTGGGAAAGCAGTTAATCTAAAACAAGTCAAGCGATATCGCTGACGATGCATACATATTCCAACTGAAATAAATAAAAATAGATATGCACCAAATGCGAAAATCATTGGCATGATGCCATTCTTTCAGTGGAGTAAAATCTGTCTTCCGATCTAAATCTGGAATACTTTTTTATACAGGCTACTAAATACCCCATGAGGGTTGTGACATGAAATATACATCTTGTATTCATTCCTCATTTTTTTTTACTATGAGACTCGATGATGAGTAAACAGCAGGGAAAGCACTAAGATCTCAGTACCTAATACATCATATTGCTCCAGATATCAGTTGGTCTTCCGACCGCAACATGCCACACTAACAATTTTTGACAGGAAATGTGAGAAAGAAGGCACATACCACTTAGGGTGGAGCCATTCGCTTTGTCTGTTTGTGAATGAACATCATAGTGTACATGTTATGGCCCTATATGTCATTACCTTTAAACAACAAGAAAAAGGGAGGTGCCTTTCGGAAAACTGCATAGAGGTTTTTACTGTGTGCAGTTTCAATTAGAAACCTTCACAGCTGATACTAAATGCACTTTCCACAGCTTTAGGTTATGCAGGTGCATTATTTTACACGGAACACACTCTTCGCCTCCTCACGGCCCAGGTGGCGATTCAGATTCTTCAAAGACGTTTCATTGTATGGGACGGCAAATAGCGCTTCACTTATTTGAAAAATATTGCATTTCAATTGTGTCATATGAGATAAATTCATTGGAGAGTTTTAACAATTGCCCTAAATGTATTACAGCTGTGTACCGGTAAACAGGCAGCGGCTTGCAGTAACTACAGCTTGTGGAAAAACATTTGTAACTGCCATATATGTAACTGCTACTGCACAGGCATATGGAACAGCAATGGTTTGGGTGTACTAGTTTCTTCTACTCTGGAGTATGCATCCTCTACGAGAAAATATGATTTTTTCCTCTTCCTCTGCCAGATTCGAATGTGAAGTGGGGTGTAATTTATAGAGTATACACTTGCATAAACTTCACAAGCATTTCTCCTTGTCTGCGCCACAGATCATTGTTGCTACGGCAGTAAAATCAGGGTGCCTGTTTATTACACCCGTAGAGAACAGACTGTGAGTCTTTAGCGAACACTATCACCTAATGAATAACCGAATAATGTTTAGTAATTTTCTACAAATTCAGCACTCTTTGCCTTCCACTGTGGTGTTTTTCAAATTCTAATGTTGGCACGTCTGCCCACGGTTTGACTGCAGGATGCAATTCTGCAGGAAAGAGTGCATTTGTGAGCATAACAACTCATCGGCGTCGTTCTGCTGCGCAGAATGTCGTGAGCTTTTGTCTGCATCGGTCACCATCTCACAAACCGGCTACTCCTTTGTTAGTTAGAATGTAGCATTATTGCAAAGAACATTTCATGTTCCAACACAAATAATTGTGCCCTCTGATCCCCTAATTCTCCTTACTTGATGTCTAGTGTTATAACAGCATGATCGACACCATGACAGTCAGTCTGGTGTAAAATTATTGTGTGTATGATGGGGTGGGGGTGCAATAATTTTAGCAACTTTTCGGGACGACTTGAATCAGTATTGGGGAATGCTGTTTGTTTATTTCACTCATTGTTACCAAACTTCACTCTCCTTGTGGCAACAAGTATTATGTTGTTTATGTTGTTAAGTCTTATGTTGTTAAGTGCTCCTGCCAACATACATAATGTGTAAGCATCTGTGTTGAAAAAGAGACCAGGTAATGGTTCGCCAGGCGCTAACGTCCATTTAGACCATTACATTTTGAGCTTACACATGTGGATATTACTGCTGAATGGATACCCAACAAGGAGAACTGTCCATAACATGTTCTTCCATTATAATAACGCTGAACCTTTGAACAGCGTTAGAACTTATAGCTCTTCAAAAAATTACCTATTTCCTTCTTCAAGTAAGAGAAAGGTTCCACAGAAAGACAAACTTGAAGCCATCAACAGTGGCATGAATATAAACGGTGCTCAATGTTTCGCAATCTTGCACCTGGTTATCATATTGACCATCCCCTTTTTTTAACAGGCTGTTCTTTCGTGTCTTGTGGCCATACCTGTTTAATTTTGATCTTATTTTTCAATATTTGGTCAATATATTTTTTCTTTATCGGGTTTCAACATTATATGTATTCGTAATTTGCCTTCATTTACCATTTCCACTGATCTCAACCAGATGCAGCTTTATACAAAATTAATTTTCCCAATTCTTCATTGCATTTTCCAAATGTTCAAACAGTTTATCTTAACTCCTATTTTGACTTCCGGGAAGGCTAGGCCTACTGCATTATTTATTGCTTACACGAGTACATCGTTTTCTGTCTTGGTTAACCCTAATCTTTGCAAGAACTGACAGCAAACCCTTACCCGTGCGTTCACAATCACCACTGCTAAGCACGTCCTTCCTGCTTCTATTTAACACCTGGGCTTCTCTTGACTCAATATATGCACCAGCTTCTCCTCCCCCAATGAGGGTAGGGGCCAGTGAGCTATGGAGAAAAAGAAAAACGCTGCCAAGCAAAACAGTTACTGCCCTGATGAAAAGCACCTTTGTTGAAATGTCGGCTACAGCAATTTCCCTTGTTCAGAATTGTTGGTCTACGCATATGTTTTTCTAACACATCAGTTACTGCTTTGTTGTGTTCAGTGACTATACTTTTTTGCCATTTTCTTTAGGATGGAAATTCACGAATACTATTCGTTTCTCCTGACAGGAGCAAGTTTATCCTTGCAAAGCATTTGGGGTCAAGAACAACTTTCAGCAGGAAAGAGTGCCAGACCAGTGATTCAAGGAAGTAAAGTTGCTTCTGTGATCTAACGAACTTGAGGACTGAAATATTGCACCTTGTGTGTATATGCTATGCAATGCATTCATATCACAGAGTGCAAAGTGTTTTATATATTCAGCTATGTCACTGTGTTGGCAAGAGAATTTTCTCAATGGTCAACTGCTGCTTCGGCTATGAGCTGGCTTCATGACATTTACCTTAAATGATATGTACTGTCGTGGACAAAAGCAGCCTGAAAGTGCGAGCATCGACCAATTTGCATGTCTGCGTTGAAGACCGGTGGATACAGTGGATCACGTATGCACATTCCGAACGCAGATGTTAGTGCAGTTGATCCCAGCAGATAGCGCACCAATAAAATTATATCAGTGCTCGCACGTCCTGGGCAATTTTGTCCCCGATAGTAAATTCTCCAAACAATTAATGGGCTCTGTAAGGCGAAATACAGGAAGCACCTGTACTATAACGGAAAAAGTACAGAATCAGCCTACAGAGTCTTTCGTTTTCTGAATACGGGAAGCATTTGTACTTTAACGGTTATAGTGCATATTCATCATAGCGTGCTCAATTTTATGAATGGGAGAAGCACCCGTACTCTAACGGTTACAGTACAGACTCAGCCAGGCAGGCACCCAGGATTCCTTTTCGGGGTAGGGGGGCCAACACAAGGTAACGTTTCTATGCAAATGAGATGGGGGTACCTTTATATGTACAAATGTGAAAAACGCCCACCATTCATCATAAAAACGCGTAAACCCACAAAAGAGAAATGAAATAAGGTGTATCTTAAAGGTACGCCTGTGCGATACACCTCTCCTTTACTTGGCAAACAAAGAACCACGTCAAATGGACTCGCGCAGGAAGAACACTGCCAAAAACAAGTAAAGAAACGATAGTGTAAAATAAAGATTACTTTAGTAGAATAGAACTTTAAACAATAGCAGTTGCCAACAAAGGCACACGGACCGCGCGGAATTGTGTTACTCTGCCAGCCAATCACACAAGCAAAAAAAATCGTCCTCATGCGGCCTTTTCAAAATGGCGTCGTACTTGACACCTCTGGATCGTCTGCTGTTCTTGAAGAGTCTTTTTATCTGCGGAAGCAATGAGGTGTGCAACAGACATGGACAAAATGTATGTAGTCTGGGCATTTCGCTATTCAAAAGTAAACGGTGCAGTTCATTTCACTGCTAAACCCGTTTTACTCATGAAACTTCACAGCCCCAACTGAAGTGAAACTTCACAACAAATAGTTGTAGCGAAGCAAGCATGTTATTTCAGTTCAATAAAGAATTAGGCATTCACCATTCCACTATAATAGACAAGGGAAAAGGTATAAAATTACACACTAACAATTTTATTTTTGTAGTTACCGCCTTATTTGGGTAACAGAAAAAAGTTTGTAGTACGAATTATGTGCAGCCGCGCGTAGGAACAGTGGCTGGCGGTTATGAGGGCGTGGACGGGGCTTCATTGCAGACTTAAGTTCTATCCGACTATAGTAGCGTTTTTTGAATTAGCTCTGGAAAAATTATACAGAAATAAATATTTGCGGAACAATCACAGATCCTTTGGTCCTTTGTTTGCTGCTCGAACAAGTGCCGCAAGCGACTCGCATTGTAATTTGGGGAAGTTGCGTAACGGTGCGTGGCCGCCAGTCGTGTGCAATCGCATATGGCGCAAGAAGCTGCGATTCTACACGTACTGCGCCCACCGCGGAAGGTTAAAAAAACACCCACATAAGCACAGCAGAGAACTGGCTACATATATCGGGAGAAACCGATAACTACCGCCATCCAAAAGGAGTGAAAAAGGCAGCAAAATGTTGACCGCCGAATAGCTGTCAAGTCTCAACATTAATTTGGCGGCGCTTTAGGAATGTGTGTGAAAAGTGGTGGCATGGGCGGGGAGGGGTATGAGTCTTTGATTTCGGGGGGAGGGGGCCGGTTCCCCCCTTGGGCACGTGCCTGGATTCAGCACATAGAGTCTTCCGCTTTCTGGATATAAATAAAAGCAGCCATATTTTGTATTATGGTCTCTCTTTAACCACTGTTTGTTCCACGGGAATCAGCGTTCTTTATATACGGAAAAGCGTTCAGTCACACATTACCCGCCGATTTGCCGTAAAACAAGGAAATGTTTTTTTTTTACAGTGCACCTAACAACTATAAAAGTCGTACAACTATACACGATGCAACATTATAGCATTGTACAACTGGTTATGTACCACAGCTAAAGAACAGACTCTAAAGATATATGACAGCATGAGTTTCGCAAGCCAAACACGGGCGTCATAGCTGGCTATACGAGCTGCATTTCTTTTTTAAACGTGAAGTTATCCTACCACGCAATTCACGGAAAATATAGAGTGAAGTATGCGTTTCTGAGGCAGCAAGTGACGTCGAGCAGCACAAAGCTAGAAGTATGAATAAATACTCGCTGGCATCCTCTTCCGTAATTCGTTCCTGCTTTCAGCTAATGAGACCGTGGTCACTTCGCACCATGTATACAAGGCCATATGTGACCACACGAGCCGTTTATGGCCTTCTACGTGTGTGTCGTGTACGTATACGGTACATCAAAATTTATTCTCTTGTCATCCGTACCTGGGCTGCTATGCAGCATCCGCCGAGTTTCTCGTTCGCACGAGTTTTACTCGAGTATGCTCGATGGTAGTCAGGCAACAGAGATACACTATAAAAAAGTTTACACCCTTGGGGTGTATATCTGCCACACAACAATGATGTTCATCTGCCTTGCTTGCGTTTCTATTCTTGGAAACGCCGCGCCTGCTATTTTCCTGTTGGCAACGCTATGTCATGCTGATAACGCGCATGCCATTCGTTACTCGGCATTACCGGGCTGGCATCGTTAAAGAAAGGATATGCGGACAAGACATACGACGTTTATTGTTGTGTGACAAGATACGACTCAAAGGGTGTAAACTTTTCTTAGAGTGTAGCATGGAAGGCGCAATAACAGAAGGCAAAAAGATGTCGAGCAAAAGCCGTGTATGACAACATGAGCGTACGCTGCGCGGCACACTGCTTCAGCTTTTTGAGCGCAGAAGGCTGCCCAACAAAACGCGCCAGCGCGCTTATTTTTGTCAACGTATTACGACAATTTAGCAATACCGTGACTGCTCTGCTCTCTATGTGCACACTTGCCGTGAGCCGCTTACCACGCCTTTCTCGGGCGTGTCAAGGACGTGCCTCCTCTTTCCGGAATCGTCGTTCCATCATCCGTGGAATGTGAACAGGGCACATGCGGCGCATTCTTGCATCTACACGTTCCCTCACTCGAATATGCAAAAATACAACTAAAACAACAAACAGTTTCTTTCTTAAAGTATCTGTTTTTGGTTTTGAATGCTATAAATCTCTCATGACAGACGGCCAAAAACAAGAATGGCGCTGACAGATGGAATAGCACACTGTGGTATAAAATTTTGTAAACAGGGATGAAGTACCTCAGACAGGCTGGCCAACGTTTCGATAGGTGGACCTATCTTCGTCTAGGCGGACCTATCTTCGGCTTTGACGAAGATAGGTCCACCTATCGAAACGTTGGCCAGCCTGTCTGAGGTACTTCATCCCTGTTTACAAAATTTTATATCATGACAGACGGGTATCGAGCGAATAATTAAATTTTGCACGTTTTGCCGCGAGTGGCGACAGTGAGGCGAAAGATTACATGCGGAAGCAATCTAGATGGTCGCACCCATAGAGTTTCCATTTTTTCTAGGAAACTCTATGGTCGAACCCATGATGGAGTTCATACGGTGAACAGTCGCCAGGGGCGCTGCAGTCCTCTTCTCGGAGGCGGCTTGAGGTTTTCTGGCAAATGGACATGCATTTCAGGGCTCCGTGGCGGCGACGAAACTTGTGCATGCTTTGAGCTTGCTTCTCTTTCTCATTTACTGATTTTCTTATCCTTTAAATAATAATTCAGTAGTTTTTTTTGTGTCTCTCTGTTTTAGTGTGCGCGGCTGTGTGCAAGGCATGCACGTTATCAGCATGATAGCATTTCCTTTCGGCAATCCTATCATGCTGATAACGCGCGTGCCATTCGTTATTGGAAAGTACCGGGCTCGCAGCGTTAAAGAAAGGAAACGCATCAAGGCAGATGACCATTATCGTTGTGTGGCAGAAGGGGCACTCCAAAGGGTGTAAGCTGTTCTTAGAGTGTAAGAGGCGATTGGAAGATTGGTGGAATAAAAGTAGGAAAACGACAAAAAACGGAGACGTACAAAAGCAAAGTTCACAAAAGGGGTTCAGAAAATTTGGTTGTGGGAGTTTACAGTATTTTCTTTCTTTTTCTACTTTTTTAACTTAAGTAGGACATAAGGCAGTATAATAGCAAGAGCTTGGTGGCACAACTCACAGCCATGTTCCAAAGAGGACGCTCATAACATCCATCCATCCATCTGATAAAGTCAGTTCGACAGTCTGACAGTTTGACAGTTTGACAGTGAGTAAGTCAGTTTGACAATGATCTGACCATTCCTTGTCCATTAGGGGAATGGCAATGCAGCGCCGCAGCATGGCTGTTCGCCGCGGGCGCGCTAGTGATTACTTGTTCTCAGTACATCACTAATGACTGCGCTGTGCGTGTTTCCTTAGGGGAGTCAAGTCTATGGATGCCTCTCAGATGAGCACCGCGTCGCTGTTGCCGCAAAATACGTTGGGCGTGGCCGAACCGTGTTGGGTACACGCTAGCGTGTACTAGAATGTGGTTTAGTTGGACGAGCAGCTGTGGCGGCATTTGCTTTGCAGTGAGGCGCGCGACGATGAAAAATACTGTGGTGGCGCTGCGATCGAAGTGGATTGGGCAGCGTCAAGGTCGCGTCGTTGGAAACTGCTGGCAATTCTGCTTGGCGGGGTCGTTCGTACTGCTTGTTCGTACATTGTTTGCTTATATACATGTCGTAGATATATATGACTGCGTACCCTTAGATTTACCTAGAATGCATTAGCTGTATTGGTCATCTGCATCTCTTCGCGCCACGGAGTTTATAAACGTGGTTTATTTCAGCATACTTTTGTTTTCCTTGATCATTGTCCCTGATTAATATTACACCAACAAGAAGCGCGTGTAAATGCCACGATATCAATCAAATTTTATTACGTAGCTTCATGTTGCAGATAGGCGGCTTCTGTGCCAAAAATAACCTGTTACATTTAAAAACACAGGGTTAAGAATGGTAGTTCACATGGCTAAACCTGCAATTGATACCTGCCGACAAGATTTGCGACCGCACGAAAGCAAGTAAAAGCATAAAACGTTGTACTGCACAGACTTCTGCGAGAAAAAGTGGGCGTCCGCCAGCGTCCAAGCAACGAAAGCGCGCTGGCTAGCAGACGACGTACTTGACAACGACAGCAAAATTGAAGACGTCATGTTGTATAACCCATGCCTCAAGTATGTATATAGCAAAAAGGTGTGAATATAAATTTGCAATGCAATTAAAACAGTATTATAGTAGCATACGTGCGCAATCGGTCTCAGGGCCCGCAGCGAAATTACGTTGAATATGCCGCGAAGTGCTTCTCCGCCCCAATTGGAAGACGACGACGGTGCGAGCGGTCGCATGTTACCTCGGGTCCTGCATCTTTTTATTTTTGTGCCTACCCGCTGACTTCAAGAGCCTGATTTCCTGCCTGGACCTATGTGAGTGTTATCGGTACTTCTTGAGAGTTCTTTTAGCAACTCCGACGTCCCTTACTCGAGCCGCAGCCCTTTATAGGGCTCTCGGATGATACTCTCGCCGCTAGGCCTAACTCTGCCTAGCATGAGCGCAGGAACGAAGCGCGATGGCGCTGGCGTCGATGGCGCACGCACCTCGCGCGAGATCTACTATAAGCTCTCAAGACAGCGTCAGCATCCTTCGCCACCAGTAAACTTCACGGTGGCTCACAGGACTCAAGACCAGAACCAAAGCCCCCGCCGCTGCCGCGCAGCGAATATAAAATAATCCTAAGAGTTCGTAGGGGCCTCAACTGCGCTGGAATCCATGCATGAATCCTCAGACAAGTCATCCTCAGGGCTGTGGGGCTCCCCATCTTTGACCACACCAGTTCTGACCAAATTCGTGTCAACACCGTCAACAATACCGTTCTAATCAGTACACCACACATGTGTCGTGCAGATCTCTACCACAACATCCAGAGTCTGCAATCCAATGGTAACCCTTACGAAGTCGCCACCCATGTGGCCGATCCCATCGATACCTGCAGAGGATGCATTCACTTGCCCCCAGATTACTCAGAAGACGACGTCGCCTCAACTCTCCGCAGATGCAACCCAACATTGACTTTTGGGGGTGCACGACGCCTGGGCAATACTGAAACCATGATGGTCATATTCCAAGGTAAAACCATCCCTTTCTACGTCAATTACAACGGCTGTGCACCTCGATGCCACCCCTTCAGGCAGAACGTAGGAGCCTGCGCCCGGTGCCGCGGGATTGGTAATTGCCAGGATGTCTGCACTAATGCCACCGACACACTCTGCCCCAAGTGTGGAATGAAAGACGCACCCATGGAACACGAATGTGACCCCATCTGTGTTGTGTGCAACGGAAACCATCAAACCGGCTCCTCACTGTGCAAATAAAGGTTCAAACCGCGCCCTACACATCCCAGGCATAAACAAGACACTTCACCAGCCAACCTAACTCCCAGTCTCGACCGCACTCACGAATCAAGCCGGCGAAGTCGCAGCAAAAGCAAGGACCGCGGGCCTGGCTCTGCAACCCAAGACGTCGCCTGGCCAGCTCTATCACCAAGCCCTCCTCTCGCCAACTCCTCGCGCCACCCACCCCAGGTAAGCTGGGTTAAGGTAGCCTCTTCCAGCTGCTCCTCAAGCCAGACTGCTAATAATGAATCCCTTCTTAAAGAAAATACAATTCTAAAAGCCGAGGTTCAAAGACAGACTACAACTCCAATCTCGTCGCCCCTCTACTTCAACCTCTGAAGGCTCTCTCTCTAACACCACCCTTTTGACTCATCATCCATCAGCCCTACCTGAAATCTCTTCAGCCCGCCCCATGGACACTAGCCCCTGCACTGAAAGGGACCCACTTCACCCTCCCCCCAGCAAACGTAAAACTCCGAGCACTCGGCTATCAGAGGACGCCCTGAACGAGACAATCTTAAATTATAACGAGTGGCTAACTGCTTTGGAGACTAAATTCCATAATATAATTACTGCAGTTGAAAAAATCAATACAGATTACACAGCCAGGAATGAAAAGCTCAACAAATTTATTGACTTTGTACAAGCACATATCCAACAAACTACACGTTGGACAACTGGAGTCACCGCGCATCATCCTAACATAGCTGAACCTGCTCGATCCGCCTCCCCACCAGCTCCGCTTAACAATGGCCAATAATCCGACACATTCCGAGTTTGAAGCGTGGCAATGGAACTGTAGGGGGTTCCGAAAAAAGAAAGTACAGCTTCAGCAGTTTCTAACCTCCTCTTCTAATATCCCAGCTATCATTGCGCTTCAGAAAACTCACGGACTAATCAGCTTAGCAGGTTGTAATGTCTATCAGACCGATAAGGTCTCCCGACCCGACACGGCAATTCTTATGCAAAAGCACCTCACTACCAATTACTCCTAATTTGACAGCGTCGATATAGAGCATGATTTTCTAGACATTATTCCTCGCAAAAATAATGCATCTGGCCTTTACACTCTCAATATCTATAGTCGTCCACAAGACAAACATCACCGCTTTGGCTCCCTCTTCGCACAAGCTATTGCCGCTGCCACCCAACAACGCCTGATTCTAGGCGATTTCAACGCGCCCAACCAGTTGTGCGGGCACTCCGTTTCTACTTCTAAAAGCACAGCCTTATGGATCCACATACAAGACCACAGACTCACATTACATCGCGACATAGATGCACCAACCAGGCTACGCAACAGCGAAGCTAAGGACACCTCCCCCGATCTTACGCTTACACACAGAATCCAACACGTCACATGGCACAACTCACAAGTTAACCTCGGTAGCGACCTTTACATCATTACCATCACACTACAATTGAAACACAAACCCTTTGCACATAAACCCCCCAGCCTTACCCATTGGGACAATTTTCGAGAGGCCAGCCAGATATCAGCTTTCACAAACATTCAAGACATTTCAGAATGGGTTCAGCAACTACACTCAGACGCCCAGACGCACACTACCACTCTGCCCCCCGAAACCGCTCTCACTACGGTTGATTCCAAGCTTCTACACATGTGGGAAGCCGAACAGTCTCTTCTCAAATGGAGTACGCCACACAGCTGGCCTGCCAGCAGTGGGGCCAGGTATGTGAAAGCATGCATGACAACCTTGATAACAAGCGCACATAGCAACTCTTGCGACACTTATTAGAGTCCACCACATCACGCGCACACCACAACCACAGCATAAACAAACTGCTACGTGCACACAAAAACAATCTCAACGAACTCTTCGACGACATCCGCCTTAAACATCTGCCTCCCGCTCAGAAGTATGACATGCCAAAGTACACTAGCGAGCCCAACGGGGTACTAAGCGACGCTATCACTGCAGCAGAGGTTCGCCATGCCCTCGCCACCCTGCGCACAATGTCAGCACCAGGCCCCGACCTTATCAACAACAAAATACTCCGCAATCTAGACGACAACTACGTCACAGCCATCACAGCGTACTTCAATCACTGCTTTGACACTGGCACCCTCCCTTGTTCGTGGAAAGATGCCAGGGTAATTTTTATCCCAAAGCCAAACAAACCACTTAACACTTCTAATCTCAGGCCTATATCACTAACCTCTTGTCTAGATAAAACACTAGAACACGTCATCCCCCACCGACTCGGTAAAGACATGGACGACAACAATATTTATCCATCTGAAATAGTAGGTTTTCGAAAGCCTCTCTCATGCCAAGATACATGTTTTGAAGGAAGCATGACATCATTACACCCAATAGCAGTCTAGATACGCAAGCAATTCTCAGACTGGACCTCTACGGAGCTTTCAATAACGTTTCACATTCCGCCATCCTCCGAGAGCTTAATCTCATTGGGGTTGGCGGAAAGACATGACTACATATCTACCTTCTTAGCCAACCATACCGCAACCATACACGTGGGCACATAGCAATCCCTTTCGTACGCTTTAGGTAGCTACGACATGCCCCAGGCTCAGTGCTGTCCCCTTTTCTTTTCAATTTTTCTATAATGCCGATGGCGCAAACATTGCGATCTATTCCTTATCTCAAGTTTTCACTCTACGCCGACGACATCACTCTTTGGATAACTGACGGCTCCGATGGAGAGATTCAAGACACTCGAGAGGCCGCAGTAGACGCCATCGTGGCTCATGTCGGGGCTATGAATCTCACATGCTCCCCTCAAAAATCAGAGCTACTTCTTCTGCCATCCCACCGGGGGGCCGAAAAACATCTGTCTAGTAAACAGGTCATCCTAAACCACATCCCTGTTACTAGAGTGGACAGGCCCCGCCGGGTGCTCGGTTTACACATTCAAAGCAACCGGTTCAACACATATACCCTACATACACTCCACACCCCAGTCGATCACACTCTGTGCCTTCTAGGGCGAGTCTCCAATAAACATGGCGGACTAAAGGAGGCCGAATTTCTCCGCTTGATCCAGGCCTTCGTTATCAGTAAGATTACATTGGCAACACCATATCTACATTTCCTTAGATCAGAATCAGATAAGATCGACACTCTTTTATGCAAAATATATAAATTCGCTCTGGGAGTCCCCATACGTACCTCTACTGAAAGGCTAATGCTTACTGGCACCTTCAACACACTTACTGAACTCACAGAAGCCCACCTCACATACCAAATAGCAGACTTTCTAACACAGCAACAGGTCGACACATTCTACAAACTCTTTCTATCACTCCGGCACCCATCATCAAAACTAAATACACCAATCCACATCACATACACGAGAACCTCTGCATACCCAATTTCCTAAAAACATGCACCCTGTGCCCTACAAACAGTAGAGGACGCAGCGAGCAAAGGCTCTCCAAAAACAATTCTCCACCTCAAAAGACGTGCTCTATGTTGATGCCGCCAAATATAGGAACAGAAATTATTATGTAATATCAGACATTAACTCTCACGGCCAGGGCACTGTGGCCGCCTCCATTTCTAACTCTCCCTCGGAGGAGGCGAAGGAAGTGGCCATAGAGCCCGGGCCTTCACGATCCCAAATTCATCAGTTATCT
The DNA here is from genome assembly GCF_038994185.2 of Dermacentor albipictus. Classification (NCBI taxonomy): domain Eukaryota; kingdom Metazoa; phylum Arthropoda; class Arachnida; order Ixodida; family Ixodidae; genus Dermacentor; species Dermacentor albipictus. The sequence continues at coordinate 16,600,750 of NC_091821.1, forward strand.
TTAACGACTCCAAAGCAGCCATACATAACTTCTGAGCGGGCAGGGTCTCTAAACAAGCTCTTACCATCCTCTTGGCCCATCCTTTCCATCCAACTGTGGCATTAATCTGGACTCCTGCGCATGCGGCCCTTGCCGGAAACGAAGCGGCTCATACCAGTGCCCGAGGATTTACAGTCCGGGCTCAGGCATCAGTTGCGTCGGACCTCGCCACGGAGGAGGCGCGGTTTATAGCGTGGGATCGGCTTATTACCTACCACGACATCTGCACACACTACCGATTAGACCGTTTAACCTTTCCGCCACTCATAGGCAAATCCCCGCGCAGGTGTGAAGTTGTGTGGTGACAGCTGTAGACTCGCAACTTTCCCTCCCCTTTCCCCCTCTAACGCATTCATCCCTCCATTTACCTTTCTCCGTCTTGTAAATTCTGTCTCTCTCCCAAAGAAGAATTAAACCACATCATATGGGGGTGTCCTAAGCACCCCCTTCCCGCTTTCCTAAAGCAATTAATTTCAAGTGAGGAGGAGTGGGAGGCTGCCTTGCGAAGCTCGAGGCTGGACCTTTAGGAGGGCATCCTGGAGTGGGCTGAGAGGATAGAGGATACCTACTTCAAGTAGTTTCTCCCCCCGCCCTCTATTCCGGTGCCCCCTTCCCTTTAAAGAGGGATAAATAAAATTTTTTATCATCATGATCCGCCCCAATCCAGTTCGCTTGCAGCGCCCTCGCAAAAGTTTTCCACACATGGCGCTTCGGCGAGAGAGCGCCTGTTCTGCCCACTCGACCATAGTCTAGTACACCCTAGTGCACGCACAAGGGTTACATGCCTCGCGCGGGACGTCACTTATTGTTTGATCGATAGCCGAACTCGTGCCAAACTCGTACATCGCGAAACCCTCCCCAGAAAGGCGGTAACAGCAGTCTGTGTCATCGCATCCAGCGGCAGCAAGTGTCAATATTACTGTCTGGACCCGTTCACTTATATGACCGAAATAGAGTTTCATCTTCAGATTTGCCTTTCCAAATATCAGTACGCTGGAGGTTTGAGACAGTGTGACAGGTAAATTACGCTTTCCGGGCACAGGTAGGTGTGACTAGGCAGCGGAGAAAGAGTTCGTGCGAATGCTTCGGCTCCCTCCGGTTTCTAGCACTGTGCGTCCATCGCAGGCCAGCGTCAGGCCAGGTCCGGTGGCATCATCGGAATACTGAGGCACCTGCAAGGACCTGGGGTTTAGCCTAGACCAACCAACCTGCGAAGTGGTCACATTATATCGGAAGGAATGGGCGCCGGGCTGCCTTCCGCTGCAAGAGCTGCCGAAAGCAGTTGTCGCAAGTTACAGGGTACCTCTTCACTGCACGGGCGGAGAGGCGAAGCAGGTTACTTCGCCCCACCACGAACCACCTCAGCCGTCCGCCTCTCCAGGCGGCAAGTGATTTGGCTCACTTTCTGCGTCAGCACCCGCCGTAGCTGCTGAGTGGCTATGATGTTGGGCTGCTGAGCACGAGGTCGCGGGATCGAATCCCGGCCACGGCGGCCGCATTTCGGCGGGGGCGAAGTGCGAGATCACCCGCGTACTTAGATTTCATCATCAGCAGCCTGGTTACGCCCACTGCAGGGCAAAGGCCTCTTCCATACTTCTTTAACTACCCTGGTCATGTACTAATTGTGGCCATGTTGTCCCTGCAAACTTCTTAATCTAATCCGCCCACCTAACTTTCTGCCACCCCCTGCTACACTTCCTTTCCCTTGGAATCCAGTCCGTAACCCTTAATGACCATCGGGTATCTTTCGTCCACATTACATGCCCCGCCCATGCCCATTACATTGATTTAGATTAGTACTTAGCTTTAGGTGCACGTTAAAGAACCGCAAGTGGTCGAAATTTCAGGAGTCCTCCACTACGTCGTGCCTCATAATCAGAAAGTGGTTTTGGCACGTAAAACCACATAATTTTTTTTTCTGCGTGAGTAAAAGCATAGGCGTTGAAGGAGATGACTGGCGACTTGTTCCCTTTGTCGGAGCCCGCCATCACGGACTGGAGGAACTATACCCGTGAGGTCGTGTAGGAAGAGGAGCTGTCACGACATCCTCTCGGTGGCCCCGGAACGATAGCGCAAATTGACGAGTGCCTTCTTCGTGGCAATCGACAGTACAATGGAAGCCGCCTGATAAAGGCCGACAATGTTCCGCCGAGCCGCCAAAATTACAGCGGCGTTGCAGATCGTGGACCATATGTCTTCGGCATGGTCAGCACGACCATAGGGGAGCTGCGACTTTTCAAGGTCGATCGGTGAGACGCGGCGAAGCTAAGCTACAATATAGCAGCCAATGTTCAATCGGGCGCAATTATTCATAGTATCGAATTGGCTGCATACAACTGTATCCCATGCACATTGAGTGGATACTAACACAGCGAGCCCCAATCCGCACTGGGAGACTATCAACCAGAATGTTAACTTTGTGTACCCCATCAGAGGCGCTCACACTCAAAAAATAGAAGTTATTGCCCAAAAGTGGAGTGCCACTTGGTCCGTGGCGGGTACAGGGTAACTGCGCCGCTACTGGAGTCCCACCTGACATGGATGTGGCGGCTGTCAATTAACGGCTACGTGCGCTGCAAAGACTCTTTCTTCCGTTTGTTAGAACCCATGAATCGTTCGCGGTTACCCAGTATGAAGACTCTTTTCTGCGGCTATTAGAAGCCATAGCTCGGCGCTGCCCAGCATGAAGGTGCATCACAATGTCAGACAAACTAAAGCGTACTTTTCTGACCCTTTGTTTCTATGTGTGTTTCCCGGCATTTCTGCGTGCTTACACAGTAAGCGCGCGGCTAACTACTTCTGCGCAACCGACGCTCACTTCGTTTTGCTGCCTTACTTTAGCGCAAACAACGAGTGATCTATTGAAAACCCAGCGTGAAAGGCAGGCGCACATCAATCTGGGCGCGGCAATGCGAGTGAAAGCACGTAGCAAGCCGCGTCAATCCAATCCAGAGGAAAGAGGACGGGGAGCGTTCCCTTGTGGTGTAACGCGACACGTATTAAATTACAAATTAGTCTAATACACATTCAGTGTATATCTTGTACAAATTAATATGCTTATGAACCGCATAGAAGGGACTAATAATACCATACTAAATGCATTTATTTTATAATTTGTATGTGCATGTAACGCACTCGGTGGAACGACAAACAAGTGGAAGAAGGCACTGTCCATGCACCGGCGGTATGATCACGTGATCCCCAATTTGTCGACCGCCTCTAAGGCAACGCCAAAGGGATGGATGATGGCCACTTAGAGTAAATCTAGATAAGCGAATGAAACAGGAGGCACGCCGTGGGACAACCTTTGTCTCGGTGCCATTAGTTCTTTCATCTTGGGGCGACGCCAGAGCTCGTGAAAATCTCGAGTTTCGCCAAACTTGCCGCATCAAGCATAGCGCTCCTGCACCCCTCTATAATATTACTCGTATATGGGCGGCTGCAGACAGTTGCGCTTCGTTGAACTTAAAACGACCGTTCTTTGCTCTTTTACACAGGGAATGCCCAGGCTAGTCATTGAATTTTCCAATGTCGTTATAACTCCTTGCCAATCCCGTCCGGTTGTGCTTCCCAAATTGGAGAATCGATAAATTTCTAAATACTACCGGAAGCGCCCACTTTGACGCGCCCCAAATTTATTACTTAAAAGCCATCGTCTGACACTGCACGCGCTCGTACAATGCACGTAGCAAACGAGTGCAAAAACGCAGAAAAGCCCCATGGCGTAACACGCGGCGCAAACCGGGTTATTGGATGTCTCTCTGCGGGAATCAATATGAAATTGCTTATGGCTTCATGGAGGGTTTCGCATTTCGTATTTCGAACCGACGTTGCAAACAATGTCTGTCCACTTGAATTGTTTTGAAAATACCAATTCCTTTGACTTCCCAGATGATAATATGGCATGCCATCTTAACGTTGTTGAAGTTTTTACAGAAAAAAAAATAATGTAGATTCCACGCACTGTGGGAATCGGTGTAAGCGAAAGTATTCGCGGTGCTTGCGTTAACTGATGGTAATTGGCAGTGAAATCGATGGCGAATGCTTAATTTTTTTAACGCTTGGTGCAACACGACAAGAGTGAGGCGATGTTCCCCTTGCGTGCACTATTTGGGCTTGTTCACGTAGTATGCAGAACACACAGAGAGACATCTTTGCGTGGCGTTTATTTTTTTTTAAATATCAGAAACATACCGTACCATGTCTTAACCTAACATTTATCCACTTAGTCTTCAACTGCTGCCATGTGCAGTAGTAGCCTTTCCTTTATTGAAAAGGGCTCAAAGTAGTCGTGCTTTGTGCCTTCGCATCGTCTCTCTCCCGCGACGTGTAGGCAAGCTGCCACGAGCGAAGAGTGGTAAAGCTCTAGTTCACTTGTTTCACGACTGTGTCTGTGTCTGAATGGGTAGGACATCCGGCTCCACCTATTCTTTGCCTTCTCCTCTACTCCCCGCGTGTGAGGTCAAAGGCAAGCGCTGCAGGTTTTTGTTGCGGCTCGGGATAGAGTTTAGGCCAGGAATCCACCCGGCACCGGGATGAGTGCGTGCAGTAGTAGGAATGAATGAAAAGGGGTTTATTTTACATCTTTTACACTGGCTACAGGTACGAAAGCCTGCTCCATGTAGAAGTATTGTAAACGTTTGAGTTCACATCAGGACACGTCAACGCACCTTCACTGCACCAAATGTTTGCCTCCGCTTTTAAAATGGTTGTCTTCCTTGGAAGACTAGGCCAGGGAAGCTGATGAATATATCTCGGCCAATCAGAATCATGGAATCAGTCGCAGAATCCCTCCCATGATGTCACACCTTTCCGCCGACTTCCACCTCCAATGTTGCACCTTCGCCCTCCACCCTTCCCCCATATGGCGCAAGTGCGTAGCAATCTGGGAATTCGAGGTCGACGCTGTTCCTACGGTAGCCTTCTACATTGGCCCCTTCCATCAATTAGTTCAGCTTGTGAGGTTAAGGCTCATGTTCAGGCACAGTGATCTTTGCGGTAGCTGTCACGTCGAAGTGAGCTCCTTTTTTTGCGCATCACAACATATTTCGGAGCCCGGCTGTGTTTGGGCGCTCGCTGATGAAATAACTGCATCGTGGAAAACGTCTAAGGAATACTCATCACCGTATTGAAATGTAATAGACCCCTCTGCTGCCTCGATATTCGACCTGTATATGACGAGCTGTCAGGTTGACCGAAACTCGATGTTCAGTCGCGACCTCAGGGATTGTTCTAGAAGTGATGGCCGATGACACACTGCAGCTTGAGGTCCCATCCTTCGCTTCGTTGTGGCTATCTACCTGGGAATACACAAGCACACACACACACTCCGATCGGCGTGCCCGAGCAACACGCCCACCGGGCACCATGATCCCCGCATCACTTAATGAAGCTCTACTCTCTCTCTCTCTCTCTTCTTTTTGTTGAGGTCAGCCCTCGGCAAGATAGAAATTAGTCACTCTGCCTCAATAACATCGATAGCGATGCACCCAGAACACGTTCTTTTTTAAAATTACCCGGAGTTCGTCACTTAAGATGGCCGGCTCAAACCATCTGCTGCATTATTGTTCTGACTACCTTTCGTGCACTTGACATCGAAGTTGTATTCCTGCGAAATGAGACTCCATCTTAGCAGTCTTCGACGTTTTCCCGAAATTTGCTTCAGGCAAGCAAAGGGGCAATGGTCGCACTCGATCGTGAATTTCGTGCCTTGAATATAGCATCCTAGCTTTTGAATGGCTCTTACTATGCACAAAAACTCCTTTTGAGAGGTTCTGGACGCCTCTTCTCGCTTTGTCACTTTTTGACTGAGACACATCATGGGGTGTTCTTCACCGCTTTCGTTAAGTTGGGCGAGGACGTCGCCTAGACCACAGTTGCTGGCATCACACTAAAGAATGAATTCACTGCAAAAGTCTGGCGAGATAAGCACAGGCCGTAAAGGCAAGACTTTCCTATCAAAACAATCCACATTGTGCGACTAACGCACTAACATTTTCTTTCTCTTGCCCACAAAGGAGCTGCCCTAGAGAAATTATCAAAAAAGGACGCGCAAATGACGCGCTTGAAAGTACATGAAGATTAGATCTTATTTCGAAATACTTCCAGGCGCGCTCTAAGCGACAACCTTTTAAGCAACAACCTAGAATGGTGGATTCAACCACGCGCGCGCACGCACGCACGCACGCACGCACGCACGCACGCACGCACGCACGCACACACACACACACACACACACACGAATGAAGCCTGTCTGCTTAAAAAGAAAGAGCGACATACCGATCAAAAGCAAAGTATCCGAAATTTATGCGCGCGCAAGCCATCTCTTTCAGAATATCAGTGAGCTTCTAAAACAAAAAATCTAAACAAGGCTCAAAATGTGGTCATCGAAACGATGTAGTCTAGGAGATCTCAGAACGTTTAAGGAAACTCTAAAAATGAAGAAACAAACAAAATGTAGTTAAATGTAGTTTCCACAAAACCTGTATCGCCTTTATTGATTCCGAATAGTCGACGCTTGCGTCATCTGTTTAAGCCGTACTCGAGGCGGGCGCGGCCTGAAAACCTTTCTTGTCACCCTTGTTAACCAGGTTATACAAAGGGAACGTAAGCCGTTCCTCTCGCCGAAGACCTCCGTCACTTTACGTACCGGCCACATGCTTTCTATGCATTGCACTACGAATTCGCCTGGTATGACCACTTAGCGTCGGCTTACCGCTTTGCTCACCTGTGTCATAACAGGTTGCACCTCCAAAATAACATAACGAGGGGAAATAATATTGCCCCCCTGGCTTTTGTCTTCCTCCGCACCGAACGTCTCTTTCTTTTCTTCCCCGTTTGGCGGCTCGGCCGCACTCTGACTGGAGACATTTTGAACCACAAAATCGCGCCTTTCTATTCTTTCACAGCGCTGCCTACAGGTTTTATTGGCTTTTGCTTTATTCCGCCGCGTTGCCTCCTCTGCTGCATTCATGACTTTGCGACGCCTCTTTCTCTTAGCACGGTTTCTGGGGCTCATTTTCGAGCAGCTTTTTTTCCCTTTTGAGGCTCCTCAGCCTGACCCTCTTCCTTATTTCTTGTCGGGGAAACCTTAATGATTTCCTCCTCTGCCTTAACTTTGTCTCCAGAACTAGGTGTTCCATCCTCTTTTTGCACTTTGTTCAGCATCGTAACACAGCGCCTGACCCTCTTCCTGAATTTTTATCGGGGAAATGGGAAAGATTTTTTCCTCCGGCTCAACTACGTCTCCGAAGCGATCTGCTTCATCCTCTTTTTTTCCAATTTGTTGATCGTCATAACTTGGTTGCCGAGCTTCTTCGTGTGCTTAGGAGCTAGTCAAAGCCATCACCTGGGCTTCAGCAAATGTGCACTCACTTTTATACAGTAGTGACTCTGAGCTGTTTGAGAAAATATAAGGGTAACCTTCCACTAGCTCATTGGAGACTGCTGCTACTGTCACGATATTTCCGAAAGGTCCAGCAATCTTTACTTTGCCATACGTAAGCGCACGGAGTCTTCGCTGACGGCCTGCCTTATGCACTGCATATTCGACAATTAGTGTTCTATGTCACATACTTCGGATAGACGACGTCCATGGTGGCCACAAAGGCCCTGAGTACCCCACATTCTATGCCATTTACTATTAGATCCGTCATGCACTAATTTAGAAGATTGATGTTACTCGTGTTATTGCTTATGCAAGGGAATACTGGGTTTTTATCTGGGCTATATCGCGGAAGGGGGGGGGGGGGCTTGGTGAAATTATTGCTGCTCACAAATCCGTTCAAAATTAATCAGGTAGAGACCGATGTCATCGCCTTTTTTTACGGCTGAAGCAAATCGGCCATATTCAAGCTTCTTTCCGTTTGTGTCGGCGCCGCATCCGCACCGCGCGCTAATGTCGCTTGCTGTGGTTCTATTCTCTCGAGCTCAATTTCTGCCTGCCTTTGTTCCCTCCTCTCCTGCCTCTCTTTCTTTTCCACCATTTCTTTCCTCTCGCGATCCTTCTTTTTTTTATCGCGCTTTTCCGCCCTTTTTCCCGTCTCGCGCTTCTTCTCTTCCTTTCTTTCCTCTTGCGGCATATCTTTTCCCGTGCATCCGTGAGCTCGTCCTTCTCAAAACGCACTTTGTCAAACGCCGCAAAATTTCGCGTTGCGAGAACTTACGTTTGACTCGAGTGTGCCGGACAATGGTCGAGGTGGCCTGACTGCGCTCTCCTGCTGAAGTGCCGCGTGTGGAAAAATTTTGCGAGGGCGCTGCGATCGAACTGGACTGGGGCGGAGATGCGCTTCGCGGCATATTCAACGTAATTTTGCTGCCGACGCTGAGACCGATTGCGCGCGTACTCCCTCATAATGGTGCTTTAGTTCAACTGAAAATTTATATTGACACCGTTTTACTACGTATACATATTCGAGGCATGGGTTATACAACATGACGTCTTCTATTTTGCTGCCGTTGTCAAGTGCTTCGTAGGGAGCGGGCGTTCGTTGCACAGACGCTGGCGGACAGCCAGTTTTTCACGCAGAAAGTCTGTGAAGTACAAATTTTTTATGGTCTCACTTGCTTCAGTGCTCCCGTCACTCTTGTCGGTTGGTACTAAATGTAGTTTTGAAAAGGTTAACTGCTGTTTTTAACAATGTTTTCCAAATGTAATACACAATTTTTCCACAGAAGCCACCTATTTGGGACATCAAGCTAAGTAAGAAATTTTATTGATATCGCGTCATTTTACACGCGCTTCTTGTTGGAATGTAGATCAGGGACAATTATCAAAGAAAACACTATGAAGTGAAATAAACCAGGTTCATTAATTGCGTGGCGCGAAGAGATACAGACGACCAATGCACTTCTAGGTAAATCAATGCAATCTAGGTAATTCTATGGTACAGACATATACAGTATATGAACGACATATATGTATAAGAAAAATCATGAAATATTCTAAATGCACTAACTTAAAAATAGAAAACTTGCGACCGGAATGAACTTGTTTTGGAAATCACGTGCATATTTTAAAAGCTGCACCAGCACCAGGTGAACCAATCCACTTTCCGGGAAAAGGAATCAAGGAAATTATCGGACGTTAATATCAACAAGAATATTAGGGAATAGGCATTGCCTATCTACTGAGACTGAATTGGGAGACCGGGAAGTCTTTACCAATGTAATCTCCATGGCTTTCATCACGATCTCTTTCAACTTCTTAACAGGTAAAATGAAGTAGAAACTTATAGTCTAACGGAATAGTATTTGCTATTCAGATAGTATTCGACTTCAGAATTCACTATTAAAAATTATGGAGTAGCCGTTTCCGTTCGAATGTAACGCATAGCAGCACTTTTGATGTCTCGAAGGTGAGGGGTCGATGCAAGTGAGAACTCTTATTCCGAATGATTGTGCTGCTGGAGAGTCGTGGCTGTTACGCAGAGGCGTACCAGTTCCTGAGAAAATTAATGCACATGTGCTAATCAGTTCTGCTTAGCAAGTTCCTCACTGTCATTCACTATAAACCCCGCGTTTCGGGGCAGGCTGCAAATATGTTAACTTGATTGAGGCAAGGAAAAAAAAATTGACAGTCTCACCATGTCTGCAGCTCATTAAAACTAGGTGCCCAATGTGGTACCACATTTATCTTCTTCAACAAACACAGCAGATATACAATTGATGGGAGCAGATCAGACAACGCTACGGGTGACCGCCCGATGTCTGCGTCGGCACTTACAGAAATTTGACTTCAGGACATTGGAATTAAGACATATTGGAGTAGTTTTACGTTATACTGCCCCAGGGCACTGGAGGTAGCATGTTTTGTTTTATTTGTTTGAAGCGACAAGCAGGAATGTTTCAAATGGTTTTCCTTATGCATTTCGCAAAGCCTACTGATGGAAAATACAAACGAAACAAACACGCTATTTGAAGAACAAGAGATATATATGTTCTATACGGGAGCCGTACAATAATATCACAGAATGAAAGCCAACACTGCGGCCGCAATGCACGCGCAATCACAGAGTGGCATGAAAAAAAAGAAAAAAAAAGAGAATGAACGGAATCTATTCCTAAGGCATAAAAACATGTTATATGGAATTATGAGCATTGCTTGAGCGGCCTGAACGCAGATACCAGTGCGTGAAGTGGTGCGAATGACGCTTCCGGTAATTATCGCATGTAGTTTCCAACAGCTCGACCTTGATGCGACCCAACGCACTTCAATCGCAGCGTTGCCACAGTAGTTTTCGTCGTCGCGCGCCTCCCTGCAAAGCACGCGCCGCCCCATGCACTCATCGCGCTCAACCTTATTCTCGCACACTCTAGGTTAATCTCCATACCGAGCTCCGCTTTATTTACCCCTTTAATATCCGTGCTTTTACCGAGAACTTCCCCTCTATTGATCGCACACCCAGTGGCGATCAATCAGAACTGATTTCCCAATAGAACCAACGCATTCACACCAGCACTCGCCCAACTTCTAGCTTGCAAAGGTTATGCTCCCTGGAGCCATGTTCTCAGGTACGCCGATCCCATACCGGCAGGACTGCCTTCTGCTGTTCTTCCTTCATGTTGCTTCGTGTTGTCCAAACCTTCATGCCGTTACTGCGACGTTTGTACCTCCCTGAGCCACGAAGAGGATCTCTTCTGATCACCAATCCACAGAAGTAGCTCTTCTCTCCGCAGTTTACCTCGAGCTTCCGAAGGTCGTGTCTCCCGGTGGCACGTTCTCAGGTCCACCGATCCCATATCAGGAGGACTACCTTCTGCTGCTTTTCCTTGAAGTTTTCTCGACTCGTCCCAGCCTTCATGCCATTACTGCGACGGCTGCGCCTCCCTGAGCCACGAAAGGGAGCTCTGCTGATCCAGGATCCCCAGGCGTCGCTCTTCCGTCCGCAGTTTACTTCGAGCTTACGAAGATGATGTCTCCCGGAGCCATGTTGCCAGTTCCACCGATCTCAGATCGCGAGGACTGCCCTATTAATCTTACCACTGCTTACCAGTTTGTTTGGGGTAGCCTTTAGACCAGGAATCCACCCGGCATGGGTGTGAGTGCTTCCGGTAGTAGGAATGAAGGAAAAAGGGTATGCTTTGCAATATTTCACCGGCTCCAGATACGGAAGCCCACCCCATGTATGCGCATATTAAACGTCTGAGTTCACATGAGGACACGTCAGCGCACCTTCATTGCACCAAAGGCCTCCGCTTTTAAAACGGTTCTCTCCCCTATGAAACTAGACTAGGAAATCTGATGACTATATCTCGGCCAATCACAACTGTCGAAGCAGTCTCGAAATCCCTTCTATGAAGTTGCACCGTTCCGTCGGACTCCACCTGCTATTGCCGCAATGTCAAAAACAGGGATCGTAGAGCACCATTCAGGAGGAACAGCGGCGTGTCGCCTTTTTATTACCAAGAGCAACTGCGACTCCTTCTTCCCTGCGCCTTGAAAAAAAACGCTCATGCCTACTCGTGTTGTCCTCTTCTTCATCGCAGTACTGGCGCGGAATTTGCGTCCTTCAGAAGGAAGCATCGTCCCGATGCGCAGTTTAATCGGGACAACTGGACAATGGTACAGAGTACAACAGGACAAAGTCGCACACATAGACACAAAAACTAGAACAAAGAAAAGCAAAAGTTAGGTCGACACGTACGGCTTCATCCGTACCCCATGCATGACTTCACGTAAGCGCTTGCGGCGACTGGAGCTATTGTCACTGTCGGGAACGACCTCGTAATTCGCGTCGCTCAGGCGGCGAATAACTTTGTACGGACCAACGTACCGTCCTAGGAGTTTTTCGAAGAGTTCACGACGGCGTATGGGCATCCAGACCCATACTTTGTCGCCGGAGGTGTAGAAAACAGACCTGTGCTGAAGATCATACCGTTTGACATCTTGGTCTTGCTGAGTGCAGATACGTACGCGTGCAAGCTGCGTGGCTTCGGCGCGGTGAGTAAATTCGTGAACGTCGGTAGGTATGTCATCAAACTCGTGCGGCATGCAGCATGGCATCCAGCTTTGTCGCGGCTTCGCGACCGGAGACCAAGGTGAACATTGTCATTCCAGTAGTTCCCTATCGATCGGTATTGTAGGCGAATGTTACGTAGGGCAAAATCTGATTTTAATTCTTATGATGTATGTCGACATACATGAATAGCATGTCTGCGACGGTCTTGTTGAGACGCTCGGTTAGTCCGTTCGTCTGGAGATGATAAGCGGTCATTTTCCTGTGGCTTGTACCACTGAGTCTGAGAAGCGAGTCAAGAAGTTCGGCAGTGAAGGCAGTTCCCCTGTCTTTGATGACTACTTTAGGGGTGCCGTTCCTAAGGACGATGTTTTCAATGAATAAAGGAGCAGCTTCGGCTGCTGTGCACCGCTGTGTAGCTTTCGTCTCCGCGTAGTGCGTCAGGTAATCGGTGGCAACAGTGAAACATCTGTTCCCGGTGGTAGAAGTTGGAAATGACCCCAGAAATTTCATTCTAACTTGGGCGAATGGCTGGCCTGGTACCTCGATCGGATGTAAGAGACCTGCGGGCTTGCCGGGAGGCACTTTGCGTCTTTGACAGTCCGCCCATGTATGTACAGACATTTTACAGCAGCGGGTAGCATCGGCCAGTAGTACTTCCGTCGAAGTCGAGACAATGTTCTCGTGTAGCCTAGATGACCTGTGATGGTTTATTCGTGGCATGCTTTTAGTAGTTCTTTTTGAAGTGATGCCGGTACGACAAGCAGGTACGTGCTGCCACTGGCAGAAAAGTTCTTATATAGAACATCGTTCTGGAGACAAAACGACGGCAGTCCCCTAGCATAGAGTCGCGGAAAGTTTTTACTTCGGCCTTCCAATAAATTAATGAGTGGGTGCAGCTCTGGGTCGTATCGCTGCTACTATGAAATAGTGATGGCATCGACGACTCCCAAAAATGCAGCGTCCACGTCCACGTTATGGCTACCTGCGGGCTTGACGGGTGACCACGAGAAGCAGTCGGCGTCGTTGTGCCTCTTTTCTGATTTGTAAATGATAGTCATGTCAAACTCCTGACGCCTAAGACTCCAGTACGCCAGACTGCCAGATGGGTCTTTTAGGTTAGTCAGCCAAACAAAAAGAATGATGATAGCTACAACCTTTAATGAACGGCCGTACATATGCGGGCAAAATTTGATAACAACCCACAACCTGACGAGGCATTCCTTCTCGGTAGTTGAGTAGTTTTCCTCCGTTCAAGAGCTGGGGTAGCGTAGGCGATTACTTTTTCGGAGCCGCCTTGCCACTGCACCAGTGCGGCACCCAGACCAGCAATACTCGCATCAGTGTGAAGTGCGCAAGAACAGGAGGCATTTGCACGCGTTGGCGTGGTTTGCTAAATGCTGCTTTCACATTTTCTCCCCACAGAAAGGGAACATCGTCTCGTGTCAGGCGTGTTAACGGCGCAGCAGTAGAGGAAAAATTCGCCATAAAGCGTCGGTAATAGGCGCCCAGCCCCAAGAAGCGCCTCACTGCCTTCTAGTCGGATGGTGTGGGCAAATTTGCCCCAGCGTCTATTTTGGCTGGATCAGGTCGTACACCCTCGTGACTGACGACCGTGGCCGGGGAAGCATAGTTTACTGAAACCAATATTACATTTCTTGGGCTTTAACGTCAGGCCAGCCGAGCGTATAGCTTGGAGAAGAGGGGGTAACAGACTTAGGTGCTCCTGAAATGTAGCTGGGAACACTATGAAGTCATCTAGACAGACCAAGCATGTTTGCCACTTCAGACCTGAAAGTGCGGTGTCCATTAGATGCTGGAAAGTGGCAGGCACCGAGCACAAACCGAGAGGAAGCACCTTAAGTTCGTAAAGGCCGTCGGGAGTCACCAAGGCAGTTTGCTTACCATCTCTCATCGACCTCGATCTGAAAATACCAGCTTCGTAGGACCATTGATGAAAAATTACGTGCATGCCGCAGCCTGCCCAGCGAATCGTCGATGCGTGGCAGCGGATAGACGTCTTTCTTCGTGACCTGGCTTAATTTGCGGTAATCGATGCATAATCGCCAACTGCCGCCTTTCATTTGACTAAGACCATGGGTGATGCCCAGGGACTTTTAAAAGGCTGTATGAAATCATCCTTCAGCATCTTTTGCAACATCATCATCAGTCTGGTTACGCCCACCGCAGGGCAAAGGCCTCTCCCATACTTCTCCAACTACCCCGGTCATGTGCTAATTGTGGCCATGTTGTCCCTGCAAACTTCTTAATCTCACCCGCTCACCTAACTTTCTGCCGCCCTCTGCTGCGCTTCGCTTCCCTTGGTATCCATTCCGTAACTCTTAATGAACATCGGTTATCTTCCGTCCTCATTACATGTCCTGCCCATGCCCATTTTGTTTCTTCATTTCAACTAAGATATTATTACCTCGTGTTTGTTCCCTCACCCAATCTGCTCTTTTCTTATCCCTTAACGTTACACCTATCATGCTTATTTTCATAGCTCGTTGCGTCGTCCTCAATTTAAGTAGAACCCTTTTCGTAAGCCTCCAGGTTTCTGCCCCGTACGTGAGTACTGGTAAGACACAGCTGTTATAAACTTTTCTCTTGGGGGATAATGGCAACCTGCTGTTCATGATCTGAAAATGCCTGCCAAACGCTCCCCAGGCCATTCTTATTCTTCTGCTTATTTCAGTCTCATGATCCGGATCCGCAGTCACTACCTGTCCTAAGTAGATGTATTCCCTTACCACTTCCACTGTTTCACTACCTATCGTAAACTGCTGTTCTCTTCCGAGACTGTTAAACATTACTTTAGTTTTCTGCTGATTATATTTTAGACCGACCCTTCGGCTTTGCCTCTCCAGGTCAGTGAGCATGCATTGCAGTTGGTCCCCTGAGTTACTAAGCAAGGCAATATCATCAGCGAATCGCAAGTTGCTAAGGTATTGTCCATTAACTCTTATCCCCAATTCTTCCCAAACCAGGTCTCTGAATACTGTCATAATATATGGTACGCGGGAGTGGAAACATAAACATACGAAGACAGTGCGCCATGCGTGGGCGAAGAGGACAGTGAATGTTGGCAAATACCCGCAAGAGAGTCATCGTCATCATCGACGCCGACTTGGGAGCGTCGGCAGTGGCGCCTCAAAAAGCGTGGCGCGAGAGTGTGGCCCGTGGCCCGTGGCGTGAGCACTGCGCGAGGTTCGGCGGTCAACGGAAAACAGCTTCCTCGCTGGGCGTCTGGCCCATAGGAGCTATCGCCGACCGCGCCAATACGCCACACCTGAAGCAACACTGTCGCCCGCTGGGAGGTTGTCTCGCCCCGCTCTTCCGCTGGGCACTGGTCCAGGAGGGCTGGCGGTCCAGACCCGGGGCGCTCGAGCGTTCGGGTGAGCAGCCACAGGGCTACCCCGCCAGCTGTGGACGCGACCCGGTGACTGCGGCCGGCTACCTGAGCCCCGCAAGGCGGTCCGACCCGGCCGTCCAACCCGGCTGTCCAACCCAGCCGACCGTCCCGGCCGTCCGACCCAGCTGTCCGACCCGCCGGCCGACACTGTTGTCCGACCCCGCTGGTCACGGCTGTCCGACACGCCGGCCGACACTGTTGTCCAACCCCGCTGGCCGGCATCGGTTCAACGAGGTCTGAGACACGGCGACACACGCTTCCGCCGGAACTGTAGGCCAATCATAACCCACCGATCCACAGATATAGTGCATGTCGCCTATGAGGCATTTTGGGACATTGTCACGTGTGTGTGCCGTTATCTCTGTCGTGTACGTCAATACAAGTCTGATGTGTGTTTTTGCTTTCGCGTGCTGCTTCTCCCTTTTTCTGGAGTGATCCGGCCCCAATAACATCACAAACTGGCGAGCCTGCCAGGATTCACTCGTAAATACAGTGAAAGGGGGCAGTTTCGCTTGAGCGCAGACACACATTGGTAGACGGCACCATGGATTTAGAGAAAATCACGGCTCAATGCTACCAAGAGAAGTTTCGTAATGCACGAGCAGTAGAGGGCGAAACTGGAATACAGCTAGCAGCAAGAATTTCAGCCTATTTTGACTATTGGATTGAGATGGCTAATGTGCCTAAAACATATTGACACGTGTACTTATCTTTATCGGGCGACCACGTTTCGCCGCTTAACAACTGTAATCGCACAGCGAGGGACGCGCCTGAATGTATCCGATGTTTCTGGAAAGTTATCGATGCTTCTACCCGGCTGTCTGTTGTCGCCGAACCTTGTGTTATCTGATTTCATCGCGTAACGCGAATGGGGTAGAACTTTGCGGAAGGCACACGGGTCCGAACGATTAGTCTGGAACATTCAACGACTGCTCTATAAAAGCCGACGCGCTTGACCCGCTGATCAGATTTTCGACGATCGCCGACTGTGTTCGCCGCTATCGTTGTGCTTTAAGTGTAGCCTGTTTTGTGGGCACAGGTTCGCCCAATAAAAGCTAGTTTTGTCTTTCACAGTACTGCTACTGTGTTCTTTCTTCACCGTCACTACCACGTGACAATATGAAGGTCTACGAGGTCACATGATCTCTGAACAGTTTCTGCGTTGCTGTGAGCCAAAGCTATTCATTTTCTTGAAGGAGCGAGAGTGCAAATCCCTTGACGAACTTGCTAGCTTGACGGATCGGTTTCTTGAAGCGCAGAACTGGACAAACCTAGGAAAGGGTCCCGATAACACACAGGATTCTGGTGGAAAACACATTGAAGCTCACAGGAAACCGCAACTTATGCGCACCCTTTGTCATCGGTTTGGACATTTGGCTCCTGACTGCCGTGCCCCACCTGATCGTATGCTGAAGTGTGAGTTGTGCGACAGAACGGGACATACAGCTGAAAATTGCCGAACTGGGTATGGGGACAACAAACCAAGTTCAGCGTGTGCACTCGCCAAATCTCAACCAGTCCGAACTCGTCCAGTGAATGAATCAAAGCGTCCAGGAAAGAAGACTCGCCGATCAAGCGAAAGCGATGACAAGAATCCTGGGACTGCTGTAACTTTCCCCATCGACGGGATGCAAGTGGTTGAAGGCCGGCTGCTGGGAAGAAGTGTTCGTGTATTACGAGACACTGGTTGTAATACTGCAATTGTCAGACGGGAACTAGTTCCAGAGGTATATATGACGGGAAGAAAGAGGAACGTTGTTCTTCTGGATGGCTCAACAAGCTACTTGCCTGAAGCTGTCGTGCCAGTGAACACGCCGTATTTTACAGGCAAGTTAACAGCGGCATGTATGGACGAGCCCCTCTATGACCTTGTTCTGGGAAATCTTCCAGGCGTCAGAGGACCATATGATCCAGACTCTGACTGGAAACCCCCCGATGCTCCCAACGAGGAGTCGTCGTCGATAGGGATGAAGCGTAATAAGGTGCCTAGGAAGCCTCACCATGTATCGAGCGTGGCTGAAGCAAAAATTCAAGAACAAGAAGAAGGCAAGATTCGTCCCTTGTGCGTTCCAACAATTGTCTTACGTGACGTAACAAAAGACCAACTCATTGAAGAACAGCGCAAAGACCCGACGCTGAAACATAGTTTCGCCAAAGTGAGCAAGTCGTTTAAATCTGGAAAGGGGCACAGCTACGAATTCGTCGAAGAAAAAGGATTGCTATATCGCCTTTACCGCCTGGCCACTGGCAGAACCTTTAAGCAGGTGGTCATACCAAAAGCATTTAGATCTGGTATATTAGAAGGGGCACATGAAAACATCATAGAAGGGCATAAAGGTGTCAGGAGAACAACCAATCGTATCCTACAAGAATATTATTGGCCAGATGTACACAAAGACGTAAAACGCTTTGTGAAGTCGTGCGACAAGTGCCAAAGGACATTAGCTAAAGGGAAAGTACAGGCCGCTCCACTTGCTCGTCAATGTGTGCTTGTGTGTGCGTGCAAGAATGCGACAAGTTCGTTCGGTCCTGAAGTTTTAAAAACGCCGACACAAAGGCCGCAGAAGTTGAAAAAAGCACCGGAGACCAGGCCAGCGAAACCAAGCCCACAGAGGAGCATGCCAAGAACGTCAGCAACAGAGTGTTGCGTTGGAGTCTCCTTTTGCAGGAGTATTCTTTTACTATTAACTATATAAACGATTGTGACAATGCCGGAGCTGACTACTTGAGTCGAGTCACACGTGACCACCTGTTCGTATATCAAAATGTGATTAGACAATGCGACCACTCGAGCGCTTAGTGTTTATTTGAAAACGCACAGACTTGTGCGTTAGTACTTTAACTGGGCGCAACGCCCTGTGAACAGTGTGTTGTGTTCTCATATGAACAATCGGACAAACGTGCGTGACAATTTTCCTTTTTCTTTTTTTTTTCATCCCGCGTCCATGTGTTAGAATACTTGTAAACAACTTTCTCGAAAAGGGGGGTATTGTCATAATATATGGTACGCGGGAGTGGAAACATAAACATACGAAGACAGTGCGTCGTGCGTGGGCGAAGAGGACAGTGAATGTTGGCAAATACCCGCAAGAGAGTCATCGTCATCATCGACACCGACTTGGGAGCGTCGGCAGTGGCGCCTCAAAAAGCGTGGCGCGAGAGTGCGGCCCGTGACCCGTGGCGTGAGCAGTGCGCGAGGTTCGGCGGTCAACGGAAAACAGCTTCCTCGCTGGGCGTCTGGCCCATAGGAGCTATCGCCTACCGCGCCAATACGCCACACCTGAAGCAACACTGTCGCCCGCTGGGAGGTTGCCTCGCCCCGCTCTTCCGCTGGGCACTGGTCCAGGAGGGCTGGCGGTCCAGAACCGGGGCGCTCGAGCGTTCGGGTGAGCGGCCACAGGGCTACCCCGCCAGCTGTAGACGCGACCCGGTGACTGCGGCCGGCTACCTGAGCCCCGTGAGGCGGTCCGACCCGGCCGTCCAACCCTGCTGTCCAACTCAGCCGACCGTCCCGGCCGTCCAACCCGGCTGTCCAACCCAGCCGACCGTCCCGGCCGTCCGACCCAGCTGTCCAACCCACCGGCCGACACTGTTGTCCGACCCCGCTGGTCACGGCTCTCTGACCCGCCGGCCGACACTGTTGTCCGACCCCGCTGGCCGGCATCGGTTCAACGAGGTCTGAGACACGGCGACACATGCTTCCGCCGGAACTGTAGGCCAATCATAACCCACCAATCCATAGATATAGTGCATGTCGCCTATGAGGCATTTTGGGACATTGTCACGTGTGTGTGCCGTTATCTGTGTCGTGTACGTCAATACAAGTCTGATGTGTGTTTTTGCTTTCGCGTGCTGCTTCTCCCTTTTTCTGGAGTGATCCGGCCCCAATAACATCACAAATACCTCCTGTAAACACGCTGTGAATAGCATTGGAGAGATCGTATTTCCCTGACTGACGCCTTTCTTTATTGGGATCTTGTTGCTTTCTTTATGGGGGACTACGGTGGCTGTAGAGCCGCTATAGATATCTCTCAGTATTTTTACATATGGCTCGTCTACACCCTGATTCCGCAATGCCTCCATGACTGCTGAGGTTTCGACTGAATCAAACGCTTTCTCGTAATCAATGAAAGCTATATATAAAGGTTGGTTATATTCCGCACATTTCTCTATCACTTGATTGATAGTGTGAATATGGTCTACTGTTGAGTAGCCTTTACGGAATCCTCCCTGGCCCTTTGGTTGATGGATGTCTAAGGTGTTCCTGATTCTATTTACAATTACCTTAGTAAATACTTTGTAGGCAACGGACAGTAAGCTGATCGGTCTATAATTTTTCAAGTCTTTGGCGTCCCCTTTCTTATGGACTAGGATTATGTTAGCGTTTTTCCAAGATTCCGGTACGCTCGAAGTCATGAGGCATGGCGTATAGAGGGTGGTCGGTTTCTCTAGAACAATCTGCCCACCATCCTTCAGCAAATCTGCTGTTGCCTGATTCTCCCCAGCTGCCTTCCCCCTTTGCATAGCTCCCAAGGCTTTCTTTACTTCTTCCGGCGTTACCTGTGGGATTTCGAATTCCTCTAGACTATTCTCTCTTCCAATATCGTCGTGGGTGCCACTGGTACTGTATAAATTTCTTTAGGACTCCTCAGCCACTTGAACTATCTCATCCATATTAGTAATGAGATTGCCGGCTTTGTCTCTTAACGCATACATCTGATTCTTGCCAATTCCTAGTTTATTCTTCACTGGTTTTAGGCTTCCTCCGTTCCTGAGTGCATGTTCAATTCTATCCATATTATACTTCCTTATGTCAGCTGTCTTACGTTTGTTGATTAACTTCGAAAGTTCTGCCAGTTCTGTTCTAGCTGTAGGGTTAGAGGCTTTCATACATTGGCGTTTCTTGATGAGATCTTTCGTCTCCTGTGATAGCTTACTGGTATCCTGTCTAACGGAGTTACCACCGACTTCTATTGCACACTCCTTCATGATGCCCACAAGCTTGTCGTTCATTGCTTCAATACTAAGGTCCTGTTCTTGAGTTAAAGCCGAATACCTCTTCTGTAGCTTGATCTGGAATTCCTCTATTTTCCCTTTTACCGCTAACTCATTGATCGGTTTCTTATGTACCAGTTTCTTCCGTTCCCTCAAGTCTAGGCTATTTCGAGTTCTTACCATCCTATGGTCACTGCAGCGCACCTTGCTGACCACTTCTTCATCTTGTATGATGCCAGGGTTAGCGCAGAGTATGAGGTCTATTTCATTTCTAGTCTCGCCGTTTGGGCTCCTCCACGTCCACTTTCGGCTATCCCGCTTGCGGAAGAAGGTATTCATTATCCGCATATTATTCTGTCCCGCAAACTCTACTAATAACTCTCCCCTGCTATTCCTAGTGCCTAGCATCTTCTCCACTTGCTTTTAGATCTCTTCGTGTTCCTTTGGAGCTACACGGTGGGGATTTTGTCGAATCGGCCGCGTAGTGTCATCCGCGACGATACGGTGCTTGGTCAGTGGTACTTGTGCGACCTTTGACATAGTCGAAAAGCAATCTTCGAACTGGTGTATCAGCTCCAATAGCCGCTGGCACTGGGAATGCGACAAGGTGAAGCTGACGTCGACAGATAAAGGAGTGAAGGGCGGGACGGTCGTTTCTTGTAGAGCGAAACAATCTTTAACTTTCGTGATGCCGTCGCAGTACGCAATTGCGGTATTCTTCTGGATGTGACGGCGTTCGTTGCTGAAGTTCGTTAGAAGGACTTCCGCGTGCCCATGAGTCATGTCGAGCACGCCTCTAGCAATGGAAACGCCTTGAGTGAGCAATAGTGCAGCGATTTGCTCCGTGATCGCATCCCCATGGTATGGCTTCGTGCATGATACAGATAGAAGGCGGCAGGACCGCGGCTGAATGGGCACATCGTCGGCGATTCGCAAACGCTCGTGTTGCCCGTCATTCATCGTGTTGCCGTATGGTGGAGGCAGAAAATGTCACCATACGTTCCGGAATGTTTATGACTGCGCCATGATCTTGCAGAAAATTCATCCCCAAGATGAGATTTTTGCAGCAGTTGGGGGGAGTGACGAAACTAGCAACGATGATGTAATTACCGATGTAGATTCGGGCGGTGCATGCTCCCGTTGGTGTAATTAGCTCACCCCCGGCACTTCTGATGTGAGGCCCTGTCCACAGCGTCTTCACTTTCCTGATGCAGGCGGCCAGTTCTTGCCGTATAATCTAGAAGTCTGCGCCAGTGTCAACAAGTGCGGTGACATGATGTCCATCCACCGGAATGCTGGGATCGGCACGGGCAACGTCGTCGGCGTGAGTAGTCGTCGCTGTCAGGTCGTCTTCGTGGGGAGCGTGGGAGGAGGGGGGGTATTTTTGTCGTCTTGACAGAGGGCAACCTTCCCCCCGGA
This sequence comes from Dermacentor albipictus, assembly GCF_038994185.2. Taxonomy (NCBI): domain Eukaryota; kingdom Metazoa; phylum Arthropoda; class Arachnida; order Ixodida; family Ixodidae; genus Dermacentor; species Dermacentor albipictus. The sequence goes on from NC_091821.1 coordinate 16,622,572, forward strand.
GGTCGCTGCCGTTGGTTTCCCCGGCGCAGGGTAGGGGAGCGACCACCCCTGCCGACTTCACTGGTGAAACTCTGACGGTTTGGGGAAGTGTAACTCACAGGCGACGGGAACTGCCAGCATCGACGTGGTGAAGCTGCCTGGCTGGTCGACAGCTGATCACTGCGCGGGGCGCGATGGTCGTTGAAGTGCACGGAAGCGGCAGACGAAAATCCAGGCGGCACGTCAAGTCGGGCCAACGTTGGAAACATGTTGGCAGTTCGTGGCCCAATGACGGCCTAAGGTTAACAGCGTGGTTCCAATATTGGCAGTGCCATTCTGATTCTTGGCCCAATGATGGCCTAAGGTTAACAGCGTGGCGCGAATATTGGCTGTGCCATTCTGATAGAGATCCAACGTTGGCCCCACATTACACAGTCAGTAAACAATATTGGCACTGCCGTTCAACAAGGCGGTAATTATTGGACCGACTTTCGTGCGAATTTGCCAATATGGGTTACTAGTTGGCTTTCTTTTGAGAACATTGGCCCGTAATAAGCCAATTTTTGCCTTGTCGTTTCTTTTAGCTCTACGACTTGCTGAAATTGAACAACATGCTTTGGAAACTAACATGCTTATCCCAGGCACACTGCGCAGGAACCAGAAACATGTTTGCAAGCTGCGACCATCTGTGGAACCACCTGTGCCTCTCCCATGTCAACTCCATGCATGGTACACGGCCATTTTTGCGCTTCGCCTTCCCCGAAATGCACCCCCTAAAGAGAAAAGCCAGCACATAATGTAGCAAGCAGGGAAAGTTGCATAACGGGCAAACTAGCCGCTGCTTTATTGAACGTGCATGGGAACATGAGCTTTCCATAAGAAGCAACGGTATTGCATATTTGCCTGCGCATTGTATATTTTGCATGTACACTCCGCGCCTTTGGAGGATCAGGATTCTGAGGAGAATCGAGAATTAGAGTGCCACGGAGCTCATGGAACCGTTTTATATTGCATCGAGATGGAGCGCATATGTATTAGTGAAACTTTTGTTTGTTTGTGAGGAACAGATAGGTATAGCCTCCTATCTCTTTTTAAAAGCCTTGTGTTGTCACGCATAGACTACGGATGTATTGTTTACCACTCGGTATCAAAGACAACACTTAAGCTACTCGATCCTGTGCATCACTTAGGTATCCGCCTAGCACTTGGTGCCTTTCGTACGAGCCCCATCCAAAGTCTGTATGCAGAATCGGATCAGTGGCCACTGGATTATCAACGTGCATATCTGGTAGTCACCTATGCAATAAGAACCATGTCACTAAAACAACATCCATGCAAATCACTCATAAGTGATCAGTCCACAAATCAATTGTACTTAAACAGGCCTTCACACGCTCCGCCGTTTTCGTTGGCAGCAAAATCTGTTGCGGAAAAACTTGGAGTACTTTTCACAGATCTGAAGGAAAGCGACAATGCTGAACCCATCCCACCTTGGGAGCAATGTACAGTTACCTGTGACTTGTCCTTTACAGAACTGAACAAATAGAGTTGTCCAAGTGCCCTCATCCAGCAACATTTGTTGGCCCTTGAAGACAAGTATAGATCGATGGCATTTTTCCCTGATGCTTCGAAGTCTGCAACTTCGGTATCATGTGCAGCCCATGGCCCAAACTTTTCCAACACTAAAACCTTACATAACCATAGCAGCATTTTTACAGCCGAAGCGTACGGTATCCTGATCACTGTTGAGTACATAGTGCAGCACAAGATACAAAAGTCCATAATATACACAGATTCCTTAAGCGTTGTCACAGCCGTGTCCTGTGGCAAAGCAAGCCGAAACCCTGTATTAAACATGCTCCTTAAACACATTCACGTAGCATATGAACAAAACCTTGCTCTTGTTGTATGCTGGGTGCCAGGACACTCTGGGATCGCAGGCAATAAAATGGCGGACAATAATGCTGGACAAGCGGCTTATCGGGATACCGTTGAGGTAACCTGGATACCTGGTGTGGACATGAAACCAGTGGTACGAAAGGCGCTCCGCAATCATTGGCAAGCTCAGTTGGACAAGGAAGTTGAAAATAAGCTGCACCTGCTCAAACCGCAGTTAAGCAAATCTTTTCGACTGAAGCTTGATAGACACACCGAAGTCACCCTGGCACGACTCAGAATAGGACACACTTATGGCACACACAAATATCTCTTGACAGCAACTGACCCACCGACGTGCACACGCTGTGGTGAGAACCTAACCGTCCTACATGTCCTTATTCAATGTCCTGAACTTCACGGAGACCGATTGGTTCATTTTAGCGAACTCTACTCACACCATATGCCACCCCATCCCTCGATGTGCTTATCAGAGGATGCGCTTTTTAACTTTATAAGAGTGCTTAATTATCTTGCGCAAGTTAACTTTCTCGACATCATCCCTAACCTTCAGATTGTGCCTCACAGGTGAGGCACAGTCTGATGCACAAAGGTATGTCTGAGCTCTTGCGCTTCTTGCGTAAGCAAGAATTGTACACCAAGGGACTTGTACAATCGAGAATAATATAACGTGTGCCTGTGGCAAATGCACTTAAAGCCTTGTATTTATCTTAGTAATTATTTTAGAATTTTAATATTTTTAATATTTTAGAAGTGCCTCGGAAGAAGAACGCCTATAGCTGTGGTCTCTTCATTTTCCTGTGTCTCGGACGTTTTTCGACATCGGAGGCTGTGCAAAGGGCACAATTGACGTCATCCTCCGGGATGGGGGATAGGAATCCCAACCAAGCGTTTGACCCTGGTCGTCCACCACTGGCTGCATCGAAGACAAGGGACCGCACTGGCCCTTCCACTGTCACCCTTGAATCTTCCGACAGCTCAACGGTTGAAAAAATGGAATCGGACAACGATTTCACACTTGCCGTGGGTCGCCGTTTGAAGAGAAAACTCAGGAGGACATCAACAGACAGTGAATCGTTGCCCAGGCAGGACACTGGTAAGCAATCATTCACTGTTGCTTACGTCCCTACCACAACTACCGACGATCTGAATACCTTGAACAGGCAGAGCTTAACAGAGTACTTTGAGCGAATTGCGCCAGGCCAAGTCAGCGAGATCAGAATTAACGCACGGAGGAACATCCTTTCGGTTGACGTGAACAAGTCAATTCTGGATAAGCTAAAGGCTGCCACACTACTAGGAAACATCCCAGTATGCTCCTTCTTTGCGTATGGAAAAGGAACCTCGACTGGCTTTATTTCTGACGTGGACAAAGAAATCGCAGACACTGACCTCGAGAGGCTTTTGAATTCCACCGCACCAATAGTGCAGATTCACCGCTTCGGTCAATGCCGGTGTATTAAAATAGTCTTTGACTCTGAAACATTACCTGACTACGTAAAAGTAGGATACGTAAGACACCGTGTGCGCCCTTACGTGCCAAAACTGGTGCAGTGTCGGAAGTGTTTCAAAATAGGACACGTAAGCGCAGCTTGCAAGGGCGGCGTAACATGCCAACGGTGTGGAGGGGCCCATCAAAATGATAGCTGCGATGCTACTGCCCTAAAATGCCCTAATGGCGCCGGTACACATGAAGCTACATCAAACGACTGCCAGAAAATCAAGGACGAAATGTCAGTGTTTCGAAAGATGGAGCGGGACAACTCCATTCACAGACAGGCTGCTACATCGATACGCCGCACAGACGTCGATCGCGACACAGACGACGACAGCAAGGCAAGAGTACTTCCCGTACAGATGGACAACCGGCCGCATGGCAAACTCCTCGCTTGCGAAGTTTGCTTCTGCGATCAAGATGCGGGCCCGACGTACCTTCTTCGGCCGCAGCACGTGGAACACATGCGCTGCATAAAACGACGCTTCCGCCGACCGACTCATGACATTGACTGGCCGTCGCTCCCACCCAAACAAACAGGCTTAAATGCGTCGGGTGATGTGTCTGCAAAGGTGGTTGAGAATGATAAGACAGAAAATGAAAATGTACAAAGTATGCTGAAACACCTGATATCTACGATGCGTTCACTTCTCTGCGGACTACAGACGCCGGTTGCTAAGACCACGCTACATGTTCAAGATGCTTTGGAACCGCTCCTCGCGGCCTTACAATAAGGCATCATGGCGCTCTCTTTTGAAAACCAATTACGAAGATCTGCAATAATGCAGTGGAATGCCAGAGGCCTACGAGGCCGCCTCGCAGACTTTCGGCAATGGATGTTAAAATACCAGTTTCCCGTGGCTGTAATATGTGAACCAAACATGACGTCTTTACTACGCGTGTCTGGATATGTGCCACTGTGGTCAAGGAATGATCACAATTTAAGCAAAGTGCTCACTTTTGTTCGTAGGAATTTAACGTGCCTTCGTAAAGACATTCCTGCACACGCTTCCAACGAGTCATCATCATCATCATCATCAGCCTGGTTACGCCCACTGCAGGGCAAAGGCCTCTCCCATATTTCTCCAACAACCCCGGTCATGTACTAATTGTGGCCATGCCGTCCCTGCAAACTTCTTAATCTCATCCGCCCACCTAACTTTCTGCCGCCCCCTGCTACGCTTCCCTTCCCTTGGAATCCAGTCCGTAACCCTTAATGACCATCGGTTATCTTCCCGCCTCATTACATGTCCTGCCCATGCCCATTTCTTTTTCTTGATTTCAACTAAGATGTCATTAACTCGCGTTTGTTCCCTCACCCAATCTGCTCTTTTCTTATCCCTTAACGTTACACCTATCATTCTTCTTTCCATAGCTCGTTGCGTCGTCCTCAATTTGAGTAGAACCCTTTTCGTAAGCCTCCAGGTTTCTGCCCCGTAGGTGAGTACTGGTAAGACACAGCTATTATACACTTTTATCTTGAGGGATAATGGCAACCTGCTGTTCATGATCTGAGAATGCCTGCCAAACGCACCCCAGCCCATTCTTATTCTTCTGATTATTTCCGTCTCATGATCCGGATCCGCAGTCACTACCTGCCCTAAGTAGATGTATTCCCTTACGACTTCCAGTGCCTCGCTGCCTATTGTAAATTGCTGTTCTCTTCCGAAACTGTTAAACATTACTTTAGTTTTCTGCAGATTAATTTTTAGACCCACTCTTCTGCTTTGCCTCTCGAGGTCAGTGAGCATGCATTGCAGTTGGTCCCCTGAGTTACTAAGCAAGGCAATATCATCAGCGAATCGCAAGTTACAAAGGTATTCTCCATTAACTTTTATCCCCATTTCTTCCCAATCCAGGTCTCTGAATACCTCCTGTAAACACGCTGTGAATAGCATTGGAGAGATCGTATCTCCCTGCCTGACGCCTTTCTTTATTGGGATTTTGTTGCTTTCTTTATGGAGGACTACGGTGGCTGTGGAGCCGCTATAGATATCTTTCAGTATTTTTACATACGGCTCGTCTACACCCTGATTCCGTAATGCCTGCATGACTGCTGAGGTTTCGACAGAATCAAATGCTTTCTCGTAATCAATGAAAGCTATATATAAGGGTTGGTTATATTCCGCACATTTCTCTATAACCTGATTGATAGTGTGAATATGGTCTATTGTTGAGTAGCCTTTACGGAATCCTGCCTGGTCCTTTGGTTGACAGAAATCTAAGGTGTTCCTGATTCTATTTGCGATTACCTTAGTAAATACTTTGTAGGCAACAGACAGCAAGCTTATCGGTCTATAATTTTTCAAGTCTTTGGCGTCCCCTTTCTTATGGATTAGGATTATGTTAGCGTTTTTCCGAAATTCCGGTACGCTCGACGTTATGAGGCATTGCGTATACAGGGTGGCCAGTTTCTCTAGAACAATCTGCCCACCATCCTTCAACAAATCTGTTGTTACCTGATCCTCCCCAGCTGCCTTCCCCCTTTGCATATCTCCCAAGGCTTTCTTTACTTCTTCCGGAGTTACCTGTGGGATTTCCAATTCGTCTAGACTATTTTCTCTTCCAACGAGTACGTTTGCATAACGCTGAAGTACAAGCGGCGCACACTCTCAGTAATTGGCGGATATATACCCCCAACATCGAGCATAGACTGTTCATATTTGCTGTCCATACTGAAAGCTTGTCCGGGTCCCCACATAGTCATCGGTGACTTTAATGCCCACCATCCCACGTGGGGCCCTGCTTCGACGAACGCCCGCGGTAGAGACTTGGCTGACTTCATGCTTAGTCAAGGCTTGGTGGTGATCGATGATGGCTCGGCAACATACCTTCGAGGCTCTTACTACAGCAGTTGCCTTGACATTGCGTTTGTTTCAAAAAGCCTGCTGTCTGCCACACGATGGTGTGCTGATCTCGACACCCATGGAAGTGACCATCTACCAACATATGTTCAGTTGAAATGGTTACATCCCCCAGCTCCGCACACTGTGCGTTCTATCGATTCGCCAACATTTCGAGAATCTGTGACCACCGCATGTCAAGCCATCCAAGCACCATCCAATATTGAAGATGTCATCGCGGCAACATTACATGACACAACAAAACACCTCAGCGCACCTTCACCTAGATCACCTATTGACGACCAGTACGAGCGACTTCGTGCGATACGGCGTCGAGCAGAACGGAACTACAGAAGGACCAAATCACCATTAGACGTCACTGCATCACGCCGGGCTCAGCGTCATGTCCTGCGCCACCTTGACAAGCTTGACAAACAACGCTGGAGATCATTCTGTGGCTCTTTGGATCCGAGAAAACTTTTCTCTAGAATTTAGAAAATTGTACGAAGCCTTCGCTCGCCTCCACAACAGCTTCTCCCGTTCAGCACTGTGGCCATACGGCAAGGCTGGCGTGAAGTTGAGGTCGCCGATGACTTCTGCAACCCGCCACCGCCGACCCGGCCTGCTGTGAACAAGGGATTGCCCGAGGGAACGTAGTTGGAGGCCCCTTCCCACGCGCCTTTCAAGACGCAAGACAATGGACAACCGGCAGCCGCGCTGGGGGGGTCAGCTCGGGGAATAAAGATGCGCCTTTCCTGACGTAAGCCCCGAGTTCTGCGAAGACCGTCTGACGTCGGTGGGGACCGTGAACCTGTGCGGAAGTGTGTGTATGTAAGCCCTCTCGCAGAAAGGTGACTCGTCTACGGTGCCCAGTCGAACGTTTCCCTCACATTGGGATCGAGGGAGGATTGAGTGTTTATAAACCGCTGTTGTGCGGCTGCTTAGTGTATTCTCTCTCGCAGTCATGCTAGACTGGTGAACTGCAACGTCCTTATGTAGATACTGTAAATAAACCCATGCTTCTCGATGAGAAGCAGTCCTTCCCTTCAACAACGTCCTCAGCGTGGATAAGTTGGACGATGGCATGGGCCAGCTACCACCTAATTCATGCCCGACTCCAATCTTGACAACTGATTTCAAGCGATGGGATTGACCTCACAATCCTCACAACCGCTATAGTATTTTTCCTCGTTGCGCGCCTCGCCGCAAAGCATGCGCCGCCCCAGCCGCTCCTTCCACTCAACCGTATTCTAGTACACAAATGGAAAGACAGGTGTATCAGTTGCCCCTCTGTATCATTCTCAGAAAAAGCGCACCACTGTCTTGGACTTTGATTATTCATAGAGTGGGAATAAAAAAAAGAAGCCATTATTGTTGTTTTACTCTGGGTCTTGTTGACGCCTCACGGCCATCAGAGCACGTGCGCTTCTCAAAGCACACTACAACACGCGGGTCTTTGAGGAATAAAGCGGTAGTTGCTGTCCAGCGTCTGTGTATGCCCTTTCTATGTGTTGAAAAAATTAAATTATGGGGTTTTACGTGCCAAAACCACTTTCTGATTATGAGGGACGCCGTAGTGGAGGACTCCGGAAATCTCGACCACCTGGGGCTCTTTTACGTGCATCTAAATATAAGTACGCGGGCGTTTTCGCCCCCATCGAAATGCAGCGGCCGGGATTCGATCCCGCGACCTCTTGATCAGCAGCCGAACACCATTGCCACTGAGCAACGACGGCGGGACTTTCTATGTGTACGTGTACGTGTCGGGTGCAAGTGCTCTGCTTCAATACTATGGCTCACCAATTAGCCCATCAGTATGTTTGAAGTCTTGTTTAACAGGGAGGTAGAAGACGAAGTGATTCTTTGATAGAACGCTTCTACGTTTGTCTCCGCTTTTTCGCTTTGTTTCCCTGCATTTCTGGGAGCTGCAAATGGATGAAGAAATCTCCGAGGACTTTCCTGATGTGCAGCCGTCAGGTCGGCTATCGTCCAGGAAACGTGGAAGTGCGTCAAGCGATACAGACAGCGAGGCCACTTAGATATGTTCGGACAGCTACGACTCGTCGGACGATGACTTCCAGGTCGTGATGAGTAGATCAGCGAAAAAAAGACTACTGCAGGCATCTTCGTCGCCAAGTACTTCTACCGTGAAGAGTGCACCGCTGCGCTGGCCGCACACTGTGCTCTTTATGCCCGTGGACCCGGCGACCAATTTGCGCCTCCTCAACAGGCAGGTCCTCTCTTCCTTACTTCAGAGAATCGCACCAAATGAGATTAAAGACGTGCGAATAAACTCGCGGGAGAATGTCCTGGCAGTTGATGTTTTACATCGCAGCGCCCTGCAACACCTACGTAATATAACTGATATCGACAATGTAAAGTTGCGATCAATGATCCCCACAGGCGGCGATGGTATTGCGGGCGTCATTTATGACGTCGACGTTGTCATTTCTAATGACGACTTGCCAACGCTAATAAAGCTAACGACAGAAGGCAATTTCATTACAAGGATTTCCAGATTGGGAAACACAAGCTGTGTGAAGATTTTGTTTGAAGGAGACAGCCTTCCTTCCCACGTCAAAGTAGGATATGTCCGCCATCCAGTACGACCATTCGTACCGAAGCCCCTCCAGTGTTTCAAGTGTTGCAAGATTGGCCACGTGAAGGGTGTCTGTGTGAACAACGTCGTGTGCCCGCGGTGCTCTGAGTCCCATTCAGAAGACGCCTGCAACGCACATGTTCTAAAGTGCCCAAACTGCAGTTGTCCTCACAAGGCCGCATCAATGGATTTCCCGCGGATGCGGAGGGAATTCACGATTCTAAAACGAATGGTGCGGGACAATTCAACGCATCGAGAGGCTGCTACCGCTGTTCGGCGACGTCGGCATCGACACCGAAAACGTTCACGAAATTCCGAAACTGCAGATAGGTCAGAAGGACTGCCGCATCACCACACTGCGCCACCAAGACAGATACAAGGAAAGCAAACAAAGCGGGGAGGCTCGCCCGTCCTGAAGAATGGCCTGAGATACCGAGCGCACAACTCCCTGCTAAGTTACCTCAAAACGCACCGACTTCGACGGCTTCTGCACCTGTTGAAATGACGCTGGCTGATGATCTCCAGGTCATCAACATTCTGCGGTCGCTCATGAATGCCTTTCGCGTTATACTTACCAACATGAAGTCTTCGTCTGCGCAAAGCGCACTACAGGTGCTGGACACTTTGAGTCCAGTACTTGCAGCTCTTGGTTAAAATCATGGTTCTCCAGAAGCCATCGTTTCGTGACGAAGTCTGAAACGCGTCGATATTTCAGTGGAACGCCAGAGGACTGAAGTCACGCATGTCGGACTTTCGACAGTTTGTGTTCACGAATAAGTTCCCAGTCATCACCTGCGAGCCCCTATCAGATAACATCAGACTGTCCGGGTAGGAGTGTTTCATGTCCGCCACCCACGGAGAATGCAGCAAGATCACCGTATTCATGCGACGTGATCTTACGTATGTCCATCACCTAGTGTCGCCTGACCAAGAAAACCAATACGTATGTCTGAAAGTGAAGAAAGGCAAGCTCACTTTCACATTAATTGGAGCCTACATATCGCCCTCAAGTCGGTTGGACTGCCAGAGATTACGGCGAATCACGACGGCGACTCCGCAGCCTTTGGTGATTACTGGAGATTTTAATGCCCACCACCATCTCTGGGGAAGTTCTAAGATAAACTCGAGAGGCAGAAAATTAGTGTCATTTGCCTCCGAACAAGAACTGTGCTTGTTAAATGATGGAAGCCCCACCTTTTTGCGCGGAACTGCCTACTGTAGCTGCCTGGACCTGACCTTTGTTTCACGCTCCTTCACCTGAAAAGTCAGGTGGTTTCCGGATGTTGAAACGCGGGGAAGTGACCACCTACCCACTTATCTTAGGGTTGAAGGGTTGACGGACTCCAAGTTAGCCGGTGTCACAAAATGTATCGACTGGCCAATGTTCAAGTCAATTGTCGAAGACGGCTGTCGTGATGACTTGTCCTCTAGCTTAGAGGACATCATAAAAGGTGCCCTAGAGGTTGCGGAACATTCGCTTCTGAGAACGTATACACGCACCGAATACGACATCGAGCTAGAGAAGCTTCGTGCAGTTCGTCGTCGTGCAGAGCGAAGATACAGGCGCACGAAGTCTGTACATGACTTGAGGTTGGCCAGAAGAACTCAAAAGAAGATTCAGCGTCGCATGGACAAACTCGCATCGCAAAGATGTAAATCATTCTGCGAATCTTTGGATTCACGAAAACCTTTGTCTCACATATGGAGAACTGTTCGTGGTCTCCGTAGAACCCCTCAGCAGCGCCACCCTTTTTAGTCTTTGGCCCTTCACCAACAATGCAGCGAGATTGACGTAGCGGAAGCTTTCTGCAGGAGGATCGCTGGCGAAACTAGTTCCGCTGGAACATCGACGCTCCACCACTCACCGATTTCACGCGACCCTCGCATGGATAGTCCTTTCTCCATGGACGAGCTCGAAGCTGCACTGGCCTTGTGCAAGCGTTCATCTTCACCAGGACCCGGCGGTATAACCTACCGTGCCCTATGTAATCTTGGCGAAGAGGCTCGAAAAGTGCTCCTGCTCTTGTTCAACAGCTCCTGGCAGACAGGTACGGTTGTCCAGGAATGGAAGACCAGTCGCCTAATTCCACTGCTCAAGCCTGGCAAGTCGCCTGTAGACATTGCATCATACCGACCAATTGCGCTTGCCAGTTGCATCGGAAAACTAATTGAGAGGATGGTTCTAGCACGGCTAGAATGGTACTTCGAACATTACCAGGTATATCCAGATGCAGTGGCCGGCTTCAGGCGTGGCCGTTCTTCCATAGACAACGTTATCGACTTGGTGACGTACCTCGAGCACCAGAAGTCCTGCAAAAGATTATCTGCTGCCCTGTTTCTGGATGTTAAAGGAGCGTACGATAACGTAACGCACGAAGCGATTTTCAACGCGTTAGAGGCAGTAGGACTTGGCGGCAAAGTCTATTTCTGGATAAGTAGCTATCTACGTAAGAGATCCTTTTTCGTACTTACCGAGGATGGCCCGACCTCGCAGCATTACAGTAACCGTGGGGTGCCTCAGGGCGGAGTACTCAGCCCAACGCTCTTCAGTCTAACACTAATTGGACTCACCGACATCCTGCCAGGCACCGTTAAGCTCTGCATCTATGCCGACGACATTTGCATTTGGACGTCGGCTGTGACGCGACTGCAGCTTCGGGCGCGGCTTCAAAAGTCAGCCACTTTAACATCATCCTACCTTAGAGAACAAGGACTTCGTATATCATACGAAAGGTGCGCAGCGGTGGCATTTACCAGGAAATCAATGTCTCCATACGAGATATCCGTCGACAGACACATGATCTCGTACAGCACGAGTCACAGATTTTTGGGGGTGGTCCTTGATAAAAATCTCTCTTGGACCCCTCATGTGAATTATGTGAAAAAACGCCTGACAGGAATTTGCCGTATGTTTAAGTTCCTTGCAGGAAAGACCTGCGGAGTACCAATAGACTCTATGCTGCAACTGTACAGGGTCCTCTTTATTGGATTCCTACGGTACAGCCTACCGGTCGTGTCCAACACCTGCAGAACTAACCTGAATATAATTCAAAGCATCCAAGCCCAAGCCCTCAAGATATGTCTCGGTCTACCGCGGAGTGCGTCAACGACTGAGGTTATTGCAGTCGCTCGAGATTTCACTATTAAAACGTACATTATCATTGAAACAATGCGTGTGCACATACTACACTTCGCCCGGACCCCTACCCACCACCTAGCAAGTCTCCCAGTAGATAGACGCCACACGACATTCAGTGCGACTGTCTTCGCCCACCGTGCCTCTTTCAGGTCAGGTTACACACCTGCGGCAAGGCCTTCCATTCCTCCATGGTGTATGCGCCGTACTCATGTGAACCTTACAATCCCAGGACTTCAGAAAAAGTCGGACTTACCATCATCAGCGCTCAAGCAACTAACTTTACTTCTCTTGTACGAGAAATACAGCGACTACACACACGTCTACACTGATGGATCAACTACATCAACCAGTTCCGGCGGCGCTCTAGTTATACCAGAAATGAGAATAACCAAGCGGTTCAAGACTTCCCATGTCACTACGTCTACAGCTGCAGAGCTCGCAGCTCTCCGCGACGCGCTTCAAGTTATAAATTTTCATTTTTCGTTTCATTTTCATTTATTGATACTGTGAATCCCATCAGGGATTGTAACAGGAAGGGCTGTGTGTTATACATAGGAACATGGTATAAGGTGTTACTTACTAAATCTTATACAATAAAAAAACTTGGGCATATAACAATTTGATTACGGGTTTATACAAGAGAATAAATAGAACGGAGAGGTTATGACAAAGATAATTGCAGTTACAGAGACCAGTTACAAGGTCAGTATTGACGTAATAACAATCGCGCAACAATCAAGGTTACAATAATGCCAACAAGAAAGGAAATGTATTGCATCATTGCCGTAATTATAGTCAAGCACAAACACCGTTATAATAATAAGGCAACAAGGAACTACGTAAATAATGTGAAGAATTATTGCTGCAATGCGTATAGTTCATGCGCAATCAGGGTACCAAACGTATCTAAGGATGAGCTGTCAGTGATACTTGTGCTAAGATTATTCCATTCGCGTGTCGCCCTTGGAAAAAAAGAGTACTTGAAAATATCAGTGTGGAATGGAAATTCGCTTAATGTGTGTGTGTGTTTATGGCGAGTTATTCTATTCGAGGACATTGATATGTATTTCATAATAGGCAGTTTAAGTTGATTGTGTATTAACTGATACATGATTTTTAGTCTAGCAAGCTTAGCTCTGTTATGCATGGTTAGGAGTTCTGCCCGTTTCAGTAATGCTGTTGGTGAGTCTGTGATGGAGTGTTTATTATATATGTATCTGAACATGCTGAAAGTCCTAGAAAATGGGCAGTCTTTTGCGATTCAAGGCCGGCCTTGCAACGTGTGCAGTCGTTTCTCCGACATGGAACTCACGATCAGCTCACGTGCGAAATCGCGGAACTTGTCCATCACTTAATAGAAAAAGGCCATGATATGTCTTTTCAGTGGATACCAGGTCATTGCGGTATCATTGGAAACGATGACGCCGATAAGGCAGCTCGGACATCAAACCAAGAAGACCGCTGCGTCCCCATTCCTCTCTCAAGGACCGACGCCGCGAGGCAACTTGGCATTCTAGCACGCACGATCTCCTTGGCAGAGTGGAACACCGCACATACAAGGTGCACAAGACTGCACAGACTAAACCCGTCACTGCAACTCAAACCTCCAGTCTGTCTACACTGTTAAGAATGGCGAGCTGCTAGGCAAAATTGCCACCCAAATACGACTAGGGGACAAGACGCGCATCCCCCACTCTCCGTCGCTGCAGCTAGGAGGCGTTTGGAGAAGCGGGCTTTGTGCTCAAAACCGCCTCCATCCACCAGCCCCATCGCCATTGTGACGGAACGAGTTCGGTGGATGAACAATGGTGCCGGAGTTCTCCAGCGCGGACCTGATCTGCTACGCATGAACAAGATGCCTCGGGAAAGCCGTTTTATGTTGCTTCCCAGGCCTCGTCCAGACGCAAGACAACGAGCTACCCACGATTGGCGCCGATACTTACCGGAACGGCACCCCTCCAACGCCGGCGTCGGGCATCGGAATGTGTGTGCCTTTGTGTACGTAAACTGTTCTGCGGAGCGGCGGCAAGTTGGCGATGAGTAAACGAACAGTCGCCGCCTCGTATGGCCGGCGGACCGAGTGTATAAAAACTGTTGTTGTGCGAATGCTGGACACACTTCTCTTGAGCAGTCATGTTAGACTGATTCACTTCTCTCATGCAGTCATGTTGGACTGACACTCTTTTTTTTTTTCAAGCGGTCATGTTAGACTGATTTAATTTCTGTAAATAAACCCATATTCCTCGTTCTCGATGAGAAGCAGTTCTTCACTTCATCAACGTCCTCAGCGTGGATAAGTTGGACGACGGCATGGGCCAGCTACCTTCGAATTCATGCCGTACTCCAATCTTGGCAAAGGACCACGAGAGATGGGATTGAGCCCCCAATCCTGACAACACCGACGTGAAGCGTCTCTTCTGTGTCGGTTATGGCTTGGAGTTGCCTTCACGAATGCCTACTCTGCACTAATTGGAATGGCTGATACTCCTGCATGTGATGTTTGCGGATGCGAGGAGAACATTGACCACTTATTGTGCCATTGCCCTCAATTTCAAGCACAAAGACAGTCTTTGTCCAACACATTGAGGAAACTAGATGATCGTCCTCTGAGTGAACAGACCATATTAGAGCACCGTCCCGACCGATCATCGGCTCAGAAGGCAGTGAAGGTACTTTTGTGTTTTCTCAGAACTTCTGGTTTGCTCGAGCGACTTTAACTCAAGTGCTGTCCGTACATGTATCTACACCTTCTCTCTCTCTCTCCTTTCTCTTCCCCTCCTCCCATCCCCCAGTGTAGGGTAGCCAACCAGACTATTGACTGGTTAACATCCCTGCCTTCCTGAATTCTACTCTCTCTCTCTTGTTTAACAGGATATTTGGGAGATGGAAGATAAGGCTAAAATCGTTAATTACACCGACAGAGAAGCCTTTAGTACTTGCTATGAGACTTAATTTCCGTTCAAAGGACGCATACAAACCGCACACACGAAAGAAAACAATCACGACGACACTGGCTGCGCTTGCAACTGATTTATTTCAGGTACGGACACAAGAATACACATGGTCGCATGCACAGAAAGCAGCAATGACGCCATACGGGACAACCAGCATTCAAAGAATCTTATCTCAAAGTTTTACTTATTCAAACATTAACGTATCACTTAGCATGCGCTGTCGTAATTTTTTTTTGTGTAATAGGCTTTCATCTCCTGCCATAATCTTTATATAACGAAACAGCGGTTCACATTTACAGTCCTTACAGCGCGCAGGCAGCTGCGCCACTTCATAAATGCTGATCCTGTTCCCTGGCTCGTTGATTTAACTAGGGCAGCGGTCGGTCTCTTTAACGTAGGACCGTGGCCTATGTCAGGGGGATCTCGCACACAACCACCGTATCACAGTTGGCATGTGTTGTCACATTGCTTTTTTTTTTTTACACAGCCTTGTTTCCTTTACAAGGTCACGAGGGCATAGCTGAGCCAGCTTAACATAGGTTGAGAAAGCGAGTTGTATCAATAAACCTCGTCCCAGTGCAATAACATATGCCAGATGTCATGCAGAAGTTGTACACAAGATCCCCCTGAACTGCGGCATTTCGTATACGTTGGTTAGACCAGCCGCTGCTTCATATTGGACGAGCCGGCGACCATGATCTAAATTTAAAGAAAAATGAACTTGCGCTTCAGAAGGGAATAGGTTTGGGCATGTATGTAATTCATCGTTGTAGAGAATACATAGCGCAGTAAGAAGAAAGGACAGTTCCAGACAGGACAAACGCTGACCTGTCTCGACCTGTCCTTTCTTCTTACTGTATTGTATATTCTGTAAAAACTGGCGGACCTGCCTACACACTGCATGGACTGCACGTGTGAACCGCGTGTTCGTCATATACGTATTCACGATGAAGGCATGTTACATAAAAAAAAAGTTAGACAGCGCGGTTTAAGTGATAGTTCAATACAGCTCTCTAATTCTGGGATTAGATTCTTTGAATGCTGGGTGTCTCATAAGGTGATACTGATGCCTTCTGTGCATGCGACCGTGTGCATGCATGGGTCTGTACCCGAAGTAAATCAGGTTGCAAGTGCCACACGAGTCGTCATGGTTGCTTGCTTTCGCGTCTTTGTTTGCGTGTGTCTGTTGCTTGCGCGTGCCTCTATTTAGCCGCAGTTATGTCTCAGCCCTACTTTGTTATTGCAAAATGGAAGCATGGATTTATATCCGCTGAGTTACTGTTTGCTTGTTTTTTTTTCTTATTACTTCACGTAAGCATCATTTGCCCATCATACAATCTATTGTTCGTGGAGAAGCCGGCGACGCAACAGTTTCCAACATTTTCAATGTCATTACAATAAATCGCTCACGCTCACAGAGATCACGTATACTCCGACAAAAAGAATTAATACTGCAGAATATAGAAGGGAAATATTACAGACGGCTTGTGGGAGCTTGCAAAATTGCAACCCAATTTCCACCGAAGCTGTGTCTTTCGAGCAGTTGTAATAAGAGTTGCCTGTAATTTAATCATTTGCTTAAAAGCGTTGCCCGCACATGACTGTTCTGTGTGAGAACTTGCCCGCATATAACGCATTCCAGCCCTTTACAAAGGCAGTAATACGTCCACACACAATTTACTTCGCGAGGACATTGGCCATAGTGTCGCCCCCCCCCCCCGCCTTCTATTTTCAGAAAATTTTATCTCGGTTGCGTTCATAATTCTTCCATGCAGGTCAGTGGCATAAATTCTGCGTTGTTCTTAAAACACACTTATAAAGGTCTGGATCACTTGAATGTGTAATTTACTGCAAACGCCGTAATTATACCGCCTACTTCGAACTTTGCCTATAGGCAAAGTTCGAAGTCGGTGGTATATTTACGTAATTACGGTAAAATAAGTAGCGCGTTATGGGTAATGTGTATACACATTGCCCATAACACGCCACTTATTTTCAACAAATATAAACAAAGTGCCTTGTTTAGTTCACCGACGACACAGGAGAAACTAACAACCAACGACGAATGTCGTATGATAGCACGAAAAAAAAACGAGTATTCATTCCCAACGCTTCTAATTAGGACAGGAATGAGAAAATATAAATTTCACTTACCAAGACCCCTGTGTCGGAAATGTAAACCTGGAGTAACCCACAGTTATCTCGGGATGTTGGGAAACATAGCTGATAGCGGCCGTATGCGCACTTTGTAATACTTGACTAAAGATTTTTTTCTTTTACAAGAGCTGCAGTTCATTCACAATCGCTTAATTTCACACAAAGATGTGCCATATAGCGTCCAGCTTATTTTCGCAAATTTTTATCTCCGCGGCATTTGTATTTCTGCCAGGGCAACAGGATACACTTTGCGCCGCTCGTAAAACAGCCTCATAACGCT
Source organism: Dermacentor albipictus (assembly GCF_038994185.2). Taxonomy (NCBI): domain Eukaryota; kingdom Metazoa; phylum Arthropoda; class Arachnida; order Ixodida; family Ixodidae; genus Dermacentor; species Dermacentor albipictus. Next base: position 16,639,914 of record NC_091821.1, read on the forward strand.
CCAGAATGCTTGCATGCGTAATTTATTTTCAAGGCCCAGTTAACCCACGCACTTTCAACTTCGCCTACACATCACCCATCGGCTGCTAGGGCACGTTGCCGGGCTAGTTGGTTTGGAGTCATAGTAGACACGGAGCAGTGCAATACGAGTGCAATACCAAGAACGATAAGACGTTGTGTATGTGTCTTCTCACTCTTGTTCCCTGTCGTAACGCGCTGCTCCTTCGTGTCTACTATAAACTCATTAGCTGGCCCTCACTGTGAGCAAACACAAAAAAACTAGCTGCCTCGTTTATTTCACCGAGGACACCAGGGGAACGTCATATCACGCATGAAAAAAGGGGGTTTAAATCGATATTTTCAAGGCTTCTAATTAGGGCGTGTGCGTTAAAATTTCGGGACACATTGCAGTAAATATGCCCCGCATTTCTGCAAAATGTAGACTTTGCATAACGCATAGTTCTCCCCGGACATTGGGAAACGTAGCTAAAAGCGTTGGTGTGGCACTTTGAAACACTTGCCAGATGACTTTTTTTACGGAGGCTGTACTTGATCCACATGAGCTTAACGGGGAACGTAAATTTGCGGTAACGCCCTCCCCCCTCACTCCCAAGTTCACTGAACTTGATCTTGGTGGTAATTGTAGTTACGCCAGGGCAGTTGGCTAAATTTCGCGCCGCTTCTAAAACACACTCATAACGCTCCGGAACACTTAAATCCGCAATTATTACAAAGTTAGTAATTAATCCACATATTTTGAACTTTTCATAAATACTTCCCATAACCTGCCCCTTAATTTCGTCAAACGTGAACAAGGTTGCTTGTATAGTTCATCGAAGACGACGGAGAAAGCAAGCACAGTCCTCGTTTTACGCATGAAAATATCGAGAAAAAAAATCAACTAGGGTTTAATAATGATCTCCAATTCTTCTGTTTAAACCAGAAACATAAAATTTAGGCCACAGAGTACACTAAACGCTCTCCCTATTTTCACTGAAATTGAAATTGGTGTCTTGGGCAGTTGTTTTACGACCCTAAAAACACCCAGAATAACGGCAGGCTGACGCTCTGGAACGATTTAATCAGCGACTTTCTGCAAGTTATTTATATATCCTACACAGATTAAACATTTTCCGTTCGCCACAAACAACATGCTTCCTACTTCAACGAAATGTGAACATCGTGCCTCGCATAGTTCACCGAGGGCACCGGGGAAAAACAACTGCACGCCTTGTAATACGCATACAAGTAGGGTGAAGACGAGCATTCAGTAATTATTTCCAAAAGTACATAATCAACCTACATACTTCAAAGTTTCAGTACACGCCACCATAGAGTGGTCCCCGTTTCTTGAAAATAAGAATTCTCTGCCGTTTTTGGTCCTCTCTTGCAAGCGGAGAAACTTTTGAAGCGTTTCATATAAGGCCTTTAAACGTGCCGGAGACGAGGTTTTAGCAATTCTTATCAAACATGGAGGAGATATCATGCTTGAAAAGCTTGCGGCCCATAATACGAAATGTCTCACGACTTCGATGGTTCCAGAGAACCGGAAGAATGCCAACATGGTACTAATCCACAAAAATGAATTGAAAAATTATAGGCCCGTTATCTTACTTCCACTATGATACAAAATATTCACCAAGAATATTTCCAATAGAATAAAGGCAGCACTTGACTTCAGTCAACCAAGAGAACAGGCTCGCTTCAGGAAGGGATACTCTACAATGGATCGCATCCATGCCATCAATAAGGTAATAAAGAAATCTGCAGAGTACAGTCATTCTCTCTACAGGGCTTCCATATATTATGAAGAGGTATATGATTCAGTACAGATACCAGCAGTCATAGAGGCATTACGTAATCAAGAAATACAGGAGTCATACGTGAATATCTTGGAAAATATCTACAAACATTCCACAGCTACCTTGGTTCTCCATAAGAAAAGTAGAAATACACCTATAAAGAAAGTGGCCAGGCAAGGAGACACAATCTCTCCAATGATATTCACTGCATGCTTGGGAGAAGTATTCAAGCTATTAAACTGGCAAGGCGCAGGAGTGAGGATCAACGGCGAATATTTCCACAACCTTCGTTTTGCAGATGACAGTGTCCTACATTTTCTACTCGCCTTTTTCTTAGTTATGTATCCTCCCCCCCTTCCCCCTGAAATAATGCCTTCGGGCGCTGCAGATATTTGGAATAAATAAGTAAAAATAAATAAATAATTAAGTAAGAAGAGAGAAAGTGTAAGAGTGAAGTTTAAGATTAATATGCAGAAGACAAATGTAATGATCAATAGCCTGGCAAGGGAATAAGAGTTGAGGATCGCCAGTCAGCCTGTAGAGTCTGGGAACGAGTACGTTTACCTAGGTCAATTACTCACACGGGACCCTGATCATGAGAAGGAAATTCACAGAAGAATAAAAATGGGTTGCAGCGCCTACGGCAGACATCGTCAGATCCTGACTGGATGCTTACCATTATTACTAAAAAGAAAAGTGTACAATCAGTGAATTCTACTGGTGCTAACATATGGGGCAGCAATTTCGAGATTGAAAAATAAGCTCAAGAACAAGTTAAGGACTGCGCAAAGAGCGATGGAACGAAGAATGCTAGGAGTAACGTCAAGAGAGAGGAAGAGAGCGGTGTGGAGTAGAGAGCAAACGGGGACAGCCGATATTCCAGTTGACATTAAGAGAAAGAAATGGAGCTGGGCAGGCTATGTAATGCGTAGAATGGATAACCGGTTAACCATAAGAGTTACAGAATGGGTGCCAAGAGAAGGAGCGCAGTCAAGGAAGGCAGAACACTAGGTGGGGCGATGAAATTAGGAAGTCCGCAGGTGCAAGTTGGAATTGTTTGACGCAAGACAGGAGTAATTGTAGAGAGGCCTTCTTCCTGCAGTGGACGTAAAATAGGCTGTTGTTGATTTGTTGATGGTGATGATGATTTAACGCCTATTTAACACACGCACTTCAAAATGTGTCTGCATATTCCTTATTATTCGCCACATTATCTCAAAATATAAGCTTTGTGAGTTATTTAGTTTTTTTTCCGACAAATGCAGAAATTGGCTTATAACATTTTCGAGTGCTTCTATAGTTGCCTTAACAGCTTAGCTGTAAAAAAAGGAGAAAAAAAAGAAACACTAACCTTGGGCATATTCCTAGACAATTTGAAAGTGTTTGACAGTATTCATCGCAGTATTTTAATATAGAAACTAACTTACTTAATATTCGAGGTGTTAGCTTGGACCTCATAAGGAGCTACTTAGCCAACCGCAGTCATCCAGAGTGCAAGTATTCAAAAACAGATATCTCCGTCTTAGAGTTAAGTGCTGTGCGTTTCAAGCGAGCATTTTGAGTCCACTTTTTCTCGTCGCTTATAATTACGACTTTGGAAGGCTAGGCAATGCTGAAAATTTTATCATTTAGGCGCTCGACAATACTATATCTCGGAAATAATGGAAGTTAGCTTATTGAAACTGACAACGCCTTCTTAGACAAATAATTAAATTGGTTCTTCGCACTCTCTGCAAATTAACCGCTTGAAATCACAGGCCATTTTGTTTCACACTAAAAGCACATGCAACAGTTGGTACACTAATACTAAATAATACTCAAATAAATCTTTCTTCGACAACTAAAACACTGGGAGTTGGTTGCAGTTGGATCCTCGTACTGATAGCTTATAAACCAGATTTTGTGCTGTTCCTGGTGTGATGAAAAGTGTTCAGTAAGTCCTTACGTGCCCCCCCAGAAACTGTAGATGTACCACATATTTTTCTTGTCTAATTTGCGTTACCGCCACCTATTCTGGGGACGAATCTGGAAATAGCAAAAAGCAATCAATCAGTAGCTCAGTATATCGCACAAAATACATTACGTGCGATAGCAAACCCGCCGTACAATATGCACCCTTCTAAATATTTTAAGAAATACCGTACTACAAAACATCCTTCTCTTTACCAAGATCACTTTCTTGTAACGCTGAAATCAGAAATTCATCAACATAGGTGATCACTGCATGTCCGTGCATGCTTGCAGGTAAAAAACTTTAACACATTCTTCCAGTGATCAAGAACATTGGCGTGTTACTACAAAACGACGTAACTATGAATTTCGAATGTCACGGTACATGCACTCTGCCAGGCATTCTAAATTAACACACGTTGATGAGTTACGCGCGCTAGCAAAGAAAAGATCGCGTGAACTCTTTCTGTGGTAGATAACCGCATATTGTAATCTGCCGTATGTGCATTTTTCAGCTGCATGTTTTTTCTTCCCTTGCATGGTCGCGATTTTGTTTATTTGTTACAAATATCCTACTACATGGCCACACTTATTAAAGCAGAATTTTGTCGCAGTTGCATATATATATTTTTGTTGCGTCACATTATGTATTGTTTGATTTTTAAAGAAAACGTTTTGCATTGCCTCTCACTATATCTACTTGTTTTTCTTCTTGTATGTACTGTGTGCTCGCCTGACCAGCCCCACCTACCACCTGCTCTGCCGACGGGAGGTGGTTCATATTGCTTCTGCAGCAGCTTTTCACCATGTCTTCCTCACCGCGCCTTGTGCGCGTTGTGGGAAAATAAATTCAACTCGACAGAAACTCATTTGCAAGTCGTCCAGACAGCGCGATATCATCATTTGTAAGACATACTCACGGAAAGCTGATTCTAGCTTCTTAATTTCCCTTACTAGAGAAAAAAAAAGATTTCCTTCCAAATTAAACTTGTTTCGAAACTATTCTTGCTTAGTTGCTTTTTCTACATACCGCGTTAGTTTTATTTATAAGCTTTTTATTACTGGCCTAATGCTTCGGGTCTCTGGCATTTTTTGTGTGTTTCTTTCACAGTTACATCAGGGACCAAACATCCTATAGGCCGTTAAATAGAGCTAGGAAAGAAAGCTCACCCATCGTGGCAGCCCACTGGCTATGACGTCGCGCTGCTTAACGCGAGGTCATGGGTTCGATTACGACCGCGGAAGGCGCATTGCGATAGAGGCGGAATGAAAAAAAAAAACGCTCGTGTAGGTCGCATTGGGTGCACGTTAAGGAACCCCGCGTGATCAAAGTTATTACGGAACCCTTCCCCTTTACGGCCTGCCTCAGAATCAAACGGTAAAATATAAATAATATGTAAAAAGTTCAAAGAAAAAAAAAGACGCGGTCAAGACTGAACACCTCTGCAAGACACAACACCTTGTGGTGTTCAGTCTTGTCCGCATCTTTTCATTTTTTTTCTTGCGCTCTTAATTTTACTTTATATTATGAACCAACTAGCTCAGCGACAAGACTTGCTAAATCAAATTGTGGGTTTGGCACGTAAAACCCCAGAATTTAGTTTTGATTAAGTTAGGAAGCTACTGTATGCTCAATTTACATCTTTGTGTTTTCCTGTAAAGCTGCAATCAACACTATAGACACACACTCCTGAAACTTCGATATATTTTTTCACCGTTTATCTGCCTGCGCATACCTATATCGCATTTATATATATTTTTTTTGCGATAATGTACGAAGTCCAGCACAAGGTGTCACGTATCTCTCTCTTTTTCGCCCCCCCCCCCCTGCGTTTGGCAATCCTGCGGAGGAACTGCAGTGACCTGGGGGGGGGGGGGTATTCTGTAAGAGTCCACCTAGTGGACTCCTACAAAATACCTACCCTGCTTGATGTTCAGCTCAGTTGAACCGCGTGGAGCACCTGTTCGCGAAAAAATAACATTTCGAGTCTGCGGATGACCTGCTCCCTGAGGATAGGTGCCTGCGCTAAACAGAAACAGAAACAGACGCTATCTCTGTCTTCTTCCTTTTACATGAACTTTTTTTCCATCGTGGGTAGCTGAACAAACTTTGTTTATTCGGGTGCTACTCTGAGCCCTATCTTGCTTGCGAAGTTCTCGATGGTATCTAAGGCTATGGGCAACGCCTCCTATAGGCGGTCGTTCTCTATAGTGGCGTTCGGTAATTGTCCCAGTGCGTCATCTTACGGTGTCGCTTGTGACGCGGTATGTTCCCTACCACGATTGGCCGACACTACCCGTTACCAACAACTCTAGAGGGAACGAGCTGTGTACTTTATGAATACGGGTCTAGATTTTTTACGCATAAAGGATAACGTCGAGTTTTAATGATATTGGAAGCGCTTTTTATTTTCAAGCGGAACCTTTGATTGATTTAACAGAAATAACGAAGTACAAACAAATTATTATTAAGCATACGAAGCATGGATGAAGCAGCAAGAAAGACAGGCTCAACGAAGCGCCATTTTCTTTTTTTCGTGTTGCTTCGTCCGCGCTCGACATGTTTCAGAACGGAGACCACACGCTAGCTGCAATCCACAACGCGATCCCACTGGTACAGAAAATAAAAATTAAAACATCCAGTTCAAAGCTAGCTTCGTAACAAAAAGAAAAAAAATTGAAATTCTCCAAACGGAACGTCAACCGGGGACACTGCACATTACTGCGAAGAGTCAGTTGCGTTTCTTGAACAAATAAGGATTTTTGCACGACTCAAGTAAAATGGGAAGTTATCCCACGTGAAGCGTAAACTAAAACGCATTTTTTTAAAACTGTCTTATTAGTTGCTGTTTACAATTTCACTTGAGAGCCCAAATATAAAACATCTGCATTCAATTTTTTCAAACATTTTTACTTGTTTAATTAACAATATTAAATGCAACGTAATTCATTTAAATTTGTGCATGTGGCCGCTTAAGCAACGAATGAAACTGTATTAGAAATGCCCTCATTCCAGGGCTTAGTGATTGGACACAGGAGGATCGTGAAAGAGGATGCGAGCGTCGTCTTACACCGGGCGTTTTGCGTAACTTGAATTACACTTAAGAATGAGGCGACACGCCTCTGGCAAATGAGACCAACGGTACATTGTTCGTGTCGTCTTGCATTACTCACACTATTTTTGGAAGGGCGATTAGTTTGCTAATCAGTCACGTTTAACTGAGTGAAATTTTCAAGTATCTGTTCTGAGGCGTAACTCTTATTCGAAAATGAATTGTAGAGCGAGTTCAGAAAGCCCCGATGAGGTCGCTGTTTCCTTGACGTTACCGTTTACACAGTTCTTTTTTTCCTGACGCTCTGAAGAAAGCACGCGCAACGTGCAGAACATGACGTCACTACGCTCTTGAGCCTCCGGAGTGCAGCAGCGCTCTCAATCGTGTTTCGAAAGAACTAAACTCGCATGTCTTTCGAATGCCGATAGGTGGGTTTACATCCACGTTAAGCGCCGGCCTATCCCTTATTATTTATGTCTGCGGCGAGTTTCATTCTGAAAAACGAAAGTACTGACGTACACTGGACCACTAGATCGCTTTTCTACTTCTGCGATGGCCATGCACGCTTCGTTCTCTTGAAACACCATTGAGAGCTCTGCCACCCAGACGCGCAAGGGTACTGCGAGGTCTTTTTCTTCTTCTTCTATTTCGCGGGTTTTCTTCATAGCCCGGTAAAAAAAGGAGAAAAAAGAATAAAAAACCGTAACGTCAACAAAACAACATTATTTGATATTTCTGAGCGCGCTCTACAACTTGTCAAACGAGACTTATGTCCTGAAATAAATATCTCACGTTTTGCATAATAAAATGTGACTATATTGAGGTATGTGATCGCGCTTCAAAAATACGCTGAGTAACTAGACGACAAAGAACAACACGCCGTTGGTATCATTCATCTAAAGTGTACCGCAGTCTATATCTAAAGTTTGGTTCAGGTTATGTCAAAAACTCGGTATAGAGCGCCATGCAGCGGCGTGAGATGCAAACCAAAGAGAGTAAAATAAAAAAAAAAGGGGGGGGGGGCAGGGAAGTCAAGCTAAACGGAAAATCCGCTTTGCTACCCTGCACTGGGTAAAGGGGGAGGGCGAGGTAGAAAGACACGAAAGCTGAGGGAGAATTAGAGATAACACGCACTCGATTCCAGTGGCGTGAGCATTTCGGTGTTTCCCAGGCGTTTCAATATGGAGGGTGCGAGCTCAAGCTTACACTATTACACAGACTGCGTTATCCGCAGTTCTCTCGTTCGCTCACTCATGTTCATGAAATCTGAAGACCTTGAGGGGACTTGAAACGGAATGAATAACACAAATAAAAGTTAATGAGCGATCCTAAAAGAGTCGAGCTCGCAGGATAAAACAAGCAGCTTTAAACAAACCTCTGTGTGGCCGTACGGATCGCGCACAAACCTGAAAATTGAACGCCGTAATTGAACTTGTCTTTGTGTCTGGTGGCATAGCGTAAGTCTTTGAGTGTTTCATCGTTACGACTCGTCCAGCTTAATAGCATGCCATCACTCGCAATTGCCAGTTGACTGCTCTGTCGCTTCAGTAAAGATAGGGGAATAGTATTTTTTCCGCTGCGTAGTGATTTTTTTTATTGCTGTCGAGGTTGTCTTTAGTGGCGTTTCCATTTATTGTTCTGTGCCCCGAAGTATACCACTACAGTCATAACTGCTTGGAGGGCAGAATTTTAGTTTAGTTGGTTTGATAGAGTTAGCGGGACCATAACGCTTAGGTGACGCGGACAAGGAAGAATGACTAGGACGGGCACCCGTCCTTGTCGTTCTCCCTTACTGCGTGCTTCCTTTCTTTCAGACCACACTCACTTCGAAAAGATCAATCTTTTGTTTATTTATGAGTCGTTCCAGCTGATGCCATGCGCCGGTTACGTACAGTAGGTATTCGGGTCCGAGCGTGTGGCGCCAAAATCAACTCTGAATGCTTTTTCAAGCATAAAGAGAAAATTGACGTGACCAAATTAACTTGGTAGCCTATGCCAAGAAAGTCACTCGAGAGACCAAGACTACCAGGGGTTGCAAAATATGACCAGGCTTAGCTTGGTTAAGCCAAGAATGCGTTGCATATTGCGCGAGTTGGGGCCCAGCTTTTCCTCCAGCTGTCGTGACGTCACGTCACGTGGTTGCGCTAAAGGTCAATGGCGGCTGCCCGGCCGCGCCCAAGGGCTGAACTGAGTGATTGCAATATGCAACGCATAAAAATAGAAGCAACTTAATAACAAACATAGCAAACTTAAAAGAAAATAGACCCACATATGAGACGCGCAGCAATGAACAATGGCTCATACCCTCAATGGTGGCTGCCCGGCCGCGCCCAAGGGCTGAACTGAGTGATTGCATATGCAACACATAAAAAAAAGCATAAACAGCAGCTTGGTAACTGCCGTCGTCATGGTGTTTACCAGATTCCTCTGTTCTGACAGCGTCTCCATATGTAGGACAAACGGGGCTTTGTGTCAATTGCCGCATGCCCGAACGCTTAAACAAGGTCAGTAAGCAGGCAAGAAATAACCAGTTCTCATTGCATTGCATCGAATGCGGCTGTGAACCACTTTTTTAAAGATTGCACCATAGTTTCAAAGTACCGTGATGAGCGCGCACGACTGATATCCAAAGCCTTCCTCGTCGAAAGAAGTGGCGATGCATGCGTGTAGTATAAGCCACCCTTCCGTTTCACTCCTTCCGAAGAAATCATTTCTATCTGAACAATTTCGTTGCATATTCCTTTCATGCATGCTCATCATCATCATCATCATCATCATCATCATCATCATCATCAGCCTGGTTACGCCCACTGCAGGGCAAAGGCCTCTCCCATATTTCTCCAACAACCCCGGTCATGTACTAATTATGGCCACGCCGTCCCTGCAAACTTCTTAATCGCATCCGCCCACCTAACTTTCTGCCGCCTCCTGCGACGCTTCCCTTCCCTTGGGATCCAGTCCGTAACCCTTAATGACCATCGGTTATCTTCCCTCCTCATTACATGCCCTGCCCATGCCCATTTCTTTTTCTTGATTTCCACTAAGATGTCATTAACTCGCGTTTGTTCCCTGACCCAATCTGCTCTTTTCTTATCCCTTAACGTTACACCTATCATTCTTCTTTCCATAGCTCGTTGCGTCGTCCTCAATTTGAGTAGAACTCTTTTCGTAAGCCTCCAGGTTTCTGCCCCATAGGTGAGTACTGGTAAGACACAGCTATTATATACTTTTCTCTTGAGGGATAATGGCAACCTGCTGTTCATGATCTGAGAATGCCTGCCAAACGCACCCCAGCCCATTCTTATTCTCCTGATTATTTCCGTCTCATGATCCGGATCCGCCGTCACTACCTGCCCCAAGTAGGTGTATTCCCTTACGACTTCCAGTGCCTCGCTGCCTAATGTAAATTGCTGTTCTCTTCCGAGACTGTTAAACATTACTTTAGTTTTCTGCAGATTCATTTTTAGACCCACTCTTCTGCTTTGCCTCTCCAGGTCAGTGAGCATGCATTGCAATTGGTCCCCTGAGTTACTAAGCAAGGCAATATCATCAGCGAATCGCAAGTTACTGAGGTACTCTCCATTAACTTTTATCCCCAATTCTTCCCACTCCAGACCTCTGAATACCTCCTGTAAACATGCTGTGAATAGCATTGGAGATATCGTATCTCCCTGTCTAACGCCTTTCTTTATAGGGATTTTGTTGCTTTCTTTGTGGAGGACTACGGTGGCTGTGGAGCCGCTATAGATATCTTCCAGTATTTTTACATATGGCTCATCTACACCCTGATTCCGTAATGCCTCCATGACTGCTGAGGCTCCATGACTGCTGATTCTGTCGAAACCTCATGCATGCTCACGTCTTCATTATTATTATTTTTTTGCTTTTATTGTTGAGCTGAGCACTATACTAGATGCTGGTTGAAAGAATAAATATTTGGTTTTTTTAGTCAGTGCCGCTGTCTGTCCTGTTCTCATGTCTTGTTATTTGGCGCTTTTTGTGCTCAAGTCATGAACCAGCTATCTCAAATAGGTAGCTTCTGGAGAAACAACTGACGCTGCCATGATGGTGTACGCATGAAATTGTCGGGAAGCGGTAGCTTAGCTAGACTGCACATCTGTCTAGGAGAGCCAACATACCGTGACGACGCGTCTGACTAGCAGTGTATCACGTGTCGCAATGGTTAATTGTTTAGTAAAACACAGTGTAAAATGCTGCTTTTATTGCTATTATGTGAAAACATTATTAGCACACCTGCTGGGTTCTGCACTTCAGTCTGCTGTGCTGGGAAACTGAACTGTGCTGGGAAACTGAGCACGTAATGATTTTTTTTTTGTTACATACCCAGTGATCCATTATGGTCTGACGGTTGTTTTCGAACCGGATTCCCTCAGTACATCAGGGGCGCTATAACGTAAAACTATTCCAAACTTTTCTATTCCAATTCTGCTATCAGCCCTCCGCGATTGGTCAAAAACTTTTTTCGACCACCCCCCACTTCAACTGTCTATCACGCGACGTTACAGAAACCGCAATACCTCCCCATCTGATATGATGTGTGCACACTTATTATGCATGATTTGACAGAAAAAAGAAAAACAGTTATTTCTGATTCGACCCCTTTTCGCCATTAGCCCTCGGCTATTGGTAAAAAGTTTTCGGGCTGCACCCACTTCACCTGCCTGTCACGCGACGTCACAAAACCGCACGAACTCACCGCGTCAAAGTGACGTGTACGCGATAAAGATGCATTAATATGCCGAACAAAACTGAATTTTTTTCGGAATAGCCGCAGGCTGCCCCGTTCCGAAAGGAATAAAAGATAGCTGCCGCCGATCGCTGAGACGCTGGCTACTCGCACCTGCCGGAGAGCATGGGTGTATTTGCGTATAATAAAACTTCTTGCGTGATCGTGTAACATTTTCAAGCACTTTCGACACGTTTACTACCTCATTCTGCCAACTCTTCTTTGCTGAGGGTCAATTTTAGCGTCATTCTTAAGCTTCCGTTGCATGCCGCCGCGATTTTCGACCAGCCACCACAAGCTAAGTAAGGGAAAGCCGACCAATCGCAGACGCCGCCACCACCCTCTTCATCCGGTTATCGGTTTTCAGTGCACTGGCTCTGCCCTAGTGAATCCCTCTCCACTTGAGCGTTCTCCTCGCCTCTTGTCAGCCAATTAGATGCAACAAGCCGCTCAGTGTAGGCAATGTTATTCGTTTTTCAAGCAAACAAAAGGGACCTCCTATGAACGAGGAGAGCGTTTGATTGGTCTGTTCAGACAAGCCTATGGGTGACCGCCCGGTGCTTGCGTCGGTGGTTACGCAAATGTGCGATGCGATGCGATGCGATAACTTTATTTGGAATCCGGCGATTGAGAGGCCCGGGCCTGGGGCCGCCTAGATGGCCACTGGGAGCTACTGCTCCTGTGTGGCTTCCTTGGCTCGCTGGACGGCCCAAAGTTGGTCTTGGAGTTCTGAGCTGAGCAGCACGGCCGACCACCGCGCCCGTAGATTTTCTGGGGAGACTGCCATTTTATTTTGATATATTTCACATCCCCACAACATGTGTTGAAGGGTGGCTCTAACAGACTTGCATAGCTTGCACATATCGCTCTCGTATATATCGGGGTAGAAAGTTTTTAGTTGCACGGGACTCGTATAAGTTTCTGTTTGTAGTCGCCTCCAAGTAACGGACTCAGCTCTGTTCAGTTTAGTGTGAGGCGGTGGTAATACTCGCCTCCGATTTTGATAGAATTTGGTAATGTCACTAAATCTTGTTAATATGTCTTTTTCTCTCCAGATTTCCTCCTCCGCGTTCTCCTGACCGATGGAAGTCACTCTTTGCTCAGCTCGGCGAGTAAGACCTCGAGCTTCGCGGTGTGCTACCTCGTTGAGGTTGACTGAGGGAATGTCTGGAGTCGTATGCGCTGGGAACCAGATCAATTGCCTGCCGTTCTTCTCTGCATTGGAGAACTTTGCTTCATTGACTCTGATGATATGCCATGCCTCAGGAGAGATCCTACCTTTTGCATAATTTCTAATGGCCGCTTGAGAATCGCTAATGATGTACTGAGCATTCGTGGAGACCAATGCTAGTGCAATGGCTACCTCCTCTGCGGTCTCGGAATGTTTGGTATTAACTGATACGCTTGTAAGGGGTTTTTGGGTGAGATCTACGATTACTGCTACATAGCTATTTCTGTCTGGGTATTCAGCCGCGTCTACGAAGGTTGCTCTGTCGTCTGACCCAAAGCTTCGGATAATTTTCTCTGCTCTACTCTTGCGTCTGCCGTCGTTGTAACCTGGATGCATGTGTCATAATATATGGTACGCGGGAGTGGAAACATAAACATACGAAGACAGTGCGCCGTGCGGGGGCGAAGAGGACAGTGAATCTTGGCAAATACCCGCAAGAGAGTCATCATCATCATCATCGACGCCGACTTGGGAGCGTCGGCAGTGGCGCCTCAAAAAGCGTGGCGCGAGAGTGTGGCCCGTGGCTCGTGGCGTGAGCAGTGCGCGAGGTTCGGCGGTGGACGAAAAACAGCTTCCTCGCTGGGCGTCTGGCCCATAGGAGCTATCGCCGACCGCGCCAATACGCCACACCTGAAGCAACACTGTCGCCCGCTGGGAGGTTACCTCACCCCGCTCTTCCGCTGGGCACTGGTCCAGGAGGGCTGGCGGTCCAGAACCGGGGCGCTCGAGCATTCGGGTGAGCCGCCACAGGGCTACCACGCCAGCTGTGAACGCGACCCGGTGGCTGCGGCCAGCTACCTGAGCTCCGCGAGGCGGTCCGACCCGGCCGTCCAACCCGGCTGTCCGACCCGCCGGCCGACACTGTTGTCCGACCCCGCTGGCCGGCATCGGTTCAACGAGGTCTAAGACACGGCGACACAAGCTGCCGCCGGAACTGTAGGCCAATCGTAATCCACCGATCCATAGATATAGTGCATATCGCCTATGAGGCATTTTGGGACATTATCACGTGTGTGTGCCGTTATCTGTGTTGTGTACCTCAATATATGTCTGATGTGTGTTTTTTGCTTTCGCGTGCTGCTTCTCCCTTTTTCTGGAGTGATCCGGTCCCAATAACATCACAAACTGGCGAGCCTGCCAGGATTCACTCGTAAATACAGTGAAAGGGGGCAGTTTCGCTTGAGCGCAGACACACATTAGTAGACGGCACCATGGATTTAGAGAAAATCACGGCTATAGGACTCCAAATAGGATTGTCAGGCGCAGAACTTCGCAGATGGATTGAGCCCGAACAGGCAAAACAAAGGGACGAGAGAGCTGCGGAGCGAGAGGCAGCGAAGGAAGCTGCTGAATTAGCGCGCTTAGCTGACGAGAGGCAGCGTGAGATCCTCCAGCTAAAGCTGCAGCTTCAGGAAGGAGCTCGGAATGTGCCGGCAGCGGCTTCTGAACTTTTGACTGCGCCCAGCACCTCCTCGTCATCCCTCAATCCACAGAAGTTACTTCCTTTGTTCGACGAGAAACGCGATGACTTACACGCGTATATACAGCGATTTGAGCGCGTAGCAACAGGGCAGGACTGGCCACAAGAAAAATGGGCTCTTGCTTTGAGCATGTGTCTGACTGGGGAAGCGTTAACTGTGATCGGTCGGATGACTGCCACTGATTCATTAGATTACCCAAAGGTAAAGAAAGCTTTGCTACAAAGGTTTCAATTCACGGCTCAAGGCTACCAAGATAAGTTTCGTAAAGCACGAGCAGTAGAGGGCGAAACTGGAAGACAGTTAACAGCAAGAATTTCAGCCTATTTTGACCATTGGATTGAGATGGCTAATGTGCCTAAAACATATGAAGGTCTACGAGATCACATGATCTGTGAACAGTTTCTGCGTTGTTGTGAGCCAAAGCTAGTCATTTTTTTGAAGGAGCGAGAGTGCAAATCCCTTGACGAGCTTGCTAGCTTGACAGATCGCTTTCTTGAAGCGCAGAACTGGACAAACCTAGGAAAGGGTCCCGATAACACAAAGGATTCTGGTGGAAAAAACATTGAAGCTCCCAGGAAACCGCAACTTATGTGCACCCTTTGTCATCGGTTTGGACATTTGGCTCCTGACTGCCGTGCCCCACCTAATCGTATGCTGAAGTGTGAGTTGTGCTACAGAACGGGACATACAGCTGAAAATTGCCGAACTGGGTACGGAGACAACAAACCAAGTTCAGCGTGTGCACTCACCAAGTCTCAACCAGTCCGAACTCGTCCAGTGAATGAATCAAAGCGTCCAGGAAAGAAGACTCGCCGATCAAGCGACAGCGATGACAAGAACCCTTGGACTGCTGTAACTTTCTTCATCGACGGGATGCCAGTGGTTGAAGGCCGGCTGCTAGGAAGAAGTGTTCGTGTATTACGAGACACCGGTTGTAATACCGCAATTGTCAGACGAGAACTCGTTCCAGAGGTGTATATGACGGCAAGAACGAGCAACGTTGTTCTTCTGGACAGCTCAACAAGCCACCTACCTGAAGCTGTCGTACAAATGAACACGCCGTACTTTACAGGAGAATTAACCGTGGCATGTATGGACGAGCCCCTCTACGACGTAATTCTGGGAAACCTTCCAGGTGTCAGAGGACCATATGATCCAGACTCTAACTGGAAACCCCCCGATGCTCCCAACCTGGAGTCGTCGCCGATAGAAATGAAGCTGAATAAGGCGCCTAGGAAGCCTCAGCATGTATCGAGCGTGGCTGAAGCCCGAACTGAAGAACAAGGCAAGATTCGTCCCGCGTGCATTCCGACAATTGTCTTACGTGGCGTGACAAAAGGACAACTCATTGAAGAACAGCGGAAAGACCCGACGCTGAAACATATTTTTGCGAAAGTAAGCAAGTCATTTAACTCGGGAAAGGGCCACAGCTACGAGTTCGTGGAAGAAAAAGGATTGTTGTATCGCCTTTACCACCGGGCCACTGGCAGAACCTTTAAGCAGGTGGTCATACCAAAAGCATTTAGACATGGCGTATTAGAAGTGGCTCATGAAAACATCATGGCAGGACATAAAGGTATTAGGAGAACAACCGATCGTGTCCTACAAGAATTTTATTGGCCAGATGTGCACAGAGACGTAAAACGCTTCGTGAAGTCGTGCGACAAGTGCAAAAAGACAACCGCTAAAGAGAAAGTACAGGCCGCTCCACATCCTCGTCAGTGTGTGCTTGTGTGTGCGTGCAAGAATACAAGTTCGTTCGGTCCTGAAGTCTTAGAAGCGCCGACACAAGACCCTCCGAAGTCGAGAAAGCGCCGGGGACCAGGCCACCGGAAACAAGCCCACAGAGGAGCGCGCCAGGCACGTCAACAGAGTGTTGCGTTGGAGTCTCCTTTTGCAGGAGTTTTCTTTTACTGTTAACTACATAAAAGGTTGTGACAATGTCAGAGCTGACTACTTGAGTCGAGTCGCGCGTAATCACCTGTTTATATATCAAAATGTGATTAGACATTGCGACATCTCAAGTGTTTAGTATTTAGGTGAAAGCGAACAGACTTGTGCGTTCGTTCTTTGACTGGGTGCAATGCCCTGTGAGCAAGATGTGTCGTGTACTCATATGAACAATCGGACAGACGTACATGACAATTTTCCTTTTTTTCTGTTCTCATCCCGCGTCCATGTGTTAGAATAGTTGTAAACAACTTTCTCGAAAAGGGGGGTATTGTCATAATATATGGTACGCGGGAGTGGAAACATAAACATACGAAGACAGTGCGCCGTGCGGGGGCGAAGAGGACAGTGAATCTTGGCAAATACCCGCAAGAGAGTCATCATCATCATCATCGACGCCGACTTGGGAGCGTCGGCAGTGGCGCCTCAAAAAGCGTGGCGCGAGAGTGTGGCCCGTGGCTCGTGGCGTGAGCAGTGCGCGAGGTTCGGCGGTGGACGAAAAACAGCTTCCTCGCTGGGCGTCTGGCCCATAGGAGCTATCGCCGACCGCGCCAATACGCCACACCTGAAGCAACACTGTCGCCCGCTGGGAGGTTACCTCACCCCGCTCTTCCGCTGGGCACTGGTCCAGGAGGGCTGGCGGTCCAGAACCGGGGCGCTCGAGCATTCGGGTGAGCGGCCACAGGGCTACCACGCCAGCTGTGAACGCGACCCGGTGGCTGCGGCCAGCTACCTGAGCTCCGCGAGGCGGTCCGACCCGGCCGTCCAACCCGGCTGTCCGACCCGCCGGCCGACACTGTTGTCCGACCCCGCTGGCCGGCATCGGTTCAACGAGGTCTAAGACACGGCGACACAAGCTGCCGCCGGAACTGTAGGCCAATCGTAATCCACCGATCCATAGATATAGTGCATATCGCCTATGAGGCATTTTGGGACATTATCACGTGTGTGTGCCGTTATCTGTGTTGTGTACCTCAATATATGTCTGATGTGTGTTTTTTGCTTTCGCGTGCTGCTTCTCCCTTTTTCTGGAGTGATCCGGTCCCAATAACATCACAGCATGTTCTTGGTTATATTTGGTACTAGGAGGTTGTCACGAATTTCTCTCGTTATCGTCATCTTTTCCCCGTATAGATTGTGATAATTCATTCCTAGTTTGCTTAGTATATGCCGTCCCGTTTTGGTTTTGGTTAGTCGCTCTGCTTGAGATGTTTGTTGTGCTTCTATGAGTTCGTCCAGTGTGTTGTGGAGTCCTAACTTTAGCAGGAGATCCGTGATCGTACTGATGGGGATCCCTAGCGCTAGTTTGTATGCTTTTTTTATCATGTTGTTAATTTTACGCTTTTCAGCTGCAAACCAATTGTGGAAGGCTGCTATGTATGTGATCTGACTGATTACGAATGATTGTATCAGCCGTATGATACTTTCTTCCTTCATACCTTGGTGCTTGTTAGTAATTCGTTTGATTAATCTCATGGTGTTTGTTACCTTTGTGTCTAACTTCATTACGGTTTCCCTATTTGTGCCTTTGTTCTCGATTACCAGACCCAGCACTTTGAGCTGGTTGACTATTGGGATATTCCGCCCGTTCTTGGTGTGTAGCTTGATTTCCTCATGAGCCTTGTTTCTGTCGTATCCTCTGGGAGGCCTGCCTCTAAGTGTGGGGCGGTACAATAGAAGTTCAGATTTCTCTGCAGAGCATGTGAGGCCTGTTCCTATGAGGTGTTCCTCTACTGTGTTAATTGCAGTCTGGAGTCGTTGTTCTATTGATCCGTCGCTGCCATCACAGGTCCAGATAGTAATATCGTCCGCGTAGATTGTGTGATTCAGGGACTCTATGTGATTTAATTTTTCGGGGAGTCCCATCAAGACGAGATTAAACAGCATCGGCGAGATGACAGCGCCTTGCGGCGTGCCGGCCCCCCCTATGTCGATCTCGGGCGACTTGAGCCCTCCGACGGAGATGACTGCTTTCCTATCTGATAGGAAGCTCTTGATGTAGTTATACGTCCGTTGCCCTAGTCCTATTCGTTCGATGTTTTCCAATATGGTTGCGTGGTTGGCATTATCGAAAGCTTTTTTAAGATCAAGGCCCAAGATGGCCCTTGTCGAGCGCGTGTTATAATCGATTATCTGATGCTTAAGTTGGAGCATCGCATCTTGTGTCGAAAGATTTTTGCGAAATCCTATCATTGTATCTGGGTATATGTTATTATCCTCTAAGAAGTTGTCTACTCTGTTTAAAATTACATGTTCCTTTAATTTTCCGACGCAGGATGTTAGGGAGATTGGTCTGAGGTTGTCAATCTCAAGCTCCTTACCAGGTTTTGGAATAAGCGTTATCGTCGCTTTCTTCCATTGAGCTGGCACTTCTCCCTTTACCCAACACTCGTTTATGTATTCTGTTAATTTGGCTATCGATTCATCATCCAGGTTCCTGAGAGTCTTGTTGGTTATACCGTCCGGGCCTGGGGCAGATTTGGTATTTAACTTTTGTAGGGCCGCGCGGATTTCTGCCTCTGTGAGTTCCTCGTCTAATTTTGCGTTTGTATTCCCGTTGTAGCTAGGATAGATGCAAGGGAGTGCCTGTTTTAAGTATTTCTGCTGTAATTCATTGAGAAATTCCTCTTCTGTACCCTCATATGCGTGTATTAACTTATTAATGGCTTGCATGTGATTTTTCTTGTTATTGTCATGGTCAAGCAGGAATCTGAGCATGTGCCAGGTTTTGCCGGTGCTTAATTGTCCGTCCATGGAATTACATATCTCGTCCCATTGTTGTTTGGTCAATTGCTTAGCATGTGCTTCTATTTTTTTGTTGAGGAGTGCTATGCGCTTTCTTAACTTTCTGTTATGCTTCTGACCGCTAAGTCTATTCTGAAGCGACTGCTTAGCTTCCCACATGTGGAGAAGTCTGCTGTCGCATTTATCCAAGTTAGATTCAGGTGGCGCTATTTTTGTGGCAGCTTTGACGTCATCACTGAGCTCCTTAGTCCATTGTTCTATGTCTGCGAT
Source organism: Dermacentor albipictus (assembly GCF_038994185.2). Taxonomy (NCBI): domain Eukaryota; kingdom Metazoa; phylum Arthropoda; class Arachnida; order Ixodida; family Ixodidae; genus Dermacentor; species Dermacentor albipictus. The sequence goes on from NC_091821.1 coordinate 16,659,142, forward strand.
TGATCGTTGTTGTGTCTTCTCTCGCGTTCTACGAAACAGTTCCCAGTCTACTAATTTGATCTGTCGTTCCTTGGGTCTATTCGGCCCTTCTCTGACGTGTAATTCCAATATGCGGTGGTCACTACCCAAATCTTCCAGTGTGTTGTGCCATGTCGCCTTTTCAATATTCTTGGTAAAGGTTAGGTCTGGGGTTGTGTCCCTGTTTAGCGCCGTGCCTACTCTGGTTGGAGTTGCGGGGTCTGTGACGAGCGTGAGGCCTAATTCTTGCGAGTCGTTCCATAAGTCCCTTCCTTTTGCTCTGGTATATAAGTATCCCCACGTGGTGTGTGGGGCATTAAAGTCTCCTCCTATAACTACCGGATTTTCTCCAGCAAGTCTGAGTGTTTTCTGGAACAGGTTCTTGAATTTGTGTTTATGTAGCATGGGGTTACTATAAATGTTGAGAATAAATAAGCTACGTCCCGTCTTTTTTTGTGGGATGAGTTCCAATAGAATATTGTCAATGTGCGTTATGCCTGTGTTGTGCTGCATGCAAGTTATGTTTCTTTTTACCAGCGTAGTTAATGCCCTGGTGTCCCCTTCGGCATATCCAAAAGATCTGTATCCTGCTAGCTTTGCAATCCCGTGTGTTTCCTGCAGAATTATGACGTCCGGTGTATCCTTGTCTTTCAAATACTGCTGCAAGACTGACTTTTTGTTTTCGTAACTTCTACAATTCCACTGCCATATCCTGAACCCTTCTTTAGTGCGCTTCATTTCGGGTGCGACCATGGGAGGGAGACGGGAGGTTGGAGAGAAGGTGATCTGATATAATTACGTGGTTGTGAAGTGGGTATGGATTGTGGTGCTTCTGACGCAACGGAGGGGAGTCCATTACGTGGTGACCGGTTTGCCTCTAGGATATCTAATCTACTCATAATTGCTGCTATTGCCTTAGCCATTTGATTCATCATTTCGTCCCGTTTTTCATTGGACTTTTGTATTTCTGCTAGGCTCTTTTGAATATCGGCTAATGCTTTATCTACCACTGCGTTATCTTCTTTATCACTGATGGCTTGGGCCTTGCGTTTGAGTGGAGGGGGCTCATCCCCTTCGTCCATCTTATTGTCCGGGATTTCAAATGGCTCTTTCGTGCTCGCGTGTGGAGTGGGAGTTACCTGATTGATTTGGTTTTTTCCTTCCTTGAGAATTTTGATTTCATCGCTCATACGTGCTAGCAGAATCCTCAGCTGCGCGTTCTCGTGTTTTAGTTGCTTGATCTCGTTATTAATGGCAGTCTCCCCACCAGCCCCCGGGCGCACGCCATCGACCACGTCTGCCCAGCTCACCGTGTTAGTCTGGTTTGCTGAAGAGGATGGCTTAGTTCTGGACCTGGATCTGGATCGTGTCCCCGGTGTCCTGGAGCCGGACCGGGATAAGGACCTGGTGGTGGATGGAGACCTTGTTCTCGACCTGGAGCGTCGTTCCCTGGCGTTTAGGAGGCCAGGCGTTCCGCGAGTCTCTGCTCTGTCTTCTCTTGAGATAGCGTCCTCATGTTCTTCTTGTCGTTCTCGTTGCAGTCTGTGCCATTGTCTCTGTTTAACGATGAAGGGCTTTTTGAATTTGGCTTTGCACGTCTTGTCTGCGGTCGGATGGTCCTCGCCGCATAACTGACATTTAGGTTGGCAATTGTGGTCTTTTTCTGGGTTTGGTGTTCCACATCCCGCACAAATCTTGTTGTCAGGGTTGGGACATACATCTCCTCTGTGTCCAAGTCTGTTACATTGGTGACAGATATCCACTTGTTTCCTGTACAGGGAGCAAGGGAGTAGCGCTGCCCTGTATCGGACGTACGTGGGCACTTTGTGTCCTTCAAAGAGCACAATCACTGTGGTAGTGTTACTGAGTCTCTTTGCTGCTATCGCCGTTGGGTTTTTACTCGTAACCACCGCTGCTGTGATGTCTCTTGGGCGCTCGTCGAGTGGGATTCCTCTGATGACTCCTTTGGCTGTCATGTCAGGTGCTGTCTCGTAAGCATTGCTCTCGTAAAACTTGTCTTGAATCTTGATGCGTGCTACTTCCTGATATTTGTTTGCACGCTCTTGATCCGAGGTACTGACGATGAGGATATTTTGATAGTTGTTGGGGCAGACAATGTCCTCCTCCCTTTCGTCTCGAGGAATACCTGCCGCATCTTGTACCGCAGCTGTGAGGCGAACTATACCGTGCTCGGATAATTTGAGTCCTCCACGCGGTCTGATCACAATCTTGTAATCCCCTCTTGGCAAATGTGGCATTCTGCTTGCCTTGCGTATTTGCTCTAGCCTGCCTTTCCATGGGTTGTTGTTGCGCTTGCCGAGCCGCGTCGGCGACAAGGTGCTCTCGCGGTGTTGGGAGGTTCGCCGGTCTGATCTTCTGTGTCTGACGTCCTTCCATCCCTTGCTTGTATCCATTTCTTCCTGGGATATGCTGCGCCCCTCTACGGTGACTTCCATCATTGAGAAAATGATCGGCAATTGTTGAGGAAGCCGGCCCCGGCGCGTGGCCTCGCGGCTCTCCCGCCACGAGGTCCGGCCAAAATACTGTCGTAGAGGCTTGAAAAATGGGAATCCCACCTGGTTTTCGGTATCCACTTGTTCCTGGGAACGAGCTGAGTCCGTTGGCGTGCAATAGCGGGTGGCTTTTTGGCGATTTGCGCTAGAAGAACATTCGTGGAATACGGAGCCGACGTGGTGTGCATCCGCTCCCTCCAGCTTCTTCTTCTTCTTCCCCAATAGAAACATATTGGAATAGTTTTACGTTATAGGGCCCCAGCTCAGTGCTCTAGGCATTCAACTATTCACTACCTAGTGACGAAAGGTGTGAACTACTCGGCAAGACAGCGCCACCACCACCACCACCACCACCACCATTATTTGTGCGCAAACGACTGTTTTGAGCCAAGTCGCGTTCAAAACAAGCCCCTCACACTCACATCTTGGCATTCCCATGGTGGTACAGCGCCCTCTAGAAAACTCGCATATATAGTCGGTGATGCCAAATTTTCTTTTAGGCCATATTGTAAAACAAATTGCTATTGTCCTTGGCTTTCGGTTTGCTTGGTTTGTAATTTTTATGTCCCACGCCACTTGCCGCCTTATTATGTGCCAATATTCGGTGAGGCAGCCGGCGGCGCTCGTTATTGTTCTATTGCCTGCTGACATCCCTTTCGTCAACGACATCGAGAACTACGACGTTTTCGGAGGCTTTCATTCTGTTGATTTCGGGTTAGTACTCTGAAGGCCCCGATGACACCGCGTACTGAACGCGCAAAACATCAGACATTTTGCGGTTCGCTCGAAAAGATAAGAGTTTGGTTTTACATTGTGATGTTATGCTTTGTTAAACCAGCTGTTTACGCCGAATAAGCTTTGAGATTACTTCTAGAAGACCATCTACCGTGCACTCTAGCTTGGAAGTTTTTATTCTTATTGTTTGTTTAAGAAGCGGGCCTTACTTGTACAGCTGTTGCTCCGAAAAAGTTTAGCAACTGCAATTATAGCTGTCTCACTCAGCATCAGCAAACTTGCGCTGAATGGCTGTCAGTTGATTGCATTTTTAAACAAGGTAAAAAAGTTTAATCAGCGGGCGCTTCACTTGTCTCGCTAACTGACAGGCAAGGCAGCAGCATGGCCTTGGCCTCAGGCAGGCATCAAAACTTGTCTGTCCTGCTGTTATTAAAAATGATTTCGTCCAAGTCTAGAAAGCGACTCACCCAATTAGTTATCATTGCAAGCGAAAGAAGCATTCGGAGCATTGTCGGCAAAGGACGTCATTTGTGAACTCCATTTTTTGAACTCGCTCTCTCTCTTTCTGGGTCACGTATTTCCACGTCGAGTGCTACAACAGAAGCGGTATATTCTGCTGCACAGACTGAGAGCGAAATGCTAAGAGGGAAAGCGTGAAATCAACAGTGCGCTGAGGTAATTTCCCGACATCATTGATTTTCCCGCAGTTTCCGTCTCATCTCACGCCAGTGTTTTCGACATATCGTAGCTAAAGCTGCACTCTAATACGGGAGCCTCCTGAAACGCCTCAACTAAGGCAGGAAAAAAAAATAGGACGCTTCATTGGTTTGCCCTCCGGCGGTGAGCTCAGTACTCACGTGTTCGCACGCAGCTACGTGCACTTGGTCGCGTACCTCACTCCACAAGCACTGATGATCCGACTTGCACCATTCCCACCGTTTGTCGTCAGAGTAACTATACCCTAATTATTTGCTTCTGGCGTCATTTCTGAGAAATCCTTGAGGCATCCTGCACGGTCTACCGTTTCTGCGCATATGGCCATCCACGGGCAAGCGAAATTTTTGTAACTGTGCACATCCGCTCCGCGGAGGAGGTTGTCTTCTTTTCATAACCACGTTACATCAGTCAGCCAGGAGTGCCCAGAAGTGTCCATCCTTTGTAATCATTCCGCACCATTACAACCTTGCCACGTTGACGAGTCAACCGCAACGATTATCAAGACCGGCTGCTCCAAAGTTCGAAGCCAGGTTCATTCACATTTTCCCATTAGCAAAACGTATAACCATAGGCTAACGCCACATTGATAGATTAGAGTGTCGAGCTGCATTTTTTGTGTTTCGCTGCTTTGCCGACGGACATTGCTGTGTCACTAGAGACTTCCAGGTTCATGCAAGGGGACTGCCCTTCGTACGGCTGTGTGCAGAGATAACTCAGTTCTGCAAGGTTTTACCGCTCTGCTCTTTTCATTAACGTGGCTCTTCGTCTTGAATCATCGTAAAAAAGAGGCAGCCAGCAGATACAGAAAAAAAAAGATAGGAGTTCTGTTTTTTAGGAATCGCGCACAATGTTCTTTCTATCATCGATGGGGAAAAGTAGACGGAAAAGCACCACCATGAGATTAATCGTCTTGGCGATCTGCTTGCTGCTCGAGATCTCCGCTCGGTGCTCGCTAGCAGAGAATGCTACGGGTGGCGCCGATGAGGAATCTGCGCCGTCGATACCAGTGACAGCAGCTGCCGCAGATGCAGATAATACCACTGCTGACATCACGCAAGGGCTACGAAACATGATGGCCAGCCTCTTCGCCAGCGTACCACCGTCTCTGATGCGGAAGCTTAACGGGGCCAACATTCGGCAACAGTGCAGATTGGCCCTTCTCCGTACGGTGGCCGCCTTCGAGAAACCGGAGCCATGGGCACTCAGACGTAAGTCAACACGCCTTTTCCCCTGTATATCGTGGTTGGTAAGTGAACGGCGAAACTACAGGAAGTACGTGCGGTACTGTCGTTGACACAACCAGTGCACCAAATCGTAGCAAAAGGAAGGTAGGTCGAGCCTGTCATAAGAAGCCTGGATATCGTCGCAAATATTGCGTTCGGTGTGGAGCTAAGGGGCACAGCTACTACTTCTTATGCGTTACTTTGTGTACGCAGCGGTGGACCATGCACAACTGTTTCGCCCCCCCCCCCCATTCTGTATAATAAGAATATTTACTTGTGTGCCACCACGATGGGGCTCTTAAACTTTTGTTTACGATCATTCACGTGCACTGTTGCTTCAGCAGGCAGCGCAGCAGTGGAGCATGCAGGCCTGTGATAGACAAAGCTTTCACCGTCCTGTAACGCACGAAATGGACAACCGCTGTCACTTTTTTTTTTTTGCGAGTATGTTCTACCATATCTTCCCTTTCTGTCATCGCTTTCTTAATCTGGGCACGAACCAAGCCTCATGACACAATTCAATTCCTTAGAAGGTAACGTTTCGTCTCGTTGCTCTTTTATCATCCTCACACATGACATGACTGCACACACTTCGAGCTGCAAAGAACATGTACGTTTCTGCATAGTCTTTGCACCAAAAACTGTGTAGCGCTGACAAAATTTGTGCCTGGCTTAGAGCAGGGACAATGATCCTTGCGATGACGCCCTGGGGACCGATAGTGGGTCCAACAACAGGGTTCGCGACGAGGTTTTCTATATTTTAAGGAGGATGTGTAAAAAAATTGAAAGTTTTTAGTGTCGTCTCCACGACGTACCAGAAGTGTTCAATTGTCCGTGAAACTCTGTGACACTGACCAACTCTGTGAAACGCTTGACTTAGCGCTGCTGCAGCGAAAGCGAAGCCCTGAGGGCAGTTCGGTGTACACAAGTCCCGTCAACGCACCAGCCGAAAACCCGAACCTCCCAGATTTCTTTTTTGCAATTGTGGACATTTAGTAGGTACAACGAAATGCAACTATAAAATATTGTGCGCGAAAAGCATGTTTTGTCTGTTTGAGCATCGTTTGAATGCTACCCTTTAGGCAAAATAATATGCACTAGAAAAAAAATCGCGAACGCTGATACTTAATTCGAAGGAAGTGGGAATTTTGTCTCACAAACTTAGAAAGAGTGTGCTTTACTATGCACTAACCATTGAAGGCCCCAACCTTATTTTTGATGTGGTTATAATGCGGGCAGAAAAGCAAATTTGGGGCACTTTATAAATTTTAAAATAAATGTTTGATTAGTCCACGGCTGTTTTGTTAATAATTCTTGGCATTATTATATCCAAATAATTGTCTAAAATATTTTGGCACGGAACAACCGCAAGATATTAGAGAAAAATGATCCCACAGTTTCAAAACTTGAAGTTTTGTCGCGTTTTCAATTGTAAATTCCGCATTCAGGGGGTTCACTTAAAATGATTAAAGGTTCCGTATTTTATAGGACATATATCAATTTGTTTCAAAATGTGTACCTCAAGTAATTTTTGCGTTGTGGAAGAAAAATGTTGAACTTTGGTCCTACTCTATTCAGCGCTGTTGGCTAGCAGTTCATCTTCACTGCAATACACATCTTGACGTGGTGATAAACATTACGTACTGACATTATGTTTTTCTCGAGGGATTGCTACAGAAGTGCTTGAGGCTGCCCTGGCTCAGTTTATTTAGCCACATCTAATTCCTGTGTGGAGGAATAGGAAGTCAGCCCCACACCGATTGCGGATAGGGGACGTTGTATTAAAGTGGCAAGTTAGGCGAGTTGGTATACATTCATAATGGGAACAGCGCGAACAAGACGACAACGGAGTGAAAGGACATCTTTTCATCTAGTGAAAGGCTCGTCCAGTATTCTTTCACTCCGTCGTCGTCTTGTTCGTGCTGTTCCCATTATGAATGTAGGGGACGCTGGACGAAATCGGTGGAATTGTGCACCTGCGACTGATACGTCTCTTTAAAACCGTGACGTTAGTTTGATTTTTTTTTTGCTTGTATAACGCGTTTCAGTACGCATATGACCATGATCATTTTGACTTTTTTCTTTTGCCCACTCTAATAGCTGGTCGCGATGTGGTCTCTGTAAGTCCTTTGAAGGCTTGCCCTAGCCACTGAACTCTTGACAATGCTACCAATGCCATTGCAAGCACTTTTACTATGCGAAGAGTAAAAAAAAAAGTTCGACAATTACGATACTCCCTAATGAGAAATTTGAGTGCAGCTGTATACGTGTTTTCATTTCGCGATATACTCAGGCAAAGTATTTGAAACCAATATCACCGCACCGACTGGCAGTGGGCCGGTGCCGTCAGCGCCTTTGCAGAGGGAGAGCAAGTATGGGAACGCTGGCATGATGAGTGGCATCGGAGCCAGCTGTGGAAGACGACGACGACGAACGCGCGAGCAGTGGCACGAGCGCGTTCGTGCGGTTACGCCGAGGGACGGCGGCGCTCAACGTTTAGAATATTCTTCCGGCTCTTCTACAGGAACGAAGCTCCAATAGAATAGTAGCATAGCTTACTAATTCCGTGAAACTGTTGTTTTGTGAATCTTGAAAAATTCAGCTCAGAACACTGACACTATGGTTTGTTTTAGACAGTGTGTAGTGATCACAGATATCATCACCGCTTTCATCCGGATGGAAGTATGTGCCTGTAGCACAGGCTGTAGCCCGTTCGTTCGTCCAATGAAAAGACGGGAGCATACTGAATAACGTAGCGGTAATTTTTTGCGAAATCTACGAAAACAATGACCTCGCCTTTTTTGCTAATAGTGTTTGGATCCCGCTACTATTATACATGTTGTTTGCTTATCAAATGATCGACTTTCAAATCCTGACTACTGAATAAACGGAGGCACGGAAGTATCAAGCATTCCACGACGCTCCCGTGGCACAAACGTTGTCGGTGCATAGGTTATGTTTCTCGCCACTCCAAGGCGTGTACGGCAATGAACGCGCGCTGTTAACATTGCGGTATGAAATATGCACCAAAGTTCAAATTCTTTTGCCTAAACCAAATCACTCTGATTAAGCTTTCTGAAACAATGTGTTAGGAGTTGTTCTGTGCTAGTTATTTTGACACAGGACTGCCAAGAATAGTGAACAAAGAAACTATGGATGAATGGACTGTTTATGAAAACAACAAAAATGCCTCAAATTGGCCGCTTAGCCAGCTTATACGTAGATCAAAAAATAAATTGAGGGCCTACAAAGGAGGGTGCATATAAAAGTACAATTTTCAAAGTTAATAAGACAAAATGTTCGCCTTCTTTGAATTGAACTTCAGTTTTCGCGAATTTTGTCTTGTATACACTATATTTTTCATAACAGTCGGACTTCAAATGGCGCTGCAGACAAAAAGCTTAGTTGCAAAAATATTTTGGCAATGCATTATCTTGGACTTACTAAATACCCCCAATTTTTAACGAGGAATTGGAGACGTCGAATTTGCCGGCTGGTGCATTTAGGGTAGAATGTGGAACCGACCGCCATCGCTTGTGGAACCCACGAACGATGGAGGTGCCAGTATCTGGGGAAAAATTGTCGTTTTGGCACCACTTCGTGGCTAGTTGTGTGATGAAGTAATTATGGTTGAAATGTTATATAGCGCTTTCCGATATTCGCAAGCAGGCATACCACATGCTTTCTTTAATATTTCGTGGGCTTTAAGACACAGAAAAAAAATGGTTGCCTAGCAAGTAGAAAGTTAGAGGCTGCTGAATTAGATGTTTCATAGAATGCTTTAGAACTTTCTTTTCGGAAGTTTTGCCATATGCAGTTAATACTCGCGAAGTTGGCAAACAACACTGACTAATTATGCACTTAAGCAGATTAACAAATAGTGTGATTCTTCTATACAATAGCAAATAACATGCACTTGGTCTCATCCTTGTATTGAGCGCCTCGGCATATTTTCAATCATTGACTAAGGTTAGCTGAGACACCCTGTATCGCCGAGAAGTCCTTTCTTTACGCTTCGCAGTGACGTCGACATCTTACGTTATTCGCCGGTGATCTGGTCAACATCCTCGGACACTCCATCAGATGGGGGCATTGTGACAGGCTGTTCGGTGTCGCCGACACGGTGTTCTCGTGGACGAACATATTAGCGGAAGTTAGCTGTGGTCCCCTTGGTGCCGCGTCAGTGCGAATCGCAGCAGGCCAGATATACATGCTGCCGCAGGCGGCTTCCCTTTGCTACGATTCAAGCTTCTTTCGCCATCTCGTTCTCGTGATCTGCGTGGTAAAGGAGTGTGACATGAACGCTCGCTTCATACGGGGGCTTCACAGATGTGGTATGATTAGAAACTGAGATGTGCGTCACTGTAGTGCAGTGTTAGTTTCCCATCTTGCCCATTTATTTCTCGAAAGCCATCAGCTGCTTTATATAAGAAAAAAAAAGTTCGTTTGCATTGAAGCTTGACCTCTCATGTCTCACTTCTCGGCTTTGCGCAGCGAAATGGCCGCTCCTCTATACATTTCAGTTGACACATAGACACTGCGTATCAGAATCGCCTTTGCTATAGCCACAAAGTATATGGTAGATTTCACGATAGCTTACTGGGCTCCAGCCGACGAGCGCCGCAGGCGCTTGCAAGAAATAGGCTCTGAAATGAGCTTTATCCTCCTGAAATTTGATGCAACAAACCAAAACGACGCGCTGCATCGAATTCCTCTTGGTGTCGTCATTCACTTGACACTATGTGTATTGCACCATATTTTTCAGCTGTACGCGTGACAGCTGCAGACGCTGACCACGCTGCAGGCACACATCGGCAGGCAGGCAGTGGTCCCGTGAGCGCGTGGCAGCCAGAGTAGCTACGTGGGTGTACGGACTATTTGCGAAGAACTGGACTGGCTCTTGGCTTTGCGCTCACCAAGAGCAATGGCTTGAGGAGCACAGGAAACAACGTGTAAATGAAATGTCACAAGTGATATGTAGAGGCATGCGCTGATCCTGTGCAGCGACATGGTTTCTAACCATGGTCACCTCATCAAAGGTAGCCAGTGTATTTGAGCATCGATCTGTCATTTCCAGCAACGCTTGCGCGCATGATGGAGTGTAATCGGCAATATTATGCTGTTGTAAAGGTCACTAAGCATTTACAAATTAATTAATTCAAATTTTGACATGGTGACCTCGAGGTAAGTCAAGTAAAAATTGGCGCGAGGGCGACGTTCCCAAGATTTCGTGTTGTGTTTTATTAATGGTTACATTGCCCTCGTCTCACGTTCACCACATTCGTGCCTATATGCCTCGTGCATTCGTTGAGTGATTAATAAAAAGTACGTGTTTTGGCGAGTTAAGTCCGGTCCGCCTAAAACCCGCACGTAATATAAAGGCACTGGTAGCTGCCAATGGAGGAAGCGTGCGTATTTTTTGTTCGGTGTAATCGCGTGACCCTAGAATAAAAACACCATTCTCGAGCAAACGACTTTTAAAAGACAGCCCACTTGCATTATTGGAAATACATTCGTGCTAGAATTTCTGCGGATGGTCAGCGCGTGGGTTATGTTCGTTACATGCGGTCTGTGACCCATTCAACATGGTAGGTAAACTTTTTACTTAATGTAGCACGTTCTTTGCCTTGAATAGCAAGGAAGGTGAGATCGATATCTTTGCTCGATTAAGTAGCATTCGTCACTGACTACAAACGAGCGGAAAGAACCTGTCGCGCCATCGAGAGCTTGAACGCAAACAGTCTTCTTTCTTTTTTGTCTTTTTTTTTACATCATTGTACAGTGGCACTGAGCCGTCATTCTTTACGAGCGCAGCTGCAGTCACCGCTGGACACTCAAATAGACGCTCCGTAATGGAACTGGAAATTGCAAAAGCAACCGCTTTACATCAGAGCGACATTTGATTGCACTTAATCCGCTCACTGCGGTCATACGGTCACCGCTGTCGCGCATCGTACTGTGCGCCGCTATGCTGCTTGAAGCCACATAATCTGAAAAGACCCTTTCTGCCTGGTGATGTCGCGCTCGCTGCGCTGAATATCTCCGTTTAGAATGACCACTGTTAGATATGGCGCCGTTTCCTGAGGCTACCTCGAGTTCCCCAAACCACGATACGCAGCACAGCTAATTGAGGAATGCAGAAGCAGGAAAGTGCATTCCAGAGAAGCGGCCGAGCAAACAAGTTTAAGGCAACAAGTTCACGTGCCAACAAGTTCGTGCGTCGCCGGGATTAGAAGGGGGCCTCGTACAATGGAGCTCAATCGTCCCCCTTCGGCTTTGAAGAAGGCATCTGCTACCGCTGCGGAGCCGAGCCACCGGGTGCAGGTGGGCCCTTGTGCAATGAAGCATGAGCGCCCCCCCTCCTTCTCCAGCCTAGAAGAAGTGGATTGCCAGTCTGCGAGGCAAGACCGCAGAGAGCCGCCAGGTGCGACACCGCGACACGGGCGCCTACCATTGGCTGAAAGTGGCGTCATCGGAGTGGACTCTCCCATTGGTAAAACATGACGTGACTTACAGTGCTCGAAGGGTTTATAAGAAGCCTTCCAGAGAGACCTGAGGATTCTGGGATATGCCCTGATTCCCTGATTCACCTCTCTCGAACTTCTTGCCGCGGGCCGCAGCGTCCGAGTTGCTGCCGGCCCGTAATGACTGTACGAATGTTACTTGTCGCTCACCTCTCTGTACATAATGTAGAATAAACCCTCCCAAGTTGGGTTTTCATCCGCGAAGTCCGTCCCCCAACCCCTACATCTGGTTGGCAGCGGTAGGATCGCCTCCGAATGCATCAGCTGGTGGCAGCGCTACGGATCAACCTTCGTCGAGAGAGATCCTAAGGAACCGGGAAGAGCGAAGAAGAGAGAGCCTTCGTCGAAAGAGGTCCGAAGAAACTGGGAGTAGCGAAGAAGGAGCGAGCCTTCGACCCAGGGAGTCCGGAGGAAACGGGAACAGCGGACGAGCGAACCGGATGGCAGGGTGCTGCAACCGTAAGTGAGCGCGTGGTTTTTTTCCTTATGATTCGCCAGACTCAAAGGTTGTGTGTTCAATTTGGATAGTTCTGGGAATCAGGAGTTTGTTGCATTGTGTGTTTGCACAAATTAATTAAGGAAAACAGTTTTAACCACCTGTCGGGGCAGCTGCCATGGATCTTAGAAGGTTGACGAGGTTAGATTTGTTGTTGGTGTGCGACGATTTGGGGGTTGAGGCGGACGAACAGATGGAAACGCCAGCTATCATAAAGGCGATTAATGATAGTGGCAATGATGACAAAAGCATTGCGCTTGCTTGGGAGGTGATACAGGAGCCACGGGAGCGTGTGCGTCGTGTACGTTTGCGAGAGCGTCGTGAGCTTAGGAGTGAGCGTCAGCGTGAAGAACGCGAGAATGAACGGAAGCAGGAGCTTCAAGAACTTACTCTTAGGTGTGAGCGTCACGGACGTGAGAATGAACGCGAACGTGAGCGAGAGGAAAAGTATGAGAGAGAGAAGGCAGCACTGATCAAAGAGATACAGTATTGTGATCAGTTATTGGCACAGAGACAACGGCTATCTGAGAATTCTGTAGGTAGTACAGAGCGAAAGAATGAGGAAGCATCTAGCAGATTTTCGCCAGAAGCCGACGAAAAGAGTAGTGCCTGTGAGATTGGCTGCCGATTCATAAGTGAAAGGGAAAGGCTAGCTGCTAACGATGCCTTAGTGGCAACAGAGGCCGTTAAAGGCCGCAAGGAGAGCGACGAGGTGCTGTGCCAACAGATGACTGTGGAGACAGCTAGGCCAGCTGCAAACAAATTGGCACAGTTACCGCGTGTGTGCGTCGCAGGTAAGGTTAGCGAGGTTGCTAGCGAAGGAAAGGGTACTTCTGACCCGACAGAAGCGAGCACCCATGTCAGGCCAGAGGTGCGTGCAGAAGTGAAGTGCGAGCTGGACGATGCAGTTGAGAATAGTTCTCGGGGTGGCGAGCTCCGTAGTTCACGAGAGAACAACTGCATTGTTCAGGGATCGGTGCGGCTCTCCGCCAGTCTAAATGGCCTAGATAGGGATGATTCAGTTAATAATCATTCGGACTGTGCGCCTGAGACAGCGATCGATACCGACGGGCTGTGTGCCGATGCACAGCGTGAGCTGGGCAATGTAGTAGAGGCCAGTTCGCAAGAGTGCGAGTTGTCTTACTCGAGTAAAGCCTGCTGCATTGTGCCAGAGTCGGTTGAGCTGTCCGCCAGTCGAGGCAGAGAGAGAGTAGATTTAATTGTAAATCACTCAGACTGTGCGGGTAAGAGGCCGATCCGGGCCGACGAAATGTGTACCGGCCAGCACGAGGCACGAGAAGGCGACATGAAAGTGAGTGCAAAGAGAAAGCGCCTTAAAAAGAAGCGCGGGAAAAACCGAAAGTCGGTAATTAATGTAGCGCCGCCAAAGATGGCGAGAAACCCAAAAGGGCAGGGCGCGAGGAAGAAGGTGCGGTCGTCTAGGACGATGTTGACGCATCCAAAGTGGTCGAGCCACCGGTCAAAGGGGGACCGTGAAGAATGTTCTGCGCGGACGCGGACAAAGGGCACGGGGCAGTTAACCTCCTCGTCGTTCCGTAGTTCTTTTCAAAGCTCAGCGTGCAGTTCGAAGAAACGCAAGGTGGCAGGACGAGACCAGGTGGGGAGTAGCGACGCGGTCAATCGAGTTTGTGTTGAAAGCGGGGCGCGAGGACGCAAATTGGCAGGAGACCGTAACGTCTTGGGGGAGCTGATAGTGAGTCAGCCCTTTTGTTGTCTCTCGGCAGCCAGAGTAGCTTTCAAGCCGCGACCACCGCGAGGACGGCTCAGAGTATGAGTCAGACATAAGCGTTCGGAAAGGGAAGCCAAGAGAGCTTCTGTAGAAATGAAGTGTTTTTTGTTTTTTTATTTTGAGCATCGGAAAATTTCGCGATTTGAGACTAGGTTTTCTTTCAATATGTAAAGGTATGAGCTTTGTTTGTGTTTTCGTTTGAGAAGCTCGAGATTTGAAAAATGCGTTTTAAGTAAACATGTAGTCTCGCGAGATGCTCATTAATAAGAAGATAGGTTTTTTTTTTTGCGTGTGTGAGTAACCTGAGGGTCAAGGTTATTGTTGAGAGGCCTATCGTAACGCGCGTGTGTTTTATTTAACCTTCTTTCTTTTTAAGTGTTGAATTTTCTAAGGTTAAGCGCGTAGATTTTCAGTGAGTGCATGATTTGCACGGAGAAGCGTTCTTAGTTCCATTAGCGCATGTCCTGTGTGGACGGAAGGAAGCAGATTTATGACTGGGTTGCTCGTGTGTGTAAGGGCAGCCGTATTCTGACTTCTCTGATAAGTATGCGTGGAACGAGTTATTAAGACGCATTATTTTAAGGGTTCTGCGGAGTGTGTAAGTCCCGCAAGTTTAATTGTTCGTTTATGTCACGTGTCCTGTAGGACTTTCAGGAAAGAAACGTGAGTAAGCGTGAATGAAAAGTTTGCCTACAATGCAAGTACGCGTTCTGTTTAGTGACCACAAGGCTGGTGCACTTGTGATTACGTACTTGTGAGGTTGACCAGATTGTTCAGTGGCACCATTACGTGCGATAAGTACGCCACTGCGATAGATTTGGAAACATGCTGTTCGTGTAGTTAGGCCACTTAAGTAATGTTCGGCTGTTTTCATTTGTTGTTTGCATCGTCAACGACCCTTTTGTTTTGCAACAACAATAGTACTCTGGTCTTGTCGGCAATCGAGGAGAAATGGATAGCTGTTTGGAAGGGTGGTTGGAACTGCTTTGTCAAAATTGGGGAACTAAAAGATAAGGGTTGATTTTGACTCAGTAATAGCCTGGCGAGTCAGGGGTGAAGAGCCTGCGCTTACGCGTGGTGCAGCGCTGTGTTGTTTGGTTTGTTTGACGTCTGTTCTCCAGGGCCAAGGATCCCGAAGTTCGTCAAACGTGGCTCGACCCCAGTACCCTGCAGCTTCTATCAGCGTTCCTCCTGGCCAGCGAATTGAGTTCACCGGCCATTCAGAACTACCGGGGCGAGGACGAGCTGTTAGATATGGCGCCGTTTCCTGAGGCTACCTCGAGTTCCCCAAACCACGATACGCAGCACAGCTAATTGAGGAATGCAGAAGCAGGAAAGTGCATTCCAGAGAAGCGGCCGAGCAAACAAGTTTAAGGCAACAAGTTCACGTGCCAACAAGTTCGTGCGTCGCCGGGATTAGAAGGGGGCCTCGTACAATGGAGCTCAATCGTCCCCCTTCGGCTTTGAAGAAGGCATCTGCTACCGCTGCGGAGCCGAGCCACCGGGTGCAGGTGGGCCCTTGTGCAATGAAGCATGAGCGCCCCCCCTCCTTCTCCAGCCTAGAAGAAGTGGATTGCCAGTCTGCGAGGCAAGACCGCAGAGAGCCGCCAGGTGCGACACCGCGACACGGGCGCCTACCATTGGCTGAAAGTGGCGTCATCGGAGTGGACTCTCCCATTGGTCAAACATGACGTGACTTACAGTGCTCGAAGGGTTTATAAGAAGCCTTCCAGAGAGACCTGAGGATTCTGGGATATGCCCTGATTCCCTGATTCACCTCTCTCGAACTTCTTGCCGCGGGCCGCAGCGTCCGAGTTGCTGCCGGCCCGTAATGACTGTACGAATGTTACTTGTCGCTCACCTCTCTGTACATAATGTAGAATAAACCCTCCCAAGTTTGGTTTTCATCCCGGAGTCCGTACTCCAACCCCTGCACCACCCGGAATGTTTACCACCTGGAGATTTGTTCAATGGCGTCTCACTGGAGAGGTTGGAAGCAGTACGCCTCGAGCCACTCCAGTTCACTTCTATGCAATAAATAAATAAATAAATAAATAAATAAATAAATAAATAAATAAATAAATAAATAAACATTTCAATAAGAATAAAAATGAAAATAATAAAACAGAAAGGATGCCATAGCGCGCCCGAGCACTCACACGTACAAGAAAAAAAGAAAGAGAGGAAGAAAAAAGACATTAACAACGAAGGCGTGGGACTGCATAAACTGGGCCCGTGTATTTTGAGCGTCTGAAATTCATCAGATGGTGAAATGAGCCCGGCGTTCTCCTCTCCCAGAGTGAATTCGGTTACGTGGCCTACATTCGGTGCGCGGGAAGACGGTGCGCATCAAGCCACCGTCCTTCTCGGCTCATCCTCGCACGATTTCCCTCGCACCCACAGCATATACCGTGCGCGGGGCGCAGTGAGATCTTGTCGCACTTGGACTTTATACTGAACACTACGGCGATGGTGACGGCGCGAAAATTCGCCGGAAGTGGCCATGTAATTGTCATCGCAATAAAAGAGACAGCAAAAGTAAATCGTGACATGTGTTGTCACAGCAACGGCAGTCTAGGCCCCTGGTAATCTTGCGCGTTGTTTCAAACATTGTAAAAGCAGCCAAACACCTGCCGTGGTGGCGTAGTGACTTTGCTCTGCTAGGCGCGGGATCAAATCCAGGTTGCGAGGGCCGCATTTAGATGGGCGCGATATGCAGAAACACCCGCGTACCGTGCATTGGGTGCACGTTAAAGAACTCTAGATGGTAAAAATTAAAATGTGACCCCCCCTACTACGGTGTGCCTCACAATCAGATCGTGGGTGTGACACGTAATATCGCAGAATTTAATTTTTAAACAAACAGTAGATGACATTGCAAGTGCTGTTTGTCCGCGGAGCGGCGCTGACCAAACTGTAGAAACGTAAACAGCTATAGCCGTCAGACCTTAATAAAAAAATTCTGCGGTTTTACCTGACAAAAGCACAATATGATTATGAGGCAGGCCGTATATAGGGCGTCCCAGCTCACATTAGTCAGGCTGTATAAAGAAAAGGAAGATATAAGAATACGTAGCAAGACGCCATATGTTCTGTTGTCAGACCTCTGATGACCTAGCACTGAATGTTTTATAATCGTACCTTGCAATGCGTTTTTGCTATCATTTCTTTTTCGTTTAGCAGCTTGGCTATCGTTAGCTGGGACACACGGTATAGTGGGAAACTGCCGAATAATTTCGGCCACCTTGGGTTCTTTAACTAGCACCCAATGCACGGTACACGGGCACTTTTGCATTTCGTACCTTCAGATCTTCATACATTGAGGACGGTAAATCAAGGCAGGCTTTTTGTTTCCCCTCGGTGTGTCTGCGAAAGTTTGTCTCACAGAACGACAGCGTGGTCATACTCTGCGTAACCTTAACGTGGCCGTGGCAATGCAGTGTTCGACGCTACGGGCAAATACCCGACGGGCGTACTGCAAGTTACCCGCGTCGACCTAGGAGCTTTCGACGAGTGCATCGAGACGGAGGTGCGGGACAGCTCTGGAAATGTGAGCTCACGTGGCCAGTACTGCAATTTGCAAATCCAGCCGAAGACGGACGCTCTTGGTCCGAAGGAGATGGAATTCTTATCGGCCATGGTGCATCCTAAGGTAATGTAATCCTACTATCCGGTGCCGCATATACGGGTAACCGATGTTCTATGGCAAATATTCCGCCCCAATGAAGACTTTCTACTTTCCCGCCAGTTTCGCTTTAGACGAAAGGGTTGTCGGGCCGCTGCCATGCATGTGCAGGACGATTCATCTAGAAGCTCCTAAAATTAATTTAAATGTGGCATGAGACAGATATGATTGAATTGTTCCATTTACGCTCCGTTACATTTACGCTCCTACGCTCCTGCGATGACGACCGCTCTAAGAATGGCTCAGTGCACTCATGTGAAAAGTAGCAAAGTAAAATATGCCCTAATTACTCTCTCACGGCAGAGTCCAGCTGATGGACCATCGACTTGATTTACAATAGATTGCCGTGTACTTAAAATCAATCAACAGACCTCAACTTAGTATAGTTTAGAAAGTATGACAAGTTACTGTATCTGTATAAGTAAAAGGGAGTCGGTTCTCATTGTGGAAAGGAGACTTTTACGCCTACTTATCTGCGGTTGGGTTAGACGAAATTCAACAAATATGTTATTCATGCGCCTCTGACGCTTATAAATATCACCCGAATATGCATGCAGCAGAAACAGATATTTAGTCCATGAGAACTAATTTACAGCGCATATAGCTTTAAAATGTTTCCTCGTCCTATAATGCGAAAATAGAACGAACTCCAGTCTTAATATGAGCGATTTGAAGCTAACGTCCTATTCATATGACTTCACGACATACTTGCTAAACCGGGGCTACGAATTTGCTCTTCTCCGTTTGTTCACATGCAGTATGTTTTCAGTGTACCTTTCATCTTTGAATGTTTTGTTTTCCCCATAATCAGTCTGATCACTTGCTTAAGCACTGGCATAAAGCCGCAGTGAGTTGTTTCATGTGCTTCTGGTGCTGCACAGACGTTAGAAAGTCAATAACTCTATCTATCGATTAGCGTCCGCGTCGAAAATAATCAAGCACTCGTAGTGCTCGTCCTGTCTGCTTCCAGTCTGTGTCTGTGTCCCTTCGCGCTGCAACCCAAGATCATGTTAGCGTACTAAGTCGCCCAACTTTCTATCTTTTGCTGTTTATTTCGTTCGGCGGCATGAATTTTCCATCGATGAGAAATGTGCCACGTGGGGTAACCTTGCCATCATCCCTGAATGTTTACGTGACAAAGTGCTCCGCCTATTACACGAAGGTCACCCAGGCACGACGCGCATGAAAATGCTCGCTCGTAGCTATGTCTGGTGGCCGAGGTTAGATGATGACATTTATTGTCTAGTTCAGCGATGCAGCACTTGCCAGTTGGCACAAGATGTTCTACGAAAAGTACCATTGCTGATATGGGGGTGGCCGATGCGCAGGTGGCAGCGAGTGCATCTGGACTTCGCTTTCACCGACAACCAGTGGTTGTTGTGGCCAATTGATGCGCATTCTATGTGAGTGGAGGTCACCCTGATGACAACAACCCCGGACAGAACCATCGAAAAACTGCGCAGTGTTTTTGCAGCATATGGACTTCCGGAGGAAGTTGTAACTGATAATGGTCCACAGTTCACGGATACTGCATTCAGTAACTTTCTTCGCAAAAACGGCGCGCACCATACTAAAACGCCGCGCTACCATCCGGCATCGAATGGAAGCACGGAGCGACTCGTACAAACGGTAGAGAAAGATCTGCTTCGACAGCCATGTGACGAGGAAAAGGGGTGTGTGAAAAGAAGCTTACATGATCAATTACATTTGTTTCTTGTCGGGTACAGGAACACACGTACTGCATCTACGGAGAAGACCCCTGCAGAGTTGTTCCTTTCATGGAAGCCGCGCATTCGTCTTACTTTCCTGCAACCGAGTCTAAAACACCGCATGTATAAGTGATTTTGCAAAGCAAGGAACACCGTAGATGAAAAGCGAGGAGCCTGGCGGTCCTTCAGGCTGAATGACCCGACCCTGGTGCAAGGTCAGCGCTCCGGCGATGAGAAATGGCTACGCGGCATCGTAAAATAGCGATAATTTTTTCAACATGAATCGTACAAGTGGGCTAAGAAATCAGGTCAATTCATGCCGACAAATTGCGCCCACCCTTATTGCCTGAGACCAAGCCACTAATAACGGGTATTCCCCCACCTTTATAGAATCTAGTCCTGAATATCACCTGTTCCGTCCCCAGAGCCTCTTTTAGAGTCTGCAGGGCTGCTACCAAAACCAGCTGCGACTTCAGATGACTTGCCGTCTTCATCCCGTGCTACTATTCGGGACCACAGTGTTACGATACAGTCCCCGCAAGGTGACACCGCGTTGGATCCGGAGAAACAAGCTCTTATAGACGCAGCGCCTACGCCAGAAAGCCTCCTGGTCGGTACAAACCGTAACAAAAAAGAAAGAAAAAAGGAAAAGGAAAAAAAGAGAGGGAAGGAGTGTTATCTAAGACGCGTTTTTGCGTCTGTCATGTCATGTGTCACTGCGCAGTTGTGCGCGCGCGTGTCACATCTTCGCTGGCGTTCCGCTTGCTGGCATGCCTATATAAGTACCCGACACTGTTTTGTTTATGGTTCATTCTGTCCGTTACTAACTAGCTTGCCAAATAAACAGTTTGATTCCGTTGCTCTGACTATAGCATTGCCCGCCGCGGCCACAACACAAACCGTGCAGCTCTCCCCTTATATGTGGACGATATTTGCATAAGGGCATCAGGAGTGACCCACATAAAAATCCGCTTGCAACTTCAGAAGGCTTCGATGACAGTGACGACATATCTAAGAAGGCAAGGCCCACGGAACTTTCACCTGACAATAGTTCACTCGTTGCTTTTACTCGCAAAGGGATGACTCCATACGCTTTGGGGATAAATGGTCAGATTGTTACAAATAGGCGTATGCACTGATTTCTTGGTGTCATCATCGGTAGGGACTTGTCTTGGAGCCCCCACGTCTCGTAAGTGACAAAGCGATTAACCACTGCAGTGCATTTTCTCGCGCTTCTTGGGGGGAAATCCTGGGGCCATTCAGTACGTAGCATGAATGCTGCAATTATGCAACACACTATTCCTGGGCTTCCTGTACTGAAATTATCTGTAAAAGCCAGGAAATATTTGCGCGACAAATATTTGGAGACTTGAGAAGTGTGCAAGCCCAAGCATTCAGAACGTGTCTTGGTCTCCTAAGCAGTGAATCTCCAACCGTTACAGTGGCCATTGCCAGATACTATCATATTGTAGATTATATTGCTACTTATTCCCTGAGAGCGCACATTCGCCATCTGACTCGGCTTCCCTCAAACCATCTCGCTTGCCTGTCAGCAATGAGGCCACATTCAACATTTGCCATAACCATTGCAAGACATTAGGCTTACTTGCCAGCACAATTCACGCCTGCTACATAACTGTCAGTCCCGTTGTGGTGTCTGCATCGGCCTCAAGTACAATGGGCGATTCCGGGCAACATCAATAAAGCTGGAGTGCCATTGCAAGCTTTTAACACAAGCAGCCTTAGAAAATTTTTACAACATGCACAAAATCGTCAACGTGTCTACACATATAGTTTAGTGAAACTCAACATCTCTGCGGCTGCAGTCACCATCCCGGCGAAATCTGAAGAAACCAAGTTGAAGGCACCATATATTAAAACATCGACGGGCGCAGAGCTCGCTGCACTCCGAGCTGCACTTAACTTTATTAGTCCGGAGCCATCCCAACAATGGACAGTTTTCTGCGACTCCAAGGCACCTTTCTAAAGCATACCGCCGTACCCCCTTTCTAAAGGGGGTACGGCGCCGCATCTGGGATGGGTGACTTACGTCCACTGCTGTTAGAGGCTGCGGTCACCTGGGCCGTTTGCTCCTGGGTCCCCGGATCCTGCGTGCTGACCGACTCTGATCGCCTGCCTCTTCCCTGGCCTACTGCAACCCTTCTGAGACCAAACTTGGATGAAATCGGCGCTTCAATCTGGCAACATGGAACTTCGACATGGACACGTGGCTTCAGCTGCTGTACATATAATCGCCAGCCATCATCCGCCTGCTTTGGGTACGGCGCCGCATCTGGGATGGGTGACTTACGTCCACTGCTGTTACAGGCTGCGGTCACCTGGGCCGTTTGCTCCTGCGTCCCCGGATCCTGCGTGCTGACCGACTCTGATCGCCTGCCTCTTCCCTGGCCTACTGCAACCCTTCTGAGACCAAACTTGGATGAAATTGGCGCTTCAATCTGGCAACATGGAACTTCGACATCGACACGTGGCTTCAGCTGCTGTACATATAATCGCCAGCCATCATCCGCCTGCTTTGGGTACGGCGCCGCATCTGGGATGGGTGACTTACGTCCACTGCTGTTACAGGTTAGTTATATGAGGGGTGCCTCCTGTACCAAGTGCAGTCATTCCTGTCTTATTGCGGTGTCGTGCCCACCAGAGTTTTACGATGAATTGAGGCGATTGTTGTGTATTCCGTACAACCTGTGTTCTGACGTCCTAAACATATTGCTTATGCTGTCGGGCGATGTTGAATCGAACCCGGGCCCCATGAGTAAAGCGGAAGCTGATGCCTTTGCTTCGGCCCTAAAAAGCATCGACAAACTAGTAGCTGATCATGCCACAATGTTAGCTTATCTGAAAAAAGTAAATGACGAGCAAGAAACGGCTAAAAATCATATCAAGTAACTTAACGCTAAAGTCGCTACCCTCGAGGCAACGATTGCATTGCAGCGAAACACCGAAGGTTCTACTGACGACGGCCTGCGCAAGGTTTCACATCAGTTGGCAGAAATTACGTCTCGTTGCGACGATGCTGAAAACAGGCAGCGACGATCAAATCTTCTCTTTTTTGGGATTGAGGATAATGTGGATGAAGAATGGGCCAAGGCCGAGGAAAAAATAATAAGCTTTTGCTCTCAACGATTAGAAATCACGACTACTAGTTCACAATTTGAGCGTGTTCACAGGCTCTGCAAGTTCTCCGAAGGAAAGAACAGACCAATTATCGCAAAACTAACCTTCTTCAAAGACAAGCAGCAGATTTTGTCTTCGGCACGAAAATTAAAAGGAACGACCTTTTCCATCAGCGAAGATTTTTCACCAGCGACACGACAAGCAAGGCGAAAATTAGTGGGCTTTGCCAAAGCCCAAAACAAGCCTTTCAAAGTATCAGTCGACCGTCTGCATATAAACAAAAACACCTACATATATGATATCAACACTGACTCAGTTGTTCTAGCTAGCAGATAGCTAAAGTTTAACACGTGCATGCAAGATCTGAATAAAGCTGAGTCACATCAAGCCACTTCCTCATTATCGATATCGTCTTGTAATATCCGCAGCCTACTACCGAAACGCGATTTGGTCTGTTCTTTCCTTGACGACAGTGACTGCGACATACTTGCCCTTACCGAAACGTGGCTATACCCTGACATCGCCGATAGCGAAATTCTGCCTGATCGTAACAATTTCAACATATACCGAAATGACCGTAAAAATAGGCGAGGCGGAGGTGTTCTTCTCGCAATAAAAAATACTCTACAGTCATACGTAATCAATGCACACTCTAACATAGAAATTATCTTGGTAGCCTGCAAAACCAAGTTTTCCACTCTGCTCATCGGCAATTGTTACCGACCTCCTGACTGTAGCCATTCATTTGTGAACGAACTGCGCAGTAGCATCACTGAGGCTGTCCAGATATGTCGCACCGACGCCATTTACATTTTCGGTGACTTTAATTTTCCTACAATAGACTGGAACCGATTGTCTTCCCCCTGCCGCATGTCCACAGAATTTATCTACCTAACCTTAGATTTTAACTTATTTCAAATAGTGAAACAACCCACACGCGGTTCAAATATCCTCGACCTAATCCTTACGACGGCTCCTGAAAGAGTAGGTGCCCTAGTACACAATGGATGGTTTTAGTGATCACAAGCTCCTTCAAGTTTCCCTTAACATTCCGCCACCATTCTCCGGCACCGACAGCAAAAAAATTCGCGATTACAGTAAAGCCAACTACAGCAAAATCAACGCCGAACTCGAAACCTTCTACACTGACACATTCCTACCATCCTTCGACAGTCGTCCCATCGAAGACAACTGGGTACTTTACCGAGACAAATTGTGTGCGCTAGCAAATCAGTACGTCCCGCTAATAACAGTCAAAAATGATAAATCAAACCCCTGGTTTACAAAACCCCTCCGGAATCTTAGAAACAAAAAGAAACGTTTATACCGCACAGCTAAACGACATAGCACGCCTTCCGCGTGGAAGGCATACCAAGATTTTATGATAACTTACTGTTCCGCAGTAGAATCTGCTAAGCATAAATATTTTTCTAGTGATTTACCTTCCCTTCTGAAATCTAACTCTAAGAAGTTTTGGAAACTTGTATCCCCCGAACACGATCCGCAACAGATATCTTTGCTAGACGACAATCATGTTCCACTTTCAGACAGTCATTGCACCTCGGCATTTAACACATTCTTTTCATCTGTTTTCACCCGGGAAGACCACTTTGACGTTCCATACGTACCCGATTTTGATTTCCCATATATGGAACCGATCGAAATAACTGCAGAGGGCATAGTACTTCTAATTAAAAACCTTAAATTATCCACTTCAGCCGGAATTGACAATATTAACTCTAAAATTCTTAAGAACACTGTCTCCGTTTCTGCTAACATTTTATACCACCTTTTCAGGCAATCTTTAGCGACAGGTCAACTTCCCTCCGATTGGAAAATTGGTAAAATAGTGCCTGTGTTCAAAGCCGGTGATAAACATACTCCCGAAAGCTACCATCCAATTTCTTTAACTTGCATCTGCTGCAAACTTCTCGAACACATAATCGCTTCTCATGTTTACCGACACTTAGAATCTAACAATTTCTTTTTTAACAACCAACACGGATTCAGGAAAGGTTTCTCTTGCGAAACCCAGCTTCTAGAATTAAGTACAGAACTCCACTTCAACATGAACAATAACCTCCAGACTGACTGTATTTTTCTTGATTTCTCGAAAGCCTTTGACCGCGTCGCCCATTGCCGTCTGATTTCTAAATTATCTGCCCTTCGATTAGACTCGCTAACCTTATCTTGGCTCCGTAACTTCCTTTCACTCCGCCAGCAGTTCACGGTTATTAACAATTTCCAATCCTCCCTTTCTCACGTAACTTCGGGCGTACCACAGGGGTGCGTTCTCGGCCCCCTATTGTTTTTAATCTACATAAATGACTTGCCAGAAAACATTTCTTCCTGCATGCGAATCTTCGCTGACGATTGCATCATATATCGTCCAATAACCTGTGCCGATGACCACTTGACGCTGCAAAACGACCCTTGCCGCATTAACAACTGGTGTAAAAAATGGCTTATGTCGCTGAATACAGAAAAATGCAAAATAATCTCCTTCACACGCAAGCAAAACATTTCCAACTACTACTACACCATTAACAACTACCAACTGTCGCAGGCATCATCTTATAAGTACCTTGGTATTCATTTCACACCCAACCTCTCCTGGTCTCACCATATTACCACCATAAGCGCAAAAGCTTCAAAATCTTTAGGATATTTACGTCGAAATTTACATAACTGTCCCACTCACGTTCGTCATCTAGCTTATCAGACCTTCGTTCGCCCACAGCTTGAATACGCCGCATCTATCTGGTCCCCCTACCAAAATTATTTAATTAACATGCTTGAAGCAGTTCAGAATAGGGCTGCCCGTTTCATTTCACGCAATTATGACAACCATAACAGCATAACGCAAATTAAGCTCAATCTTTCACTTGAACCCCTTAGTGCTCGTCGCGACATTGCCCTTTTATGCCTTTTTCACAAATACGCATGCAGCAACAGACCATTCCCATTTCACCTTGATGCTCCTTCCATCACATCACGTCGGTTGCATAATCACTTAAGTTTCACGCGATTATATGGGTCAACTCACACCTTCAACGCATCTGCTCTTCCACGCGCCATACGTTTGTGGAATGATCTTCCAGACAACATTGCATCCGAACCAGAGCACGATAATTTCCGTCAACTCCTGCACTCTTTCTTTTCGCAATAAAAACTTGCCACTAGTATTTCCAGTTGTATTTTATTTCCGGTGCCATGTTCTGTATACTACCCATGTATTTATTTATTTGTTATTTTGACAGCTTTAAGACCAAAGACATCCGTCATTTTTTTGTACCACTGCACGTGTTTTTTTTTTTCAGTATCCCACTTTGTGCCCGACTGCATTCCTTATATTGATAAATTTTTTTGCTGTGCACGCCATTAGTTCCTGCGTTTTTATCATGCCCTACCATTGTGCGTATTTTAAACCCTGCCAACTGCTCATGCGCCTAGATTCCGCATATTTGTCAGTATATCTTTGGTTGTAGTTTCTTTTCTTGTTACTGTTGTCATTGTTATCGGTACACTTTATAGTTCTTGTATCCAGTTTTTCCATATGTATAATGCTAGCCAATATTTTTTTTTTCTCTCTTCGTGTTATCCTTTTTCCCGCCCGACCTTGTACTTGCCGCCATACCACATTATCATCAGTTCCTCTCCTTTATGTTAACCTGCAAATTTGAGCCGTACGTTGTACACCGACAAGTTACTTTGTACTTTCTTTATTACCCCCCTTACTCAATGCCCTGTAAAGGGGCCTGTAAGGTATGTTCAATAAATAAATAAATACATAATGCAATGCACCAGGGACTCAATGAGCAACTGGTCTCGGATATTCGACCGACTTATCATCGCAGCCTTGACAAGGAGCATGGTGTACTTTTTCAGTGACCTCAGGGACGCTGCAAAATCAGCCGGAATCACCATGTCGAGGAAACCGCCCGATGGGCACTTGAGTGTGGTCGATGATCTTTGATTCCGCTTTTGCGATCTGACGTTGGGGCTTGGCTGTCACTGTCCCGAGAATGTACATTGCCCCCTGTTGGACTCGAACGTTTTAACCATGTGTTGTTTATATTCGTTGTCCCCGGATATGCAGCTACGCCTACCGCCTGGGTTATTACGACGCGAAGAGACCTAAAAGTGAAAAGAAGTAAAAAATGGCCGCAACATGAAATCAGTTGGAAGAAAACTTGGCATAGGACAGGCAAGATGTGTGCAATGAGAGTTAAGCACGGTAATATCATCAGCAATTTCTATGATATATTAAAAGCAACAGAATTCTATACTGACTTGGCCAGAGCAGCCACGCAACCTCCATTGAAAGTAGTGATGAACAGGATACAGATGCTCCTTCTATTACTAGCGAGGAAGTTGGGAGGGTCTTGCAAAACATGTCCATGGGAAGAGCGGCAGGAGAAGATAGAATAACAGTCGATTTAATTAACGATGGAGGAGCTATTATGCTTGAGAAGCTTGCGTCCTTTTATATGCAATGCCTCGCGGATTGAAGTGTACCAGAGAGCTGAAAGAATGCCAATATTATACTAATCCATAATAGGGGAGATGTTAAAGAATTGATGAATTATAGGCCCATTAGCTTGCTTTCAGTATTGCATAAAATATTCAACAAGATAAATTTTAATAGAATCGGGGCAGCACTTGATTTCAATCAACCAAGAGAACAGGGTAGCTTCAGGAAGGGATGTCCTGCAATGGATCATGTCTACGCCATCAATCAGGTAACTAGGAACTCTGCGGATTACTATCAAACTCTCTATATGGATTTCATAGACTATAAAAAATCATTTGGTTCAGTATAGATACCAGCAGTTATAGAGGCATTACGTTATCAAGGAGGACAGGAGGCATACGTGAATATCTTGGCCGGGAAATGTCTACAAAAGTTCCAGAGCTAATTTGCTTCTCCACAAGAAAAGTAGAAAAATACCTATCAGGAAATGGCTCAGGTGGGGAGGCACAATATTTCCAATAATATTCACTGAATGATTAGAAGAAGTATCCAAGATATTAAATTGGGAATATCTAGGAGTGAGGATCAACGGCGAATACCTCAACAACCTTCTGTTTGCGGAGGACATTGTCTCATTTAGCAACACTGGGGATGAA
Source organism: Dermacentor albipictus (assembly GCF_038994185.2). Lineage (NCBI taxonomy): Eukaryota > Metazoa > Arthropoda > Arachnida > Ixodida > Ixodidae > Dermacentor > Dermacentor albipictus. The sequence continues at coordinate 16,686,780 of NC_091821.1, forward strand.
TTGCAACAAATAATTGACGGCCATAACCGAGAAAGTGTAAGAGTAGGGTTGAATAATAATATGCAGAAGACGAAGGTAATGTTCAATAGCCTGGCAAGGGAACAAGAGTTCATGATCGCCAGACAGCCTCCAGGGTCTGTACAAGAGCACGTTTATCTAGGTCAGAGGGGATCCTTATCATGAGAAGGTAATAGCGATATTAATAATACTTTATTTCGATCCAGATTGTAATGGGGGAGACAGATAAAAAAGGCCGGAGATGGCTTGACTAGCTCCTCCCTCCCCAGTAGGATCTTACAGGAAATTACAACAGTAAATTTACAGAGGAAAATTTGCAGAAGAATAAAAATGAGGTAGTGCATACGGCAGGCATTACCGAATCCTGACTGGGAGCTTACCAATGTCATTGAAAAAAAAAGTGTACAATCATTGCATTCCACCGGTGCTAATACATGGGGCAGAAACTTCGCGGTTAACAAAGAAGCTCGAGAACAAGTTAAAGACCGCGCAAGGAGCAATGGATTGAAAAATGGCAGGCATATCGTTAAGCGACTGGGAGAGAGCGATGCGGATTAGAGAGCAAACGGGGATAGCCGATATTCCACTTTGACATTAAGTGAAAAAAGGAGAGCTGGGCAGGCTATGTAATCGATCCGTAGGGCATATAACCGTTGAATCATTAGGGTTACAGAATGGGTGGCACAGTAAGGGAAGCGCAGTCGACGATGACAGAAAACTAGTTGGTGTGGTGAAATTGGGAAATTTCCAGGCGCAAGTTGGCATCAGCTAGTGGAAGACAAGGGGAATTAGAATTCGCTGGGAGAAGTCTTCGTACTGCAGTGGACATAAACGTTTGCTGATGATGATGATCATGCCAACCACACTGGAATTGCCGACAGCCCCACGTACGGCACATGCGGCTGTGACGAGATACTCGCACATCGTATTAGTCTGCCCATGCTATAGCGCCGAGAGGCAAGTGATGTGCACAATGCTGTGTAGACTGGGCAATCGTTCACTGTAACAGCAATAAGGTCCAGGCCAGTGCTTCCAAAGGAATTCCACGTAGAAAGCTTTGTTCACGCTGCTCAAATTCCTGAGGTCAATGTGCCTTCATGACCACCGTATAGTGTGCGCAGTTTACTTTGTTCATGCGCGTCTCTCTTTCTCTTTCATTTTCCTCTCTCTTTCTCTTTTTTCCCTCCTAACCCTTCCCCCCGTCCAGGATAGCCAAGCGGAAATGCCTCTGGTCAGCCTTCCTGCATCCCTATGCATCCTTTCTCTCTCTCTCTTCTTACGCACTGGCGGCACACCCGCAATCGGGCAGTACTACGAGTGTCGCTAGGCTTGTTGCTGCGTCAGAAATTGTCGCGATGACAGCTTAACGACCTGTTTGTTCATCTCGAATGTGGACTACGTGCGTTAAACACAAAACTCGTGTAAATCCTTCGACATGTCTGCACAGTGCAAAAAACGAGGACAGGTCGCAACAAAGGCGCTGTGTATCTCCTGCGCTGTGCAGGCATGTCGATCAATCACCAACTCGCCCATGCTTCCACTTTATCAAGTGTAAACTCTGACATTTGGTGCAACGCCTACAGATTGTGCTTGCCGTTGTCGCCGCCTCCCAGTCGTTTTATTTTCGTTCGCCCAATGAGCAGCTTGTTTGTTCAAACTTGTCATTCTTTTCTGCCTTCGTGCCATCAGTTCCACAGGAGAATAATGCGGAAACCTACGCGTGAATGGTTGAATTCAGCATTCGTATGTGTGAAATACTGCAGAACAACTGCCATTTTAACATTGCTAGAGAAGCTCTCCGTCAGAAGAGGACTTCCCTATGTTGTCCTAAAAGAGTACTTCAAACAGCTGTATCATATAGCGCTGGCGGATCAATATACCAGAAAGCTTTTCTTTATTTTGGCTTGATTCCTGTTCATTTAGCAGAGACCTACGCCTGTCACAAATGATGCCACCAAATGTTTCTCTACTTGCGACCGCTATGGTGAAAACGCTTATGTCTTTTTCAGATTCTTGATTTCATGGGAGCAGTCAAGGAACAAGAAACACCTTTGATTCGTATAGGCATATGCTTTCTAGACGACTGCAATGAAAGTGATTTGCAAGCACTAGCTGACGCAGGTGAGTTCCACGAATTCAGTTCATGTGAGTTTACGTGAGCAAGCGAAGCGGCTCTAGGTGGCAAATTTTCCCGGTCATGTGCTCTCGTCAGTCGCTGAAACCGTCTTACAGAAGATCCGCTTAGCCACGGGTGTGTGAAAAGTCATAAATATGTATTAGCACAAGAATTCCCACGAGCCGAAATGCTAGCCTGCCAGTCTACGCCAAATGGGCTTGTCAACGCCAGAGAAGCTTAGCAAGCTTTGTAGCAAGCTCACGTAATCTGAACAGCCATAGCCACAAGGGTGAAGAAACCAGCAAAGCCTCTTATTGTGTCATGTGCCATAGAGTGTAGCTTACAGCGTACCTCTGTCATGGGGGCTGGATTACATTGGCCAAGCAGCAGGATGAACTAACGACTGGTGGAACGAACATAATAAAAGAAAGCAGCCGATCCAACGAGTTGGAATCTACATACAGCGAAGCTTTGTGTGAGTGCATAAAGAGCCGAAACACGAGTCTGGGTTTACTCTTGCCTCCGCACGGCCGCCGCCTTCGCCACTGCCGCGCATGGATGGATGGATGTTATGAGCGTCCCCTTTGGAACGGGGTGGTAGGTTGTGCCACCAAGCTCTTGCTATTATACTGCCTAATGTCCCACCTAGGTTAAAAAAGAAAAAAAAAGAAATAGAAACAATATGAACTCGCACAACCAAATTTTCTGACCTCATATTGCCAACTTTGTTTTTGTACGTCTCCGTTTTTTTGTCGTTTCCCTACTTTTCTTCCACCGATCTTCTAATCGCCTCTTACTAATCTCTATTGTGGACATGTTTACTTTTCCCCTGCTCTCGCTGAACCCAAGGGCTTCAAGAAGGCCAGCGGTGCCTAAATCTACCACTGGGCAGATGTCTTCACATTCTAATAGAACATGCTCCATCGTTTCCCTAGCTCTACCGTAGCAAGCACATGCTTCTTCTTCCTTCTTATATCTCGCTTTGTAGGTGCGTGTTCTAAGGCATCCTGATCTCGCTTCGAAAACTAATGAGTTTCCCTTTGAGTTACCATAAATTGTTTCTTTCCTGATTTCGTTTTTTCTTCTTAAGTAATTACTCATGGCCGGTTTCTTTTCCATTGCCGCCACCCATACGATTATTTCAGCAACTCTGACTTTCCGCTTGACGTTCTTTATTGTTGTGTTGCCCACCCTACAAGCCGCATACTTGCTGGTAAGCTTCCTAGTTCTTTTCCTCCACTGTAAATCGATGTTTTTCCTGTAGAGATACCTCAACACTCTCCCACCCCATTCACTTTCTCCCATATTCCTCAGTCGTTCTTCATAATCACTTTTACTGTGAGCTTCCTTCACTTCAAAACTAGTCCAGCCCATATCACCCTGCACAGCTTCATTTGTAGTCTCCCCATAAGCGCCCAATGTGAGGCGTCCCCCTGACCTTTGGTTCCCATCGAGTCCTGATTGTACCCCTGATTTCAAGCAAACAACCGCATTTCCAAAAGTAAGCCCTGGAACCATTACACCTTTCCACATATACCGGAGCACCTCGTACCTATTGTATCCCTATAGCGCTCTGCGCTTCATTGTGGCTGAATTTCTGTTCCCCTTTATGTTATTGTTTTTTCCTGTGTTTCCATATATCTATTGCCTTCGTTTATCCATATACCAAGGTATTTATATTCTCTTACCCGAGGTATTTACTGGCCCTGTATTGCCACTGTCTGTTCACTGTTTTCATTGAATCTAATGTAGAAAAAGATTTTAAAAGTATTTGGTGAAAGACGACGTGCTTTCACACAACCGAAACAACGAAGCCCCGCTCTTCATTTTCACACATGCACGTAGCAGTTAGCAATTAAAATAATGGCACTTCCTGTCATGTAACGGTTCAATCTGTCTTAAGGATGACGTTAACGAAAGGTAATGAATCAGGATATTGGGTGTGCGGCCGCCTCAGCACCTCTGAAGTCGAATCTGTGCGTGCTCGGCCAGCTAAACATAGGGGAATAAAGCTCTGTTGGTGTTAAAGGTCTCAGTTCTAAGTCAGTGCGTCTGGAGGTAGTGTCATGAATTCCGTTTACGAAAAATGGCCGCGTGCAAGTTCACATACAGTGTAGCTGAGACACCAGTCGGGTTTCTTGAATTTTCTTTTTTTTTCAGTACAACCCCCTATGGCAGAAATTCGGGTGTCGAATTGTGTTACGGCGGAGCCCGAGCCGTGGAGCTCACTTCAAATCGGAATTGTGTAAGTTGTTCTCTTATTACCATGTCCACTAACAATGGCTAATATGATTTGTCAACTTGCTCGTCTTTGTTGAAACTTCATGAATCGAAGTTTGTGGGGAAGGTTGTAAGCAGCAATAGTGATTATCTATAGTAGTGGACAAAACGATATATTTTGCATTGTGGGTCTTTGGAGCTAAACTGCTCAGAAAGTTTGCGCTGTTTTATGCCAGCCACCCATAGCCTACAATAGGCTCTTCAACACTCACCGCCATGGTACTTGCACTGATAGCCTATTCATCGCCTACACAACATGTGTATTCCAAGAATTCATCACAAGAATGCATCAAACGTATCTTGTAGGGTGTCCCAACTATCATGCATCAAGATTGAAAAATATCCGAATGCCCCGTAGCTGTGCATAACCAAGATAATATCGTTTGCTGTCGCTTGGAGATACTCGGATTACTTTTTGCATTCTGCCTGTACATACTTATAATTAAGTATTTAATTATATTCTCAGATATTGCAATTAGATTAAGAGTGTCAATGAGAAAATTGTAGAGCAACATGATAAACTCCCGATACAGGCTCCTGTTGCTCAGTACGGGCTGCATAAAAGTGTTTTTCAGAGCGTGAAAGGAGCCCGCGAGTACGCGCAAAGCACCTCGCGCGGCCAGTCGCGTGCAAATTTTTTGTGTATTCGCGGGCTTTTTTCACGATCTTAAATACACTTTTATCTGATGTAACACGCTCCTAACAAACGCGCACATGCGAAGGCACACTCTGCTTGGTTTAGGAGAGTTTGCATTTTAACGTGCGCATGTATGACCACCGCGTTGTCATTCCTTGCACCGATTAAGTCGGATGTGCGATCAATTATTCAATTATGACATTGGAAATATTCGCGACAGACACTTCGCTGACCTGTCAACACCGTGACATTGTCGCATACACGAAAAGATGGCATGAAAAGATAACAGTCTTTACAGCTATAATGCAGCTTCCATACCACACCCCACATTCATTTGAGTGCAATAAAGAAGGCGAACCACTCCTATAATAAAGCATTTGTTGCATAGTCTGCGATCAAGCATAGACGTAAACTGTCTTCGTAGCGTACACGGAACAGTCACTTTTCAGCAAGCAAACGATTGAGTGATTGAACGGGCACATGAGACTATAGGTGGGAATGAAAATAAAAGGAGGGGAGGAGGGGAAGGGTCAATAAGAAGAAAGAACGAAGGAAAGGAGGAGGTGGGCGTGGCCAAGCAGTGCTTTGGGATACCGCGCGTAAGCATCAACAACATCACCAAAAATGAAAACACACGAGATCACACTCGTAGTGACGCAATAAAAACAACGATACATAGCATAAAAAAAAGTGCAGGAAGCTAGAATTCAAATAAATATTTGCTAGTCGATTAAGGATACTTTGACGGGATGTCGCGGTTTTTCATAAGAACACTGTTTGCAGCCTCCGGATCACATGCATGTGCACGCTGTTGTGGTTTTCCTTTTCGCCTTGTGTACATTTGCGAAGCTAACAAAAAAAAAACTCCCGCTTCATTGACGACTGTTCTTTTTGTCCTGCAGCGCATTCCTAATCGTTTTAGGCGTCATTATAGTCGGCGCCACGAACGTCGACCTTACCATTGGTTCAAAGTCAAAATATGCGGAAAAAGGGGGTGAGTAAATATTCAGTTTTTATAAGTCAAATTAATATGGATGTACCTTGCCGGTTGTGTGGTATTCTCACATTCTGATTCATTTTTTTTATGTCGCATGACACTGACGAAGCAAATGCCCATCTTGCAGTTGAAGACGCCATCATGGCCTGCTTTGTTTTCTTGACATAGAGTGGCGACACATGTTGATCAAATAGAGCCGAATATTGGTATTTGGACAGAAACTTAATACAATCCAAATCGTATTGACGCCAAATATTGAGAAGTAAACTATAACCGTGTACAATCGTGCTCAACTAAAAGAAATTTTTTAGGCCAGAGAACATTTAGGACAGAAAGCATGGGTGGCTTGTTCAGATATGGATTATTAATATTAAATAGATGATTCTTTCGTGAGTGCCAAAGAAGTTAAGAAAATAAAGAGAAGAATGCGTTAACAGGAACAAGTACGCAAATCCAGGATATAGGTGATGATCGATAATGGTGATGATTTCTGTTGGGATCACCTTTGAAACGTGGCGGCGACAATAGTCCCCTAGCCTACCTGAGCTTATCAGGTTTTGCTGCATCTATTGCAGTCTGGTACCTTGCCAATATATCCTATCAAAACCTGCCTGTTTATTATAAGGTTACATACGCTTGTAACGATCCCGGCTCCACCAGTACATTCTCATTTTACCCCTACTTGAACTGAGAACTCAACCGCTTACCAGTTAACGCTTCCATCGCGGCTTTGAATATCAGCGCTTCTAGAAGGTGGACGTTCCCTACGGCTCTCGCTGGATGAATATCTTGGCGCTCCATTACAACGTGCTGAGTCATCCCCGAACTTTTGCTGCAGCAGATACATGTCTAAGTTTGTGACGAATATTTGTCCCGGTATATTTTTGTGCTCAGGCAATCAGCTCGGTACTCAAATAGCCAAGTACTTCCTTTTGTCTTATAGTATAATTTTTCTCTCATAATTTTTTGCATGCCGTATTTGTAAATCTCCACGGACTTTCTAGTTTTCACCATCTTCATTCAATTTGCCATCTGTTTCTATCAGTTGAATTTCAATGACTCAGTGTTGTCTATTTGCAGTTTCAATTACCCTGTACTTGGTTGCCAAGTACCTTTACCTCTTTTTCCATTCTGTGTCCACGCTTTCGAGGTACAGATATTTGAGCAATTTATCCGCCCATCCGTTTTTTCATACATATTCCTGAGTCTTTCTTCGAAACTAGCTTTGCTTTACACTTTTCTTACTTCAAAAGAGCCCCAACCCATGTCTTCCTTCACTGCCTCATTTGCAGTCTTACCCTGGGCCCCCAATGCCAATCGACCCACCGACCTTTGACTACCTTTTTACTCCAAGAAGATCCCTGATTTTAAGCACAGAACGTCATTAGCGAACGTTGACACTGGCACCATTACTACTTTCCGTACGCTAAAAACACAAAAGTGGGAAGTTTTGCTGTCGTCAATTCGCTGGACCGGCTCAATCTTGTCAAAAAAGCGCGCCGGGCGGTAACAGCTCATGGGGTCCTGGGCTGAGGGCTCTTGCATTACTCGAGGGCTTTTGTATTCCTCCCCTATGGAATGACCCCGGTCCACTTCCACTGCAAATCAAACGAGCAACATCACCGTGCTTATAGAAGAATGCGTAGCATGCATTGACCTGCTGCGGCAGGTCTAAAAACATAGCCAACGAACCGGAAATATCTCAAGGAAGTAGATTTTACCCGTTTAGCTGGCACGGTAACCATGAGCGGTGCTGTTTCTGTTTTTCCTTGGTTTTTAATTGCTGAAGACCTGTTCCAAGTTGCACGAGAGAGAGAGAGAGACGAAGAGGGAAAAGTACGGAGATTAACCAAGGACGTGCCGGTTTTAAGTATATGGGCGTGTGCAAATAACCGTCGAAATTTCGATGCATTTTTGAGCAGGGAGAGACAAGTTACAAGGAGATTTACGCAGTCGATTGGAATGTTCCTGGAGCTTTACTAGCACTCCGAGCTTTCAAATCGCTGCCCCAGCGCATCTTGAAATGACGAAAACGTTTTTGTAAGATCTCTGTTTTTATAATGGGGTCGCAAAAGGAAACGCGACATTATAGATATAGGCTGGCTCGTGAGCCGGCAGGCTTGTTCATGTTGTCGCCGAGTTGTTTAAAAATCAAACTCCCTTACAAGGCGACCATGAGTTCGCGTAATCGTACCTGGCGCGCGGCTTCTGCTTTTTTTTTTCATCGTGACTCAGCTCAATTCACCTATATGCTCACGCACGGTGATCTACGTCACTTTTTCCCGTGTTTTACTGGGAGACGCCGCTCTCATTGCCACGGCAATGAAAGTGGAGTCGGCAGAATGCCGACGCGACGTGACTGCATCGGCAGGTACCGGCCCGAGGAAGAGAAATTGCCCACCGAGTCAAGCTGACAGCGAGGACACTGTGTTGTACTCCTGCTCAAGCGATAACGCCTCAGATGGCGAAGGCTTCGAAAGAGTGGTACACCGGAAAGCCAAGAGAAGAAACATCAGCGGACGGTTTTCGTCAAGTACTCGGCGCCTTGGCAAGTCGACCTGTGTAATGCTCGTGTTTAAAGGTGACTGCCTACCATCACATGTAAAGGTCGGCCACTTTCGTCATGTGGTACGACCTTTCGTACCCAAACCACTTCAGTGCAGAAGGTGTCAAAGAATTCGACATGTGAGTGCTGTCTGCCGAAATACAGCGATATGCCCCTGATGTTCCGAACAACACGGCACTGACACTTGCCGTGCAACAGAGCTCAAGTGCCCAAATTGTCAAGGATCGCACGCTGCATCCTCAAAAGACTGTCCACGCCTAAAGAAAGAGCAGAGAATTTTGAGAAAAGTGGCCAGAGACGGATCGTCACACAGAGATGCTTCTGAAGCGATAAGGTGACATCGCTCCCGGAAACGAAAGTCTGTGAAATCTTCTTCCGGTTCAAGGGAAATGTCTCGTCCGGCAACGCCACCTCCTGTTCCATCTGTCTCCAGTAAGAGCATGAATGTCAACGAAAGAAGTGGCCCTACTTCATCAAGTGAGGCGTGGCCGGCACTGCCGAGGACATACCACACGCCAGAGTCACAGCAAATGACTCGCCATTTATAGTTAAATGTTACTACAGTTGACCAAATGCAAGAGAAGGACTCACAAGTGATTGTCATGCTCAAATCGCTCCCGAATGTCATGCGTCTACTACTGACGAATATGGACACTCCGGCTGCTCGTAGCGCACTGCAAGTATTGGACGCGCTGACTCCAGTACTTGAAAGCATCGCATACCACCATGGCCCGCCCCTCGCTGCCCTTCCACAAGGAAGTCAAGAAAGCATCTTTACTGCAGTGGAATGCCCGTGGTCTCAAATCAAGAATTTCAGATTTTAGACATTTTGTCTTCGAAAACCGTTTTCCCATCCTTGTAATTTGCGAACCGAACGTGCAGAATGCTATACGTATTTCTGGCTATGAGGCATTCATGTCCTCTACTTGCGGTGATGTAAGTAACGTAATTGTATATATTTGATGTGATCTGACTTACGTATTGCACCCAGTTCCACCTCACGACGACAACCAGTACGTTTGTTTAATCGTGAAAACGAATAAGCTTACGTTCACACTCGTCGCTGTGTACATTGCTCCTTCAAGTGGCTTCGACTCTAAACGACTGCACGACGTGCTATCAGCGACACCCGGCCCTACAATTCTCACAGGAGATTTTAATGCTCACCATCCGCTTTGGGGGAGCTTGAAGATGGACTCCAGGGGAAGGCGAATATCATCCTTTGCCACACAGCGCGATCTTTACTGCCTCAACGATGGTAGTCCGACATATTTACGCGGGCCTACGTACAGCAGCTGCCTAGACTTGACCCTGGTTTCTCGGCGTCTTGAAAGAAGCGTGCAATGGTTTGCAGACATCGAATCACATGGAAGCGACCATATTCCGACGTACCTGAATATCAAGGGACTATCGAAATGCTCCTCCATGACGCTCCGGCGAATTGACTGGTCGGCGTTTCGGTCGCACATGGAGGGAGTATGTCAGCAAGGGAACCATTCAAATCTGGAACACGAAATTCAAAAAGCCATGCAAGAGGCTACGCATAGTTTCCCGCCTTTCCCGAAATATGAAGAATTTGAAGCAGAACTGCAGCGACTACGAGCAATTCGCCGGTGGGCTGAAAGAAGGTACAGGAGAACTAAATCCATCCATGATCTCCGAGAGGCAAGGCGGATGCAAAAGAAGATTCAACGTCGAATCGATGCACTACAATCTCAAAGATGGAAACGTTTCTGTGAGTCGTTGGATCCACGTCAGCGATTATCTCAGATATGGAGGACCGTGCCTGGGCTTCGCGTATCACCACAGCAGCGTGTTCCTTTCAAATCCCTCGCTTTGCACCAAGGTCGCAGCGAAATTGACATTGCTGAAGAATTTTGCTCAAGACTTTCCAGCTTGCAGTTCCAACGCGCAATTATACCATGTGCTACTCCTGTGCCACGGGATTCCCGCATGGATGTAATTTTTTCGCCGGAGGAGCTTGAAGCGACACTGGCGACTTGCAGGCGCTCTTCGTCACCTGGCCCGGACGGGGTTACCTATGCGGCGCTCGCCAATCTTGGGCAGAAAGCACATGCTGCTAAACCATTACAACGAGTCTTGGCGCAACGGTTTGGTTCCACGTGAATGGAAATGCGGCCGCTTGGTTCCACTTCTCAAACCTGGTAAATCACCGTTAAACTTGTCATCGTACCGCCCCATCGCTCTGGCCAGCTGCATAGGGAAAATAATGGAACGAATGATTTTGACGCGCATGGAATGGTAGCTGGAAAATTACAACGTGTACCCAGATGCTATGTCTGGCTTCCGGCGTGGGCGCTCATCCATAGACAATGTCATCAATTTGGTTACGTTTGTTCAGCATCAAAAACGCCGGAAATGACTCACTGCTGCATTATTCCTAGACATAAAAGGCGCTTATCATAATATAGCACATTGTGCCATTATAAATGCTCTGATTGAAGCTGGAATCGGTGGCCGCACTTTTCAGTGGCTGTGCAGCTATTTGACCGACAGGCATTTCTTCGTGATGACCGAGGATGGCGCCACGACTCAACACCAAACGTGCCGTGGAGTACCGCAAGGCGGAGTGTTGAGCCCGACGCTATTCAACCTAGTGCTCGTTGGCCTAGTCCGATGCTTGCCGAACACAGTTCAGGTATCAAGATATGCCGACGATATCTGCATTTGGGCGTCTGCCGCAACACGGCTGCAGGTACGAGCACGGCTACAAAAGGCAGCTACGCTAACATCTCTGTAATTGCGAAAACAGAACTTAGAGCTGTCTTCAGAAAAATGCTGCCTTGTTACATTCACTCGGAAGGAACTGAAGCGTTACAGTGTAAAGGTCAATGGGCAAGCAGTAGCAAATGCACGGAAACACCGCTTTTTAGGGGTAATTATTGACCGCGACCTATCATGGAGCCCGCATGTTTCATACCTGAAGAAGGGATTATTGACAATAATACATCTCCTAAAATTTCTCGGCGGAAAGTCATGGGGCACTTCGGTGTGGTCAATACTGCAGCTTTATAACGCCTTGTTCCTCGGTTTCGCAAGATACAGCCTCCCTGTGCTTGGGAACACCTGCAAAACAAACCTGCGTGTACTCCAGGGACTACAAGCTAAAGCCCTAAGGACGTGTCTCGGTCTTCCGAGGTGTGCGTCTACAGCAGCAATGATTGTCATAGCTCGAGATCATCCAATATCAACGTACTTGGCAACCGACGTTCTCAGGGCGCATATTCGGCACGTTGCCCGATTACCTTCTCACCATCTTGCCGCTCTACCCGCAGAGAGGCCACACACAACTTTCAGTCGTTTAATTGATGCCAATCGTACCTCATTGCCATCGAACTACATGCCTGCAGCAAGACCATCCTCACCTTTATGGTGACTGCACAGACCTGGCATACGCCTCACCATCCCAGGAATCACGAAGAAAGCCAACATGCCGTCGTTTGCCCTTAAGCAGGCCACCTTAGAACTTTTACATGAGGTGCACAGTGGCCGCGTACACGTTTACATCGATGTTTCAGTCACATCTGCAAGCGCAGCTGCCGCTGTGGTGATACCAAGAAGATCCGTCAAGATACAGCTAAAAACGTCACATGTATCATCAACGACGGCTGCTGAACTGGTAGCCTTGCATGCGGCTCTTCATTTCATTAAGGAGGAACCATCCCACGCATGGTCAATTTTCTGTGATTCCAAGGCAGCCATACAGAGTGTACTCTCAGCACTGCGCCATGGATCACATGAGCAGCTCGTCGCAGAGATCAGAGTAGTCCACCATCGACTAGTTGACGAAGGACACGATATCATATATCAGAGGTTGCCTAGTCACTGTGGCATACATGGCAATGATCGAGCAGACGCAGCTGCCCGATCTGCCTATGACGGCGTCAACTGCGTTGCCATTCCTCTTTCGAGAGCCGACGCAGCGAAAAAACTTTCCGCACTTGCGCGTGACATGGCATTAGCCCAATGGAATTCATCCGATTTCACAAGTGCACGCCTCCATACCCTGGACCCTAATTTACAGCTCCATATTCCGCCCGAGCTTCCACGACGTGACTGCACCCTTCTTGTCCGTCTAGGGCTTGGAGTAGCATTTTCAAATGCTTACTCTTTCCTTATCGGAATGGCCAACAGCCCACTGTGGGACTTCTGCGGGTGCAACGAAACGATCGAGCATCTTCTTTGTCAGTGCTCTCGTTTTAACCCACAAAGAACTGTCCTCTCAGCCACCTTAGACAAACTGGACAAGCGCGCAATGACAGAAAACAAGATCCTTGGAACCTGGCCTACGCGAACATCAGCGCGATCCGCTATGAAGGCGCTGCTGCGATACTTGAAAGACACGGGACTTTCTGACAAGTTGTGACAGTACACTGTGTAGCGTAGGACTGTGCGGTGACACTGCGTAAGACTAGGAATGCCTTTGCGGGCTGCATGACAGTGCCCGTCACGTGGGCCCGTCAGTGCCCACAGAAATAGTTCGTGTGTGCGTGCGTGCGTGTGCTTACGGTTTTTTTTTCTTTCTTTTTTATCCTTCTTTCTTTCTCACCTATTGCATCCCCTTTCCCCTCCCCCAGTACAGGGTAGTCAACCGGAAAATCTCTGGTTAACCTCCCTGTCTTTCCTTTGCCTTTCTCTCTCTCTCTCTCTCTACGTCACTGCTCGTGTCATCCCGGGAATTTCCAATAACAAAGTTCAGTGCGCCCCGTATAGTGATGGTGCGAGCATTAATGCGAGTACCGTGAAACAACACGGAAGAAGCGGCCAAGCGCATCTCTAGTCTCTTTAATTCCCCCGTACACCGTGAAACGAAAGGGGAGAAGGCTCATGGTGCTCACAATGGCAGTGGCGGTTGAAAAGTAAGCGTCGACCGCGGTAATGCAAAATACGGCTTTATTCTAGGTATGCTGCTGGAAGTTGTGGTGGCGTTCTCGGCAGCGGCCAGCACACGCGAATTGTTTCACGTTGCCGAAAGAACGAATGCAGACCACTACTCGCTGCGCTTTGTCTACGGCCTGCGGACCATCAGCATCGGCCACATTGTGCTGGGCCATTCCTTCCAGGTCGTGTCAGACACCTGGGGTGAGTGCACCATGGCATTCTTTGCGAGTTTCTCTGTGTGCGGGTTTCCGTGGTTCTTGTTATTTATACATACTGCGGCGCTTGTTTCCTTGATGTGTATAGCGCTATTTCTGGTGCAAACGTAAAAGCGAAAGCACCGCTGTATACAGACTAACGGACTAGGATAACTTGGGGTACGAGGGTCCACGCTCTCGAGAAGGCGCAGCGGCAACGCGCGCCTCGGAATTTCAGGCAGGTTTGTTCAACAAGCAGCAACCACGCGTACAAGTGCCGCAAATTGTATTATGACGTTTGTCCGGTCATCGCAAGGGCGAAACCCTTCACGTTTAAAAGACTATATATTGGATTACCTACATTTAGGAAGTTTATTTATTAGGAGAGGCGTTTTTTTTTTTTATCTTCCTTGTATACTAGAGCGTACAACTTTCCCGCCTTGAGCTGTAATGCGCGTCTTCGCGAACCGCAGAATGTTCTGCGGCTCACCGGGGCTCTCTGTGTTATCCTTTCACTGTCGTAATTTTTTTGTATTTTTACCATTACATAAACGCGCCAATGTGAAACCGGTTTGCTTAACAGTTGGTTTTTGTTTGATATATACGAATGACAAACACAGTGGCGCTGTGAAGCACTCGGGAACACACACAGTGAAAGCGCGCGAGACGTTTTGGTGTAGCTTTCAGTAGCCCTGTAGTCTCGTTAGGGTGGCGCTGCAGGAGATGGTGTTAATTTTCACTCTATAGAGTTGAAAGTATGAAGGTGCGAATACAGGCATGCCATGAGAAAAGGCGAGGGACCAGCGCTAACTATTGCAGTGCTTATTTTATGACGTCCTACATATGCTTACACGCATGCAACTGATCCAGTCCCAAAGGGAAGGAAATGATGAAGATGATGACACTAAAAACGCTGTGGCATGGCTTTGCACGCCTCTAGAAATGGAAACTCCGCCGCATACAACAGAAGGTGACCGGTCGCGCTATCCCCATTACCTTTTATTCGGATCTATTCCACTTGGAGCCAAATAAAATGTTATCGGTCTCAAAGCTTATTCCGTTTGGACGCGGAAGATCTAGAGGTGCGTACGTTCACGTTGTCCGCTTCGCAGAAGTCCGATGTTGGAGATCTGAAATTAGACACTAGCGCACACAGCCTTTCATTCCCGTCTACAAATTTCCCGATACGACACTGCTTTTTGAAGGGCTCGTGACAACAGCAATGTCTGCCATGCGGTGACACCATATCCCTCGAGGCCAGATATTACGCGCTCTCGGTAATGTCTGAACCTCGGCGCATGTTCTCGACTCCTGCAATGTTATCCGTTCATCAGTTAATGTTACAGGTGAAAGAGTGAAACACTTCTTTCTTTTTTGTTTTCAGCGCGCATGCTAAACATGATGATAATATCGACCAGAGCGGACAACTTGATTTTACCGGCGGCCTACAACAGTGTGGATACGTTCTTTTTTCTCAGGCAAGTAAATAACATTAAGCAGTGTCGCAATGTCATTTTTTTATCGTGCAAATAGCACTTGTTTAATTGAAATAAAGGTCCTGAATAGGAACGAAAGAGGGACGAAAGCGTGGACAACTTATTTTTGCAACTTCAGGCATTATGCGACGAGAACGAATGTCGTCAAAGAAATGTGACAAGCACGCACGCGCGCACACACACAGAGATGGAGATAGAAGTGCCATACTTTCTATGTTGTCTGTTCGTGCCTTATGCCTGAAGGATAATAGAAGATCTGATTACTGCTCCCTAATTAAGCTAATAAATATCTCATGGACGAAGTGTAATGCTACAAGGAACGTCTTAAAAAGTTATTCTATATTGTGTGATATTCGCGTGATAATTTTGAGCTAAATTTCTAGAAAAATAAAGCTATATACAACCAAAGAACATTTATTTGGTTTTCAGTGCCAAGAAAACGGTTAGCGCAGATGAAGGAGGTCTCCGGTTAATCTGAATCTGCGAGCAGTCCAAACCTGAACGAAATATCGCCTGTCGAGAGAGGCTTAAACTGTCAAACGTAAACGACACCTAGTCACAAGTATGCATTGAGGCTTGTCTTGCTGTGGCAAGGCGTGACACTCCCTTCTTTGGAAGTGATAACGGGTAGTTGTAATTTCGAGACGAATATGGCCCCCCTCTTTCGACTGTCGTTTTGAGGCGTAATGAGCGTGCCCATTCGCTGAGCATGTCTCCGGGAGGTTTATGTAGGCAGTTTCGCAGTACGTGCAGAAGGTGGTCAAGGCTTCGCGCAAGTTGTAAATGCCAGTGCCTCTAGTGAAGCCGCATAAAGTTACGCATTATTCTTTGACCTTTAATGACAGCACATATAAATTCCATCGAGAATAAGCATAATCAACGGAAAGAATGAAACATTCTGCGGAATTTTTTTTCAGTAATAGGAGAGAGAGAGAAACAAGCTTTAATGATATGCTGGAGATGATAGCCTGGCTGTTCGCCTGACATACTGCTCCAGGCGCTGGGTGATGTTTATGATACATACAGTGATAAACACTTAACAGCACATACAGTCACACGCGCGCACGCACACGCACGCACACACACGCACGCGCACGCACGCACACGCATATATACAAAAGAAACCAGGAGAGAAACATCGGACAGAAAGTTGGAAGCGGGCTGCAACCCAAGGCACCTACGGCTTCAGTTGAAAATTTCACGAGCAGGTCTCATCATAAGTGCACATTTTATTTGCTTTTCATCGCATGTGTACCACGACTGCAGCCGGAGATCTTGCATGGCTCCATCTCCTCTGGCCGTGCTGTCAAAGGAAAGCGAGTCGCGTGCCTAACTCCTTCCTCGTCCTGTGTTTCCGCTATAAACCAACAAATGAAGCTTGCTGCCTGTCGTTCAGTCTTGAGCGAAAACATCTAGCTAGAGACTCCGTACTTAATACCGAAACTCACCAAACAATTTGTTTCTGGTATGTTGCCTGCGTAGGCAACACTCGTCAATAAATGGTTAAGATGACCGCACCGGGCAGGCATGTTAATTGAAATATTGATTATATATATATATATATATATATATATATATATATATATATATATATACGTTTTGGTTGAGTGATTTATTGATAATTGCAGCCCTTAAACCTTCGCTTCATGCGTCTTCTCGACTATCCTTCCAGCGGATTTCTGCTGTGCCTCGCAATCACAAAACAAAAGAGAAATAGCATCCTGGTCTTCGTAATCGCTGTCTATCGAAGGCTGATCAGGTAAGATGTTCCCTGCGGTGGGCTCTCTTCAGCCCTTCTAAGGGGCGGCGGAAGAAGTAGGGTCTTGAAAATACGAAGATATATAGCGTGCGGTCGTCACAGTGAACTGGCTTTTGCTTCAATTCGTCCTACTTGTCGAAATAGTCGTAGAATTCCTTTCTCGACTTTTCGGAAAATTTTACGTGAGCCTCCTTTTACTTGCATTTCTTTAGCGCGTATTAGAGGAGGTCGTGCGATTCCCTGCATCGGCTCTCAACGGTGGCCGGCCGCGCTACGATTCCAACTCGGCGGCGAGACCAGCCGTTCCGTTTCTGACCAAACAGTCACAAAATGTTTACGGAAATGTGCGGGCACCGCTGTACGTTTATTAGAGGAATGAGGGGGGGGGGGGGGGGGTTGAGCAAGGCCGCTTTTCGCTACAGCTCTGCATATCTTTAATTCCGTACTGCTTTCGGAGCGATCATTTCTCGCGCATGAATGGAAAAAAGTCTCTATAACACCGACGGTACAGCGTCCGCTGTTAGAGTCATGCGTTAGAGCACTGCCGGCAGATGATCGGGAGGTCGCGATATACTTGGGGCGGCTTACACGAACATTTAATAACGAAAATAATAACAAATTTAAGAACGCGTTCTTGTGCGGACTAGACGTTGTCTACGGAACATCCAAGAACGCGTTCTCAAATTCCTTGTTATTTTCCTTATTAAATGTTCATGCAAGCCGCCCCTGGTTCATGTAGTTATGTTTGATAATGGAGCGTGCGTATGTTGTCATAGGACAAGTCGGAGCGGAGGCATCCACGAGGTTGTAGGAGGAAGCAGGGACCCCTAAACTCACCCGCTCCACAGGCGCTAACTGAGAACGTTGCTCCCAATTTCCAACTTGCTGACAATACGTATACATTGAAGAGTGTTTAGTGAGAAAACGATATAAATACAGGGAAGATAGGACGGTTAATGTTGTTAACAATGAATTCCACTGCCAAAGCTTTGTTTTGAGAAGAAGAAATAATATGTAAAATTGTCATTTGCTGCAGAGGAAAAGGGTTGAAAATCGGCCAGCTTCTCGTTTGGCGCAATCCTGGGGCTTGCTAATGCCTTTCTTAATTGCCCGCTAAATTTAGAGGTTTCTTTTCAGTGAAACGCTAAACAAAACTTTGATGTGGCCAGTGTTATTAGTATTATGCTGGGGGAGAGAAGGCGTATAGGGGACATGAGCGCATCTATAGTTTCTTTTTTTTACTTTCTATTTTTATTTTCACCGCAGGACTGGCGTTCCAATATTCTTTGTCATCACGTGCATCTTCGTGCTTCCACTTGTTGTAACCGGACCGGATGCCAAAACGTTCTTCCAGAAGTTCAACGAAGAGATTGGGGAGAACTGGTGGCACTTGATCATTCCGATAAGAAATTTCTTTGATATGACCGAAAGGGTAAGGGTTTTGGGCGATCTTAGCCTAATCTATGGATGTAAAAGGGCGTTCGTATTCTCCTCAAAAGCACATGGAAGCAACTCACGTACTAATAATTGACGCAGCTCTGATTCCAAATTAAACTCCGGGGTTTTGCATTCCAGAACCACGATCTGATTATGGGGTACGCCGTAGGGGGGGGGGGGGACTGCAGATTAATTTTGACCATCTAGACGTCTTTAACGTACACCCAATGTACAAGTTCACGGGTGTGTTAGCATTTGGTCGCAATCGAAATCCGGCTGCCACGATCGGGATTTGATCCTGTGGTTTCGTGCTTAGCAGTGCTACGCCATAGCCGCTAAGCCACCACGACCAGGTAGCTTTGATGCTGATAGCCAATCACGAGAAGGAGTCACTTATGACATATGTCGCAGCCATGGCAAATAGCTGAATGCGCCTAAAGTAGTCCTTGGTGAAAAACACAGTCTGCGGAGAGTATAAGCTCCTGTGTACGTCTCAGTCAAATTTCGCAGTCGTGCGCCGCGCAGAGCTCGCAAGCGTAGCGCGAAATCACCTTTTTCTCAAGCGCTCTCTGGTTCAACAGAAGCCTGCTCCTCGCTCTCTTCTGGACGCTTCATTTCGTAATTCAGCAGATTCCCATACGCGCCTGCCATTGGCCAATAGTTCGCATCAATCAAGAGGCGCGTTTGGATCAGTGCGCGTCTTCCTACTGTTACCGTGTAGTACATTTATTGTCGCAGTTTAATAATCAGGCTGCAGCAAGCAAAAATCTGCTTTCGGATTTCTATAATAATTACGTACTTCGGGAAGAAGTCGACTATCGCCTGCTTACGCCTGGCCGCGGCCACCCGCGTACGAGTTACACTTTGGCCACCCTGCTTGTCGGTGTCGTTGCCGTCGGGAAAAGCCGATTTCGGCTAGTTTTGAACGCTCAACTAGCCTCGAACCATGGGTAACTTACGGTCAAACCACACGCACGCTTGCCAGTGCGCGGTCACTCCTGGTCGTTCCCTGTCAGACGCCTCGGCAGACTTCTCTTTGTATTCAGCTATTGATAAAACTTCAGAATGCCCAGTAGATGTGGCTACTATCCATCGGTCAAGCGGACGCAGGATAAAGCCGGTCTGCACACCACGTAGCACGGCCAGACTGGAACATATGAGTGCGAGCGCGCACTCAAGCCCTGTCGTGCACAAAGCAAACGCTGCGCATAGGTAGTTGTACGTAGCTGCGGTCTGCTACGTAGCGTACATACCGGGGCCAACGCGGGGTGGCACTACGAGTGCACTGGCTGAGCGCACTGAGGCTCGCTGAGAACAACCGTGATTGGCGCGTTGTAGGCGCTAAAATCGCGAGTAGTGGCGTTTACGTGAACATCCACGAACAAATTTGAACTGCGTTTCGCGGGGACGGTCAGTAGTCGGAGCGTTGTGGGCACTCCCCGCTCCGCCGTAGCATTCGCAATGCACGTATATTGAGAAAGGAACAGAAGCGCCGCGAAGGGGAGGATGATTGCCAATAACTGCGCTTCTGCGGAACGCATTCAAGTACTTTTTGCGGGAAAGTGTTTCTGAAATAGTCTATTTTAACTTCGATAAGAAGTGGTTCAGGGCCCGTTTAAGTCCATAGCTTTGAAAAAGTTACATCCGTCACCGGTCTATGGAGACTAAGCTGTTCTAGTAATACTTCTGAGCACACATGGGGTACACATGTCACGTGCCGCGTGACATGAGTGACGTGGCTTACCCGCATGCTTTCTAAACTGGCGGATGTTATTTTTATTAGCCTGTTTGCGGGAAAAGAAGCAGCCCGTCTCCACAGCTGATGGTGCAGATTTTTTTTTTAACTTTGTTTTATCTGTTTCCAACCAATCGCCGAATATTCAGTGTCCTTTACCCTACGGGATTTCACAGTGCGGCTTTCGCTCGGCACCACGCTATAGGCTGCCGCAAGGCACCTTACCAGCGCTGTAGAGCTACTGTAGAGGGGCCCTTCAGGGAGCCAGAGTTGCGCCACTGCTTTCCGCGGGCCGCTCGCGCCACCTCCTGTGATTCTAGCGCCACTTTCCTCGAGCGCCATCACATGGTCAAAACGGGCTCCACTGCGTTGCGGAGAAGCCAACACTTCGCGGCCACGCCAACACTCCGCAGGAACCAGCGGACCAAGCGCAGTTGACAGCGGCACTGTTATTATTATTATTCATTTTTCTCGGTGCTGCTGGCCGGAAGATCTGTGCTCGTAGATTTTTTTTTGTTAATTTGCGGAATCAGTGCCACACGGCGAACTGACAGCTCTTGCTGTGTGAGAGGGTGTTAAATAAAAGTGTGTTTTTCCCTAATCGCGGCGCTGCAGAAGTTGCACAAGTGCGTGTCGGGTAAGACGCGTCAAGGATGTACTGGAATCGTTAGAATCAACATAATTGTGCATAGAGACGGGGGGGGGGTAGCGGTCAATGCAAGCATGAGTGCATGCAATTCCTCGCATCATTTACCTGGATCGTATTTGTCTCGCATACTTCACACACAAGAAATGTTGGACGTGACAGCGCTGTTTCTCGTACACCCGCATTCAGAACTTTCAGCTCTCGCGAGCCGTGATCAAATTCATGCTTAATAAGAGTTATAGCTGATCTATGAAAGCTTGGAATTATATTTGACGCTTTGCATAGGAATTGGAAAGGCTCGCAGATATTGCCACCATGCGCCGGTGTATGTGTTCGTCACACGCTGCATCTTCGGTAGTCATCAAATAATAGGGCACGCAAAATTCAGGCTCGTAATCATGAGGTGAGTGGTCAGCTTGTATTCGCAAAATGACAATGAATTAAAAGAAAGCAAAAAAGAAAAGAAAAATGAAGTACTGCTGGCATTGCCGTGCGGGCGCGGTTTCTACGCTTACCTGGAGTGGCTTTCCCGCATAACTTTTGTGGGGCTCTCACCCACAAAGTAACGACAACACAGTAGTGCAAATAATTACAAGGGCATTTATTGCGCCTCTCATAGACTAATGTCTGCTAGCCGAGTTGCTATCCACAAAGTATATGGGCGCGCGACCATTCGCGGAAGTCCGACTCACCGCGACCGGATAACGAGCGAATATGTTCGCGCTTTGCTGGACACCAACGCCTGGTCGTTGGCGCGTACGGTCACGCGAACGGTGGCGCGTTCGAACGATCATGCTCGTCCATTCCGGGGTAGGCTTCGCGAGACGGTCTCGCAAAAGCATGGATCGGCGCACGCGCAGAACGTCCGCGCCGCTTGGCGCACCCAAGCCAAAGAGGAAGAGCCTTCACATTTTTGCGCCCAAGTAACTCCGCCGTTAGGTGGCGTTAGCATAGCAACACTCGCGTTATCTCTCGTACCACCCTGCAAGCATACCGACCGCCGCAGAAAAGCTACGCGGCGAAGCCGGTGTGGCGACGAGCGACCACGTAGACCGTCAAAGTATCGGGCTCTCGCAGGAGAGGAAAAACCAACACTCCGTCGCTTAGCGTAGCATTCTTTTTAATCATCTTCGGAACGCTAGCCCGCGCCGGAACGCGCCAGCCGCTCGAGCCTCGTGTAGACGCGAGCGTCCGCGTCAACTCTCGTGCGACGCCGATGCTGCTGCCGCTACAGAGGGCTCCCCCCCTAGAGAGGAGGAAAGTTCGACGAACGATGGAAAGTCCACGTGACGCGGCGTGTCTTCGCGTTGGTCGTGGGTGTCACGTGCGCAGGCGGCGACGAAGGATGCAGCAGGGTCGCGTCGCATACAGGTGGAGCTGATGGCGCGGGTGCTTCGATGTAGGCGGGTTTGAGACGTTCCAGGGCAATTGTGTCTGATCGGCCGTTGACATTGACAACAAACGTTGTCGGACGACGCTCTAGAACACAATATGGCCCGGAGTAGTGTGGTTGTAGAGGCTTCCGCATGGCACAGTTACGCACGAAAACGTGGGTAGCAGAGCTGAGTGCCGGAGAAACGTACGGGGACCTTGCTTCTTGTGAACGTGTAGGCACGGGGCGCATCTGGCTGAAGAAAGCTTGCAGTTCGGCTACGTAGTCGGCAGGGGATGGCATAGGCGTTTGGGGGGTGGCGACAAAGAAATCGCACGGAAGGCGTAGGTGGGTGCCGTAGACTAGCTCAGCACAGGAGCAACCTAGGTCGCTCTTGAGTGCGGCTCTGATGCCAAGTAAGACGAGAGGCAAATGCAGGACCCACTTCTGCGGCGATTCATGTGCCATAAGGGAGGCCTTGAGATGCCGGTGAAAACGTTCAACTAGTCCGTTGGACTGCGGGTGGTAAGCAGTTGTGCGAAAACGTGTCGTTCCGAGTAGTTTGAGTAGCTCGTTGAAGAGCGCTGAGTCAAACTGTCGACCGCGATCTGTGATTATTGTCGATGGGCAGCCGAACCTTGCTATCCACGTAGACACGAACGCTGCTGCAACAGTGGGCGCTGAGATATCAGATATAGGTGTAGCTTCTGGCCACCGTGTGTAACGGTCGATGCATGTCAGTATGTAGCAGTATCCTTTCGAAGGTGGAAGAGGGCCAACGAGGTCCAGGTGTACGGTGTCAAAACGAGCATCCGGTGGAAGAAAAGACTTGGCAGGCGGAATGGGGTGACGCTGGATCTTCGAACGTTGACATGACAAACAGCAGCGAACCCAATCGCGAACTTGCGCGTTTAGCCGAGGCCAAACGAAACGACTGGAAAGAAGCTTCTGTGTCGTGCGTATGCCAGGGTGCGACAGGTTGTGCACGGTTTCGAATAGGCGTCTGCGAAGGGATGCCGGAATGTATGGTCTAGGTGTGTCGTTAGAAGTGTCGCAGACGATGGACGTACCATCTGGGGTCACAACGACGTCTTCCAATTTCAGGGACGTTGACGAATTCCGGAGTGTGCGAAGTTCAGTGTCGTCACGCTGTTGACTGGCGAGTAAGTCGGCCTCGATGATGAAAGGTTCCGATGTCAACGTGGAAACGACAT
This sequence comes from Dermacentor albipictus, assembly GCF_038994185.2. Taxonomy (NCBI): domain Eukaryota; kingdom Metazoa; phylum Arthropoda; class Arachnida; order Ixodida; family Ixodidae; genus Dermacentor; species Dermacentor albipictus. Next base: position 16,710,149 of record NC_091821.1, read on the forward strand.
TGACACGACTCAGAACGTCAGCTGGAATGTTGTCGGTGCCCTTGATGTGGCGGAACGTTGTTGTAAACTCGGAGATGTAGGAAAGCTGTCGAATCTCGCGGGGCGAGTAACAGGACGCCGAACGATTCGTTGCGTGCACAAGGGGCTTGTGGTCAGTCAAGACAGTGAATGCACGGCCTTCGAGGAAATGGCGAAAATGCTTGATAGCCAGGTAAACAGCGAGTAATTCACGGCCGAAAACGCTGTAGCGGGACTGCGCAGGCTTCAGTTTCTTGGAGAAAAAAGCGAGTGGATGCCACTCATTCTCGATGAATTGCTGCAGAACGGCACCAACGGCGGTATTTGAAGCGTCGGTCATGATGGCAGTGGGTGCGTCTGGCTTTGGGTGTCTAAGCAGCGTGGCGTCGGCGAGGGCAGACTTGACTTTTGCGAAAGCGTCTGCGGCCTCTTCAGTCCACTGAAGCACTTGTTTGCGCTTGTTTACCAGGAGAGCGTCTAGCGGAGCCATAAGTCGTGCGCACTCGGGAATGAATCGGCGGTAGAAATTGACGAATCCGAGAAATTGGCGAAGCTTGGTGAGTGTGGTCGGTCGGGGAAAGTTTTCGATGACGCGAATCGTGGACGGCAGAGGTCGAATGCCGTTAGCGTCGACGATATGACCGAGGAACTCGAGTTCGGTTTGACCGAATTCACTCTTGGCGGCGTTGATGACAATTCCTTTACTGGCAAGGCGTGAAAACAACAACCGCAAGTGGTGAAGATGTTCTTCGGCCGAAGAGCTTGCCACGAGGAGGTCGTCAATGTATGCAAAAACGAAAGGCAAACCTCGGGTGACGGAATCGATGAAGCGCTGAAAAGATTGGCCCGCGTTCCGTAAACCGAAAGGCATGCGGAGAAATTCGAAAAGACCGAAGGGCGTGGTGATGGCGGTCTTGGGAATGTCTTCTTCAGCGACCGGTAGTTGATGGTAGGCGCGAACGAGATCGATCTTAGAAAAGATTGTCGCACCGTGCAACGCTACCGTGAAGTCCTGAATGTTCGGTAGAGGGTAGCGATCAGGAACTGTGACGTTGTTTAGTGCCCGGTAATCGCCGCATGGGCGCCAGTCTCCCGTCTTCTTAGGCACCATGTGAAGCGGTGACGCCCAGTTACTGGAGGAAGGGCGGATGATGCCAAGTTGCAGCATGTGTTCGAACTCCGCGCGAGCGATCTTGAGTTTCTCCGGGGACAAACGCCGGGGTCGGAAGTAGACCGGTGGGCCGGAGGTGACGATGTGATGGCACACGTCATGTTGTACCGGTTGCGTCCAGTCCGGCAGGCGCGTCAAAGTGGGAAACTCGCGTAGGAGCGCGGCGAAAGGTTCCTCCAACATGGCAAAAATAGGCGCTATGGGCGATGTGCCTGATGATGGGACGCCGGAAACGGATAGCTGGGTTACGGAGTCGACGAGACGGCGTCGTTGGATGTCCACAAGGAGTCCGAAGTTATGCAAGAAGTCTGCTCCAATGACTGCATGACGGACGTCTGCAACCAGGAAGATCCAGCGGAACGCTCGTCGAAGGCCAAGGTTTAGCATGACGGAGCGTGACGAGAAAACTGGAATCTTGGTGCCGTTGACGGCTTGCAAAAACGACACAGGAGTCGCTTTTCGGTCGGAGCGCTGGGCGGGGAGAATGCTGACGTCAGCACCTGTATCGACTAAGAATCGTTGTCCCGTAACTCTGTCCGTCACGTAGAAAAGGCGACTTGTGTGCTGGGCCGGACCACTCGTCGCCGTTAGAGGTCGGCCGGCCTGTTTCCCTGCCAAGCGCAGGGACGCCGACAGTGACGAGCGTCGTTTCCAAAACGGCGGTGATAGTAGCAAACGCCAGGCGTTGTAGTTGAGGCTTCATTGCGAGTGCCCGTGCGTCTTGATCTGCTGGAACTACGGCTGCGTGGGCGACGAGACGTGCGGCGATGCTCCGCTCCACTGATGATGCGTTCCAGGCGCTCACACAAGGAGTCGAGCGGAGAGTGCACTGCGGAAGAGCAGGGAAGAGTTTGCAGAGCGGTTGTATTGTCACCCGGAGACGGTGACGTGGCTGCGATGGTTGGGGTGGCTACTTCCATGACTTTGTCGGCCAAAGCGGCAAGTCCGGTAAGGTCCATGGTAGAGGCTGTCGCCAGGACCATCTGCACGTTAGCCGGGAGTCGTTGCAAAAACAGTTCGCGCAACGGCGTGTCGTCGATGGATCTCGCGTTGTTTCCGAGCAGCTGGCTCATTCGGCGAAGAAGTTGACTAGGGCGTCGGTCGCCGAGTTCTTCAGCGGACAGAAGCTGCTGGATGCGAGAACGCTGTGAAGCTGCTGTGCGCTGTAGCAGTGCTGCCTTGAGATCGTCATAGGCGGCGGCAGACAATGGGGAGTTCAACAAATCTGCTACCGCGTCAATGGCGGCGGGCGAGAGCGCTGCGACGGCGTAATGGAACTTCGAGGCTTGAGAGCGGATACCAGCGACTTGAAATTGCGCTTCGGCCTGAAGAAACCACGCCGAAGGATGCTGGTCCCAGTACTGTGGGAGGCGGACGGCGATGGCGGAACAGGAGGGCTCACCGCGTTCCTCGGAATGGTTCTGGCCTTGAGCTCTCGTAGCGTCGGTCTGGTCCATGGTCGTCTCTACCACAGGAGCGTATGGCAATATCACGTGCGGGTTTCACCAAACTGTGGCGACGAGCGACCACGTAGACCGTCAAAGTATCGGGCTCTCGCAGGAGAGGAAAAACCAACACTCCGTCGCTTAGCGTAGCATTCTTTTTAATCATCTTCGGAACGCTAGCCCGCGCCGGAACGCGCCAGCCGCTCGAGCCTCGTGTAGACGCGAGCGTCCGCGTCAACTCTCGTGCGACGCCGATGCTGCTGCCGCTACACCGGATTACAGGAGATGGGAGCTATGTGAGAAAACAACATATCAGGGCACGCGTGAGAGTCGCGCATCCCCACACTTTGTAGCCCAAGATGGCTTACCTTGGCGCAACTTTGGTTCCCTAAAGGGAGCCTATGCAGTAACTCTACAGCGCTATGGCGAACAGTGCCACCTGTGGCAGAGACCTCGTTTCTAGTATGCTATAGAGTGTACTGTAACGTGCGAGGCAGACGAGAGTCCGGAAGAAACTTGTCGGATGAATGATGTGGTCAGAGTGTGCTGCTGTCGTTTTATAATGTTAAGACTTCCCTAAAGGGCCTCTCATCCTGACTGGGCACTACACAAAAGGTGCGCAGATCATGCGGTGACGGTCGTGTCTGCAAAGCAATACACCAATGCACATTGCGAAAACAGCTGAAAAGGCAAAAAAAAAAGGCCCACGCGCCCTTCTTTTCGGAGGATTAGGTCACAGGTGTGGCGCATACCGGTTCCTGTTAGAAACCTGCAGCCCATTACAAATGTAAATTTGCGTGGATTTCTTACACCTCTATCTGGAATTGTTGGAGGCATTTACATGTAGAAAAGTGGGTCAACTGTAGTGTAGAAGAAATAATCTGCCGAAAATAATTTTGCCACGAATCTGGCGGCAGCTAGCGCCTTTGCTGATGCAGCGTACGTAGTCAAATTGCTTCGCTTATGGCTATTAAAAGACCCACTATAGTTCTTGGTGCTTTGAACTCTGGCAGTGACCCGCCGCCGTTGCTCAGTGGCTATGGTGTTGGGCTGCTGAGCACGAGGTCGCGGGATCGAATCCCGGCCATGGCGGCCGCATTTCGCGGGGGGCGAAATGCGAAAATACCCGTGTGCTTAAATTTAGGTGCACGTTGAAAAACCCCAGGTGGTCTAAATTTCCGGAGTCCTCCACTATGGCGTGCCTCATAATCAGAAAGTGGCTTTGGCACGTAAAACCCCATAATTTAATTTTTAACTCTGGCAGTGTAATTTACGTTTATTTGTTTCAGAAATGTGAAAGATATGTGCTTCGTGAAATACAAATAGCAATATTTCTATTTTTTGCGTTTATTTCGTTAGGCGACAATATCTGTGCGCCTACAGCATTACAACACGCTGAAGTTAACTCGAACAAAATAGAATGATGCAAAGCCGAAGTCATCTGCACTTTATCGCAGCCATCTCATATTTTGTGCGGCTTCTTCAGAAATCGTAAAAAGATATATATTGGGTAGGCTGTATCGGGGACGCACTCGCAGTGGGGTACGTGAAATGAGCCTTGAGCATGCTGCTGCTGAGGGTGTATAGGCACTAGGCTACAGAGATGACGTAACCAAATACACAAGTGACATTTATTCACGCATTACAAAGCTTACATTAACTTATGCTTCAGTTAGAGGGGGTCCTACGGTCTAATCTTTCACTCGGGCTCGCTCCCTATTCGTAGTGGGCCCGCGATAGCCGAGGGTGGCGGGCGAGAATTGGCATCCCTCTGTCTTGCTACCCAAGTCTCTTCGCGCCATGTCTGGACCCTACGGTGTCGAACACATAGCCCAGCAACCGTCAAAGTTCTGCCACACATAGCGCACTTGTGAGCCTTATAACTCCCCATGAGCACAGGTTTTGAGTTTGATGGATCATATCTACTTTGGCTGAGCGATCGCTCAAACGCGACCACTCCCGCTCAGATCGACAAACGTGCTCCCGAGCTACGCCTCTCTGAACGCCGAGCGAGACGATAAATTTAGCTCCGATAGCGTCATGCGTGGCGCTAATACTGGGCCACGCATACTGCGCGTGACACCTGCATGATCCAGTAAGGGCTTCTTTCGTCTACACAACAATACCAAAGTAAGACCGCGTGGTGGTACGGTTGCAAATGCATAAGCGACATTTGTGTCGCACGTTTTCGTTGTATTTTGTTGCCCCCTATGCTGATCGAAATGAAAGACGTTTCCCGTTGATAGCAAAGGGTCCTAACTTACGGGTTATAAGCATTCAACATCAAATTTTTGGTGATGAAAAGTGGCGTTTTCTCAAAATAGCTTTTACCAAGTTCTCAGCAGACGTGCCAGTAATGTACCCACGTACTTTTCAAAACGCTACACTTGTTCAATTGTAAGGATGACGAAAAGACCGCGTTTGCAAAACGGTCAAATGCTTGCCCTATAACCGTTAACAGACGCATTCGTGTTCATGACTGAAGCCCCTAGAATAGCGCCGAGTCGGCGTTGGCTTGGGCTTCACCGGTTACGGTACTCTTAGAAAAAAAAAGAGAGAAGAAAATGATTTTATTGATTTTACGGCCGCTTAGTGTCGCTGCCGGTATATTGCTCCCCTTGGGAGTTGTTCTAAGGGAGCCAGTTTGCTGTTGGTCTTTCAGAGATATCTCTCAATACTACGGCCTGACACCACTCTTTTAGGAAATGTTCAGGCAGAACAGGACTAAGAATGTTTGTCATTTCGAAATTATGCGCAGATAACGAAGGGTAGCTTCGCTTTCTTGACTGTTCTAGAAGAAAAAAAAATTAATGAGGCCAATGGCAGAGTATTTATGTATTTATTTATGCATTCGCAGTCCGTGATGATCCATCTGTGGTATGTGTCTGCAGACTTCCAGCTTTTCGTCGTTTCTCTGCTGGTTCTACAGCTGCTGAAAAGGTGAGCTCACAATGGTTTTGAACGTTGACTAAGTGATCATCAATTCCGAACAAATTTATTAAACGAGCAGCGGTAGATGGTGAGGTGCGTGTTCATCACATCAGTGGCTGCAGTATTTATTTTCGTCACACGTTCTAAACCTAAGCTTTTTAAAAGATGGAAACTACTCACGCCGAAGCCTTCTTTATTTTCCCCCTGATATGCGTTGAAGTATGATTCTCTGTAATTCGCATGGTCGACACACGCAGCTTCAATACACTGCCACAAAACTTCCTTTATACACTGAGATGTCGCATCCGAGTCAAATGACGACCCTCTGTAAAGCGCCCTTCGATAACGAACCCAATAAACGTGGCCCTAGGTCATCCTTTTAACGCTTCTGGGGATAATTTGCAGGAGACACGAGTGGTATAATGGGGCAGTATCTTCTGGGCCCATATTCACAAAAAGGAGGCTAAAACTGCCCGTGAGAGCTGGTGGCAGTTAATCGTAAAATAGGACATATCATTAGCGAAGCCGGCTGGCCAATGTAAAGAAAAAAAAGCATTTATGTAAGAAAGAAAGAAAAATAAAACGTCTGGCAGAATTTGTTTTAAGGCGAATGTCGATAATGCGATTGGTATTGAGGCAAATGATGCATACCGTGTATAGCCACGTACCACCTACGTGTACCTACTGCGTGTACCTACGGCAGGCGGGCTCCTTTCTCGCGCTTCCCTCTGGACATGCCATCTAGGGCCGCGCTTGAGAAGTCCGTGATTAGCCTCCGGAATGCGTGACAAACCTGTGAGCCCAAACAATGAGAATTAATCTTTCCCCGCGCGCGTTCGTCGCGCAGCGTGCTATAGCGTGCGGTAGCTGCGCTTGAGAAACCTGTATGACGTGGCTTCGATTCAGCCCAGCACTGGATAAATTTTAACGAATTTTCATTTTTAATGCATAGCATTCTTTGCCTCATTCTCGGCTCTTTGCGGTAGGTAGCTAGGTAGGTTCCTGTATCACCTCGCTTTAATAAAGATAATGTAATGGGGGACCCACGATGGAATCAAACATCTACTCATCAAGCACAAGCAGCCCGGTGCTGTAACAATTTGGCCACGATCGCACGCATATGCTTCCGTCGTTCCAAAGCCAGCCAGTTCTTTGAAACGCTCGGCGGGTTCGCCCCTTACCACTTCCTCGTCTTCGTTCCTTGTGGCAGTTCGCTCACTGAGGCACCATGTTAAACTACAATAATTCCCGGACTGGCCCACATTCATCAGCATTTTATTCGTAGCACGCTGCGAGAAATTCTGCAACGTTGTACCAACTTCGTGAGCACCCCAAGTATACATGCTTTAAAATTTCTTCGTTGGAGTTCAAATGGCCGTCGTCGTTTTAACATGGACCACCTGACATAGACATAGGCGCGTACGTAGTCGCTGATGACGTCACGCACCAGCTCGCTTTACACATGCAACTGCGCCCACACACAAACATGTGGGTCCACCTGGTAGCACTTTGCAGAACCCTAAACAATGATAGATAGCCAGGTATATCTGCAAGAGGCTTCGCATAACCTAGATCCTCACAATGCGTGGAATCTGCATAATTTTTCACTGAAGACCGTTCGTGAAAGACGTTAGGCCCACATTATTAGACTGCCTTCATTATACATTATTGCGCTACCTTCAGAATCGACCCGAATTTTTAGAATGCACTACCTCTGAGAACGGCCCATATTCTTGGTTACACATCGCTAAACACACACGCAAAAAAAAACTGCTTGAAATATCCAAAGAATGCTAATGGCATTAAGAAAATAGCTTTGTACGGTCGACGAAATGTGAAGAGTTAATGGTCTCATGCATGCATCAGCCCTGCGTGAGTCGAGATGCAGAAGCACCGTTCATGAACCTTTTGCTTTGTAACGACTTTTTTTTGATTGACCGGTGCCAGCGTATACGTGATCAGTTATCATCGGCGACCGCCGGCTTTCTTAACATACGCCCCGAAATGTTTTCACCCGCCCCTTTTGATGTGTGTGCATGTCGTAATCGAGCATGCCATCGTTCTAACGCCCTGAACATGAAATCCCGCACAGTCAGAAAAGGCTGGCCATAGGAGCATTCATCGGACTTTCTCTGTTGGGCTGCGCCATCGCATTGTGGACTGCGACGGACCCTGATATCCTGCCCTTCCTTACCTTTCCTTCCTTCACAGAAACGTAAGCATGATTTACCATTCCTAGCGGATTCAGCAGACGTAGTACCTAGGTACGGTACACGTAAATGCAAGGGATTCGCGAGTGATTCGATGCATGGTATAATGAACTTACGTTGAGTCAAGCCTGCATGCAGCAGCCGAATGGCAGCGGGGAAATGCGCATTAAACGTCAAAATTGTTTAATTGGTATAACTATAAATTTGTGTTTAGTATTTTGGTCTTTGGTTATACTTCTTTCATTTTTTGTTGTTGTTGTTTCAATGATTTCGTGCGGTTCGCGTTGTAAGCTTGGAGTTTCGTAGGTTTTACGCTTACGCCGACTGTTGTACACTGACACATACGTTTATATCATATTCTTTTTACAATTATTGTGTTCGATTTAATTTTGTAGTTAGCTTTCTTTTCCTACCTATTCTGTAACATGAAATGTTTATTTCATTGTTCTACCATGCTGTATACTTGCGCATAATATGCATGTGTTTTCTATTACGCGGTCACACTTACCGCGGTGGCTCAGTGGCTGTGAAGATTTAAGTGCATGTTAAAAAACCCCAGGTGGTCAGAATTGATTCGGAGTCGCCTGCCATGACGTGTCTCGTAACCAAATCCCAGAATTTAATTTGACTCAGTTTGGGCCTGGCAAGTGCTCTCTCTTTCTCTTATACTCCAGTCACAGGGCCATACCTAAGGTCCTTTGAAGGAGCGTGGAGCTTTCAGAGGAACATTAGTTCAAGGGATATGTGTCAGCGATACACGGTCTCCAGGTGGTCTCTGGTGACGCTTTTAACAGAAACCGCAACGTATCCTAAAACGCAGAAGTTAGGAGGAACAAATGGGGAAAAAAAGCTAACGACGCGCGGAAAAAAAAAACGAGGACACTTCGATGCGTAGCAGCCGATAACCAAATCCCACATGACACCCACGCTGCGCCGGTGTTGCTGATGGTGACAGGTCGTGCCGGCGCTGTTGTACCGGAGCATTTCTCATTGATATGGGGGGTGTCATGAAAGTGTTTAGTGCTTAGAAACTTCCATAATACACGGAAACTTGTTTTTAGCGGGAAAAAAATTGAACTTCCGTATTTATGGAGAAATTTTTTGTCAGCTGTCGGACACCCTCTAGGCTCAGAAGAGTATTCCTTTGAGATTTCAAAGGACAAACGCGCAATCTATTGACGCAAAGTTCGCTTCAACTAGGCCACCTTTTTATGCGCCCCTGTGACAGCGTGCGTATTCCCTTGAAGTAAAGTATCTTTGGCTCAAAGGACTTTGAAAGTGCCCGTGTTGCTGAGGTATTCTACACGCGCATGCGGGAACCTTATTTAACAAATTCCCTACACAGCATTTCTGCAAAGAACACGCATTTGTTCACAGAGGTTATTGGGTGAAAAAAAAATGCCGAAAAAATGTTTAGTCGTAAATGACATCTGACACTTTTTAAGAACCCTTTTGTGTGTGTGTGAATTGATGGCGGGGACGTTAGCGTGGTATTATTTCTTACAACATGCAAAACACAGTATTTTTTCCTGTTGCAGTGTCATGTTGAAAACCATGAACAAATATTACATGCGGCCTTTCTACCACGCGATATGCTTCTTCAGCGGTTGTATAACGCTCCTCGTCCTGGACAACTTCAAGAATCTCAAAATTTCAAAGGTAAGTCGCCGTCAAAAGAAAAAAGAAAGAAAGAAAACACGTAGCGTTGTGTGAAAATTCCGCATCCGCATCAGTCACACCTAACCGGGCAACCAACATTCGACTAATCTAATTCTCAGAGTTAGACAGCTGCCATTGACGCATCGCTTGTATATTGCGCCGTCTAATGTTTTTTTTTATATGTGTGTTTATCTAATCGGCTTCCGAACGTTAATTCTTTCGTGTCTCTGTTTTGTGAACCGTGTTTAGACATTTTCGTTTTGCAAGCTGCCCCCGCAAGCAGTGCACGAGAGAGCAGCCTCATTTGCCTTTGAGACAGTCGGCGAGCAAGGAAGAAAGTTCGTACCCAACTCCACAGGCATGCTTGTGATGCGGCTCAGCAAAAAAAAAGAAGAAAAAAATCTGTGCTCTTTCACTCTGAAGAAAGATGACCAGCGAAGCTGTGTATGAGGGCCCCGTAATGGGAAACTGCACCTCCGCCGCGGGTCGGTCCGGTATTGCACTATGTTCGGTATCGGCCCACCTACGTTGTAGACGAAAATAAACCCAAGTGGGAGTTCTAAACCTCCCCATCCTTTAATATGTACTCCGATGTATGGGAGTAATACAGCGGCACTCCCTCCTTTCACTCCATTGGCTAGCTGCGGGAGGATTAAGGTGACATGACGCGATTTTACTCCGCTTCAAAATCTTGTTCTCCTGAAAACTCCACACAGGGAGTTTTAAAACACTCCCCCACCGAAACAGGTTGGTCACGGGGTGCTTCCCATGAGGCTGCGCGCTGCGCCAGCGACCGGCCGCGTTCAGTAAAGTCGGTAGTGCTCATGGCTGACAGCTTGTTTACATCTGTGAAGTGGCGTTCCGTGACAGCTTTTAGTCAATTTGCTTCCCTTAGTTCCTTCCAGAAAGTGTTATAGGCGTGCCCGAAGCTCACTGTATCTCAGCTTCAAGTACGTTAGCTGTGTTCACTTTGCTGACAACGATGAAGGCAAGAGCAACGTTTTCAAGTGCGGAAAAAGACTTGGGTATACCTCGAAGCAGCTCATTGACTCGCGATGTCGTCACATGTATCTGACTGTGTTTTCGTGCTGCGTGACCGTGGCTTGTGCTCTTCAGCACGTGAAACACTGCTTTTATGTACTTGTGAGTACATGCTGACAACGTCCGGTGCTGTGCTTGAAAGGACCGCGTAGCAATGGCAACAGCAGCCACTGTTCGAGTGACGACGTCCATGCTAGTCGCACGCGAATGGCATACTCAAAGTTTGTTGCGGTGCTGTGTTGCCAGTGAGAAAGACCGGAGTGCAAGCAACTGTTTCTATGTATCTGTGTACGGATATCCTCGCCCAAGAAAAACGGTAGGACATAAGTATGCGTACTGTAAATAAAGCTTCTTACTGAGCGATGTGAATCGAATTGCTATCGTGCACTTCGGCTTTGATCACGTCGTTGCTTCTTATATTGCATTAAAATTATGCTCTATCCCAGATACTGATTTAGAAGCATGCTTGCTGGCTTTGAGTGCGAGAATTCGCTCGACAGATCGGCGATGTAGCTCCTTTTTACAACCGAGAGAGATTGCTTGGACGCTGAGCAAGTATTACCGTCTAGGAAATGTATAACTACGCATTTCTCGGTGTTACTTCGGCTGCTGCGGGTCATGCTCACACGTAATAAGTTCTTGCTACGCTACGACTATTTCGCACAAAGTTAATTTTGCCATGAAGCACGCGCGTTTACAATTTTCTAACTTAATGTAACCATGGCACCAGATTTTGGCCGAAAACGCCAGCAGTGTGCGAAGTCGCTTCAGCACTAACAGAATGGTATGCTAATTTTGAAAAATTCTGCCATTAACTCTTTTTCTCGCTATTCTGAATTAACAGTATTGTGTTGATTAAGGTCTTCTGTTAATTTCAGAGAGGCAGCTCTCGTATGAGTGAGCATGTGAGTCATAATTCTGAAAACAGCACAGCTGCTCACTAGGTGGTTTCGAGGGACACAGTACCGTGGCTATATATACCGGCAGCGTTGCTTCTTGTGTGTCGCGTGTACGTTGGATGTCTTTCAATGTTCTGCATTGGCCGTTTCTGAAATGTTTACATATGTCATGATTTACGTGCTTTCATTTACTTGTTTCGTTGAATTAGACGCAGTCTTCTGTGTATGTTTCGAAATTTGACCTGTAGCCTCTGCATACAAAAATCTTCGCGCAAGCTAAGGCTAAGAATTTATATTCCCGTTGCACTTCGAAAAAACTCTGTCCGGTGCAAAGACAAAAAATTATAAATTTGAAAAATACTCCCATGGTTCCACTCAAAATTTCGCTCGCACGGAGTAAAAAGTATACTCCGATTATACGGATCATAATAAAGTCCCAACCGGGGTGTCGCTATGAGGACAAGCATTGTACCTGGGAGTTATTTCCGTTTGCAGTGTCTGGGGAGTGCTTAAAGCCTGCTTCACCCCCACCGCGGGTCGGCCCGGTAGTGCACTATTGTAACGTGGTAGTGACGTTCAAGAAAATAGTAGAAATAGCCAATGAGCGTTCGCGTACGCAGCTACTCGGACAGTCCTGAGCCAGTCCGGGACGACAAATCGAAGAGCACCCACTGCGAACTACATTTGGAGGACATAGGGGGTGACGGACGTCAACGTTTAAGGTAGTGGCAGCTGTAGGTTGCGACGTCTGCAAGCAGCCGTGTCGCCGAGGCAGCAGCAGCCGCCGCCGATTCCTTGACCGCATTCTCGTGCAAGCTCCCGCTGGCGCCCGGGACGAGCGGATTCCATCTTTCGAAATAGCGCGCCGCACACAAGCACCTGCCCATCGCCTCTCCTACTCGCGCCTGCGCGGCCTCTAATAGGTCGCCTCCTCACCCCGCCTTTTCTTCCCTCGCTTCTCTTTTTCTTTGGGAGAGAGCAGCTTCGTAGGTCCACCCATCTTATCTGTAGATCGGATACTGATTCCGCCGGTGCACGCGGAGTCTCAACTAGGAGTGCACGTGCACCTCAGAGCACAGGTCATCGCTAGACGCAGCCAATCCCCCACTACGCGACTCCTCACCCAAACACCTGCGCCGCGTCGCGAGCCCCTAGCTGTTGCCTCTCTATGCCTCACCTATTAGCCTTTCCTCCTCTCCACTTCGCTTTTCATAGCTGCGCCGAGTTGTGAGCTGTCGCAGGGCGCGGCTGGAACTCAAGCTTAAGAGGAAGCTTTAGCTCGGGTACTCCTATCTAAATACATGTAAAAGGAGAATTCGTTTTTCTAGGCAACCACTGCACCAAATTTGACGGGGTTTCCTGCATTTAAAAGAAAAACTTAAAATCTAGTGACTGTTGGTTTCGAATTTTCGATTTAGGTCGTCAATGTTTTATAAAAATTTGGCAAAAATCGCAAATTTTCAGAAAACGAAACTATCAAGTTTACAACTCCGTAACTCAGCAAGAAAAAATGATATCGCAATTCTGTGAATTGTACCTAATAGCACATCTAAAGCGGACAAAATTGATATGTTACACATGAACCTCAAAAAATATAATAATATGTAATTACAACTTTTGCAGAACCCTCGTAAACAATGTAACAAATTCACGTAAGATGTAAAATGACATACAATATTTGTCCGCTTTGAATGATCTAATGGATGCCGTTTACAGAACCGCGATATCTGTTCTTGATGCAGAGCTATTAGTTTGTAAACTTCATGCTTCTATTTTTTTTCAAACTTCTGAATTTTTGAAAATCTTTCTAACAAAATTCAAGCCCTAAATCAAAATTCTGCTTCCAACAGTCACTAGAATTTATCTTACACTCTCAAATGCAACAAATTTCATCAAAATCGGTCCAAGGGTTATCTCAGAAAAACGTTTTTGCGTTTTTACATGTATTTGAATAGGCCGCGTCGGAGTTGGGCCCGAGCTAAAGCTTCCTCTTAAGAGAAAACTTTAGCTCGGGTGGTCCTAACTAAATACATGTAAAAGGAGAATTCGTTTTTCTCGGCAACCACTGCACCAAATTTGGCGAGGTTTGTTGCATTTAAAAGAAAAATTTGAAATCTAGTGACTGTTGGTTTCGAACTTTTTATTTAGATCATTAAATCTAAGATCTTTAGAAATCGAAACTATGAAGTTTACAACTCTGTAACTCAGCAATAAAAAATGATATCACAATGCTCTAACTTGCATATAATATTACATCTAAAGCGGAAAAAATTGATATGTTACACATCAAACTAAAGCAATTGGTAATATGAAAATACACCTTTTGCACAACCCTTGTACACAACCTAACAAAATCACGTAAGATATAAAATGGCAAATCGAATTTGTCCGCTTTCAATGATATAATGGGTGCCGTTTAGAGAAAAGCGATATCTGTTTTTGATGCAGATGTATTATTTTTAAACTTCGTGCTTCTATTTCTTTCAAACTTTCGAAATTTTGAAAATCTTTTTAACAAAACTCAGGCCCTATATCGAAAATCCGCTTCCAACAGTGGCTAGAAGATAGCTTTCTCTCTCAATTACAACACATTTTATTAAAATCGCTTCAGAGGTTACCGCGGAAAATTGTTTTTGCGTTTTACAAGTATTTGGATAGGCCGCGTCGGATTTGTGCCCGAGCAAAAGCGTCCTCTTAAAAACGTATTCGCGAACGAATGCCACGTCAGGCAGCTTAAACCTCTCAGAACATACGTAACAGACATTGTTCCAATGCTATTCAAGCACGCGGCGGCAGAAAATCGTACGAAATAAGCAATGGCTAAACTACGCCGAACGCGCGCGCACTTGGCCAACACGCAGCCGGGCTATGGTGGCGGCCGAACACCGCGCCGTAGCATGAGGATAAAGCCCCATGAGGACTGCTCGCAGCGCCACCGTCACCGTCATTCAGAAACAGTCCTCGCTCCCGTCGGCGGACGGCAGAGTCGCCAATATTCTAGGGACAACAGTGAAGGGCTACTATGGACTCTAAATAAAAGAAGCGTGGACTCAAACATGCTAGCTTCGAGAAATCGGCCTGCGCCAAAATGGCCAAAAATAGAAGAAAAATACCTTGCATCGCGTGACGTCATATTGACGTAACGGCGCTGGTTGTTCTATCGTGAACATTAAGCTTGCGATCTTGTACTTGAACTTGCCTGAACCTCTTGCGTGTGGGGTTTGGCCTGCATTTTCTCCACTATATAGTGACCAGACGTTTCTGCGTTAAATGAATGAAAACGAGTTATGTAAGAGCTCTCCACCTGCCTTAACTATATGCAGCGTTGCGCTTTTGTGCCATTTTAAGTACTGTCCCTGTCGATAATTCATTTATTGTGCGCTTTCTCTGGTCCAGGCTATGAACGCGGCGGGATGGTTCGTGGCCATTAGCTGCGCGCTGTGCGTGGTGTTTATGAAGTCCCCCTGGTACAAAAGACCGGATCCCACCTCGGAAGCTGTGAAACTGATCGCGGCCTTCTTTGACCGCTTCCTGTGGTCAATATTTCTCTCCTGGTTCATTTTGGCTTGCGCCACTGGCCGAGGCGGTGAGAGTTGTGGCGCGTTTTGTCGGTCACAGTGCTCTGCTAAATGGCAGTAAAAACAAGGATAGATATCTAGATATGTACACATAGATATAGACAGGTATGAATAGATATAAACAGACAGATATAAACAGGTATCAATATAAGCGTAGATAGATAGATAGATAGATAGATAGATAGATAGATAGATAGATAGATAGATAGATAGATAGATAGATAGATAGATAGATAGATAGATAGATAGATAGATAGATAGATAGATAGATAGATAGATAGATAGATAGATAGATAGATAGATAGATAGATAGATAGATAGATAGATAGATAGATAGATAGAAACTGAAACCCCATTTTACAAAACCAGACTTTAGCAACTTCTCGATTTTATGAGCAACAAAATCGTTGCCGTGAGCCAGAGAGTTCAGTACGATCATGAATTTAATCTGAAGGATTGAATTTAGCTCGAATTACGATGAACTGAAAGAAAGATAGGCACGACCAAAAAGTACAAGAATGACGCGGAGAATAAGCCACGGGTATAACAGCCCCATGGCGCAAAATATACCTAACACTACATGAATAGCAGACACGCACAGTAATCCCATGAAACATGTTGCGTAATGAAGCGAAATTCAATCCAGGGAATAAACAGCAGCATCGATTTTCCCTTCTGATTATTGTGATTGTTGCTGTTCATCCGGTTGTGCATAATTTCAGTACGAGTCCACAATAAGTCTGCCTTGGTCTGCAAAACTACGGAGCCTGAAGCAAATAAATGAACAAAGAAACAAGCAACCAAACGTATAAATAAATATAGAAAAGACTAGTAAACAGCGAAGCTGTCGACACACACACACACACACATGCACACGCACACGCACACACACACACACACACACACACACACACACACGCACACGCACACACACACACACACACTGTGTGTGGGCTTAGCAAAAATTGTTTTCAGTGGTAACTGTAGGGAGTTTATAGGAAATAGATTTCTCGTATATATGAACAAGTCATAATTTTAGAGGAGGGTTAAATTGAGATAGTGCTCCACGTAGCGTATTACGAGTAGTTACAGAAAGCACGCCGTCGAAGTTTTGTCTAATACTGTTCAGCCATGCTTGTCTGATGCGTATACGAACGTGTGTTGGAAGCACAAGGAAGCAAACAACTACATTGTATCTTCCTTTCCAGTGGACGTAGTGATATGTATAGAGTCATGAGTTTAAATTACACTGCAACTAAAGACATTGCAAGTTTCTCGTCATGGTATATGCAACCGAAAAAAAAAACTACGCAACAGATAGACGGAAAACGTATTTGAGCAGTTTCCGGTTATTATTATCGGTGTATGAAACTAAAAGCCTTTCAATATTTCTTGAATACAGAGTGCAAAGAAAGCTTTAATTATATATGTACAGATGCGATGGATATTTGTGATTGGTCCTTCACTAGTCTGCTACCCTGGTTACGTAGGGCGCTTTCGAACTGGTCGACAAATTCAGTCCATATCAGGCACAATCGCGAATTAAAGTGCCTGCGTGGCTGCCGTACATAAGCGCCTTCAGGTATATACTTTTGCGTACCCCACCTCTCTCTCAACCCATTCGCTTCGTTTCTTCTTTTCTTTCTTTACCCTGTACGTTTGTGTCACGTGGTAAATAAATTTCTTGCCTTTTACAACTCAACATGTTGTCGCTCTCTCTTGCAGGATTCGTTGCTAAAGTACTCTCCTCGGACGTATTCGTGCCTCTGGCCAAGCTGTCATTCGGCGTCTACCTCATACACTACCCCTTCATCATGTTGATGCAGCATACTACTAGGGAGCGCCTGCTATGGTCTCACTTTACTGTGGTAAATCCATAGCAACCACTAGGCCTTGCTTTTCGTCCTAACTGACGCGAGATTACATCAGCATTTTTTAGCAGCACAGCAGTTGATGTTGGCTCACTTTATTGAAGTCCTGCAGTTAGCAAGCCATTATATGAGCACTGCCGTTTATTTACTCTCTACACAGGGCAATGATGCTGTGTACGTCGTACTGCAGCGGGACGGCCACGCTGCAGCGATTTATAGCAACGCCGCGGTTGCAGGGTTGCAGTTTTACAGCATGTTAACCGCATAAAACTGGGTTTACGGTGTCCGTAAATTTCAGCTTTTTCGTTTCGTTTTTTTTTCTTTCGTTTTATTTATGCGTCCCCTCGAGGTCCGAAGGCATTACAGAGGAGAGTGGTTGAATTCTATAATAGACTAATAAGACAAAACTCCTGGTTATACAATGTTAGCTCGTAATTCAGGAAAAAGAATAATGTCTTGCATAGAAAAGATTTGCCCGTGTGGGCGATTGCATTCTGGAATGCATGCCGGCAAGCCTTTGAGCTTAGTATTTATTGTGGTTGACCCGTGAAGAAGAGAGTGGGGAACTTTGATTAATGCAGAGCTATGGAATACAGTAGATATTGTGAAATAAAGAAACCCTGCAATACTTGGGGCGGAACGCAAGTGAGGGTAGTTTAAGGGCGCTCTTCATGGATGTGAGAATAGGCGCGTTGGTATTTCACTCCAAATTTTAATAGAGCAAGTTTGTTGTTGCATGCACTTTCAGTGTAAGATAGGTTTGCCATTAAAAAAGAAACCAGTCTCGTGCATTCGCTACAAATGAGCTATTTCTACTAATTTTTGCTGTATCGGTGAATTATACTTTCTATACCCACGGCTCAAAGATGCTGCCTCGAAGAATGCGGGAGCGAAGCGACATAAAAGCTGAGCGAATCCCGTTTCCTTTTACTTGTCCCTGTCGGCATCCTTTAGTGGCTACTTTAGTAGCTATGTAAACGATACTTGAAGCTACTCATAAATCAGCAGTGTTCTAGTTAGCTTATAAGCAGTGTGTTAATTCCATCAGAACGCTCGTTGTAATCAACGCTTGAAACATGTAGAAAGGATTCTCAAAAGATTCGCGAGTGATATTTTTCCATTTGCACTGCTAAATTTAACCTTTAATCATGATATCAACCTGAGACGACGGTATGATTTTGAATGTATAAAAAAAACGCAGTTTCGCCCGAAAGGCGAAGCATCGATTGCGAAAGCAAATTACTGGACAGCCAAACGAAGTAAGAATAGCAGTGTTATCGACTGTATAAACTTGTAAACAGAGGCAAGCTAACTAAATTAACAAGCACGGTGTCACGCGCGCTCAAGCAAACATAAACACATCCGGCTCGTTGACCGCTAAAGCTCGCTATGAAAACGCTGGCGTGAGGAAAGGCAGCAGCAGCAGCGAGCGAAGCGACATTCGTGCTGTCTATCGCTTCAACGAAAAGTGAGCGCCGAGAACACACAGCACGCACAAGGCTACCAGCCGCCGACGCACCTAGACTCTGCGCCCAACGCAGACGGCCCTGAAGATAACAGCCGGGCGACCGGGCACAGCCGCCACATGTGCAGTTGCAGCTGTAGCAGAAGGCTGCCCCCTGTCTCCCCTCCCCCCGGTGCCTCGCAACGTTGGGTGCCTCGCGCACGACGGGAGACGGCGCGCTTCCTGTTCGCTTTCGTCTCATTCACGCGGGCGCAGCGACCGTCGGCATCCCCTCGTACGCCTTCCCTCGCCCATACAGCGTAGGGCGCGCGGTGATAGTGTTAGCGACCTTCGACTTTATACGGAACCTCACGGCGACGGCGGCGACGGAAATGCGCTTAGGGCGTCCATATAATTGCTATCGCAGTGAAACTGGTCGTTCAATCGCCTCTTTTATTCTTGGAAGCTTTATATACAACGCCAGAGAGAGGAAAAATTATCAGGAAAAGCAAAGAGGTCGGCCTGAGCTAGTATGCTTTGACCTGCTACTCTGCATAGAGGAAAAGGGAAAGGGGACAAAAAAGAAGAGTGATGAACGATCATGATGAGCACAGGAGGAAGGGATGCATATATAAAATAACCACGTTTCCTTAAAGGTATGGGTCTAGTCCGGTTCTGTTCAAGCTCTTGCAGTTGTTCCTACTGCGTGGTCACACACTGCGGACAAAATAGCACTTTCAGACAATGTTTCCTTTCCAGTGCCTGGGGACATCGTAGAAACCAGCGTATTACGCTACGATACATAGAGAGGGAAGTCGCACAACTGATGTTGTACAGTCTCAGACAATTGGCAGTCTTCACAGATCGGGCTGTTCGCCTGGCCGACAAGTTTTGCGTAGCGTCGAGCAAAGGCGACGCCAAGGCAAATTCGGTGACGCATACTTGTTTGGCTTCGCTTGACTTCAGCTGGGAGGCGTGAAGCTCTGCCAGGGTATAGTTATCGCAGGCGCCCGTACCCATGCTCTGGTTGAGCCCAGTAAGCTACTGTGCAATTTCTCGCATGAGTGAAGTCAACACAAAGTTTGCATCGCTTCGCCAGTACGATATTTTTACGTCGACTGTTTTAGAAGCAGCGGTTCCGGCTTCCGCTTTAGCTAGCTAGTTGCTGGTGACGCCACAGTGTCCAGGTACCCTTTGAATGATCGCTTTGCTGCACAAGGTCCAATACATGTGCGACGTCCGAGGTTGACACATAATACTGGCTTCTTCTCGAGAAATAATTACTTGCTTGCACGATGGACTCGGCGCTGTTAGAGGGTAGCTGTAAATCCACAGTATACTGACTTTGGCGAAGTTTTACGTCGTCTACGTCGACAATTTAAAATTACTGAGATAACGCTGAGCTTACTTGAGCTAGGGCGAACAGATGTGGACCTTCACGATTGCTATCTTTCGGATAGCACACACTGTTTGGAGCCTGTGTGCTGTTTGCAATACGAACAAGCAAATCAGTGAACGTGGTGACTGGTTATTCCTCGTAAACAATGGCATCATCCGTTTTTATGATGAACTAGAGAGAAGGGTGGGAGTGACTTTGATAAAATTTTCTAAATTGTTTCCAGAAAAAAACCTGGCCCTAGTCTCTACGAAACAAGTTACGAGAGTACCAGTTTTTGCTTCTGCAGCTTAAGTGTTTTTTATACAGTTGAATGGTCATTTTGAATACTTTTTTTATTTCCCTGCGTCAGCGTTCGGAAATACCTATATAGTTATCGCATTTCTCTATAGCTTTCACAACCATAGTATGTGAAGTTGATAGTCCCGCTTGACGCAAGTTTTTCATGGATTATGTTTAAAGCAGTTGGTACTTCCTGCTTGTGCCATTCACGGTATGAGCGATTATAACCTGCTGCTAACGCGCCTCGCAAGGGTCTGGCCCGTCCGGGTAGAGTTGGTTTAGCGCGTAGCTGGCACCAAGTTCAAGGCTTCGGCTGCTCAAACGCAGATCGCAGGTGTTTTGTTATTTTATAATGAAGTGCAGAAATACACACAGACACGAAGAAAGTGGCGAAAATATTCAACCAAATGTACAAATACGTGACATGGATGTTTGCAGCGGAAATTGCCATTAGATGGCAATGATTTAACCTCACATCATGCTTCTACGGGACGAAGTACTGTTAACGTGTAACGCCTGCGTTATTACAAATTGGCGCTTTGCCAGGACATCATATTACAAGCGCGTCGTGTGAGAAACATTTCCCACGATCACGCTCGTGGCGTATCTGCGCGGCTGCGTCCTTCACGTTTTTTTTTTCTGCTTCCTCTTTTTCTTTTTGTGTAACTCATGGAATGACGACAAATGTCACAATGGTTAAGTGCCTTCAATATAGATGCAGGCACTGCTTCGTCCGTCATATTTTTAATGTGTTGTTCTTTTTTTTTTGCTCGTATCATCTCAGGTGACCCAATTTTTTGGCGTGTTCGTCTGGAGCAACATCTTGGCTTACATGGCGTTCATCGCTTGTGATGGACCAACTGCCGCAGTGGACAAGCTGATTTTCCAAAGACTGATGGGACGAGGAAGACCCGCAAAGCGAGAGATGCAGCCGGATGCTAGCGGCGCAGCAAATGTAGAGAAACTGGGAGCTAACCAAGTTCCTCCGCTGTGGTCCAAACTTTGATCTCGTCTGTTCTTTTTTGTCTCCTGTCATTTGAATCGCTCAGAAAAAAACTCCGCTGCTGCCGTCGCTTTAAGCGCCGGAGGATGGCGCGCAGCGCGACTTCTCCTGACAGCTGTCACTCTGCCGCTAGATTTCACACCTATAGGAGAATTAGACATCGCTCTACTTTTCATTACCGTGCAGAAGTTTCAATAAACATGCGTGAGGAAAACGTGCGAACCTCATGATAAACTGGGATGTTTGCCTATTTTTCTACATGATGCAAAAAGAAAGAAAAAAAAACCCGAGGACACCTAAGCACTTCTTACCAGTTGCGAATTCGAAACCATTGGTGTCCAATTGGACGCCGCTGAGCGGTCCTTCGAATTTCGCATGGCGAGTAATGTTTCCGTTAATGCACGGTCCGCTCACCGCGTGTTGGCAAGTTGACGACGACGGTGGATTTCGCTGCCTACCTCTTCGCTCGTTTTGCTGCGTTCCTCCGCTCCTTCGTCTGCGCTGTGCTGGCGTGGACGGCCAGGTTTCGCTACTGCCGAGGCGGCCGACGATGCCTATGCTTCGGACTCCACAGCGGTACGCGCTGTTAGAGCCAGCAAGCGCGACCGGATGTGACGTGCGCGCTCGTGACGTGGCGTCGTAGCCAATGGGAAGTTTGGTGGCGTTTCTTCGATGCCCTTTCGCTGTTTACAAACACAGGCATTGAACGGCTTCCGGTTTTGCTCACTGACGTAGTCCGCTAAATGTAGCCAGCAAGAAAAGTATGAGCGGCTATGCATAGAGTAGCAGGAGTGTGTTAAAATATAAGCCTGCCGATTTTCAACACTTTTCCTCTGAACATAACGACAATGGACAAGGTTGCCGTAAGCTATACGAGAAATTTTGTGTATTACTTTTAAGGCGTAATGCGTAGGTCTTTTATCTAAAAACTTAAAAATAGACTTTTAGCGCAGTCAAAGAACTTAAAAACACGCTTTGTGTTCCGGCGCAGCAGACTACATGGTGAGGCCCGTGACCGGAAGTTTCTTGGGGCCGCTCTCTCGCTGCTGTTATCGCGCGAGTGAAACTGTCGCCGCCGGCTTTTTCGGGAAAGGGGCGTTTAACGTTTTCGCATTAAAATTGCGAACCGCGTCAGCTACGTGAGGATGCAGCCAGTAATGCTCTATTCAGTAATACCGAAGCGATGGTTAGTAAAAATTGTGGCTCAGTATAATTACAGTGGCGAGGAAAGGTTATGATTAACATTAAGATATACAGGATGTCTCAACTATGATGCAGCAAGATGTAAAAAAAATATGCAGATGCCACATTGCTGGACGGAGCCAGGGCGACGTTGTTCACCGTCGCTTGAAGATCTTCAGAGTACTTTTTGCATTCGGCTTAATTACACAATTAGTCTTAATTATTTAATCAACTTCTCAAGTGCCTGAATTCGTTGCTTGCAATGTTCAGTTCAAAAAAATTCAGCGACGATTACGATAGTCCCTAATGCGACATATTGGCTAGCGCGGACAATCTGTCTCGTGCCGCACGTTGCAAACGCAGCGAAGTGTCATGCTACTGCCTCACGAAATGGGAGACCGCGAGAGGCAGCGCGTGGGTGACGCGTGGGTGCGATTCATAGCAGCCGTCGTAGACAGACCCCCGCTTATGCAGCGCTTTGTTTTCATACATATCGATATTGGACTGCAGTGCTGGACATAATCCCGCATTTGTCTACCAGATCGAATGCCTGGTTTTAGAACATTGTGGTATAAACTTTTTTAAACAGGGTTGAAGTACCTCAGAAAGGCTGGCCAACGTTTCGATAGGTGGACCTATCTTCGTCAAAGGCGGCCTCGTCATCCTCGGCGTGTTAGTTTTAAAGGGTTAGTGCAGTGACGTCACGTGCGGGTGTTGTCGCTGGCGGCTGGTTTTAAAGAGAGAGATTACAAGAGGGAACAGGCGTTGTCGTCCGACGTCTGTGAGCCTCATTCTCAAGACGAAGGGAGAAGAGCGTGAGAGTGGGCACGCGGGGAGGAAAGAAAAGAAATAGAAGCAGAAAAAAGGGGGAAAAAAGGAAAAAAAAGCAGGGGGGAGCCAGGGCCGTACCAAGACACAACAAGGGGGGGGGGGGTGAAAGAAAAAGAAAGAGAAAAATGAAATCTTTAAGAAATACGGGGGCTTGGGAGCGTGTTGGGGATGCGAAAGGTTAGGAGGTATTCAGGGGAGTCGTTGGCGGCATGTTTTTGAGGCATTAGAACGGCCGGTCAAGCAATAGGTCGAGTAATTTTGAAATAGTTAAGGTGGCGACGAGGAGTCTGCGGTGCAATGTGTGGGGTGACTGAAAGGCAGCGGCATGGTCTTTCAAGGGGCACTGCCCCACGCGCTTAACGTAGGTGTCGTTACGGCGGCATCCAGAAGGCGATGGTTGAGGCGCCGAAAAAGGCATATTGACTTCGGAATGTGTTGTCGAGGGGGTTTCAAAAAAAAAAGACTAAAAAAGGGGTAAGGGGGAAGGGGGGGGGCGAAATCGGTATAGCAAACAGGAGGGTGACGCGTGCAGAAGCGGGCGCGGGCAAGTGTACATGGAAGAAGGGGATCGTACACTTGGTGTAGACGTAAAATCCTGAAAGAGTACATTAGATTGAGTAGTAGGCAGGAAATTTTTTTTCTCCCTTTCTCCCCCTCTCCCTTTTTTTCCTCCGAAATGAAAGAGTAGGTGAGGTTAAGAATTAAAGTTGGCTGGTGGCCTAATGTGTTTTGTGTATTGGTTGATGATATGAGAGTTTCAGATTTAAGTTACAGCTTTTAAAGATTCTAAGTTGCCGCGTGCCAAATTAATTCCTGTCGGGTGTAGGCAATTAAACTTGTGTATGAGGTATGATTCCGTGTACTTCCTTTCGCGAGGGGAACGGAAATTTGTTTGTAGTATATAGAGCCTTGCTTTGTCAAACATATGTCCATGTTCATTAAAGTGGCTGGCTACTGCTTTGGGTAAATTGTGTTTTGTGTCCGCGCGGTGACCATTGAGCCTTGTATTGATTTGTTGTCCGGTCTCACCTATGTATTGTTTGCTACAAGCGGCGCATTCTAGACAGTAGACTACATTGCTTGATGTGCAGGTGAAAGCCGAAGTTACCTTGTGTGTGTAATTCGACGCTGTACTTTTTACTGTAGTAGTGGTACGGCCCTGGCTCCCCCCTGCTTTTTTTTCCTTTTTTCCCCCCTTTTTTCTGCTTCTATTTCTTTTCTTTCCTCCCCGCGTGCCCACTCTCACGCTCTTGTCCCTTCGTCTTGAGAATGAGGCTCACAGACGTCGGACGACAACGCCTGTTCCCTCTTGTAATCTCTCTCTTTAAAACCAGCCGCCAGCGACAACACCCGCACGTGACGTCACTGCACTAACCCTTTAAACCTAACACGCCGAGGATGACGAGGCCGCCTTTGACGAAGATAGGTCCACCTATCGAAACGTTGGCCAGCCTGTCTGAGGTACTTCAACCCTGTTTAAAAAAGTTTATACCACAGTGTGCCATTCCATCTGCCAGCCCCTTTCTTGGTTTTAGAACATGTAAATGCACAATGTACTGCATCTTTGACTTGGGGTGGGATCGGAGATCGTTGTTCGGCGCGTTCGTTCTGTTACCGGCGCGCGCGATCGACCTACTCCGCGCCGACGTCGGCAGCCGCGGGGCCTGGCCACGGTTTTGGTGACGTCAAAATGACGACACTCTCCTGTCAATCATCTTGCAACCGAGCACGTCGTCTGCTGGGCGCCGAACGCGACGGGAGTTGGGAAGTTTGGAGCGATCATATGGTCGTTACGAGACCGGCTTCACATGGCGCGTCTGGTGGATTGGATTAGATCCAAACGGTGGCTTCGGCCGCGGAATGGCATGTTCGGATCCAATCCATAGTTTAATTCGAGAAAATGGCCCTTGCAATAGGAACTTCGGTTGTTACATTGGCGTTGCTTGAGGATGTAGCAGCGGTGGCGTAGAGGTAGAACACCCGCCTCACGTGCAAGAAGAGGTCCGTGGTTCGAATCCCGGTGTCGCGCAATCTTCCACCGGATCAAAAAAAAATCCACGTGTTGATAAAATTGCATAAACAGGCCTGGGGTGTCCCCTGATCCCGGTGACCAGAACCGGTAACGCACTCCCTCATCAGAGCAGGATTGGCCACCCTGGTGTAGTACTTGGCCACAACCATATATATGCGGTAAGAGAGAAAATAGAGGAGTTCCAGATCAAGCTACAGAACAGGTATTCGGCTTTAACTCAGGAAGAGGACCTTAGTGTTGAAGCAGTGAACGATAATCTTGTGGGCATCATTAAGGAGTGTGCAATAGAAGTCGGTGGTAACTCCGTTAGACAGGATACCAGTAAGCTATCGCAGGAGACGAAAGATTTGATCAAGAAACGCCAATGTATGAAAGCCTCTAACCCTACAGCTAGAATAGAAGTGGCAGAACTTTCGAAGTTAATGAACAAGCGTAAGACAGCTGACATAAGGAAGTATAATATAGATAGAATTGAACATGCTCTCAGGAACGGAGGAAGCCTAAAAGCAGTGAAGAAGAAACTAGGAATTGGCAAGAATCAGATGTATGCGTTAAGAGACAAAGCCGGCAATATCATTACTAATATGGATGAGATAATTCAAGTGGCTGAGGAGTTCTATAGAGATTTATACAGTACCAGTGGTACCCACGACGATAATGATAGATATAATAGTCTAGAAGAATTCGAAATCCCACAGGTAACGCCGGAAGAAGTAAAGAAAGCCTTGGGAGCTATGCAAAGGGGGAAGGCAGCTCGGGAGGATCAGGTAACAGCAGATTTGTTGAAGGATGGTAGGCACATTGTTCTAGAGAAACTGGCCACCCTGTGTACGCAATGCCTCATGACTTCGAGCGTACCGTAATCTTGGAAAAACGCTAACATAATCCTAATCCATAAGAAAGGGGACGCCAAAGACTTGAAAAGTTATAGACCGATCAGCTTACAGTCCGTTGCCTACAAAGTATTTACTAAGGTAATTGCAAATAGAATCAGGAACACCTTAGACTTCCGTCAACCAAAGGACCAGGCAGGATTCCGTAAAGGCTACTCAACAATAGACCATATTCACACTATCAATCAGGTGATAGAAAAATGTGCGGAATATAACCAACCTTTATATATAGCTTTCATTGATTACGAGAAAGCGTTTGATTCAGTCGAAACCTCAGCAGTCATGGAGGCATTGCGGAATCAGGGTGTAGACGAGCCGTATTTAAAAATACTGAAAGATATCTATAGCCGCTCCACAGCCACCGTAGTCCTCCATAAAGAAAGCAACAAAACCCAAATAAAGAGGGGCGTCAGGCAGGGAGATACGATCTCTCCAATGCTATTCACAGCGTGTTTACAGGAGGTATTCAGAGACATGGATCGGGAAAAATTGGGGATAACAGTTCATGGAGAATACCTTAGTAACTTGCGATTCGCTGATGATATTGCCTTGCTTAGTAACTCAGGGGACCAATTGCGATGCGTGCTCACTGACCTGGACAGGCAAAGCAGAAGGGTTGGTCTAAAAATTAATCTGCAGAAAACTAAAGTAATGTTTAACAGTCTCGGAAGAGAACAGTTGTTTACGATAGGTAGTGAGGCACTGGAAGTGGTAAGGGAATACATCTACTTAGGACAGATAGTGACTGCGGATCCGGATCATGAGACTGAAATAATCAGAAGAATAAGAATGGGCTGGGGTGCGTTTGGCAGGCATTCTCAGATCAAGGACACAGGTTGCCATTATCCCCCAAGAGAAAAGTTTATAACAGCTGTGTCTTACCAGTACTCACCTACGGGACCGAAACATGGAGGCTTACGAAAAGGGTTCTACTTAAATTTAGGGCGACGCAACGAGCTATGGAAAGAAGAATGATAGGTGTAACGTTAAGGGATAAGAAAAGATCAGATTGGGTGAGGGAACAAACGCGAGTTAAGGACATCTTAGTTGAAATCAAGAAAAAGAAATGGGCATGGGCAGGGCGCGTAATGTGGAGGGAATATAACCGATAGTCATTAAGGGTTACGGACTGGATTCCAAGAGAAGGGAAGCGCAGCAGGGGGCGGCAGGAAGTTATGCGGAGGGATGAGATTCAGAAGTTTGCAGGGACAACATGGCCACAATTAGCACATGACCGGGGTAGTTGGAGAAGTATGGGATATGCCTTTGCCCTGCAGTGGGCGAAGCCAGGCTGCTGCTGCTGCTGCTGCTGCTGCTGATGATGATGATGATTACGACGTCGATGACGACGACGACGATGACGACGACGACGACGACGACGACGACTTAACGTACTTGACATGACATCAGCGTGGGCTTGGCGGAAAATATTGAAAACATATTGGTTCATTGCCGCTGTCAATATAGTTGATTGGAAAATTGAATTCAATAAATAGACATATTTCACATACCCGTCAACTCAGCTGTTTCAGCTTTGCGGCGAAGATTGTAAACAACGATTCATTGCAGCACACGTTATACTCAATACAAAAACGTAATTCAGTCGAAAGATTTCACGTACTTAGCATCTCATTCGCGTGAGCTTTCGAGAGAAAAATTTAAAACAAGCTGATTTTTCCCTACACTTTTTATAATCAGCGGAATAACTAAATTCAATAGACATACTTAACGTACCTGGCATCACATCGGTTGGGGTTTCATGCAAAATATTACAAACATGTTGATTCGTTACTTCAATCATTATATTAATGGGAAAGCTTAATTCAATAACCAGTCAGATTACACGTTGGCACCTGGCATGTCATTAGTGTTGCCTAGGAGAAAAACTGAAAATAGATTGAATCATCGCTACATTTGCGATAGTGAGTGGAATAACTTAATTTAAAGAATGGTCGTGATTTATCTCTGACGACTTTACAATTATGCGAATAGCACACACGCGTCATATGTGAGGCGTGTACTTCAGCTGGGCTCCTGTCCCGCACTTCTCTCTTGGCATGACGCATCATTTAACGCCGTTGCCACAAAGTCCGCGTGAAGTCTGAGCGTGGCCTCCTAGATGCGTAGCGTGCCAATGCGTGCGAACAATGAGCATAATTGCATCCCACCCGGCTGGCATTCATGGTGCAGTGTGCTAAACCGCCGGGCTGCTTGCTTGAGGAACCCGTGCAAAGCGGGTTCAATTCCTGCTAGCATCACAAAAAAGTGTAGTGTTTTCAGACGGCACTGCCTTCGAAATCGGCCGACATTTCTAGACACAATATTCGGCATCGGTCCAAGAAAACATCTTAATAGGTTACATGGCAGGAAAAAAACTAGTGTGACAATGCCAAGAGCAATTCGCGTTATTAGACATTATATGTATGTGTGTGTCTGGCACCTCATCACTGTTGGCTTTGTGGGAAAGATTAAAAATAGATCGATTCATTGCTGCACTCAATACAGTTAACGAAATTATTTAGTTCAATAGACAAATTTCGCTTGCCTGGCATCTAAACGGTACAGATTTTGTGGTAAAGAGTGAAAACAGATTGACTGATTGCTTAAGTCATCGTTAACAAACAGAAAAACGAATAAAGAAACAAACTAATTTGACGTCCCTGGCATGCAGCCCGTGTTGGCCTTGGGTGAAACACCGAAAACAGATTGATTCATCGCTACACTTGTGATACTTAGCGGAATAGCTTAAATCAATGCACCGATTTCACCTACTAGGCAACTGATCGGTGCTGTCTTCATGAAAAAGATTCAAACTAGATTGATTCTTTGCTGCAGTGAATAAAGTTCACAGGAAAACCTGACACAATTAAACGAGAGATTTCATGTACTTTGCCTGGCCTTGGTGCTGGCTTTAAGAAAAAGATTGAAAACAGATTGATTCATCACTACACTTCATATGGTTAACAAAATCATTTCATTCAATCACAGATTTAACGTACCTGGCATCCCATCGGTGTCGGCTATGTGGAAAGTATAATGATTAAATTCCTGCACTCTTTATCTTCAACGGAACAATTTATTTGAATAGACAGATTTCACGCACAAGGCGTTTCATTGGTGTTGGCTATGTAGAAAAGATAGGAAGCAGAGTGATTCATCACTGCAATCGTTATGGTTAACAAAATAATTTCATTCAATAGAGAGATTTCCCGTACCTGGCATCCTATTGGTGTTGGCTATGTAGAAAATATATTAATTGCTGCACTCTTTATTTTCAACAAAATAATTTAATTCAATTGACAGATTTCACGCACCTGGCTTTTCATCGCTGTTGGCTATTTTGTAGATATTTAAAACGGAGTGATTCATTTCTGCACTCCATATGGTTAACAAAATCATTTCATTCGATTACAGATTTCACGTACATGGCATCCTATCGGTGTGGGCTATGTGGAAAGTATAATGATTAATTCCTGCGCTCTTTATCCTCAACGGAAAATTTTATTTGAATGGACAGATTTCACGCACCTGGCGTTTCATTGGTGTTGGCTATGTAGAAAATATATTAATTGCTGCACTATTTATTTTCAACACGATAATTTAATTAAATGGACAGATTTCACGCACCTGGCTTTTCATTGGTGTTGGCTATTTTGTAGATATTTAAAATGGAGTGATTCATGTCTGCACTCCATATGGTTAACAAAATCATTTCATTCAATTAAAGATTTCACGTACCTGGCGTTTCATTGTTGTTGGCTATGTGGAAAAGATAGGAAGCAGAATGATTCATCACTGCACTCATAATGGTTACCAAAATAATTTCATTCAAAGCAAAGATTCCACGTACCTGGCATCCTACTGGTGTTGGCTATGTAGAAAATATATTAATTACTTGCTGCGCACTTTATTCTGAATAGAATAATTTAATGCAATGAACAGATTTCACGCACCTGGCATTTCATTGTTGTTGGCTATGTAGAAAAGATAGAAAGCAGAATGATTCATCACTGCACTCGTTATGGTCAACAAAATAATTTCATTCAATAGAGATTTCACGTACCTGGCATCCTATTGGTGTTGGCTATGTAGAAAATATATTAATTGCAGCATGGTTAAAACACGCTGGCGGGCTAGTTGGTTAGAATCCATGATAGAGTGTACAAGCGCGACTTGGACGAGGACGAAGAAAGAAACAGATACACAGACACAGCGCTTCACTTTCAACTATATATTTTATTTTCGCACGCATCGATAAATATATACCGTGCGAGCGGAAACAAACGTGACAGCAAAAAAGAACAATGAGTGGTACATTTCGTTGAACCGGACACGTGTGCAAGGCAAGGGAAAAAAAACATCTACTACAATTGTCCCGAAGACAAGCCAAGGAATCGTATCTCCTTTTCCGAAAGTGATACCGAAGGTTTGCTTACGCACTTTTGCTGTAATTTTGCTATCTCGTGTGCCTCTACAATCTCCCTCGTCATCCTGCTATGAGCCTTATACAGAACGGAAGTACTTTCAAACATGGGCTTGCAGGAACAATCTCGGCAGTGAATGCCCAAGTGACCCGAGATTACCTTATTGACATTGTATTGATGCTCCCTTAATCTATCGTTGATGCATCTGCCGGTTTGACCAATATACGTATTTCCGCATGAAAGTGGGATGGCATAGACAACGTTATGAGTACAGGTTACAAATTGTTGGCGATGTTGGGTAGAACATGAGGGCCTTCTGTTATTTTCTGTGTTAACCTGTTTGCATAGCTTCTGTAGACGCTCAGGGGCAGAGAAAACTACGTCTACTCCCGATTTCGCCGCTATTCTTCTGAGATTATGAGAAATGCAATGAATGTATGGCACCACAGCAACTTTCTTTGCTCTAGCATTGGTACTACTTGCATTCGACGCGTTTTTGCATTTTTTGCTTAAGCCCTCCGCGACAGAAGTTAGCATGCGCATCGGGTAACCAGAATCTGCCTTGCCTTGCCTTGCACACGTGTCCGGTTCAACGAAATGTACCACTCATTGTTCTTTTTTGCTGTCACGTTTGTTTCCGCTCGCACGGTATATATTTATCGATGCGTGCGAAAATAAAATATATAGTTGAAAGTGAAGCGCTGTGTCTGTGTATCTGTTTCTTTCTTCGTCCTCGTCCAAGTCGCGCTTGTACACTCTACCATGGATAATTGCAGCACTCTTAATTTTCAACAGAATAATTTATTTCAATGAACAGATTTTACGTACCTGGTATTTCATTGTTGTTGGCTATGTGGAAAAGATAGGAAGCAGAATGATTCATCACTGCACTCATCATGGTCAACAAAATAATTTCATTCAATAGAGATTTCACGTACCTGGCATCCTATTGGTGTTGGCTATGTAGAAAATATATTAATTGCAGCACTCTTTATTTTCAACAGAATAATTTATTTCAATGAACAGATTTTACGTACCTGGTATTTCATTGTTGTTGGCTATGTGGAAAAGATAGGAAGCAGAATGATTCATCACTGCACTCATCATGGTTACCAAAATAATTTCATTCAATGCAAACATTCCAGGGACCTGGCATCCTACTGGTGTTGGCTATGTAGAAAATATATTAATTACTTGCTGCGCACTTTATTCTGAATAGAATAATTTAATTCAATGAACAGATTTCACGTGCCTGGCATTTCATTGTTGTTGGCTATGTAGAAAAGATAGGAAGCAGAATGATTCATCACTGCACTCGTTATGGTCAACAAAATAATTTCATTCAATAGAGAGAGTTTACGTACCTGGCATCCTATTGGTGTTGGCTATGTAGAAAATATATTAATTGCAGCACTCTTTATTTTCAACAGAATAATTTAATTCAATGAACAGATTTCACGTACCTGGCATTTCATTGTTGTTGGCTATGTGGAAAAGATAGGAAGCAGAATGATGCATCACTGCACTCATCATGGTTACCAAAATAATTTCATTCAATGCAAACATTCCAGGGACCTGGCATCCTACTGGTGTTGGCTATGTAGAAAATATATTATTTACTTGCTGCGCACTTTATTCTGAATAGAATCATTTAATTCAATGAACAGATTTCACGTGCCTGGCATTTCATTGTTGTTGGCTATGTAGAAAAGATAGGAAGCAGAATAATTCATTCTGCTTCCTGTGTTAACAGGAAGCAGAATGAACTGTGTTAACCACTCATTATGGTTAACATGATAATTTCATTCAATAGACAGATTTCGCGTACTCGGCATTTTATTGCTATTGGCTATGTGAAAAACATTGGAAGCAGAGTGATTCATCGTTGCACTCATGGTTGCCAAAGTTATTCCATTCAATACAAATATTTCATGTACCTGGCATCTCATCGGTGTTGGCTATATAGAAAAGATTGAAGACAGATTTATCTTTGCACGTATTATGGTTCAGAAAATAATTTAATTCAATAGACAAATTTCAGGTACCTAGCATGCTATTGGTGTAGGCTATGTAGAAAATATATAAATAGCTCCATTCTTTATATTCAAGAGAATAATTTAATTCAATTGACATATTTCACGTATCGGGAACTTCGTCGTTATTGGCTATGTAGAAAAGGAAAAGTTTGAAAACAGAGTGAGAGAGAGAGAGAGAGAGAGAGAGCAAATGATAAAGGAAAGGTAGGGAGGTTAACCAGGACTGAGCCCGGCTGGCTACCCTACACTGGGGAAAGGGAAAAGGGGACGGAAAGATTAAAGGAGGAATTCATTGCTGCACTCAATATGATTAAAATATTTTCTTTCAGTAGACAGATTTCAGGTACCTGGCATCCTATTGGTGTATGCTCCGTCAAAAATATGTTAATTGCTCCACCCTTTATTTTCAATAGAATAATTTAATTCAATACACAGATTTCACGTACCGGGCATTATGTTGTTGATGGCTATTTAGCAAAGATGGTGATTAAGCAAAGATGGTGATGGCAAAGAGGGTGATTCATTGCTGCACTCATTGTGATTAACAAAATAATTTCAGTGAATGGAGAGATTTAACGTACCTGGCATCCTATCGGTATTGGCTAGGTAAAAATATATTGATTAATTTCCGCACTCTTTATTTTTAACGGAAAAATTTATTTCAGTAGACAGATTTCACGTGCCTGATATTTCATCGGTGTTGGCGATGCAGAAAAAATTGGGAGCAGGGTGATTCATCGCTGCACTCAATTATGGTTAACAAAATAATTCAATTCAATAAACAGATTTCGCGCACATGGCATTCTATTGGCGTTGGCTACGTGGAAAATATATTGATTAATTGCTTTACTCTTTATTTTCAACATACTAGTTTAATTCAGTACACAGATTTCACGTTCCTTTCATCCTATTGGTGCTGGCTATGTAGAATATATATTGATTAATTGCTGCACTCTTTACGTTCAACGGAAAAATTTATTTCAATAGAGAGATTTCACGTACCTGGCATTTCATCGGTGTCGGCTGGGCAGAAAAGTTTGAAAACAGTGATTCATCGTTCCGTTCATTATGGTCAATAATTTCATTCAACAGACAGATTTCGCGTAACTCGCATCCTATTAGTGTCGGCTATGTAGCGGATATGTTGAATAATCGCTGCACTCTTTATTTTCATCCGACGTCGCTTCTTTGTTGCGCCGCGAGTGCCTCGGTCGTGCTGAGCCGGCGCCCTAACTTTTCGACACGCAGGGAGACTAAAGCTGCTGCTTACATCGCCGCTGTAGGCCTTGTGGTTTCGAGTTCCTGACCGCACCCTTTTACCGCATACATCGAGCGCAATCTTACTATGAAGCAGCGTCACGCTTCTCCGTCTGCTTTATCGATTCACGTCTTCATTTTTTTTCAATTCACTTTATTTTCAACACCACAATGTTGAGGACCGCGAACAAAAAGCCTTTTATGGCTTGACAAGGTCCGCAGCCCCTTTTAACAAGCAGTGACAGAGCATAGGGTTAGGTGTTATACATTAAGCTAGAATCACCCAAGTCCCAATAACACGAGTGACAGACATTTTGCATATGCGTAAAATGAATTCAAGTGAAACAGAAACAGAATGTATATGCAGCACATATAGCACTCACGCACAATCGAAACTGAAATAATTAACGCTAATTACTAATTCACATTATACATATATGAAATCAACAAATGTGTCACACAAAACATACTGCAATGCACAATTCGGCAAATACACTCTTACAGAAACAATTTCTTCCATTTTTGCGGAAACAAAGAAAATACAAGGAAAAAAAAGCACAATATTGAAACTTACAGAGTGTTGATTTTATTTAGACAAGATGGTCATGTAAAGCGCAACATTTGGTATGTGTAATTAGTCCTTGCCCGTGGCATCTCCCAGAGTTCGCAACTGCGCGTATTTAGCTTCCCATCACTACGTTTTAAGTTCGATATAGTACTTAACGTGTTATTATTTCTTTTATTACCTGTCTTATATCGGTGAATTAGTGTTTGTTCATAAATATCAGGCATAGGAAGTAAATTCAGTTTTTTGATAAGTGGGCCACAGTACATCTTTGGGTCGAGCGACAGCTGTCTCCCATATCATCAACTGAGTATCGGGCTCCTGAGGCAGCTACCGCACCGGGTTTCGGCCGCAGAGAGGCGGGCTCCTGACGAGCGGGTGAGCCACGTGCTCACTCGAGGCGTTATTCGGCCATCAAGTAGTACGTGGGCATCTGCAGTCGTTCTTGTTAAAAAAGAAAGATGCTTTTCGTCCGATTTTTTCGCCGTTTATCATCGTTTGAACAAGGTCACGTAAAAGGATGTTTAACTTGAATTATAAACGTGCTGTGCAAGGTTGCAGGAGAAAAGGAAAAATATAGTGTCATTCCACTCTGTGAGGATGGATGACCAGCGAAGATGTGTATAGTGATGACTATATTTATTTATTTATTTATTTATTTATTTATTTATTTATTTATTTATTTAACATAGTGCATGCCTCATTCGGGCCCAAGCAGGAGTGGGTACATCAACGGTATTAAACAAGACCAAAATATCGAAGAATAGAAAAATACACAATAAAAAATATACAGGGGCATCAGCATTCGCAATTCAGAATTAAAAGTAAATACGAAGTAGGAACTGTAGTAGTTTGCAACTCGACAACAAAGTAGTGATAAACCATGAACACAACGCATATCACTAAATTCAGCATTTTACCTAATTTTAGTACAACACGCAGACGAGAATTAATTTCCTTCCTTGTGTGCAGGGCACTATTAATCAAAAGAAATATTATTCACAATATGAACGAATGATTGCGTTGTATTAGCGTTGACTACTTCTTGTGGTAGTTTATTCCATAATGAAATAGCATGAAGAAACGGGGAGTATTGACGCATGTTAAGGTAACTGAATGGTTGCCTAACTGTTTTGCTGTGTTATGTACGGTCAAAGCGCATTGACGGCTCGTTCATATTGATGTAATATATGTGCGCACACGCGTCCTACGCATTGCACGGCCAGAACGAAACTGCTGATAACGTCGCTAGGCGATGTTGACGTAACAGTAAAGAGGCGCACACATTGGGTTTAGCTTTACGGGCACAGCATCGTGCCCGTGAAGATTGTCTCGGCGAACAGAAACGGGAATGGGCACGGATGGGGCGGAAGGAGACCACCGACGACGAGCGGGCCACCAACGTGAAGCGTGTGCGCGATGCCCGTTGGGACTCCGAATACCCCGAGGAGGACGCTAGACGTCGACGTGGCTACACCCTAGACCTATGCAACCGGTGCGACGACTCCCGAGCCGGCGGCGTTGCAATATCGATTTCTTGGTCTACGCGAACCTCTTCTATACGTACGCACAAAAAAAAAAAACGGAAACCTACCCATATACAGCTTCTCTGTAAAAATAGGACAGGGAGAGCGCAAACTACTAACTTCTTCCACGCATAAACCTTTGCCAAGCATACCTTTAGCACGCATTGACGACGCACTTGACTGCTTACAGGGAGCCGATTTCTTTTTTTTTCTTCCTTTGATCTTCGCTCTGGATACTGGCAGGTACCCATGGCTGAGGCTTGTCGCTGTAAACCGCATTTGTCACACCGGACATCTTGTATGAATTTAATGTCATGACGCTCGGCCTTTGTAATGCTTCAGCCACGTTTAACCGGATGATCGACACCATTTTGTGCGGCCTGAAATGTCAACCATCCCCCTGTTATTTAGATGACGTTGTTGTGTTTGTTCCCGACTTCCGGACACACCTTCAACACCTGAAACGAGTTCGGACCAGCCATACGCAAGGCTGGCCTACAACTTAACTTGAAGTGTGCGTTTTTGTGTGTGTGCAGAACTAATAACCATATTGGGCCATGTTGTTTGCAAACATGGCATATTCCCTGATGCCGAATTTCCTAAGCCAATTAGACTACTGCGTAATAAATCTGTGCAGGCCTGTGCGATACAGCTTCTTACCGGCACCAGTGACCTTTCTACCTTGTCAGATACGTGTGATGTCATATTTGCCACCTTACGTTGTCTGCTTACTTCAGAGGTGGGCAGTGCAACACGGACGAAGGACAAAAGGAAGAAGATGATACGAGTGCAGACCTAACAGCTGTTAATAACTAACTGTTAGTCTGCGCTATTGTCGTCTGCTTCCTTTTCTCCTTCATCCGGGTTGCACTGCCCACGCTTAAGCATATGTCCAATCACCAACTCGCCCAGCTAGCTGCGTTAATTCTACTTACCTCGCCACCAATTTTACGTCACTTCGATCCGAATGCTCCTACAGAAATTCACACTGAGGCCAGCGGCATTGGTCTGGCCGGTGTAGTGCTCGCGCAATGAAAGTGTGGCTTTTGCGAGTACGTTGTAGCCTACGCCAGCCGAACTCTCACCAAAGCTGAAGCGAACTACTCTGTGACTGCAAAGGAGCCATTGTGTGGACTCTTACTGAATTTTGGCCTTACCTTTACGGTCCTCCTTTTGACGTCATCACAGACCACTATGCGCTTTGCTGGTTGTCGTCCCTCAAAGAACACGTTTAGGCGCCTCGCGCCATGGGCCTTATATGTACAGGAATACGACATCAGGGCTGTCAACCACTCCGGGCGCAAACATTCTGACGCCGATGCTTTATCACGTTCACCGATCCCACCCGACGTCGACAGAGTTTTGCCCCTGACGCCCACTCCATAATATTTGGACTTCACTGACTTCGCTTCAGAGCAACAAAAATACCTACAGATAGCACGCTTCTGAACTTTCTGAAGAATCCTGTTGGACTACCGGCGACTCGCGCACTCTGCCGCCAAGCGCTACATTTCACCGTTCGCAATGGACTTCTGCAGAAATTACCAAGGCAATGGCCGCAAGTGGCTTCTAGCGGTTCCGTGACAACTCCGACCCGCATTTCCATTTCTTGCCGACCCGCAGTGTGGCCATGGCGACTTGTCCAAGACTTAAACGCGCCTTCAACTGTGATATTACTGGCACGGCGTGTACAATTACGTAAGCAAATATGTCTTCTCGTGCACTGATTTCCAACGTCACAAATATCGGCTCCTCATCCCGCCGCTCCGTTGCAGCCACTTTCATGCCCAGTCCGCCGCTACGACCACGTCGAGACTTGATTTATATGGGCCTCTCCCATGTACGGCTGCTGGAAAGCGTTGGGTCATAGTTGCGGTCGATCACCAGACGCGATATGGGGAAACTGCTACCCTCCGAGCGGCCCTAGTGCACGGCGTCTCTTTTTTCATCCTCCATCACTTCGTTCTACACCACGGCGTACCTTGTGAACTCTGGAGTGAGCGAAGGCGCGTGTTTCTCTCTGAAGTAGTCAAATCACTCCTTCATCACTGCAGCGTTCTACATGTACATCGCAGCACCACCGCCTTAGACAAATGGTCTGATGGAAAGGTTGAGCCCAACTCTCAGCGACATGCTGTCCATGTGTGTCGTCTCGGGTAATTCCAACTATATGGGACCTTGTTCTACCATTCGCCACTTACGCCTACAACATCGCCAAGCAAGCCACACAAAGATTCTCTAAGTTCTTCCTTTACTACAACCGTGAACCTTCTTGTACCATTGATACATGTTCTACATATAGTCCAGATGCTTCAGAGTGTACTGCAGTTTCCACCGCCGCTAAGCATGCCGAGGAATGGCGGCAGCTCGACTATTCACTCCATACCGCAGACCAAACTCGCCAAAAGCGTCGACGTGACGACGGCAGACCAGCTCCCACCTTCCCTCCTGAATCTCTTGTATGACTCTGAGTCCCACCTACTAGTCCTGGCCTCTCTGAAATTTGATGGTCCTTACTGCCTAATTGCCCAAACTTCGCCCGTCAACTACATCGTCGAGTCACTGTCACCCCCAGGTGAGCGCTGTCACCGTGGACGTCAAAGTGTTCATGTAAACAGACTCGAGCCTTATTATGGCCCCACCGTATCTCCTTCTTGAGCCGGGAGGTGGGGGGGAGGGGGTATTGTTAGGAATAACGGTAGACTACCAAGTCCCGTCGCCACCGCGTGCCTCGAGGCCAGTTCCTCCATCCAGCTGAGCTGTCGTTGCTGAGGTTGCATTTCTGACTGCCGCTAGACACCACCGATATACCTAGTCACAATTGATTTATAGATGCGCTCATTAAATTTAAAGAAATAAATTCAATACACAGATTTCATGTACCTGACGTCTCATCGGTGTAGACTTCGTGGAAAAGGTTGGAAGCAGATTGATTTTGGATGCGGTCAGAGTTAATAGAAAAACCTAATTCAAAGAACAGACAGATTTCACGTACTTTTCAAGAAACTTTGAAATCAAAGTGATTCGTCGGTGCCCTTGCGACACTTCATGGAATATTTTAATTAAAAATATACAAATTAGAAGTTTGCTTCTTGGAAGAGTTTCCAATGCATACTGAGTTGAGGTGCGCTTTGAAGACGAGGATAGAGTAAGGCACACATCATGGAAACATATGGGAGCGCTCTAGCCCTAACGTCTATTTAAAATTAATCTGTCCAGGTTGTAAATATATATATATATATATATATATATATATATATATATATATATATATATATATATATATATATATATATATATATATATATATATATATATATATATATATATAGGTGTGTGTGTGTGACGAAGAAAAAGAGTACGATGTACGTTGAATTAGCACAGTATATTTCACTGCCGTTTCGGCTGGTGGACCCGTATTTGTCAAGCCTCTGACTGTGACACAGGCTGGTCCACCAGCCGAAACGTTAGTGAAATATACTGTGCTAATTCAACGTACGTCGTACTCTTTTTCTTCATTTTACTACCGAGGCCAGCATGATTTCCTCAGCCATATATATATATATATATATAAATATATATATATATATATATATATATATATATATATATATATATATATATATATATATATATATATATATATATATATATATATATATATATATATATATATATATATATATAGTTGTACAGCTCCGTGACACGTCGTAGCTGCCTTACTGACTAGTTAAGAAGCAGGCTTATTCCCCTCCACAAAACGGATGGTGTACTGAAACACCTGGCCCCTTCGCTGGCTTTCGCCTCTGCAATATCACCCATACACTTTTTGTGGTAGCTGATTATGCGGCAAGCACAGTCATTGCAATGTGTAACGAATAATTAAATGTACCTGGCATGTTGCAAGTTGTTCATTACTACGCTTGTCGTACTTAACGGAGTCGCTGCATTGGAAAGTCATACGCATGCGTGTCAAATAATCGGTCTTGGCTTAGTGGGAAAGATCAAATAGAAGCTGGTTTTCCTTTGCAATAAATAAATAAATAAATAAATAAATAAATAAATAAGTAAAGCTATATGAAAAACAGGCTAACTTCTCTGCATACGTACGTTGGCTTAAAGGGGCCCCTAACAGCATTTTCTTTAAGCCTCAAAAACGCCTTGGAACGAGTACGGTGCCTTCCAGTGATATATTAATACATTACTTTTATTTCAAAAAAGACTTCATGCGAGCGTATTTACCATTTCCATTCGCCCCCAACGTCCTCCTTTCCGAAGGAGCTGGGCTACGCCTTTGGCGGTGGAGTTGTGGTGGCCCGCTTACGTCGTTACGGTGGCAGGACTCGTCGTGGAACGCCGCGGCGGGCGCGGTTTTATACGCGAGTGTGTCGGAACAGAACGAAAACGAAAAACGGAACACAACGATATTTTTGACCCGCACGAAAATGTAACCCAAACATTATTTATTATATTGTTTCGAAGTGAAAACGAAATATTTTTGACCGGTTTGACCGGTTCAAGGGGAGAGTCGGCGATCCGAAACAACCGACGCCAGACAATGTCAGAATTAGCGCGTATCTCAGGCGTCCGCGTAAGCGCGTATCTCAGGTAAGGATAGTGTGAGCGATAGCCGGTCGATCACTCCACTATAGTCTAAGCCTGCCGCTCGGCACCGTAGCAGATCGGCGTCGCAGCAAAACCCAGGGCTTGCGTGCTGGAGAGCTTATCGTTCCGTTTTCTACGGGCACAATGCTTTGTTACCAAAGTTTTATCGATCATTTTCATTTAAGTTCGTTTCATTGGAACAGCAGTCACGTTTTTCGGCGAGTGCGCTCGATGAGGTGCCACTTCTGAGATCATACTCAGTGCCTTGAGTCAAGGCACTGAGCATGATGTAAGAATTCCTAATTCACTTATTGAGAAAAAATAAATGCTGCTTTCATCGTTCCACTGTCTCGAAAATTTTTGCATGCGAACCAAGACCGTTATGAACCGCTATGAATCATTTTTTTTTGCGGTCCGGAACAGAACAGGAACGGAACTCTTTTCTCTGGGTCGAAACTAGAACCAGAACAAAAAACATTTCGTTCCGACACCTTGACTGACGCTACGCAGAAGACGCAGCTGCGCAGCAACCGCAAGTATACGCTGTTAGGCTTCGCCTACGACGCGCGGTATAGCCGGCGCGGATGCAACGGACGCCGAAGCTGCGTTCAAAGCGGCGGACATTTTGGCCCGTTCGGAGCTGCCGCAACGCATCCCCGCCAAGCGCGTCCAGGCATGTTTCAGTGACACGTGTCTTCGTGTGTGCGTGTGTGTGTGTGTGCCCACGCTTGTCAAAGCGCGGCAGCCGGGGAGAGGAGCTCCCCATGTGTGAAGCGAGGAGGTTTGACCGGCGCCAGCCCGGCTGATGCGTCACTACACTCGTCTCAACATGCCTCTCAGCTTGTCCGTGCCCCGCTGTCCCGTGGTCTCGTCCCGTGACGTTCCCTCTTGCCCTCAGCTCCGAGAGTATAAGAGCAGCTGCCCTCGGACGCCAGGAGGGAGGCTCCGAATTCTGTCGAGCAACGTGCTCTCCCGTCTCTCCACTTCGGTCGACCTGACCGGCCGCTCTTTTGCTATGCTAGAATAAACAAGTTGTTCTGTTAGCAGTCGACTCATGCTTTGCCGGGACCTTCGAATGCTTCCAGTTTTGCCCCAGGCCGCCAGGCCAACGCTACCCTTGGGGCTTGCGACCCAGTTGCAACAACTCGTGCCAGCGGTCCGATTGCAACAACGGGCGTCAGCACTGAGATTCCAACAACGCGGCGGCAGGGTTGGAGTGCTCGCTCGCGTGCTTTAGTCTGGCTGCGCTACGTGGTCTGGACCGGCTTTGTCCTGCAGCGATCCGGATTGCGCGTTTTTAAGCACTATCAATAGCTAAATGCAAAGCACGTCTAGCCAGGAGCTGCCGGAATTGAGCGCGCTTGGGCGCGGCAGGCATAGTGTAGGCAGAAGTGGTCTACGCTTACGTTTAGCGTGGTTCGAGACTAGTCGATCGCTCAAGACTAATCTAAATAAATAACAAATTTGGTCAAAGCTTCGTTCCTACGTAGGCGGGCGTGGCTGAGCGTAAGCTGACGATAGTGGGCTTCATTTGGAAGTGCGTCATTCTTACCGAAATTCGAACCGCAGACTTTGGCTACATCAATTATTACACAGTAACAGAAGGAAGATGCACGTTGATCGACAAACGCTTCTCCGTTGATGTCAGCTATCAGCCTGTGGCCCGCTGACGTCAAGGGTTTTCCGCCGCCAACTCCGAAACGGGCGAAGAGAAGACCTCTTGTTTGAAAAGAGAGCGTTTGAGAAAAAGGTAGCTCCGCGCTCCGGGATCTGAGCAAGCGTAGCTTCTTGCCTTGCTGCGACAGTTGTGTCATAGTGGAGGCTTAATTGTGCTCCTTGGACGAGAAGTCGTTCGAGGCGATGACAGACGGCATGCCATCACTTACGCCGAGCACGCCTCTTTGTGCTGCGTCCCGCGTGGACATAGTGTAAGGCTTGCCATGTAGACATGAAGAAACTCCTTCCTCTTCACATCTTGTCTCTGCTATTGCCCCAAACCCCTTCCCCAGCGTGGAGTAGCAGGCTAGAGGCACTTCACTCAGGCCGACCTCTCCTTCTTTGTACCATTAAATATTATCTCACTACTCCGTGCTCCGCTTGGGGAACTACACGTACCGCTTACGAGTGCAAAATTTGGCTGGGATGTTCGCAGTACATAGCGCATACGCTGTCCGAGGAATCTACATTTTTTTCACCAAGCGCGAAAGGTGGCTCCAGGGCCACTTTTACTACAAAAAAAGAAAAAAAAACAGAAATGACACCTTTGCGGAAGGATTGATAGCGATAGCAAGGTTTGGCGTAGCGCTTGAACTTCTCGGGCGGTGTTCTGACTATACGCGGTTGCGACATATTGGCGCGAAGCATCACGCAATTGGCAACAGCTGCTGGGCAGAAGGAACAGCGCATCGGGAACAAGCAGGCATCTCGCAACGCTCGCGTGAAGAGCGCCGCCAGCACTATGAAGGATACCAGCGAGAAACCACTGGCGTTAGTTAGCGCCAACGTTCTTAGACATACTTCAGTTTCACATCGCGGTAGTTCGCGTGGTGGTCACGCGAACTAGTGGCACTGCGATCGCGTCTTTCGTCACTTCTGCCACTTCTGGCTTCGCTTCTGCTTTCATTTCTGTTTTCATTTCGGTGGTGCTGCTTTGTCTGTCGATACTGTGGTCATGTTGTTGGTGTCATGTGATGTGCGGCGGTTTCTTCCGGTGAAACTTTTCGTGCAGACGCGTTTCGGCGTCTCATCACAGGAAGAATTAAGTTAATTGATTTCACGTACCCCTAATGTCGTGGTGTTGGCTTAGTGGAAAAGATACAGATTGGTTTATGGCTGCTCTTCTTGCAATCAACATAATAAATGATTTGATAAGACAGATTGATTTTACTTACATTGATTGCCTCCAGCTTTTGGTTAATGAAAAAAAAAATCCAATAGAGGTATTCGATTAGTGGAA
This sequence comes from Dermacentor albipictus, assembly GCF_038994185.2. NCBI lineage: Eukaryota > Metazoa > Arthropoda > Arachnida > Ixodida > Ixodidae > Dermacentor > Dermacentor albipictus. The sequence continues at coordinate 16,753,404 of NC_091821.1, forward strand.
ACTACGAAATATTGATTGCTCCAATCCAGCTCATGGCACTCAAAGGAATAGCAAAATGCGAAAGACAGAGTTAAACACCTATCTGGATTGTCGTCAGTCCTGGCTCAATGAAATAGACCAAATAGAGATTACCTCATTATATCATGCATCATTACACGTACTTAACGAAATGATTGGATTCGAAAAGCAAGTCGATCCCGCAGACGTGACAGGATGTCGGTATTGGCTTGCCGTAACAATCCAGTGAAGATTGATTAGTTACATCGCTTCTTTTAGATAACTGGAAATAGAATTCGAAAGGCATACTTACTTCACCTAACCTAGCATGTCGTAAACACTCGCACAGTCTCATTCTACATAATATACAGGCTGGTTTATTACAGCCCTCGTCCTACATATGGGAAAGAATAAAAATTTGATAGACTGATTTCATAGAGCCGACAAATTTTCAGCATTGTCTTAGTGAGAAATATAAAATTATTTCCCCACGCATGCTCTCAATATGTTAACGGAACAAATGAATTCAAAAGGTAAAATTTTCGCAATGTCCGTTCTTTTATTGCCTTAATTTAAAATATTTTATATAGTCGTTTATTTATAACTGCCCTTGCTGTATAGTAACAGTAACCAATTATTACAAAGATAAAATTATGCACATCCGTCGCATTGTTGGAGTCAATGTTATGCGAAACATTTCGCAGGTGCTTGGCTTTCCAGCGTCGTTCCGGGTTCTTCATTGAGTTACGAGCTCAACCAACGTGTCTGTGCAAAATGTGACAATTGTGCGGGACGACAGAAGCAAGCAGACAACGACAGCAATATAATATGATGGCGGCGACAGGACCGTTTTGTTTTTACTCCGGCGAAGAAACGTTATACAGCCAGTTTCATTACGACCTGGGCCGATTCCGAAGGCGCTACAATATAACACAGCCTCTTTGTTCGTGTTATCTGCTACGAGGAAAGGACTGGGGGAATGTGGGCCCATCTTGAATGCGGGAGGAGAGTCAGTATGACAGCGCTTCAAGGCGTTAGCTGTCACGAAGCAAGAATGGGAAAAACTGGAACCCTCCCGCTCGTGACGCGTGGAAAAGACAGTGGTAAGACTGCGGCCGAATGAAAATTGGCGTGCATCAGTTGTCTCAAAATAGCTCGTCGGCGTCGGTACGCGAGAAACGTTGGTGCGGTCGCGACCTTGCGATTAGAGCATCGGATGCTGTGCTGGGAGTCGCAGGTTCAATCCCACCGTCGGACACTTCAATTTTATTTCTGTTGAAGAAGCCCGAAAAGAGGCGCGGCAGGGAATGACAACGAAACAGATACGATACGGGCGCCAACAACCAGCAGATTTTTTTTTATTCCACACGCTTCTATATGCACGTTCTGCTCGCATTGTGAACGTAATCCCCGTGGCATACAAAAGCAACAGACAAGTGGAGAATGGCACGCGCATCTATACTATGCATAATCAACTTGAACTGAGATAGCCATCTACATAGAGCCATTATTTTTCGTGAATATACAACGACGCCATGCTGACACGATTTTTTTTTTGCCTTTACGTTTGATATGACATTTGCTCCGTTAGGCGCCCTGCAGCGTCCGTATATATAGAAGCACAGTGCTTGGCGCGCCTTCCTACGGGAGGTCTAATTGGTATAGTGAGGCAGAAAAATATCAGTGGGGGCACCTTATGTCCTCTTTCGGCTTCTTCATTACTGATTTCATTAGCCAATATTTTATGCTTACAATGCGGCCTGGCGTGCGGTGACCGCGTAGTTGTCGCAGAGTGTTCAGGTGGGCTAGCTCCTGTAAGACATTAACCGACGCAAGGAGTGAGATCCGTAATGCTGCGCACGGCCGCTTGGTTCTTTGTTTCCTACGATTCCCACTGAGTTTCTGTTACGTCTCGGAACTGAGCCTGGTAGAATATTTTGGGTTGCCGGACGGCTTTCACAAGACACGCGTCCATCTCCGAACCGACACCACCATGCCTCTCCGAGATGCAGTTTATTAGGTAGATCATGGAGCCCTCAGATTTCTTCATAAAGGTTACCCATTGTTTGGTACTACTCGTCTTATAGATTTGCCAACCAAGTACTTTCGTGGTCCACAGTTTCAGCACCGCGAATTGCTGGCATTTGCTTACACGAACAGCTCTAGCATTAGAAATTTACTTCCCAGCATTATATGGCCAGTCAGCAGAAAATTCCATGTGAAGCCATAAAATCCCATTCCCAATACAAGGCGAGAATGCGCAGTTTAAGGTCATTGTGTGCGCGGTTGATAGATGTCAGCCGGAGTGCAGCGACAAACGACCCATTGTCCGCGATCACGATAGGCGAGCCGCGCAAAACATTCTATAGGGCTCGTCCGTTTTATCCATTCCCCAAACCTCATACGTAGAAAGGAGGCGTTAAACCTAGACCAGTAATCTCTAAGTTTATACGTAAAGGGGGAAAGCAAGCAATATGGGACGCCCTGATAAAGAGCCGACCAGCAAGGATGGAAGGTGACTAAAGTGACCCAAAGTGAAAGGATGCGCCACTCGTGCATTAATTACGCATACACGCGCAGCCGTTCCTCTTCCGCTGCCTATGCCGGCATTAACTCGTTGGTTAAGGAGCGCCGGGCATCGCGCAAACAAATTAAGCGGGACATCCCTGAACGGAAACTGTCAAAGATATGCGTAGCATTATACGGCTTTTGGCGTGTTGCGGGATGTACCCCCGGCTACAAAATATTGCGGGTCGCGAGATCTGAGAAAAAGCTGAATATCTCCGCAACCTCACAACTCAGTCTCGGATTTGCGTTTCGCGACTCCACTAGAGAGAGAGAGAAAGGCAAAGGAAAGACAGGGAGGTTATCCAGAGATTATCTCCGGTTGGCTACCCTGTACTGGGGGAGGGGAAAGGGGATGCGATAGGTGAGAGGGAGAAGGATTAAAAAAAAGAAACTACACACACACGCACGTACACACAAACTGTTTCTGTGGGCACTGTCACGCAGCCCGCAAAGGCGTTCCTAGTGTTCTGCAGTGCACCGTACAATCCTGCGTCACACAGTGAAGTCACAATCTGTCAGAAAGTCCAGTGTCAGTGTCCAGTGTCAGTGTCCAGTTTCCACTAGAATATGCTAACAACATTTCCCTGTACAGTTTTACTAGCTACTATTACAGGTTGCTCGGGGATTAAACATTTTCGGAGATCCCGTGGTCCGTAAGCTTTTGTCGCCGGGTGTACATCTTCGGCAATGCAAATATGTGAATCTATCTGCTCGTACTCCTCACGCATACATAAATAAATAACGCACACTACATCAGCGTAAACCCCACACGCATCCTTACCACGCGTAACACATTCCGCACCACGCCGACCACCATATAGTGATCCGTATATCTTGGACAGTTCCCGTTCAGGGAAGTTCCGCCGCCTCACATCTCTTCATCATCACGTGACCTCTGACGCTCTCCCTGTGTGACTCCGGCACATCTCCTCGTTCTTTCGGCAGTTTCGCGTTAACACCATCTATAAGGAAGGCCGGTGACGGCGCTGTACAATGCTATCCCATTAAAAAATATATGCGCGGCTCTACTATCGTAAACACCAGAGACCAGTAGAGCTGGGGAAAGGCCAGTAAAGTAGTGCCAAACCACACACTTAGTCTAACTTTTCCTGGGCTTCCCCCAGCTCCGGTGGTGTCAGGTGTTTGCGATAGCAGAGCTACGCATAATTTTTTTTTTCCGCTGCGAGAAAGAGGATCGCCGAAACGAGCGCGCGGGTTTCTATCGGAGAGCAATATGACACACCACCTGTGTCCCCTCCGCACCGCTCCTTCTCCCCCACTAGGCTCCACCCACCCTCGCCGCGTCACTATGCTGCGCGATGCTATTTTTATATCTGCTTTCACTCTCTCAGCTCTCTCTCTCCCCAGCTCGGCGAAGCTGAGAACGTCAAGAGAAACCCAACGGGGTTTTAACAGCTCCCCTGTAAAACAAACAAATGACACTGCCCGTAGCTGCTTCTGTGCTGGATACAGGACGAGTGCAGCTCAGAAATTTTCACGCTTCCAAATGCGAGAAGCGCGGTGCTAAGGCTTACCGTTTGTTGGGTCGTCCGGTCTGCAAGACAAGCAAGTGCCGATGTACGTTACACTTCAAAGGTGCGCCATCAACTTGTTTATTGCAGAATCACTCATCAAGTGCATATCTGTCTTCAGAAGAAACGTTGGCTATGATTTTTGATGACTGGAATCAGCGATAAGAATATTTTCATTTGGAGAATGCAGTTCCTATAGTGATAGATTTAGTAGGGCCAAACCTCGATTTAACGAAATTTCCAATTTCTCGAAGTGTTTTGGAATCCCTGATGCATATTTATAGAGTCTAATGCGACAAAAACCTCGAAAGAATGAAATTAACTCAACGTGTCGCTCTATTTAACGAAGGTTTCGCGGGAAATATGCCGATAAGGTGGTTTACAACTGGCAAGAAGTCACACAAAACGCTTTCAACGGGTTCGCTGTCTGCGATTCCTACGTATGCAAGAGAAAAATGTCTTTTCAAAGCGAGTCTTTTTTCTTTCTTTCTATTTTTTGGGGGGGGGGGGGTGGGGGGAGGGGCTCCTTCGCCCGTTTTTGTTGTGATCGGTAGTGGTAGCACTATAACTACCTATACGAAGGCGCCGATGTAAAGGGTGCATGCTCCAGCGCAACCGAGCTGCGGGCGATTTCGTGCTTTTGTCAGCGAACGACAACTACTATAGCTATTTGAGACGCGCGTAGTGTCACGCGATAGCTTTGTGGCATTTGTAGGTACGGATGCTGTGGTGGAGTGCTCGAGAAGGAGAGCCCTGCGGGAAGGTGCTCCTTGCACGCCGGATCTCGCGCCACTTGAGACTACCACACCATATGAAGAATCAGTTATATATATATATATATATATATATATATATATATATATATATATATATATATATATATATATATATATATATATACACAGAGCCACATATACTATATAGTATATGTATATAACCACATATACTGCCCCTATAGATGGGGTTGTTAACGGCTCTGTTCTCTAGGCTATAGTTGCGAAATGAAACAACAAACGCTACCTAAATACTCTCCCTGCAACTAACGTATATGCCTTCATCACATCGTTATTTCAATGAAGCGAATAGCTTTCTAGAAGCGTTCGGCTATTCGCTTACAATCATAATCGATTATTTCTGCAGAATTCTGGACGTGAAACTTCTTTCGGTTCCTTTATATTCGTCCATTGGTTCCGTCGGTGTAACACTGGGCGCAATACAATCATGAACGTCTACCAACTAGCCCGTTCGTTGCGTTACTAAAAAAGCTTTCTAGCGCGTGAATAAAGGTAACTTTTGGATTTGGTAACATCGCTTCGTACACTATAGTGCCATTACACTATCGGCAGCACGCACACGACATTTCACGTACCTCCAGCCGACCCAATTTTTTTTTCTCTTGAATAATTATCATGCCGTTCGCATGAGTGTTCCCAATATTTCTTTTTTTTTCAATTTAACGAAGTTGCTGACATAACGAATTATTTCTCGGGTTCAATCGATTTCTTTAAACCAAGGTGCAAAACACCAATTTTATGAGTAGTTTTACTTTTTTTGCACAGCACCCTTTGCTCGGTGCCGTTTCTCGCTCATTCAAGCCCGTCCACTGTACGCGTCTGCCACTTTCTTGTACACAAATAATTTTTCGCCGGCTATGGCTATAGAGCAAGACAAAAAGAACCATAGAGAAGAGATTTTGCAGGAACCAAAGAGACGTTATGCAGATACCGATGCAAGCATTAAGCAGCTGCGGTTACAGTCTGAACGCTCCAGTTAATCGCAGAAGTGGCAGTGACCGTGGAGCGCGCGGTAGAGCTAACCGCAGGCGTGCATAATCATTACATGGGGAGTATTCAAACGACCGCCACAGGCAGACTTAGCATAGATATCGCGCTGAGATGTTCAACGTTGCGTCGCACTGCCATAAATCTCCGTAATTAATAAATTAGCACGTTCCACTTGGGGACGCAAATCCCGCGGCGTGCTGGTGGAGCACGCGAGGAAACATTTAAACAGAGACGCACGAAGGAAAAGAGGCAAGGACAAGGTTTAACGAGTACCTACTTGAAGAGGAAGCTCCTTGTCCTAGGGAAACATTGGTATGTAATGATAACCACAATGGAGCTAACAATAACGTTCCTACACGCCATCATCTCAAAAAACACTCTTTGAGCGTCTGTTTTTCTTTAGCACGTCAGATGCCCGATTGCGCAAACGCGTCACCTTGACGCATATTACCGTCTTGCTGTCGCTGTAAGTGACAAAGCAGTGACTACTATAAAAAATACTGAGAAAGATATTTAAAAAATAACACGTAAGGAGGACGCTGCCCAGCCCCTTAACGTGCGCTCACTATAGCCTCGCTTCAGCTGGAGCAATTAACGCGCCTGAAAAGAAAGTGCGTGATCTTTTCTTTTCCGTAGCGCTCAAGACTCTGCTGGCAGTTGTTAAAACATACAGGCATAAAATTAGGATTAGGAAAACTCAAATGCGCAAAAATAAGGTATACGCACGAAGCAAACATCAACGACTGCGCACACAGTGAAGAGAGCCATTTGTCTTCTCTCACGCGAGATTTCTCGCCTATAATCGTTTTTTTTTATTATTCTCTGTTTCATCCTCCAAAGAGCACACATTCGCCTTTGTGTTGCTCTGGGACGTTAAGCCACTTAATTTTGAAAGAGCACACATCTTCGACATCTCGTCTCCAAATCACGCTGCTAAGCACGAGGTCGCGGGATCAAATCCCGACTACGGCGACTGCGGTGGCCACGGCGGCCACAATTGTATGGGGGCGAAATGCCAGAACACCTGTGTACTTGAAGTTAGGTGTACGTTAAAGAACCCCAGATGGTCAAAATTAATTCGGAGTCCCTCACTACGGCGTGCCTCGCAATCACACCGTGGTTTTGGCACGTAAAACCCCATGATCTATCTCGTCTCAAAAACTATATTTTCCCGCTTCCTCCTCCAACTTAAAAAGCCTCTAGACTCCTTGTGGCGACGCGTACATTAGCCGCCCTCTAAGAAATATTCTCACGATAGAATGTTTCCAATGGGTGCACTATTACCGCAGCAGTGCGCCTTAGATTTGATTTTACAAAGTCAGAGTAAACCGCAAGCAGCTTAGTGAGGCCGCGAAGTCGTAAAGTGCAGCTCCCGTATTCACAAAGAAGTTGTTACACGATAATTGTTTGTAAGAGCAAACTCCACTTTGCCCTACCTATCACTTCTACATCCTGCACTATGCTGGGATCGGCAGAAAGTATGAAATCAATTTCATTTCTTGTTTCACCATTATAGGACTTTTCCAGGTCCACTTTCTGTTGCTACGCTTCCTGAAAAATGTGTTCATCCTTCTAAGCTTATTCCTTTCTGCGGATTATACCAGCATCTCTCCTCTAGCGTTCCTAGAATCGACGGCGTAGTTGTGCTACGTAGGAAGACGCAGACGAAAAGCTATATGCAGGCATATTTACAAGGAAATACGCACAATTGGCCAAGAGGCAACAGCCCGCGCTAGCCTCTAAACGCCGTCAACGTCTTCACACCACTCGCCTCTTCGTCATCGCAGATACTGTTCCGTAGCAATATATATATATATATATATATATATATATATATATATATATATATATATATATATATATATATATACCGATTGGAAAATTGGTAAAATAGTGCCTGTGTTCAAAGCCGGTGATAAACATACTCCCGAAAGCTACCGTCCAATTTCTTTAACTTGCATCTGCTGCAAACTTCTCGAACACATAATCGCTTCTCATGTTTACCGACACTTAGAATCTAACAATTTCTTTTTTAACAAACAACACGGATTCAGGAAAGGTTTCTCTTGCGAAACCCAGCTTCTAGAATTAAGTACAGAACTCCACTTCAACATGAACAATAACCTCCAGACTGAGTGTATTTTTCTTGATTTCTCGAAAGCCTTTGACCGCGTCGCCCATTGCCGTCTGATTTCTAAATTATCTGCCCTTCGATTAGACTCGCTAACCTTATCTTGGCTCCGTAACTTCCTTTCACTCCGCCAGCAGTTCACGGTTATTAACAATTTCCAATCCTCCCTTTCTCACGTAACTTCGGGCGTACCACAGGGGTGCGTCCTCGGCCCCCTATTGTTTTTAATCTACGTAAACGAGTTGCCAGAAAACATTTCTTCCTGCATGCGAATCTTCGCTGACGATTGCATCATATATCGTCCAATAACCTGTGCCGATGACCACTTAACGCTGCAAAACGACCTTTACCGCATTAACAACTGGTGTAAGAAATGGCTTATGTCGCTGAATACAGAAAAATGCAAAATAATCTCCTTCACACGCAAGCAAAACATTTCCAACTACTACTACACCATTAACAACTACCAACTGTCGCAGGCATCATCTTATAAGTACCTTGGTATTCATTTCACACCCAAGCTCTCCCGGTCTCACCATATTACCACCATAAGCGCAAAAGCTTCAAAATCTTTAGGATATTTACGTCGAAATTTACATAACTGTCCCACTCACGTTCGTCATCTAGCTTATCAGACCTTCGTTCGCCCACAGCTTGAATACGCCGCATCTATCTGGTCCCCCTACCAAAATTATTTAATTAACATGCTTGAAGCAGTTCAGAATAGGGCTGCCCGTTTCATTTCACGCAATTATGACAACCATAACAGCATAACGCAAATTAAGCTCAATCTTTCACTTGAACCCCTTAGTGCTCGTCGCGACATTGCCCTTTTATGCCTTTTTCACAAATACGCATGCAGCAACAGACCATTCCCATTTCACCTTGATGCTCCTTCCATCACATCACGTCGGTTGCATAATCACTTAAGTTTCACGCGATTATATGGGTCAACTCACACCTTCAACGCATCTGCTCTTCCACGCGCCATACGTTTGTGGAATGATCTTCCAGACAACATTGCATCCGAACCAGACCACGATAATTTCCGTCAACTCCTGCACTCTTTCTTTTCGCAATAAAACCTTGCCACTAATATTTCCAGTTTTATTTTACTTCCGGTGCCATGTTCTGTATACTACCCATGTATTTATTTATTTGTTATTTTGACAGCTTTAAGACCAAAGAAATCCGTCAATTTTTTGTACCACTGCACGTGTTCTTTCTTTTTTTCTTCAGTATCACACTTTGTGCCCGACTGCATTCCTTATATTGATAAATGTTTTTACTGTGCACGCCATTAGTTCCTGCGTTTTTATCATGCCCTACCATTGTGCGTATTTTAAACCCTGCCAACTGCTCATGCGCCTAGATTCCGCATATTTGTCAGTCTATCTTTGGTTGTAGTTTCTTTTCTTGTTACTGTTGTCATTGTAATCGGTATACTTTATAGTTCTTGTATCCAGTTTTTCCATATGTATAATGCCAGCCAATATTTTTCTTTTCTCTCTTCGTGTTATCCTTTTTCCCGCCCGACCTTGTACTTGCCGCCATACCACATTATCATCGATTCCTCTCCTTTATGTTAAACTGCAAATTTGAGCCGTACGTTGTACACCGACAAGTTACTTTGTACTTTCTTTATTACCCCCCTTACTCAATGCCCTGTAAAGGGGCCTGTAAGGTATGTTCAATAAATAAATAAATAAATATATTTCTTGCACTTGAAGAAACTTCGACCTCAATGAACTCAGCGCTGAAGTGACGGCGTTATAAGACCATGTACAAGACCTTATAGATAGGAGATAGTTCAATTTCACAGTCTGAGTCCTCTCGGTGGTGTAATCTTCCTTCGTGTAATTGTCGCATACTTGACTGTCACTAATACTGCTTCGCCGGGGAAACTGCAACCTCTCTCTTTTTCTCTCTTCTTTTTTTTTTCTTTATGTGAGTCAGAGTATGAGCGCTGCTGCGCATGACTGCTGTTGATTCTGATTTCGAGTGAATCGGGCTTGGTCTCATTTCGGTTACTGAGTGAATTATACAGTGTTTCCAAGCTAACATGCACCAAATGTTTAAAAAAGAGCAGTTGAATTACTCGAAGAAAACCTAGTGCATATTGTTTCCAGTACAGTGGAGTAGCCGCCAGTAATTCTTTCGTTACTGAGATTTAATTCAGTAATTGCAACTAATTATCTAACTCGGGAAGCACTGTCCTAATTTTCAAAGTGTCAATAAGGCATTTGTGGGCACCCCAAAATAACATCTAACTGCGGTGTTTTCAGCGACGTACGGATTGCGTACATTTTTTTTCCGACTGGCAAAAAAACCTCACGAAATATGAAAATACTACATCAGTGCGCTTTCACCTGCATCATGAAGCAGTGCCCTTAAATAAGCTGATTGAAAGCAACTGCATTACCTGTCGCCAACCCGAGCAGGGCACATCACCTTGATAATGGTACGGAAGAAGCACCAACAGCAGGTTTCGCGACTTCGCAGCTATTCCTTCCTCTCATTTCTACGTCACACTTACTATCCGTCTCTCAAGGCCGACTGATCACATTGATAACAAAAGCCTCTTGATAACGCGGCTGAAGCACCGCTCTGACCACGCACGAAATGCGAAAAGGAATGGAATAAGCGTAGAATGTTCCAAAATCTCGCCTTTGTGAGCACCGCATCGAAAGAGTGCGCGCAAAGGTATATTTCGCGCCAGAAGCTTGCTTCGAACCAAAACCACATTGAAGTGACCGTTTTATTTTTCGTGAAAGTGTATACGTGCTGCAAAAACAGGTTCGTGTCCAAAATAAAAGCGAAACAAACCGACCGGAAAGCGACCTTCCTCTTGTTTGCGGCCTTCCTCTAGTTGCCATTTGCAGATCAAGGCAAGAGTCACGTTTACCTCTTGCTCATTAGAAGCATGGCGACTGAGACAAAACAAAATGCACATTTAAACCTTTGGACTGTCGTTGTCGATTCGCTTTTGTGGTGATAGGTCTCGTGGCAAAAAAAAAGGACATCTGTGCACTAAGATGACAGCTATCACAGCTTGTTTCCAACTAACACCAAACGCAACATGCTACTTCGTCCGAGGCGCGGCAGATAAGGCACTAGCTCGATCACGACGTTTCACAGCGAAGCTGTATATGGCTAGCCGATTCGTCCGTCCGTCCGTCTGTCGCCTGTACGCCGAAAACTTCTCCAGCGCAAGCTGCGCAACCCCGTGCGCAAGATATGCAAATCTTCGTTGTTCGTCTCTTGTTTGTTCTTCTTGTGATATTTAGCGTGCTTATAAAGAACTGTATTTTTGTTGTTTTTGACAGTGCCACGTTTATTTGGTGTCGTCCTTGCTTGTCTTACCTTTAACGAAAATATTTTCAAATAATGCTTTGTAATTACAGTTGGTGATTTTCGTCTGTATTCTAGTGCATTTTATGGTGTTTGTATTGCCTTAAGTATTGTATATATCTATTGCATATTTATAGAGTAACGTGTATAACGATTACTGCAGTCTGATGCTTGGATTTTAATAAAGAATGTTTTGGATACAACCATGCGTCTCCTCACGGGATTAAACTTACTGATACAAACAAAGCTATAGCTTCAAAAGGATCGACATCTGAGCTGTGTTGTCTTTCCTACGTTCTTGTTCGTCTTGAGTGCACTAAACTTTTCCTTAATAATAATAATAATATATGGGGTTTTACGTGCCAAAACCACTTTCTGATTATGAGGCACGCTGTAGTGGGGGACTCCGGAAATTTTGACCACCTGGGGTTCTTTAACGTGCACCTAAATCTAAGTACACGGGTGTTTTCGCATTTCGCCCCCATCGAAATGCGGCCGCCGTGGCCAGGATTCGATCCCGCGACCTAAAAAAAAACTTTTCCTTAAAGCCCAGCTTTTGCTGAAAACAGAATGCAGATTAATGACAAAGTGAACATATGTGTTGGTGTTTACAACAGTACGCGTTTCAAGCAAGGTTTGTTGTTTTCCTTATAATAATAACAATAATAATAATCCCGTTAATCGCACTTAGTTCTTTTTAATTTGGTGGAACTAAAATGAAACATGGCATATTTCCAGTAGCGTAGCAGGCGACAGAGGGGGGGGGGGTGCAGTATTGGCGGCGAGCTCCACCACTGGAAAAGCTGGCGCCACCGTCGGTGTGACGTGGCATGAGGGATCACGTGGACACAGCGGTCGCGTCGGCTGCTTCGGAAGCAGCGAAGCGAGCTGAAAACGAAAGTTTAAAGTCCCACCTGCGCTGTAGTTCTGATTAAGGGGTGAAGCTTCACCGCCTTGGGTGTCAACTTGACAACATCTGAAACTACTATAATAGGTAGTGGCTGCCTTTCGAGGCGGGCAGCATGGTAGGCTACTGCTCGGTGCCGCAGTGCCGGACGTACGCAACGGAGCGCGGTGTCAGCCTTATTCACCACGTAGCCGCAGGGCAAGGAGCTGCGTGAAGCTTGCCTGGCGAAACTTAGAACCGACAGACAGCCATCGGCAACCACTCGGGTATGCAGCAAGCACAGACACAAGGAAGATTTCTGCTACGGCGCCGGAACTGCGCGATGTTCGGTGAGTAGCAGAAAACGCGCACTGAGACGCTCGTCCGCTGCGCGGCTAATGTCAGGGCAGTTTGGTCTATGAACTTGTTGATGCTAGATACTGGCAAGTTCACTGGAACGGAAAGGGAGCGGTAAGGCGCACATTAAATAAAAAATAAATAATGGGGTTTTACGTGCCAAAACCACTTTCTGATTATGAGGCACGCCGCAGTGGAGGACTCCGGAAATTTCGACCACCTGGAGTTCTCCTAAATCTAAGTACACGGGTGTTTTCGCATTTCGCCCCCATCGAAATGCGGCCGCCGTGGCCGGGACTCGATCCCGCGACCTCGTGCTCAGCAGCCTAACACCATAGCCACTGAGCAACCGCGGCGGGTGAACATTAAAGAAAGGCATCGCATATGGTCATGTTTGTGTTAAGAATTAATGCCCTGGATTACAAAAAATAAGCAGAAGGAAATCGCACGCTGAGAAGACCGATATACCTACAGTACGACGCAACTTGAGAAATAATATTGAAATGTCCAAGAATTTAGAAGTCAAAAAAAAGATTTAATCGTCGCGATGGCACATCACAGTCGCCGTAGGCGTCGAAGTCTCTATAATGAAATTATTTTTGAACAGTTCTGATAGCGTCCACGCAACAATGGTTGCAAATGTACTGTCAAATGCTCATATGCTGTGGCCTAAAGCTCACAGCACGGTGCGAAAACGCGCTCACAGCGTAAGCAAAACATTGTGCGCGGACACGCATGCAGACGCGCAGTCGGTCGCTGCGAACCCGTGCGATCGCTGCATTGAGGCTTCAGTCTGTTATGCCCCATTTGGTTTTACAGACAGCCTACTAAAGAACATATTTCACATAGTTTACTTTCAGCGTTTGCCTACCTTTCACACAAGAAACCGATTCGGGAGTCTCCACCGCGGTGACCGCGCATAATGGCGTTCGCTGTACTTATTCGGTAAAGAGATAGCGTCTGTAAACGATTCAGTGCTTTCAGTTTGCCCAAGATTATTATATTGACAGTCAAAAACTTCCCTCGTTTTGAGAGTACGTACATAAATATCCAGGAGGGCTGCCGCGTGGTGTTCTTATTGAACGCCGTAAGCGAAACCTATGAGGAGCGCGCCGCGTGATCCCTCATACTACGCAAGGGAGGCGCTTCCGACAGATGGCGACTCCGTAACTCCTCGCCTCCAATAGGGAAAGGGGGCCTGCATGCGCATTAGCCCAGGGCCCCCATTTTTCTTAATCCGGCCCTGTCCTCCAGTACTTTTCAATGCATGTCCGCGCTGATCCATATGTTGCAAATTAAAGTACTGAAAATGTACCCTATGTTTTCCCCCAGGCAGCTGTTTTTATTCATTATGATGCCAGGAAACCGAGCTTGATACCACCAACAACCAGAAATCTAATCGGGGGCGCGCACAATGTTCTCGCACACCTTGTGTGATGTACCGTAGCGCTGATCTTTACTGTTTAAAACGAATATTTTATTAGCCATATCCCGGTATACACGCCTTCCTCATTCACGCTAAAGTTAAACTTCTGTAACACTGCAAAAAATACAGGCCTTACGGAAGAGAGAACGAAAAAAATTACCGACGATTACGTTACTTCCTAATGCGAAATTTGAGCGCAGCAAATAAGCTGTTTCGCACCCTGACTGTTTGCAAGCCTTTGTTTGCGTTTAGCCTCGGCCTCGGCCGCGCGAACGGTAGAGTCTTCTCTGCGACGGCGATGAGCTTCTGCTTCAGCCTCGCTTACTGCTGGTTGCTCTCGACGGCGGCGATGAGCCTCCGCTTCGGCGGCGCGAACTGCAGGGTCTTCTCGGCGGCGGCGATGAGCTTCTGCTTCAGCCTCGCTTACTGCTGGTTGCTCTCGACGGCGGCGATGAGCCTCCGCTTCGGCGGCGCGAACGGCAGGGTCTTCTCGGCGGCGGCGCTTAGCCTCTGCTTCGGCGACGCGTACTCCTGGATCATCTCGACGGCGGCGACGGTAAGCTTCTGCTTCGGCGGCACGCACCTCTGGATTCTGACGGCGACGGCGCTGGGCCTCTGCTCTGGCAGCTCGTTTAGCAGCAGCAGCAGCAGCAGCAGCAGCAGCAGCAGCAGCAGCAGCAGCAGCAGCAGCAGACGGAGGACTTCCATCGGTCGTCTCGCTCATGGCTCAGAAAGAACTGGCAGATAATTTCGCAGTGGCGAACGGCAGCGGCAATTTCGGCTCGGGCGGTGCACACATACAGATCCGCCGCCACCGATCTGGCTTTCTGATTGCCACCGCACAGGGGTTGCATTGGAGGAGGAGCGAAGAAAGGAATTAAGTTCGAGCCGGCGCTTTGACAACCGGAGACTCGCAGGAAGAGGGGGGAGGGGGGCGGCGTGTACACCCAGCGGCAAACGATGGGGGCAGAAGCGCGCGCAGCAAGCGGACAACACGATAAAGGGAGGAGGGAAGAGATAGCAGCGACTGACTGATGCCGCTGACGCCGATAGTGAGTCAACCCCAGCTGCGGAGTTGGTTTCAGGGACAACGCCGCCGATGCCGACACAAACAATATGATACCCTCGCTTCCGCAGCGCTAAGAACCAGGTCTAGCCGTGGGAAGGTGGTCACGTATTCGTCGACGTGCCGGGGCCTACGTGAAATAACCGGCGCGTCGGCAACTGAAGAGCACCCTATCCGCCACACAAGAAAAGGGGGGGGGGGACCCTTTCCTCCTCTTTCTGCATGGCGGCGACGGTGTTCTATGCAGTCACGTTATCTTGACTCTCTAGCGGCGTCAGCGGCATCCAGCGGTATCAGTCGGTCGCTGCTAGCGCTGGGGGGATGAAAGGGGGGCGGAGCTGGTTACGAGGCCGACGACAACGCCGACGACGACGCGAAACCCAGGAACGGACGCCAAAGAGCTGCGCTCTAAAATGTCAATTACTCTATAATTTCGCGTATGAATTATCCTGCCGTGCGGGATAACAAAATCGTGAAACAAAATCGCGAGGTATGCTACGTTGGTCGTTTCTCACATTCATATATACCACAATCTTGCACACTGCACTGGTTCAACGTACTTAGCGCTTCGATCGCGCGCGAGAATGTGAATGAAATGTAAATAAATATTAATCGAGATTCAAACTGTCCGCTTGTCAGGCCCTGCATGCATGCTTCGCCTTGCCAAATTCTCCGAGAAGCGACAAACAGTTTCGGTTTCAGTTCTGATATCTTTCACTACACAGCAAATTCTAAATAGACAGATAGCACAATAAAAAGCAAAAGCTTTATTATTAGCATTTGCAACATCTAATTGCATGTTTTTATGTTTGATTTTATTATATTTTCAACGTGTACTGCAATGCGGTCATGATTTCTACCGCATATGTCTATTCCATGGTTCCGCATCATCTTCCGCCGTGGTCGCTTGGTTTCGCGCGCTCTCTCAATGGAGTGTTCAGAGTTGGGCGAGCGTAGCCGGTCTGCGTTTCAATCGAAGGTAATTGTTGTCGTTTGCCAACTGTTTCTTATCAATCTGGCCCGCTGGCATACATGTGATGACCCGTTTTTAAAGCGAGCCTTTATTTGCCTCTTCCTTCGACTTTCCCACTGCTGCTGCTGCTGTGGCTACTGCTGTCAAGCACACCGCGTCGGTGGGGGAAGGGGTGGTTCAGAGCGTGAGTATACATGGCAGGGGCGAGTTAGAGAGGGAAAGGCGACGCTAGAAACTCATTTTCACCCCACCGCGTCGAATATGCACAGTGCCCTCTGGAGCTCCCTGGCCGTCGCCACATTAGCCTCTTGAAAGCTGTAATTATCCGTGACTCCCCTCAGAAGCATGCAGAAACTGCAGTGCTTCCCGTTCTACTAACGTGGGAGTCCAGAGGGGACGTGGATAGGGAGAAGGGAGGAGAAGAGGCAATTCCCATACAAGGGGGGGGGGGAAGTATGGCAAGCAAACCCTACTGCTATGCGACGGCGGTTGCGGGGAAACTAGATAAGCTTCAGTTCAAGGTACGGAACAGTACGTTGCTGCTATTTCTGCAAAATAAACACAATGCAAATATGTCAAGTGGACAAACTACGCAGGGCGTGGAGAAGCAGAGCCTCATTAAAGCGCACCGCAGGGTCCAGGCGACACTACGGAACCGGTCGACCGTCAAATCAACACTTCCGTGCAAGCCACGTGCGGGATTTGATCCCGACCGCGGCGGCTGCCTTTCGACGGGAGCGAAACAGAAAACGCGCGTGCACTTAGATTTTGGGACACGTTAAAGAGCATCATGGTGTTAAAATTAATCCGGATTCCGCCATTACGGCGTGCCTTATAATCCGATTGTGGTTTTGGCACGTATGTACAGCCCCATAATCTAATTCAAGTTTAATACTGCTGCCACAATGTGATGTGGCATGTGAGGCAACGACTATGTTCAATCCTCTCAGAGGTTATGAAATATGGCGCACAACAACGCCTCAAGCAAACACCTCTCCCTGCGTGTTCTGTATACTAGGCAGACAAACAGCACTGGTGCCCGCAGGGTAACATTTAACATCAACTGACCACTCTTGTGTTAAACGAAACGTTGAAGAAATTAAGCTGAACTCTAAACATCACCGCTAGTTATCGTCAATCAAAGCATCCAGCACGGAAAGCTTCGCTTACATCGATTCCCAGAGTGCGTGGGATCAGCATATTTTTTTAAATACTCTTTAGGGCTTGCGCTTGGCGGGAAGTGCGCAACATGGCAAACGAATGTGAACATAAGTTATCCTTGCATTTTTTATTCCTCCACGTTCGTGGTGTCAGTCCAGTGGTACATTCTCAACGTCAGTACATAGCACAAGTCAATTTGCTGGCTGTTGAGAATCTGAACGATGAGTACACAGGCAAGTAGTATGGGAGAAGCATTCAGATGTTTTCTGTTGAATGCTCTAGTGTAAATAATAAGCAGCACGTTTTGGGTGAGCTCCATCACTTAAGCTCGCGTAAGTTAACAATACGTTCTGTAGCGTCGCACCCGCAGCCGGCTGACATAGGGGCCTAGCGTCTGGAAGAACGATGCAGTGAGGTTGGTGGAAATGCTTCTTCCAGGTGAGAGGGCTAATGTGACATTTATTCGATTTATATATAGCATTTTAAGGACAAATTGCATCATCCCATTGGCTGTTACACATGTGACGTTATCACACTTGATGGGCGGTACACAGGTGGCGTGATCACACCTGATTGACCTAGTGATTTTATACAAACGCATAGACATGGAAGTCGCAGCCCCATCATGTGGACATTGCAAATAACAATGTAGCAAGTGCTACTTATGACGCGAGAGGACAGCACAACACATCGTCTCCTTAAGGGAAAATTATGACATCATTACACAAACTTGGTTGTACGTAGTTAAGATATCAATAGACCCAAATAACTATACACTGGAAGATGTACACTTACCTTATATGATCTACAGCGTGTAAGAATGAGTTACTTCTGTAGGGATTAAAAAAGAGGATTATGCGGTTCAGATGTATGCATTAGGTATACAGAGTATACTTCCCATTATTAAGCGACAATTCTCAAGACTTGTCAACACGTACTAACACAATTATGTGCTGTAGAGACTTATTCATGAAGATTACCATTGATTATGCATGTACTAAAGCTGCACTTATGTGCGTACAGTCATCATCAGTTCAATGCTCAGAGCTGTGCTTTGTAAGCGGCTCTTCAGCATATGATATTACTAATGCTGCAGGTGAGCTGAAAGATTCGTTTACTTAATGTTTGTATAACTATTCGGTTTTCACCAGTGAGGCACAGCGTCAGACAGTGCGGAGCTTCTGTCTTTCACCCAGAACTTCACGTTACGCAGAATGAAAGACCCATGTACATTGAAGATCGAATGATACAAAAAATGCAACACAATAAATATTTAAGGATACAAAACTGTAAATGTAAGAAAATGTTCTGCACCTTCGTCAGCATGTTAAGAATACAATAGGCAAAGAAGAAAATGTAATGAATAAACTGTAACTCGCAGCAATATTCACTCTGCATACATCACACATGTCCACTGCGGCTACACTAAGTATTGGGCCTAAAAGCAGTAGAGCCCCAGGAGATGACAAAGGCCGTATGAGTCTATGTCACAGTCCCGAAGCCAGGCCGGGGGTTTTCGCATTCCTTGTGGCCAAATTGCTTCCGGATCGACAGTAGAACTTGGAGAGTTGCGACTATAAGTAGCCGACTTTGAAGTTCCGCTCCCACCATTTCCCTCTCTTGTGTTGAAAACACTCTACGTCGCCCTGTGCTGAGGAGGGTTGATCCTGGGTAACATCAAACTCTCCCTCTGGATTGTGGAATGCTTTTGCCTGTGTGGAATCTGTCTGAACAGAATTTTTAACCAACAGCTGACCTATAGCTGAAGTAATGAAATGATTAAGTCTGAGTAAGAGTGTAAGTAATCTCTGTCTGATACCAGCTCATAGCTGTCTGTTGCAGGATGAGATCTCGAATTGGGAATGCATGTCAGCTTTGGTGTGTTCCCTTTACTTCCATCGCTTAGCAGAACTGTAGGAGAACTAACCTTTTCCTTAACTGTAAGTGGCTTACTGCATTTGAACAACCATCTCTTAGGAAGTTTTACATTCACTGTATCGCCTACTTTCATCAGAGTTGATTTGGCCCTTCTACGCTCATCCCCATACAGCTTACCTTATTCCTGCTTTTGGTTCATCTTTTGTCTGACTTTTCTAGGAACCTTCTTGCGGACCACCATGAGTGGCTTGATGACATCATTCTGTAGTCCATGTGGCTCGTTGGCAACCTGCTGCAGAAGAGCCAGGGGTAGCTGCTGCATCTTGGCGGGCACCGGCACGATACCCTGCCGCCGCTTGATCCAATGGACATAGCCCTTAATGAGCCCCAACTCACCATCAAAGAGATGTTCATACGCCAAAAGTACGCCTGCAGGAAGTTGTGAAGATAAATGTGTCGCCCATCGACACATTAAAGTGGTTCCACCTATCTGAAGCCGAAGTTGCTGGATATTGTTGAGACCCACAAGTGAAGTCCCATGTGGGGTCACATACAATGTGACGTTGCTTTGTTTTCCTTGGCGTCGAAAATCCGTTTGAAAACAGCCAAATATCTTGATGCGCCCTTTGGAAAAGCTCTGAAGTTGCACCAAAGTTTTCACAAGTTGATACTTCTGGTTGAAGGATTTCTTGAAGCCCTCTTTTGTCATGAAAGGCATGGTAGCTCGAGTATCCAATAGAAGATGCATATGTATGTTGGGACCAGTGGCCACTGAAACACTTAAGTCCTTTGTGCTTGGAAGTGAAGTATTCACAGAGAGAATCGATGCCAGTGAGACAGTTTCATTACAGACAGTAACATTCTGAACTGGCAATGTGCCTTGTTCTTCCGAAAAACGGTAGCCAGGTGTTCCTTGATGCTGCAGAAGTTGCAAGTTTTGTTGCTGGCCAGACAATTTCTTGAAGATGCTAAGTGTCCAAAGTCGCCACACTGGTAACATGGACCTATTTGATCCATAGAACTTAAATCCCTGGTTCGAATGCCGTCCTGCTGATGCATAGGGCAGGTGCGTGAACATGCACGGCCATCTTGGGAATGCCATCCCATCGTGCCGGGTGGGAGACCATGGCCATCTTGACCCGGACGCTGCTCCACTGAACCACCATCTGGCGCTACCCCGACGTGCTGGACGTTCTCAGTGTCGTCGCATGCTTGGTGCTAAACGCTCTTGGTGTCGCCGAACGCTTGGTTAGCTTTCTGCATCGCTTCCGAATCTCAACCGATTTCTTCGACTTTATCCAAGGTCAGATGTTCGCCTTAAGACAGTAGGTTGCTACGGACATATGGGTTGGCGACTCCATGAATTATTTCATCTTGGATTCGGTCCTCTTACATAACACCGAATTTGCAAGCGACTGATTTCTCCTTGAGGGCTGTGACGTATTCCATGAAACTTGTCTGGCAGCTGCTTTCAGCTTGTGAACAGATGTCTCTCCGACCAAACACTTGTAGTTTCTGAGAAAAGCCGATCCAAGAGTTTCAATAGCTCCTCGTCGTAGCTGTTGCCTCTGTAGTCAACGTACTGGGTGCCCCTGTGGCACTTGTATTTGCTGCTTGTGCTTCAGCCTGCTCATCTGCTGCGAAGTATTTCTGCTGGCCTTCCCAGCCCAAGACGCTGAGGAGCGCTGCTGCTCGACACTCGTCCTCTCATCCGCTCCCACTGGCCGCCTTCAGGTGTACCTGGAAATCCTTTTTCCATCAGTACTACGGAATAGAAGGTGTAAAAGGTAAGTCGAGACATTGAGGAAGGTTTTTGAAGAGGGACGTCATACTTGAGCGTTGTAAACAGAAGCGGGGCTAGGGAAGCCGAAGGAAGAAGACAATATGACGTCACCAAAGATGGCCGTAGACAAAGAAAGAATGCCTAGTCCGACACCAGCTGAAGCATTCGGAGAGACTACGAAGTCATGCGCAGAAGTACTAGTTAAGTGACGTAACTAAGTAACGTTGTCACTTACGACATTTGAGGCATGGCAGGTTCTTCTAAATCCTTGTCGCCATTCTGTAGCATTGCACCCGAAGCTGGCCGACAAAAGGGCCTAGCATCTGGAAGGATGATGCAGTGAGGTTGGCGGAGACACTTTTTGCGGGTGATACGGTCTAGCTAACGTGGCGTTTATTCAACTTATATAGCATTTCAAGGACAGGTTGCACCATGCCATTGGCTGTTACACAAGTGGTGTCACCACACTTGATTGGCAGTACACAGATTGCATGATTGCACCTGATTGGCGTAATGAATTCATACAAATGTACAGACATGGAGGTCTCAGCTCCATCAAGCGGACATTGCAGATAACAATGGTAGCGAGGGCTACGTATGACACCAGAGGACAGCAAAACACAACACCTTCCTTTCACTTGTGCTCTATATCAGTATGAATTGAAACACAAGCAGCCAAGCACATTGTATCTGCAGAACTGCTTCACCCAGCTCTGGCTTGCCCTATGCCCCTATGCTAGAGCCAAGCAGCACGTAAGAAAAGCTTTCCTAAGTTGCTGCCGGTGCGCTGTATTTTCTGCACATCACCACGATGGAGTGACACTGGCAGCACTGAATCGTCGTCGTTTCCTGTCAAGCATGTGGCCCCTACCCACTATGGGGGATGTAGATATAGATGTAGAGCCTCTTAGTGACACATAGTATCTCTGTTTAAAAGAACTGTGGCAATAGCTATATAACTATATACAGTAGTGGCCTGGATAGAAGAGTTCTTTTCCAATAGACAATTCTTTTGTTTCAAGGATGGGGTTACATCGGGTACATATAAACAGACAAGAGGCGCACCACAGGGATCAGTTCTTTCTCCGTTTCTGCGTAATATTTTGTTATAGTCTGTCCGAGTTTATCAGGATGTGCAACTTTATCTCTATGCTGATGCTATTGCAATTTTTCTCCGCATCACGGGATATCAATGCATTGCACCAAACTTTGCAATCTTATTTGTCGGTGCTTGAGTCCTGGCTGGATGGACTCTTTTTTTTCCCCTTAACGTCAAGAAATTCCTTGTGTTTCCGTTGTCAAATCCCGTTTTCATTTCTCTTCATTATCGAAATGAGACGATACCACAAGTCACGGCTCTGAAGTACTTAGGGATAACATATGATGGTATGCTAACCTGGCAGCAGAAAATTGAAACAAATGCTAGTAAAGTATGATGTGCAGTGGGATTATTGCGCCGTTTCAGTAATAAAAAGATGGGTATGCATAGGTCTACGTTGCTGATGATTTATAAGCTTTACGTCCACCCCATTTTCGATTTCGGCTGTGTTCTTTCTTCAGGATGTGCAACATACAAGCTAAGACCTTTAATATTAATAGAAAGGCAAGCGCTGCGTCTTTGTTTTAGGCTGTCACGTTTTATGGTTAATCTCGTGCTTCATATGGAGGTTGGAATTCTGCTTGAGTCCAGATTCAAGCAACTCACTGTCCTGACTTTTCTGAAGCTATACGATGCACCCCTCTCCTGTTTCCAACCCATTTTTATCAATTCTCCTGATTCATTTTTCAGAACATGTGGGTAGCGTTATCGACAACCACAAGTTGTTTTTGTTCAGAGACTGTGATCAGAGCTTCATGTTTGGCTACCGTGCCTGATTTCTCCAAAACTAATGTGTTAAAAGTGAAACTGATTTTTGATGACATTTTTCCAAAACACGCAAAACTTCTTCCAGGGTGCATACTGTATGCACCTCCTTCAAGATCATCTTGGTTGATTTCCGTCTCACCTGGTTATTTCTATGGATGCAACACAACATCTAGAGAAGGCCGGCATTGGCATCTTTTCAAATCAGCTTAACTGGTCATTTGCTCTTCGTCTCACTGATTATACCCCAATATTTCTTGCAGAATCTCTGCCATTATTCTAGCCACAAAAATATTGGGTCCACAGGATTCTAAAGTAATAGTTGTTACCTATGTGTTTTCAGTTTATAAACATTTAACTTCTAATAATCGGCCACACCTTCTGAGTATATTTTTGACGCTTACTCCAGACAATTTGTCTGAAGTCCTTTGTGTGGATCGCTGGTCATAGTGGAATCTTTACAAATGAATCAGCTGGTTTGCTTGCATCGTCATCTCTAAATGGCCCAGTCTTAAATTTTCTTACTGATTTCGCTTTTATAACAGGAGTTAGATTAAAACAACTTTTATTTCTAAATTGTAATGATTCATCCCTACTTTCCGCAGATGGTTTTCGACATCTAAATTTCCGGTGGAACATGCGCAAATGCCTTTCGCGACAATGCGAGGTGGCCTTAACAAGTTTCTGTTGTAGAGTTCATAGGTCTGGTTTATCCATTACTAACCTCTGCTCTTTTTGCAATGAACCAGAAACTATTGACCATTTCTTCCTAACTGCCACTTCTCCTTCCTCCACAGAATGTTACTTTTATTTCCAACTAGTAAGCTAGGGTTAGTGCTTACTATACCAAACATTGTGTCCTTTGGTGCCTGTCAATTAGGCACAAGCCATGGGTCAATGATTACTTCTATGCATAAGTTCATTGAAGCGTCAGGAAGGTTTCGCTGCTAGGGTACCCATTGTGGGATGCTTTACTTTATTTTCATTTTATCCTACATTTGTGTATAGGCCCTCCAGAAATTGCTATTAGCATTTTGGGGGCTAATCCTTCGTTTTGAATGTATGCCTTTGGCCCCTTTTGGTATTTTGTTAGATGCATTTTTCAATCAGCCCAGTGTGACCAATATGTGGATACAAGCCATGTTTTGAGGCAACAACAACATACCCACTCTGGGGGATGGGCCAAGAATCGAGTAGTTCAATATAACAAGAAAAAAGAATGATAAAATAATGTAAACAAAATTTGTGAATAGGTATATGGGAAACTATGGAGGATTAGTCCGTGGCACAGGTTATTGCTTCTTCCTTCTTTATATAAGACTACAACCCTATCGTTCGAGCAACGCGACTGCAGAATTGGACGAATCGTGAATCCTCAATCACACTGTTTCACAAGGGCAGTGCTAGGTGATAAAAACTGTAAAGAAGCCACGTGCTTCGCTGTTCGAGCTTAAATTAAGGCTAATAGTATGTTTAATTACGCTCATCACTTTTTTTGCCAAGCGTGCTATGTCAAGTAGTTTTTCACCTTGCAAATAGTGCTAAAGTAAACATTCACATGTTCCTAAGGCCGTTGGTTTCCTTACAGGCTTCACGGAAAAGGTCTTGCACATACTGAATGGTATTGAGCAGACCTATTCACAGTATTTTAATCAGCTGCTCAGCGATTCAGACAGTGCTCCTGTGCTCTTTCATGACCTCCCAGATTTGCCTTTTTTCTTTAATGTGACAGACGTGCTGGATTATAAGAAAAAACTTGAGACGAACAGAGAAGCTCGACATCAGATGGAAATTGCTTTCCTTCATCTATTTTTGTAACTCTGCCAATTTTATGGTTGTAAATATGTTTTAATTAGGGCTCTACTCCCTAGTCTTAATATAAAGTTGCCTGTCTTGTGTAACAGTGTTGTGAAATTGGTACCAACGTCACCTTTTCATAATGTTATGATGCTTTTTAGGGCACTATGTCTGATTGATGACATACTGTAGAATTTTACATACTTCAACTGTTTATGAAAATTTTAAAGACTATGACTAAATCTAGAAATCAGTTAGCGCCTCTCTATTTCCAAGAATTCATTCGGGTCGTGAAACTAAGAATGTTAACTGAATCCTAATTTGTCCTTGTAGCTATATTTTTTCTTGTTTCTTTTTAACAGAAGAAGCACATGGTTGTCCAAGGAGATCACTCAGATAAACAAAGAACATGCATACTACAGTCCCTCCTGAGCTGGAATGCTGCAGGGAACTTCAGCTGGTGTGGTGCAAAGGGAAAGAAATTTGCCAAGCTGCATCTGTGCAAACTTATGTATGGTGAGTCTAGGAGTAGCAAGGATCGACATTTTTGCGAGTTGGTACCTGGTTGAACATCTTGAAGGGACAGCGCAAAAAGAAGATGACAAAAGGCAGGAACACACAGGAGCGCTGTCTTGTGTGTTCCTGCCTTTTGTCATCGTCTTTTTGCACTGTCCCTTCAAGATGTTCTAGGAGTAGCAAGCTTAATATCACTTAGTTCTTTTTAATATAATGTTAAAAGAGTCAATTTCAGATATATACTCACTGTACCTAGGCTGCTTTGGCAGCTGGACCCTCTAATGACTAGCTAAATGGATTGTCTATGGCAAAATATATATGACACAGGACATAACAGCCTATGAGTATACACCTATTGTTCACACTATACAGAGTTTAGTACTGGTGTTTAGTCCCATCTTTTTAGTAGAGTATCACACTGGTTGAAGTTTTGTGTAGTCTGCAAAACTAATAGCGAGGATAATATTGCTTCAGAATTCTGCTTCCTACAGTCACTAGATTTAGAATTTTTCTTTTAGATGCAACAAAGTGCATCAAACTCACTGCAGTGGTTTTGATTTCTCCTTTTTCATGTATTAAGACAGGAGCCCCAAGCTAATGCTTCCTCTTAACTGTGTGTAATACTAAATCCAGTCTTGGCTATATACATTATAATTATGTTATAGTGCTGGTGCATAGCTGGCGTCTGCAGGTTTCTCAGCACTTGTAGTTTACTTTGTTGGGCTCGGTGGTGGGTGGCTACCACTGCCGGCGAATTTTGAAACCATTTTGTGGCAGAAGCGTGCCTTCAACTTCCAGATTGACTTCTGAAAAGAGGTCGCACCAATTCAGCTTTTCAATTTACCCTCCGAGCCAACCTAGACACCTTAACACGATACCACATCTGACATAGTGAAGGAACAGCAAGTATGCGTAAACTATCCCTTTTCTTGGTGGTGAAATGCCTCATAAAAAATGGTAAAGAATACAAAGCCTCGAAAATGACCAACGGAGGCCTCCTAAGCGAATTGAGAAATGAACAAGTACAAGATCTGTCCAATCTTGCCTGGTGACGTCAAAGTTGCGATTCCTTCCCATCACTCTCTAAACACCTGCAGGGGCGTTATCTCAGAGTAAGATCTCGACTTGAGTGACGAGGAACTCCTCGAAGGGTTCAAAGAATAAGATGTGATCAAAGTTCAAAGGATAACAATCTGAAGAAACAATGAACTCCCTACCAAACACGTGATTCTTACTTTTGGAACTAGCATTCTCCCCAACCTCTCTTGACGCAGCCTATCTAAAGATTAATGTCGGACCCTACATACCAAACCTAAGGCAGCGTTTCAAATGCCCATTGTTTGGCCATGCATCAATCACAGAGGCTCAGAAACATGCGCAAAGTGCAGTGCCAGCAACCATCGGTCTGTAACGCACCCCCACGCTGTGTAAACTGCAAAGGGGATCATCAGCGTATGCACCACCATATTCCAGTTGGAAGAAGGAGGAAGAGGTGATTGCCATATGAGAGTAAAAGAGAGGATTTCATTTTTCGAAGCGAGGAAGAGGCTTTCACTCTTACCTCAAAAACGCTATGCCAATGCGGTACGGCAGGGGGCAGCACCACATCGGTCTCGGGAGCCCACAGGGGTCACAGTCAGTAGTCCCATAGCAGTTCCATCCATCCCCTTGGGTCCAGCAGCCAGTTCTGCTCCACCGTCATCCAAGAAGGCCCTGCAGATGGTTGTTCCACAGGTCCCAAGGCTAAACTGAATGCCAAGGCTCGAGACACGGGTCTTGGCCCCTGACTCTCGATCATCCAGCACCTTGGAGAAGGCGTTGGAGACCGACCTGAAATCACCGACGTCATCAACACCATAAGATCTGCGCTATCTGGAGTGCACCAAGAAGGAGAAAGTAACTGTGCCGAAAAAGGGACAGGTAGCCTGAACGGTTACCGCCCTCGATTAGAGTAGTGATCCTTTCATTGCATGTCACCCATCACTTTATAGTTCACATGCACATAAGTTAAGTTTTAATTGCTTTACAATGGCTTTCTTCATCCATTGGAATTGCAGAGGCCTGATCTATAATCTAGGTGGCATTAAAGACATCATAAATAAATTCTCACCAGTGGCCTTCTGTCTTCAAGAAACAAACCTAGGGCCCAAGAGCAGTCAAATTCTTGAGGGTTTTACTGTTGTCCAAAGGGACCGTGACTGCTCTAGCTGTTTGTTGGGAGGAGCCGCCATAGTCATACAGGGCGGCACTCCTACAAGAAATCTCCAGTTAAATACATCTTTCAAGGCTGTAGCAATAACCGTTCTGTCTTACAAGACCATCACCATTTGTTCACTGTACTTTCCACCCAATAGCCATTTTACTATGAAATACCTAGAAAATTTTACAGACCAATTACCGGAGCCTTTTGTTCTAGTAGAAAATTTTAATGCTTGTCGTATTTTTTGTAACAGTGACAAAACTGACCCAAGAGGGCAGCTCGTTGAAGATTTTATTTGGTCAAATGATATCTGCCTTTTAAACTCAGGTGCGTCAACATATTTTTCACCGACTTCACATACTTTTAGTTGTTTATATAGGTTTAGCTTATTGCTCACCTTCTATTTGTAGTGATCTTAAATTGGAAGCCCTCGACACGTCATAATGATCACTAACCCAAAATCGTAAAACTCTTATCATCACTACCTACCTTATGCATTAAGCCATGCCAGTGGAAATTGTAGCTCCCTGACTGGCCAGTTTTTGTGGAGAATGCTAAACTTCAAGTTGTCTTTTTGCCAAAACTTAATGTTCACGAACTGAACAAAGAGTTAAGTGAGGTTATAATATCAGCCACAGAAAAAGCGTTACCTTAGTCATCAGGTATTGTGTGCAAAAGTCTAAATCCCTGGTGGACAAACAAATGCACTGAGGCTAAAAAACGACAAAATAAGGCCTGGGGAATCCTATGGAAGGTACCCGACCTATAGCAACATCCTAGGCTTCAAACAGGCCAAAGCCAAAGCACAATTTATTTGGCGGCAGACGGAGAAATCATCATGGCAAAAATACATATCTTCAATTCACCCGCAGTGGTTGCTCAGTGGCCATGGTGTTGGGCTGCTGAGCACGAGGTCGCGGGATCGAATCCCGGCCACGGCGGCCGCATTACGATGGGGGCGAAATGCGAAAACACCCGTGTACTTAAATTTAGGTGCATGTTAAAGAACCCCAGGTGGTCGAAATTTCCGGAGTCCTCCACTACGGCGTGCCTCATAATCAGAAAGTGGTTTTGGCACGTAAAACCCCATAATTAATTTTTTTTTTTTCAATTAATAGTTCGGTTACATCTAAGCAAATGTGGGACCAGGTGAGAAAATTTAAAGGAGAGTACAGATCATACACAATACCACTACTTGCAAGTCCAGGCACACAGACACTACCCACCGTGGTTGCTCAGTGGCTATGGTGTTAGGCTGCTGAGCACGAGGTCGCGGGATCGAATCCCGGCCACGGCGGCCGCATTTCGATGGGGGCGAAATGCGAAAACACCCGTGTACTTAGATTTAGGTGCACGTTAAAGAACCCCAGGTAGTCGAAATTTCCGGAGTCCTCCACTACGGCGTGCCTCATAATCAGAAAGTGGTTTTGGCACGTAAAACCCCATAATTTTTTTAATTTAGGCACACAGACAACACTAGAAGACCAGGCCAACTTATTAGGCAAACACTTTTATAACGTCTCAAGCTGAGCAAATTACCCAAATACATTTTTAAGATACAAAGAGTCGGCTGAGAAACAGACTGCCTACTACCGGTGCTTCAAAGGAACTCTATAATGACACTCTTACAGTGCATGAATTAAACAGAGTTCTTTCGGCTGGTAAAAGCACGGCAACTGGTCTTGACCATGTCCACTACACAATGTTGGCACACTTATCTCAAGCATCGGTAGAGGCACTCCTTCAATTTTTCAACAAGATATGGGAATCTGGGGTACTGCCTACAGATTGGAAAAACGCAGTAGTAGTGCTTTTTCTAGAATCTGGTAAACCCCTAACATTCCCAAGAAGCTACAGACCCATTGCACTAACAAGTTGTCTAGCCAAATCATATGGGAGTATTACAGACATAAGACTCCCGTACATTCATCCTTGAATCAAGATGCATAATAGACAAGCACCAGTGCGGATACAAAAAAGGGCTGCTCCAGCACTGACTATCTTGTTTGACTAAAACATGAAATATGTGATGTGTTTCTACACAAACAATACTGTCTCACTGTTTTCAATTTATAAAAAGCGTATTATACCATGTGGCTAATGGAATTTTGAGGGACCTGGCTCACTTTGGAATTTGTGGCAGAATGCTAAACTGTCTATCTGATTTCATGTCAAATAAAACATTTCAAGTACATCTTGGCACAATACTTCTGTGCACATTTACACGAGAAAATGGCATTCCACAAGTTTGCAGTCTTGGCATGACACTTCTCATAGTCAAAGTGAACTCCGTTTATAAAATCATTGCATCCTCTTTTATGCACTCAATGTATGTTGACAATTTGCAAGTGGCTTGCCGCTCCTCAAATCTATCCGCCTATGAAAGATGACTGCAAATAACAATAAATAATCTCGCGCAATGGGCTGACAAAAGTGGTTTCCGCTTTTCCACCCACAAAACTGTTAGTTATGTTTTCCCAGAAGCGAGGCTTGCACTGAAATACAGTTCTGACACCAGATGGTGAAACACTGCCGGTGAAACAAGACTACACATTTTAAGGCATAACCTTTGACACAAAACTGAACTTCCTGGTCCTCATTAACGCAACAATAATTAAGGCAAATAAAACGCTAAATATTCTCAGTGTTATTGCACAAGCACTGGGGATCCAACCAAGCATGCCTGCTATGTAGGTACCGGTCCCTTGTACGTAGCATTCTCAACTACGGTAGTGTAGTTTATGGTGCAGCTAGACAATCCCACATTAAATGACTTGAGCAAATTGCACGACTTGGTCAAATGACTTGCACCAAATGTTTTAAAGATTGTCTATGGTAGCACAATTCTAACGCTTGATCTAAATTACTAGGTGAGGTGGCCATTACTTCTACAAGAAAGTGAAATGTTCAATCGAATAATTAACCTAGGTATGCTAATGAACTATTAATTAATTACTTTAGGCCACATATTTAAATCTACAAATTATAGCCACTGAGTTCGCTCGGCGTATCCACTTGGAATTCTCTGAACAGCACCACTTCCGAAATATTAATTTTCACAGTGTGAAATGCATTTCGTTCAAGTTACTTCAAGAAACCACTATTTTATGCATTGAAGCACATTAGTAACTGGGACACCAATGCATTTCGACGAACACTTTGAATATTACTATCTCGGAAATGGTGCCGTCCAGATAATTCATCCAAACTGAATACGCTGTGTGAACTCAGCGGCTATAGTTCGTAGATTGAAATATGTGGTGTAAATAATTAATTAAAAAGTTTATTAGTGTAATTACTTTAATTGATCGTTTGAACATTTTGATTTCTCATAGAAGTAATGGCTGCCTCATCAAGTAATTTAGATCAAGGGTTAGAATTGTGCTATCTGCCATAGGCAATCTTTAAAAAAATTTGGTGCAGCTAAAAGAAAGAACACCCTGTATACCGGTCCCTTGTATGTCGCATTCTTGACTACGATAGTGTAGTTTTAGTGCAGCTAGGCAATCCTACATTAAATGACTTGATCCAATTCATAATCTCAGCCTACAACTGGCAAGCGGTGCCTGCAGAATATCGCCTGTCCAAAGTTTATATGTTGAAAGCATATTTAGCACCATCAAACAAGGCCAGAAGGGAGACGACACCACAATGCGCTAACTTAACAATTTTAAAGAAACAACCGCCTATTTAACCCATGCACAGTGGCGCCACGTCATCCAAA
This sequence comes from Dermacentor albipictus, assembly GCF_038994185.2. NCBI lineage: Eukaryota > Metazoa > Arthropoda > Arachnida > Ixodida > Ixodidae > Dermacentor > Dermacentor albipictus. The sequence continues at coordinate 16,784,398 of NC_091821.1, forward strand.
TTTTTAACCATTCAAAAAAGCCATCTCCTTATCTAACATGTTGACCAAAGGGGCAGTAACACACATATCACTATTCCGACAGATAGCCTGAGCCTCAATAATCTCTCGCACAGCTTTATCTTTGTGCTTCGCATGAACACGGCAGGACCCATACACTGGCGCACAGCCGCATTCCTAACAGTGAGTTGACAGATGACCATATTGCTTATTTCTCATGTTTAGACTGTTCTCGTAACCGGTCATTAAGGCACCTTCCTGTCTGTCCAATGTATTTTTTCCCACAGGACAGCGGAAGCTCGTAAACAACAGCTTATATGCAACTCATTGGTGCTTTAGGATGATTCGTAGAGCATCTGACAGCTGGCTTACGGTGCGGGTCTGTTAACTGACATATTTTCGCAAGTTGTTCTAGCGCTGAAAGGACCACTTTTGTGTCCACATGGCTAGCCATTTTTTTCTATTCTATTCTGCCGATTTTTTCTAAGGGCCTAGAAAGAGTAATTAATAAAAGACTCATGAACTTTTGCAATAAGCTTAACCTCATTAATCCGTCACAACATGGTTTCCGCCCAAACAGGTCCACTGAAACAGCCTTACTAATGCAAAAAGAGATAATCCTCGAGGCACTTGAAAACAGGGAGATATGCATAGATGTTTTTGTGGATTTCTTGAAGGCTTTTGATCGCCTAAACCATCAAACACTACTCACTAAGCTAGAAAGATATGGAATCCGTGGCACTGCAGCTTGTCTACTAAAGTCCTACCTACAGCATCGATATCAATGTGTAACAATAGATCAGCATGTTTCAACCCTTCAACCTATAACCACTGGAGTTCCACAAGGAAGTATTTCAGGACCGCTACTGTTTATTATATACATAAGCGACATAACAGATATCAGCAACCTTCCAAAATATCTTCTGTATGCAGACGATAAGAGTCCCTTGTTTAGGGGCAATAACATTCCATTGCTCATTTCAAACATAAACAGTGTACTAGAAAAGTTGAAATCATGGAGCGCGGCAAATTCCTTGATAATAAATAGTAAGAAAACAAAAGCGGTACTTTTTCATTACCGGCAGAGCATCGTTACATCAGACATTAGGCTAAAAATAGACAATTCTATTATAGGGGTGGTAGACACAGTAAAAACACTAGGAATTTTCTTTAACAAGAACATGAGCTGGGACCCTCACATTAGCTCCACGTTAACCAATTTATCAAAGTGCGTCGGAATGCTTGCGAAATTTCGCTCCTATCTACCTGTATCGATTAAATTAATAAAATACAACACATTATTCATGTCATATGTTAACTACTGTTTCCTTGTTTGGGGCACTACAACTCAAACTAACCTGCACAAAGTACACATGCTGCAAAAGAAAGCAGTACGTTACATTGCAAATGTTGACTACCTCGCACACACCGAAAAATTGTTTGAGTGATTCAATGTAATACCCGTTCATAAGCTATACGAATTTTTCTTAGCCGTAAGATATAAAAAATCCATTTTTCACAATGACAACTTCTTGATAGCATTGTCATCCCTCGAAGCAAACCCAACGCCATACTCGTTTCGCAAACACGATCGTTGGACCATTCCCTTTTGCCGTACAGAACATGGTCGACAGATGATGCGTCATGCAGTTCCAAGGTTACTAAATAAATTCATATTTGAACGTTTTTCTCTTGAAACATCTAGTACACAAACTCTAAGACATCATTTTTTGTAAGCCGCTGTATTCCCTTTGCATTAAAGTCTGACACGAATGGCATTTGCATCTCTGCTAAACACCTATGCATTGTGTATTAATGAGCATGTATGAATAGTTTATATTGATTGTTCTGAATTTCACTTATAACGATTTTTCTGAATTGTTCCGCTGTATTCCTTTTGCGTTAAAGTGTGATAGGAATGACATGTTCATCTCTGTTAACACCTATGCATTGTGTATTAATGAGCATGTACCAAGAGTTTATATCGACTTTTCATAATTTCTTGTATTATATTCTGTTATGTAGTGTGTGTGGATTTTGTACTTTTTTTAAAAAAACTTTTGACCTTGCTGTACGCCATGTAGGGGGGCTCGGGCTCCCTCAAGCGAACATCGTTCGCTTTTTGCCTGAGCCTACCCACATCATAATGACGTAAATAAAACTGACTTGTCTTGAATTGACTTTAAAGTGTATGTGCCATTGTATGCAGATAGGGCACTACCCTTACCTTCCCTCTGCGTTCCGTCCATTGATTTGCCACTTCCCGAGTTGTGCTGCCTGACACGCATCTTTTTAGCAGCTCTTCTACGACCAAAACCTGCACTGACTCTGGAAACCCTGCTGCTGACAACCTTCCTGTCTTTACCGCCAAAATTTATGCAGTATGGACGACAGTTAAATAAATTTTCACCGACAAGCAGAAGAATGCTATTTATACCGATTCAATGAGTGCACTCAGAGCATTGAATTTAAACTCTGCGTGTGAACTCCTCCTCGGGTTGTAGCTTAAACGTGGTGGTTGATAGCAAATATGGTAGAACCATATGATTGTGTTGGATTCCAAGCCACGTTGGGATACCAGAGAATGAAGCAGCAAATAGATGCGCATCAAAAATAAAACCCACCAACTTGCGAAAAATGCCATGAACCGCTTACAGTAATGCACATTGTTATGACATATCCACTCACTGAAACGCAGCGACATAAACTTTTGCAGAATCTGTATAACTTCATAATTCAAAAAAGGAGTAAGGCGTGCAGACACAGACTCAAGAGTAGAGAATTGGACAAGACGAACTCCGTGTTGTCCACTTCTCTTGTGTCCGTGTCTGCACGCCTTACCCCTCTTTTGCATTATGAATCCTTACCAACTAGCTCAGCTTTCTGTCGTCCTAAGCTGTATAGCTTGCATATACCTTTACACCCCTCCTCAATATTGGGAGATGATTCGCTAGTGCCTTTCAGGGACTTGTTAAACTTTTTAGATAAAACCGGTGTTTTACACACACTGTAAGGTAATGCAGCTTTCACTGCCTTAACATTTGATTTCTTAATATCTTGTGGCTGGTGTAGCACGACCTTAGTTGATCTTGTGCCTTTCAACCCGAATGAACTTACTAACAATTCGCGGATAGCATACGCCGCTGTGAACATCTCAGCCAAATTTTGCAGTCATGTGCGGTACATTAAGCTTGCAAAGTGGAGCACAAAGTCACTGTTTTCTCAAATGCTCTCTTTTCAACATAAGCCTGCTCCTCACTCTTGTCTGGACACATTATTTCGTAATATAGCCGATTCGCACACATAGCTGCTATTGGCTAATAGCGGACATCAATCAAGAAGGGTGTTTAGATCAGTGCACTTCTTCATACTGTTACTGTATATACTTATTGATGCAGTTTAATAAACAGGCTGAAGTAAGCGAAAATCTGCTTTTTAATCTCGATACTACCAATTATGTACTTCTTGGAGACGCCGACTGTCGTCTGCTTATGCTCAGCCACGGCCACCCACATGGGACCTAAGCTTTGGCCACCCTGCTTATTGGTGTTGTATCCATTGGGTCTCGCTAATTTTGACTAGTTTTGAATGCTCAACTAGCCTAGAACCACATGAAACTTGACATCAGATCATACGCACGCTTGCCATCATGCGCTGACTCCTGGCCACTTTTGTTTAGATGCCTAGGCAGACTTCACTTCGTATTGAGCTGTTGATAGCACTTCAACATACGTAAGTGCACAAGTTGGATGTGACTAGTATCCATCAGTCAAGCTGGTGCAGGACAAAACCAGTCCGTGCTACATGTAGCATAGCCAGACTGGAGCACATGAGCGTGCGCATGCACTCAAGCCCTGTTGTGCACAAAGCAAATGCTGCACACACGCGCTATAGTTGCATGTAGGTCTGGTCTGCTACGTAGCATGGATACTGCACGGTGCCATGACTAGTCTGCTGGCTGAGTGCACTGTGGCCTGCTGAGAAAAACCGTGTTTGGCACGTTGTAGGTGCCAAAATTGGAAGTATTGGCATCTACATGAACACCCAAAATCACATTTAAACTGCACGCCATGGTGACATTCTGTAGGAGAAGTGTAGTGGGCACGCCCCGCTCTGCCATAGCCTTTGCAGTGCAGGTCATCAAAAAAAGCGGAGGCGCCACGACAGGCATGTTTTATTGCCAATTACTCTGCTTCTGCTGAACGCATTGAAGTACTTTCTGCGGCAAAGTATTCCTGAAGTAGCCTATTTTAACTTCAAATGCATTTCTTGATTTCAATAAAAAGTGGTTTGGGGCCCCTTTAAGCTTTACTGCCAGAGATAAAAGTTGGTGCTACCAATATACGATCGTCAGATGAAGTGACAATGTGTTGAATGGCAAGGTCACGGTTCACCTTCCTCTAAACATGTGAATTAAGCAACGGCCACTGAAAACAAAGACAGGGTTGATCACATTTTTTGTTGCTAGAGGCTTGCGGCATCATGAGGCTTGCTGCAAACGATAAAGCAAAACTTCTACATTGATGTGCTTTTCAAACGTTTGTGCCAAGCTATTCGGCAGCGCCATCCTGATTTGTCATCTGGACAGTGCTTGTTGCACGACAATGTGACGAGTCACACCGATGTCTCAGTCCAAGAGCAATGCCTATACAAACACCCCATTCCTCCCATATGACATCTCCCATATTCACTTGCCCTGTCACCATGTGATTTCTTTTGTTTCTCTTCGTGGAATTGTCACTGAAAGTGAATAAACATCATGAAGACGTACAGCAGCAATCCAAATTACTGTGGCTGGTGTGCTGAAGAACATGCTGGATGAAGCTGTCTCTAGTTGTTTACTTCCATGACTTCCAGAAGCAGTGCCACCTGTGCATCCATAGCCAACTGGACTACTTTGACAAGACTTTGGGTCGTTAGTTTGTAACTTGAGCAAATGACTTTTTGCAAGCACTGTCCTGGAACATTTTTGACAAAAGGCTGTAGTAGTAGTCAGGACCTAGGTATCCAATGCACACAGACCTGCTAATAGAAGGTTCAACGGTTTCATTATATCAACACATGAAACCTTGCATAAAAATTTCGGCAGAATGATTGGAGCGTAGCCAAATAACCGCTTGAGCACTTTAAGACAGCAATTTGTTTGCGCCGCCACTCATGTTCCTGTGGTAGTGTGCACTTCGGCGCAGGACGGTGACTGCGCTATCATACAACATTTGAACTTGTTTATTTGTGCAAGCTTGTTTTATGCCCCCACGCAGGCTTTGAGATCGGTGCCATCTGCAAGTATTTGACCACGAAAGGCAATGCTGCGGCAGTGCTATATGTGTCAATGTCACAGCAAGAAAACAGCAACTTTACTCCATCTTTGAAATCGACATGTTAGCTGTCTTCAGTCTAAAAGTCCAGTATTTAACAATTATGCTCACAATTTCGTATTTTGAGCTTCCCACATTGAACTTCAGTGCCAGTATTTCTTAATTTCTTTTTGATGTCAAAATTACTTTACTCCAATCTCCTCATGTCAAACAACATTTATTGTTTTTTCAAAGGTAATTAAGGAAAGTTCCAGAGTGGGCCAGTTGGTTAGGCATAATTAAAGCTGTTGCGCAAAGCGACGAAGGGACAGAACTTAAGCGAGAAAACATAACGCAACACCCAAGCACACTCAGGTGCCGTGTATTCTTTTCTTGCCTTCCTTCCTGTCCTGTCCCTTCGTCGCTTTGCACAACAATTTTAGTTATGTTTTTTTTTCAACATGCCAACTTCCTTCACAAGCCTTGTACAACACACACTATATATTCACTGCCTGTGTGTTGGTGTCTTTTACACATATTTCAGCATGCTTATTAGAACATTTATAGCAGTACATGCCATCACCCTGCCACATTGACTTCTCTTTATTTAACCTTTTAAGGGCTGTGACATTTCCTAAGGTCATGGTTTTTTGAGCACATTTGCACCACCCTTAATTTGTGTTCGTATTCCATGAGCTTGCTTTCCACTGGTGATTCATCTTAATAGTGGTTTTAAGACCCCAGGGAAGTGTATAGCCTTGAAAAGAGACCATTCATCATAATGCAGCAGAATGCTTCAGTCACCATCAGTCTTTCCTGGGCTTTTGCTTGAGGTAGTACATGTTAAAACTGATAATCTACAACTGCTGGAGCAGTGAAAGTTTATATAGTTCCGCAAAGTGGCCAAGGGTAATTTTTTAGCAGTTTCACCTTACAAGTTGACTCACTCTGCATCATTCCACTGAGAATGAGCACAAGGAGAGTTTCATGCTCAGAGCTGGATACCTTAATTGTGAGCCGAGTTCTATCTTAAGGGGCCCGGAAACACTTCTTGAACGTAGTAAGAAAGTGTTGTCGATCTGCTAACAAGGCTCCTGCGAACATGTGAGTGAAATATTATTGCACTGTATTCAGCAAAGAATTTACGATCCCATGTCAGAAGCAGGAAAAAATCGCTTGTTCTCTCCTTTGTAGTGTCCTGCAGCGTCATTGCAAGCAGCTGAACCCTCCAACCCATCAACAGCTATTGACTGATTTTGAAATCGTGAACACATTCTCAGTAATACAATTATTGCTCATTTAAGTGGAATGAAAAATATAGATGCCTGCAATCTCAAAACGACAAAAACCATTTCACCTTTGCACTGCTGGTCTACACATAATGGTTGTGCGTTGCTGTGCGTAACTACCATGAGGTACTGCCACGAGCCGTCTCACCGTCAAAGTGTTCAACCTTTGGTTGAGGCCAGCTCCCCTTGCCCCCCCTTGCTGTCTCCCCTGCATAGCTTCCAGAATGCTAGTGGAAATGAAAGGAGGAAGGAAGCCGCTCACTGGTCCGATAAAGTCTAAATTATCTTGTGCTTGAAGAATTCAGGATTTTAAAATTTTTTGCAGCAGAAGATTCGTGAGGCAACACTATGTAATAGTGAGGATTGTCATACTCTGATTAGTTAGAAAAGTGTTTCAAGCCTCTTTTAAGAAAACAAGACCTAGAAATAGGAAACCGTAATTTTGGAGACTCTATCGGTGGCCTTGTAGTGCATTCACGGTGCTTCCATGCATATGCAAGACACTCATATCCCAATTTTAAAACTATAACTGACAAGGATGGTACATAGCTACCGTAACTGGTAAATATGCAAGTACACCACTACTTATCTGAATCCTGCGTGTTAATGTCGGGAATAAATATTACTTGCCCAACGTTATTTCTTCATGAAGGCTCAGTAATAAGACTAACAGCTTATGCTTATAGTAGCGTGCTTGCACCATGTAGTATAGAACTTCACACAGTTTTGTTTTCGCATGCTGAAGCTTATCTTTTAAGTTGGAAAAGAAACCTGCTGGACCATTTGACAACCGATGAAGGTGAAATAGGGAAAATAATGCTAGGGTTCTCTGGCACCACACTTTCTGAAGCTGCAAGACGAGCCCTTTGTTGTCTAGATATGCAAAAGGATTGACACATTATCGCAATTTTGTGCCAATGGTAGGGATAAGTCTGGTGCTCTTCCTCACTTCAAGAGGAATTGAATGCAAATCATTGAATGTGAGCTTGAAGACAGTGTTACGAAGAGGAAGCGGATAACAAAGAGGATTAATTTTACTGTACAGAGAAAACAATGACAATAAATCTGCCTTCTTTTGTGACAAGAACAAGGATAATGCGAGGTGCATTTTGTTTGTTGAATAGTGAGCTGTCATATTTGCGCTGTTTCCTTGACAGTAAGCCATTATAACTTAAGCAGTCATGTGTACTGCCTGCATCACATAATCAGCATTGTCTGAATTCCAGAAGCTGCTAGGAACAAGCCAACTTGAGCCAATATGCTGTCACACTCTACTATCAAAGCAGCCGCAGCATGGCTGACAAAACTGCTGCTTGAGCACCAACTCAAGCAGCAGTTTGAGGCAATTAGAGCCTCAATCATGGAATTGAGGCTCCACGTCATAATTATGAGTCCGGCAGCTCCCTAAGGAAGCAAAAAAGTGGGAGACAATATTTTTGTGTCAGTACTCATTTACTGCATTTCTTGCTTTTAAGAGTGTAATAATTTTGATGTGCAGTTTGTTTTACACTGTTGATGTTTTGTTTTAACTGGTGCAGAATACCCAAAACCGTTCGTCCCAACAATCCCTGCGTAAGCAGCTGCATCTTTCCCTCAGGTGGCACGTAGAAGGAAGTTCCGTTTCCGTGATCACATTGACCAACTTTCAGCATGGGAGTCCCAGTTGTCAATAGGAAACGGCAACCAAGTACTCCAGGGTGAAAATCAAGTTTTTCCAGTTGAAATGGTGGGCCTATTGATCAAACATAGCTCCAGGACCTACAACAGTCCTTTGTGGTAGGCCAGCCTCAGTTCAGTTGTAATTTTAATCAGTAACTTTTGAAAGCACCACAAATCAGTTGTGTGTGTGTATTGTGAGAAATTGTTCTATAGGCTAATGTGAAGAGTGGTATAGTTTTGGCAGCCATTATTTAGGCAAGATAAGTCTTCCAAAACATCGGTTATGGGAAAGATTTATTCATAAGAGAGCATTGTGAATGCACCTTTGCTGCCTTTTAAGCTTACAATTCTGTCCAGGACATGACCTGTTCTTTATCTGCAATGTTTGCTCTATCAGAAAATCAAGTGTGCTACATACATGATGCTCTTTAAGAAAAGCTGATCAGTCCCTGTACCCTTTTAAGAACATTTTAATTACCATTTTAGCTGAAACAATTTCACTTTTGTTGCATTGATAATTAAGATGTCTGTGAGTTTTCGATAAACATGTTGTATTTACTAGGAACCCATTGTATTAGTCGTATTCATGGAAACATATTCATCAGATCTGTATTTATTGAATAAACTGCATTTTTACTGCTCCCTTAGGTATCTGTGAGGCAACATGGAAGGTTTTGTGTCTGTGTAGAGCCCATGAAAATCCTTCCTGCATGCTGTTTTGCCTTGCTTAATATGCACTCACCTCACACTGTTGCACTCGGTTCTGTGGCCATTAGTACTTCATGCAACCATCTATAGTGCAGTTTACCTTAAGGAAAAGTGGTATTGATCAGCTGTATTAAGTTGTGTGGATTTTGCCTATGAATCCATGCATTTTTGTACCAGTACAAGTCTGCTGGCACATAAGATGCATATGCAGTGCTATCTACTTATGGCCTGTAGAACAAGGAAAATTGAATTGTATATTTGTTGCAGCATTTGAGATAGATATGCCTATTAAGCACACTGCTAGTATGCATGGTATAATATGATAATACTGATCCTAGTGTCATAAGAAACTGTCACACCAGTGATCCACGTGTGTCACAAACAATGGCCCTTCAGACTCGGTAAAAGTAGAACAATTTATAGGCATGGTGTTCAAACGTTCAGAACGGCTAAACAAAATGAGTGGACTGCAGTGTACCGCGTGCAATGTTTGTAAGTGCTGATGCCCTGTAATCACTAAAAATCCTCATACTGGCAACAACTTAGGCAAATTTCTTGGTGCAGTCTGCCATGGGGTATGTTGCTGTGCCACAAACTGCTGCCTTGAAAAAGACAAGTCCACTTGTCGAAACGTTGGCTCCCGCTTTTACCTTTTTCTCGTTTTGCTCAAACTGCTGTCTTGCAGTTTAAAAAGAAAGGACAGGACAGCAATACATAAAGCAATACATTTCTTTTGTCAATCTTGAGATAATTATTTTGGTACTAGTGCCGTGTGTTCAGAAGAAGTATTCTGTTGCACTATAATTATTAGTGCTTATCAACGGCTACTGATTATTAAGGGCATCTGGCATTTTGTAATACTACAGTGGCACGAAATCAAAGGCCGTACAACAGCTCATCTGATAGGGAATGAACGTGGCATAGAAAGACGCTGAACATAGTCAAAGTGAAAATTTTACAGTAATCTATGCCTTTCTTGTGCTATTCTGGTAACATGTGAGCTAAAAATACAGCTTTCCAGGATTGTAAACAGAGTAAGTAGGGCTTATAGCACTTGCGAAGCCAAAACAAGCCTGGACATTCAATGTCTACACTGCAGCTACACCAATGCTTCCCGAGGTGGCTACTAGCCATAAGTGGAGGGAGCATTAGCTGATCTACCAGCTGGCTTGCAGAGGTCTAGGGCTAGAATATGGCTTGCAAAAGATGACTACTATCTCTGCCTTTCGCCGAATCAAGCCAGAAGATGGACATCTACTAGTTTAGATGCATGCTTCCTGGGATACTTTTTTAAGTCAAACCACAAAACAACTGCATGTGAAGTCGAATAGACAGACGCCAAGCAGTGCAATGAGCATTGTGATGGCTGATTGCACAAGTAATGCATCTTCTTTTCATCTGTGGCCAATGGCCATGCCATGCATAATATACCGGTTCTCATCAGACCATGGATGCTAAATAGCATTGTGTACTTGGGAGGGAAACCATGAAAATGCCCAATACAGACAAATCCTTTCTGCTGTGGAATAGTTCAGAAGTCCACCTTGAGAAAATTAAAACATGGTGTCTGTAGCAGAAGAACTCCCACAATACTTTTTTTATTTATTTATTCATACCTTAAAGTTCCCAGAGTGATATTACATGAGGGATGGGCCAAAAAAGGCAGCGGTTCGCAGTTTACATGCGAAGTAATGACTCTCTATGGCTGTTGTGAACTGGGTGCAATCCCTTAACATAGTGATGTGGGCGAGAAGGTTGTTCTAGTTTTGTGCTGTATGTAGAAAAAAAATACTTCTGGAAGGTGTTTGTATGGGTGTGCTCAGGATATACGGTTTTGGGATGGCAGTGGCAAGATGTCTGATGGGTTGGTCTGATGAATGCATTGCCTGGTGGCTAGGAATAAGAAAACTTATGATAAATACGCAAACCTATAATTTTACGACTAGAGACAAGAGGAGGAAGGCCACGTTGAGATTTTACAGAACTTATACTGATGTTGTTCGAGTAATTAGAGGTAATGAATCTGGAGGCATGGTTCTGGATGAATTCAAGCGTGTTTGTAAGGTTAGCTTGATGAGGGTCAGAAATGGTATTATCATACTAAACTTTAGGTCTTGCAACTATTTTATAAGCTGTTATTCTTGTGGTGGCAGGTGCCAAGGAGACGTTGCGACAAAGATAACTCAGGATTCGACTAGCAGAATGAGTAATGTTGGTAACATGTTATGATCATGTTAGATCACAGGAACTTTGAATACCTAGGTTCTGGTGTTAGTTGTGGCTATAGGACAATTAAAATCCGAGGACACCTAAGCACTTATGAGTTGCGAATGTGAAAGCATTAATCTCCAATTGAACACCCCTGAGCGGTGCTTCGAGTTTTGTGCTGCGAGTAATGTAACATAGCGGTACGTGCTGCCCGAGCCAGCAAGCAGCAGCAGCCTGTGGTGCCAACATTGCACGCCACTCACGCCCTGCGTGACGAGAGACCGAGGAAGCAGCAGCGGCCACCAAGGCCGGCAGGTGCGAACAGCAGTTAAGCCCAGTGGGGGTGAGAGAGAGATACAGACCGCGCACCAGTTCCCAAGAGCGAGACAGTGGCACCCGCATGCACGCGTCATGCGACTGCCTCACCGATGGTAACCTGTCTAGCCCCGTGGTGTTGCATCACCGTATCTGCTCCATCGAGGTGCGCTGTTGACGTGGCATCATGGCAATGCCTTCTCCACTCAACCAACACCGTTTTGCCAGTTCTGCTTCGTCGAGGCGCACTCGTGGCATGGCGTTGCAGCCAATAAGAATTTAGGTGCTGTTTCACTGCTATAGACACCAGCTTTTTTGCCGAATGGGCCATTTTATGCTTTCACATCAATATAGAGTGTAAATAGGGGCTATGTAACCATTATGTCAGTGAAAAGGCATTACAAAGGTTTTGTTAGTATTGATGGACATTAGCCAATTGGCACACCAGTCCTGTATCTTGATAAGGTACCTCTGCAAAATGGAAGGGTGAGACAGGTTAGCTGCCAGGTGGTACAGAACACAGTTGTCTGCTAAAAGTCTGTCGTTAGAATCAATCTTAAATGGAAAGTCGTTAATATAAATTGAAAAGTGGAGGGGGCTTAGTACAGTACCTTTGGAAATGCCAGAGTGTACGTGAGAGAGGGGAGACCTGCAAGAGTCAACAACAACAAACTGCCGGTGATGAGTTAACTCACGAATCCAGCTGAACACAGATGGACCTAAGCTTAGGCATGATAGCTTGAGTGACGGTGAGCAACCTTATCAAAAGGCCTTTTCAAAAGAAAACACAGCATCAACGAGAATATTATGATCAAGGTGTGAGTAAATTTAATGAAAGAAAAGAGTGAGTCGGGTTTCATGAGAGTGGGTGGGGTGAAATCCATTCTGATTGGAGTGAAAAAAGTTGTTAGAAGACGGGAAACGCGCTACTTCTGAATACAAGATATGCTCCATTATTTTGCAACATACACTGGTGATGGTTATGGGACGATAATTGTTTGGAGATGACCGGTTACGTTTCTTGAATACAGGAATGACCTTCTGCCAGTCTGCTAGAACTGATCTTGTATTCTGTGATTGCTTAAATATAACTGATAAAATAAAACTGGTTACTTGTTTAGTGTTCTTGAACACTTTAGCGTTTATACCATCTGTTCCAGCTGATGACAAATTTTTTAAAGTTATCAATGATGTTAGCAATACCACTCTGGCAAAAGGTGCTACAGCTCATCAGGGGATGCACAGACAATAAGATTGAAGGAAGCTTCTCAGTGTATTTGCAGGTGTAGACAGAGCAAAATGTGGTATTAAGCACATTAGCAATTTCGTCTTTAGATATAGGGCAGCCATTAGTATTGCATAATTAAATGCTGTCTGACTTCTCAGTTTTAATCGTTTTCCAAAATCATTTGGGATTGTTGCATAGCATAAATTACTGTTATTGTAAAAATTATTTGTGGCTTGTGTAATTGATGCCATGTACTCTTTTACGGCAGTACAGTATTGCATCCATGCAGAGTTAGAATTGGAATGCTTCGTAGGTCTAAATATTCTTTTTCTTATTGTTCAGCTATTTTATGTTGGCATTAAATCATGGGAACTGTGCTCGCTCATTAACTGTAATAGAACATATTTTGCTGCGAGTCGCAACATTTCATTTTCAAACAAGATTCAGTTGGTTTCAGTGGAGTGAGGTGTTAGTGAAGATGAACAGCGAGATCTTTGCGAAAATCTCCTAGTTCTTCAGTAATGGCAGCATAGTCACCTTGTGTGCTTTTCTGGTTTTCTTGCTTTTAAGTATGTCACTAGACACGGTACTGTTAATCGCAGAGTGATAGCTTAGTGGAGGAAGAAGAGTTAGTGTGGAGAAAATATTGGCGTGTGTTGTTAAAATTAAGTCAAGAATCTTGGACGAATGAGTTGTGATGCACGTTGGTTCTGTGATAAGTTGGTATAGGCTAAATGTAAGGCATAAATTCAGAAATTTGCTTTCGGCATTATTTCTTGACAGTGTGGCTGCAGGGTTAGTCCAGTCCATCGACGGAAAGTTAAAATAACCACTTAGTACATATGTCCTCTTGAGGCGTAGCGTGCACAATTGTGCATGCCAGTATAGTGCGTCAAAGCAAAAGCACTGATGAAAATAATGATATGTAAAATGTGTCACATACTTGAAACGCTTCTGACTGGTCCTGTGCTGCAAGTTTTAATAATATGTGAGAAATGTTTTAACAAAATGAATTGGCTGGGTGTTTGCTCTCAGTGGCAGTATGTCAGCGGGATATGCCTGTTTTACATCAGGCATATCCTTCAAATGACTTGGATAGTGCTTTCCAAGTATCATAGTCGTAAAATAGTTGATGTTCTCATATCTGACATTTTTGTAGATCATTCTCGCATGGAGTTCTCATTCTGCAAGCTTCACAAAACTCACTTAAGAGTTAAAATTTCTTAATTTGTTCTGCGGTTGTAAGCTTCTGGTGATTCTAAAAATACGAGAAATGTGAAATTAAATTTTTGATGGACATTACATGTAGGTACCATAATCTGCCCTTGCTCTGGCACATTTTAAAAAGATTTCGTGCTTGCTGCTGCTTTGTTTTTACCCACTTTACAATAAGAATACATTTTTAAAATTGCATTGTTCAATCCAGCACTCTATATAGGCTTTCCTGCTTTGTCTAAAAAAAAACATTATGTATGCGCCTTGCCATTAGGGAAGTAAGCTGCTGAAGTGACGCGGACTGGTTTCACTGCCTGCTGGTAACTAAAAGTACCAGTGAACCAGGCAGAAGGTGATACCAATTATTCTACTGAATGGTGCAGCTCAGAAAATGCTATCTTGTTGCAAAATTTTGAGAGGAAACAAAGCAGCAGTAAGCACTACACCTTAGAAAAAAAAGGTTATGCACATCCCACATACTGTTGGAATTGATGTTATGTGAAGCATTCTGCAGGCAGCTGGCTATCCAGCATTGTTTGTCGTTCAGCAAAACAATACCAGATATACTGATGTGTTTGTGTAATGCAAGCAGTTGTCTGTGACAAAGCAGCAAGACATTGATGGTGACGACATGACAGCTGATATTTTGTACTCTGACAACTAAATGTTACAACCTGTTCCATTATGACCAGGGCTGATACCGCAGGCACTACAATTTCGCACAGTGTCTAAATAGCACTAGCTGATGAGAAAGGGAGATGATTGAATCTTCAAAGTATATTAGATTGATTTACATCCCGCAAATAGCTTAAAGTTGAAAGCCCAAGTTCTTCTTGAAGGAGCTACTGGAGTGTCAAAGCAAGACGTCATTACACTCAGTCGTGCTTTTGCATTACGTGCATGTAACCTGCACCACACAAATAGCCAGCAGCAGCAAGAACAACTCGGAGATTCACCTGAAACCACTTTTGGAAGTGCTTGCACAGCAAGGAGGGAGACAGACAAAATTTAAGCAGAGTCAACTCCAGTTGACATCACTACTGGGTGCTCTGTAATTACTGTCACACACTTTGATACATAAGTGTGCCTATGATTTTTAATATTTCTCAACATAATTTCTTCAGACTTCTGTATTTCAGCAGTGTTTCATGCCAGTTTGTTTATTTCTTGGAGAATAGGATGCCCAGGATTACGTTCATGAGGAATCTTATCATTAAGTGAGACCAGACACTCCCCTTTCGAGGTTGTCAAAATTCTAAACATTCTCTGCAAGATAGACCATTGGGATCTTGAATATGGCACTCTTAAGGATGTAATCTGCAATGGTCATCCTGGCTAAGTGGTCACTTCTCACCTTAATAAAACTGTGAGGAAGAGAATTCAATGTAAGCCACAGAGAAGCATCAGAAGGCTAGCCTTGGAGCTGAATGTGTTGGCAACAACAATGAGAAGAGCCATGTTTCCCTAAAAGTTCTAAAGAAGAGATGGATTGATGGAAGTGCAGAGCAAGGGAAGATTGGAAAAATGCCGACTGCTTATGGCACTGGTCGCGAATTCGAAACACTTGGCGACTGTCTTCACAAAATTAGAAAATTTTATTATAGAGGCCCGTCACCACACTCAGAACCTTGTGTTGTACAGACGTCACAGCTTGCTGATGCAGCCACTTGAACAGTTTTTCAAAACTTTCATGCAGTGCCTGCCATGGTTTGAGCTGAGGTAACCGCTACTGGCCGCATTCCTTGTTTTTGTGACAAAAGGTGCAAAGATCGACATTCACACATATATTAAAGGTATTCTAGAGCCTCATTCACTGCCCTCATCCCTGTTCCACTTTGGTGAGTAGTCTTCAACTTGCAGCAGGACAGCGCCCGAGCACAACAATCGAAGAGCAAATTAATGCCACAGCAATTGTGTTGCACTCTTACGCCCGACTTCATTCCAGCTGAAAAGTGGCCCAAAACTACCCAAAACTAAACCCAACGTCTTGTGTGTGTGGGTTATTCTTGAAAGGGAGGCCCGTGCCCGTCAGCACACCAGCATGGTGGCCCTCAAAGCATCACTGGAGTGAGCATGGAGAATAATTCTCCTGGAAATACTTTGCAGGCTGCAATTGAAGTGTACCCAGGATGTTTAAAGGCTGTGATCAAGGCCAATAGCGGAGGCATTCAATAAAATGTTTTGTGTTGCATTACTAATATATCAGGTAAATGCCCCACAAAAGATTTCATGAGGTTTTCTGTCCTCAACCAAAATATTACGCATACACTTTGCAACGGTATTTATGACGCACCCTGTACATAAGTTTTGTGTGTTGTATCCATTGGCCCAAGTTGGCATCAAAGAAGTGCATTTAAGAGCGGCACATTCTCAGTGGCCCTTAGGGTGCATATTCAGTGCTCTTCGAGATTGGCCCACATATTTAGACTGCACTATCTTTGGGGTTAGCCCACAATTTTTATTGCACAGTCGTCAGGATTGGCCCACGAAAATGGCTTCAAAGTTGCCAGATAGTCATTACGGAAAACTGAGTTGAACTCACCAAAAATGCTTCACATTAAATGTTTGAGGCGGGGGTTGTGACAAAAGGGACCTTTGTCTGTTATGGGAAAAGGCAGGAGAGGAAAGTCGCTTGTTAGTAAGGGTGTGTGAAGATTTGAAACTCTTGAATAACAAATCAAATAGTGTCCTATTCAACTCTGTTTTCGAATCGAATAGTCACTATTTGTAAATGTGAATATTTTTCTAATACTTCTAAATGTGAACTACATCCAAATAAAGATAAAATTGGAGCAAACATATGGTAAATTTTCGACCCCGCAGGCATAGTATATACAAAACATGAAAACTTGAGTAGTGGAGGAGACTTGCGTAGCCTTACTTTACAGGCTGTACAGCGATCAATCGCACCCTCTGAAGAGCCCGGTGCAAAAAAACTACTTGTTTGCTCTTAATGCTCTATTTGTGCTTTTAATAAACAATGCTTCATAACATACTACTACGTAATGACAGAAACTTGCTAACTTTAAGAATACTGGGATGTGAACATAAATTGATATTGTGATAATGGCTGTTCATTATACGAAATATATTCGAAAAGTGTTCTGTGTTCAAATTGCTTCTGGCATTATTAGATTCGGTCTTGGAAATCACTATTTGCACACCCTCTAACGAGAGAGAGAGATATTTAATGGCAGAGAGGTGGAGAGGTCGGCCTGAGTGAAATGCCTCTAGCCTGCTAGTCCACGCTGGGGAAGGGGTTCGGGAAATAAGAGAGAGAGGATGAAAATAGGAAGGAAGGTGGTGGTATGGTGGTGGTACACCCTCTAAAAGCATTGGTCAAGGCAGATGGAGAGAGCCTCAGCAAGGGGTTAGGCAGCTAGGTCACTTCCTCGCACCACTGCTTTACATTTCTTCGCTTCTATCTCAGCTACCGTATAAACCAGATAATAGGTCGGTCTGGAATATAGGTCCGCCCATGACTTTGAATTGACCTGACTTGCAATGTGCTCAAGAGCATTATATAAGACTAAGAGCAACTTTAGCTATTTCAGGAAAATATATCTGCCTGTATGGCAGTTTATGCAGTACTTCTGGGCCCATTTAACAAATTCTTGCTGTAGAACACCCTCTGTACTGACCTTCACAACTCCTGGCTCACAACCAGTTTGTATCGGAGCCTGGTGAGGGGCCCTTTAATGTGAACACAAACTCTACAGATTTTGTTAGTGTTTTATATACTTTCTTTGTATTACTCCTGGCCCATATCGTAAACATTTATTAATCGTAATTACTTGCTATGTTTAATAACTTGATAAATCTTTTTTATAATCCTAATAAACCTGGTTGATGAATGTTTAAAAAGAAGTTAAATTCTGGGGTTTTACATGCCAAAACCACTATATAATTTACAAATCATGCATAGTGGAGGACTTCGAATTAATTTTGACACGAGGCTTTTTGCGTTTTTTTTTCAATTCAGCTGCGGTGGACGGGATTTGATCTCACAATCCCGGGCTTAGCAGTGCAACAGCAAAAGCACTGTGCCTTCATGGTGGGTGATAAATCTTCACAGAGAAAGGATTGGCTCAAAGGCCTGTATAAGGGAATGGGGTAAATAGAAGGAAAGGGGGGAGATCACAAAGAGCAGTGTTAACTTTGTTGTCACAGCCATGTTGCCAATAATGTGTTAATAACTAGATCAGTAATTACTCATAGCAGGTCCCCATAACCGCTTTGCAACTCCAAAACCTCTGTCTGTACTAATAATGAATAAATAAAGCCCGGTACTCCACCATCGGAAGTGGCTGTAGGAACAGCTGATGACAAACACTCTGCAAAATCACAGGGGCATTCACATATAAAATTAAACTGAATCTACATGTATTGGGCAAAATGTATATAGTAGCTCATTGCACCATAACAATCGCCTTCCACCTGTCTTTCTCTGTATTTCTCACTTCCCCTTACTCCAGCGACGAGTAACAGGCTATAGACACGATCTCCACGCTGACCTCTCCTCCTTTCTCTTCATTAAAATCTACTCCTCTTCCTTAAACTGAATGCTGAGCTAGCAAGAAAGACAAATCCATCAAGAAACGCTCCACACAATGGCACCTGTAAGCACTGAATTCAAGGAACCACAACACCAATTTGCTGAACAGCCTTATTTGTTTTATTTTACTCAAAAAATATATAAATGAGCAAATCATGCCCTTCCGAAAAGAAAAAAAAACCTACAACACGTTCCCAAGTGATACTTAAAAGGATGCAGACAGCATTGAAACTAAATACAGCATGCACACACATGCACACACACACACACACAGAAGAAACATGTTTTGCCTCTTCATATTGCTGTGGCAAAGGCAGCTGTAATGCAAAGTATTCCAAATTGCCAGATCTGTTTTCATCTGACTTAATGCCAGTTCAAGGCAGCTTTGGGCCACATTACAGACGTTAATGTGCTGCTTACAAAAAAATGCTGTATGTCTACTCATGCTACTCAATGAAATGCAAACCATAAAACAAACTGTAGTACATGTACTAGAAAAAGACAACTGTATTCCCACTAGCAGTTATATAGCCACTCCAACTGCACTTGCGCAACACAGTGTCATGTCCTGCACAAATGTATACGGTATACAATGTGCTGTCCCAGGTGCCGGAAGAGAATGCAGAACTATTGTTCCACATACACCATTCCTCTGTTGAACACAACACAATATGCTGCAGCACTAGCACACGAATGTGGGATCCAAAGGAAGCACGGGCAATGTTTCACCAGACACTGGCCACAGAATATCCACTTGTAGAACCATAGGTGCAGGAAAAATTAATACATCAGCATATCTCTCATCTTGTAGCATAGGAAGGCTGAAGACTGCCTGTTGGGTGCGCTCCGACATGTCCATAGTCACACACCTGCGTGTCTCATATTAACCAATAGACCTAACCAATAAATGTCCCAGCAGCAGATCTACTGATAAGCTATCGGTTGACTTTGACAATCATCTTCGAATAGTTTCTGCATCTCAAAAGGGAACATCAATGACACTTGTCAGTTAAATGCTTTTAGTATGCGAGTTTGCTTATCACTAAATCTGGCGAATGCAGAAGTTGTATTATCAATCCAGCAGTACAAAAATGCTTTAGTGTAGCGTATGCATGATGCTTTGCTGTAGATTGTTGGTTGTGACAAAGCATTTCTTCTATACTGAGCCCATTCACCTTATAAACTAGCATCACAACCGCCTGTAACATGCCATTGCTGAAATATTATAGTGGCAGGCAGTTGAGATATATCATAGCAACTGAAAACTATTAAAACAGGCAGCATTGAGGGAAGGAGAGTGTTTATTACATAGACGGCCTCCCTCATGCATTTTTACCTACAAGCTCGTGATAAAATCCATCTACTTATCATTTTCATGTTTCAAAAGCGTAGGAATGCAATAACATGTGCACACAAGGTTGAGTGATCATGTGTCAAACAATAAGACCTACACGACAACTCACCAAGTGAACACCTGTTCACAGTAGTGAAATGAGACATTGCTATCTTTCAGAGTATTGTCAAAGCCAGGTGCACAGCATGTTCAAGCACCAACTTTCGTTTTCCCAAGGCATGCTGAAGGCAGCAAAAGCCTTTGCTTAAGGTTCAGTAGTATGCACACTTTGAGCCGGCAACTGACAACCAATAAAAACAAAATCTTTGGGAAAATATAAAAGTTTGCAGGAGACTTTACGGTCACATAGATGGCAGCATCTTCTCGCCAAACACCAGCAAGGGAAAGCGCAGCAGTGCATGTTTCTGGAAAAGTCCACTGCTACTGGAGTAAAAGAAAACTTTGCCCATCGCCGCCACTGTATTGAATGGGATGCAGAAATCCCGGCACAGCATTATGATCCGCAAAGTAAGACAAGCGATCACATCTATGTAATTAGACAATAAACCATCACAATATACCTGAAGATAATTGCCTCATGGGTATCTCTTGAGCACACAGACCTGTTAATTATACAGCACATGATAGTCAATGGTTTCACTACTTCAACACATTAGGGATTTCTTCTGCCTACATACGTCACTAGAATGCAAACTCGGGATTCCACATAAACGTGCACTTCAGAGCGGTACACGCCAACCAGTGCGCAACATTCGCACTTGATAATTTCTGCCAAAGTGTTGCACCCCTCATAGACTTCAACAGCAGTGGCATCAGTGCATGTATTGTGGCAGCCACAACATGCAATATTGTAGTAGATGAGGATGACTTTGCATGCATCACAAAAAAAAGGCTCTTCCAAAGACGGCTGTGTCAGCTGTAACAGCCTGCTGCCATTGCAATAAACGAGTTTCAGTGCCTAATGGATCACTCAAGTCTGCAATTTTGTGAGCTTTTCCAGATGCATTCAATCGTATTTAAAACAAAATTTTGCATGTAGGTGGCTTTATATTGGTACAATACCTAGGCCTTTAGGGTGTTCCAAAATTTTGTTACTGTTGACTTAACACCAAGTGCTGCCTTAAAGAAAATTAATTAAATTATGGGGTTTTACATGCCAAAACCCAAATATGATTATGAGGCAAGCCACAGTGAGGGACTCGGAATAATTTGGACCGCCTGGGGTTTTTCAACATGCACCTAAATCTAAGTACACCAGTGTTTTTGCAATTCAGCCCCATTGAGATACGGACACCATGGCCGGGATTTGATCCCGCGACCTGGTGCTTAGCAGCCCTACACCATAGCCACTAAGCAACTATGGCAGGTGGTGTTGCCTTTCATAACACTTCTTTCAATTCTAATCTTTTCTTGTCGTACTCTGTGATGCATAACTGAACCTGGCAACAACAGCAACATGTGAACCAATGACAAAGAAGTAAAAAAAATGAAAAGGAAATTATGGCTTTAGGTTTGCGGGTGCTTGAAAGCGATGGATACATTCAGCCTTAAATAACATTTTCCCTACAAATAAGCGAATGTGTCCCAATGGAATCCAAAAAGAGAAATCTACCAGCACAGTATGACCTAATGTTTGCCTTTAGTGTTCATTTGAAGAAGTCTGGAGGGAATGGGGCCCATAAGTATTTCGTTTTAAGCCCATGCTGCACTGTCAGGGTGCTTTGAAAGCCTCGTGAAACCCGAGCGCGGAGCAATGGGAAGTGGGAAGGAATGCTCTCCAGCGACCATCAGGACGTCGAACTAGGGCTGATCCGACGGGCCCAGCTGGCAGCAGCATCCAGCGGAGCCCTGGACTAGGGGCAAACGGCCATTGCCAAGAAGATGGATGACACCATCTGACTCCGCGAAATTCATAAAATTTTCTAGAGCTCAGTAAACATTTTTCCTCCTCCTCCCCGAGAAGTGGAACATTGACAATGCTGGGCCACATCACATCCTCATTCACCACCATCTTTGCGGCATTTATACACCTGAATTTGTTAGTAGCACTGCAATGAGACTGTGGCTAGTTGAGATTTTCATGCACAATGACTGACCAGAATGACCACAATATGTATCACAGTTTCTAAAGATACCTAGAAGGTATGCATTGCAATCATAGTGCAGTTGTACGAGACAAGAACAGTGCCATACATACATGGCTTAAAGATAGGCAGTCATGTTTTCCGGCACACAACATACACCAAACATCGCATCTTTTTGTCACTAAACTTAATGGTTCCTGCAACAATATAACTCAAAGTTTTAAAAGGTGTTAGCATAACGCTCATACTGAAGTGCATATACAGTCGTGCGCCACTAGAACAAACGCTGCTACAACAAAATTACCTTTATAATGAAGGTATGATTCTGTCCTGGTCCTCTTGTGAGCTGTGTTGTGTGCGACCTTTACAACAAAGTGACCTGTATAACGAATAATTTCGGAGGCCCCACACACTTCTTTATAATGGTGTATGACTTTACAAGGATACACAAAAGATTGTGATCTAAAATGACATTCAATATATCCAAGATGAAACAAAAGAAAGGTCGGCCAGCCAACGCTCAGAGGAAAAACTCGCAGAGGAATGCACGGCAAAAAACCGTGGTGGCGTAGATGAACTGAGGAGAAAATAATGCTGGTGCATTAAGCTGACAAAATCTGGGGTAAAACATGCAACAACAAAAAAAGAAGTGTGATCCAAAAGAACACTGAAATCGTAGAATAAAGAAAAGGTTGGCCAGCTAACAGTGCATTTGACAGAGGAATGCATGGAAAAATAAAATGGGGTGGCGGAGCTTAACTAAGAAACAAATAATGCTAATGCTAACAAATAAGCTGGGGTAGAACAGACAACGGGGTAGAACAAACAACACAACCATACAATCATAAAACCATAAGCCCTAGCCCGAGTGACATCGTCAAATGGGCTTGTCACTTCTTATATTTGACTTCTTACATCTCACTTCTTTATTCGCTATGCCCAGGTGGATGGCGCGGTGTCCGGGTTGCTTTTACCACTTTGTTTTGAAGATGTGTCCTCTTCAGAGGTTTCTCTCTTGCAAGTTGCGCAGCACAAACATCGCTGTTCATGAAAGTCTGACTCGTCTGTGCGCAACATGCCATGCGCTTAGAAAAGAAATCATGAACGGACGCAGCCTCAGCCCCTATTAAATCGCTACATGCGCAATTGATTTCCAAATCACAATGTTAGCTCTGAATTCATCAAGCATGTAGCGTTTCGTGCCGCAGAAGTAAACTATGACTGTCTCGCAGGGACGTAAAAAATAAAAACGAGTCGGCGCTGCACAAAACACTCGTGAACAAATGCCGCTCGGGAAGCCGGCAACCGAGCACTGCGCAGCACTGTAGCACTTGCAGAGAACATTCACAATGAAAAGTTTAAACCATGCCACCTACTAAAAGACTACACCCTATCGCCGTCCGAGGTGTCACTGGCCGTTGAGCGCGCCTCCTCCATCTGCGTTGTGATGCGTTCCAGTTCAGCCACTTTGGTGTTGGCATAGTGGTAGTACATCATCTTTATGCCACTTGCAATGGACATCTTCATGCGAATGTTGTACCGAAAGGCGTACTTGTTATTCTTCTCGGCACGCTTGTAAAGACGCTTCAAGTCGCGGATTTGCTGGTCGAGGAACACAATCTGCCGGTAAGTGTTGTCCAGCTTTTCCTGGATGGCCGCAGCACGACCTTCCAGCGTTTCACTTTCGCTGGGCGATGAATCCGTCGCTGCGACACCAATGTTTCCACTACTGCTCTCGCTACAGTCCCCTTTGAGCGCTGCCATGTTGTGCGCCGCTTTCTTCACTCAGGTGCAGCCACAGAACACTTAGCGAACGACGCTTGCCTCCTGAAACTGCCGCAACCACTAAAGGTGTGCTCGTTTCGTTCCCATATAACCTGGCAGCTTCAATTGTTTCGTTCCTTTATGCAGCAGCTTCTCGTTGTTCTTTGCTTCAGACTTGCCGCATTTTTGCAATACACGAACACGCCTAGACATTGTGCGCCACCCGGCGTCCAACTGCTAATGCAAATGTAAACCGTAAAATTAATATTTTCTTCACAAAACTTATTCAATCCCGAAAAAGTCAGTTATTTTGCTAACTTTTTATTTGAGGCTGTGGTGCTACCAAGCACGTTATCTACAGGGTCTTGAATATTTCGCTTCGCGTGTTCGAAAAAAGCTTTTGCACTCACTGCTTCACTGTTATTGCTCAAATTTTGCAGAACGATCGCATTTTGCCGTCTACTTTATTAAGTATAACACTTAGTACGGTCAATTGTCTGTTTTTTAAACAAAAGGTGCAAATATACCTGCGTTTATGGGGATGCAAGTTGCTACCGTGACGGCGCAAAAATCAACTCGTTTCGCCGCCTCCCGACAGCTGCAGAAAGCAGCGTTTCAGAGCGGGCTGCCGCGTATTGCCCGCTTTTGGAACAGGCGACTTCCCTCCCCGAAATGCTGCTTTCTGTAGCTGGCAACAGGCGGGGACACAAGGTTATGCTTGCGCCGTCGCTGTAGCAACTCGCATCCCCATAAGCGCACACTCTAAGAACAGTTTACACCCTTTGGCTTGCCCCTTCTGCCACACAAAAATAATCGTCATCTGCCTTGATGCGTTTCCTTTCTTTATCGCTGCAAGCCCGGAACTTTCCAGTGACGAACGGCACGCGCGTTATCAGAAGAGGCACTCCAAAGGGTGTAAACTGTTCTATGCTGATAACGCGCGTGCCGTTCGTTACTGGAAAGTTCCGGGCTCGCAGCGATAAAGAAAGGAAACGCATCAAGGCAGATGACGATTATCTTTGTGTGGCAGAAGGGGCAAGCCAAAGGGTGTAAACTGTTCTTAGAGTGCAGGTAAACAGTGTTTAAATAATTGTGGCATGCTTTCCGAGAGGAGTGCAACACCCCTAATGGCGTTTTTCACTGGTCGATTCGGAGCAGGATCTCTTGCTCCGTGGCAACGAATCCGAATTTCACTGGTCGATCTGGAGCGGGTTCGCGCGTTCCACTGGTCGTTTCGGATCAACTCGCGCCGCACCGGATCGCTCTCACTTGCTCCGCCGCCGAGGCGCGGATTCGGGCGGAAATAGCTCGCGCGTCTTCAAGCGAAATCGGTACCGGTTGGTACGCACAACATTGTGTTGCTTCGCAAAATGGCTGCGTTCGTTGCTGCTGCAGAGCTCGCGTTTAGCGATGAGAGCTCGGACGGCAGCGATTACTAGGTGACGCAGGTGCTGTACGAAGCCTTCTATTCACGTTGTCCATGCATAATCCTTGCGGGCGCGACATGGAAATGACGGACTCTGCGATTGCCGTGGTCAAGTTACGCACGGGGGACGGTGAGTTTGGTTGCCGTGGAAACGTAGAGAGCAGAAGTCGGGCATGGTTTCCGGAACCGCTTTGTGCGACGTGAACGCAGACTTCCTGTGTGATCCCCCACGGAGCATTTTTGCGCTCCGCTGGCCGATTCGGATTCGCGAAACCCGAGCGCTCGCTCGAGGATTTCGGCGGCCGTTCCAGATCGACCAGTGAAAAACGCCATAAGTCATTGCTGCATCAGTCGCATAAAAATTATGCCGGGTGAGTGAGTGAGGGAGCAAAATTTTATTTAAGATAAATAAAAATTGGAGGACGCTTAAGCTTCGCCTTTAAGAGTGGAACGCGATAGCGTTCCCGTCGACCCGCCAAGGGGTGTAAGACAATGCGCTACGGCGCAGCGATCACTTGAGGCGCCTCGCATCGGACTTTGCACCCACCAATCACGCGGTGAGCGCCGAGCAACGCAGCGTTGGCCCGGCAACGAAACGTGCGCCTGAGCAAGCGGAACGAACCAAAGAACTCGGTGTCTCGGAGGGAGAAGCGATCTACGCGAGCCAAACGTCGTGATCAGCACGGACAGCCGGGCCGCGACGCGCCATGAAGGCGGACACGATCATGGGGCTGACGCCTCGATGGGATCGTCCTCTATCTCGCTTGGGAGTACCACGCAGACGCATGACTTCTCGCCAGCAGCACGGCACACATCGCAGGGGACGCTTTCCCACCAGACGCGCTACGGCGCAGCGATCACGTCAGAGCAATGCCTCCTTTACTATTATAGATGCCTGCCGCGTTGTCCGGTAGCTCGGTTCCGGACCCTCTCCCTTTTTTCTCCTCCGCGAAAAGGCAACGAGCGCCTCCCATCGCGAACGCCTGCAACTTGCAATCAAGTGCTGCGGCCTCTGAGATTAACATGGCATCTGTCACCGTCTCGGAGGCACGCGATAACGCTCGCTAACAGACGCCCGCGCATATAACGCGCCAGCGGTTGTATCCAGCCGCCGCTGCCACATCCGCCAGAAGTTGAAACGGCAACGAGCGCCTCCTCACGGAATTTATGCTGAACTAACTTCAACTAAGGGAACCGCCGCTACAATGGGAAAGCGAGCAACGCGGCGAGCATCTAGTAAAGGAGGCATTGTTCAGAGGCGTCCCGCATCGGAAGCCGCAGCTAGGAATCCCGCTTTGAGCGGAAAGAGGAGCCGCGTCGCCTAAACACGAGGGTTCGAGTGACGCGCGCTGGAAGTTGGAAGGGGAGAGAGCGAGAAAACTTATTAAACGCAAGGTTATTGGGGCATCCTAGCACCAGTCCCCGCACGGCCATAATGTGCTCCAACGAGACGAAGGGGAGAAGCGCGCGAGTGGCGCGCCACCTGTCGGGGCAGCGCCGTACATTGCGAGGAGGGGGTCTTCTGTGTTTGCCGCAGGATGGCCCTGCGTGTGCGCCAAGCGCAGAAGAAAAGTAGCGGAAACGTACTTCGCTACTTATTCAACTGCGACTTCTGTAATTTGCATGCTCATAATTACCGATAGACACCACAGTATAACTTTCTACGGCATGTTTCGAAGGCGACACCGCATTCACTAGAGGCGCTTTTGTCCCGCTTGGAAACATCGAACTCATGGCTGAGTGGTAGCGTCTCCGTTTCACACTCCGGCGACCCTGGTTCGATTCCCAACCAGCCCATCTTGTAAGTTGTTTTTATTGTAAGTCGCTTACGGCCAACACCGCCGACGCCGGCTTTTCTGCGACACGAGCTCCTTAACGCTGTCGCGTTAAAATAAGGCACGACGGTTGAAGCCCCCCCTATTCCAGGGCCCCACTGGCACGAGCGGCTCGCTGGACTTCCGCAAGCCATACCTCCCACTGCCTATTCCTCATTTGTGGGTGTTTCTGTACTTGAGGCGTTCTATGTGCGGGGGGAGGCCTCTTGGGGGCACTCGCGTGCATAAGCGCCTACTACGGGGGTTCGATGTCATCGATGATTATATCGGCTGCATGTCTCTTGTCACCGAACCCTGCGTAATCTTATTTCATCGCACGCCGCGAATGGTGTAGAACTTTCTGGAAGGCATGGAGGCACCAGCGATTACTGTGGAACCTTCGATGACTATGCATAAATTAAAGCCGACCCGCTGATCAGATTTCGGCGATCACCGCTATCGTTGTGCTTTAAGTATAGCCTGTTTTTGTGGGCACAGGTTCGCCCAATAAAAGTTACGTTCGTCTTTCACAGTATTGCTACTGTGTTCTTTACCGTCACTACCACGTGACATCTGGTGGAGGTGCTTTGCGTTCATGTTCCGGACGCCCCCACAAAGACGTGACCCAAGCCCGAACGCGGAAGACAACACCAACGTCGCCAAGAACCAGCGAGGCAGTCGCAGGCTGCAAGGATTGCTTACGGAGCACGGACTTTTGCCTGAGACGACCAGGAAGATCGTCGTCAAGTCAATCCGAATGGCAGTCCCAGTGTCCCCCATCGTGCTGCAGCAGCCCAGAGAGCCTCCGATGTTCCGCGATTGCACATTCGAGGACCCGCGGAAAGCTGGCTTGAGACGTATGAGGGGGTCGCTACATTTAACAGCTGGAACAGCGACGACACACTGCGACATCTCTATTTCGCATCGGAAGACGCCGCTAGGACGTGGTTCGAGAACAGAGAAGATACCTTAACGACGTGGGACCTGTTCCGAAGCTGCTTCCTGCGGACATTCACAAACATAGTACGCCGAGAACGAGCCCGAGCTCTACTATATAGAAACCCGAATACAACTACCCAACGAGAACATTGCGGTCTTCACCGAGGAGACGACGCGCCTGTTCCGCCACGCCGACCCCGAAATGTCCGAGGAGAAGAAACTTCGCCTACTCATGCTACAAAATCCAATGATACAAAATCCACCGAAGACCGTCGAAGAGTTTCTTCGCGAGGCCACCAGCATCGAGAAAACTCTTGAAATGCGGCAACCGCCGCGCAAACTCAACCAACTACGCCGGAATTCAATCACTTGCAACCAATGACTTGCCCGAGTCTATCAGAGCGGTCGTGCAGGAGGAGCTTCAGAAGGCTGTTCCATTCAACACAGCCAGAAGTGGCTTCGATTGCCGATATCGTACGCGAGGAGCTCCAACCATCACTCGGAGTACCTCAATCGCCGCAGATGGCCGCAGCCTCAGCACAGAACACCTATATAAAAGGCCTCAGCCGGAAGCGATGACGTACGCCGCCGCCGTATCCCGCCGTCACGTTGCCCCTCCGCGCCTGCGCCAGAGCGCTGTAACGACGCAGTTCCACCGTCGACCGCCGCAGCCAGCTCGCCCGCCCGTCCATATGGCGCGTCGCCCAGCGCAGCCACCCGAGGAAGACGGACATTTGGCGCGCCCCCGACCACTGCCCGACCGCTGTTAAGAACGGTCCAGCTGACGTGCATGTTTTGCCATTCAGTTGCGACAGCGGGCGTCAACTTTCTTCGAACGCCACCGTTACGCTCTATCCTCGTCGCCGTTGTGACTGAATGCGTTCGGCGGACCAACTATTGTTACCGAACCCACCAACGCCGACCTGTTCTGCTATGAGCGGGGGAATTGCCGCGGGAACGTCTACGAAGGCCCCTTCCCACGCGCCGTCCAAGACGCAAGACAATGGGCACCCGGTCGCCCTGCTGGGAATAAAAGGCACCTTTCCTGACACAAGCCCCGAGTTCTACGAAGTCCGTCTGACGTCGGCTCCGGACCGTGAAACTCGCGCAAGGAAGTGTGTGTGTGTGAGTGTGTAAACCGTCCCGCAGAGAGGCGACTTGTTTACGATGACTGGACAGCCGTTTCCGTCACCTGGGTATCGGGGGAGTACCGAGTGTTTATAAACCGCTGTTGTGCGGCTGCTCAGTGCACTTTCTTAAGCAGTCCTGTTAGACTGATGCACTTTCTCAAGCAGCCATGTTAGACGGATGTACTTTTATCTCGCAGTCATGCTAGACTGATGAACTGCATATGGATACTGTAAATAAACCCATATTCCTCCTTCTCGATGAGAAGTAGTCCTTCCCTTCATCAACGTGCTCAGCGTGGATAAGTTGGAGGACGGCATGGGCCAGCTACCTTCTAATTCATGACGGACTCCAATATTGACAACGGGTTACGAGCGATGGGATTGAGCCCCCGATCCTAACACCGCCCGCTCTGCCATCCCTGCGGGGAAGCCGGACCATACCGGACATGTCTACCGCCAATGCACATACCACGAGATTGGACTACGAGGCTTCGCCGTGAACGCTCCGCGCCGGCAGCAAGGTGAACGCCCTCGTGATATCGCCGACTACCTCGCCGCTACTCACTGCAGCCCTCGATGACCGTCCCGTTCGCCGTCACCATGTCGCTACCTGTCGCCGCAGCGCCGTCCATACACTGGCCCAGCCCGGAGCCGGTCTGTCAGCCCATATCCGGAAAACTAAAAGCAGCAACCGATGGAGTGCGGTTGCTGTTCGTCGAACTGACGAAGATCCTCCGCCGCCGACGACGCCGAAATGATTATCTCGATGATATATATCAACGAGACAACGCCATCCCGACGATACCTAGAAGCGAGGAATACGCCGACAAAAAAAAAAGAAACGCCTGATGACGCGACGTACTAGCCACACGTCAACACGATGCAGCCGTGATCCGACGCCAAGGCTTAACTGCAACGCAAGACACAGAACAACCAACCTTGACGTGATTCTCGACGGTCACGCAGTCGCCGCCTTATAGTGGACACAGAAGCCGACTCCTCCTTCATCAGTGGATTGTTCGCCGCCAAGCTGAAGAAAGTAAAGACTGCAAGGGACGGCCCTCAAATTCGCACAGCTGGAGGACACCTCATAACGCCGACAGGAATTTCCTCGGCAAGAATTACAGTTCATGACCGGACCTACCCTGCAACGCTCGTTGTCCTCCAACAGTGCTCGCGACACGTAATTCTCGGCATGGACTTACTGAACCAACACGGCGCCATCATCGATATGTGATCGAAGTCGATAACGCTATCCACAGACCAAGCGATACCGACGGAGAGGCCTTCCAGTCAGCGTACATTGAGTATACTTGAGGACCAAGTCAGCATCCCGCCTCGCTCCAGCATAGTCATTTCCGTCGGCAGCGAAACACTCGCAGACGTAGGCGTCATAGAAGGCGACCAACGTCTATTGCTCGACCGTGAAATTTGCGTCGCAAGAGGGGTCACTCAATTGCACGGAGGGAAAGCGGAAGTGATGCGGACAAACTTCAGTCAGGCGTTCAATCACATCAACAAGGGCACAACGATCGCATACATCGAGGAAATTGTGGAAACCGGCAATGCGTTTGTTCTCTCGGATTCTACCGCATCTACCCCGACGACCATAGTTCACGAACCAGACTTCAACATAAATCCAAGTCTCCCCGTGATTAAACAGCAACTGCTCAGAAGTTTGCTCCGACGATACAAAGACTGCTTTTCGACGTCATCTAGGATTCGACAAACGCCAGTCGCTAAACATCGCATAATAACCGAAGAGTGCGCTCGACCACTCCGCCAGAGCCCTTACCGAGTTTCGACCCGAGAACGTGGAGCTATAAGACAAGTCGACGAAATGCTGCGCGACGACACCATCCAGCCGTCGAAATGCCCGCGGGCATCCACTGTTGTCTTGATTAAGAAAAAGGACAGAACCCTACGTTTCTGCGTCGATTTTCGTCGTCTAAACAAGATCACTAAGAAGGACGTATAGCCCCTACCACGGATAGATCACGCATTGTATTGCCTCTGCAACGCTAAATACTTCTCGTCGATCGAGCTGAAGTCCAGCTACTGGCAAATAGAACTCGACGCGAGAGACCGCGAAAAAGACCGCCTTCATCACGCCAGACGGCCTCTACGAGTTCAACGTCATGCCATTCGGACTGTGCTCGGCGCCTGCAACGTTCCAGCGCGTCATGGAAACGGCGTCAGAAGGATTGAAGTACACTGTCTTGCTTACTTGGATGACGTCGTCGTCTTTGCCAGAAATTTCGACGATCACCTTGGGCGATTTGCGACAGTACTAGAGGCCATCAAGTCATCAGGGCTCACTCTGAAGCCGGAAAAGTGCCGCTTCGCTTACGATGAGCTTCTATTCCTAGGCCACGTCATCAGCAAATTTGGAGTCTGCCCCGACCCGCAGAAGAAAGCTGCCATCGCAATGTTCCAGCAGCCCATCGACAAGAAGGCAGTGCATAGATTTCTTGGCATGTGTGCCTACTACAGGCGCTTTGTCAAAGACTTTTCACGCATTGCTGAGCCGCTGAGATATCTAACTAAATGTGATATCGAGTTTAAGCGGGAAACGCCGCAGGCCGACGCATTTCAAGAACCTAAACGACGCATGCAATCGTCACCGGTACTTGCGCACTTCGACGAGGACGCCGATACAGAAATCCACACTGACGCCAGTAGCTTAGCCCTCAGTGCCGTCCTAGTCCAGAGGAAAGACGGACTTGAATGGGTGATAGCTTATACGCTTGGCGGCCGCTGTCAAAAGCGGAAGGCAATTATTCTACGACCGAAAAGGAATGCCTCGCCATCGTTTGGGCTACAGCAAAATTTCGCCCTTACCTATATGGCAGGTCATTCAAAGTCGTCAGCGACCATCACGCGTTGTGTTGGCTTGCGAAGTTAAAGGACCCTTCAGGATGGCTGGGGGGCGCGGAGCCTCACACTGCAAGAATATGACATCACTATAACCTACAAGTCCGGATGAAAGCACTCCGATGCCGATTGCCTATCACGTGCCCTTATTGGCCCGCCTCCGCAAGATGACGAGGATGACGACGCCTTCCTTGAATAATAAGCGCGGAGGACTTTGCTGAACAGCAACGAGCAGACCCGGAGCTAAAAAGTGAAGGCACTTTTTAGCTCGACGGCTTCAGACTTCGTGCGCCTGTACCTTCGCTCTGCACGACGACGAATTGCACGAAGCTTCTCTTGCTCGATGTCGTATTCGGTGCGTGTATACTGTATCGGAAATGACGCACGTGCCATGCCTGGTGCGGCGATTCATCGTGCTCGCCTAGATTAGATATGCGCCTTGGTTGCCACACCCCTTGCGGCTATAAAAGCACTGTACGTTCAGCAATAAAGACCATTTGGTCGCTGGCCACCTCAACTGATACATGGTGTCAGAAGTGGGGTAGCTCACGTCGATGGAAACACGATGGAGCAACTGCTGAAGCTTCCTGAACCACTACTGCTGTGTGGGAATATCGCCAAGAACTGGGAATTGTTCCAGCAGAAATTCGAGCTTTTTCTGGAAGCAACGGAATCGCCAAAAGAGCCCCGAACCACGGCAGCCAAAACAGCACTGCTGCTCAGCACTGCCGGAGACGACGCATTGGAGGTATTTAACAACTTCCTTTTTCTCGGGGGCGAGAACAAGCAAGATTATGCTACCGTTGTTAAGAAATTCAAGGAGTACTGCCAAGAACAACAGAATGGAGTCTATGAGCGGTACATATTCCGATCCAGAGTGCAAGGCGAAGGGGAGTCATTCGAGCATTTCTTGCGGGGCCTCAGAAAACATGCAAGAAGCTGCAATTTTTCGGGAATAGCTGATTCCTTAATCCGTGACCAAATAGTGTTTGGCACCAGTAGCCCACGACTGCATGAAAAGCTCCTCAAAGAAAAAGACTTGACACTTGCCAAGGCTGCGCAGATTTGCAAAGCGGAGGGAGCAGCATCGCTGCAAAACAGTGCCTGGGCGCAGCCCGATAAGCACGTGGCGCTGGTCATGAAGCGGTCTGGGCAGGTTCGCAAAGCGGAGCATGCGGTGCAAAAAGCACCGTCGGCACAGCCCGATAAGCAAGTGATGCAAGACAAGCAGCAATCTCGGAAATGCGCCAGATGCAATCGTTTACACGCCATACCCGGCAGATGCCCTGCGTTTGGCAAAACGTGTGTCATATGCCAAGGTGTTAACCATTTCGCAGCTTGCAGCAAGAAGGGCCCGCAAATCCGAGAAGTTGGCGAGGAGCAAGACAGCTTCGACATTCTCGATGTGACAGTCTCGAGCATCGACGCGAGAGCGAACTGGGTAGTACATGTGAAAGTGGCTGACCAGATGGTTAACTTCAAAGTGGACACGGGATCTCAGGCCAACTTGCTGCCCTACTCTATCTACTGACGATGCAAGACGGCAGCAGATTTGAAACCGAGCTCTTCGGTGCTTCGATCATACAGCGGTGGTGTCATTCGACATTTCGGTATGGCAAGGCTACCCGTGACCGTGAACGGCCGGTCGAAGGACGTCAACTTCTATGTCGTCAAAAAGGGCAACCAAGCTATACTGGGACTACTAGCATGCGAGTCGCTTGGTCTGGTGTCACGTGCAGTGGATGCTGTAAAAGAAGGAAGCACCACAGCGGGCGGCAGTGAGGGCGTTCTAACCGAATTCCGCCAGCTTTTTCAAGGAACAGGCTGCGTGAGTCGCCAGTATAAAATGGTCCTACGCAACGATGCGATGCCAGTTGTCCAGCCAGCTCGGCGGGTGCCCTTGGCACTGAGGGAACCTCTGAGGGAGGAGCTGGAGCGCATGCAGCGAAGTGGCATCATTGAGAGGGTCCAGAAACCGACAGACTGGGTAAGCCCTTTGGTTATCGTGCGGAAGAAAGACGGGAAAATTCGGGTTTGCATGGACCCTAGAAGTATCAACGAGTGGATACAGCGAGAGCATTATCAGATGCCAAGACGCGAGGACATAGAAGCTGAGCTCGCCGGCGCTAAGTACTTCACGCTCCTCGATACAAGGGCGGGTTTTCATCAGGTACCTTTGGATGACTCCACAGCAACTATATGCACGTTCGGTACTCCGTTCGGGCGTTACCTGTTTTTGAGGCTCCCATTCGGAATCTCATCAGCCCCGGAAGTTTTCCAGAAAATCCTGAGCGAAATATTTGACGGCTGTCAAGATGTGAGAGTGTACATTGATGATATTTTAATATGGGGCTCGTCTAAGCAAGAACACGATGCGCGCCTGCGGAAAGTGCTGCAAGTGGCAGAAAAAGCAGGCTTAACTTTCAACGCTGAAAAGTGCAAGGTTGGAGTGACTGAAATTAAATTCTTGGGTGACGTCATTAGCCACGATGGAATAAAGCCTAACCCAGCGTTGACGCAGTCGTTGAGGGAGACTCCATGCCCAACGGATAAAGCCGCTGTCCACAGAATGCTAGGAGTAGCAAATTATTTCAGCAAGTACTTGCCTAATCTCGCAGAACGTACTACGCTTCTTCGCAGCCTCATCAAAAAGGACTGTCTTCGAGTGGACCGAAAACCACGCTAGTGAGTGGAGGATGATCTGCGACATGCTTAGCAGTGCGCCTCTCCTAGCTATTTTCAACCCAGCCAGAGAAACTAAAATCAAGGCAGATGCATCAAAGAATGGTTTGGGGGCTGCACTTTTACAGCGCCACGGTGAAAACTGGCGGCCAGTAGCTTATGCCTCGCGTATAATGGCCAACTCGGAGCAGAGGTACTCGCAGATTGAAAAGGAACCATTGGGGATAACGTTCGGCTGTGAAAAATTTCATCACTTCGTATACGGACGTAAAACTGTTATCGAGACTGACCACCGTCCACTGCTTGGTGTTGCAGCGAAAGGAATCGGTGATATGCCACCCAGGCTTCAACGTTTTTGCTTGAGGCTAATGGCTTATGATTTTGAACTGCAGTATGTACCAGGAAAGAAATTCTTTCTCGCAGACATGCTATCAAGGGCTCCAGGGACAGCGACTAAGGACTACTCCGACGACACGGAAGATGTGGAGGTCCACGCGGTTGCAGTCCTGTCAACCTTGGTAAGCGCTAGAACACTGGCCCGTCTAGCCAAAGCAACGGCGAATGATCAGGACTTGCAGTCAGTGATGCGCTACATTAATGGCCATGGTGACATTGTGGGAATAATGAAGCCATTCGCGTCCGAGCTCTCATTGATAAAAGGAATTGTATTTAAAGGCAGCAAAGTTGTAGTCTCGAAGTCAATGCGAAAGGAAGTTCTCGAACGTATTCATGAGGGACACATGGGCTTGAACAAGTGCCAAGCAAGAGCCAGGGGCCTAGTGTTCTGGCCGGGGCTGAACTTTGATATCAAAAACCTGTTGCAGAGTTGTGAAATTTGCCGCAAATATACGTACAAACAGCAAAGTGAGCCTTTTATGATCAGACCTGCACCGGCCCATGCATGGTACCGCGTGGGCGTTGACATTTTTCAGTACGGAGGCAGCTCGTACTTGTCGGTTTTTGATGTCCATTCGAACTTCCCGGAAGTGGAGAAGCTGACTCGTACAACATCCAGTGCCGTAATTGAGAAGTTGAGCGCCATCTTTTCAAGATACGGCATTCCAATGGAAGTCCACACGGACTATGGGCCGCAATTTTCGTCTTATGAATTTGCTCTCGTTGCATCCAGGTACGACTTCAGCCACGTCACGTCGAGCCCCGAGTTCCCGCGATCGAATGGACTCGCTGAGAAGGGGGTTCAGATTGTGAAAAGAAACCTAAAGAAAACGGAAGAAACAAAACAAGACTTCTGGCTCGGGTTGCTCAACTACAGATCCACTCCGCTCGAAGATGGCCGCTCCCTTGGTGAACTCTTGCAGGGCAGGAGGCTTCGTACTCTACTCCCGGACTTCAGGCAGCAGCCAAGCGTACCAGTATTCAAGCGAGCCCAGGCAGACACTCGGGGGAGAACGTTACCACCTCTCAATACCGGCGATGTCGCGAGAGTAAAGGAAAAGACATGGAATCGCCGAGCTCAAGTTACCGAAGCAGTTGCACCGAGGTCTTATCGAGTAGTTACCGGGGACAACAGAGTGCTACGTCGCAACCGACAGCATCTGCTTCCAACTGGTGAGCTGTTCCAGCAAGAAGCCCTCGAATGTGACGACCGGGAGAGCGAACGAGCGTGTGAAGCACTGCAACCCACGGCACCTGCTGCAACTGGAGACTCGCCTGTGAGCTCCGAGAACATTCCGCAGGCGCCGCCGCCCGTGACTACGACTGGACCGACTGTGAGCTCAACGGCTCCGCAGGCTCTTACAATGCGCCGATCTACCAGAGATAGGAGACCACCGCAGCGCCTGCGGTACGACCGCAATTTCAACCAAGTACTTGGCATCTATTCTCCACAGGAGGGAAGATGTATCGGGAATGACGCACGTGCCATGCCTGGTGCGGCGATTCATCGTGCTCGCCTAGATTAGATATGCGCCTTGGTTGCCACACCCCTTGCGGCTATAAAAGCACTGTACGTTCAGCAATAAAGAGCATTTGGTCGCTGGCCACCTCGACTGATACATATACGTTCTCAGAAGCGAATGTTTCGCAACCTCTAGGGCACCTTTTATGATGTCCTCTAGGCTAGAGGACAAGCCATCACGACAGCTGTCTTCGACAATTGACTTGAACATTGGCCAGTCGATACAGTGTGTGACGCCGGCTAACCTGGAGTCCATCAACCCTTAGATAAGTGGGTAGGTGGTCACTTCCCCGCGTTTCAATATCCGGAAACCACCTGACCTTTCCTGTGAAGGAGCGTGAAACAAAGGTCAGGTCCAGGCAGCTACAGTAGGCAGTTCCACGCAGAAAGGTGGGGCTTCCATGATTTAACAAGCACAGTTCTTGTTCGGAGGCAAATGACACTAATTTTCTGCCTCTCGAGCTTATCTTAGAACTTCCCCAGAGATGGTGGTGGGCATTAAAATCTCCAGTAATCACTAAAAGCTGCGGAGTCGCCGCCGTGATGCGCCGTAATCTCTCGCAGTCCAACCGACTTGAGGGCGATATGTAGGCTCCAATTAATGTGAAAGTGAGCTTGCCTTTCTTCACTGTCAGACATACGTATTGGTTTTCTTGGTCAGGCGACACTGGGTGATGGACATACGTAAGATCACGTCGCATGAATACGACGATCTTGCTGCATTCTTCGTGGGTGGCGGACATGAAACACTCATACCCGGACAGTCTGATGTTATCTGATAGGGGCTCGCAGATGACGATGACTGGGAACTTATTCGTGAACACAAACTGTCGAAAGTCCGACATGCGTGACTTCAGTCCTCTGGCGTTCCACTGAAATATCGACGCGTTTCGGACTTCGTCACGAAACGATGGCTTCTGGAGAGCCATGATTTTAACCAAGAGCTGCAAGTACTGGACTCAAAGTGTCCAGCACCTGTAGTGCGCTTTGCGCAGACGAAGACTTCATGTTGGTAAGTATAACGCGAAAGGCATTCATGAGCGACCGCAGAATGTTGATGACCTGGAGATCATCAGCCAGCGTCGCTTCAACAGGTGCAGAAGCCGTCGAAGTCGGTGCGTTTTCAGGTAACTTAGCAGGGAGTTGCGCGCTCGGTAGCTCAGGCCATTCTTCAGGACGGGCGAGCCTCCCCGCTTTGTTTGCTTTCCTTGTATCTGTCTTGGTGGCGCAGTGTGCTGATGCGGCAGTTCTTCTGACGGTAGCTGGCGCGTACCTATCTGCAGTTTCGGAATTTCGTGAACGTTTTCGGTGTCGATGCCGACGTCGCCGAACAGCGGTAGCAGCCTCTCGATGCGTTGAATTGTCCCGCACCATGCGTTTTAGAATCGTGAATTCCTTCCGCATCCGCGGGCAATCCTTTGATGAGGCCTTGTGAGGACCACTGCAGTTAGGGCACTTTAGAACATGTGCGTTGCAGGCGTCTTCTGAATGGGACTCAGAGCACCGCGGGCACACGACGTTGCTCACACAGACCCTTCACGTGGCCAATCTTGCAACACTTGAAACACTGGAGGGGCTTCGGTACGAATGGTCGTACTGGATGGCGGACATGTCCTACTTTGACGTGGGAAGGAAGGCTGTCTCCTTCAAACAAAATCTTCACGCAGCGTGTGTTTCCCAATCTGAAAATCCTTGTAATGAAATTGCCTTCTGTCGTTGGCTTTAACAGCGTTGGCAAGTCGTCATTAGAAATGGCAACGTCGACGCCATAAATGACGCCCGCAGTACTATCGCTGCCTGTGGGGATCATTGATCGCACCTTTACATTGTCGATATCAGTTATATTACGTAGGTGTTGTAGGACGCTGCGATGTAAAACATCAACTGCCAGGACATTCTTCCGCGAGTTTATTCGCACGTCTTTAATCTCATTTGGTGCGATTCTCTCAAGTAAGGAAGAGAGGACCATCCTGTTGAGGAGCCGCAAATTGGTCGCCGGGTCCACGGGCATAAAGAGCACAGTGTGCGGCCAGCGCAGCGGTGCACTCTTCACGGTAGAAGCACTTGGCGTCGAAGATGCCTGCAGTAGCCTTCTTTTCACTGATCTACTCATCACGACCTGGAAGTCACCGTCCGACGAGTCGTAGCTGTCCGAACATTTCTCAGTGGCCTCGCTGTCTGTATCGCTTGACGCACTTCCACGTTTCCTAGACATTAGCCGACCTGACGACTGCACATCAGGAAAGTCCTCGGAGATTTTAACCTGTTCCAAGTCGTTAACAACCCAAACCGTGGTATACTAACATTCTAGACCTTATACTCATCAACACTCCCTAAACGATTGAATCCCTACTTCATCTAAACGGCTTTAGCGATTACGATCTACTTCAGGGAACAATCAGTGTTCCACTACCCTCTTCAGGGATCTCAAAGAAAATAATACGCAATTATAACAAAGCAAACTACTCTAAAATGAACGATGAACTTGAAGTATTTTTCAACCGCACGCTACTTCCTTCTTTTCATAATCGCTTGGTGGAAGATAACTGGGTATGTTTCAAGAATAAGATGTCAGCTCTCATTAACAAATATATCCCGATGATCGCGATAACAAATGACAAATCTAATCCTTGGTTTAATAATGCCTTACGTAAGCTCAGGAATAAAAAGAAACGTCTGTACAATACCGCTAAACGCGTCAATAATGTTCCTTCTTGGGAAAGGTACAGGCTTTGCTTAAAAACGTACTGTTCTGCCTTAGCTGCAGCTAAAAATAAATATTTCTCCGCAGATTTACCTCCTGTCTTACCCCCGCAGGGGCGTCTGCGTGAGCAGGCGTTTGGTGTGTTGCGACACCACGTACCCGAGCACACGAGGGGTGGACCCTCCCGCGTGTAGCCGTGCGCGGCTTAGCCGTGTCTGGGGAAAGGGGGATCCTGGGGGTTGAGCTGATGCTAGGTGTTTGGACCTTTAGGACCCCCCGGCGGAGGCAACACACCCCTTTGGCCTCTGCTTCACATAGACGGCACCTCCGGACTGACCCACCCGGGGGAAATCGGTAGTTGCCTTTTCCTGTCCCCCTCTCCAGTCTGCGTCTCTCTCTCTTCCTTTCAATCTTTCCTGTGTTCTCCTCTCTTCTATTTACTTCCGACTTTCGTGGCAGCGAGGGTTAACCTTGTGTGAGTGGCCAACCTTGGGTACTCCAGATTGGGTTACAGTAGCACCGTACAACTGGCGAGGGCTTGTCTTACTCGTAAGACTTACTCCGTCCCCATGTTGGGCTCGGTGGTGGGCGGTTGGCGCTGCTGCCGAACTCAAGACTTCTATATGGCTTCTAGCAAACCACTTTCCCTTGATCGCCCTCTAAAAAGAGGGCGCACCGATGCAACGTTTCAATTCTTTTTGAAGAACAATCAAGAACACTTCTTCAAGTACCAAGTAATCCACAGTGAAGGCAACAAGAGCGTGCGTAAATTCTCCCCCTTCTTGGTGGCGAAATGCCTCGCAAACACTATAGCATCTGGCTACAAAGCTACAAAGATGTCGAATGGAGACCTGCTCCTTGAATTGAAGGATAAAACACAACACGATAAAATTAATGTCTTGAAATGCATTGGCGATGTAGCAGTCACTGTGTCGGCACATCGAACCATGAACACGAGCCGTGGAGTAATCTCTGAAGACGACTTCTTAGACCTTAGTAACGAAGAGCTGCTTGAAGGTTTCCAGGACCAAAATGTGATCAAAGTAGAAAGAATCCTAATCCACAGGAACAATGAACAACTTCCAACAAAGCACATAGTATTAACCTTTGGTACCAATCTACTGCCTAGTACATTGGATGCAGGCTATATCAAAGTACGTGTTAGGCCGTACATCCCAAATCCTCGACGGTGCTTTAAGTGCCAGACGTATGGGCATGGATCCCAGACATGCCGAGAAGGCAGACTTGCGCAAAATGTAGCTCGAACGATCATCCATCAGACACTTGCGACTCATCTCCACATTGCGTGAACTGTAATGGAAGCCATCCAGCCTACTCTAAAACATGCCCTAAATGGTAGAAAAAAAAGAAATCGTTGCATTAAAGGTCAAAGAAAATATAACTTTTCACGAAGTAAGGAAACGTCTGTCATATTTAGATCACACAAGCTTTCCTGAGGTGGCGCGACGGGGGGCAGCGTCACAAATCCCTCGGGAGTCTACCGCGGTCACTGATAGTGGCCCGGTAATCACTCCGCCTGCCCCCCTGGTGGCTGCAGCAAGTGCTGCTCCATCAACATCGAAGGTGGACCTGCCGACTCCGGTCCCGCAGGTCCCAAAGCTAATCCGAACTCCATGGCCTGGGACGCGAGTTTCAGCACCTAGTTCACGATCCTCCAGCGCTTCAGAGAGGGTTATGGAGGTCGATCAGAAATCCCCGGCGTCATCGACGCCGAAAGATCAGCGCTCTCAAGAGCGCGCTAGAAGAGATAAAATACCTGTAACTGCTCAAAGAAAGGGACCGGTAACCTAAACGGTTACCGCCCCTGTATACATATCCATCTATCTTTGCCACGTGCTCTTGAACACAGACAACAAAAATCTTCCTCAATATGGCTACACAAATAATTCAGTGGAATGCCAGGGGCCTATTTCGTAATCTAGACGACATCAAAGATCTACTAGAGGAATATCAGCCACGACTGTTCTGTGTTCAAAAAACACATTTGAAGTCTACACACCAGAACAAAACAGTACATAATTTCCGTAAAGATAGAAATAATGGCAATTCTTCTTCAGGTGGTGTGGCAGTCATAGCCCAAAAGTCAGTAGCATGCCAGCATGTATCACTCCAAAGTTCATTTGAAGCAGTGGCTGTTCGGGCTATATTGTTCAACCAACTTATAACTATTTGCTCTATATATTTACTGCCTGATGAAAGGTTTGACATTGCAGAATTTGAAAAGCTGATTGACCAGCTTCCCGAACCCTATATAATAATCGGAGACTTCAATGCTCACAGCACACTCTGGGGTGACTCAAGATGTGATGCGAGAGGACGGGCAATAGAGAACTTCCTTCTTTTTTCTGGAGCCTGCCTATTTAACAAGGCAGAGCCAACCTTTTACAGTTCCACACACAACACGTATTCATGTATAGATTTAGCAATAGGGTCAGCGTCACTTCTTCCATACCTGGAATGAAGAGTTAATATATCAGTAATCCATATGGGAGTATCATTTCCCTACACTCCTAGAAACAACAAAGTGGCACGATGGACCAGCTTACCCCAAAAAGTGGAAAATTCATAGTGCAGACTAGTCAAAGTTCAGAAACATATGTAAACTGTGCCTGGATGATGTGGACCACCTAGGTGTAGAGGAACTGGCCAGCTACATCACTGAACATATCCTCTGTTCTGCTAAAAACTGCATACCTCAGTCCTGCACAGATAAAGTCAATCCAAAGCCGTGGCGGAACAGAGACTGCGAAACTGCAAAGAATCGCCAGAACAAAGCATGGAGTAAACTTTCACGCTATCCAACCACAGAAAACCTAATAGAATTTAAGCGGTGCAAAGCAAATGGACGCCGTATCCGCCGAATATCCAAAAGAGAAAGCTGGACACACTACATATCCTCAATAAACTCATACACGGATGTTAGCAAAGTATATAACAGGGTACGTAAACTAAAAGGACAACGTCCAAATCCTTTTCCTCTCGTCAATGGCTCTGGTGAGTCAATAGAAGACCAAGCAAACACTCTTGGCGAGCACTTTGAGAGAGTATCAAGTTTGGAAAACTATTCCGAAACTTTCCCAAAGCATAAAAGAATAGCTGAAAATATTCCTCTGCGTCCAAAAAAGTCATCAGAAGGGTACAATAGACCGTTAACATTCCATGAACTCAAGCTTGCCCTAGGCTCTTGTGGTAGCTCGGTTCCAGGTTCTGACGCAATAACTTATGAAATAATCAACAATATGCCTTATGAGACCCTAAACTGCCTTTTAGGCCTTTACAATAAGACCTTCGTCTTGGAAAGAAGCAATAATCCTACCAATACTCAAACACGGCAAAGACCCTTCCTTAGTTAACAGTTACAGACCAATTGCACTCACTAGCTGCTTACTTAAAGTATTTGAAAAGATGATTAACCGACGCCTTGTCTTCTTTTTGGAATATAATGGTATATTGTACCCTCGCCAGTCTGGCTTCCGAAGAGCGAGGTCTACTACCGATAATCTAGCTCTCCTTGAATCATATATACGTGATGCATTTGTACATAGCCAATACTGTCTATCTCCATTCTTTGATCTTGAGAAGGCATATGATACTGCCTGGTGACACGGTATTCTGCAAGACCTGTCTTCCTATAGAATTTGTGGTAGTATGCTGAATATTTTGCAAAATTACTTATCTGAAAGAAAGTTCCGCGTTAGAATTGACAACGTACTATCGAGAACTTTTATTCAAGAAAACGGTGTACCACAGGGAGGAGTGCTAAGTTGCACACTTTTTATAATAAAAATGAACTCTCTCCGCTGTGTTCTACCATCAATGGTGTCTTATTCTGTCTATGTGGACGACATCCAAATCAGCTTTAAATCTTGCAACCTGTCCATATGTGAACGCCAGATACAGTTGAGTGTTAATCGGCTCACGAAATGGGCAGACGAAAACGGGTTTAGGTTCAATGCAGAAAAGACTTCCTGCGTGCTGTTTTCCAGACGTAGAGGGGTATGTCCTGACCCTTGCATTACGATGCATGGCAGAAGCCTGGTAAATAGAAAAGAACAAAAATTTCTGGGTATAACCTTCGATAGTAAGCTAACCTTCACGCAGCATATAAAACAGTTGAAGCTGAAATGTCTTAAAACCATGAACCTTTTAAAGGTTTTATCTCATCAGTCGTGATTGTTTAGCATGCATGACATGTTGCGGTGACATAATCATCATGCTCCTATTCCAATATATTTGTTTGTTCGTGCATGTGTAGTAAGCTCCTTGTATGAATGTCCCTGATAGAAAGAAAAATTATTTGCACGTTTGGGATTTTCCGTGTCAACAACCTCTCGTGTTTGCCTGTATTTGGCACGGCGCACTCCGGATTTTTTTTTTTCGCCTAACTTTCCGTCTTTCAGCCCCCATTTGCGTCTCCCTCACGCACCCACGTGAGTCTGGTCAGTGCTATCAGTCAAACGCTCAGACAGTTACAAGCTGCTGTGTCGAAGTGGCTGCTCTCGCAGGCACGGGAGAACGCGGCGGGGTCACTATTGTCCTCCTTGTCTCCCTCCGTCGCTGCCGCCCAAACAACGCGGTCGGGCTAAGTCCAGCTCGGGAAGGTGGTGTCTTCGCCGT
Organism: Dermacentor albipictus; assembly: GCF_038994185.2. NCBI lineage: Eukaryota > Metazoa > Arthropoda > Arachnida > Ixodida > Ixodidae > Dermacentor > Dermacentor albipictus. The sequence continues at coordinate 16,828,196 of NC_091821.1, forward strand.
TTTCTTCATTCACCCTTTCCTTTCACCCTTTCCTTATATGAATCGCTTCACGACACAGGACACTACTACGTGCGCTCCTGACATTCGCCGAGGCTGTCGGCCTCGCCGACCGCCTTTAGCTCCATCACATTTCCGCGGCGTGCTGCTGTTTCTGATGCACTTTCTCTCCCTCTACTTTCATTCCCTACCCCCTGTGCAGCGCGGTTGAGGTGTCCTCTGCTGAGAGACAGTTACTGCACTGCACTTTACCCCAACCTTTCCTTCCCATCATCAAGAATCTCCTTCTCTAGCAGACGGACTAGGTACAACACCGCCGGAGTGCTTCCAGTCTTGTCCGTTCTTGTTAGTGTACTCCTATCGTGAAAAATGCTCGCTTAATTGCGGTTGTCATTCCTACTGAGAAGCCTACATACTGAAATACGCAGCGAAGTGGCCACGAATTCTTGTGTGTGTTAGAATTAATATAGGCGAAACAACAACTAGAAAACAGTCGGCGCTGGTAACCACAGTCTTCGATGTGGGATGAGCTCGGATACACAGAAACTTGGATCTTACAATGGTGTGTGCATTTGTTTTGCGCATGTTCTAAGTTTTATAAGAAGCAATATCACCCAAGCAATATCACGCGGTATATATAGTACTGAAACAGCCCTGGCTAATGTAGAGTGCCTGTAATTACATAGCTCGTTTTATTCGCAGCCTTTAAGTAGTGCCCGGAGTAGAACACGTGTAAATGGCTGTGAATTTTACCCAAATTCCAGGACTCTGATTTTATCAAGCCATGCACGCTGCCTGATCCTGCGCCATACCGAGGAACCACGCTTCTTCTCATTGTTCTAGGTCAAGCATCACTTCCAGCCGGCAGTATTTCTTTCTTTTCGCATAATAAATGCCTATTTTGCTAGTGTTTCCTGACGGAACTTCTCGGATTCCACATTAAAAGGTTTGCGCGAAGGCCGCATTGTGTCTACGCACGCTGAAACTAGCCTTTTTGTGCTGTATCAGGTTCTGCTGCAATATTTAATTATAATGTGCTACGCTGACTAGGTGTGGGGTGTAAACAAGGCGGACGGATGCTGCGTATTTTATGTTTGTTCTAAATATTCTCTGTAACCCCTTCTACGAAATATGCCATATATGTCGAAATATTAAAAAGTGTTAGCTGACAAATCTCTTGCAAGAAAGTTTCTTGATTCACACCTTCGAACTCTCTGCTCAACCTTATATTATTCTTCGGTATGGCGATTTTGCAAATGAAAACACTACCACATACATTTGTCATACCAACATCTCTGATAATATCTTTTTATTTTACAGTGCAAGCATCTCCTCCAAGAAATGGTGAAGTCGCTATGGGAACTGGTAGCAAATTCAACGAAACCACCCCGTTATCATGGTCCTCGGGGATCTGAACAGCCCGGCGTCATCCAAGCAGTGACCAAACTGCCTACCAACGCCAGCTCCCTGCCTTGAAACCCCTGGCCAGACCACCGTCCTTCGGACCTTTCCCAATTCCTATCCTGAGGGCAGTGCCTGCAAATAAACTATTTGAAGATAACCGAGCGTCACCCATCTAGGTCCACGGTAAATGCCTTTGTGAAAATTTATTCGCAAATAAACTGTCATAAAAGTAAACTTCAGTATTCTTTTATTATTATTTGCAAGTATAGAGCAGTTCTGCTTCTTCACTTAGTATCTTTTTGTCGAGCTTTGCCTTGCCCAATTCCTATCCTAAGGGCAGTGCCTGCAAATAAACTGTTTGATGATAACCGAGCGTCACGCATCTAGGTCCACGGAAAATGCCTTTGTGAAAATTTATTCGCAAATAAACTGTCATAAAAGTAAACTTCAGTATTCTTTTATTATTATTTGCAAGTATAGAGGAGTTCTGCTTCTTCACATAGTATCTTTTTGTCGAGCTTTCCTAGCTACTATTGAGGAAGACGTTATGGGGATAATTGCTATAAACAATGCCGCTAGCAAAAGGTTTGCGGTAAGAATAACTGCGTGCTCTACAGCCAGCGTACCTAAAGTATTCATCATGCAAAGGGCATTGGCTCAAAACTGGCATTAATAACGGCAATGATATGGCTCAACACTGCCCCTGCGCTGGCCACACAAGGGCTGCTGCGTTGACTCGAAGCTGGTATTAATAAAGACAACGATATGGCTCAACGCTAGTCCTACGCTGGCAGCACAATGGCTGCTGTATTGGCATAACATTGGTCCAATCTTGGCTTTAACGCTGGGCCAGCATTGGATTGGGTTGCACTTTGCCAATATGCCAACATTGGTCTAATATTGGTACCAATTTCTGCCAGCATTGGGCCATGGTTGGACCATTGCTGGCGTGCTGCCTGGGAAGGAGCCGACTCCAGCGTCTGGAGGGGGCCAGTAGCGGGCAATGTGGTCTGATTCACCACAGTGGCAGCAGAGTGGTCAATGGTCGGGTGGGCCCCATAAGTCGGTACGGCGAACTTGAGGTCGTTTCACAGACTCCCGTTGCCACCATGGTACGGGAGCGGACCGTGGCTGAAATTGTGCTAGCCAAGGCGAAGGAGGAGGACGTCGGACCATGTCGGCATAGGTCGGCGGACATGTTTTTAGACATGGGGCTAGTGAGGAGAAGGCTTGCCGCAACTTCTGGCCCACGACTTCGGCAACAGAAAAGACTGGGAACTCCGCAGCAGGAATGCCAAGGGCTCGCAGCTCTTCACGTGGAATGTCACGAATCATGTCCACTAAAGGAGTGTGGTCAACAATCTGAGCTGCTGAATTGATTGATTTGTTGTTTAGTTGGCAGTCGAAGTGGCGGCAATGTCGCTGAAGTGCCCGCTCGATGACAGTCGCTTGCTTGATGAATTCGCCGACCGTTGTTGGCGGCTTTCGGACAAGACTGGCAAGCCGCGGTTCCTTAATTCCCCGCATAAGGTGACGTACCTCCTTTGCCTCGGTCATATCGGGGTCAGCTCGGCGAAACAGACGGGCCATATTTTCCGCATACATGGCGACGGTTTCATTGGGTTTCTGTACCCGAGCCTCAATAAGTTGTTGCGCGTAATCGCGCCGGTCCGAGCTCTAGAGTGTAACGAGGAGCTGACGACAAAAATTGCCCCACGTTTGGAAGCTCGCTTGCCTGTTCGTGTACCATGTACGAGCGCTGTTTTCAAGCGAGAAATAGGCACGGGCGAGTTTTTGTTTGTCGTTCCAGCGATTGACAAGAGCGACACGTTTATACTGGTCACGCCAGTCCTCAACGTCATCAAAAGCATCGCCGTGGAAGATATCGGGCACGCGAGGGTGTTCAAGAGTCACCTGGGAAAGGCCAGGGGCTGCCTGTGAAGGAGGGATAAACGCGAATGATGTAGTCATGTCGATGAGACTCGCAACGGGAGGGAACTCCAGGCTTAGGCCGAGCAGGCGCCGACTGAAACGGTGTACTGGAGTTGTTATGAGAGGTGGAGCTTCGGGACTGGGTGTACGGCTCCGAACAGGGGTTGCCCGCATGGGGTCGAAAGCTCCAGCACCTCCACTAGTGTCTCAACGTCAAAAACAGGGGTCTTAGGGCGCTATTCAGGAGGCACAGCAGCGGGTCGCCTTTTTAATACCGAGCGCAACTGCGACTTCTTCATTGCGCCTTGACAAAAACGTACATGCCTACTCGCGTTGTCCTCTTCTTCAACGGAGTACTGTCGCGGCCCTATGTTGCGCCTTCACCAACGCATATGGGGCAAGCGCGTAGCAATCTGGGAACCCGAGGTCAACGCAGTTCCTACGGTAGATTGCGACGTTGGCCCCTTACATGAATTAGTTCAGCTTGTCAGGTTCCTGTTCAGGTAGAGTGATCTTCGTGGTAGTTGTAACTTCGAAGTGAGCTTCTTAGCGCGTCACAGTATATTTCAGGCCCCGGCGTCATCTGGGCAAGTGCTGATGAAAGGACTGCCTCGAGGAAAAGGTTTAAAGAATGCTCATGGCCGTAATGAGACGTACCATTGTGAAATTCTTTTGTGGTGAGAAGGCATTACGCTACTCCGAGGGAGCCCCACAGGGCGTTGCTTCCACGTTCCCTGCCCACGAGACCTGCTTTTTGGAATTGCCCATCTCTTATCCCACCTTCCTATGCTGTGCTCTTAACCATCTGTCGATTGGGCGTCTGTGCCAGCCTGTGCAGTACTGCAAAAATTTTTCCTTTTTTCCTGAAATGCCTATTCCCAGACTCGCCGATTGATGTGGCGAGATCTCATGGTCTGGAGCAATTCCCTGTGACGCACAACACCACTAAAGCGCTGCTGCGTGAATACACGATCCATCAGCATATATGACCGCTTATGACTGACTGAACACGATGAACACGTATGCGCGTGCTTGAGTGCGAGCGGGGGCGCGTGTGGGTGTGTGTGGGTAGTGGGGGCGCGTGCATGAGCACATGCCTTTGAGCGCATGTCGGGGGCAGGGAGAGAGCACCGTGCTGTGAACATCTGAGAGCGCAGCTCTTAAGGTCCAAACACTGGCATGCGTAGGCAAGCTTCGGCATGCGCCGATGCGTCAAAAGCATAAAAAACTTCGGTCGAGAACAGAGCGATTTGTGGCGACGCGCGGTGATTTTGCCAACTACCAATGCAAGAATATCGGCGACGCGTAGCGACGGGTTGTCAGCATGCTGCAGTTAGGGGCTGCGACGCGTTGCCGGCGTCTGCCAGTCCGAGGAAGCGAGGCCTCCGGCTGCTACGTCTTTGATGGCCACCACTGCAACGACGCAGAAACCAGAAATCACCGGAGTTCTTTGGACGCAGTACGCGCACGACAATGTTCCTCAAAGATATTGTTATGACACCAGGCCGAAAATGACACGACCGACGCCCGTGGGTTGTGGCAGTGCGACGTGGATCCGAGCCAAGTTCGAACGAGGCCGACAAATCCAAACTACCGAATGCCATTACGTCGGTCTCAATGCGATGGTCTGCTAAAACATCAAACCGAATCACGATTGACGCAATATCTTTGCTTGGTGTATGTATATTCTGTCGTGCTCGAAACGAATGGAAACGTGCCTCTGAATTTTCAAGTCTGAATAATCAGCACTCGCCTACCGCTGATGTTTACAAACGCACAGGCCTAGCCCGTTCACCGAGCTCGTAAATGGTCAGTGAAGGAGCCAAGCTGAGGAAGAGTGTCGAAGGAAATTAATTTTCAGTTCCACTTGGCGCTGCAGCGATTTGAAATATGGCACTCATGACTTTGTGTGATGTGTGTAGGATGTGGTGAATGAACTTTGTGGAACTTCGGGTGGTGAACCGCGGCGTTTTCCGTGTGGTCTCAGGTGACAAATTTAACGGGCGAGCTCTGTGCTGTTTTCATTGGGAAAGATAATTTTCAAAAGCAAAATACACTCGTAGCCGAACAGTGGGAAGTACATACGTCATCAGCCATGCCGTCTGTTTCAGGTGACAGTGTGGTCTTCTATTCGGCATGTGAATCCATTTCAGTACATGTTCACAGTGCTCGTTAACTCTCTTCTTTCAAGTGCATGCGTCTTATGGGCTAGTTGGGGACAAATCGCTCGTGAAGCGCTCAGGAACCCTCATGCAGCAAAGGAAACATCACACATCACTGTCATGCTTGAGTTTGTGTGTCCTTATACTTGAGCACCGCAAAAAGAAATGATCTGTTTGCAATATGTGCGCCGTATGCAATGCATAAGAGGACTTGCAACTTTCAAGACCTATTTATGCAGCTGCGTACACTAGGATTGCTTCGTTGCCTGCTTGAGAAGCAGCATGTCCTGAGTCGAAACTGTAATTGGCTTTTGATCTCTTTCTTTGTTTAAAGAGCCGATGATGTGGGTGCATTGCGGGGAAGGGGAGAAGGTGTCACCAGTGCTTTGTGCGGTTGGTGTGCGTAAATTGCCCAAATCTCTCCAGTTTCCACTAAAAAGTTTGCAACTTCGATACTATAAACCATAGTCATGAAAAAGAACTCAAAACGAAGTTCCTAATGCAGTTTAGCAGAATGTGTTTTATTACCAAGGAAATACTTCTACTGGAACATTATGCCCATATGTAGCAGATGCGCTTGAAATCAATACGTTCTGTAATAGTGAACGATTGAGCCTGCAATAACAAACTTTGTAGTAACACTGCAAAGTGTGCTCCCATGCGTTTCAGCCACGACAAAACTGCTGCGTGGCCAACCCACTTCCTCGGAGGCAGCCCTAGGAACACTGTTCTGGCCCTTCCCATTCTAAGTGCAAAATTCAGCCCTTCACTCGAATTGTCTGCATATGTCACCAGCACTGTATCTAAGGCTCGCCCCATTATCGGGTTCGTGTTCTGTTTTCCCCTTCCCTGTAGACCTGATGTTTTCACAGCCCTCTACAAGTTTATCATTATACCATGACTTGGGTACTGCTCTTCAGTATAGTGCCCGTACTAAACTCGACTCGCTGACAAACTTGAGCTTGTTCAGTGCCGGCCAACATGCACCCTCTGGTCCCGTCTTTTTGGTCGCCGCCACTTCATGCCAGCCTACGAGGATCACCTCAGGGCCCTCAAGTGGCACACCCAGCAATACCAGCGCAACATTGTCCTAGTCTGCTCTTCAGGGTGCTTGACGGCTCGCTGGACCACAGTCATCTTTCTTCTTGAGTCACTCTGAACAAGCGGACAGGGCAGCCTGAGCCCCATCATGCCTTTATGGCCCGAAACCACAACTCCATCCTTTTATCTGGCATATAGAGCTTCCTGTCCATCATCCTGGCCATTCGGACTCCCCTTCTTTGCGACTGGACTGAAGGGGTTGCTCCTGTGCTTTGTGCACCCGTCCACTGCCCACCACTTGCCCTCTGTGTGTGCCTGCGTGCGGGCGTGCGTGTGGGAGTGTGGGCGGATGGACTGGGGGGTAGGTATCGTTCGCACTTTGAAAATTTCTTCTCAAAATGGCTGTCTATCACACACTCGTGTACACGCCTCGGCCTTTTTTTAGCCTTGCAAGCTGTCTACAGTGCCGTGTTATAGCTAAGATTATTATTATTATTATTATTATTATTATTATTATTATTATTATTATTATTATTATTATTATTATTATTATTATTATTATTAGAATGATCACTACGACCACGTTGAATGTTCTGAAGCGAGCATGGCACGTAATTCAAATATTTCTGGAGCTTCATGCGCTGTCACAATTCTAAAGAAAGCGTCTAGCATGTCTTCGTGGTGGAAATAGTGATGTCTCGAACAGTGCTGATGACTTTGCAGATCATTTCTATTCTGTATATGGTGTAAAAGATGCTTCAAGTAACCTCCAATTTCAGCCTGGTGTGGTGTGTATGCTATCAGTCAATGAAGACCTTGTTTTGAAGTGTATGAAGCGCCTCAATCTTGCCCTTTCTTGTGGTGCTGATGGAATTCCTTCCGGAGTCTTAACCCTTTCCGACGCTCTCTACAGAAGTTTGTACAGCACGATAGTGCATCAGCAGCAAAAGTATTTATGAAAGATATGATATTTAAAGGGAAGCTGAAGAGTCTGTCGAATTGAATAAGACGCTCACATACGGATGCGGGAAACTTATAAACCATGTAGGTAAAATTTGGGGTTTTTTTCCGTTAGGAGCGACGTAATCGTCGGTTAAAATTGCGCTGTAGCTCCGCCGCCCGTCGAATGCCGCGCGCTGCTGCTGACGCTGACGATGCGAGCGGAGACCGGAAACCGTGGTGTTGTGACGTCAACACTAGTGTTCCATTCCTTCGCAGCCTCCGTGACCGTGCCTGACCGTGCTTGTTTCTGCGTGCGTGCCGTCGTAATCTGCTTCGATCGACCCTGCATTCCTTTGTTGGTGCGTCTGCGTGTATGTAGAGTGGTAGTCAACGTGCGCAGCATCAACTGAAGTGGTGGGCCGATCATGCCGGCGTTCTGTGCTCCCTACGGTTGCACGAACACCAGCGGCCACGACGATGTTGTCTTCCATTACTTCCCACAAGACAAGAAGCTTTTAACGAAGTGGGAGGCTGCTGAGAAGCGAAAGAATTTCAAGCCCTCAAGAACAACAGTGCTGTGCTCCAACCACTTCCGTGACGACGATTATCACCAAAATTTATCAATAATGCGTGCGTTGGGTTTGCCAGTCAAGTCGGCTCGTCTAAGGGCCGGTGCAGTGCCGTCAGTGTTCGCGTACACAAGGAGCTCGTCACCGCTGTCAAGGCCAGCTGTCGCGAACCATTGTTCAGTGCAGTTTAATACATGTAAGCTAGTGATTGCTACAATGCTTATTTCAGATAAATGGAGTTTGAGCTGGTGTACCAGTTTTTGGTAACAGTTAGGCGTTACGCCTGAATTAAACGGCGCTTGTACGAGTGGTGTACGAGTAGTGTGCGGATGGCGCACAGATGAAGGTACTGCACGTACTGCATGAACCAGGAAGCTTTTCACGCGTTTAAACCGTCTTTGTAGATTGCCGACAGCTTTGGACAGCGCACAAATGCCGACGATCGCATCCCCGCTTACGTTCCACGAGGCCGCATGCAGGAACACAACACTACAGTTGTTTTACCGGAAACGAGCTCACTAGATCGGCGAAAGATCGGCGAGATCACTAGATCGCTTTGCAAAAAACATACTCACCAAAGAGCATTTCCAACATGAGGAGATCCCAAGACTTCGCTTTCGTTCGCGTCGAAAGCACTGCTCGCACCAGCATCGTTTGCTTCTTCGAGAGGCCGGCTCTTCGCAATCGGCTCGTACATGTAGGGAGTAACGCCGAACTCCTCAGAAAAACGCAGACTCTCTAAATTTTCCATTACCGTCTCAGAAAAACAGCACCAAACTACCTGGCACCGCGCTTCATGTGTAGCGGCAGCGATCGGTTCGGACGAACACTAGTGTTGACGTCACGAGGCGCCCGACCAATCACAGGCGGAAACGAGACGCGCGAGCTGGGCGTGTCCGCTGCTGCACTTTTTGTCGAAATAAAATATATTTGCGCTTTCTTTCGCTCAATTTCGATACGATATTCGAATTCGGAGGGTTGAAAACCAATATGTACAGATGTTCACTCATTTTTTCTGGAAAACCTTTCAGCTTCCCTTAAAAATGTGTAGCAGACATCTTGGTATACTTATTATTTGAAGTATGCTGCAATGTTTAATAACGTGGACAATGTTTTAGCAAAATGACTGGGAAGGCGACGATTGAGTGTTCTTATTCAGTGTCAATATGCTGTATGTAGCGGCTTCACTTCTTCCATTGTTTTTCACAATGTCATGCACCACGCATAATTTTCAAGTGGCTTGATAAGTGCTTTCGAGGCTTTTGAAAACATAAAATATTTTATGTTCTCATATTTCATGTTATCCTGGTGAGTTCTCGCATGGAGTCCACATTCAGTATACTTGACAAAACTCACTAAACAAACGAAAATGCCCAATGTTTTGTGCATCTGGACAAGGCTTCCTCTGAATCTGAAGATGAAAAAATGTCGCGAATGCAGTTTTCCTGTCAACTGGATAAAGTGGCCTCCAAAAGTTTTAAGACGATTGCAAGCATACTTGTTCCCTGTTTTCACAAGCATCCTGAATAGTTCTCTAAAATGTAGTATGTTTTATAGCCCTAGCAAGGTAACATGGATATTGCCTGTACACAAATTGGGTGCTACACGCCATGTTACTAACTGCCGGCCTCTATCCTCTGCACTGCACCAAAAGTGTTTAAATCGGGATTGCATTTCCTTATTTCTCTTAGCGCTAAGAACATTTAATTAACAGAACAGCATGGGTTTGTATGCCGACGATTTCAAGGTATTTAAGACTGTCAACAGTGTTCACCACTGCACTGACCTTGAAAAAGACATTTTTTCACTCTCAGACTAGTGCAGAAACAATAAGGCACTCCTAAATGCTTCCAAAACTACGGTAATAAGTTATATGCGGAATACACGCAATGTACAATTTTCATACACCCTTCGGAATGCGGAATGGGTCAATGAAATGAACGATCTTGGTGTGTATTCCGGTAAAATGCTGACCTTCTCTTCACACGTTAAATATGCACAACGTGCCCTTCACGCTATAGGAATTGTATGTCGTATACTGCATGATTTCCACTCCCCCGTTCTGTTTCTGAAATTGCATTCTGTTGTGTGCCTTCCACTACTAGAGTATGCCTCTGTAGATGTGGGTGCAACGTGCAAACCTAATACTGACCTTACTGAACTCAACACAGGATAAATTGATATCTGTATTCAAGGTCTTTGCAAAGCTATCTTGTAGACAGATGATGACACGAGCCCTGATGTCGATATTTTGCGCATTATTGTTACTTCAAAGGTAAAAGTAAACCGTTGCTACAGGCGGACATTCATTAATCAAACGTGTTTTTTTTTATATCCAATAGAGCATGCAGATCACTAACTTATTGTTCCTAGTTCAGTTTACAGCAGGCTGTTTTAGGCCGGACTTCGGTGGTTGGAGACAAAATAGTGCAGCAACAGTGCGCCGCAGCCGTGAAGCGAGTGCGTCAGAGATGTTGGGTCCCGCGGTAGCGTGCCCTTTTCCTCCAAGCGACGCGAAGCGACGTGTTCGCTTGTCGGCGCGTGCCGCAGCGTATCGATGCAAGCCAGTCGTTGGGCCTTTAGGGGCCCGTTCCTCCAGCGAGCGTCGGCCTTGGCGTAACCGCGCGAACGCGCCCAGGGAAATGTGAAAGCGAACGCGAAGCGCAACTTCGGATCAAAGATGAGAGAAGGAAAGCGTAGGAGGAGGGCATGGTGAAAGAACAAGAACACAAGCGTATTACGGCGACGATGGCTAGTGATGGCACCAGAGTAGCACGCGTCGGCTGGGAGGTCCGGCGGCGGTGTCTGATGTGAATCGCGTCCACGGGTCTCCGACGTGCTGGCTCTCGCGATCTCCAGATTAGCGATGCAGTCGTGGCACATTTCGCTCTATTTCCAACATGCAGCTCGAGATAGATTGTCCGCACCACCCAATATATCGCGATATGAAAACACGTATATTGCTGCGCTCTAATTTCGCATTAGGGAGTATCGTACACGTCAGTGAATTTTTTGTTTTTGCTGTTTCTAGTCGCTTTTTAGTGTCCTTTCCCACATCTCCAACACAGGGTAGCCAACCGGTTTCAGCTATATTAACCTCCCCAGTTTTTCCCATATTACTTCTCTCTCATTAATTCTTTGAAAGTAATCGAGACTAACTACTTTAGGCTTCGCTGAATAAGGCATATATGATGCTGCGGCAAATCTGCGGAAGTTCAATGTCGTGTCCGCGTCAATCGCCTTCCACCTGTCAACACAACTGGTATACATGCTGAGTAATGGTTGCATTTCGGCGTAGTGTCATGTCATGGTTGCAGACGTCGGAGTGTTACGCGTCCAGCCGTGGAAGCCGAGGAGGGAGGACATTACTGGCTTCAGCCCAAAGCGCTCGTAGAGCAAGCTTTCTATTCTGTCGGAGCTGCAGGTGAGCATTGACAGCGTCCACATCTTCTGCTGATCGGATTGCAACGGAAGCGGAGCAAGGAGAATGGGGGATGGTTAAATATGCTCCCTGCGAGAGCGTGACCGCTCACTCATTCCCTCCTGCCTCGGTGTCCAGTGAATGTGAAGCCGAGTTTTGTTGGGGCATCTACGAAGAAGCGAGAGCTCTGCGGCAACAAAAATGAAAAGAACGAGCAGCAGAAGAAGTAGAATGACCACGCATAATTCCATCGTGCGTGTGGGATTGTCTTGACTTTGAACGACGGCAGTCGAAATATGACCGCCTTGTAACCAAGCAATAGCAACTTTTATTTCGATAGCAATTACGTGATCCCTTCAGGCGCATTTGGCGCATTTCTGCCGTCGCCGTGAGGTTCTGTATAAAGTCCAAGAGCAATAACGTCGTTGCTGCAGGCCGTATGATGTATGTGCGAGTGAAAGCTAGTGAAGTGGAGCCGACGATGTCGCCTCAATCTCGTGCGCGCAAGGGAGCAAAACGGGGACGAAGAGCGCCGTCTTCCGTCGCGCGGAAGGTACCGGGGGAGGACAGGGAGGAAGGGCAATTTCTACTCCGTTGGCTGCTGCGTATGGCGCGGCCGGGTGCTTTAACTTGAAAGCGATCTTCGGTAGCGTGCGAGGCGCCGCGTTTGGGGGGAGGAGGCACAAACTAGCTGCTGCCGCGCGCGTCTTCGCTTGAAAGCGAACTGCGATAAGTATACAGTCTAGGTGAGCGGAGGGCTCAAAGTTTCGTGTGCGCTGCTATCTGGACGCTTTGTTTGCCTTGAAGCGAGGGGCAGCACGAAGGTAAATTCACTCGCTGCTGCTGCCACACTTCCTTATTTCAGCATTTTGACCGCGAGTGCTGACGGTCATCGAGTGAGAAGTGTGCATGTTTGCTAGCGCGCGTGTGACACCATGCTTGCTGATTTAGTTCGTAAGCAAATGTTTACAAGTTTATATGGGCGGTAAAAGTACTATACTTCTTTGTATAGCTCTCTACTAATTTGCTATCGCAATCGGTGCTTCTCCTTTCGGGGGAAACTGCGACATTTTCCTAATGTCTACAATGCTCCAAGTTGGGCCTATAGTATACACGTTGTCCTGAAGATGGCTTTTATTCCACCATCATCGAACATTTTCAAGAAAGCCTTAATAGATACTATTATGGTTGGACATTTGTTTTCTACTGCATGTACAGCAAATTGATTAGGTTGAGATATATTAACGTTCTGCATGCGTGGGTGTATTGCTCAGTGCATTTCCCCATGGTCCGGCACAAAAGTGTGATCTATACAGAGGAACGGGTAAGACCATATAACATAGATCGTTATACAGCTTCTTGCGCGACACAGTCCAAAGAGAAACGAGCTTGCAGGAGACTACACGACAGGTAGACCTCTTTTAGGTATCTGCTGAGGCCTCCCGGCATACGTTCCGACGCAACTAGTAAATTAGGCAATGCTCTTGCCAGTTTATTTGACAAACAGTCTGGAGAAAGGGGTTGGATACATCTCGAAAAAACATGAATCTGTTCACTAGCTGTCGTATGTATAGGTGCGACAAACTCAATCCTCCGTAGCGCACAAGGCGAAATAGGTTAGATGTAAAGACATATCTAGATGAAAAGGGAATTTTGTACCTTAGGGAATTCACTGTTTCATTTGTCGGAAGCCAGAAACGATCGAGCATGTATTTCTGGATTTATGGGAAGCATTCTTCCTCTCGCCTGTCTTACAACGTGCCCTCAAGAAAGACCTACCTGTGGACGCTTCGGGCAAATTATTTTTGCCAGTTGAAAATGAGCTTGGTATTCCATTCGATCTCATTATGATCTTGATCCTCTATAGCATTTGGGGATCGAGGATGGCAGTTCAGAACGCTCACATAAACACGAAGCCGATACGGCTATATTTCAAGGAAAGCATCAGCAGAATTATAGCTGCTTACTACTTTAAAATCCCAGAACCTGAATGGCTCCTTAGGGTTGAAGCATTGTTAGACATGTACGAATATTAACTGGTTCGCACGTTAAGGCCAGTTCTTAGAGACTGGCTCCCCAAGTGTTTTTATTCGGTGCTTGTGCTGTTCCATGTGGCAATAAAGAAAAAAAAAAGGTGTTTTGCCCAGTGGACAAGACACTCGGCTTTTGAGCGTGGGGTCATAGATTCTGAACTCACCACCACTATTTTTTGTTTCGAATTCATTCTGTTTTCTGACACATCAATTTCTTCACAGCGATTCATCTTGCTCCTCGTTGCGTAGGCATAGAAATGTTTACGCGGTTTTAAAAAGAATTGTAATGACTGTTCCGCAGTCGTCCGGCAATGCTCGTTCGCTGACTGACCTTGTGATTAGGATGCAAAGTTTTTTTGCAAATAATTCCGCATAGCATTTACGAAAGCGTCCGGAATATCACCCGTCCTGGTGACTTCTTAATATCAAGCATTAAGAATTAATGTAGGACGCCTTGGCCCAACCAACGTATAACTATTCCAATCTGTTTTCATAACAAGTACGCACTCAGCTTTCCGTGACAGGTTAAAATGGTTTGGACTCCGCCAATTATGGCTGGGCCCGAGTAATGTTTACCCATACGGAGGGCTGATGGCGGATTTGCATTAGGAACAGAGTGTAATAGTTTTACGTTAATCCAGCCCTTGTTCAGAAATAACAAAATCAGGAAGGGAAATTAGATTGGCATAAGAGTGCCCTATGCAGCTGTTGTCCCTTGTAAATACACTTCTGAAGTGGTTAATAAAGGTAGCGGACAAAGTGTTTTTCTTCCGCACATATTTACTATCTGTGAAGAACATGTCAGAGATACTTACGCTCGCTTCGCTAGAGTGCTGTTCCGTATAAAGTTTATTCTCTCTGTCTAGCTCAGAGGTAGAAGCACTTGGGGTCACAACCCTCCAGAATTTCTCGAGAGACGATGTCATAAAGTCTGGTAGCAGTGTGTTGTAATAATGTTCTTTACCTCGTATTTTTTGCTCAAGCTTTTCAGACAACGTATTAACACCTGTGTTGATGCCATACTCATTATTTGTTTATACAACTTATTATATTAAATACATTAACTATACATGGATAACGACGTCCACAATGGCTAATTATTTAGGACATCCAAAAGGATTCATGTCGAACAATTTGAAACCAATCATAGCGTGGAAATCAGAGATAAAATTAGGTTAGTCATTGAAATAAGACGAATTAGGAATGACAAATTAGCATCAAGAAGGCTAAAATGAGAAATTGCAACGTGGTTTCAAGATAGAAGGACGCCATTTAGACAAGTCCCCGTACTCATTCTTATACTTACTTGGCCACCATAAGTACGACATTGCCCAGCACTCAATTTCCGTCTAGTCTTAAGCATTAACATCTCTTTGCTATTACCATTCCGCAACAAATGAAAACCTAGCCGTTCAAGGCATATTTTTATAGCCCGAGACGTACTACATGCACTCTCACGCAAGCTGATGACGAAAAGAAGAGCGATCAGAAAGAGGTGAGTTGGTTAACTTCAGGAGTAGAGAGTACTATAATTTTCAAATGACCTTTAATCAGGAGGAGAATTTTGACGGAAGAGGAAAAACCGAAGGAGAGTTTCATTTTTTACTCTCTCAAAACAGATGCTGAGCCCTGTGGTCGTTGCGCCATCTAATGTTATTCGCAGGAACCGTGCAGTGAGGTGAAACGGCGGTGAGCGGCGCTACCGTTCCGCTCTTCAACCTGATTTCCAGTGGCGCTCTCGCTTCTGTGAAAGAAATGTTCGACTGAAACAATATTTTTGTTCATTATAACCACGTTGACGGCATGCTTGGTGGAATATGGCTTCAAGTGCTTTGACTCCTTAGTCATGGAGAGGGACTAGTTGATATCACTAGAGGAGGCACCATGTAAGCAGACAACATAATGAAAACAAGAATACATAGTTTTCACGAGACGTCACACCGTCGTCTGCTAGCACTCGTCCGCCATGTTGAAGTACTGTAACCGATGCGTGCGAATGTTTCTGCGGTCTTTCAGCGTTGATTTTGCAATTTGCGAACTATCGCGTACTAAATGACAGCGACAGGCAGTCGGAAGGAATTCCGCCCTTCATATTTTGCCGAGCTGGTGGGTCCGACGCGTGCTCGCTACGAAGCAAAAGTAATCATGTGTGACGGCATTGATCCGTATTCGTTATGCGCCGGGACCGACACGACGACGGACGTCGGCTTGCTGCCGGTTACGACGCATGCTGACATTGTAAATTATTTGGTGCTGTCGACGAACCACGTATCGCTTACTGAAATGGAAGCGTGCAAGTCTCTCGAGGCTCACAACTACTTCACAAGTGGCCGGGTGCGCGGCGTGACGGCAATGCGGCTACCGTCCAAGCGCGTCATCGTGTTGAGCGAGGTAAGGCTGCAATTATTTTAAAAATATACTTATAAATCCATACCGCTGGAATAACACTGTTAACAGGGTACCCACTTGTGTGAACTAGTTCCTTAGCTGTTTATTGCGGCACCGTGCGCTTCTGACTGCCCCAAGTGCTTGACGCTGCTGGGCATTGTTTACGACGCAAAATTCTTTATTTCGCTTGTTCGCTTACCTAAATACGGCCTTGCGAGACTCTGGTTAAATGCAGGCGTAAAACGTAGAGCCCACTGCTATAGCAGTTCACTATTTTTTGCGCTATTAAAACCAGAGTTACTAGGGCATAGTGGGCAGCAAGGTGCCAGACGGAGCTTAAAATGGACATTCTCGCTGTTCCAATAATCGGCTAAAACTGAAGGCAAATATATACACGGGCTCAGTGCGCACATTTTGAGAAGCACAGCAAATAAATGCTCGCATTTAGTCATTCCTAAGCGTAAATGAATCCATTCTACTACAGGCGGGCCACTCCCAGCGCTTGCGAGAAGCTCCACTGAAATCTTGGATACTGGTTGACAGCGACGGAAGCATATGCACAGCACACTGTGCCTACATGGCTGGTCCAGGTGAAGCCTGTTCCCATATTGGTGCAACACTTTTCGCAATGGAGACAGCGGTGCGCATCAGAGAGTCCAAGAGATGTACACAAAAGACAAATGTTTGGCTCCCCGCACATCGCTCTGGCACAGAGTACAAGAGTCTCATAGACATTTACTTCGCATCATCGAAAAAAAGAAAAGATTCATGGATGCCATTCCTGAGAGACCATTTGACAAACAGCAACAAGTCGGTACACAGCCATCAGCTTTGCCACCTCCAACAGTGGAAGAGCTTAGAACATTTTATTCGAACATCGATGATGGAGGAGTCCCACCATCAATATTTATGATCCTGCCAGAGTACAGTGACAGATTTGTGCCACCCAAAAGCAGTGAGCCTCCCAACCTCCGACAGCTGTCATGTCACGAAGCACAGTCCGAGAACCTGCCAGAACTCCTCTCTCGTGCCAAAAACATGCTCCCTCAAATGGCCATCACCGAAGAAATGGTGCGTCACGTAGAAGAGGTGACAAGGCAGCAATAGAAATGTCCAGCGTGGTTTAAATATTGTGCTGGACGGATCACAGCTTCCGTGATGAAGAGCGTATGTGGTACCACTATAACAGCCCTCAGCGACCTTGCTGAAAAGGATATGCTATCCCGAACTGCAGGAGTTTTCAACAGCAGCCACACGGTGGGGTATTGATCATGAAGCAGATGCAATTGCAGAATATGCAGCTGAGATGAAAAAAAACACCACACTAATTTCCAGCACAAGACGGGGGTTTTCTTGAGCACTAAGTACCCATACCTAGCAGCCAGTCCCGACAGTTCGGTAACATGCACATGTTGTGGGAGGGGACTCGTCGAAGATAAGTGTCCGCATTCAGCAGCTTATACCACAGTAGAGCAAGTAGCTGTTAACAATGCTGACTTCTGCCTCGAAGTAGTAAGTGGGAAGCTGCACCTGAAGCACAGCCACACCTGTTATTACCAAATTCAAACACAGTTGGCAGTGTGCGATCTTCCGTACTGTGATTTCGTGGTATGGACCACACTATCGACGCGTGTCGAGAGAATACAGCGGGACAATATTTTTTTCGGCAACATCAATGCAACAGCTTACAATTTTTATTAAGGCGATCTTGCCTGAGCTGTTTACAGGATATTTCACAAAAAAGAAGAGCGTGAATTCTTCAGCTAGAGCAGGTACATTTTGCTATTGTCAAGGACCAGAGCAAGGAAGAATGCTTGCATGCGACGGCAAAAACTGTAAATACGGCTGGTTCCACTATAGCTGTATTGGAATAAAGTGAACACCCAAGCAAAAGCAGTGATTTTGCGACGATAGCGTAAGCTCGAACAGCAGCGAACAGTGATTTACTTGCTGTAGCCAAAATCCTGCTCTTCACTAGTGCAGAACATACCCCTACAGGACTAACATTTTTGTTATGTATATAGGACTTGCGTGGTGTGCAAGGTGAACAATTTTCTTAACCGCGCCTTATGCTTGAGTAAAACTATCTTATACACAGTGCACACTCTAGTTAAAAGAAATGCCACATTTAAGACATTCTACAGAGTCTTCTTTTCGCATAGTCATTTTACTTGTGCAGAGGGATGCTTTCATGTTTCTGTACTTGTGCTAATTAGGTGCTGTACTCATTGTACTTTAGTCTGATTTAATAGAATTTTGAATTTGTGTGTTCCGATTTTGTATTATGTGCATCCAGGGATGCTACTAGGTTTCTGCATTCATGTACATTAAGACTTGTAGTGATCTTATTCTAGCCTAATTATTAGAACTTTCTACTTGTGCTTCGAGTCATATTATGACAGTCATTAAACAATAGTCCTTTTTACGTTAAGTCAACTCTCAAGTTTTACATGCCCAAACAAGCTATTATGAGCCAGGCTGTAGCGTGGCGCATAAATTTTGACCACTAGGTGTTCTTTAACATGCACAGCAAAGCACGGTACAAATGTGTTTTTGCATCTTGTCCCAATCTGGCCGTGGTTGGCCAGGATTCGATTCAGCATCCTCGGACTTAGCAAGGTAACGGCACTATGCCACCACTGCGGGTTACTTTTATCAAATAATTTACACAGCCTACTGCTGTAATAGATTTATTTAGGTCATTTGTTTTATTGTATTATACTCTGCAAATAAACCACTTTGTAATGCAAATAATTTACATGTGAACAATGCTGCACGATGAACACAGATGCTTGCTCGACAGACATGTTCTGGCTACAACACATGTCTTTAGCTGCTATGAAGTGACTTCGACCGATTAAATCCCCGTGGTTGTCATTATGTGACAACCAGAATTTAAGCTTGGCCTCTGTTGCCAACACAGAGAAAGTGTAGACTCACAAGTAATGACCACTACCATCAGCATTACAGTAAAGAACATATTCATACAGACACCCAAAGTGCAAGCACGCCTGGCTATTTTTATAAATTGTTACAGTAATAATAGAATTACGGTTGCAAGGCATCATCAAAACAAATAAGGCAAATAAATTTCAGTCACTGTGCAAACTAGCTGCGACTCGCCATTCTATTCAGTTAGCTGAGTACAAACAAGTCAGCCTTTTATATACATGCAAAGCACAATCATTAATTGGGACAGCAAAGTGTTCATACGGGTTCTTGCTGGTTTGCTGGAACTAGAGATGGCCAGAGGTTACAAAGAGCACAGCAAACAGTCACTATTTTGTCCAGGGGTGGAACTGGGTTATCCTGCCGACATGCAACAAAATTGATTGGTTGAACAGCCTTCATAGTGACGAACTTGTTTCGTACAAGCCCAATTACTCGTTCAACATGGATGCAAACATTAGCAAGCTTTCTGGTGTTGTGAATCTCTAAATCTGGGAGCTAATTTCTTCCTTTCGTGAAGGCAGGTGCGTGCAACCGTACACAGTAGAGACCAAGAGTGTCTGCTATGTCGAACCCACGATCTGCCAACACAACATCACCCTGTGTCAACATGTCAAGTATACCACAGTTCTCTGTGATATGTTTGTCACTGCATCTGCCACCCCAACCCTCAGAAATATACGTTATGAATCCCTGCGGGCTGACTCCAATCAAATATTTTGCAGTGTTGCTGGCTTTGTATTGCGACCAAGTCTCGCTACGTGGCTCTAGGGAAGGTGACCGCTCAATTTTAATCTCAAAACAGTCAATAATCACGGCAACTTTAGTGCCGAATGAGTCTACAAAAGCTTGTGGCATGGTCTTCTGAATACAATTCCTAGATGGCCAAAAAATCTGTGACTTCAGCCTCCAGAAGGCAGCATTTAACCACTTTCCAAAAATTTGGCTGACAGTGGAATCTCATACAGCGGACCTGTAATCTAGATCTTGCAGTGGAAAATTCCACTTTAGTTTCATTAGGAAAACAATAAACTCCTGGAATTTCCCGAGGCCATTTGGCTGTGTATGCTTCACAACAGACTGAACAATCTGAAAAATGGCAAGGATCCTAGTAAAACTAGACAAGCCAGTGTAGAAGGCAACTTTGGCAGGATCATCTCGAAGTGAAGCCTCCGTCACTTCAAGTTTCCTTTTTTGTTCCTCGACCTCCCGCAGCTCGGAGGCAAGCCTCCTCCTGTCCTCCTCCAAAGTGTTAATGTTAGCCATGGTGACTTCAGTTTGCACAGCAGCTTCTGTAAAAACAAAACCAATTTGGGGGCATGAAAATCCAGCTAAAATAAGTGCTGCTTTTTACTGAATGTAAGAGGTAGTTTGTGAGCAAACAGACCTGTGAATGAAATTGTCTCGCTGGAACATTCAGAACGCGTCTCTTGCTCGGAGTGTTCATTTGCGTCCAACATTTCAGGCGAAGGGTGGTCATCCTCTGTCGGCTGAGTGCTCACTGTGGTCGTCACTGTGGACACTGCTTTTTTTACCTGCCGATCCTTGGCGCGCTTGTACCGAGCTGTTGACGTAGCAGCTGGTCCTGCGCTGTTGTTGTACCCTAAATGCTGGCACGGGGCCCAGTCCGGGTTGGTGTCATCCATTAAACTCGCTGGCTTCCCTGCAAATTACGAAAGATCAACGAACTTGCCGAGAGCGAGCAGCAGTCTCTCGGATTCAGTAACACCTGGCGCGCCGCCGCGTCTGAAATAACAATTTTAGCGCGTAAACGATCTTGTTACAAGCTGCCATGAACAGCGGCACTGGTCACGATCTAGCCCGACACAATCCACATTTTTCGATCGCGGCCTAGTATCGCGGCTGGGACACACGGTACAAACAATGCGCATCGAGCTGGTTAACATTTTAGCTCGACTGCGAACAGCAATCGACGGAGCTTGTGCAGCAGCAGCCGATCAGAACGGGCTCAAACGTAACCCGAAGCGTTCCTGTCGTAACCACAGTGACGGATACATTTGCAGGCGATTGTAAGCGCTGGAAAATTTGTTCAGTGTTGACTTAATCCTGTGTTGCTTACCTGAAGTGAAATGGCGACCGCACACACGGACGTATTCCTGGTTCTTTACATCTTTCCGGTTTATGCGAGCGAGCCAGAGGCGCCGACGCTCCTCCGACAACACTTTGGTGCGTTCGCATTGCCCAGTTAGCCCTTTCGGCAAGCAGTACAGCCTGGTTCCTGGTTCCATGTTGGTTTTCTGTGCGGCAGACTTGCTTCTCGCACTGCAGCCGATCATCGCACACATCGGCATTGCGACACTGTACCTTTACTGAACCTGCACAACACGAAAATACCGGACCCGGCACACGCAACGAAGGCTAGTGCCACGGCAGTAGTTCTCCGTAATGGCGGCCACCTATCCCATACGCCCCGGTTGTGACGTCCGTGAAAAGTATGTATACATGTGCCTCGTACGCGCGCACACCTGAGGCACACCACGCTCGTCCTGTGCAGTGTGTTCGTTGCGTCCCGGCGAGAATTAGCGCTAGCAACATACTGCCTAGCCATGACGCAACTACGCATGCTTGATGTAACAAACTCATTGAAGCATACAGTACGAGGTCCATTGTTTAAGGGAACACTTGCCTGCTAGTCAATGCAACATAACTACATAAATAGTTTAGGAATTTTGCTGTAATAAAAATAAAAATAATGTGACGGATAGCGCGAAAATATTTACCTGCAGGCTTTCAGTCTGCATGTTTACAGGCCAAATCTCAGATGTGATATATAGCCAAATACTTAGTTGATGCTCTCTCTAAGAGCCGATCATACTCTACGTCAAGCAGTGGTCAGGCGTTAGCCTTAACTCAAGTTCACTGAAATATACAACGCTAACACTCTTCCGATACACTTCTCGAAACATCTGGCACCTCCCTTTCATATTTTCCTCCAAACATGCCTATATCCCATCCACTTCAGCCTCGCGAATAGCACAGGAGAACTGCGGTGAGAGCATCGGTGTACTGACCATCAATCACAATTTTAGAGCTGTATTTGAAACGCTGACAAAGATCTAGTTCTTCGAGGTAAGTGATATTGAATGAAATGGGTTTGGTAAAGGCCTGGACAGTGGACACTAAACATTTCAAAAACTGAGTACGAGTGTTTATGACTGTTTTCTGTTGTTCTTACGCGCCAAAGGATATATGGTGGATAAGAATGGCGCGTAGTGTATAGAAATTAATGAAGGCATTAAATACAAAAGGGTGGCCTAAGGGTGCACTTTTGGAAAATCTACCGACCATTTCACATATCTAGAAACAAGCTTCAAAAATAGAATTGTATACCTTAGAGAAATGAAATCAGTGATATATTGTTCGCAGCCATCTTGAGCTACTACGACGATTTTTGAAGTGCGAGAGGTTAACAATTTGGCTGCATTTAATTAGGACAATATTTAAACATTTGCTGTCGGCATAAGTCGTACTAAGAAATTAGGAGACCGTCTACAAAAACAACCAATGAAGTTCTTTCAGTGACGTTATCACTCAAGTGATTCATTTCTTTTGTGGTTTAAACAAAGCCAGCGAGAGATTGTGCCAAGTGTGTTGTATAGCTTTTTGTAGTGGAGGAATAAACTTTTATTGTACAACCAGCACTTTATGATGGCCGGGCCTAAGCCTCCCATGAAGGGACGTCGAGGGCTTGCCTCGCCGCCGCCTCACGGGCGTGCTGGGGCGCCCAGGTTTGGTCGTCGAGGGCGGAGCTCCGCAGAGCCTCATGCAACCTCGACGAGAGAGTCGTGGTGTTAGTCTGTGTGTACTGTTCTGGGCACTCCCACAGCATATGCGGAAGCGTAGCCGGGTGACTGCCACAGCACCGGCAGTTGGGGGTAGTGCAGACGTCTGGAAATATAAGGTGGAGGCGGGCGGGCGAAGGGTATGTGTGTGTTTGTAGCAGACGCAGGATGGTAGCCTGCGCCCGGCTGAACTTGGGGTGAGGCGGGGGAAGGTTTGGCGACTGAGGCAAAAGGCTTTAACGAGATCGTTATAAGTTGTCAGATTGTCCCTGGTGTCCAACTTATCTCCAGTGACACGGGCGTACTCGACTAGGCCTCGCGCAATGGAGTGGGTGACCTCGTTGAGATTGGGGAGGTGTGGGTGGACAGGGACCGCATGGGCCGGGATCCATGTTAGGGAGATTATGCTGTCTTTAGAGTGTGGTGCCTGGCGGAGGATGCGAAGAGCTTGGGGAGAAATGCGGCCTTTGCTGAAGTTATTGACGGCTGTGCGAGAGACACACGATGGTGTGACAGGTAGGATCTAAAGTCGCCAGGGCGATGGCCACTTCTTCAGCCATCTCGGCAGTGGGGGTAGTGACGCTGGAGGCGTGGTGTAGGACTCCATCGCGTGTGGCGACGGCCACAAATCGTGTGCCATGGGAATATTGGGTAGCATCAACAAATGTGACGCCAGGTACGTGAGCAAGGGCTTTTATGATAGCTCCGGCCCGAGCTTGGCGCCGGGCCCTGTTATATTCAGGGTGCATGTTTCTAGGGATAGGGTCTATGTAGGTCCAGCTGCGGGATGTCGGTCGGGATCGTTTGTTTAGGGCCTTGTTGCTGATCGTAGGTGAAGCCAAGCGTGGATTGAATAAAGCGTCCCGTTTCAGTAAGCGTGAGCCATTCAAGCTGAGAGCGTTGTTGGGCTTCAATGAGTTCGGAAAGGTTGTTGTGAACTCCCAGTTGGTTGAAGAGTTCAGTGCTCGTGCTATGCGGGAGGCCAAGTGCTTGCTTGTAGACCCCTCGTATGAGGGTGTCGAGCTTGTTTTGCTCAGCCCGGTACCAGTTGAGGTACGTGGCGACGTAGGCAATGTGACATATTACAAAGGATTGAACGAGGCAGAGAAGGATTTCTTTTTTGAGTCCCCCTTGTCGGTTAGAGATACGTGTAAGAAGTCGTAGGGTGTTTTGAGATTGGGCACAGATCTTGTTGAGAGCCAAGGCGTTGGAGCCGTTGGTAGAGATGGTGAGACCGAGGACCCGGATACTAGGGACGTGTGGGATAGGACTGCCATCTTGAAAGCGTAGGGTCATGGCGTCACAAGGCTTCAGATGGTCGGTGATCAGATTGGTGTTTGGGAGGGCGACCCCGCTGAATGGACCAGTCCGGTCCCTTGGAGATAGGCTTCAACCGTGTCAATCGCCGTTTGGAGGGCAGACCCCACTTGACCATCACTGCCTCGGTACAACCAAAAGTTTGATGTCGTCGGCGTAGATGGTGTGGTTGATATTGTCCACTCGTTGTAGTTGCTGGGCAAGGCCAATCATGACTAAGTTAAAGAGCATGGGAGAGATAACTGAACCTTGCGGGGTGCCTTTGCTGCCAAGGGGAAGCGTGTGCGATCGTAAATCCCCGGCCGAGAGGGTGGCCATGCGATTGGAGAGAAAGTCACGAATGTAATTGTAGGCTCGCTCTCCCAGGTGGAGGTGGGAGACCTGGTCAAGGATAGCTGCATGGGAAATGTTATCAAAGGCTTGAGTGATGCCGAGTCGGAGGATGGCTTTCATGTTACGGGAACGATCGTTTAGCAGTTAATGTTTGAGCTGCAACATAGCGTCTTGAGTAGAAAGGTGAGGGCGAAATCCAATGATGGTGTGGGGATAGAAAGAGTTGTCTTCGAGGTGACTGTTGACGCGTGCTAAGAAGGCGTGTTCCATCACCTTGCCTACGCATGAAGTGAGGGAGATGGGCCTTAGGTTATTGAGGCTAGATGGTTTGCCAGGCTTTGGGATTAGCATAACGTTGGCAGTCTTCCAGGAAGCTGGGAGGGCGCCACTGTGCCAGCAATCGTTGATGTAGTCAGTCAGATGGGACACTGACTCGTCATCGAGATTGCGAAGGGTTTTGTTAGTGACCCCGTCTGGCCCTGGACCAGAACGACCGTTAAGCTTGAGAAGGGCAGCATGTATTTCAGGTACGCTGAAATCGGAGTCTAGTGTAGGGTTGGGATTACCGATGTAATTGCTGTGTGGACTGACTTGTCCCGTGGAGATATATTTGGTGCAGAGGTAGTCAAGCACCTGTTGTGGACCTTGCTTAAGGGTCTCCGTATAAAGGAGCTTCTGCAGCCGATCCTGTTGGTTGGTGCGGATGGTGGTATTATCAAGAAGATGTTTGAGGAGTTTCCACGAGGAGGGGCAATGAAGTTGTCAATACACCATGTTACACCGCTCAGTCCATTGTTGTCGACTGAGGGTTTGACAATGCTCCTCGATGGTTGTGTTCAGTTTGGAGATCTTACTTCTCAGGCGACGGTTTAGGCGCTGCCCCTTCCATCGAGCTAGGATGGGGGACTTAGACTTCAGAAGATAGGTGAGGCGGCTGTCCATGCGTTCAACTGAGGCATCTGTAGTTATCACACGAGTGGCCGTTTGAACATCAGTGCGTAGCGCTTGCATCCAGGTGTTAATGTCGGCAATGCCTTCTGCAGTGGTAGAACCTATGCGTATCTTGCGAAAAACATCCCAGTCGGTAATGGTGAACGGGTGAAGCTTTTTGGCGGTTACCTTTTTTTTATGGAACTATTACTGTTATCGATTTAACACTCGGCGAAACAGTGTATATGAAAATTCTTGAATGGTGTAACATATACATCCTTCGTCCTCGCTTGCATTAGAGAAAATACAGTGCGGTCTTTTGTTACAAGGAACGCACAACAGTTGTGCACGAGTACGTTTTCCCTGCGGCAAGATTGCAATTAATCAATCTGCACTTGGTCCCTATAAAACGCAAGCAATGGTAAAGGAGCACGTTAGAATGCTATATTTAATCATGGACTTTATTTTACAAATGTATTCGCGTCACATATGCGCAATATCACAAGACTTTTTTTCTACAGTTACAATGACGATCCATGCGGAAAACGGTCACCGAAAAAAAGCAAAAGAATGTACTCGTGACAGTGCGCACATTCAGACCCTTGGATGTAGTTGCATAGAGAAAAAGAAATCAAGACTCATTCCACTATGCGAAGGTGAATGACCAGCGGAGCTGTATCTATGGTGATAAATATATTGATGATGTATAGGTTGATTGAAAATAAAATGCACATGCGACAATGAATTTCGTTTTTTGAGATTTTTTGTTTTATTAAATTGCCTACTCAATGCTTCTTTGATTTTTTACCTTCTTTTGTGTGCTTTTCGTTTGGATTTATCATTTGGTCACCAAAGTGACCATTGCTTTATCATCGTTATGGCATACGGCCAGTGGCTCTGCGGCGACACTGGAAAGGTTCTTATACCTTGAACGATTAGAGAAAAAATATTTAGCACAGAAAATTGGTAGTAACACACGGCTAACACAATACCAAAGAGCCAAATACATGGTCACCTGCACTTGCAGTATCAAGTACTCTGGAAATAGTCATAAAAGATAAGAAAAGGTTCCAATCACTGGACAGCCAGAGTGGTGAGACAGTGAAAAACGCAAATAAATGCGTATACGCAACACCAATGACCTCAATTGCGCAGGTAAAATGTTATTAAAATGCTACCAGAATTTTATTGCATAAAATACATAAAGGTTGCATGGAAATTGGGACAAACCAGTAACAAAGACGGAGGGAGATACAGCACCCATGTTGAAAAAAAATTACAAGCGATATGCAAGCATATTTAGGCTCAAGGCAATTTTTTCTTCAATATATACAAAAGAACACATGCACTGACGCCATAAAAAGAGGTTTCTGCGCCTGGAGAACGCAGCACCGTACAAAGCAGCGTCATGAGAACCGAAAAGTAGAGCTTAGTATGTTTAAAAACTACGAATGTCTGCATACTTACAGGCATGTGACATGTCCTCCCTTGAATGGATGAAATTCATAAATCTTACACAAATGAAGCTACTATCACTCTTAGTGGCTTCCTCAGGGGACTCCTAGAAGTTGAACTAAAGAAATGTACAGCAGTGTTAAAAACAGAGAAGATCCTATAGCGTTTTTCCTAAAATAAACAGCGCAAATACTTCATGTATCAATTCTATGGAGACTTCGCCATTGCAGTGTACATTTATATTTGACAACCACCCAAACAGAGACGAGAAGGATGAATTAAGGTAGGAACACACATGAACGCTGACTCAACTACAAATGTATCCGTGAAGACAAAGATTTTAAACACACTGACCAACTTCACAAAGAAAAAGCCATGGATGCGCAGCAGAAACAGCCCGGCACAACAAAAAAGGACCGAAAGACATGTCCTGTAAAACAAACATGTACGTCAAAAACAAACACATGAAAACTGAAAGGTTTGTCCTGTAAGTGATAATTACGAGAAATACTGCAGCAACTCTTTCCCACTAAGGGTCACAGAAATCTTGCTTATGAATTTTTCTTCGTGATCAATAAATAATTCTTCCATAAGTCCTCTTGTGTTCTGGTCTTTGTGATGAAACAATCGTTCTTTCTACTCTATACCGCAACACCAAAGGAGTTCCGGAAGCAATATTTATTGATCACAAACGAAACAAATGCATAACCAAGTTATCTGTTGCTCTTAGTTGGAACGACTTGCAGTTCTCAATAGTATTTCTCGTTGGGTAGTATCACTCATCGGACAAATCTTTCGCTTTTTCGAAAGATTTGTCCGATAGTTCTCGTTTTTCTCGCACGTTTATTCTGCATGACATGGCTTTTTCATATTTTTTTCTTGTCACTCGTGGCTGTTTCCGCCACGCATGCACGGCTCTTTGTCAAGTTGACCAGCGTCTTTAATACCTCTGTCTTCAAAACTCAACTTAGTTGAGCTTGCGCTCGTGTGTGCTCCAACCTATTTCGTCGTCTGTCGTCCGCCTCTGTAAACGGGGCAAACGGGTGTGTCGAATCAGCTAGGTAGGGCGGGAGATGAACAGGATTGTACTGAGTGACGTAAAAAAAGGGGGGGGGGGTTTCACTTTTTATTTTTGTTTTGACACCTCTGATGACCTTTGCCTAGACGAAGGAAATATTTTTGAGTGGTCCTGCGCACTAGCAGTCCCGCACCCCCTCCCCCTGTGTACATAAAGCCCAGTTTCCCATGAATAAAACTCAGTTGAAATCCGGCGTTCGTGTTGTCTTTCTCTCCTCGTCCTTGTTCAATTGTGCGCTGGAACTATGTTTCACAATGCTGAACAAAACTTCGGCACGGAGGTCTGCTGGAACAACCAAAAGGTAGGTCTTCTTGGTGGCAGCGGAGTTCTTATACAAGACGCCATGTCATAAACAAAAAGACGACAATCCTCGAGCGATATGTCGGGGTACTGATGAGTTTCGTCCTTCCATATGTTCGAATATAGGCCGTAGTACGTCGTCTGCGCGCTGCCGTGTGGACAAATCAGTAACGCTTACGGCCCCAAGGAAAGCGCCGTCATCCTCAATGTCTTGGTCGGTAGTGTCGATAGGGTTGCGCGAGAGTGCGGCAGCGTCTTCGTGTATGCGGCCCGACTTGTGCACGACGGTCACGTCGTACTCCTACAAACGTAGACTCCACCGTGCCAGTCATCCAGAAGGGTCCCGCAGAAGGGTCCCGCAGAAGCCAGCATAACGAGTGATGATCGGTTACAACTTTGAATGGGCGGCCGTAGAGGTAAGGTTGAAATTTGGCCAGTGGCCATGCGACGACACTCTCCGTGGTGGTGTAATAGGTCTTTGCACGCGATAGTGTGCGACTTGCGTAGGCGATCACTCTCTCAGTCCCTTCCTACCGTTGTACAAGCACCACACCAAGACCAACGTTACTGGCGTCTGTATGAACTTCCGTGTCCCCCTCCTCGTCAAAGTGGGCCAAAACTGGTGATGACACCAGACGCTGTCGAAGCTCGGTGAAAGCAGTCTCTTGCTCGGAGGCCCAGACGAACGATACATCGTCCCTCGTGAGGCGAGTCAGTGGCTCCGCCATCTTAGAAAAATGTTCGATGAAACGCCAGTAGTATGAGCAAAGGCCCAGGAAGCGTCGGACACTTTTCTTCTCGGTCGGTGTTGGAAACTTGGGTACAGCTGCAGTTTTCGCGGGATTGGAGCTAACGCCTTCCGCGCTAACCACGTGTCCCAGAAACATCAGCTCCTTGTAGCCATGTGGCATTTCTGAGGTTTAAGGGTGAGGTTAGCCGATCGGATGGCTTCAAGAACTTGCTGTAGTCGTTTCAGGTCGTCGTCAAATGTAGCCGAAAAAACAACCACGTCGTCGAGGTAGACAAGGCAGCTTTGCCACTTCAGACCAGCGAGAACGGTGTCCATCTTTCACTGGAAAGTTCATGGTGCCGAAGAGAGACCGAAGGGAAGTACTCTGAATTCGTAAAGGCCATCTGGAGCGACGAAAGCAGTTTTTTCGCAGTCTCGTTCATCTACCTAAATTTGCCAGTAACCTCTCTTTAGATCGAGAGACGACAAATACTTAGCTCGCCGCAACCTGTCTAAAGAGACCTCGATACGTGGTAGTGGGTACACATTATTCTTGGTAACATCGTTGAGGCGTCGATAATCAACATAGAAACGAAGCGTTCCGTCTTTTTTCATGACCAGAATGACCGGGGAGGACCACGGACTGTGCGAAGGCTGAATGGCACCATCATCTGGCATCTCCTTGACTTGGGCTTGAATTGCATCACGTTATTTCGGCGAGACACGATAAGGCTGTTGTTTGATGGGGCGTGCGTCGGCGGATGTCGTTATTCGGTGTTTCGTGATTGGCGTTTGGCCCACCTTAGTAGACAGAGCGAAGCACGCGCGGAATTCGTTCAAGAGTTCCTGCAGTGCGCTCTTTTGGTCGTCCATAGGTTCGAAGTTTACATCGATGTCTCTCAGCGAACCGTCGTCTGTGTCCATTTCAGAAGCAAAGCACTCGACGATGTCCGTTGATGGTTCGGCGTGACTGACGGCAGTGCCACGAAAAATGTGCCGATGCTCAAAGGTAAACTTGGTAACGAGGACCGCTGTCTGGCTATCACGAAGTTCCACAAGGCTTCGCGCTACACAAATACCTTGGGTCAGCAACATAGAAATGTTGCCTTCTACAATGACTTCACCATCTTGTAGCTCGTTGGACTTGACCAGAACTATAACACTCGCACGCGGCGGTATCGTGATGCTGTCGTCCGAAACGCGAAGTGCGAATCTGTGTCCAATGGCGTCGCTGTGTATTCGTTCCCTTTGTGTCGAAAAAGTGATGCAGCGCTCGCGGAGGTCAATAATGGCGCCATATTCACGGAGAAAGTCCATCCCAAGTATTAAATCGCGGGAACACTCGCGTAGAACCAGACAAGTGGTGAGAAAAGCAGCACCACGAATTTTCACTCTGGCCGTGCATAAGCCAAGCGGTGCGACGACGTGGCCACCTGCCGTACGAAATGGTGCCCCATTCTAGGGCAACGTAACTTTTTTTCAGAACGCTCGACAGTTTGCCTCTAAGAACAGAGTAATCGGCGTCGGTATCTACAAGTGCACTCATTTTTCTGCCGTCAGTCAACACAGGTATGTCCAGTGAAATCTTGTTCGCGAGAACTGGTTCTGGTGTCATCGTGTTTTCGTTGTTCTGCGGTCGGGACGATACGAGGTCTACAGCGCATCGAGCATCAGCAGCCCTGCCCAGGAAGGTCGCTGACGTCAGTTTTCCCAGCGTGGACTTGGTGATGTCCCTTGCGTCGTTTTCGAGGTGGTATCACGAGCAGGGAAATATCGCTGCGGTAAGGGTGAGCGTGACTGCCGCTGCTATGTGCCCGGCCTGCGCTGCTGTTCGAGGAATTCTGCGATGTCGGGAGGCCTTTCGCCGAACCTAGGTCGAGGCGAATTCATAGAAAAACCTCGCAGTCTGAGTCGTCGGTAGGGGCACTCCCGATAGACATGACCAGCTTCGTCGCAGTGGTAGCACAGCGGTCGTCGATCGGGTGCTCGCCAAACCTCTGATTTCCTCGCGGGTGTTCGGTAGTCGTCGAAGTACCGTAGCGGAGTTGTCGGAGCGGCTTGCGCCGATTTCAACGCGACTGGCGACGCAACATAAGTAGGTGCGAAAGCTTGGGCGGGGCTCAGTAATGTTTTTGCGTAAGTCTTGCGCCGGGACTCGCTTGGCAGAGGTGGTGCTTCACTGCTGGAAAGAGGTGCCTGCAGTGCCTGCTGTACTTCGTTGCGAACGACGCTGGCGAGGGAGCTGACTGGAGGTGGCGACGTACCGTGGTGCTTCTGCAGCTCGTCGCGAACCCCTGAGCGAAACAGCTCACAAAGCAAGGCGACATCGCACCCGAAGCCTACCGGCGTATCCTGAGTGCAGGCGGCATTTACTTGTCGGTTGTACATGCTGGACCGTTGCTGAAGTGCCTTCTCCATCGCGGTGGCTTTGGTGAAGAACTCCACAACAGTCTTGGGCGTATTCCGAACAAGACCGCCAAAGAGCTGTTCCTTTACGCCTGTCATCAGCTGACGCACCTTCTTTTCTTCCGGCATGCTCAGATTGGCACGCTGAAAGAGACGCATCATGTCCTCCACGCACATCGTGACGCTCTCGTTGGGCTTTTGAACGCGTGACTGAAGGGCTCGCTCCACTTTTTCCCGGTGATCGGGGCTGAAGTAAGTCTCCAGTAGCTGGCGCTGGAACTCAGGCCAGGATGACAGGGCACTTTCGCGGTTCATAAACCACGTGCGAGCACCATCCTGGACGCTGAAGTAGACGTTCCTGAATTTGGCGTTGTTGTCCCACTCGTTAAACGCAGCCACGCACTCGAACTCTGCCAGCCAGCCGTCCACGTATTCAAATGTGTCGCCATGAAAAGCCGTCGGCACTTGGGGGTTCAGCAGTGTTATGGAAGTCGGTGTCACCCTTTCCCTAGAAGTCGCAGTGGTTGCATGCATCACTTTTTCCTGGCGGTTTCCAAATCGTGGGGCGAGGCATCGGATTCGCCGGCTTCTGCGGTGAACTAGAGTCAACTCGAATTGTGGGGCGAGGTTCTTGCTGCCCAGTGGGGTCTCCTGCATAAGCGTAACTCGCACCTCCACCAAATTGTGGCGTATGCCCTGCTGTAGTGTACACGCTGAATGAGGTTCCAGGCGTTTGCACTTTACGAAACGTAAGCGTCGAAGCGCGATGCCGAGACGAACCTCGTTCTCTTCTTCTTCAGTCCGCTTGCTGTGCCACACCATGTGGCAATATGAACAAGAGTGTTTAGGAATAGGCATTGCCTATCTACTCAGACTCAATTGGGAGACCGGTAAGTCTTTACCAATGTAATCTCGAAGACTTTTCTTGGGATCTCCTTCAACTTCGCAGAAGGAAAAATTAAG
The DNA here is from genome assembly GCF_038994185.2 of Dermacentor albipictus. Classification (NCBI taxonomy): domain Eukaryota; kingdom Metazoa; phylum Arthropoda; class Arachnida; order Ixodida; family Ixodidae; genus Dermacentor; species Dermacentor albipictus. Next base: position 16,860,349 of record NC_091821.1, read on the forward strand.
TAGACGATTATAGTCGAACGCTTATAGTCTAATAGTGAAGTGGTATATGGTATTCGGATAGTTTTCCACTTAAGAATTCACTATTAAACACGATCGAACAGCCGTTTCCGTTCGAACGTAACGCATAACAGCAATTTTGATGTCTCGAAGGTGAGGGGTCGATGTGAGCGAGAACTCTCATTCCGAATGATTTTGCTGCTGGAGAGACGTGGCTGTTGCAAAGAGATGTACCAGTTCCTGAGAAAATTAAGGCACTGGTGCTAATCTGTTTGCTTAACAAGTTCCTCGCTGTCATTCAGTATAAACGTCCCGTTTTGGGCCAGCCTGTAATTATGCTAACTTGACTCAGGCAAGGAAAAAAAATTTTGACAGTCTCATGCACCATGTCTAAAACCCATTAAAACGGAGTGCCCAACGTGGTATCTCATTTATCTTCTTAAAAGGACACAGCAGATGTACAAATATCTCTACGTGTATAGGAAGCATGCCGTTCCTATAATTCATTCATTATTTTCCTTATGATATAGCTGCACGGGATAAGTGAAAGCAGCCGTTTATAAAAACCGACGCAGCATAGATGAGTGGACGTGCCGTTGGGGATGGCATTCTATTTAGGTATGAAATATGAGATAAGCGTAACAGGCTTTTCTCCGAAATCGCACTCGAGAATAAGTTCTGTTGTTTACAGCATTAGAAAAAAGCGGAAGCACGCAGGTATAGATTTTTTTCTTTCTTTCTTTAAAATTAAATTCTGGCGTTTTACGTCTGGCGATACCATTATGAGGCACCCTGTTCTGTACACACCACTAGGATTCGTTAAAATGAGCCTAAACCGAAGTAAACGAGTGTTTTTCCATTTCGTTCGCATCGAATTCAGCGACATGGTTTGAACCCGTGAGCTCAACTTTAACAGCTCAACGCCATATGCATTATATAACCACTAAACAGCCTACCGCGCGCTTTTTTTCCTTCTTTTTTTTAAAGCATAGACTAGACAAAAGGTTGCACGCGACTTACGGGCCATTGATTAGCATATATAATGGCTACCTAAACCTGTTTTCGTCAGCCGAGGTTCGACCGCAGTAAAAAAAACAGTACCAACAACTCCGCATTCTGTTACGCGAGGAAGATGGAAACATGAGTGGAATGTTGCACCACAGTTTATTTTTGCTTTTGTTCTATAAGACCTTTGCCTGTAAATTTGAGTACAGGGCGCTGGAAGTAGCATGTTTTATGTTTTATTTATTTCAAGCGGAAAGCAAGAAGGTTTCATATGCTTTGCCTTCTGCGTTTCGCGAGACCCACTGATGGAAAATATATGCGTAAAAAACACACACGAAACACACATGCTGCTTGAAGAACAAGAAAAACATATGTCCCATAAGGGAGCCGTAGAATAACATAGCAGTATGAAAGCCAACACGGCGGCCGCAATGCACACGCAATCACCGAGTGGCATTAAAAATGAAATAAAGGACAGAATGAACGCCATCTATTCCTAATGCACAAAACATGTTATATTCAATTATGAGCACTGTTTGAGCGGCCGGAACGTATATATACAAGCATGCGAAGTAGTATAAAGGAAGCTTCCGAAAAGTATCGCAAGCAGTTTCCAACGGCGCGACTTTGATGCGACCCAACTCACTTATATCGCAGCGCCACCACAGTATTTTTCATCGTCGCGCGCCTCCCTGCAAAGCATGCGCCGCCCCAGTCACTCGCCCCATTCAAACTTATTCTAGCCCACTCTAGTTTTATTTCCGTACCGAACTCCTCTTTTTTAACCCTTTGATATCCGTGCTTTTGCGAGAACCGACAACTTCACCCATATTGACCGCACAATCAGAACGATTAATCAGAACGAATTTGCCGATAGAACTCTGTCCTTATCGTCCGGCAAAGCGTAGTCGCACCAGCAATCACCCAACTTCGAGCTTGCATAGCTTGTGCCCCCTGGAGCCATGTTCTCAGGTACACCGATTCCATACCGGGAGGACTGCCTTCTGCTGCTCTTCCTTCAAGTTTACTTGTGTTGTCCAAGCCTTCATACCGTTATACTGAGACGTCCCTGCCTCCCTGAGCCACGAATACGATCTCTTCTGATCCCCAATCCACAGAAGTAGCTCTCCTGTCCGCAGTTTACCTCGAGCTTGCGAAGGTCCTGTCTCCCGGCGCCACGTTCATAGGTCCACCGATCCCAGATCGTGAGGACTGGTTTATCCTGATCTTCCATGAAGTTTTCTCGACTCGTCCTAGCCTTCATGCCATTACTGCGACGGCTGCACATTCCCAAGCCACGAAATGAAGCTCTACTGATCACAGATCCACAGAAGTTGCTCTTCCGTCCCCAACTTACCTCGACCTTACGAAGGTGGAGCATCCCGGAGCCACTTCCCCAGGTCCGCCTACTCCAGATCGCGAGCAGTGCCTTATATATCTCACCATTACTAACCAGTTTGCTGTGGCTCGGGGTAGCGTTTAGGCCAGGAATTCACCCGGCAAGGGGGTGAGTACGTCAGGCAGTAGGAATGAATAAAAAGGCATACATTACATTATTTCACTGGCTCCAGATACGAAAGTCCACTCCTTGTAGGCGCATAATAAACGTCTGAGTTCCAGTGAGGACAAGTCAGCACACATTCATTACACCAAAAGCCTCCGCTTTTAAAACAATTCTCCCCCCTATGAGACTAGATTAGGAAATCTAATAACTATGTATCGGTCAATTACAATCGCCGAAGCAGTCGCGAAACGCCTTCCAGGAAGTCACATCGTTTCGCCGGACTTCGCCTCCTATGTTACGCCTTCGCCACCGCATATGGGGTAAGCGCGTAGCAGTCTGGGAATCCGACGTCAACGCTGTTCCTACGGTAGATTTCGAAGTTTGGTCCGTTTTTAATTAGTTCAGCTTGTCTGGTTCGCGTTCGGGTAGAGCGATCTTCGCGGTAGTTGTAACCCCGAAGTGAGTTTCTTTGCGCGTCACAGTCTATTTCGGGCCCGGGCGTCGTCTAGGCACTAGCTGATAAAACGAGTGCCTCGTGGAAATGGTCTAAGGAACGCTCATCGCCGTAATGAGACCTACCACTGCGCAATTATTTTGAAGTGAGAAGGCATTACGCGACTTCCAGGGAGCTCCACAGGGCGTTGCTTCCACGCTCCCTGCCTACGAAACCTGCTTTTTAGAATTTCGCATCTCTTACCCGCCCTCATACCATGTGCTCTCAACCACCTGCCGATTCGGCGTGTAAGACAGCGACCGCAACAGCAACCAGAGCGGAACAGTGTCAGCAATAGGCAAGATAAGATTCGCTTTAAAATTGAATGAATGACCGTTCTTGCGCATCTAAAAAGTGCCCGTTTGCTGCTCGCCTGCGGGATAGTGTGGATCTGCTGCTGTGGCGGCACGCCGATACATATAGAGCATGCAGAATACCTATATGTGGCGGTAATACGAAGAAGGTCCCATAAAAGAGCAATCATCAATGAGAGGAAGAAGTCGGCTACACCTTGTACAAGAAGGGATTGGCCAACCCTTACAAAAATGACTTTAGACTGTCTATAGAAAGTCTGTAGACTTCTTATAGACGACCTTTCCTTTCTATAGATTTGGACTTTTGTTGATACAAAGTCTGTAGACTGTCTATAGACGAAAGTAGATAAAGTTTCTATTTCTTTTTGTCTATACGCTGTCTATAGACGGTCTATAGAAAAAAGTCGATAAGGTGTTTGCGCTTTTTTGCCTACTTCCCCTCTATGGACTACCTATAGACGAAAGTCGATACAGGTTCTATCTATTTTTGTCCATACTTTGTCTATAGACTTTCTATAGACGAAAGTTGATAAGGTTTCTATTTCTTTTGTCTACTCGCAGTCTATAGACAGTTTATAGAAAAAAGTCGATAAGGAGTTTGTTTCTTTATTGTATCCTTCCCCTCTATGGACTACCTATAGACGAAAGTGGATTACGGTCTCTATCTATTTTTGTCCATACTTTGTCTATAAAATTAAATTAAGTTATGGGGTTTTACGTGCCAAAACCACTTTCTGATTATGAGGCAAGCCGTAGTGGAGGATTCCGGAAATTTCGACCACCTGGGATTCTTTAACGTGCACCTAAATCTAAGTACACCGGTGTTTTCGCATTTCGCCCCCATCGAAATGCGGCCGCCGTGGCCGGGATTCGATCCCGCGACCTCGTGCTCAGCAGCCTAACACCATAGCCACTGAGCAACCACGGCGGGTATACTTTGTCTATAGACTTTCTATAGACGAAAGTCGATAAGGTTTCTATTTCTTTTTGTCTACTCGCAGTCTATAGACAGTCTATAGAAAAAAGTCGATAAGGTGTTTTTTTTGTATCCTTCTCCTCTATGGACTACCTATAGACGAAAGTGGGTACGGTCTCTAACTATTTTTGTCCATACTTTGTCTACAGACTTTCTAAAGACGAAAGTCGATAAGGTTTCTATTTGTTTTCGTCTACTCGTAGATTATGGACGGTCTATAGGAAAAAGTCGATAAGGTGTTTGTTTCTTTTCTGTCTACTTCCCCTCTATGGACTACCTATAGACGAAAGTGGGTACATGTCTGTCTATTTTTGTCCATATACTCTGTCTATAGACTTTCTATAGACGAAAGTCAATAAGGTTTTTATTTCTTTTTGTCTACGCGCAGTCTATAGACGGTCTATAGAAAAAATTTCGTAAAGTGTTTGTTTCTTTTTTGTCTGCTTCCCCTCTATATGGACTACCTATAGACGAAAGCCGATACAGTCTCTATTTATTTTTGTCCATACTCTGTCTATAGACTCTCTATATTAGACAGTTAATAATAATAGTCGGCTAAGGTTTCTATTTCTTTTTCTCTCCTGGTGTATTGAATGTCTATATAAGAAAGTCGATAATATGTAATGCCGAGTTCCCATACTCCCCGCCCTCTGCGAAGGCGATGATATGGCACTGGTTCATGCGCGACCGGCACCGCGTGCAACCCCGGCGCGGCGGGCAAACCGTGCAGACTGCTAGTCGTCATTCGGTGCAGCTGCACCGAACGAGGATCGCGGCGGAACAGGCAACGTCCGAGTCACAAAGGTCTTCCAGGCACCCGAAGGCCCTAAACCTGGCTGCTTCCCGGACGTACACTTCGCGAGACCAGCTGGTGAAGGTCAGATGGTGATGATGTGGCAAAGGTGGTGAATAAGTCGCGAAAGCTGGCAGACCAGGTGGTGAATTCACCACCTGGTCTGCCTCTGAGTTGTCGTGGTATTGCATGTCTATAGATTAACAATAGACAAACATCGTTAATCTGGGCCCAACCCGTGTACGCTGTAACCAAGCGCAGGTACCGGTAGATAATACGTAGCTGCGTTTGATATAAGCCACTGAAGTTGTATACTGCTGAGATTGCTGTAGAGCCTATTTGTAGACATTAGTATACACATAGTGTATACCTCCGCATTTGTTGACCACATGATATGATCTACGTAGTCGGTCTCGGCAATCCCAAGACAGTCTTCACAGTTGTCGCATCACTTTTGCGGCAGTAGAATAAAGAAAGCAAAACGCCGATCCAATTGTTATAATAGTTGTTATGAACGCCAGCTTCAGCTACAAGTGGATCCCAAACAGGCATCGAGCTAACAGCAAGGACACTCGTAATGTTTGTAGGTGACAACGCGGACTTTGTGAATGTGCGATGAACCGATGTCGCGCATGTGGTGTTCGCGTTGTGTGTCGTCCGATTCTCGGATACTTTTCACATTTTCTTCATACCTCGGCTGCGTCACTAACATAGGGCGGTTTTTTGTTGACTGATATCCTGCACTATAAACCCATCAAAGTTTCTCATTCACTTAAAATAGGTGCCAAATCATTAGAGCCCACCCAGTATTTCGCCGGCGGTATGCCTGGGCAGCCACGCATATGAGTACCTCAATGCTACTGATTGCTTTGACCTATCACCGGAACAGAAAATTAGCACTAGCATACGTGCGGGCATCACATTTGGTGGTACGCTGGAAGATATCCTACAAGTACGCTGTATTACTAATCGACGCTGGCAATAATGCGTCTGAAACGTTTGAAGGGCCCTGTAATGGCTTTTACAAACAGCGCATTCAAGTTAGCGTTCCAGTCTCATACGATAGCCCACAGCGTTTGTCATACAACCTGCCAGCGCATTTCCTTCGTCCACGAAAAAAGATGAATAATGGTGATAAAGATGAATAAGCCACCCGTTCCGGCGCGCATGGCGCGCAGAGAGAGAGCGAAAAAAAAATGAAGGAAGAAAAGGCGCTCAGACTCCTCCGAGCGCGCGCGCCATCGCGCGCGGAGCTCCTGCGCATGCTCGGAGATCTTGCGCATGCGCGGCGGTGCGCCATCTCAACGAGCGCGCCGGGCACGTATACGGTTGTACCGGTGTGCGGTGTCCGCCTGAACGTTGGTGTCTGTGTATGCGTGTCATCTTTGTGGCATCACACGTCAACTACACTGAACGGTAAGCTTTAGCAAAGATGTTTTGTGTCAATAGCTCATGATTATGTGAGCGCATTTCGTAGCGCGAAGCGGCTGCATGTAGCGCAGGCGACTCGGGTATAGTGTCGGTTTGTCGTTGACATGGTTTCATAACGCGCTCTTGCTCTCGCTTCTACTATACGGAATGTTTTACGGCGAGCGATCGCTCGGGCTTGTTGATTTTCGCATAATAGTTTGGGTGCGTAAAGAAGGAAGCTACACCCTGTTTTAACTTGATATTGAGCTACCACTAAGCGGATTGTGTATGTTGGGCAGCCAGTGTGGTAGATCTCATTTCGTGGCGCTTGATCCCGCCGCGATGAATGCTGCGCCGCATGTGTAGTGGAATTCTCGTGACACGCTTTACGTATATATCTCGAAATTGTGTTAGCATCAAGAATGTTCTGACAGACACGTTTATAGTTAAATAACTGCTAACGTACTCGGATGAAAGGCCGTGTTTGCGGGGCATGCATCAGCAGTGTGTGCACTGCCGTTTTCGCATTGTTTAAAGGTAGCAGTATTTTTAAGGTTTCTGGCAACCAATCTAAATAATTTTGGGAAGTTACCGCAAGCAAAACACGCGACTTGAAGAAATGTCAAGCGAAAATCTCTAGATTCACCCAATCTATTTATATGCAACCACAAACGCTTTTGGAGCATGAAACCTGCGATAAGCTCAGTCACTCGCAGCTTCGCAACTTAGCCGAAAAAATTGGAGCACAATAAATTAGTCGCTCCGGGAAGCACCCTTACACGTTTCAGACTGAAGGCATTGCGTTTGACGGTAGTTGGAAGATTTGTTTTTTGTCTCTTTTTTAAACAGTTTAGCAGCAGAAGTTATCTTTCGAGCTATATGAAAAGCGTTAAGCGCCTTTCGATGCTTCGGGGTTATGCAGTTTACGTGCTCTTAATCTCTAGGCAGCTGCTGGCGCAGATTCGCATTGTGCCAGTCGTGCACGGTATGAAGCCCTTGTCGTGCGCAATAAGTGTTCCGGTTTTCATTACTGTTGCATGTAGTGCCGTCGTCTTGGACAGACTGCATACTATATGCGCTGTACAAAAGAAAAAAGAGCCAGATTATCAATTTGGTGGTCTTTTTTTAGTAGTTAACGCACAGATTATTCAAATAATTCCCCCGCAGGGGCGTCTGCGCAAGCAGGCGTTTGGTGTGTTGCGACACCACGGACCCGAGCACATGAGGGTTGGACCCTCCCGCGTGTAGCCGTGCGCGGCTTAGCCGTGTCTGGGGAAAAGGGGATCCTGGGGGTTGAGCCAATGCTGGGTGTTTGGACCTTTAAGGCCCCCCGGCGGAGGCAACACACCCCTTTGGCCTCTGCTTCACATAGACGGCACCCCCGGACTGACCCACCCGGGGGAAATCGGCAGTCGCCTTTTCCTGTCCTCCTCTCCAATCTTCGTCTTTCTCTCCCGTCTTTTTCATCTTTCCTGTCTTCTCATCACTTCTCCTCACTTCCTAGTTTCCCGGCGGCAAGGGTTAACCTTGTGTAGCTAGCCAGCCTTGGTTACGCTGTATTTGGTTATAGCAGCGATGTACGGCTGGCGTTGGCAGGGTTTCTATAGCAGAAGCTCCTGTCACGTCCCCCTGTTGGGCTCCATGGTGGGTGGTCGGCATCGCGGCCGAAAACCCAACATTAATTATGGAAGATGCTTTTCCTAAACTACCTGATCGCCCTCATAAACGAGGGCGCACCGAAGAAGTTTTTCAGTTTTTCGGACGTCAAGTCCACAATTTTCCCCGTTTTCATGTAATCCACGCAGAAAAACCGGCTAAACAAGTACGAACAATCTCCCCGTTCCTAGTATCTAAGTCCCTTACCGAAGTTTTTGGCCCAGGATATAAGGTGTCAAGGATGGCTAGCGGTGACCTCCTCTTGGAGCTCCGCGACCAGAAGCAATTTGAGAAGCTGCCACAGCTAGTACCACTTGGGGAGACCCAAGTAGTAGTAACCGCGCACCGCACGATGAATACCTCCCGCGGCGTTGTCTCGGACGATGATTTGCTGGAGCTCACTGAGGCTGAGCTCTTAGAGGGCTTCAGCGAACAGAATGTTATAAGTGTCAAAAGAATTAAGATAAGGCGAGATGGAAAAGAACTTGCGACCAAACACCTAATACTCACCTTCAATTCAAGTGTCCTGCCCGAGTCAATCGAGGCTGGGTACATCAAGCTTCGTGTAAGACCGTACGTGCCAAATCCCTTGAGATGCTTCAAATGCCAGCGTTTCGGCCACAGCTCGCAGAGCTGCCGAGGCCGCCAAACATGTGCGAAATGTAGTGCCCTTGAACACGCCACTGAAGCATGTAATAACTCTCTCCACTGTGTAAACTGTGACGGGGATCACGCCGCGTACTCGCGGTCGTGCCCCTCCTGGAAGAAGGAAAAAGAAATAGTAACTATAAAAGTAAAAGAGAATATATCATTCAAGGAGGCACGCAGGCGGGTTGCATACCTGCCAAAGAAAAGCTTTGCCGAAGTGGCGCATCAGGGGGCAGCGTCACAACGGCCTCCGGCGACTGTCCGACCCACACGCAGTGAGTCGGCAGTTACGCCATCTGCCCCCGCGGCGGTTGCAGCTAGCGCTGCTCCGTCAACCGAGGAGAAGGGACCGTCGACCCCGAAGGTGGGCACAGCCGAGGCTGCCTCAACCTCCCAGGTCCCTTCCAGCGCTGGCAACGTCCAGCGCAGCCAAATCCCTCAGGGAACCCCATCGACCTCCGGGCTTGTGGGCGCAGGGGTCTTGCCCTCCAAGGCGGGACTCCCTCTGAAAACCTCTCGCTCGCAAGAGCGCTTGTCCGGCGCCTCACACGAGGCAATGGACACTACACCTGACCCCAAGGCGCACCCAGCGCCTAAGGAGCGGCGAGGCTCCCTCGAACGCTCCAGAAAGAGTAGAACGCCCGTTACAGGGCCTCGAAAGAGCTCTGTAACTTAAGGCATCACCTCCGTTTCCGTACACACCGCACTTATTTACCTTCAAAATGGCGATACAAATTATTCAATGGAACGTCAGAGGTCTTTTTAGGAACCTTGATGACGTGCAAGAGCTTATACAAAAACACAATCCAAAAGTGCTGTGTCTACAGGAAACATTTAAACCCACAACACACAAACTTTCTCCGACAGTATGTCAAGTTCCGCAAAGATCGCGATGATGCTGTCGTATCATCAGGCGGTGTTTCCATTTGTATTCATAAAAGTATCTCCTGTCAGAGTTTACAGCTACAAACCCCCCTTGAGGCAGTGGCGGTTCGAGCTGTTTTCCTAAACAAACTCATCACCATTAGCTCTCTTTACGTGCCCCCACACTACAAGTTAACGAAACACGAATTCCAATCCTTTATAGATCAATTGCCAGAACCTTATGTTCTTCTTGGCGATTTCAATGCGCACAGCTCCCTGTGGGGCGACTCTCGTATAGACGCGCGAGGACGTCTTGTTGAGCAGTTCCTTTTTTCTTCAGGTGCGTGCTTGCTGAATAAGAAGAAACCCACTTATTACTGTCTTGCAAACAATACCTTTTCTTCAATTGATCTGAGCATAGTTTCTCCGTCCATACTGCCTGAACTCGAATGGGAAGTTACAAATAATCCCTACGGAAGCGACCACTTCCCCATACTATTAAGAACACTTAAAGAAAATGAATATCTACCACAGGCCCCTAGGTGGAAGATTGACACAGCAGACTGGGAGGAATTCCGAAATTTAACTAGTATATCATGGGATGACATGTGTTCTTTAGAAATCGATGCTGCTGTGGAATACTTCACAGACTTCATAATGGATGCCGCATGTAAATGCATACGTGAAGTAAGTGGCTCGGCATGCAAACGGCATGTCCCGTGGTGGAATGATGAATGTAGAGTCGCACGTAGGAATTAAAACAAGGCGTGAGGGTTGCTACGTGCTTCGCCCACTGCAGAGAATCTTGTTAACTTCAAGAAAGTTAAGTCTCAAGGCAGGAGAACCCGCCGACAGGCCAGAAGAGAGAGTTGGCAAAAGTTTTTATCGAACATCAACTCGTTTACAGAGGAGGCGAAAGTCTGGAACCGCGTAAATAGAATTAGAGGCAGACAAACATATTCACTCCCTCTGGTAAACACACAGGGTGATACGCTGCAACATCAGGCAGACTCACTTGCGGAACACTTTCAGAGCGTGTCAAGTTCAAACAACTATTCGCAATCTTTTCTCATATATAAAGAAATAGAAGAACGTAAGCCTTTAACAAGAAAAAGTCGAGAGATCGAGCCTTACAACCGTCCTTTCAGTATTGCCGAATTGAGAGCTGCCTTGAGCGCATGCAAGAGTTCCGCACCAGGATCTGATAGGATCATGTACGAAATGCCGAAAAACCTACACAATGACACGCAAGTGACACTACTCACACTTTTCAACACTATCTGGGACGCAGGGTACCTTCCGACCGCATGCAAAGAAGCCATTGTTATCCCTGTTCTAAAACAAGGCAAAGATCCTTCATCAGTGGCAAGCTACCGCCCGATAGCCCTCACAAGTTGCATGTGTAAGGTATTTGAAAAAATGATAAATCGGCGTCTGATCCATTTCCTTGAAGAGAACAAAATGCTTGATCCCTATCAGTGTGGCTTCCGAGAAGGGCGCTCCACAACCGACCATCTTGTACGTATAGAAAGAAATATCCGGGACGCATTCATACATAAACAGTTCTTCCTCTCGATATTTCTCGATATGGAAAAGGCGTATGACACAACGTGGCGATACGGCATCTTGCGAGACTTATCCGAAATGGGCATTCATGATAATATGCTCAGCGTAATAAAAAGCTACTTGTCCAATCGTACCTTCCGGGTGAAAGTCGGCAATGTGCTGTCACGTCCTTTTACACAAGAAACTGGTGTACCCCAGGGAGGCGTGCTCAGTTGCACGCTTTTTATTGTTTAGATGACAACGCTTCGTGGTTCCTTACCCCCGGCCATTTTGTATTCCGTCTATGTGGATGACATTCAAATAGGCTTCAAATCCTGTAACCTCGCAGTATGCGAGAGACAGGTACAGCATGGTTTGAACAAGGTGTCAGGGTGGGCAGAGAAAAATGGTTTTAAAATCAATCCTCAAAAGAGTTCTTGTGTCCTGTTTACAAGAAAGAGAGGCCTGGTCACGGATCCTTGCTTGGAAATGTGTGGACATCAGATACCTGTAAACAAAGAGCACAAATTTCTAGGTGTTATACTCGACAATAAACTTACTTTCGTCCCACACATTAAACATCTTAAAGAAAAGTGTCTGAAAACAATGAATTTAATGAAACTTCTATCCCAGACTACATGGGGTAGTGACAGGAAGTGTTTAATGAACCTATACAAGAGCCTAATTCGATCTCGATTGGATTATGGTGCCGTTGTGTATAACTCTGCCGCCCCGAGCGCGCTAAAGATGCTAGACCCAGTTCACCATCTAGGAATCCGACTGGCCACTGGCGCATTCAGAACGAGTCCCATAGAAAGTCTATATGTAGAATCAAATGAATGGTCTCTCCACCTACAGAGATCATACATCAGCTTTACTTATTTCCTTAAAATACGCTCTAATCCTGAACATCCATGTTTTGATACTGTTACCGATATGACGTGCGCTACACTTTTCAGCAATCGTCCCTCCATAAGACAGCCTTTCTCGCTGCGTGTGAAGCAGCTTAGCGATCAAATGCATGTCCCACTCCTCGAGCTCCCCCTAATGCATCCAGCCAAGCTGCTACCTCCTTGGGAGTGGCAGCTCATACAATGCGACATATCTTTCATGCATGTTACAAAACACGCTTCAGACATTGAAATCCAAATGCATTTCCGGGAACTCCAGCACAAACACTCCTGCACGGAGTTCTACACAGACGCATCGAAGTCACACGACGGGGTGTCCTATGCAGCCGTCGGTCCATCCTTCTCGGAATCCGACGTACTGCATCCGGAAACTAGTATCTTCACGGCTGAGGCCTACGCAATATTGTCGACCGTGAAGCATATTAGGAAATCAAAACTCAAAAAATCAGTCATATATACTGACTCCCTAAGTGTTGTGAAGGCTTTGATATCGTTCTGTAGGCACAAAAATCCTGTCATAATCGAACTCTATTCCGTCTTATGCAAAGCATATGTATCTAACCAGCATGTGACTGTATGCTGGGTGCCAGGTCATAGGGCCATCGAAGGTAATGTTTTGGCGGACCAGATGGCCACGTCAGTTGCATGGCATTCTGCTAATCCCACCACTGCAGCTCCTGTCACAGATCTGAAGCCCTTTTTACGGAGGAAACTACGCAACCACTGGCAACGCCTGTGGGACGCGGAAACAAATAATAAGCTCCACGTGATAAAGCCACAGCTAGGATTCTGGCCTTCCGTAACAAAATCACGCCGAACAGATGTCCTATTCTGTCGTCTCAGAATAGGACACACATTTGGCACGCATAACTATTTACTCACTGAAAATGATCCTCCAACCTGCGGTAGATGCGGGGAGAGGCTGACCGTCCTCCACGTCCTCCTGGAGTGTCGGAAAGCCGTATATGAAAGAAAGAAACATTTTCCCTTAGCATACCGACAGCACATGCCCCTTCATCCTGTCATGTTACTCGGCCCAGAACCTCTATTTGATACCAACGCAGTCCTAAGTTTTCTGAAAGATGTTGTCTTGCATGTTTTTAGCCCCACATGTTCGTAGCGGGTCCTCTCTTCAGAGGATGCCGCTGCGATAGCTTTTTCGTATCGCACATGCCTCTAGGCCCTTGTGTTTCAAGGGCCCTGGCGAGGCAGCAGTGCTCCAAGTAATTTTAACATCCTATATTTTTCTACTTAGCATCATTCTTCTACGATGGATTTTAATGTTCATAGTATTCGCCATATGTCATCGCCATAATTTTATAACAAGTTAATTTTACGCACTTTACAGCGAATATTTTAGGCCACTTTACAGCCAAGTCACATCTTCCATAATACATTGTCAACATTACCACCTGTCATGGCGCTCTTTGGCCAAACCTGGCCCTTGCGCCACAAAAAACCACACATCATCATATTCAAATAATTCAGTGGACATTGCATTTGTTCTACCCTTATTAACACACCTAAGAGATCGTAACATGTTTTAGTTGCTAAGTGACCTGATCAGTACGCCCCCATTCATGTGCATTCTACTGAAAGTGTGGCAAATCTATTCATCTCGAAGTATGAGAAAAGAGACAATGCAGACTGTTCTAAGCGGAAATAAATTGCAAATGTTAACGTGATTGTTCAAAACTGCAGTCAGTATGCTGAGCATGTTCGATCGGCACGGGCACATTGCATTAACACCTGAAAAATGTGCACAGTCCAGCAGGGTATCTTTGTTTCAACAATTATTATTATAGGAATCGTTTGGGATTCTCACATTTCTTTCATTTTTATGAGTACACTGTGTGTCACATGAACCTGTCTTGAAACGAAACGTACCGTTGCTAACACCGGCGACCATTATGGTTGTCTAACTGCTTATCATACTATAATATAACGAAACATCATAATGGTACTGATTAATATTGCCATGTAGTCTTTAGTCATAGGTAAACAAAGTTAACTATAGGCATAAGTGGTGAGAGCAAATTATATAGAAAACTACTATTGAACCGTAAAAATAACTCATTGTATAGTTTTCCCTCACATTGTTGCATTTGTTTTACGCGTGTCTCTGTGTCTTCCGTGCTGTACTCGTGTGGCCATCAATTACGAACTTGCCGAAGCCCTTGTCAGCTTTATTAAACAAGGGATTCAAGTCAGTTGCATCTAATACTACATGTTAAGTGACTGACGTGTTATTCGTTTTATCTAAATATTATGGACTGGCACTACTTGGCAATTATTAAACCATAGTATTTTTTATTGCACTTAAGCTGCAGGCGTCATAGATTGCCAGAAAATTTTCATGAAAACAGCCAGGAAAGGTTTGGAAAAAGATCAGGAAACTTTAAATTGGCCACATAGGTATGCTGTCTTGTTACATGTCAAAGTTTCCAGAAAGTCTCTGTGTTAAATATATTTTTAAAACGTTTCACTTCATAAAAATTGAAGGAAATTGGTTCTATTTATTGAAAAAAAAAGAAAGTCAAGCAGACTGACAAGGCATTTCTTACTCAATATGTTTTTTTTTTTGCGTTAACTAAACGTCCTGAACCTCCATAGCCTAGAAAAAATTTTCATCTTTCAAAGCACCTTAAATAATTTACTGTGATAGAATTCATTCGAACTATACCATCAGTTCTGTTTCCTAGGAGGTGCATATCTGTCGTACCATGACACAAAGTGCTCGTGTGGTATTTCGGGTGCTCATGTGGTATACCTAACTTGGAAACCTGTTAGCATGCCCAAGAGGCCTCATTACCTGCAAGAAATTAAGGTACCATATCAATACAATCAACCCATCTGCCATCTGTTGAAGTTATGGCCAATGACCCATTCATTTAAAAGTATGAGAAATACATTTCAATGTGTACTAAGCAAAATAAATTACAATCTTAGGCATGATGCTGGGAATATTCCAGTCACGTCTTCTGAAAACATCCCTCTGCACGGGCATACTTAACTACCAGCCAAAAAAACTGTACAGACAGCCCAACTGGGTAACGTTTCCGCAATAAATATAGGGACCATTTGGGATAAGTACATTAATGCATCATATATGAACTTGTCATAAAAGGGAACATACTGTTGCTGACACGAGCAGCAGTTGTGACTGTTTAATTGTTCACCATACCATGCAATAGAACATTGCATAAAGGTACTGATATGTATTGACAAGCAGCGATTAGTCATAGTTAAACCGCATTAAGTATTGACTTAGATGGTTTGAGTAAATATATTCAGCTGCTTAATGAACATACAAAGAATACACATCTGTTATTTTTGCCTCATATTGCTGCATGTACTTATTTGCAGCATACACCTGCAGCACCTTTGGGACTAATGACACAAAGGTCAAGGCCAGCCTGGCGACCATGCTTGCCAAGGAGTAGTGTAAATATTTAATGTTTCTATAATAGCATAAGACAAGAATTTAAGGAATTCATGTATTATATCGAGCAATAAAAACGGTTAATGCATTGCCGGTGCATTTGTTTTATTTTTTGCACTGCATGATTCAGCACTATATAAATTCTTTCTGTTTATGCAACATATATGAAAGTACAGCTGGTTCAGGAGCTTTATTAATCTACTAACGGTAATGCATAAGTGCAGATGAAAAGGAACAGGTGCACATGCATAATATCTGCATTCCATGCATTTCCATGCATTTCATATCTATAAAATGAAATGAAATACATTCAAAACGGTAATGCTACCGCATGTAATGAAAAATGTAAACTAACTTGTAGATAGCCGCTATGGAGTTATGGCCTTATACACTCTTTGTAGACTTGTCTATAAAATGTCTGTGTCTATAGAGTGTCTATATATTAATGAAAATGCATGTTTGTTGGCAAGTGTATGCAGAATGTCATAGAAAAAAGTGTATTGGATTATAAAGTTCTGTTTTTGTAGACTGAAGTCTATAGAATGTCTATAGTATATATGCATTTGTCTGTAGACATTCCATAGACTTCAGTCTACAAAAGTAGAACTGTAAGCCTATACACTTGCCCATAGACATTATGCAGACAACTGTCTACAAACATGAATTTTAATTAATCCATAGACACTTTAGACTCAGACTTTTTATAGACTAGTCCATAAAAAGTGTATGGCCATAAGTCTATAGACGGTCTATAGACAGTCTATAGACTCAGACTTCTTATAGACTAGTCTATAAAAAGTGTATGGCCATAAGTCTATCGAAAGTCTATAGACAATCTATAGACTCAGACTTTTTATAGACTAGTCTATAAAAAGTGTATGGCCATAAGTCTACAGACAGTCTATAGACAGTGTATAGACAGTCTATAGACTCAGACTTTTGTAGACTAGTCTATAAAAAGTGTGCGGCCATAAGTCTATAGACTGTCTATAGACTAGTCTAAAGAAATGTCTATAAACTCAGACTTTTTATAGACCAGTCTATAAAAAGTGTGCGGCTATAAATCTATAGACTGTCTATAGACCAGTCTAAAGAAATGTCTATAGACAGTCTATAGACTTCATAGACAAATGTCTATGGACTGTCTATGGACTTTCTATAAAAATTTTTGTAAGGGAATGATGTAAGTTTTTGTACTGACACATCTTATTTTCGGCATGATTATGTACTAGATGAAGAAAGAGCTTTCCTGAGACAAATTTTCCCTTTGAAAGCATTTTAGGCAGTCTGATGCTAATCACTGATGAAGCATAAAAAACTGCGTGTCAGCCTGTGCAATACTGCAAAGATTATCCCTTTTTTCCTGAAATGCCTACACCAAGACCAGGCGATTGATGTGGCGAGCTTTCATGGTCTGGAGCACTTCGCTGTCATGCACAACACCACTTAAAGTGCAGCTGCGTGAATATACGATCCACAAGCATATATGGGCGTATATGACTGACTGAACGCGATGAACGCGAATGCATGCTTGCGTGCAAGCAAGCAAGCGTGTGTGTGTGTGTGTGTGCGTGTGTGCGTGTGTGTGCGTGTGTGCGTGTGTGTGTGTGTGTGTGTGTGCGTGTGTATGTGCGTGTGTGGGCGTGTGTCGCTGGCGACGCGTGGCGACGCGCCGCCAGCGTGCTCCAATAAGAGGCTTAGACGCGTTTCTGGCGTCCGCCAGTCAGAGGAGGCGAGGCTTTCGGCTGCTACGTCTTTGATGGCCGCCGATGCGCAGACGCCGACGCCAGAGATCGTCTGAGTTCTTTGGACGCACGACGCGCACGAAAATGTTGGTAACAGACATTGTTATGACACCAGGTCAAGAACGACACGACCGACTGCCATGGTTTGTGGCAGTGCGACGTGGATCCGTGCAGAGTTCGAACGACACAAACAAATCCTAGCTACCGACTGTCATTACGTCGGTCTCAGTGCGATGGTCTGCTAAACCATCCAACCGAATTACTATTGACGCAATGTCTGTGCTTGGTGTTTGTATATTTTCTCGTACTCGAAACGAATGGAAACATGCTTCCGAAGTCTGGATAATCAGCACTCGCCTACCGCCAATGTTGTTTACAAACGCGTAGGCCTAGCGCGTTCACCGAGTTAGTAAATGGGGAGTGAAGGAGCCAAGCTGAAGAAGAGCGTTGAAGGAAATTTATTTTCAGTACGACTTGGCGCTGCAGAGATCTGAAATATTGCACTCCTAACTTTGTGTGGTGTGTGATATGGTGAATAAACTGTGTAGAACTTCGGGTGGTGAACCTCAGCATGTTCCGTGTGGTCTCACGTGTCAAGTCTAACGGGAGAGCTCTGTGCTATTTCCAGTGGCAAAGACAATTTTCAAAAGTGGAAGACGCTCGTGGCCGAACGGTAGGAAATATATGCGTCATAAGCCATGCCGTCCGTTTCAGGTTACGGTGCGCTCATCTATTCGGCATGTGAATCCATTCCAGCACAAGTAAACAGTGCTCCTTCACTCACATCTTTCAAGTGCATGCGTCTTATGCGCTAGTTGGAAAAAATCGGTCGTGCAGCAGTACCTTTATGTACTGAACGAAACATCACACAGCGCTGACATGTTTGAGTCACTGTGTCCTTATACTTGAGCACGACAAAAAGAAATGATCAGTTCTCAATATGTGCGCCGTGTGCAATGCATAGGAGGACTTGCATCTTTAAAGACCTATTCATGCAGCTGCGTATACTAGGATTGCTTCGTTGCCTGCTTGAGAGGCAGGCAGTACGTCCTGAGTCGATGAAACTGTAATTGGATTTTGATCTCTTTGTTTCTTTATGGAAAGAGCAGATGGTGTGGGTGCATTGCGGGGAAGGGGAAAATGAGTCAACAGTGCTTTGTGCAGTCGGTATGCGTAAATTCCCAAGTCTCTTCAGCTTCCACTAAAATATTTCTAAGTGCAATACGATAAACTCACCCCGCGGTGGAACTACTGTACTATACTATACTATACTATACCATACTATACTATACTATACTATACTATACCATACTAACCCGCCGTGGTTGCTCAGTGGCTATGGTGTTGGGCTGCTGAGCACAAGGTCGCGGGATCGAATCCCGGCCACGGCGGCCGCATTTCGATGGGGGCGAAATGCGAAAACACCCGTGTACTTAGATTTAGGTGCACGTTAAAGAACCCCAGGTGGTCAAAATTTCCGGAGTCCTCCACTACGGCGTGCCTCATAATCAGAAAGTGGTTTTGGCACGTAAAACCCCATATATTATTATTATACCATACTATACCATAATAGCTACTATATCACCCCGCGGTGAAATTTCAACAAGAGATTACCGACGTCTTGTTTGATTTCAACTGCAAAGTAACCAACTGCCACAGGTCGCAGATTCCCGGCCTACTGAGACAACTGATGCAGGAGTGCGCCGACATTCGGGCGGTCGTGGCGCAGCAGTGCGGCTGCGCTGATGACTTGAGTGACCAGCTGGAGCGGATGCGTGGTGCTGGCCCTGTGATGCGCCCGTGGGCTACCTCCCTGGTAGCGCCGGGGCTGTCTTATGCCTGCGTTGCTGGGGCAGGTGCACTGCCTTGCCTGGTGCTCCGCCAGGTGATGCGGGTGCGTCTGGCCTCGGCCGTGCGTGGGCCTGCGTCAGCTCCGGCGCTGGTTCCTGCGGTGGCAGTTACGGAGGCTCCAGCCACCAAACGTGAGCACGCTGACATTATGTTCTTGACACCGCTAGTGGCGTCACCCACTGCCGCGCAGGACGTCTTCCGCCTGCTTAAAACTAACATTGACCCTGTTCAAGCCAACCTTAGTGATATAACGCTACGTAAAACACCCCTTGGTCTTATTGGACGATCTCGCGTCCATGCAGCGCCTATAGCAGGCGATCGAGAATAGCATCGTTACCAAAATGGCAATGTCCGTTAATCTGGTCCACCAGCGGAAGCAAAACGTTAAACTTATGGGGGTGGATCCCGACGTCCCGGTGAATACCCTAATAGAACAACTCAACCTGCACAATACCGAATTGCAGCTTGAGCCCTTGTCATATGAGGTTCAGGTATCGTTCTGCGAGCGATCGGGGAATTTTTCCCTCATCATCGCGCTGGATCCATCGGCGTTAAGCACGCTCATGAGCCGTGGACGTGTCGCCGTAGGGTGGACGTCTGCGAGCGTGGTGGAGGATATCCACATGCCTACGTGCACCTCCTGCTCCACTACGGCCACCCCCGGCGCGCCTGCCCCGTTCGTTCGCAGCCTGAGCGCGCTGTATGCACGCGATGCGCGGGGCCGCACGTCGGCGAGTGTTGTACCGTTCGCTTGGGGGATGCGGCCTTGTGTTACAGCGAGTGTCGACGCGCGGGACGACCGAGCCCGCACCCTGCGGGGTCTCATGCTTGATCCATCCTGCAGAGCAGGATAGCCCGCTTGCGGGCCCACACCGATTATAGATAGTCGCACTTTCCCTACCTCTGCACCCCGGTACGGCGTCCCCTACGGCCTTGTTTGCTGCTTTCGCTCTTTCTTCTCCTTGTTTCTCGTCTCTTTCTTCGTGACGTCCGTCGACCCGCGCGACGCTATGATTGTGCTTATCGCTGCCGCGCTGCCGCGCTAAAGTGCGCCGCCGAACTTGTGCCGCAGGCCTCACTAGCCCGTCCACTGCGTGCCGCAGCACTCGCCGCCCATGAGGCTCTGACGAGCCTTGGCAGTTAGAGCCCAGTGTGTCTCCAGGCCGCGCACTTTGCAGTGGAACTCCAACTCCCTGCATAGCCGGCACGCTGAGCTCGCAGAGCAGCTTCCTTTGCACGAATGCGATGTCCTCGCCTTCCAGGAAACGTATGCGCGTGCAGAGGAGGTCTCGCTGCCTGGCTACATCGGCTACAGCAGCGCCACAGAGTAATGACTCGACGACTGCGACGCTGGACCCTGCACCGACGGGGCGCACCCGTCTGGCCTTCCTCGCATAGCTGTGTACGTCCGTGCCTCCCTTCCGCACGCGCTCATCACCTCGGAACTTCTGTGCTGTGCGGTGGTCCAGTGTGTGGCCGTTACCATTCGGGTGCGCGGCACCGATACGTCGGTCGCGAATAAATACGTGCGCCCTGTTTTACGGTGTGACATGACCTTCCTATCGCGCCACGCTGATTCGCTCGCGCCTGAGTGCGTGGTGCGCGACGATTTCAACGCCCATCACGGGAGCTGGGGCTCTGCCAGTAGTGACACGCGGGGGAAGAACCTGTTGAGCGCGGCCGCTGTGGTGGGTCTCGCCGTTATCAATAGCGGCCAACCAACCTACGTCCGTCGCAGCGGGAACGCCACAGTGATCGATCTGGCGCTTGTTTCGGAGCGCTGCTCATACATCTGGCAGCGCGCCCCGGACACCGCTGGATCGGAGCACTTCCACATCTCCCTCTCCCCCGCACGGCTGCCGAGTCGTGGTGCCACGCGTGCGTACATGCTCGTGCGCTGGCCCATGTTCTGCGACTTCTGTGCCGAGACACCGCACGGTGACGATTTCTTCGCGCACGATTTCTTCGCGCACTTCCTGCACCAGGCATCGTCGCGTGTGGGCGTCCCCGCCGGCTCCCCTTGCGCGGATATTCAAGCTCCTCAATGTACGCGCAGACCGCCGCCACCCTCAGCGGCGAGCGATTCGGTCCGGTGCCAAGGTGGACTGGACAGTGTATAATCGTCTTGACGTGCTGTGCAGACGACACGCCCGACAGCTGCGCCACTGAAGCCGGGCGTGCCTCTGCTCGTCGCTCGCCCAGCCATGCAACGAGCACTGTGGCTGGCGAATCCTCCGTGCCCTTTTGAACCCGAGGACACCGCGGTTCTCGGTGCTATCCAGCTCTATAGCGCGGCGGATCAGCGATCTGGCGTTTGCCGAGATTCTGGCGGACGCCTTCGCTGCCACCCCTCCCACTCCCAGAGCACCCACGGCTACGTTGCAGGCGCTGTACGCGGCGGCGTTCGTGCGGGGTGAAGCTCACACAAACAACGCGGATGCGATCAGAAGCCTGTGCGAGGGTGACTTCACTCATCACGAGCTGCTGCGGGCTCTGTCTCACAGCCCGCGACGCCGCAGCGCCCCTGGGGCAGACGGATCACGCGGCAGATGTTACGCAACCTGGATGAGTCGCAGCGCTGCGTCCTCCTCGACGCTTACAACGTCCTGCGTAGCGGCTCCCACCGGGATTCGTGGCCCCATGCTGTCGTCGTCCCCGTCCTGAAGTGTGGCAAGCCACCTCGCAGCCCTGCCTCATACCGACCCATCTCCCTCACGTCTGTCCCAGGGAAGACAGTGGAGGCGATGGCTCTTACCCGGCTCCGGTGCATTGCGGATGCCCACGGTGCTATACCTCCCAAGCAGTACGGCTTCCGCACTCACCGCACTACGGCGGACTGCATCGCGTCGTTGTCGGCACCCTTGAGCAGGCCAGGCTCGACGGGGAAGCCGCCTTCTTGCTGTTCCTCGACGTCCGGGGTTCATTCGACTGCCTCTCTCACGCCACCATTCTATGGCCGTGCGGGTTCTTGGTGTGGTGAGCAGGCTCCTTGCCTACATCGATGCCTTCCTCGCCGAAAGAACATCTGCCGTCCGCGTCCGAGGGACGGTCGGCTGGCTTCGTCCGATGACTTGCGGTGTGCCTCAGGGAAGCGTGTTGAGCCCATTTCTGTTCAACCTTGCCCTCGCACCCATCACCGAGTACATTCCCCCAACGGGCCCCTTCCCTGTGCGCGCTGTGTTTTACGCCGACGACATCGCGCTCTACGTGCGCAGGCAGACCTCTGCGATGAACAAGATGCGCTCCCGGCTTCAGGCGGCGCTAGACATCGTCGCGGACTTCCTGTGCGCCATCGGCTTGCGACTGTCGTCGACGAAATCCGAGGCGCTCATGATCCACCCCCGCAGCGATACTCGCCATCGCACCTGCTGCATGCTCGTCGACGGAGTCCCCCTGCCCTGGCATCTGACAGTGCAGTACCCGGGACTCACGATCGACCACCGCCTCACCTGGTTCGCTGCCGTTCACCGGCTGCGCGTTGAGATGCGACGAGTCAAGAGTGCGGTGCGCAGGTTGCTTACTCGCGCCGACGGTTGCCCTGCCTCGATCGCGCCGGCGCTTTACTCCGCGCGGTGGCCCTGCCCAAGGTCCTCTACGCGCTGCCACTGTGTCCTGTGAGTGCCTGGCTGTGCAAGTGCATCGACGGCGACCACCACCGAGTGCTTCGTATGTGATACCGCCTCCCTCGCGCATCGCGGGTTGCGGAAGTGCTCGCGGTGACCGGTGCCTGGCCAGTCTTCCTGACAGCTGACCGGCGTGCCCTCGGCCACCTCGAGCGCCTCTCCCGTGCCCCGGACGTAGGCCCCATCCTGTCCCTCCTTCGTCGCCTACCCTGGTCTCGAGTGGGAACGGTGTGTGAGCTGTTCGACTGCATGGTGGTCGACCCGCTGTCCGCCCCACCGCCCTGGTCACCGCCGCACCAGCGCACGCCACTGCACGTCTCGACCTCCCGGGCGTCCGCTCCAAGCATCGCCCGCCTCTCTGCGCTGTATTGCACGATGCTGCTACTAGGTTAGAGGACGACCTGGGGTGGGGGGGGGGAGGACGCACTTGTATGCTGACCGCTCTGTCCTCGGCGACTGCTCCGCGGCTGCCGCCTGTGTTGCGCTGGCCCTTCGCGTTACGAGGGATGGCCGCCTCTCCTACCGGGCTTAACTCGGCAGAGCCGAAAGTGCAGAGCACTTTCCTGCGTCCGGAACCTCCGTGAGAGGTCGGGAGCCAGGTATTAACCATTCAGTCACTCGTCCCGAATCCCCTCACTGCAAATCACGACACCCCAGTGACCTGATTGGATCAATTGGGCTGTCACTCACTGGACACACTCTCTCTCACCCTCTCCCCGCGTTCCTCGGAACATTCAGTGAGCTATAAAGGAAGAGAAAGGAACCGCCAAACAACAAATAAAGAACACCCCAACCGTCGTGCTCTGCGACATGTATGGGAAAGTCTCCCGACATTTTGAAGAACACTACGAGGAACGAACATCTGTGTCGCCCCATCCTCGCACCTTAATTGAAACCATCGCGCCCTGCCTGCCGCAAAGGGCACCCTTGCCGAAGCGCACCCACCGATTCACCTTGCCGTCTTCTGCGTGGTTCGTCTCCTCCGGCGGGCCCATGAAACTGTAAGTGCAGAGATGGATTGTGTCTCCGGTGCCAGCCTCTCTTTCAAGGGACAGCGCATCGGGTCACCGATCCCTCTGGCTTTGGAGTTGCCCCTTTGCCCCCAGGCATGCCCATTGCCGCCCTAATGACGCTTTGCCCGTGGTCCGTCCCAGGCAGGGCGCCTCCGTCCGCGTTTCCTGGGCAAAGAGCCCCCAAAGTCACACCCTTCCCCACTTTTCCAGACCGCACGTGCGACAGGTTACGATGCCCTGAGGTGGCGACGCGGGCTCATTGCCGCCAAAGAGCGCCTCCTGACTCACTACCGAAGCGCCCAGCAGGTTTTGCTCTCGAAGAAGCCCGAAAACGGCCATGTTCCACAATTAGGGGACGAAATTACTTCTCAGCCTCCTCGTCGTTTGTCAACATCCTTTACACTATACATTGGCTACGATCCACATGACAACAGGAAGCATACACGCGCACGGGTCGCTTACGGCACATTTAACCGTCTGACTACAGGCATAGCACTTGCCTTCGTTGCACATGGTGGCCTGGTAACAAGCGAGAACCAGCAGCGCAAGCAGATTGAACAGTGTGTCTACCTGTTTCCACTGACAGTTGCAATCGAAGTCGAGCAACTTGCATTGCAAAGCACTCGGGTGACGCAAGCATCTGCTGCCGCAGCCAACATAGCGACATGAAGTACCCGGCATTTTAGCGTTATCTCCTTTCCAACCTGCACATTTCTTTTTGTTCTTTTGCGTACCGCTAATGTGTAACTTACACTTGGCGCCCCACATTCTCTAAATATGGGCATGGTCGGTGTCATGGGCATCACCATTTTGCAGCAACTTTTGCAGGCCTTTCCACTGTTGCATCCGGGTCGCAAGCCCCAAGGGTAGCTGGCCTGGCGGCCTGGGGCACAGCTGGAAGCATCCGAAGGTCCTGGCAAAGAATAAGTCGACTGCTAACAGAACAACTTGTTTATTCTAGCATCGCAAAAGAGCGGCCGGTCAGGTCGACCGAAGTGGAGAAACGGGAGACCACGTTACTCGACGGAAGAAATAAAAGCCTCTGTCTTGGCGTCTGGGGGCAGCTGTTTTTATACTCTCGGAGTCGAGGGCAAGAAGGAACGGCTCGGAAGGGACGCCCGTAACGGCGGCGCACTGACACGTTGTGACAAGAAGTGACGTATCCGCCGGGCCGGCGCCGTTCAGACCTCCTCGCTTCACATTTGGGGAGCTCCTCTCCCCGGCTGTCGCGCTTTGACAAGCATGGGCACCAACATGCGCACACACACACACACACACACACACACACACACACACGAAAACACGTGGCATTGAAACATGCCTCGACGCGCTTAGCAGGCGTTGGGACAGCGCTGAACTGGCCAAAATGTCCGCCGCTGTGAACGAAGCCCCGGCGTCCGTTACATCCGCGCCGGCTATACCGCACGTCGGAGGCGAACGTAACAGACCGCTCCGCCGGGAGAAGGAGATACCGATGGTCAGGAGACTGCATCCGCTGTCTGGAGGGATGTCGCTCGATGATGCTCATAACCGAAGTCGGTCGTCCCTCGGCGTTTCTTGAGCGCAGCGCACAGAGAAGGCCTCGTTCTCACGTTCAGGTTCACACAGGACACTGCAAAGTCACTTCGGTAGAGTCGCCATTTTTGTTCTCGTTCCCAGCAAGCGTTAGAACTACGCCGAAACTCAACCGCTCAGTCAGCAAGCACGACACAACCCTCACTAAGCCATGCCAGGCTCTTTCCCCTTTTATACTACTGCCTAGTTGCTAACAGTAGTCTAGCAGCACACAGAAAGCGTCAGAAATTGGAAAATTGCACTAGAAAGCACGTCATGACTTTGAAACCCTAAACAAAAGCTATATGTTAAAAATCCTGCCTCAGGAAGAAAACCATCAGTAACAAACAACTTTGAGGCTGATTCCTACGTTAGAGGCCTCGACTTAAGCCATCGGCGTTACCGTTGAGACTCCCCTTATTGTAACGCACCTCAAAGGAATATTGTTGCAAAGCGAGGCTAAAGCGTAGGAGGCGACCATTTTTGGAAGAGATGGTCTGCAGCCATTGGAGAGGGCAGTGATCCGTCTCAATGACAAACCTCGAGCCGGCTAGGTAGCATGACAATTTCTGAACGGCCCACACGAGACACGCACACTCTTTCTCGGTGGCGCTGTACGCCTGCTCACGACTGGTCAGCTTACGACTAGCATACAGGACGGGGTGTTCCACTTCTCCATTTTCCCGTTGGCACAGTACAACGCCCATGCCTCGCTCACTAGCATCGTACTGAACAACGAACCCTTTTGTGTAATCTGGCGATCGTAGCACAGGCTGGCTTGTTAGGGCGCTCTTTAGGGCGCTAAAAGCTCTTTCCCTTGTCTCGTCCCAGACGACTGTTTGGGGCTTTATTTTTCTTAGAGCATCCGTCAGGGGAGCCGCGATATCAGAGTACCTGGGGTGTACCTCTGATAGTAGCCGGCGACACCTCAGAACGACCGAATATTGGTCTTCGTGCGCGGTTGCAGGAAGTCTCGCACAGCGGCCACCTTTATTTCGGAGGGGTGGAGATGACCCCGTCCAATCACGTGACCGAGGCAGACAACCTCGGCCTGTGCTAACTGGCACTTGGGAGTCTTGACTGCCAAACCCGCTTCGCGCAGGCGGGTTAGCACTGCCCGCAAGCGTGCCATATGCTCAGACCAGGATGCAGAGAATATCGCTACGTCGTCTAACTACAGTAAAGCGAATTCTTCCTGTCCCCGCAACACTTTGTCCATGAGGCTTGAAAAGCAGTATGGCGCGTTCTTCAAACCAAAACTCAAAACTTTAGGACGGAATGTCCCCATTGGTGAAATGATCGCCGCATACCTACTAGCCTCTTCTGTAAGTGGAACCTGCCAATAACCCCTGACAAGTTCTAGGGTGGAAATAAACTGAGCGCTACTAACTTTCTCAAGGCGCTCGTCGATGTTAGGGATCGGATCAATTTCATCCTTAGTGATGGGATTAAGCCTGCGGTAGTCGACGCAAGGACGAGGTTCTTTGCACGGCACCTCAACTAAAATCAAAGGGGAGGTATAATCACTCTCCCCCGCCTCAATAACACCGAGCTGTAGCATTTTCTTTACCTTAGCCTCCATAATATCGTACGCCTTGGATCGTACTGGCTCTGGTGGGGTAAGTTCTATTTCATGAGTAAGGACAGAAGTCCTACCAGGCCTCTCAGAGAACTGACCTTGAAACTCTAGTAAAAGCTGGTGTAGTTCAGTTTTCTGCTCAGGCGACAGCGGTGTTTTACTGATTAAGTCACTAATGGCTTGATCGGTGTCTTCCCTGTTCGTCACTGAGCCTAGTCCCGGAAGCTCGACCGGAAGCTCTTCGGGAACGTTTACCATCATACACACCACTGCTTCCTGTTGTCTATAGGGTTTGAGCAGATTACAGTGGTAAACTTGCTGTGCTTTCCGTTTTCCCGGCAGACTCACCACGTAGTTAACCTCCGACAGTTTTTGAACAACCAGTGCTGGGCCCTCCCACTGCACGTCGAGTTTGTTTTTTAGCGATGTGTGCAATATCATTACCTCATCGCCCACCTCAAAACAACGGGCCCAGGCTGTCCGATCATAATAAACCTTGGCCTTCTGCTGGGCCTTTGCCATTGCTTCACCTGACAACTCCTGTGCCCTTCTTAAGCGTTCGAGGAGCCTAAGCACGTACTCCACCACGACTGGGTCATCGCCTCTGCCTTCCCACGAGTCTCGAAGCATGCGAAGCGGAGACCGCAGCGAGCGACCGTACACCAGCTCAGCTGGCGAAAACCCCGAAGCCACATGCGACGTGGTCCTTAATGCAAACATCACCCCAGGCAGACACAACTCCCAGTCAGTTTGTTCAAAACACAATGCTCTCAACACGTGCTTCATGACGGAATGGAGCTTCTCAACTGAATTCGACTGTGGGTGGTACACTGAGCTGTGTAACAGCTTTACCCCGCACTTTTCGAGAAAGACTGTCGCCAAAGCGCTAGTAAACACTGTGCCCTGATCTGACTGGATTTCCGTAGGAAAACCAACTCGCGCAAATATGGACAGTACTGCATTGCCTATCTCAACTGAGCTGAGTTCTTTAAGCGGCACTGCATCAGGAACTTTGTCGCTGGGCAGATCACAGTCAAAATGTGTCTGTACCCCGTGGTTGTTACCGGCAGAGGTCCCACTGTATCAATAACGAGCCGTCTAAAAGGCTCCGTAACGATAGGTACCAGCTTCAACGGCGCTCTCGATTTGTCCCCTGGTTCGCCCACCCACTGACAGGTGTCACATGTCCTCACAAAGTGTTCTGCGTCACGAAAACACCCTGGCCAATAGTACTCTTGCAAGAGACGGTCCTAAGTCTTCTTAACTCCTAGATGTCCGGACCACGAACCCCCATGCGACAAGCGCAACAGATCCTGACGGTAGCACTGAGGCACGATCAGCTGAGAGAACTCCACTCCCCTGTGGTCTAGATACTTCCGGTACAGGACCCCACTTCTTTCCTTAAAACGAGCATTTTTCTTGGCGATACCTTCCTTGACATTGCAGCGCATGTTTTCTAGGCTGCCATCCTTTTTTTGCTCGGCTATCAAGGCCGACCGGCTGACTTTTAGCAACCTATTAAGTTCATTTGACGTAGGCGCGATGAGCAAATCTGCAGATAGCTCATCTAACTTTCCCGTATCGGGCATTTCCTCTCCAGTATCTGGTGCCTTCAACGCTACAGGCTCAATTTCATTCAGTTCGGACGTGCTCTGAATATCAGCTTGCTGCGCCTCCGAACCTTTCTCCTTGTTCGACAACGTCGGCCCCACAACTACCGCCTTTGCAGCGAGCTCCCGAACTCTCGATCTGGTTAAGGCCTGAACGCTAGCCTCACCAAACAAAAGGCCCTTCTCGCGCAGGAGGTATTCGGGCCTGTTCGAAAGTAGGTACGGGTAGCGGGGGGGGGGGGGGGGGGTGCAGCATGGATGACACTGCGGCCTCCGTCTTAAGTGCTCCGAAAGGTCCTTCAATAAGCACTTTTGCTACGGCCAGACACACGCTATGAGCTTCCACGGCTTGCTTGATCTATGCGCACTCGCCCGTGAACATATCGGGTTCTACGTAAGATGGGTGAACTACATCCATTGTAGCTGCGGAATCACGAAGCACTCGGCACTCTTTCCCGTTTACGACGAGGTCTCGCATGTAAGGCTCGAGAAGCTTCATGTTCTCGTCAGTGCTGCATAATGTCAAAAACACGACTTTTGTTTTTGTTTCTGGACACTACGCCGAAAAGTGACCCGGCTTCTGGCACGTATAACACATACGCGCTTGCCTCGTCTCGAACCGCTTTCTGCGTTCGGCTTCGGCTGCCGCCATCTCCTTACGTTCGGTCGGACTGCTTTCACTCGCATCCGCACTACGTGTGTCCCCCCTTGCTCTCATGGGCGTGAACTTCGGCCTCTCAAACTTGGAGCCAAATTCACCCTTTTGACCATCCTTAGCTACGCGAGCTCGACGCGTCACAAACTCCTCGGCTAGCTCGGCGGCTTTAGCCACCGTACTAACGTCTGGCCTATCCAAGACCCAGTACCGTACGTTCTCACCGACTATGACTGTTCCAGCCCGAAACACTGCAGAACTTTCTCGTGGTCACCAAACGCTTTCTCTTCTTTGAGCCACTCCTGCATGTTCGACATAAGCCTGTAGGCAAACTCTGTATATGACTCACTTCTGCCTTTCTCATTTTCCCGAAACTTCCGACGGCACGCCTTCGCTGACAGCCTGTACTTTTTTAGCAGACTCGATTTCACTTGGTCGAAATCCTCTGCCTCCTCTCTCTTCAAGCGAGCGACTACGTCGGCCACCTCGCCGGGTAACAAAGTGAGCAAGCGCTGTGGCCACGTTTCCCTAGAGAACCCTTGCTTCTCGCACGTTCGCTCAATGTTAGCCAGGAACAAACCAATGTCCTCTCCAAGCTTAAACGGCCGCATCAGGTCAGTCATTTTGAACGATACTCGTTCTCCTGTACCGTGTGCTTCACTTCCATTACGAGCGCGTTCCATCTCTACCTCGAGACGCTTCATTTCCAAAGCGTGTTGACGGTCGCGCTCCTCTTTCTCGTTTTGCTCTTTACGTGCGCGCTCGTCTTTCTCTTTTTGCTCTTTACGTTCGCGCTCCTGTCTTTTTGCCGTCTCCCTCTCCTCAATGGTCTCAAGGCATTCCGACAGCTCGTCATCCTCAGCTTCTAACTCAACAATAGCCCTTAGCAGTTCTCGTTTTCTGAGTTTGTCTGAGACATCCAGGCCCAACTCTCTTGCAAGCTCCAGCAATTTCGGTTTGCGCAACGACTTCAAATCCATGGCTGCTCTGAATGCTGCTTTCTGTACTGCCTACTATTGTCTTGCCGCAAACTAACCCGGCAGCAACGACAACCACAATTACCAGCTCTGTTTCTGACACTAACAAAAGCCTGGCAAAACTCAGAAGAAGGAAGTCCCGCACACACCAAACCTCGCAGCCAAGAATTCAGCGCAGTGGTTCCACTGTAGGCAACCAGTCATCACACAGGGCTCGTTGCACTGCTCCCGGATGGTCGTTGTGCTGCTCAGCATACAGTCGACCGCATATCTTCGCTGCTGGCCTCCGTTGCCGCGATCTCACCGTTGGCAACCATTGTTGCATCTGGGTCGCAAGCCCCAAGGGTAGCGTTGGCCTGGTGGCCTGGGGCACAGCTGGAAGCATCCGAAGGTCCTGGCAAAGGATGAGTCGGCTGCAAACAGAACAACTTGTTTATTCTAGCATCGCAAAAGAGCGGCCGGTCAGGTCGACCGAAGTGGAGAAACGGGAGACCACGTTACTCGATGGAAGAAATCGAAGCCTCTCTCTTGGCGTCTGGGGGCAGCGGCTTTTATACTCTCGGAGTCTAGAGCATGAAGGAACGGCTCGGAAGAGGCGCCCATGATGGCGGCGCACGGACACGTTGTGACAAGTGACGTATCCGCCGGGCCGGCTCCATTCAGACCTCCTCGCTTCACAGTTGGGGAGCTCCTCTCCCCGGCTGCCGCGCTTTGACAAGCGCGAGCACCAACATGCACACACACACATACACGAAGACACGTGGCATTGAAACATGCCTGGACGCACTTAGCAGGCGTTCGGAGAGCGCTGAACTGGTCAAAATGTCCGCCGCTGTGAACGAAGCCCCGGCGTCCATTGCATCCGCGCCGGCTATACCGCATGTAGGAGGCGAAACGTAACCCCACCCATGTGGATATCTGCTTCATACACTTCGGACCATGTAATCACGTATGATAGTCTCCGTTGACGCCAACTCATGGCCGAGGAAGGCCACAAGCAGAATTTGCACACGGCAGCAGCAAGAAAGGACGGAACGGGGAGCACCAATCACGGTGCGTGTAAATTCGAAGTCTATGTCGCTGTGCGGACTGCAGGAGCTAGTGCTTGCAGCGAGAGTCTGTTTCCCTGTGCAACTAACCAGGCTCCCACATACGAGAAACCTATCATGGTGACAATTACCACGTCGGACAGCTGCGAAACAAGATTCCTATGAATCACTTCAATTTAGCTTGCGCGAAAACACAGGCTGTCGAGCAAGAATAGCAATCTTGAACGAGACTAGGAATTAAATATGGGTATGAGAAAGCTTGCATTGAAGAAATAAGCCACTCTACCTTGCAAGCACTGAAATGCAAAAACATTAAGAGTTAATGCTACATAACACACGGTGCACAGGTTAATGCAAGACACATGTCAATTCCGCATCAGCTAGTTCAGGAGAGGAATTGCACATGGCAACGTACACTAGAAAATAGTGCTACAGATATCTTATGCTACTAGACAACGACTGGTATTAAGTATGAGCAAAGAATCGGTTGACCTTTGATGTTTGTATGAAGAAGAGGAATCATCTTTAACAAAATTGTGGAATTAAAAAGTTTGTATTCCTTGAAAAAAAGTCTGACTTGGGACAAGTGGTATTTGACAAGGCCAGGAAGCTCATTAAGGAGGGGCAAACTGACGGGACTCTTTTGGCCAGCGTCGTCTGTGCTTGTTCGGAGCTTGCAAGTACATCTGAAGACACACAATTTTTGTTGTTGAGGTACCTGGATGACTCGGCCAATATCCGTGCTGGTCGAATGATGGCAGAGGCTCTTTTCACTCTTGACACACTCGTCAGTAGACTTCATATCTCATCCAAATACTTCTGGAACGACTTCTTCGTGGTGTAAAAGCCTTGCGAATTCGGCTCCAGCCCCTTCCTGTTGATGCAGGTGGGGGCTCGCGTGATGACCAGGATCTACTTGGCACAGACTCTGTTGAGGCAGAACAGTGACACATGAGATGCAGCAGATATTATCCAAACTCATGTAGCCTTTTATTTTATGGTCAGATCAAGTATGCTGACCTCTAAATGCGAAGAAACGTTGATATCATCAACTACAAACAAATGACATGTATCTCAAGACTAGCGAGCCAATACAGCATATAGCAAGCATATTTATTTCTGAACCAGGTCTTGCTTACCTTGTAGTAGCAGCCAAAGACCACACAATTATCAATTGCCTTGTTGTAGCAGGCAGCTGCTTCTATTTAGTGCGTGCAGTATGTTGCTTTATAGTGCTGCCGTCCTCATTACTGCAAGTCTGGAACAAAAATTTTGGCTGCATCAAAAATTGATTAAGCACAATTTTGCCATATGAAGTGCGAGAAGGTGTGACGTATAGCTTGTAATGGTTTGTGACTACAGAACAGATGCAAATGTACACTGCCTGTTAAATAAATATTGCTATTGTCCTTAAAATTGATGTCTGCCTAACTACAATGCATGTCAACAGCCTAAGTATAATCAGAGTCCTTCCATGTTTTTCTGGTCACGAAACTCCGCCGTCACGCAATGGGAGAGGTTCATTTGCTGCCCAAAGGTGCCGCGACGCGGCGCCACTGTGCCGCAGAAGGCATCGTTCGCGTACCGAAGCGTGTGCGCAGTGCGAGGCGAGCTGAGTGATCGGGTGCGTTCTGTGCATGTGCTGCGCTATTTTTCGAGTGCTGGGCTGTTTAGTTGAAGTGGCGGGATGTGACAAGGATGCCGAACACGTGTTGCAAGTAACAGCTGAAGAAGTAGAGTGGTGGTATCTCTAACAAGCCATTAAAAAAATGCTATATTTGTGATGTGGCTACTTGTGTTCGTTTGAGAGTTGTTTTGCCATGTGTTATGAAGTGCTTATGCTTTACACTTTCTTGTTTATAGAAACAATCGATTAAGCATTCTGTATTCATTGCCATTCGTTTGCTGGTGTTTGTTTCCTGCCCCCCAATGCACATCTCTCACGTTTGATGTCATTTCTTTATACTTAATATATCAGTGTCATGCTTTTAACAAACTTCTTGCATTGTGAATGGTGGACCATACGTGGCCGGACGCCGCTGTGCTGTCTGTATTTAGCTCCGCTTATTTTACATGATAAATAAATGATCGTGCTTGCATGTTGTTTTTGCACCAACACGTTCTATTTCTTTTCTTAATCGAATTATAAAGTTCTTAACATATCGTAAATAGTTCACATTAAGAACCAAAATACCTAGTCTCGTCGTTTCTGCGTCGAAACCACGAGCAGCGTGAATATGTGCTGGGCTTACTGACGCTTCTAAACGACTGCTTGCTAAGGCAATTGCCTAATTACAATACAGCTAGTTTCAACTGCGCAGGTCCCAACACTTCACGTTCGCCTTAATCCGTTGCTAAAAGCCGCACCGAAGACATTTAGTAGCGAAGTTTGTCTTGCATTAATCCTACCTAAATCTCATTCAGAAGTGGCATCGCTTTGCAGAGAAATCTTAAGCGCACGGAGCAGCTCAATTTCCTTTTCTTTGTCATTAAGTATTCTACGGTAGCAGCCCTTTGCAATAACAATTTGATTCTTTTGATCTCCTTATAAGATGCTGCCCACAGTCAGAGTCCTTCTCTGCCACAGTTTAACAGAACGTTAACAGCTGTGCTCGGCGAACAATCTGGCGCTATGCGCAACGGAGAGTTGGCGCTTACTTACTGGTAACGGGGGGTACAGCCCATATGTTTGCATATGGTGATAAGTGGGACCACTGGCGCTTTGTTGTGAATGTGCGGTGTTTAATTTCAGGCAAATATTTAAAAGCGGACACACTGAAGTGTTGAGGCGAACGGCGATGATGTACAAATCGGGACCGAGACCACCCGGCCGTGTACAGCGGACCCATTTCGCCGGGGGCGAAATAGAAAACACCAGTTTATTTAAATTTAGGTGCATTTTAAAGACATTTAGTAGCGAAGTTTGTCTTGCATTAATCCTACCTAAATGTCATACAGAACTGACATCGCTTTGCAGATCTTTAGGTCCATTTAAGGGCATTTAGTAGCGAAGTTTGTCTCGCATTAATCCTATCTAAATCTCATTCAGACATTTATTTACGTTTATTTAAATTTAGGTGCATTTTAAAGGATCCCAGGTGGTCAAAATTAATTCTGAGTCCGCCACTACGGCGTGCCTCATAATCGTATCGCGGTTCTGGCTCTTAAAACCCCAGATGTTTTTTTTTTTCATTTTTTGTCGGAGACCGCCGCAAGCTCCATGTTATGCGCGGCTTTTTTTTCGTCCCAGGCGCTCATATCATGGCAGAAGACGCGCTCAGGCAGTAATTTAAGCATATTCAATGTTAAATATAGTTACGTGAAACTAAAGCGACGGTTGAGGAAGTTGATAAAGCTAGAATACCGAGGCTGCCCCATAGAATAAAGAACAACTTTGGCTGCCCCACACACAACCACAGCGGTCGCCGCGTTCGCATGCCCTCTCATGCACAGTTGCGCCTCTAGCGGCGGGCGCTGGCTCTATATGAAACTGAGGCGGCAGTTTCGTGACCACAAAAAAAAAAATGGAAGGACTCTGGTATTATCAAGACTACAAACGAGAACATTTGTGCGCTCATTTATACACTAGAAGAGATCACACTGCTTGTTTCACAAGCAAACGCATCAAAGACATGAAGCTATTAGAAATGATGCATTAGTTTCCTGCATGAACGTGATGCACCATTTCACTACTACAAAAATAAATGTCCTTTGGTAAACCAAATTGAACAGCAAGAACATTGAACGAACAGGTACGAAATATGGCTGAATTACCATGCGAGCAACTGTTTAATACATTAAATTCAGTACTTTAGCTTCAGTTTATCAAAGGGTTATTCGGTTCTATGGACGAAAGAACTTTCAGGCGGACTCAAAAAACAATATATTGATAAAGCTACTCAGTCACCCATGGCTACGGCTATAACGAGACAAAAAAAATGTGACGCGCGTTCCGATATCGCTTTCTCTTTCGTGAATGTGTGCATAATGATGGCCTCGCAACTAAAAGTTTATTTCGGAAACAGCAACGGAGGGTCCTGACTGGCCGTATGTAAAGCAGCACCTAATTCGTTAACTTGTCTCCGCCTGTAAGTTAACGAGAGCAATATTACATAAGCATTCAGGCAGCGATATCAAACGACTCACCGGTACTGCTGTCCTCAGTCACGGAATACGGTTCCCGTTTCGATGCAGATGCATGGCTCACGACCGAAACGTAGCTTCAGGGCTTACATGTCCGCTTGCAAACGCGTCACTTCACCCCAAGTTAAATAACGCGAGACCTCGAAGCGCAATTAACTAGTTTTAGCAACAACCAAGCAACCAGTCTAAGTGTACGAACGAATGAATCCGTGCCGCCGTGCGCTCTAAAATGCCGGTAAAAATTTTAAATCCAGGCCAGAGGTTCCGTGGAAGATCGATGATGCTGAACGCTATTTGCGTTTATAATGACAAAAACAATAAACTTACTAATAAAGAGTACAATGTTGTAGCGTTGAATGTTGTCCGCTACTTGCTCCGCGCCGGAAAGATGAGGCGAGCACACTGGAGATCCGTAGATATTTCTTGATTTGATTTATTTGACCTTTAGTTAATCGCATTAAACATTTAGGCACTTGCACAATTCATAATGGTGACATCTCAGCAGCACTCGCTGCGACCTCATCTTTTGGTGTCCGTGGCGCGACCTCCCCCTGGGACCCTCGGGAAACGTCACAACACCCCACCAGAGAGCAAACAGAACACCAATCCCAACTCCTCGTTGACCAGAGCCAATCAGGCCGCACAGATTCAAATCCTCACAGCCAATCGTGGGCGGCCGAGTTTGAACCTGATGACAGCCACCTGCCTGAAGAATTATAACCCAAAGTAAAGATACACAGAAAACTACAGATACATCCGTTGGGCTTTAGACGAAGTAGAAGGAAGAACTATCGGCGTCTACAAAGATAAAGCGCAAGAAGGAGTCGAGAAGCATCCCCAAATAGTTTAGGAAATTAGAAGACGCCGCTTCTGTTGCCAGGTGGACGACAACGCGGTCGGCCGGCCATACCTTCAGGTGGAGCGGGTGGTGCCGCGCGTGAGATCCCCCCACCGGCCTCCCCACTCGTGGGTGAAAAGACATTTTGAGAGAAAACCGATAAGAAAGAAAAGAACACTGTCACACAGCACAGGCGACAAAAAACGTAAAGAGAGACAGCTACGCGACAATATCTAATTAGCAATGATAATTTTGTACTGCTTCTTATGCTATAAAAATGCTTCTGTAATTGTAGGAGAAAGCTTGTAAGAAAAAATTGCGCTTATTGCGGTGCCTCTAGCGGGAGATATTGAAACTTAACCGGCCATCCCTTGAGTGTTTCTACTACGTTTGTTTCATTAGCAGCGGCTCGCGGTTGGTTTTTTCGCTTTCTGGTGCCATTTGTTGAATTTGAGAGTGTGAGGGGCCTTACCCAAGTACTGCGCTGACGGCCCGGGTGAGCTCACTGGACACAGCGCGGCTCCACTTCAAACGGGAACTCACGCTCCACCATCTGGACAGCCGCCTTGTACACGGTAAAGCCCCCTAGCGTAGGGAAAAGCCCCTTAAATTTCGTAAAGTAGCGCCACGCTTTGAAGAACGCTGCTTCCTCCTCGCGCGTTCGAGCCGACGCCGCGTCGCTATTGGCCTAATAGCATCACGTGGGCTCTTGCGCCATGCATCAGCGCCATTCTTGCTCGAGAAGCGTCTACGGAGTGGCGAGGAGCGCATGTTGGCGTCGTTGCTACGCTCGAGCAGTGTAGGCGGCGCCACGATCGAGGAGGGAGCGTGAAAAAGAGGAGAAACGAGGAGTGAAGGCGGAGGAGGAGGATGGCGCTACTTTACGAAAGCACCGCCACTCTTTGAACTCTGCCGCCGCCGCGCGACCTTCTCGCCCCTTGCGCGTGCCCCCCGCGGAACAAGCACATCATAATTGGATTTCTCCGCTCTTTCTGCGCATGCGCGAGAAGCAATGGTTGCGAGAGAGAGAGATGTGGGATACTTTTGGTGCTTAAAATTTCTCTTCGCCTAGGTACTATGGGGAAGAAAGTTGTTAGCTCCGTTCTTCCCTAGCCGAGCTGGCAGCACAATCGACAGAATGCGTGGCCGGCAAGGCAAAGAAGCCGTGTTCGAGTTGAGTTTGATGCTATTTTGTTGCGACGGTAGCATATTACATTTTTATAGTCGCAGGGGATTCGTTTGGAAGTGAGTTGTCTTCTGGGATGGCTTTAGTGGCAAAGCATTTAGGCTGTGGCACAGAAGTGGCCGCAAGAGCGCAGCGCGCGCGCCTCTGAACATTGGTAGTTTCTCCGTGGAAGTCGCCAGGTGTTACATCGTGCCGATGTAATACCTAGACATCGTAACAGCCGGGATTAGTAATACGTGCTCCTTCATTAATTACCCTTGCGCACAAGCACCACAGAATCACTACGAGTCTGCACCACAAAGCCAATATCAGTGTTACTGTACAGTTTTCACAACGGTCTACTCCTATGAAGCATGACGACCATTGTTCTTTAGCATGCATTTAATTGTTCGGTATTCATCAGCAGGGCGCAGTGTTTTGCCAGTGTGGCTGTACAGCTCTCACAACGATCTACGACTCAGATTGCATTGCGACGCAAGTTTTAGTACTTTCACATACAGAGTACAAAATGTTCCATTCCCACGAATCTCCAAGTGTGGTGTATGCTCAGTTACATTAAGAACTAATGCATCGGCATGGCAGTTGAATTTATAAACTGTTTCCGTTCCCGCGATTCCCTTGAAGTGTATGATATGCTCAACGAAACTAATGAACAATGCGTCGGCACGACGTAATGCTTCAATTGCCATTAAAGTCATCCCAGAAAACGTCTCACGTCCAAACATATCCCCCTGCGACTATCAGAATTTAATATGCGACCGCCATAAAAAAAAATAAGCAACCGCCTCGCATCGGCATGACAGTCGAATTCATAAACTGTTTCCGTTCCCGCGAATCTCCTGAAGTGAGCGGTATGCTGACCTTGCTCAACGACACTAATGAACAATGCATCGGCACGCTGTAATGCTTTGCCACTAAAGTGATCCGAGAAGACACCTCACTTCCAAACGTATCCCCCTGGGACTATAAAAATGTAATATGCTACCGTCGCAACACAATAGCAACGAACTCACCTCGGACACGGCTTCTTCGCCTTGCCGGCCACGCATTCTGTCTGCCAGCTCGATAGGGACAAACGGAGCTAACAACTTTCTTCCCCGTAGTACCTACGCGAAGAGATATCTCAAGGGCCGAAAGTCCCCACATTTCTTCCTCGCAACCACTGCTCCTCGCGCATGCGCACAAAGAGCGGAGAAATGCAATTATGATGTGCTCGTCCCCGCGGCAACCAGTTTTACCCCCGTTTTTCTGCACGACGATTGGTCTCCCTGCCATTGCCCTTGGAAACACGCGGATCTTGCGTTTTGCTTGTGCTTTGCTTTTTAGTTCGCCCCATTTTTCTCCTCCGCTCGGCTGGCTCGGCGCTTTAGCTCGGCGTAGCGAAAGTTGTACCCTGTGTATACTGCTCCAGATGCTAGCGTTATGCCGAGCTGTTGCGCATATAACTGCAGCTAGAAGCCTGAAGATGGTTATGCAGCATTTATGATACCACAAGGAAAGCGTGACGGCTTGCGCAGGAAGCAGTGGCTGCATAACATTGGCCGAAAGCACTTTGTTATGTCAAAGAACAGCATTGTTTGCGAGGTGATGCGTCTTTCTTATCGCTCGTAGCAAAGCATCCCGTAATGCTGCATTTTTCTCATTCTTCCGGCCTGCTCACCAGCGTTTTTGTTGCGGCAATTTCTACATTGCATAAAAATGCGGTTGTCTTCACTATGTTTAATATTCCGCGGCGGCTCCATCACCTCGGACGTCGCCAACTGCTGTTATTTAGTCGGAAACGGAGCACTATAGATTGATTCTGCTTTCCGCTGTGAACAATTATGTGCGAAGATACAGCCTCTAGATAGCACTTTTCGCGATTGTTTATATCCGTTGCCTGTTTTACTGAAAATTGAAGTAGCAGGTTGGACAGGAGCTATTATTTCTAGCCTCCGTCGATCTGTGCGTCAGTCAGATACAATGAATGCAAGCCCTGAAAAAATTTGTGGCAAGTATATCCATGGTATTACAGGTGGTGAGCGCCAGCTATTCCACATAGCGTTTTTTTTTAGTTTTAAGGCGAAAGCCTTTAGATCTGTATGTTTCAAGGTGGCATTGTGAACAGAAAATACCACGTGACCCAAGGAAG
The DNA here is from genome assembly GCF_038994185.2 of Dermacentor albipictus. NCBI lineage: Eukaryota > Metazoa > Arthropoda > Arachnida > Ixodida > Ixodidae > Dermacentor > Dermacentor albipictus. Next base: position 16,899,861 of record NC_091821.1, read on the forward strand.
GCCAGAGGTCCTCGTCTCTCGCAGTACTTGTCCTTCGCGCTTTACGTCCTTTTTTTATAATGAGTTACCAACTAGCCCAAGCAACCACCCTAGATTAGAGAGGATTAAGGTGGGTGAAAGGAGATTGAGCTCGATCAGGGTAGATTAATGTGAATTAGTGCTGTAAATGAGTATTAAGAGCGATTAGGATGAATTCTGGTAGATTAGGGTGGATTAGGGTTGATGGAGGCGGATTAGGGTGTATTAAGCAAGATTAAGGTGAATTCAGGTGCATGAATAAGGATTAAGGTGTATGAAAGAGGATGTAGCTGTGTGAAAGAGGATTAAGGTTGTAAAGCCTACTGTAATAAACCTTAACCAAGGCTAGTCATCCATACTCCTTAATCGGCCTTAATCCTCCTTAATTTACCTTAATCCATCCTAATTCACCACGGGCCTCCCTAATCAACCTTCATCCACCCTAATCCTCCTTAATACACATTAATCCCTCTTAATCCAACTAATAATCCTTAGTTCACCCGAATCATCTTTCATTCACTTTGTTCCGTAATAATTCACCTTCATCGACTTTATTCCAACTTAATCCTCCTTAAACCCTCTTCATTCACTTCATTTCACCCTAGCCAACCATAATGCTCCTTTATAGACCTTAATGCACCTTCATCCTAACCCACCTTCATCTACGTTAACCCACCCTAATCCTCCTTAATGCGCCTTAATCCTGCTTAATCGACCCTGATTCACCTTCATTGATTTCAATCCACCCTAATTATACTTATTACATCTTAATTCGTCTTAATCCAATCAATAATCAATTATTATTTGACTTTGCTAACCAGTAATTATCTCTTATACACGGCTGCACGTGCTTGGCTCTTGGCTTCGCTACCGGCCTTCTTTCAGTCACGTGGTGTTTTCTGTAGCTCACAACACCACCTTGAAACAGAGATTTAAGGCGGTCGCTTAATAAGCCACACACAGAGGGATGTGCCACACGCAATACCACATCAGATGTACAAAGTAAAGCATCTCATCATCTGGCAGAAAAAGTATCCGGAGTATAGAACTCATCTCAAAGCTCCTTTTCCATCAGTATACACCGTTCATACGGCTCTAAGAAAAAAAAACCCTCATAAACGTTCCCTTCAGAATTATCGATGCTGTTATCAGCATTTCCCAAAATTTTCGACACCACTGGGGCGCTCAACTTGCCCAAAATAACACACCTCAATAGAATGCTGCGGCCCATCAGCGGGAGCTGAGGAGGAAAAGCGTGCCGTGTGCAGCCGGCGGGCGAAGAAAATCGAGGAGGAAAGCGCCGTGAGGAAGAGAGTGTCGCTACTTTCAAATGCTTTTGAATCCTTAACCTTAATCCTCCTTCATCTACCCTAATCCCCCTTAATCCTTGTTCATGCACCTTAATCCTGCTTGTACAATCTAATCCACTTCAATCCACCCTAATCAGTCCTAATACTCCTTCATTAGGCCTAATTCACCTTATTCTACCCTAATCCACCTTAATGATCCTACATCCACCTTAATCATCTTTTATACGCCTTAATCCTTATTCATGCGCATTATTCCACCTTAATCCTGCTTAATACACCCTAATCTATCTCTGTCAAACCTAACCCACCTCAATCTACCCTGATACATCATAATCGGTGTTAATCCTCCTTTACCAACCTTAATCCTCCTTTATTCACCTTAATCCTTTTTCATGCATTCTAATCGGTCTTAATACCGCTTCAACCCTAATTCACCTAAATCCACCCTAATACGCCTTAGTCCTCCTTCATCCTCTTTCAAAACCTATAACCTTTATCCTTATTCGTGCACCTTAATCCTTCTTAATACACTAATCACCTTAATCCTCCCTAATATCCCTGCCACACGGGCACAGAAAATGACAGTAACTGGCTAATGCCTTGGACTTTAATGTCATTCGCGGGGTGCCACACGGACATGCTTTATAGACAGTTTTAGTATACGCCTCGTGCACCGCCTATAGAGGCGCCACTGAAAGCCACCTAGCGGACGCTTCCAACAGTACACGCGGGAGCAGTAGCAGACGACAACCATTTGCAGCAAGGATGGCTGAAGTTCGCGGCTGCGATTTCTCCTTTGTTCGGGTGCCAGGCTGCTTCTTCTGCGGTGACCGCTGTAGGGAAGATGCTGACCTTTGTGTGAGCGGGTATGACCATGATGTGATCGGTGCTTGGGACACCATGGTCCGCATACGTGCAAGGTGTGTCCCGCAGACAAACGCCATGAACCCCATTTACATGACGTGAAGCTCATGTTGACTAGCCGATAAATTTTCTTGAGTGATGCGATCTCTCGATGGATTTTTTATTCTACCCTTGCCGCAATGCTCCTTCTGTACCTGAATAATAAGCACCCGTCGTTAGTGCAGACTTATATCAAACAAATTCACACGGTGCAGTCTCTGCATATGCCGTTGTGATTTTTCTGCCGATGAATACATGTGACATCGCCGAATAACTGCAGTCGAAGTCGCCTCAAGAAGAGTGATTGCCAATTTATTGATGGAAACGCGTACACTAGCCAACGAAGTCACCAAACACACGGGTTAATAAAAGCGCGTGTTAGTGCTGTACCGCCGATGCAATTCTGCTGCATACGCCGATGAACTACCTTTCGCGCTGCAGTTTGTGCAATGTTATATTCCCCAAGGGAGCTGCTTGGAAACGTACAAAGCTGAAGACTTACTAACTTTTCAGTACTTTTTATATTACTAGAGAGAGGTGTCACATGATATATTTAAAGGCAGAGCAGCGCCAGTCAAAGTAGATGAGCGTTGGCGGCAAAGCCCTGTTTAGTCGTCTGCAGCGTAAGTATAAGAAATAATTCAGTTGCGTACAAAACATACTTGCAAGAAGGGACTACGTTGTGAAAGAAAGAAATCACTCAGCGTGTTAAGTTTGCTCAGGCAGCATCGAGGTGTGATGACTTCCCAAATGGGACGCGAACTTTTCAGCGAGAAATGGAAAAAAATACCATATGCAGCAGCTATTAGCAATTCTCGCCCTGAACTACGTATTTTCTAAACACATTTCCAAAAACGCAAACGATATCTAAGATGCCCTCGGGAGAAAAGAATAAAGCTGTTAAAGAAGCACTTCCTTGGTATCATTCCACTAAGACACAGCATGATTTATACCCTTTACAAACAAGGCAGGGTGAAAACTTCGCAGCTTAAAAGAATCGACCAGTGTTAGGCATGGAGCAACTAGGAACAGTTAAACATGTGCGAAGCCACGTATAAAATAGATGTAAAAACATGAAGTGCGCGACAGCTACTGAGAGGATTTACCGCGCCACATGAAACCAACAATTTCAGTTCTTGCGAATTTCAGTAGCTTTAAGATACAACGCAATGCGCTCGTGCAGTCGTGCTGCCTAGCTAGCGCAACGCGGTAACGAAGCGGAAAACAATATAAGCGGCAAACAGCACTCCGAACTTTAGCGAAATGCCTTTAAACCTCATGCTGCACTGCAGACGAACTTCGTTGCTCACGCGTCTTACTATGATCGAGTAAAAAAAAACACCGACGAGACAAAGGAAACGATGAGAACAATAAATTTCCCTTCGAAGCGACGATACATTTTTGCTACCGTTGCTCCCGCTGATGAGGCTTTGCCGGTAATGATTAGAACCGTATCGCCGGCACGTTTTCACCGGTATTTGAGCCCCCCACCCTGCAACAATTCTTCGACATTCCCTGAAGCTTTGGCCACCCCACACGTGCGAACGGTGTTGCCTATCTTGCTCTGAAAACGTGAATAAGACAGAGAAGCACGATCAACGACACAACAAATTACGGCGCGCGCCAAGCTCCTCTCCCGCGTGTTCTGCGCAAGGCCGCCACCAGTGGCGCGTCCGTCGGCGTGCACGGCGCCTATAGCGTACGCTATACCATTGCGTACGCCAAAAAATCGCGGGTCGTCACTGCGCATGCACTGAACGCTAAACGAAATAGCGGGTATTGGCGGCGAGGAGTTTCGGAGTCGCCCTCTATTGGAAGCGCCTCGCTGCCGTAGTATGAGGGATCACGTGACGCGCTCCTCATAGGTTTTGCTGTCAGCGCTCGCTGAGAACACCACGCGGGAGCTCTCCCCGACATTTCTGTAAGTACTTTCGAAACGAGAGAAGTTTTTTATTGTCTAAATAATAATCCTAGGCAAGCAGAAAGCCCAGAATGGTCTACAGACACTATATCTTTGCAGAATACAACAATGAGCACCCACTGCCCGTGGTCGCCGCGATGGAATCTCCCGAAGCGGCTTCTTGCGTGAAAGGTAGGCAATTGCCGAGAGCTAACTATGTGAAATATGTTCTGATAGTGGGCTGTTTGTATAACGATGTCGAGCATAACAGAATGAAACCACAATGCAGCGATCGCAATGGTTCGCAGCGACCGAATGAGCGTCTGCATGCACGCCCGCGTATGAAGTTTCGATTTCGCTGCGAGCGTGTTTTCGCACCGTGCCGCGAGCTTTAGGCCGCTACATATGCGCATTTTGCAGTACAGAAGCTACCTTTGTTGCCTGGACACTGTCAGAGCTGTTCAAAAATATTTTTCTTATAACTAGGGACTTCGACGCCTACGGCGATTTCTGATGTGCCATCACGACAATTTATTCTTATATTTTGTTTCTTATAAATTCTTGGACATTTGAATATCGTTATTTGTCAAGTTGTGTCACACTGCACATTTTTCGGTCTTTGCGGCGAGCTATTCCCCACTGTTTATTTTTCTTGATCCAGTACATTAATTGTTTGGTGCTAATACAAACATCAGCATATGCCATGCTTTTTTAGATGTGCTTCTTACACTTCCCTTTCCATTCCAGTGAACTTGCCGTTATCAAGCATCACCAAGTTCATAGAGCAAAGCTTCACGACTTCGCGACTGCTGTTGGAAGGAGAAGCAGTCTACGAATCGAAACATGTGGTAGCATGCAATGTGAAGGAGATGAAAGATGCCACAATAACGTTTGCTGGGCTTGTTCTCCAAACGTAGGCACTAAACAAGGACCCGCATGAGCTGGAAATTTCTGTGAAAGACAGAGAAGTTATTGTAGCAACTTGCAGCTGCAAAGCAGGGTAAAAACAAAGTGTAAATACTAAAATGCAAATTTTTTGAAGCATTACATTTTAAAAGTACTTTTTTATGAAATCCTTTGATCACTTTCAGCGTATATTTAAACAATATTAAAAATTTTATAAAATAATTTGATCACTTTCTTGTTATAATCCAACCAGAAAAACTACAAATTACTACCCCTGCTTTTCTTGACTTGATTATCTACTGGTTTCATATGGTTGTCACTAACAAAATTAGCCCCCTGAGTTACCCTTCTTTTCAACTAGAATTGAAAAATTCAACAAAATTGAGTAAAATGAACGCACACCTATGCATGTCTCTGAGCACAAGAAAGCACCGCTACGTTAGTAGCATGAGAGCAGCATTCCGGGCAAGTTGGTAATCCATTACTTAAATGATATTGCGCGACACTAAAAAAACGACAAGGACGTTAGAGAAGACGGTGCAAGCACGACACACTTGCGCTTGGTGTGGTCTTCTCTCACGTCCGTGTCGTTTTTTTAGTGTCGCGCATTATCATTTAAGTTAGTAGCATAGCAGCATTCTATTGTGCCACTCTTTGTACAGTACCGAATATCATTTCTGTGGGTGTATATGGCTGTTAGTATGGCATCGATTCATTCAGTAAGCATGTATATTACTCCAAGCTAACAGCTGGTTCTGCATGTCTTCATTCAGGTTGCACAAATGCAAGCACATGGTTGCACTCCTCCTGCACAATAATGCAAGGGACACATTTGACATCCTGTCTTCCACTGATCTTCCTCAGCTGTGGGGCAAAGCGCTCAAGGCAGGTATCAAAGATAAATATGTGCCAAGGAAGATTGTGGATCTTCCTTGTTGAGAAAAGGTAAACAAAAATTACTTTCAACTTGGTTAATGGAACGTTAAAGTTATAGCAGTAGTAAAATAAAGCAGAACCAAATAAAATACAGATGTTTATTCCTGAAATGTCTCAGGCGAAGAGTGACCACGTGAAGCTTCCCACTGAGGACACCTTAAACAGGCTGCGGCATGCTTTGCCCTACAGTTCTACAGCATTCAGGCACAATGAAAGCAGTAAGTACACCTTTTCTACCATTAAGTCATGACTGGCTGCCAACACCATTTGTGCACAGATAATGCCAACTACAAGAAATGTACAACCCACTGTCAGAGAGAACATATTTGGTAGAATTGCTCATTATAGAAGCACTCCAGCTCTTCGTACTAGCTAATTCTTGTTAACACACTGTGCAACCACTCAGAGAGGAACTGTTGCTGCTTCACCTTGCTTGCTAGAAACAATAATAATTATGGGGTTTTACATGCCAAAACCACTTTCTGATTATGAGGCACGCCGTAGTGGAGGACGCCGGAAATTTCGACCACCTGGGGTTCTTTAACGTGCACCTAAATGTAAGTACACGGGTGTTTTCGCATTTCGCCCCCATCGAAATGCAGCCGCCGTGGCCGGGATTCGGTCCCGCGACCTCGTGCTCAACAGCCCAACACCATAGCCATTGAGCAACCACGGCGGGTTTGCTAGAAACAGGAAAGCCAGGTACTTTGGAACCTGCAGTGACATGCAATTCAGCAGCACCACTAAAATTCCTCCTCTCTTTAACAGTGGACTGCAATGTACATTTCATTGAACCTGTAAGGCTGACTACAGATTCTTCCACATACACCACTTCATGCTTTCTAAACACTTTGGTGCTGGTTGTTGCAAACATAACTTGCATAGGTAGTGGATTGCAAGTTTATTGTATTGTGTTATCCACTTAAAGGGGTTGGGACACCAAATTTTGAGGCTATAAAAAGCATGTTGTAGGCTGCTTCCGTATGCAAGGACACTCAGAACGAGGTATTGGACGCTGCAAACGTTTCAAAATAATTTTAATTCAGCTCCAAAAAGTCAATAAAAACTCCTTCTCGTAGTCGAGACCCATCGCTAGCGCGGCAGTTACTACGTCACAGAGGAGGAACGAAAATATTGAGGTCATAGCACACTAGCACAAAAGCGTGACGTTTGATGAGTAGAGATGAAATGCCGATTACGGAGCCTGCTGAGCCGAACGACCGAGCATAGCCTCCACTACGACCGAGCTACAGGCATATAGAAATCCTTTCTTAATGCAAATAAGGGGAGGCGTGCATACACGGACACAAGAGGAGAGAAGTGGACAACACGAACGCCGCACGGCGGCCCGCGAACGGCAAGCTGCGTGCGGCGAGTTGCCGTACGGACGGGCGTTTAGGCCGACTCCGAACAGGATATGCGGCGTTCGTGTTGTCCGCTTCTCTCCTCGCATAGTCGCATAGTTCGGCAGCTCGGAGCGGTCTCTCGTTCGCTTGGCCTTTCTCAATGTGAGGGCCCGCCCACGTTACCGGCACGGAAACTCGCCGCACGCCGTTCACCGTTCGCGGGCCCCCGTGCGACTGCGCTTTTGCTCGCGAACGGCGAGATTTTCTTGCCGTAGAGAGGACGGGCCCGGAACCTACTTGTGCGGCAGCCGTACGGCGAAGCAGCCAATCAGCGACCGAGTGGTCACTCTGGCACCGACGGCAGCTTCACCGCCTCTGATCGTTCGGCGCCGCCGATATCGTCGCTAGGCCTTTACCGGTTCACTTCAAAGCTAAAGCTTACGGCGCTTCGGAATGAATCCCCGGCTCTCACAAGCCGCAATATTTTCTTACTGTTGTTGTCGCTCTTCGCAATAATTATAATAATCGCGACATGCACTTCGTATCACCAGTTGACCTCTGCTGGGAGAGCACGCGTATGCGCGAGCAGACGACGCAGCATAGTTTTACGTCAGTATTTTTTGTGGCCCACGTGACCAAGCCATGTTGCGTTTCCTCCTCTGTGACGTCATAGCTTCCCCCGGAGCCCAGAAACCGAAACCGAAATCGCTCGGTATAATAATGCTATTATGAAATTATTTATTGGATACATATGAATTCCGCTGTGTGTATCGTGCTCCCTGAAGCATGACTCAACGTTTGAATCAACAAACGCATGAACGAAAATTTTGATGTCTCCACCCCTTTAAGCTGCAGGAAGACGTTAAAACAAATATTTTACAACTAAATCTCTGGTTCCATGGCCTGTAAACTTTTTTGACAGTTTCACATTAGAGCACATGCTTACAAGAAAATACAGACAAATGAAGTTTTGGTAATGAGCCAACTCTATTTATGACCAATGCACTACATGTAGTCATCTTTTACTAGAACCTGCAGGTGTAAATAAAATCAAAACAATAGAGCAACTACTTATACAAATTGTGGACATAATTGCCAGTCACAGTCATAGAGTCTAAACATTAATACAAGGCAGATTATGTACAATGAGCAAAAATGGACTTATATGTGTTGTCAGAAGTGCTTCGATTGGGGCTAGTTTGTATGGCATCACTGCATGCGGTATTGTTTCACTGCACACAAAAGGTGGCACACAAATGACATTAGCACGGTCTGTGTTTGTTTCTTGTTTTTAGTGTTGATGTACGTGTGCTTGCCATCTTTACAGCACAACAATATACCATACACTCGTGTGATGGCATTTTGTCAAGCTGCGGTCATGACTTTTGGCACTTAGACAATGTGCTTGCTTTCTAGGAAACCCTACGCATCCAGCAGATGTAGCCAGCAGCTCGTCTTCAAGTGGCAAACAAGACTGCAGAGCTGCAGATGCACCAAATACAACCCCAACGCCAAATGAACACAGTGCATGTGGAGAAATATTGGAGCACAATAAGGAAGGGTCTTGCAAAGCAAGGCCACCAGCACTGACAGAAGCCGTCATCAAGGCAGTAGAAGCGGGGGCACTTTCAACAGAAGACATTTATATACGATTGCAGCAGACATTCACACAATCAAACATTCAGACAATCACGCATTTGACAAAGCAATAGGTGAACTCACAACACTGGATGCTCTACAGGAAAGGACTCATAACAGCATCTATTGCTTACTCTGTGTACACGCGAGTGCATACACTGAAAACAAAAATGGGCCCTCATGACGTGCGCCCTCTGCTTAGGTCAGTGATGAGGGAACAAACGGTGCAAACTCCAGCTATGTCAAGAGGATCCTTGCTTGAGAACACAGCAAAAGAGTTCTACTTAGCCACAACAACACACCAAAATCTCCAACTACAAAGCATAGACCTTGTAATTTCCAAAGACAACCCTTGTGTTGGAGCAAGTCCAGATGGACTTGTTACTTGTAGCTGCTGTGCTACCAGAGTGCTACAAGTAAAATGCCCAGTTAATTTGGAAAGGTTTCAGGCTCAGGAGCTAACAACACTGAGCAACGGCAAGTTAAGCCTTAAGAAAACAAGTAGATATTTCGGCCAAATTCGAGTGCAAATGGGGATTCTAGAAGTAGAGATGGCTGATTTCTTTGTTTTTCAGGACCGCGAGAATGTGTAGCTGCTAACAGCTAATTTTGATAGAGACTTTTTTAGCACTGTTGTAGAGCGAGCTGTATATTTTTTTAAGTGTTATGTGCTGCCGTATGTAACTCATTAAAAAACTCAAGATATGAACATTGCTTTTAATAATGAACAGAAAATTGATTGCAAAGTTGCAGACTGTACAAACATTCATTGCACTATTGAGCTATATTGTGAGTAATCTGCAACAAGATCATTGCTTAGAGAAGATTTTTTACATCAACAAAGTGTTTTCATGCAAATACATGTTAACCTCTGAACCACTGTTCGTAAAATTAAGGACCATCAGCATCTACAGATTTTTTAGACGGTGCGACTAATGACCAAAAATAAATGCAGGCTTGTTTATGTGGCCTCTCTGTTGCGTGCTCTGTCGTGTGAAAAAATAATTTCCTAATTTAAAAACTTGTCATCACTGAAAATTGGCTTAGAAAGGTTCACAATTCCAGCTATGATCTGCACAATGTCATGAATAAATGGAAAAAGTTCTATTCCTACATTTCCTCCCAAAATCTTGAATGCATTCGTTCGCTGGATTGCCCTCTCCACGTGAACTCGTGCTGCAGCAATGCTTTGCTTTCTTTCAGCATCATCTTTTGAAAGCTGCTTTTTGTTCTTCAAAAAAGGTGGACGCACCATTTTATTGTGGTGTTCAAGGCATAATTTGTCAATCAGAAAACCCATATCTACCATAACACTGTCTATAAAAGGTAGAAACTTCTCCAACACTACATTCCTTAGTTATGAAGGAATCGGATGCCCTTCCCCCATAGGCATTGCTAACATAGCTGATGTGTCCTCCTGTTGTCTCACAGACAAGAGTTTTAGCTGTGTATGTACCTTTATACCAACTGTAAGTCAGCAACTGAGACTCCATGTTCTTGGGCCTCTGCAATGGTATCTCAGTACAGTCAAGTACTACGCGAACAGTGGTGTAATCTTTAAAGTACACAGTCATATTGTCAATGACAGCTTCTTTTGTAGGCCATTAGACTGCCTCTCGCAATATTGCTGGAAGGACTGTCACACTTGCTTTAAAGATGTCGGCTGCAGTGGTTCTATGAACACCAAAGAGTACACCTAACACTGAAAATGTCAGGTTTTGCTGCAACTTCATAAACGTGAGCAACACAGCGTCTTCATTTGAGATGCAAAATCCCTTTGCATGTGAAAGTAGTCTACAATGTGTATAGGTCACACAAGTTGTAGAAAACCTGGAAGCAGGGCAGACCAGTAAGAACATTGAGGGCTTTTTCATCTCGGATCGCAGCAATGCTTAGTGGCTGGCGCCGCGCTGCGTCAAGGGTGTTGACTTGGACACCAATGTCATTTGTAACTGTAAGGGCGTCGGAAGGTATGGCTGAAGTAGAAAATAATAATTATTGTGGGTGTTCCCATGGATTAAAAATACACAATAACCTTTGTTTTTAGCGCACCTTGGCTGCAGGTTTCACTGGAATCTTGTTCTTCCTCAGTGTGAATGTGGGGGGGGGGGGGACTGGTGCTGGCCTGGGGCTCAACAGCCAGTGTTGCAGGATCATCTTTACGGAAGGTCTCGGCCAGAGGTCTGTCCTCTGTAAACGAGAGGTCTGTCCTCTGTGCACACTTAAAGCACATAGCATATTGCCCACAACTAATATGAAGCAAAATGACTTGATTAAGCACCAATTCTAAATGTATATAGAAGAACATATATTACCTCAGCACAGCAACAACATTTCAAGCTAAAGGTAGAGACGTTGACATTCTTTCCTTTCTAACTAGAACTGTTAACAATACTTGGCTTGTGTGGATTCGATTTTCTTACTTTGCGTGCTTCACAACTGGCTGCAAAGACAGCTGGCATTTACTTTTGCGATCGTACTATTTCATCGCATACAGAACATTTTTTTAAAGGGAAATATTTATGTACTTTCCTCCCATCTTGCAGGTTTCTGCGGAACTGATTTGCCAAAATAATTCTTATAGGCACTGACGTAGTGTTTATCATTACTGATAAGTTTACACATTCTCATCTAGTTATGTTATAAACTACTTGAAGTTAGTGCGTACCTTTTTAGACATGTGCACAAATTGTTCCTCCGGTGGGTTAGCTAACGGCCACATGTTTTATAGTACAGGTGACTACATATTGCATCACTACTCAAGTCTGGTGAAGACCGCAGCATCTTGGCACAACTATCAGAACATTTTGATTCACCATTACATCATAACCAAGATTTGGCAACAGCACATCCCTACATACTACTTTAAGCTTATTACAATGTACAGTTGTAGGTCCTTTTTCTTGATATGCTGACACCATGAGAAATGGTCATGCACTGCACAGCAGATCTTGCATATTGGGAAAAATGAGTTATTTTAGGTGCTGTTACCCTTCGACAATGACTTGCGTTTACAGTTTGGCATAGTGCTTGCATGAAGCTCTCTTGTTGCCCACACACTGAAACTTAACATGTATTCTAGCTGCTATGGACTCTGATCGAGCAGAAGCAAATAAAATACCCATGCGCAGTAGAAACTGTGTCGGAAGATTACTAGTATCATGAAGCATGATGCAAAAATGCTTGTTTTTAGCCGAAATACCCTCCAAATGCGAGAACAAGGGAAGGCCCAGCACGACGTGTCGGAAGATTACAAGTATCATGAAGCACGATGCAAAAATGCTTGTTTTTAGCCGAAATACCCTCGAAATGCGAGAACCAGGGAAGGCCGAGCAAAGGTGAACATGCCTCACAGGCCTTATCTGTTGTTCGTTTCTCGCTGCCCTGATTACAATTAAATGGCCTGTTTACAATATTGGTACACATGTGCATCAAATGTTTGAGCCTTCGTGTCAATAAAACCAGGAGCAATACGAACATTTACGCATAAATAAAGTGCCACCATGTATACGCAATGCCTCATAACCTCGAGTGTACCGGAATCTTGGAAGAACGCTAACATAATCCTAATCCATAAGAAAGGGGACGCCAAAGACTTGAAAAATTATAGACCGATCAGCTTACTGTCCGTCGCCTACAAAGTATTTACTAAGGTAATCGCAAATAGAATCAGGAACACCTTAGACTTCTGTCAACCAAAGGACCAGGCAGGATTCCGTAAAGGCTACTCAACAATAGACCATATTCACACTATCAATCAGGTGATAGAAAAATGTGCAGAATATAACCAACCCTTATATATAGCTTTCATTGATTACGAGAAAGCGTTTGATTCAGTCGAAACCTCAGCAGTCATGGAGGCATTACGGAATCAGGGTGTAGTTGAGCCATATGTAAAAATACTGGAAGATATCTATAGCGGCTCGACAGCCACCGTAGTCCTCCACAAAGAAAGCAACAAAATCCCAATAAAGAAAGGCGTCAGACAGGGAGATACGATCTCTCCAATGCTATTCACCGCATGTTTACAGGAGGTATTCAGAGACCTGGAGTGGGAAGGATCGGGGATAAAAGTTGATGGAGAATACCTTCGCAACTTGCGATTCGCTGATGATATTGCCTTGCTTAGTAACTCAGGAGACCAATTGCAATGCATGCTCACTGACCTGGAGAGGCAAAGCAGAAGGGTGGGTCTGAAAATTAATCTGCAGAAAACTAAAGTAATGTTTAACAGTCTCGGATGAGAACAGCAGTTTACGATAGGTAGCGAGGCACTGGAAGTGGTAAGGGAATACATCTACTTAGGGCAGGTAGTGACCACGGATCCGGATCATGAGACTGAAATAACCAGAAGAATAAGAATGGGCTGGGGTACGTTTGGCAGGCATTCTCAAATCATGAACAGCAGGTTGCCACTATCCCTCAAAAGGAAAGTGTATAACAGCTGTGTGCTACCAGTACTCACATATGGGGCAGAAACCTGGAGGCTTACGAAAAGGGTTCTGCTGAAATTGAGGACGACGCAACGAGCTATGGAAAGAAGAATGATCGGTGTAACGTTAAGGGATAAGAGCAGATTAGGTGAGGCAACAAACGCGGGGAAATGACATCTTAGTTGAAATAAAGAAAAATAAATGGACATGGGCCGGACATGTAATGAGGAGGGGAGATAACCGATGGTCATTAAGGGTTACGGACTGGATTCCAAGGGAAGAGAAGCGTAGCAGGGGGCGGCAGAAAGTTAGGTGGGCGGATGACATTAAGACGTTTCCAGGGACAACATGGCCACAATTAGTACATGACCGGGGTAGTTGGAGAAGTATGGGAGAGGCCTTTGCCCTGCAGTGGGCGTAACTAGGCTGATGATGATGATGAAAGTGCCACCATAGGCAGGGTATCGATTGTGAATCTCGGCTCGCACACCACTTCGCTGTTCTTTAGCGCATAGCGTTCCCGTCAGAAGAACGCAAGCTTGGTTGAGAGAAAATTATTGCTACAATAAATGCAGCACACATCAGATGAGCAGCAGACACAGCGTTTAGCTCGCGATGCACATCCACCAGCAAACGTCGTGTAGATATTATTGCAGTCAACGAGTCTAAACAATGACGTACGTATCTGCAGTCGATTTTGCGGACGCTGAGGACGGGGCGGACGATCAAGAGGTCGCACCGGAAGGTTCTGAGATTGTATCGCACCTCGTAAAAGCCAGCGCCTTTTCCAGCCTGCGAGTGATAAGCGTCTTTAGCCGGGCAGCGCACGCGGGCGAGCGTCTCAGTGCGCGCTTTCTGCTACTCACCGAACATCGCAGCCCCGACGCCGTATCAAAAATCTTCCTCGCGGAAGTGCTTGCTGCACGCACGAGCTGTAGCCGATGGCTGCTTGCCGGTTCTTAGTTTCGTGATCCAAGCTTCACGAAGCCTCTTGTCCCGTGGGTATGTATGAAAGCTGACACCGGGATCCGTTGTGTACGTCCGGCACTGCGGCACCGTGTAGTAGCCTACAATGTTGCGTGCCTTCAAAGGCAGCCACTACGTATTGTGTGCTTTCAGGCGTTGTAAAGGAGGCACTCCAAGTGGGAAAATCTCGCCACTAAATGAAGACCGAAGCGTACGAGGGAATTTCACCTCTCGTTTTCAGCTGGCTTCGGCGCTCCCGAAGCAGCCGACGCGGCCGCTATGCCCACGTGATCCCTCATAGCACGTCACGTCGACGGTGGCGCCAGCTTTTCCAGTGGTGGAGCTCGATAGCGGGCGTACGCAACGTAAACGAGTTAGCGTTAGCGTTTTTGAGTGGTTTGCGGGAAACATGGCGGCTTCCCGGCTGCCCGCTTCGAATCGAATTTGGCGTTGCTTTTGTACAATGCACTTCGTTCGTAGCAAATGACTGTGTAAACAGCTTTCGCTTAGTCTCGGGCCGCTTCGACGAGAGAGTATTATGGATAACCTCGTGGTGTTTTCGAGATCGCTTCTCGTTTCGAACGAGTCCAAACCTAACCAAAGAAACATTCAAGATGTCAGCGCCACCTAACGCTACAGGCGCGAAATATTCGCAACGACGGCATACGGCCTCTGAGATCCGAAGATATCGCCGGCCAACTAAAATTGTACAAAACGTGCGCTGCTTGGCGTATAGCGTGCGCTATAGTTGCGTACGCTAAACTAAAAGTGTCTAATGGCTTAACACTTAATGCCACTCGCGATCAAGTGCGTTCGTAACTCACTTTGCGTCAAATGCATACTCTCGTTCCCAATGTCTCTACATTCTGATGTGACTAAACAAATTTTTAGTGAAGAACAATTGTATATTCCTCAAGTTCTTTATAAAGTTGCTCTTTCTCGCGGCCTAATGGGTTCTTACAATTATTCTTGGCCGTCGAATGCGTACTCTCGTTTACAATGTACCCGCCGTGGCCATAGTGACCTTATTCTCACGTTATTAAGCAAACTTGCAGATAAAATCAACTAATATATTCTTGACTTTTTTAAAAGGAGCTCTTTAATTTCGTGGAGATCAGCAGGTGATCTTGCCGCTACTCACGGCTAGAGCACTAAACGTGAGCGCGTTAACCAGGGCCGCTTTCTTGTACACGTTCAAAAAGCCGACGTTCGATTTCGCCTCGCGCGATTGTCCAGGCTGCGCCGATATCGCAGTCTAGGTCAATCTAGTCCAATCGCGTAAGGCGAAATCGAACGTCGGCTTTTCGAACGTGTACAAGATAGCGGCCCAGGAGAACCTGTTCGATTGCACGGCGGCGGCTCCTTGCCTTGTTGGCCTCATACTGAAGCCTTCGAATTTCTCGCCGATGCTTGACTCGACGAAGCACATACGCCAGAACAAACTCGAGCACACGGTCAAATTCTTCAGGATCGCTGCTCGAGAGGTTTAAACCTGTGAGCGCTATTTTTCTAATGTCAATGCTTTGGCTACGAGGGTTGCAATGTGGGCTTGTTGGTAATGCATCTTCAAGGGAAGTATGGTAGCGCGATTCAAAGACGGGACAAAAGAAGACACAAAGGGACATGGATTGGCCGCTATGGATTGGCCGTCGAGCTAACTTCGGCTTCAAAGAGCTTACGGCTAGGTGCAATAACGACATTCCTGAAGTAAACTACATACAATACGCTGATTAATGTTTCTGATGCCATTTCTTAAACAACTGCTGCCTAGATAACTGTTTTGTATTGTATTACGTTTTGCAAGCAAACTTAACCGTTTCCCTGCAGCTATCGCCATCGCAACGGTTAAGGTCATTAAGTATGCGCGTGTAACAGTGATCGAAATATAATGGCATTAAGAAACTTAAGGTCTTAAACTTTTTATGGCATTAACCTCGTCCGTGTGCCACCGGTATTATTCACCTTAAATAAATCGTTGATGAATAATTAGTTAACTTGGCTAATCATTCGCTTATTCAGGGGTGGACATGCTTTCGGCCGCCTCTGGCCTTCCTTGGGCCACGTGATATTTTCTGTTCACAACGCCACCTTGAAACAGAGATCTAAAGGCTATCGCCTTAAAACCTAAACCCAATGTGGACTAGCTAGCGCTGATCACCTGCAATACCACGGGTATACTTGCCGCTAACTTTTTCAGGGCTTGCATTCACGGTATCTGACTGACGCACAGATCACCCGCCGTGGTTGCTCAGTGGCTATGGTGTTGGGCTGCTGAGCACGGGGTCGCGGGATCGAATCCCGGCCACGGCGGCCGCATTTCTATGGGGGCGAAATGCGAAAACACCCGTGTACTTAGATTTAGGTGCACGTTAAAGAACCCCAGGTGGTCTAAATTTCTGGAGTCCTCCACTACGGCGTGCCTCATATTCAGAAAGTGGTTTTTGCACGTAAAACCCCATAACTTAATTTTAACGCACAGATCGACGTAAGCTAGAAATAATAGCTCCTCTACAAGCTGTTACATTAATTTTCAGCAGAACAGTCAACGGATCCTAACAATCGCGAAAACTGCGATCGAGAGGCTGTATGTTCGTACGTAATTGTTCACAACTGAAAGCAGAATCTATGGTGCTGCGTTTCCGACTGAATAACAACTGTTGGCGACGTGCCAGGCGATGGAACCGCCGCAGAATATTACGCATACTGAGGACAACCGCATTTTTATGCTCCGTACAAATTGCCGCAACAAAAAATACCTGGCTGGAAGAAAGAAAAAAAATGCAGCATTACGGGATGCTTCCCTACGAGCAATAAGAAAGACGTCTCACTTCGAAAACAACGCTGTTCTTTGTTGCATTTCGGCCAATGTTATGCAGCCACTGCTTCCTGCGCAAGCCGTCACCCTTTCCTTCTGGTATCATAAAAACTGCATAACCACCTTCAGGCAGTTATATAAAAATTACATTAAATATTGCGGTTTTACGGGCCAAAACCACTTTCTGATTATGAGGCACGCCGTAGTGGAGGACTCCGGAAATTTCGACCACTTGGGTTTCTTTAACGTGCACCTAAATGGCAGTTATACACTCAGCTATATACAGTTATATGTATTATATTCAGTTATATAATATAGTTATATCTTCCAGTTATATGCGCAACAGCACGGCACAGCGCTTGCACAAAGAGCAGTAAACACAGCGTACAACGTTCACTACGGCGAGTTAAAGCGCCAAGCTAGCCGAGCTGCGGAGAAAAATGACGCGAACGAAAAATAAAAACACAAACAAAAAGCAAGATCCGCGCGTTTCCAAGGGCAACGGCTTGGAGACCAATCGTGCAGAAAAACGGGAGAAACCCTGGCTACCGCGGGAGGACGCGCAAAGGGCGAGAACATTAGAATCACTGGAAAAAAATTCAGAGTACCGCATTTGTTTTCCCCGCGCCACAGACGCGTTCATTCGCCCAAGCGTACCACGTGACCTCTGAGGTGCCATATACCTTCCAAGCGCCGGGCGGGCCGGCTGAGTTAGAGCGCAGGCAGCGCAGGTTCCCTACGTATTTCTTTTTTTGTATGTGTTCCGAATGTCGCGCTCGCATTTGACTGCAAGGAAATCATGCCTGGCTGTTGCGCCTTCGGATGCAACAACCGAACTGAGGCTGGAAATACCTTTTTTTAGAGTCTGACCGGGAAAAATGACCGAGAGCGTCGTTCTGCGTGGTTACACAGAATCGGCCGGGAGAACTTCAAGCCTATAAAAAACACCCGCGTGTGCAAGCTATAAATACACCTTGCTTGTGCTTTTCGGCACTGTTTTAGAAGAAATTTAAGCGAAGTGCATGCGGTGTTAGCGATGCTACGAAAATAGGAGCTCATTGCCGGGATCGTTCGCGTCTTGCACGCTTGACGCGGGTACACGTGTACGCGTTTGTTGCTCAACACACGCGGTTATTCCGTGCTCGTGGCACGCGAAGGCACACGTGTCGCGCGAGAATTCCGCGTCCTCACGTGCACCAGGTACTCGCATGATTTCTCCACGCACGTGAGCGCGCTCTCGCCTCGAGTCACTCGACCTATATAGCACTTGTTTTTCGCAGATCGTGACGATCGCAGTCAATAAAAACATGGTCAATACGAGGCCCATTATACCTCCTTTTTTTCCATTTATCCTTTGCTCATTTATACATACGCATTTCGAGCTTGAAACCAATAGCCGGGTGATATTCACAACACATGCTTCAAATTTTGAGCTTGTAAGCCGAGCACATGCACTGAACTGAAGTCAGCATACATATTATGTTTTATGTTGAAATGCTACGGTGCATAAACAAATAATGTTGTGCTTGATGCATAACAGGAAATACAAAACAACAGAACACCCAGTAGCTTTGGTTTCACTCTGTCCCTATGCATGTTACATAAGCCGCTCTAAAAGCACAATTATTTTATACATCGCATATGTAACTAGAAAAAAAAAGTGCTGTGTCACCAGCGGGCATTCCTGCTTTTTTTTACACAGGCAGCAAATCTTGGCAGTCTAAGAAAACAGTCATAAGTTGAGAAGAGTAGCCGCTCATGGAACGCACTAGACAGCCGCGTTCATAAATCGCAATGTAGCAAACTCTCGCTCATTATCAGTGTACAGAAGTACATATACGTTGCTGTAATCACGCGAATGGCTCATATTGGCCTTCCACAAGATTTAGTGCGCAAAATGGTCATCAAAGTTGGTTTTTACGCCTGCTGTGCACAGATCGTCTTACGATCACGGCAAAACACCGGTGTGCACACGGCAGTCGCAGTGTGTCGTGCGTATACGGCGAACAAAGTCGCCCTGCAGAATCGAGAACGCGCGGTATGCGTTTACAAACTAAATTAGATGTGTCCGATTTAGCTTGTGAAATTATACAATGAACGTACGTACCTGTGAGACTGTCAGGTGTTAGTTTCGTCCTGCTTGGAAACATATTCAATAGAAGCCGATGGCGGTCCACGATGTTCATGCCTAAAAGCACAAGCTTGCCTCATTCCGGCTCGAAGTGACGGAATGTTTCCTTCGTAGCTCGCTCCGCGGAAGGGAAAAAAAAAAAACGCGTGCTCCCGATAGCAGCGCTAAGCTGCTGCCCACATTCGTAGCACAGTTCCAGCAGTAAACGCGATTGGCGTGCAAAACAACCACCGGCTGCATTACTTCGCACAACATAACATTTTATTTTCGTCCTTAGCAACCATTATCTCCGGGCACAAAGTATATATACTTCAGTAAACACTCAACCCGATGTGTCACCGAATATCAAGCTCTTCCAACACGGCGGCCTTCCCGCGACGCAGTCGGCTTGGAAGGTATATGGTGGTGGCCGCTCAGTGTTACCAGTCAAATCCCGACCTTTGCGGTACTCTGAAATTTTTTCCCGTGACCATAGAGAAGATCGCGCGGCGGAGGCAGAGTTCAAAGAGTGGCGCTACTTCCAAATTATCAAGGGAACTTAGAGGAGGGGCTCCCACCGCGCCATCTCCCGGATACCGGCTTCACTAGACGCGAGCGCGCCTCCCGCCTCGCCATGGAGTTAGTAGAACAACCCTAGAGGAAAAGCTGGGCCGGAAAAGTGGGAACCACTAGGGCGCCGCCCTGTTGCTACTGGTCAATGTGGCCAGCGCAATTACTATTGAAAGAGCTGAAAACAAGTACAGGTCACCTTATGCTTTGTCATCTAAAAACGCATACCTGATGGCTTTATGAAGGTGGTACGTTAATATTAAGTTTACAAAAAGCGATCGCTAAGTCCGTGACTTATGTAAATTACGCTGTAGTACGCATTCATGAAATCAAGGATGACGCGAATTTCGGTTTCGAATCTGTTTTTTGGAAGCGTAGTAGTTTCGTACAGTTTAGGTTTGACATGCGATCGCGCGTCGACATCGGACGCTATGGCACACTCATGCCTTATGTGCCACCGACGCCCGGAAGTGCTCTAGCATATACCTTCACATGTAAGTAAACGAATGTATCTCCTTGTTGAGAATATCACGCGAGTAGGCAGCTCTTGTGGTGCATCACAATCATTTGAGAAGCGTCACAGTAGAGCATTTTTCTGCATGCGGAGCGGTGTTTTTATTTGCAGGTTTCCCTTCAGTAGGAAATTGCTGGACAGGCGGACCAGCGCACCGGAATTGTACTGGCGAATCCACAAGCAACTCAAATAATTTGTTTAATTGTTGCACTTTGAACAATCATGCTTCTACAAAGGCCACAGCAGAAAAACAGCCTGATGCCGAGTATTTCTGTGCCACGAAGTAATCAAGAGGCGAGTGCCTAATGGGGACGAAATCGAGTGCATCGAGACTTAGAACGACAGAAAGCTGAGCTAGTTGGTAAGGATTCATTATCCAAAACAGAGGTGAGGCGTGCAGACAGGACACAAGAGTAGAGAAGTGGGCGGCGCTCGTGTTGTTTGCTTGTAAATACTCTACTCTTGTGTCCTGTCTGCACGCCTCCGTTTTGCATAACGAGGGCATCAACCCACATATTAATAGCGTAGCCGTTTTATTAACTGTGCAATATTTTCAACACTTCCTTGCATGCCATTTCATGTGGAATATCTTTTCTAGTCACAAATTTGTGCAGCGAATCTATTTGCATGATCGACTCCGGGCCTGTGGGACCGTTCACTTGCACTTGATGCTGAGTCTTTTACATGTATCCATAAAGTGCAGGTATGCACATCAGATCCCTGCGAGCATTTTCAATATTCAATTATTTTGGACAACAGGCACATATGCAATACTGACATAATACCGAATACCACTAAGCAGCAGGGACACATTCTTGTTGACCATACTCGCAGGTAAAATAAGTACATCATGTAGACAGCTCCAGCTCATTTTCCATAAATCAGTGTGTACAAGCGGTATGCAAAAATAATTTTTTTTCTCGCACACGGATTATTTTGGTGTATAAGCAAGAGAACCCACCACGTTAGTGTAACATATCTTGTACATCACACTAATATGCGCTTTAATTTACCAAGTGAGATGAGTTACTTTTATGGCTCATTCAGTCATATCACACTGCAAGCTGCATTCATCAATCTTCAATTGTATTTTGCAAATGTTTAATGAAACATGTTTCCCTTTTACGCAGATATGCAATGGCAAGCCCTTCTGTGTGTTCCAAAGGTAAAATTTAAGCTCTAAATTAAAGAAGACATTTCTAGTCAGAAACAAGCAAAAATGGTGAATGCAGAGTATCAGAAGCCCAAGGTACAGAAATTATGAGAAGTGTCAAATGATTTTAAGGAAAGAGTCGTATTTGAAAATGCTAGACTCTTTGGTGGAGGTAAAGCAAGTCAATATAGGTAGAATACTCTGCAAAATTATGCAAGTGAGGGGATGTCAAACAATGGGTCAGGAAATGCATTGTTTTTCTGCAAAACAAAAGCTGATTGCCATTACATAAGTCACTTTAGCATCATGAGACTGCTGCTTGATAAATTCAGAAATAAACCAAAAAACAAGACACGCAAAAACGAAAAACAATTTAATGATGCTCTCTCCACACTGGTATAAATAAAAACAAACACATCACATCTAATTTGGACATATCAGATGCCTTGTGAAACACTAAAGAAAAAATTCAGTTTCGAGCTATGGCACTTGTCGCATAGATGTGGGGGGCCTTGCACTAATAGTGATAGTTACCACTGCATTTAGAAATTGAAAGCATTCGTGCAGACAAGGATGATTCTTTACATTTTTGGCTACCACTTCAAATGCCTCCACCAAGTGTTACAATGCTGCACGCAGCCACACAAAGGATCTCGCAGCAACACCTGCAGGTAAAAAGCAGAAGCAGTCAAAGTGCCGGTGTGTACTGGACACTATGTTTGAAAACTTTTAGGCAAGAAGAGTGCAAGAAGCAGACATAACAACTGCATTTATTTCCATAATTCCACATTTGAATGGCCTTTTCTTTTTGCTTAGACAATGCCTACGCCTAGCCACAGCAGCTCCCTCATACAGACTCTGCAAGCCAAGAGGCCGTGGAGGCAAATGCAGGTAAGAGGCAAGAAGCAATAGTACTGGTATCGACATTCATCTAATTTCTTTATTTTTCTTTCGTTTAGGCAGCCAGCACACCTCGAACAGCCACTTTGACTGCAGGTGCGTCACCCTAGTCGTTAAGGAAACATTTGAGGGAAAGCGACAGGCAATGTGAACAGCCATTTCTCCATGTAAACGATACTCTTTCTCTCGGATGACTCCTACGCCTCGCCACACCAGCACACTTCTGCACAAAGATGCCGCGGAGGCACGTGCAGGTCAGAGGCAAGAAGCAGTGGCACTGGTGTCGACATTCACCCAATTTCTTTTTCTTACACTGAGGCAGCCAGCACACCTCTAACAGCCACCTTGACTGCAGGCGTGTCAGGAGATTCCTGTTGTACATAAGCTCATAACAAACTTCAGTAAACTTGAACTTGATAATAAACTTGAAGGCCAATGGGACAGTGATGCATTGTATTATTGAACATTTATTGTACACATACAATATATGTTATACTTTGCAGTGCTACAGAGCGTATTTTGAAGCTTCCCTCTATATTTTGCACCTTTAATTACGTATGTGTTGTGTGGCCCTCAATTCCAGTTCATGTTGTAGCAGCTGCTTTGTCTGTGTATGCACATTGGCTTATGCTTGTGATATCCACATACTTCTCTCACATATACAAAATAAGGTTCTATGTAGTCCTCAGTGTTCCAATAAAAACTGAAAGTAAACAATCCGATTGTGGAATTGTATTTATTACAGTAATTCCTATGACAGTTACTGACAAGTTGACATGCTGAACTGGTCAATCGGTCCATAGCCTCCTCTATTTTTCAAAAATAAAGGAGGCTATGATCCGTCATGGCAAGGAATTGTATGTATACATGAAAAAGGGGGTATGTGTGTGTGTTTGTAGTGGGGGGTATAGGATTAGGGCGGTACGAAAAAATGTACCAACACCGTCCTCTAGACCCATTCCGTTAAGGCACCGTAACAAAGCGTATTACGCATAAAGTTCATACAACCAACCCTGATATTACTACACAGGCCGGGTGACGCGAGCTACATTTGTCATGACGCATTCGCGACTGCACCGGATGCCCTCCATATTATTCTCCCTAATCGTGCTCACTGCACCGAGGCAAAAGAAAGATCATGGGCGCAGGTGCCTTTAAAATATCTCGATTTTGCGAGGCACTGCTGCGCGTGCCAGGGGAGCTGTCCGTTGTTAAGAATGGCGAGCTGCAAGGCAAAATTGCCACCCAATTACGACAAGGGGGCAAGGCGCGCATTCTGCCCTCACCGTCGCTGCAGCTAGGAGGCGTTCGAAGAAGCGGCCTTTGGGCTGTTAAGAATGGCGAGCTGCAAGGCAAGATTGCCACCCAGTTACGACAGGGCGACACGACGCGCATCTCCCCCTCACCGTCGCTGCAGCTAGGAGGCATTCGAAGAAGCGGCCTTTGTGCTGAAAACCGCCTCTTTCCTCCAGCCCCATCGACATTGTGACGGAACGAGTTCGGCGTGCGAAAAATGGTTCCGGATTTCCCCAGCGCGGACCTGATCTGACACGCATGGACAAGCTGCCGCGCGAAAGCCGTATTTTGGTGCTTCTCATGCCTCGGCGTGACACAAGACAACGAGCTACCCACGATTGGCACCGATACTTCCCGGAACGGCACCCCTCCGACGCTGTCGTTTGGGCATCGGAATGTGTGTGCCTTTGTGTACGTAAACTGTTCCGCGGAGCGGCAGGTAAGTTGGCGATGAGTAAACGAACAGTCGCCGCCTCGTATGGCCGGCGGACCGAGTGTATAAAAACTGTTGTTGTGCGAATGCTGGACACACTTCTCTTGAGCAGTCATGTTAGACTGATTCACTTCTCTGATGCAGTCATGTTGGACTGATACTCTTTTTCTCAAGCAGTCATGTTAGACTGATTTAATTTCTGTAAATAAACCCATTTTCCTCGTTCTCGATGAGAAGCAGTTCTTCACTGTATCAACGACCTCAGCGTAAATAAGTTGGACGACGGCATGGGCCAGCTACCTTCGAATTCATGCCGTACTCCAATCTTGGCAAAGGACCACGAGCGATGGGATTGAGCCCCCAATCCTGACAACTGGCTGCCAGCGGTGAGATGGACTTTGCGACATGGTGCTGTATCTGCGGTGAGTGCTTGGTTCTTGCTTTGACTCTCTAGGCTTCATTTTGTGGTTGTTCTGTTTAGAACAGTAGGGAAGCTAGATTGTTGTGTGTTAGCTAGGTTGCGTTTTCCTAGCTAGATTTAGAGAGCAGAATCCAGGCAGTAAAGCAGCAGTCATGGAGTTAAGGACACTGCTGAGAGACGAGTTGTTGATTGTTGGTGAGGAACTGGGCCTAGATGTATGCAAGGAAATGCTCAAATCGGAATTATTGGAGCTAATTTCCAATCAGGCCAGTGAGGAAGATATTGAAATGGGATTGGAACTTCTCAAAAAGAGAGAGAAACGGGAAAGAGAAAGAGAAGAACGGGACAGAGAAGAACGGGAAAGAGAAAGAGAGGAACGCGATAAAGATCGCGAGTTAAGAAAAATGGAACTTGAACTTGAAAGCAGACGTTTGGAATTTTCTCAAGGAAGTGAAGGCGCTCTGGGTCGATCAAGTGAGGCAGAATCGTACCGCATGGACAGGCTATTAAAGCCATTTGAGGTCGGGACCGACATAGGCTTGTTCCTAAGCAATTTTGAAAGGACTTGCGAAAAGATGAACTTCGGCCCGAGTACATGGCCACAGCGGTTGCTGTCTATGTTGCCGTGTGAGGCGGCGGAAGTAATCGCCAGATTGAGTGTGCAGGATGCATATGATTATGCAAAAGTTAAGGCTAGTCTCCTGCAGAAATACCGCCTTTCAGCCGAAGCTTTTCGGCAAAGGTTTAGGAGCACAGGCAAGAAAGATAGCGAGGGCTATCCGGAGTTTGCATATAGCTTAAAGGCCAACCTAGTCGAGTGGCTTAAAAGCGCGGTAGCGTACGACAGCAGAGACATGATCATTGAATGCACGTGTCTAGAGCAGTTTTACAAAACCATCCCCCAAGATGTGAAACTGTGGGTGCAAGACAGAGGTAATGTAAACACTGTGGAAAGGGCGGCTGAATTAGCCGAGGAGTACGCAACCCGTAGAAAGTTGAACGCCGAGGAGGGAAACTGGGACGGTCGAAATGGACCGCGGAAACCATTTCCGTTCAAAAAGGGTGCGCAAACTAGACGATCAGAGCCTGTAGACATGGCGGAAAAGCCCGCAGAAAAGAGCGAGGAGAAACTTAACGGAGAAACCGCACAAAAACAACAGAAAAGAAAATTCGAATCTTTTAGACCAATTCGCTGTTACAAATGCCACAAACTGGGACATATAGCTGTAAACTGCGAGAAGTCTAGCGTAGTTTTTTCCTACGTGGAGGAAAAAGATGAGAATATGGAACTTTTAAGTCCATATTTCCACTACCTGCAAGTTAATGGAAAACCATGCCGAGTGCTAAGAGACAGTGCCGCCACGCTGGACATTGTCCATCCGTCTTACGTGACGGTAGATGACTTCACCGGAGAAGTAGCATGGATAAAACAGGTTGTAGAAGAACACAGCGTGTGTCTGCCCATGGCCAAAGTCAAAAACAGTGGATCATTCAGGGAGCTAGAGACTGAGGCTGCAGTTTCCAAATTTTTGTCACTGCAGTATCCCTACATCTTTTCGAATCGTTCGAATTAGTTACTGCGGGACAGAGGGCTCAAACTGGGAGAGAGCATAGTACAGGCATTGACCCGAGGCCAAGCTCGTAAGATCGCGGCGCTTTCGGCTGAAAATGCTCAAGCTCCTCCAGCGGAAGCAGAAAAGGGGATAACTTCAATACCCGAATCCGAGCTAGGCCCGAGGGACAAAAGACAAGTTGAGGAGAGCCTGCCAGCTGACCAGCTCAATGAGAGCGTAGCACTAGAGTGTCAGAGTTCTAGCCTGCAGGAAGAGCAAGTAGACGCGCTCACAAGCGAGACAGGGTCGTTATTATCACCGGCCTCAAAGAACTTTGATCAACTCTTACGCGTGGATAGAGATTCACTGGCAGCTGAGCAAAAGAATAATGAGAGCTTAGCTAAATTACATGACACAGCTAAAGAAGGCATCGCTAGGCGCAACGTAACGATACATGAGAGAGGAGGATTGTTGTATCGGCATTACAGAGATCGAAAGGGTAGGATTTTAGATCAGTTAGTCATACCTACTAAGTATAGGGAGGACCTTTTGAGTCTTTGTCATGGAAATGGGTGGTCCGGCCACCTAGGCATAAACAAATCAAAGGAAAGATTGCTTATGGAATACTACTGGCCTGGCTGTTTCAAAGATGTAGAAAACTTTGTAAGATCATGCGACGCCTGCCAGCGTTCTGGTAAACCAGGAGAGACATGGAAAGCTCCACTGAAGGTAGTGCCCTTAATAAGAGAGCCTTTCGGACGACTTGTAATAGACACGGTAGGGCCTCTTCCAAAAACAAAATCAGGCTACAGGTTCTTGTTTACCATGCTGTGTCCGGCTACCAAGTTTCCAGAAGCAATCCCTTTGAAAGAGCTCAGCTCCACCGAAGTAGTAGACGCGCTTTTGACAGTGTTTGCACGAGTTGGGTTTCCAGCCGAAATTCAGGCAGATCAAGGGTCAGTATTCACGAGCGCACTGACTTCCACATTCTTGCAAAAGTGCGGGGTAAAGTTAATACACAGTTCTGTCTATCACCCTCAGTCAAACAGTGTAGAGAGGTGGCATTCGGTGCTTAAGCGAGTTTTACGTGCGCTCTGTTACGAGCACAAGGAGGACTGGGAGAACTGTCTGCCGGCAACTTTGTTTGCTTTGCGAACGGTTCCACATGAGGCAACAGGGTTCTCACCAGCAGAACTAGTGTATGGGAGGACACTCCGGTCTCCACTGAGAATGTTAAGAGAGATGTGGGAGGAAAGAGGGGAGAGCCCAACCGTGGTTGAATACGTGCTAAATTTACTGGAACGGCTAAGCGCAACCAAAGAACTAGTCGGAAAGAACATGGCACTAGCACAAAAGAACGCCAAATTCTATTACGACAAGAATGCGAGGCTTCGTACGTTTAACGCCGGAGACCAGGTAATGATCCTCAAACCCTCAAGAAAGAACAAGATTGAAGTTCACTGGGACGGGCCCGTTAAAGTGTTGCACAAACTTTCAGATACTAACTATGCTTTGAGAATGCCCGGTCGCAGGAAGGAAGTGAGGATATATCACTGTAATTTGATGAAGCCGTATGTAGAGCGGAGCGGAGTCATTAACTATACCGTCAAAGAGCCGGATGGCATCTGTACCAAGTTTAAGGAGTATAGAGCGACCTCCAACTCTGAAATCGGCCTAGAAGAAGTAGTAGAACACTCGGTAAGCTCGCACGCTCTAAGACCCGAGCAGCTAGATGAGCTAAAAGGGGTGTTAGGGGAATATATCGACAGATTCAGCGATAGGCCGGGTAGAACCGAACTGATAACGCATGAAATTGAGCTGACATCAACCGAACCAGTAAGATCAAAACCTTACAGGGTGTCTCCAAAACAGAGAGAGATTATGGAGGCAGAGATACAGCGCATGCTAGAGTTGGGAGTTATTGAGCCCGCTGAGAGTGACTACACGTCACCGCTAATATTCGTAGAAACCCCTAACAAGGACCCTCGTCCGTGTGTTGACTACAGGAAGTTAAATGCCATCACTAGGGATCAGCTGTACCCGATACCCAACATTGAGGAACGAATTGAAAGAGTTAGCGCTGCTAAATACATTTCAACTATAGATCTCGTGCGGGGGTACTGGCAGTTCCCCTTTCAGAAAATGCCAGCCGCTATGCCGCATTCATCTCGCCTATAGGCACTTTTCGCCCTCTCGCACTCAGCTTCGGGCTGAAGAACGCGCCGTTTAGCTTCTCTAAATTAATGGATATTGTCCTAAAAGACTTGCAGGAGTTCGCTTTCCCTTATCTTGATGATGTGGCCATTTTTTCGGACAGCTGGGAACAACACGTATCGCACCTCAAACAGGTGTTCTCACGGTTGAGGGAAGCCGGCTTAATGATGAAAGCGGAAAAGTGTAGGTTTGGTTGTTCGCAGGTTACTTATCTGGGCCATATGTTGTCGGTCGGGGCGTGAGACCGCCGGCTGAGCTGAAAATAGCTACGATTGGAGAATTTTCTCAGCCGCGCACGAAAACGGACCTTCGTTCATTTTTGGGACTTGTGGGGTACTATCAACGGTACATTCCGAATTACTCGCAATTGGCAAGTCCATTAACAGACGCCCTCCGAAAGGGAGCACCGAGTAACGTACACTGGGATAAGGACAAAGAGAACGCTTTCCAAAGTTTAAAAACGCTATTGGTTTCTCGCCCTGTGCTTCGCGCGCCAGACTACACAAAGGAATTCATAGTTCAATGCGACGCAAGCGACAGAGGTATGGGCGTGGTACTTAGTCAGGTCGGCGACGATAACGAGGAACATCCTATCCTCTATGCCAGCCGTAAACTAAATGTAAGGGAGGAAGCCTACAGCGCTTCAGAGAAGGAATGCGCTTGTTTGGTTTGGGCCGCCCAGAAGTTGTCGTGTTACTTGTACGGAGCGAAGTTCATCTTCGAGACAGACCACTGTCCTCTGACGTGGCTCAATCAAATGTCACACAAAAACGGCCGCTTGCTCCGATGGAGCCTCACTCTCCAAGAGTACAACTTCTCCGTTAGATATAAGAAGGGAAAGTTGCATAGCAATGCGGATGGTTTGAGCAGGCTAATTTGAATTCTGCGTTTGAGGGTCCCGCCTAAATTTTAGGGTTACTAGTGTTAACTTTTCTTTAGGCGAAGAAGATCCCATCTCATTTAGCAGAATTCCCTCCATGATTGCTGAATTTGTCAGCAGGAATTTGCTTCAGAAATTGGCATAGCGAAATGCAGCATTTTTTGTTTCTGCACTTATGTTGTTTTTTTTTTTGAAGCCTAGCGAGTCTAAAGTGGGAGCCAGTGCACGTCATCTCGGCGCAGAGCCGTGTTGTGGGGTTCATTTTGCAGTTGCCTGTCCTTGTTGGATGTTTTGGGGCGATGACATCAATGCCCAAGTGGTCGCTGCGAGCCAAGACATCAATCCCCCCCTGACCACCAGCCGTTCTCTTCCTGCCTAGCGGTTGTCAGCGCTAGACAGTCGAGATTTTTCGGTCCATGGAGGCGCTGTTAAGAATGGCGAGCTGCAAGGCAAAATTGCCACCCAATTACGACAAGGGGGCAAGACGCGCATTCTGCCCTCACCTTCGCTGCAGCTAGGAGGCGTTCGAAGAAGCGGCCTTTGCGCTGTTAAGAATGGCGAGCTGCAAGGCAAGATTGCCACCCAGTTACGACAGGGCGACACGACGCGCATCTCCCCCTCACCGTCGCTGCAGCTAGGAGGCGTTCGAAGAAGCGGCCTTCGTGCTGAAAACCGCCTCCTTCCTCCAGCCCCATCGACATTGTGACGGAACGAGTTCGGTGTGCGAACAATGGTTCCTGAGTTCCCCAGCGCGGACCTGATCTGACACGCATGGACAAGCTGCCGCGGGAAAGCCGTATTTTGGTGCTTCTCATGCCTCGGCGTGACGCAAGACAACGAGCTACCCACGATTGGCACCAATACTTCCCGGAACGGCACCCCTCCGACGCTGTCGTTTGGGCATCGGAATGTGTGTGCCTTTGTGTACGTAAACTGTTCCGCGGAGCGGCAGCTAGTTGGCGATGAGTAAACGAACAGTCGCCGCCTCGTATGGCCGGCGGACCGAGTGTATAAAAACTGTTGTGCGAATGCTGGACACACTTCTCTTGAGCAGTCATGTTAGACTGATTCACTTCTCTCATGCAGTCATGTTGGAGTGATACTCTTTTTCTCAAGCAGTCATGTTAGACTGATTTAATTTCTGTAAATAAACCCATTTTCCTCGTTCTCGATGAGAAGCAGTTCTTCACTGTATCAACGACCTCAGCGTAAATAAGTTGGACGACGGCATGGGCCAGCTACCTTCGAATTCATGCCGTACTCCAATCTTGGCAAAGGACCACGAGCGATGGGATTGAGCCCCCAATCCTGACACCGTGCGAACACTCCCTGGCACACACCTGTTTCGGCGGCTCCAACCTTCGTACCGTTCTGCTTCGATCTTTGACCCCCCCACTGTCCCTTGGGTGCCCTGGAGTTCCTGGGCCGCCTGCTTTATTATAATCTCAGGTGCTCTCCTGAGACTTCCGTTTGTCACATGTGCCCTACAGCTGGATCAGTACTTACAATAATAAAAAAACCCGATCTATCGTCGCCACGATAGATCGCGAAAGGGGCTTTTGCAACATACCGCGCTCGTGCGAAGAGAATTACGGAATGCCAACGAGGAATCTGACCACAGCTTCGAGCTCGTAACCTCGTCGAGTGACACTGCAGCAACAGGCGTGACCGCTGAAAACCGCATACCGCCGGAAACTTCAACAGGATCATCCTTCGATTGCATAACTGCCACCTGCACGGCCAACATGGACCACACCCACACCATCCCGCAACATAGAATAAAGAAGCAACTTAAAAA
Organism: Dermacentor albipictus; assembly: GCF_038994185.2. Taxonomy (NCBI): domain Eukaryota; kingdom Metazoa; phylum Arthropoda; class Arachnida; order Ixodida; family Ixodidae; genus Dermacentor; species Dermacentor albipictus. The sequence continues at coordinate 16,930,874 of NC_091821.1, forward strand.
AGCCCCAAAACACGGCTGCACGCACACCACTTCACGACACTACAAGCGAGACGCTATGCTGCTACGCTGCTACTGTTGCCGGATAAAAACTGACTACTGTCACCAAGTCTAGCAAGCATCTCAGGAGCTGGCAACCTCGGCGCGTAGCAGCATGGCGGCGCTCTTGCGGTTCCCGATTTCTTTATTGTTTTTTTTTCTTTATTGTTTGTTTCACGGATTCTTTCTGTGTAGGGGGCAGAGGTAAAGGCAAAATGCCTGACAGAGCCTCTGCGCCCCTACATTTCAAGGCAGCATGACATATCATTCACATACATATTTGCCGAACATATCTTCAACACACAGCACACAGCAACGAAAAAGTCAATTATTCAGAGCACATGTCTCCAAAGCATTACTTTTGCTTCAACGGGATAGACTTCGAAAAAGCAGAAGATACATATGCAATAAGTATTAAATACGAATAAAATTGGCTTACACCAGAAGTAAAAAAACCATAGAATCACTTGCTCGAAAATAAATAGCATATACAGTAAGTAGATCAGTACATAGAAACATTTCAGAAAAAAAACGAAGGTTTAGACTGATACACAATGTAAATGCCGAAACAATGGCAAACATGATTTACAAGCGCTGAGAAAAATCTGTAACATAACTGAGGTTACATGTTTTATCAGGATGAGGATTTCAATGCATGGGCCCTATGGGTAGCTTGTCCTCAGTATAGTAACTCTATGCGCCTCGCGCTCCGGACGGGTTCGGTGTGGCCGTGCGAGCGCAGGCACCGCCTCATGGAGCCCCCTCTCACCTCTGCCGCGACTGTAGCCCGATCGAGAAGCTGCACCTGCTGCTCTGCGAGTGCCGCAGCTTCTCGCTCGCTCGCGCGCCCCTTGCCCGTGTTTACCGTGGGCGCAACCTACCATGCGCAACCGTGCTCGACGGCGTGCGCCCCTCGCGGAAAAAATGCTCTCTCCGACTTTGGGGCCTCTTCGTTTTTTTTTTCCCCTTTTCTTATTTTCCTCTGTCTACCATCTACGCGAAGGCGCGGCTGTCTACGGGCGCCGGGGAGCTCCCGCATGCGGTGTCGCGTATTTTGCTTTCCGCGGATGATTCCAGACTTGAGAGAGAAAAAAGGAGGGCGAAGAGGACGCCGCAACTCCCGCCAGACGCCCTTGCACACTATTGGTTCTCGCCGTGAGGTCACGTGTTGCCTGCGCGGCTCTTCCAATCCACGTGCAGCTGACGCGCGCACGTGGATTTCGGACGTCAGGTCAGCCGCGCACCGCGTGTTTCTTTCGATGGCGCCCTTCAGGCAAGAAGTCCGGATAGCAGCAGCATAAATTTTCATGTACGGAAGCCATTTTCGCTACTTCTGGCCTGTGATGAATGCAACTCTTCAATGGTGTCCTTTACGTTACCTGACGCGTGAGTGGTGTATATTCCAGTTTGACGAATGCATTATTGCACTCTAATTCAGAATTTAGTTGTATCAAGTTTCGCGTATGTGGCTTCCACTCCTGTTCCTTCGCGCCAGTCCGAGTGTTAGCTGTGAATTTAATGCGCCGGTTTTCAGGAAATTCAACGCTGCCCTCCGCGCCGCTCCGAGTGCCAGCTGTGAATTTAATGCCGTAAGGTTTTCAGGATTTTAGCTACTGAACAACTCACAATCGCTGATGCACCCTTCGTCGACGTCGTTCCTCGTACATTAACTGGCGCCACGATTCGGATGACACTTACTGCGTTCGCGCCGACGAAGGACTCCACCGTGCAACGTGCGTGAATGGTGCAGTTTTTTCGGGCGGCCAGTATGCTCGAGATCACAATACCGGCGAATGAAGAATGTGTTGTCGAGGGTGATGGATTGTCGAGGTACTAGTAATGCATATAACAGAGGCGCGTTCAGAAACTTGGAGTAACACTGAGAGGAATCTGTTATTTTTTAAGTTTGGGGGTTTAATAAGTTTAACGCTGTGCGACCATATCTCGGATTCGGCAACTGACGACCGAAACGAGCCTATCATGGTAGAAGACGTCGATCAGACGAGTGCAGTGCACGGCACTGCTACGCATTTAGCACCGCCAAGAATTGATTAGTAGTGGCGCGATTATGATTTGGCCATCAAGGGCCCCAATGCAACTGAAAAAGCAAAAGCTATGCCTAAAATTGATAAGAATTTCATGCATGCAGCTAGAAGACCACAGGGGAATAATCAGCCTCGTCTAATCGTGAATGATGCGGAGCATGAATAGGAAGAATAAAACTTGTCCCACTTTATCAGCTGGCACGGCTCAACCGTCAGCCTCACACGTGCGATACCAAAATAAGATTCCCAGTTCATTAGAATATTGAACATTGAAGCGTGTTTTTCATTTCAAATCGGTAAATGGGATCAGCATACGAGCATTTTCCAGCGAATGTCACTTTAATATGGCGATCACAAGCGGCTTACGTACGCGAAATAGCGTTGCCAGCCTAGGGTTTAGCATGCTGCTTCTAAAATTCTCTGTATTTTGCTTACGTTGTACGGCAGATGCCCATGCGACACTTGCGTGGCCTGATACGCTAGCTGGTTGAATATTCGGACTTTCAAGCAAATTCGCTTAGTTCAAGTTCAAGAAAATAAAACATTCACTTTCCTTCAGCATATTCCTCCCAGTCGACAATCCATGTTGTATTGGTAGTCGGTGCTGCAGCTGATGATCCACTCTTACGCATCTTCAGCCGTGCAGAGGTCAACACGGCGGTACTTGACGCTCGCTAGGCAGTTCGAACTGGCGTTCAGCGCGCACGTGACTGTCCTGGTGCCCGCCATGCCAGTTGGAACCACGTTGGTCATAGAAACGAATTGATTTCTATTGCATTTCCACTGGAAATACAAACAACGCGGAAGGCACTTCTCTGTTCCGCAGGTATTATTGATCCACTAGCAGCGCGTATGAAACCGGTGGCGCCGAAACAGGGTATCTAGCATCCGCACTCTCAAACAAAACGCGCGCGTGAAGCCGTCGGCGAAAACCACGTGCGCTCGTTAGCTGCTTAGTAGGGGGTTGCCGGTAGTCACGGGAAGAGCCGCGCAGGCAACACGTGACCGTCCTCCTCACCCTCCTTTTTTCTTGCCGTACGTCGTTTTGCGGTGGTGATGTGCTGCCGTGTCGAGGGGTGCTCGGCTCGGGCTGGCCTTAAGTTGCGCGAGCGGTGCGCGGACTGGGCTTACCGTATCGGGGGGATCAAACACGCCTGGCTGGCCTGCGTTTGTTGAACCGCCACTCCTACATTTGTCATGGCTGCTTTGCACCCTTTTCAATTTATCCAGGGCCGCTATATTGTAGCGATGCCTTATGCCTTATTCTATGCTATTCTTGAAAGAGGGTATGAGCCATTGCTGACAAAGAAGTGCTCGTATCGGCTCCGTCGTTAATGCCCGCTTTCGCAGTGCTAATTAGTTTGCATCCCGAAGATTTCACTACCACTGTGATCGTGAAGGTATCCGCTATCCTCGGATACCCGACTTTCCATCAAAGACGTTGCTAGGCCTAAGCGAAGCCAAGTCTTGCTAGGCCAAGTCAGCCGTACTACTGCCACGACAACATGGAGGTTTTCTCCACCGCTTTGACGCACGGTTCCCAGATTTCCCCAATGTGCGTGCAAGTAGAGGGAGAAGAAATTATGCCCAACAGGCACGTACCCAGGGGGGGGGGGCCCGGGGGGGCCCGGGCCCCCCCCGAAATCAAGTGGCATACACCCCCCCCCCCTCCCCGCCCACGCCATCACTCCTCACATATTCCTGAAGCGCCACCAGATCAATGTTGAGACTTCGCATCTGTTCATCGGTCAGCATTATGCTGCCTTTTTCACTCCTTTTAGATGGCGGTTGTTATCGGCATCTCTCGTAAGGTGAAGGATAGTTGTCTCGTAGATTCCGCACCCGCGCGATTAACTCGAGATGCGTTCAGTTGTCACCATCTATTCAACCGTCACGCGCATAGCTGTTGCTTTTTTTAGTTCAACCTTATTTGTTTGGGCTGATCCTGAGACCAGGAGAGGGATGCGGCTGTTACTCAGCTGGTCTGTACTATCATGGAACGAGTTGCGGCCGGAGAAAACGCCAATTGCGTTTAACTTATCCCTTTGCTTTTTGTTTCCTTGAGTTACGGCTCGCCGCGACGCTGGCAGATGCCCGGAACCATATACACGTGATATGGGTTAGATAAGGTGGGAAATAAAATAATGTGAAAAAGCGTCCATCATGAATCCCTGCAATAACCCTTAAACCCATAAGCAAGATGACAGTCGCCCGTTACCTCGTCTATTTTTCCCTAACTGTATAGCACCTTTCGTGCAAAATTGGCAACTGGAAACAAAAATCGCAAGGAGTTGAGAAATTAAGCGATCTACTAAGGGAGAGAGCCAAGGCAACAACCAAACTGTAAGCAAAAGCGAATAATAAAAACGTTAACCGTTGTTTATGAGAATATTTATGGATCAACATCTTTTTATTCAAAAAGGAAGTAGAGAAAACGCCGCCGGAAGTGGAGAACAATTACTTGTTTTGAATGACGCTTCTACAGTTATCGGTCGAACCGCCTCACGTAGCCACTTCTCTGCTGTGCTTATGTGGGTGTTTTTCTAACATTTCGCAGTGAGCGCAGTACGTCTAGAATCGCAGAGTCCTGCGCTCTACGCGGTTGTATGGGACTGGCGGCCGCACAGCGTTACGCAATTCGCGGAACTGTCAAAACTGATCAACAAGGCGAAAATAACTGATATTCGAAACTATAACATGAGAAAGACTGAAGAAGCCGTAAGAAATGAACGGAGCCTGAAATCAGTAAAAAAGAAACCTGGCATACACTCTAAAAACTAGGAAGGGTATCGCAGGAGTGAAACGGCCGGTTCACTCTTCAAAGCGTCGTTTTACTCTCGCAAAATGTCGAGGAGAGTGAAATGCATTGTTCACTCTCTCACCAAGGAGAGAGTAAAATGTGCTTTTCACTCTCCCCTTCAGAGAGAGAGTAGAATGCCCGTTCTACTCCTGCGGCAATAGAGAACAATATATTTCGCTAGAATAGCAGCTTGGGCTTGTTGGTTTTCCATCCTGCTAGTAACAGCGCAAAATGTAGACAAGGGACGAGACAAGAAGACACCACAAGCGCTGGAAATGTATTTCGCTAGAATAGCAGCTTGGCTTGTTGGTTTTCCATCCTGCTAGTAACAGCGCAAAATGTAGACAAGGGGCGAGACAAGAAGACACCACAAGCGCTTGTGGTGTCTTCTTGTCTCGTCCCTTGTCTACATTTTGCGCTGTTACTAGCAGAATAGAGAACAAAACGTAGCGTAATCTTCTGCTTCAACTGTAGGTGGCTGGCCCCGAACATGGCAATGTTTCATTCATGCACGCTGAGCAAAGAACACATCGTTTTGCTTCTAAGAGAACAGGCCGCCGCAGTTCAAATGGAACGCGTAGCGAGCGCTCTACTTTTTCACTCGGATTTGCTCCACCGCGCGCGCGCGCGCGCACGCTCAAGATCGCGGAACAACACAGCACAGGAGAAAGGTGATCCGCAGCATAGGAGCTGCGATTGCCAGCCAACGGAGATCGTGTTGCAGCCATCTCGCGTCGCCACGAAAACACGACAGTCGTTCGTCATGCCTTGGATATAACAGCAAATCCTCCACGGTAAGTGAATTCTAACTTAGGTGCACATTCTCCGTATATGTCATGCTATCGCCAGGAAGTCGTCGCTGCGCTTAGCCGACGCGATTGACAAAAGACTAGGCATACGCGCTGTGTCTCTCGATGTCAATCGAAAAAGCCAGTCGTCGCGATAACTCCATGTGATTTTATCACTTTGCCGTTGTCCGTAAGAGCTTTAAAAATCGCAAACGCTGCCAGAACTATGGTATGTTCAATAAGACACAAGGCGAGAGGACGCTTAAAATGGTTCGTTCACCAGCCCGTGATTTCGAGCCTATGCGGAGCGTGATTAGCGTGCGTTTTGTGTGTTTGAATTTATTCAGTTTGGCAGTCTACTGTGTACGGAACGCTGTTGAACTAAGGAATCACATAACAGAAGGCGTCGTTTTGCTGGCAGCATGCTTTTTTATAAGTAAACCGCGCGCTTGACGGTGTCTCGCGCAGGGGGAATCTGCGACCACTGAAGTTACGTGCAGCACCAGTGCTAGTTAGAAACTTTGCCGCAGGCATTCAGCTGCATGCTGCAAGAGGTCAGTTGGGCGCATTATCTTGAACTTACTGAAAACGCATGAGGAATCCATTTTTTATGCTGAAAAAAGTATAAACCCCATATAAGCGATCTTGCGCGCGGCAGCTACAAGCGACGCGATGGAGATGGCTGTCGCGTTCGCTTGTCGCCTACAAGTCGTACTCCGTGCGAGCGACGATATTGAGCGACGCCTCCCCGGTGTTGCCGGCATGAGGGCTGCAATCATGCGTGACGCGTGCTTTAGTAATTTACGTTGATGTATTTTACGATAAAAAGTAGCATAAAATATTTCCGGAGCTATTGCCGTAGGTTCTCATCCTTGCAGGTATAAAAATTGAATCATTTGCTCGTTCCGCGCGACAATCGGTAGTATTTGAGCGATGTACATCCAGTTCCGGCTTCGCGCTGTTGGCTAATCGCTCATAGCACTTTCGGGCGACGAGCGATGATTTATAGATTTCCAGAACCGAGCCATCTGTTCAAGCGACGGCCCGTTTTGTCGCTCGAAGCCGTCGCTCGTCGCCGTCGCGCACTAAATCGCTCTCACAGTGTTTATCCCTAAGACTGAACTGTTTTTGCTCATGTATTGAAATGGTGTGATTATAGGTGGGTCTGGTTTTGTCTCCTGTTGCGGTTTTCGTGCACGGTGCGAAACTGAAAGGATGCTTATGTCTACGAACTCGGTGAATTGTCGAGCTGCTAGTTATGCATCGGCATCGAATATAACGGCTGCTGTGTGGAATTACAATTGCAAGGACGCTTTGCATACGCTTATTGTTTTGGACATGCCTGTGCATTTGCTAATATGAGTTGGCGTGTCAGAGTTATGTCATTTGAATAGCTAAATCAGCCTTCCTCTGGGGGTTACAAGCGTAATGTGTGCATTTTGCTATTGCATGGCAGATCAATATGTGTTTATCGCTTGAAAATTTTAGTATAGAAATAAAATATCAAAATAAAATGTTGCTTTAATTCCATGTTACCAGTCTGTCGTACACAGAACAATAGGTTGGTGTAATAAACTAATAACTGCGGTTTAACTGCAACTTTTACATGCCTTCAAGAATCTAAAATGCTAGATTTCAAACTGCAGCAGTAGTCGGCTCTGTCAAAAATGAACTCCATTGCGCACCTCGTACATGAAAATAAGTTCACGCCTTTTAGTAAACTTAGATGCAGGCCACAGTGAACTTTCTTGTTAGTATTGAAATGTGGGTAAGCTTGCCATAACAAGCCTTGTTGCCCTTTTTTATAGGCACATCCATATATCCATTGAACTGAAAAACAATATTTTCATCCCTACTGAGCATCATGTTTGCAGCTATAATCCTCAAATTATGGCTTCAGCAGTGGCACAACCAGGGATGGTGCGGGGGGCACACTGGGCACGTGCTTAGGATGTGTCACAAGTAGTGTTTGTGATACACCAGACTCATGACAGACCTATGATGTCTGAAAATGACCAATATTCTATTCATTAGCAGGAGTATTCTAACATTCGTGCTGAACGAGGATGAACTGTCCGTTATTTCTTTTTTGTGTATATCTAAAATTGAAGTTAATTTAGCAGTTGACTGTTGCAGTCATGTGGATGTTTTGCATGCATTTCACTAAGAAGACTAAGAGCTAAGACTTTTATTGCCATGGCCTTGACTGTCTTGATGTTGTTTTGCACCATGCCCTTGTGTTGACTTTTGCATACGATATTTTTCAGGCACCCGCTTTATAGAACACAAGAAGGCAGCTGCAAGGACACGAGGATGTGAAAGAGCCAGTGCAGCGTGACTTCACGTAGTGCAGAGAAGCCAATGCCAAAAAATCTAAATACATTGGCATGCAATTTGGACAAGAAAACTAGTATGTGCGTATATTGGGTGTACCATTTGACCAAATGTAAACAAAATCAAGATACAGTATGTTACACCAAGATGAAAATTCTCACGTGCTCCAGGCAGTTATCTTAACATGGTATACTTATGTAATGCCTCCGATTGGAAAGTCAAATCAAGTATGCTCTCTGGAGACAAACACATAGCAGCAAGTGTCATTGAAAAGTTAGAGATGTGTTTTAAAAAAGCTCATTAGTTCTGAGAAGTGACTGCTTTTTGTCTTGCCTCTCAACAGATAGATCCATGTGATAAAAAAATAGTTGTACAATGAAATTGTATATTTGCTTAGTGACATGATACATACTTGCAATGAGCACGGTGCCTGTGTTTACTATAAAAAGCAACAGCCCATGCTTGGTTAGGCTAGGCCCACTACAACATACAGGCATGGGTGATTGGCGCTTTTTTTTTATTTCTGTGTCGTGAGGTTTATTGACATGCGTATAGGTGCAATGGCACGCAGTATGGCTAGCACAGAAGGGGGGGGGGGGGGCAGATATATGTAGCTCACTGTACACGACACAGGGCAAAGGAAATCCGTGTTCAGCAACTATGTTAAATGCCATGTGCGTAAATTTTACAACGCTACTCATTCGAAGGGTGCACAGGTGCATATTGAAGAAAAGTTTTCCAGGGTACATAATTTAGTGCGTAATTTACACTAATTTTGCTCTAACCACAAGACATAATAATTTGAATATACTGCACGGAAAAACCTATAGCGAATTAAATTGTGTGTCAGCTTCGTGTGTATACATATAGTCTTTCCTATGCGTTAGGTTTTTCGCATAATGCATTACTAGTTGACAGCCTATCTTATCATGTGTACTCTGTTTACATTACAGTTGTTTATTAGTTTACTCATAGTTTTGCAACTTATGAAATGCCGGTGTATATATATTTTCAACATTTGACATAACCCTGTATGTTTTGTAGGGACAACCCAGGACGTGCATTTCTCAGCACCCTGTCAACTGCCAGAAGTGACTCGAACACAGGCCACCAGTAAGTGGACATCAGTTGCAATTTCACATTATGCAGTTGGCTGCTGCCTTGTACTGAGGCTTTTTTTTAAATAAGATGGTGGTGTCGTTCTAATCTACATTTTGACCACAAAGGTGCGATCATATCTCACAGAGGCATATATGGTTGCTATTCTCTGCGAGGGACGTGTTCTCATGTTCGTGAAATATTTGTGTTTGGCAGTATTGTCGCCCAATGAGTCAGATATAAACACTGTAACTCGCCACTGCCGGCAAGTAGTTGCGAGAAACACAATATATTATGATGCTGTAAAGTTATTTCATTAATTCGAAGGAAAATTTTGCAGCAGGAAGAAAGGCTGCTATTCCAGGTAAACATGTCTTTTTCTCACAAGTTATGTAACCAAACTGTGGATGCGTGAAATTCGTGACTTATGAATAGATTTTAATTCATCCTTTAGTAATGCTTCTAAAAGAGACCAGAAATAGCATGTGACTACCTCTCCAATCAGCAGATCATACACTTACAGTCATAAGTGGTAGTTCCATGCAGTCTCGCACTCTATATAACCTTTCCTTTCAGCAGCATTGGAACTGGCGGCTGCGTTTTCAGAAGGAGTGCACTTGGCACTGTATATGTATGTGTGAATTCGGTTTTCTTTGTATGTGTCGGCTCACTGACACAAACAGTGCAGGAATCAGTTGTACCATGAGGCTGACGACGCCTTCTGCTGCTAGAAATGCGGCACTTCATATTTTATAGTACTGCATGGCATTTAAATCAAAGCTAGCACATCAAATGATCAAGAAAACTAACCGCTGTTATAGCTGTTTTCCTCAAAGAAAATCTTGTCGTTTATGGGCTGTGTTAATCTGAGCTCTCCACCGATGTTTCAGTAGTATTATCCCTTAGTGAGAGATTGGGGGCAATTGTGTTAGTCTTTAAATGGTGTCCTAATTATGTGTATTTGTTCCAACAAAGTTGTCTAGATTACTTTATTGTGTAGTGTAAAGCTTATGAAACCATCAGCAACTAGTGAGTTGCTAACATGCATATGCATTTGTCACTATACAGGTGGCACTCGGCTGTACCACTGCAGTGCTGCGGAAATTGCCAGCACCAGCGGCTTTGCAACAGCTGTTTCACAGCATGTCGGTACGTGCTGATATATAGTTATGTTGGGATGGGTTAGTAATATGGACCACTGCTACTCTGTATTGTTACAGATCCATGTGATAAGTGATGTAATGGGCTCAGTGAAAACCTATGAATCTTTTACTATGGTACATAAAAAGGCTCTCCTTTTCGTCACTGGAGCAGGGGAGAAGAGCATGCAGGCACTCCTGAATGTACATATATTTCAAAACATGAGAGACGTGTATATATATATATATATATATATATATATATATATATATATATATATATATATATATATATATATATATATATATATATACACGCACACACACACACACACACAAACACATCCAATTATACTAAAGGCAGAGACATTCCATCTTTCATTTTGAATTGACTTGTACAGCACAAAAATACAAAACAGACCACAAAGAAGCCCGCATGTTAACAGGTTTAATACGCACAATAATTCAACAGATTTGATACTTCAGGTGTGCTATTTTACGCAAGGGGGAAGGGAAAGGGGAGAAAACCAGAAAAAAGAGTGGAGTGGAAAAGAAAGGAATCGTGCCAAAAAGCATGAGAAACATCGTGCAGCCAGGATCGCCAGCAGGACATTTAAAAAGCACTCTGATAAAATTACATACAGGGCAACCTTACGTATTGTTTGCTTCAATCAACTCAGATCACATGCAGCCATTTTTGCAATCAAGTTGTTTCCTTATGTCATGAGGGAATGATGTGGGCCCAAAAAACTGTTTAGAGCTGAAGGATTATGTTCCATGCTAGCCTCATTACTTGCTTTTTATCATATTGTTATCAGCTGCTTATGTTAGGGACAAAAAGTAAGAGTACGAGCTTTTTCCTGATTCGCCATTCCACACAACATGTCTTTGTGACTAATGTACATGCAGATGATCCATAGATGAAAAATATTCAGTACAGTAGAATCTCATTACAAGATACACTTGGTTGTAAGAGACATCTGAAAATGGTTTGGTTGGTTTTCCAGTGCTTGCCACTTTAACAACACTGTAACAAGAGACACCTTTGTTACCAACGACTTTTTAAGTATTCACTACTTCGAAGGGACACAACCCAGACACATTCACTTCATGCACCTTGTATGCTGTGAAGGGCGTAAAGATCATGCAATTCTCACACAAGTCAATTGCGCATGTCTCTTAAGCATGAACTAGAAAAGGAGGGCAACGAGGACAGTGCAGGGCAGAAAGTGTCGACAGTTGAAGCTGACGAGCGTCTAAGAGCACCTCAAAGGCACTGCGAGCAACAAGGCTTTCAAAGTGAAGTGTTTAACTTCCAGAAGTTAGGAAGGAAGCTAACATAATCTACAGTCACTAAAAAGCTGTGAATGTTTTCTTTAAAGGGCCCCTAAACCACCCAGGTTGAAATTTAGTTGCGGTGTTGCAGTTGTACATGTTAAGGCAACGAACACGTAGCCACGAGAATTTTTCGAAACGGTGCAGTAATAGCGGAGCTACGTGTTTGATTATCGAAAAGTAGTCCCCGCTCATTTTACTATGTCATCTGGTACGCGCCATCTGGACAGTATCGTCTTTTCCTCGCCTAGTACACCTCCAAATGTTACGGGACAGGCCATCACCAACGAGCTCTGTTGCTGCCACGCAGGCCCGTCGTCCTGCGAGGGGTGGCGCTAATGACCTCGCCAATACAATGGAACTGTATGGTGACTCTAGTTGAAGAGCCTCATAGGGAGACCTTCCTGTTGGCGTTTCTGTTCTTTGCCCCCATTGGCTGCCCACAATGGCATCGCGAGCAACGCGACGAGGAAGGAGTGTGTATTTGCTTGCAGGCCTTGCCGGCAGTCATACACTTTCGTTCGACCACTCGACAGCACCGGAAACTGGTGACATCATCAGAGACAGCCTGGTGATGTCAGGACAAACTGGGGGGTGCAGGATAGGTCCAGAGAGGCGCACGGGGTCGTTTTCTTCATTTTGTGGTGCTCCCACAGGTGCTACACACTGTGGCGTTTGGCATCGTCAATTGTGACGGCATTCTGATTTTGATGCGTGTGTTTACTTGAAATGTTCAAAAAATGTCGAGAAGTGGTTTAGGGGCCCTTTAAGCCACCCTGAGCAATTATTCCTTCAGATATATTTAAACATACTTTAGTGATGATGCATAATAAAGTGATCTAGTCTGGCTCCTCAGTGTTTTAAAATTTTTGGTTTCAAGAGACATGTTTCCCGTGCCTCTTGAGTATCTCTTCTAATGAGGCTTAACTGTAATGTACACACACAATTGTGTAACTCCTCCTGCAAGTATTATTCAATAAGCCTGGTCACTGATGTGCAAAGCTTGTGGTTAGAGAGAGAGAGAGAAAACATTTATTCGGACCATCGAGGTGGTTGCTCTTGAGGTCGAGTGGGTGGTGTCCTCATTCCAGGACTCCACTGGCCATGGCTGCTCGACGTACTTGCTGGACGAGAGCTTCTTGTCCCGCCAGGGTATCGGCGGTCAGCTGTACCTCCCACCGCTCAAATGACGTGCTAGGAGTCTTTAAGTGTTGACGTTTGCCCTCGCACCCCCACGAGATGTGAAAGAGTGTAGGGCGTGTGTCGCCGCACCAGGGGCAGATGCCGCAATATGTATGTGGGAACATTTTACTGTATCTGTGTAGGTTTGGAAATGTGTTGGTCTGTATAAGTCGAAGAGCTACGGCATCTTCAGTGCTGAGCTTTTTGTGAGGCGGAGGATAAATCCTGCGGTTGAGTCGCTGGATCTCGAGTCGGTCGCAGTAATTGGATGGCAGGGGCATGAAAGTAAAGGGTGGGGATTGACGAGACGATTGGTCCCGCTCGGTTGATTAGCGCTCGAGCTAGGGCGTTAAGTTTTGATGTCCATACTGTTTAGAGCTATGTTTATTAATTCAGGCTGTTCTTATTGATTCTTCGATGCAGGAGACAATGCCTATGAAATTATTGGCCCTGATGACGAGAGCCCTCAAGGGGCAAACGACATCTCTGTTGCAGAAGTGAGCCCGATACCACCTGAAGTTACCATGACAGGTGGCACGGCAGCAATAGATACAGAGACGGCCATGTCTACTGCAGCTGCAACAGTGTACGACGCAAGCAGCAGTGTGTCAGCATCAGCAGCAGTGTCAGAAGGAACCGCACCAGGCCTGCTAGAGCAACATGTGTGTTATCAATGTGACTTTCTTGTAGTGCATAGAACTCATTTGCTCAGCATACAAAAGCTTTTCACCACGACTGTGAGCCAGTGTTCTTGTGCAGCAAGTGCAAGACTAAGTTAAGTGTTATAACACAGTACAAGCATCACTTTAAGATATGCAAACATATTACAGTTGCCTCCCCAGCCAGCCCACATAGCGACAACAATGTGGAACACATGGTGGGACACACCTCTTCCCCATTAGAAGGTAGTAGAGACTGTCAGTGTTGTTGCTAGATTAACTGGTCTTTGTAGGCAACTAGAAGGACAACACAGGTGTCATAAGATTGTTATGTTGTTGTTGAAGAGGTAAAATAGAAGTTTGATGCAGCTGAAGTGCCAACTCATATTGAGCAAATCAAAAACAACCACCTGAGAAAGCAACACTATCGGAATTTGGGTATCGATGTGCCGCCATCTCTGGTAAGGATGGCATAGGACAGAAGTGTGATGAAAATCACACAGACACTGCTGTTCCAGCACTGGTCACAGTGAGCAGTGACTTGTAGGGCAAGAGAGTCAACTGAAACGAACATTATGGCATAGTGTCATGCTCCCATGTGACCACTTTCCATGTTATTTTGCATGATACAGCTCAACCTTCAGAAACGAGACTGCAACTTGTCTGTAAAAAGCTTTCACAAAAAATTATTCATAACACTATTAACACAGCAGTATCTTCTTTTTTTGTGGGTTCGAGGTTCCCGTGTGTCCATTAATGCAACAATTCTGGAAAAAAAGAACATGTGTCGTACTTACACCTTTTTAACAAGTACGAGGGGGACAGAACTTTTGTAGTCATGCATCTTCATCATACTATCAAGTTTTTAAATGACTTTTATAATTATTATTACCAGTTATACCTGAGTGCATTGTATGCATTTAGCAGGTGTAAAATCAGGTCAGTTGGATCAGATGCCTTATCTGCAAGGGAGCCCTATATTCAAGAAATGTGAATTAAAATAGGTACGTTAGAGACGCAGTCTTTCAGCACTTTATTGCGTGTGGTTTAAGCATTGCTCAATACTTTTGTGGATGGCAGTTTCAACCGGCACAGCACTGCGATTTGTCACGGTCACGTGTCTTCAAAGCGGTGTTTGCCATTTGTGTTGATCTGTTTGTGTGTTCATAGAGCAAGTTTTTAATTTATTTTTTTCCGCATTCTTGTGCTTGCACTAAGCTTGTATAAGGCAGTTACAAAATGGGCGTCACTATAACGAACTGTTCTGTTGAGCTTACACTTGCAAATAATAGTGTTCAGATGGCCGCGCTTCTATGTAGGTGCACCGATAGCTTTGTGTATGTTCTCATGTTTGTATAAAGCTTATATAAGCTAGTTACAAAATGTATGTCACTAAGCATTGTGATATTCTTTAAAGAACTGCTTGGTTGGTTTTACACTTGGAAATTAGTAATGAGGCGGTGGTATTTCCATGTAGGCCCACTGCTAGCTTTCTGTGTGCTCACGTGTTTGTATTAAGCTTTTACAAGGGAGTTACAGCATGTACATCACTAAGCGCTGTGATATTTTTAAAGAACTGCTTTGTTGGTTTTACACCTGTGAGTAATAGTACTCGGGTGGCACTTGTCATGTGTAGGTACACAGGGACCATTTGTATATATTATGCTCATGTAAAGCAGTTACAAAGTGTATGTCACTAATCACTGTGATATTTGTTGAAGAATTGCTGTGATGGTTTTACACATGTGAATAATAGTGATCAGGACACAGTACTTGCGATGTATAGTTGAATTTATACAGTGCCAAGACATGGGCTGTATACGTACCAAAAGAAATGTATGTCATTATATTGTTGTGATCATTACTGTTTGGATTTTATTAAACTCTAATAACGTTTTTTTCTTGTATCTATTGAGGTATGGCAATTTGTCATGCAACAAAACTGAGGACCTGAACTTGTGCATACAAATAAACAGCTAATTTAAGACTATACTGCTCATATTCTGCGAAACCAGTTTAACAAATCTTGTACTACAATGCTGGAAAAATGACAGAGCTGACAGGGATGTACAGAAAGAGTTCTGCACTGGCTGAAGGACTGCCCCATACTGGAGTTAGTAATGTTGCGTTTATTGGAGTAGAACAGTAAGTGCACTTCTATTAAAAATGTGACAGTCAATGCAGAAACATAAGGCAGACGAGCAGATGTGGCACATCTTTTTCGGGGCTCTCCATGCCTGCTACTGCATTTCTAGTCGTCCTGTGCTCTTCGTATAAGCCCCTGTTCAGCCAAGGTTTTTACTCCATGACAGTTGTTCTACTGGGTTCGTAGCAATATTGAAGAAAAAAATGCAATGGTTTTCAAGAACTTTCGACGCCCCGACACAGTAACTTCAAGGACCTCGTGCGATTTTTTTAGTAGTTTGGACAGGCAATAACTTGTTCAACAAAATCGTTAACTTTAATGCAAACAAAAGAATAGAAAACAAATCGCATTTCACTGATTTCAAACATTTGAAAGACTGCTAATTTGCCTTTCACCGCCCATCACTAAACGCACACAAGGAAGCATTTCAAGAAATTGCTCAAAGTTTTTCTGCAATAGCACAATTAACTACTTGGACCTGCAACATTTGCAGTTTTTGAATGCTGTTTGGTTTGACAGTGTATGTGATATCATGTGTTGCCTCAGCTTTTCATCACCAAATAAGCAATAGTCATTTGTAAATTCCTTCTATTGTGTCTGTAGCTCTCGATTTACTCATCACGGCTTTTCTTTGAATGCCTCAACTGTTGAGCTTCCTGCTTCTGCTCCTCCAAGTACATTTGTCGCCGGTTCCATGTGCCTAAAACTGGTATCTGCAGCTCCTTTGTAATTTCAACTTTAAGGATGTCGCTTTCCTTCTATTACCTCCACGGACAATTCTCTGTGACATGCGAAGAGTGTCACAGAAAGGGGAAAAAAAAACACTTGGCAATGTCTGCTAAGTCAAGCCAAGTGTACAAATTTAAGGACTTTCCAGTACTTCTAAAAATTCCAGGGTTTTCAATGCCTTGAATATGGCATTTTAGAAATAAGGGGTTTTCAAGGATCGCTACAAACCCTGGATTCTAGCACCTAAATAATTTTACAAGCTTATTTTGGCATAGAGTTCGTAAATTCATGCTTTTTAGCTAACGCTGCACTATCTCTGTGCATTGAAGCCACGAGAGCGCAACCATTTTGGAGTAAAGAAAACTACTGAAAGCTTTTAATACCACTCTTTTTCTATGGAGCTTCGTATTGCCTAGTTAAGTTTACGAATGTGCCTGGTTTTGGTGGGCGTTTCTTCGACATTTTCTTTGAGAAGTAGATGACTAACCCCCGTATTCAGAAATGTATGTTAATACAAAGCTCATGCTTGACTTTAGATAAACGACGCCTGGTGCGAACGTCCCCTAGACGCTCACTGCCTTTCTTTTGGTGCGTTCACGACTTGCGTCATTTAGATCAAGTCAAGCATGGGCTTCAAGTTATGATGCATTTCTGAATATGGGGGTAAGCGTGCGCAATTCCGGGCAACGCATTGTGCCATTGACACTGAGAGGAAACGGGGAAAACAAAGTTAACGCCCTATGCTCCTAAACTTTCGCATACCTGTGGTATGCGTGTATCGTGGAAGAAGAAACAGCGCAAACACCAGGACGAAAAAAATCATCAACCACACCAGCGCTTCGTGGTGTGGTCCATGTTTTTGCGTCGTGCTTCTGTTGCGCTCTTTCTTCTAAAATGCTCAACCAACTAGCCGGCAAGTCCATCCTTTGCATATATATTGAACACACGTATGAAAGTAGATGGTCTTCGAAGCTTTTAGAACGAGCCCTGCCACAGGATACGAGCAGTGCACGCGTAACAAGTGGTCACATTAGTCATTTAAACATGCGTGCCAATGCATGTGACGCGGCTATCGGCATAAGCAGTCTCCAAATGCTGGAATGCATGCACTTCAAAACGCTAACGATCCGCTGCTAATGCAGGACAACAGCTCACAACGGACTGAACCAAACTCTAAACTAATGCACTTGAAAAGCACGCCTACACGGCATCGTGAGGCACGTTGAAATGCCTGGTACTGGCGTCGCAGTTGACCACATACGAATGGAACTGGCGGAAAAAAATAAACAGAAATACTCACCAGTATACGCGCGACTTAAATTCACATACGTGGATGGTTGGCACGATACTTTGTATCCGCGTATTTTCGGAGAACATATTATGCATGGACTGGAAAAGCACTCGATCGTGCGCTGAACGGCACATTTGTTATTTTTCTGGGGTGACGACAAGCCGTTAATAGTTCTCACGTCGTCGTCTACGTTGTATTCCTTCGTTAGTCGTAGCAAGGAATGGAAATGATGCAAACGCAAACGTATTACAGTACACAACAGCACAGCACACTGCAGAGAAACTCAACCCACCGCAGCAGATTCCTCAAATACATTTGTTATATATATAACCTCTAAAAGAACACGATTGAGTGTGGTGGTTTTGTGGTGTAATGGTTAGGATGTGTGCTTTGAATTGTATAAATTCGAGTGTACGCGGGTTCGAATCCACGTGATGTATAGAGCAATGTGGTTCTTCATAAGTATGTCATGCCCTTGTCTATCATGTTCTAATTAGGTTATGTGACTTATGAGTGTGATATTTGCGGATTAAGTCTCCGTTAACTCTTTTTTTTCTCCGCGGTGGCGTTCGGGACGCATACGCATAGGCCGATTCCGAGCAGTCACGCCTCATGGTAGGCAGCAAATAGCCAGGAAAAATGACTTTAAAAGCCTGCATAACTTTGCTCACGCCTATTCAGAAGGCTGCTTGGAATTGGGCCACTGACTCTGAGGAGCCGCCTTGGGAAGGTATATCAGCGGCCCTAATTTGATCTGATTTCCTGCCTGCATGCGTGGCCAGGACTTCGCTACGAGGGTATTGGGAAGAGTACTAGCACTCTGTTTGGGGGAGTAGAAGTACTCGGTCTGGTGGAGTGCCATTACCCCTGCGGTGAGAGTATTAGCACTCTGCGGAAGAGTACTAGCACTCCCTGTGGGAAGAGTATTATCACTCTGCGGAAGAGTACTAGCAATCCCTTGCGGTGGAGTAACAAAACTCTGTCAACAGGAGTTGACCTACTCTCTCTCAAAGAGGGTCGATCTACTCTCGAAAAGAGAGTGAAATATGGGACAAGCCGCTACTCCCTCAAAGGGAGTGCCCGGCACTCTCTTAGTTTTTAGAGTGTAGGACAAACCATGATGTATGCACTAAAGGATATGAAGGATAATATCATCAGCAATCTCGAAGATACAGTAAAAGCAGCGGTAAAATTCTAAGATGACCTGTATACAGTACCCAGAGGAGTCACGATAGTTCACTAAGAAACAGTAGTAAACAGGATACAGAAACTCTCCTATAACTAGCGATGAGGTCAGAAGGGCCCTTCAAGACATGAAACGATGAACAGCGGGAGGATAAGGTGGAATAACAGTCGATTTAATCAAAGATGGAGGAGACATAATGCTTGGAAAACTGGCGGCTCTTTATACGAAGTGTCTATCGACTGCAAGGGTCCCAGAAAAATGGAAGAATGCAGACATTATATTAATCCACAAAAAAGGAGACGTTAAAGAATAGAACAATTATGGGACCATTAGCTTGCTCCCAGTATTATATAAAATATTTACCAAAATAATCTCGAATAGAATAAGGTTGACGCTGGATTTTGTCAACCAAGGGAACAGGCTGGCTTCAGGAATACTTTACAATGGATCCCATCCATGTCATCAATCAGGTTATCGCGAAATCTGCAGAGTACAATAAGCCTCTCTATGTGGCTTATATAGATTACGAAAAGGCATTTGATTCAGTAGAGATACCAGCAATCGTAGAGGCACTACGTAATCAAGGAGTACAGAACGCTTACGTAAAAAGCTTGGAAAATATTGCTACATGCGTGAGGTATTTGTTTGTTTGAATGAGGCGCGTAGGCGCCATCACTCCAGAAAAGAGGAGCAAGAACGAACTGGGCTCGCGCTGTGAATCTAACCGATGAGTGCTACAACCGTTGTTGTAAATATAATCTGTAAATAGGTTCTCGTCTTACTGACTCGTCTTTCGCGTTAGAATATCTACAGAGGTTCTACAGCTACCTTAATTCTACACAAGAAAAGCAGGGAGATACCTATAGAGAAAGGGGTCAGACAGAGAGAGACAATTTCTCCAAAGTGTTCACTGCGTGCTTAGAAGAATTCAAGGTATTAAACTGGGAAGGCTTAGAAGTAAAGATCGACGGCAAATATCTCAGCAACCTTCGGTTTGCCGATGACATTGTTCTATTCAACAACAATGCAGACGAGTTACAACAAATGATTGGAGACCTTAACAGAGAGAGTGTAAGAGTGGGGTTGAATATTATTATGCAGAAGATGAAGATAATGATAAATAGCCGGGCAAAGGAACAAGAGATCAGGATGGCCAGTCGGCCACTAGAGACTTTGAAGGAGTACGTGTACCTAGGTCAATTAATGAGAGGGAACCCTGATCATGAGAAGGAAATTCACAGAAGAATAAAAATAGGTTTGATCGCATACGACAGACATTGCCAGCTCCTGACTGGAAGCTTACCATTATTATTGAAAAGTGAGCTGTGCAATCAGTGCATTTTGCCAGTGCAATATGTCCAGTGCCAGTGCATTTGCCAGTGCATATGGGCCGAGACTTGAGAGCAAGTTAAGGACCACGCAAGGAGCGATCGAACGAAGATTGCTAGGCGTGACGTTAAGAGAGAAAGAGAGTGGTTTGGATCAGAGAGCGAACGGGTATAGACGATTCTCTAATTGACATCAAGATGAAAAAATGTAGCTTGGCAGGTCATGTAATGCGCCGGTTAGATAACCGTTGGACCATTAGGGTTACAGACTGGGTACCAAGAGCAAGGAAACGCAATCGAGGACGACAAAACACAAGGTGGAGCGATGAAGTTAGGAAATTCGCGGGCGCTAGTTGGAATCGGTTGGCGCAGGACAGGGGTAATTGGAGATCGCAGGGAGAGGCCTTCGTCCTGCAGTGGACATAAAACCGGACGATGATGATGGTGGTGGTGATGATGATGATGGAGGTGGTGGGCCCCCCCGAAAAAAAATCCTGGGTACGTGCCTGATGCCCAAGGAATTTCATCGCACGCCCGGATGGCTGCACAAGGGTGGGCACACGCGCCGAACACGCCTGCATGCACCGCATGGTGTGTCGAATTCTCGTACCGATACTCCGAGCTCTCAGCAGAAGACTAAATTCAACAAGAACGTCAGGACCGCAGTTATTCGGGCGGCTCGCATGCCCACAATGCCTGCGGAAGAAATTAAGATCGTCGTGCGGCCCCGCGGAGGGCTCGATATTTCCAAGGCGGGAGCTGCATGCGTGGCTACTGCCATCATGGCGGCAGCGGGAATTGAGAAGGCAGATTGAGCTGGGAATATGGCGTGTCCCAATACCCATCAGAACATTATGGTGCTCAGCACTCCGTGTGAGGAGCGAGCGAACAAGTATGCTCGAATACAAGCTATCAACGTCCAAGGCAAAATATACGAAGTGAGCGCTTACGGAACGACCGCCCACGACACAGTCAAGGGCGTGATCAGGGGCATAGCGCTCGAGGACAGCGAAGCCGAAATAATGCAGCAGATCGTTACAAAGTACAACCCCCTCACCGTGGGAGCGAAGCGTATCGGGAACACGACGACAATAATCGTTGTGTTCAACGGTATCAAGGTTCCCAAGTATGTACGTTATGCATCCACGCTCTATCCGTGCAGTCTCTACAGGAAGCAAATAGAAGTTTGCAAAGTATGCGGCAAGGTCTGCCACAGGCGCGACGTGTGCCCCACACCGAACGTACGTGTTTGTCTTTCATGCGGTGTTTCTAATCCTAGATAGGGCCACAAGTGTGTCCCCAAGTGCAAGCTCTGTGGAGAAGAACACCCCACTGGGGACCGCCTCTGCAGAGCCAAATACAAGGTTCCGTACGTCGTGCGGCGACGGCGATAGGAACGCCGTAACGCCGAAGAACAGCGAAAGCAAGCACTCGAATCAAGCGCCTTTCCACGCCTAGGACGCTCGCGCAGCGCTTCCCGTGGCGGATCCCGCAGCGCGTCGCGCCATGCCTCACGCCACGCGTCACGTTACGCTTCCCGTCATGCCTCGCGCAGCGCATCTCGCGGCCGTGACTCGTCGGACAGGAACAGCTGCGGTGCAAAGCGATCGCGCTCCCGTGACAAAGTCAACTGGGCCGACGTAGCCAAGGGCGAAGTTAAAGGCAGCAGCGCCAGCTCCAACAGCGCCACTAGTGGCCGAAGCACTCCGAGCAGCTGGCAGGCGTGGATTACCAGCCCCTACTACAAAGAACTCGAACAACTCCGCGCAACCAATGCGACGCTGGTAGAAACCACGTGCCGGCTTGCCGAACAGCTTGCCGAGGTCAAGAAATAACTTCAACCACAGCAAGCCCATCCAAGGACAGACCCAGCTCAGTCACCCGAGACACCTACACCCACCACCGACACGCCATCACACCAAGGCATGCAATCAATGGACACAACACAAGACTAGCACCAGGAGGAGAAGACCACTGATCCAACCACCAAGAAACGAGCACGCACCGAACCTAAACCCACCTTTGTCCCCCAGCAGAACACCGACGCGCAATCGCACCAAGGCAGAGAATCAAAGGACCAAGTCCAAGACGCGCCACAGGAGGAGAAGACCACTGACCCAACCACCAAGAAACGAACGCGCACTTCATCACGACATTACAAGGACCTGACGCAATTGGCACTCAGCTCGAGGCCAAAATTGAAGCTCTCGCCAACACCTACGCCAGCACGGCTGCCGTGACCGAGCAACGACTGGCACGGCTGGAGGAACTGATCACCACGTCCTTCCGCACCTTACAAGAGCGTTTCGAATTCATTAAACACACCCTCAAGCCCATAGTGCGCAGCCCCATCTTTTCAGCGGAATTCGCCAACCACCCATACCTCCAAGAACAGACGCAAGCCCCACCCTCGCCACAACTATGTCCCAACACCAATCCACAATAGGACCGCTACCGGGCCTTACGGTGTGGCAGTGGAACTGCCACAGTTACAAGAACAATAAAGCAGTGCTGCAACAACATATTACCACAGTAAGCCGTACGCTAGGCCTGCCCGTAGGAAACCCGACATTATACTGCTGCAAGAAACGGCGACGGTGACCCCCACCCTCCCTGGGTATCGCCCTCACGTTAGCCAAGCGGAGGGACGGGGCGTCTGCACGTTCGTCCGCAAAGGGCTCATGTTCATCGAGCACCAACTCAGACACGGCCGCAGCAGGGTGCAATACGCCTTCACCGAAATCATTCCAAGCAAGCAATGGAAAGGCATCGTGTTCATCGCCAACATCTACAGTAACCCCAAGCACCAAACACAGAAATTCAAGACCCTACTACACACAGCCAGCACCCAAGCCAGGGACAACACGTTGCTGATCGGAGGGGACTTCAACGCCGCCCATCGAGCGTGGGGTTATGTGAAGGACACGTCCAAGGGACGGGACTTATTACAGGATACCCTGGACCACAAATGTGTCCTAATCACGGACCCCGCGCATCCTACCCGCATCGGGAACTCCGTACCACGAGACACCACACCAGACCTTACATTCATCAAAAATGACCATACGGGCAAAGTAACATGGCACAACATGGGCGTCGACCTGGGCAGTGACCACTACATCCTCGAAATTACGATACCCAACCATTTACGGAGCAATACCATTATACACAAGTGGACGTACTGGGACGAATTCCGTAAGGGGCGCCTGACCACAGCACAAGACATCACAGAGATTGAAACCTGGACGGCGGAGCTCGGCGATGCAGTGCGCTCAGCCACAAAGGCCATAGAAACAGATGAGGACGTCATCATCATGGACAGCCGCCTGGCCCATCTGATAGAGGCCAAACGTTCGATACAGGTGCGTTGAAGCAGCACCGGCTGAACTGCAAATTGAGGAAGAAGGTGGCTGACTTAAACAGGGCCATTGAACAACATTGCATGCTCCTGTGCCGTCAACAGTGGAACGAGATCTGCAACCGAGCTGGCAGGGAATTGCATCGCAGTTGTAGATGGAATCTATTTCGGCACCTCCTAGACGAAACGAAGACCAAGTCATACCAGCGCGACCGCCTGGCCCACCTCATCCACACCATCACACAACAACAAGGAAAAGACGCTGTTATCAGGAGCCTGGAAGCCAGGTATCTGCCAGACACGCCAACGGAAACCCACCCGCTGTACGGGGGGCGTCCCAACGCGTGGCTCGACCGAGACGTTACCATACCAGTGGTACGGGTAACGGGTAATACCTAGAGAAGGAAGGCCTCTATCCTGACACGATGATCGGCTTCCTACGCAGACTCAGCCCACAAGATGCCATGTTACAATTCAAACAAGAAATCATTGACAACAAGACACAAGACAGCAAAGTAATTCTGGGTCTCGATTTACAAAGTGCATTCGACAAAGTCAAACACTCAGCCATATTAGGACAAGTATCAAGACTCAACATGGGGGTAACGAGCTACAGTTATATTCAAGACTTCTTGACCAACCGCATGGTGGAACTGCACGCCGGAGACCTCGAGCTCCCCGAACACAAGCTCGGCAGTACGGGTACTCCACAAGGTTCAGTCATGTCGCCGTTGCTCTTTAACCTCGTCATGATCGGGGTTGCGAGGGCAGTAGCGGGGACCGGCGTCCGGCATACGATCTACGCCGACGACATTACCCTGTGGGTGGCCGGCGGCACCGACGCCAGCATCGAGCAACAGCTGCAAGCGGCGGTTACCGCCATCGAGCAGCACCTTGACGGTACAGCCCTAATGTGCTCGCCCGCCAAATCTGAGCTGTTCGTCCTCACACCACTTCGACCGGGACGGAAGCGCGCTCCCCTTCGGGAGTGTGATCGCATCAAGATTGTAACTGCATCGGGGCAACGCATCCCCGAAATTCCCAAGATCAGGGTCCTGGGCCTGCTGCTCAACAAGAGCGGCCGCAACGACGAGACCATCAACAAGCTTACCACCAAGGCAATGTACGCCATCCGGCTCATACATCGAGTCTCTACACGACGGGCGGGCATGCGGGAAGACAGTTTCGTGCGCCTTGTCCAGTCGTTCGTGATCAGTCACATCGCCTACATTACGGCCTACCTCAGCTGACACGTCACTGACAGGACCAAGATCAACACGCTGATCAGACGGCGCTGGGTTTAATGGAGACCACGAGTACGGCTCGGCTCTTGCAGTTCGGCGTCCATAACACCCTAAAACAAATAGCCGAGACGCAGCTCACCGCGCAATTCGAGCGCCTCTCTACCACCAAGACGGGCCCCAGTATTTTGACGGCCCTGGGTTACAACCCCCCAAGCTCCCAGCCGGGAACCCTGCGAGATCACATATGAGGCGCGGGCCCACATTTACATGGACCCCATCGCGAAGAACATGCACCCAGAGTACAACCAAGAACGGCGCCAGGCGTGGGCCAAAGCCCTCACCGAACAACACGCCCAAGACCCGCACGCCAGGTACGTGGACGCCGCAGAATGCAAGCGGGAAGGCTTCGCGGCAGTGGTCGTTGCGGCGGCTATCGGCACCAAGACAATGGCAGCGAGCGTGCGGTGCACGAACGCCACAGACGCCGAGGAGGTTGCCATCGCTCTGGCGATCACCGAGTCTGAGTGTCGCACCGTGCTCAGCGACTCGAAGAATGCCGTGCGCAACTTTGCCAAGGGGCGAATATGCGCGCTGGCGGCCGCCATCATCGGCAAGCTCCAACTTCAAGACCGCGGCAGCACCGTCCGTATCAAGTGGTTCCCGGCGCACGCCGGCGAGTGTGCATCCTCATCGAACCACAACCAGACGGCCCATTCGGCGACGCGAGCGCTTACCTTCCGCGCCCTCGAAAGTGACCGTTCCGTGTGGTGGTTCGAAACCAAGGACAGATTGACTAGTTATGCCGAAGTAACCAGGTGTTACCGCTGAGCTCGACGGACAATGCCGCCTCTCCACGCGGCACTCTGTCGGGAGGAGGCCGTAATCTTAAGACAAATACAGACCGCGTCACTCCTCGCCCCCGCAATGCTGCAAGTGTTTCACCCAGAGTTCTATCCGAACGGGCTGTGCGGTGTTTGTGCAGCGGGTCCGGCGGACCAATGGCACATCATGTGGGACTGTGCCGGGTTCCCGACGGCAGCTACCTCCAGCACTTACCCGCCCGAACTTCAAGGTGCACTGCAGTCTGCACACAAGGACTCACAACTATGGGCCGTCCACCAGGCATGCGGTGCGCTCAAAAAGCACAAGCCTCATGACCCACTAAAAACGGGCCTAACTGGGCTAGTGCAGAGTAGGGTATGACCCCGGATCGACGCTTGGCCAGCGTCACGACGCGTTAAACCATCGTTTGCCGGCACTTTATTAAATTTATCCCTATCCTATCCTATGCCATTCTTATCATCCACCACACACGGCCGCCTGATCGCGTTGATAATATGGACAGACCGTCGCTCTGACCAGTGGCCAAGCGCGAAAAGCCTGAAAAAGCATAGAATCGGAAAAAGGCATCGCTACAAAACACCGACCCAGGCCAACCTCGCCAGCAGCGGTGACGCCAGAAAAGTCCTCCTCAACCATATGATTCAGCACGGCATCTCGTTTGGGCTGATATCCGAACCCCATACGGGCTATCACAAAGTGCCCAACGTGCCCCACGCACGTGTTCCACTCTTTTCACGCAAACGAGCACTCGTCTGTGGTCTTGTTGGCGCGGGCTCCGTGTTTAAATTTGTTTCCTCATTACGTATCTCAATTGGTGATGGCGGTGCATTGCGATGGGGCAGGCGTTTTTTTTTTTATAATCGTTGCCGTCTATGCCCCGCCTCATCGTCCTCTCGGGCCCATCCTCGACGAGCTGAGCCAAGTGTTCACGCGTTTTCCATCTCTCAGCTTTGTCTTGGGCGGTGATTTCAACGCCAAGCACGCGCTTTGGGGACCTGTAGCGGAGAATGAGCGCGGCGCGCAGCTCGCCCAATTTGCGTGTAGCAATCAACGCCATATTCTGTATCTTCTCGACTCCCTCCCAAAGTTTGAGACGTCCTATGCTAGCTCTTGGATCGACGTCGCCCTTGCGTCCGTCTCAGTCGTTGGCAGTGGATATCGATGGTCGGTCTCTGACGACGACACTCTATCCGATCACCGATACATCGAGTTCACGCTGCGGGATGCTGTGAGTGCGTCCGAGAAGTATAGGTCACGAATTACGCTCGGGCGCAGATCCTGGAGGCTTTCAGCCGCGATCGTTGGTTTGGCAACATGTGTCGTTGTCGATTCTCACTGGCGTGGATACTTGACGCCGCGTTGGAGAGATTCTATGCCGCATATGGCGCTCTATGCCAGCGGTACGCCCGCAAGCTGCGGTCTCGTGGTGAGGGCGCAAGGACATGGTGGATGCCTCAATTTAGCGCGGAACGGTCGCGAGTGCGCGCGCTGCGCAGGCGTTATCAGCGCGTACGCGATCCCGCCTTGCGCGAGGTGTTCCGTCTGCAGTACGCCTGCAGGAGTTAGCGGTTTATAAGCGCTGCTTTCGTCGCGCGAAGGATGCCGCTCCCAGGTAGCACGCAAAGTTTTGAAATGTCACATTAAGGGATGCAACGTCTGAAACGAATTTTTGACCAAAATCGACGCATCAAAGACGTTCCAAACAAGATAGCTTAAAATCGAGGTGTGAATACGTTTTGAAAACGACTTCACATGACTCGCTCTATCTGCTTTGTTATCTAGCGTACCGGGTACGTTTTCGACAGCGCCGTTTTTGGCGGGAGACTTCCTCGCTTGTCAAGCAGCACTCGTCGTGTCAATTGCTCCTCTATTCGACCTAGATCAGCATGAGTGCGGCAAGAAAAAGAAAGCCATTTGTGGTGTCAACCTCATGTCAGAAAATACGAAGGATTGCACATGAAGTTGGCATGCTAACGGGAAGTGTCTTGCGCTAGGAGAAAATGGAGCGCGAGAACAGAAACATCGAAGCCGCTCTTTGTAACACAGAAAACGGCTCCGCATCGCCCTCGGAGGAACGCTGCCAGTCAGCACATGTTGTTGGTGTTAACGCTGATTCTGACAGCGCATCCGTTAGATCAGTAGCCGAGGAACTGTCAGTATGCAGCAGCGACGGAACCAATCGTCAACTGCCAGGGGCAAGTGACGACGACGACTGTCCAGCGTCCCATCTAGAAGCCGGCGTCAAGGTTGGCTTCACGGTTTCAAGGCCGCCTCTGGGGTTCCAAGCGTGGTTACCTTCTTGGACTACTCGGCATGCCATCCCACTCACTGCGGTATCAGAACTTATTGTGCAGTTGCAGAATGTGTGCAACGTGGATGTTCCGTCTGGCGCAAGAACACTGCTCAGTACGCCGAGGCGTACTCCGACACGTAGTG
Organism: Dermacentor albipictus; assembly: GCF_038994185.2. Taxonomy (NCBI): domain Eukaryota; kingdom Metazoa; phylum Arthropoda; class Arachnida; order Ixodida; family Ixodidae; genus Dermacentor; species Dermacentor albipictus. Next base: position 16,958,851 of record NC_091821.1, read on the forward strand.
TGCCGCCTGGCATATATATTCACTTCTCCCTTGCAAAAACACTTGAATGGTTACAGCTGCAAAAAACTTTACTGGTGGGACAAGGCTTGAGCTGCTTTTTTACATCGACGGTATGCGTGTTGGCAGCAGCACCACTGAACAATTCTGGCCCATCCTTGGAAGCTGTGTGAGCTGGGCTCACGTTCTGTGTTTATGATTGGCTGCTACCAAGGAAAGGGAAAGCCTCATTCTGTGGAAGCCTTCCTTTCGGAGTTTGTGGTGGACCTGGCCAGAGCCATTAACACTGGCGCCACATCGAATGGTCACCACTTTCATATGCACGTGAAAGGATTTATTTGCGACGCGCCAGCAAGAGCATTTGTGCTTGGTATTAAATATCACGCTGGATACCGTGGCTGCAGCCAGTTCCAGCACAAGGGGCTGTATTGCATGGGCAAAGTGGTTTTCCCTGATACCGAAGCACGCGGACAGCTAGGACTTTGAGACAAGAGCTTGCCCTGAGCCTCCCGTGAACAACACACCACTCTCGGAACTTCCCATTGGGTTAGTAAGCCAGGTCCGATACGAGGACAGGCATATGGTGTGCTTGGGCGGGCAGAAAAAACTCTTACAGTTGTGGAAAAGAGAAAGCAGGCCTTCTTTCAAACTACGGCCAGATGAAATTTCCAATTTGTCAAGAAAGTCGGTAAACATTGGTAGCATATACGTCTGCCAAGAATTCGCCCGCAAACCGCAATCTCTACATGACCTGAGCTCGTGGAAGGCTACCGAGTACCGGCAATTCCTTTTGTACACAGGTGCGGTAATAATGCAACGCTGCTTAGATCGCCAAAGGTATGGCAACTTCTTGGCGCTGCATCCTGCCATTACAATTTTGGCTTGCCAGCAGTTGTGCCACAGCATGAACCAGTACGCCACAAGCTGCTGGTATTCTTTGTTCGTACGCTTAGCCAACTGTACGGGCAGCAACATGTCACGTGCAATGTCCATCGCCTCGTACACCTCGCTCAGGATGTCCGGAAATTTGGCCCCCTGGACTGTTTCAGCGCCTTTAGGGCAGAAAACTACATGAGTCAAATGAGACGACTCATTCGACCTGGGAAACATCAGCTGCAGCAGCTCTACAGGCGCGTGCACGAGAAGTATCAAGCCACCTGCGCTACACTTTCATCCACTGTCACGCCAGAATTGCAGTTGAAACAGCCGCACGAAGGAGTGTTGCTGCCGCAGAATTGTGCTGGTACGCAGCACTCGGTAGCACACATTCAAAGCGTTGTTTTGAAGACAAGTGAGGCTGACAATTGTGTTCTTTTGGATGGAACGGTCATAATAGCCGATAGTTTAGTTTTTGGTTCGGATGCCCGCACGCCAATGGTAGTCCGCCGAGCCTTCAGCAGGAGGAAAGACCTGTATGACTCCCCGATTCCTACCAGTGTGTTTGGAATATCAAAAGTGTCATCACTAAATGTGACAACGAGCTCCTGGAAAATGAGCAGCGTCGCATGCAAATGCTTCTATATCCCCGCTGGACAAGGTAGCCTTCCCGTGTTTCCTCTTATTCACAGTACAGTGATATGAATACCTTACCTACCTAAACAACTAAATTTTTTTACTGCTGAAGCACGACTGCAGTACAGTTTTCGTGCGTACGAAGCTAACATATTGTGCCCAATCGTCTGAATAATGAAAACTGCGGTTTTAATATAAACAGAAGCTGCATTTTATTTCCTCCTTGCGTAATATAAAGAGAATGCAGCAAACGTTTTCCACTACTCTAGCATGTACATGTTCACAATGCTTTGCATAAGTACGTATGAAGTTAACCATATATATATATATATATATATATATATATATATATATATATATATATATATATATAATGAGTGTATGTGTGTGTGCACGCGTTCAACTACATATGAAATTTTACGTTATATCTACGCATATGCAATACAATAAGCGTCCATTATTCATCAGACAACGCGCTTCCCCCTGAGACGCATGAACAACTTGGAGCTTGGCTCCAGAGCGCTGATCCATGCAAGTCACGTGCAGCATAAATAAAAGTATCGAGTTATTACGCGTACATCACTTTTGGTGCCACGGGAGAAACACATCAGTACAGTTCTTTCTTGTAACGGTGCTTCGTAGAAAGTGTGGCAACGAATTCTATACTGTGAGCACAATAGTCGCGAGCGAGTAGTCGGAACGAGCGAGCGAACAAAAGAACGCGAGAAAAAGCGAGCGAGAGAGGAGTGAAATATAGTTAGCGTGTGAGCGAACGAACGAACGCGTGAGCGTTTTCCTTGCAGATCAACAGTCCGACGACGGACCACCTACGACAGAACAACTACGAAAACATCCGACGGAGACAGAAAGTTATTCGCTTTAATAGTTCTGAAAGTCGTTGTTATAGGCTCGCCATGCTTGGGCGCAGAGCGTGGTTTGATCGCACCTATATAGAAGCGCCGATTGTTTTTAACATGCTGCAACCACAATGACGCGGCACTGAAAGCGGAAAGCGTCCGAAATGAGAGGGGAAAATGAAAGGCCTGCGGAACGCACAGTGGCAACTTCCAGGTCGCCACTCATGTTGCAGGTGGAGTGGCAAAAGAACAAAGGAAGAGCGCGCGGCGTCTGGCTCTGCGCAACATGATTCACGGGTCGAGAACTACAAAAGCGCAATGTGCACGACACGCGAGACGCGTAAAGCCGCTTAAACTTCTTAAAGGGAAGCTGAAGAGTCTGTCGAATTCCAAAAGACGCTCATATACGGATGCGGGAACCTTATAAACAATGTAGGTAAAATTTGGGTTTTTTTTTCAGTTAGGAGCTACGTAATCGTCGGTTGAAATTGCGCTGTAGCTCCGCCCCCCGTTGAGTGAGCGAGCGGAGCGGAGACTGGAAACCGCGGTGTTGTGACGTCAACTCTGTTTCGTTCCTTCGCAGCGTCCGCGACCGTGCCTGACCGCGCTTGTTTCTGCGTGCGTACCATCGTAATCTGCTTCGATCGACCCTGCATTCCTTTGTTGGTGCATCTGCGTGTATGTAGAGTGGTAGTCAACGTGCGTGGTAGTCAACGTGAGTGGTAATCAACGTGAGTGGTAGTCAACACTAAATTCAGCCAGTTCAGATAAGGTGCCCGTTGATTCCGGCGTCCCCCAAGGATCAGTTCTTGGTCCGCTTCTGTTTTTACTTTACATAAATGACATTGTGGATCACATTTCTGTGGGTATTAGGTTGTACGCTGATGACTGTGTTCTGTACGAAAAAATTTCCTCTGTTGACGATCAAATTAGACTGAATGATGCCTTTAAAAGCATAGTAACATGGTGCAATGATTGGCAAATGGAAATTAACTTCGATAAAACTGTCTTTATGAGAATATCGTTAAAAAACAAGCCTTTATTGTACAACTACAATACCGAAAACATCATGCTTTCTGAAGTAACCGCATATAAATACCTTGGCCTCTGGATTACTAACACTCTCTCGTGGAACAAACATGTTGACATTGTCACGGCAAACTGCCTTCGAAAACTATTTTTCCTAAGACGCTCTCTAAAATTCGCTACGCCTCCTGTGCGGTTTCTTTCTTACAATGCCATCATTCGACCAATGTTGGAATACGCAATTGTCATATGGGATCCCTTTACTAAAAGAAACATTACTAAACTAGAAAAAGTTCAAAAAAGGGCAGTACGATTCATATATAATTCGTATGGTCGCACTTCAGTTACGGAGCTTCTCAGGAGAAGTGGATTGCCACCTGTGACACAAAGGAACCAAACATGCCGTTTAAAGTTTTTATTTCAGCTCATAAAGGGGCACTACAACATTGATAGATCACGATTTATCACTTTCTCTACTGGTTATGCTACACGTCATCGACACTCACAGACAATAACACCGTTAATTACTAAAAAGAATTGCTTCAAATTTTCCTTTTTCCCCAGAACTATTGTTGAATGGAATAATCTTACTAATGACGTTGTAACTCAATGCTCATTGCCATTATTTGAATCGCACCTATGTTTATGTAGCGAGTGATTTTCTATGTTATTCAGTAACTGCTTGCATTTGTACATCGCGAGTGACCTATGTTATGTATCGCTGTATATTTACTTGGATGTTTTTCACTTTGTATCCACCCTGCTAAGGTCCTGGTAACAGGACCGCAGTATCAATAAATAAATAAATAAAAACGTGAGTGGTAGTCAACAGATGAAGGTCACTACACGTACTGCATGAACCGGGAAGCTTTTCACGCGTTGAAACCGTCTTTGTAGATTGCCGACAGCTTTGGACAGCGCACTAATGCCGACGATCGCATCCCCGCTTATGTTCCACGAGGAGGCATGCAGGAATACAACACTACAGTTGTTTGACCGAAAACGAGCTCACTAGATCGGCGAAAGATCGGCCAGATCACTAGATCGCTTTGCAAAAAACATACTCACCAAAGAGCATTTCCAACACGAGGAGATCCCAAGATTTTGCTTTCGTTCGCGTCGAAAGCACTTCTCGCACCAGCATCGTTTGCTTCTTCGAGAGGCCGGCTCTTCGCAATCGGCTCGTACATGTAGGGAGTAATGCCGAACTCCTCAGAAAAACGCAGTCTCTCTAAATTTTCCATTACCGTCTCAGAAAAACAGCACCAAACTACCTGGCACCGCGCTTCATGTGTAGCGGCAGCGGTCGGTTAAGGCCGATCCACACGGCGGACCAAATTGCTCTTTTGGACCGCGGTCCGCGCATCACATGATAGAACGTCACCAGTTCGTGCGCACCGCCGTTGGCCCGCGCAAGACCGCGGCCCTCGCTGTCCAACAAATCGCCGAGGCTTTTCCCGCTTCCGTTTTGGCGGCGGACCGCATGCAAACCGCAGCGATTTTGGCTTAGCCAACGAATGTTGTCCGGCAACAGAGTGTCGTCAGCCAAATCCAATCTAGTTTTCGGCTCAGCAAAAGCCAGTCAAGCCAGTCGTTACAGTGTACTAGAATAGTACACTGTACAGTCGTTTCATGTCCGCCGTTCCGCCTACACCTACGTGCAGCAGATATATTATTTAAACACAGTGTCCTCTTGGAGTGACGAGGAGGTTTTTTCATTTTGTATGCCTCGTTGAGCAGTTCCCGGCTTTGTGGGACTCGAGCCGGAATGATAACAATGATAACACTCTGGCCGAGAGTGTAGCTGGTTGGTCTGCTCTGCCGTCTGCTATGGCGGTCCGCCGTGTGGATGTGCTCTGCGCCGGACCGGACCGCGCCAGGCCGTGACGTCGCATCACGTGACCGAGCGGCCCGCGAACTTGGTCCGTCGTGTGGATCGGCCTTTACTAGAGTTGACGTCACGAGGCGCACCGACCAATCACAGGCGGAAACGAGACGCGCGAGCTGGGCGTGTCCGCTGCTGCACTTTTCGTCGAAATAAAATATATTTGCGCTTTCTTTCGCTCAATTTCGATACGATATTCGAATTCGGAGGGTTGAAAACCATTATGTACAGATGTTCACTCATTTTTCTGGAAAACCTTTCAGCTTCCCTTTAATGTAGCGACACTCTCCTCCTCCGCCTTCACTCCTCCTCGTTTCTTCTCTCTTTCACGCTCTCTTCTCGACAGTGGCGCCTACACTGCTCGAGCGTAGCAACGGCGCTGTAGGGGTTGGAGGACGGACTTCGCGGATGAAAACCACAACTTGGGAGGATTTATTCTACATTCTATACAGGGAGGTGAGCGTCAAATATCAGACGTACAGTCATTACGGGCCGGCAGCAACTCGGACGCTGCGGCCCGCGGCAAGAAGTTCGAGAGAGGTGAATCAGGGAAACAGGGAATGTCCCAGAATCCTCAGGTCTCTCTGGAAGGCTTCTTATAAACCCTTCGAGCACTGCAAGTCACGTCATGTTTGACCAATGGGAGAGTCCGCTCCGATGACGCCACTTTCAGCCAATGGTAGGCGCCCGTGTCGCGGTGTCACACCTGGCGGCTCGCTGTGGTCTTGCCTCGCAGACTGGCAATGCACTTCTAACGAGGAGAAGGAGGGGGCTGCTCATGCTCCATTGTTGGAGGCCCACCTGCTAATCCCGGCGACGCACGAACTTGTTGGCACGTGAACTTGTTGCCTTAAACTTGTTTGCTCGGCCGCTTCTCTGGAATGCGCTTTCCTGCTTCTGCATTCCTCAATTAGCTGTGCTGCGACTCGAAGTGGTTTGGGGAACTTGAAGTAGTCGCAGGAAACAGCTCCATATCTAACAGCTCGTCCTCGCCGCGGTTGTTCTGAATGGCCGGTGAACTCAATTCGCTGGCCATGAGGAACGCTGAAAGAAGCTGCAGGGTACTGGGGTCGAGCCTCGTTTGACAACCCTCGGGATCCTGGGCCCTGGAGAACATACGTCAAACAAACCAAACAACACAGCGCTGCACCACGCGTAAGCGCAGGCTCTTCACCCCTGACTCGCCAGGCTATTACTGAGTCAAAATCAACCCTGATCTTTTAGTTCCCCAATTTTGACAAAGCAGTTCCAACCACCCTTCCAAACAGCTATCCATTTCTCCTCGATTGCCGACAAGACCAGAGTACTATTGTTGTTGCAAAACAAAAGGGTCGTTGACGATGCAAACAACAAATGAAAACAGCCGAACATAACTTAAGTGGCCTAACTACACGAACAGCATGTTTCCAATCTATCGCAGTGGCGTACTTATCGCACGTAATGGTGCCACTGAACAATCTGGTCAACCTCACAAGTACGTAATCACAAGCGCACTAGCCTTGTGGTCACTAAACAGAACACGTACTTGCGTTGTAGGCAAACTTTTCATTTACGCTTACTCACGTTTCTTCCCTGAAAGTCCTACAGGACACGTGACATAAACTAACAATTAAACTTGCGGGACTTACACACTCCGCAGAACTCTTAAAATGATGCGTCTTCTACTAACTCTTTCCCCGCACGCTCACTAAAGAAGTCAGAATACGGCTGCCCTCCACACACACTAGCAACCCAGTCATAAATCTGCTTCCTTCCGTCCACACAGGACACGCGCTAAAGGAACTAAGAACGCCTCTCAGTGCAACTCATGCACTCACTGAAAATCTACGCGCTTAACCTTAGAAAATTCAAAAACACTTAAAAAGAAAGAAGGTTAAATAAAACACACGCGCGTTACGATAGGCCTCTCAACAAGAACCTTGACCCTCAGGTTACTCACACACACAAAAAAAAAGGCCTATCTACTTATTAATGAGCATCTCGCGAGACTACATGTTTACTTAAAACGCATCTTTCAAATCTCGAGCTTCTCAAACGAAAACACAAACAAAGCTCATACCTTTACATATTGAAAGAAAACCTAGTCTCAAATCACGAAATTTTCCGATGCCCAAAAATAAAACAAGACACTTCATTTCTACGGAAGCGCTCCAGGCCTCCTTTTCCAAACGCTTCCGTCTGACTCATACTTTGAGTCGAACGCGGGGTGGACGTGGTCTGAAAGCTACTCTGGCTGCCGAGAGACAACAAAAGGGCTGATTCACTATCAGCTCCCCCAAGACGTTACGGTCTCCTGCCAATTTGCGTCCTCGCGCCCCGCTTTCAACACAAACTCGATTGACCGCGTCGCTACTCCCCACCTGGTGTCGTCCTGCCACCTTGCGTTTCTTCGAACTGCACGCTGAGCTATGAAAAGAACTAGGGAACGACGAGTAGTTTAACAGCCTCGTGCCCTTTGTCCGCGTCCGTGCAGAACATTCTTCGCGGTCCCCCTTTGACCGGTGGCTTGAACTTGTTCGATGCGTCAGCATCGTCCGTGACGACCGTACCTTTTTCCTCGCGCCCTGCCCATTTGGGTTTCTCGCCATCTTTGGCGGCGCGACATTAATTACCGTCTTCCGGTCTTTACTGCGCTTCTTTTTACGGCGCTTTCTCTTCGCACTCACTTTCATGTCGCCTTCTCGTGCCTCGTGCTGGCCGGTACACATCTCGTCGGCCCGGATCGGTCTCTTACCCGCACAGTCTAAGTGATTTACATTTAAATCTACTCTCACTTTGCCTCGACTGGCGGACAGCCCAACCGACTCTGGAACAATGCAGCAGGCTTTACTCGAGTAAGACAACTCGCACTCTTGCGAACTGCCCTCTACTACATTGCCCAGCACACGCTGTGCATCGGCACACAGCCCGTCGGTATCGATCGCTGTCTCACGCGCACAGTCCGAATGATTCCTAATTAAATCATCCCTATCTAGGCTACCTAGACTGGCGGAGAGCCGCACCGATCCCTGAACCATGCAGTTGTATTCTCTTGAGCTACGCAGCTCGCAATCCTGAGAATTACCCTCAACTGCACCGCTCAGCTCGCACTTCACTTCTGCACGCACATCTGGCTCGACATGGGTGCTCGCGTCCGTCGGGTCAGGAGTACCCTTTTCTTCGCTAGCAACCTCGCTAACATTACCAGCGACGCACACCCTCGGTAACTGTGCCAATTTGTTCGCAGCTGGCCTAGCTGTCTCTACAGTCATCTGTTGGCACAGCACCTCGTCGCTCTCACTCTGGCCTTTAACGGCCTCTATTGCTACTAAGGCATCGTTAGCAGCTAGCCTTTTCCCTTTACTTATGAATCTGCAGCCAATCTCACAGGCACTACTCTTTTCGTCGGCTTCTGGCGAAAATCTGCTAGATGCTTCCTCATTCTTTCGCTCTGTACTACCTACAGAATTCTCAGACAGCCGTTGTCTCTGTGCCAATAACTGATCACAATGCTGTATCTCTTTGATCAGTGCTGCCTTCTCTCTCTCATACTTTTCCTCTCGCTCACGTTCGCGTTCATTCTCACGTCCGTGACGCTCACACCTAAGAGTAAGTTCTTGAAGCTCATGCTTCCGTTCATTCTCGCGTTTTTCACGCCTACTCTTACTCTTAAGTTCACGACGCTCTCGCAAACGTACACGACGCACACGCTTCCGTGGCTCCTGTATCACTTCCCAAGCAAGCTCAATGCTTTTATCATCATTGCCACTATCTTCAATCGCCTTTATGATAGCTGGCGTTTTCATCCGTTCGTCCGCCTCAACTCCCAAATCGTCGCACACCAACAACAAGTCTAACCTCGTCAACCTTCTAAGATCCATGGCAGCTGCCCCGACAGGTGGTTAAAACTGTTTTCCTTAATTAATTTGTGCAAACACGCAATGCAACAAATTCCCGATTCCCAGAACTATCAAAATTGAACACACAACCTTTGAGTCTGGCGAATCATAAGGAAAAAAACCACGCGCTCACTTACGGTTGCAGCACCCTGCCATCCGGTTCATTTGTCCGCTGTTCCCGTTTCCTCCGGACTCCCTGGGTCGAAGGCTCGCTCCTTCTTCGCTACTCCCAGTTTCTTCGGACCTCTTCAGACGAAGGCTCTCTCTTCTTCGCTCTTCCCGGTTCCTTAGGATCTCTCTCGACGAAGGTTTATCCGTAGCGCTGCCACCAGCTGATGCATTCGGAGGCGATCCTACCGCTGCCAACCAGATGTAGGGGTTGGAGGACGGGACTTCGGGATGAAAACCCAAACTTGGGAGGATTTATTCTACATTCTATACAGGGAGGTGAGCGTCAAATATCAGACGTACAGTCATTACGGGCCGGCAGCAACTCGGACGCTGCGGCCCGCGGCAAGAAGTTCGAGAGAGGTGAATCAGGGAAACAGGGAATGTCCCAGAATCCTCAGGTCTCTCTGGAAGGCTTCTTATAAACCCTTCGAGCACTGCAAGTCACGTCATGTTTGACCAATGGGAGAGTCCGCTCCGATGACGCCACTTTCAGCCAATGGTAGGCGCCCGTGTCGCGGTGTCACACCTGGCGGCTCGCTGTGGTCTTGCCTCGCAGACTGGCAATGCACTTCTAACGAGGAGAAGGAGGGGGCTGCTCATGCTCCATTGTTGGAGGCCCACCTGCTAATCCCGGCGACGCACGAACTTGTTGGCACGTGAACTTGTTGCCTTAAACTTGTTTGCTCGGCCGCTTCTCTGGAATGCGCTTTCCTGCTTCTGCATTCCTCAATTAGCTGTGCTGCGACTCGAAGTGGTTTGGGGAACTTGAAGTAGTCGCAGGAAACAGCTCCATATCTAACAGCGCCAACATGCGCTCCTCGTCCCTCCGTAGGCGCTTCTCCAGTAAAAATGACGCTTATGCATGGCGCGAGGGCCCACGTGATGCTATTAGGCCAATAGCGACGCGGCGTCGGCCTCGACTAGAGCGCGCGAGGAGGAGGCGGCATTCTACAAAGCGTGCCGCTACTTTACGAAGTTTAAGGGGCTTTGAAGACGCGCCCACTAAGGCGCCACACCACGGTGCGTCAGCCTCTTCGCAAGGTGGCGATACCGTCGTCACATCGGTTACAAGACCAAGCATGTGACCAAGGCGCCCACGTGATTCGTGAAGACGGGCGAGCCGGGCATACTTGCTTCACCGCACTCGCATTGCTCTGTGGTGTGTTTGGGGCTGTGCTGAATGTGCTGCCGTTGCCCTTTGTCATGTAAGTGCTGCAATGTTTTGCTGTCAAGAAAACGATATTCTGTGATGAGTTTGCGTTGTGCGATCTCTTTGTAGGTTTTAATTTGGAAATCAGTAGTGTTTTCAATTGGCATGTGACCAAGGCGGCCACGTGATTCGTGAAGCCGGGCGAGCCGATTATAGTTGCGTTATCGCACTCGCATGGCGCTGTGGTTTGTTTGCGGCTGTTTGTAATGTGCTGCCGCTTCCCTTTGTCGTGTAAATGTTGCAGTGTTTTGCTGTCAAGAAAACGATATTCTGTGATTAGTTTGGGTTGCGCGATCTGTTTGTGTGGCTTTAATTTGAAAATCAGTAGTGTTTTCAATTGCAGGGTGCTGAGTGAAGGGCACTAATCAGCTCTTCAAGTTCATGGTCATGTTATGTTAGGCGCCTTTTCTATGACGTTGTAATTCAGGCGTTAAGGGCAGTGCAACGACGAACGTTAGAGGGACGAAATGGTGCTTGTCTGTCCCAGCGTCGGGATCGGCCACTATGCGTGATCCTAACAAGAAGCCGCGTTTTGGAGAATGCGAAGAAAGGCGGGAAAATTGCTGTCTCTGCGCATCTTGCCGATCTCCGCAGGAGAGCCGTCATCGTGGTATTTTAGTCTCCCGTTTAGCAAGGATGTTGCAGACAAGAGATTTGTTACAAACGGGCTTTTCTTTAATGATTCAGGACTAGTATGGTATCCCAAGCGGTGAGGTCAAGTGCCCGCCCTATTTTCTTCCCCCGCGCTACTGCACAATGACAGAATTTTGCGTGCACCATACCGTGCTGTTATCGTTTGCGCTTCAGGTTCTCGATTGTGTTTTGAGCCCCTTTACCCACGTGATGGGTATTTCATGGTCTTACGGGGAACTTGTGTCCAATATATGAAACGGCCAAATTCGATTTTATTTGACGCGTCAAATGGTAGCAATATATTGAGCCCATGGTGTCTTTGTGCTTGTTATCAATTTTTCTACTTGGCGAATGGATACCGCATGTACGCTGCATAACTCGCTTGTGGATACTGCGTGTGCGCTTCGGCTATCCCCTTGGTATAAAATAACTTGTATGCTCCAGGTAGTACAATTGTTTGCAGTTTGGGACATGTGTCGGACTGTACGCTGTGCGCCCTTCGCGCTGTACTTAGCCGGCCGCCTGCCAAGTTCGTGCGGGTGCCATGTGTGCGCATGAAGTTTGCGAAGCGCTCGCGCGGTTTTTTCTATTTGTGTTATGTTCGTGCGCTTTGCGCAACAGGGTATGCCGCAGCTTCTTTGTCCGTGTGCAACAAATTTTCCTAGCGTACGTCTGTCCATTATTTGATACCGGTTTCACACGGGACCATTTTGATCGCTATCCAGTGCGTTACAAATCGAATTTCTCGGTCGTGATTGGCTCCTTTGCGCAAGCTGCGCGAGTGAGTGAATCGCATCGGGAATTTCGATCCGGATCGCGCTTAATAGCGATCACGAGCGGTCGTGTGACACCGGTATTACACATGGCTCCTCATTGGCTACGTGCGCCGGACTTCAGCATGGCGCCTTTCTCCGAGTAACTGCGGTGCGGCGCGGGAAGATGGGGAAGGCTGCTCAGCCTGTTCGCACCTTGCAGTGGTTAAATATTCCTCGTTTCACAGACTTTTGCTTCCGGCTTGCCTGATATGCCTCGGGTTAATAATGTTTATGTTAAGAGATCTATGATCTTTCATTTGGCAGATTTTCTTGCGCCACGCTGACGCTAAATTTAGCAAGGCACATTTCTTCGTTTTGCCTCTTTGATGTATGCCTGCTTTGAGCCGTTTTATTATGCGTGCCAGTTTACATGCCGTTTGGAGGTAAAGTATACCTGCAGCAAATTCTTCATTTTTTTGCTTTTGCTAGCAGTGGCTGTCATCGGCAACGTCCGCTGACCTCAGTTACCAATAAGTTAATTACCATGTTGGCGGACGAGGTTAGATTATAGTAATCATGCTTCTACTCTTTCTGGTTTCTGCGATATCAGGTCTCGTTTAATGGTGTCTGCCCAGACTTAAAAACATTGTTTCCTGGAATTTTTATATTAATTGCGTCATTTTTTTCTCTAATCAACACAGTGTTCTCTCAGCCGAAAAAATGGGTGCTTCCGCAGCCACTCCACATTTTGTACCTGAGCAAGGTGAGCACATATGAATTACTTCCGTAAGCTATTGTTATATGGCTGCCTGAAACAGAAGGCAGTTTTACTTTGGACCTGCTTATTGCTTGCAGTTTTCACTATCGTGCGGTTTGTTGGAGACAACCAGGTTGAGGCAGTCCCAACATGTTGGCTGAAAAATGGAATGTGCTTTTGGCCAACTGGCTACTCTCCTTCTCGCCTCAAAAAAGCCATTATGCGCTGCGAAACGCCGGATCGAACATTTGAAAGACACAAGATCAGGGTCATTGGAACAGCAAGTAAGTGTGGGAGGCTTAAGAGTAAATAAATAGCGATCTGTGGCCCCCTCAATGTTACGCTTGCTTGCTTAAGCCATGTACTTTTCATTAACAGTTATTCCAGGATCAGATTGAGCATGCACCTTCTCACATTGTTTTTTGTATGTTAAAAATGTTGACTATGGTGTCGTTGCACACCTTTTTTTTACCCAATTTCCTGTGAAGGAAGGCATTGCCTACTTGATATGCTCTCTACGTTTCCATATTGCACTAGCGATTAGGTCGAGCACGGTTTAATAATGGTAGCAGCATTGCTGCGGGTCACTTTTCTTTGTCTCTGGGTTGAACTGCATAGCTGCGTTGAACAATTTTACTGCTAAGTTTTGGTCTGTGAATGCATTGGCAATGGCTTAAATCGATTTTATGTCCCCTACCTGTCCCAATAGCCATTACTCTGCTAAGCAGTGACATTACATACGTGATAAACAGTAAGTATATGGAAAAGACAGCATGAAAGTATCTCGCATCTTGGGAAAGGCTTCCGTGTTTAAAATAATTGTGGTCGAGGTAAACAGTCACACTCTTTATGAAACGTGATAGTTCCGCCAAAACAGGTGGTTATATTAGTAGTTCGTTGCTCGTGGACTTGTTGAGACTGTGTAAATATTTATGAAAACTAAGTGTCATTAGGTTTATTTATTTATTTATTTATTTATTTATTTATTGGTTCTCCAAGGGCCCCAGGGGCATTACATTAGGGGCAACACAACCTTTTCACACAACCTTTGTAAGTACATGAAATTATCACTACCATTTTCAACCTCAGCACTTCTGGCTCAGCTAAATATTTATTGAAAATATATAACGCCTGATTGTGCCCAATGTTGATGTGGAAAAAAAAATCTGGTTTTAGGTCATCGAAACGGTGCCCGGTTCCTATTACCGATAATTTTCAAACTGCCACTGCAGGTGCAGCTTTTTGTTTTCTTAGAGAGCTTCTAATCTATTTTGCCATCAGCCATGCTATCAGCAGGACATGAGTTGATTTGGATATGCAAGCAAAGCGTTGTAGTTGACTGGGGCACTGACCTCCCGTTGATCACGTTAGAGATAGTTTTGCTTCCACAAGACCCGGCACTGGATGTGTCTGCCATCCTTGCAGGCCAGTCTCTATAGCTTCGCACAATGCCAATTAAGAGCATGCACTCTCAGCTATATCAGTTCAATGCATCAAGGGCCAAGTCGCGTCAAATTGTTCAGAAGTGGAACTATCACGCTGAGCAAACATTTTCTGAAGGCACTGCATTTTCGAAGGGCACTGATTACGTTATTATGGAAAAGTGCTACTAAGATGGAGACTTAGCCAGAACACAGGACAAAGCGCTACTACCAACTGGAAAATTTTATTTAGCAAATGTGTTCTTATATACAGAAAGAACTTACGTCACTATGAAGCAGCGTCATTGAAAACCAGAATTGAATGCGAGATATGAAGACCGAAACACAAGTGCCTCCAATCACAGCCAAGGCATGTGCACAACCCTATTTTAAAATCTCGTGTTGTTTTAAATGAATTCGATTTAAAAAAGGGGTTGTACAAGTGCGTTGGTTGTGATTAAAGGCACTCGTGTTTCAGCCCAACTGACAGCTCTCCTGATTACTTGCAGTCTCGAACGCTGTACTGTTAATAAGCCTTGATGCTGCAATTAGTGGGACATTGTGTGTTGGCTAGGAGTATCAAAAGGTGGCAGAAACAGTAACTGGGTTTCATAAAATGACGGGGTTAATGTCAATTATTGTGAGACTGAAGCCAGGAAATTATTTTGCTGAGCTTTTCAGAGGAGCATTATTTATTGGAATCACCACATATATTTACTACGTTCCTGTCTTAGGGCCTTCTGAAAAAAAATCACTAAAATGTTTCCTAAAAATGGCGACATTTATTTTTCTTTCGCTTTGCAGAAGGACAAATATGAGGTGTGTAATCGGTTACATTACTCATGTGTACATTAAACACTTCAAAAATTATGAGGCTGAAAACCATTGGGGATTGCAGTTGTGCTAGTATGTACATATAATGAATACTATTCTTTCCTTTAAAGCCTGTCGCGTCTGCGATGTCACACCTGCGCCTTCACCTGAGAAATGCACTGTTTCTTTACAGGCACATATAAACGTGCCAGAGAAAAAGCTATCGTCGGTGAGGACACTGAAAACATTGCTTTTACTGATGGGGAGAGAGGCCGAGGCAAACGAAGATATGCGCACAAATACATGGAAGTTTCATGTTCCTGTATGAGGTAACTATTTCTCGGGGGGTGCATAGGTGCTTACGTCTGGGTTCATTCTCTAAGGTGGTTTTGCACCTTTAAATGCAACAGTATTTCTTTACATATCCCCCCATTTAT
Organism: Dermacentor albipictus; assembly: GCF_038994185.2. NCBI lineage: Eukaryota > Metazoa > Arthropoda > Arachnida > Ixodida > Ixodidae > Dermacentor > Dermacentor albipictus. Next base: position 16,974,203 of record NC_091821.1, read on the forward strand.
TTTATTGTCGGAAGTAACCCAGCATCGCTGCTGTCTCCAAGTGTAGTCAACATTCACTCATTGTAGTGTCATCCATAGGGCGAGGATGTCGTGCATATCGCAATTACAAAATTTTGCTGATGCTTGGAGAACGTTTGAGTGATGGTTTCAAATAACTGAAACAGGGCCCAGGTGCCCTCTGAAACAATGATTGTCGAGAAAAACCGAATGTCATTGCAGCACTTCCTGAAGAGCTGAGCAGAAAAGCGCATTGCAGCAGATACGGAAAACTCAGCAACAGCAAATCCCAAATAAAACTGGGGAATGTTAATAAAAAAAGGCTGCAGGAAATTCCTGCAGGCTGCAGGAAAAGTAACCTGTTGTAAAGCACTCTGAAAGTCTGATTATGTAATTTATTATATGCAAGGGATGTGCATTAAAGTTGGCAAGATTTACATAGTACTTTAGTAGAAACATCCACTGGTCCTTGTCACTAGAGCAAGTATCCATAGAGCACCATAAAACAAAAACAATGCAAAATCTCGTTAGGAGTGGTCATGAAGTTAAGCACATACAATTTGTATGAAATTCAAAATAAATTTATTCTATATTACTAACCTATAAATCTTAATGCAACTATATCTATAGTGACAAGTCCAGAAGGAACTTGCATGTAACATAGTTGGTTATGCATTATTTTCATTGAATTGATGTGATGAGTACTGCCATCGAACACCTTGAAGTGATAGATGTTTTGTATTGCTTGCCACAAGGTGTGCTGGAATTTTGATGAGGTGTTTTTGCATACGATCCACCTGAGTTGGATTCCTTGAAATTCCAGATATTTTCTTGTGGAGTATTTTGTTTCTAGTAATATGTGCAAAATGTACTTATGTGGTGTCCTCACTGAAATACAGCTAAGATTGGGACGCGAGATTGAGGTAAAAACCGCAATGCAGTGTGGACGAAAGTACAGAAATCAAAGGCAGTAGCGAATTCTGTAACTTGCCTTTGTTCATGTTGTGCAGATTTTATGCGAAGTTCAGGTGCACCAATTGACCCCATACAATGTCTTACTATAAAATCAGAACTGTACGCGTGTGTGTATACGTATTACACTTTCTATTGTAGACTCTTTAAGATGAACTTTCTCTTTTCGAGGAGATATAATAGATTGCTGCTTAGGTTGGGACTACAGGGTAAGGTTTTCATGCTGCATCTGTGTTCATACTTCAAAATAAGTCTAGTGTATTCTTGACAATAATAACTTAGGCTGCATAAGTGACTTTCTTATTTAGCTGCAGCTTGTTATTCACTTATTGTTAACAATATTCAAGAAGGCTAGATGCTTAATCAGAATCTGAGAACCTGCACTTTATTATCTTAAGGCATTAGCTTTTTTTAGCTTCTTGCGTAATTTTGCAATGTCTACAGTGGTAAGGCAACCCTGGAGATGGTGCAGTCTACATTTCTCATGGTTATGTGCCCCTGGGTATGTACCAATGGGTGTCATCATGCCACTTATTATGTGTCATCATTTATAGTCGGCATCATCCGATTCTCGCCACATAGTCATCGCGCCGCTCTCTTTCCATCATTACGCATACCGTCGTCGTGATGTCCTTGTGATCGCTCCATCATCGTAATTCTAGCTTATCATCCAATTCTCGTTATATTGTTATCATATTCATTGCCACGCCATCGTTGTCGCACACTTGTCATCTGATAGTCCTCATGGTGTCGTTGTGCTGTTATGTTATACTACCTTGATAATTTCAGAATTGTCATGCCATCGTCATCATAGTGTTTTCGCCTGCGCCACTGTATCCTTAGAAAGCTAGCGAGTACTCGAGCATAGGAGAGGAGCATAGTAGTTTATCCAAGAATGAATAAAACAACCTTTCTCTGAAATTTCAAGGAAGAAGCGGAACATTTAGACTTCCATGCGATTCGGCGAGCACAAGATGGGGTGTAATATGCCACACCACAGCTTAGGCTCAAACATTCACCTTACGCACATGTAACCATCATGGAAGTTTTTTAAAATTTGTTTGTGAGATGTATGATTTTTACCTACTTCATTGAAATTCACTTGATACACCACATTTGTTTTCCACTTTGTGGAACGTCAGCTTTCACCAGCTCAACGTTACAAGGAAGCTTGATCTACTAATGTGTTTCTGGGACACCACTAAAAGACGAAATTTTGCTTACTTCGCAGGTCACCTAGTTGCAACTCTGACGATGAGGACAATAAGCCACCAGAAACGGCTCCTATTGGGACGTTGTATGTTGACTTCATTTGATTGTATAGTGGGGAAGCATTTGCACAAGTCTTGAAATTATTAGTCAGGGGCTCCCTGTGCTGAAACTAAGTTGCTGTAGATTTAGCAAGGAAAAGATAAAAAGGGGGATAGCGTGATCTTCTTTTTTACTTGAGCAATATGGCACCATACCAATTCGCCAAGCTTAGCATCCAGCTTGGTTGAGCTTAGAACCTTTCTAAAAATTTATTCTGATGGTTAGCACTAGTTCTTGCCACTTACAGCTTCTGTGACAGCTCTGTATGGGATTGTGGCCTAAAAGACAAAAGTAACAGTTTCGTAGACGTGCGTGCTATCTGTAGTCTACATGAAAACTTAGTTTGCAGCTGTCGTGCCTTGTCTAACAGGTTGATCATTAAGTTGAGTTTCTTTCATTGATACAAACTGCACCACAAGACAGGAAACCAGGAAAAAAGATCACAGATGAGCCCAGGTCGTCTGTCCTTTTCTTTCCTTATGTCCTGTATTGTCACACAGTCTGTATTTATTCGTACCCGCCGTGGTTGCTCAGTGGCTATGGTGTTGGCTGCTGAGCACGAGGTCGCGGGATCGAATCCCGGCCACGGTGGCCGCATTTCGATGGGGGCGAAATGCGAAGACACCCGTGTGCTTAGATTTAGGTGCACGTTAAAGAACCCCAGGTGGTCGAAATTTCCGGAGTCCTCCACTACGGCGTGCCTCATAATCAGAAAGTGGTTTTGGCGCCTAAAACCACATACTTTAATTTTTTTGTATTTATTCATGTCAACTAGCTCAGCAATCATCATGCAAACATGTGATTTCATTTGGAGAGGTCATGCTTGCACTGCATGTGTATGGGCGTTTATGTGTTTGAGGTTGTGCCTTTCACCCTGTTCTCATTTTGCTCATAGTGTGTTGCAGTTTATGGCATTCATAATTCCAAACAGACACTGTTATTACAGTGCTGTGAAACAAATCTAGCACATGCTGAAGCGCAGCTCGTTAATGGCGCACAGGCCTGATTATAGACAGGAATCTGTCATTTTTGATTCTACAAGCTCTTTGTTTTTTGCTTCCTGTGGCAGCTGCGTGGATAGCCCTGAAGATTACAGCTCTGCACCACAGGCCAAACGTGTGACTGGGAGGTAAAGTTCCAATCCTTGACTAATTTGCAGTTTTTTAAGCTTGTGTTACTAGTAAAGTGATGCCATCTTCGCATCGGTTTTATTTTATATGCTTCTGTAGAGGGACAATATTTATTTTTTGGATTGTTATTTGGTTGTGCACTAATTTTCTTCAGCTTTTGTTGCAGTGATTTACTGGAAATACAATGCGTGTGCCTGATTTTTCTGCTCTAGTAAGGTCTCCATCCTCAATCAAAGGCTGAGAACAATATTCATTTATTGGCGTTGCTTATGGCTAGATATAAATAATAATTTGATAAGAAATTCAGAGCATAGGGAGTCAACGGTGGCAGAATAGTTAAAGGGGATTTTGATTGCAGCAACATGTTACCAATTCAATTCTGCCATCGAGTACCACAGCAGCTGGGGCATAACACGTGTGCGCTTGGGTAAGCTTTCTTGCGCTAGTATTTTCCACTCTTCCTGCAGGCCTGATTCTAAAAGCAACTGTTATGAATAGGCTCATAGTTCACCGTAAGTTGGACTTTGGTCATCCCATAGTAGACCACCAAAATTTTGCAGTGTCTGTGGTATTCAGCTGTTATAGGCGTGTTATTACTGGTTCACTAACAAGCCATGTTGTTTACAATTAGTGAGGATGATTTGCAAATTGCCTCCATGCAGACATCCAAGCAAGTCTCTGATATGTGATTGACAAGTGTAAATTTCAGGTCCTGCATAATATTCAAGCTGCTTGGGTGTTCCTTTGTAGCAATGCCTCATGAACTAGTGGCGATATTTAATTCAATAATATGAAGCTCACAACTATTCGATACGACAGAAAATAAGCATCATTACTATGTTTCTAACTTCTTATGTGTTCAGAGCAGAGTTTTGTATGCACTACTATCTTCACATTCAGTATGCAGATTCCTGCTTCCCAAGAAACAACAAGGCCCACTGGGTATGCACCTTTTATAATGACAAAATCAGTGAATTCGTTATAACAATTTCTTGTGGGTGCAGGGATAGCTACATGTCTTCGGCTGACTGGTGCTCAGCAATTGGATCATATAATATGTAAGTTGAAATGTTGTTCAAGTGGCCATATTAACTATTCATAACTCTGCAGAAACTGTCATTCACCTGCATTAGTCACCTAGGTCTTTACATGACAATTAGGTCTATTTTATTGTTCTAAAATACAGGTAGTCCAGCTACTTGTTACTATGAAGACATAACAATGTTTATGTTATGCAAAACTACGATTCTACCACATTTGTGAGGTCATAATCCTGCCTGCTGGTTGTATCTGCTGCGGTATTATTTTTCATGAGTTTCTTTCCTGTGTTTGATATTTCCTCTGCTTAAAAGTTCAGCCAGTGACTCTATCATATAACCACGAGTCACTACATTTGGCAATTTTGAGTGCAGTAATATGTGGCTTTGGCCACGTTCTGCCTTACTGCAAGCAGCGCCTGTCTTTGACTTCTATATTGTACTTCCCTGCAACCTGGCCATAATAGTTGTCTGCATTATTAAGGAAAGTATGTTAACGTTGTTTCGAACAAGTTATTTGTGAGACTACTTGAAGTGTTTTGCCAGTGCATATAATTTTGAATACAACTTTTGCAGTCCACAGTTGAGTGAAGAAACCGAAAGGCTGACAGGGTATGCTCACATATTTTATGTTTAGCACAAGGCATTTCACTACAATTCACGCCTCTTTTCTATTGTACAAATGAGCTTTTCGGATTTTGACAGAGTCACCAGGAATATCTTCCGGCTGCCTTAACGTATGTGTAAGTTGAAAACCATTTTTACTAGCTGCCTTGCTAAATCTATTGTCTTTTTGTATAGGAGCCATCATTCTTCAGAATTGCTGAGGCCAGCATATTACTACCAGTAAGTGCATTTTAATAGTTAAAACAGCAGTTGATAGGTACTGTAATTTCATACACGGCTTTCAGAGTAGTTTCCAACTTGGGAAACTACTTTTGATGGATTAGCTCAGTTATACTATCTGTCAGGCAAGCTAGGAGGCAATCTCTCCAATGCTGTCACTGCCTGCTTAGAAGTTTTCAAGCTATTGCACTTTAAATGCTTAGCAATTAGGGTAAACGATCAATATCTGAACCTCTGGTTTGCGGATGACATTGTCCTGTTGACACTGCGGATCAACTGCAACAAGTGATTGAGGACCTTAACCGAGAAAGTGTAAGAGCACGGTTTCAGATTAACATGCAAAAGACAAATGTTATGTTCAATAGCCTGTCAAGGAAAGGTAACAATAATTCATGATTGCCAGTTGACCTCTAGAGTGTGTGCAGGAGTACGTTTATCGAGGTTATTTCCTCGCAGGGAACCCTGATCACGAGAATGATATTTCTCACCAGCCTATAATTTTGTGTCCACTGCAGGACAAATGTCTCTTCCAGCATTCTCTAATTACCTCTGTCTTGCGCTAGCTGATTGATTGCTCCTGCAAATTTACAGAAGAAATGGGCTGGAGCATATGGCAGGCATTACTAAATCTTGACTAGAAGCTTACCACTGTCATTATAAGTGTGAAATCTTTGCAACCTTCATCTCCTAGCATATAGGGCAGAAACATGGAGGTTAACATAGAAGCTTGAAACAAGGACCACACAAAAAGCGATGGAACAAAAAAGCTAGGCTTTAAGACACAGAAAAAGAGCCATGTGGATCACAGAGCAAACGGGGATGGTTGATATTCTAGCTGACATTAGGAGAAAAAAATGGAGCTGGACCGGCCATGTAATGCATAGAGAGGATAACCGGTGAACCATTTTAGAGTTACAGAATGGTTGGCCAAATGAAGAGAAGCGCACTTGAGGAAGGCATATTTGGTGGGTTGATGAAATTATGAACCTTGTAGGTACAAGTTGTTTTCAGCTAGCAGCCGGCAGGGGTGATTGGAGATCACTGAGAGTTGCCTTCGTCCTGCAGTAAACATAAAAATGGGCTGATGATGATGAATATGTTATAGCTTTATGAGCCTCATTTTCTTTATACTTACAGGAACCGCCACATGCCTTCAAGAGTGCCTCAAAGGTCAGTGCAGGAGTAAGCTTTTGTCATTCGTAGAAGTACAGCTGTTAAGATTAATATGCATTTGCTCTCAATTTCTGAGAATATTTTTTAGTGCAGAAAACTTGTACGTGTATGCAATATGATGTGCTTATTTCCATTATCACGTCCAGTTTAAAAAAAATATCTTCTGTTTATATTTTTATACTAGGCGTGCAAATTCTTGGTTTGTCAGATTTTGCTAAGAGGGTATTAATAGAATTTGTATGATTCATGGAATACCACATCATAAACCATGCTGCTCTGCCTGCCATTTTACAACAGTTGCAAGATTTTGCAGTTGAAACTCGAGAGAGCGTCCTTCTGCAGCTTCAACGTCGTGCAACTCCTGTTACAGAGTAGGCATATCAATACAGTTCCTCTAAGGCATTCATTGAATAATATGCAAGCTACCGGTAACCTGTTAAGTGATGTCTTATGGAGTGATATTTTGTACATCTTTAGATAATATATTTACGAGAAGCTTGCATCAAGTTAGAACCAAGGCAGATCAACAATTATGGACCTTTGTGTGTTGCTAGTTGGTGCTTGTAAAATATGGAGGGGTTTGATCTATGAGAACTTCATTATTGGGTAATGTAAGTACGATTACTGGTACACCCTGACATCTGAGCCTTTAAGGAGCATCTGAAGATGATGGGCTTGCTCTGAGGTTGTGCTTCATCTGTTGTGCAGGGGATGCTGGCTTTTACCTAAGATACGTAACAAATCAATGATTTCTAGGGATTTACGTGCCGAAACCGTGATTGATTATGAGGCAGGCAGTAGTGGGGGACTCCGGATTAAATTTGACCACCAGGTACTGCTCGACGTTCCCCCAATGCATGAGACCACGGGCGTTTTTGCTTTTCGCCCCTATAAAAAGTGGCCGCCGCAATTGGGATTTTATCCTGTGATCTTGGGGTTAGCAGTACAACACCGTAGCTGCTGAGTCACCGCGGCGGGTTAACCGACATTTAAGAGACCTCATATTCAATATAAGCCCACAATATTTCATATATATAGAAGTTTTCAGCACCAAACACAAAGAATAAAGATTTTAAAGAATATTTTGTTTAAGGCCCATGTCTTTCCTGAACCTGTGCTGCGAGATACAAATATGAATACATTTACAAGCAGGCCAAGCTGAGAAGCACTAATGCGGATTACTCCGCCCACGTCTGTGGGAAGCTAAGCTTAAAAGCACTTCATGTGTGATGGAATTAGGGGACGACAACTGTAGAATTTTGAATTTCGGGTGTCCATGCTTTATATGATTATTGAATGAATTCGTACTTGATTTCATTGTTTAGGTTTTTCAGCCCTCGCCCTCTACGTGACAATGCTGGCTGTGAGATCATGCCAGCTCGGTAGGCTGCAGTATTTTGTCAGCAAACTACAAGGAGCGAATGCCAATGTTTTTTTTTCTAGACCGATGTCTGTGCCAGAGCAGAGATCACAGAGATATTCAAGCAACTCTGCTTCACAAGCTAAGAGCTGCCAGTGCGAATGTAAGTTGAAAAGCTAGCACAGTTGCCTGCAGCTGCATTGCTATTAAGTACGCCTAATGTGACTTGCTCACTTGATGCTTCATTTGGTCTAAGGTATGTGACTGGCCAGAATATAGCATGTGGAAATTTGTTTATGTCAAGGTAATTGGACTCTAAAAAGGGACATTATAGTACGCTAGTACACTCCATTTTGGAAATAGCAGAAGGGCAACTTCTACAGTAAGAGGAGGTTTGGGGAGGCAGAAGTGACAAAATGAAAAAAATACTGTTACTGCAACTTTCTAAAGTTCTGTGCTAACCCATTGTGCTACGAATTGCAATAGTGTCTGTTTAGTGCCAGGTAACTGATAATGGATAAATAAGGATTATAATCTATTACGACAAAGCAAGTTTTGAAGATACATGGCAAAAAAATCGGCCGTGCCTCGCATAGGCCTTTAAAATTCATGCAATGTAGTAACGCTGCAGTTCGGCTGAAATATTTTGTAAAATGTGTTTAACCTTCATTTTGTGAACTAGCAATCATTCAATAAATAAATAAAACAACCTGAGCAATAATGTATCACTTTAAACCTTTTTGTTGCTTCTAGTAGCCCTGCAACATATGTATTTGTGCCTGCTATATTATAGTTTGTGGGATTCAGCTCAATGTCGCTAAGATGAAAAAGTTCAGCAAAGATTGTCAAGGCGACACACATGACAGAAAAGATCCATGCATAATTTCCACATTTGAACTCAACTTATATCTGGTATGTTGAACCTAATGTTTGTAATTCTTTATGTGGCCAATTGTGTTGCTGCATGTAACAAGAATATCCTCCTTAAAGAGACAACAAAAACACACTAAATGAGGTTAGACTGCCTAGATAATATTTGAAAACTATTTTCATTACTTCCGAAAAAATAAGTTGAATAAAGAGAAAATTAAGGTCAAAGTTCCATTTTCTGTATTTCCCGCCAGAACTCGTTCACTGTACTTTACTATGATTTGAAGGATATCTAAGCACCTTTTGTTATGAATTTGGGCCTCCTTGACTGAGTAAAAGTTTGTAAAACTTGCAAGTTAGATCTTTATCAGCTTTAGAATACAATGTAGTCCACTTTCATTGATGAGCTATTAACTAGCAAATGCTGTCAAAAGTCTTGTGCCAACTCTCTTTCACTTTTGCAACTTTCCTGGCTATCTGTGGATAAGAGTGGCTCTTGGCAATTTATAAAGATAATTTCTCAAAGAGGTGAAACCATTTTCGCTCTTTAGTGTCCTTTTAATAATTGCAGGTTTTGTGGTTTACTTTCATAATCTCATTGGCTATGGAACGTATCAGTACATGAGGCAGAATGCAGTGATATCTTGATGCAGTGCTTTAAGGTGCTATTAACAATGTATGCGAGTGCGACTTTTCAAGTTCTGATGTGCGTACACATTTTTGACAGCTGACCAAGGCTGGATTTTGAAGGCGCTGGCATTCATAAAAATCAGAATGAAAACATCTTGACAATACTGAACAAAATGACTAAGATAAAAACAGGATTCGAGTGGGAAGAGTTTCTGTTCCCCATGGAGACACCGGAACAGCTGGAAAATCTGGAAGAAAAGCTTGCAAAAGATCAAGATGCCCGCCATACATTCGTTAGATGCTACAAGAAAGTACCATAGATTCGACTTTATGTATTTTTTCCTGATAAAACTTCTGGCGGACCTTCGAGGAGCAAATACTGGCCAGGCAGTTAGGGCATAACTTCGCTACCTTCTTTCTGATGGGCTGGCAGCAGCTTACAGTTTTCTTGGTAAAAAACAAAAACAAAAAGGAATTTTGCCAGCCTACATCTATGGAGCATCATTAAAGGTATGACCAGCCATATGTTTCAGATAATAAAAACACGAACGCTTGTATTGTTAGGAAAATGCACGCATATTATTGCACATAATGAACATTGCTTGTCTTGAATAGTAAAAATGGGGAAACGTCACACATAAAGAACTGAAATTTGGCATACGCTATTGCGTGATATGTTGCAGGACTGCTAATACAAAATTTTCTGCCTGTGTCCCTATATATATAGAAGTCGTGAATACAGATGTCAGAACTCGTGAAGCTCCTTTTGATGAGATCAGAGCCAACATCATGGTATGGCTGCAAAATGCCAAACACGCCGGGGCGACGACACTTCCACAACTTCAGCATTGTTTGCTAGATAACATCGTTTAATTTCCCTAAGAACGCGATAAGTTCGCAACCAGGTCTGATTTGCACTTGTTCACAGATATTTGAAAAATTTTATTATATATGTTGAAATGTTTGTCTTTTATAGAGATGCCAAGTATTTAGGGAAACAGTTTTAAAAACTATCCACTGCTATTGATATCAAGAGGCATGTTGAGTAGACCTATTGATATCAAGAGGTATGTTGAGTAGACACTAATAAAACTTGGACCTTTAGGTGCTTATCTTGTCCACAAACAATAGTCATCTACCTTGTGTGCCCTTCCTTTTTTAATGCTCTGCAAGTGCCACTTACAGTTCATGAATGGCAGGTATGCTATTCATTACAGTACATTATTCGCAAGCATGGAGAGCCATCATGAATAAGTTCTATGCGAAGTAGTTACATTAGTATACGAGACAATTTTGTTATTGTGGGTACCTTATTTATCAGTGCTTGAAAATTTTATTTCTCCAGGAAAAAAAAATTAAGTGTCAACAAAAGACTGCCACTGTGCAGGCGCACTTATAGGCCACATCACTGCTCATAATTTTGACTCAAGCTGCTGTGTAGTGGAATTTATGTTTTAAGTACAATTTAAATTTTAAAAGAAACTTGCTTTATCTAGCTTCATAATATTGATTTCTGTTGAAAGTGTTTAGTATAATGTGTGTAATGGCTCGCATACAAGGTATTTACTGCTTCTGTTTCTGGCTGGAGATGCTACGTACCAGTCACCTTATTGTACTGGTTGTCATGCATGTTATTTATTGTATTCACACTACATTTTGCTTGAGTGGTGCTTCATAATTCAGGACCTTAAGGTATGTAAAGTACTGATTATTATATACTGACATGGAATACATAGAAGGCATACATCACTCATTTTGCATGCATTGTAGCAGGTTGCATGCTCTTAGGCATTTTTGCTTCAGGTGCACTGACAGGCCCCTCGATATGAATTATTATATTTGATATGCACAGAGTGAAACATGTTTTGCCAACATGCAAAATAGATGTGATGCCTGCTTAGTGCAGCAATAGCACTCATTCCCTTAAGCAACATAATATTCAGCCAGCTATCTTGGTTGATAAACTTAACAGAGGTGACCCAATGCTTAAACGTTCTTTATAAAGGAACGGGTGGTGTTCGACAATAAATTTATCTATCGGGCCAGCAACGCTGTATTCTATTTGTAAATTTAAAAAATGCAAACGTTGATATAAGGAAAAAATTTAGGAGTGTTACCACTTATATGATAGAATGAATATATGGAGTTCAGTTTAGGCAAGTCAGTGCACTAAGTTGATGGGTAAAAGTCCACAACAATTGGTACTTAGAGGGGATGTGTTATGGATTGTTTACAGAGCCAATCAGTGCAAAATTGCTTCCTGCATAACTAATTGCATAGATTGATCAGTGTCTGGAGGTCTAAGTAGAAAATGCGATCATAAGGCTACAGCGTGCCAATAAATGCAGCAGTATTGGACATGTCATGATAACATAGCATGGTGTCTTGAATGGTAAATAGCACTTGACAGGTCACCTAAACCTTGGGCATAGTGCCTTTTATTATCTTTGCTTCCTTGCAATGTGCCAACTGAGCCTTCTCATTCAATGCACTGGCATCAACACAGTGGTCCTTGGTTAAAAGGGAAGAGACAGTTTGAACACAAATTGGGCATCTTCCCTTATCTGCTAAAAAGGACCTTCTCAAGCCATTTGAGAAATGGAAGTAACCAGGCAGGGCGAGTGAACACAAATTACATGGTCATCGTATATCCTGTCACTAATTTCAGTTGAAATGCTTGGTATACTTAAAGTAGAATCTACATAGTGTGTGCTCATTTCGTTAACCAGCGTGCATTTGCCACAGTAATTTTTCAATATTTAACCTTGCGTATGCTTATATTTATGATCTGGATACGGTGTTATAGTTGCATATTTTGTGTACACACCACTTTCATAAGTCATAATACAATTTAGTATGTCTTTCACATTGTACCTTAATTGTGCTGTTATGTGTTTCATTACAGCTGGAAAAATTTGAAGTAATGTGTAGGCCTGGCCACTTATCTAGCAGGCCTACCTAGAGGGAACACTTCAAGGTCTGTGCAAGTGAGTGAAGAGCAATTGCATATATATGCCAGCGGTGGTATGTGGGCCAGTCTTTCTGGTGAAGCCAAGGCTTGTGCATTCAAAAAATTTCAACCAGCGGTGTAGTGCAGCAATGTGTCTACTTCGACAAAATGGAGAACCAGTGCAGATATCTGGCACTCCTGTCCAGGGCAGCAAGTGTGTCTACATTGAAACCACTACCAGCGTGTACGGCTGTTCTATTTCCAGCGGGACTGTAGAATATTCAGTAGTGTGCTCTCAAGCTCTTCATCGGTGAAGCTCTGCCTGTACTGTATGCCAAATACTTTTGGACGTGAAAGTGGGGTGAACTGGTAAATATCGGTGGAGCTGTGCCTGGACTCTGTGGCAAATATTTTTGGATGGGAAAGTGTGGGTGAACTGGCAAAGATTTTGCTCTGGGATACATGTGTTATACTTTTTTAGCATTCATACCGCTTCTTTTACTTTAGCAGACTGGAGATGTGTGCAATGTGTGACACGTCAGTGTACTAATGTATTCGTTGCAACTTTGTTTTTGCCAGAGTGGTACATATTTGCCTCTTGTACAGGGCTTTTTAGATAAACCAATTAGTGTTGATTATGAGCATTGCTTCTGTTCTTACACAAATGCAGCTTCCAGTGCATTCCAGGTTATTTCCATGTTTATGTAAGTTTCTAATATGAGGCTTGCACATTCATTTCTCATGTTCTGGAGTGGCAAGATTATTTATGCTGCATTACTCAGTCTCATCGTTCACTGTACTGCAGTAGTGAACTACTCCCCCGCTTAAGTATTATATACTAATTTCACTTTAGTGCTTTTTTGTTGCATGGTTCTTTTTCGTGCCATTATGGTCTTTGATATATCTTCAAGCAATATTTCTAATTTTGAATTGTTCCCATTATTTGATTACTGTCACAGGATTGCTTAATGGTGGTATGCGGTGGTATTTCTTTTTGTGTTCTTTTCAAGCTTCTGAATGATTGGTAACATTCCATGGAGGCAGTTACCATCCGATTCAAACTCTTGCATTTTTCAGTCTACTTCTTCCATTCGCTGCGATGTCACTTCTGAATAGCTCTAGTCCATCTAATAGCACGTGCTCTTTACTATGATAAATGAGAAACTTTAGTACACTCCATGATTTTCTGTCCATTTTTGTATGTGTACTTGGAATTTTATTTATTTACTAGTTAATGTTCACTTTAGAATTCATTATGAATTGTTTCTGCGACTTTTGTCATCGTTGATGTACTTTATCTATTTCCATTTCTCACACATTTTGCTCAAACCTTGCATAAGCATTACATTTTAATAAAGTGTTTTTCATTGGTCACAACGTTCTCATTTCATGAATTCTTGGCATGAAGGCCTTGGTCTGGCCGCCTGCCAAGTCGTGACCATTTGTTCTTTGCAGGATGTCATTCCCATTTTGGTTGTAAGCATCGTAGCATACTAAAGACGGTATTATGGATTCATTATTTCTAACAGGCTCATTTTCATGTGACTTGATAGAGGATGCGCCGGCCTTCCGGGCAACAGTGCTTGGCACTGCACCACGGCTCTTACAGTCAACACCGATGGTTCTACTAATCTGGGGTGCGATCGGAGACCGTTGTTGGAAACGCCTGTTCAGATTCTCCTCACGCGATTGGCTTAGGCCGTGCCGACGGGTGCGGCGCACGACGTCGGTGCGGCATAGGCCAGTCACATGAGGCGAAACTGAGCGTGCGTTTCGATCAACGATGTCCGATCGCGCCCCTGGCACCTGCGAAAATTTGCTTCAGAGTATCGTAAACCTTTCCAGACCACTTCTATACCAGCTTTTTGATAACTTCCTGAAGAAGTTTAGAAATTGGTTACGCATAGTTTTGGCAAAGAGAATATTTGTGTCTTCCCCAGTCCTATTTCAAGACCAGCTTTTGAATACGTCTTGCAGACGTGTTGTAGATCGTCTCAAGAAAGTAATTAAGCCACACATTAGCAGACATATACGACGTTTTCACAACGAAGTTTTCTCATTTGTGTCTTCTTTAAACCGTTTTTATCGTCTTGGATAAACGCTACCAAAACGTTAGGTATCTCTTTTGTGCTACCTAGGATCCATGACCATGCGATGTGTTCGAACATTACGTCCCGCAACCTCTTCATCCGGCCTTTCCAGCCGGCGTTTGCAAGGCTGCGCTCTCCCACCGGTCTTCCCCCACTAGATACATCGGATGGCGCCCTCAGCACATCGGTTCCGGGTTCCGCTGCGCTCTTACTGTGCACGCACGTCGCGGTGGTCGATCCCGCTGCAGATAGTGAATTTCACAGTCGCATTCGAGCGCTCGCGAGCTCTCCTTATCCGGCGACACCAGACGACGACCCATTTACACTGCCGGAGGCAGAACATTTGCTCCTTGTGGGAAAACTGCGTGCGGCACCGGGGCCGGATGGGCCAACTGGCATGCTTGTGCAGCAGCTCTTTCATCTTCACCTTCATTTCTTTTAACACATATTGAACGCTGCCCTTCGCTTGGGCCACTTCCCTTCTACCTGGAAGACGGGCCGCATCCTTTTTATCCTTAAGCCTGGCCATCTCCCTCACCTTCCATCAGCCTATCGTCCGCTGGTCATGAATTCTGTCTTTGATAAAATTCTTGAACGCCTGCTCAATTCATGCCTTTAATATTTCCTTACCTCCCACCCCCTCATCCCTGACAACCAGTTTCGTTTTACTCATGCCCGGAATGCCCCTCTGGCCCTGTACGTCCTCAAGCAACGGCTCAGCGCGTTTGACGCCGCCAAGCCGCCTGCCATGTTAATGTAATTGGATTTCACTGGCGCCTTCGATAGTGTCTGGCACGATACTGATTTTTCTTCGTAACCATCGTTGCCCCGCGAACCTGTATCGGTTTCTTCAGTCGGTCATCACCGATCGTACGGTAGCTCTGCGGACTAAAACTGGAGATATCTCGGCCCGCCCTTCCATTGGCAGTCGGCAGGGATCGTCCATTAGCCCTCTACAATGGAACCTAGTCATTCATTCACTGCTAAGTCTCCCACTGCACGAGGGCGTCCACATACTGGCCTATGCAAACGATACCATTGTATTGCTTTCTAGTTCGTCGAGTTTGCAATTGCAGGTTTGAGCAGAATCGATGTTAACCTTGTTTTGCGATTGGGCCAAGCAAAACAAGATCATAACCAGCCAATTAAAATCTGTCTTTTTAAACAACGAGCACATTGGCACTTCGAAGCGCCGTTCGTCTATTCGACTGGATGGCGCTTTTCTAAAACATCAGGATCACATAAAATTGCTCGGCGTAGTCTTCGATGACAAGCTCAATACACGCCCACGCTGACTATCTTAACACTAAAGCCGAGATATTGGTAAATGGATTGTTAAATTTCATCAGCATTCATTTTACGCTGCGTCCAGTACTTTTACGTCATATATATAGACAGGTTCTGTTGCCTGCGGTTGCATAGGCGTCGCTGGAATGGCGGCCGTCTTTCTCGACGGTGCACCTTCAGACACGCGTCCCGTCGGTACAACGGTCTCTGTTGGTGGCGTTGACTGGAGCCTACCATACGACCAGAACATCAGTGCTGCAGGTTTTGGCAAACTGCCCGCCTCTCACTGTGGAGTTGGACCGCCTGAGCGCGGAGTTTTCGCTTTTCACGCTCCGTCAGATTACCCATTACGGGTCTGACACGTTCCATCCGAGTGACATCGACTGCCCGTTTAACTCGTGGTCTCGTCACCCTCGCGAAATATGTCACTTCGCCTTCACGCGCCTTCCTCCAGCTCATGCTGCTCGAATCGCTGCCCTCTCAGCTTTTCACATCTACACTGACGGCGCGTTCACGAGTGTCTTGGCGGGGGAGGCTTATGTTATGTTCGACCCTCACGGACGCTTGACGGTGGTGCGCAAGTTCAAGGTTATAAACGCAATAAGCGCGTGCAGCATTGAAGCTGTCGCCCTCGCCGAAGCGCTCGCGTTCATAGCTTGGTTGCCTGTGGGAGCGCCCGTCCACATCTACAAGGACTGCCTTTCCTTGCTGTCTTTGATCTCACATCTCCGCGACGCGGACTCCCGCCTGTGGAGGTGTAAACGGGCGCTCACGTTGCTGGCTCGTGAGGGTCGCCACATATGCCTGCATCACATCCCTGGACACATGGGGCGTTGTGGGCAACGAGTTGGCAGCCACCGCTGCGTCGTCGGCGGCAGATCGGGCATGCTTCGGACTACCACTGCCTCTATCAAAACAGTGCGAGCGCGCTTTTATAACATCGCGCGAAACCAGTGGAGTAGTTATTGGCAACGAGAGGGCTGCGACATGCGCCTTTACCGCTGGGTTCCCAGTGTACACGCTATCCCTGATTGATTCCCGCCAAACAATGTTCTTGGACATTTATTTACGGGACATGGGCATTTTGTCTCTTACCTACATAGATTCCACCTTCGTGCTTCAAACCTGTGCACGCGCGGCGCAGTGTGCGACGATGTGACGCATTATTTCACCTTCTGCCCCTCAGGGCGCACAAAGTACGACAATTGTGTGACGAAGCACACGTTCAGTCTCTGTCTCCCGACAGTTACTCCGTTCTGCTTGATTCTCGATGATCACGGGCATTGTTCTTGCAGCTAGCACGTCTCGTCGTCTTTTCCGTCATTTGTTCCTCTCCCATTTCCCTAGTGAATGATGCCTCCTAACTTTACTCTTTCATTCATTTATGTTATTCATTTTTTTACCTCATGTTACTTATGCATGTTATTTCGTGTTACCTGCACTGTTTCAGCGTACAATTGGCGGGGCTTTCCCGTGTCAGCTGACTCTAGCTGTATGCTTCATTTTTCTTTTATCGTTTCCTTTCTTCTTTGTTCCCTGGTTATGTCGTATCACGTTCCCCTTTTTCCTGGCCATTCTTTGGTATCCCTGTGCTCTCTGGTCGTTACTTATCATTTGCCTCTAGCCAAGCGTGCAGCCCAAGGCATCGGCTCTACCTGCCTAGCCGTTTCCTCTGGACGCCTGGTGTGGCATCCTTTCTGGGCTTTGCTTGCGTCGACTGCCTACCCCAGGACACGCGCAAACTCCGAAGAGCGATCTGCAGCTACGACCTGAGGCCTTCTTGCATGGCTACGCTGGCGACACCTGCCTTCCCCTGGATATGCGCAAGCTCCGAAGAGCGCTTCGCGCCCTTGACCTGATTTGTTTTCAATAAGCTTCACCAGTGCTGCAAATGGCAGCGGGGGCGGTGGGTGGGCTGCTTTGGGGCGCTGTAGGGTTCTCCCACAAATAGCAGCACGCCTCTCCACTATGCGAAACGATTCATTGTTTTCCTACGGCGATCACATTTTGCTTCTGACCACCCATTCAGGCTAGCCTACGATTTTTTCTTTTACTCATTGGCTCTTACATAAATTTCACATTGGATAGCTCATGCTTCCTCTGTTCATTTATTTTTTAATGGCTTTTACGCCTGCTATACCTTACTGGTGGTGCGGGCTTCCCCATTTCTTTTTTTTCAATTTTTATTATATTTGGGGACACGCAAAACAATTTCTTCCAAGGTGTTATGAATACCCAACTGCAGGAGTCGGTCGGTGCTTGTGTAGTTTGGTAGTCCGAGCGGGCTCTTGATTCCCCATCCTTATCATGGCATTTAACTCGTCTCGCTCGGCTCTTTTCCAGACGTGCATGGCCGCTACGTACGTGAAATGGCATAACAAGAAACCGTGGACTAGCCTTATCGGATCTCTTCGCTCAGGCGTCTCCTTCTGTTAGCTACTCACTTGATTAGACCGATGACGCAATCCGTCTTCTTTGCCAATTTGTAAATGGTGATGCTATTTGTACCCGCCCCTTCGGGTGTCATTCCCAAGATTCGAATAGACGCGACTTTGGGAATCGGATCTCCGCACTTGGTGAAGCGATTAATGTCGATTGCCGGTGGAGGGGGGTTTCCACTTCTGTGGCTTGCGGCCCTTTCTAGTTGGGCTGTAGAGAAGGAACTCCGATTTCTTCGGGGAGCCGCGGAGTCCCATGTCTGTTAGAAAGCGCTCTGTAGTGTCGACAGCTTCCCGAAGAGCGGCCTCGACTTGTCCGTCACTGCCTCCCGTGCACCAGACAGTGATATCATCCGCCTAGATCGTGTGACCGATGCCCTGGATCTTGCCTAGGTATCTCGAGAGGTAGACCCATTGCGATGTATAAGAGGAGCGGTGAGATGACTGATCCCTGGGGGGTGCCTCCTTCGCTCAGCTCCATTTTCTCTGATTCCAAACCTCCAGGTTTGAGGATGGCGCATCGTTTGCTCAAGAAAGACCTGCTGAAGTCATGGAAGGACGAGCCTAGGTCGGGTTTGGAGATGGCATCGTGAACGAACTCATGACGGATGTTATCAAAGACCTCCTCGAGGTCCAAACCAAGGATGGCTCTCGTGTTCCGAGCGCAGCGTTCCAGGATTTGGATCTTGATAAGCTTCATGGCGTCCTGGGTGGAGAGGCCTGGCCTGAAATGTATCGTGTTGTGAGGGAAAAGGTCGTTGGTCTCGATATACTCGAAAATTCGGTTATGGATGTCGTGCTCGGCCACCTTCCCTACACACAGGCACGTAAGCAAGGGGTGTCCGCCCCCCCCCCCCCCCTTGGAATTAAGAGGCATACCGCCCCCCTCCCTGCCCACGTCACCAGTCCTCACAGATTCCTAAGGCGCCGTCAAATCAATGTTGAGACTTGGCACATAATCGGCGGTCAACATTTTGCTGCCTTTTCTATTCCTTTTGAATGGCGGTACTTATCGGCACCCGCCGAGGTTGCTCGGTGGCTATGGTGTTAGGCTGCTGAGCACGAGGTCGCGGGATCGAATCCCGGCCACGGCGGCCGCATTTCGATGGGGGCGAAATGCGAAAACACCAGTGTACTTAGATTTACGCGCACGTTAAAGAACCCCAGGTGGTCGAAATTTCCGGAGTCCTCCACTACGGCGTGCCTCATAATCAGAAAGTGGTTTTGGCACGTAAAACCCCATAATTTAATTTTTTTTTACTTATCGGCATCTCCTGGGGTGTGAAGGCCGGTTTCTTCATGGATTCGGTGCCCGCGCGATTAGCTCGAGATGCACTCAGTTGTCGCCATTTATTTAACGGTCACGCCCATCGCTGTTGCTTCGTTAGTTCAACTTTCTTAGTTTAGGCTGATGAAGGGACCATGAAAGAGATTTGGTTCGTCGTCAGCTGGTCTGTATGCTAGTAGAAATAGTTGCGGCTGGAGAAAACGCCACTTGCGTTTAACATTTGCTTTTGATTCATTATTTCCTCGAATGATTGCTCGCCGCGACGCTGGCAGATCCTCGGAACCATATGCCCGCTACATGGGTTAGATGAGCAGAATGAAATAATGCGAGACAGCGTCAATCATCAACCCCTGCAATATCCCTTAAACTCATAAGCAATATGACTGTCACCCGTTACCTCGTCTGGTTTTTCCCTAATTGTGCAGCACTTCTAGCGCAAAATTGATAACTGGAAGTAAGGGTCGCGATAAGTTGAGAAATTAAGCCATCTACTAAGGCAGAGAGCCAAGGCAGCAGCTAAAGAGGAAGAAAAAGCAAAAATTAGCAAATCTGACTGTTCTTTATGAAAATATTTATAGATCAACATCTTTTTATTGAAAAAGCGAGTAGAGAAAACGCCGCCGGAAGTGGAGAACAATTCGGTGTGTTTTGAATGACGCTTCCAGAGTTCTCTTCTCTGCTTGTAGCCACATCTCTGCTGTGCTTCCGCATATATACATATTTTTCTAACCTACCGCGGTGGGCGTAGTACGTCTAGGATCGCAGCGCCCTGCGCTCTACGGAGTCTTACGGGACTGGCGGCCACTCATCGTTACGCAACTTCCCAAATAACAATACAAGTCCATTGTGGCACTTACCTTCGTAAAGCAGTAAACGAGGGATCCAAAAGAACTGTGATTGTTCCGCGAATATATAATAATCAGTGATTCTTTCAGAGCGAATTCAAAAAACGTTGCTGTAGTCGAATACAAATTCATTCAGCAGTGCAGACCCGCACACGTTTTCCGCGAGGCTGCAAATAATTCGAACATCACACTTTTCCTGTTACCCATTATAGCGGAATTGCGAAAGCCTAATTCTTTATTAAACTGAAATAATATGCTTGCTTCGCTGCAACAATTTCTTGTCAAGTTTCACTTCAGATGCCAGTGAAATTTCGTGAGTAAAACTGGTTCATCAGTGAAATAAACTTCACCGCAGACTTTTAAAGAGTGAAATGCTCAGACCCCGTACACTTTGTACATGTCTGTTGCACACCTCATTGCTTCCGCCGATGAAAAGACTCTTGAAAAACCGCAGACGCTCCGGAAGTATCAAGTACTACGGCATTTTAAAATGGCCGCATGACGATTTTCTATGCTCCTGTGATTGGCTGGTGAAGTAACACAATCCCGCGCGCTCTGTGTGCCTTGGTTGCCTACTGATGTTTATTTTAGACTTTCGCTTGTTTACTTATTCTTGTCAGTGTTCTTCCTATGGTTCTTTTCTGCGTGAATCAACTTAACGTGGTTTCTTGTTTTCTAAGTAAAGGAGAGGTGTATCTCACAGGCGTAGCTGGGAAATACACCTTAGCTCATTTCTCTTTTGTGGCTTTACGCGTCTTTTTGGCTAATGGTGGGCGTTCTTCACATTTGTAGTAGTAGTGGTACCCCCCTCATTTGCATAGAAGAATTATCTTAGGTTGCCCCCCCCCCCCCTCGAAACAACATCCTTGGTACGTGCCTGATGTACGGTATATCAACGACATATATGTATGAGAAAAATTATCAAATATTCTAAATGCACAGATTTAAAAATTGGAAATTCCCGACTGGAATAAGCGTATCTTGGAAATCACGTCCTGCACCATCCCCAGGGGAACCAACCGACTTTCCGGTAAAAGGAATCAAGGGAATTATAGGACGGTAATATGAACAAGAGTGTTAGAAAATAGGCATTGCATATCAAATCAAACTCAATTGGGAGACCGGGAAGTTCTTACAAATGCCATCTCCATGGCTTCTCTCACGATCTCCTCCGACTTCCCAGCAGGCAAAATGAAGTAGAAACTTATAGTCTAACGAAATGGAATTTGCTATTTAGATAGTAGTCGACTTCAGAATTCACTATTAAAAATTATCGAACAGCCGTTTCCGTTCGAACGTAACGCATAACAGCACTTTTGATGTCTCGAAGGTGAAGGGTCGATGCAAGTGAGAACTCTTATTCCGAATGATTGTGCTGCTGGAGAGTCGTGGCTGTTGCGCAGAGGCGCACCGGTTTGTGAGAAAATTAACGCACTGGTGCTAATCTGTTTGTCTAACAAGTTCCTTGCTGTCATTCAGTATAAACGCCCGCTTTTGGGGCAGCCTGTAAATATGCTAACTTGACTTCGGCAAGGAAAAACATTTTTTGACATTCTCAACATGTCTGCAACCCATTAAAACCAACTGCCCCATCTGGTATCTCAATTATCTTCTTCAAAGAACACAGCAGATATACAAATATTTCTACGTGTATGTGAGACATGCCATTCCTTGAATTGTTTCATAATTTTTCTTATCATAGCGCACGGGATAACTGAAAGTAGCCGTTTATAATATAGACGCAGCGTAGATGAGCGGACGTAGGGATGGGGACGGCATTACATTTAGGTATGGAATATCAGATAAGCGTAACATGTTTTTCTCCGAAATCAGACTCGAGAATAATTTCTTTTGTGTACAGCTTTAGAACAAGCAGAAGGACGCAGGTATGCTTTTTTTCTGGCATTTTACATCTGGCGGCATGATTATGAGGCACCAGGCCTGTTCTGAACACACCACTAGGTTTCTTTAACGTGCGCCTAAACAGAAGTACACGAGTGTTTTGCCATTTTGTTCCCATCAAATTCAGCGGCATGGTTTGAACCCGCGAGCTCGAGTTTAACAGCGCAACGCCATATCCATTATATAACCACTAGTCAGCCTGCCGCGCCGCCTTTTTTTCGTTTTTTTAAAAGCAGAGAGTAGACAAATTGTTGCACACGGCTTACGGGCCATAGATTGGCATATATAATGGCTACCTAAAACTGTTTTTGGCGCCCGAGGTTCAACCGCAGTAAAAAAAAGAGAGAACTGTACCAACCCATAGAAAAATGCTTCCTTATTTCTTTAGAACTTTTATGAATTTCCTCTCCACTTTGGTAACATTCTAAGGACTTTTAGTTTTTAGTAACGTTTCTCAAAAGAAAGTTACTTACTTTTTTTTTCGAACTTCAGTATGTTGGAAAAGTCACTAGAATGTTAAGACACACTATTTTAACTTTTTGAAACACCATTCAATAGGAAGTTAATACAAATATTTATGTTTTAAGGTATGTAACCCAAGTTACACAACATGCATGAATACTATTAAATCAGCTTATAATTGTCAAGTGAACATGGCTGGTGCAAGACAGTCTTGTTTCATGGACAGGTGTAAATTTGCTTCATTTTCAATCAACTTTCTAGTAACACTGGTTATTAGAAAGCTTTTAGGAATTATTTACTGAAAACTGAACAGATAACATAATCTTAATTACACATGGATAGGGAATGACTGGCTGCTTTTGAACTTTTTTGCACAGTAACTGTTTTCCGAATTTTAAATCAACTTTCAAGTAAGAGATGATAGTAGCGTCTTCATAGGAAAAGAATGCTTTTAATTCCGGACCCTAAGAGGAAATATGGTCTCACCAATTCAATATGAGGGCATATGTTCTCGAAAACACGACACCTAGCGCCATGGGAAACGTGTATAATAGCGGTGATCATGAATTTGTGCTCTATAGGTGTCAAAGAAGCCTGTAGGCCATCCACCATTGCAAGCAGACACAGCTGCATGGACGGCGCGCTGATTGGCTCGTGTTCGCCAACTAAAGCTCGCTTATGGTTCGGCTTAATCCCTGTATATGCTTTATAAATAAGGAAGCCTACCTAGATACTGTAAGCCCAACGATTGGGGGCTAAATGCCTGCCCTCCTCCCAGCTACGGCTTCCTTTAAGTGACAAAGTCTGATCTCGAAGGCCATGCTTTTGCAAACTGCATGCGCATGAAATGGTTGCGAATATTCAAGGCAACATCCGCGTCGTTTTTTTATATGTACATTTCCTTAAACTTCGTATCACAAAGTACGAAGTACATACTTTTACAAAGTACACACTTTCTGGACGCAACAAATTTGTTAAAGGGTCTCTACCGATTGTTATTAGTAAAAAACACGCAATTTTCTAAGCTAATATACATTTTTCTAATAACCGCAGAGTGGCGCTACAGCAGTATATGTTCGGTCGACATACCACGTTGGTTGTACTGAAGGCTCCTTGCAGTAAGGCGGTTGAATTATATTTTAGAAGTGCCCAGACAAAATGTGCTTGCTCCTTGTCGTGTTCATTAACCATCGCAAACCCCCCGGACTCGTTTAAGTGTCATTAGTTCCACGTGTGTTTCGTGCGATCCACCAGTGTCGACAGTGACTGTCTTACTACAGCGCCCGTCCGAGCTGCCTTTGGTTTGTCGAGCTGCCTGCCCGTGCTCGCGTGAAAAGTCTGGTACTGGGGCTTGGAATCGTAGTGTATGGAAGACTTTATTGAAGGTTGTGCTTTTATGGAGCTGGAGTTCATCGGAAGTTCTACAGCGCTTGCGCCAGAATAACGTCGGTGTCACGGTACCTGTGAGACGAAGGAGCGTTTGCTGACTGTCTTGAAAGGTAGGCAAGTTTCGCGCTTGCGCACATTCTTGAAGCTTATGGTTGGCGTAATGAGTGTTGTGTAACTAGCTAGAGCAGAGCGCTTTCTGATCGTAGGTTGGCCATGTTGCTGTTAACATTTAGCAAGTAATTTCACGAAAGCTTCCTCTGATGTTACAGCGTACTTGTGCTCCTCTGTGAAATATACGCTACCCGCCATGAATGCTATGTCGGAATGGGCAAACAATTATGAAAACTCTGAAAGTTGCTGTTCGTTCGGTCGTTTCCTGGCAAGAAGTTATTTGTTATATAGACAATTCCGCAAGTACAGTATATGTGTATAGTATACGTCGATGTATCATAGGCTTCGCGCGTTGGCACACGATTGCTATGTTTGATGCTTAAGCAGATAGAACCTTGTATGAAGATTTTTGTATGTATACAGTTCGGTTTGGAGGTCCGTGTCGCGAGAACCCGTGTGTATTGTTTATGTTCTTGAGTGTCTTCGCGTATTTGTCTACTACGTTGCAGAGCAGATATAGGCCGATATTACAATAACGAGGTTTCTTTTTAATCGAGATATTTCAATCAGACGCCGGTCTTTAAGAAAGACATAGACCAACCAAATCTTAAGAACGTGATGTCAGCTCTTGCAATCGTAGGTTAGGGCAGTGTGTAATAAAGTAAGGACTGCAATTTTGTAGCGACACTTACCCCTCGATTTTAAACTAATCTTATCACCCACCGCTAACGGCCGGCTGTTCCAGTACGTAGCACGGGCTGGGGCGTCGTTCAGACCACTAAAGAATAGAGAAAAGGAATAGCACCGCTACAAAATCGCGGTCTAGCTTTCAGAATGCTTTTCATGTGCTCAATATTATTTGTAAATCCCATACTGTATGTTTCAGTGCGTATTTGAGTTTTGTTGTTGATTGTCCTCCACACTAAGAAAAAAAGAGTATCCCTTACTCTTTTCGAATAGTCTGGACTCGCCACGTATACGATACGACACACTTTGAGGGAGACACGCGAACACTCTTTTGGCAGAGTGTCCCGAGATTATCTATACTGTTTTTAAGGTGGCTACTTAACTCCTCACACAATAGTCATGTACACTCTGTTATAGTATTCACCTGTACCCTCTCAAGAGGGTTGCAAGACTACTGCTGATGGGTTCGGCTAACAATTCTTGATGAGTCTGTTGACACCAGCAGCGCGTGCCAAGTTACCGTTATTGCGTGATGCAGCACTCTTGCAAATAGAGTAAACTAACTAATACATGTAAGTCATTCGACTCTTGGCTGGCAGTGTTGTGCTACTTTTCAAAACGAGTTAAAATTTTGCGGACAGTGCAAAGTGACTTCTCAATATGGCTAGTGTGAAAAGACAACCTAGAATAACAAAGAATCCATAGCAAACTTGCCAAAAAGCGCATGGCAGGTTAGCAACAAAAAGTGAATATGTCATCACTCCTTCTGGAAGTGTCACGTCTATCAGTCAGCAAAGAATCACTATGAACGCAAGACAGCTCTCTTCTTTATTAAACTGGAATCAATGGCCAACCAAGCAAGATAGTCGTAAACATCCAATATGCACCTTGCAGCTGCATATACATGACACTGCCATGCCACTTAGAACCATGACACCCCAAGATGGCATGTAACTCGTGCAAAAGTTCAATTCACCGCAGCACAAGTCTCTTATGTCAAATGTTTATAATTTACAGATTTTCACTTTTCCCACAGACATATTTTTATTCAGGACTTACAATTTTATCTGCTAATAAGGTAGACGCAACACATAAAAAGGGCCACATTGATGTGAAACGAACACATATAATGAGGCCCAATAAACACGATATTTCAACTCAGATTACATAACCTATGCATAATAAGATGCTTGCTGAAAGCAACTGGTTGGCTATCGATAATCTAATGTAACAGTAAAAACATCTGCCTCACCTTATGGTACTTTTGTTGGCACTTTTCGCACACAACTCGTGCATGTTTCATAGCTTGAGTTGAAAACTGATCTGAAAGACACCACATTAAAAAGTTGTCCTTAAATTTTATTCTTTCATACAATGTGCAACATTGCATAAAAACTTCGTAACTGACCATATTACAAAAAGAATTACAGCAATATTTACTCTCATCATTTTATTTATGCTGACAAATTTATCAATATTTATACTAATTGTTTTCATTATGTTCAAAAACATATTTTTTCAAGACTAAATATAATAGCTGACACTGACAATTTGACAGATTGAAATAAGCACTAATGCAAAACTTGCCATACAGCAAACATGTTGACAAATATGCAGCGCCAGTAGCTGTATTTTGTTATGACAAAGATAGTACATGAATGATGAGGACAAGGAAAAAACCAGTATAGGTGATAACTATACCCAGCTGCACACATGCAGCTGTTTAATGCATAAAGAGCCAAAATACACAAACAGGAACTAGAGATGTGAGGAAGACTTCTTTTACTCATCACAACTGATCCTGTAAGAGCAGAGTATGTACGGCTGTAATCTACTTTCAGTAAATACATAAAAAAGTTAGAATAAGTGCCACAATAATACATCACTCATATAATTATGTTGTGATTTTCCATGCTCTGATATTTAACTTAGCGACCATGATTGACATATGTAAAGCTTTCCTATGGCTTGGCACATATACAGAAAGAAGTGTTTCTACAAACAATGGAGGTCACGGAAGGTTGAGTGACACATAACATACATCTCATGCATTAGCTTTGTTTAGCTGCTACATCTCTTGAGTTATGTCCTACACAACGGCAAAATGTATAGTGAATTTTGCGGGCTCTTTCTTGTTTATTAAATTTTCACAAAAAGCATTGTGCTGTAGCTAAATCAGCTTTTAGTAGATTACAAAGTGCTAATATCAATCCAAACAGCTTGTTAAATTTTTTAGAAATATGCAAGTAAAGAAAGATTAGTACACTTCAATATCTTTTTTAGAATCACATGAGAATAACCTTATGCACCTATAATTTTCCTATACTAACGAAATTTGGCAAAGATACCCTTCAAGATATGTAGAATGTTGGTATCTGCTTAAAATTGCAATATCTCTAAGAATTATTTAAATTGTCCTATTTTTTTCTTGCATGGGTCCTGTTATTGTACATGCTGTTTGGATAGATTGGACGGCTACGTTGCGCTCTACAACGAGCTAAATAAGACACAGCACAAATGCTTTTGGGAAACTTTTATACGCAAGAACCCGCCTGCAAGAATATTTTGCTGCTGCGTAGGACATAACGAAAAAAATTTCGCAGCTTCGTAAAAATTAATGAGATATTTCACATTTACATAAAACACTCTATGACTGACAGTAATTTAAAGTCTCTAGTACAAATAATAAAAAAAGGTTTCTTGGAGCATTTGCCTTCAGTAAGTGGCTGCCAATGTATTCAACCTAAGCGTTTGAAACTGCCTTCAGGCACAACATAGAGAGTTTTATAAATAGCACACCCACACATCTGCCCAAAGATACCCATGCCCTGCTCACATTTGTAATTTTTGCATTCTAATGTATACCGTCATTTGCGTCTCTTAACATTGAGTGTGCAAAATCTGAAACGCCCTAATAAACCACTGAATATTTAGCGTGTAAAGGGGTTGTATGCAAATGGGTACTGTCAACTGTAGTGTGCCAAAAAATAAATATTTGTTTACACATCAATCAAAGCAGTCATATAAAGCATATCACATATTTGCAAATGAATGCATAAGGAACCTTTCTGATTGTCACATTAGTGTCACGAACAAGATCTTTTGCTGTTTATCATTCGTGGTTTAATTCACTTCTCTCTATTAAATGGACTCTTACCCAGAGGAATCAATGTCGGAGGCTAACGCAGGCCTGGAGCCAATATTTAAATCTTAAGTAAGCACATCCCACCACAACATATCGGTACTACGTCATCAGGAGAAACATGTATCTATTGACATATAGTCTGTAAACTTACTTTTACATGGTCTGTACTTTTATTCTTGCACTAATGAATTCTGAAGATTAGGAAATACATTTCCCATTCAAAGCAATGCTGTAAACCTTTATGTTCGAGAAATGCAGTACCCATAAGGTGTAACACAACCAGTGTGTGAATGAAACCTACGATGCCTCCGACATTCGTCAATGTGGTAAGCCCATTTGCGACATTGACGAATGCCAACGGTATCCTAGGTTTCATGTCTGAAACCTTGTGTTCCAGTGCCACTGGTATCGTTAGACTTAAAGATCACATTACCAGACTTATGATGGGCACGCATGTTTCTCTAGTTTAATATTGTTTTCTTTTTTGTGCTCCTATGTCATTGCCTATTTTAAAAAAATGGGTGCTTGAAATTATTACTATATATTGCACTTCAGTTTGTTCTGCACCAGAGCCCGAGTTGAGTTGCATTACTTGAATATTTTGCTGTAGATTATTAAAGCAAGAAAATATGCCTCAAGTCAGCATTTTAGCCTCATGTATAACAAGAATTACGAACCTATCAATTACATACACAGGTACAAAAGAACTATGAAAAACAGGGCATAAAGACACATATATGTAGTAATAGCAGGCGTTGATGCTAAGAATTGTAAGAGAAATGAACTATTAAAAGCTATGTACAAAAGACACATATAAATTATAATAATATGAATATTTCCTAAGAATCCTTAGAGATAAATAGAATGTCTAGCTTAGGGAACACCACCGTATTCGCTTATGGTTCGATAAATGGTCAGAGCTGGTGATGCTGTTTGGATAGATGAAGACTAGGGTACAGCTGCGAAATAGGTGAAACATGTGGAGGGGTCACCATAGGTTGCAAAGCAGGTTGCCTAGACCTCCAGACACATTTGACATTCATGCATTGAGCCTCGTTATGCGTCGCTTCCAAGAGGCCTGGCCCGAGTATGTGGCTCAGCTTAGGTAAAATTTTCAGGAAACCTGAAAAACACCAGTCCATATCTATAAGCGCCAGAATATTCTACACCATAAGACAAACCTGAAGCTTACAATCTACACATAGCAGATAATGAAAGCAGACACAAGTCGCCAGATTCAAGATAAATAAATGTGCAAAAAGAGTACATAAATGTGAAGAACTGCTTATAGGATGGAATGCTTATTTGCTTTTGGTGGATCAATAATTGCTTCTTAACATAATGTCAAATGTACATTACTTGGCCATCCGTGTGCCCCATTTGTATAAGTAGGTTATTCAATGCCAGCTGTCCCAACCTGCCACATGAACATTTGGAATTTCTTTTTTGAAAAACTGGAGGCCGTTCAATATAGGAGGATTGTTAATTTCATGAAATACTTCTGGCAAAGAAATTTTTAGTGGCATAAGTGCTACGTGAACTTTGTGTAAGGCACGAAACTATGCGTCAAAAAAGGCATAGCAAAAAGCGTTTCCTTCATTTGAGAGCAGAACAAATTTTTCAGGGGAATGAAGAGAGGCCTTACACCAATATTGGGACTGCTCATTAGCTATTGTTAAACTTATTATGGGTCGTTAAAGATGGACAAAAATTTTATTTTTGGAGAGCTGGTTTTCAGCAAAAGCTGTGAACTTATGCAATCCAAGTGCTCCGGACTTGTACTCAATGCACAAAATCGTCTCAGAAACGTACATTGTACAGCAGTGTACAGAGATAAGGATGAGCTTGCCAAAAAAGTCACTCTTAGCATTGTTTATCCAAATATTTACCATTGAAGCGGCCTTAGTAATAATACGCTAAATACCACGTCCACCACACTATATTATATTTATGTTAGTAAAACTTTATCAAAGTAGTTATTTGTGTTAAGCAAGAAAAAATTGTGCAAGTGGTCTCCCACTGGTCTCAAAATTTGCATTATTGTTTTGTCCAATCCACATGTACAAATTCATGGACTTGAGCATCCTTGCACTGATAGCAGGGAGTCTAAACTGGTTTCAAGTTAATTCTTTCATAGCTGAGTGGCTACAAGCTGCTTCAGTGAAGAAGGCACCGATGAATTACATGTATTTACGTGCATCTTGCTGTCTGCGGTCGGCCTGCTCGGCATCGTCACTAAGACTGCCAACTCTATAATGGACGTAGTTGGAACAATGTGGTGGCGGAAAGCAGAGGTAGGATCCGCCAGGTTGTACCTGGAACAAATTTGCAAAAATGTTCTTAGTCCTACCATGTTGCAATTTACAAGAAAAATGCAGCTGTTGTCTGCACAAGGCTGCCTACACAAGTAAATGTAAACAGTTAGGTTCTACTACACAAACAGAATACTGACAAAAAACGAAACGGCACTTATATATGAAAATGCAAGCAATGACAAAAAATAATGGGCAACTGATCTGTGCATGGAAGCTCGGTTGAAACCTGAGCTCATGCCATCAAGTTGTCTTAGTCAACTGCTAGCCTGCCATCTTAAAATGTCACTGTAAATTTTTTACATGCATTTTTTTATATTGCATCAATAAAAGGTCAACATCTCTTGACACAAGTAAATCACCAAGCTAATTCAATTAACGTGTTCCTATGGCCGTTAATGCAACAAAGTGTAAGCCAAGAAAGAAGCTGGTGCAGCCGAGCAGTGGAAAATGGCAATGTGCTTCTCTCCATATTATTATTGTTTTTCTGTCTTTTTCTTGCTCTAGCCATAGAATACATAACGTTCACATTCTTGACATTTCAACCTGGCAATTCATAGTCCACAATGCACACGACTTCAGCAAAAGCAATAATGCTTCCTTTTATCAGTAAATGGTGATAGAACAAGGAATTTCGCTGGAGCCAAGATTTTGATGTCAGGACTTGTCTCCTTGTTCCACAGATCTTTATGATTTCAAGGCTCTGTCTTCCTGTGTACATGTGTCCTTTCAATCTTGTGTCAATAAAATTGTAATAACACAGAATTATTAAATGTAGGTGACGAGAAACTTGCACTGTTGGCAGATAACTACAGAGTAAATGTGCAACATTGAGACAGAGACAAAGGAGGGTTGTATGTGTTGTCTCCTCCAGCCATGTCTCATCTTTGTGTGACCACTTTGTCTCTATGTAAATGTATTAGCATTTGCACATTAATACTAAAATTAATAAAGGCAGGAATGAGGACACAAAAATTACAACAAATAGCATCATATGTTAATGAGACATGGGAAAGTGCCTTTCTACGATTTGTCTCACCCATAACACGCTGGGTAAGATGGCTACTTCCATGTAGCTGTTTCCACTTCTTTAATACCTAAAATAAGATACATTTCAAAATTACCAAAATATGCCGGACAACAACAGTAGAGGAGGAGTTGACACAACATTGTATCGCACAAGTTGGTAAACTAATCTCTGATACAAGGCAGACAAAATTCTTTTTATTAAATTAGTAGAAGTATAGACCACACTTAGTTTCATTCAACGCTGTCAGAGTTTCTTGGTATAAGAAACAAGGTTCTTCTGCATGGAATCAGTAAAATTATGAATAGCCCTCTACTTTTAGAACAAAATATCTTACAGCGATTAAGCCAACTACAGCTGTATATACTTAAAATTGTTATATGCACATTTTAATAGGCAAGACAGGATTAACTTGGGTTCATATTCAGCCCACTGGGAGGAATAACATTGCAATGAACTAATTTTTGCTTGTCAAATATAAGTACCAACGCAAAAATGCTAATAAAAGGGCCCTTTTTTCAACTATACAGAGACACAAAATAGAAATTCCAGTAGTATTACAAATTCACCACGGAACACATCATTGTAATGCTCTAATTATTCGGGGTAATATATCTTAAGCGGTAGTGAATCCACAAGCTACAGCAGGTGTCTTCGACACTCTCGACGACCTGTCTTCGGCAGTGAAAGTCGCACTGGTGCTACTATTGTATTTGCTCTGAAATTACGCAGTACTTAATATTCTACGCATTTTTAAATGCGACAGGACGCAAATCACTAGGATCGTCAAGGGCAAGGTTCCGGCTGGTGTTATAGAAGTCGCGGTGCGTTTACGTTGCTGGGTGCCTTTCTCGTCACGACGACATATTAAATTTTTTCTAGTACTGGTTTACGAGGGCACATGTAACCGGCAAACGGAGGCCTCAGAAAAACAGCTCAGGTTATAATAATGCTGTGTGTAAAGGTTCGTCGCACGTACTTGCTGTGCTTCCGTTTCACCAACTCCGCGAGTGAGAGTGAGAACTCTTAATAAGAGTGAGAACTCTTATTTCGAATCATTGCGCTGCTGCAGAGTCGTGGCTGTTGCGCAGAGGCGCACCTGTTCCGGAGAAAATTAACGCAATGGTGCTAATCTGTTTGCTTAACAAGTTCCTCGCTGTCATTCAGTATAAACACCCCGTTTTGGGGCAGCCTGTAAGTATGCTAACTTGACTTGGGAAGGAAAACATTTTTTCACAGTTTCACCATGTCTCCAACCCATTAAAAGTTGGTGCCCAATGTTGTATCTCATTTATCTGCCTCAAAGAACACAGCAGATATACAAATATCTGTACGTGTATGTGAGGCATGTGGTTCCTGTATTTCTTTCATTATTTTCCTTATGATTGTGCACGGGATAACTGGAAGCAGCCGTTTATAAGATAGACGCAGCTTAGATGAGCGGACGTACAGTTGGGTACGGCATTACATTTAGGTATGAAATATGAGATAAGCCTAACATGTTTTTCTCCGAAATCAGACTCGAGAATAATTTCTTTTGTTTACAGCCTTAAAAAAACGGAAGGACGCAGTTATACTTTTTTGTTTCTTTTTTTTACTTAAATTCTGGCGTTTTACGTCTGGCAATATGACTATGAGGCACCCTGTTCTGTACACACCACTAAGATTCTTCAACGTGCGCCTAGACATAAGTTAAGCAGTAGTTTTCAATTTCGTTCCCATCGAATTCAGCGACATCGTTTGCATCCGTGAGCTCGAGTTTAACAGCGCAACGCCATATGCATTATATAACCACTAGCCATCCTACGCGCCGCTTTTTTTTTTTCTTCCTTTTTTTTAACCAGAGACTAGAGAAAACGTTGCACCCGGCTCACGGGCCATTGATTAGCATATATAATGGCTACCTAAAACTGTTTTCGGCACCCGATGTTCGACCGCAGTAAACCAAAACCGTACCAATACCTCCACATTCTGTTACGCGAGGAAGATGGAAACATGAGTGGAAAGTCGCACTGCAGATTTCTGTTATTTTTCTATAAGACTATTTTCTCTAAGTTCGAGTACAGGGCGCTTCAGGTAGCATGTTTTGTGTTTTATTTGTTTGAAGCGGCAAGCAGGAAGGTTTAATATGCGTTTCCTTCTACGTTTCACGCGACGTACTGATGGAAAATATATGCGCAAGAAATACACACGAAGCATACATGGTGCTTGAAGAACAAGAAAAACATATGTCCCATAAGGGAGCAGTACAATAACATAGCAGAATCAAAGCCAACACTGCGGCCGCGATGCATGCGTAATCGCCGAGTGGCATTACAAATGAAATAAAGGAGAGAATGAACGGCATCTATTCCTAATGCATAAAAACATGTTATATGAAATTATCAGTACTGTTTGAGCGGCCTGAACGCATATACCAGCGTAGGAAGTAGTACAAATGACGCTTCCGAAAAGTATCGCCAGCAGTCTCCAACGGCGCGACCTTGATGCGACCGAACCCACTTAGATCGCAGCGCCGCCAGAGTATGTTTCGTATGCGCGTCTCCCGGCAAAGCATGTGCCGCCCCCAGCCACTCGCCGCACTCAACCTGATTCTCGTACACTCTAGTTTATTCTCCATAATGAACTCCTCTTTTTGTTTCACCCTTTGATATCCATGCTTTT
Organism: Dermacentor albipictus; assembly: GCF_038994185.2. NCBI lineage: Eukaryota > Metazoa > Arthropoda > Arachnida > Ixodida > Ixodidae > Dermacentor > Dermacentor albipictus. Next base: position 17,008,126 of record NC_091821.1, read on the forward strand.
GCGAGAACCGACAACTTCCGCTATGTAGACAGCACACCCGGTGGCAATCAATCAGAACTAATTTCCTTATCGTCCGGCAAAACGTAGTCGCACCAGCAATCACACAACTTCGAGCTTGCAAACGTTTTGCCCCCTGGAGCCATGTTCTCAGGTACGCCGATCCCATATCGAGAGGACTGCCTTCTGCTGCTCTTCCTTTGAGTTTCCCCGTGTTGTCCAACCCTTCATGCCGTTATACTGCGACGTTTGTGCCACCCTGAGCCACGAATAGGAGCTCCTCTGATCCCCAATCCAAGGAAGTTGCTCTTCTCTCCGCAGTTTCCCTCGAGCTTACGAAGGTGGTGTCTCCCGGAGCCACGTCCCCAGGTCCACCGTTTCCAGATCGCGAGGACTGCCGTATTGACCTCACCATTGCTAACCGGTTTGCTGAGGCTCGGGGTAGCGTTTAGGCCAGAAATCCACCCGGCATGGGGGTGAGCACGTACGGTAGTAGAAATGAATGAATAACGGCATACTTTACATCATTTCGCTGACTCCAGATACGCAAGCCCACTCCATGTAGGCGCATATTAAACGTCTGAGTTCCCATGAGAACACGTCAGCACAACCTCATTGCACTAAAAGCCTCTGCATTTAAAACCGTTCTCTCCCCTATGAGACTACACTAGGGAATCTGATGACTACATCTCGGTCAATCACAATCGTCGAAGCGGTTGCGAAATCCCTTCGATGAAGTCGCACCCTTCCGGCGGACTCCCCCTCCTGTGTTGCGCCTTCGCCACCGCATATGGACCATGCGCGTAGCAATCTGGGAATCGGAGATCAAAGCTGTTCCTACGGTAGATTGCGAAGTTGGGCCCTTTTATGAATGAATTCAGATTGTCATGTTCACGTTCAAGTAGAGCGACCTTCGCGGTATTTGCAATCCCGAAGTGAGTTTCTTTACGCGTCAGAGTCTATATTTCTGGCCCCAGCGTCGTCTGGGCACTCGCTGATTAAAGGACTGCCTCGTGGAAAAGGTCTAACGAATGCTGATCACCATAATGAGCCCTACCACTATGGAATTCTTTTGCGGTGAAAAGGCATTACGCGACTCCCAGGGAGCTCCACAGGGCCTTGCTTCCACGCTGGCTGCCCACGAAAGCTGCTTTTTGTAATTTTCCATCTCTTACCCGCCCTCCTATCGTGTGCTCTCAGTCACCTGCCGATTCGGCGTGTAAGACAGGGACCGCAACAGCAGCCAGAGCGGAACAGTATCAGTAATAGGCAAGATAAGATTCGCTTTAAATTTGAATGAATGACCACTCTTACCCATCTACAAAGTACCCGTTAGCTGCTGGAGTGCGTGATAGTGTGAATCTGCCGCTGTGATGGTCTGCTGATACAGATAGAGCATGCAAAATACGTATACTTGGCGGTAATACGAACAAGGTCCAATCAAAGAGGAATCATCAATGACAGGAAGTAGTCGGCTACATCTTGTGCAAGAAGGTATGTAAGTTTCTATATTGACACATTCTATTTTCGGCACGATTATGCACTAGATGAAGAGAGCGCTTTCCTGAGAAAAATTTTTCTCTTTGAAAGAATTTTAGGCACCCTGATGCTAATCACTGAAGAAGCATAAAAGACTGCGTGTTAGGTTGTGCAATACTGCAAAGATTTTTACTTCTTTCGTGAAATGCCTACACCAAGACCCGCCGATTGATGTGGTGAGCTGTCATGGTCTGGAACACTTGGCGGTCACGCACAACACTAGTTAAAGCACAGCTGCATGAGTATACGATCCACCAGCATATAAAACCGCTTATCACTGTCTGAACGCGATGAACACGCATGCGTGCTGCGTGCGAGCGCGAGTGTGTGTGGGTATGTGTGTATAGTGGGGGCGCGTGCGTGCGCGCGTGCCTTTGAGTGCATGGTGGGGTAGGGGAGAGCGCGTCGTGCTGTGAACATTTGAGAGTGTAGCTCCTAATGTCCAAACACTGGCATGCGTCGGCACGCTTCGCACTGTATCTAAGGCTCGTTCCATTCTCGGGTTTGTGTCCCGTGTTTCCCTTCTCTGTGGACCTCAGATTTTCAGAGCACTCTACACTTCGATCATTCTGTCATGTCTTGAGTAGTGCTTCTCAGCATAGTCCCCGTACCAAGCTCGACTCGCTGACAAACATGAGCTTGTTCAGCGCCGGCCAACAGGCACCCTCTACTCCCGTCAGTTTGGTCGTCGCAAGTTCATGCCAGCCTACGAGGATCACCTCAGTGCCCTCGAGTTGCACACCCTGAAATACCAGCGCAACATTGTCCTTGTCTTTCTTATCTTCAGGGTGCTTGACTGCTCTTTGGACAGCAGTCATCTTTCTTCTTCAGTCCATCTGAACCAGCGGTCAGGGAAGCCTGAGCGCCATCACGCCTGTATGGCCGGAAACCGCTACTCCATCATTTTATGTGGCCTACAGAGCTTCCTCTCCACCACCTTAGTCATTCCGACTCCCCTTCTTTGCGACCGGACTGAAAGGGTGCTCCTGCCCTTTTTGCACACGTAGATTGCCCCGCTCTTGCCTGTGTGCGTGGGTGTGGGTGGGTTGGTGGGTAGGTCTCATTTGCACTCCGCAAAACCAGCTCAGAATGGCTCGCTATGAGGCGCTCTCGCGTACGGGCCTCAACCTTTTTTAAAGCAAACCTTTTTTTGCCTACTCGTGCTGCTGTGGCTGCTGCTGTGGCTTCTGCAGTCGCGCACCCCACGTCGGGGAGTGGTTCAGAGCGTACATATATACACACACACACACACACACACACACACACACACACACACACACACACACACACACACACACACACACACACATATTTATATATATATATATATATATATATATATATATATATATATATATATATATATGCCAGGCGCGAGTAAGAAAGGAAAGGCTGCGGGAGAAACTCGTTGTCACCTCACCGCGTCGAATGTGCAGAAAACCTTCTGGAGCTCCGTGACCGTCGCCACATTAGCTGCTTTACAGCTGTAATTATCCGTGACTTCCCTCAGAAGCATTGCAGAAACTTTAGCGCTTCCCTTTCCACTAACTTGCGAGGCCAGAGGGGACGCAGTTAGCACTGTAGCGAGGAGAAGAGAACATGGAAGGAGAGGTAGGAGAAGAGGCAGTTGCCGTAAAAGAGAGGGGGGAGGTGACGTGAGAAGTAAAGGAAACCCTACTACTATACGACAGCGGCTGCAGGGACACAGGATAAGCTTAAGTTCAAGGTACGATACACTACGTTGCTGCTATTTCTCAAAAATAAGCGCCATGTAAATTGGTCAAGCGGGAAACTTATGCATGGCGCGCAGAAGCTGAGCCGCGATAATGAAAGCGCATCGGAGGGTCCAGGAATCACTTCGGAAGCGGTCGACTGTCAAATCAAAACATCTGTGACCGCCGGCTCAGTTTTGCGGCTATGGCATTGCTAGAGGTCATGAATTTGATCTCAATAGCGGCAGCAGCACTTCAACGGGGGCGAAATAAAAAAAAAAACGCACGCGCACTTAGATTTCGGGACACATTAAAGGACATCATGGTGTGAAAATTAATCCGGAGTCCGCCACTACGGCGTGCCTCATAATCCGAGTGTGGTTTTGGCGCGTACAGCCCATAATCCAATTCAAGTTTCATGCTTCTGCGACTGTCGTGTTCATATAGGAGGTTGTGTCCAAGTACTGCACCAGGGTGGCCAATCCTGCTCTGGTGAGGGAGTGCGTTACCGGTTCTGGTCACCGGGATCAGGCCACACTCCAGGCCACTCCAGACCACTGGGACACAGGCTTGGTATATGTGAAACTTTCCTTCATCTAGAAGAGACGTCTAAGTTCGAAAAACAGCGTTTTAAAGAATCTCTACAATAACGCAATATTGCAGGGGCAAGTGCGTTTATGGGAGTGTGGGCCGCCCGAGAACAAATGAAATCTGGAAGACTTCTACTCTGTGGGGAGGCGCGACTCTCACGCGTCGCCTGGTATGTTTTTTCCCGCATAGCTGTCGCCTCCTGTAATCCGGCTTCGCCGCGTGTCTTGGTGCCAGCGGCAGTTGGTATGGTTGAAGCGCATTGCGAGAGATGGCGCGAGTGTGGCTCTGTTAGCGCCACTTAACACAGAGGTTACTTGGGCGCAGAAAAGAGCAGGCTCTTCTTCTTTGGCTCGGGTTTGGCAAGTGGCGCGATGGTTCTACGCGTGCGCAAATCCACGCTTCTGCCTACCCCGGAATGGACGAACATGATCGTTCGAACGCGCCACCGTTCGCGTGACCGTACATGCCAACGACCAGGCGTTCGAGTCCAGTATGGGGCGAACATACTCGCTCGTTATCCGATAGCGGTGAGTCGGACTTTCGCGATTTGTCATGCGCCCATAGGTATGTTTTGTGGATAGCAACTCGGCTAGCCGGCATTGGTCGATGAAAGGTGCAATAAATGCCCTTGTGATTGTTTGCGCTACTTTGTTGTCGTTCCTTTGTCCCAAGGACATGGGTGAGAACACCACAACTCAAGCTAGTCTTTAAGAAATGTGGGAAAGAGCAGGCACCTTCTTTTTCGAAACGTTTGCGCTCAAGTGTCATGTGTTGTTTCAAGTCCAGTGCCTTCGAGACTGTTTTAAGTCCAGTCCGTTAAGTCCAGTCCGTTAAGTCCAGTTTCTTTGTCACTCTGCGCAACAGTTTCAACTAACGGAAAACAACTTCTTTCAAACCGGCATGATTGTATTACGCTTAGTATTACACCGACAGTACAACTAAAGAACCAACATTAAAGAACAAGAAGATCCAAACAAGAAAAAATGAGGAGTTTCCATAACAGATTAGCAAAACATGTTATACTAATCGATCTCTATCGGGTTAGAGAACTACAGTCAACACTGTCATAGACTGGATCCCGTAGGAATCAACGCGCCTTGTAAAGAAAATAAGGAAAACCTAGGTGCGGAATAGTGAAAATTTTTCCTTGTATAAACAGAAAAATACCCCAGTAGCTGTGCCTTCTATATAAAGTGACACTCGGTGCTACGGTCCGTAACAAACAATAATTAAGGGGCTGTACGAAGTAAGACAATAAATATCGTATGCATATAATGCGATTGTAATGCTCCAAATGGGACGAACTTGGCCAATTAAGCTAAATATTGATTCTTGGAATAAAAAATCACCTCGAACTTCGTCTGGACCACAAGTATGCTACCCAATCACAAAGCACTTACACAATGCAGGGAAATCAAAGCATCCAAGTGACCTGTCATCTATAAACAAGGTGAAATGCGCTTTACTCAAAGTATGAAATACAGAAGAATGTATGAAATACAGAAGAATGTTTCCACTGAAGGTGAAAAGGTGGAAAAACAGACTCAAGTGACACGTCTGGGTAGTATAGAAGCAAACTAAACTCGATGTCTCGAACTGCTGGGTACGTCGCAACATGTGGATTATGTTTGGCTTCCGTGAATGGCTTGGGGCGATATTCTATGAAGCTGTAGTTCGTGTAGATAATGAAATTGTACGTTAAGTATAGCAGATTGCCGACATGTCCGAGGATGAACTTGAGGCCAAAAAAAGATGGAATGCTTGACCATGAGGAGATAAATATAGCGATAATCGAAAATTTTTGCAGGAGCCCATTTGTCTTCGCAAGCGACGTTTACACCACCGCCCTATGAGGCCTGTTGCTGCTCACAAGTATATGAGCACGCTGCGACCTTTCTGAATGGACAGACCCTATATCCATGGCGCCGTGAAGTGCCCTGTGGCCTGAGGAGCTACCGAAACCATACTGGAGCAGTTGGGCATCAAAATAAATAGCAATACAGAATACTAATTTTACGATCTGATATTTGCAAAACTATTAAGGCTATGATTTCGATTTAGGTAAATGGTGGATTTGATAACATGTTTTACCTGTTGTTGGCGAAAATTCACAAGTGATGGACATTCCAACTACTGCGCGTTCATTGCTAAAATTTGTTCATTTTAATAAATTCCACCAATTACCTCCTTAAGTAATGACCATAGCGCACGTGTTGTATTCGCGGAAACGAAGCTGGCGAATGCACGAAGTGTGTCCATTTCGAGGAAAGCCCTAGACTAGCACCTATTTCGAGATACCCGAGCTGAAGCACGTAGAGCGATGCTTTCCCATTCTACGCGCGATTTCCCCACAAAGCCTTCCTAGAAGCGCTGCTTGGGAAAACTGTACGAAAAAATTTCTATCCTGTGCTGCCGAACGCTTGTCTGTGGCTTCTGGAAAGACTTTGTAGCGATATCTGTTTGTATTTCATGTTTAAGTTGCTACCCAATAGTCCTACCTAGAGGTATACAGGACAAAACTACGTGCCACCAAAAATAGATTTTGCCACCAAGTGTTTGGCGAGCTTGTCGAATAAAATCGGAACCTTCTTGAGAAAGAGAATAAGAAGTAAAATGCTGATGAATCATGTTTGATCAACTTTGATTGAAGCTATATTCCCAGAAAATTAGAAAAGCAGCAAGCTTTCTCTTGCGACAAACGAAAGAGAAAAAGCTTTAGCTGTGAATTTGCAATTCTGAATGTGAAGCCGCACCGCAGTCGGTGTCAGGTTAGCACATATCGTCAAACCGTACCTGCCAACTCTTCCTGATTTTTTTTTGTAAATTTTATGAATTTATGCTTGTTCTATGATTTTACGATTGCTGCCTTAAGTCTCGCGAAAAATTCTGGTCGCGAAAAATTTTCACTCGTAGGTCTCCAACATACATTCTCCTAACATTTCTACTATGATAATGGCAGTTTCTTCTAGCAGTTTATTCCGACTAGTTTATTCCGACAGGAAAATTCGTAACATGAAAGTCACTGCAAAAGTCAGTTATTGCTACGGAACCGTATTTGCGATCACAAAGAGACGAGCAGTGTGAAGACGACGACGCCGATTAGAGGCTAGCACGGGCTGCTGCCTCTTGGCAAAGTGCGGCGTATTTCCTTGTAAATGTACTTGTATATAGCTTTTCGTCTGCGTTTTCCTACGTAACATATCTGGTGGAGGTGGACATTCCCTGTACCTCGTCACGGAGCTTCGCAGTGGATACATCAAGCCTTCCTTCATGGCTCGCGGCAACTCGACTCCACCGGCTCCGGCACCTGCTGCCACTTCGACGACCTACATCATTCTCCCCGCTCCCCGTGATCCTGGCGTATTCTCGGGCAAAGATTGGGAAGACGTCGATGAATGGACCAGCCTGTACGAACACGTCAGCCGCAATCACCGGTGGGACCCTACTATCATGCTCGCCAACGTAGTCTTTTACCTCGGTGGCACCTGCGTCTTCCTACGTAACAATATGAAAAACAGTGTAGTGTTGTCGATGTCTGCTCTTCGAAGTCTGTTGCGGCCTGTGTGCTGCACCTAAAGGTATATTATCATTAATAAAATGTGTATCTATCTCATCACACAAGCTGCGTGCTCAAGGCACAGAAAGAAAATTTAACAAAGCAACTCCACTGGAGTTGCTCACTCATGCTTAGACATTGTGAACTTGCTCATCTCCACGCAGCCCAGTGTGTTTATCAAATTACCGAACTTGATGCGACCAGTCTAAACACTTATCAACCCTTATCGGTCGTTATCAACCTTATTGGGCTACATCCTACCCTTATGAACACTTTAGGAGTAAAACTTATTGCACGAGTTGGCTAATACACATTGAAATCCATTTTAGCGCAAAGGAACACGGACATGGATGACTTAGCAACACTTATCGCTCGTTATCAATCTTACCGCAATGAGTCCGATCCTTATCAACCCTGATTTAAGCTTATCAACTTATCGAATATGACGCGACCCTTATCAGTCTTTATCAACCTTGTCAGAATTTACCCGGCCGTTATAAGCTTTTATTGCTGTTTCGCACCTTATCCATGCACGTCGAGCCATTACCAGCCGTGATGAGACCCATATAACCCCTCATCGCGCCGTATCATCCTTATGAACTAGCTGACTGGTTATCTGTCTATGTTGCGCGACGTGACCAGCATGAGCCCTCACAGATGGGTAGCATTTCGATTGGTGAAGGAACGCCCCAATGAAAGGCACATGACCCGATCACCGAAACGCATCGGGACTGTAGCGTGTTTTACATTAAATTAAAAAGAAATTGTGGGGTTTTACCAGCAAAAACCATGATTTGATTATGAGGCACGCCATATTCGGGAACTCCGGATCAAATTGGGCCACCTGGAGTTCCTTAAGGTGCACCTACATCTATGCACACGAATATTTCTGCATTTCGCAACCATCAAAATGCGGCCGCCGTGGCTGGTATTCAATCTCGCAACCTCGTGCTTAGCAGCCCAACACCATAGCCACTAAGCAACCACGGCGGGTAACATTAAACATTCGCAAAATCAAAGTTTTCCTAATGTGTACAATGCTCCAAGTTGGGTCTATAGTATACATGTCCTAGAGATGGTTTTTATTCCACCATCCCCAAACATTTAAAGGAAGCCTTTATAGAAACCGTTATTGTTTGACATTTGTTTTGCACTGCATGTACACCACATTCATATGGTTCAGATATATTAACCTTCTGCACGCGTGACTGTTTTGCGCAGTGCATTTGTCCATGGTCCGACACAAAAGTGTGATCCATACAGAGGCACGGGCAATACCAAATCACATACATAGTTATATAGCTTCATCCGCGGCGGCCTACACGGTGCCAGGAATGGGGACCGCACAACGGTTCAAGAAAGGACACAGGACATCATCTACAGCAGCTGAGTTGACCGGAGTTCGAGAAGCAGTTCGCTGCATACTTCAACAGAGTCTCGAGAAGTGGGCAGTGTTCTGTGACTCAAAACCAGCACTGCAACTCATCAGCAATTATATGAGTGACAGAACCGCATATAGTGCTCTGGTTTATGGCATCATGTCTCTGCTTGCTGAGGCGTCTCATTACGGGCATATCATAGTGCTGCAGTGGATTCCTGGCCATTGTGGAATAGCTGGAAATGAACAGGCTAACGCGGAAGCAAAAAAGGCGCACACTGACGGAACTATTATAAAAATTCATTTTTCGCGGTATGACATGAACGCCTTGCTCCATACCTCCCTTAAAACTTCTACGGCGTGACATTGGGACAACCCCGAACATAGACAAAAGCGCCTCCATAGACTTGACGCTGGATTACAATTCCGGCTTCCACTTCGGTTGCGGAGAAGCCAGGAAACACTCATTCATCGATGACGGCTGGGTGTGGCATACACCCACCGATACTTTGACAAGATTGGACAAGCACGGGACCCTGAATGTAGCGTCTGTCACACTCTCGAGACAATAGCTCACGTACTTTGCGTGTGCTCTCAATATGCGGCCGAACGAAGAACACTCAAATCTACAGTTGACAGCTTGGACTCCCGCCCCTTTTAAGAAGAAAAGCTTTTGGGCACGTGGAGGAGTGTTCACTGTGCCCAACGTGCCATAAAATCACTTTTGAACTTTTTAAGTGAGACTGGTTTAGCCGATCGCCTCTAGAAGCTGTGAGACGTGCAGACAGTGCGAAATGTGTTTGCGCAGTAACTTTTAGTGACAAGATTACTTTTTGTATCGACAAGGTTACTCTTACGTGTATTGCGTCTACAGTGCGCATCCGCATATTGGACAACGTGTATATAGTATCTCATTGTACCGTAACATAATCACCCGCCACCTACCTTTCTCTGTATTTCCCACTTCCCCTTTCCCCAGTGAGGAGTAGCAGACTAGAGACACGCTCTCCAGGCCGACCTCTCCTCTTTTCTCTTTATGAAAAATCTACTCCTCCTCCGCGACACAGTCCAAAGGTAGTCCAAAGAGAAACGAGCCTGCAGGAGAGTACACGACAGGTAAACCTCTTTCCGGTATCCGCTGAGGCCTCCCGGCATACGTTCTGACACTACAGCTAAATTAGGTAATGCTCTTCCCAGTTCAATTTGACAAACTGTCCGGAGAAACGGGTCGAATACGTTTTCACCAAACAGGAATCTCTTCACTAGCTGTCGTATGTAGAGGCGCGACAAACTCAATCCTCCGTAGCGCACACGACGAAATAGGTCAGATGTGAAGACTTATCTAGATGAAAATGGAATTTATGTACCTTGGGGAACTATCTGTTTCATTTGTCGGAAGCCAGAAATGATCGAGCATGCATTTCTGGATTGCTGGGAAGCATTTTTCTTCAGGGCTGTCTTACAACGTACCCTCAAGAAAGACCTACCTGTGGACGCTTTCGGCATAATATGTTTGCCAGTTGAAAATGAGGATGGTATTCCATTCAACCTCTTATGCTCCTTGATCCTCCATAGCATTTGGCGATCTAGGATGGCAGTTCAGAACATTGACATAGACACGAAGCCGATACGGCTACATTTCAAGGAAGGCATCAGCAGAGTTATAGCTGCGTATCACTTTCAGACCCCAAAGCCTGAATGGCTCCCTAGGGTTGAAGCATTGTTAGCTATGGGCGAATATTAACTGGTTCGCACATTAAGGCCACTTCTTATAGACCGGCTCCCCAAGTGTTTTCATTCGGTGCATGTGCTGTTCAACGTGGCAATAAAGGGAAAAAAATGATGTTTTGTCCAGTGGGAAACACACTAGACTTTTGAGCGTGGGGTCGTAGTTTCCAAACTTACCACCATTACTATTCCTTTCGAATTTATTCTGTTTTCTTAGACATCAATTTCTTCACAGCAATTCGTCTTGCGTGACGAATGGACATGTATTCTCGTTGGGTAGGCACATAAATGTTTACGTGGTTTTAAAAGAATTGGAATGACATTTCCGCAGTCGTCCGGTAATGTTCGTTCGCTGACTGACCTTGTAACTAGGATGCAGTTATTTCGCGCATAATTCTGCACGACATTTATGAAAGCGTTCGGGTTATCACCCGCCCTGTTGACATCCTAATGTCAAGCATTAAGAGTTAACGTCGGACACCTTGGCCCAACTCAACGTACAACTCATAGTGAAATATTTAGCACGCACAATTGACAAGGACACAGTGAATGGGGACTCACAAGCGCTTACTCATAGCTGTTTTATTTTCGGAAAGATACAGAACATATATACCCCAGCTATCTGCACTGAGCATGTGCAACAAGAGTCGTCAGTAAAACAGAAACAGATTAAAAACAGATTAAAGAGGTTCAACCAGTATTTAACAAAGGAAATTCATTTTCAGTGATTGCAACCGATGGTTGGCTTATGCATTTTTCAGCACACTTTTTGATATGAAACTCTTCTGTGATTTCACATGTTAGTTTGTTTTCATCTGAAAACAAAATGTGAGTGTCAAAAAATACCGGATCACAATGACACAGATTGCAGTGTTCGACAAATGCGAATAGTTTTCTTTACTGAGAGAACGTTCATTTTCTTTTAGACGGGTGTTTATGCGCCTACCGGTTTGTCCTATGTACAGTCAACAGCAGAAGATTGCGTGATGCGCGAGCGCGTGGCAAAGCGAGCCTCCTCCTCTTCTAGTGGTTAACCTGTGCTGTCGAGACCGACGCCTGCACGCATGCGCGTCCCTCCGAGACTGCAAGCGTGCATGTTTCCGCGCTTCCTCTTTGCGCGCCGGCGACATCCGAATGTAGCCGCGAGGTACATCGACGTACACCCTTTACTATTTTTATTACAGAAGAGGACATCAAGCTTCTGCAGCTTGGGTCAAAGTTCGCACTGGAACCGGCACTGTGTCCACCTGCGAAGCTGGCAGCATCGAGAGCCGTCTGCCGACTGGTTCCTGAAGAACGTGCAAGGTGTGTTTCTGAATGTCTCGCGAAGGCAAAAACTGCATGTGTGACTCCCAACCGGCTGACCCTAGTGGCAGGAGACTTCGCTTCTAGAGGGTTACGTGTTCTCACCGCCGATAAAGAAGGATATTTTGTTGTCCTACCTGATGACATGTTTCGTCAAAAAGCTTGTGAAGCTATGGATAAAAATTTCAAGAGAATAGATGTTGAGCCTGCCAAACAAAAACAGCGTGCTATTGAATTGCTGTGTTCCCTCAATTTGGAAAGCCTATGTGCCTCAGTCAAAAAAGCAAAGGGCCTGCATCTTAAAGTGTTTTTCTCACGTAAGACGCACAAACCTGGAGAGCCGTTCAGAGCCATTGTTACTGAAAGAAGCACTTGGCAGCAGCAGGTAGCATCGTTTATCCAGAAACAGCTTTCCTTGTTAAGAATCCCCGATCCATTAGTAATCCGTAATTCTGAGGCAGTTGTACAAAATTTGAGGAAAGACAAAACAAAGGAATGCAGCACCTTCAGCATTGACGTACAAGATTTATTTTATTCCATTCCCCACAAAGAGCTGTTAAAAATGTCAAAATGTGTATTTTTGAAAATAATTATGAAGTAAAATTTAGAAATGACAGCGGAGCACCCGTGGAAAGCATTATGGAAGTATTATACTTTTATCTTAGTTCTACTTTTGTCGGTTGGAATGAAGCAATCTATGTGCAAAAATCAGGTATATGTATAGGTTTCAAGGGAGCCCCAATACTAAGCGACATTTTTCTAGCTCGTGTAGATCAAAGCATTCACCGTGCTTTAGGAAGCTTGGCAAAAATTTTACGATTTGTTGATGATTTTTTGGTTATTTTTGATGGGAATAAACATGACTGTAATGTGGTTAATGTACTAAAAGTGTTCCGTGAATGTGCACTAGGACTTCAAGTTTACCCATGAGATTGCCAAAGAAAACGAACTACAGTTTCTTTATTTGTCTCTGCGATTGGTACCCGATCACAAATGCTGGATGTACAGCCCATATCAAAAAAGCCCATATTACAATACAAATCAGGACGTACGAAGATTATAAAAAGCGGAATTTCGGTGCCTTGCCTTCGGGCTGCTTTAGTAAAATCTTTTTGCCACCGAATAGAAGAAAGCTTTGCAAATCAGGTAACAAGACTAGCTTCAGTGGGATTCCCGGAACACACTATAGTCCGAGCAGCCCAAAAGGTCATAAAAATAGTACAGGGTGTACAACCCACAGATTCAAGGAACAGGCTTAGCGCGAACAAAAAGCGCCTTGCGGCTGTACCTTACGCCCATTACTTTTCCCATAGGCTAAAGAATGTTGCCAGCCGGTATGGGGTTGAAGCGGTTTTCAGCGCTTCTAACAAGGTGCAAAAATTGTGCCATGCTTTTCGAATGAGCTTGACAATAGGGCAAAAGAAAATGCAGCTGCCGTCGTAAAGATCAAAAATTCACAAAATGCCAAATAGGTGTGTACCGGCTTCCGTTTACCTGTGGCAACATGTACATAGGACAAACCGGTAGGTGCATAAACACCCGTCTAAAAGAACATGAAGGTTCTCTCGGTAAACAAAACTATTCGCACTTGTCGCACCACTGTAATCCATGTCATTGCGATCCGGTATTTTTTTGACACTGACATTTTGTGTTCAGATAAAAACAAACTAACACGTGAAATCACAGAAGCTTTTCATATGAAAAAGTGTGCGGAAAAATGCATAAGCCAAACATCGGTTGCAATCACTTTACTTTTTTTATAGTGGTTGAACCTTTTTAATTGGTTTTTAGTTTGTTTCTGTTTCACTAACGACTCTTGTTGCACATGCTCAGCGCAGATAGCTGGGGTATATATGTTCTGTATCTTTCCGAAAATGAAACAGTTGTGAGTAAGCGCTCGTGTGTCTCCCTTCACTGTGTCCTCAGTTGTGCGCGCTAAACATTTCGCTATGAATTTGTACCAACTCGCCCAACGACCCGTTTTGCCAACGTATAACTAGTCCAATCTTGGGGTCCAAGGACGCACTCAGCCCTCCGTAATCAGTTAAAATGGTTTGGGCCCCGCCTATTACGGCTGGGCCCGAGCAATGTTAACCTATACGGAGGGCTGACGGCGGATTTGCATTAGGAACTGATAATCATCGTTTTACGTTTCTCCGGCCCTTGTTTAGAAATACCAAAGTCAGGGAGGGAGGGTAGATTGGCATAAGGATACCCCCATGCAGCCGATATCCCTTGTAAATAAGCTTCTATTTCTCTATAGACTTCGTTATCCCTAGTAAATACACATTTACTATCTGTGGAAAACATGTCAGAGCTACCTACGCTCGCTTCCCTAGGTGCTGTTCTATATAAAGTATATTCTCTCTACTTCTCTCAGAGGTAGAAGCACTTGGGGTCACAACCCTCCAGAATTTCTCGGGAGACGATTTCATGAAGTCTGGTAGCAGTGTGTTGTAATAATATTCTTTAACTCTCGTATTCTTTGCTCAACCTTTTCCGAGAACGTATTAACACCTGTGTTGATGCCATAATCATTATTTCGTTTTACAACCTATTATACTAACTACATTAACTATACATGGATAACAACGTCCACTAGGGGTAATTATTTAGGACATTCAAAAGGATTCATTTCGAACATATTGAAACCAATCAGACCATCGAAATCAGAGATAAAGTTAGGTTAGTCATTCCAATAAGACGAATTTGCAATGACAAATTAGTATCAGGAAGGCTAAAATGAGAAAATGCAACGTGGTGTAGAGATAGAAGGACGCCATTTAGACAAGTCCACGCACTCATTCTTATACTTACTTGGCCACCATAAGTACGAAATTGCCCGGCACTCAATTTCCGTCTAGTCTTAAGCATTAACATCTCTTCGCTATTACCATTCCGTAACGAATGAAAACCTAGCCGTTCAAGGCATATCTTTATAGCCTGAGACGTACTACATGAACTCTCACGCATGCTGGTGATGAAAAAAAGAGTATCAGAAGGAGGTGATTTGGTTAACTTTAGGAGTAGAGAGTACTACAATATTCAAATGAGCTCTAATCAGGAGCAGAATTTTGACGGAAGAGGAAAAGCTGAAGGAGAGTTTCATTTTTTACTCCCTCAAAACAGATGCTGAGCCCTGTGGTCGCTGCGCCATCTAATGTTATTCGCAGGAACCGTGCAGTGAGATGAAACGGCGGTGAGCGGCGCTACCGTTCCACTCTTCCACTTGATTTGCAGTGGCGTTCTCGCTTCTGTGAAAGAAATTTTGGACTGAAACAATATTTTTGTTCATTATAAGCACGTTGATGGCATGCTTGGTGGAAAATGGCTTCGAGTGCTTTGACTGCTTAGCCATAGAGAGGGACTAGTTAATGTCACCAGAGCAGGCAGCGTGTAAGCAGACAGCATAATGAAAACAAGAATGCATGTGCCTGGTACGTGGGCGCACCTCAGGCACCACGCTCGTCCTGTACAGGGTATTCCTTGCGTCCAGGCGAGAATTAGCGCTAGCAACGTACTGCCTAGCCATGGTGCAACTACGCATGCTTGATGTAACAAACTCATTGAAGCATACCGTACGTGGTCCATTATTTAAGCGAACACTTGCCTGTTAGTTATTACAACATAACTGCATAATTAGTTTCACAATTATTTTGTGAAGAGAATAAATTATGTGGCGGATAGCACGAGAATATTCACCTGCAGGCTTTCAGTCAGCATGTTTACAGGCCAAAACTCAGCTGTGATATATAGCCAAATACTTACTTGATGTTCTCCCTAAGTGTCGATCATACTGTACGTGAAGCAATGGTGAGACGTTAGCCTTAACTCAAGTTCACTGAAATATACAACGCTAACACTCTTCCGATACACTTCTCAAAACATCTGGCACCTCCCTTTCATATTTTCCTCCAAACATGCCTATATCCCATCCACTTCAGCCTCGCGAATAGCACAGGAGAACTGCGGTGAGAGCATCGGTGTACTGACTATCAATTACAATTTTAGACCTGTATTTGAAACGCTGACGAAGATTTGGTTTTTCGAGGTAAGTGACGTTGAATGAAATAGGCTTGGTAAAGGCCTGAACAGTGGACACTAAACATTTCAAAAACTGAGTGCGAGTATTTATGGCTCTTTTCGGTTGTTCTAAAGCGCCAAAGGATATATGGTGCAAAAGACTGGCGCGTAGTGTATAGAAATTAATGAAAGCCTCAAATACAAAATGCTGGCCTAAGGTTGCATGCAGTTTTGGTAAATCTACCGACCATTTCACGTAACTAGAAACCAGCTTCAAAAATAGAATTGTATGCCTTAGAGAAATGAAATCAGTGATATAATGTTCGCAGTCATCTTGAGCCACTACGATTTTTGAACTGCGAGAAGTTAATCTGGCTGCACTTAATTACGACAATATATAAACATTTGCTGTCGGCAGAAGCTGTGCTTAGAAACTAGGAGATCTTCTACAGAAACAACCAGGGAAGTTGTTTCCGTGACGTTATCACTAAACTGATCCTTTTTTGTGTGATTTAAACAAAGCCAGCAAGAGATTATCCCACGTATGTTGTATAGCTTTTTGACAGTTACGTTTTTTTATGGGACTATTACTGTTATTGATTTAACACTCTGCGATACAGTGTATATGAAAATTCTTGAATATTGTCAGACATACATCATTCGTGCTTGCTTGCATTTGAGAAAATACAATGCGGTCTTTTCTTACAAGTAACGCACGACAGTCGAGCACAGTCAAGCTTTCCCTGCGGCAAGTGTGCAATTAATCCATCTGCACCTGGCCCCTATAGAACGCAAGCAAAGGGAAGAAAAGGGAAGAAAGCACGTTAGAATGCTTCATTTAATAATGGGCTGTACTATACAAATGTATTCGCGTCGCATATATCTGCAATATGAGAAGACTCTTTCTCTACAGAATACGCGACAATGTTAACAATTTTTGGATATAGAGGCATGTCCTACGCGCCGCGGCAAATCGGTTACAATGACGATCCATGCGGAAAACGGTCACCGAAAAAAATCAAAAGAATGTACTCGTGACAGTGCGCACATTCAGACCCTTGGATGTTGCCGCATAGAAAACATGAAATCAGAGTCATTCCACTACGCGAAGGTGAATGACTAGGGGAGCTGTATCTATGGGGATAAATATATTGATAATGTATACGTTGATTAAAAATAAAAGACAGAGGCCACAATGAATTTCGTTCTTTTCGCAATGTTTTGTTGTTTTATTAAATTGCTTGCTCAATGCTTCTTTCATATTGTGTGCTTGTCTTTTGGATTTATTATTTGGTCACCAGAGTGACTATCGCTTTACGATCGCTATGGTATCCAGTGTCATGGGCCAGGTATACACCTCACATTGGCCAAGAACCTTTCCAGTGGCTCTGCGGCGACACTGACACGTAAGGTCGGGGGCACACTGATGTTTGTGTAACATGAATGCAGAACCTTTCCAAGAGAAACGCCAGGTACCACTTTCCGTCTGGCCGGGACACGTCTATGTTTAAACCACCCGCAATTACAATGGGAGTGGACTCGCTAGGGGTGATCAAACGAAAGGTGCATACGCTTGGCGTTTGCCGCGCGATTTCGTCCGTATTACGTGCCGCCCGCCGCCGCCGCGCCCATTCCCGCTTCTGTTCATGACAGTGTTGTTCGCACGTGCGCGGTTATTCCACAGTTCTCGCCGCACGTTGCCTACCCATTGCACGGGTGGAAGGGAACTCGGAGAATGTTACGTGGTTTGCCTAACCTTTGCCTATACAGCCCGTGACGTCAAACCGCAATCCACAATACGCAGTGTCTATTCCGGTTTTACTTTTCTTACAATATTTTTTATCAGAATAAGTTTTGACACTTCTCGCGATTAAACACACCGGGGGTGTACCCGGCGATACCCTATTGCATTATGCTTTAGCTCTTTCAGCTCTGGGTGGCCGCCATCTTTTTTTGCCTACGCATGCAAACCGCCGGAACGTAGAGTATAACAGCTCCGCTGTAAAAATAAAATAGTAGACACTCGCATAGAGCCCAGTGGCGCAGTTCCCTGCAGCGCACCAGCAGAATGGAAGGAGCTACACAACCCACATTCCGGTTACGGTTTTAGGCGTGCACATTGTGAACGCACGCATAAAAGGTGCCGCGGTGGCGTGGAGGTAGAGTAACCGCCGCGCGTGCAAGAGGACCGTGGTTCGAATCGCGGTGCCACGCAATTTTCCACCGGATAAATCAAAAAGAAATCCGCGTGCTGATA
This sequence comes from Dermacentor albipictus, assembly GCF_038994185.2. Taxonomy (NCBI): domain Eukaryota; kingdom Metazoa; phylum Arthropoda; class Arachnida; order Ixodida; family Ixodidae; genus Dermacentor; species Dermacentor albipictus. The sequence goes on from NC_091821.1 coordinate 17,026,212, forward strand.
AAACTGCATAAATAGGTCTAGAGTGGGGCCTGATCCCCGTGGCCAGAACCGGTAACGCACTCCCTCAGCAGTGCAGTATTGGCCACCCTGGTGGAGTACTTGGCCGCAACCTCCTATATGAATACAACAATCAAACTCCAACCCTCAGTCCCCAGCAGCTGCGAAGCAACTGACCACGGCGGCGGTCAGACCTGCGACGCAGCAGAGGGTGCTCAGAATCCCTGGTTCCGGACAGGCCGCCATTGGAATCTGAACCTGTCAGCGTGTAACGCTAGAACGTTATCTGGTGAGGCGAGTCTAGCAGCGGTATTGGAGGAATTAGAGGGCAGTAAATGGGATATAGTAGGGCTCAGTTAGGAGGACGAAGAAGCACATATATGCACTATATATGTATTCCTTAATCTGCGCGCTAATGTGATTGCACAAACCAAAACTGAAGCATAAATGTCTTTTACACATAGTCATTGTATAATGTACACATTATCTTGTTTATTTTTCTTTTGTATAACATACTTGCTTGTTTCCTGTTATATTTGCTTTTTTTCGTACATCGGTTCATCATGTAAGCCGAACGCACTTAGGAGCAAGAGCCCCTGTCAGGCCAAATGGCCTTTAGCTCTTGTTTCCTCTTTCTGTATTGAAGAAAGGAAATAAACTTCAAACTTCAAACATACAGTGCTAAAAAGCGGGCACGTCCTCTGCTACCAGGGCTTAGCGGAGAGACGAGAACTAGAAGTGGGATTCCTGATTAAGAAGGATATCGCTGGTAACATACAGGAATTCTATAGCATTAAACTTAATAAGAAGTGCAAATTGAAGGTCGTACGAGTCTACGCCCCTACGTCCAGTCATGATGACCAGGAAGTCGAAAGCTTAGGCTTCCGTCAGCCAAAGGACCAGGCAGAATTCCGTAAAGGCTACTCAACAATAGACCGTATTCACACTATCAATCAGGTGACTAAGAAATATGCGGAATATAACCAACCTTTATTTTTTTCTCAACGCAAATGCAAAAACAAACCAACACAGTCGCAATTTTGTGAATTTGTTGCGGCACGAGCCTTGATCTTTTAACTGAAGTAGGAGAAACAGACAGACGGGTCGTTGTGGCGTAGTGGCTACGCGGGCGTTGCGCTGCTAAGCCCGAGGGCGCCGGATGAAATCCCGGCCATGGTGGCCGAATTTGGATGGGCGTGAAATGCAAGAACGCCCGTGTACCGTGCATTGGTTGCACGTCAGAGAAACCCGTGTAGTCGAAATGAATCTGGAGTTCCGCACTTGGCCGTGCCTCATGTAGCAAGTATGTGACGCGACGAGTACCCGCGGATTGTCCCACGCCGCCGCGAGCGGCGCAAGACCGGCCTCTTTGCTGTCACCATGCCGCTGTACGGAAGGCTCGAGCCTTTCGAGGGAGATGGGTCCGCCTGGCAAATTTACGAGGAGCAAGTCCACGTGTTCCTCCGGGCAAACGACACACTCGAGGCCAAACAGCGGGACATTTTCCTGGCCAGCTGCGGGACCCGCGTCTTCAGCCTCTTGCTCGACCTTCTCAAGCCAGCCACGCCGCACGTTAAGACGCTAGGTGAGCTGCTTGCCATACTGCGCTCGCATTTTAACCCAGCACCGTCCACACTAATGGAGCGTTTCGGCTTCAACAACCGGAGCCGCCGGGAAAGAGAGACCCTCGGGTAATTCGTTGCTGCGCTACGAGTGTTAGCGAGTGCCTGCGCCTTCGGGGACCAACTGGACTCGTTGCTCCGGGACCGTTTCGTCTGCGGAGTAAACAACCCCGCCATGCAGACGCGACTCCTGGAGCTTCCGGATCCGTCGCTGGACGACGCCGTGAAGGCAGCGCTGGCAATGGAAGCTGCCGCCAAGGATGCCGGCGAGATTTCCCGTGCGACTGGCTCACCGTCGGTGAAAGCGGTGGTCAACAAGTTCGCGACAAAGGGCAGTACCTGCGGTCGCTGTGGTGGTGCCCACTCCCCCTCACAGTGCCAGTTCTCTCAAGCACAATGCTTTACATGCGGGAAAACTGGGCACCTCGCACGTGTATGCCGAAGGCAGAGGACGAACAGCAAATAGCAGCAGCAGCCTGATTCAAGCCCAGGTACCACACAAGCCCGCGGCCAGGGTAGCCGTCGCAAGCGTACGCGGCGGGGGCGTGCAGCAGCAGGCTCAAGTTCTTCCGTCGCCAGGCTGCACGTCGTGGCCGCGAACCCGCCGATTTTCGAGATGTGGCACACAGGCTTTGTACCGTCGTCTGTGCCGCCGTACATGCTGACCGTCGTTTTCTGCGGGCACCCCATTTCCATGGAGCTGGACACAGGGGCCAACGTGTCAGTAATCGCCGGGAAACTCTTCAAGCGTACTTTCCCCGGCGTGTCCGTCGAGTCTTCGGGCGTGATGCTGCGCAGCTACTCCAGGCAACTCTCCCAGGTCCAGGGTCAGGCACAGGTCAGCGTTCGCTTTGGTGACAGGGAGGCAACCCTTCCCCTTTACTTAATGAAGGGGTCATCGCCGACGCTGCTGGGCGGAAATTGGATTCATGCACTGGGCATTCGTTTGCTACAGTACCAGGAAGCCAGCCTGCATGTGATTCAAGACGTCCCCAGCCTCCTGACCCAGTTCAAGTCCCTTTTTCAGCCAGGGGTGGGCACATTTGCCGGCACGACGGCTGGCATCTATGTACCTGAGGGAGCCGGGCCACGCTTTTTCAAGCCTCGCCCACAGCGAGAGGGTACCCTGGTGCCCGTAAAGACATCTGAATGGGCTGCTCCCATCGTACCAGTCCTCAAGCGAGATGGCAGTGTCAGGATCTGCGGGGATTTCAAAGTAACCATCAACCCCGTCGCTACCGTCGAGAAGTACCCGCTGCCCCGGTATAAAGATCTCTGGTCAGCATTGTCCGGTGGACAGAAGTTTACCGAGCTCGACCTCAGAGATGCTTACCAGCAGCTGGTGTTCCAGGATGCATCCCGGATGTTCGTCACTATATCGACGACTTTGGGACTCTTTCAGTACACGCCCTTACCGTTTCGCATGGCGTCGGCCCCGGCCATATTTCAGAGGGAGATAGACAACCTCTTCAGGGGCATGAGGCACGTGGCGGTGTATTTGGACGACATCCTGGTTACTGGCAGTGACGACGGGGATCACCTGCAGAACCTGCACAACGTCTTGGCATGACTACAGGGCACCATGCTCAAGCTCAAGCTGGAAAAGTGTGTTTACCTAGCCCTCAGCGTTGAGCAATTGGGACATGTCATTTCCCAGGCAGGCCTAGCCCCGGCTCCCCGCAAAGTTGATGCTGTGCTCAAGGCACCCAAGCCCCATAACAAGAAGGAGCTTCAGAGCTACCTGGGCCTCATCAACTTCTACAGGAGTTTTCTGCCAAACCTGTCGCAACATCTACAACCGCTCCATCTTCTGCTTCGAGATGGTCAACAATGGGTCTGGAAGAAGGAGCAGGACCAGGCCTTTCAGGGCAGCAAGGAGCTAATCACCAAGGCTCCAGTGCTGGTGCACTTCGATCCTGCTAAGCCTGTCGTCCTTACCGTAGATGCGTCGCCGTATGGTGCGGGAGCCGTCCTGGCACACCGGGACAAAGATGGCCAGGAACCCCCTTTTCGTTTGCTTCTCGACGGCTTCATGCCGCAGAGCAACGTTACAACCAGCTGGACACGGAAGGTTTGGCCCTCATGTTCGGTGTCGAACGCTTCCACCAGTACCTGTGGGGCCGGAAGTTCGAGGCGGTCACGGACCACAAGCTGCTGTTGGGGCTGCTGGGGCCTGACAAGGCACTTTCTATGCAGGCATCGCCTCGAGTGGCACGCTGGGCCTTGAGGCTGGCAGCTTACAGCTACCAGCTGGTTTACCATCCGGGAAAGGACCTGGGACCTGCTGATGCCCTGAGCCGCCTGCCCCTGCCAGGGATGCCTGATGCTGTTGTAGAACCTGCTGAAGTGTTCATGCTGGAACACGCGTACCCGGAGGTGCTCTCTAGATCAGTGGTATCTCAAGCGACCAGCCGGGACCCAGTCCTGTCTCAGGTGGTCAAGGCGGTGCCCCGTGGAGAGGAATTGCTGCAGCAGGCCTATAGCCACAAGGCCTCTGAGCTGAGCTTGCAGCAGGGCTGCCTACTATGGGGTTCGAGGGTGGTGATCCCACAAAGTGTCCGGTCCAGGGTTCTGCAGTTGCTGCACGCGGGTCATCCAGGGATAGAGAAGACCAAGAAGGTGGCCCGGTCCCATGTTTGGTGGCCTGGCCTGGACCAAGACATCGCGCATCTGCCAAATCTGCCAGGAGAATCGGCGAGCCTCGCGTCGTGTGGAAATCACCCCCTGGCCGTTCCCACAGAGACCCTGGTCCCGCCTTCATGTGGATTTTGGGGGACCCTTCAAGGGCCATTACTTCCTCGTGGTGGTGGACGCCTTTTCAAAGTGGGTGGAGGTTATACCTGTCACCACTCCATCAGCAGACGCGACCATTGCGACGCTACCACAGGTCTTCGCCGGCCAGGGTTGCCGGATGTCATCGTTTCCGACGATGGTCCTGCTTTAGCCAGCGCAGAGTACCTGGCCTGGCTGACGAAAAACGGAATCCGCCGGATGATGGTTCCACCGTGCCACCCTGCTTCAGATGATGCAGCCGAGTGGGTGGTGCAAACCATCAAAGACAAGCTCAAGAAGTGCCAGACTGGGGATTTCCGGACGCAGATTGCCCGGATACTATTTCTGTACCGGACGACGCCTCACGATGTCACTGGCCGTGCCCCCTGTGAGCTCCTGCTGGGTCGGATGGTCAAGACACCCTTGGACGTCTTGCATCCGGAACTCCGATCCACAGTGCTTTTGAAGCAGCTGAAGCAGAAGCTGGCTGCTGACCAAGGATGACGTCCCGGGCCTTTGCCAGATTCGGGAGCTCCAGTTTTCGCCAGAAACTTCCGTCCTGGCCCACCCTGGTCTGCGGGACAGGTGGTGTCTCCTGCCAGCGCCTCATCGCTGCTCGTGCGCATGCCAGACTGGGCCATGTGGCACAGACACGCCGACCATGTAAGGCCTCGCCTCGGGACCTGGCCAGCACCCCCGACTGCCACTTCTGAGTTCCAGCCCGCCGGAGGACTAGCGGCAGCACCAGTCGCTCCCAGCAGAGCACCACCTACCTCGGAGGCGGCAACCGTAGCCAGTGGTGAGGCACCCGTTGGACCCGTGTGGAGCTCGGCACCACGCACGAGGCCGACCACTACGGACCCTCCGGATGGAGCGAGGCTGGCCCAGGCAGCACCCGGCGATGCCACACCCGACCCGTCAACACCGGTGCCCAGGCGGAGTACTCGACGGACGAGGCCACCGGACCGTTACTCACCTGGATCACAGGCAGCGTCGACCCAGCTAGAATGGAGGCAGAGCCTGATATTGTGAACACGGACGTTTGTTTTAGAGCGCAGCTCTTTGGCGTCCGTTCCTGGGTTTCGCGTCGTCGTCGGCGTTGTCGTCGGCCTCGTAACCAGCTCCGCCCCCCTTTCATCCCCCCAGCGCTAGCAGCGACCGACTGATACCGCTGGATGCCGCTGACGCCGCTAGAGAGTCAAGATAACGTGACTGCATAGAACACCGTCGCCGCCATGCAGAAAGTGGAGGAAAGGGTCCCCCCCCCCTGTTCTTGTGTGGCGGATAGGGTGCTCTTCACTTGCCGACGCGCCGGTTATTTCACGTATACGTGACCACCTTCCCACGGCTAGACCTGGTTCTTAGCGCTGCGGAAGCGAGGGTGTCATATTGTTTGTGTCGGCATCGGCGGCGTTGTCCCTGAAACCAACTCCGCAGCTGGGGTTGACTCACTATCGGCGTCAGCGGCATCAGTCAGTCGCTGCTATCTCTTCCCTCCTCCCTTTATCGTGTTGTCCGCTTGCTGCGCGCGCTTCTGCCCCCATCGTTTGCCGCTGGGTGTACGCGCCGCCCCCCTCCCCCCTCTTCCTGCGAGTCTCCGGTTGTCAAAGCGCCGGCTCGAACTTAATTCCTTTCTTCGCTCCTCCTCCAATGCAACCCCTGTGCGGTGGCATCCGACCACAAAGCTTCCTTCATGACTGTCAAGAACTGTTAGTGGAGTCTTTGTTAGAGGAATACGTGTGAAAAATAAAAAAAATTCTGTGATAGCGCATACATGTGTTGCTCGATTTCTTTGCCTCAATCTATCGAAAAGGTGAAACAGCTTATTTGCTGCGCTCAAATTTCGCATTAGGAAGTAACGCAATCGTCGGTAATTTTTTTTTCATTTAACAAACAAACTGGGGGTAAGGGGGTTTAGCAAGTAAGTGACGCCCCCTCGGGCATAATCTTGGTTTGCCCGCCAAGCTCGGTGGCCTGCTAAAGCTCGGCAGGCAACATTGGTCACCGCACCACAATAAACACCGACGAGCACGGCTGCTCGCCGGTCAGTCATCGTTTAACACCACCACGCTGCGGAGCGTCCGTCTATCGGAGGGTGCCACGAGCCCTCCCTTGTTCACGAGCCCGGGTGGACCGTGACACGCGCGACGAGGATGGGATCCTCCTGACACTGGCGACGAGTACCTACGGAGCGTCCATCTATCGCAGGGTGCCATGAGCCCTCCCTTGTTCACGAGCCCGGGTGGATCATGACACTGGCGACGAAGATGGGATCCTCGTGACACTGAGCAGGCCACCGAGCTCATAATCCTCATAATCATATCGTGGTTTTAAAGTTAATTAGAAACAGTCGGCCGAAACTTTCTAGCACAACAAGACTGTCGTCCCACGGGATGGGAAAGAATCTCGCACAAGGCTTCTTGTTTGTTCTGCGATCGTTTTTGGCCGCTATAGTGCGCATGTAGTAGTAGTTCACGCAACGCCGTATGAAGTATGGAGCTTCACTGGACGGCACCGGATGAAAAAACGTAAATACCATTCATATGTATGTCACTCTGATTCTTGAACCTAGAGCAAAAGTGCGTGACGAGGCGAACCACGCGGAAGTGTTGAACGGGCAACATAAAACCAAGAGCAATTTGCTTTTACGAACGCCGCGTGGCAGAACCTGATGCATCACGTAAAGTATCATACATAGAAAACTACGAGGACATGTATTGATTTCCAGGCATTTCCCGACTTCGTAAAACGCTTCCTAGATCCCCAAATGAACGGATGATTGACGCATGGCGCGCATTTCGTCGACACACCTTGGCTGGATCCGGCACTTCTCGGCGGACGCGATGGGACGCTACGAAGGACGCCACAACACAGGTAGCATCAGCCCGACGCTCACAGATTGCCTCCTACTCGCGCTCAAACCAAATGCGCGGGTGCAAAGCTTGTTTTCAGTCATGCGGAAGAGGAAATTTTCGAAGCAGAAGCTCCTGGTTTTCGCGGTCCCGCGTGTTAGAGTTTTCCGGGTGTTTTGCAAGCGCAAGCAACGAGCTCCTGTGTAGTCGCTCATATATGAATGCTCGTCGCGTTGTCTTCACGTTTGTCCGTGCGTTGTCCCATTGACCTCATTTCGCCCCAGCGCAAACTAATAACTCGAGCTCCGAAAACAAGCTATATATTTTCAGGAGACCGAAATCGTGTCGCACTCTTTCCGCGTAAAATTCTGCCAACGTGGTGTAAATATTGATGTGCAGCCGCAGTGGCTGGCGTACCTTAAGCTTAAATTGACAAGCAGCGCAGTGAGGAAAAAAAAAGAACAGATCTCATCTTGCCGTGGCCAAATGAAGGAGGAGTAAACGCAGCAAGTGCGTGTCCAATATCTTCAGGGGCAGATTGCAAGAAGACGCTCAGACACGGCAGTTTGCACTGGCTACAAGCAAAAAAGGGAGGCCGCCTACGCTCGAATGTGCGAACCGCCCTTGCTTGCGGGCTAGTCCCGGCTTCGCTTGGTGGCGCACAAAAAGGAAGTCGCAAAACGTTTATTCACAAATGTTCCACTTCTTTTACGCTGTATAAGCAAAAATTTATGGTTTCACGGGCTAGGAATTTTAAAAAGAGAAATTTAAGCAGTGGCTGAAGATTTGATTTTACGTTTATTTTTCAGTGATGCTCGAGAAGCAGGACTAGGCGTTTACGAGATCGCGATGTACTTCCTCATGCTAGTTTTCGCCGAGTACCCTCTCTATATCTTCTTTTCTCTCTTTTTCTTTAACTTCTCTGCGGTAGTCGCGTTGTCTGTAGCGAAAGAGTCTTGACTAAACAGACGGCGCGCGCTCCGCGAATGCCGTTGTTGCTCATTCTCGAATGCAATCGAACACGAGTGATTATTATGGAATGTATACTGTGATACATGCAAGAATAGCGAGCGAACTTTGCCCGTGAGCTCGGACATCGACGACATGATGACTGTGCTCGCCGTTGGCTTTGCCCTGTGTTGTTGTTTTTCCTAGCACAGCTTCGCCTAATAAAGATGCAAGTTGTTATCTTACGCTGTCAGCAGTGCGATCGTCCATCGTCACTACGACGTGACAATAGCATAGTTGCGCGTCCGCAACCACCCACTTAGGCAACGCGCGCCCATGTCGCAGAAACATGTGACCGGATGAAAACAGATGGATTGCTCGCTGGAACATGCGCAACCTGGTCGCCTTGGTAACCTATACATTCTAGCACTGTTTTAGGGAAGTGACAACACCAAAACTATAACCGGTTTGTGGCAGCAAATTTGGTGAGCAGCCATTTTGGTACCCAATGTGGTTAGAAATCGCGGCGCATTCCGGCGTTTCTTTCTTTTGTTCTTACGCTCCGTCATGCACCAATGGTGCCACGTGGTTTATTAGGTTCTATGAATTAGTTTTATGACAATGCACTCAGGAAACCTGTATACACCTTCAATATATATTTTATAATTTCATTTTACTCTAGCACAATAAATTTATTTATTTTCAATTGCATGTTGCGCGAAAGATACAAAGCAACAAGTTATATACAGCTCCGATTGCTGTCTTAATCCACTGTAATCCACCTTCATCCACTTTTGGGAGTGGGCTACGGCGTCCTTTCGGCGCCGTGGCTGTTCAGCGTTAGATTTCGCAGTGCGAGTCGCAGCAGATACAGCGCCGGGAATGTGACGTCATCACTTGGTCAAGTGGGTTTTGGTACCATTGGTTAATAACAGCGGACACCGGATATTCCGCTTCATGGGGCATATAATGATTTTGCATGTAAACTGCCGTAGCCAACTCACGCGCCTTTCCTCGTACGGAGCTAAGTCACGCAGAGCCCGAAGCGGCCGCAACTCTGTGCCTGGAAAGCTTCTGGAGCGCACAGGAAGCCGCGCGTGTTCCTGTGTACTGCGCATGCGCACTGCCTCCTCTGAGGACTCCCTGCATACGCAGACCTATTGCGGACGGCCTTCTATAATCGTTTCTGCCTAATAAATAGATTTACTTGAGCGTTGGCTCCTGCTGGTTACACAAGTAGGTTTTTCGTCAGAACGGGTTTTAGTTGCGCGTTCCCTGTCATCGCGATGTGGAAAACGCTCAAGAAACGTTTTGATTCAGCATTGTTCCTCAGCGCAACAGCCTTGTACAAGCCTCACAAAATACGGAGTCATGAACTTGAACAAAAAAACCAGTGAAAAACACAAAGGACAAGAGGAGAGATTCACACCACAACGACTGGACTATCAACTGAGGTTTATTAGAATCGGTGCAGTCCCAGCAAGGCCAGCAGAGCATGCGCAACTGCATCATCGCTAATCACATAGCATGAAAAGACAAGAAACGCATCTATCGTGACCGACTTTGAAATTCAAATTCTTTTACAAGTAAGCGCACCGAGATTGTACTAACGCAGTCATCACTTAATAAACTGATGTAGTACGCTTCCAAGATTTCTCGCTCTTCTTTGCCCTTGCCCCTACCTAGAATCGTCACATTGCTAAACAAAGAATAAGAACCACACTCATTGCAATGGCGAGGCAAGTTTGCCCCGTTATCTGACCCCAGGGAGGAGTGGTGCTCACGCAGGCGGTCATTAATACATTGACCGGTTTGGCCTATGTAAAATATTTCGCACGTGAGAGTTGATAGTGCGTTGATAGTCCAGTCGTTGTGGTGTGAACCTCTCCTCTTGTCCTTTGTGTTTTAGACTGTTTTTTTCGTTCAAGTATGTACCAACTGGCCCAGATTTCAACCCTTCTACGGAGTCATATTGGTTCAAGCCAAGTCATTTGTCTACCGTGCTTCGCCCTGTCCAAGTCACAGTCAATCTGCTTATGTTTAACATATTCTGTATGACATGGCCCGAATATTGTAATTTTGATGTGGGCTACGTTAGTGAGCAAAATCAACGCGCTCGGTCCCACGGCTTTATTACGGCGAAAGCTGTGCATGACTAACCTTCCGCATTTCTTTAGGCGTCCGGCAAACGAAGCGGACTTCGCGATTTCCAACAAACCCATACGGGTGCAGTGCGGCAGTAGAGATGTAAAAATGCGGAAAAGATTAGAACGCCCGCCGTGAGCAATACCGTGACGTCAAGGTCATCGCAATATATAAGCAGGAGAGGTATCGGCGCTGAAAACAGCTGCATTATCGATGGGCGGACACGTATAGTTCGTACAACCCAAGGACAACATACGTACAGTCGCGATCTTTTTGAGGGTGAACACGGGAGCGCGTGGCTTTCCGCACTACCAGCGCAGTTTAGAGGCGGCAGCGAGAAGCAGTGCGCATGTGCAGTGCGTCTCCCGTGTCAGAATTCTACCTTCGCGCGCATTGCGTCACGCAAGCACGCGCGTGTCGTCTGCTACACGCGCACCGCTTCAAGAGCGGTAACAATGTTGAACTTGAAATTACATACCGCACGATGTATGAATAAACTTGAAACTATGTTATCTTTTGCCAACGTTCCTAAGATCATTGTTGGAGTGTAGCTAAGCTTTTGCGACGCATGCGTATTATACTGGTGGGCGTATCAGTGACCACCCCTGTGTTCGAGGAAGGTATATATTCTTTCACATTACCGCATTGTTCAGAGCAACTGCTTAACGTCAGCATGGCCTGTGTTCATGAAGACGAGAGGTGGAAAATAGTAGAACTTTCGTTGAAGGGATATTCTCAGCGCTCCATCGGCGCATTGGTGGAGAGGCCGCTGAAGACTATCAATAGGATCATCCAAGCGTTCAGGAAGGAAGGCCGCATTTCTTACGCCCCACATAGGCGTCGGGCAAGGGTAACGACAGATGAAGAAGATGCACTTATGGTAGCTGCGGTAGTGCAGAATCCCTTTCAGTCGGCGAGGGAAGTGCGGGAGCTGCTCGATGTGGACGCTTCCGTTTTTACCATACGGCGACACCTCAGGAGCGCTGGCTTGGGAAGTTATGCGGCTGCAGAGAAGCCCACTCTCACCGCTTCGAACAAGGGTGTCACGCCTGCAATTTGTCGAAGCTCACGCCTTGTGGACTTCCAATGACTGGGGCCGAGTAATCTTCTCGGACGAGTCGACTTTTTCGACACGCCAAGACCAACGCGTGCGGCTGTGGCGCACAAGAGGAACACGGTAAGAAAATGTTTCTTAACGGACTTTGTTCTCTGTGAAGAACTGAATTTAATACAATTTCCATGCAGTTACGAGCCAGCCAATCTGCAGGGAGTCGCGGCGAGCGGACGCACCTGCGTAAACATGTGGGGCGTGGTGTCAAGAAATGGTATCGGGCCTCTATGGCGCATCGAGGGCACTCTTACTTCGCAGCGCTATTGCAGCGAAATCATGGACAACGTGCACCTTCCTTAGGCCCACGCCAATTTCCCCGATGCTGATTTTGTGTTCCAGCATGACCTTGCGCCGGTGCATACCGCGAAAAATTGTGAAAGAGCACCTACAAACTCGTGGGGTCCATCTGCTCTCCTGGCCGGCCAAGGGCGCTGACATGAACATCTGTGAAAACATATGGGGCCGCATAAAAGCAGCCATGGTGCGACACCCTATTCATTCGGCAACTGCGGACGAGCTGTCGGTAGCTGTTTCGCAAGAGTGGGAGCATCTTAGAGCAAGTAACTTTGTTCCTGCCCTGTACTCTTCTCTACCGTCTAGAATGGCGGCAGTTGTAGCTGCAAAAGGGAATATGACAAAATATTAAAGAAAGCGAAACAGCGTATAATTCCAGGTTGCAGCTGTTACTTTTCCGGGTCTTTTATTATTTTCTGAAAAATGGACAAAATAACAGTTCTGACGTTTGCGTTTGTTAGCTTGTTTTCTGCATTGTGTGCCTACAAAAACCCGGCAGAAAAGTAGGTAATGATTTCCAGGCAATTAGGGTAACGCTATGAATAAGGAACACACCATATAAAATGGGAACATCTCGATTTCGCTTACAGTGATAATCCGGTCATCGCCAAGGAATCAAAAAAGCAGCTAGCAGACGACAAGCGAGCGCTCCGATGACGTGATGCGCGCGAAGGGACACTACTCTTGCCGCGCGTGCGCACAAGAATTGTGAGGCGCCACTAAACTTCGGTGGTAGTATCATAAGCCATGCGCTCCCGTTTTGACGCTCAAAATGATTGCGACTGCACGAGGAGCGCCGGAGGGAACAGCAACGAGAATGTAAATGGCGCCGGCGCAAAATGACGACCGACAAATAACCTTCCCGCGATGCTGAACGAAAACGACAATCGCTAGCCTCGCCAGGGCACCTCCAAACAAGCAACTACGCCAGACTCGCAACGCAAAAAATGACAACCATTCCGCTCTGTGAAGATGGAATGGCAGCGACGGCACTTTGCTTTTCGTTTGAGAGATTTGACTGTTGTCAGCTTTCGCTGCCATTCCATCTTCACAAATTGGGATGGTTGTAGTATTTTTCTTAGGAGGTTGATTGTGACATCTTATCGGTACGATCGATGACCTGCTAATCAGCATCAAGGACCTTCAATTTATTTCCGGCCCTAATTAAGTCAATGAGATTATGTAGTCCCACTCTTTGTAGTCCTGCTCTGTTTGGATCTGCTGGAAAAATTAGTCCCGTGCCGATCCCTATAAACACCAAATAATTAGATTAAACGATGCGTAACCTTGCTACACGCCGACGCCAACAGAACGCCAGCGCCTTTATCTTGTGCGTGCAGCTAGTTCTCTTCGTTCCAGCTTTTTGTCTGCCTCCGCGTAGACGCCGAGTGAACAACGCCAGCCAATGCAGGCTTAAATGTTTAATGTTGGTAAAATAAAATTGCGAGACCGGGTACACAGCGAGGCATAAGAAATAAGATTTACTTTCAAAGACACGTGCGTCATCCAAGGCAACATTTGAAGCACACGAAGCAACAAGTCACAGCCGTTTCCCGCTGCCGGGCCCGTCACCACATATCTCCATCGCCGCTAGCAAACTGATGGCAATGTGATCACATGTGATGCTAGTACGAGGAATCATGGAACGTAGTTGCAACCAGAACAGGGAGGAAAGCAGCTAGAACTTATAGGTTTCCCTGTGAAAGCACATCTGACATGACTGAAAATGCAACCGTGCACAGTAACTGCTCGCATCACTCACACCACCATCACATCACGCACATACATGCCATTTTGCAAGACATATAAGCTCAGCAGCAACGGGACAACCTGTAAATGTAAACTGGTATTGAAACTTCCGTAGAAGCCCACATGTCAAGAAAATGGCGGCTCGTTTTAACCATCGCCATCTACGTATTGGGGAGACAACTAAAAGCAAGCAAAAAATGTGACGTCACAACTGGAAATGACAGTGACGTCAAGATCTTATGCTGCTTGGCGCGAATGTCTGAATGTCTTTAGCCTCTGGTATTTCGACCGCTACGCCAGTAGTTATTTCTTTTTTCTTATTTTGAGGCTGAGGCGAGCTTGTGACTTGCCTGAGATGAAGTGCCAGCGTGTTATTAAACTGTATGAGTGACGTATGTCTTAGTGTGAACATAAGTGTGAGCAGTCCAGCGGGGCCCTTGAACGGCGTTGACGGAAACACTCTGTCTCTTTTTTAGGCAATCCGTCAGCCCCGCACGGGAACGAGATGCGGCACGGCAAGGAGCAACAAAAGATGCAGGGATCATCGTGACCGGATGACGTCATTATTGGCAGCGAATGAGCAAGTGGCAACCGAAACCTTTCACGATTTAAAAGAGAAGCGGATTATTGCATCGTTGCAGTCCAGCGGGGCCCCTGAACGGCGCTGACGGAAAGAAACGCTCAGTTTCTTTTTTAGGTATGAACGCTGAATTCTTTTTTCATCTTGCTTGTTTTAATCAAAGGGGCGTTGCTGGACTGCACTTCTGCTTTGTTTGTATTGCTGTTTCGCTCTTTGACTTTGCTGAGACGAGTGAAATGGAAAACAACACTGACTGTCTTGTGTGCATGAAGGCTCTTTCCTCCGATGGAATTTTGTGTGGTCTATGCCATAAGTACCATATAGGTAACGGCGCGGGAGTAACGAAAACTGCCTACAAAAGCATGAGCGACCCTGACATTGATTCGTGGACGTGCCAGACTTGCAAAGCGGCCGACACTCGGGTTCGCAAGATAGTGCATGAGCAGCATAAAAACGAGAATGAAAAGGCAGCGATGAAAGAGCCTTCAATGAACAATGTCATGGCTTCAATTGAGTGACTGTCGTCGAAGTTCAGCAGTATGTTGGAACGCCTAGCAAAATTAGAAAAAAACTGCTGAAACACCAATGCTGAAACATAGACACACTGTTTAAGCTGGAGGAACAACGAAAGCAAATTCTAGGAATGGAGGGTTCACTGGAACACGTTTCTTCGTAGTACGACACGCTACTGAAGGCAATTCAAACACAAAAGGAAGAGATTAAAAAGCTGCAGACGACAACCGTGAACCTAGGTGCGAAATCAGACGGTCTGGCAGATGAGGTCGCGCAGATGAAACTAACGATTGAAAGTTTAGAAGAGTACTCTCGGAGAAGTAATATGGAAATCCACGGAATACCTCAGTCAAACAATGAAAACCTGAGAGATATCTTGAACAATTGTGCTGCCAAATTGGGTCTGACTAAGCCAATGGACGGACAGCTAGAGGCAATTCACAGAATTAGAGTTCAGACAGGGGCAACTCCGCCTATACTGGTTAGATTCTCTAACAGTTCAATTAGAGATGCATGGCTAGCCAAAAAAACTTCGGCTCAAGTCAGATAAAATCTTCATTAATGAAAACCTGACATCATACGCGAGGAAGTTGTTGTGGATGGCGAAGAATGCAGCTAAAAAAATTTTTTACAAGTTCACGTGGGTGAAGAATGGTAAAGTATTCGTAAGAAAACAAAAAGGAGCCGCTGTTATCAGAGTTGAAAATGAAGCGAGTTTATCCAAAATTATGTAGACATGGAAGTAGAACCTAACTCAATTAAAGGCTGGGTAAATTACCGGCAGAGATACACCTGCGAGGAAGGAAAAACTATGTCGTGATCTGATTCATATTAACATCAGAAGCATGCACAAAAATTGGGATCTATTGGAGCTTTATTTGGAGACATATAAAGACTCCTTAGATGTGATTATCCTGACCGAAGTGAATGTAGACGAAACCAATGCTAAGTTACATGAAATAAATGATTTTGAACAATTTTTGGTATGCCGTCACGAGAGAAGAGGAGGAGGTGTTATAATATACGTTAGAAACAACTGGCTATGCAAAAGACTGACCATAACTATCGAAGAAGCAGACATACTACTGTTATCAGTTGAATGTGCACGTGCATCATTCATAATCTGCGCTATCTACAGACCACCACACAGAAATATAGGCACATTTTACGGGAATTGCAGCATCTTTTAATCACACTAGAGAAAATGATAACATAATTCTAGTAGGTTATCTCAACACTACCTTCTTCTCTTGTAATCTCTTCTGCTACTAAAAATTATGTCAGGGGCTATTTGACTCTCATTTCAAGTTATGGCTTAGAAAATGATATCACACGAATTACGCGAGAAGAATTCTTGGGGAACAAACTTACGACGTCATGTATTCACCACATGATAACGCGTGTTTCTACATGCAGCCTGTAACAAGTATTGTAAAAGAAAAAGTTGCTGACCATTATTTCATTGCTCTCACAATATTTAGTGAAGACTTAACGAATTCACTTGCGGAAACTGAACAGGAATTCCACATCTTCGATAACCAGAATATTGATAGATTAATTAAGGGATATCACTAGGACACTTTATTAACACTAAATCATTTACAAGCATACGAGAAGCTAACTGGCATATTTAAATCAATTTATGATAAATGCTGAAAGATAATTACTATGAAAAAAAAGAAAATCGAGAAACCATGGATTACCAATGTAATTAAGAAGTTAAGTTACATCAAAGAAAAGCTGTGGCGCCGAAGTAGGGCTAATCAATCAGACGTGCAGTTAAGAGTAGAATTTAGGCAAACAAGAAATAAGCTAACAGCTTCACTAAGGCTAGCAAGGAATAAATACTATAGTAATAAGCTAAACGAGTGTAAATTTGAGAAAATCGTGGAACATAGCAAATTTACTAACAGGCAGACAAACGAAACGCAACACATACGAAACCATAAGAAATATTTTCCCCAGAAGACAAATGGATGAAATAGCAAACGAATTTAATAACTGCTTTGCTAATACTGTTCAGAAACTTAAGGAAAATTCCCCTAGGGGTACAGGTGACATAACAATCAAATCAAACGTAAACTCTACCTACTTGAGTGAGGTAACTGCTCTCCATGTTTGGGATGTAATAAGGTCAATTTCAATTACTAGAATGCCAGGATATGATGGGATTAGATTTCATGAGATATTTTTCAAATTTGCTTGTTTGAAGAGTGTGCTGCTATATATTTACTCAGAAGCTTTTAGGACGAGTCAGATTCCCAACTCAATGCAAATAGCTTTGATTAGGCCGATTTACAAAAACGGCAAAAGGCAACAGTGGGAAAACTACAGACCTATAGCAATCTTGCCGACATTGTCGTGTGCTCTAGAAAAGCTTCTGCACAAGTACATGGTTTCCTTTTGCGAAAAGTTTCATCTGTTGTCTAATTCATAGTATGGGTTTCGTTGCAAGAAAAGCACAGTCACACTACTAGAGGACTTTGCAGCCGTAGTCAACAGTGAAATAGATAGAAATGAGATAGTAACAGGGCTTTTTGAGATCTGAAGAAAGCTTTCGACACGTTAGATCACGAAATACTCCTTGAAAAATTTGCTCAAGTAGGATTCGGTGGGCCTTTCATAGAGCCTTTTAAACACTACTTGAAAAATTGTGATCAGGTCGTTCTAATTCAAAATATAGGCAGCAAGTTAATACACATAAAGCATGGAGTCCCACAGTGATCCGTACTACGCCCACTACTTTTTAATTTGTATGTGAATGATTTAACCCACCTAGCGCTAAACTCAAAGTTATACCAATTTGCGGATGATACTGCTTTAATATTACCCCATGAGAATGTTAATGAATGCGTTACTTTGTTACAGGACGATATATACAAAATAATGGCATGGTTGGAGAACGACTGCATATTGATGAACAAAGCAAAAGCACAGTTAATCTGCTTTCACAGCCCGCACAAAAAGTGCAGCTGACTAAACATCTATACCTGCATAGTGAATACTGCGTTGGATGCCCTTGCCAATGTATGCAGTATAACACAAAAATAAAGTACCTTGTGTTATTTTCGATGAATATTTTTCATTTGTCCATCACATACAGTATGTAGCTAAAAGACTCCGAGCAGTATGTGCAGCCATGTACAAAATAAGATCAGTATGTGACGTTCGGTTAAGAAAACTCGCATATAAAGCTCCAGGGGAAACCGTATTACGATATGGCATTACGATCTACAGACTTTCTTCGCCATATAGGCTAAACGTGTTAAATAGAATAATGCAAAAAATAACGAATAATATAGCATACGGAACAAACAGCAACTCAATCGGCCACAGTGAGTTGATGGCAGAACATGGTACATTTGATGTTAAACAACTTTTTTTCTCCGTGATATTTACGAAGCATTATTTTGATGAATCCTTTAAAACAAAAAAACGTCAACACCCGTGATCTGCGCAAGATTGAAACGTTCGTTCGGGCTAAAGCATTCACGAACTACGGTAAAAGAACGCGATCATTTTATGTACCGTTCTACTTCAATAAAATACAAGTTCCCAAAGTATCGTCATTCAGGAAAATAAAAGATTTTGTACGTCACGTGGTTCAGACAAGCGGCTGGAAATAGCTGAAGCAAACCATGTGGCAGGAATTTTCTGATGAACTTTCGCTAACAATTGTAAAAAAAACAGACTAGAGTATTGTTTTCTTTTCATGTGTATTTTGTTCTTTTTACTTTCCAATAGTGATTGATGACTGCTACTTTTCCAACACATTGACAAGTGTATATGATGAAATAGAGGGATGTACTGTACATTTATTTTGCTGCTTTAATATGTCTTTGCTTAAACTATGGCTCAAGCAGGAACAAATACAAGAAATTAGACGAGCGATGGAGGAAAAGGGTGAGGCATGGAAGGGAGGAGGGATGGAAAATGTGTACTTGTGTTATACCTTGTTGAAGGCAAATACACAGTGGTCCGCGTAAAAGCATCGGTGCTTTCGCGGACTACATTTGTGGCGCATACAAGAAATGTAACTTTGCTATTGAACTTTTTTATTTTTCTCTCTACCTATTGTTTCCTCTGTTCTTAGAGCACAAGACTGTGCGATTTGGGCCAGAGCACTGCCCCGTCCCGCTCAAAAGCATCATTGCTTTGGCGGGCTGACAAAATATTTGACTGTATGTTTTATGTTCTAATAAAGAAAAAGAAAAAATTATGCTGTTATTGACAGCAATTGCTCCGGTAGGTTTTTTAGGAAGGTTAGCGACAAGGATGGAAATAAATGACAGCGCCACAGAGGTTTTAAAAGCAACTTCACTTTTATTCGTCTAGAATGACGCAACCAATATAATTGACCAAACAAAACATATTTCAATGGATGAAAACTGCCATGCCCAGCACACAGCCGTAATGTATAGCATCATATGCGAAACGTTTTAACAGAATCATTCGCAATGCCGTGCGGCACCACGTATTTATATCCAATAGTTATCAGACAGGACAAAATCGCCATGTATTATCATTCAGAAAACATTCGGCTTAGTAATTTTGTTGCCCGTCGCACACTCAGATCCTTCGTTACGCAGAGTGAACGAACATAGCGCGAAGTTTCTTCGGGGAGCGTCCCACATTTATAGTCCCAACGAGAGACAGCGCATCGGATGCCGCAGCGGGAACTTGCACGACAACAAAAAATCTGAACTCAAACTTTCGCCAATTAAAGTCACGAAAAATTTGAAGTGGATCACACGTCACACATTGAATAAACACGCAAGAAAATAAAAAAATTTCGATGTAACAGCCGCGTTAAAGTGAAAAACACCATTCCGCACGAAATAATAACTGGTTTGCACAAGCTTGCCAAGTCTTGCGCCAGGATTCCTGGTTGAGAGGGGTTACCAATAACGGACTAATAAATTATGAAATCGAAAAAAATTTACACACACTAGGAAAAAAAAGAGTATATCTTACTCTTTTCGGAGAGTCTGGACTCGCCACGTATACGACAAACTTTGTGGGAGACACCGGAACTCTCTTTCGGCAGAGAGTCTTGAGACTATCTGGGCTGGTCTCGATACAAGGTGGTTACGTGACACCACACACAATAGTCTGCACACTCTGTTGTAGTAGTCTCCTAACCCTCTCAAAAGGGTTACAAGACTAGTGCCGAGGGAGTCCGTAACTATTCTAGATGAGTCAGACGACTCAAGATAAGCGGTCACATGACCACTGCTGAAGGATTCGGGTAACTATTCTTGATGAGCCTGATGACTCCAGCAGTGTGTGTCAAGTTACCCTTAGTGCGTGGTGCAGGAATCTTGCAAATAGAGTAAAATAACTAATCCATGTAAGTCGTTTGACTCTCGGGGTCGAGAGTGTCGAGCCGCTTTTCAAAATGTGTCACCAACTTTTGTTGTAAGTACACACGACAACGGCTAGTTCTCAAGATGACTACTGTGAAAAGACAACATATGATAAGAAAGAATCCATAGCAAACGTGCCAAAAAGGACATGGCAGGTTAGCAACAAAAAGTTAATATTTAATCACCCTTTGTTATTGTCTTCTGGAAAATTCAAACGTATCAGTCTGCACAGAATCCATATGAAAGCAAGACAGTTCTCATTACTATTAAACTGGAATCAACAGCCAACCAAGCAAGTAAACATCCAATATGTAGCCTGCAGGTGCATTTGCAATGCCACTCAGAACCATAATGAGACCCCAAAATATTATGTAACTCATGCAAAAGTTCAATTCACCACTGCACAAGTCTCTTATGTGTCAAAAGATTTATAAGTTAAACTTATTTCATTGTTCTCCGAGACTTGTTTTTATTTAGAACTTACGATTTAACATCCTAAGCAAGTAAGGTAAACATAACAAATAAAAAGGCCGCACTCATGTACAAAGGAGACCCAGATAATGAAGTGCAATAAAAACAATATTCCAACTTAGATTACATAATCTATGCGTTATACTATGCTTGCTGAAAACAACTGGTTGGCAATTGATAATCCAATCCAAAAGTAAAAATACCTTTCTTACCTTATGGTACTCTTGTTGGCACTTTTCCCACACAACGTGTGCGTGTTAGCATCAGTTGAAAATTGATCTGAAAATATCACATTAAAAAGTTGTGCATCAATTTTATTCGGTCGTACAACATGCCACAGTGTATAAAAACTTCATAACTGACACTATTAGAAAAATAAATACAGCAACATTTATACTAATCGCTTATTTATGTTGACAAACATACTTTTCCAAGACGAGGTATAATAGCTTACACAGACTATTTCCCAGATTGCAATAACTACTAATACAAAACTTGCCATAATGCAAACACGTTGACAAAATATGTAGCACAGGTGGCTGTATCATGTTACGGCAAAGATAGCACATGAATGATGAGGACAAGGGAGGAAGCAGAACACATAAACAAACTATACCCAGCTGCATGCACGCAGCTGTAAGAATACACATAGTGCCCCAAGATCCAGAAGAAATAAAGAGGAAGATGGGAGGAAGGCTTCTTTTACTCATCACAAGTCATCCTGTAAGAGCAGATTATCTACCCTAAGCACATACATGAATAAGTTACATTAGGTGCCACATTTACAAATCACTAATACAATGTTATTGTAATTGTCCTTATTCCGATTTTTAACTTGGAAAGCATGATTGAGTTACGTAACGCCTCCCTACGGCTTGGCACATATACAGAAAGAAGTGTTTTATAAACACTGGAGGTCATGAAAGGATGACTGACACATACCTCTTTTAATTATTTTGTCTTTGTCTTTATGATTATCTACCACAGTAGTCTTTTGTAGAGTGAGACACATCCAGATAATACACTGTGGGCAACCAAATGTGAATACCTGTTCTTGATTTCTACCTTTCTCTGGTGTGCCGCTAAGGTAACGTTGGCGCAAAAAAATTGTCTTCCCAATGTATGCGTTACCACAAAACAAAACAGGAGCAGATCATAAGCCACATTAATGATGGATGAAATAAAACATGTGTGCTTAGCTTACCACTGCCGCTCCAATCTGGCGTCCTTTTCTGCTTTGTTGTGTACTCTAGAACAGGTGTTATGCAGTTCACTTGGTGGCCAAAGCAACTCTCACACCATACCAGGATGTCCATTTCTTTTTTCAAATTCTAAGCGAAACTCTGGTTATGGGGGACAATTGAAAACTTATAGTTACGCTTTGTATCTTCATTATGTCGTTGACCTTTAACTTTAGCCACTTCACTACTTTTCTGCAGGTGCAGACAGGCCATTGCACCAGTGCTAGGTTATGAAAACACCAGAGCAGGGTAGAAAGCAAGCACAGATATTTATAATTTGGGTTCCCACTGTGCGCTGCGTGGATATGTTTCAACGAACGATAAAACTACTTGGTAGATAAACATATGAAAGATGAAAGAATTAAGCTCGCAGCCTACCATATCAGTAACTGGGGAATTTTATGTGTAAATGAACTTTCGTGATTCCCAGTGATGAAGAAACAATTTTGCCAAATGTGCCAAGGCAACCAACTCACTCATGCTTACAAAGGAAACAAGATAAAAACAAGCAAGATTACAAGAACTTCAACTTGCAACCTAAAGTGAGACACCTCACATGACTGATTTATGTATTTACTGAGCATAAATTACATCTGGCGCATAATCTGCTTGTACAAGATGACGAAAAATGAGTTACTGTTGCTTTCTTTCTGGGGCATTTGGCTCTTCTGAACAAATGCACATTGTATGGCCCAGCTGCGTGGATGTAGCTGGGCACAGCTGCTAGTCAGCATCAATATGTTTTATGGTCCTGCACTTTTATCGTCGTAATCTTTAAATAGCAAATAGCCTAACTAATGGGTTGATCAGCTGTATTTAAAATAAAACATACTGACAGATTTCCCTGTTTATCGCTAACAAAGAGATGGGTACATCATTTCAGATTTCAAGAAACTGCTGTGGAACAGAACAAATGCTGAAGACACAAAATCTGGAATGACCGGTACCTTTATTATTAAATGCCCCGTACTAGCTCTTTCTGCAATGAATACCATTATTACCAAAAATTGTAGCCTGAAAAAATTATTGGAAAATATTTACAAAAGTGACAGAGATTAGAACTGCACGATTATTGCAAATGTCTTCTTAAACAAGATTACAATAATTGAAGTTTCATTAATTTCAGCAAAATGCTGACATCCCATTATTGAAGCTAGTCAGTGATGAAGGTATTGTTAGTTTGTATGAGGCTTCAGACTGGCAGCTCTAAAATATTTGTCATCATACTTGGTGGAACATGCTTTGCTCTTTTAGATATTACTTTGCCAAAAAGCCTTCTGTAAGCCTTGTTGGACAATTATGTGTGGAAGGGAAATTTACTTTATCATGTCTTTTTGGGTATGTGTATCTCAGAAGTGGTGCTAGTCTGAGTTCTTACAAAGTAGACGTTATTGTGTACTGTAATTCTAATGCCTGCCACTGCTGTAAATTTCTGTTAGTGAAAATTATCGCACTGTCATGAAGCAGTTATGTTCACTAATTAGCGGCAGTCACCGCTGAAAAAACTCAGCACAAAACACAAAATAAATATATGAAGTCAAACTGTAAATGTCGAACAAAGTTATAGTCGATTCTACATTTCACAGAAGTGTCTTTTTTTCTGTTAGTGTGCCAATACCAGTTGCACATTCACAAACATTTAGTATTGCACTTCTGTGAAATGCAGAAGAATTCAGTGTTTAACAGAAGCCCTTGGGAAGACAGCCCAGAGTTGCTTCGACAAAAGGACTTGCCTTAAACTTTGCATCGCAATGTTGTAGGTCATTGTAGGAAGGGGAACATTTCGCTGATTGAATATTACTCGAAATATTTTTATTATTTCTACTAGAGCCTTGAAAAGAGAGCCAATTGTACAGTTCTTCATGTGGATTTCATATATTCCATTAGTTTTGTTTAGCTGCTTTTGAGTTATGTCTTACACAACGGCAAAATACATAATGATATTTGCAGGCACTTTCCTGTGTATTAATGTTTCACAAAAAGCAGTAGCTGTGCAGTGTGCAGTAGCTAACTCAGCTCTTTGTAGACTGCAAAGTGCCGATATCTATTCAAGCAGCATGTAAATTAATAGAAGTATGCAAAATTAGCAGGCAGGCAGGCAGGCCTGCCTACTAATCTTGCATACTTCTCATGTATTGTGAAAAAAATTATTGAGAATACTTCAATATTTTTTTCTCATAACAGCATGAGAATAACCTTGTGCACTTACAATTGTATAATTGTCCTATACAAATTAAATTTGGCATACATACTCTTCAAGGTATGCAGAATACTGATATCTAATTGAAATTGCAATCTGTAAAAATGATTTAAAGTGGCCTAATATTTTTTGCATAATTTCTGTAATTGTCAAGCTGTTTGGATAGGTAGCGCCACTTCGCGGTATACAAGTAGCTGAATAGGATACATCATGAAACAATTTGTGAAAATTTTATACATAAGAAAGTGCCCATAAATTTTTTTGCCACTATGTAGGATATAACTAAAAAACATAGCTACACAAAAACTAATAACAATTCAAATCCACATAAAACGCCCTATGAATGGCAGTATATTCAAATCCCTAGTACAAATAATTTTAAAAAGTTGTTTCGAGGAGCATTTTTTCTTAGTAAGTAGGTGCCAGTGTTTCTGCGAAAGGGTTAGAAAATGCCTTGAGGCATACCATAGGGAGTTTTATAAATAGCAGAGGCACGCATCTGCCTAAAATGCCCCATGCCCTGCTTGCATTTCTTAGTCATTCTTGCACTCTGTTGTATGTCACCGTTTGCATCCCTGAACACTGAGTGCGCGAAACCAAAAACAGCCTATTAATATATTGAATTTTCCCCTGTAAAGGGGTTGTATGCCGATGGGGGCAGCCAACTCTAGTGTTAAAATAAAGAAACATTTGTTCTCGCATTAATGAAACCAGTCAAAATGTATCCTCACAAATTTGGAAATGAATGCACTAAGAACCTTGCTGATTGTCATATTAGTGTCCCGAACAAGATCTTTTGATGTTTATAATTCCTACTTTAATTCACTTTCCTCTAGTAAACGGGCTCTGACCTAGAAGACTCAGATTAGGAGACTAACCGAGACCTGGATACCAATATTTAAATCTGAGATAAAGACATTCATCCCCCGACCACACAGCGCTGCTACGTCATCAGAAGAAGCGTGCATCCATGGACATATAGTCTGTAAAATTATTTTTACATAATCTGTACCGTTACTCTTGCACCAACAAATTCTGGAAATGAGGAAATACATCAGCTATTTACAGCACTGCTATAAACCTGTGTGTTTGAGAAATGCAATACTCAAAAGGTGTAATACAACGAATGTGTGCATGAAACCTACGCTGCCTTTGACATTCGTCAGTGTGGCAAATAAGCACTGAGAAATGCCAAGGGCATCATAGCTTTCATGTCTCAAACCTTGTATGTGAGTACCACTGGTATCTTTGCAGTGAAAGGAAGTCACATCATTACCAGACTTATGAAGGGAATCCATGTTTCTCTAGTTTAATATTTTCTTTCATGTGCTCTTATATCCTTGAGTTCTTCAAAAATAATGGTTGCTTGAAATAAGTACTCTATATTGCTCTAAATTTATCCTGTACTAGAGCCCGTGTTATGTTACATTTCTTGAACGCATTGCAGTGCTGTACATTATCAAAGGAATAAAAATGCCGTAAGTTTGCATTTTAGCCTTCTGTGCAACAAGAATTAAGAACCTATCAATTACATCCACAAGTACAAAAGAACTACGAGAAACGGAGCATAAAGGCAGGTCTACATTATAATAGCAGGAGTTGATGGTGAGGATTCTAAGAGAAAGGAACTATGAAAAATTAAGTACTAGAGACACGTGAATTATAGTAACAGAAGTATTTGCAAAGAATTTGAAGAGACAAATGGAATGTCTGTTCAAATAACTCCACCCCAAAATTATTCCATGGTTCTATAAGTGACCACAGCTGGTGATGCTGTTTGGATAGGTGGAAGCTGAGGTACAGCTGTAAAATAAATGGAACATGCAGAGGGGTCACCAAGTGTTGCGCGCTGGTTGCACAGCAGGTTTCCTTGATCTCCGGACTCACTCGACACTGATGCATTGAGCCTGGTTATACGTCGTTCGCAAGAGGCCTGGCTAAGAGTGTGTGGCATGGCTTGGATAAAATTTCGAAGCAACCTGAAAAACAAAGATCCATATAAATAAGCACCAAAATATTCTGTACCATAGGGCAAATCTGAAGTTTATCATCTGCACATAGCAGATGATGAAAACAGACACAAGTCACCAGACTCAAGGTATATAAATGTGCAAAAGGGTAAATGAATGTGAAGAGCTGCTTATAGGATGGAATCCTTCGTTTTGTCTTTTGAGGAGCAATAATAGTATCTTAACATAGAGTCAAGTGTATATGGCCCTCCCTATTTCTGTAAGAAGACTATTCCATGCCAGCTGTCTCAACCTGGCACACGACCACTTGGAATTTTTTTTTGAAAACTGGAGGCCCTAAAATATAGAACAAATCTGAATTTCGCGCAATACTTAAAGCAAAAAATGTTTTTGCTGGTGTAAACACTATGCCAAATTTTGTGTAAAGCAGCAAACTAAGCATCATAAATGGCATAGCCAAAAAATTGGTTCCTTCACTAAGAGGGCCAAATTTTTAAGGACAATGAAAAAAGGCCTAACAACAAAAACTGAACTGCTTATTAGGCACTGCTCAGTTTATTATGGCTCTTTAAAAATAGACACAATGGTTTAATAACTTTATTTTCACAGAACTGGCCTATGGCAAAAGCTGCAAATGTATGTAATCCCCGTGTTTAGGACTTGTGCTGTGTGCTAGAACAGGTTTCAGAAAGATACATTATGCAGCAGTGCACAGAGGTGAGGATGAACTTGAAAAAGAAGTCAGTTTCGTTGTACGTTTATTGGCCTACTTAGCATTGACGCAGCCCAAGTAAATTTATGCCAAATACCATGTATGCGAGTACACTGCATTGTTTTTAAATTGGTAAAGTTTTATCAAAGTGGTTTTTGTGTTAAGCAAGAAAAAAATTGTACAAGTGGTCATTTGTAGTTTCAAAATTTGCATCGCGTTTCGTCTAATACACATAGCCTCTTGGCGGCTAACACAAATGCATGGACTTAAGCATCCCTGCACAGATAGCAGGGAGTCTAAACTGCTTCTAAGTCAATTCTTTCATTGCTGTGTGGCTACAAGCCTCTTCAATCAAAAAGACGCCGCTTAATTACAGGTATTTACCTGAACCTTTCCGTCGGCTGTAAGCCTGCTTGGCATCATCACTAAGGCTGCCAACTCCCTAGTGGACGTAGTAGGGACATGGTGGTGGCAGGACGCAGTGGCAGAAGCCGCCAAAGGCTCCCAGTTCCCTAGTGGACCTAGTCGGGACAGGGTGGTGATAATACGCCGAGGTAGGAGTCGCCAGAGTGTACGTGCAACAAATTTGCACAAATGTTCTTAGTCCTACCATGTCGCGATTTGCAATAAAAATAGAGCTGTCTGTGTAATATGGCTACCAATACAAATAAAGGCAAACAGTTAGGTCCTACGAAACAACTAGAACCCCGACAAAATAGAAACGGTACTTATGTTTATGAAAACCCAAGAAATGAAAAAAAAAGAATGTGCAACCACTTTGTGCATGGAAGCGCGGTTGAAGCCTGAGCTCATACAACCAAGTGATCGGCTAGTCAACTGCAAGACTGCCACCTTAAAAATGTCATGGTATATTTTTACATGCGTTATTTTAAGCTACATTAATACAAGTTCAAAATCTCCTAACAGAAGTAAATCACCAAGCTAATTCAATTAATGAATTCCAGTGGTCGTTAATGCTACAAAGTGCAAACTCGGAATGAAGCTGGCCAAACTGGGCAGTGAAAAATAACAATGTGGTTCTCTACATCTTGTTTTTCTGGCTTTCGCCCTAGCATTGGAGTATATAAGAATTTTTACATTCCTGATATTTCACCCTGATAATTTTTATTCCATAATGCATAATACTTCAGCAAGAGCAATAATGCTTTCATTTAACCGCAAATAGTGATAGAACAAGAAAATTCACTGGACCCTTATGAAACATCGTTCCAGCGCACAATTGAACACGGACGAGAAGAGAAAGACAACACGAACGCCGGAATTCAATCGACCACTTCAATTCAACCAAGTAGCCCAGCTGTCCATGCTTAGTCACTAGAGCCAACGTTTTGAGAAGAAAAATCTCCTTCTCTTTGTCGAAACATTGGCTCCGGCGATGCTCCTTGTTCTACGGCTTTTCATCATTTCAAGTCTCTGTCTTCCTGTGTACCTCTGTTCTTTCAATGTTGCGTCAATGAAATTGTAATAACGGATAATTAGTAAATGTAGCTGATGAGGAACTTGGGCTTGTTGGTAGATAACAACATAGTAACTGCGCAACTTCGAGATACTGACAAAGGAGGGTTGTGTGTGTTGTCTCCTCCAACCATGTCTCCCCTTTGGGGGATTACTCTGTCTCAATGTAAAACATTACCCTTTGTACAATAATACTAAAATGAATAAAGAGAGGAAAGTGGACACAAAAATTACAACAAACAGCATTATATGCTAATGAGATATGCAAAAGTGCCTGCTACGATTTCACTCACCGATAACGTGCTGGATAAAATGGCGACTTCTGGTTGTTGCCATTTCTTGAATACCTAAAATATACATTTCAAAATTATAAAAATACACAGGACAACAGCAGTAGCCAAGGACATAACGCATTGTTTAGTACAAGAAGGTAAAATAATCTCTGATACACGGCAGACAAAATTTTCTTTATTAAGTTAGTAGACAAATACACCATACTTCATTTCATTAAATGCTGTCAGCGTTTCATGGTACAAGAAAAAATGTATTTTTGCATGAAAGCAGTAAAGTAAGAAATAGCCTTCTCCTTTTACAAAATATGCTCCAGCGACTAAGCCAACTACAGCTGTATATACTTAAAATTGTTGTATGCACATTACAATAGCCAAGACAGGATAAACTTGGATTCATATGCAGCTCACTGGAAGATAAAACTTTGCAAACAACTCATTTCTGCTTGGAAAATATGCGCACTAACATAAAACTACAAATAAAAGGACCATTTTTTTCATAAAACACTGGACTCAGTATAGAAATAGCAGTAGCAATATTACAAGTTCACCGCATAACACACCCAGGTTTTGTAAGCCTAGTAGGATTTACTATATACATGTTGCAGCAAATTCATGCTTTTAGATATTTACAACCGTGAAAGTAAAAAGAACGTAAAAAATAAAACATTATATATAGGCTTAGATTGTGAGCTAATGTGTTTTCTACTTACCGTCAAATTCACTTTAAATTTGTTCTGTTTCAACGCTTTTAAAGCGCGGTGTCTGTTCGCTTGTGTATGCAGCGGCTTTACCGCTACGAAAACATCTGTGCTGCCACATCGCCTGACACTGTCAAACAGCGTTGTAGCGCTTTTATTATTCGCGGTAATATACCTAAAGCGCTAGTAAATCTTCAGAATTCACAAGCTCTCTTTTCGACGAGCTGTCCTCGACCGCGAAAGTCACACTGGTGCTAGTACTGTATCTACACTTCAAGTTACGCAGTGATTGATATTCTACGCCTTTTTCGATGCGATAGGCCACTCGTCACTAGACTCGTTAAGAACTGTGTTTCTTTTGGCAGTACAGCTTTGCTATAATTTCAAATGCGCTCCTGAGGCTTCCGTCTGCCAGTAATATTTTTGCATACATTTGCGCACGCATGCCTAAGGAACGTCTGTGAACCGCCAAGAGAAACGTGGCGCAAAATGTAGCCATACCGGAAGGGCCGAGTACACACCCTTTGTAAACTCGGAACAAAAGCTGATATGCTTACCTGAGACGTTAAGAGAAACATGGCACAGGTCACTTGCCTCTGGTAGTCTTTCGTATGCATCTGGGCGTCTCTGTGAGTTGCGATCTCCCATGTCAGAATCAAAGACGCAGTGCAAACCTCAACACTTCGGGCGCTTGTGACGGTCCGGCGAGCTGCACTTGCTCTATGTCGGCAAATACGAAATCGGCGACACGCTGCTGCTGGCGGCGGTCCCGTCATCGCAGTCACACAGCACGGAAAGAAGTTGCCACCCTAACTTGCCGCAACGCCTGGTTGCAGTCGCGCCTAACGCAGTGCTTTCAGAACCACTCAACAACAACGTACTCGCGCATGGTGAAACGCTACTGCAAAATGGCGTTATGCTATTGACGGCTGCGGCTTTGGATAATTTTGTACGCGCACAACTGCGCAAAATGCTTGTTTCGGTTTTGTTTCCTTGCGTTGAAATAAAAACTGTTTTGCTCACTGAATTTTGCGTCACGTAAGTAATTTTCACGAATAAAACAGCCATCGATTCAACATGCGTCTTGAAATACCCGCTACGTTCACTTCGCAGAAGCAAAATGGGCTCGTCCGAGTGTGGTTGCGTTTGAAATATATATCGTTGGGCTGTGGAAGCGT
Source organism: Dermacentor albipictus (assembly GCF_038994185.2). Lineage (NCBI taxonomy): Eukaryota > Metazoa > Arthropoda > Arachnida > Ixodida > Ixodidae > Dermacentor > Dermacentor albipictus. The sequence goes on from NC_091821.1 coordinate 17,056,400, forward strand.
GCTCGAAGTGTGAAGACGCGGCGTAATTGTCCTTAATTGGCTTAGCTATAACAGTGCGGCTGCCCTTGATTTTTGTCGAGTGCAGTTTGCCTGATGTAAGGTAGAACTACAAAGCCGCCCATGTTACTGAATAATCTAGTGCACTTGAAGCTTCCAGAACTCCGGTATTTCCTCCAGAAGTTCTTGCGATTGTGTGCCGCTGTCACCAAATGCGAGCGTAGTCATTTGGCGGAAACTTAGCAACACATTTTCTAGAAATATTGTTCACTGCTTTATCACGACATGGAGAAGCAGCGTGGTTGGTCCTTACTAAAATTTTCTAGTTATTGCGAATTTTGCGATAGCAATTATATAGACATAACCGTCGAAATATATCTGTTGTTGTTGCCGTGAGCTTACGTATAAATTCAAGTGCGACAAGATCCTATCCTGCGCCGTTGTCTGTGTGCGTTAAAGGAAGTGTTCGAGGGTGAGCTGAGTTGTATAGTGCCTGGATGGGTGCCCCAAGTATCTATAGGTGGTCACATGATAAAATGCGCGCAAGCTGGGGAAGGGAGGCGCTGGTTTAGCGCGCTTCTCCTCTGGCCTTTGCTCTAGCCCGGTCTGGAGCCACTATCGATCTGTTTTGGAGATAATTTCCGATGGGTGCGAAGCTGGGCGGCGTTTAGATAGCGCCATTTCAAGTTTCGGAGACGCTTTGAAAGAAGAGGCAGCAGAAGCGTTCTGTCCGCTCTGTTTGCGCCCTTCATCACGCCGATGCTGTGACAGCGAGTGTTCGCGGTCAGTGAGTGAGATCCGTTCATGTTTGCACGTGCGCACGTGACCCCGTGCTTGCTTATTTAAGGAGTAATCGAATGTTTACTGCAATTTATTCCGCCGATGAAACTACGAACCTTGGTTCCTGCAGTGGTTCATGCAGTGGTTCATGCAGAATTTGGGTGAAACTGTTACATATTTGCTTTTATATTTCAAGGGGGTTCAAAAGCAGTGCTGCGTACCCTAATGTTGCGCTGCTGAGCTCGAGGTCATGGGTCCAATCACAACCGCGGCAGTCGCATTCCAATGGGGGCAGAATGCGAAAACGCGCGTATACTGTGCATTCGCTGCACGTTAAATAACCCGAGCTGCTGAAAATAAATCTGCAGTTTTCCATTACCATGGACCTCATAACAAGATGTTGATTTCGGAACTTAAATCCCCCAAATTTAATTTTACGTAGCAGAAATACATTTACATCTGACACTGTTGAGTGCGCCTACTGAACTTGTTATCTCGTTGCTGTGCTCTCTTTAGCAGCTATTACTTTTTGTTAGATTTACTTATGGTCAGAATCCAGTGTGACAAATCCGGGTCTTCCTTAGCATAGGAGACCAGTTATCGCTTAAGCGTGTGAGATATTAACAAACGTGGTCAAGGAAAATCGATATTTAGAGTTCGATGTAATTGCAGAACATGACAAGGACGAAAGAACGATACACCTCATTACAACCAGGACAAGAACCCGAGGGCCTGCCTAAAACAGAAGACGTTATCTGGTATTTCTTCTCCTGCATTATAATCTTTCTCTCGCCAGACTCATCTCGAATATCAGAGGAGTCGCGATCTTCCACGACGACTCTTCGCCTGCTATTGAGAGTCAAACGACCCATACACAAATGTTCACTCTTGTTTTGTGACTCTACTCGCGCAAAAATGGGTCTTCGGAAAAAAAAAAGAGTCAAGTTGCCGCGACTCACTTTTTACTCTCTTTTTCTTAGAGTGCACTAGTTGTTTAAGTACAGCAAAAATATTTTAACGGAATATTTACTGGTATGACAGCATTGTGATTAAAAATTGTCGAAAATTTGTTTTTTCACAATTTGGTTTCCTAGTTTTAGTGTTTGTCCCTCCCTCACCTAGTCGGGCTTCACTCGTGCGCCACTAACAGATATATCCGGCAATCGGTTTTGGCATGCTTTTCGTTCCACGCTTTGCCACCTATTTAGGTGGACCTTCAACTGGATCTCGCGACAGTGCAACGGAAGAGCATACACGTTACATTGAAGGTTGCGGTTACGTTCTACGCACGCGCGCTTTCAAAACGTAACTGCCTTGCGAACGCAAAGCCCTTGCGTACGCCCAACTAAAACTCTCTAATAATAACGTCACTGAACATTTGCGTGTCGGGATTGCAGCGCGATCAATCACGTTTGTAAAGACTGAAGCCGGCATGCCATTCGTACAAAGCGCCGACGACAGCCACGACAGTGCTTGCATTCCCGTGTTTAGCTTCTGTCTCACTTTTATTATTTGGGACCGTGGTGGATGTCGATCGTCATAACGAAGGTGCTGACATACGCTGAACACAGTGGCTGCTCGATTTTCTTTCGTTCTTTTTTTTGTTTTGTTTCTTTTGAGATGACAATGCAGGCTTTATTTTTTCGAAACGCAGTTGATTGCGCTGTTGTGAACACGTGCAAGGATGCAGTGACGCCATTTTTCTAACTATATCCCGGGCTTTTATCAGTAATATCCTGAAAACAATTTCATTAGATGTTTCTGAGCACATTCCAAAACTTGGAAAAAACGATTTTGCGTGCTTTAAGGAATATTTAAAAGTTAGCATAATTAAACGTAACAAAGTGGATAAGTGATCATACTCCAAAAGATACTCTGAGTAAAGAAGACTATTGCGAACAGCATGCCGTTTGTCTCATTAGACAAATGTGTACCACTCAACTGTTGCCGTCTGGTTCAAATCCCGTAAAAGCTCCCATACATGCATTACACTGCGTTAGAACTTCTGCAATATTTGTATGTGGTTACATTCAGTGATATGGATTTCACCACTTACAACTGGCTATTGTATTACAACTGGCTAAAGTGTGCGTTGCCTGCTACAGCGGCTCCCAATAGCACTACGCAAAGGCTGCTAGCAGCACTGCCTGGACATTTTTAGAACCAGTGGCGTGAACCACGCGGAAATTTTGCAGACTTTATTATTGAGGATAAATTATAATAAGGAAAAAGAAACAACTTTTTTAGCAGACAGCACGAAGCTCCCTCAGAGTGACTATTTAAGAATCGAAGACTTGTGCTCTTTACCTGCTTCTAGACTTGTGCAGTTTATTGCTAGGGACTCAAGCTTATAGTACCATATTGAGCACACGGCAATTGTTGGTTCAAATTATAGCGCTACCTAATTGTTCTGATCTAATGACGAATGTAGCGTGGTGCATTTCTTCTTAAGGTCAATTCGCTTATACGTATAGACACACGGCTTTTCGAATGACGAAGGCTTCAAGTATATAAAAGACACGACCCGGGTGTAGGAAATAGTCTGCGGCGCATGAGTACTTGCGCGTCGTATAGAGACATTCAAAAGAACATAAGCACACATCCTCTGCCATGCCTCTCCCCCCTCCCCCGCCTCACAACGCACGTGCAATGGCAAACTACTTTCTGAAAAAATACGGTAACCTAGGGGTTCAATTTTAGTAATAACCATATGGCGCCAAAAGTCACTCTGGGAAATGAAATTATGAAGGAAATTTCCTCTCCCTCCTTCTCTCTCTCTCCCCCCCCCTCTCTCTCTTTCTTTCTTTCTTTATTTTTTATTGGCCAAAGAGTTAAAATTGTGGAAGTTTGGGATGTTGGGGGTTCAGCTACAAGCGCCGGCAATGTTTCCAGGAAAAAGAGCTAAAATTGAATTGATCTCGGACCATTGAAAAAAAAAAACAACAATGCTGGCAGGAAAAAAAGAAACAGTTGCAAGAACTACTAAGTAAACAGGCACAAATACAAATAAAAAATGGATGCAATAAATACTAACTCATGTCTTATGGAAAGTAACACAAGAATACAGTTTAAATACTTGGTACTATCAGACGATGAAAGGGAGTATAATTAAATAAAGGACATAGAATAGCTTACTCAACTCAAATATCATTAATACAAACGCAGCTTGTAAAAGCTAATATAATTAGCTCCGTTCTGACAGCGTGTAAGACTATTAAGTTGTGTAGTTTGTTTTAACATTAAGGATATGAAGCGGCTGCGCGAGACGCCCAGGACTTCGCCTCCCCGACGGCCAAGCTGGGAGCGAGCAGTATCTCGGCTTGACAAGAACGCAAGAACGCTTGTTTGATGCTCGCCCAATGGAACAACAGTGAGGCCTAACCAGCACGTCACTCATAGGCGTCTACTAAAGGGGTGACAGTTGCAATATTCGGGTAGTTTAGCTCGGTTTTCCTTTCCATTTCTCATGTCCAGGGTAGCCATTTGGGCGCGACCACAGTTAACCTACCTGCAGCTTTTATCTTTACTTCACTGTATAAGACTGGCCGGAGGTCATTGCACCGCGGAAGCGACCAGGGTCAACATTTTCTACGTTCGGAACTGGTTGTGAATAAGAGAATGCCTCCTTTTTCCTATGGACAATCTAATCGCCCAGAAACAGTAGTACGATATTCAATAAAAGAAATTGACCTAAAATCCTTTCTTCTGTACCAGAGATATCATTGCAAAAAACATTATACGATGGTTTAATAACTGTGAGCATAGGTTGAGATTTTAAAAGAGTGTTTCATGTGAATAGACACATTTTAATATCAGGGGAATTAGGACAACGAGGTGCTAAAGGGCTACGCTAGGTTGAGCACAACGCTTCGAAAACAAATCGCTATCGGTTTGGAGAACTCATTTCATCTTGCTCAATTCTATAAATGAGAATTATTATTAAAACAGAAAACAATAACCACATATATTTGAAGTTGGTGAAGCTGCTCGCAATTTATTCCAAAAAGGGCAGACGCACACAGTAAGGCCGGTGCCGCTGCCACAAATCTTCCAGCGGTGATCGAGCAAGGAAGTTTCATTCTACACCCCGCACTACGGCAAGATGCGATGCCATGTACGAACCACAATATTTGTGACAGCACATCCGGTATATCGAGGTAATGGCAAGGTAATGGCGGAAAGCCACGACAGATAAGTTTAGGAAGAGCGTTAACCGCTGGCCTTAGCTTTCACGGCGTGTGGCAGCAGTCCAGAGCTGGCACATAGGCCACGTATTTACGAGAAAAGGTCCGCACTTCCGCGAAGACGCAAACCCGCAATTAAGTTGCGCGTTCCTTGCGTTCGCCTAGGGGACAGAGTCCTATCACGTAGTAGTTGCTGATTTCATGTTGTCAGGACACTTAAAATTAAGTTGTAGGGTTTGACATACCAAAGCTTGAAAGTGGTACATAATAGATAGGGGTCTGCGAATAGAGATATTTGAGGCGAAATCCAATACGAATCGAATAGTGCCAGAAGCGAATCTAATGGAATAGTTTTCAAATAATGAACAACCGTTGCCGCAATTAATATAAAATGTTGTTTGTATCATCTTATTCTTCAAGTTAGCACGTTTTCTGTCGTTACATAGCACATTATAAAGCATTGTTTAATAAAAGCACAACTGGAGCATCAGGAGCAAATAAATAATTCCTTCGCATGCACAGTGCTCTTCAGAGGGTGCGAATGATCGCTCTATAGCCTGTAAGGTACGGCTACCTAAGCGACGTAGCCTGCTCTATCACGCAAGTTCTCATGTTTTATGTCTATATTATGCTCGTGGGGGTGAAAATTTAAGATACTTGTGCTCCAGTTTTACGTTTAATTTGAGGCAGTTGATGTTTCGAAATAGTCGAACAGTATTCGAAACATAGTCGCATTTACGTATAGTGACTATTCCATTCGAAGACCGAATCAAATAGGACACGATTCGATTTGTTATTCGCAAGTTTCGAATATTAGTAAACCCTTAATTATAATATGATGAACCCTGCAGCCGAGGGCTCTGATTGAATGTCTCAGAATTTGCAGTTTTTAAAGGGCCCCTCACTAGGCCTCATAGCAAATTGTGGTTATACGCTGGAATTTGTCACGTCTCCTCTAGAGAGCGTTCTGCCGCAAAAAAAGTTTCAGAACGGCTCGGCTCATTAGTAGCCGCGATAGAAATATTTCAGTGCAGGGAACCCATGAGTTCAACAGGCGGGCTCTAATGCCAAGCAAGACGCTCGCTCCATTGGCCCCGTCTAGCCTACGCAAGCGAAATTCCTTCCCTGCGTTCTCCTATACCGGACCTCGAGGATAGCGTGATGCATGCGTCACAGGCCGCGCCTTCATTTTTTTTTTCATCGCGTCAATTTTTTTTTCGGCGCTACGCCCTTCCGCCGAAGGCGTCGCGCGCGAGCGGTTGTCTACGTCGCTTAGGTATGGCTACCTAAGCGACGTAGCCTGCTCTATCACGCAAGTTCTCATGTTTTATATCTGTATTATGCTCATGGGGGTGAATATTAAAGATACTTTTGCTCCAGTTTTACGTTTAATTGGATGCAGTTGATGGTATAAAGTAACCGAATAGTGGCTATTCAATGTGAAAATCGAATCGAATAGGACACGATTCGATTCGTTATTCGCAAGTTTCGAATATTAGCACATCCTTAATTATATGATGAACCCTGTAGCCGAGGACTCTGATTGAATGTCTCAGAATTAGCTGTTTTTAAGCAAGAATCGAGAGCAGGGTAACGCGTACATCGAGAGTGGCGTCTTTTTCGTTATTTTTGTTTCACCCACGCAGAAATGCGGCTGGTGCTGTTTAGATTCAAACGCCTGACTACGTTCTCAGTCGCAGGCCTCTTAGTCACGGTGACATGTCGGGGCGCTTAGTTGATGTGAGTAAAGGGTAATGGAACTTAGGCCATAGCTGTCCGTTTTGTTTGTATAAACACGTCCAGTGCAGCTTGAAAGTAATGTGTGCGTCATGTGTAAAGGCAAAAAAGACGAAAAGACAACGAAAAATAAAAGAAAAAGTGAGGGGAGTGTGAAGTAACCGTACTGTCTGACTGAGCTGCATGTCGTCCACTGGTTGACAAGTTCTCCTTGGAGTCATGCTTTATTTCATATTGCAGCATACTGTGTACACGATAGTGTCCCGCTCACCGCAGATTACGCTGAGCTATTTTGTAAGACCAAGCTATTAAAATTTACTAGATTTTCATAAGTTCAGTAAAAACAAGAATAGAAATTATTATCGTCATCCTCGTGATATTCTTCCCACGTCCTTCCCCCCGCCCTTAAAAAATTAAAGAAGAAAACGAGCAAACACATGCTGGTGTCCGCGAGCAGTTCAAGTGGTAGAATGGAAAAGCAGTAAAAGCAGGCAGTTATAATCTTGGCGTTTTATCGATTTCTAGTACGGGCACTTCAAGCTTACCCATTAGCTGTGTTTGACGGTTTGTTGCTGAGTGGCATGCGGTATCACCATGGAAAATTGATTTGAAAGTTTTACTGTCATACACTATCGTGTGTTCAACCATCAACTAGGATACATATTGAACTTTTCTTATATATAGAAAACTTTTCTTATATATATCGGTCTATGCACAACTGGCGTAGCACCACTGCTATTGTCCCTTCCACCTTTGGCCGCAAGGCCGCTAATATTGATATCCCAGAGAATAAATTCTTCAACTGGACGCCACGGCATGGAAAGGAAGACCCACTGCAACGTAGGGAAGGTGTTTGTTCCTGTAAGCTGGCGGGAACGCTTGTATGGCACGAATTGTGCAACGTCTTCTTGCAGCAGTATTTAACGTTTTTTTCGTGAAACAAATTTGCATTGGGCGGATTTAATTATCGTAGCGGCTTGGTTTGAAAGGGTTCGTTGCGCTAGCACATGTGGTTTACGGAAAGGTTCAGCTTGATGTAAAAGGGCCTAACTCAACCATTACCAACGTTTTCGCGCATTACCGCAGAAAAGTAACTACACCGGTGCTACCACAAAACATTGTTGTGATAAGTGAAACCGCAAAATGCGTTCTTCGATGCACCAATGCTTTATGTGCTGTTGTCGGGCAGGCAAAGGTACGTTGGAAAAAATTGGCCTTCGCCGCCTCAATTATAGCTTACAAGATAATGAGTTGAACATTTCGAAAGCTGCAACTATAGACAACATGATGTTCGTTGTCCTCACCTAAGGTGTAAGACGGCGTTTTATGAGCTTTCTTTTGATAGCAAAGGTCAAGGTCAAATTATGCGAGAGCTGGGATTACACCGAGTAACACCACACGCATGAGCACACCTTCAGCTTCCTTCAGTAGAAAGCACCTTTTTTGTACCACGATGCGAAATATTTTTCTAGTTTAGAGCTTTCAGTCGTTAATTGAACGCAAAAAAAGTACTAAATGTCATTCTATTAGCCTTATACATCTGCCCCCATCGTTTTCATTGCCTGTTCTTTTCTGAAGTTTTCTGGACTGCATTTCACGCAACGATACTAGATTATTGCAAGCGCGTTGAAATAAGTACGTTAGTTTGCAAGTTAGCGCTTTGTGCGCTTCGTGTGTGTATGCGCCTCTTCTTATGTGGTTTGTTTTTCATTTCGATATCATTAGTAAGTTGGACTAAAGTGCTTGGATGTAAAAGCACCCCTTCAGCACGCCAGTAAAAGGAGGAAGTGTTGGGCCACTGAGCACGAGGTCGCGGGATCGAATCCCGGCCACGGCGGCCGCATTTCGATGGGGGCGAAATGCGAAAACACCCGTGTACTTAGATTTAAGTGCACGTTACAGAACCCCAGGTGGTCCAAAATTCCGGAGTCCCCCACTACGGCGTGCCTCATAATCAGAAAGTGGTTTTGGCACGTAAAACCCCGTAATTTTTTTTTTAAAAGGAGGAAGCTAGGTCTATGTCTCGTTTTTCAGATAAGTTCGCAGGCAGTGTCTTATGTTAGTCATCATGGTTGAGGCTTTGGATGAAGCTAAAGGCCTACCAACCCGGCACCTTGAGACGAAGGAGTTCCTGGGTACCAGTTTCTGATATAAGAGTAAAATCACCGCGAGGGCAACAATTGACTTCAGTGAACCAAGAAAACATGTTGGCTTCAGGAAGGGATATTCTACAATGGATCATATTCAAGTCATCAATCACGTAATCAATAAATCTGCAGAGTACAGTCAACTGCTCTATATGACTTTCATAGATTATGAAAATGTATTTGATTCAGTGGAGATACCAGCAGTCATAGAGGCATTACGCAATCAAGGAATGCAGGAGGCATGTGTGAAAATCTTTGGAAATATCTACAAAGATTCCACGGATACTTTGGTTCTCCACAATAGAAGTAGAAAGTTACCTATCAAGAAAGGGGTCAGGCAAGGAGGCACGATTTCTCCAGTGCTATTCACTACATGCTTGGAAGAAGTAATCAAGCTAATAAAATTGAAAGGCTCAGGAGTGAGGATCAACGGCGAATATTTAAGTAAACTTCGGTTTGCAGATGACGTCATCCCCTTCAGCAACGCTTGGGACGAATCACAACAAATGATTGAGGACTTTACTAGAGAAATTGTGAGAGTGGCGTTGAGGATTAATATGCAGAAGCCAAAGATAATGAGCAATAGCCTGGCAAGCGAACAATAGTTGAGGGTCACCACTCAGCTTCCAGGGTCTGTAAAGGAGTATTTTCATCTAGGTCAGTTACTCTCATGGTACCCTGATCATGAGCAGGAAGTTTGCAGAAGAAGAAAAAGGGGTTGGAGTATGTACGGCACGCATGCCCAGATCCTGGCAGGGATCTTACCAATATCATTGAAAAGAAAGGTGTACAGTCACTGCATTCTTCCTGTGCTAATATACACGGCAAAACTTGGAGGTTGACAAAGAAGCTCGAGAACACGTTACGAACAGTGCAAGGAGTTATGGAATGGAAAATGTTAGGAGTAACGCTAAGAGACAAAAAGAGAGCGGTGTGGATGAGAGAGCAAACCGGCATAGCCGACATTCTAAATGACATTAGGTGAGGGGAGGAAATGGAGCTGCGCAGGCCATGTAATGCGTAGGATGAATAACTGGTGGACCATTAGAGTTAGAGAAGGGGTTCCAAGAAAAGGGAAGCACAGTCGAGGATGGTAGAAAACTAGAGGGGGGGGGGGGTGAGGTGATGAAATTAGGAAATTTGTGGGCGCAGGTTGGCATCAGTTGGCGCAGGACAAGGGTAATTGGAGATCGCAGGGAGAGGCTTTCGTCCTGCCGTGGACATAAAGATAGGCTGATTATGATGATGATGGTGGTGGTGTTAATGATGATGAGTCCCTCTGGTATCCGACTCAACACACGAAGTCCACAGTTGCGTTCTGAAGAGCCATGTGCGCACAGTATTGGGTCCCTGCAGCTTTTTCTGCCAGAGCCGATTCATACCTGTCTTAGAGGCCGAAAAGAACGTAAGAAAAGCATTTTCCCTCCATCGACTTCGCAAAGTGTTGCGCTGAACACGACGTAAAGCAGAAATGCTTTGTTCCTATTACCAATTCGGTCACGAGATAAAAATAACAATATTTATATAAGCACCCATGTAGAGCTAGAGTTCATTACACCCGCCATGGTGGCTTAGTAGATAACGACGTTGCGCTTCTAAACACGAAATCTCGGTTTCCATTTCCGGCCGGAGCAGGTGCATTTAAAGGGGGCGAAATGCAAACACTTGTTTACTTTGCATTTAGTGTACGCTAAAGGTCTCTGGGTGGTCAAAAATATTTCGGAGTCCCCCACTATAGTGTGTTCCATAATGAAATTTTGGTTCTGGCTCGTAAAACACCAGAATTTTATTAAATAAATGTAAAGTACATCATAATTGCAGGCTTGTGGGTACTGTATATCGTTGAGATAGTTCTCAACAATAAAGAATCGATTCCTGGCGTCCTATCATACTGCCATTAATCAGTGTGGACTGAATTGTGGCCGGAACAGGCCGCCGTGAAGTCAGCTGCGTCCATTTACTCAAACTCAGCTTTAACATCCCCAGTAGTATATGTATATTTGGTACTTGTAGGCTCAGGGCACATAACATTTGTATCAGTAATTTTTCACACCAACATTTCACTATGTAACTTCACATACTGCTGGCATGGATGAGAAAACCCGGAACTATCCAAGGTGTGACGACACACTGTTTGACAACTAATTGCATTCTTGCGTACATCCAAGATGGCACTTATACGAAGCTCCCTACCATGCTGTGCTGCCCGCTCCTTATTAAAAGTCGACACAAATGCATGAATAGAATTCCAGGTAGAATTAAACATTGGCTGAATGATTGCACTTACTACAGCCGGAATGTTGGTTTTGGCGTCTTGTTTTTATGTTATGCACTAATTACGTGCCACATATAATGTTAGTAACAGCACCTGTTTTACAAAGGTAATTAATTGACGATACTTAATTAAAAGGCGCACAACATCCCTTTGCAGGGTTCTCCCTAAAGCTTCGTACTGCTGCGATGCGGTAGGCAGTCAGGTTTTCCTTTGCCTTAATGCAGACCCGTCGGCACCATGACGCTGACGAGTAGTCCGCCTATCTGGCTAACACTAATGAATAGTGGTCATATACTTCCTTATCCTGAGTGCTTTCGTGCCAAAAGCTTTTCTATACATTTTATAGAAAGCCTATGTACATTTTTCTGTGATTTCACAATGACAATGAATAGCCTGCTGCAAGTATTACGACATTAGACGTTTTGTTGAATAATGTCTAAGACATGCTACAAAGAACCCGCATGAATGTCTTTGGGCCACAGATGAAGCAAAATTGACATCTTGTTGAGAAGTTTCACTAGTAGAAAGTCTCTATCAATTAGGATGTAGTGTCAAAGGGAAGCTCTAAAACATGGCAAAGCAGTCTGGTTGAGGAATATAAGCGATTCCCTTTATAGCGGCTTTATTTATAAAAGAAAATAGTTGGTTGGGCCCACATAACTCCCCATGAATGTGACGCCTGGTTCTACCGTATTTAGTGCCAATCCTTTCTAAATATATCGCATTCCTTCTTTTTTCTGTTGAAATTGCAAAAGTAGTTAAGTTGGGTAAGCATTCGCTAATGTATGCCTCTCTATACGGGTTGATCGTTTCTAAGTTTTATGGATTTAAAAAAAACCGTGAAATGAACATCATAATTCTAGTCCTTCAGCTGAAATGCTCAGAGAGGCAGATATTACTTGCTCGAAAATATAAACGCATATTCAAGTAAATAACAATATTACGCTAATTAGGTTTTTTAAATAATTACCTTACAGGCACATACTGCAATTTACGAAGTCTAGCCGGTCAGTTTGTCAGGCTTATCTACTTGTAATGAATTTGCAGGACGACACCAGTTTATGGTGCGCCAGCATGCCCCATCAAACTCGTCGCAGAATGCACTCTTGGTCCACTCACTTTTTTAACAACGAGTTCTTTTATGCATTGAAACACAAGATTAACAGAATGCCCATGTCATTCCTTCCATCCTTTGAGAAATATCATAATATCTTTTTTTATATCAATTATCTTTCAATTTGATTGGTCTTTCAAGTTCACTGACTACAATTTGTAAACTGCAATATGTTCCGTAAAGTAATTACTCAAAAAGTTAATTCCCCAATGTTCGTTAAATATGTGTTTCGATGTTTCATGCTAGTAATTTCCGCCGTTGCTAATAATTCAGCTCAACGACTAGAATTATGCTATCTGCCACAGGCGATCTTCAAAAACGATGGTGTCACTGGACACATTTCTAGAAAACCAAGTGACGCTTAGAAACAGAATGCTGTGCCATTAGGCCACGACAACGTTACAAAATTTATTATGGGCTGTATCAAACAACACGCTCTGCTGCTTCACACCTGCAAGATAAAATAAGCCCAGTTGTGCAGCCGCCGTATCGCTATCGACTAGGGCATTCTCCTTATAGGTATCTGTCAAGAGTATACAGGCAGCCTATGTTAAACGGGAAAACAGCCCTATTGTTCTTAATGTTTATGCTAACTCTTCCCTAATCTATTCTCCTCCCTGATAGGTTTATTTATGTTCTATATGACCCAATATCTTTATATTTAAAGACAAACTACATGGAGGGTGTATTGTAAGTCATTTGTTTTTATTTCATTTATAAAGTCGTATAAATTTCTTACCGTCTTTCCGACGCTCGAGCACGCATCGACAGAACAAAGACCCACATAGTAAATGTATTGACTAAACAGTAGTCTCAATTTCTCATACTTGAAGCAGGAAGCTTTCCAAGTAGCCGAAGCAACCTGTTCCGTCTATTATAAAGTATTTCTCCGTAAAAAAACTGAAACTTCACACCATTCCCTCTGCAGTAAAGAAGTACTATTCCCATAGAACGATGTAGTAGGTTCGGGGAATGCTACATACGTACACATTATTGATACTTATGCTGTAGCTTTCTGGTAATCTTGCGATATGTGCAAACTTTCGTCGTTGCATCGAGTTCATCATTTCTCTTGTTTATTGCGAAACGTGCTCGGATGGTGAATGCAGCCTGAATTTCCCGTACAAGAATGCTAACCTTCGCATAGTAGGTAAAAAAGACAGTTTGCTTTGTCAAAATGAGCGGGAAGATTGTTTTATAATTCTAATTTAATGAACATATATGTGCCCAATGTGCGATTTTAGGTAATAAATAGCTAAGGCATTTATTGCCGAAAGGCTTTACAAAAATCACGAGAACGTGCCCATTGAGAACTCCGTCGAAGAGAAAAAAATAAACGCTTAGTTTGTGCAGTTAGGGCAAGGGGTTCAGACTGACAAGGTTACATAGGTTATTTTTTCTGACCTTGTCGCAGCTTCAGTCTGTATTACATGTCTAACAGAAGTGCTTGTGACTACTCGGTATTTCGGTTGAAAGACCGCACGTGCCCGGAGATCACTCACTCCTCATCTCCCCTTGCTTCTCGTGCCCTCTCTTCAAAGCTCCACTGTTCCGAAGACACTCGTAGCATTCCGACCTCGACATTTTTCTTAGAAGGGGTCCACAACTCCGAGCCGCTCGCGATAGACGAAACCGCCACTCCACGCCTATTCTCTTGATTCCCGGAGACCTACGCGTCTCTCTGTGTATACATCCCGCAGCAACTTTTCCTCTCTCTTCTTTTTTTTTTCGTTTTCTCTTCTTCCAGCAGCGAGCTGCCTCATCGAGCAACGGTGACGCACCACCGACCGAGCACAAACGGAGGCAACAAAGCCGCGCGCGCGTGGTGCCGGCGAGCCGGACCGGACGAGGAATTCGATAGCAAAGAAAAAGCAAGCATACACGCGCACGAGCAACATCCCAACTCTCCGCGGCCGCGACTTCACCTCCTCTCGGTTCCCCTCCCCCTGCACGTTCTCTGTTGCCCCTCGCCCATCTCCGGTCATGATCGTCACCGGTTTTCTCCGCTGCCGGCGGAGACGAAGCCTGGCTGCGCTTTGCCTTGTCTGCCCTTCCTTTGCCACGTACCTGGCAAGGAGCGTCTCGTCGGGCCTCCAACGAAGGGCGTGCGCTGTATCTTTCCCCTGCGGTCTCCTAACCCTTCCCCTCTTTGTGTTCCGGTGGATGTGTCGTTAGGGCGATGCAAGAGGATTGCCTGGTTTAGGGGGCAGAACCACCACGGCGGCCAAAGCAGGTGGACCGGCTGGCGACGAGGGCGAGGGTGTGGACCGGATGAAAGGGAAGCCGATCTAAACGTACACAAATAAAATACTGCCGCTGGCTCTCAAGTGGGAATGGCCCAGCCAATAGGTCAACGTTTGGGGGACTATAAAAGTTGGCCCTGAGTATTCCGGAGAGTCAACCTTGGTCAGCGCGCACCAAGAGAGCCAGTCACACACCGTGCCCTCCAGAAAAGATGGGTCGCAAGTTGGTGAGTTGTGTTCTGTCACGACCCTTTGTATTGTTAGTTTATTCACCCGATAGGCACCATTCAAATAGTCAGAAAGTGAAGAGAATCGTGTACGTTTATGTTGCGATTCCCGAGCTTTCTGTCCCTGAAAGTCTAGTGTTTGTCGCTTTACGGTCTTTGAAGAAATCGTGGGTCTTTATTAACGTACTGGTTATCTGGAGGTTCTGCCCACGTACCGCGTACATGGCTTGAGGATTTGTGACAACTAATGCAGGAGTAGTCATGTCACAAAAATTTTTCATTTTAATTGCGTACCAAGTAAGGTGCATTCTTAGATTATTTTTCTCTTTCTACTCTTCATCAGGGGATGTGCTGAGAGAAAGTAAATATTGTTTTTATCACTCCACAATGATTGCGGCAATGTCACCGCTCAAAGCTGTAAAATAGTAAGAAATTGGAAAACTTACTTCTGCCCCACTGTCAAAAAATTTAGCAATAATGCGCTGAATACCACCCATATGCACATGGCTACGAGCTTACTTCCTTCGCACATGCCAATCTTTGAAGTTGACTGGCGAGATGCTTTTGTGCAAGCCAGGGAAATTGAGACGACAGTGCACGATGACATTGATAGAATAACTTTGTCTTGAGACACAAGCGCTTACAGTGTCAATACTGTGCAGTGTATCGTTCAATTAGAGTACCGTCCGGTAAATCTTCGCTTGTAATAGTTTGTCTAGGTTAGCTGAAGTAGTATCCCTTCATAAGGCAGCCTTCCACAGATATTATCAACACAACTACGCTTGGTCTCAACTTTTTTCTTTGCCTATTCACGATACAACACCAGTGCACTTCGTTGTGTAAGCTATTTCGGAAATGTGATGTCAATGCTAAGGCGACTTGTGTTCTTTACCCTTTATTTCTTCCCTGCAAACTACTAGTTTGTGCTAGCCGTCCTTGTGGCCGTAGCCACTTTGACACATGCCGAAGACAAGCCTGTTACTGAAGAGAAACCGGCAACCAAGCAGGAACCTACTACTGGAGAGAAGAAGGAGGAGGTGGACAGCCGCATTGGTTTCGGCACTGGCTTTGGTCACGTAGCCGGTGCCAACGGCTACGGATTCAACCGCGGCCTGTCTGGCTTCAACCAGGGTAGTGGAGGCTTCGGTAGCGCGAATCGCTATAACAACGTCCAAGGCTTCAGGAACCGCGACGGCTTCCGCACCAACCACGGGTTCGACCAGACCACCTACAACCGATACGGCTCCGGCTATGGAGGCTTCAACACTGGCTTTAACCGTGGTGCTGGCGGCTTCTACAATCAACACGGATTGCAGGGAGGTTACCTCGGCTGAAGAAAGAGGAGTGCCATTCCAGTAAGTCTCGGTCGTTGCTGATCAAGCGGATTGCACTAGAGACGAATTTGTCAGCCCCATAGATCGGTATTACTACATGAAGGAAATAGCAAAACAAAAAAAGAGACTCAGAATAGACCAGAGTATAGGCAGACACAACTTTCTATAATCTGGCCTTTGTCCATTTCTCTCTTTCTCTTTCGTGCTATTTCCTAGGCCGTTCCGGTAATGTACCAAAGCGCACAATTCAATGCACATGCGTGGGTTGATATTATTTCGCAGAACTCGCAGA
The DNA here is from genome assembly GCF_038994185.2 of Dermacentor albipictus. Lineage (NCBI taxonomy): Eukaryota > Metazoa > Arthropoda > Arachnida > Ixodida > Ixodidae > Dermacentor > Dermacentor albipictus. The sequence goes on from NC_091821.1 coordinate 17,072,730, forward strand.
TCTTCCGTTTGTGGCATACACAGCTTTTTGGAAGATTCAGTGTACCTTCAGAAATATTGCTTGCTCATGTAGCTGAGTAATTTTATTTTACATATACATATCGCACCCTGACACTACTAAAGGTATGGGCAGATTGTTAAAGTGAAAATAAGAGGTATTGACATTGTGTGTAGAACAAGAGTATTTTTCCTGGATTACCCCATTAGGACGTTCTCGTGCGTAGAAAAACGGTGAAATTTTTACTTTCACACCAATGGCTAGCCTCTTGTAAAAGTAACGCGTTCCCAAAGTAACCCGGCAGTATCAAGAACTTCTTAACTTGGCAGGACACTTGTTCCGATAAAATAAGCTAAGATTGTCATACCAAGAAAAGCACCAGAAGGATACTCAGGGTTCCTGGAATGCGGAATACAGAAGTATGTTTTAAATTTTTTTTTTCCATTCTTGGCTCGGGATCATTGAAGTCTAACCCAGCGCAAGGCATTTAAGAAACTTGACTTTTACTATCATAGTTTTACATTATCTATGTTCTACTAAATTGGGAAAAGATGTCAAGCCTTTGCACTAAACTAACTTTTTTACAGAAATTAACATCTACGCGGCCGCATCGTCCTCGATATCGTTGTGCAATACTAATATATCAATTCTTTATGTTCTCTCCTTCCAGGCTACAACCGTAACTGCCAAAAAAGGTTCTTCTGGGAACCAAGCCTGACCAAATTGTTCCAAGTCGACAACAGCTTCGCAGACCCCTCAACAAACGCATGATGCTGGCGTCAAACACAGTGCAGTGTAATAAAAAAAGCTAATTTATTTTTTAAACATGTCGCATCTTGTTATATCATTTTTTTATTTGCAACATAATGACAAGAATTCAACCAACAAAGTACCGAAAAAAATAGGCGAGCAGTGACACCTGCAGAGCATTCCCTAAAAATTGGTAGGTGACCCTAATCTTTGACTTAGGTGTCTTTTAGTGGCACTCGCACTTTGGCGTTGGTGTTCGTTAGCTTAATTTTAGGCGAACGCAACGCAGGAACCGAACTCGGAGGCAACTGTTTTCCATTAATTAGTCGGTTGAACATCATGCCAGCTCCTTGTGTGTGACGTCATTAGTGACGTCATTACTTCTGCTTTCTTCTTCCGGGTTTCCAGGAATTTCGCCAAAGTCGTGCTCAGGTGGCGGCTCTACAATTCTTGTGCTACAATTCTACAAGTCTACAATTCTTGTGCTTTTGTGTGCGGTAATCACTTATTTCTAATTAATTATAATCACTCCAGGCACTTCAGGGAGTCAACTTGACACTAAACTTATGCTCTATATCATATCTATATGAAACCCGTGAATTTTATACTGTACAATTTTTGTTCAATTTTATTTTCTGGTTAATTTTTAATTTCGTATCCGGTTGTCTCAGTGATTTGTAATTATTTCTAATTATTCCAAACACTTCAGTAACTCAACTTGTAACTAATCTTATGCTCCGATATCATATCTATTATGAAACCCATGAAATTTGTACTGTACTATTTTTTTCTGATTTATTTGAATTTCTTCCATGGTTGTCTCAGTGTTTTCTAATTATTTCTAATTAATCCAGACACTTGAGTAACTCAACTTGCAACTAAACTAATGCTGTGATATCATATCTATAATGAAACTCATGAATTTTGTACTGAACGTTTCTTTTAAATTTCTTTCTGATTTATTTCGAAATTCTTGCCTGGTCGTGTCAGGAGGCGAACCAGAAGTGCTACGCAAGAAGCAAGAGTGCCACTCGATGCTCGTGCACCTAAAAGAGATAGCTCTTAAGGTATTAGTTGTTGTATTTCGCACGTGACATGTCAGTACCATCGAAACAAAGGAAACGACGCGTTGCCATTGGTGAATAAATTGAAGTTCCCATTTTCAAGAGTTCATTGAAGCCGTCATCAAACGACACGGCATTACTCTGATATTTTGCCCATGCTTAATGTCTTATTCAGAAAAAAAATTGCTGGCTCTCCCGTAATCGAGAGCATGAAACGGCAATCGGCAAAGCATATTGGTTGGAGATGATACTAGCCACAATCTGAAAATAGGTGTAGAGCATGTTCGCGACCATACACCCCACCACGTGACACCGCACCACGCCATACTGTGCACCGGTCCACGTGGACGCTGCCCAGCTAGAAGAAGAAAACCGGCTGAAAGCCACACGACAGGCAGCGAAAGACGCAAGGGAGACAGAGCGCACTGCGCAGATAGAAGAAGAATGAAGTGAATTTTGGTGTTTTACGTGCCAAAACCACGATTTGATTATGAGGCATGTCGTATTGGGGGACTCCGGATTACTTTTGACCACCAGCCGATTTTTCACGTGCCTGCATTGGAAGTGACACGGGCGCTTTCTGCATTTCGCCTCCATCGAAATGCGGCAACCGCGGCTGGGATTTGATTCGTCGACTTCATGCTGAGCCGCGCAACATCACAACCGCTAAGCCACCGTGGCGGGCAGAAGAGCCTGAAGGGGGCGCAACGCAGCGTGGCGCCATCTCTCGAAGTGACGCGTAACCCGCGTCGCGGAACTTGTGGACCACCTGCGTTCAGCGCTGAGCGCCAAAACAAAAGAAGGAAGTGTATAGTGCCCTGTGTCTACCTTTTGAATGTCGCTATTGGAAATGACAAATAAACTTTCAGCGTACTAGAAGGTACAGCTTGAGTGATATTGTGAAGAAACACTAGCAAGAACTCGGAAGCAATATTTTTTTTAACTTTCTTGGGCAGTAGCTAGCGTTTGTAACGCGGTCCTGTACAAAGGTTTGGGGCCAGAGACCGCATCTTTTTAAAGTTTTGACTGCTGGCCTGGATGATCTCCTTTTGTTCTCGCAACTTACCTGGATATTCTCGTTTGAGTGCCCGGATAACGACTCTGGCTTTTGGCTCAAGACCACTCGATGGTCGTCGACAACGGGAGCTAAATTCATTACATGCTTAAAAATCGGCATCTCTGAAGGTGGTGAGAACATCATGCGCATGGTTTACGACCTAGTAAGTAAGGCGCGCCTCAAGCCAATCTTTCATTAAATCATTGCCACACTTTCACGAACACGGAAGTGAATGATTGCACCTTGCGTTTCATCGACCGCAAAAGTCATCGAAGCTTTTCCTGATGCGATACTTCCTCCACAATGTGTACACTTTTTGCTGCGGGTATATATGTTGCAGGTACGTTTGAAATACATAGCAAACAATAGAGTTGGTAATACGAGCGCTGTGAGTAGGCGTCATGTTGTGATTTCTCGCACTGCGCTTCGTCTGCTCAGCCATAGGCGCTGGTGCTTTATAATACGAATTCATGCTCGCAAATAATACATTGTAGCCTTTTCATTTTTTTTTCGAGAAAGTTCGGAAACGAAAACTTATATGAAAGCATGGGAATCAGTTACAAATCTTGAAGCGAGAGATGTGAACGCAACAAACTTTGTAACGGACAACGTGCAGGTTTTTCGAGTAGCATATTCTACTAATCCCATGCAACGTTTCGAATTCAAACTTGCGCTGAGATCGTGAAACTTTGGGCTACAAAAAAGAAAGTTACACAAGGACAAGCGCTTTGCTTGTATGTATTTCTTAGTCCTAGTTTCTGCAGCGCAAAGTTTCGCAATGAATCAATTCCAGCTAGGCCGCATCACGGTGTTGCACTGAGAGCCCAGCAACAGCACATCACAACTTCAAGCAGAAGTTGCTGTCGACAAGTAATAACAACCGGAGTGCACCATCAACTCATGGAGGATTCGCGAATAGACTGACGGAAATCACGTAAGATGGGGCCGTTAGGATGAAAGGTGGATGCGTAACCTTTTCCATGCATAGACATTCGTTATCCTACAATCAGTATTGTTTTCATGCCGAAACAGCGCCTCGTTCGTAATGTTTGGGGGTACTATAGTGCCTATCGCTACGCGCAGTATGCTTGAGCCGTGATGGAGAAATGTTTCTTTTCTATATTTATTTCACTTCAGAACAGGAAACGCTGCTTTGGCCGCTTTTCGTAAATTTTTGACGTGGAATGTCTTTAAAATTGATCAGAGGGGTCGCTTTCTCAAACCGCATGTAATAAAATCATATTATAGCATTGTCGCTACCATCTTTGAAACCGTACTACCCAAGCGTCTTACTTTGGTATCGTTGTGTAGAGAAAGAAAAGCTATAAATCGATTACGCATCTAGCGCTCGCAGATAGTGTCGTGGTCGCTCTATGCATGACGCAATGGGGACTAAATATAGCCTCACGCTCGGCGTTCGGCAATAAGTTCGGCAATAAGTTTCTCCATCCTTAGCGGGAGTCATCGCGTTTTCGACCTCTAACTCAGCCATACTCTGTAGTCCATCAAACTCAAACCACTGCTTATCAAGAATTTTAAGGCCTACGATTGTGGAGATTGTTGTAGAAATTTCAAGCTTGCTTGGTTATGGCGCCCCCTCGTTCAACACGTACGGTTCATAAATGCTGGGGAGAGGCTTGGGCAGCACGACAAAATGATGTCCTACTCATTTGATAACAGCGGAACGTGTCCCTTTCCGTAGGGAGCGCAATCGCAGGAGTTCGATACCAGTACCCTCAACCATCTACGAGATGCGGCGGATTCGAGCAGTATAGGGCAGCTTCGAGCCCAACCAGTAGAGATGTCACTTTGTCACCCTAGTGCCTAAAGACTCTGCCAGACAAACTGGCCCACCACGATTAGGGAGCCAGCACGGCTACAAATTAGAGCGTAAGACGGCAACTAGCTGTAACATAAATTAAGCAAGTAAATTTCTGTGTGCGTCAGAAATTCGGCAGGAGCGAACTCACGACGACTGTCAACAGCAATGCGTTTCACATTGAATAAATATATCGACAACGTACCGCCACCGCCAAAGCGAGCTATATTCATATGCACAGGACCAATGAACGAAAGCAACAGGTTAGCCATGGCATTCGCTCTGCTAGACTAATTTGCATGCTACTTTTTTTTATTATTATTAATCACCTAAACATATACTTACACCACAAAGAAAAAAGACGGCTAGCATTTATCACTTAGAAGGGACATCACGCCCACCTTATTTGAGAGCAGAGAAAAAACAGAGAAAGAAAAAAAGGGTAAAGGAGTAAAAAAATGAAGAACACGTACATCACTTGCCAGCTAAAGCAAAAGAAAACAAGAACAAATATAACACGGCAAACGGAAAATTTTACCCGACCCTCTTTAAAACGAGCATGGAAATAAAAAAAATAAAAAGTGCCAGAACGCGAACATGCATACCGCAAGCCACCATATGGCGTTATTCAACAAAGAGGCAGTAACATCAGAATGGCTTCAGAATAGGTAGGCGTCTGGATGATCACTTATTTGTCCTTACTCAGTACATGGAAATATACAGAGTAGAAAGGAGACCGTTATATGTTGCCTTTTTAGACATTACAGGAGCGTATGACAACGTATACCGCAACATTTTGTGGGATATTCTGGAAGGGGAAGGCTTGGGCGACCATTGTATACAGCTTTTGAAAGAGATTTACCTAGAAAATACCGTCTGCGGTTGATGTGAAGAGATGAGGAGAGAGAAGAAAGTTGACATCAACAAGAGACTGAGGCCATGATTCCCTTTATCCACACTGCTGTTTATGATGTACATGGTGAGGATGGAAAGGACACTAGAGGAAAACAATATCAGGTTTAATCTCTCATACAAACAGGTGGGTACAGCAGTAAAGCAGCAGGTTCCCGGACTGTTTATGCGGATGACATTGTGTTGCTAGCTAACAAGCAAAGTGATATGCAACGTCTGGTTAATATCTGTGTCTGGTTAATTTTGGCCTGAAATTTAGCGTCAAATAATCAGGTGTTATGGTAGTCAATGAAAACAGTGAACAGACAGCGTCAATTCAGAGCCATGAATTACCTCGGGTAAAGGAATATAAATACATTGGTATATGAATAAACGAAGGCGATAGATATCTGAAAGCACAAGAAAAAACAATAACAACAAAGAGAAAGAGAAATGTGGCCATAATGAAACACAGAGCGCTATGGGGATACAATAGATACGAGGAGCTCCGGGGTATGTGGAAAGGTGTAATTTTTCGAGGACTTACATTTGGAAGTGCATTTGTTTGCTTGAAATCAGGGGTAGAATCAGGACTCGATGGTAACGAAAGGTCAGTGGGACGCCTCGCAATGGGCGCTCAAGGGAAGACTACAAATGAAGCTGTGCAGAGTGATATAGGCTGGACAAGCTTTGAAGTGAGGGAAGCCCACAGTAAAATTGGTTATGAAGAGTGACTGAAGAATATTAAGCACGTAAATTGGCTGGGAACGTTTTCAGGTATGACTAAAGAATTTGGAATGACTAAGGAATATGGAAGAAAGTAAATGGGCTTGGAGACTGTTGAGCTATCTGTACAAGCAAAACATTGATTCACAGTGGAGGAAAAGAACTAGGCAGCTTACCAGCAAGCATGCGGCCTGTAGAGTGAGCAATACAGCAACAAAGAACGTCAAGCGGAAAGTCAGAGAGGCCGAAATAGTCTCATGGGTGGTGTCAATGGAAAAGAAACCTGCCATGAGTAACTACATACGAGGAAAAAACAAAATCAGAAAAGAAACAGTTTATGATAACTGAAAGGGAGGTCATTACTTTTCGGTGCGAGATCAGGTTGCCTAAGAACACACACCTATAAAGCGAAATATAAGGAGGAAGAAGAAACATGTTCTTGCTGCGGCAAAGCTGGGGAAACTATAGAACATGTTTTAATACAATGTGAAGATATCTGCCAAGTGGTAGATTTAGACACCACTGGCCTCCTTGAAGGACTTGGGTTCAGCGAGAGCAGGGGAAAAGTAAACATGTCCGCAGTAGTAGTTAGTAAGCGGTGTTACAGTTGGCGTGTAACACCGCGGGCAAAAAGGATGCTCAAAGACCATGCCTATAATAGAAACAGAGGATGAATTCCTAATTTGCTATGGTTGTCTCGAGTTGTTGCCGGTCTGGCAGGCGCCCCGCAGTGATGACAGGTCCCTTTTTTGTGTGCGACGCTGGGGGAGAACCCTTTTCACAAACTGTGCGACTCTAGGGTAGAACCCTTTCCGCAAACTGTGCAACCAAGAGGAGAACTTTCCGCGAACTGTCCGACTCTGGAGAAAGGATCAGCCGTCCATCCCAGACCAGACTCTGAGGGTTGCTACAGAGGAGGCCAGCACGTGCAACATCGCAAAGGAGCAGCCGCAAAGCAACGACGGCGACTCAGTGCATGTCACATGACGTTGGCGTGAGCAAGATCCCGCCTACAAGTTTAGTGGGCCTACTTAAGGGGCCCCGCAATGCACTTTTTTCAGTTCATTCATTCTGTTCTTATCCTTCACCAACCATTGAACAAACAGGGAAAGTTTCGCACTAGAGATAGTTTCATCCATGCCTGGTCGCCATGGTGTACCGGACGCCTGCAGCCCGCCGACAACGCCACGCTACCTAATAGTAACGCCGGTCGAAGTTCAAGAAACAGGCGTTGCAACAGCGGCGATTGAAAGATTGGTGGAAAAAAAGTGGGGAAATGTCAAACAATGGAGGCGTACAAAAACAAAGTTCAGAATAGGCGTTCACAAAGTTTGGTTATGGGAATTCATCGTGGTTTTTTCTTTCCTTTTTTTTACTTTTTGTAAAATAGGTAGGACATTAGGCAATATAATAACAAAGGCTTGGTGGCGCCACCGGCCACCCCATTCCAAAGCGGACGCTCATAACATCCGTCCGTCCGTCCGTCCGTCCGTCCGTCCGTCCGTCCGTCCGTCCGTCCGTCCGTCCATCCATCCATCCATCCATCCATCCGTCCGTCCGTCCGTCCGTCCGTCCGTCCGTCCGTCCGTCCGTCCGTCCATCCGTCCATCCGTCCATCCGTCCGTCCATCCATCCGTCCATCCATCCATCCATCCATCCATCCATCCATCCATCCATCCATCCATCCATCCATCCATCCATCCATCCATCCATCCATCCATCCATCCATCCGTCCAATAGTTTGAGGACGCCAGCCTTCGCTGCGGACATTGCCGCGACAAAAGAAAAGAACATTCAGAAAACAGGAGCTAAAGACGTTCAGTGCTGATGAGTGGCACGACAAAATTAAATATACCCGCATAAGAAGCCCTACTGTTCGAGAAACACAAAAAGAAGCTTCGAGTGTAAAGACGTGCAATGTGGGCGAAAGAAGGAACTTTCTCGCTGTTCCGGTTCGATGCTTTTCCGAAAAGAGAGTTTCGTCCAAGGACTCTCATAGTGCTCTTGCGAAAGTAACGTCTGCGGTTTTCTTCTGAGCAAGTGGCTTGGATGGTGAGCTTCATAGAATTTGTTCCACAGCACGTACGTTCATCTGGTTTTCTGCTGTTTAAAGTCCTTCAAGCTGAGTTTATTTCCTTGAAAGTCCAAGTTCTGTACGAACATACAATACATTTTTTTGTTTTTTTTTTGTTTTTTGCTTGTACGCCATGATCATAGAATCTTGTTACCATGAACAGATAAATATTAAGGCTAATACAGGTTTTGTGCTGACCGAAATGATATTAGAGTATTTATTTGATAAGCAGGAAAGCGTGAAACAATCAAGACCACGAACAACGAGTTTTGACAAGGTCGTTCGCCGGAAAAACCCTAACAAGATAAGATATATATTTAGTCTTTTTTTTTCTCGCTTTTTTGCAATGTGATAGCATTGCGGTTTAGTCGAATGTATCTACGCAGCCACTAGAGATTTTTCTTTGAAAGTTTACGACTTAGTCAATAGAGAATATAAAAATGCACGGTCCTGTCTAAAAAGCCCGAAGCTTAAAGAACTGACCGCCACACATTTTTTTGCGTGAAAAGTCAGGCTTTCGTACTGTTAAAGAGTGTTCCTACTGTCATAATGTCAATACACACCAGTTAGGAAGCCACACATAAAGCATCATGCAACACACGTCAGTGACCGGGTTTCGGGATTGCAGTGGAGCTCCAATAGCATATTCAGGGTTGGGAAATGCATGGTGAGCTGTTTGGGTCATCGTGGTTCAGAAAACGGGCAAGATATTGGGCTCCATGTCAGCTTGGTTTTTTACTTTGTGTTTTTAGCTGGACTGCGATGTGTTTCAGACTGTATCGCGGTTGATAGGTGGCGTACAGATGGACCAGTTGGCGGTAGCTTTTGAAAGGCTAGGTCATTCTGCAGCAAGCAACACCCCTTTTCCTTCTCCTTCGTAAGTTATAAGGAATGGTTCAGTACAGGGCTAGGCAAAGATACTTTGTAAATGCATTATGATACACATACAACATACTGAGGCGATAAGCATTAGAGATACAGATAGAAGATAAAAGTGGATCAATTGTATTCGATACGATACTTTCCATGAGTATCTTAATACAGTTCGATAGATTAGTTCAATCCTCATTATAGCTGCGCTGCTCGCGCTGCTAAGCACGAGGTCGGAGGACGACATCCAGGCGATGGTGGCTCCTTTCTCAGGGGGAGGAAAGCAATAAAAAAACCGTATACTTAGATTTAGGTGCACGTGAAAAAAAACCCCAGGTGGTCAAAATTAATCCGGAGCCCGCCTAAGGCGCGCCTCATAATAAGATTGTACGGTTGGCGTGAGAAACCCCCTAATATGATTTTTAATAATTTTAATAATTAATAATTTTCAACAGCCACTGCAGAGGCTGTTGCAGCTTATCAGGTGTTTACTGGCGAATTTCTTATCTCAGCCCTGCCAAACATCCTTCTTTTCAATCTTCCTATACTAACACGTACAAAACATTTTCGAAGTTCTAACAACGATCCATATCACAATTTCGCCACAGTTTACGGGGCCGGCAGGATGTGCAGAAGTTAGTGCAAGTACGCCGCCCAGTCAGGAATTTTTTCACGCCGGCTTTGTCATTGGTACTATGCACTTATTTGCGCTCCATTTGTAAAGCGGTTCAGTGCATTATATTGGAATGCGTTCGTTTGTATAGTTTTATACTTGTACAACATTAGGCTTCGGTGCGCAATCTGTATATTATGAACTTAATACGTTACACGTGTTATATGGAGACAACAATGTTCATAAAGAGTGCACCTCGTTGTCTACATCCTGTTTCTTGGCGTCAGTAAACGGCAGTAAATGTAACGTGGAGTATAAAGGTATTTAAAAACATAGTTATACTACAAAGTTAAAAGAAGAAGCTAGATGAGATGTGTCACCACCCACTTTCAAAGTAAATATTTACATCATCATCGCTGGGTCTGCAGCAATGTACAAAGTGTGCGTAACTTTAAGGTAAAGCTCAAGCTCAAGCTGGAGCAGTACACGCCGCTGATGATTGTCTTCCAAACGCGCATCTTAGGTTGTCTTTGCAACAGTAAAACGAACAAAAGTTAGGTTACGTAGCAGCGGAAATTGTTTTATATAATATAACATCCGGACTATCTTTAGTAGCGCTCAGTTATTCATTAGAAGCTTCCAGAAAATGTGCTCGGAAACGGGTGCGGAGATCTCGGCTATCGCCCGCACTTGGCAACAGACTCATATTTCTCATTCCAATTAAGGGGCATTGAAGTATGTGGGCAAATGTCCACAACGTTTGAAAAACATTTAATCACAGTGTGAAAAATGTGAAAATGTACCACGACACTTACCGGAAAATGTTGCATAACTAGACGCTTCGACAGCAACAGGAAATCTGAGACCGGGAAACAGTGAGATAGGGGCGATGGCGAGGAAGTCAGCCGTGAAACTACATCAAACACCAAAAAATGAAATCAAAGGAGTGAAGTTTTATAACAATTCAAAGCGCTGCAGCACTGCTGTTTGAACCCATACGAGGATATCTGATTCTCTGGACACGGTGCTCTTGGTGAAAATTCGCAGACAACTACTCGTCTCTAGCGTCAGTATATAACGCAGAAACTACTGAGCATGTTCTTGTTCTGTTATAAATTCAAATTACCCGCATAGAGGCGAATAATCTTGTGGCTACTTTGTGGAATGTCTCGAGTTTTAAAGGGATACTAAAGACAAGCAAAGGAGTAGCCGTCGCCATCTCTTGATTACTTCTTATTTTCTTTTCAATATAAAGAAGAGAAGTACTAAAGTAGTTTAAACCGATGAAGAGTAATGTATTGAAAATGTATGTGGGTTGAGCACTTCTATTCATTTTAATACCACGCTGACACTGCTGTGCTTGCATGTCAGTGTGACGTCACGTGCTTCAAATTATCGCTTAGTTTTGGGGCGATTATAGCTCAGTAAACATTCTTGAAACTTGCTAAGTTCAGTCCTTGGCTGCCTCAGAATCCAATGTAGGTTGGCCAAGCCAATAAAAAAAAATGACGAACGCTAGAGCAGAAGCCGTTTAAATCCATGATGTCACACTGAGCTGATCCGTGAACTCCGAGGCAGCGTCGCCACCCTTCTTCGGCTTTTGTGTATTTTGTGGTTTACCAAGCCTCTCTTCACATTATTATAAGAGCGGAGTTTCTTGGCATTTTAAAAGGCCAACCTAGTAAACAGCTCAAATATTTAGTGCCCCTCTAGTGCCCTTTAGTGCCCCTCTTATGTTAGTAAAGATGAAATGCAAATGAACCTGTGGTTGAAAATAGTAACAGACGGCTGGAGTTGTAGAATTAGCATAGATACAATACAGCAGCAGCAGGCTCCTCGTTGTATACCTTCTCACGCTGCTCTGCAATTGTGACAGCCACCCTGTTTTTGTTAAACTCGCGTTATCCAGGTGATTCCTAATTGTGGTCTGTGTGACCATATTTAGTGCAGCAGCCGTGAAATAATACAGCAAATGGTGTCTTTTAGGCGACGTGGCTTCAAAGGCCGAGGTGCAGATAGATGTGCGACATCGGCGGCCGCGTGATTGCAGCGAGCAGAATAAATCCAATGAAACAAGGCTGCCTGTTACTGCGATATCCATCGCATTTGTGCCATCGCTGTTGGAATCGCCATTGTTGTGCTGTCATGCTATTGAGGACTCATTCATGTCCTGTGGGTAGAGAATTATGAGGCATCCAGAGAAGCGCTGTGCGTTTCCTTCCAAAAGCGACGAAACCCAGTCGACGCTTCTTCACACTCCGCTCAATCAGTTCCACAGGAGCCAGGGGCCCTATAACATAAAACTATTCCGATATGCTTTTATTCCAATCGCCAGACGTCAAATTTGCGTAACCGCCGACGCAAGCTTCGAGCGGTGACCCGCAGTGTTGTCTAAACAGACCAATGAAACAATCTCCTCGTTTATAGGATGTCACGTTTGTTTGCTTTTAAAACGAATAACATTGCCTACACTGAGCGGCTTGTCTTATCTAATTGGCTGACAAGAGGCGAGGAGCATGCTCAAGTGGAGGGGGATTCGATGGGGCCGAACCTGTGAACTGAAAATCGATAACCGGATGAAGAGGGTGGTGCCGGCATCTGCAATTGGTCCGCTTTCCCTTACTTAGCTTGTGGTGGCTGTTCGCAAATCGCGGCGGCATGCAATGGAAGGTTAAGCATGCCGCTAAAACGGATCCTCAGCGAAGAAGAGTTGGTAATGCGAGGTCGTAAACAAGGTGAAAGTGCTCAAAAACGTTACACTGTCTAGCAAAAAGTTTTATTGTACGCATATAAACCAAAGCTCACCGGCAGAGGCGACTATCCAGTGCCTGAGCGATCGGTGGCAGCCATCTTTTATTCTTTTCTGAACGGGGCAGCCTGTGGCTATTCCGAAGAAAATTCAGTTTTGTTCGGCATATTATTGCATGTTTAACGCGTACACGTCACTTTGACGCGATGAGTTTTCGCTGCTTTGTGACGTCGCGCGACAGGCAGGTGAAGTGGGTGAAGCCCTAAAGTTTTTAACCAATAGCCGAGGGCTATTGGCGAAAAGACGTGGAATCATAAATGTTTTTTTTCTTTCCTTTTGTTAGGTCTAATCGTGGATAATCAGTGTGTATACGTCAAATTAGATGGGGAGCTATCACGGTTTTCGTGACGTCGCGGGACAGACAGGCGAAGTGGGGGTTGTCCAGAAAGGTTTTCGACCAATCGGGGCATGATTGCAGAATCGGAATGGAAAAGTTTCGAATAGCTTTATGTTATAGCGCTCCTGTTGTGCGGCTTGCACTGCAGGGATCTGTGTTGTGCGCGCACGCATTAGCATGCAATCGTGCAACGAGAGCTGCAACGTGACTGGCACGCTCATCAAGCCGGCGTTCTGAGACGCATTCATTGCAATGCTAAACCATGCGATCCTTTTCATAGCTTTATATTCGGGTAAAGGTTACAAGTATTTAGCGCCTCCTTTTGCAGCTTTTAATTCTATCGCAGAGCGTTTTGTGCGGGTAGTGTAGCAATGACTAGATATCACGCTCGTAAAAACTAGTCAAAGTGCTTAAAATCTGTAAAGGTGTGCATTGGTGTTCCGAATAGTATGTTTCTGAATTGTGTAAAATACTGCACGCAGAACAGTAGACAGAACACCAATACAATTCACGACATGTGTTCAGTCTTTATTTCTTGAAACTGGTTCTAAGCCCAAATTTCTATCAAAATGGTATACTATAAGGACCGGCTTGACTTCTATTCTGCACTTTGAACATTCTACCTAACTGCTACAATGAAAACACGAACAATTAAACATTAATTCATTAGTTATAATCCTACAGCAGATCACTCAACTTGCTCGATTGTATTTGGTTATTAGAAAATGAGCTAGCATAAAGTGTCGGCCACATAATGAATTTTACCTGCTGTCAAAGACTCTGGGTGTCTTCGAATATTTTGCCGTGGATGTAGCTTGTATCTTAGGATACACGATAATTCGTATGATATATCGAAAATAGAGACATTGATACACGTCTTGCCGAATCTGGCATGATACAGACACTAAGTACCTGAAGAATATGTTAAGGTTAAAGAAAGAAAGAAAGAAAGAAAGAAAGAAAGAAAGAAAGAAAGAAAGGTGGCACCTAAGATAGATGTATCTTACTTCCTGACTGCTCAGTCCTTGTTAAGTAGAATCGTCGTAGGGAGGGCTGGTGATTCATCTTAATGAAACACGAAAAAAATTAAGAAGAGAGGTCGCAGTAGTTGCATTGTCATTTATGTTCCATTTTATTAGGTGTAGTTTTATCTCTCTTTTTTTTGAATTGGCATCTTTAGAATACTTAACGCACTTTCCTGTATCTGTGGACGTCACCGTTTTCCTTTGACACTAACATGCGCCACTGGGTATGTGCCACAAATTTGGGGTCACAGGATATGTGCTACTGGGAACGTACAGCTCTTCAATGAACCTCGTTAATGACAACTTGGGTAACTCGGAACTAGGACACGTGCGACCTATCGTAGCGCGCGGGCATGCTTCCGTGGGCATGTTGCTATGGCGCGCTTCTTACACTCTAAAACATTTTACACCATTTGGGGTGTATATCTGCCAGACAACAATAATCGTCATCTGCCTTGCTTGCGTTTCCTTTCTTGAAAACGCCAGGCCCGCTACTTTCCTGTCGGCAATGCTATGTCATGCTGATAACGCGCATGCCGTTCATTACTGGGAAGTACCGGGCTCGTAGCGTTAAAGAAAGGAAATGCCGACAAGGCAGATGACGTTTATTGTTGTCTGGCAAGATACGACTCAACGGGTGTACACTTTTTTTACACTCTAAAAACAGTTGCACCCTTTGGGGTGTATATTTGCCACACAACGATAATCGTCGTCTGTCTTGTCCGCATTTCCTTTCTTTAACGCGGCGAGCCCGGTACTTCCCAGTAACGAACGGCATGCGCATTATCAGCATGACATAGCATTCCCGACAGGAAAGTAACGAGCGCAGCGTTTTTAAAAAAATGAAATGCGGGCAAGACAGATGACGATTATTGTTGTGTGGCAAATATACACTCCAAAGGCTGCAAACTTTTCTTATAGTGCATGTAGAGTGTAGATATATGCGGCTGGATATGGGCCAGTAGGTATGTGGCAATGGGTATTTGCCACAGGGCATGCGCCGCTTTTCATAATAATTATCAATACGCGAAACGCATCATCACGAATTATACGCGCTCGATTAGATTGCTAATCGCATTTATGTTGGCGATCATCTCTGGAGAATAGACGCGCCGCTATTTTTTTTTTGCGTTGCCAAATTCTAACGTGCTAAACCTGGGGCTCTATAACGTAAAACTATTTCAATATGTTTTTATTCCAATCCCCTGACGTCAAACTTACGTAACCGCCAACGCAAGCATCGGGCGATGAGCCGCAGCGTTGTCTGAACAGCCTAATCAAACGATCTCCCCGTTTATAGGAGGTCACTTTTGTTTGCTCTCAAAACGGTTAACATTGCCTACATTGAGCGGGTTTTCTTATCTAATAGGCTGACAAGAGGCGAAGAGCGCGCTCAAGCAGAGAGGATTTTCATGGTGCCGAGCCAGCGCACTGAAAATAGATAACCGGATGAAGAGGCAGGTGCCGGCGTCTGCAATTGGTCCGCTTTGCCTTACATAGCTTTCCCCGGCTTGTCTAAAATCGCGGTGGCATGCAGCGGGCAATTAAAATGTAGCTGAAACGGATCCTCAGCAAAAAAGAGTTGGCACAGCGATGTCGTATACGTGCCAAAAGGGCTCGAGAACGCTATGCGGTCGCGCAGACAGCTCACTTATACGCAATTAAACCTATGCTCTCCGGCAGGTGTGAGAAGCCGATGCCTGAGCGATCAACGGCAGCCGTCTTCTATGCCTTTCAGAACGGGGCAGTCTCCGGCTATTCAGAAAAAGAAATAGTTTTATTCGGCATAATAATGCTCACACGCCACTTCGACGCAATGAGTTTTCGCGGTTTGTGACGTCGATTGGCAGACAGGTAAAGTGGGTGCAGCCTGAATCCGTTTGACCAATAGCAGAGGGTTAATGGCGAAGAGGCGTCGAATCAGAAATAATTACTTTTCTTTTGTTTGGTCGAATCATGCATCATCAATGTGTACATGTCACGTCAGATTGACAGCTATCACAGTTTTCCTGACGTCGCATGAGAGGCAGGTGAAGTGGGGGTGGTCGAAAAAAGTTTTTGACCAATCGCAGAGGGCCGATTGCAGAATTGGAATGGCAAGTTTTGAATAGCTTTACGTTATAGCGCCCTCGTTGTAGGAACCACTGCAACCCTGATTAATTTGTTGCTTCTTTCAACATCATAAATTTACATAAGTATATTTGACAAACTCTCCAAAAAATCTAATACATTTACCTGATGCCGTGTTTGGAAGATGTCACACAAATGGCACTATTCCTGCATTTGTGTTCTGTACATGCATAATGATGCGCTCTGTTAGATTATGTTCGTTTTACGTGGCGCATTTGTTTACGTCAAATATAGCAGTATGTAAGCAAGAGCGCACGTGCATCTTGTATTGGTCTCTTTTCTTGGGCGCAAGGGCACCCAAACTTAACCGAACGACCAAGACAGTTTTGGTGTTCTTTATTTTTTGTTGTTTTCAAAGTGACTGGAAGCACTGCCGATAAGCGTAAGCTTACGTGACTGTTGTTTTGGTTGGGTTTTATTTTACCTCGGAGCACTGTTATCCCAACAATAGCTGAAATCTCACATTGTTTTGTTTATCCGTTGTTTTTTACTTCATCATGGCTGCCTTTCAGAACTCAGAAGTGGCGTACGCGGTCTCCGCTTTGGTTGTGCATTTATGTGCGTGTGCAGCTCGGACCCCACTCAGCCCGTGAGGCCGTGGTCGCGGTTGTCTCCGTAATCCCTCCGAAGCCGTTACCTGGTGAGCGCATTATAGCTTGAAAGAGAGGGCAGCTGGTCATCATCGCCAGTCTCCTTTGTGGGAAACGCTGCACAGAACTCCTGGGAAACCTAGCAGTCGGCACCGCATTCTCCCGATAAGACCAGCCTGAACCCGGAAGCATTGCGAACTTCGAGGGTCACGCTTCGTGCGTCAACGTGGTGATTGGTCTGCCACTGCTTCGGCGGTCACCGTAGGCCTGTTCATCTCTGAACTGCGCAAATTGTAGCCGGACACACTGTTGTTTCCCTCTTCTCAAGTTCAATTGCTCTGTACTATACGTCAATACACGTAGCCTTTCTATGTTGCGGAAACGCTCACGTAAAAATGTGTGTTACTGATTGTCCAAAGTGGACTCTTAATTCTAAAGTCTGCTTAACAATGACTGGTGGACTCACCTTTTGTATGTTCACGTGACACCGGCTCATTCACTGCGTTTGCTACTGACTACGCCGAGCATCAAACGTCCACCTTCTATGTCATTTCTCCGTGGTTACCTTGTGCACACACAGAGCTCATGGCAGCAATCCAAAACTCATTTCTAGGAGATGCAATGCGTTACGATAACGAGTAAAAGGAGGTAATGTTCACAGCCACTATTGAAAACGTCCCATCTTCACATAAAAAGAAAAGCGCTCGCCATTCCATGCCTAAAATCAGCGAACATTAACAGGGATACAAAATAATTCACCAACGATTAAGATACTCCCTAATGCGAAATTGGTGCGCAGGTCTATAAGTGCTTTCATTTCGCGATATATTGGCTGGCGCGGACAATCCGTCTCTTACGGCACGTTGCAAACGGAGTATAGTGTGGCGCGACTGCCTCAAGATTTCGCCATACCCTCCTCCTCCGCTTTTCACCTCATGGTTCCGGTTAACCCTCCCCCTCCGCTTACCTCCTAGCGCTGTCTTCGCTATCTGCGTGTTTCATCTCCTGCTGCGCTTCGCGTTCATTCTTTCATTTTTCGCTGTGCGTATTCTCTAGGTTACGAGGGACGCTGATGCGGATGCTCGCCGCAGGAACGGTTGCTTAAGAGCTGCGTCTAAAATGGTAGTCTTTTCACTGTTATTTCTCAGTGTCTTTCACAACATCATAACCACTTTGACCACTGCTAATATTCGAGACTTTACACTTTTGAGTCCAGGTGTATCGAGATTAGGAGCTTCTGCAATGCGTGCTCGGAGTAGTCCTAAGACGCAGTGGCGGGGTAGACGGGTACTGTTTCACTGTGTGTTCCTCGGGTGGTTACTGGCGCCGAGTTTAACTAGAGCGGATACGGAGCTATTATTGCAGTAGCCAGTTTTATTCGGCTTAGCTGCTGGCGTAAATTTTTACTAGTGACGCGTTTGTTAAGATGCAGTTTTCTTAAATTTTAGAGCGCAGCTCCTAGGCGCCCATTCCTGCGTTTAGCGTCGGCGTTCCTCGGCGTAACCGAGTGAATGAGTAGAACGATCAATGAAAGAGCGAACGGGGAGCGCAGCGTGGATGGAGAAATCACGATAGCGAAAAGAGTGCGAGGCTCTAAACAGAAGAGGAGGGTGCAGCAGAATTATGAGGCGGAAAGCGAAGGAGACTAGGGCAGTGCCGCGCAAGACAGGCTTTGCGGTGACGACTGCTACCAGGTGACGCCAGAGTAGCGCGCCGGATTCTGTTCACCGATGGCATGCGGCGAGCGCATCCACCGACACCATATATGGAAATAAAGCGCTGCGTGAGTGTAGGTCTGTCTGCGGCGGCTGCTGTTAATGGCACCTATAGACGCGTCACCCACGCGCTGCCTCTCGCGATCTCCAGCTGCGCCACATTTCGCTCCATTTGCAATGTGCCACACGACACAGATTGTGCGCGCCAGCCTATATATCGCGTAATGAAAATAAGTATACAGCTGCACTCATATTATGCATTAGTAAGTATCGTAATGGTCGGTGAATTTCTCAGTCTGTAGAGACCGTGCAGATGTATCACAAAATGTGCCTAACACGCTGTGGTTGATTGAAGCATCACAGGCTGGCGCTACAAGCGCTGTTGCTGCTGTTCACTTCTCCGATATATCTGATTCTGTGAAGGTTACTAAGTTTGTGGATGAACAGCGAAGCATTTATAGCTATACCGATGTTTAGCGTTGCGCTTCAACTCCTTGGACAGTGTTCTAACTAAACACGGATTCGTCATGTTGGCGCGACGCAGCACGCAAGGTAACTGCTGCTAGGCGGTATGAACAACTGCCCCGAATCTGCCAGGTGTCGCAAAAAGCTGGCATCGTACCTCGGTGGTGCACGAGACGACAACGATGAGAAAGCGTCGACGTTTGTCAGCGCCCAGCCAACTAAAAAAAGAAAAAAACGTTATCTTCTTGTTTACTGTCCATCAGACCAGTGCATACACACGTAAACTGCGCGTGAACAGTAGTGTGCTTTTAGCGTGCGGGCGTAAAGCGCTCATGCCAGCAGGGGAAGGCAGAACGCTGCACTGGCACCGCCACTGAGGTGATTGAGCGGTGCGTTGATGGTGCGTCCACTTGGATTCGTCGTTTTCGCCACCAAACACACTGCGCGTTGCTGGAGACTCTAGAGCCCTCAACGCGCAGGCCGCGCATGTACCACCAATAGGGGGGCAGTATGATGGAGGCGGTGGCACGAATTCCGCATCGAGCCTCCGTGTGGTTACTATCGCAATAATACAAAATGAAGTACAAATACAAAACCATCGGGTTAGCACTAGCATTAGGAGGCGCTTTTGCAATCGCAGACAGACATCGTTGTAATATTTTCGAGCTTAATTGCAGGGATGCTGTATGGCGAAATTCACGTCGGAAATAAAACTTCACATTTATTAAACAATGACCGGCATAAGATAGGATTAACAGGGTTTAATAAAGCAGCTGGAAACAATGCATGACAAGCCATTGGTGCCTCTAAACGCTGTCGTTCTCTTCTGTACTCAGTGCTTACAACAGTGCTACTCTTTGACGCATTGTCACCCGCCGCGGTTGCTCAGTGGCTGTGGTGTTGGGCTGCTGAGCACGAGGTCGCGGGATCGAATCCCGGCCACGGCGGCCGCATTTAGATTGGGGCGAAATGCGAAAACACCCGTGTGCTTAGATTTACGTGCACGTTAAAGAACCCCAGGTGGTCAAAATTTCCGGAGTCCTCCACTACGGCGTACCTCATAATCAGAAAGTGGTTTTGGCACGTAAAACCCCAAATATTATTATTATTGACGCATTGTCCCATGTTGTCGAACCAGAACGTCATCAAAATCAGAACGGACATATCTTCTCAACGATTGCACTTCGGCGTTTGCATTGAGGGACAATGATCCAAAAGATCCATGTGGTTTTTTTTATTATTATTATTATTACTTTGTTAACCGGCTTCTTAGGAAGAGTACAAGCTCAGCAGCGGGAAATGGAATGTCAAGCACAAATGAAGTGATAAAAAGTACATGGTGCAGATCTACTAACGACTTAGCGGCGAGTTTTGTAAGATTCTTCGCTGATTTTCTGTATTTCATCCTTTGTCATAGGCTCACGCGATATCGCAGACGTGTTACCGCCGCAAACGTCTTCGGGATAAATGATAAGGAAATGATTAAACAAGAAGATTATGACAAAATACGAACCACTTCTTTCTTGTGGATCGCACAAAGAAGTCGTCTCTTCTGATACCAGATTCCAGGAAACTATACTCAGTGAGAATCACCTCAATGCGTTGGTGTGAGACCGTTCGAAGAGCATCAACCACGCTCTGTTTATCGACCGATCATGATTTGGTGAAGGAAAAAAAAAGAAGAATTGATGTAGCTTCTACCTTAAGGGAAGAGAATGGTTCGGCTCCAATGCTTCACTCGTTTTGCATATAAAAATAAATCGGTATCTCTGAAAGAGACAGGCATGCACGTAGACGAAGCAGCAAGTCGATGTGCGCAAAACGACTCGCTGCGACGCTCCGGTGCCTTCAGCTATATGTATTCACAGCAGCGACTGCGCTTCGCACGCTGCGAGCGTATAGCGCGAATAACGTGAGCTCACGAAGAACCCCATACCAAGTTTTCT
Source organism: Dermacentor albipictus (assembly GCF_038994185.2). Classification (NCBI taxonomy): domain Eukaryota; kingdom Metazoa; phylum Arthropoda; class Arachnida; order Ixodida; family Ixodidae; genus Dermacentor; species Dermacentor albipictus. The sequence goes on from NC_091821.1 coordinate 17,093,608, forward strand.
TTATCTTAATATGTGCGAGGCGTTTGGTTGATGCATAGTATGGAAGAGAGCCGACCAGGGCGCTCCTATAGCTCACAAAAGAGAGCTTTCGTGAGAGCACAGCAATTGAATGCGAAATTCTCTGGGACGGACGCGGCCTGATTACTTGTCCACTTTCTCGTAGTTCCTCGTAGTTGAAACTGCAAAAGAGAAATAAAAAATAAGAAAATTGGACGACGTCTCAGTTGTGTGCGAGAGTGTTTCTTTTTCTCTGTGTGTGTTCAGCAGTTACCTTGCGTTTTGTACTGACAGCCCAAATTTTGTTACTATGTTCTTTTCTCCAAGCTAGTACGAAATCTTGGTAACCAATCCCACGAAAAAGGAATGTGCGCCATTGCTTATAACCATGCTAGTAGAAAAAATACCTGTCTCTTGTTTTTATAACAGCGGCGTAGTCTCTTCAATAACAAATATTTCAGAATCAATGTCTAGCCTGGAAAAGGTTGCTGAAGGTATTATCAAGTATTACTTTGAAGGTGTATATGTATATATATATATATATATATATATATATATATATATATATATATATATTCTATATACATATACACCTTCAAAGTAATACTTCATAATACCTTCATACATATTTATATATATATATATATATATATATATATATATATATATATATATATATATATATAGTTGAAGAAACGAGGGAGCACACTAACGAAAATAGCATTTTTAATGGTTTAGCATTTCGGCCGCGGCACGGCCTTCGTCAGAATAAACCTAAAGGCCGTGCCATGGCCGAAACGTTAAACCATTCAAAATGTAATTTTCGTAAGTGTGCACCTTCGTTTCTTAAGCTACCTATGCACCGGACCTACAGAACCTTTCCTTGTATAATATATATTTACATATAAACAGCAAGAAGGGAAATAAGAACAAGGTAACATATAACCTAAAACTAAATCAAAGCTATAAATAATAATAAATACCGATAGTAGGGGCAGAAAAGAAAATCACTGTAGGGTGCAGTAATTGAAAACTCTGAAAGGAGGAAAAAAATTAGTCTGAGATCAGCCCGCACTCCACAAACCGCAAGAGTGCGACAACAAAGGAAGGAAGGAAGGTAGAATCATGCAGATCTCATGCACTGTGAAAAGATGTAAGCGAAGCTTTCCGTGCTGCTTGATCTGTTGACGATAATTGACGATGATGTTGACGGCATGTGAGTGACGTGAGGTCGCGGTGATGTTAAACGCTACCTTGTGTGCACCACTTGTGTTAGTCTGCATATAGTACAACAACCTTACTGCCAGACGTGTTTGCTCGAGGCCTTGTTGTGCGCCACTGTTCGTATCCAGTGAAACGGTTAGCACTACCATTGTCTCACACGGCGCACCGCATCGTGTCAGCAGTCTTTATTTGCTGGACGGCGTCTTTCGTCGTGTGCTCTTGATGCTGCAGTGCTTTAATACCGCTTTGCCTATGCTAGCCCTGCGTCAGTTGACCGTGCGGACAAACTTGCTCGGTGTTTATATTTGAGAAGTGGGTGAACAAGCTTTATTTCGGAAGTCAAGTTTTTTAATGCCCGAAGGTGGGCAACCACCCTATTCCAGGTAGTTGTGGCCCTATGCTGTTAGCCTAGGCCTGTTCACCAGCTGTTGCTGGTGACCAGGACTTTGGCTTGTAAGCTGGGCTTCCCTCTAATCTTCTGTTGGTGCTTGGATGTGGCAAAGGATGTTTGACGTACTGCAGAATTAGCAGTCGCTTGCATATGTTGAGGGGTACATCCCGTGTAGCACAGTATTGTGGAGGTAATGACCCATCTGAAGTCGGCGTAGCCTGACAGCTTGTTCTGTGTTAAACTTGCAATGCGGTGGCGGGTATTCCCGCCTGTTTTTCTTATGATGTTCGAGAATGTCGTAGTATTCGCTTTGTATCCTTTCGTATTGGTCTCGCGGTAGACGATCTCCTGGTGGGGTTGCCCGGCGTACATGTTCACGGGGGCGACTTGAGCCGCTTGGTTTCCCACCAAAAATTCGTGTGTCGGGGTCCAGACAATGCACGTTTCAGGGATGTCTTGGTTGGTAGTGACGTTGAGTGTGGTCTTCCTAATTCTTCCTGCCCGCAACCTGCTGCCTGCGAGTTTGTGACCACGATGACCGGCACGCCCCATCGCCATGTCCATATGGCCATTGCTATTGCGACCTGTTCCGCTACGTCAGTGTCCCAGCGAGTAGTGATGCAACTGCTCTCTCTTCGTTCTGCTTGTTGGCTACACATGTATCTCCCTGCCTTCAATCTTGCGTTGTCAAGGACTTTATTTCTTCCTTGTCGCTTTCTTTGTTTAGCAGTTTTTGTAGCGTGCTGGCTTTCGCTTGCCCTCTCTTTGTCCTACTTTTGAGAAAGGGCACAGATATGCCATAAGGTACCTTGAATTCACATTCTTCTACTTTATCCGGAACCGTTACCATGTCTTGTATTAGCGTTTCCATTATTGAAGTAATCCCAAACGAGGCATGCTTCCTAACGGCGCCATTTCCCAGTCCCCCGCTCCTCTAATACATGTCAGCTGTCACGAGCGAAGAGTGGCAATGATTTTAAGCATGAGATGCTTTTAACTCTCGTTCTCTGCGACCTTGAAGTGACCTTGAGCCAAAAGCCAGATCCGTTATCCGGGCACTCAAACGAGAACATACGGGCAAGTTTCGAGAGCAAAACGAGATCATCCGGGCAACCAGTCAAAACTTACGAAACTGCTGTCTCTGGCCCGCCGCCCTTTGTACAGGACCTCATCACTTACGCTAGTTACTGCCCAGATAAATTAAAATAATATTGCTTCCTAGTTCTTCCTAATATTTATTCACACTATGGGTGCTCTAACGTAAAACTATTCCGAACTTTTCCATTCCATTTCTTCAATCAGCCCTCCGCGATTGGTCAAAAACTTTTTTGGACCACCCCTACTTTACCTGTCAGCAATGCGACTTCACGAAAACCGTGATAGCTCCCCATATGATATGACGTGTACACGTTGATGATGCATGATTTGAGTGAACAGAAGAAAAATAGTTATTTCTGATTCGACGCCTTTTCGCCATTAGCCCTCGGCTATTGGTAAAATGTTTTCGGGTTGCACCCACTTCACCAGCCTTTCACACGACGTAAAAAAACCGCAAGAACTCGCTGCGTCAAAGTCACGTGTACACGTTAAAAATGCGTTAATATGCCGAACAAAACGGGATTTTCTTCTGAATAGCCGCAGGCTGCCCTGTTCCGAAAGGAATAGAAGGTGACTGCCGCCGATCGCTCAGGCACTGGCTACTCGCACATGCCGGAGATCTCGCGGTTATTTCCGTATAATGAAACTTTTTGCGTGGCCGTGTAACGTTTTCCAGCGCTTTTGGCATGTTTACGACCTCACTCAGCAAGCTTTTCTTTGGTGAGGATCTTTTTTAGCGGCATTCTTAACCTTCCGTTGCATGCCCCCGCAATTTTCGACCACACACCGCAAGATAAGTAAGGAAAAGCAGACCAATCGCAGACACCGGCACCACCCTATTCATCCAGTTATCGATTTTAAGTGCACTGGGTCAGCCCCATCGAATCCCTCTCCACTTGAGCGCGTGCTCCTCACCTCTTGTCAGCCAATTATACGATACAAGCCGCTCAGTGTAGGCAATGTTATTCGTTTTTCAAGCAAACAAAAGTCACCTCCTATGAAAGAGGAGAGCGTTTGATTGGTCTGCTCAGACAACCTTGCGGATGACCGCCCGATACTTGCGTGAGTGGTTACGCAAATTTGATGTCAGGAGATTGGAATAAAATCATATTGGAATAGTTTTACATTATAGGGCCCTATCACCCATACTGTAACTTCTAGTACGCAGAAATTTCATTTGGCATTTCCAATAGCGACGAGCAAAAGGCAGCGTTAAGACAGGGTTGCCTGTTCAACACCAGCGGTCCATGAGTTCTGTGGCGCGGCTTTTGCGCCAGCTTGAGAGATGGCGCCAAGCTGCGTGACCAAGCCGACAGCGTCCTCAGAGCCGCGGATGGCTGTTTGGCCGTGACGGCACTTGCAATGAGGTTCAGTTCAAAAAAGGTTTGTGTGCTGTACTGTGATGTGGTGTGATAGCGTGAATTTGCTTTGCCGACAGGCATTTCATGCTTTCATCTATTCTCGATTATGGCATAGCCATTTCTTTTTTCTCGTTTCGTGGCTGCGTTAGCTCAACTAATTATTGGTCTTTACTCTCGATCTCTCGTCTTTGCCTTTCTAGCTACCTCTTCTCTGGGCGGTTGCACCTGAGTACAAACATAGGCGCCGTAGCTTTGGCAATTTTTTTTTTTTTGCGAGGATCACGTGTAACTACAGCTGTCCTAATGACATTATTGCGGCTAGGGTAGCATTCAGGGCATGTAATCCACCAAGCCCACCGGCTACTACGTTAGGTTGTAGAAAATCAAGGAAAAAAATTACCGACGATTACGTTACTTCCTAATGCGAAATTTGAGCGCAGCAAATAAGCTGTTTCACCTTTTCGATAGATTGAGGCAAAGAAATCGAGCAACACATGTATCATCTCGACGGCGGCGACGGTAAGCTTCTGCTTCGGCGGCACGCACCTCTGGATTCTGACGGCGACGGCGCTGGGACTCTGCTCTGGCAGCTCGTTTAGCAGCAGCAGCAGCAGCAGCAGCAGACGGAGGACTTCCATCGGTCGTCTCGCTCATGGCTCAGAAAGAACTGGCAGATAATTTCGCAGTGGCGAACGGCAGCGGCGATTTCGGCTCGGGCGGTGCACATATACAGATCCGCCGCCACCGATCTGGCTCTCTGATTGCCACCGCACAGGGCGAACGGCAGCGGCAATTTCGGCTCGGGCGGTGCACATATACAGATCCGCCGCCACCGATCTGGCTCTCTGATTGCCACCGCACAGGGGTTGCATTGGAGGAGGAGCGAAGAAAGGAATTAAGTTCGAGCTGGCGCTTTGACAACCGGAGACTCGCAGGAAGAGGGGGGAGGGGGGTGGCGTGTACACCCAGCGGCAAACGATGGGGGCAGAAGCGCGCGCAGCAAGCGGACAACACGATAAAGGGAGGAGGGAAGAGATAGCAGCGACTGACTGATGCCGCTGACGCCGATAGTGAGTCAACCCCAGCTGCGGAGTTGGTTTCAGGGACAACGCCGCCGATGCCGACACAAACAATATGATACCCTCGCTTCCGCAGCGCTAAGAACCAGGTCTAGCCGTGGGAAGGTGGTCACGTATTCGTCGACGTGCCGGGGCCTACGTGAAATAACCGGCGCGTCGGCAACTGAAGAGCACCCTATCCGCCACACAAGAACAGGGGTGGGGGGACCCTTTCCTCCTCTTTCTGCATGGCGGCGACGGTGTTCTATGCAGTCACGTTATCTTGACTCTCTAGCGGCGTCAGCGGCATCCAGCGGTATCAGTCGGTCGCTGCTAGCGCTGGGGGGATGAAAGGGGGGCGGAACTGGTTACGAGGCCGACGACAACGCCGACGACGACGCGAAACCGAGGAACGGACGCCAAAGAGCTGCGCTCTAAAAAAAGGGTTTATTAGCTCAGTTACACGGCTCCAGTACGGAAGCCCACTCCAAGCAGTGGCAGGTTAAGCGTCCAGGTTCACATCAGGACCCTCTGGCCTCACTCTCGAAGTCTCCGCTTTTAATACCGTCGCATTCCCTAGGCGAGTCGACTAGGGAATCTGAAGACTGTCCAGCAGCAAATCACCCTCGTCGTCTCCATTGCGATACCATGCCCTTGCTCGCAATAACTCCCAGTAACTCCGCCTCTGAAGAGACTGGTTTGGAATCTGTGGCAAGAAAGAAACCGTCAACACCCCATTCGTCGGTGCTAGCTGTTTAATTGCCCATTCCATGCTAAAACATTCTTTCTCCGAGGTAGTAAAAGCTTCTTCACGCGGTGTCAATTTTTGACTGCGGTACAACACAATATGCGCTTCATCGCTTTCGTTAATTTGGGCAAGGACGACATCTGAACCACGGTTGTTGGCCTCACACCAGAGAATGCATTCTGTGGAGAAGCCTTGTGAGACAAGTACAGGTCTTGAAGCCAGAGCTTCCTTTATCGAGCAATCCCCATTTTCTGAATAAGCTCCGCGCATTTTTAACTTCAATGCGGTTCACGCAATAACACTGTCTTTCTCTTTTGCACAAGGGAACCTCACTAATGAAAGAACAGGAATGTCTTGCGTAACTTACGTACTTGAAATTTCAGGAAGATTCGAGCTTTTACTTTTCCACTGTAGCTTCCAAAGATTTTCCAATGAATCTAGCATCGCTAAGAAAAAGACATATTACACTATCCACACGTAATGATGACGTTTGGCTTCAACCGAAATTTCGAAATAATTATAAAGTTCAGTCATTACAGCATAATCTTCCATTTATTCTAAATGAGCATAAATGTGTGATCAGTTACGACGTAAAAGGACTGAGAATGTATTTTGTATCTAAAGAATGAATGGCTATGTATGTTTGCCTTTTGTTTTGCAAGTACTGTTTCACATGAACATGTATGTATTCTATTTTCTTTATACTCTAGTACTTTAAACTTCTTTTTGTTTGTATTGTCATATCTTCAAAACTATAGATAAAGTTATTACACACATTTTGAAATCATATGCTGTAGATTTATTAATTAATTACCCTTATGCTACTGTATAATTCATTGTTCTTCGCATTTCTTGATGTAATGGACACTACCTGTTGCTGTACATCAATACTGCCTTGTAGAGGGGGTCATGGGCCTAGTCAAGCTGTCGAGACAGCTTTTAGCTCTTGACCCTTTCCAGGACCTATTAATTCTGGAAAAATAAAAATTGAATTGAATTGAAATTGAAAGCTGCGGCGATTACACCAGAACGGTTCTCTACCCAAATTGTTTTTCAATGATAACTTGACAAAGGCAAATCGCAGTTCGTTTTGGCGTGCAAGAACCGTATCTAGGGAGAATGGGTACAAGTTCGCCTGGGTAAAAGGTGGTAAGATTTTTGTAAAGAAGGACGAAGGTGCAACTTTGATCCGAGTAATCAGGCCAGCTGATATTGCTAGGATTGTTTAATTCTAATTTCTACCGCGCGCGCTCTGCGCGATACTAAAACACTGCTGTCTTATAAATACACGTGCGAGACACGCACCAACGCTTTGCTTCTTTATGTCCGAGCATAACACGCCTCAAAGGGACAGTACTAACCTTTCTAAATTGTGAGGTTGAACGGCCCGCACATATAATATCGAACCGGTAGGAAAAGAATATTCACAAGATGCGGCCTTGTTTGTTTACTAATAAAATAGCGCACAGTCTCTATGTGGCCTATTATTATTGCCTTAGAAGACGCTTAAACCACCCTTGACAACAAAAAAAAAAAACGAAAGAATTCAGTCACGCGCTCTTCTCCGGCCTTTTGCAGTCCCTTCACACGCCGTGGCACCAAAAGGATCATGCACGTGACGTCATCAGGGTAGAACCTGTCAATTGGTCCATATACGAAGAACACAAGTTCCGATTCTTTTGCTGCGCCGTTGCCATAGTGTCGCATTTCCGCTCTTGTTTGTCGCTTTGCTTGCCTGTCGTACTGCTTGGCTGTTGCTCAGGAGCAACAGCTCAAGCAAGATATTTTACTCGTCGGCTATTATGAATTCATGCACCTGGGGCACCTAGATGATACGCCTGAGGATCCGCGATCTCGTGAAAGAGGTTGCTACCACTGCTCTTCTAACTGTTGTTGAAAAACGAAGTGCATGCCTAGATTCGGGTCGCCTGCAGTACGTGCGGAGAGGAGGCGAGTAAATTCTTGCTACTAATAAAAAAAGTGGCTTTTTTAAAATAAATTTTTGCTTTTGCCTTCTACAGATATCACTTTAGATTATGGGGTTTTACGTGCCAAAACCACTCTCTGATTATGAGGCACGCCGTAGTGGAGGACTCCGGAAATTTCGACCACCTAGGGTTCTTTAACGTGCACCGAAATCTAAGTACACGGGTGTTTTCGCATTTCGCCCCCATCGAAATGCGGCCGCCGTGACCGGGATTCGATTCCGCGACCTCGTGCCAGATATCATTACCGCTAATATATGTAGCAATCACACACATTCATAGTGTGCCATTCAAGTGTAATTGAACTTTGGAGTAAATTGTATCCCCACTTCATTATCTCTTTGCAAATAAAGGTAACATTCTTTTCTGACACTGGAGTTTTAATCTTTTTTTTGTGCTCAAAGCCAGCCCCAGTCTTTTCATTTATTTATCTCATCTGGTATAATTCCGTCCATCAAAGTATTCTCTTGTAGCGTGTTTCTCACTGTTTGCGGCGACTACAGCGACAGCAAAGCGCAGGGTTCTGATAAGCGGAAGTTGGTGGCGTTTTCAAACAAGGGTGGCAACATGGCGTTCAGAACTGACATAGTGTCTACGTTTCTCCCAGTGAAGTAGGCGGCTAGGAGTACAGAGCAGCCGTGGTAAGGGTAGCGAAGGTGAGAAAAAAAACACTTTCGAGCTCAAAGTGGCACGCAGGTCCTAGAACTGATCGAAGATTCCAAGATTCACGTTACAAAATTATGCATGCGAAATTTGGAAATTCGTATCAAAATGTTAAGCCCTGCTAGAACGCGCACTGTGTAACACCTGTTACTGTCGACTGTGGACGAAAATCATGCACAGATGTATTGAGGCTAAGAATGTCTATTATTATAGTCGGCGATGTAATGAAGCACTCACGCATAACCCGTTGGAAAAAACTTTCATGTTTCACGTATGGAGCAACTGAAAGGTGGATCGGAAATTTTGCAATATAGCTATAATTTTATCATTGCCAGTATTGCTCTGATTATAATATATCAGCCGTTAATTCAATATTAATAACTAATTAAGTAATTAGGCACAATACAACAAAAAATTTACCTGTCTAGCTCCAAGCGACGGCAAACAACATTACCTTGGCTCTGTGCAGCTACGTGGTACTTGAGTATTTTTTAAAATTTTTGCGCAAGTTACATGGAAAATCCTGTATATTAGCTCGTATAAATAAATTACGGCGTTCAACGTCAAGAAAAGAAAGAAATAAGGCAGCGATGTGAACGAGAAAAATCAACCCAAGCTTCACTACGGTTTACGAGGCACGCCGTAGTGGAGTGGCAGCGGATTAATTTCGACCCCCTGGGCTTGTCTAACATGCACGAAAAGCACGGTACAAGAGGACTTCTGCATTCAGCCCTCATGCAAGTTTCTGCGACCAGGATTCGAACCCGCGATCTCAGAAGCAGAACGCCCTTCCCATGGTGCCACATCGGCGGGTGTTGCCGAAAATGGAGCTCCTATGGAGCCGCTCCTCCAGCTTACGCTGTGACTGCGCTGGATGTGCCGCGCAGGCTTATGACATTTTTCTTGTTCGCGCTTCCGTTCGTACCTCTGTCAGTGAACGTTATCGCAATGGTTCGCAGTAAGAAATGCTGCTTCATATACCGAGTGATGGGGCAATCAAGGCTGCGAATGGGTGCCACAGCGCAGGACAAAATCAGGAAGCGCTGCTGCAGGAGGCACTTATTTCCGCTTTGATAGCGTGGCGAAGTGCTGTGCGTCAGCGATTCTGGAAGTTCTGTAGGTTGGGCAGGAAGCGCTCGAGGGGAGGCTATCTCTCTCAGCACGCTACGCGTTATGCGCAGCAGCCTTTTAACGCGATAGCGTTAAGGAGCTCGTGTCGCAGAAAAGCCGGTGTCGTCGGCGTCGGTGTCGGCGTCGGGTGTCGGCGTCGGCGTCAGCGTTTTTGCGGCGTTGACCGTGAGCGATAAATCACGGCAGGCACTCCATAAATAAAAAGCAACTTCCAAGATGGTCTGGGTGGGAATCGAACCAGGGTCTCCGGAGTGTGAGACGGAGACGCTACCACTCAGCCACGATTTCGATGCTTCCAAAAGGTACAAACGCGCCTCTAGTGAATGCGGTGTTGCCTTCGAAACGAGCCGTGGAAAGTTATACTGTGGTGTATATAGGTAATTATGAACATGTAACTTACAGAAGTCGCAATTACACGAGTAGCGAAGTGCGTTTCGCTGCATTTCTTCTGCGCTTTCCGCACACGGAGAGCCATCTTGCGGCAAACACAGAAGAGCCCCTCCTCTCCATGTACGGCGCTGCCCCGACAGATGGCGCGCCACGCGCGCATTGGAGCTGTCGCGGTTCGGACTCTCTCCCCTGACAACGCTTCGCCTCGCTCCCTCCGCAGAATCAAGCGTCCTTCCTTTCTTTAGATCACTATCTCTCTATCTCTCTGCCCGTGCCGATCACGGCGTTTGGCTGGCGTGCATCATTTCCCCCTCCGGGATACCGAGTTCTTTGGTTCGCTCCGCTTGCTCAGGCGCACGTTTCATTGCTGCGCCGAACGCCGCGTTGCTCGACCATATGGCTCGACGCTCACCGCGTCTGATGCGGGGCGCCTCGTAAGTGATGGCTGCCCTGTAGCCCATTGTCTTACACCCATTGGCGGGTCGACGGGAACGCTATCGCGTTCCACTCTTGAAGGCGAAGCTTAAGCGTCCTCCAATTTTTTTCTGTGTATCTTGAAAACCACTTCCGCGAGTGCTGGCCTTCGTCGAAGGAAGGCGGTGAACGTCGGCGCTGTTCATAGTCTGTGTTATGTGTTATGTCCGGCCAGCTTCGATCCTGGCTTCGTCAGCACTTGCGGGCCGCATATGAGATTATATGCTGGTGCACTGTAGATAAGTGAATTTTCACGCATTTCCAAAATTCCATGTAGTTGCTAAGGTGACAGAGGAACAGCGATGCTGTCTTTGATGTCACAATAGTGATGTTTGCCTGTATGATGACCAGATATGCTATGAAGGATGCCTTTTCTTTAAGCCAATAGAGATTTCATATAAAAAGGCCATGAGCACAGCGAACGTGGCGTTTTGGCAAATGAGTTCCTAGGCGAGGCGGACATATTTTGCCGCTATATATAATGTTAGCTCAGACGACTAATTACGAAAAATGCATTAACTTCTTTATTAGTGATTTAGAAGCAGTTATCTAAATGGCGAATTTCAAGGCAGTCACATTTTAATGCACCCTCATTTTTTAAGGATCTTGAAGATCGTACCTAATTCGATACATTTATCACCAAATTTCAATGGAAAATTCAGGCAATATCGAAACTAAGCACTGCGGCAGCGCATAAAAGGCGGCCCCGCTATCATATCAGACCGAAACGCCCCATGACAAGTAGCCCGCGGAAGTCCGAAGACGAACGTCTGGACCAGTCGCGGCAGCCACATGATACGGCACGCCTTGCTTGGCAAGCGTGTGCGGCTCTGTTTATGCTGTCGCTCAAATTTCGCCCCAAACTTCTTTGTGGAGCATTGCTGTCTGACGAGGAGCGGGACGTGCTCAGTCTTGATATTCCCTCGATTGAGCTTTGGAATTGGATGATGAATATGTCGACTAAAGTACCATTTATCCGATTTCTAAAAATTGGGCATGGCAAAAATGTTTACGTTCTTCAAGTTTTTTACATAAACTGCCCGCAAGTTAATAATAAAAAGGTAATTCAACAATTATTGTTGATTATTCTTTTCAGTGTAACTTAAGCAGCGCCAATGTATTTCCGCCTCGTCGTAGAGCTTGTATGCGAAGACGACAGGTGTCTCATGGTCATAGCGTTTTATATAAAAAAAAAAAATGTGTATTGTCTGTAAAGAGACACCCTGTATATATTCGAAGTGTTGGTGAAAAATACCAGGACGAATCAGAAACTATTTGCCCCTATTTGTTTCTTTAGCCTTATTACGGCTCTAAATGCGAAGTGAGCATATCCGTTCTCAGACGTCAACCTTTCTTAGACTGGCCTAGCCTTATCTGCTGGTAGCTCCGCCGCACGGCGTTGCTGTCAGTTGTTGAAAATGGAGGTTGTGCTTCAGATGTGCACAGCGTACAAGCAATGAGGAGCGATTCGTCTTCTATCGAGTAAGGGACAGTCGCCCATCGAAATTCAGAGGCAAACGCAACCCACGTATGGGGAAAGGTGTCTGGCTTTCAAAAGTGCAAGGTAGGGGCGTTGTGATTTTGCAAAAGGCCGTGAAGACTTGAGATAACAATGGCCCTTACGGAGGCTGTGTTCGTTCCTGCTACCGCAGGGGTATTTTTATTTTTGCACTGTGATGGAAAGAATGTCTGAAGCGGTCTGAGGACTATGTGGAAAGATAGATTAAGGTGCGTAGAATAGTACGTATTCTTTTAATTACCTGACCCGCCGTGGTTGCTCAGTGGCTATGGTGTTGGGCTGCTGAGCACGAGGTCACGGGATCGAATCCCGGCCACGGCGGCCGCATTTCGATGGGGGCGAAATGCGAAAACACCCGTGTGCTTAGATTTAGGTGCACGTTAAAGAACCCCAGGTGGTCAAAATTTCCGGAGTCCTCCACTACGGCGTGCCTCATAATCAGAAAGTGGTTTTGGCACGTAAAACCCCAAATATTATTATTATTTCAATTACCTATATGTACCTTATTTTGGCTAATTAACAATAGGGGCTAGGACCGTCTGATTCGCCCTTATGATATGCACAATGACCACGCAACAGCAAACGTCAGAAAAACAGATTGCAGTCGGGTTGAGCTACGGCACATGGATGCTCCCTTCCTGTTTGCGCAGAATAACACCTATCACAGTTGATGACGGGATAGCATAAGTGTATGATAAGCAACTCGCTACGTATTCTAACTACGCTACTGTGAAGGAAGTGCGAAGTTTCGCAGGATGCGATTGCGAACAAGATTTCTCCTTATGTATCCGTCGTATCGTTAAGACAAACTGGATGGTTTGCGCTTTCGTCAGACGTAGCTTTCGATGCGTCGTAAATCATAACATTGAAATAATTAGTTTAGCATACATGGATTCTTTTAGTCATTGGCAAATTGTCATTTTCACTACTGTGTGTGTGTGTGTGTGTGTGTGTGTGTGTGCGCGCGCGTGCGTGCGTGCGTGCGTGTGTGCGTGCGTGCGTGCGTGCGTGCGCGCGCGCGTGTGTGTGTGTGTGTGTGTGTGTGTGTGTGTGTGTGTGTGTGTGTGTGTGTGTGTGTGTGTGTGTGTGTGTACACCTATTCCACTAGGAGTGACCACTATTGCAGCGCATCATCCCGGTGCGGTGCGGTCACCGTGAAGTGTCACGTGACCCGAAACCTGCTGGTGGGCAACGCGCATGAGACAACGTTGTGAACGCGTGAGAGATTTCAGAGACATAATTCCTGCGGTAGTCATCAGGCTCTGCGGTAGTCATCATCATGCTAGACATGCATATGTGCATCGTTTTCTCGCGAGGCTCATGACATGGGAAACTCATCGATGGTCTACTCATAAGAGGCTTTGTCTGGCACTGATGCTGATCGCTAAGTGGAGGCAGCGGGTGACTGCGGCGACAGAGCTGAAATTTCTCTAGCTGTTGGATAATGGAGGGGTCTGCAACGCATAAGTGAAATCGGCTGATCATCCCTTTCTTGATTATCTCCCACGATTCGTTGTTATCAAAGATATGTGTGAGGTACTCCCTAAATCCCTCACCGGTGACGTAGTCATTGAAGTAGCTGATCACATCCTGTTGCGACCATGATGCAGCGGATTCGTGGGGCTCGAAGAGGCAGAGCCAGTCTTCCACGGGCCTATCATCCACTGATCCGCTGTACTTGGGTATGTTCAAGGCTTGCGGTGATGCGGTAAATTTATGCTGTTCAGTGTCAGTGATGTAGCTGTGCACTCTGGGTTCACGCGGGCTGTTGAGTACTTGCATAAGCCCCGTTTGCATGAATGCGACAGGGGCGCATCGCATTTCCAAGCGCCTTTGAGAAAGGCAATGCGACGCCGTTTACATGTAGTGCATTAACTCTCGCGAGAACGTAGCGCCACGTGGTGTCGTATAAGGGAAGTGAAGTCGACTTCCGGTGTAACTGGTTTCCAGTAGTGGGCCGAGTGCAGGTTGGTGGCGGAGTGCCGAGAAAGAGACAGCTTTAGTTTAGCGTACGCAACTTATAGCGTACGCTACACGCTATAGTGTAGCGTACGCTAAACAGCGCACGTTTTTTACAGTTTTAGTTGGCCAGCGAGATCTTTGGATCTCAGAGGCCACATGCCGTCATTGCGGCTATTTATCGACTCTAACGATAGGTAGCGCTGACATCTCTAATGTTTCTGATGACATCTCTAATGTTTATCTGCTGTGGTAAAGCTAGGGAGACTGTGGGGCATGTTTTATTGGAATGCGAAGACGTCTACCCAGCGGTCGATTTAGGCGCCACGGGCCTCCTTGAAGCACTTGGGTTCAGCGGGAGCAGTGGAAAAGCAAACATGTCTGCAATAGGCATTAGTACGAGGTGACTGGAGGATTGGTGGAAGAAAAGTAGGGAAACGACAAAAAACGGAGACGTACAAAAGCACAGTGGGATAAAAAAATAGGGTGATCAGAAAGTTTGGATGGGGTAGTTTATATTGTTTTTTTTTCTCTCTTTTTTATTGTTTAAGCTAGGTAGGACATTAGGCAGTATAGTAGCAAGAGCTTGGTGGCGCAACCCATCGCCCCTTTCCAAAGGGGACGTTCATAACATCCATCCATCCATCCATCCATCCATCCATCCATCCATCCATCCATGCATCCATCCATCCATCCATCCATCCATCCATCCATCCAGCCATCCATTTCGTTCCTTAGGCTTCGACTAGTTCGAAACTAGAAGCGATCTCGAAAACACCACAAGGTTATCCATAATACTCTGTCGTCGAAGCGGCCTGAGACTAAGCGAAAGCCGTTTGCGCAATCATTTTCTGCGAACGAAGTGCATTTTACAAAAGCAACGCCAAATTCAATCCGAAGCGGGCAGCCGGGACCGCCGCCATGTTGGTGGCCAATTCCTTCCCAAAATTCATAATGCGACGATCCTGCGTTTACATGCTCCGCGAGAGTCGACTAGCGCCCGATAATCTACCCTCGCCCGGCTCATTATTGCGATGCGCCTTCCTAGCGCATTACTGCTGTTTACATGAATGTGATGCGCTAGACATGCGATGCGATGCGATATTGTCGCATTCATGTAAACGCGGCTATATTGATGTGAGGCCGATGAGGTGGCTGCCAGGTCTTTATCCTGTAGACTTGTGTGACGTGAGCAGGAGGTTGCGGACGGAGACAAACATGGTCGCCCAACACTGCCTTTATTCTTCGCCTTCCTCTCCTTTCTTGTAATGCACCGTCACCGTCGTTGTAACACACGCACGCACGCACGCACGCACACACACACACACACACACACACACACACACACACACACACACACACACACACACACACACACACACACACACACACACACACACACACACACACACACACACACACACACACACACACACACACACGGTGTGCCAGTTAACTTGGATCGAGATATTAAATATACTCAAGAGCTCTAGAGAACTCGTACCGTCTGCATAGTAGCCGTAGTCGTAGGTACTTACGGCCCATATATGTTTCATCACGAATTATTAGAGAGGTTTAGCTGGTCCCGTATTCCGGTAAAGCGCAGGCGGATGGGGCGTTGGGGCGGAGGCGTAGACGTGAGCGGTCTGCATGGTGCAGCCACCTGTTGGCAGAGTGCTCAAACAGACAGAAACATCTAATTTTGCATTAACCGAGCGTATTCTTCTTCGCTGCTGGTGTAGCTTTTCGGCACTGGCGTAATCGTGTTGCTGCCAAAAATTTACACCTGCAACAAAGTAAAATACACTTGGTTACTGCAATATTCAGCTTTTTCTAAACAGCTTTCTAACTTATTAATGGCACTTGCTCCTATATGTTTGTCTCCAGAGAGCATAATTGATTTTGACTTTCCCATCAGAGACATCCCATAAGTATACTATGTTAAGATGACTACCTAGATCACGTGAAAATTCTCACTTGGTCTGACATACTGTATTTTGACTTTGTTGACATTTAGTCAAATGGTACACCCAATATACCCACATTCTAGTTTTCTTGCCCAAATTGCATGGCAATGTATTTTGGTTCTCTGGCGTGCGCTCCACTGCACTACGTGGAGTCGCGCTGGGCTGGCTCTATGACATCCTTGTGTCCTTGCAGCTGCCTTCTTGCATTATATAAGGCGGTTGCCTGAAAAATATATTGCGCAAAAGTCAACACGATGACATGGTGCACAACAACATCAAGACAGTCAAGGTCATGGCACTAAAAGAAAGTCTTAGCTCTTAGTCTTCCTACAGAAATGCATGTGAAACATCTAAATGACAACCACAGTCAACGGCTAAACTAATTTCAATTTTTAGATTTAAAAGAAAAAGAAATAACCGAAAGTTCATTCTCGTTCAGCATCAATGTTAAAATACTCCTGCTAAAAATATAATATTGGTCATTGTCAGATGTCATAAGTCTGTCATTAGTCTGGTGTGTCGCAAACATCATTTGTCACAGATCCTAAGCACGTGCCCAGTGTGCAACCCGCACCATCTCTGGTTGTGCCACTGCTCAAGCCATAATTTGAGGATCATATCTGCAAATATGATACTCAGTAGAGATAAAAATATGGTCCTCCAGGTCAATGGATATGACCGGATGTTGCTATAAAGAAGGGCAACAAGGCTTGTTATGGCAAGCTTACCCACATTTAAATAATAACGAGAAAGTTCACCGTCCCCGCATCTAAGCTTACTAAAAGGCATGAACTGATTTGCATTGATGAGGTGCGCAATGGAGTTCATTTTTGACAGACTCGACTACTGCTGCACTTTGAAATCTAGCGTTTTACATTCTTGAAGGCATATAAAGGTTGCAGTTAGACCACAGTAATTAGTTTATTTGACCAACTCTTTGTTTTGTGTAGGATAGACGACTGATAACACGTAATTAAAGCAACGTTTTATTTTGATACTTTATTTCTCCACTAAAAACACTAAAGCGGTAAACACATTTTGATCTGCCGTGCAGTAGCACGGCAGTACCCCCAGAGGAAGGGTGATTTAGCTGTTCATATACTCTGAAACACCAACTCATATTAGCAAATGCACAGGCATTTCCAAAACAATAAGCGTATGCGAAGCGCCCCTGCAATTGTAATTCCACACAGTAGCCGTAACATTCGATGCCGATGCATAACTCGCTGCTTGACAATTCATCGAGTTCGTAGACATAAGCACCCTTACAGTATCGCACCGTGCTCAAAGAAACGCAACAGAAGACATAAAATCAGACATATAATCACACCATTTCAACACATGAGCAGAAACAGTTCTGTCTTACGGCTGAAGTGCGATGGCGACGAGCGGCGGCTTAGAGTGACAAAACAGGCCGTCGCTTGAACAGATCGCTCGGTTATGGAAATCGTCGCTCGTCTCCCAGAAGTGCTATGAGCGACTAGCGAATAGCGCGAAGCCGGAACTGGATGTACATCACTCGAATACTATACCGATTGTCGCGCACAACGAGCAAACGATTGAATTTTTATACTTGCATGGATAAGAACCTGCTGCAATACCTTCAGAAATATTTTATGCTAGATTTTACAGTAAAATATGTCAACTTAAATTAAAAAGACACGCGTCACGCTAGTTTCGACATATATTTGCAGCCCTCATACCGGCAACACCGGGGAGACGTCGCCCAAAATCATCGCTCGCACGGAGTGCGACTTGTAGGCGACGAGAAAACGCCACAACCACCTCCATCGCATCGCTTGTCGCTGTCGCGCGCAAGATCGCTTATATGGGGTTTATACTTTATTCTGTATAAAGCATGAATTCCTCATGCGCTTTCAGTAAGTTAAAGATAATGCGCCTAACTGACCTCTTGCAGCATGCAGCTGAATGTCTGCGGCAAAGTTTCTAACAAGCATTGGCGCTGCACGTAACCTCAGTGGTTGCGCTTACCCAATGGCGAAAGACACTGTCAAGCGCACGGCTTATTTATAACAAAAGCATGCCGCCAGCGAAATGGCGCCTTCTGTTATGTGACTCTTTATTTCAACAGCGTCCCGTATACTGTAGACTGCCAAACTGGATAAATTGAAACACGCTAGACGCACTCTAAGCACGCTAAGCACGCTCCGCATAGGTTCGGAATCACGGGCTGGTGAACAAACCATTTTAAACGTCCTCTCGCCTCACATGTTATTGAACATACCATGGTTCTGGCAGCGTTTGCGATTTTCAAAGCTCGTACGGATAGCGGCAAGTGATAAAATCACATGCAGTTATCGCGACGACTGGCTTTTCGATTGACATTGAGAGACAGCAAAAGCGCTTGCCTAGTCTGTTGTTAATCGCGTCGGCTGAGCGCCGCGACGTCTTCCTGGAGATAGCATGTCATATACGCAGAATGTGCACCTAAGTTAGAATTCACTTACCTTGAAGGATTTGTTGTTATATCCAACGAATGACGAACGACCGCCGTGTTTTCGCGGCGACGGGAGATGGCTGACACACGATCGCCCTTGGATGGCCTTCGTTGCTGCTCGCTGGACGGATCACTTCTCTCTGGTGTTGTGCTGTTCCGCGATGTTGAGCGCGCGCGCGGTGGAGAAACTCCGAGTCAAAAAGAAGAGCGCTCGCTCCGCGTTCCTTTGAACTGTGGCTGCCTGTTCTCTTAGAAGCAAAATGGTGTATTCTTTCCTCAGCGTGCGTGAGTGATAGATCGCCATGTTCAGGGACAGCCTCCTTTAGTTGAAGCAGAAGATTACGCTACGTTTTGTTCTCTAGTGCCGCAAGAGTATAACGGGCATTCTACTCTCTCTCACAAGGGCAGTGAAAATCACATTTCACTCTCACCTTGGTGACGGAGTGAACAATGCATTTCACTCCACTCGACATTTTACGAGAGTAAAACAACGCTTTGAAGAGTAAATCGACCGCTTCATTCCTGTGACACCCTGTCTAGTTTCTAGAATGTAGACGCCAGATATCCCACCGTTAGGTATATGTGGCACGATAAAACAGGTTTTCCCATACGTGGATCGAAAATTGAACAAAAATCTTAAACTTCCGTGGAAGGGCCGCACCCCATCAAATCACGAAAAGAAAGAGCGGCCCTTACACGAGTGTATACGGTAGTAGCGAACCTGTAAGGCAATCCAAACTTGTCTAAACGACATTGTCGTTGTGGTTCCGCCGCTCCCAATGAAGGGGGTCAGGTACGGGTTGTGCCTTCGATGCCGGTCGATGAGGTGATCCCGCCTGGAAGGTTCCGTTGGCTCATCTCGAGAATGTCACCATCATCTGCTTGAAACTACGATGAATCGAGCCGACGTGAATAGTCGTTGCTGGTTGATACGGGGCTGGCGATTTGCGGCAGCATGTGTAAGGCAATCCAAACATGTCTAAACGACATTGTCGTCCTGGTGGTGCCACTCCCACTGAAGGCAAAAAGGAAAAGACTACTTAAACGCGGTCTGGAAGTATTGGCAGTCAGCATGCAGTTTCTCATTTTTGAGTGCCAGTCAGAGGGTGCTTTATTCCTTATTTATGTAATTTATGCCGTGGCCGTATTTTGTAATGCCTCTTGTAGTCAAAATTTGTTTTCGCATCATCAGCCCCGTTGAGTGGCCGATCCGGCTGTCATCGGGAGCGCAGCTTCACGCCAGCCACCAATGAAGGGTCATAAAATGAAAATAAAAATAATCGTTACAAAATACTTTCCTCGAAGTAAGTTTCAGCAAGGTGATCCAGATTTCATATAAAAAGAACGAAGCGCTTGGAAATGTAATTACAGTTTGTTATCATTCGTGGGTTCAGAATATTTTCTGAGGAAACCCAAGTTCCGAAGGAGAAAACTTGTTAACCTAAGTGCACAGGTAGTAATCAACAAAGTAATGAGGAACCACTCTAAGCCTAATGCTTAGCTTAAACTTCATCCCAAGTATTGCTATGCCCTAAAGAAACAGAAGATAAATAAAAGGTGGCGCCTAAATTATGGCGCTTTCTTGTTTAAGCTTTATTTACCCTCTGAAGTACGATCAATGGTGATTCATTAGACTGAAAGACTTCATTATCAAAGGCATTCTGCAGGAAGTAATCAGTAAAGGTGGGCTTCCTTGATTAAAGAATCCACGGCACATACTGTCGTCAAAATCTTTCCGATCCGGGCCCTCAGCTAAAGTGAACTGCAGAAATTATTTCGGCTCAGGCATTCACGCCAATCTGGGTACACTTCTTCACGCTTCTTCCTTAATTTTCCGCCCGCTCGTGGCACCTGCATTTCAAGCTTCATGAAGACAACATACTGCCGGGACTGCAACGCAGAAAACTTTGCTAAAGGTAAAAAGAAGTGAAAAATTCGGTATAGCACAAGTGGGTATTTTTCTGAAAACTTTTGACATGTGGTAAAATTAACTCAAGTGTCTATTGGCTAAATTCCATTATATAGCTCCTGTGTATGATAGTTGGACAAACCTTGAGCGTAAGCGGCTTCCATTATACTCTGTTACACTGGATAATTAAGCATGACAACATTGACTTCCAAGAGAAAAAGCAGCGACAACGCTCATCTCCATCAGTATAATGCGTCTCGTAAATCATAGTATTCCGCTTGATGTTGGGGACACATAGTGAATATCACTGGTTGGCTAACTGGAGACCTTCTCGACCTTTTCGAGCATGTGCGTATTCAGCTGCTTGCTATGACCCAAAGCGTGGGCGTCCATTGCTTCTTAATCTTCGCGTAAGGTGCTTAATAGTAGCAGCTGCAACGCTTATCCGTCCAAGCTGATTGAATAATAATTGCGCCAATATGCAAATTGTTGCTCCAGTATTTCTTTCGTTGACTGCGCTTTTGCTGTTTTCCCATGGCTATGGCCTGCTGCGCTGAAACCTTAGCTCACTCATGGGCTTTAAACTTGACAATGCAATTTTGCGCCAGTAGTATGTACCAAAGATAGATGAACGTTTATTCTTAGAGTGAGTGAGTGAGTGAGTGAGTGAGTGAGTGAGTGAGTGAGTGAGTGAGTGAGTGAGTGAGTGAGTGAGTGAGTGAGTGAGTGAGTGAGTGAGTGAGTGAGTGAGTGAGTGGGTGAGTGAGTGAGTGAGTGAAAAACTTTATTAGCTCTAGATTCGCTGGTCTTCTGCGGTCTTCAGATGACTTCGTCCATCTTCTAGCACAACGGTCGGTTGCCCTTAGTCCAGGGCTCCGCTGGATGCTGCTGCCAGTTGTGCTCGCCAAATCAAACCTTCTTGGTCGACCTGGCGATAGCTGGAGAGCACTCCCTCCCATTGCTCCGCACTCGGGTTTGATATTATTAATGTTACGTGAAGCTGAAGCCGAATACTATTTACAATTTATTTACAGGTAAGCTCACGGAGCCAAAATGGTGACGCTATATCAAACCGGCACACACGTCGTCTTTGTCCTCCTCAGTGCAGCCACACTGTGGCGGCTGTTCCGTAGCATCACCTCCGGTTCTAGAAGCACCGTCCCGGTGCTTAATCTACACATCCGCGGTGAAAGGCGTCTGGTATCGCTTTAGTCTCGCCACGTGAACGATGTCACTTGCAGCCGACGATGACGCTGACAGGTCGGCGGGGATGACTTCATACGTCACATCGGTCACTTTTCGCACCACACGGTATGGGCCAGTGTAATGCGACAGCGGCTTTTCTGAAAGGCCCACACGGCGAACGGGTGACCAAAGAAGCACCAGAGAACCCGGTGAAAACTGCGCGTCACGATGGTGGCAATCATAGAGGCATCTCTGATGCTCCTGTGAGGCCTCGAGACGGGAGCGGGCGAGCTGGGCACGCGTGGTCGGCGTGTGCGATCGCGTCGCGGGCACATTCAGTGGCGGAACGTGCGGCCGAGGGCAGCAAAGTGTCCAAGGGAAACACGGGTTCTCGGCCATATAGGAGATAGAATGGTGAATAGCCGGCGGTGTCGTGACGTGATGAATTATACGCGAACGTCACATATGGTAACTGAAGATCCCAGTCGTGGTGGTCGGTCGCAACGTACTTGGAAAGCATGTCGGTGATGGTCCGGTTGAGGCGCTCCTTGAGGGCGTTGGTCTGTGGGTGGTAGGACGTGCTGAACTTGTGCTGCGAAGAGATCCCAGCTCGAGATCTCCTCTTCGTGAGTCTGGAACCACGCCAATGAAGCTCCGTCGAGGTAGAAAAGTACGTTGGCAAGCATAATAGTCGGATCCCACCTGTGACTGGTGCTGACACGTTCGTATAAGCGGAGCCCGTCGTCAACATCAGGACTGCCGACTCCGTTGAAAACACCAGGATCCCGAGGTGGGGAAACGGCGACGTAGGGCGGGGCTGCAGGCGGAGACGCTTGCGTAGATGAAGTGCCGCCAGCAGGAGCCGAAGTTGCATTGTCGCCGTTGCGGCCGCTGCGAAGCTCCATGACGGGTACGGGGAACGTCCACCTCCATCAAATTAATGTTACGTGAAGCTGAAGCCGAATACTATTTACAATTTATTTACAGGTAAGCTCACGGAGCCAAAATGGTGACGCTATATCAAAGCGGCACACACGTCATCTTCGTCCTCCCCAGTGCAGCCACACTGTGATGGCTGTTCTGTAGCAATATAATGGGTACCACGTCTACCTTCTGGCATGCCCACGTTCTGTGATACAGCGTGGGTGTTTCGTGGCACCAGGGGCATTTGTCATTGTATTGTGTGGGATAAATTTTGCTGAGTACGTTTAGGTTCGGGTACAAGCCCGTTTGTAGCTGCCGCCACGCGACAGAGTCCTCTCTGCTAAGGGAGTTGTGCGGTGGTAGATACCGCTTTCTGCAGCCCCCGTAGTAATTTAGTATCGCCGAATAGTCTTGGGGTACAGGTTCGGTCACCTCGAGGTCGCCTACGTTGGATGCTCGGTAATAAGTGTACCCTTGAGCTATCCTGTCCGCCTCCTGGTTCCCTGACACTCCCATGTGACCCGGCGTCTATACTATGGTATGCCTAATTGGTTCTTTTTTTGTTTGTCGTTGTGTTATGTGGTCTGTGGAGCGGAGTATGTGGAGCGCTCCGTGCCCTATTCTGCCGCGTAGGTAGTTGCGGCACGCCGTTTGTAAGTCTGTAAGGATTGTTAGAGACCATTAAGACCAATATCCCTCCGCTGACGCTAGAGCGACGGCAGCTTTTTCAGCCTCGACTATCGTACGGCCTTGTAGTGATGCGCTGGTGATCTCGCGTAGGTTCGAATCAATCACCCTTGCTACCACGCTGCTGCTGCTCTGCCCCGCTGCTCTCGCATATGGGGCTGCGTCCACATATACCGTCGTTTCTTGGGGTACTAGTATCTTTTGTAGGTGTTCAGCGCTCGCTTCTCTGCGTGCTTTGTGTAGGTTGGGATCCATGTTCCGGGGTATGGGTGATACTTTTAGTGTGTTGCGATACTCGTCTGGAATTGTTTCGGTCCTCTGTATCTCTTGAAGTTGATCGGCGCAGCTTAGTTTCTTCAGGAGCTCCTTGCCAGATGGGGTCTGCTGTAGGCTGCGCTGTTGGGAGACTAGTTGCGCCTCCTCTTTCAATTCCTCAAAGGTGTTGTGTAGTCCTAAGGCTAGGAGCTTTTCGGTTGAGGTGTTGTGGGGAAGGTGGAGTGCGGTTTTGCAGTCTTTGCGTAGAATCTAGTCCGCCTGTTGTACCTCACTCTTGATGGGATTGTAGTATGCGAGGCTGTATGCCACTTGGCTGACGACCAGGCTTCTGACCAGCTTGAGTGTGTCCTCCTCTCGCATGCCCTGGCGTCTGTGTGAGATGCGCGTGATCATGCGGGCCACTTGTAGAGTGGATGCCTTGAGTAGGGCGAGGGTGTTGGTGCAGTGTTGGTTTGACTGTATCCACATCCCCAGGATTCTGATGAGCGTCTTTTCCGGTATCGGCTTCCCCTCGAGGTAGACTTTCAGCTTTAACTCGTCGCTGGTGTGGACTGTGCGGTTTTGCTTTCCTCTCCAAACTCTCAGGAGCTCGGACTTCTCAGTAAAGCAGGCTAGCCCTCTTGCTGTGACGTAGGCCTCTGCGCAGGTGGCTGCCTCTTGTAACTTCTCTTCTTTCTCTCTGAGCGAGCCTGTGTTTACCCAGATGGTGATGTCGTTGGCATACATGGCATGGTGAATGCCGTCGATTTCTTTTAACTGTTTTGCGAAGCCAATCATGGCTATGTTGAAAAGCATGGGGGAGATGACCGACCCTTGAGGCGTCCCTTTGTTTGGACTAAGGAACTTCTCTGATCGGAGCTCTCCAATGCCAATTGTTGCCGTTCTGTCTGAAAGGAAGGCTTTGACGTAGCCGTACACTCTCCTCCCGCAGTTCAGGTCGTTCATGCCCGGGAGGATAGCCTCGTGGCTTACATTGTCAAAAGCCCCCTTGATATCCAATGCCATTATTATATTCTCCCCGCTCCTTGGAACGTTCCCGAGTACTTCTTTTTTGATTTGAAGCAGTACGTCTTGGGTCGATAATTTTGCTCTGAAGCCAAACATGTTGTGGGGATGCAGTTCGTTGTCCTCCATGTACTATTGTAATCTCAGCGTCACCACTCGTTCATACAGTTTTCCCAGGCACGATTTGAGCGAGATTGGTCTGAGGATCTCAATTTGCAGTTTCATGCCCGGTTTAGGAATCATCACTACCTCCGCATGCTTCCACTCCTCGGGGACGGTCTCAGCTTCCCAGTGTTTGTTGAGAAAGTCGGTTAATTCCGCGACTAACTCTTCACTGAGGTTGCGGATGAGTGCGGTATTGATCTTGTCTGCACCGGTGGCCGTGTTTCTGGTTGGGTTTCGAATCGCTGCGTAGACCTCTTCTCGCGTGATGGGTCTTTCCAGGTTAACGTTTTCTCTTCCTCGGTAGCGCCCTGCGTGAGCTGCTGGGTTTGTGTCCCCGAAGCATTTAACGCGCACCTTGTCCAGGAGTTCCGAGTATGGTCCCTCGAACTGGTGGATGAACCGGTAGATGGTTTTGTTGTTTTCTGCCTTGGTCTTGGTCGGATCTATGAGAGCCTTGAGGATATGCCGCGTCCTCGTTGTGTTCAAAGTTCCGTTCAGGCAGTCGCTGAATTGCTGCCAATTTTTCCTTGCCAATTGCGCCTCGTACTCCTTTGCTTTCACTGTGACTTCTGCGATCTTTATCTTTAGCTTCCTGTTGTATTTTTGTTTCTTCCACCTCTTGGTGAGCCCGCGTCTAGCTTCCCAGAGCTTGAGCAGTCTGGCGTCTACCTCGGGCGTCTGTGTCGTTCGCGCGATTTCTTTGGTGTACTTGCGCTGTTTTTCAATGAGCATTTTCCGCATTCTTCTATCCATTAGATGCCGTTCTCGGCGAGATTCCTATCGCATGCCTCTCGAAAAGCGCTCCAGTCCGTAATTTTTGCCGATCCCAGCTGACGCCTCAGCCTGTCCGAAGTTACTTGCGTCTTGAGTATGTAGTTGTCACTACCGAGGTTCTCTAACAGGTTTTCCCACACTGCTTGTTCCGCTCCTCCTATGAACGTGAGGTCGGGACAGGTGTCGGTACTAACGCTGCTTCCGATTGTGGTTGGTTGGCTGAATTCTGGTTAAACATTTTTTTCGGTTATGCATGCATATAATTAGGCAACAGTGCATATGTGTAACTTTACAACTGTGGGAGCAAAACGATTTCTCATATTGTGAACGGGACTTTTAGTTGAAAAGCAGTTGGTGCACTACGGCGATTCCTATGGAGATGCATTGGCCAGTCGTATCACCGAAGACATTGTGCAGCTAAGGGAAGCGTTGGGGTAAGGAAGTGTTTTTTTGTGTGTGCAAAGAAACATTATATATTCTGTCAAATTTGCAATAAGCTTCGTATTCCTAGTGAAGGAAAAGAATACGAAAGCCGAAAAGGAAGAAACCGCTTTCCGCCGAAGCCGCAACCTTTCTTCCTATTGAGTTAAGTTATTCCTATTGAGCTCAACAACTGATAAATCAGCGTGTGTATGAAGTGCTTTCTGGGGGTTTACTGCTCAAAAGGGCACGCTACAGGCTGTGTCCTATATGAAAAGAGTGCTCAGTGTATCTAGGTGCAACTATGCCTCTACCTGCATGGCAGGAATTTAGCATGGTCACTGCAGCTGACAGTTGTCAGGAGACGCGACTCCACGCTTATGTTCACGGCAAGAAATGTTAAATCTCTTTGAAAGCAGTGGCCTACTTCAATCTATAGCGTTCCTCGCACAATCATTCGCGGTCTCACTGCAGAATTTAAATGAGTGGCAGATAACATTCATGATGAAAAATAATTTATTGTAGCTCTCTTGCACATGTTGTGTGTAAAGTCTATATTTAGCGTTTTAGCGGTATTGCACTTCATTGGGTACGGTACTGACACGGGCATGCATGGCAGTAACGCAGAAATAATACCATTCTTGAAATAAGCCAGCTCTTCAAAAATATTTTTTTAAGCATTTGCTTCTTCCTTCGACTTTCCCACTGCTGCTGCTGCTGCTGCTTCTGTGGGCTGCTCTGGCTGCTGCTGTCGCGCACACCACGTCGGGGGATGTTCAGAGCATGTATATAGATGACAGGCGCGAGTAAGAGGAAAGGTGACGGGAGAAACTGGTTTTCACCCCGCCGCGTCGAATGTGCACAGTACCCTGTGAGCCCCCGAGTCGTCGCCACATTAGCCACTTGACAGCTGTAATTATCCGTGACTGCCCTCAGAAACAGAGGGGCAGGTGACGTGTGAAGGCAAGGAAAGTACAGCGGTAGCTGGGACACAGAATAAGCTTAAGGTTAAAGCACGGCACAGTATGTTGCTGCTATTTCTGAAATATAAACGCCATGCAAAGTTGTCAAGCGGGCAAGTTATGCAGGGCGCGGAGAAGCAGAGCCGCAATAATTAAAGCGCACCGCAGGGTCCAGGAGACACTATGGAAGCGGTCGGCCGTCAAATCAACACTTCGAATGTAGTTTTGCCTGCAGACACGGAAGTAAGAATGATAACTACCTTGCAAGTTAGGGGGTTGGTCATGACGCATGATACGCCGTGAGGCGACATATCGTTTTCATGGCACGCTTTGTTTTAGTGCTGCAAGCAGAAGATGCTGTTTTTTTCATTCAGTGTGGGGAGTTGTCAGTTTATTTGCTCGTAACAAATTTAGAAACTACTGCAAACATCGCTCGTTCCAGCTTTTATAGCGTTCGACCTGCGCACAGCACCGTTAGTTTGCTTTCCGACGCCGTGGACACAGCTAAATTCCATACAAGTGGTTGAATTTCTTTCCAAGTCATGCATTTAAACTAGCACAAGTGACTTTGCGCAACAGAAAACTGTCTCTAAACTTTGTAAACCTCTCGGAAGAAACTCAGTCAGGTCCGATATTTTGTTATCTACATCTCAAGTTTTACAGGGGTTTGAGAATTTCTATGGGCGCCAGGTGTCTGCTATGTTACCAAGTCTGGGCCCTACCTTGAACTCTGCGTACTGCGAGCGCGAAAAAGCACCATCAATAGGTATGCAGACGACCTGATCACACGTGTCAGCTAACTATAATAACAAAGGTGCACTCAGACTCACAAACGGAAGTCTCATTTGTTTTTATCGGAAGACACACTGACCAGGATATCCATATTTAGCTTCTGAAAGCGCGACAGTCTTTACTGCCTTTACATGGTCAGGTGCTATTAGTGATATACAACACGAGTCGCAGTGCGAAGTTACCTATGAAGGTCTGTAACAGTCAAGTATCGTAGCTGTACAAGGGGAGAAACATCGCGAACAAGTGCTTGCAGCCTTCGTAGAGGCTCACTACACACAAACACGTACCTTTTTTAGCCTCCGGCTCACCTGGACGCCTTTTTGTATTTAAAACAATGTGAAGTGACTTGCCGGGCAAGCCGGACACTTGCTTGCACGCAGCGCGCGGCTACTTCCTTGGTTTCATCGCTGAAATCCTTCAGACTTATCTAAATAAGGGTATCAACAGCAAGCATCCTTTCAGTTTCGATGAGTGAGTGAGTGAGTGAGTGAGTGAGTGAGTGAGTGAGTGAGTGAGTGAGTGAGTGAGTGAGTGAGTGAGTGAGTGAGTGAGTGAGTGAGTGAGTGAGTGAGTGAGTGAGTGAAAACTTTACGGAGCCCTAGTACTTATTTTTTTGCGACTAGGGCGGATTCTTCAGGGTAGGCTCCCGCTTTACGTGTTCCCCGGAGGTCTTCACCCACTGCTTCGTCCATCCTCTATCGCAATGGTCGGCTGCCCTCATTCCAGGGCTCCACTACTCGCTGCTGTCAGTCGCGCACGCGGCACGAGACCAAGTTGGTCATCGCAGCAGTCGTTGGTCAGCAGTTCCTCCCATCGCTCCGCACTTGGGTGTGATATGATTGTGACTACGTCCGTTTGTTGACATGGCCATGTTATGGAGTATATTGTGGGTTTCTCAATGCACCATGGACATTTGTCCTTACATAATGTGGGGTGCATTTTACTTAGCACGTTCAGGATAGGGTACGACCCTGTTTGTAGTTGTCAACATGTGACAGCTTCTTTCTTGTTAAGGGGCTTGTGCGGCGAGGGGTTCCTGCTGCCTCTGTAATTGTCTAAAATGGCCGGCTGAGTACTCTCAGGGTACAGGCGTGGGTTCCTCAAGGCTGTAGACATTGGGCGCTCGGTAATTAGCGTACTGTCGAGCTATCCTGTCCGCCTCTTGGTACCCTGCCACCTCCGTGTGTTCCGGTACCCATACGAGCTTATGTGTGATCGCTTCATGTGGTTCTGTGCCTGTTTGTTGTGTTTCACAGTCTACTGAGCAGAGTATGCGGAGTGCTCGGTGACTGATTTTGCCATGCAAGTAGTTGCGGCAGTCTGTTTGTGAGTCCGAGAGTATTGTTAGTCACTGTCCGATCCGATAGCCCTCCGCTGCCGCTAGAGCAACTGCCACTTCTTCAGTCTCGACTACCGTGCACTCTTGTAGCGAAACGCCGGTTCTCTCCAGTGGCGCCGAGTCGACCATCATTGCTACGGCATTCTTGCATCCCCTTTCTCTACTGTATATGGCTGCGTCCACAGACACCGTTGTCTTTTCGGGAGCGTAAGCTTTCTGGACATATTCGACCCTTGACTCCCTGCGACCTTTATGGAGGTTGGTGTCTATGTTCCTTGGGGTTGGTGCCATTTTAATTTAAGCGAGCTGCGGCACTCGTCGGAGATAGCTTCGCTCCTCGACATTTCGCGTATCTGCTCAACGTAGCCGAGTCTCTAGAGTAGAGCTCGGCCTGTGGCTGTCTGCTGTAGTCTGCACATTTGGCCATGAGTTGTGCTTCGCTTAGTTTTACGAACGTATTCTGCAGTCCCAGGGCTAGGAGTTTTTCGATTGAGGTGTTTTGGGGCAGTCGGAGTGCAGTTTGTACGCCTTGCGCATTATCAAAGCCGCCTGTTGGATTTCGCTGTTGATGTGGCTGTGGTACGGGAGGCTGTATGTCATTCGGCTGACCACCAGACTTCTAGCTAGCTTGAGTGTGTCTTCTTCTCGCAAGCCATATTGTCTGTTCGAGGTCGCGTGATCATGCGTACGACTTGGTGAGTTTATGCCTTTAGTAGCGCAAGGGTGGAGGAGCAGCGCTGGTTTGACCGTAGCCACATCCCTAGGACTCGCATGATTGTCTTTTCGGGTATCGGTGTTCTTTCCAGGTGGACTTTAAGCCGCAGCTCTTCGCTGGTTAGGACCGTTCAGTTTTGTTTTCCTCTCCATACTCGTAGAAGCACTGATTTTTCGGACGAGCCTGCTAGTCTTGTTTTTTTAACGTAATTTTCTGCACAGGTGGCCGCTTTCTGTAGCTTCTCTTATTGTTCGCTGAGTGAGTCCGGGTTGGTCCAAATGGTGATGTGGTCGGCATAAATTGCGTGTATATGCCGCCAATTTCCCGTAGCCTTCGTGCCAGCTCCGATCATTGCTACGTTGAATAACGTGGGCGAGATGATCGACCCTTGCGGGGTTCCTCTGTTAGGTGTTTGAAACTTCTCCGACCGAAGTTCTCCCATGCCTATGGTTGCCGTTCTGTTTAACAGGAAAGCCTCGACGTAGCCGTGAATGCTTTGTCCGCAGTTCAGGTCGTTCAAACGCGTGAGGATTGCTTCGTGGCTTACAATGTCGAATGCTCCTTTGATGTCTAGAGCCATTATTACGTTTTATCCATACCTGGGAACGTTCTGGAGTACTTCTTCATATATTTGGAGGGGTACGTCCTGTGTCGATAGCTTAGCTTTGAAGTCGAACATTATGTGGGCAACTACTTCGTTATCTTCCGTATAGTTTAGTAGCCTTTGGGTTACTTCTCTCTCATACAGCTTCCCCATGGCATGATGTAAGCGAGATTGGTCTAAGGTTTTCTATTTGGAGTTTCTTGCCTGGCTCAGGTATCATTACCACTTCGGCATGTTTCCGCTCCACCGGGACTGTTTCTGCTTTTCAATGTGTGCTGATGAATACCGTTAATTCGGTAACCATTTCATCACTGAGGTTGAGGGCTAGCGCGTTGTTTATCTTATCCCCACCTGCAGCCGTGTTCTTGGTGGCGTTTCGTATGGCCGCGTAGATCTCTTCTTTCGTTATAGGTCTTTCCAGCTTAGCTTTTCAATGAAACACCTCGATTCGCCGCCACAAACTAGAGGCGTGAGTGCCGCATGAAACGAAAGAGCCGCCGTCAACTTGGAGGTCGGAGCCATCTTTGTTTATTCGGACAGGGTGGCCAGCAAAAGTAACGGATTCTGGAGTTGCCAATAGGCTTTTCGTTCTGGGTTATGTTAACAAATCAACATAAACCAACAAAATCAACGTAAACAAATCATTCTGCTTTGTGCAAGTCGATCACTGCATAGGAGTAGCAGGTGGTCCCAGTCAATTTGGTCCAAAATCATAAAATATAACCAAGAACTCTAGAGAAATCGTGCCAACTGCATCTTAGCGGTAGTCATGTGTACTTAGAGCCAGCATTTTTTTTATCTCTATCTATTATTTAATGAAATGTTCTTGTATGGTCACTTCTTAAAATTATTCCTTGGATCTCGAACTTGTCAATGACAAAGTTGTGGGGCGTCACAAATAACATAGAATTCAAGCATGCATATCCTGCTAAAATTTGCCTGTCTCTTTTGGCCGAGATATAACAAAAGCCCGCGAAATACGCAAACAACCACGGGATGGGGCCCTTGCGCAACTGCTACTGTTCTTCGCTCAAGCGTGCAATTGGTGAAGAAGCGCATATATATATATATATATATATATATGTATATATATATAGTACGTTCAATAAACCGCAGAGCAGCGGGCTCCTGAAAAGCGCGTCCGTCGGGGCTTCCTTGTGAGCAGGTAAGAGCAGTGTGGTATTATTTGTTCAGGTATTCGCCGCTGCAGTCGTCGGGGCATCGACCGGTGCAACTAGAACAGCGGTGAGTGTGCGGACTCGAGGGGCGCATCAAGCCGAGGAGGTGGCCATTGCTTTGGCCATCGCCGACCCCGAGTGCACGACTGTGCTCTGTGATTCTAGGACGGCAGTGAAAAATTACGCCAAAGCAAGGGTGTGTGGTGAAGCCGCGCGTGTGTTGCGTGTGGTCGATCTCGCGAGTGAAAGTCGGTGTGTGGTGATAAAGTGGTTTCCGGCCCACATGGGCAGTGATGTGTCGGATCGCGGCAACGCTAACCACAACGAGACGGCGAACGCGGCGGCGCGAGGACTAACCAACCGTGCCGCTGCTACTACAGCCGACCCGTCGTGGTGGTGGGAAAGCAAGGACAAAATGACTTCCTACAATGAAATTGTGAAATGGTATCGACTAGAGCGCAGGACTATGCCGCCACCTCATCCGGGCTTGACCCGTAAGGAGGCGGTTTTATACCGACAACTTCAAACGGGGTCGTTATTCACCCTGGTGCTGATGAGGCACGTGTGTCCAAGTGTTTATGAAAGTGATCTGTGTTGTGTGTGCCGAAAGGAAAGAGCCACTGCAGCTCACATCCTTTGGGACTGTGCTAAGAATCCGCATGAAGCTGCAACAATAACAACGATCCCGCCGCGGCTCGAGGCCGGAACGAGATGCTATGACCAAGATGTCCAAACCCAGGCCGTCCAGCAGATCTCGTCGGCCCTCGAAAGGCAACGACCGAACGAAATCGGAGGGAGGCTGCCACCCCAAAGGAGGGGCAGACGCGGTCGACCAAAGGGAATAGTGCGGCCGCGGCCGAAGTAGAGGCGCCACACGCCGCGAAGACGTCATGGCCGCGTCACGGTAACGCCTCCCTAACAGGGGAAGGCTAACCGTTCTGCAGGCGTTCAGAACAAAGTTTCGTCACTCACTCACTCACTCACTCTTTTTGGCTTCACCTACTCTTGCCCTCGACCCACTACCTACATCTGGCATTATCCCCTCTTTCGAACAAAAGCATCGTCTCGATGCTGTAAAATAGGTGTAAGAAGAAAAAAAATAAGACAACGTAGACAAAGCGAAAGAAAAATAAAAAAGAAACGACCCGCTGGCGCAGTGAATGAACGAAGAGGCAAGCTCACGAAGATAAATAAAAAGCAATAACAAAGAAGGGTTAATGATAGAAAAAAAAATTACGAACGCGCAATGTACGGTTTCATGCGCACATGAACTATCTACGAGCTCGGTTGTCTTTGTGTCCTGATCTGTGTCTGCGATCTTGTGTCCGGGACCATTTCGTAGTTAACGTCACTGACGCGGCGGAGTACTTTATACGGGCCAAAATACCGGCTCAGCAACTTTTCACTGAGGCCATCGCGGCGAACGGGGCTCCACACCCAAACTTGGCCTCCGAGGTTGTAGGACACGGCCCTGTCGCGGGTGTTGTATATAGCATCGTGTGTCTGTCTGCTGCCGCTGGCTGATGTGCAGCCGCGCGAGCTGCCGAGCTTCCTCGGCACGCTCAGAAAATTCCTCGGCGTCAGTTGTCAATCAGTCAGCGTCTTGACACGGCAGCATAGCAGCCAGCATCATCAGGGCTTCGTGATTGTAGAGAAGGCGAAATGGTGTGAATCGCGTCGTCTCTTGCATGCCGGTGCTATACGCGGTGGTCGCGTAAGGTCAGATCCGATCCCATGTTTTCTGTTGGACGTCGACGGAAATGAAATCACGTTTATGACCGTTTTAATCAGTCGCTCGGTAAGTCCGTTGGTCTGGGGACGATACGCGGTCGTCGTTCGATGTCTGGTGCTGCTTAATTCGAAAAGTTCGTCGATAAGCGGCGCTGTGAATGCTGCCCCTCTGTCTGTTATGACTGTGGATTGAGCCCCATGACGCAGTACGATGTGGTGCATGAAGAATTGCGCTGCCTCTGAAGAAGTGGCTCGTGGGATCGCCTGCGTCTCAGCATAGCGTGTTATAATCAGTGGCGATGATCAACCATTTGTTGCCGTAGGAGATCATACGACTATGGAGCGTTACGTCACGAAGCGCTATACGTTCACCTGCTGTGCTCACTAAAAAGAGTTCCTGTCAACTCTCAGCCTGGTCCAATTACACCTACGTGCGAGCTCGCCCTTTGTTTGCCGAACGGCGTCTACGACGTCATCGTCGGCGATACGACACTCCACTACTCTGATCGGCAGCGCGTGTTGCGTAGGATCGTAATGCCAAACGCGCCGCCGATGTTTGTCGACCGCAGACCCAAGTCGACGCGTGCTGGCTCCCCGACCTACGCGGCCACGCACCGCAATCGCACATTGTCTGTACAACCTGGAGCGGCGTGGGCGCGAAGAGACAGAAGCTAGCCCGCTGCTTACCGGCAAAGCAAACACTTCTGCGCTTAGTGAGCGACCTACTGCAAACAATTGCGTGAGGGGATTGGTGCCTCGTACGTGGCAGCTAGCAGCGCGCACATGGAAGCTTCGCCGGTTCTCAATTGATTGTGTGTACATACAAACACACACACCCGCGCATCGCAGTAAGCCTTAACGAGTTGGCACATCTTAAAACCGCGGCTAGGCAGCGAAACTTCTCTCGCCCTGCGTAAATCGGAGGAACTTGGGGCGACAGGACTAGGCGAGCAGGATTTATTTACAGTTTTTACATTTGAACATGGGAACACAGTCTAGCACGACTCCCAAATAGAGCCCGCCAGACGAACATACAGCACACCGCTTACGAGCACACAGCTCACGAGTACATTGACGAGCACAGAGCACGACGACAAGCACACACTAGCCGCCGACAACAGCTGGTTATATCCACTTCGTGTTCCCTAGATACCTAGATGAGGCATAACGTTGGAGGTCAGCGTAAACAATTCGTCTCTCTGTGAGACGTTTTACCTCTCTGCGGGACGTTTTACAAACACACACACGCACGCACAGGTTTCAGTGCCCCCTCCACGGGCAGACGACCTTTGCAGCGCAGTCGTCGTTGTGTCCATTGTCCTGCGTCCCCGTAGCCAGATGGTCACGCCCGACCCCAGCCAGCGCCTCTAAATTCCAGAGCGGACCTCGCACAGTGGCCTCATCTTTGAGACACCATTTTCTGGTGTCTCGAAAAGCGCATGGGGAGGTTCCGCCAATTACCTCCCCTCGAGAACTCCCCTGAGCTGATCCTTGCCGCGTGGCTGCGGTTGTCCGCAGTTCTCCGAAGTAAGTTCTTGGTTGGTTAGCCATGTCCTCGCTTGTTCTCTGAAGGGTGCCCCAACCACGGGTGGATCGAAACACATGCAGCGGGCTGAAATAACTTGCACGTTGCCCCTTTAGCAGGCCATTCCTAACAGCTCCTTCATGGCCCGGAAAATATCGGTTGGCTAGTGCTGGCAACCGCTGGGCAGGAAGAGAATGGCTGGCGAGCAAGACGATGGCTTTGCTCTCTTCAACCCCTGCGCACTTGGAATGCCCCCAACCATTTCACAACAACCGGCAGAGAAGAGTCGATCCCGGCAACACAACACCACTCAGCGTGCAAACACCCGGAATCAGCTGCTAACCCACCAGGCTTCCTATCAAAATTTCAATGCAAATCACTCAACTGGGAACCCCAAATGTTGCCCCAAAATTTTGTGCCGCCAAAGCAAGCGTTCACGTTCCCCCTGAGTTCGACCAAACCTGACCGTCGCGCTGCACAAGAGTAAAGGTTTACGCAGAACTAAACCGAAGGCCCTCAACCATCAATACCCAAACATAACCTAAGCAGCCTAAGTTCACGAACAGCCTGTTCTCACCCTATCGCAGTGGTGTACTTAGCGCACTTACTGGTGCCACTAAACAGTCTGGCCAACACGATAGATACGTAATCACAATCGCGCTAGCTTTGTCGTCCCTATTTCGAACACGTGCTTGCGTCATACGCAAACGTTGCAACACGCTTATTCACGTGTCTTTCTCTAGTCCATACAGGACACGTAACTTCAAAGAACAACTAAACTTGCGTAACTCACGCACACCGCAGAACCCTTAAAAAATGCGTCTGCTAATAACTCGTTCCATGCGCGCTAACTACAGAAGTCAGAATACGGCTGCCCTCAACACACACGAGCAACCCAGTCATATACCTTCGGTTTCCCTCCGTCCGCACAAGGACACGCGCTAACGGAAATAGGAACGCTTTTCAGTGCAAATGATGCACTAAGTGAAAATCTACGCGCTTAACCTTAAAAAATTAAAAAAAAAAACTTATAAAGAACAAGGTTAACTAATACACACGCACGTCACGATAGGCCTCTTACCGATAACCTTGACACTCAGGTTACTCATACACACACAAAAAAAGAAAGCCTATCTTCTCATTAACGAACACCTCGCGAAATTAAATGTTTACACAAAACGCCGCTTTCAAATCTCCGAGCTTCTCAAGCGAAAATACAAACAAAGCTCATACCTTACATATTGAAAGAAATTCTAGCCTCAAATTGCGAAAATTTTCAAAATGCTCAAAAGTATAAAATAAAACAAGACGTTTTACTTCTACGGAAGCTCTCTTGGCCTCCCGTTCCAAATGTTTACGACTGACTCATACTTTTGAGCCGTACTCGAGGTGGTTGCGGTTCAAAAGCTACTCTGGCTACCGAGGAACAACAAAAGGGCCGACACACTATCAGCTCTTTCAACACGTTACAGTTTCTGACCAATTTGCGTCCTGGCGCCACGCTTTCATTACGATCTCGACTGACCGCGTCACGACTCCTTACCACCTCGTCTCGTCTTGCCACCCTGCGCTCCTTCGCACTACATGCTGTACTCCTAAAAAAACGAAGGAACGTCGAGGAACGTAACTCCCCCTGCCCTTTGTCCGCGTCCGTGCAGAATATGCTTCTCGGTCTCTCTTTTACCGGTCGCTCGAACGTGTTGGATGCGTCAACATCGTCAACGACGACCGCAACTGCCGATTGCATGCGAACCTTGTTTAGCAGGTTTGGGTTGCCCCACACCATAGTTACGGATAACGGTACACTCTTTACCGGTTCAGAGTTTGCTGTATTTGTGCAGAAAAATGGAATCGAGCATATTCGCACCCTGCCTTATCACCCTCATAGCAATGGTCTCGCCGAACGGGCCATGAGAACTATCAAGGAGGGCTTGAAGAGAATGCCTGGTGTGGAGTTGGAAACTGCCTTGGCTAGAATTCTTTGTAACTACCGAAATTCGCAACAGTCTTCAGGGTTTTCACCGTCTGAACTTCTTCTTGGGTACCGTTTGCGTACAAGACTAGATATATGTCTTCCTCCCAGGAGCCACGAAAAGCCCAAGAATCCAGGGGCTGATTCCGCCAGTTGGTACTTCGCCCCTGGAGATGCCGTCTATGTGCGCAACTATGGCGTAGGAGAAAAGTGGACACCAGGCAAAGTAAAATCGACGAGTGGTGCCCGTTTAGTCACTGTGGCTACCGAGGACGGCGTCGTTCGACGCCATGTCGACCAGATCCGGAAACGTTCATCAGACACAGACGGAAGCATAGAAATATCAAGTCCTGAGGAATCGCCTCCGACGACCTTAGGGGCACCGAAAAACGTGGCTCTCCGCGCATGCGTCAATGGTTCCTCTTTCCTTCTTTCTCTCTTTTCTCTTCTATATATGTTTCCGAGCTGGAAATAAAGCGTTTTGAAAATGATGCGGAAATTATCCTACTAGATGACATGAATTCCCACATAAAGGATCTATATGGTTATACAGACAACAACGGGAAGTTAATGCTAGATCTCTGTGAACAACATAACCCCGTTATCGTGAATACAGGGCCTTAGTGTGACGGGCAGACCACGTGGGAAGTGGGAAACCGGCATTCGACCATTACTGTCTGACGACAGAAGGAAATCATAAGTTGAGAGAAATAAGTCACTGACGAACAAGGGTATAGCTACATAGGGATTGACCATAAACGCATCATTTTGAATGTGGGATATGTAGCTGGGAAAGAGAGCAAGGAGCACAAAAGGACGTTTCCAAATTTGAACGCTGAACAAATAACACATATAGTCACAAGACTTGAGGAAGAACTTGGAAAATAGCCAAGTCAAGAGTGGGAATATAGTGAGCTTCTATGTGTAATAACGAGCGAAATACGGAAAAAAAGCATCATGGTCGTTGGAAAGGAAAAAAAAGAAACCAATAGGGTGGTGAAACGGGGACATACGAGAAGCAATCACTGAATGACAAAAAGCATACTGAGAGCACAGGTAGGTAAAAAAAATCGGAGTTGCCGCAGGATGACGTAGACTGAAAGTTGGATATATACCGGGAGAAATAAACCGATGGTTTAATACTGGCTCAAGGGAAAATAAAACGTGAAAGTCAAAGTTGCTTGTCAGAAATACATGAGAAAAAGAAGGCAGCACGTGGAATATTTTGGAACAAACTGAATTTATTAAGCACGAAGTCTGGAACAATACAGCAAGATAACCTAGACGAAGATGGAAACAAACTGCAGGGGGACGCGGGATTAAATTACATCTGAAAAATGACAGCCGAACCTTCGCAGAGCAATGATGAGGTTGTATTTGAGAAAAAAAAGAGCACGAAAGAACCACATGAAAAAGGAGCTGTTGCTGACAAATTTCAGCTGGAAGAAAGCCGAATACAGAATTTGTAAGTGCACAGCTACAGGACTAGACGAGGTTCCCGTTAGCCTGGTTAATGAACTGGAGCAAAAATTTACGAAGCTCTGTTGAAAGCAGGAGCAATAACTTTAAAAGATAGACGAGTACCCGACAATTCGCGATAAAGTAGAATGAACCCAATTTATGAAGGTTAGGTGGGAAAATGCAAATCAAGCATCGACCATTACATAGTTATGTTTAGGTTTGCAGTACCTTCAATTAAATTAAAGCTGCAAGCATGGGCAGAGAATAATGGCATTTTGGGAGAACTTCAGAATGACTTCAAAATAGCTAGGCGTGTGGATAACATATTTGTCCTTAATCCGTATATTGAAATGTTCAGAGTAGAAAGGAGACCGGTTTATGCGGCTTTTTGAGACATTACAGGAGAGTATGGCAACGTAGACCGCAATATTTTGTGGATATGTTGGAAAGGGAAGGCTTAGGTGACGACTGTATACAGCTTTTGAGAAATATTTACCTAGGAAAGACCGTTTCCGTTGAATCGATATGGATGATCAGCGAGGAAAAAGTGGATATCAACAAGGCAGGGGTACTGTTTATCCCCACTGTTGTTTACGAGGGACATAGTGAGGATGGAAAGGGCGCTAGAGGGAAGTAACGTCGGGTTGAGTCTCATACAAACAGGCATGCACAGCAGTAGAGCAGAAGCCTCCAGGTTTGTTTTTTGTGGACTCCATTGTGTTGCTAGCTAACAAGCAAAGTGATATGCAACGTCTGGCTAATATCTCCAAACAGGAAGGCGAGAATTTAGGTCTGAAATTTAGCGCTAGAAAGCGGGTGTTATCTTATTCATTGAAAACATTTAACAGAGATTGTCAATACAGGGACAGGAAATATCTCATGTAAAAGAATATAAATACCTTGGTGTATCCATAAACAAATGGAATCATCATCAGCCTAATTTATATCCACTGCAGGATGAGTCTTTCCCTGCGATCTCCAATTACCCCTGTCCTTCACGAACCGATTTAAACTTGCGCCTAGGTATATTGAAGCACATGAAAAAACAATAACAGTAAAGGGAAAGAATGTGTCCATAATCAAACATCGCATCGCATCGGGCGCTCACGGGAAGACTACAAATGAAGCTGTGCAGGGTGATATGGACTGGACAAATTTTGAAATGAGTGAAGCTCACAGTAAAATTGATTATGAAGAATGACTGAGGACTATGAAAGAAAGCTAATGGGCTGGGAGAGAGCTCAAGTATTTATACTCGAAAAACTTTTATTCACAGTGGAGGAAAAGAACTACGACGCTTACTAGCAAGCATGCGACCATTATGGTAAGCAACAGGGCAACAAAGAGCGTAAAGCGGGAAGTCAGAGATGCTGAGATAATCTCAAGGGTGGTGGCTTTAGAAAAGAAACTTGCTATGACTAACTACTTAGGAGGAAAAACAAAATCAAGAAATAAAAAAATTGATGGTAACTCGAAGGAATGCTTTTTACTTTTCGAAGCGAGATCAAGATGCGTTAGAACATGCACGTACGAAGCGAGATATAAGGACGAAGAAGAAGCATGAGCTTGCTGTGGTAAAGCTAGAGAAGCGATGGAGCAGGTTTTATTATAATGGGAAGGTATCAGCCCAGCTGTCAATTTAGGCACCTCTGCCCTCCTTGAAGCTCTTGGGTTCAGCGAGAGCAGGGCAAAAGTAAACATGTCCGCAGTAGAGATTAGTAAGTGGCGATTGGAAAATTGGTGGAAGAAAGGCAGCGAAACTACAAACAACGGAGGCGTACAAAAACAAAGTTCCCTATAAGGGTTCAGAATGTTTGGTTATGGGAATTTATCGTGGATTTTTTCTTTTTTTTCTTATTGAACATAGGTAGCACATTAAGTACTTAATAAGAGCATGGTGGCGCTACCCACCACTCTGTTCTAAAGGGGACGCTCATGTCATCGATCCATCGATCAATGTTTCGACCACGCACCACGTTGGCTGGGCTTGAGTGCTCATTGCAGTGAGGTGGTAGACGAATGATAGTTTTTAGAAGTGGACAGAAAAAATGTGCTCCTTATCGTGAGAATTAACTATCGCAGAACCTCTTTGACTCGTGTAACGCTAATAGTTCACCGTGTGGTTCGTGCGATGCATCAGTGTCAACAATGTTCTACTACACAGCGCCCATCCGAGCTGCCTTTGTTCCGCCGAGCTGCCTGATCGTGCTCTCTCATGAAAAGCATGGTGCTGGGGCTTCGAATGAAACTGTATGGAAGAATTTGTTGAAGGTTGTGCTTTCGCAGTGCTGGAGTTTATCAGAAGTTCTACAGTGTTCGCGATAGAGAAGGGTCGATGCCACGGTACTTTTCTCTATGGATGGGCATAGATTATGAAAAGACGAGACGAGAAACAACGGTCTGCGTGCTGAGGGGTTTTACGTGCTCTGACCTACTCCATGTTTGGAGTGGCGTTTATCATGTAGGTAGCACATAAATACGTAGGGTGGGCTAGCAATTACATAACGCGCTAGTACACAAGAACTGACAAAACACACACAAACAAATGAGATGATTACATGAGGAATCTTGTCGGAATTCTCACTGACTTTCCCGAGCGTGTCTTCTTCGGGAGTGTTCGTAGTGGCACAATTCTTGGATCTGAGCGACAGTCAGGCAGAGTTCTTAAGTGTGAGGAATGACGTAACTTATTTTCATTTGTTGACTCAACTAGATTGTAGCCGTCTGGTTTCGCCTGGGGATCTCTTGAGTAGCGTCGCACTCGTGGGTGGTGCCGGTCGCGCATGTACGCTTGACCACTGGCTCCTGTAACTGTGTATCTCGGTGGGTCTGGGCCTACCTGCGTTATGACTTCTTTCTGCCATTCCGTTCAAAGCCAAAACCACACCCACAGGTTCTTGCTTAATGGAGGCAGATGTCCAGCATGCTGGTCAGCATGCGTCTGCTGAGCCTACTGCCATGT
Source organism: Dermacentor albipictus (assembly GCF_038994185.2). Taxonomy (NCBI): domain Eukaryota; kingdom Metazoa; phylum Arthropoda; class Arachnida; order Ixodida; family Ixodidae; genus Dermacentor; species Dermacentor albipictus. Next base: position 17,134,617 of record NC_091821.1, read on the forward strand.
TTTGGGTTTATCTGGAGCACCTTATGTGGGTAGTGCGATAACAAAGTACTGGGAGTGGCTGGAATTAACGTTCTTATTCTTTTTCGCATAACCATCTTTGCTGGGAGCAGGAGGACATTCATTGGAGTTGCTCCGTAGTTCATCATGACCACTGAAAGTTCTTTGCCTTCGGACAGTGCTTATGGCATTGTTGCTTTGATGGTCTGGACAGGTCTCTCAATCTGGCCATTTCAGCGAGGGAAAAGAAGTGATGTGGATTTGTGGACGATGTCCCATTCCTTGCTGAAGCTTCTCAACTCACTGGAATCAAATGGAGGGCCTCGATTACTCATGACTTCTGAAGGTACGCCAAAGCGTGTATCCATATCCTTCAGGACTCTGATGATCGACAAATGAAGCTGAGGTGGCTGACATTTTCTGGACTACCACAAATTTAGTATAGTACTCCATTAAAAGCAGATAAGTGGCACCATTGTGGTGGAAAAAAGTCCCCTGCCACTTTCTCCCAAGGACACGTCGGTAGTTCTTTGTCAAGGAGTGGTTTTCGCTGGTTAGCTCGCTGATGAAGTTGGCAGACCTCCGCACTCAAATAACATTTGCTCAATTTCCTGGCTTATTCTGGGCCAATCGACAATCTAGCAAGCCAGATACAAGAAATTTTAGTAAAAAAGCATGTTTGAAGGACTTTTCAAGTTTGTAAAGTTGTATACTGCATAACTGATGTAATCGCATTTATTGACAATTAGGCATGTCTGGTTGAAGCCGTTGTAAGAGCTTTGAATATCCCCGCTGCAACAAATTTATGGCTACTTCACACAAATGTATGATTCCTACATGTAATAAGCGCATATTCTGTGCAGCAGAACAGCTTCATTCGCTTTTTGGGTGGTGTTCCAATGCCCACAAGGACGTCGCCCGAAAGGAGGCTTTGGGTACTAGATGTGTTGACGCCATTCTAAGTATGTGTGGTACGGCTGTCAGTTGAAAGCGTCACTTCCATTGTAGGTCATTTGAAGTTAAATCCTTGTGCATGACTGCTACGTGCCGTCTCGTAGACATACAATGACACAATGCATCAGGCTGTTCTGTTTTTTGCATTTTTTCTTCCCTTAGGCTCACAGCACGGCATCTTAATTTTACCATAGTTATATGAATATGACGTAATATTTCTGCGGAAGCCCGCAAGATGGAGATAAGTAATTAATAAAGGGGAAATGAGACATCCACCCAAACGCAGCAAATTGCTACAAAAAAGCCAATATTGGTTCCTCGAAAGAAAAGCCTCGCAGTTGAAGAAAAAAAAATCATCCTAGTCCGGGACTCAAACTCGGGACCACCGCCTTTCCGAGGCAGCCGCTGTAGCGATATGCTACGTTGGGGTGGATGTCCTATTTTGCCTTTATTAATTCTCTCCACCTTGCGCGCTTCTGTATAAATATTACGTCGAACTCTTGCTTATTCTTCGAGTTGTTGACAAATTCGACTTCAGCCTGCCATCTGGAATTAGCTCAGATAGTAGAGCGGCTGCCCCGGAAAGGCGGTGGCCTCGGGTTCGAGCCCCGAACCAGGACGAATTTTTCTTGAACTGCGAGGCTTTTCTTTCGAGGAATCCGTATGGCTTTCCTTTGTAGCAATTTGCTACGTTTGAGTGGGTGTCTCATTTTCCCCTTAATTATAGGGACATGAAGAATGCATTATTTATTATTGCTTGGTTGTGGCTTCTTAGGACATGCATGAAAGGGTTGAAAAATAAATATCGGTGTTTGAAAAGATTGTTGTGTTTACTTAACAGATACATTAATATCCCACTCATGTTCAAGGTTACATAACAACAGTGCCAGAATATTTGAAAAAATCTGGTGAAAGCGGGAAATGTTGCAAGGATGTTTCGGAAACGTGCAGGAAAGTTGCGAGGATGTTTTTAGGGTGAGCAACAGAACGTTGGAAAAAATGTTGCTAAGATCTTACTAGGTCGAGAAATTAGAAGCTGGCAGAATGTTGCTCTAATGTTTCTAAGAATTAGTAGGAAGGTTAGTAAATCGTGCTTTCAATGTTTGAAGCATGTTGATTAATCATTTAAAGAAAGTTTGTGAATAAACTTTTTATTCAATATCGGTGGCCAATCGTTGGCAGGATGCTGGGATGAAGTTGTTAGGAAGTTTAAAAACGGTATGAAAAGATTTAATAAACCATTTGTAGGTTCTAGTAATATTTGTACAAATATGTTTCTTCAAAGTTACTAAACATTTTGGTAAGGGTGTGGGTTCTCTCTTGCAGAAACTCTTTATTATACAACTTGCCGTAGTCTCCGTAGTCATAGAGGCTTCACAATTTCGACGAAATATTCGTTGGCACCACAACGACGGCAAGAGTAAGGAGGCTTAGTTGTTGGGCCTATTGAACGTTCCAACCATTTTCGCTATGCTGTTTCGGTGTTTCACCTCACTCTTTTCTGCGCCCGTGGAACGTGCAATAGAATCATTGCGCAATACTTCCGCTCCACTTGCATTAGTCGCATTTTGCGTTGTGCCGGCTTACTCCACACTACGAATCTCGCCGTCTTCCTTCTTCGTTTGGCACTATAACGAACGGCGAAAACGACCAACTGAATTGTATTGTTCTTTTATTGCGAAATTTCTATTCGCCAACGAAAACGGCCGCATCACGAGATCTTAGCTCAGAAGTCTACGTGAACCAAGTCTTTGACCATTCTCTCTTTTTTTTCTCTGTTTCTTTTCGTAAATGAGCAATAAATGCGAGCCTGAAGCGGAATGTTCAAGTACGATGCGTTGCAATCACGGAAGTGAACGACGGAGACGTGTATATTTGATGGCGTTGCTTGAATTGTACATATGGCAATCTGCATCATTGATATTGTACCACAGGCTTGGTTGGCAGGCTTCGACCGCCAGCCCAAGCTTCGTGCACGTAGGGCTGTAAAAACAGAACGTACACATTTATAGCGCTGCTGAATCAACGAAATGTTTTTGTACTTCAGTGGACGCAAGGGCGCACGAGAAAGGTAACACACTATGAAAAAAGAACAAAGAGATAAAGTGACTTTATAAGCTGTCCTCAAAATATGAGCCAGACGCAAATACACAAGAGGTGCGGGAATATTACATTCGGACTCGATTCGAGAATCTACTTTTCAACTTTGCTTTTCTTTGTATGTGTTCGAACACAAAACAAAACATAACTTTTTCGATTCTCGGGAGAGAGGCAGAGAGACGCAACCGAGGACTCTTCTTAAGGAGTCTGCTGCAGGTCAGCTAATCGCGGCCGCTGTAGAGAGCCACCACTGTCTCGAACGCATGGAGCCGCCAACTTCTGTGCAATAACTAGAAGTCACTGAATGAAAATACCTCGCTCTTAGGCGACCTATGAATTTCTTGGTATCAACTCAGGCAAATAATTTCTTTTTTATTTGGCCAGTGTGAGCCAGGTTGCGTCTTTTTAAACCGACGTGCAGTGCTCTTGTAGTAACACTTCTCTCCTTCAACGAACACAAGACTACGTGAACTTGGTGACGTGCCGTTCTTTTGTTTCTTTAGTGTAATTGTTAAGGTTAAAGATAACTGAGAGTTGTTCAGGCGTCCAGCTGTAAATAGCATTACATGCGCTCTATCGAAGTACTGTAAATAGGACCTTCTTTTTTTACCAGACGAACTCCGCACAAACGTTATGTTTATTTTTGTTTAAGTAAGCAAATGGCCGGTGTGCGAGTCAATATTGTGAGGTCTTTTCTTTTTTTCTATTGTTCGTACTTTATGTGAGTGCAAAATTTCAGTATTTGAAATAAAGAATTGAGTGTTTCAAATTTTTTCTGTACTATATACATATCGCGAATCTCCGAAAATAAATGTTTCCTCCACAGCAGAATGGTGGTGAGCTGGAAATGAAGGGGTCAACTGGGTAGCTCATGCGCTTAAATTGCGCCGTATCTGGAGTGGACGTGCGCCTTCTGTGAAGTTACAAGAACGAAAGTGTTCTTGACGCGCACTCGGCGCACCAAGCTCGTGGTCAATAATTATTGTTCCAAAGAAGTAGTAGCGACTGCAGTATGTAGCTAAATGGTTCTTGAGCTGAGGCATGCTGTGCTAACTGCCATATGCCTCCTGTATAAGGGCGCCACTGAAAGCCTCCCATGGGTGGATTACGCAATCGGGGAATCGAGAAGCAGTACGGCTGTGCGGCCATTCGTCAAGTATGGCACACGTATCGCTGGAATGCTCATATTCGGGGAACGAAGTCTGTGAATGCTACTGCACGTAAACCGGCATAGGAGGAACGCAACGGGAGCTCCAATTCCGATACCGTGAGCCCATGCGGCTAGAAATGACAGACATCGAAAGACAGTGGGAATGTGCGGTTCCTTTTTTTTTAACTGTGCGCCAGATGCCACGATTACATAAAGACCGGACTAACCTATTATAAAAATTATCCAGCACAGGCATATGGCGTACGGGGAGCGATAGACTATCATCCGATTTCGATAATATAGGGAACATGATACCGACAACGACTGTTACTGCTCAAATTCCCAATGTCACACTAAAAGAGAGTTCGTGGCCTAATGGTTAGAGCATTGGGCTGCTGGGCCGCTTGACAGAGTTTCGATTCCACCACCGGGCACTTGCATGTTCTTTGTTTTCATTTGAAGAACAAGGCTCGAAACGATGCACAAAAGAGGCCAACCAACCTACCTACCTACCTAGCTACCCGCCGTGGTTGCTCAGTGGCTATGGTGTCAGGCTGCTGAGCAAAGGTCGCGGGATCGAATCCCGGCCACGGCGGCCGCATGTCGATCCATGGGGGCGAAAACACCCGTGTACTTAGATTTAGGTGCACGTTAAAGAACCCCAGGTGGTCAAAATTTCCGGAGTCCTCCACTACGGCGTGCGCCATAATCAGAAAGAGGTTTTGGCACGTAAAACCCCATAATTAAATTTTTTTAACCTACCTACCTAGCTAGATAGCTACCTACAGTAAAGTGTTTGCGGTGAAGCAAAAATTGCTTCACATTAAAAACAAGGAGCACAGTATTCGCGGATTTCGCTTCCTGTCAAGGAATTATGAACCACGACTTCACTACAATTTAGCTCATTCCTGCGCTCCTGAGTTGGGCATTTAAGTTGTACCAGTTCGAACAGTTTACAGTTAGGATTGCTGATTTTCACTCGTATAAAATACTATGTTTGCGTGAACAATATGATCAGGTCAATGAAAAAAAAAGCTTTGCATGTGCTTCTGGCAGGATCAGACGTTTGAGACAGGTGGTACGCGCTACAGCAAATAGCTTTAAGGTTCTGTTTTCTTGTGGGACTAGAGCAATTTCAACGTGCATCTTTTTCATCTACGGTTTCACCTCGGTGCATATAGAACGGTGTCAAGGCGTCCGACTTAAGTCGACGTGCGAAAATGAAACCTACTCAAGCCAATTATATTTGTTTAAGGGTGGTTTAAGGGTGGTACAACGTTTAAGGGTGGTACTAACACAACGAAATCTTCCTTGAAAACTTGGTGTTATCGGCAGTGACAGACTGCTGCTGTTGTAATGAATGAGTTCAGAACCGGAAGAATTGCTAAGGCAGGCTAATTTTTTTTCTTCGTTCGGCAAAGTATTTGTACAGGACAATAGCGTTTCTAGCATGTATTGGTTCACGAGAACTTTGTGAAATGTTGCTACCAGCGCTGCTGTTGCCGTCGATGACTCCGGGTGTTGCGGTAAATCGTCAGCAATATATCTCAGCATTGATGATAATGCATTCTATTTATAATGGCGAAGCTTTAAAGCAAGAACACGCGGTTGTTCTATCACAGCCGTGAAAACAGGGCAGCCTCATGCACTGTGAAGGCACTCAGAAAAATGTTTCCCCTCCGAATTCGGAATTCGAAAATGAAAACAACTCAGCGTCTGTAATAATTAAAATGCACCCACATGCATTAAGGCATAACAAGTTATACAAGAAGGGCACAAAGGCACAGCCGTTTTTAATAACGTTTCACTCTTTTGCGCTGGCTGTGCCGACTGTTCCCTGCTGGTGCATATTAATTTTACAAGCTCCTTGGCGCACAATAAAACAATATGTAATGTGTTGTTTTCTCGTACTTTATGCACATGAAGAACTCTCGCTGCCGAGAAAGTTTGCCGACATTCAAACATTAAGTAGCGTCCGAAAAAGCTTGTCCGCCACAAAATGGAAAATGAATAAAATTCTTGACGCTTCTTATCCTGCTTGTTTTGATTTCGCCTTTTTTAATCTTTTGGAACTTTCCCTAATGTTCATTTCAGAACAAAAGAAAGGGCAACCAATACAAATTTTTCGCGCTAACGTGCACATGTTTATGCCAAGATGGGCGCGCATATCACCGAATAAGAACATAAAAAGATAGTTCGACAGTAGTGCCCTTACGTAACCCATGCTAGCTAGAGAAAAAGAAGTTTACAGATAAAAAGAGAACTCGTAATCAGCACTGTGCTCCTTAAATAGTACTAAACAAACTGATGTGATTGCCCTAGAAAAATATTTATTCGGATAAAATCCCTCGCCACTTTCCAAGAAAACGAGGACTTTCCTAATCCGTGAGTTAGGCAGGAACTGTGCCTGCAGCCTTCAAAAGAGGTTGCTGAAAGAATAACCAGAAATTAAAATAACATGATATTTCAGCACTGCCCGCTAACTGTAGATAAAATAATGGCGAACTTCTTTGCTGAATAGTTTGTAGAACTTCGTGACGCACAATTGAAGTTGTGACACAGGATCAGTGCTCAGGTACGTTAAATGCGTTCTTTTTGTTAAGAGGGTTATTACTTGTGATGCCTAGTAAAGCTACAGGAATTCCTGTGGGGTCAGCTAGCGCTCAAAGCCTTTATCTTTAATTCTGAAATAGGCAAAAGACTTACCAACGTTTCATTTAGCCCCCCCCCCCTTCTTCTGGTTGTAGCACAAAAAAGTTGACAAAGACGAAAAAGATAACTGTTTCCTTTTTCGGATATTCTGAAGGCATTTTGCTTGCCACGAGGTCCAGCTATCGCCGCCGAAAGGGCCTTTGGAGTCCGACTATGTCTAGGAACAATGCGAAGCTACGTAACGGCATCTGCTTTTCGCTGATTTGTGCGATATTCTTGTTAATACTTACCCAGATCATGCCCAGTTTAATATTATTAACAATTCCTACAGGCATGTAGTTTAGATAGCGTTAGATCGATTGTCTCTTTTTGCCTGAAACCCTCATGAACCAACATTTTTCCACTTTTGAATAATACGGCAGTTGTGGGATATGTGTAGACATTAAGTAATTTACGGGTACTTCCTGGACTCCTCAATAACATGAACCCGCCTTAATTAGTTGTATCTATACTGATTCGCATGCTCTTTCTTATTTTTTCAAGTCCATTTAGAGACGCTGGTTATGCTCCGCAGACTCCTCTATTGCCTGAATAATAACGAGAAGGTTGACTTTCGTTTTCTCAAGACAGGCGCTTCCCCGGGCTGATTCAAGCCATGCATAACCTTCGTTCTATTCAATATCTAAGCAATGCAATATTTTCTAGGTGATCAAAATGAGGCTACATGCCTGTAGTTTCTGTCATTGTTAACCTACCTGCTCTCGCTTCGTCTTGAAGAGGACACCTAAAACCATGTTACTCGTCACAGGAAAGCTTGTTCGCGCAGTGGCCTCCCAAAACGGGAATGCCCGTTATGATATCCCTGATCTTGGTTTGGCTCCCCTCTATCTTTCTCGGAGATGCGCACAAATTACATCGAGCAGCAACGATCGGATGCTATAATACCCAATCTTTTATTTATTTTGAGTAATGACCGCCTACCGAATTTGTAAGTTCGGAAAATACCTTGTGATAGAAGTGTTCATAGGGGTTTTAAGAGTGTGGCGTAGTGTGCTCAACAGCTCATAGCGCGTGGTAAAACCCACAGTCTAGGGTTTGACGAAAACTTATCAGGCAAGGTTGATACGTTGTCTAAATAAAACAGGCACTTGCCTCAGGTTTAAAAGCACATAAAACATAATGACATTTCGGGACCGCTACGGGACTCTTGTTCACATTGAAAATGAGCGCGACACATGAGAATTATTTATGCATTAGGTGGCGCAGAGTACGAGTGTTTATCTCGGGGAGGTCGCTCTGCGTCCGATTAATTGCGTATTTGGTCGATTGAATATGTAAATATCCTAAATATAGCCGGAAGATAGAGGCTTCTCTGTCGCGAATGAATTCGCAGCCTCCCAATCAATGATGTTGTTAGTAGTCATGTGATGACCCGCCGAGGCGTTCGACCTTGCATTGTTGTTTTGACATCGTTCTGGTGGAGCTGAATCCTGCTTCTGAGATGTCAAGTTTCACCTATGTAGGGCACATCACAGTTTTTGCATGGTATCTTGCAGGTTACCCCTGGAAAAACTGACTTTTGCAAAAGATATTTCACTTATACGAGCTCTGGCTTAGTTTGTTTGTTGGCACGTGTGCGACTTTTACTCCCTATGTGCCAAAAACGCTTGCTGATGCCTCTTTTTCCTTGCGCGAAGGGAACGGTGACACGTTTCTGCTTCTCTTTTTCCTGCGCTGTTCTATGATTCCGTAGACTCCTCTATTGCCTGAATAACAACGACGTTGACTTTGGTTTGCTAAAGACAGGCACTGCTACGGGCTGATTCATGCCACGCATAACCTTCGTTGTACTCAACATCACTGCAGTGCAATATTTTTTACACTCTAGAAACAGAGAGTTCCGGGCACTCGCTTCCAGGGCGTATCTGCTTGTCCCATATTTCACTGTCTTTTCGAGAGTAGATCGACCCTCTTTGAGAGATCAGGATAACTCTTCCTGACAGACAGAGTTTTGTTACTCCACCGGCAAGGGAGTGCTAGTACTCTTCCACGGAGTGCTAATACTCTCCCCACAGGGGTAAATAGTAGTATTCCCCCAGACCGAGTGCTTCTACTCCTCCAAGCCGGGTGTTTCTACTCCCACAAACAGAGTGCTAGTACTCTTCCCAGTAGTGTGAAAGCACGATGTAGATCCATGTAGAAGGGATTAGAAGGGATGTAGAAGGGATTCGCGGTATTTACATGTGGAGAGTATTGGATTCCTTGGTAAGTCGCTCCTGTAGTTATGCTTGGTGAATGGGATGTAATCTGTTGTCGCCGAGTTACTCAAATGAAAAATTTTCCCTCTTAAAAGGTCAATCTTTATTTACCAGTCACAACACAAACTGAATAATAATTTGAGAAACATACTGACACACATCAAATCCGATTAAAATGATACCCATGAACTTTAAAATACGTCTTGAAATAAAACATAAGTATATTCTCCAAAGTTTCATCAGTGTTACAGCGTAGAAATATCCTTTATTTTAATTGGCTCCAGCTTCTTGGAAATAAAGTATTCAATGGAAAGTTAAACAGAGAACAAACATGCGCAAACTCACAAAGTATTGACTCTATGATCAAAGAGAAACACGTGTTATATCACTGGATAGCAAACACATTTCTGGCACAAAATACATTCACTTATATGGCAGAGGTTCCCACATGAGCTGCTAAGCATGGGACTGGTAATGTAGATAAATTAGGCAAGAAACTTTTTTTGTGTTCCATATTCTAAGACAGCAGGTCATCTGATAAGATCCTGTACACCGTATGGATGTTCCTGACTGAGAGTACAACGCATTTAGAAATCTGTCGTATATTCTCATGTGAGGCCACAGCTCTAGTTAGCTTTGCTGACATTTCATATCAAGTTATCCAAGTATGGGCAGCACCCCATTGTTTCTGTGTGTCTTGTCGTGGTTCTGCAGCAATATCCAGTCCGGCCTCAAAGCAGTACATAGGCGTATCATATTTCCTATTCGGTTGGCCTCCTCATTAAAGCAGTTTCCTGGCGCTGTTGGGATTGATCCATTGCACTTTCACACAAATAAACCAAATTAAATTTACAATAGTAGAGAGTTTTAGTATAGCGTAAAGCAGCAAACGCAAAGAGTTAGCGTTAGCGTTAGCGTTGCGTGCACCACACTGCGCATGCGCTATACGTAAACGCTGCTGGAGCTCTTACGTACGTACGCTATTTTCAGGATTTAGCGTTGAACGCTAACGCACGCAAGGGGAGCCTTACGTACGGCAAGATGGCGGCGCCGGTCGAAGTGAGAGCAGCCCGCTTCGGATCTATCGAGCCGTCTGCCTGCACTGCTAGGCTCTATCCTTCCCCACTAATGCTCGTGTTCGCCTTAGATTTGTGTGATGATGCTTCGGCAGCGGTGCACAGGTGACAAATGGGCGTTGTTTACGATATACGTTCTCGATTAGCGGCGCAGTAGGCTTAACGAGAGGGTTTGCTCATAGAGTTAGTAGAACAACTCTATGGGTTTGCTAAAAGTGTTTGCTGTATCCGCCTCGAGATGGTGCCAAGTGTATTTCGCTCGTTCGCTTGGTGTAAAGCCGCATGTGGAACCGATGCATGTCATGTTTTCCGCGGCAAAACATAGTAGTGTGGTCGGTGCTGTGGTCACAATGCGTGTGCGTTTTACCAACGACGACGATATGAACCTCGTGAAGGAGGTTTTCGCCTTGAACCCATTCGGATGGACGTCAAGGTGGGCGTCCGTTGCAAAAAATTGGAAAGAAGTGGGAAATCCGCTTTCTGGAAGAGAAATTGCCGGCGAAACGTCCCCTCCGGTATAGCTTCGACGTTGAGTGGATCTTGAGGACACGTAGAACCTGCGCGGTCGCTCTCATTCCCGAAGCATGAGGGTGTCTATGTCATCCCAACTTAAAAAGGACACGTAATATGGGTCCCACAGAACACTCGATCGCAGCATGCCAAGATTAATCGGTATGTTTCGCGACTCTCGACAAAACAACGCTCAAACCAAACACCTACATGCGTAATTAACGCAGCGACTGTGGCTTTCGATAAGCTTGACTTAGGGACACACTTGCGGATTCGGCATTGGATAAGCTCGACATTTCGTGTGGATTTGGCTTTCCAGTACTTTGTGTCTTTACATCTAGATGGCGCTGTATTTGTTTGCGTTAACGTTAACGCTTTTCTCCGTTCCGCTATTCTAAAACACTACCTTGTGCCGCGCAGTGCAGTCTTTCTTTGCGTTAGCGTTGCGTGGCACGCTAACGCTAACCCAAGGGTTTTACGCTATACTAAAGCTCTCTATTACCTACTGTGGTAGCAAATGAGTATAAAACTGCAAGGCGCATTGGCCTTAAAATTTTGCGTATCAAATTTCTTGTCATATATGGTAGCGTTTCATTCCCATTACGGTAAGAATGCTATACTTCAGAGGAGCAGCTTGCATAATTACATGATCAATTATTGTGACTCGTTGAAAATGCAATCTAACAAAAGTATAGCATGGTTTCAGATGTGAACCGAAAATCAGATGTGACGAATATCATGCATCGAAGGCGACATACGCAAAAGTACAGGCAGAGAAGTGCCCGAAAAAGACAAACAAAGAAGCAAATCCTAAATTGAGAAAGACACCATCTTGTTTCACATATCCCTTCCATGCACCTTGAGTTTGCATGCGACTCTGCATGTACTTGTACAATGAACCAACTAGCTGAAACCGAAGCTTTTCTCCTACTGAAGTGGTTAAGATGCGCTAAAGTAAGAAAAATTATCGCCCTTCACGGAATCTTCCTCTCAAAAGAAGTACATATTTGTCTCGGAAGATTAATACATCGCATCACTGTGCACCCTATCTTAAGTCCAAAAATTTACCAAGTGCAAAAATGCTTTAATTTTATTTTGCCTTATAAAAATGAATTCTATAGAAGCCATGAAACTAAGGGGCTTTTGATTAACACAAGATGTCCACATCCGCCAATTGATGAACAAGTGTTCTACTCAAATGCTCTCAGTTATTAGCACTAAACGTATCTCTACCTCCACTGGCATACTTGGTTGGCAAGTAGATTGAGTTACCCTATTCAAAATATCAAATACCTGCCAGAAGCTATCATATGGCTATTTGACAGAAGGAGAAGCCACAATCTAATTTCTAAAATAATTTTCAATTGCAAGTGACTCTCCGGTTTTTATGACGTAAGGTGTGCACCACGGTGTATGCAGTTAAAGGCCCTAATTTCTCCTCGCTTTCGCTTTGGGAGGCACGAGCAGTTCTAATGAACTGGTTTCGTGAGGATGCATGTAAATAATAATAATAATAATCATCATCATCAGCCTGGTTGCGCCCACTGCAGGGCAAAGGCCTCTCCCATGCTTCTCCAACAACCCCGGTCATGTACTAATTGTGGCCATGCCATGCCTGCAAACTTCTTAATCTCATCCGCCCACCTAACTTTCTGCCGCCCCCTGCTACGCTTCCCTTCCCTTGGGATCCAGTCTGTAACCCTTAATGACCATCGGTTATCTTCCCTCCTCAATACATGTCCTGCCCATGCCCATTTCTTTTTCTTGATTTCAACTAAGATGTCATTAACTCGCGTTTGTTCCCTCACCCAATCTGCTCTTTTCTTATCCCTTAACGTTACACCTATCATTCTTCTTTCCATAGCTCGTTGTGTCGTCCTCAATTTGAGTAGAACCCTTTTCGTAAGCCTCCAGGTTTCTGCCCCGTAGGTGAGTACTGGTAAGACACAGCTATTATATACTTTTCTCTTGAGGGATAATGGCAACCTGCTGTTCATGATTTGGGAATGCCTGCCAAACGCACCCCAGCCCATTCTTATTCTTCTGATTATTTCCGTCTCATGATCCGGATCCGCCGTCACTACCTGCCCTAAGTAGATGTATTCCCTTACGACTTCCAGTGCCTCGCTGCCTATTGTAAATTACTGTTCTCTCCCGAGACTGTTAAGCATTACTTTAGTTTTCTGCAGATTAATTTTTAGACCCACTCTTCTGCTTTGCCTCTCCAGGTCAGTGAGCATGCATTGCAATTGGTCCCCTTAGTTACTAAGCAAGGCAATATCATCAGCGAATCGCAAGTTACTAAGGTATTCTCCATTAACTTTTATCCCCGATTCTTCCCAATCCAGGTCTCTGAATACCTCCTGTAAACACGCTGTGAATAGCATTGGAGATATCGTATCTCCCTGCCTGACGCCTTTCTTTATTGGGATTTTGTTGCTTGCTTTATGGAGGACTACGGTGGCTGTGGAGCCGCTATAGATATCTTCCAGTATTTTTACATATGGCTCATCTACATCCTGATTGCGTAATGCCTCCATGACTGCTGAGGTTTCGACTGAATCAAACGCTTTCTCGTAATCAATGAAAGCTATATATAAGGGTTGGTTACAAACTGCACATTTCTCTATCACTTGATTGATAGTGTGAATATGGTCTATTGTTGAGTAACCTTTACGGAATCCTGCCTGGTCCTTTGGTTGACAGAAGTCTAAGGTGTTCCTGATTCTATTTGCAATTACCTTAGTAAATACTTTGTAGGCAACGGACAGTAAGCTGATCGGTCTATAATTTTTCAAGTCTTTGGCGTCCCCTTTCTTATGGATTAGGATTATGTTAGCGTTCTTCCATGATTCCGGTACGCTCGAGGTCATGAGGCATTGCGTATACAAGGTGGCCAGTTTCTCTAGAACAATCTGTCCACCATCCTTCAACAAATCTGCTGTTACCTGATCCTTCCCGGCTGCCTTCCCCCTTTGCATATCTCCTAAGGCTTTCTTTACTTCTTCCGGCGTTACCTTCGGGATTTCGAATTCCTCTAGACTATTTTTTCTTCCATTATCGTCGTGGGTGCCACTGGTACTGTATAAATCTCTATAGAACTCCTCAGCCACTTGAACTATCTCATCCATATTAGTAATGATATTGCCGGCTTTAATAATAATAAAACGGTAAATAATAATGACTTCTTAAACATGGATTCCCTTCCCCCAACGCTTCCCCTCTCTGGAATATAAAAGGAAGACATACTTCTAAAATTAGGTGTCAAAAACAGATAAAAGGGAAGACATGAAAATCTGCTTCATGTCAGCATTTAAAATACAGAATGACAGTGGTTTGTATTTGCACCCTCGCATTCACGTGCTCTTAAATTATGTAAGAATCTAACCAAGCATGACCTGTTGCTTTTCATAGTGAACACAGGCACAATGCTCATTGCAAGTACGTATCATGCCACTAAGCAAATATGCAATTTTGTTGTACCACTATTTTTTTATCACATGGATAAATCTCTTGAGAGGCAAGACAAAAAGCAGTCACAAACTAATCTGCTTTTTTTAAACACATTTCTAACTTTTCAATGGCACTTGTTCCTATGTGTTTGTCTCCAGAGAGCATACTTGATTTCGACTTTCCCATCAGAGACATTACATAAATATACCATGTTAAGATGACTGCTTTGAGCGTTCGAGAATTTTCATCTTGGTGTGGCATACTGTATTTTGAAAGTTTTGACAACATTTAGTCAAATGGTACACCCAATATACCCACATTCTACTTTTCTCATCCAAATTGCATGGCAATGTGTTTTCATTCTTTGGTGTGCGCTCCTCTGCATTACACGGAGTCGCGCTGGGCTGGCTCCTTGAAATCCTTACGTCTTTGCAGATGCCTTCTTCAATTATACAAAGCGGGTGCCTGAAAAATATCGTGTGCAAAAGTCAGCACGGGCACATGGTGTAAACAATATCAAGACAGTCAAGGTCATGGCACTAAAAGACAGTCTTAGCTCTTAGTCTTCCTGCTGAAATGCATGCGAAACATATAAATGACTTCAACAGTCAACTGCTAAACTAACTTCAATTTTTAGATTTAAACACAAAATAAATAAACGACAGCTCATCCTCATTCAGCAACAATGTTAAAATACTTGTATTAATAAATAGAGTATTCGTCACTGTCAGATGTCATAAGTCTGTAATTAGTCTGGTGTGTCGCAAACACCACTTGTGACACATCCTAAGCACATGCCCAGTGTTCCACACGCACCATCTCTGGTTGTGCCACTGCTCAAGCCGTAATTTGACGATCATATTTGCAAACACGATGCTCAGTAGGGATGAAAATATGGTCCTCCAGTTCAGTGAATATTACTGGATGTGTCTATAAGAAAGCGCAACAAGGCTTGTTATGACAAGCTTACCCACATTTCAATATTAACAAGAAAGTCCTCTGCGGCCTCCATCTCAGGCATGAACATATGTTCATTTATGAGGTGCGCATTGGAGTTAATTTTTGACAGACTCGACTACTGCTGGAGTTTGAAATTTAGCACTTTACATTCCGCAACATTGACATTGCGGTGTGACCACAGCTATTTGTTTATCAGACGAGCTGTTTGTTTTGTGTACGACAGACGACTGGTAACACGGAATAATTCAACGTTTTATTTTTGTATTTTATTTGTCCACAAAAACATTAAAGGGATAAACACATTTTGATCTGCCATGCAGTAGCAAGATGCACACATTACGGTTGTAACCCCAAGAGGAAGGGTGATTCAGCTGTTTATATGACATAACTCTGAAACGCCAACTCGTATTAGCGAATGCATAGGGAAGTGCAAAGTAATAAGGGTATGCAAAGCGTCCCTGCAATTGAAATTCCACACAGGAGCCCAGGCACGTACCCAGGATTTTTTTTCGGGGGGGGGGGGGGGCACCACCTCTATTATCATCATCATCAAGTTTTATGTGCACTGCAGGACGAAGGCCTCTCACTGCGATCTCCAATTACCCCTGTCCTGCGCCAACCGATTCCAACTAGCGCCCGCGAATTTCCTAATTTCATCACTGCACCTAGTGTTTTGCCGTCCTCGATTGCGTTTTCCTTCTCTTGGTGCCCATTCTGTAAGCCTAATGGTCCAACGGTTATCTAACCGGCGCATAACATGACCGGCCCAGCTACATTTTTTCCTTTTGATGTCAATTAGAACATCGTCTATACCTGTTCGCTCTCTGATCCAAACCGCTATTTTTCCCTCTTAACGTTGTGCCTAGCAATCTTCGTTCGATCGCTCAATGCGCTGTCCTTAACTTGCTCTCAAATCTTTGCCCCCATATGTCAGCACTGGCAAAATGCACTGAGTGCACACCTTACTTTTCAATAATAATGGTAAGCTTCAAGTCAGGAGCTGGCAATGTCTGCCGTATGCGATCCAACCTATTTTTATTCTTCTGTGAATTTCCTTCTCATGATCAGAGTTCCCTGTGATTAATTGACCTAAGTAAACGTACTCCTTCACAGTCTCTAGTGGCCGACTGGCGATCCTGATCTCTTGTTCCTTTGCCCGGCTATTTATCATTAGCTTCACCTTCTGCACATTGATATTCAACCCCACTCTTACACTCTCTCTGTTAAGGTCTCCAATCATTTGTTGTAACTCGTCTGCATTGTTCTTGAATAGAACAACGTCATCGTCAAACCGAAGGTTTCTGAGATATTTGCCGTCGATCTTTGCTCCTAAGCCTTCCCAGTTTAATAGCTTGAATTCTTCTAAGCACACAGTGAATAGCTTTGGAGAAATTGTGCCTCCCTGTCTGACCCCTTTCTCTGTAGGTATCTCCCTGCTTTTCTTGTGTAGAATTAGGGTAGCTGTAGAACCTCTGTAGATATTCTTACGCAAAGGACGAGTCAGTAAGACGAGAAACTATTTACAGATTATATTTACAACAACGGTTGCAGCGCTGACCGGTTAGATTCACAGCGCCTGCCCAGTTCGTTCTTCCTCCTCTTTTCTGCAGTGATGGTGCCCACGCGCATCGTTCAGCCAAACAAGTACCACAAGCATGTAGCAATACTTTCCAAGCATTTTACATAAGCGTCCTGTATTCCTTGATTACGTAGTGCCTCTATGACTGCTGGTATCTCTGCTGAATCAAATGCATTTTCGTAATCTATATAAGCCACATAGAGAGGCTTATTGTACTCTGCAGATTTCACGATAACCGTATTGATGACATGGATGTGATCCATTGTAAAGTATCTCTTCGTGATGCCAGCCTGTTCCCTTGGTTGACAAAATCCAGTGTTGCCCTTATTCTATTGGATATTATTTTGGTAAATATTTTATTTAATACTGGGAGCAAGCTAATGGTCCTATAATTTTTGAATTCTTGAACGTCTCCTTTTTTGTGGATTAGTATAATGTCTGCATTCTTCCAGTTTTCTGGGACCCTTGCAGTCGATAGAGACTTCGTATAAAGAGCCGCCAGTTTTCCAAGCATAATGTCTCCTCCTACTTTGATTAAATGGACTGTTATTCCACCTTGTCCTCCTGCTCTTCATCGTTTCATGTCTTGCAGAGCCCTTCTAACCTCATGGCTAGTTATGGGAGAGTTTCTGTATCCTGTTCATTACTGTTTCTAATTGAAGTATCGTGACTCCTCTGGGTACTGTATACAGGACAGCTTAGAATTTTTCCGATGCTTTTACTATATCTTCGAGATTGCTGATGATATCATCCTTCTTATCTTTTAGTGCATACATCATGGTTTGTCCTATGCCAGGTTTCTTTTTTACTGATTTCCGGCTGCGTTCATTTTTTACGGCTTCCTCAGTCTTTCTCATGTTATAGTTTCGAATATCAGTTATTTTCGCCTTGTTTTTCAGTTTGGACAGTTCCGCGAACTGCGTAACGCTGTGCGGCCGCCAGTCCCATACAACCGCGTAGAGCGCAGGACTCTGCGATTCTAGACGTACTGCGCTCACCGCGAAAGGTTAGAAAAACAGCCACATAAGCACAGCAGAGAAGTCGCTACGTGAGGCGGTTCGACCGATAACTGTAGAAGCGTCATTCAAAACAAGTAATTGTTCTCCACTTCCGGGGGCGTTTTCTCTACTTCCTTTTTAAATAAAAATGATGTTGATCCATAATATGCTCATAAACAACGGTTAACTTTTTTATTATTCGCTTTTGTTTGCAGTTTGGTTGTTGCCTTGGCTCTCTCCCTTAGTTGATCTCCTTATTTCTCAACCCCTTGCGATTTTGGTTTTGAGTTGCGAATTTTGCACGATAAGTGCTATAGAATTAGGGAAAAACAGACGAGGTAACGGGTGACAGTAATCTTGCTTAAGGGTTGAAGGGTTATTGCAGGGTTTCATGATGGACGCACTTTCACATTATTTTATTTCCCACCTTATCTAACCCATATCGCGTGTATATGGTTGCGGGTATCTGCCAGCCTCGCGGTGAGCCGTAACTCAAGGAAATAAAGAAGCAAAGGGAAAAGTTAAACGGAATTGGCGTTTTCTCCGGCCACAACTCGTTCCATGAGAGTACAGACCAGCTGAGTAACAGCTGTATCCCTCTCCTGGTCCCAGGATCAGCCTAAACAAAGAAGGTTGAACAAAGAAAAACAACAGCTATGCGCGTGACGGTTGAATAGATGCTGACAACTGAACGCATATCGAGTTAATCGCGCGGGTGCGGAATCTATGAGAAAACTGTCCTTCACATTGCAGGAGATGCCGATAACTACCGCCATCTAAAAGGAGTGAAAAAGGCAGCATAATGCTGACCGATGAACAGATGCCAAGTCTCAACATTGATCTGGCGGCACTTTAGGAATGTGTGAGGAGTGGTGGCGTGGGTGTTGAGGGGGGGGGAGGGGTGTATGCCACTTGATTTCGGGGGGAGGGGCCCGGGCCCCCCCGGTCCCCCCCCCCCCCCTGGGTACGTGCCTGCAGGAGCCGTTATATTCGTTGCAGGTACATAATTCGCTGCTTGGCAGTACACCGACTTCATGGACATAAGCACCCTTTAAGATTCGCACCGTGCTCGAAAACCGCAACAGAACACATAAAAGCAGACATATAATCACACCATTTCAATACATAAGCAAAAACAGTTCAGTCTTAGGGCCAAACCCCACGAGAGCGATTTAGTGCGCGACGGCGATGAGCGAGCGCTTCGAGCGACAAAACGGGCCGTCGCTTGAACAGATCCCTCGGTTCCGGAAATCTTTAATTCTTCGCTCGTCGCCCGGAAGTGCTATGAGCGACTAGCCAATAGCGTGAAGCCGGAACGGGATCTAGATCACTACTACCGATTCTCACGCGGAACGAGCAAACGATAGAATTTTTATACATGCAAGAATAAGAATGCAAGACCTTCAGAAATATTTTATGCTTCTTTTTACAGTAAAATGCATCAACTTAAATTACTAAAGCTTGCGTCACGCTAGTTTCGATGCGTATTTTTAGCCCTCATACCGGCAACACCGGGGAGACATCGCTCAAAATCGTCGCTCGCGCGGAGTACGGCTTGTAGGCAACGAGCAAACGCGACAGCCATTCCCATCGCATCGCTTGTAGCTGTCGCGCGCAAGATCTCCTGTATGGGATTTATACTTTATTTAGCATAAAACATGAATCCCTCATGCGTTTTCGCTAAGTTGAAGCTAACGCGCCAAACTGACCTATTGCAGCATGTCGAGGAATGCCTGCGGCAAAGTTTCTAGCTAGCACTGGTGCTGCACGTAACTTCAGTGGTCGCAGATTACAGATGTGCGAGAAATCGTCAAGCCCGCTGCTTATTTTTAAGGAAAGCATGTCGCCAGCAAAATGACGCCTTCTGTTATGTGACTCCTTATTTCAACAGCGTTCCATACACATTACGCTGTAAACGAAAATAAACCCACCTGGTAGTTTTTAACAGGTGATGTGCCCTAAAACCTCCCCTCCTCAAATATTTACTCCGATGTATGGGAGCAAAACAGCGCCATTCCCTCGTTTCACTCCGCTGGCTAGCTGCGGGAGTATTAGGGCGACATGACGTGATTTTACTCCGCTTAAAAATCTTGTTCTCCCGTGAAACTCCGACAGGGAGTTTTAAAAAATTCCCCTCCGCTGAAGCAGGTTGGTCACTTGGCGCTTCCCATGAGGCTTTGCGCCTCGGCAGCGACCGGGCGCGTTCGGCGGAGTCGGCAGTGCTCATGGCTGACGGTTTGTTTACGTCTGTGAAGTGTCGTTCCGTGACAGCGTTTCGTCAATTTCTTTCCCGTATTTCCTTCCAGAAAGTGTTGTAGGCATGCCTGAAGCTCACTCTATCTCAGCTTTAAGTACGTTAGCTCTGATCACTTTGCTGACAACGACGAATGCAAGAGCAACGTTTTCAAGTGCAGAAAAAGGCTTAGGTATACCTCGAAGCTGCTCACTGGCTCGTGATGTCGGCTCAAGTTCTGACTGTGTTTTGTGCTGCGTGACCCTGGCTTGTGTACTTCAGTACGTGAAATGGGGCTTCTATGTCCTTTTGGGTACATGCTTACAACGTCCAGTGTAGTGTTTGAAAGGACCGCGTAGGAATGGCAACAGCAACCACTGTTCGAGCGACGACATCCGTGCTAGTCGCGCATGAATGGCGTAACCCAAGTTCGTTGCGGTGCTGTGTTGCCTGTGAGAAAGACCGGAGTGCAAGCAACTGTTTTTATACATCTGTGAACGGATATTCTCGCCCGAAGAAAAACGGTAGGACTAAGTATGCGTACTGAAAATAAAGCTTCTTATTGAGCGATGTGAATTGTTATCGCGCATATAGGTTTTGGTCACGTCGTTGCTTCCGATATTGCATTAACATTACGCTCTATCCGAGACACTGATTTAGACGCATGCCTGCTGGCTCCGAGTTTAAGGATTCCCTCGACAGACCAGTGATGTAGCTCCTTTTCACAACCGAGAGAGATTGCTTGGACGCAAAGAAAGTAGTGCGGTGTATAAAATGTATGACTGCGCATTTTTAGGTGTTACGTCGGCTGCTGCGGGTCATGCTCACACGTAATAATTTCTTGCTACGCTACCAATATATCGCAAAAATTTAATTTTGCTATGTAGCACACGCACTTACATTTTTCTTGCTTTCTGTAACTAACGCACTACTTTTCGGCCGCGTACGCCGGCAGTGTGCGAAGTCGCTTCAGCACTCACAGAATCGCATGATAATTTTGAAAAATTACGTCATTAACTTTCTTTCTCTCACTATTCTGAATTAACAGTTTTGTGTTGATTAAGGTATACTGTTAATTTCAGAGAGGCAGATCTCGCATGAACGAGCATGTGAGTCGTAATTCTGAAAGCAGCACAGCTACCCCCTAGGCGGTTTCGAGGCACACAGTATCGTGGCTATATAAACTGGCACCGTTGCTTCTAGAGTATCGCGTGTACGTGGGATGTGTTCCAAATTTCTGCATTGAGTGTTGCTGAAATGTTTATGTATGTCATGATATATGTGCTTTCATTGACTTGCTTCGCCGAATTTGACGCGGTCTCGTGTGCATATTTCGAAATTTGACCAGCAGCCTCTGCATGTAAACATGTTCGCGCGAACTCACGCGATGCCCTTTTTTATACTCCCGTTGCACCTCGAAAAAACTCCGTCAATTGCAAAGCAAAAAATAAAGAAAAGACATAAAAAAACTCCCATAATTCCACGCAAGAATTCCGCTCGCACGGAGTAAAAATTCTACTCCGATCATACGGAGCATAATAAACTCCGAACCGGGGAGTCGCTAGAGGACAAGCAGTATACTCCCACCTCGGAGTTATTTCCGTTTACAGTGTTCGTACTTACATTCGAGGTTCATTTCGATAGGTTCGCCCTCTGCAGCGATTCTCCTGAACTTGAGTTTCCGGGCTCAAGCAAAAAGTGTTCTGTGTTCAGGCTTGATGACTCTGTTTATATCAAGGGCCGACCGTCACGGACGTTTCTTGTGACGGGTTGCGCAAAACAGGGTGGGCGTAGTCGAACGCGAAAGTGTATATCAATAAAACTGCAAATACAAAGGGCTATATTTTCTTAAATTTCTTGTTCTTTGTCGCGTTTGGCTACATTTGGACTACAATTTTGCTAGCTTTGGGCTACGCCGCGTTGTCTGACCTGGCAACACTGGGGTCACCTCCCCTGGGGCGCTATTCTGGGGCCGAATCTTATAACGGTTCAGTTGGGGAACCGTTCCTTTGGCCTCACCTGATTGGCCAAAATTTTGATTACGTCACAGGTCGTCAGAGGCAGCGGGGCGGTATCGCAATTTTCGAATACGTCACGCATCTGTCAATCATTTTCAAAGCGAACCGGTCGAAGGAACCGGTGAAGGGGTAGTCCGCTTTGGGTTCCGTTGCTGTGGCTTGGCTGTTGGCTTGTGACCCTGGCCGCGCGCAGACGACATAGCCCTGCGCTCTGCCAACTCCGTGGCCAACTCATTTGCGCTTACGATACCGCTTGTGTGCTGAGAATGAAAAAGAATGACATTAATAAATTACTTCTGCATTGCATAAACGCCCGGCACCACAAGTTTATACTTCAAAACTTGGCGTTTAATATTTAATTTATATTTTACATTTATTTAGCAAGCATAAACATTCTGCAATTTCTCGATTGAAGTGTACGTCATATAATGACGTACACTTCAGAGGTGGCACCCTCTCATCTATTGGTCGCGTACTCCCCTTCTTCCACCGCAAGCTTGGGGGTGGCACATCTAGGGACGTAAGCGGCGAAGTGAACAGTTCGTATTCCGAACCGTTGTAACATTCGGCGCCTGGACACGCATGGCGGCTGCACGGCCGCCATTATCCGCCATGTTTACTCTCTGATTCGCTGTCGAAAGGTCACGTGTTTTGAAATTTGTGCCGGGAAGCGGAAGTATTGCAAAATGCAATTTTGCGTTTTCATCAAGATGACGAAACGTGACGTGGAGCTGCAAATTTTATGGACTAATACATTTTTTTGGTCCTTGGCAGATATATGTGATGTTAGCGCTTCAAAAAGAATGTGAGTGGTAGCGTGCAGAAGCCAGTGCAATGCATCTGCAATTGCGCGAATATGAGGTGGCGATCCAAGATATGCGCCATGCCAGCTTGCTGATTGGCTGAAGGAATATCTCGTGAGAAGCGTCACAGGAAGGGCTGTTTCATAATCGTCACTTTGACGATGCGTGACAATATTTGTTTATAACGCGTGCTCGTAGTATTTGCATCGCTCTCGGGTGGTGTTGGCATTTGTGTTCTGGGCCATCATTTTTTTTAAGTAAATCGTTTATACGAAATAATATTGGTTGAACATAGCAAACTTTCTGCAACGTTGTCCACTTTTGACTGCTGTGTTTGTATTGTAATCAAGAGTATTGCCTTTTCGCACAATAGAAGTTATGTCAACGGCACCTTTTTAATTTATAAAAAAGAATGTACGCAAGGCGGCGCCTTGAGTTTTCTAACGCGGTGCGAATAACCAGCGAAATGAACAAGAGATGGCAGCGCCGGCGCTTGCGTCGTGCAAGCGTGTATTTCTGGCGCGCGCCCAACACTATCGGTGATATTCGGCCTTTCTCAGCCAGCTGAGTCGGGCTGAGTCAGTTGCCTTTCGCGAGATAGCGGTAACGCGGCCTAGATCGTGGGCGCATCACTACTGGTAGGTCGCGTAGGTTACACCAAGGTAGAAAATGAGGGCGTTGGCGCCAACGTACGATGACTCATTCCATTTCCCGGGGACACGCATCCTAGCTAATGAAGCAGACGACGGCTTGTACGCAGCAGACGACGGAAGCGCGAAGCGTTTTCGACGGAATAATCATACGTTTTGAGCTAGCTGCTTTTTTTTTTACTGCAAAGGAAAACTGTTTTGCTTTACCGAGAACCTTACGTTCAGTGCCTTCATTTCAGTTTCTTAGGCAAAACGTCAGGTTGGCGTCATGTTACGAAAGCAAAATGGGGCAATCAGCGCCATTTTATTCGCGTCGCGTCTACGTCACGCATCGAAGAAAATGGCGGAATCTCCAGAATAGCGGCAACGGAACCGAACTGTAATTTTTCGCAAGGCATTTTACTTGCCCACGGAGATTGTTGCTCATTTGTTGTCGGGAGAATCATTTTCCTATGCTTAAAATTTTAACCATAGATACTTCGGTATGTCCGCTGTGTTCTTGAATGTGCTTTTCATTTGGCTACTGTTCTACTTTCTCCGTGGTCTGTGTGATTCGCCTACTTCCGTATCATCTTTATAATAACGCCTCTGGCCTGATTTTACAACCTACCCACTTCTTTTTTTTTATTGTTCGCTCCAAGAGGACTTTTTCTAGCAGGATTGTTTGGCTTTGACAATTTCTGTTGATGAACCTAACCAACGAAGATTTTGAAATTTCGACAGTTATATGACACACAATGCTCACCGTATTCCTACGAAGCTTTGCCTCCAACCCACTTTGTGTTCTTGACGCCTGGCAGTAACTGATGAGTTAAGAACGAAATAACCAAAGAACTAAGAAGTCGAATGACATCAGCCAGATTTTTAGCTGACAGTTGCTGTTGTTCAAAGTACAAAGTACCACTTTATGAACGCTAAGGCGTATAGCATCTCTAAGGCTTTCCGCATACTCGCTCGGCCCGGGCACACCTAAAAAGGGTAGAGGCAAAAATACCCTTACATCCCCTACAGAAAACGCGCCTCGGATAGGTGTCGCCCTTTCTGTGGCTGACCGAAGTGGGCTCAAAGCACCACATTTTCCTGGAATTTATTCTGGAAAGTACCAGTTGTCCTATTCAGCCCATTGAGGTCACCCCTAACCTGTTTGTTCAGGAAATGTACTGGTCGGGAGAGACCGAAGTGGAAGCGCTCCATGATTGCATCGCAGAGAACGGCTATACTTTAGTGAGAGCCACCGTTCGTATCTCAAATCTCTTTCAAATATACATTGATGTAAATAGGATGGTAAATGTTTTAAAACAAGTCCTGATATCGTTGGCGTCAACCAAAGCGTGCTATCTCAAGCAGTAGCGAGTGGGCAGAATATACCTCACCGTTCAGCACGAGATGCAGAGGTGAGCAAAAAAAGTGTGATTTTAATGGCAATGTCTTGGTTCATAAATCTTGTTTCTTGTCTCATCAGCGGAGGGACCGTAAACGAAAAAGAGCATCCCAGCGTTGGAATTTTGCCCGCGGCCACTCGATAACCTCATTATTTGTGTTCTGAACTGCTCTTCATTACCACAGTGCTCATTTTGCTTTCAAGAAAAGTCCCTCGAGGCGTTTATTCTTCTTTTCAATTCTCCAACGTGGAATTAAAAAAAAATTCATGGGAAATTGTTTAACTAACAGAAATCAACGCTTGATGTATTGAGCCCTTTGTGATTGCAAACAGAGTTTATTGTCTCGATATGCCTCATGTATTAAGACCAGCTGCCTGCTACATGCAACTATGTCGCGCCGAACCAGCTTTGTATGGCCATTTGGCTCCAGGGATGCATAGTACGTCCGCCCTAACTATAGGGCGGCGAAACCCAGTGCTTGATTGAAATTATTCGTGCGGATTTAAAGTTCCCGTTCACGTACGAATTATTTGCCTGCGACGGGTTCATTAGTCTCACAGGTTTTATCCAGTGCGTCAAGGGCAGTCTCGAGGATTTTTTATAATTCCTTAAGAAGACGCGCAATGCGCGTCGCACAGAGTCTAGGAAGCATAGCTAAACATTAATTACGTATTTCCCTATGCAAACATCTAAAAGAAGTAAAAGAAACATCTAAAGAATGCATTGGCAGTGCTTTGGGGGGCGGTAAGGCAAGCTTTCCAACTCATCCATTTGAATGCCTTGGAATGCGTGTCGAATGTTCCCTTAATATCAAGGAAAACTGCGATGTTAATGTTATGGACTGAAGAGTTCCGCTTCAAACAGTGAGTGAGGCAAATTGCATTGCCTATGTTGCTGCGGCCCATTCTATATTTGGGTTGTCCAACGCCCAATCGAGGCACATCAGTATTATCTACCCCTTAAGCTTGCAAACTGCAGCTCTGAAGAGCTACTGGTCAATCGAGCAGTATTTCTGCTGAAGATCTGTCAGGCTTGAGCGCAAGGATGACACTGGACCGCTCCCAACCAGAATGAAAGCCGCCACACTTCCAGCTGGAATTCATTATCTCACTAAGACGCGTCTTTGCCTCGTCGTATAGGTGTGACAATTCTGTCAGGACCCAAAGATGACGCCTTGTTCCCCGACGTCAATGCGACAAGTAACTGTGTCGCGAAATGGTCACCTGGTAGAGTGTTCTACTAGACAGTTCCTCTTTGAATTGGTCAGGGAAAAACAGGAGGTGCAACTTGGGCAGTGATTGTGGAGAAGAAAACCTCTCCAAAGTCCAACTGGATGTTGAAGGATGATGCAACAGAGCTGAACGTGTACGGTTGGGTTAGGCGGATTTTGAGGGCTCAGCACTGTATTGTCCAAATCCTTGCAAGGTATTTTGTTGGATTAACCGTGGAGCCGAAAAAGCACAGTTTCCTCAGTTGCTTTTGTAAATATGAAAATGAATAACACTGAGTTCGCCTGCGTCATGAACTTTATCAGCAGACAACGTCCTCCAAATACACCACTCCGTTTTGTGGCACATTGCACAAAGCTTCTAACCTTCCGTCTAACGTTCAAGATAAAGCTAGAATGTATCAGTAGAAGCAATGCAGTCTAAATCTCCTCTCTTTTATTCCAGCATATCTATGTGCAAGCGCTCCTTTCCAAAATCGTCCTATCAGCATCTCATTTGTTCTTCAACATTTGCCACTCCGGCTGCATGATCCCGCAATCCCAAACGGTTGCGGATTTCCAGCAGACCCTCTTCACAATTAGGAAATACCTCACATTTCTATGTCATACGATACCAGCTCATTCTAGCAATCAGTACATTGCAATAACCGAGAAACGCCACAAGTTCTGTTTCACTGTGATCGCTGTGTTCATCCCAACTCAGGCACATTTTGACGCTAACAATTTACAGGACATACTTCGATGAACACTGGCACCTCACATTTCTTAAGAAAATATGAGATGAGCTTCACATGAAGGTCTCAAGAGTTTTCACATTACGGCCACTTGACTTCCCAGAGTGTTTCTTTGGAATTTTCTGATGTATTCCTGATGCCATTCTAAACCATATGGCCACCGTCATTATGATGAATACCTTAATGTTTTTCTTGTGAGCAAGAAATGTGATCGTAATGCGTGCTCCAGAGCAGTGTTCTTGTGACTGTCTCATGTCTTTATTTATTTATTTATTTATTTATTTATTTATATAATAATAATTATTTATTTATTTAATTTTACCCTCAAGGTTTGCACATTACAGATGGGAGGGGCATATTACGGACCAAAATTGGAAAAACATCTGATACAATAACGATAAGAAGCACAAACAATCACCCGATTAATACAAAAATGACATGAAACAGCCGCAACTAAGATAAAGCAGAGTAATTTGAACATATAAAACTAAAACAACAATAAGCTAAAAGAGAAGAACATATTCAATACAAATAGTTAAGCAATGTTAAGTATGTTATTTAAGGAACCCTTAAAGCGCAATGTATCCGTGATAGCTGTAGCTGCTTCTGGCAGCTGATTCCATTCGGAGGTGGTTCGAGGTAAAAATGCATGTGAATAGGTTGCAGTTCTACAACCAGGAATATCAGCTTTCTGAAGCTGGTCAATTCTAGATGAAATGAACGGAGAGGATTTAATGAACTTATTGGGGAGGTGATTGTTGTGATACTAAATATTATGAAAAAGAGCAAGCCGGGCTATTTTACGACGAATTGTAAGTTCTGGAAGGTTAAGTAGTGACTTCATCATGGTAAGAATGGCTGTGCGGTCATATTTGGGTAAGGTGAAGCGAACGGAACGATTCTCCACACTTTCAAGTTCGTTTATCAGTTTAGTACTACTGGGATCCCAGACAGATGAAGCGTATTTAAGTGAAGGACGAATGTAATTCGTGTAGAGAAGCTTTTTAAGTGATGGGGGTGCCATATAGAAGTTCCTTCGAAAGTACCCAAGTGATCGGTTAGCTTTGGTGATGATCTACCTCACATGACGGTTCCATTATAGGTTACTACAAATGTTAACACTGAGATAGTTCTAAGACTAAACAGACTCAAGACGCGTATTATCAAGACGATAGTGTGGTGATGCTAATAAGGTGCGAGATATGTGCATTGATTTGCATTTCGAAATGTTCATTTCCATGTTCCACGTTTGACACCCGGAATCTATAGTATTTAAGTCGGTCTGAAGTAAGGCAACATCGTCTTGGTTAGTTATTTTCTGATAAATTATACAGTTTTACACAGTATACATTACAAAGTAATATAGTAAGTTACACAGAAATATGCAGTAGATTGCTGGCGTTCATAGCATGCCCACAGCAAAATTAGCCACCACATGGGGTAACATTTCGGATGTGCTCCGATGGCAGTCAGACCTTATTTAAATATGTTGCCTGCGGCTGACCGTCTTTGGTGCATGAGATATATATATATATATATATATATCCAACGAAGGTGCAGCAATTTTACAACATGCACGTGGGCCTGCACATATACTGCATGGTAGAAAGGACAGAAAATTAACAAAACCTGGAAATCAAGCACAGAAATACACACTGTATCATCGGCTGCAGAACGATCTGGAGATGCTATAGCTAGTTCTGCGAAAAGTTTATGTGATGCCGGTTAACACAAAGTTGAGGAAACACTGTGTGGCCTTTGGGTGCAGCGGTAACTACAGTACGCAGAAATTACTCTTGGCTGTAAAAACATGCAACGTGGATCAGCTGTGGCGTGTGTCATTATCAGCCTGGTTACGTCTACTGCAGGGCAAAGGCCTCTCCCATACTTCTCCAACGACCCCAGTCATGTACTAATTGTGGCCATGTCGTCCCTGCAAACTTCTTAATCTCATCCGTCCACCTAATTTTGTGCCGCCCCCTGCTACGCTTCCCTTCCCTTGGAATCCAGTCCGTAACCCTTAAGGACCATCGGGTGTACGGGTTGTGAAATACTTTGGCAGTAACGGTTGCCACTCAACACAGGATAGCAGTGCCTGTGGATTGATAGGGTGAATTGGAAAGTCTTCTCACTATCTGGTTACTTGGCGGGGAAATGAGCATAGATGTGCTCGTGTACGGCCAATCTAATGCATTCTCGAGACATCCGAGTGTCTGTCGTTATAGAATATTTGCATCAGCGACGAGCATAGTTCTTGCGCATTTCAAGTCCACTATGTCATGTATGTGTTAGCCTCCTGTATGATGGCATATATCCCAATTGAGGAATACACCAGACCTGGTGATGTCTGGTGATTTTTATCGTTTACACCTGGGCGCTTCTTTCATAGGGAGGGCACAATTTGCAAAAGAAATGTACAAAAGCAAGATAAACAATAATTGCATAAAAATTAAGTAAGCACGGTGGTTGCTATTCTATGTCAGAGAGTGTTGCTCTTCGTCATGGAATTATGATGAGCATTGCCTGATACAGGTCCTAATTTTGTATGTGGTATTCCTTACTGATTTTGTTGCATCAAGCGGTCGCCGTAGGAGAACAAAACAGATGAACAATCTAAATCCGGAGCACAGCTTGTCATGTCAATGCATGTTCAAGTGGGACGAGCACTCAGGTTGCTATAGTGAGTTATGGTGCTCGCTAGGTGCATGTTGAGACAACGGCCAGTCTGCATGCCCCGTGTACATTTGAACAAATATACACATGATCAACAGAATAGACGACACTACCCTTGACAGACACGAGATAAATTTGGAGTATCTTTAACTAAGCAAGCCGCCACTAAGTGCCTTCCTCAATTCAGTTCTGGACTTCTATGTACCCATATACTTCCAGCAAAAAAAATAAATTAGGCAGTATATGCAGAGCAGTTCACAATTAAATTGAGAAAGGCAAGGAGGCAAGCGAAGCTTGCTTTGTTAAAGATAGCACCAAATTGAACCAGTGTGTGTCAGAGGCACACACTGGACAAATTTGCCCTATGTACACATGTGGTCATGTGTACATCGGGCAGACTGGCCGGTGTCTAAATATCTGCTTATGAGATCACCATATTTCACTTAAAAAACCAGTATGTTCGTTCGACTTAGCCATGAATTGCCTTAATGGGGCATCAGGCCGGGTTAAGATCGTTTATATGTTTTCACCCATGGTTGAAAATTGGCAAGATAAATCAGTGGGGCATACGACTTCAATAACAAGACGTGCGAGCCTGCCTGTAATAACAGTGCATGAAAAAAGGCATCCATTCTAGATAAAAAGAGATAGAAATTAGCCTGTACCTATTTATTCACTGTTCTTATGCACACACCGTTTATTGTGATTTTATGCCTTTGTATAACAACTTCCGCTTTCCTTCTAACATTAACTTGTGCACAATAGAAGCGCACATCGAGAGCTATTTGTTAGTCCTTCCATCGATATACTGACCTGTACGGTACCCAGAGGAGTCAGGATACCTCAATTAGAAACAGTAATGAATAGGATACAGGAACTCCTCCTATAACTAGCGATGAGCTTAGAAGGGCCTTGCAAGACATGAAACGAGGACGAGCGGCAAGAGAAGATGGAATAACAGTCGATTTAATCAAAGATAGAGGTGACAAAACGCTTGAAAAACTGGCGGCTCTTCATACGAAGTGTCTATCGACTGCAAGGTTCCCAGAAAACTGGAAGAATGAAAATATTATACTAATCCACAAAAGGAGACTTTCAAGAATTGAAAAATTGTAGGCCTGTTAGCTTACTCCCAGTATTATATAAAATATTTACCAAAATAATCTCCAATAGAATAATGGCAACACTGGACTTTAGTCAACCAAGGTAATAGGCAGGCTGCAGGAAGGGATACTCTACAATGGATCTCATCCACGTCATCACTCAGGTTATCGAGAAATCCGCAGAGTACAATAAGCCTCTCTATATGGCTTTCACAGATTACACAAAGGCATTTGACTCAGTAGAGATACCAGCACTCATATAGGCATTACGTAATCAAGGAGTACAGAACGCTTACGTAAATACCTTGGAAAATATATACAGAAGTTCTACAGCTACCTTAATTCTACACAAGAAAAGCAGGAGCATACCTATAAAGAAAGGGGCCAGAAAGGGAGACAGAATCTCTCCAATGCTATCTACTGCGTGCTTAGAAGTAGCATTAAAGCTATTAAACTTGGAAGGCATAGTTGTAAAGATCGACGGCGAATATCTCAGCAACCTTCGGTTTGCCGATGACATTGTTCTATTCAGCAACAATGCAGACAAATACAACAAATGATTGAGGACCTTAACATATGGAGTGTGTAAGAGTGGGGTTGAAGGTTAATATGCAGAAGAGAAAGGTAATGATAAGTAGCTGGGCAAAGGAACAAGAGTTCAGGATCTCCAGTCGGCCTCTAGACTCTGTGAAGGAGTACAGCCGTCAGCACGCTTAACAAGAACGCTCCGCAGCATGGCCTAGACCGGCTTGGACTGACGCCCGCGCTGCAAAGTGTTGTGCTTTGTTATCTCGGTATGTTTGTAGCGGCTTACGATAGCTGGGGCGCAGTTCGATTTGACTGCTCGTCTTGTGTTTCGCTTGTGCCTCACCGGCGGGGACAGTGCGCTCACTTAGCATGTCCGTTCCACCACGTTTCGCTCGTGGCTGCGGTCTCACGCGCATTCAGAAAACACGTTGCGGTTTGTTTATATCGGCAAAGCGAAATGTCGGGCGACAGGTCGCGCGTTTCGGGTTTAGCCTCAAAGCTGGCGCTTTAGGGAATTGATAAATAGGAAAAGGAGAGCAAATGCAGGTTTGTGGCGTTTGTGAAGGTTGGAAAATAAATAAATCTGCAAATCCGGTGGCATAGTTGTTCATGTACTTAAATTTCTTATAGTCTCTGACAGCGCGCTTCGGAGCGCTTTCGCAGGTTAGTGTCTGGCTTCCTGTTTAGTCCACGATGCATTGAATATACATGGTCGGGGCGTAAGAGCTGCGCGTGTCCTGAGCAAGCAAGACGCGTGGATGCGATTGAAACTAAACTTTTTATGTCTAGTTAGTGGCGAAAAGCGCTAAGTGGCATCTTGTCGGATAAGAAACTGGCTTTTTAGCTAACTAGAAAGACTCTGGTCATAGATGCAATGTATGGAATGGTAGAATCTATAGGTTATAAGTGCACATAAGGTAACTCGAGGCCCCCGTCCCACCTTGGTGATTTACACAGCGGGTTCACGATCTTATTCACAGTGTCATGCTCGACACTTTGCAATGCACGTTTCTATATGGTTCTTTCGCTATTTCTCAAGAAGGCCAACTGCAGTTAATATTTTAAATGGCTGTATGTTTCTATGGAAGAAGACTCGACAGAGACACTCAAGACTGCTTACGTATGGGAATGCGAAAACATGTCATTTAGGGAAGACATAGAAGTTTGGTTGCGGCTTGCGAATTGAGTTTATTAAATGCAATGCATCATTGCAAATGCACTATTCTTCGCCAACATTTGCCACTTTGACAGTATCTATCTACCTATCTAGCCGCCTATGTCTTGTTGCTCTCATGGTCGTTTCGTTAACTTGGTAGGCTCCCCGCCCACTGCTTCGTATAACATCGATTCCCACAGGGCATGGAATCTGGCTGCTTTTTCAGGCGGCCAGTCTTTGCTTTTTCGAATTTTAGGCACTACGCACATACACAAACAGGCATGTATTACATCACCCGGAACGTTGTACGACGAACGGTTGCGTCACAATTTTGGTCCGAATGGCACCTGCGAGAGCTCTTCGCCAGAGCGCTCCGATGCGCGCTGTCAAAGAATATAAGGAATGAAGAACATGAACAACTATGCCACCGGATTTGCGGATTTATTTATTGTCCTACCTTTTCAAACGCCACAAACCTGCGTTTGCTCTACTCTTCTTATTTATCATTTTCTTAAAGTGCCAGCTTTGAGGCCAAACCCGATAGGAGCGCGAGCTGTCGCCCACCATTTCGCTTTGGTGATATAAGCAATATCCCTGGTAGCGAAGCTTCCATAGGAGCCCATACGTTCAAAACATGGCGGTCCATCGCCGGTTCATGGGGCTTAGCGCCATCTGTATGTGGTGGGAACACTTGCGGCAGAAGAAAAAATAACGTGACGCCATGTCCGTTAAAAGCAGAAGTGACGCCATTTTGTTTTCGAAGGCGCGAAATTTGTTTTGTTGTTCTTCCTTTGGAGCTATATATTCAAATGCCCCGCCATTCAACTTGATGGGCGTTTCGAGCTTTCAGCGTTGAAAGCGATGCAGCGAAAGGGCAGCCTTACGGCTGTCGAAATCGCATCCCTGCACAGAACATACTTTCTTTGGAGGCCGACGAAAGCTTTAGGTGTAGAGTGCTGATCCTATTGTCGGATGCCAAGTCCGTCGGCCAGCGCAGTCGCACGAAAACAACTACACAATTATCTGGCGGTCGTAACTCGCTACTTTTGACTGAACAGATTAGGAAGCAATGAAGCTAGCCGCGTCACCAAATTCAGACAAACTTCGACAAGCAAGAAAGCGCAAATTGTGAGGGGGGCGTATTTCAACAGGCGCTACGAGTGCGCCTTTCTGCCCATTTCAAGACGTGCATTGCACTGCGAGTGATAGTGTCGTCAACGCCCCCTGTAGCGATGGGCGCCAAGAAGAAATGCATTTATTAAAAATAATAAAATTAAACGTATTTTCTTAACTCATCACGAATATATAAAATTGACTAGGAATTTTATTTTCGTTGAATGAATCGAACTGTGTCTCGTTTGAATTAAAAAACTCGTTTTTCTTTCCCAATGTTTGTTCCCTCCAAACATAGTAGCGCTTCAATCGCTGCTCCCATAACCCCCCATGCTGATGTAGGTGACAATCTGCACTGAACCGCTTTTCGCCCGAAGCTTCGCGACCTATTTGAATCGACCTTGATATAAGCAAACCGTGACGTATTTTCTCGACGCGAGTGACACCGCAGCCACGAGCTAAACGTCGCGGAACGGACATGTCAAGGGAGCACACTCTCGCCGCTGGTCCGGCACAAGCGAAAGACAAGACGAGCAGTCAAATTGAGCTGTGCACCAGGGGCGCGATCGGAGATATTTTGTTCGCTGCGCGTTCTGTTCAGTTGCTGCAACGTCACAAAGTTGCAGTATGCAAAATTTGTGACAGCGGGGCGGAGAGAGCAGCCAATCAGGAAGCGGTGACCTCCCCGGAAGTTTACTTCCGTCGTTTGTCGTCTGCTTGCAAGCAGTATACTACAAAACCAAATGTTTCTCGTCTTCCAAATGAATTAAATCTTTATCTAAAAAAATGTATTTTTCTTCTCAAGCCCAAACACGTTTTCAAATAGTAGTACGTGTGACTACTGCAATTTATAACTACAAGGTTCTTTGCGTCGTCCCTAGGTGGTGTCGCGCACAGCGAGAAGGAAAAAGAAAAAAAAAAACGACGGGAAGAGTGGCGCACTTTTCAAGAGGCAGCGACAACATCCCAGTGGCTCGCTGGCACCGATGATGTTGTCGATTTCTCTGTGCAACCAACGAATTATTTGTTTCGAGAAAGAAAAACGACGCCGGAATTCACTTTCTGTCATTTCTTCAAACGCGTTTCGCAAACGTGCCATTCTGCAGCCTCAAAGGCCGCCTGTTGGATCCAATCCAATCCACCAGACGCGCCATGCGAAGCCGTATGATCGCTCCAAACTTCTCAACTCCCGTCGCGTTCGGACGAAATGCTCGGTGGGCGGATGATTGACAGGAGCGTGTCGTCATTTTGACGTCACCAAAAACGGGGCGGCGCCCCGCGGCTGGCGACGTCGGCGCGGAGTAGGCCAATCGCGCGCGCCGGTGACCGAACGAACGCGCCGAACAACCATCTCCGATCGCACCCCAGCTATCGTAAGCCGCCGCAAACATGCCGAGATAACAGAGCACAACACTTCGCTGCGCTGGTGTCAGTCCAAGCCGGTCTAGGCCACGCTGCGGAGCGTTCGTGTTAAGCGTTCTGACGGCTGTACGTTTACCTAGGTCAATTATACACAGGCAACCCTGATAATTAGAAGTAAATTCACCGAAGAATAAAAATGGGTTGGCTCGCATACGGCAGACATTGCCAGCTCCTGACTGGAAGCTTACCATTACCATTGATAAGGAAGGTGTACAATCAATGCATTTTACCAGTGTTGACATATGGGACAGAAACTTGGAGACTGACAAAGGAGCTTGAGAACAAGTTAAGGACCGCGCAAAGAGCGATGGAGCGAAGACTGCTAGGCATAAGGTTAATAGACAGAAAGAGAGCGGTTTGGATCAGAGAGCAAACTGGTATAGACAATATTCTAATAGACATTAAGAGAAAAAAATGGAGCTGGGCAGGTTATGTAATGTGCCAGTTGTTGAACCATTACGGTTACAGAATGGGCACCAACAGAAGGGAAACGCAGTCGAGGACGGCAGAAGACTAGTTGGGGTTATGAAATTAGGAAATTCGCGGGCGCTAGTTGGAATCAGTCGGCGCAGGACAGGGGTAATTGGAGATCGCAGGGAGAGTCCTTCGTCCTGCAGTGGACATGACTAGACTGATGAGGATGTTAATGAGTAACTCAACTTGTAACTAAATATATGCTCTGATATTATACTTATGATGTAACCTATGAATTTTGTACTGTTGCATTATTTTCTCTGTTTCTGGTTTATTTTGAATCTCGTTCCGGTTGTCTCAGTGAATGCTAATTAAATGTAATTATTCCAGATACATCATTAACTCAACTTGTGCTCTCATATCATATATATAATGAAACCCTTGAATCTTGTACTGTACTGCTTTTTTATATTTTTGTCTGATTTATTTTGAATTTACTCCCCGGTCGTCTCAGGAGGTGAGCCTGAAGTGCTGCGCAAGAAACAAGAGTGTCACTGGATGCTCGTGCCACTGAAAAATACTTCAGTGATTCCCGACAAGGAGCTACAGAAAAGAGCACTTGTGGCTGTAAAAATCGTTTGAAATATACATGTAAACAAATATTAGAATCATACTGAACGTTCGTGCCTCAGCTCACCATTACGATTCCATAAATACCACAGGTCGTATATGTTTTGCTCACGTTTTATTGGATTTCACATAGTTATATAGCCATATATTCACTTATGAAGCTATGCGTTGATAGGCAAGCTGTCTGTTCTGCAAAACTGTGAACTTCTGTGCTTGTTTTCAGACTCTTTCGTGTGCTTTCTCTGGTTTACGAATATGTGTGTGTCTATGGGTGTCCTTTTAGTGTCTTCAAGGTATTCCGCTGCTGGTACGTAGGACATCTCATATGTTTATGATGTTTGAGTGTATTTAGTGTTTTCCAGTGTTTTGTGTTGGTAGTTTTATTTGCCCAGTCATGAGGAGTGCCATGCGCCAATAAAGGCACTATCTTTCTTCTGAACTCATATGAATTGAAAAGTTAAAAAAAATTGATCGCACCAGCGCAGGCAGAGACCTTTTCATGCAAATTATTGCAAGGAAAACAATTCTTGTTGCATGTTTCTTACAGACTTCCGTGATCAAAGGGCAGAATCTGCTAAGCTGCGCTGTTCATACGCAATATCTTAGCCAAAATGCTATTGCGCTAAGAGAAGGGTGCACGAGAAGTGGCGCCGCTTGTAACTTATGGCGTCGTATGAGATCGAGGAGGAAGCAAATCTCAGATTGAACGAGCACAAATGAAGGAAGTGCGGTCAGCTGATAGTATGATCGCGTATCATGCATCTCTAGTTGAGGCTATATTCTTGCGGCAAACCACTACACACTCCTATTCGACAGCGCCCGTTTCCTGGCGTCTGCTATAGCGCCAACTAGAGCAACCAAGCTCACCCGTACACCGCACCGCCGTTAAAAGAATTACAGTGGAACTGTCACGCACTCTTCTCACATTTCTGTACGACACAGGACTAAGGGACACCTGGTGACACACTTGACGCAAAAAGAGACGCTCACACGGAGCAATCGCCGGCCAGGTCTGTCAGGCTAACCCCGCCTGTATACATCACCAGACCCACCACCACGACCATATTACAAAGCGACTAAATCTCTTTATTTCCATACTAATTACGGAAAGGAAAAAGGAAAGCTACATCACATATAGTGTATAAGGACCCAATAAAGACTACCAGCATCATTAGGTTCAGCGGTATGGTATGTGATCGCGCTGCACACGGCTGTAGGTGCGTTTCCAATGCCGCACATAGGCTCAATATCGGCTCCCTCGGCAGCCGGTACCGTCTGAGGGTCGAAAGTGTTGGTCGACTATGTCGTCGACCGCCAATGGATGACGAAACGCACGCTCCATTCCCATATTATCCCTGTCGAATGCAGGGAGAGCTATGAAAGAAGCCCCAAAAAATGGAATCCACGAAGAAGTCGCGTCTACCGACACTAGCAAATTTTAACACAATGTCACTATGTAAGAACCGCTGGTGCAAATTTCGCTGCCCATCACACTTTGAGATCGTATGAGCGTTCATCGTTCCTTCTTGATCTCGTCAGCTGATAAAACACGATGAGGCCTCGCGCACCAGGTCAAGAGACTGTTTGCTGGTTTATGAAGCCGCCTTCCTTCCGAGAGGAAATGCACAAAGGCGTGTATACTTCAATTTTGAAGACCGGTAATAAATCATAGGTTTGTGGCCAGGACAGGCCGCCATTGGAATCTGAACCTTGCAACGTTTAACGTTAGAACGTTATCTAGTGAGGCGAGTCTAGCAGTGTTATTGGAGGAATTAGAGGGTAGTAAATGGGATATAATAGGGCTCAGTGAGGTTAGAAGGACAAAAGAAGCATATACAGTGCTAAAAAGCGGGCACGTACTGTGCTACCGGGGCTTATCGGAGAGACGAGAACTAGGAGTCGGATTCCTGATTAATAAGGAAATAGCTGGTAACATACAGGAATTCTATAGCATTAACGAGAGGGTGGCAGGTCTTGTTGTGAAACTTAATAAGAGGTACAAATTGAAGGTCGTACAAGTCTATGCCCCTACATGCAGTCATGATGACCAGGAAGTCGAAAGCTTTTATGAAGACGTGGAATCGGCGATGGGTAAAGTCAAAACAAAATACACTATACTGATGGGCGACTTCAATACCAGAATAGGCAAGAAGCAGGCTGGAGACAAGTCAGTGGGGGAATATGGCATACGCTCTAGGAATAGCAGGGGAAAGTTAGTAGTAGAGTTTGCGGAACAGAATAATATACGGATAGTGAATATCTTTTTCCGCAAGCGGGCGTGGAGGAGCCCGAATGGTGAGACTAGAAATGAAATCGACTTCATACTCTGCGCGAACCCTGGCATCATACAAGATGTAGACGTGCTCGGCAAGGTACGCTGCAGTGACCATAGGATGGTAAGAACTCGAATTAGCCTAGACTTGAGGAAGGAACAGAAGAAACTGGTACACAAGAAGCCAATCAATGAGTTAGCGGTAAGAGGGAAACAAGAGGAATTCCGGATCAAGCTACAGAACAGGTATTCGGCTTTAACTCAGGAAGAGGACCTTAGTGTTGAAGCAATGAGCGACAATCTCATGGGCATCATTAAGGAGTGCGCAATAGAAGTCGGTGGTAACGCTGTTAGACAGGAAACCAGTAAGCTATCGCAGGAGAGAAAAGATCTGATCAAGAAACGCCAATGTATGAAAGCCTCTAACCCTACAGCTAGAATAAAACTGGCAGAACTTTCTAAGTTAATCAACAAGCGTAAGACAGCGGACATCAGCAACTATAATATGGATAGAATTGAACAGGCTCTCAGGAACGGAGGAAGCCTAAAAACAGTGAAGAAGAAACTAGGAATAGGCAAGAATCAGATATGTGCGTTGAGAAACAAAGCCGGCAATATCGTTACTAATATGGATGAGATAGTTCAAGTGGCTGAGGAGTTCTACAGAGATTTATATAGTACCAGTGGCACCCACGACGATCATGGAAGAAAGAATAGCCTAGAGGAATTCGAAATCCCGCAGGTAACGCCAGAAGAAGTAAAGAAGGCCTTAGGAGCTATGTAAAGGGGGAAGGCAGCTGGGGAGGATCAGGTAACAGCAGATTTCTTGAAGGATGGTGGTCAGATTGTTCTACAGAAACTGGCCACCCTGTATACGCAATGCCTCATAACCTCGAGCGTACCGGAATCTTGGAAGAACGCTAACATAATCCTAATCCATGAGAAAGGGGACGCCAAAGACTTGAAAAATTATAGACCGATCAGCTTACTGTCCGTTGCCTACAAAGTATTTACTAAGGTAATCGCAAATAGAATCAGGAACACCTTAGACTTCTGTGAACCAAAGGACCAGGCAGGATTCCGTAAAGGCTACACAACAATAGACCATATTCACACTATCAATCAGGTGATAGAAAAATGTGCAGAATATAACCAACCCTTATATATAGCTTTCATTGATTACGAGAAAGCGTTTGATTCAGTCGAAACCTCAGCAGTCATGGAGGCATTACGGAATCAGGGTGTAGATGAGCCATATGTAAAAATACTGGAAGATATCTATAGCGGCTCGACAGCCACCGTAGTCCTCCACAAAGAAAGCAACAAAATCCCAATAAAGAAAGGCGTCAGGCAGGGAGATAGGATCTCTCCAATGCTATTCACCGCATGTTTACAGGAGGTA
Organism: Dermacentor albipictus; assembly: GCF_038994185.2. Classification (NCBI taxonomy): domain Eukaryota; kingdom Metazoa; phylum Arthropoda; class Arachnida; order Ixodida; family Ixodidae; genus Dermacentor; species Dermacentor albipictus. The sequence goes on from NC_091821.1 coordinate 17,174,065, forward strand.
TTCAGAGACCTGAAGTGGGAAGAATGGGGGATAAAAGTTGATGGAGAATACCTTAGCAACTTGCGATTCGCTGATGATATTGCCTTGCTTAGTAACTCAGGAGACCAATTGCAATACATGCTCACTGACCTGGAGAGGCAAAGCAGAAGGGTGGGTCTGAAAATTAATCTGCAGAAAACTAAAGTAATGTTTACCAGTCTCGGAAGAGAACAGCAGTTTACGATAGGTAGCGAGGCACTGGAAGTGGTAAGGGAATACATCTACTTAGGGCAGGTAGTGACCACGGATCCGGATCATGAGACTGAAATAACCAGAAGAATAAGAATGCGTTTGGCAGGCATTCTCAAATCATGAACAGCAGGTTGCCACTATCCCTCAAAAGGAAAGTGTATAACAGCTGTGTGTTACCAGTACTCACATATGGGGCAGAAACCTGGAGGCTTACGAAAAGGGTTCTGCTGAAATTGAGGACGACGCAACGAGCTATGGAAATAAGAATGATCGGTGTAACGTTAAGGGATAAGAAAAGAGCAGATTGGGCGAGGCAACAAACGCGGGTAAATGACATCCTAGTTGAAATCAAGAAAAAGAAATGGGCATGGGCCGGACATGTAATAAGGAGGGAAGATAACCGATGGCCATTAAGGGCTACGGACTGCATTCCAAGGGAAGGGAAGCGTAGCAGGGGGCGGCAGAAAGTTAGGTGGGCGGATGACATTAAGACGTTTGCAGGGACAACACGACCACAATTAGTACATGACCGGGGTAGTTGGAGAAGTATGGGAGAGGCCTTTGCCCTGCAGTGGGCGTAACTCGGCTGATGATGATGATGATGACGATGATTGTGGCATCAGGGCCTGGAGCCCCGAACTACACTGTCAAACCAAAGTGGCACTTTATCGAAGTCAAGACTAATCAGTGAACATCACCACAAATTTCAGCGCCAAGGTTTCCATAAGTTTACCAGCCTCATAAGAATACACGCTCAAGTGTACGTAAGAATATTGTACAGCACCGAACACGAAGTACATAACGATTCAGCAATTTTGCTGGTTTCGGATCACTTCGGTTCAAGTCGCTGATCTTGTAACACTGAGCCCTTTGTTTGTTCGGCGCAATCACTGCACATCTAGCACGAGGGCAGGGGGGGGGGGTAATCAATCGGCCACACACGCCATTCTATAAGGGCGCGAATGTGGCCTCACAGTACGAAGCCAACTTACTCAACAGAAACAGAGCGTTATAATTCCGGAAATGTAGATGTTAGATGTGTCCAGCCTATTTTTATGTCAATGGCAGCACGAAGGTCTCTCGCAGCCATCTCTCATTACCTCCAACCTGCATTAGCTGATTAGAAGTTGTGTCTGCAAATTTTCTTATTTCATTACCCCACTTAATTTTCTGCTCTTCCCGACAGCGCTTTCTTTCCTCTACCACCCACTCTGTTTCTTATGGACCACCGATAATGTGCCGTACACGAATTAAGTGGCCTGCCCAGCTCAAAAGTTTCCTCTTAATTCCAACTACTGCTACCGCTGTTTGCTCTCTGATCCGCACCGCTATTTTCCTCTTTTTTAGCGCTTCGACTGTAATATTTTTGTTCCATTGCTCGTTAGAGCTGTCCTAAACATGTTCTCAAGCTTCATAGTAAATCTGCAAGCTTCTACCCCAAATCAGAATACTAAAAGAACGAAATGATTGTACAATTTTCTTTTCAACGACAGTGGTGAGCTCCCGGTCATGATTTGATAATGCCAGCCGTATGCTGTTAGGTCTCAACATCACAAAAGGCCACCACCCCTTTATTACCTGATAGAATGAAGAGGGGGCCCATCCAATATACTACCGAACTATGAAGACGACCTGGCATTCGCAGTTAATTAGTCGTTTGCCACGAGGCAAACTCCCGTAACCATTCACCAGCGCCTATCCAGAGGTCAACGCAGCGTGGACAGCAACTCTTGACGGGTCCACAGAAGGCCACCACCCCCACCATTACCTGACAGCCTGAACTAAGGATGAAGGGGCGCCCCATCCAATGTCACCAAACAACGGCGTCGACATTGGATTCGCCGGTTGTTACCCTGCCGAATTTCCCATACCATCGGGGATTCGGAGGCGGAGTTACTGTGGAGTGGTGCAAGCATGGACGTGGTCTCGCAACAGATTCAACGATTGTGATTTCCTGCTGGGGAGTCTTCAGGTTTTCTAGTCGACTCGCCTAGGGAAGACGATAGAATTAAAAGCGGATACTTTTCTAGCAGTGGCACAGAGGTTCTTATATAAACTCGGCCCTTTAGCTTGTACCTGCAGAGTGGGCTTCCGCAACTGGAGCCGTGTAACTTAGCCCCAAAACCATTTTTCCTTCATTCTTACAACCCGACGTAACCGTTGATGGGCTTGGTGGATTTCTTGCCCTAACGCTACGCTCAGCCGCAACAAACTGGTTGACAGCCGTGGGACCAAGAAGGCAGTCCTCACGATCTGGGATTGGTGGACCTGTGCACGTGGCTCTGGAAGACACAAAATTCCCAAGATCGAGGAAAACTACGGACGGAAGAGCGACTTCTGCGGAATCGGGATCAGTAGACCTCTCTTCGTGGCTAAGGGAAGTGCAACCATCACAGTAACGTTGTGGAGTCTTCGACGACTGGAGGAATCTGGAAGGAAGAGATAAAGAAGGCAGCCGCCATTTTCGAGGATCGGCGGAACTGTGTACGAGGCTCCGGGAGACATTAACCTCGAAGATCGAGGGAAACTATGCACGGAAGAGGAACTTCTGCGGATCCAGAATCAGCGGACTTCCTCTTCGTGGCTCAGGGAGCCACAACCATCGCCGTAATGGTGTGGAGTGTTGGACGACTTGAGGAATCTGGAAGGAAGAGCAGCAGAAGGGCCGTTCCACCATGTAGAATCAGCGGACCTAGCAATGTGGTTCCGGGAGACACAACCTTCGCAAGCTCAACGTTGGACGAGTGCTTGAACGACGAAGTTTTACCAGACGATAAGGACAGTGTTCTATTGGGATATGAGCTGTAGTTAATCGCCACCGTGTGTGCAGTAAATGCAGGGGCAGTTGCAGTCAGCTCTCGGAAAGCATGGACATTAGTGTTAAAGAAAGAGGAGCTGTTGCTCTTAGCAGTAGAGCTCGGTATGGAGATTAACCATAGGATGAAGAAGCCCGGAATTCGTACGGCGATTGACGAAGTGGGCTTATGTGAGGACGAGCTCACAGATGCCTGGGAAAATGTATGTCAAGAAAAGGAAAGAAGGAGCACGAGAGGATAGAAAGAGTGGAAGATAAAAAGAAGCAAGCAAAACAAAGTCAGGCAGATATTAGGCTTGAGAGAAAACAAAGGGAACGTGAAATTGAGCTCGCGGAAATCAGACGAGACGTAGCGAAATTAACGCGCAGGCCGGATACGGCGCCGCCACAAGCGCAAAGCGTGGAAATGAGTTTACTTCAGCCGTACGAAACAGGCCATGATATCGGTCTCTACCTGATTAATTTTGAACAGATTTGTGAGAAGCGCTCACTTCACCAGAAGGAGACCGTTTTCGCGCGCATAAATTTTGGAAACTTTGTTTTTATGTCGTTTTTGAAGCAGATAGGCTCTATTTATTTAGATGGGCTTGCACCACCATGGCTATATTATCGGGTACAAATTGTAGTGGCGCGCTTAAGTATCAGTTATCTTTTCAGAAGTGGTCGTGAGTTCTTTTTTTCTTTTTTTTGGAAGGCAGATCCGTGCTTAGAGGAGCCGTTGTTAACCGCAAAATATGAAACATGTTACTACTGTCCCTTTGAGGCGTGTCGTGTTCGGATACAAAGAAGCACAGCGTTGGTGCATGTCTCGCACGTGTATTCATCAGAGAGCAGCGATTTAATATTGCTTAGAGCGTACCTGGTAGAAATTAGAGTTAACCTCAAGTCTGCGTGTAGTTTGAAGCGTGTAATTACGCAACAGTTTTGTTGTTGTTGTTTTTTTCATTCGTGCGGGCCCATTGTGGACTACAGAAGGAAAATGTTTGTGCGTGAGTCGCACGAAAGGGGACAATTTCCGGAGCTTATTCGAAGAAGGTGTATTGCTATGAGAAGGAAGCTTTGTCTTCACAACCTGTGCTTGTCTCGCCAGACTTCTGCAGAGAAAGCACTATCTGGTGTGAGGCCAGCAACCGTGGTCAGTGTGTCATCCTTGCCCATATTTACGAAAGTAGTGAAGCGCATCCTGTGCGGTACCTCATTCGAAAACTGGCACGTTTAGCCAAACTGGCGTTTAGTCAAACTGGCGTTTAGCACCTCGGAGAAAGTGTTTTTGCATGGAATGCGCAATTCAAAAAGCTAGGTTGTGATACTCAAGACACTAAATTAACGGCCTAAAGTGACAATTGCCCTTTTGCATGGCTGAAGCAAATGTCGAAAAGAAACGGGAGACGGATAAGTAGTCGAATTTTAGTAATGTAGTACTGCATCAGGAAAAGTGCACTGGTGCATATGTTTCTAAGCAATTCCTGGATATTCAAGTAAGTACCGAATGATTTTATTATGGTTACTGATAATGCCGCGGTCGTTGTAAATAAGGTACATAAAATACAACAGGTTAATGTATAGGACGTCTATTTTATCAACATACTAGATGTTTGACTAGGAAAACGAAATGCTAAAAAGGTAGCATCTTCCTTCTTCATGCTCGTTTCGCTAGGGAAGTTTTCAAATGTTTGCACCTACACAAAAAATGTTTAATTTAATCGATCTGGTAACCACTTTTTCTTGTCAAAACTCCATATGCCGATGAAAATTTACATGGTTCTATCGACCATGCAGTTCTACTCTTTTGCATACATAAAATCGATAAAGTTCTTGAGGAAACTTGCTAACGTTTACAAATTGCTCACAGCAGACTCGTCGCAAAGGCAGCCCTCTCCACGAACCTGTATGTGAAGCTGATCGGTCACGAGCAATGGTGATTCTTACTGTACGTGAAACAGACAACTACATGGTGGTGCAGTGCCTTCAACTTTTTTGTTCTTCGTCGCAAAGTTCACTTCGTTATGTATCTTAGTTCAGGTAAAGTCTCTTCAGTGCACAGCACGAAGACTAAGCGTACGACACGGAGGTGACACCAGTCGAGTGAATGTCGCATGACATTTGGAAGCAATTACATCTAGATGGTGAGCAAAAAAAAGGATAAAAGAATAAAGAGAAGCAAGAAGGCCTCGTTATGCTACCGTCAGGCAGTACAACTTAGCGCCTTCTTTGTTCATGCGAAAGAAAACCACGCAAAAACTTGGAAAGAGTACACCACAGAGTTCAGTTTGGCATGATACGTGATACGCTGGGCCATGTGTACAATCGCAGCGTCTCTACCAAATCAACGTTTTAGCATACCGTAATGGCGAGCGTGCTAGAGCGTATAATCAAATTACTGATGCAGTGAAAAATTGTACTTCTCGAGTATTCCACATTGCCCACACAGCATGAACACCAATTCGTGGGGCCTTCTGCAAAGTAGAAATCAAAACACTTTTGACGCCTCTCTAAGTAGCAAACACAAAACGGCATTAATGCTTATTTCTCGGCGTCAGATTGGACTAAGCGATGGTTGAATTGACCATTTATTAATACGAAAGTATTATATGGCTCATGAGGTAGAAAATCCATCGTTGTCGGCGTTGGCGAGATCAGACGACATACCGAATAGACTACGAAACCTGGACCTTTAGTGGGATTTGGAGCCACTAACTTTTGGGGCAATTAAGGAGAAGTAAATTAAGGTATTATTAATTAGGGTATAAGTAATTAGCTCACTAGAACCGACGACATTTTGTATTAAGGTGAAGTTAAGTATCGCATAGTTATTTAGTACATATATTTAATTAAGATGCTCGAAAACGCAACTTTTGGTGCTAAGGCGTAGTTTATTAAGGCTCAGATAATTAAGGTAAAGGAAATTGGTATATATGTTTAATTGAAATAGAGTTCATTACGGCACTCGAACCGAATACCATTGTAGAACAGTTTTTTTACAAGTTCATAAAAATTTGTCGCATTCATTTCAGTTGTGATTGTAGGAGGCAGCTGGTTTTACTCAATAATGGTTTTGGATATGAATGATTTGGCAAAATTTGAAGTGTGGCATGTGATGCTTTCGATGTTGAAAGGATGGTCACGGCGTGGAGAGACGGCTGAGGTTGAGCGAAACAAATCGTCATGAAGCAATGGATGATAATAAATTTTATGAATAATAGTAAGTAAACAAGTTTACGACGATGGTAAAGGTAATCACGACCACCACAAGCTTTTAATACCATGGCGCTAGTGAAACATGAGTAATCTGAAAAAAAATGAAACAAGCAGCATGGTTCTAATGGGATTCGATGTTATCTATGATTTAGGCTTGATCCGGGTCCCATATGTCTAAAGCGTATTCGAGTTTAGGTCAGATTAAGGTACTATAAGCAAGTTTATGCACCTGTGCAATAGCATGTCGAAGGTTACGTTTTAAGAGGCCAATAGAACAGTTAACAGCTCCTAGAATCAAATCAATGGGATAGTTCCGGATTAAGTCGATCTGAAGGCGAACTTCTAAATATTTGTGAGTGGAAGCTGTCTCAAATGTGATGCCATTAGGAGTGTATGTGGTTGGGGTGCAGCAATAATTTCTTGTAAAGGAGACAAGATTTGTCTTAGGGTGGTTTAGGGTCATTAGCCATGATGAACACCAAGTGTTCATTGAATCGAGGTCAGCTTGTAAAGATTCGTGGTAAGTGTCACTTTTAATGGCTCGGTACCCAACACAGTCTTCAGCGAACAGACTGATTTGGGAAGATGCACAATTAAGTAAATCATTAATTAATATTAGAAAGAGCAGGGGACCAAGCACGCTCCCCTAGGGTACACCAGATGTGACTAGAGCCATTTCAGAGTTCGAACCATTACCATATTAACGTTAACAGTGGGCACGTCAGCGGCTCCCCAACAAGAATGAACACGTTTCTGTATTTTGTGCAGATTGCACTTCTCGGCTCGGCTGGACTGACCGGCGCACCTACAGTAACAGAAAAGGACACCACCCGATCAGGAGACACTACTGGAGGCGCCTGCGCAGATGGGCTTCTTTGTTACCTCGGCGGCAGCAGTGACCAGGAGCATCCGCCCCCCAGTTCGACGTCATCGGAGCCGAGGACTATAAGAAGAGGGATGCACGACAGCTTCTTCAGTGGGCACGTCAGCGGCTCCCCAACAAGCATGAACCCGTTTCTGTATTTTGTGCAGGTTAGTAAGAGCTACTCGACTATCAAAACTAGCAGCCGTTGTTTCATCCAGCTGACGTGCCCCACTTGTTTAAACGGGTTATGTTCTCTTGTGCAAGACGTTGCATTTTCGTTGCTCATGCTTTGCGGTGACATAGAATCGAACCCCGGGCCGAGCACAGAGGAGCTATTGCGTCAAATACTTGATGGTCAAAAAACCATGCAAGCAAGACTTGACACTATCGAATCCAAGGTTGAACATTCCAGAGTAACATTTACACAACTTACGGCCAAGATTTCTAGTCTTGAAGCAACCATAAATACCATGCAAAGTAAGTTGATCGACCTCGAGGACAGGAGCAGGCGCAATAATCTTCTCGTGTTCGGTTTACCGGAACAACCTGATGAAACGTTTCAATCGCTAACAAATTCTGTGGTTTCCGAAATATTTGAGAATATGCTCGGTGTAAAGGTGTCAACAGTCGAAAGAATTCACCGAATCGGACCAAAGGGGCGAAACAAAAATAGGCCACTTGTGCTCAAACTCATACACCACCGTGAAAAGATTAAAGTGCTCAGAAACTGCTCTAAGCTAAAAGGTAAATAAATCTCGATTGCAGAAGACTTTTCTGCAGAAACTAGGCAAATAAGAAGGCATCTATGGGAAAGCACGGCAAATATTAGAAAGAGCGGCGAAAAAGTGAGGCTTGTGCATGACAAAATCGTTATAAACGGAGAAATGTATACCTGGGACGCTACTATAATGAAAAAATTCCTGTTTTAGCACCCACCAAAAAACCTAGGAAGAAACAGTGAACTTCTTCGGGCAGTCAAAAAAGCTTCCGATGCCTTAAGTTAAACGCACGCAGCATCGTAAACAAGCTTTCCGACTTGCATAGCATTGCAGTGGCGCATGAGCCACATGTAATGATAATAACTGAAACTTGGTTGCACTCTGGCATCCTGGACTTCGAGATAACACCACCAGGGTACAAAATATACAGGAAACAACGAGATTCCCGCGGAGGCGGAGTCGCTTTGTTGCTTCAAGACTGTTTGCAAGTACAAAGGTTACCTGATATTGCCAGCACTGAATGCGTCATCGCGAATGTGTTTTTGGACGATTTCCATCTGATAATTGGTGGTTTTTACCGCCCACCACATTGTGACGCATTCTTCGACGCTATGAATGAATTTTTGTGTACAACTGGCATACAGGGCAAGAATGTTTTGCTTGCTGGTGATTTCAACGTCCCGTCAGTGGACTGGTCAACTGATTTCCCTGATGCCCTTTGCGCGGCAGCTGAGCCTTTAACTGACATCGTTCTTCTTCATGCTTTGACTCAACTGGTAAAACAACCGACTCGCGCGCAAAGCACATTAGATCTCTTTCTTGTAAATGACCAAGTCCTCAATCGTAATCCGAGTGTCGACATATTCCAGGGAATTTCGGATCATAGAATGATATGCCTTACACTAGAGCTAAATTTCAGGTTCAAGCCCTCTAAAAACCAGTACTCGATTCCTGACTTCTTGCGCGCTAGTGATGTCGACATACTTGATGCCTTAGAGAGTAAATTTTCGGAATTTGCATCTCTTTCAGAATCTTACGATGTGTCCGTTGACAATTTATGGTGTTTCTTTAAAAATGTTGTTCACAACTGTATCGACACTTTTGTGCCCATAAAGCGGAAAGTTGTATGTGAAACTAATCCGTGGATGACAAGAGACCTCGTACGACTTGGACGAAGACTAAAGCAAGTAAGAAAGCAACATAAAGCACGACCCTCAAAGGCTAACGCCGAAAAGCTAACCAACCTGCGTCTACAGCTAAAAACTGGGATTTCGAAAGCGAAAGACTATTATCAAAATGTTGTTTTAAAAAATTTTCTTCTGTCATCCCCGGATAAGTTCTGGCGGTACTTATCGCCAAAGAAAACCCACGTGTCTGATATTTGTGTGGATGGTTTCATAGTGAAAGATAACCTGAAAATTGGAAATGCACTTAACAAGTACTTTTGCTCTGTGTTCACGAGGGATGATGGAAACACACCGCACATAGCTGCTTTAAATGATATCCCACCCATCGATGATCTCGACGTAAACGAAGCAGGTGTACTGTCCTTGCTTCTTGATCTTGATATAAAGAAGTCGCCAGGCGTCGATGAAATACCTCATGCTTTTTTGGTAAGATACGCAGAATGGTGCGCCAAATATCTTTACGTTATTTATAATAAATCTCTTTCATGTGCAGAAATTCCACGTGACTGGAAACATACAAAAATAATTCCCATCCCTGAATCAGGTGACCGTTCATTGCTCCAATCTTACCGTCCTATCTCCCTACTTTGCACTTCATCAAAAGTGATAGAACACATAATATTTAGGCACATCTCAGTCTACATAGAAAGTAAGGGCCTCTGTGACCCGCGACAACACGGCTTCCGACGTGGGAAATCCACTGTAACACAACTATTAGAAACAGTGCATGAAATCGCGGCAGCACTAGACGGCCAAGGCCAAATTGACATGGTATTATTAGATTTTGAGAAAGCCTTTGACCGTGTGTCCCACCAAAAGTTGTTATCAAAGTTAAAACCTATTCTCAAAAACAAGCAACTACTTGACTGAATTGAGGCGTATCTTACGGGCAGGCGACAAACAGTCGTTGTTGATGATGCGAAATCAGACTTATCCGATGTGCAATCTGAAATCCCACAGGGATCAGTCTTGGGCCCTCTGTTCTTTCTAGTTTTTATCAATGATGTAGTGAATAATATACCAGTTAAAATTCGACTGTTTGCAGATGACTGCGTACTTTATCATGAAATTCACAGCGAGGCACATCAGACGATCCTAAATTCATCTTTATCAGCAATAGCGACTTGGTGCTTAGAGTGGCAAATGAACATTAACCTAACAAAAACAGTATCAATGATCATTACACGCAAAATGAAGCCGTTAACCTTTGTATACAGCATTAATGGCAATAACTTATCCTCTGTTACAGAATATAAATACCTTGGTTTAGTAATTACGTCGGACCTTAGGTGAAATAGTCATGTAGCTCACATTAAAAAGAAAGCCAAGAATATACTCGGATACCTGAGGAGGACCTTGGCTAAATCTACATGTAATATAAAATTATTAGCATACAAGACTTTCATCAGACCATTGTTAGAGTACGCTACTCCTGCCTGGGATCCTTACACCCAAGCAAGCATAAATATGATTGAAATGATACAGCGGAAATCAGTCAGGTTTATTTTTAATTCCTACCGCCGTCATACTTCAGTTAGCGCTCTTTTACAGCAGGCGAACCTGGAAACCCTAGAGGCAAGACGGTATCGAGAGAGGCTCAAAATGTTATATCTAATTCATCGGGAGCATGTAAAACTAGATAAAAAATTGTGTATTACCCCTTGTAGCCGGCGCCGAACGCGTTCATCACATTCATTCAGGTTAGACGAGTATTCGCACCATACCACATTATTTAAGCAGTCCTTTTTCCCCCTAACCATCCATGACTGGAACGCCCTGCCTGAAAACGTTCTTCAAAGTTCCACCATATCGTCCTTCATGCACGCACTCATTAATCTAAGAACCGAAACGTTTCCCATGATTTCTATCCTAATCCATACACTATGTGATATAGGTCATATCATGTTAAGGGCACCGTTAATTTCTTTGTGTGTGTGTGTGTATAAGCCATTGTGTAAACATGTGCTGTATTGCAGAATTCTTTGATATCTTCCTTCCTTTTTATTGTTGTTTCTTTCTTTTGCATTGTACCAAGATGACGCTTTGCTTGTTTCCACCTTTTTTTTCTTTTTCTCTTTTTTTTCTTTCTTGTGTTTCACATGTTATTGGCTCTCAAAGCCTTTATGTATATCCCACTCCGGCCTAGGGCCTTTAAAATAGGCTGGCAGTACGGAATAAATAAAAAAAATAAAATATGTGAACTAAATGCGAGATGAGAGAAAGCCTTTAATCCATGCTAAAACCATAGGGTGAATATTGAGATGCAATAACTTGAGTAGTTGTCTTTGGCGGAAGACCCGATCAAATGCCTAAGCGTCAACTTTAATCCCGACGTCTATAACTTTTTTGTTATTTATTTATTTATAAGGCACAGGTAATTAAGATATAGTAAATAATGCACTCGAACCCATGGACTTTGTTGGGAGTCAAACCCTGTACCTTTCGTGGTAGTCGAACCGACAACTTTTGGTGTTAATTAAGGGCAAGTTAAATTAAGACGATTGAAAGAGCATAAGCATCGCGCGGTGGTCGCAATACTTTCGCATTCATCTACGTAGGGTTAACTAATTAGTGCCCCTTGATTTTTTTTCTTGTCCGGATGATGAGCAAATTGTAAGGGCGAATTAGGATCGAAGTGGCTGGTCTGAGCTAGTCTTGGCCCTGCCGTGTTGTAAGCAATCACGGCAATCTGGCGCACTCGTCAGCGGTATAAGCCACACATGCGCAGCGGGCTCTGACGTATCACATATGATGCAAAGGTAAACCCTATCTGACGTCTGTATCATTTGTATTCGCCCATTCCTCCATCATGCACCTTTATAGCGTCTTGTCGCGATCGGATCTATTGGCTCCCTTACATAGCAGTGAGCTTCAAGGATACGTACTGTTTGTTATACTCTTAAGGCCAGAATACATGGAGCGAATATGCGACGAATAGTCGGCGCTCGACGCCCGGCGGCGTACGCGCGACGCGCGGCGGCGGAGAAAACGTCGTTCGCCGCCGATCCAGCTGGCGCAGAAAAGTTCGTCGGGCGGCGACGATACCGGAAGCGGCAAACGAGCGGCGCCCCAAAGCGAGCCAATCAGGTCTCACTATCCGCCCCGACTTCCGGCTAGGCTTCCCCGCTTATCCGTGTATCCCGATCCCGCTCTATCATTAACGATAGAGCGGGATCGATAACAGCCATGGTTACGATAACAGCCATGGTTAGACAAGCTCACGTGCGCTACTTTCGGGTCTGCTTGCTTCGGCCGCGCGCGCGTTGAGCCACAGAACAGAGCCGCGGAGTTGGGGGTGCCGAAAGTTGTTTACCCGCCAAGTGTTGCCACAACGCATAGCATCGCCGCTTTCATTAAACTACATCGGCACATGAATCTCTCAAACACATAAAAAACGCTAGAAATCATTTCTAAAAAAAGTTTTACGCGTTTTTAATGTTCCGCAATTCAAAAGCGATAATAGTTGTCGTTAAAATTCTTTTTTTTTGTGTGTCAAGTGTTTCACTACAGCGCACTTGCCTCGTCTATATTTGAGGTAGTGGCTTAGCACGAATCAAACTGCCTAGCCACACCGATAACAACGCAGCGACTCACCGGCGGCGGCCGCCGTGTCTTCGCTCCATGTAGCGCAGCCCGACGAACATACGGTGTCGCAGAGCGGCAGATTTTCTGCCGTCCGAACTTCGTCGTGAAAGTTCGCTCCATGTATTCTGGCCTTTAAGCTTCCTGCCTGGCGCGAACAGTTGCACTTGTTTTTCCACGTCTGCGGAAATCCATTGCTCGGGCTTATTGTGCTTCATTTAACAAAACAGAGGCCGGAGTTGGGCATCATTGCGCGGCCTGAGCTATAGCTATATGCATGCAGTGTTCTTTTGAGCTGTCTTTACCGGTGGCTTGCTATCGAAGTCGGCTATATGCACAAAAAGAAAGATCCACATTGTCTGCAGCTTTGGACACACAGGATTTGGGTCCAGTCACTTTTAGCACATTAGACTGTGTTCATCTGAATTTGATTCTTTATTAATACGACGCCTATCGGAGCTACCAGAGCACCGTGATAATTTACACTGCCTGCATGCGATAGTACTCACAGTACTGTGTTAATAATTACAGCGACGGCATAATGACCACCGATGGGTCCACGATGCGAATGTTGGACAAGGACGCACTGACGACGATGGCCTGACAACGGCGGCATAATGACGCATAACGCGACAGCATGATTACAATAGGATGGCGAATAAAGAATTATGACGATGAATAGTATAAGGTGGTATGCCGACATCGGCATGACGTCAATTATGTTACTGAAGTGATGGCCAAGGTGAAACGACGCAGTAATGACGCTGGCTTGACAACAATGGTATGACGATGACTGTTTGACAGTGATTGCGTGACGACGAAGTCATGGCAAAGGTATGAGTACAACAAGATGGCGGCGATCACATGAGAACAAAGGCTTGACGACACCTGTATCATGAAGCTTGTATGGCGACAATGGCGGACCAATGACGGCATGACGAGAGTCGGATGACGAAGCTGGAGTAGCGACCATTGCACGACTGCATTGTGGTATGACAATAGATGCAAGATATCCACTGTCGAATGACGGTGTAATGGCGACGATGGCATTATAATGGCGGCATACTCACGATTTATGGAGGACGTTATGCTCACTATAGTATGGCGAAGGATTCCAGTCGATGGCATGACTAAGGTAATACGAAGATGTGATGACGTTACTTTAGTGATGACAACAGCAATGTGACAGCGTGACTATAACGGCATGATGGCAATAGTATGACTACGACTGTCTGACAAACACTGCCTGAAGAGAGTTGAATAACGAAGTTAGAATGACGATGAAGGAAACGACCACCGAGACATCACGACAACGGTGTAAAAACAAGTGCATTACGACTGTGTGACGATGATGGCCTGAGGACGACGCCATGATGAGGGTCGCATGACTAACTGGGATGACGACCATACGGAATTCCGACCACGGGCACGTACCTAGTGATCGAAGCCCTTAGACAACTTGGGCCAGTGGGTCGGTGTAGAAGGCGTGACGACGGCTTGACTAGAGTCAAGACCACGAATCTGGAATGACAACGATGGAATGACTATGACGGCATAACGACCACGACAATATGACTAGTGGCCCGAGCTGGTAGACTACGACTCCAGTGACTTGAGTCACTGGGTCGGCATAAGAGGACTTGTAGATAGATAGATAGATAGATAGATAGATAGATAGATAGATAGATAGATAGATAGATAGATAGATAGATAGATAGATAGATAGATAGATAGATAGATAGATAGATAGATAGATAGATAGATAGATAGATAGATAGATAGATAGATAGATAGATTCAAAACAACTGAAGTAAGTGAACAATGCTAATCGCAATAACAAAATACAAAAAAGTAGTTTAGAAGAACTTGTTGTTGGGCGAGTTGGTACATATTAGCGAACACTGTTTAACTGCGTGAACAAACGGACCACAGAGACAGCATGGGGCAAGGACGGGCGCAGTCCTTGTCCCATCATGGGACAAGGACTGGAAAAAGTTATGGGACAAGGACTGCGCCCGTCCTTGTCTCATGCTGTCTCTGTGGTTCGTTTGTTCGCGCAGTTAAACAATGCTCGCTACAAAGAAGTAGTCGAGTACAAAACTGTTTTCTTGGAGTTTTATTGACGCGAACGTTTCAGCTATCTCATTGAGCGAAAAAGTTGGGTTCTGTAGCATCGAAACGGCACCTAAATTTCTATTGTCTCCCACGCCACGGGACGAGCGCGCTTCGACGGAGCAGAGCGAACGAATGGAGACACTTCCTGGCCGTAGTAGCACGCCAGATGTTGCGTGAGGGAACAGGATATCGCTGCGACAGCCCAGCACCCTCTCTCTCGGTCTCGGAAGTGTGTGTTATCAGCGCGTTCATTGCTCGCGCAAGCTGTTGCCTGCGTTCTAATCAAAACGTACCAAGCGTCTCAATGCATTCGCTTGCCCGCGAGGAGTTCATAACTCGAAGGAGCGCTTAGTGGCGTTCAATTGGACATTAATGCCTTCGCATTTACATCTCATGATAAGTACTTTGGTGGCCTCGGATAGTTTTCCATGCAGTCTTTGTTTGCCGTTTTCCTAATCAATCATGAATCGCCAACTCGCATAAGCTTTCAGCTATAGAAACCCTAAACCGGCGTATACCGGGGAAACGGATTTTGCCGGAGTAGACGGATCGAAAAAGTTTTTCAATTCCCAAAATTTCATCAGTAGTTTCCTACTGCATGTTAGGCTTCTTATGCAAGTGCCCGAGATTGCTTTTTGATTTCGTGGATTACGATGTACCAAGCTTCTTGCCGTGGCTCGATAACTGTGAGACAAAGCCGCAAAGATACACATGTAACGATGTGACAACCAAATTTGCAACTTCTTAGCGTGGATGTGTGTTGCCGTTCTTTCAGCTCGGGGAACAGGGTACTACAGGACATTTGCGAAGCCCCTAGCCTGAAGCTTACACCGAAAGACAAAAGAACAAAGAGCAAATACACTTGCACGATACGCATGCATTCCTAAAGCATCTAGTGGCACACCGCAAGTTGACGATATTCGCCGCATTTATTCACTCGTCTAAGGAACATTGTTTTCTGCCTTTCGGTTCGTATCTGGCATTCCGCCAGCAAGTGCACAAATATATTCTGGTTGATGGCTTCTCCCAATTCTACAGCGGAGAGGAACACTTTCCATAATACGGTTGGAACGAGTCCAACGCGCATCGATTACCCTGTGAGCGGTTTCATAAGTAAGCATTAAAAGTTTGTTCGATCGGAGACAGATAAGCAGCAAAATGGCAAGAAAAAATAGAGAAATGCCGAGCCATGCATGGTTGAGTGTCTGTGTATCTGTTTCTTTCTACGTCCTCGTTTAGTGGCGCTTATACACTCTACCATAGAGAGATAGAAAGCTGAGATTTCATTTTCTCCTGTGTTGAAGCCCTTTTCGCCTGGTTTCAGAACGGATCTATTTCGCGGCTTTGGACTCGAAGAGCTGCACCATTCTTGGCTTGTGGGAACACAAAACAACAGTATGCATCGGTAGCTGAAAACATTACTCATGAGTCATGACGATTAACAAGAAACGTAGAACGCAAATGCTTAATACGAAGGACATTGTCGGCACCCCTACTCAGCCAGTCAATATATTTACGTTGGCCAGGCTATGATATATTACAGGGTGCTCAATGTCAAATTATCAAACATTTTAACAAAATAACTATGCTATAGCTACGCAAATGCTGCTTGTGCAAGTGGTTTATGCGCGTTGGCGGGCACAATTCTTGCAATTAAGGTGATTCAGCAAGGAGACAAACACAAGAATTTGTTAACAAATTAAAAAATAATATTGGTATATATTTATGCTTATGGTATATGTAATATCGCATATGTTTATATGAGAAGGTACTTCGTATTCAGGATAAGTCCATATTATTGGCACTTGTTAAGTGTATGTTATGTGTGGCCAAATAGACATATTCAAATGCAACGCTCGATAGGCTAATCTCGCATTCATAAGTGGTAGACCGAAGCAAAGACGATCCCCGCATGCAGCGTAGCTGATTCCGTAGACTACCTATGTTCAGACGCCCGTCGCAGCTGATAACAGCGGCGCTTCTGGGTCACAACCTTGCAGCGATGCCTTTCGTTCGATTCTATGCCACTCTTACCATGCACCGTTCACTGCCGAAAAGTCCTAGTGATAACGCGATTGGAGCATGGTTCTGACTATGACGAAGCGCGAAGAGGAATGTATTCGGAAATGGCGTCATTACGAAGATCTGTTGGGTATAGCAGATGGCTTTCGCCGTAATGCCAGAAAGAAAAAAAGATTGCTGGCTCTCCCGTCGTCGAGAGTAGATGTCGGTATGAAATGGCAGCAGACAAAGCAGATTGGTTGGAGATGATACTAGAAACAATTTTAAAATGGGTGTAGCGCATGTTCCCAACAGCACACCTCACCACACCACACCGCACCACACCACGCCCTGCTGGGCAATGGTCCATAGGGACGCTGCCACGCTAGAAGAAGAAAACCGGCTGAAGGCGGCACGACAGGCAGCGAAAGACGCCAGGGGGATAGAGCGCACTGCGCGGCTAGAAGAATAAATTGCATTCGGGTGTTTTACGCGCCAAAACCATGATTTGATTATGAGGCACGCCGTAGGGGGGGACTCCGGATAAATTTTGACTACACGGGAATATTTACCGAGCCACCAATGCATGGGACACGGACTATTTTGCATTCGCCTCAATTGAATAGCGGCCGCCGCGACCGTGATTTGATACCGCGACCTCATGCTTAGCAGCGCTACACCATAACTTCTAAGCCACCGCTGCGGGTGGAAGCGACTAAGGGAGGCGCCACGCAGTGTGGGACCATTTCTCGAGGCGACACAAAACCCGCACCGCGGAACTCACGGACCACTCGCGTTCAAAAGAGCACAGGAAGGCAACGCTGTCTCAGCGCCAAAATGTGACAATTAAGTGTATGGTGTCCTGTACCTTGCCTTTTGAACGTTGCCAATTGGAAATGACAAATAAAACTTCAGCGTACTAGAAGTTACAGCTTGAGTAATATTCGGAAACAATATTTTTTGTAACTTCTTTGGACACTAACTAGCGGATGTAATGTGATCCTGTACGAAGGGTTGGAGGCCAGAGACGGATTTTTCTCAGCTTTTGATTGGCTGCCCGGATGATCTCATTTTGTTCACGCAACTTGCCTGGACAACGGCTCTGGTTTTTGGCTCAAAGTCACTGGAAGGTCGCCGACGACGGGAGCTAAAAGTATTTTATGCTTAAAAAGATGTCCATTGTCTGTTTATGCTTTAGTGGACAACAAACGTACCACTATATCTCACCCGTCACCGAGTAGCGGATCTTCCATTGCATTCTAGGTTTACACAAGTGTTCATTCTGACCAGAGTTCTCCGCAGCCAATGCAGGCATGTATCGCAAAAATATAAATTGTGGGGTTTTACGTGCCAAAACCACGATTTGAACATGAGGCAAGCCGTAGTGGAAGGTTCCGGAACGATTTGAGCCACCAGGGGTTATTCAATGCGCACCCAAATCTAAGTACACGCATTCTTTCGCAGTTCGGCCCTGTCAGAACGCGGCCGCGGTGGCCGAGATTAGGCGTGTATCTTTAGGTGCGCCCAATAAGAGAGAAGCTATATGACTCCGGTGACGATTTTGTCACGGGCGCGTTTAAGCCTGTAAAATTTTCACACTGGCGTCCACTCGTATCGTTGTATTTATATCACTTTGTGCAAGCCCAGCAGCTGCGCGGCCGCTGCTGTGAAAGATTTGCGCATTGATAAGACCTCGATCGTGTGAGGTGGGTCTTCACCGGAAGAATCAGGCAACAACGACGAAGCCGTACATTGTGATAATGAAAAAAAAGTTGAAAATATTGTATTCACTTCATTGGTTTATGGATGTGACTCTCATATGAGTCTTGAGTGGTTCTGATTAACACGAGGACCGGGACGACCTTAAATAACCCCTGGCGGTCCTTTGGTTGTCGATGTCCTCGTGGGGAGGCCGTGGAAGTAGGTTCTGCCGTCGACCCTGCCCTTCGGGTTTTCTTTCCTTCGTCCGTCCCTTTGTGTTAGCTCGGAAAAAAAGGAGTTCACGCTGTTTCGGAGAAAGAGGGCAATTATGTCGAGATTGGGGCGCCCGCTCGAACGATTCTCACGCTTAACAGGTCAATCATAAGGGGCCTAAGACAGCCTTAATTACCCCTTTTGGTCTCGTGGTTGTTGACGTCTTTCTGGGGAGCCTGTGGAAGCATTACTGCATTCATCAGGCTCTGTCGTCGACAGCCTCCCGCCCTTCGATTTGCCTTCTCTTCCTCCATCCCTTTGGGTCAGCTCGGGGAATAAAAGGGTTGACGCCGTTTTGGAGAAGAGGGTAATTATGTTGACATTGGGACACGCGCTTTATTGTCTCTCACATCCGACAGGTCGGTCACAAGAGCACGCACCTACTGCGCAAGGTGGTCACAAACAGTACGAACTCGTGCAATAGACGATGTGGCTTAACAAATATAAGGAAGAGGTTATGTGACATCCTCTGTACGTAGTGTTCAGGCCTCCTGTCCTTGTGCGTTTCGCTGTGCAGGCGAAGGAGCACCTAATTAAACCATTAGAATAGGTGACATCGCTAATATATGGTGATGGTGATAATATATAGGTGATGCTAATATATCCTAGGCCTGTTCTGAGGCATACAACAACCACGTTGACACAGACGTTGCTCAGCATAGTTGTCACTGGCATAGCACCTGAAGCCTTGTCAGCTACTTCTATCTAGAGGCGAATAGCTTCATCAGTCTAGGGTAGGCTATGCTGAAGCTTAGGTTCCTCACCAAGAGGTTAATGGATGCGCAAATTGCAAAAAAAAATTCAGGAGCAGGAGGCACGGCCTGGCCATGGGGATTAGGATACTTTCCGATAAGAGAAAGGATTAGCAAAAATAAAATAAAATCGAAAGCAATGAATCATAATCGGAGCGATGCTCACCCATGATATTGCACCTCCAATAAAAGCTCAGGTAAATCTTGGGGCGAGCGCATAAATACGAATGCAAAAGTTTCCGAAGCCAATCAATTCGAATCAGATATGAAGTGTTTTAGCAATTTTTGAGTAATGAACAGCTGCTTTCACCATTAGTACAGAACGATATTCATATTGTCCCGACAATGCTGGAAATGCTGTAGCCTGTACACTGATACTCAGGATTTATACCCGGTCCTGTATGCCAAGCCCGGAGACCCAAGCTCTCGGCACTACTTCAGTTCCAGATTCAATCGCCACCTGCAACGCCTGAGCCATGATTGCACAACCATTGCATCTCCTACCAGCATGGAAATTCATACATCGGAGAACCTCCCTCCTTCACGGACAGCGGCGTGTCTTTCGCAGCTGACTCTTCAACTTCCTCTCATTCTGCACACCTTTCGTGGCGACCTACTTGAAAAAGTTGACCACTGGCTTGACGAGTAAGAAAGGCTTGCTAAGGTCGACTACTGAAATGCCCAACAAAAACTTGTAAACGCATATTTGTCCTAGAAGACAGCGCTCACACATGGTTTCAGAAGATTGAAGTGAGCTTCCAAAGTTAGCTCGACTTTTCTCGTCCAGCTCCTGGACACATTCTCAAGTACGAGTACAGACCATGGTAAGGTTTGTAATAGCGCACCCAATACAAGGACAACAGAAGGAATAAAATAACGACACGGCGCTGATCGTCGCTGAGCGCCGTGTCCTCATTTTATTTCTTCTGATCTCCTTGTCTTGGGTGCGCTGTTACAAACCTTACCATGAATCCTAACCAACTGGCCAACTTGCCGTTCTGAGGAGTACAGACCGGTGGGACTATGTAGAACAGCTGATCGAAGTGTGCGTTCAGACATCCAATGGAAGTGCCGTCATCTTTGCTCAGGATATGGACCGTCTGTTTGGCTGAGCTAAAACCCCGATATGGCCCAGGCTAAGAATGTGCGCAGTCTCGTGCGAGAAATTAAATAACCATTGTTTGCAGACCTTGTGCGAAGCCCACACACCACAGTCAACAAATTAATAAGGAGGCTAGAAGAAGAAAACCTTTATTGAGTCATAAATCAGACTGGTGTATATGGGTGGAGCCCCTATTCCAAAACTGCACTGGCTTCTGTGGCTAGCCGGGCCTGGTCGAGTGTCGCGAACTGGCTTCCCAAGTCCAGATCGGTGGGTCGCGCCTCCCGCGGCCACTTAGCTAGTGAGTCCGTAATTAGCGGTGAGACGGGGTGTGCCGGGCACCTGGGGATTCTTATGTGATGGGCTGAAGTGTAGGCGTATCTTTACACCAGGGACAGCTGTCTTTGTGTCTGTCGGGGTATATCTTGTGCAGCCTGTGCGAGTTGGGAAAGGTGTCCGTGTGTAGTCGGTGCCAGTCCCTTGCCTGCGCCCTGTTGCGCTTGGGATAGGGCGGAGCCTTTGTTCGTCGGCCGAGTATTTGCATATCCAGTATTTTTCGCGGCGTGCCGGGGGTGTGTATGTGTGTGTGTGTGTGTGTGTGTGTGTGTGTGTGTGCATGCGTGTGTGTGTGTGTGTGTGTGTATGTGAAGGGGGGGGGGGTGCATTACGACGGAGTGATCCGCGGCTCCACCTGTCACATCGCGAGCCAGGCGGTCCACCCTTTCATTATCGTCACCTCCGGCCTGTGCCAGGCACCAGGTGATACCATGGTCTGGTGTTAGTCTTGGTCTCAGGATGTGCACGATACTGGCCGGTAAAACTCCTCGCAGGTATAGTCTGCATGCGTCCTGAGAGTCCGTTAGTACGTGAGCTGATCGGCCGTTTGCTTCGAGGGCTCGTACGGCTAGGACAATGACGGTGGCCTCCACCGTTGCTCTGGACTTGGTGTGCAAGGACGCAGCCGCGACCACGCGTGCCCTGTTTGTCGCGACCGCCACGAAAGCCGGGGTCCGTGTTGTTGTGCGGAGGTATAGACTTGCGTCCGCGAAATACGTGTCCGGGTAGCCCTGCCTTTGGAGCAGGGCTGTCGCCCTGTCTCGTCTTCGTCTTGCGGGGTATGTCGGGTGCACGTTGCGTGCAATGGGATCCACATGTAGCCGTGTTCGCAGAGCGAATTACATGCACGGTCGCGAAGTATGACGATGCTTGACGCAATGCTGCCCCATGATTGCAGCAGTATAAAGGCTGACCCCCCGATTTCACAGAGCGCGGTGAAAAAGCCAGACAACTTGCGCATGTCTGAATAACCAGCCAGCAAGAGGGTGACGTCTGGAGTATAACCTCAACCATAGTTCTGTCTTTTATGAATCCGGCGACAGTGTTTGGGTATGGACCATTACTAGACGCCGAGGCTTCTCTGAGAAACTTCCACAGTGATACTTCGGTCCATATAAAGTTCGGCGCTGGCTTAGTGACGTCACCTACAAAGTCATTACTGACGCACCATCGTGCTCGTAGTGCTACCACCATGTGCGTAAGGATATACACGTGGTGCGCATGGAGCTTCATCTCTCCAAGTGACATGGATTTGTACGATTGTACATTGGACCTGCATTTTTGCATTGACTTCCATTCGCCGTGCATTGGTGCGATGCTCGTACCAATGCAGGCCAATGGCCTGGTACAATGCAGGCCAATGCCGCGCGCATATCTGCATCGAGCCGCGATGGTAACGACGAAGACGATCTGCTCGTGTGTGCGCGCATGCTCTATAGAAGAACACCTCGTTCCTTATCCACGGATTAGTCCATAGAGTGCGACAGGATGACTTTTCGCACTGAAAGCTCCCGTTCTCAGTCAACCGCGACAATATTATCTTGCATAACGGCTGTCATTTTGTTTGTTTGCTTATTTTTGTGCGGGTGGGCGTGCGTGCGTATCATATTGCTTCTACGAAATGAGAACAGAGACACGTCTTCAAAATCTGAAACAGACTGAAGTTTGTTTGAGGACACTAAACACGGAAAAGACGTCTTTTATGAAAACATGCGTGGGTTAAGACTGTTTGGTGTCAGATCACAGCAATACATTTTTGTTATATCCTAAACCCGCTCACAGACTCCTACTCATTAGTCTGGCGGCAACCTCTGTCTCGTCATCACTGACGAGATGTAATGACCAGAGAAAGTGGATTCCTCTAAATAGACCTTACGATCCCATGCTCGTGATTACCGTGGTCATCTAAGGAGATCTGCACTTCGAAACCGTAATCTCGGCTTCATTGCGTTACCTTGATATAGAATTAAATTAAATAAATTATGGCGTTGTTGGTACCAAAATCAAGGTCTTATTATGGGGCACACCGTAGTGGGGGACTCCGAAAATTTGGATTAGCTGGGCTTTTTTTGTATAAACCTAAATCCCCGTGCACGTATGTTTTCGCATTTCGCCCCCATCGAAATGCGGCCGCCGTAGCCGGGATTCGATCCCGCAACCTCATGCTTAGCAGCCCAACACCATAGCCACTAAGCAACCACGGCGGCTACCGGGTATGTAGATCATGTACATGTGCGTGGCAGAAGTCGTTATACGTTATGTTCTCGTTTGCCCCTATCTCAGTGGGCTCGGTCGATTATCAGCTTGAGACAAGAGACGTAAAGCCAGTGTTACCTCTTCTTTGAGCAACGCAATAACTCAGACTAAATGTCTGTTAGTCGGTGAAGTGAGTGATGGCATCCGATTTCTTTTTTCCAAAATAATTATTTTCGAAAGACATACAGCAGACAGAAAAAAAGTATATCTTGTAGCATGAGCACATTAGTGGCGCAATTTTCAGCGTATTGGCGGCAACTCAAAACTATATTTAAAAAAAATCTCCCTGTGAAGGATAAATGTTGTATTGCTAGAATGCCGGTGCAACATTTTTGTTCAAAAAGAGCTAATTTGGTGCAGTACGCTCACAATTCCTAGTAGCACGGTGTATATCACCTTTCAATTTAATAAATCGACGACACCAAACACTTAAAGTACGTTTGGTGGCTTCAGTTTGATGGAGACCATGCAATATATAAATTTTAGTTCTTGGACTTCATTTTCTTGAATTTACTTAAACGCGTCTAAAAATATGACAAGATATTGTCCCATTTTGAATTATGCGGTAGCGAAGCACTGGCTTCATGTCATTAGAAATAACAACGTAAAAATTTTTCGATCGTCTTAAAGGAACTCTATGGCTATTGCAATCAGATGGAGTGTGGGCTTACGCACTAACGCACGCACTACCTTCACGGCTTTCTTGCTTGTTACCTGGGGCAGGGAACGACTTCCTCCCTTCTGAAAGGCTATGTAATGTCCGGCTAACGAAAGGCGCTGCAGTTGCCAACTAGTGTGCGGTTTATTGTGAACAAGACCGTAGTAAAAATCCCAAAGCGTCAAACTTATTAGTTTGATTTTTGATGGTGGTCCGCGAGCTGTTGTATTAATGGCGTTTTTACGTTACCAGGCGACATTTTGAAGAACGATTGATTGCATCAGTCGTGCTGAATAAGTTGTGCTCCTTCTTCCATACCATAATATCCTACCCTATCTCTAAACACACTAGGAAGGTGCTATATAAGCGTAAATGAGTGTGCGTGAACTGTGTCCACGTGGCAACCTGTCCCTGTAACGCGAGCAGTCGTGCTTGTGACGAGAATCGCAAGGCAATGGCGCGTCGATGACATTGGCTTGACTGTGACGACATTAGTATGACGACGACGGTGACAACGATGGCACGACGACCATGTTACTGTACTTCGGTGAAAAAAACATTAAAACCTGGGGGAAGAAACGCTACATTACGACATCGGACGGCATTGTCGGGCGATCGCTTTCGGAGCCAGTTTCACCTTCGCGAAATTTCACGTCATTCGGTACAAAACACATGTGCGTACCCGGCCTACAGAGTGTCTGGCGCCCTCTCAAGCACAGCATGCTACGTACAGGCTTTACCAAGAGCGGTGTCGGCGATACATTTGAACATGTCCAGGGCCGAGTATCGCGTAATCTCGGGAAAGTGAAAGTGTGTCCGAGAGATATCACCCTAGAAAAACTCTCCTGGGAACTTCCCGAAGGCGGTGCGGTGCTACGGCTTCTAAAAGCGCTGGCTGCCACGCGGAAGGACGGAGAAAATGGCGCACCGTAATTTTTAAAGGCAGCATTACGCGAAAGGTAATGCTGATCATTATATAGTGATCATTATGACGTGCCTCACAATCTTTCGGGATCGCAGTAGTCATGCGCCAAACTTAGGTAGACCCGTCAAGTCTCACGTCCGCACGTGAAATTTTTTTTTTCCGCCCTCGCGTTGCGCACCCCACGTACGTGACGAGCTCTGCGAGCCACCAGGCAAAGAACGCTGCACAAGCTAGCAATGACACGCAATTCTCGTGGTGCGAGAATGTCGGGTTGGCGCCGAGTCCGGCTTGTCTTCAACGAACCTGGCGGGACCAGCGTTCATGCCTGCCGGCAAAAGGTACCAGCAGACAAGCGGAAGCGACAATCTATGCTTATGCGAGGCCTCCACCCAGCCAATGTCGCGTATCCGAAGCCTTCCAGGAATGCGGCGCATAGCGCACCTAGAATAATCACAATGGCATGCACAAGTCTTTTGCGTGCGTGAAACTTCAACTATTTGTTTTTTTATTGTGTGGTCTTGTGGAAACTACCGCACGCGCACGCTGTTGAGTTCGAGGTCGCGGTTGTGATTGCTGCCACGGCGGCCTCATTTCGATGGGGGCGAAATGCAAGAACGTCCATGGTACTTCGATTTTGGTGCGCCACAAGGACCTCAGGTGCTTAAAATTAACCGGAGTCCTGCACTACGGAGTGCCTCATAACCAGATCATGGTTTTCGCTGATGAAAAACCGGAATTTGATTAAGGTTTAATTGATATGCGAAGGTACGCGTGCGCTAATCATCTCAGGGCGATGTTTGGCACGGTAGTATTGTGCATAAATTTAACTTAAACCGTCGCTCACATTCCCAATATTTACATGGCAGAGCGCGACACCCCCCAGTCAGCAAAGTTTTTTGATTGCTTTGCATGCATGAAAAATATTTAGTGCCATGGCATTCTTTCTTTTCCATGAGTTTCTGTGAGTTCCATACTCCGCTTCCTTGCATTTGATACTTTTTTTCTGCCCCATGCTGTGAACAAGAAAATGTGTTATTTTTAAATGTTATATATTTATTGCAGATTTACTTCATTTCTAATGAACATTTTTTGTGTGACTGTACCATCGTTTGCGTTTTGCTGTTTTTATCGATTTGTTCTTAGGCGTATTAGTCGTAACATGAACCTTCCCCAATTAGTGCACTTTGAGTTCTATTTCAGCTTTCTGAAATCTTTGAAAAATTATCCATAGGTTCATGGTGAAATATTCTACGCGCATCCTTGACAATGGCAGGCGAACAAGAGGTGCTATAGGGCGCAAAGGCAAGGAGTTATAAATTAATAATTTGACTTCAATATTCGATTCGCATAACGGATGACAATACCTGATATAAGGAGAAAGAAATATTAGACGTTATGCAGTTCCTTGCATTTGTGTCACCATTCTCTCTTTATCTTACAGCGCCGCCTTGATGTCTTTTATGAATGCAGGGTAGAGTTCTTCGTGTTTTACTTGCCTGGGCATTCGCCCGGTCGCTATTCTCGGCACCTTATACATGCATTGTTCCGATTGCATTTTGAAACCGTCCTTCGTGTTTGTGAATCCTGGAAATTTCTTTCAAGTGAATGCGTTTTGGAAACTCGCCGGCAATAATTCGTAAAATGCAATGTGAGCCGTAACGTAATTTATTAGGAAGTGAATTAGTCATTTTTGTTAATTATCTGAATATTTGTTCTGGTATCTCGTGCTATTAATGTACGCGTTTTCGAATAACCCAGCAATGACCAGACTTGTGCTATGTGCCGCAGGCAATTTTTAAAATTCCTTAGCTCAAAAATGATCATCCTGTATTTTATTAAAATTTGAGTATAGAACACCTTTTTGACATTTTTTATTTGGTACGGCGCAAAATTAGAGAAATGTCCATCTGTAAACATTCCTTGTCCCCGATAAGATAGCCCATTTCTTGTTGAACCTTTCAACAGCACATGAGAAAAAAATCATCATGCATCTGCCGCGTGCCGAAGAAAAAAGAAAAAATGGCTCAACAGGGATCAAAAAGGGATGGCTCGACATACGAGCGCGCCCAATAGTGTGCGCAAGGAATAAATTATGCTCAAAATACACAAAAATCATCAAACGCTACGAGGAACTAAAAGAATGAACGTTAGAAAATTCAAATGTCACAAATCGCCTAGAGGGGTCATCATCATCATCTTCAGCCTGGTTACGCCCACTGCAGGGCAAAGGCCTCTCCCATACTTCTCCAACAACCTCGGTCATGTACTAGTTGTGGCCATGTCGTCCCTGCAAACTTCTTAACCCTTTCAGGCGCCACTTGCAATTATGCATAGAAAAAAAATCTTTTTATATATAAACATTCTTTTTGGGACCTAAGAAAAACAAAACCATCGAATTCTTGAAAGTTATCATGAAACTTTATTATTTGCAACATCGTACACAATTGTGTACACAGCGCCTCGGTGGTCACAAAATTCCCTTGTGGAATGCGAGGAAGCAATTTCTCTCTTTCATCAGGCACAGTTGCACGGCGCATTTCATGCAGAATATCCGGGTGCCTCGTGTGCACTTCTCGAGCTTCCACCTAATTCGCACCTTCTGGTCGCGGGATTCGGACCAATAGTCAAAGGAGTCGTAGTGCGCGTCGGTGCAAGGAAGCGATATTCTTGCTTTTTTGCCCTATCTTTGGTTGTGGTGCTTGGATCTCTACAAGAGAAGGCCTTCCACGCTTGTTCTCGGGTAGTACCGACTTAATTAATGCTTCGGCAGCTTGCAAGCAAGCGAAAATTCATCAAATATAGGAGTTTAGCTCCAGGCAGCGTTTGATTGTCACGGTGGTAGTCCAGCCAAGAACTGCAGATACCCAGGTTCACAAAAGGAAAAAACACTCTGTGTCCACTTCTTCAGCTTGCGTTTCCCCTGCAGCCGCATCTTCCTCTTCTGTGAGGTTGGTGAACGCAGCTGCAACGCAGGCGTCGGTCGCTTCGCACGTGGCTTCTTCTTCGTCACTTTCCCCAACGTCTGAAACATTTATCAGCAATGAGCTCCAAAAGCCTTTCAGCTGTCTTTTGGGTTTTCTTATACTTGTTTGCATTGTAGAAAGAACGACGAATGCCCAAAAAACCTGGAAAGAAAATCAACGCAACTCTCAGCGATCTTCATTTCTGCAGCGACCACGGCGCTTTGTACACAATCGTGTACACATGCGCGTGCGTGCGTTAGCGTTCGGTCATGTCCTCAAAAAGGATAAAATTATCACTCCTCGGTACTTCATATGATGCACAAGCGCGTCTAATTTTTTTCGCTTGCCACAATAAAAAAAAAATGGCTCTAAAAAAAATAAGAACTTGACTCACCGCTCTTTGCTGCTCCGGCGTCCGCGATTACTTGTTTCGATATGAACATCTTCACCTAAATGCGACAGATGGTGCCCAAAATGCACATGGTTGTCAGTTTAAAGTTTGGGAATGTGCTAAAGCCAACCTAATAGAAAATTGCGCGCCCTAAACGTGAAAAAAACACCAGAAGTACAATGTACACAATTGTGTACAAGGCGCCTTAATGGGTTAATCTCATCCGCCCACCTAACTTTCTGCCGCCCCCTGCTACGCTTCCCTTCCCTTGGAAACGAGTCCGTAACCCTTAATGACCATCGGTTATCTTCCCCCCTCATTACATGTCCTGCCCATGCCCATTTCTTTTTCTTGATTTCAACTAAAATGTAATTAACTCGCGTTTGTTCCCTCAACCAATCTGCTCTTTTCTTATCCCTTAACGTTAAACCCATCATTCTTCTTTCCATAGCTCGTTGCGTCGTCCTCAATTTAAGTAGAACCCTTTTCGTAAGCCTCCAGGTTTCTGCCCCGTAGGTGAGTACTGGTAAGACACAGCTATTATAAACTTTTCTCTTCAGGGATAATGGCAACCTGCTGTTCATGATCTGAGAATGCCTGGCAAACGCACCCCAGCCCATTCTTATTCTTCTGATTATTTCCATCTCATGATCCGGATCCGCCGTCACTACCTGCCCTAAGTAGATGTATTCCCTTACCACTTCCAGTGCCTCGCTACCTGTTGTAAATTACTGTTCTCTTCCGAGACTGTTAAACATTACTTTCGTTTTTCTGCAGATTAATTTTCAGACCCACTCTTCTGCTTTGCCTCTCCAGGTCAGTGAGCATGCATTGCAATTGGTCCTCCGAGTTACTAAGCAAGACAATATCATCAGCGAATAGCAAGTTACTAAGGTATTCTCTTATCCCCAATTCTTCCCAATCCAGGTCCCTGAATACCTCCTGTAAATATGCTGTTAATAGCATTGGAGAGATCGTATTTCCCTGCCTGACGTCTTCCTTTATTGGGATTTTGTTGCTTTCTTTATGGAGGACTATGGTGGCTGTGGAGCCGCTATGGATATCTTTCAGTATTTTTGCATACGGCTCGTCTGCACCCTGATACCGTAATGCCTCTATGACTGCTGATGTTTCGACAGAATCAAACGCTTTCTCGTAATCAATGAAAGCTATGTATAAGGGTTGGTTATATTCCGCACATTTCTCTATCACCTGATTGATAGTTTGATAGTTTGCCGTGTTATCGGTTGTTAACGAAGCTTTCTCTCAAGTCTAAATATTTTAAAGAAGTTTATCGTGTGCGTATCATGGCCACGCGCGCTTATATCGCCTTCCGTTTCTCTACCGTGGGTGCGCTTTAAAACCACGGCGCTGCAGTTATGCTTCAGAAACTTTCCTTTCCTCTCGTCTTCTCCTCCCTTAAACTGGCTCTCTTAACTACTACACGCAGAGACAAAGCAACAGCGCTCGCATTCAATCCCATAGATGAAATGAATACATACATACATACATACATACATACATACATACATACATACATACATACATACATACATACATACATACATACATACATACATACATACATACATACATACATACATACATACATACATACATACATACATACATACATACATATAAACGAGAAGAAAGGGGGTTAACCGAGGGGCCCTATTTTTATTAGTCATACCATAAGGGGCCAACAACCACTGACACCAAGGACAACATAGCGGAAATTACTTGTGCTTAATAAATGAAATAATGAAACGATAAATTCACGGAAATTAAATTGGATGAAAAAACAACTTGCCGCAGGTGGGAACCGAACCCACAACCTTCGCATTATGCGTGCGATGGTCTACCAATTGAGCCACCGCGGCGCCGTTTCCCCATCCACTTTCATTTCCATTAATTTATCGTTTCCTGATTTCATTTATTAAGCACAAGTAATTTCCCCTATGTTGTCCTTGGTGTCAGTGGTTGTTGACTTCTTATGATATGACTCTATATATACATATATATATATGAACATATATATATAAACCTTATCAGTCATAGCACTCGTAGTACAGCCCTCTGGGCCGTTCTTTTTTCGAAAGTAGTCCTATTAGGGTTATTATAATTACACGAAGGTATTTCGCCCTCTGGAGCAGCAGTCCTTGAGAAAGTTACTCAGACTAGCTTCCGACGCTAAGCGTGCCGCGCTCGTCTAGCACGGGATCAAGATTTTCCTAGTCTCTAAAGCCGTTCGAGTTCGCTCTTCTCCACGGGCGGCCACTTTTCCAAGAAAGTATGCCTTCCAACCATTCACCTTACAATCGACCATCGCGGACATCAATCCCTTTCCACGTAAGTGTGAGGCTAGGGGCAGGAGTTACGGCGCTTAAGCGTAACCTGGGGCCTGACGAACCAACCGACTGAGCTATCTTTCCGGGCAACATCTAAGGCTGCGTTCACACTTGGTCTCGGAGCAGGCGGAAGCGGAAAAAACTTCACAAAATCCGCCCGCCTAGGCGGAGAAATGAGCGGAAAACCAGGCGGCGAAAAAATCGGTCTCGGACCAATTTTTTCGCCCAGGCGAAGCGGAAAGACGTTCCGCTTTACCGGAAGGTGCAATCGCATGTAAACATCCGGTCGTAAAATTCAACATTTTCCGTTGCTCATTGTCTATATTTAGATAAAGCAACTAGCTAAAGCTATCGAAACTATGTCTTGTTTATCTTCCATGGTAGACGAAAGTTAAAAACAACACGCGCAGTTGCGCGAAATGGTAGCTTTTAGTAACTGATGGGTCAATGAATGAACGTGTGTCTTGAAATAGTGTGATGAACAGTGCCACCACGCGGACAAACGTACGCAAACTAGATAGATGTGGGCGAAAGCGGAAGTGATTTCCGCTGCAGTGGCGAAACAAATGTGAACGTTTTGTACATGCGCGAAAAAGATTATCCGGCCGCTTTGGCTTTTCCGTCCGCTTGCGGTTTCCCAAGTGTGAACGTAGCCTAAGGGTCACGAGTTCGAATCACCTGTTCCCTTCCTTTTGTTTTCTTTCCTTTTTTTCTTTTTTTCTTCCTCCTTTTCAATGTCTTTTCCTTTAGTTTATCACTGTACGGGAACCCTCCTAAATATATGTATATATATAGGAGGGTGCATTGCTATCTCGCTCCTATGAATTGCTATTTTATGCGGCGTCACGTGTTCAGTTGTATGCCATGTATATATTATAGCTTTCTTGCGTCTGTTTCGCTAAATATCCCTTCAAGAATTGTACTCCCTGATATGTTCATTTTTCGCGTATTTTACTTTATAGTGTTAGTCCCTTACGTTGAGTTTTACTCATGTTATTTCCATAAGTGTACCTTTGTGGCCTTTCATTGCTTCAGTTGTTCCTTTTACGTGTTTTTGGTAGTAATGTTGATGAGCCCTGCATTGCAGCGTATCTTTTGTATTACACTTTAGAAGGCTGTTTACTCTTTCTTTTCCCCCTTGATTGTGTACCCCCCTTACACAATGCCCCCATAGGGCCTGTAAGGTATTTTAAATATATATATATCCTCCACTATGTATGGCCACACATGTGCAGGTCATAAATACATGGTTCTCCAGCTGAGTGCCATCCGTGCGGTATAACCGAGCTCAGATTGAGCCACCTTGACTGATCAAATAAGGCACCACTGTAGGTCAAATGAGGCGTACAACTCCTGCGGGGGCGGTAGAGTAACCGCCTCGCGTGAAAGAGGACCGCGGTTCAAATCCCGGTGCCGCGCAATTCTCCACCGGAAAGAAAACGTGTGTTTAGAAAATTGGACAAAAAGGCCTTGAGTACGGCCTGATCCCGGTGACCAGAACCGGTAACGCACTCTCTCACCAGAGCAGGATTGGCCACCCTGGTGCAGTACTTGGCCACACCCTCCTATATGAATATAACAATCACACCCCGGCCTTCAGTTCCCAGCCGCCGCGAAGCAACTGACCACGGCGGCGGTCAGATCTGTGACGCAGCAGAGGGTGCTAATACCTGGCTCCGGACAGGCCGCCATTGGAATCTGAACCTGGCAACGTTTAACGTTAGAACGTCATCTAGTGAGGCGAGTCTAGCAGTGTTATTGGAGGAATTAGAGGGTGGTAAATGGGATATAATAGGGCTCAGTGAAGTTATGAGGCCAAATGAAGCAAGCATATACAGTGCTAAAAAGCGGGCACGTCCTGTGCTACCGGGGCTTAGTGGAGAGACGAGAAATAGGAGTCGGATTCCTTATTAATAAGAATATAGCTGGTAACATACAGGAATTCTATAGCATTACGAGAGGGTGGTAAGTCTTATTGTGAAACTTAATAAGAGATATAAATTAAACGTCGTACAGGTCTAGGCCCCTACATCCAGTCATGATGACCAAGAAGTCGAAAGCTTCTACGAAGACGTGGAATCGGCGATGGGTAAAGTCGAAATAAAATACACTATACTGATGGGCGACTTCAATGCCAAGGTAGGCAAGAAGCAGGCTGGAGACAAGTCAGTGGGGGAATATGGCATAGGCTCTATGAATAGCAGGGGAGAGTTATTAGTAGAGTTTGCAGAACAGAATAATATGCGGATGATGAATACCTTTTTCGTCAAGCGGGTTAGCCGAAAGTGGACGGGGAGGAGCCTGAATGGTGAGACTAGAAATGAAATCGACTTTATACTCGGTGCGAACCATGGCATCATATAAGATGTAGACGTGCTCGGCAAGGTGCGCTGCAGCGACCACAGGATGGTAAGAGCTCGAATTAGCCTAGACTTGAGGAGGGAACGGAAAAAACTGGTACATAAGAAGCCAATCAATGAGTCAGCGGTAAGAGGAAAACTAGAGAAATTCCGGATCAAGCTACAGAACAGGTATTCGGCTTTAACTCAGGAAGAGGAACTTAGTGTTGAAGCAATGAACGACAATCTTATGGGCATCATTAAGGAGTGCGCAATAGAAGTCGGTGGTAACTCCTTTAGACAGGATACCAATAAGCTATTGCAGGAGAAAAAAGATCTGATTAAGACACGCCAATGTATGAAACCATCTTACCCTACAGCTAGAAAAGAACTGGCAGAACTTTCTAAGTTAATCAACAAGCGTAAGACAGCTGACATAAGGAACTATAGTATGGTTAGAATTGAACATGGTCTCAGGAACGGAGGAAGCCTAAAAGCAGTGAAGAAGAAACTAGGAATAGGCAAGAATCAGATGTATGCGTTAAGAGACAAAGCCGGCCATATCGTTACTAATTTAAACAGTACCAGTGGCACCAACGACGATAATGGAAGACAAAATGGTGTAGAGGAATTCGAAATCCCACAGGTAACGCCGGAAGAAGTGAAGAAAGCCTTGGCAGATATGCAAAGGCGGAAGGCAGGTGGGGAGGATCAGGTAACAGCAGATTTGTTGAAATATGGTGGGCAGATTGTTCCAGAGAAACTGGCCAACCGTACCGCAATCTTGGAAGAGCGCTAAAATAATCCTAATCCATAAGAAAGGGGACGCCAAAGACTTGAAAAAATTATAGACTGATCAGCTTATTGTCCGTTGCCTACAAAGTATTTACAAAGGTAATCGCAAATAAAATCAGGAATACCTTAGACTTCTGTCAAGCAAAGGACCAGGCAGGATTCCGTAAAGGCTACTCAACAATAGACCATATTCACACTATCAATCAGGTGATAGAGAAATGTGCGGAATATAACCAACCCTTATATATAGCCCTAATTGATTACGAAAAAGCGTTTGATTCAGTCGAAACCTCAGCAGTCATGAAGACATTACGGAATCAGGGTGTAGATGAGCCATATGTAAAAATACTGGAAGAAATCTATAGCGGCTCCACAGCCACCGTAGTCCTCCATAAAGAAAGCAACAAAATTCCAATAAGGAAAGGCGTCAGACAGGGAGATACGATCTCTCCAATGCTATTCACAGCATGTTTACAGGAGGTATTCAGAGACCTGGAGTGGCAAGAATTGGGGATAAAGTTGATGGAGAATACCTTTGCAACTTGCGATTCGCTGATGATATTGCCTTGCTTAGTAACTCAGGAGACCAATTGAAATGCATGCTCACTGACATGGAGAGGCAAAGGAGAAGGGTGGGTCTGCAAATTAATTAATCAGTAGAAAACTAAAGTAATGTTTAACAGTCTTGAAAATGAACAGCAGTTTACGATAGGTAGCGAGGCACTGGAAGTGCTAAGGGGATACATCTACTTAGGACCGGTAGTGACCGCGGATCCAGATCATGAGACTGAAATAATCAGAAGAATAATGGGCTGGGGTGCGTTTGGCAGGCATTCTCAAACCATGAACAGAAGGTTGCCACTATCCCTTAAGAGAAAAGTGTATAATAGCTGTGTGTTACCAGAACTCACGTATGGGGCCTGAAGGCGTACGAAAAGGTTCTGCTGAAATTGAGGATGACGGAACGAGCTATGGAAAGAAGAATAATGGGTGTAATGTTAAGGGATAAGAAAAGAGCAGATTGGGTGAGGGAACAAACGCGGGTAAATGATATCTTAGTTGAAATCAAGAAAAAGAAATGGGCATGGGCCGGACATGTAATGAGGAGGGAAGATAACCGATGGGCATTAACGGTTACGGACTGGATTCCAAGGGAAGGGAAGCGTAGCAGGGGGCGGCCGAAATTTAGGCGGGCGGAGGAGATTAAGAAGTTTGCAGGGACAACGTGGCCACAATTAGTACATGACCGGGGTAGTTGGAGAAGTATGGGAGAGGTCTTTGCCCTATAGGCGTAACCAGGCTGATGATGATGATTGATAGTGTGAATATTGTCTATTGTTGAGTAGCCTTTACGGAATCCTGCCTGGTCCTATGCTTGACAGAAGTCTAAGGTGTTCCTGATTCTATTTGCGATTACCTTAGTAAATAGTTTGTAGGCAACTGATAGTAAGCTGATCGGTCTATAATTTTTCAAGTCTTTGGCGTCCCCTTTCTTATGGATTAGGATTATGTTAGCGTTCTTCCAAGATTCCGGTACGCTCGAGGTCATGAGGCCTTGCGCATACAGGGTGGCCCGTTTCTATAGAACAATCTGCCCACCATTCTTTCAACAAATCTGCTGTTAACTGATCCTCCCCAGCTGCCTTCCCCCTTTGCATAGCTCCCAAGGCTTTCTTTACTTCTTCTGGCGTTACCTGTGGAATTTCGAATTCCTCAAGACTATTTTCTCTTCCATTATCGTCGTGGGTACCACTGGTACTGTATAAATCTCTATAGAACTCCTCACCCACTTGAACTATCTCATCCATATTAGTAATAATATTGCCGGATTTGTCTCTTAACGCATACATCTGATTCTTGTCAATTCTTAGTTTCTTCTTCACTGCTTTTAGGCTTCCTCCTTTCCTGAGAGCATGTTCAATTCTATCCATGTTATACTCCCTTATGTCAGCTGTCTTACGCGTGTTGATTTACTTCGAAAGTTCTGCTAATTCTATTTTAGCTGTAGGGTTAGAGTCTTTCATACATTGGCGTTTCTTGATCAGCTCTTTCGTCTCCTGCGATAGCTTACTGGTTACCACCGACTTCTATTGCACACTCCTTAATGATGCCCACAAGATTGTCGTTCATTGCTTCAACACTAAGGTCCTCTTCCTGAGTTAAAGCCGAATACCTGTTCTGTAGCTTGATCTGGATTTCCTCTATTTTCCCTCTTACCGCTAACTCATTGATCGGCTTCTTATGTACCAGTTTCTTCCATTCCCTCCTCAAGTCTAGGCTAATTGGAGTTCTTAACATCCTATGGTCACTGCAGCGCACCTTGCTGAGCACGTCCACATCTTTTATGATACCAGGGTTAGCGTAGAGTATGAAGCCAATTTCATTTCTAGTCTCACCGTTCGTGTTCCTCCACGTCCACTTTTGGCTATGCCGTTTGCGGAATAGCCGAAAGTGGTCGAAAGTGCCGAAAGTGCTCCTAGAGGAGTACTAGGACAAAAGCGGCTGGAATAGAAGGCCAAACTTAGAGCTGCAACAGCTCTTCACTAGATCATTACAAGGTTACCTCGTATGTACAATTCCACGTGAGGGAGCGTGCTGCCACAAAGACAACGAGAAAACATTTCTGTCAGTGCACCCACCAATTAAACGCCTGGCAGCGTCTGATCTTAAACTGCAGGATTCAAAGCAGCGTCCGGAAATATGCAGCCAATCATAGCTAAGAAATCCTAGAAAATGCAGCTTGTTTCAAGTTATCGTTTAATCACAGGCTCGCCATTTGTAAACCTGCATTAATTCATAGTAGTCGGCATGACGTCATTGTGCTTTAACCATCTTAATGACGTCATCGTGTTTCTCTTCATCGTGACGCTGTGGTCGTCATCGGGCGAGGCACCCTTGTTTCGGGTGACATTTAAAGGCCTGCCTTTGAGCAGCCTTCTACAACTGCTGCGCGATATAAGCGCATGCGAACCTACGCGAGGTGTGTGATTCTCGGAGGCAGGAACAGACGCTTAGTTGTGAGAAGAACATACGGCGCTGGCAGTGCTTCTATAAACTGCGGAATCGTAGTAATTGATTATCGAGAAACAGAACAACCATGCATTCGCATATAGGAGACAAAGGCGACGAGGTAGGTTTGAATAGAAAAAATAGTTACGGATGGTGGTTTAGTCGGTATGGACTGCTGCTCCTGAGCCCAAGGTGTTGGTCGAATGTTCGTTATATGATATGTGTAGGATACGAGGACATATATGAGCCACTAACTGTAGTACTGATGTCCAAGTGGCTAAATATGGCAGAAAATATAATCAAAGCAAGCAAATTCGCGCCGTAATTAGCCTTGCTATATTGGTAAGCCTTTGAAGATCAAGCTACATCATATTTGAACGAGTGAAGAGAAAGTGCAAAAAATATTTTATCGGGTGCTCAGGGGGACCATTCATTTCGAACCAGCATAAGATGTGACGGTGACATTTCCTTTCAAAGCTCGGTTCGTATCCATTATAAGTGTAACCACGTACTATTGTTCACAGTTTGCAGCGTTTGAAAAAACCTACAGTGCTCGCTTGTAGTATGCACATGTTCTATGGTTAAAGTGGTGAACGAGCTTACGACTCTGTCTCAGACGTAATTCTTGCCGACGCCTAATTGTCTGGAATTGTCGCAGAGGACGTACGGGCTGAAAAAATGACGGCAAGTAAATGGCGGATACGTTAATCCAGAGACGTAGACTCATATGCGTGACTGCAAGAGTGCAAATACATAAAATGAGCAAATCCACTCCCTTTATAATAGCTCCACTTTTCATACCTTTGTCCATGGCGACAAACTAAAAGCGTTCTTGCGATTCTTCGACATCAGGTTCGTATGGAAGCACCAGCATGGCTTCGTTGCTCCCAGTGTTGGCGAGGGCACCAGTATCGGTAGCTGAATGTATAAGTTTTTAGAGCCTGAAGGTGATCGGCTGGCATGCAGAGAAAGCATGTTCGGGAAACGGGGGAAGAATTTCCAAAACGATCTTTTTGCTCTCCCGCACAATGTTGGCACTTCACTACGCCCCGCGTGGGGAAGGCGAACAGTAGGCCACCTTGACACCAACAGGCAACCTACGAAAATTGGGCCGCCTAACACTGAATGGATTCCCAACGCTGCACTGGTGCCAGCTAGCCAACCTCGGAATTCCAGTAGACGGCCTCAGTTCTCCTTGGAATGGATGAAGTGGGGAGTGATAAATTTCCCTAAGGAAGTTGTCCGTCAGAAGGAAAGACGAAACTAGTCGTTCCGAACAACGCGCCCAAACGCGCGTTGTTCGGAACGACTAGTTTCGTCGTGCGACTAGCGGTGCGACTAGCGGTGCGACTAGCGGTGCGAACCTCTCAAATTGAGAGACTTAGCACCACGAGGACAGGAAGAGCCATATTGGTTAAAGTTGGAATAAATCCGTACAGAGGCCCCACCCAAAAGGTGGAAGTAGATAGGGAAGTTAGAAAAAATCTGATTATTCCCCCCCTGCCAAAAAACATGCACCCGAAACATAGCAAAGATAGGAGGCATAAACGAGCCGAAGCATTAAAAATTAGATTCGGTAATATTTCGGAACATGAAGTGGCCTACGTAGACGCGGCGGGAGGTAGCGGCAGTTTTACGGTGGCAACGGCCGTCAGCGGCCGGGGTATTCCCGTGACCGCTGTCACTCTGCGCGGGCGCAATATAGAAGTTGCCGAGGAAAT
Source organism: Dermacentor albipictus (assembly GCF_038994185.2). Classification (NCBI taxonomy): domain Eukaryota; kingdom Metazoa; phylum Arthropoda; class Arachnida; order Ixodida; family Ixodidae; genus Dermacentor; species Dermacentor albipictus. Next base: position 17,212,350 of record NC_091821.1, read on the forward strand.
TGCGAATGCATTAGCTTGCGCTGGAACGGACGCGAAATTTGTGATCAGTGACAGCAAAACTGCCATACAAAATTTTAGCAAGGGAAGGATCTCGCCCTTAGCGGCCAGAATCCTAGGCCAGAGAAAGCTAGATAGAAAAATTCAAATATTTTGGACTCCGGCGCACGAAGCCGTCCCCAGCAACGAGGCGGCCCACGAGCTGGCTCGAGACCTCTACCGCCGAGCCGCTACGGGGCCCCTCGATGACCGAGGGAGCGGAGAGCCCATGCTAAAATATGGGGAGATCACGCAGCATTATAGATTGGCTCGTAGACTGGTATCCCCGCCAGACCCAAAATTAAACAACAAACAAGCAGTCGCGTGGAGACGACTACAAACTTATACATATCCGCACCCGGTTATGGCGAACCACATGTTCCCCGAGGTCAGGAGTGATAAATGTAATCTTTGTGGGGCGAAAGGGACCCTCGACCACATAATATGGGAATGCCCGTACTCTCCCGGGGGAACGCACAAAATAAATAGTAGAGACACCTGGGAGACCCTGCTGCGCAGCTCAGACTCTGAGCTCCAGCTCCGCCTAGGTCCAACTGGCTGAAGAGGCTGCTGGGACCCAGGACCTCCCAGCCTGCATCTGAGGTGGCGGCACTCGCCCCCTGACCTGCGTGTCGGGGGGTGGGTAGATCACCTTTTCCGTTGGACATTAAAGTTTATTCTATCTATCTATCCGAACAACGCGTAATGCAGCAGCATCAGGCAAACGCATTACGGTTTTATATACTTCACTTTGCGGAATGCCATGCTGAAACAAGGTTAACCTAGCGCTACATATAATTATAACGTGAATCAACAACATCATAGAAGCAGTTGCAGGCATCACTATACACTGCTGGCATTGAGCTATACGTTTCTCAGACATGGTTAATACACGATGGCTACACATTCCGTCTGGTCGCCGGCTAAAACGAGAGTTACAAGTGTAAGCTCGAGCTTATCACAAATGGTCAATTTCTGTGATCGAACGACATTGTTGATTCGGCTGTTTTTACTCTTACGCCCACTGTACATTTCACAGGGCTGCGTGGATTTATCAAGGAGCAGTGCACGTATGCTAGGTAGCGGCCTCCGAAAGAAAGGCGAAGAAAGATAAATATCTCTCCCGACGCACCACCTACACTTCTATAGCGAAATCGTATATGTGCACGGGCTCCTGTAGTAAAGAGAGAAAAGTACCCAACGGAATACAAACGAGAGCGCCCACAATACTTGTAATGCCGCACGCTTGCTAGCTAGGCTAGGTCGTGAGCACCCGCGCCCGCTCCACCACGTCCTCTCCAGTGGGTGTTTTGATGCAATTCACGCCTGTCCGCCTGTGTATATTTGTCTCTAGAAGGCAACCGACACCGTTCCCGTGTTGCTAATGGATGGATTGATGCTGTGAGCGTAAGCTATGAAAGGGGATGGTGGGTTGCGTCACCAAGCTCTTGTTCTTATTTTGAATAAAATTCTAGCTATATTAAAGAAAAGACACACGCAGAAAGAATTCCCAGTATCAAACTTTCTGAACCAATACTGGGAACGTTGATTTTTAACGCCTACGTTGTTTGTTGTCTCCCAACTTTTCTTCCATCAAACCTTCAATCGCCTCTCACTGATCTATTTGTGAACATATTTACATTCCCTCTGCTATCCCTCAACCCAAGGGCTTCAAGGGGCACAGAGGAACCTAAATCAACAGTTGGGCAAATATCTTTACATTTTAATAAAACATGTTACATGGTTTCCCTAGCTTTGCCGCCGCAAGCACATGCTGCTTCTTCCTTGGTATACCTGGCTTTATAACTACGCTTACTAAGGCATCCGGATCTCGCTTCGAAAAGTGATGAGCTTCCCTTTGAGTTATGCTAAATTGTTTCTTTCCTGATTTTATTCTTTACTCTTAAGTAGTTACTCATGGCAGGTTTCTTTTCCATTGCCGCCACCCATGAGATTATTTCAGCCTCTCTGGCTTTCCGCTGGACGTTCTTTGTTGCTGTGTTGTCCAATCCTACACACCGCATACTTGCTCGTAAGCTTTAGAGTTCTTTTCGTCCACTGTAACTCAATGTTTTCCTGTACCTGAACACTCTCCCAGCCTATTTATTTTCATACATATTCCTCCGTCGTTCTTCATAATCAATTTTACTGTGAGCTTCACTCACTTCAAGGCTTGTCCAGCCCATATCACCCCACACAGCTTCACTTGTATTCTTCCCGTGAGCGCACAATGCGAGGCTTCGCACTGACATTTGATTACCACCAAGCTTTGATTGTACTGCTGGCTTCAAGTAAGCAACCATACTTACAAGTGTTAGTCCTGGAAACTTTACACCTTTCTTCATACTCCGGAGCACATCCTACCTATTATATCCCCATATCGCTCGGTATTTCATTATGGCCGCATTCTATTTCTCTTTGCTTTTCCTTTTTCCACTATATCTACTGCATTTGCTTATCTATATAGCAAAATATTTATATTCTTTTACCCGAAGTATATCATGGCCATGTATTGACACTGTTTGTTCACTTTTTTTATTGAATACCATAAAAACAGATTTTTAAAGCTAATCTTTATTCCTAAACTCTAACATTGCTCGCAACAGATATTAGCAAAACAATGCATACCAGTTGGCTTGTTAGCAAGCGCCACAATAAAGTCCTCATAAAACAAACCTGGAAGCTGCTGCACTACATTTGTGCCCGCCTGTTTGTATGAGAGACAAAACCCGATATTGTCTCCTCCTAGCTCCATTTCCATCCTTGCTATCTGCATAATGAACAGCAGCGAGGATGAAGGGCACCCCTGCCTGAGTCCTTTGGTGATATCAACTTTCTCAGCGCTTGCCAGCCCTTCCCATTCAATGCAAACGGTATTTTTTAGGTAACTCTCCCTCAAAAGCTGTATACAGTCTTTGTATAAGCTTTCCCCTTCTAGAATATTCTACAAAATGTTGTGGTATATGCTGTGAGACTCTACGGCCATGTCTGTAGAAGCCACCTATGACGGTATTCTTTCTTGTCTGGATATTTGAATACACTCAGTAAGAACAAATAAATTACCATCCAGACGTCTACCACTTCAGAAGCCATCTTGAAGTCATCCCAATATGCCATTTTGTTGCAGTTTTAATTTATTTACCTACATTACTAACCTGTCTATCATAGATGTAATAGAGAATGGTGTATTGAGTGAATTCTATATTTTTGCTGCCTCTTACCCTTAAAAATTAGGTTCATTCTACTCTTACGGCAACTATTTGGCATCCGCCTATCTTGTAAGCGTTTTTCCTTACATTTTTTAGTCCAGTGCTTCCGAAACTTCCTTAGGTTTTAGTCCCGTAGTTCATTAATCAGCCTAACAGAAACCTCGTAAATCGCTGTGACTGTTCGTTTAGGAATTTTCTCTTCGGTTTTCTTCCAATTAAAATTTTTCATCATGAGCTCCCTTTCCATGTAGTTCTCGTTCATGCTCTTATTTTTTTCTCAGATGCCATCTCGCCATTGACTTAAAATGATTCCGTTTTTTAGGATGTTTAATGGCGCGTCCGTTTCAAGTTTATTTCCATCTTTCTCTACGAATATCTTGTTCTTCCAGATTTCACACCTAATAAATTCATGTGGTTCGAAATACTCTATGTGCAGCCTTCTTTCTCTCCCGTAGTTCTGACAACAAACGTTCACTTTCACCTTTAATCTTTGGTTGAACCAACACTTAAACCATAGTTATTCTCTTCCGGTATATTTCCCTTTTTCTGTCTACTTCACCCTGCGGCAACGGCGCTTTTCTGTCGGCCTGTGCTCTCGTTGTGCTTTCGGTCGTTCATCGATCACTTCCCATAGGTGCCTGTTCTACCAGCTTTTCGGTTTTCCTTTTCCTTCCTTATAAATGCAATCCCTCTCATTCCTCGTTTCTCTCATCATTACACATAGAAGCTCACGATATTCCCACTCTTTTCTTCATACAATACAATACAATCTTTATTGTGCATAAGGAAAACAAGGTACATATAGCAGTCCTACCAGATGCTCATGATACTTAGAATTTACTCTTTGCCATATTGCTTCCTGATGTAAGAGCATTCCATCATTTGCCAAGTTTTTCTTGACTGTTGTGAGTTTATTTGTTATTTATCTACCCCTAAAATTTGGACTGGCCACTCTTCGCTCCTTGCTCTCTTTCCCAACTTCATATCCTATTTTCAAAGTGATTCGTTTATGGTCACTCGTTATGTTGCTATACCCTTCCTCGTCGATGACCATTTCTCTAAACTTATCATAAATCCCTTCCCATCAGACAGTAGTGAATGGTCAATTGCCTAGTTACGACTTCCCATGGGATCTGGCCAACACATATAGGCCCCATATTCACACTAAGGAGATTACGTCGCTCAATGAGATCTAGTTATAAATTCATGTTGTTTTCGGTATAAGCGTTTAGATGCTCCATGTGGGCATTCATTTCACCTATGACGATAATCTCAGCATCATTTCCGAAACTCTTAACATCAGCACTTAGGCATTCCGCTAACTCTTGATTCTTCTCATTGCAATTTCTTTCCGTCCATAATACGTTACTTCCAGTTATGTTTTCTTTCCACTTTCTGTGCCATAGATGCTTATGATACTTTGAATTTACTCTTTGCCATATTGCTTCCTGATGTATGAGCATTCCATCTCCTCTCCCCTTTTTCCGATTTAGTTCTGTTTCACCCTTCCCAAACATAATTTTCGATCACTGGTGGCTCTTCCAAGTCTCTAAGGGGCGTTTCTGTAACCGCATACAGACCTATTTGTCCTCTATTTCATTGCTCCTCAATATCTAACCACTCTTCCTTTCTTCGGCCACCCTGCATGTTTATGTAGCCTATTGCACGGCCAGCTCTCTTTTTGCTTCTTTTCCTTGTTTCTTTTTTGTTATTGACGGTGATGCTAATCAGAGATCCCCCTAGGAGACCTTCTTCATTACTGCTTACCCTGGCATCCTGAGCACCCCTGGATCCCCCCAAAAAGCAACTGCGTGACAATCAAGGTGCCAACACTTCTCGTCTAAGCCTGCGATTGAAGTGAATTCCATCTCGTTGAAAACCACCAGATTGCCTCACTTACTCCTTTACTTCCACAACCTCGAAATCTTTCTCTCGGCTCACTCTCTCTATCGCGTCATTAGCAGCTGTAACCACTCTTTCTACGTTAGCGTCACGTAAAGGTACCTCCGTCACCGTGCACACAACAATCTGCATCTGAGGGAACATCTCGCGCAAGTCGTCTACACCCTTCACCAAAGGCTGTACTAGGTTTACCAGTTTCCTGTTCAGCACGTCACTTATGTCACCCACTATTACTACAAGGTTGCGTCCCTGTCCATTCTCCACGAGTTTTTTTATCTAGCTCGCTCCGTGAAGTATTCCAATGCCTGCCCTGTAAACGTCCATACCGCCACCCTTATGTCGTCTTTTACCCTCTCCACAGTCGCCCCGTAGGATATAGTCAGATTTGAGTGACTGGCGATTATCAGCTTTTCACTCTCTCCCACTAACGAGGCATTCTCCTGCTTTCCTTTGTCATCCTTTTCCGCGCGATTAGGCTTTTACACGGCGCTCTGACCCACTTGTTCCTGCTTTCGCTTTGCGGTAGCTTCCAGGTGGGTGAACCTCCTTCCACCTGCCCAGACCGCATATACCGCGGGTTCCACGAAATCCACGAAGTTTGTCCGCACTTCCGGTCCTGTCATGCCCGGAGGTGGCGTTCCATCTTCCCTGCCATTTTCTTTCTAGATGGCGGCCCTGTTCAATTTTTCCTCGGTTGCTCAAAGTCATTCGTCTACCGAGTTCCAAGCATCATCCTCCATAATGAGCCCATTTTGAGCTCTTCTACCAGTTTCATAAGCTCATCCTGAATATCTGCCTTTCTTTTTAGTGTAGCATCGACATCACAGGGCCTGTTGATCGACTCGATTTCCTCTCTATTTTTATCCTTCTCCTCGTCCACCTTGAGGGATCCCCGCACGCGGCACGCTTATGTGCCTTTCTTACCATATGTTTCACTTTGATTCCTCTAATACAAACACCGATCCTTTCAAAGCATGTACCTACAAGCAAAGGCCGTTACAGAACCTTTAAAATGCCAGAAATTATTTATCTTCGATGTTTTAAAACGCAATAAATGTCGGAAAGGCTTAAGTCATAACACACGGTCACAGATCTTTAAACACATGGCACTGTCTGACTGTCCTACGAAAGCAATATTCCTGATACACATACACACACATGCTAAAAAGACAGAGGGATACCAGTAGGCTAGTAGCAGTAGAGACGGAGGGATAGCCAGTAGCCTTGCCAGTTCCCACCTACTATTGAAAGACAAAAAGAAATCCGCCTCCATTCCCCCCTGTGAAAGTGGATGCACAGCCAAGCTGCCGCCGACGTTATACAAGCACCACCACCACAAGGGACGTACGTCACACGTGCGCACACGTGCGTGGAAGTGCAGCATACACGCTCATCCCTATAAGACCCTCCGCCATGCACAAAGGTCTTAGTCAACTAATTCAATTTTTAAAAATAAATTGCGTCAGAGAATTCATAAAATACGACACGCATACCAGCTGCAGATATGATAGCTTCGGATTATAATTAGTATATACGAGAAAACGTATTTCTGCTACGCAGACACTCAGAGGCAAAGCCCTTTTCTAGCTACAATTTGAGCTCTGTCTGACTGGCCGCAGCTGCTAGGTTGAACTACGGTTCTTGGACACTTTTTGTCATAATGTCGATTACGGTGGCACCACACAGTGTGCAACAGACACAACGGGCAGAGCATCTAAGCATCAAGGACAGATACACTGTATGCACACGTACTCATGCGCACATGCACATGTGCGGAAGTGCACCATACATAATCATTCTCCTAGGCCCTCCGCCAAGTTCAAGCGCGTTATGGGACTAATTGGGTTTCTCAAAGTAAATTGAGTCAGAAAATAAGAAACAACGTGAAGACTTACACACAAGCTGGAAATATGATAACTTCGGATAGTAATTAGAATATTTATGACCAGCCAACATCACGTGATAATATCGCCTGATGAAGTAATCTGATGATGGCATCAAGTAAAGGGTGACGTCACGCGATGACATGTTCAAGTGATGATGTCACCCGATGGCGTCACGTGATGCCTGTTTGAGACGTGGCGCACTGTGCGTTTCCCGCTTCTTCACACAGTCTTCGGGATCAGCCCACATTTTCGATTGAGCCCCGTGCATGCGCACACGAAAAATTCCGACCAACTAGAGGCTAACGGCTTCGCTGTAAAGGTAGTTCCACAGGGTCGCACGTGTTGAAACACATGGCACGACAGGACGCTTTGACTGTTCTACAAAGCCATATATACATGATACACCCACGCGCAGACAAAAAATAAAAAAAAATATCTAACATCTGACAGCCCTGCCACTTCCAACCGACTATCAAAACCTAAAAAAAAGCAGCAAGTCCTAAAACAGACGCAAGCTCAAAGCATGCACAAAAGAAAAAAAAACGCGTTTTTGTTGCCGCCACGGAACCCAGTGAAATCACGTCCGTTCGCCACTGCTGCTCCAAGTGAATGTCCAACAGGCACGCCCTCTTCTGGCAAACGCCTTAACAACGGGGCTACCGCTTGCTCGCTTTCTTGCAAAAAAAAAATAATAATAAGCGCGCAAAAGCCGAACACCTAGAAACAAGAAACGGGCTACGAACTAGGTAAGTTAAATGAGGGTTTAAAGAGAATGAATATTTCTTGAGACACGCCTAGTAAGTTTACTGATTAGTAAAAAATAAAGCGCTCTACACCTTTCCTACAAATGTTGCGTCTTCCACAGAAAAAGAAAGCTAACGCAACAGAGAACGCATCCACTCGTCCGCGGGAAAATATTGCTTTAAGTCTGTGCTTTTCGTTATACTGTGCTTTTCGTTATCCACTCAGAATATAGAGAATGAGGCGTACGATTTTGAAGAAGGCGCCCACTTTTTAGGAGGGTGAAACCTTGAGGGACTTAATTACGCCAGTAACCTTACAAAATTTTAATGTGTTTTTTTAGAAAGTCTTTCGAATTTGTTCTATACAACACTATTGTGTTTATTTTGATTGCCTATAGAATTTTCTTATAGAGATCTACAAGTTATTTGGCCACCGCATTCATATAGGAACTCTAAGGACACATTTCTATAGAACATTTCTATCGAGTTGCTTAAAGATGCTAAAGACAAATATCTATAGAGTGTGCCTATCGAGTTGCTTTAGATATGCTAAAGACAAATTTCTATAGAATATTTCCATGGAGTTGCTTTGAACGTGCTAAAGACAAATTTCTATAAAACATTGCTATCGAGTTGCTTTAGAGATGCTAAAGACAAACTTTATAGAATATTTCTATGCGGTTGCTTTCGAGTCTGTACGTGCAAATGCCTATAGAAGCTAGGCCGATGTTTCTAATGGGCTTGCAATTTACCAAGGTTCTAGAGAACTGTACTGTAGGCAATAAGGACTAGAGTAAATGCAGTGGCAAAAAAATTGGTGCTACAACCTCAAGGTATACAGTTTGAAATGTACATTGCACTTCAGACTAGATACATGCTTCATATATGTTACATAGGCGCTTCAGACTAGAACTTGCAACACACAAACTAGCTGCCTACATGCTTCTCTGGCCAAGCTGATGGTGCGAACGCTCGAAACACGAGGTAAAAAAATCAGTGGCAGACTTGATTACAGTTCACAGCTGCCAAGAACAGGCTTGATTAGGACAAGAGACCTTACCATTGAAACTGCAAAAGGACCGCGTGTTCCAGCAGTGCACATTAAATGGTGGGATACTAAAGCCTGAAAATAGGCTGACATGAATGTGCACTGCAATGTTGTATCAGCCTGACGAAACCACGCAGCATTTTAGGCTATGCTTAAGTGAAAAAATAACGCTGGAACTCTCTGCAAAAGCGTGGCAAATAGTGGTCTTCATAGATATGTACACCATATGCCGAAACCACACAGCACTTTAGTCTATATTTATGTGTAAAATTAACAGTGGCAGTCCCTCCAAAAACGTCGCAAATAGTGGCCTTCACAGAGAAGTACGCAGTGTATCGCACAAAGTTGAAAAGCTTGAATTTCGTTGTAAGGGAAACAATTTTGAGAGCAGAGCCAATATTCTATATTTAGGGTGAGAAATACAAACCAGACAACCACACGCAATGTCTAAAAAAAGATTTAGCTAGGGAGCTCCTACGTAATGCACAGGAAAAGTAAAATCATTTCTCTCAGCTACTATGGGACCAAATTTGATGAGGTTTGATACATTAAAAAATTTAAATCATAGTTTTTGCATTAGCGCCATCAATTCTGATTAAGAATTGCTGAAAATACCAAAACTTGAAGAAAAAGAACTTCATCAGTTTGCAACTGTAAATTCAAAAAGAACTAGCTCAAGTGCGTTAATTCTGTAAATTTTCCTATTCAAGTACATCCGAAATACAGAAATACTTTTGAGACAACCTCAGGACTAACTTGAATTAAGTTTGTGGCAATTGAGAAAGTTAAATTCTAGACGTTAAAGTTAAATTCTACTCGCTTGTACTACTAACAACTGCAGAAGTTTCCATCCCATTTCAGGTAAAAATACTTGTTCCAAGCTTCTCGAGTATATTGTCTCCAAACATCCTTTGGTATATTTAGATGTTCACAACATAATATAACCTCAGCAACATGGATTTCGAAAAGGCCTATCCACAACTACTCAGTTCGTTGAGCTTGTTCATGATCTCGCCTTTGAAATAAACTCCCGAGGTCAGGTTGATATATTATTTTTGGATTTCGCGAAAGCGTTCGATACGGTTTCGCATGCTAAACTGTTGTTAAAAATTAATGCTATCTTTAAAACCCAAACATAATGCAATGGTTTTGCTCCTATTTTTACAATCGTAAGCAGTACGTTCAAGTCACCACTAAAAAATGTACATTTACTATCGAATTTACAAACAGTCTCCGTTTGTTCAAAGGCCAACAAAGCGCTGTGGAGACTTCGGAGAAATCTGCACAATGCCAGCCCAGAAATCAAAAGTTTGGCTTACAAGGCACTCGTACGGCCAATCATGGAGTACGCAAAGGTGGTGCAGGATCCGTATACAAAGAGTAATTGCAGTAAGCTAGATAGAATACAAAGACTGGCTTCACGTTTCATAGTAAACAAATACCAGCATTTGCACTCGCCAACTCAGCTTCGTAAGCTAGCTCACCTTCAACCACTAGAACAAAGGACAGAGTATGAAAAGCTAAAATTACTCTTTCTAATAATTAAAGCTCAAGTAAAAAAAAATTGACAGATCAATGTACATAGAAATAAAAACGGGGGAAACATCAAGACACCGGAATAACATGTACATTCCTCCTCCGAGACACCACAACGATTGTTTTAGGTACAGTTTTGTTCGCGGGCGATCAATGAGTGGAACAGGCTGCCGAATTCCATTGCTTTATCAGAATGTTTACTTTCTTTTATAAAAAGCTAAATGGCTGTGTGTTTGAGGTTGTAGAGTGTATTTTATGCATTGTTTGCTGTGCTTCTGAGTAAAGAGCGTTGGCTATCCTTTGTCAATCATTCTTATATATTTATAGTTGTTTGTATAAAGAGTGTTTATTTTTTAGTATGTATGCTCCTGTCCACCCCTGCTATAGCCCAAATGAGGCTGACAGTATAATACAATGAAAAATGAAAAAAATTGAAGGACTATTTGGTTTAGAGCCTAGAGGTAAAGAGGTAAAAATTATTGAAAATAGGCAGGTGTAAGAAAAATAACATCACGAAGCTCAGTAATCCACGTCTCTGTGCCAGGAACAGATAGCGCAGTTCTGCAGACTCCATCTGCTATGTCTAGTCAACTAATTTGACATATGAATTTACAGCTTACATGAAATTGTTTCAATGTTTGAGAGTATTGAGCATCTACTCACAAATTAGTGATTATACATTAGAGTAGCATATGATATCTCAAATTTGCCAGATTAACTTATGGTATTAGGTCCATTAGAAATGTGATCTCGTTTTTTTTTACTTATGAGTAAGATTTGTTAACCTTACAGATTTGTTTCTTGAAATTTCGCCGTTTTCATGAATTCGTATCAAAAGCAGACTAGTTGCCTAAAAACGTTTCATCATGGTACTGTTCTACGGGAATTATGCTTTTACGAATAACATGTTTACTTTGATGCAAAGATATTTCTTTATTTTACCGGATTCCTTGCTGGAAACCTGCAAAGCATTCATGAGATATGAATAAATAAACATTAAATGAATATGTAAACAAATAAATATTGCGGCTTGTTTTAGCATTCTACCACCAACATGACCTGTATGACCTGTATGGAGCTTTGGCGACTGCTCACATGTTGCAAGTTCATTCTTACATGATCACCTGCTGTTTCACTTACCAGGAAAGAAGCGAGGAAAGGCTAGTTTTTAGCGTCATTTGGTCCGTCTAGTAATTGGCGACGGTGGAGCCTGGAAAATACAAGTGAAATTAATTTTCAAAATGTATAATGAACATTCAGCCATAATGTATTAGCAGGCACAAACAAGCCACAAATACCTATATAGTTGTAGCACTATGCTAAGTTTCATTTTAATATTTTAGAAGAAATTATAACATAAAAGTGGCAGAACGCCCCACCTCCCTGACCACTCTGCCCAAGAGGGGCAGTCTTTTGAGAATCACTTTTGAGAATATTTTCACTTTCCCAAGATTCTGTGACATTAGCACGGGGCCAATGTGCCTAGCACTATAATATTGACACGTGTACTTGTCTTTATTGACCCGCCGTGGTTGCTCAGTGGCTATGGTGTTGGGCTGCTGAGCACGAGGTCGCGGGATCGTATCCCGGCCACGGCGGCCGCATTTCGATGGGGGCGAAATGCGAAAACACCCGTGTACTTAGATTTAGGTGCACGGTAAAGAACCCCAGGCGGTCGAAATTTCCGGAGCCCTCCACTACGGCGTGCCTCATAATCAGAAGGTGGTTTTGGCACGTAAAACCCCATAATTTAATTTGTTTTGTCTTTATTGTGCGACACGTTTCACCGCCTAACAAATGTTATCGTACAGCGCAGGACGCCCCTGCGTGTATCGGAAGTTTCTGGAATGTTATCGATGGTTCCATCCGCTGTCTCTGGCCGAACCTTGTGTAATCTGATTGCATGTGTGCGTGAAGCGAATAATGTAGAACTTTGTGGAAGACACGCGGGTCCCAGCGATTACTCTAGAACATTTGACGAGTGATGTATAAAAGCCGACGCGCTTGACCCGCTCATCAGATTTTCGACGATCGCCGAGTGTATTCGCCGCTATCGTGCTTTGAGTGTAGCCTGCTTTTGAGGGCACAAGTTCGCCCAATAAAACGCTAGTTTCGTTAATTAAAGTTCTGCTGTTTTCTTCACCGTCAATACCACGTGACAATATCATTGCTAATGACAAAAAGTCTCTCCAAAATACAACAGCCCAGTCACAGATTAATCTCATCTTGCAATGACAACACATTCCCATTTGTAACATAAGGAAGTATACAACCATGAGCTAAAAGTCCTATACAGACGCCACACTATGCATAGCAAACACATTTTTTGAAAAGAAGGGAATGACCTACTGGCTTCTGTTGTTGAGCGGTAGACAAAATTAATATTCCATCCGCTATTAGCCATAGTTGGCATGTACTACGCTTAATATGCCAATAATAAATTTCTCACGTGGAGCTTGAGCAATCATGATAATGCATGTATCCATTGCATGGAGACCAATAATGTTTTAGGTGTTTTGGCAAATTATGTTGGATAACTGCCAATTTGTGGTGTTTGGAACAGTCTCAGTGTCACTGTCAGATACAATGGGCACAGTATATTCATGCTTTTTGATTTATCGAAACAATTAGTTTCTAATCTATTACAGGTATTATAAAATATAAAGACGCCAAATAAACGGAGACACCCGAGGGAAGAGTACGGGACAGGGCACCACTCGCAACTGTTTTATTCACAGAACGCAGGCGCATATATACTGTGAGTCAACACTTGCGCACAGAGCAAACTCATTCACGCATCTAATCAAACATTCCCGACACACAACGCTCAAGAAACCTCATCTCGGTCTTATATAATGATATCGAAGTTTCGCTAACGCACAAGCTGCCTTTCTTGCCTATGTGGTAGGCTTCAACCAGTTCCCTTGCTCTAGTATCATTACTTCGGGCAAGAATCCGCACATCTGAAAAACTTGGTGCACAAAGAGCATGATGGACAGGTCCCGATGTGCTTAGGCAAATTTGGGACCTCTTTCATTTGCTCAACATTTCTTTCATGCTCCCTGACATGCTCATTAACACAGCACCCTGTCTGGCCTATATAGGAACGACCGCACGAAAAGGGGATCTCGTAGACAACCCCTTCGGCACACTTTATGAAAGATCATCCATGTTTGGATCCACAGCCTTTTGCAGTTCTTTTTTCTTTTCTTTTGGCGATTTGGGAAATGAAAGAGGGTCCAAATTTGCCTAAGCACGTCGGGACCTATCCCTCACGCTCTTGTGAACCACGTTTTTCAGATGTGCGCATTCTTACCCGAAGGAATGATTCTAGAGCAAGGGAACTGGTTGAAGCCTATCACATAGGCAAGAAAGGCAGCTTGTGCGTTAGCGAAACTTCGATATCATTATATAAGGCCGAGATGAGGTTTCTTGAGCGTTGTGTGTCATGAATGTTTGATTAGATGCGTGAATGAAAGTTTGCTCTGTGCGCATGTGTTGACTGATGGTATATATGCGTCTGCGTTGTGTGAATAAAACAGTTGCGAGTGGCACCCTGTCCTGTTCTCTTCTCTTGTGTGTTTCCGTTTATTTGGCATCTGTATATCTTATAATGAAGCGGTACCAACTAGCCCGACAAGAAGTGCTTTATTACGGGTATGTACACTGATCTGAGCGCAGTGATGAGACTTCCCAATTGTAATTGAAAAGTTCATTCAGTTTTCATTAAAAGAGTCCTTCTTGCAACATAGCATGTGAAAAACAGAAAACAATAAGTATACTCAGGAATTACGTAACTTTGCAAATTGATTGCATAACTGCTGTATAGGTCAAGCAGAAGATTTGACAAGAAATAAGGTGCCTGAAACTACTTGCGACAAACAAATTTGTTACTAATGGAGGTTGAGGACAATTCAGGGAACAGATTGTGACCCATTCTTTTTATGTGACATTCCTCAGCAATTTTATTGTTCAATTGGTTTTCGTAGGTGAACAAAACAGATGAAAAGTCTAAATCTCGCGTGCAGCCCCAGTCCCATTGGTGCATAGTTATGTGGGACTTACATACTGCTCGGGTGAGTGAATTATGGTGCTCTCTTAGGCACGTGCTGAGGCACCGGCCAGTCTGCTGCTGTACATTTGACCAAATATACACAAGATCACAGGAATAGACTACACTACCCCTGACAGACACAAGACAAATTTAGTGCTATCTTTAAGCAAGACTTTCTTGTCAGGGTGCCTAATACCCAGTGAAAATGAAAGTATGCAGCATATGCACGCCAGTGTGCAAGTGAATTGAGAAAGACACGTAGGCAAGGGAGGCCTGCTCTGTGAAAGATACCACCAAATTTGTCCAGTGTGTGTCACAGGCAACGTACTGTATACCTTTCACATGTGGTAAAGCGTACATAGGGCAAACTGGCCTGTGTCTTATCATGTGTATAAGAGATTACCATATTTCACTCAAAAGACCAGTATGGTCATCCAACTTGGCCGTACGTTTCCACGATGGGGCTTGATGTTGGAATACAATCGTTCATCTCTTTTCATCCACCGTGAAAATTGACAAATGAAATCAATGAGGCATACCACATATATAGCAAGACATGTGGGCGAACCCCCATTTTTAATGAAACAAAAGAAAATGCATCCTGTGTAGGTCACAACGGATCCTAATCAATCTGTGCCTATTTACTACTGAAGTAAATGCAGCATAGAAAATACTCACTTTCATATTAACTTTCAAGAAATTGAAGCTCATCAAATCTGTATGGGCCAGTGGCTGCTACATGGAAACACAGAAATAATTGTAAAGAGATCCATCACAAACCATGGTGTGCACACTACGTGCTTAGACCTGTGGCATATTTAGCCCACTACACTTCGAATTCCCACACGCACAGAAAACTGCACGGGACTGTAGCACAAACAGAAAACAATGTAAATAAAGGATGCAGCATAGGAAATAGTTTTCAAAGAATAAAACTACAATAAAAATTGACGAATATACTACACATAAAGCAAGAATAAAATTTAACTTGGAGCCAAGCAACTTATGCAAATTAAATACTAAATATCAGGAAAGGTTAGGTATAGCTTTATACAGAACACGATAATATGGGCATAATGGCTATACACACAAATAAGCATCAAGTTAAACAAAACTGCATAAATATTCAGTCTCTTTAGTAAGCTGCGCTAAGTAATGTGTTGATAAACTTCACCATGAATGATACCAAGCCCACTTTTTGGAACACGTACTTTTCATTCACACCTAACATGACAATCCAGATCACACGCCATGCTGCTGCAGCCTTATATCCACGGAGTCTGCATTTCTGGGGGCTCCTCGACCTTGCGCTTTCGTTATGGGTCATGGGCTCACCACTACAACATGAGTTCAATGTTAGCTTATAGCAGTGGCACAATAAAGCTGTCATATCGCCAAAACATGCAATGAGCACCTAAAACACTTTTAAATACAATGTGTGCACTAATAACGACAGAAATCTGAGCTAATTTATTTATTATTTATTTAACATTGTCCTTACAGGCCTCGTATGAGGCATTGGGTAAGGGGGGCGTTACAATAAGATTAACAGAGTATATAGAACATATAAAAGCATAATAGACATACATTATTAATTGACAGTGAAAAACTATAAGCCTATCTTATACAAGTATTAAAAGCATTGTACAACATAACAAGGTCTGGAGTGTACATATTAGAAAAAAAAAACAAACGATACAGTTTCTTTAATAAACAATGAAAAATAATGTTGCCACTCTAGTACAAATAATAACAATACTAAAGAATACAAGAATAATAAGCGAAATGAGCTGATAAACAAGAGAGCACATAACTGGAATAAAAAAGGAAAAAAGCATCGTGCACTTTATTGAAGTTGCGCGGTGGAATATGAAATGATGAGCTGGCGGAATTTATCGGGATTAGGTTCGGAGACGATGAAATCAGGAAGAGCGTTCCACAATCGAATGGCACGAGGAAGCGCCGACCAGTTGAATGCATGCGTGTTCCCGTAGATGCGTGTGAAGCTGAGGTGATTATGTAATCTGTGAGATGTGAAAGGTGCGACTTCAAGCCGTAAAGAAGATTTTCTATCCGCATAAACGTACTTGTGAAATAATGATATGAGTGCAAAATCGCGTCGAGTACTTAGTGGTCCTTAGTACTTAGAGAACCAATTGGTAAAGATTCATTATGCAAAAAAGAGGTGAGGCGTGCAGACAGGACACAAGAGTAGAGAAGTGGACAACACGAACGCCGACTATCAATTGAAGGGAGCACTGAGGCGAAAAAAGAAAGAAGACTCAAAACTCATCTGCGCAAGCTCAGGAATGCCACATGTCAGTCGGGTACATGTGCCGGTCTACGTAAGAGATAACTGTTAATGCACTTAATCTCTACCTTATGAAAAGTAATCGAAGGCTGTCTCACGCACGCACTTCCACATTCTAGATATGCCATGCATCTACTATGGGACACGTATTTTCATTCTATTCCTGTACAATATCGCGCATTCATCCAACTCTGGTGTGCAGTTACAATCTTGGCAATGCAGGGAAAGATTGGAAGGCGATCCACCGGTTAACGACCTTTTATGTTTCATTAGCCTCTGATTGATACACAGCCCCGTTTGCCCTACGTAGAACTGGCCACAGCTAAGGGGAATTTTATAAACCACACCCATATGACAGTCAGTAAAACTGTTGTTCTTATTGTGCTTCACTGGAGAAATATCTGTTCTTTTTTTGCCTTTTACCTGCTCCTTTTTCCTCTGTACGGCAGCGCATATCTTACCTAGCTTATGGGAAGCAGTGAAAGAAACATTAACATCATATCTGCTTGCGACTTTTTCAAGCCTGTGGTGCGAGGTCGACCTCGCACTACGTTAACGGCAAAGGCAATTGTCCAATTCGCTCTGAAGTAATGTACATCAATATTCATATCATTTGTTCCATGTACAAAATTCTCCATGGGTGCACTGTTGCCTTCCCAAATTAGAAGTACACTTCGAGATATTATTCTTCAGTGTTGAACAACTTCTGTTGAATGTATATAGAGTGCAAATATAGAGCCGTTTTTAGACAGGCCGCACTTTAGCTTCTTTATATGTTCTATAAAAGCTCTTTTTTAGAATTCAGTACATATGTCATATGATGGCACCTTTTTAGAATGGGAATAGAGAGCCAGTCTATGTAACAGGCCTCATTAGAAGTTCTGAAAACGCTCTATAAACATTTTTATATAGAATTTGGTACACAAGATGGGAATACGGCCTCTATATGACGTTTATAGAGGGTGGATGTAGAACCATTCTATAGACAGGCCGCATTAGAAGTTCTGAAAACTTTCTATAGACATTATTTTATAGGATTTGGTACATATGATATCAATACACCCGCTATTGAACATTTATAGAGGGGGAATGGAGAGCCATTCTATAAACAGGTCGTGTTTGAAGTTTTAAAGACATTCTATAAAAATTACTTTATAGAATTGAGTACATATGACGTGAATACAGCCTCTATTGCACATATATTGTGCGTAAAATGGCTGGTTTCTATAAGCAGGTTTATTTAGAATTCTTATAGAGATTCTATGCAGACAACTCTATAAATCGCGAGTTCCTATAGATTCCCTTTTGACTATATAGGAACTCATAAGGAGTTCTAAAGAAACTCTAAATCCATTTTCATAAGGGTAGGTTCCCCAATGAAAACTAGCGACTGATCTGCTGGGCGGAATGCGCCATTTTCATCGCGTTCCTCGGTTCTGGCTTCTCCTGCTTTGGGGGCTTAGGTCAAGTATCGGGTGGTATTTTCTTTGCTTAGCTTGTAATTTTACGTTAGTCTTTTTTCTCTCCTTTTTTTTGCTTATGTGGTTTTTTGTTAGCCTTGCCTGATGTCTGTATCATCATCCGTGCACAGGCCCACATTGAGTGCTACATGCCACGACTACAGTTACGTACGAAATCGCCCCGGTCAGTACCAGTGCCTCATCTGCCCCGAACGCCGCTGATGCCGTGCATGTCGCAAGCCTCAAGCCATATTACTCTCCGGTTATCACCGATATTTAGCCGCCCCGGGATGGTGCTTCTCCCGCAGGGGGTAATGATACATGCATATTGCGTGCTTCTTGTGGCCGATTCACGCGGGCGCCCCGACGAAGACGACGAACGCTCTCGGGCTCTCGAACTGTCGGCTGAACTGGCCAGCGCTGCAGTTATCCTTTGTAAATATACTTTGTAACTAGTCTCCAGTCTTAATCCTTCATTCGCGTAACAATATTACCACGAAAACAGCATTACATAGGGCAGATCTCAGCATACAAAGACCATAATATAAATTTTGTAAAAATTATGCAGCTCCAACTCCCAACTTGGACTCTATGTGGAGTGAAGCTTTCGCAAGCGGTTCACCAAATGCTCTTAATTTGCCCATTTATTTCTTGCGTCTTTTTGCCCAAAGGAATCGGGAACGTGTGGAAGTTTTCTCGCGGACCCGTGCTACGCACTGTGACACGCTTGGCGATCGCCTCGAAGTGCTAGTTGGCATTGGCAGGATAAAAGTTCGCCTGCTATAGTGGCCTAATTAACTAGTGCGACTTGCATGAATTAGGCCACAACTGCATGTGCAGTTTTGTGCATTGCCTGATTTAGTTGTTCCTTCCAATTCTTCTTCGCATTCCTGCTTGTGGGGGTTCATGCAAGTTTACTTGGCTGTTCGTTTCCTGACAGTTCGGTATTCAACTGATTATTTGTACCCTGTGTCACGTAAAATGTTATACAAATATTCACTGTCCATACTATTTCCGCTTCCAGTTTGCCGATCACTATACATTAAATGGCCAGGCCACGATGTACTATAGCGAGTTCGTAAAATGTATATATCACCTTGCTGAAAAACATTCTTTTATAAATTTCATACTGAGACCATACTGGTAAAAACATGGCTACAGAAAAAGGCCATCTTTGTCTCTTCTATTCACTGTCACCTTTGTGATGTGCAAGAGAGAAGTGAACATTCTTTTATCAGCTGCACCGACGCCATCCTATCTTGGCATGTCCTTCAACAGAATTAAAAAAAAGACTGAAATCAACGCTCATGCTGTGCGATAGCGGCTACCAACCTCTGATAATAATGCACCTTACGGTATGTTTTTTTTTTCTTCGTGGGAATGCACAGTTTGTGGAAAACTCGAATGATGGACCGAAACGCCGAAACGCTTGTACCTACAAGGGCACATTTCATCCAGATGACGCTGCACCTAAATGGTGTTTATGATGCACTTGATATTCAACCGGGATGGTACCCATTTTGGCGAGGTGCCTATCCTTACCACCCTTCTAAAGTGGAACCAACATTTCCACCCACAGTATGAACGCTGATTTTTCTGTGTGTGACTTTCATTTTGCCCTTCATTCTCTGAGTGCACAACTGGTGAATGTTTTATAGGGTTGAATGCTACTGTAATAAATGCCATGAAAGAAAGAACAAAAATAAGCAATAGTGGCGTAATGGTGAGAGCATCGAGCTGCTGTGCTGGGGTGAGCGAGGTTCAAACCCACCACTGAAAATGTCCTTGCATTTTTTATACAGTGTCAGCTATTCTGCAAGACAGCAGTCGCGCCCACGATCAGGTAAGTCTGAGAGGGTTCGCGAAGAAGGCTTCGCTTTGATGACATACGAGGTGATTTCTAGCTGCAAAATTTTTTTTAGCTTGCCTGTGGCAAATATCAGAATCAGAATCAGTTTTTATTTTCCTCAAGGAAAATGGACCCCAGACATAAAGCTGCTCATTCAGCAGCTTGACGAGGCCTGGGGCCCAGTTGAAAGGAATCACAATTATATCCCTTAATTTATATTATTCGATGAGGCGGCCATCACATACAAGAGAAATAAAAATATTTAAATGAATAATTAATACAATTGCACTTATTAGTTTTCTTAATTACATTACTGCACATAATTCAATCTACGAATTATTGCTGGTGTGTATGCCAGGCATAACCACATAGAACCAGTTTTCAAGACTACGTCAGTTTTGAGGTAATAATTTTCAAGGTGTCCGATGAAACACATTGTCCTTTCAGTTGCTTTTGTGCTTCTATGCATAAAACACGGTTTTCTTTGAAAAAGTTGCAGTTTCGCCCAAAAGGTCCACCACCGATTGCAATAGCAAATTAGTTTATAGCTATACAAAGTAAGGATAGTAGGTTTATCGGCCGTATAATCTTGTAATTATTCCCTTACTAACTAAATTAACAATGATATAATATGTAGGCACGACTGAACAAGGACGTAGAAAGAAACAGACACACACAGGCAGCGCTGTGTGTGTGTCTATTTTTTTTTTTCTACGTCCTCGTTCAGTCGCGCTTACACAGTCTATCATGGATTCAAACCAACTTGCCCGCCAAAGCGCTTTAATTAACAAGCACGGTGTCATGCGCACAGGTAAACATACGAACACCTCGCTGGATGAGCGGGGAGACTCGCTATCAAAATTCTAGAGTGAGGAATCGCGGCAACAGCATCGATCGAATTGACCTTCGTACATATCTCGCTTTAACGCGAACGAAACGTCGAAAGGACAGCGCATACGAAGCTACCGGCACTACGCGCTCTCTGCAAACATTCCAGATGGCTTTGAAGATGAGCCCGCGCGGGCGCGCACTTCAGCCACGTCGCAGATGCCTTCAAGATACGGTGCCCGCACGGCCTTGCCGGAAGCAGCAGCCTCCGGAGAAGAACGCCCCCCCCCTCCCTCCCTCACTTCACCGTCGTATTTCGCGCGTGACCGGAGAGGGCGCGCTTACGGGTAGCCTTCCTGTCTCGCACACGCGAGATTGAGCCGCCTACGCCGGTTCCACGTCGCACGCTGTCACTCGCACATACAGCATACGGCGCGTAGCAGTGATTTCATCGCCCTTGAACTTTACACGCAACCTCACGGCGACTGCGACGCCGACGGTGGAAATGCGCCTTGAATGTCCACATAATTACTCTCGCAATTAAAATAAGGGCCATAACAGTGCATTTTCAACGCAAGTCTGGTGGCCTATATCTCCGAAGCAGAGTCATCCTCACGAGTCGTTCTAAATCGATATGCCTTGCATTTTCAATAGCCACAATTCGTTTATTGAATTATGTTCCGTAAAGTAATTTTTGACAATTTTAATGAGCGTAATCCTTATTAACCATTTTGATTTCTTGTAGAAGTAATGACCACCTCATCAACTAATTTAGATAAACGGCTAGAACTATGCTATTTGCCACATACAATTAAAAATGTGACGCAGCTAAAAAAGCACCCAGTAAAATTACGATGGGGCCAACAGATGGAGTAGTACACTGGGGTATAGAACAGATAAACTTGTATTGAGTGCCTCAGAAAGACCCGCCAATGTTTCGATAGGTGGACGTAACTTCATCAAAGGCGGCCTTCGACGATGTACATACGGCCCTATATATGCTGTTACAGCAAAGCCATACAATAAATGTGTATAAAATAATAAGTTTCACAAAGAGATCACAATGAAAAATAAGCGAATTCATGGTGTAAGAAAACGAAGGTTCTTGCATCGAGAAAAGAACAAGGTGTATTGCAGATACCACAGAGATTAGTCACCGAATACATGCAAGCCACACCTGCCGAGGTTGCTTAGTGGCTTTGCTGTTACCCTGATAAGCACGAGGTCGCAGTATCGAATTCCGGCCATGGCGGCCTCATTTCGATGGGGGCGAAATACAAGAACATCTGTCTACTTAGATTTAGCAGCCCGTTAAAAAATCCTGAGAGGTCAAAATTATTTCGGAGTCCCCCACTACGACGCGCCTCATAACCAGATGGTGGTTCTGTCACGCAAAATACCATACATGCTTTTTTTTAATACGAGCCAATTACAAGAATGGTTTAGGATTTTCCACCCCATTACTTTCATCCGGTAGTCGGTTCTGGTTCTAAGTGTTCTACAATTACTGTGTCTTAGGTTGTAAGTTTTTTTTCATTTTTGGTGTATAACAGAAATATCTCGGGGTCGAATTTGTTGAACATAAAAAAAAATTTGGGTACTCGCTGTTTATAAATAGATTTTACGCATAGAATGATGTCCGGCATAAAGTATACTGATGCTAGTCCTTACTTAGATAACATATGGGGGAAGCAAACTGACTTTTTTGAACAAATAGTCTAGTCATATTGGTCTTGGAAGTAACTGCCCGTGCTAACAAATGGTAGGTTCAAGCTTGTGTAAACAGTGCACAAATATCGCTCTCGTTTTAAGTTCTGCAAGAAACATAGGGTATCGCTTAAGCACTCCAATTTGTCGAGCAACGTTATCTTTTAAGGAATGCACAAGATATGTCTTGCGTAGGTTTTCACGAAACTGCATGCTCAGGAACTTGTATTCCGAAACCCTCCCTAGTGGCTGTGTTAGAAAACTTAGGACTGCGGGGAAGCAAATGGGATTACTAATTGCCGTGAAAATAACATCCTTGGTTTACCTGTAATGATATTTGATTAGCATTTAACCTTTTAGCTAAATTGTCTGGCGAATCGTTTGGTAAAAGCGTGAGAGCAGGTAAGTTGTTAGAAGAATAGTACAAAGTTGTACCATACGCGTAAACTTCGATGTCGGGGTCCGCGGGATTAAAACACTATCGTCTATGTGAAGGAGAAATCATATTGTTCCTAATAATGACCCTTGCCGAACTCCGTACTTTGAAAACGGTGATTCACAGATTGCGCAGCTAATTCCAACATAGTGAGAGGGTTCAGACAAGTAACTTTGTATTAGGCTAAGAGAAGTGCCTCCAATATAATATCGGGTTAGCTCATCGAAATATATAATGTGTTTATTGTTGTCGAAGGGGTTTTCCGGAGGCCTGGGAAGGCTCTTAAAGCTAATGGTTGATTTTCTAAATTCATTGGGTGAGAAAGGGGATGCCATGTTTCTTTTGAATATTAAGCACGTACATTAATAACGTTAGGGAGAAGCTCTATATGTACGGTGAAAATGTCAAAGGTGAAAGAAGCAGTCCTAAGTGGTCAGCAGTGAATTATAAGGTAAAACATCAAGGGTGGAAGTCACAAAGCTTATCGTTCGTATAAGGGCTCCTTGCCATTGGCCGGCCGTCTTCGATTATGGCATGTCGAGCAGCATGATTGACTAGCATTTGCAGTTACGAACAGTTAAAGCGCAAATATTTTAGTAGATGCAGGCGCCATCTTCTATGCACACGATTTTCACGCGCTTTCCTTTCCTGCAACCGCAAGCTAAGTAAGAAATTCGTGATTTCATTGTATGCCCACGTGATAGGATGTACGGGCGACAATCAACGGCCTTCTGTAGCGTACACAGTATGGCAACAGCCGGAAACCCTTCCGATGCCTTCGATGGCCTAGCGTCGCTGAACTCAGCACATCGACGACGACTTCGTGATAAGATATAAATTCGCCATTACACATTCCGGAAATCGCCACACTCTCCTCCCCATTACGCTGCACGTATGCCCAACTGTCATGCCTTCGACAGGCGTCCCTCGTCACACGCCGTTCTGCAACTAAATGCAGGAGCTACAGTCACCACCAAGCATCAGCATCGAGTCTGCGGCTCGTTCAAGTACCTGAACAAGGGATTAAACCAGCGAACTAGACGCATACACACAGACACGAAGTAAACAGGATGTGTCTCTGTACGCGTCTAGTTCGCTGGTTTAACTCTTTGTTCACAATGTACCAGCTCGCCCCAGACTTAGCCTTGGTGTAAGTATCAATTAGCTTTATATCAATTAGCCCAGCCAACTAGCCCATATAAATTAGCCTGATTCCGCACTTGACTGATAACCAGTGAGAAAACGAAGGTTCCTAAGTGAGTGCTGTTTGCCATTTGCAGGGTGCTTTCTTTAACAATATATCCAACGTCACGCTTGGCTGTCACCTCCTCTAAAAGGCAGTCCTAGCGTAAAAAAACTTTCATGAATACAGGCCATCTTCCTGAGGAAACTGCGATGTCCGCGGGGAGAGCCTAATATTGTCGAACTAAATGAGGTTAGGGATGGAGGAAGCGGTTAGGTCTGCTCGTGTATTTTGTATATTTTGTAGAGATTGTAAGAAAACAAAATACATCATGACGAGGTTATTGTCATTTAATTAACAGCTGCGTCCTCCCGTGCGGTCGCCCGCGCAGGATGGTATTGCTGCAATACGCTCACAGGCATGTCTCAGTATGTTTCTTTTTTGTCATTGTTGCTGAGGTCGGCGCCGGCAGATGAAATATAATGCAGTCGGGCACGTATGGCGAAAGTTCTGCTATCGTCGATTATTTGTGCGCATGAATAATAATACAGCGCAGGAGTAGGCTCCAGGCAGGAAACTGCACTACGCCTCATTAAATACTCAAGTTACTAGTCTAATGCACGATTCCTGATCTTTTTTTCTTCGTGAGGAGATCTGGTGTCGTGGCTGAAAGTTAATAAAGATTATCTCATTAATTGTCGTTAGCTGTCTTCCTCACTGCTTTTGCAAGCTATGAATGCGATTCAGATATCGCATACGCTTGAGTGCAACGTCCTTCATTTACTGGCACCGCCCAAACACAGTGGTTTCTGACTCGGAAGTTTTATTTTCACCTACAATAAGGTGTACATAGCTACACACATGATTCTTCTTGATTTGCTATGAAATACCAGCAAAGTGCATATGATGTCTCAGTTACCTGCAAAAGACTCATCCTTTTAGATCTGCGTGGTGGAACACTAAGCAACGTTGCGAAAGCGAGCTCTACACTTCTGTGAGGCACCACATTTGTTTCTTTGTCTTAGGGCAATTTTTTCTTCCTCTACGTTGGCAATATACGAACAAACATATGAATACCTTCATCTATTTGCTCATTCGCAAAAAATATTCTCTACAATAGGTGGGATAACCACTTTTAATTAGAAAAGAAAAAAGAATCTGATCACTGCTATGCTGTAAAAGTGCCAAATGGGATCCGCCTTATGAATGTACTTGTTGTCGCTTATGCACTTCATCCATGCAGTGTTAAGACAGTCACGACGGTGTCTATGCGGTAGGTGGCCAAGTCAGTGGCCCTTCCATAGGCCAAGTTCTAAGCGTTTTCTATAGCACTGTTGCAGAACCTGAAGGCATACGAGGCATATAGATAAGTCGGAGGGGCTTATAATGTAACGTTTGCCTTGGATACTTCCTTAATATAAGGTGGCTTCTCATTCTTCATGGGGAAAGCCGCAGGTAGATTGTTGTTAATGACATTCTGCACACTTTTCATGCGCTAAGTTCATACAGGTTAGTTTTGTCACCGTACGTGCCTCGCATGCTGCGAAGTAGCGGTAGCTGTTGCTCTGTCAACTCCTATCTGTACTCGTATTCCGCCCTTTGTAAAGGTCTATTGAGATGCGTTCTTTCTTGCACTCGCCTAGATTTGCACTTCACCCCTTGTCTGCCCGTGCATGACACGGCGCTCACTTCATGGTGTTTGTGCACGGAGTCCCATGATAAGGCGATACATCAGCGACCTATTTGTCGTGCGTGTGTGAGAGGGAAGGGATGATTTGAACCTTCTGCAAGTGTAGATTGGGTGGTGAAACCATATTGAACTTGTTGGCTTACGTAACCATGGTCTTTACTTTAATAACGATTACAAACGAGGACATATACGGCGTGTTTTATTTTATCATTAATAGAATATTTTTGAACCACCCGTCACATGTTGCGAAATTCTACTTTTTTAGCTACGTTACTCTCAGAGGCAGATAATAATTGCACCGATAACGAAATTGTATATTTCACTAAGTGACAAATTATTGCTAATTCACTTGTAAACTATTTACTTTACGCCACGTAATACAATTTACGAATTGCAGCCGACGACCTTAAAAGTAATATCCACTTAGAACAAATTCTAAGGATGATACCGGCTTTGAGATGTACTTTCTCAAAGTGTGCGACGAAATACTTTGGTATTCCAGTAACATTTTAGCTTCAATATATAAAATTAGTTCTGTTAAAGAAGTACGTTCAACAACAGTCCATTCTTACGACAAGATTGACTGCCATTATCTCAAGATTGGTGCTAGTTTAATATTCTTTCCAAGTGGATCTGCCTTGTAAAATCACTGGCTTCAATTTCTGCTTGCAATAGTCACACTAGAGTAATTGGTTCAAAAGCCGATGAGGTATATTTTGTTAATTAGTAAATTATGCGCATTGATGTCGAGTGTGTGTAATATATAACTGTTCAAGTGTCCCAGCTCAATGAGTAGATTTGTTCTAAATGCCACAGGGGTTTTCTACAAAATTGGTTATCGTTAAAAAAAAGAAAATCCGAGGACACCTAAGCACTTCTTATGAGTTGTGAATTAATGTCGAATCGAACGCCGCTGAGTGGTCCTTCAGCTTTTGCGCTGCCAGTAATGCACCATAGCGGCACATGCTGCCCAAGCCAGCAAGCAGCAGCAGCCTGTGGTGCCAACGCCGCCTGTCACCGGTCTCCTGCGCGGCGAGAGACAGAGGAAGCAGTAGTGGCCACCAAGGCCGGCAGGCACGGGCAGCTGCTAAGCCCACTGGGGGTGAGAGAGAGTGAAACACGGACTGTGCGCCGGCTTCCGAGAGCAAGACGGTGGCACCCGCAAGCGCCCGTCACGCGACTGCCTCTTCGACGACAACTCAACATGTCCCGCAGCGTCGCGTCGCCGTATCTGCTACGTCGAGGCGCACTGGTCACGTGGCTTCGCGGCGGTGCCCTCTTTTCACACAGCACTTGGCACGATTGTGCGGTCACAGGTGTTCTGATGCACCTGCTCCTGCACAGAAGGGCATGCACCTGCATGCCCTGCTCTCTCGAGGCGCGTTCGTGACGTGGCATCGCAGCCAATGGGAATTTACGCGCCATTTCTTTGCTACAGACGTCGGCTTTTTCGCTCAATGCGCCATTTAATGCCTTTGCATCAAAGCACACTACAGAACTTGCCCAGCCTGCAAGCCTATAGGCTTACGTGGGGTGTACGTTTCACGTGGCAAGGAATGTGTTAGTCCCAGGACATCTTGCAGAAACAAGGGGCCCCTCGATCACATACCGCAGCTCCTTTGTGTTCTCGTCCGTTGTCTGGCCGGAGGATCAAATGCTCCACTAGCAGGAAGTTATACTGGGAAACATAATATCCATATACATAACTACCCAATCGCTTAGCGTCAATGCAGTCAAAAATTGTCCCTCGAGCTATTTGCCAAATGGGTGCCTAAAGTTAAAAGACAAATAAGCAATCATTGGCCTACTTTTTATGTTTCGCTCTCCTTCTTGAACACATCAGTATTTAGTATGACGTCTTTAGTATGGCACATTAATGTATGAATTACTTTTGTTCTTATCCCATTTATTCTAGTGCTCAGGCATATGGAACGAAACAACCGGCACTGCGCATGGCTTTTGTCTATGAGTTTTATCTGAATGTTTGTGCATTGGTAGTACCCATGTACAAGAGAGACTGAACCCTCGCAAATTCCGACCTTCATCAGGATGGCTGAACAGTGACATAAGGGGTCTGTACCTGAGTGCCTTTGAGTTCCATCACAGAGTTTTGTTGCAGTGGCTGCTCAGCTACAACGAGAGTCCGGAATGCTAAAGTCTATCATACAGCCATATTAAAAAAGAACTTGCAGTTTCCCCTGAAAAGTGAAGCATCGATTGCGATAGCAAATTGGTAGGCAGCAAAATGAAGTAATGATAGTAGCTTTATCAGCCGTACAAACTTGTAAACATTCGCCAACTAACTAAATTAACAAGCACGGTGTCACGCGCGTAGAGGTAAACGGGAAGACATCTCACTCGATGACTCGGGAAGCTCGCTGTCAAAATGCTGGACTGAAGAACAGCGGCCACAGCTGCGCGCGAATTGACATTCGTGCTTCCTCTCGCTTCAACGCGAACACGGAAAGCACAGCGCATACGAAGCTACCAGCACTTGGTGCACTTTGTCGACATCACAGATCACGTCCAAAATACGGCGCCCAAACGGCGTCACCATATGCAGCAGTCGCCGGAGCGCGCTGTCTCCCCGCTTTCCTCCCTTGCGCGCGCGAGATTGAGCCGCGATCGTAGGGTGACCCTGGCAAGTTTCCCTCGCACATACAGCGTACTGCGCGCGGCGACGATGTCGTAGCTGTTGGACTTTGTACGGAACATCATGGCGACAGCGACGCCGACGGCAAAAACGCGCTTGGAGTGTCTATTTGTTGACTATTACAATAAAACTGAGCAATGTCCGCCCTATTCCCGACACCTGTTAGAAAAGCACATCGCAGGAGCGTGCTCAACGTAAAAAATGAGACCTTCGCATGTGGTGCGTCCTCGATACATGTGAAGAAACATTCCACTACCAAAGTGAACTCACAGTTTGTGTACAGTTATCAATTCCTAAAGAAAATTCTGAATTGAGACTAACCATTGCTACCAAAAATTATATATTCCAGCCCATTGCATGGTGCGCTTCCGCGCTTTAGGAGACGACACGAAACCCCGCCTCCTAGCCCACATACGCCTGCGCCACTTCGATGCGCGGCCGTACCGTGCGCGCTGTCGCTCTGCGGTCCGACAGTATCTTCCCGCTATGCAGTGAAGCCACTCCTCGTGTGCGCAAGAGGCAAATGCCGCGCGCTGTTCCATTTGCTTTTTTGCCTGCTGGTCGCGAGCTACATGCGCCAATTGTTCGCAAGCGCTGAGCAAGGTGGCACTTTTTAATGTAGGCTACGCTCTAACCCTTGGCGTAGAAGGAATGGTGCAAGGTTCCAACTCCGAAATTTTGTTTGTATGTACATACATATATACACGCGCATATACAAACACACGCACGAACGTTCATATATGGGGTAGGACCCCCCTCGATCCCCGGAAATGAAATCCTGACTATGCCCGTGGCTCGAACAGCTCAAAAGTTCGCGTGCAAACGCGCTGTACCTTGCAACACAAAGCGGTGCAATGTTTTTCGGCATACATATGCAGATTTTTCACCGAGGCCGGAAGGTAAGAAAAGAAAACGTCACAGACGTAGGGTGGAAAATTCTGCGAGCGAATTCAGGTGCCGGAACCAGCCCATTAATGATCGTTGCCAAGAGAACTAGCGCTCCTGCAGTTAAGTCAGGGACAGTTAACATAGCGTCGTTTATCACCTACCGTCGTTCACAGCCATTTATCACTAACCGTCGTTCACAGTAGCTACACGTTTTCGATATATGCGGCGCCAACACGTAGATTTAAACGCATTTCAAATGTTCACATGCGCACATTTTATGCAAAGCTTATTTTTACGATTTATTCATACCGCAGATTTACCAGCTGCTTCGTAGCAGCAACTCTTCAAGTGGACAAAAGATTAAAGATGGACGAGTGTCTAGATCAAATTTATTTCGTACCAGGGAATGGTAGACCATTGGCTGCTCGCAGACGGGCAAGAATGCTGGTTCTTCAAACCTTGGTGGGCAGAATTCAAAGCAACTGGACAGGCAACAGGCTGTTATGAGAAACAATAGGTTATTTTTATTGCTCTAATCACGTCAAGATGGCAAACTTGCAAAGTAATTATTCACACATTGCATACTGTAGTGCGGCGCATCTTTCTTGATATTTTCATACCACACGGGTCAATATGGTATAACACATGGCTCATTAGACATACCAGCGTAGTTTTACATTGCTCACGTCGACTAAGGCCGATCGAACAAGCAAGATATTGGGGGCGGTAAATGCTGCAGCTATCACAGCTGTCTCGTAAGCGGGAGCGCGCGAGGCTTTCGCTTACTACAAAACAATTAACACTAGCACATCAATCAACGTTACATGAAAAATCAGAACACCAACAAGAATTGAAAAAAAAGAAAAGACTGGAGGGAAAAACCAGGGTGCAGCGGGCAAATTGTATCCGCTAAAATTTAATTCGTTTTGAAAACACTGTTCTAGAGACGCATAGTCAGAACAGTCATACAAGCAAGACAGCGAATTGAGCTAGTTGTTAAGTTCACATTATTGGCGTATATGTGCAGCACGACGCGGACGTGTCGTTCATTCTTTGTCCCGCGTCTGCGTCGCGCTTCACATACACGCCAAAGATCGTAGAAGTGAAAAACCTTTCATGCCACCCCTACGCATCTCAGCGTTAACGCGGGTGTTACTCGAGATAAATGTTGCTTTAGTGTAAACAAGACAAACTCATCTCTGTAAACAAGGCGAACTCATCTCGAATATCCTGATCCCTATCGGAGATGGTCGGTCTCGGCTCACACGCAGTAGCTAGTCGCCGGCGCACGTCTGCCCGTCCACGCGGCACCGCGTAAAAAGCGTTGCCACCTTCCGTGCGGTTTGTGCAGTCCTTGACTTGACCAAGGTCCTTGACTTAATTAATATTGTCGAATAACGTACCTACAGCCCGGAGCCGATGAATGCAACGCACGCTTGACGGTCCGCTGATTGCAATGTTGATGGCACTGATACAAACGACGAGTCGCACCGCGCCCGTAAGGTTGGCTTGAGAGCGGCGCAGTTGAACATTTGACGTCATGTTCTGGCACGTGATAGCTCTTGGCGAATAGCGATGTGAGCTGCGCCGGCAAACTTATGCGGAACTCGGCTCCTTGCGGGAGCATATACAGGAACATTACGCGGCCACGCTGCGCCGTGTTCGTACTTGAGTGGACAACCTTGTACGCCACGGTAGTGTGCCTGTAGCTGCTACTCGTAAACTTTATAGTCAATCTTTGTAAATTCATCTACATACGTGTAACGATTCTTCCGTTAAAATGCGTCGCTTAGGTTAGGGTTTATAGATAGTCCCGAGTGCGCTTATTTTTGCCTTGCAGGAGCATGCCTTTGTAGTGTGTCTCTTGCGTCGTTATTGGCCCATTTTACTGCGACCTCAACTATATACATGGGCACGGGAAGTGCATTGACGCTCTCGGCGCCATCGCCGCCGTCGTACTGTCCCGCTGCCGAGTGTTCATGGGCGACTCGCGCAATGTAGTTTAAGAGGATCTCCAGAGTCGCGGAGCGCGTTTGGGTGAATAAGGACGAAGCGAAGTAGATGCACCAGGAACGCTACGCTCAAACGGCTCAGTAGCGAAGCCAGAGCGGCGTTATATTTTCCGATGCTGTCATGAGCGTTTACGCACGCACACTACAAGCACACTAGCGTTCCAACTGAGCTGCTGCCGTGTGTATTCGCTGGACTGAGTGGCACGGGCAGTAAACGTCAA
The DNA here is from genome assembly GCF_038994185.2 of Dermacentor albipictus. Classification (NCBI taxonomy): domain Eukaryota; kingdom Metazoa; phylum Arthropoda; class Arachnida; order Ixodida; family Ixodidae; genus Dermacentor; species Dermacentor albipictus. Next base: position 17,244,002 of record NC_091821.1, read on the forward strand.
GCTCGCGGTACCTGATATTTCATTGGAAGCTGACTAACACCCACCGTTTCCCGTCGCCTTCGTCTCCCGCACAATCTCGGTGCGACGCTTACTGGGGCGCTTCACATCCCTGTTGCGTTGTGAGACGCCTCGTATGGTTTCCAGGCACTGTTACTTCTGCCAAACAGCAGTTGCCTTACGTGCTGCGTCGCGCCAGCATGTCGCACCCGGGTACACTTGAAACGACGTCCGAGGAGTTAAAGTGCAGAGATAGAGCTTGTTATCATTGTTAATAATTATCCCTTCGGGCAAAACTGCCAATATTTTTTTTTTCATCTCGAGGAATATGCCTAGGGCCGAAATAACAAAGCTTCTCGTCTGACGGGGGTGCTTTCGCTTTTGCTAATGACATGTCACGCAACAGGATTGGCTGGAATTTGCTCTTAGGAAACATTCTAGCGTAAAAGATTTTTTGGGAAAGCGGGTGCAGGTCTGCGGCGAGACTCGCCTCTTTCGCTTCCAACAAAGGCACCAAACCTCTCGGCATGGCCTTGCTTAGCCCACCGTAGAACAATAAGGAGAAATTCCCGACTTCATTACCCGCACGACATATCCGCGTCGCCATTTGCACGGCGAAAAAGTTCTCAATTTAGCCGCGCAAATCCCGGTTGTCGAAAAGAATTTTCGACGAGGCACTTCCCCGAATTGCGTCTCCTCTAATTCCAACTTGCGCGAACAAGTCGTTTTATTAAAGATGTCATATTGCGAGTAGAGAGCAGGACGGGCAAGGATCAGCTGCGTAACGGTTCCAATAACAACACAGAACGAAAACGTGCGGGAACTCGGGGAGACTAGCCAGGATCCTGAAAGCTTATTCATACGGGCGCAACAATTTAGAAATGAAGTGACGCGCTTAGCACCGCAGTTTGCAAACTTAGGTCAATATATAAGAACGTTGTGGTGTGCTGGGTGAAGCGTTTGGATGGGAAAGTGATAAATGGTACATCTGCAGAGCCCACGCGTGGCTCTCTAATTTTCAAACCGCGTTGCACGATGCATCCATACTGCCAAGGAACTGGAGCGCAACGTCGCTCACACGCATTCGCAGCACTTTTTCGCTCCAGGCTGATTCAAATGAAGGCAATGTTTATGCCGCACCACCCGGTTCCATACGCATTTCCGCCTTCGTATTGAGAATTCTGAGCATTAAGCTGAGTCTGGCACCCCTGCACTCATGCACGCTTCATTCGAGACTACATGGCGCGAAGGACGGCGCTCGTCGCGGCAACCTCGTATTTTACGGCATATCTGACGTGGCAACAGAAAACGCACAACAATCAGAGCAAAGAGAGTTAAAAACAATAGACAACCTCCTAAAAACTAATTTTCCTGGCAAAAGCACATCCCGTGCACACAGAATCGGACGCTATGAGCCATCTAAATCCCGGCCACTAATAGTGAAATTTACTAATAGTAAAATAAAACAAGTGATTCTTTCGAATATATTCGACGAATATATTCGAATATATTCTGACGAAGGCTCCTGCTGGATGTACCGACCGCGTGCCCGCAAGGAGGTGTTGCCATATAAGTCTACACACTCCAAGACTGTGAAACGAGCACTTGCTACTATGTGCCTCGAATCCGGGCTGAGAAAATCGTGCTGTCATAAGGCACAAGCAAGCTTTGACGACCAGATATTGAAGTTGAGGAAGGCTGGCTTTCCTTGCTTGGTTTTAAGCGCAGTTTCGGAGGCGCTATTGAAAAAAACTGAAAAAAGAAAGAAAAAGAAGTGAAGAAGGTCAATCAGTCGAAAAGAAAGATAAAGCGGTGGTGATTCCATATTCTCATAAAGTAGCGCATAATCTGAAACACGTCACCATGAAATACAATATTCCTGTTGTTTTTTCCGCGCCGCGAAAGCTTGCTACTTTGTGCCGCCTGATTGGTCCGGATGGCGCTAAAAAAGTAGGGTGTTCTATTAAACATACGAACCCTTTTCTTAAATGTGAAGAAGGGGTAGTATACCACATTCCATTGAAGTGTGGAAAAGAGTATATCGGCCATACAGGCCGATGTATTAATGAACGCCTGCGCGAGCATAAGCTATCATTGAAAAATGGATATGGTTCTAACTTGCCGCTGCATTGCAAGGCCTGCGGAAATGAGGATGAACGGGTATGTGAAGCAAGGCTTCAAGATACGACAATCATGTATAAAAGTAAAGATTCTGTTGCGCGGGAGTTGTTGGAGGCCAACGAGATTAAGAAAAGAGGGGATAACTGTGTCAGTACCCCGTCTTTGAATATATACACGAATGAATGCATGTTTTCAGGCAAGTTTTATATTTAGATTAAGCGTGATTCCCTATATCTTCAGTGTTCTCGCACGTGCGCATTCAGGTATTCAGTGTCCCTCTTTTTTCATTCTCCTCTCCTCATGGCTATATAATCAGCCACTTGTCATTTCAATAAACAGTTGAAAGTAGCGCCTTGTCCTGTCTGGTTTTCTTCTTGTGTGCTGTCATTTTTTGGCGCTTATTCTATTGAAAATTAAGAATGATGATGCACTCGGGAACCGATACACCCAGCAGGCTGCTGTTCAATAAACTAAACATATTGTCATTCAATCTTATGCGTGAGTTTAAAACAGCTACCTATGTAAATAGTGTTGTGAAACGTAATCAACCTTTCCCTGTGCCACGATGGAAGAATGCATAACTTCCACCGTGCCCTATGCCCATATTTCTTTCATCATCACGTTCTACCAGAAGTACTGCCACTGGAAATTTCAATCTGCCTCCTGTACATCATGGATATGGCAAAATACTACTGGAATTTGTTGGAGTTAAGACATGGAACAATTAGCATATCCACCAAAACAAAAGAAACACAAAATTTTGGCAAAGCATTATTTATTAGCTATAAACCACTGATTTGGTGCCTGTGTTCTTGCTTGGCGTTCTGTTTTTTGCAGTTTGATAATTTATGTAACTGGTGATAATTTTTATGCATGCTGTAAAAAAATTCGTTTTCTTTCTGTTTTTAATGTGCTAATGTGTGGCATTCATCCTCTGTATTGATCCCCTTAGTCTTGTACCGAATGTGTATTATATTTCGCATATGCAGACCCATCCGCTAGCCCGCGGCTATTGGGTCCAACAGTCTTTTGCGTATGCACTGTAACACCTATGACGATAATATTAAAGAAAGAGAAAAAGAAAGTTCACTGGAATGGAAAGGGAATGGTGAAAAGCACATTAAAAAAAGGCATGGTACGCGTTCATGTTCCATGGACAATGACTATTGTACTGAATTAAGAAAAAAAAGCAGCCGGTAATCGCTCGCTTAGAAGACCGATAAACATGCAGTGCGATATGGAACTTGAGAAATAATGATATTGAAGCTTCCAAGACTTTAGAATAAAAGACAATACGGCACATCCCACGTCGACTGTCATAGGCATCGAAGTCTCTAGTTATAGCAAAAATATTTTTGAACAGCTCTGATAGTGTTCATGAAACATTGGTTGCTTGTGTACTGTCAAATGTTCATATGCTGCGGCCTAAAGCTCACGGCACGATAAGAAAATGCACTCGCAGCGAAAGCGAGACGTCTTGCACGGACATGCATGCAGACACGCAGTCGGCCACCGCGAACCTATGCGATAGCTGCATTGAAGCTTCATTCTGTTGTGCTACATATTGTTACACAGACAGCCAACTATAAGAACATATTTTACATGGTTTTCTCTCAGCAACTGCCTGCTTTTCACAGAAGAAACCGGATGAGGGAATCGATCGCGGCGACCGTGCGCAGTGCCCCAGCTTACTGCACATAGTAGATAAACAGATAGCGTCTGTAAACCATTCTGTGCTTTCTGTTTGTCCAAGATTATTATTTTAAAGGTAAAATACTTCTGTCACTACAAGAGTACTTAAAAAATGTCCAGGAGGGCTCCCGCGCCGTACCTTTATTTAGCGCCGATAGCCAAACCTGTGCGGAGCGCCCGCGTTATCTCTCAGACTACGCAATTGAGGCGCTTCCGACAGATGGCGACTCCGTAAGGCCTCGCCCCCCATGGAGGAAGGAAACTGAGGAGAGGCCCTACCCCCTCCGCGCGCTGGGAGAAAACTGTGTAGGAAATGACGTAATATATAGGTTCTCCTTTTTCTTGCTGTTTTTTTTATTTCTTTGCTGTAGCGGCCATGCCTTTCGGGCCACAATGGCCGCTTTCTTATGGTTCTGTGCGCTCACATGTATTGCTCCGTAGATTTCATACCGTGGCAAAGGCGCCGTGCGGGTGCGTTGGTCTCCGTGCTTTGTTGCGCTGCGTTATCTGGACCATGCCCTCCCGGATGTTGCTGTGGCCAGGTGGGACATGAGGAAGTTGACGAAACGAACGCGCATGCAACGTTGTTCGCAATGTACAGCGCCACGGCAATGGCAACGGACGAAGGAATATCGGTGGGAAATTTCGCCCTCTTTGGAGGAATCATGCTAACGTGCCATCGCACTCCGAGACCGATGCATTTCAGAATGTGTACAATGAACGCCATGCCGGCCAGTGATTCCTGCATTTGACAGCGCATATGGTGCAGCGCGTATGTTCCCATTGTTCCCTTTAGCAATAGCAACAAACCTTGCGCAGGCTATGTGCATCTAATGCGTTTTGGCGGATCTGTACAGTCAGTACATGCTGCTAGCGATTGCGCAAATAATTTTTGCTTGACGTGCCAGTGCGTAGATAATAACAGGAGATCTCATCGGTAGCACGCTAGTGACCTGTATTGGGATTGCAGCGGTCGTAGTTGTCGGGAGGACCTTGGTGCGACAGCACTAGGCGAGCAGGATTTATTTGCAGTATTTACATGTTGAACAAGACATATATCGACAGTCTAGCATGACTACCATATGGAGCTCGCAAGACTAACGTACTGCAAACAGCTTACGAGCACACAGCTCACTAATACATTTCGAGTACGAGAACGAGCACTCAGCTCACTAGTACATCTCGAGCACGACAGCGAGCACTCTGCTCCCGACGACGAGCACACACTAGCAGCCGGCAAACGCTGCTTATAAGCACTTGGTCCCCCCCTTGATTCCCAGTGGACGGAAACGTTCGTCCAGTCATCGTTCGACGTCACTGTTCGACGTCACCGTAGATGACCGCCCTTTTGGAGGAGGCGGGCTCACATACTCGTGTTGCACATACACACAGGTGTAATGGTCCGGAGCCGATGTCAGAGGGGTTTCGTAGAACTCTGCTCCGTCCCGGGTGGCGCGACCAGGTACCACATTCCTGAGCTGACCCCGCGCCACGTGGCTTCCGGTTATTCGCAGTTCTCTGAAGTGCGCCCCGTCTGGTTGGATTGGAACAGGTGCTGCGGGCTGAAAGATGGCACGTTGTCACCCCGTACGGCCATTCCTAACAGCTCCTCCATGGCCGGGAAAATCTCGCCTGGCCAGTGCTGGCAACCGCTGGGCAGGAAGGGAATGGCTGGCGAGCAAGACGATGGCTTTGCTCTCTGCAACCCCTGCGTACTTGGAATGCCTTCAACCATCTCACAACAACTGGCACAGAAGAGTTGACCCGGCAACACAATACCGCTCAGCGTTCAAACGCCCGGAATTAGCTGTTAACCCACCAGGCCTCCTATCAAAATTTCAATGCAAGTCACTCAACTGGGAACCCCAAATTTTGCCCCAAAATTTTGTGCCGCCAAAGCGAGCGTTCACGTTCCTCTTGAGTTCGACCAAACCCGACCGTCGCGCTGCACAAAAGAAAATGTTTACGCAGAATGAAACCGAAGGCTCTCAAACACCAATACCTAAACATAACTTAAGCAGCCTAAGTTCGCGAACAGCCTGTTCTTATCCTATTACAGTGGCGTACATATCTCATGTGCTGCTGCCACTGAACCGTCTGGCCAACTCCACAGGTACGTAAATACAATCGCGCTAGCTTTGTGGTTTCTATTCCAAACGCGTACTTGCGACGCTTACTCACATTTGTTCCTTTAATCCACACAGGGCACGTTCCTTAAACAAACAACCAAACTTGCCTAACTTACGCAACACAGAGGAACCATTGAACAAATGTGTCTTTTACTAACTAGCTCTACGCACGCGTACTAGAGAAGTCAGAGTACGGCTGCCCTCGACACACAAGAGCAACCCAGTCATAAACATTCTGCTTCCTTCCGTCCGCACAGGACACGCGCTAATGGACCTTAGAGCTCTTCTCAGTGCAAATCACGCACTTACTGAATACCTACGCGCTTAACCTTAAACAATAAAAAACACATAAAAAAGAAGGTTAACTAAAACACACGTGCGTTACGATAGGCCTCTCAACGTTAACCTTTACTGAGGTTACTCGCACACACACAAAAAAAGCCTATGTACTCATTAATGAACACCTCGTCATACTACATGTTTACAAAAAAAAAAACACGTCTTTCAAATGTCGAGCTTCTCAAACAAAACATAAAAAAAAGTTCACACCTTACATACTAAAAAAAACTCTAGTCTCAAATCGCTAAAATTTACAAATGTTCAAAAATAAAACAAAACAACATCTCACTTCTACGGAAGCTCTCTTGGCCTCCCGTTCCAAACGTTTTTGACTGACTCATACTTTTGAGCCGTACTCGAGGCGGTCGTGGTTCGAAAGCTATTCTGGCTACCGAGGAACAACAAAAGGGCTGACTGACTATCAGCTCCCCCAAGACGTTACAGTCTCCTGCCAATTTGCGTCCTGGCGCCCTGCTTTCAACACGAACTCGAGAAACCGCGTCGCTACTCCCTATCTCTTCGTCTCGTCCTGCCATCTTGCGCTTCTTTGTACTACACGCTGAACTTCGGAAAGAACGACGGACCGACAAGGAACGTAGCTGCCCCGTGCCCTGTGTCCGCGTCCGTGCAGAACATGCTTCTAGGTCACTTTTTGACCGGTTGCCCGAATGTTTACGATGCGTCAACATCGTCCGTGACGACCGCACCTTTCTTTTCCTCGTGCCCTGGCCTTTTGGGTCTCTCGCCGTCTTTGGCGGCGCTACATTAGTCACCGTCTTTCGGTCTTTACCGCACTTCTTTTTGCGGCGCTTTCTCTTTGAATTCTCTTTCATGTCGCTCTCTCGCGCATCGTGCTGGCCGTTACACATTTCGTCGGCCCTGATCGGTCTCTTACCCGCTTAGTCTGAGTGATTAATAACTAAATCACCCCTCTCTTGACTAACTAGACTGGCGGAGAGCCGCACCGTTCCCTGAACAATGCAGTTGTCTTCTCTTGAGCTACGGAGCTCGTCATCCTGAGAACTACTCTCAACTGCATCATCGAGCTCGCACATCACTTCGGCACGCAGACCTGACTCGACATGGGTGCTCGTGTCTGTCGGGTCAACAGTACCCTGTACCTTCCTAACGACCTCGATATCATGAGATGCGACGAACACGCGCGGTAACTGTGCCAATTTGTTCGCAGCTGGCCTAGCTGTCTCTACAGTCCTCTGTTGGCACGGCACCTCGTCGCTCTCACTCTGGCCTTTAACGGCCTCTGCTGCCACTAAGGCATCGTTAGCTGCTAGCACTTCGAGTTCACCTATGAAAGTGCTGCTACTCTCACAGGTACTACTCCTTCTCTCGGCTTTCGACTGAAATCTACTATCTGCTTCTTCCCACTTTCGCTGCTTCCAGCCTACAGATTTCTCAAGCCGCTGTTCTCCTCGTGCGTTTAACTGCTGCAAATCCTGTATCTGTTTCTTCACTGCTGCCATTTCCTTTTCAACCTCCTGCCGCTTTTGCTCATGCTCTTGGCGTTTTCGCTCGCGCTCTTGGCATTCTTGCTTAATTGATTCCTGTTCCTGTCTTTTTCTTAGAGTTCGGTTACCTAGGTTTTCGATTAGTTTCAAATCATTTCTACTTGCGAGAATAGTTTTCCGAATTTCTGCTTCCGTCAAGTCCTTCTCTACGTCTACCTCAAGCTCTTCACACAACCACAACAGGTCAGCCCCCGTCAAACACATTAGGACTATGGTCGCTACTTTAAGCTTCGGCTCTGCTGTCACACAATACTTGTTGCGATACTCACGCAAATCAAAATACTTGTAAAAGATCCCCAGCGAATCAAATTCAAAAACACAGAGAAATTGAAGCCTGGTAAATCTTACAGCTAAAACCAGACGCTTACCCACTGAAGCAGCACCATATCACCAGTCCTTCTCCGCCGTATCCAGTTAGTTGCCAGAGGTGGTCAATCCCAAGTCGCCTCCAACTTGATCAGGATGCCGGTCTGTCACCATGTGGCAACGTCCGTCACCTGCCGTTGCTGTCTCCGAGTCGTAGGCCGATTTACGAGCCGTAGGCCGATCTCACTGCTGCCATTCAGTTATAGGGATGGGAGCGGTCGCAGTTGTCGGGAGGACCTTGGTGCGACAGGACTAGGCGAGCAGGATTTATTTGCAGTATTTACATCGTGAACAAGACATATTGCGGGCTCCCATATGGAGCCCGCAAGACTAACATACAGCAAAGAGCTTACGAGCACACAGCTCACTAATACATTTCGAGCACGACAACGAGCACTCAGCTCACTAGTACATCTCGAGCACGACAGCGAGCACACAGCTCCCGACGACGAGCACACACTAGCAGCCGGCAAACGCTGCTTATAAGCACTTGGTCCCCCCCTTGATTCCCAGTGGACGGAAATGTTCGTCCAGTCATCGTTCGACGTCACTGTTCGACGTCACCGTAGATGACCGCCCTTTTGGAGGAGGCGGGCTCACGTAATCGTGTTGCACATACACACAGGTGCGATGGTCCGGAGCCGACGTCAGAGGGGTTTCGTAGAACTCTGCTCCGTCCCGGGTGGCGCGGCCGGGTACCACATTCCTGAGCTGACCCCGCGCCACGTGGCTGCCGGTTATTCGCAGTTCTCTGAAGTGCACCCCGTCTGGTTGGATTGGAACAGGTGCAGCGGGCTGAAAGCTACCACGCTGTCACCCCGTACGGCCATTCCTAACACCTGCTCTTCCGGAAGACAGTCATGCCCTCCAGGAATGAACAAAAGGCTAAAATGATCCTATCTCTGGGGGCGGCGCACGTCGACAAGAGGAAAGCAGCCAAGCTATTCCGGATGTGACATTGTGGAGGACGCCCTAGTCCGTCAACTATACTTAGAACCTACGAAGTCGTTTGCGAGACGGGTAGCTTCACAAAAAAGTCACCCAGCACTGCGACGGTAGTTCAAGAGGCGGAAACGGATATTTTGACATTGTTTGTTGCTAACCCATGGTAGTGTGCGCGACGCCAGTGCAGAGGCCGTAAACTCAAAGTCATCAGTGTGGAGGACTTAAAAAAAATGTCCCTATGCACCTCTACCATGGACAGCTTCATCAAAAACTTGAAAGCTGACATTTTAAAAACAGACTTGACTTTGTAAATTGGATTTTCACGGAATGTGAAGAAGAACCGCACTTTTTCAATCGCCTGCTTTGGACGGATGAGGCTAATTTCTCCAGAAACGCGCAAGTTTATCTTCATAACGCGCACTGCTGGAGTGATAGTAATCCCCACTGGCTGGCACAAGCATGGCACCAATACCAGTGGTCGTTCCATTTGTGACGCGGTATTTTTGACGGCAACACCATCGGACCTATCTTTTTTGATAACGCACTAACGACGCAACGCTACGTCAGCGACATCCTCGCGGTCCCCGTGAACGACGTCTCTTGCAACGTTCCATTCGCGCACGTTTGGAACATCTGGTTTCAACACGAACGTGCTCCTGCGCAGAGTAGTAGTCAGTCTCGAGCGTGGCTCGACAAGCTTTGTCCTGGACAGCGCATCGGCCGGCACGGACCTGTACCCTTGCCTGCAAGGTCGTCGGACATGACACCGCTGGACTTTTTCTTGTGGGACTACGTTAAACATTGCGTGTATAGCTGCGAAACTACCACACCGGATGCCCTAAAGGCAAAAATATGCAGTCTGCCGCGAGATTCTAATGTCATTGGTCAAAGCTGCAACAGCACAAGTGCTGGAAAGAAGCAATTAATGTATTGATTCAGAGAGTCACCTGTTTGAGCCCGTAATATAAGTGGAATGGAAAATAACAGCTCCAAAGTGATGTAAAACGTGACTGTTTAATACACCTTCATGATGTCACCCTCTACTTACACAACAAAAAGCTTGCGACAAAGATAGAAATAGGTCAAAAACTGCTTTGTTTTGCCTCTTTTCTGGAGTTCAAGCATAGAGAAAGAAATTCGACAAGAGGGGTACACTCGGCGAAAACTGCCAGCAGGAAATATGTCATGCTAGTATTAACGCCGACCGTATGCTGCCGCGAGCATCGAAGAAAAAGAAGAGAATGTGAAATGAAGTTAGCAGACATTGTTTCATTTTTTTAATTCTTTCCCGGCAAAACTAACAATATCTCGGTATAAATTAAAAGATACTTTGGCGCTTACTTCCGTTGCCTAGCGACAGGCGAATGACGCGCCAGGTGCATGCGTCATTCGTCAGACACACCCCCGAAGCCAGCGAGACCGGCTGTGCATCTCATACTGGGAGAATTTCCTGAGGTTTTCTATGAGCACAGCATTATCTTAACTTATTTCGGTAGTTTTTGGGCACGCTGGTCGCGCAGGGCGCTTTGACGCAATTTTGCGTGCACTGAATCTTACTGGGACAAGTGTTTGCTCTTTCTTGGTTACTTTTCGGGGTATTTTTCAAGCGCAGTGGCTGAGTCTGGCGTTGTGACGCGGTTAGCGAAAATATGCTCTGCCCTAGTACGGAATCAAGTTTCCCGCTTTAATGCACTGACAACACAAGCTTGTGGCGCTTTCGCTGACGCCCAACATTGTTGAAAATTAATTTCGCTACTTTTTGTGTTACTTACTAGACACGCTTGCTGCGCCTGGCCTTGTGACGTAGTTAGCGAAAAGCAACTCGGCTGCGTGGCGCAGTTTTTCGCATGTACTGATTCTTAGTGGGACAAATTCGTGACGCTTTCTCTGACCCTCAACATGATTGTAATTAATTCCGTTGCATTTTAGGATAATCCTGACGCACACTCGCCGTGCCTGTCACGACGCAGCGATAAGCAGCTCAGCCATGTTGACAAAGTTTGTTTGGCTTGTACAGAATTTTACTGCGACAAGTTTGTGACAATTTTTATGGCCCCGCAACAACTTGAACCTTCTTTCGCTACTCAGGCTTGTAAAAAACGCAACGAGCAATTGCCAAGAGTGATAACACGGGAGTGTGTTGCTTGCGCCGGCTACACACAAAAGATAACGCCAAGAAGCCCAAACACTAGGAACTTGTAACTTGAAAATTCTGTCTTCTGCGCGACTGAAGACAGGCTTTGCACTCACGCATTTGTCTTGATCGCGAGTAGAAGGAATTCTGCGAGCGTCCAGCATGGTCTGTTTGGGGGCCTGTGTTGTGGCCACCTCTGTGTATTAGTAGCGTACTATCGCGTCGATTGTAACCAAATTCTTTTGGAAACGCGCAGTAGCCTGTGTATTCGTGCTCTTAAAGTGCAGGAAATAAGTCCTTGGAGGATGTTTTCGTGCTATGTACGGTATTGTTCGGGATGAGTCGGGTATTTTCTACGCCATGTATGTAAAAACGAACTGCTTTTGTTTGTAATGCCACGCATTCACCACTTTTGCACATTTCGCCTCTACACGCATGATTCGTATGTGTTATACCAAAATGACACATGCTTGTAATTCACTTTCTTCAGCTGACGTCGTCCGGTGGAGCTTCATACGGGAACTACTACTGCTTACGTGGTGCCACAACGTTGGATGAATGCACAAGAAGCCCGCAACGAGCATTTATATAGAATAAAAGATTTCCTCATTTCGCAAGGCGGCTTGCATCTTTATGAAGGTGCACGTGGTACATATTCAATGGAGGCTTGCAAAGATCGTTCGCAACCTTTTTAATAATGAAACGATCTCGCACAAAAACCGCGCGCGGTTCAGCTGTAGAAGCAAAGAGAAAAAAAATGCGTCGATCAGCGCAGCCGGCGTAACGCATACCAGCTAGCGTTCAAAATGCGCGCGCCGTAAACCAAAACCGGTAGTGTGTTTCAAGTATTAACGCCGGCGGCTTGGTGCGCTACACTCAATTCGGACGCTTGGCTCTATGGGAGTGTCTGCTCTTGTTGAATCCTTTCTCTGTGGTTCAAGTGACAAAAATGGTAAATGGCTAAAGCAGTCGCGCCTTTGGATGTTTATTTGTGGGCGGCTGAGACGCCTTGCGTGCTTTTGCTTTATTTCTTTATTGAAATAAACTCCTATGTAGCTCTTTTCTGTTCTTCCGAGAGGTGCCTGTTTTCTTTTTTCGTGCTCTCTGGCGCACTGTTTCTTTTTTAAACATTGGTTGAAGTTCTTTTGTAACTTCGTTTCATGATACGCGAAGGTTAAAGCTATCCCGAATGCCTCATGATGGAACACAACATTATTACGTCCGCAGATGATGACGATTATCGCACCACACTAGTTATATAGGTCGCGAAACCTCTCGAGCCATACTACTTGACGAAGCATTATACGATGCGGCGATAAATGAATGCAGCTGTATATGTTTCAAAGGTTGCTTGGAGGCGTTTCAGTAGCGGTGCCGACCACGCATCTATTTCATATTTCGCGGGCTTTTGTTTCTTCTAGGAAAAAACAACCAGGCACACTTCAGCACGAAATAAATGCTTGATTCGAAGGTTATTTAAGGTGCCCTACAAGTTTGTAATTCACATGTTTGCGATTCAAGCAATAATCTAAATGTTCACTAATGAAAAGCAAATAATTAATTGTGATGAAAAAAAAAACACTGGCTGTAAGTACACACGATTGCCACTACTATGCAGTCGGTACAATTTCTCTAGAGCTGTCAGGCTTTCTTAAAAATCTTGGTCCAAGTTTACTGGGACACCCGTATATCTCGATAAATAAGCTGTTCTACAAATTAAATGAGTGGGCTTTCTGATGAAGTTAACTCAGAACAGAAGCGTTCATTGCAAGAAATATATCAAAAAAGAGGAAATAGGAAATTTTCTGGTTCTACATTTCAAAATTACGCTCGTGATGAATGGTTTTAACAAGTCCCTGCGGCATTCTGTGGCTTCGGGAATGTTCCACTTGTTCTAAATAAAATCGTAGCCCTAGGAGACTACGTCTGTATTGGACTTCAGCCCTAGTGAAGGTGCTACTGTGAGTATTATGGAATTGCGGACTTCCTAAATCAACAGCCCTGAGTAATATTTTTTATTGTAGAAAATGTTTCTATATTAAGTTTGTGAATATAACACGAAAACATTAAAAATTAGCCTAAAGCTAACATTACGACAAGTTTCTAGCTTCTTCATGTAGTAAAGGCCTACGTGTCGCGTCTGTTTTACAACTTTTGTTCTGCCTGCAGTCGAGATATGCATATTATTTTTCATGTCTGTGACGTTGTTCCAATGTGAACAATTCGGATTTTTTTCAGAGTACGGAAAGTTGCACAAGTTGGTGTGCATTTACGAACTTACATAGAAACGCATATATAAATATGTTTAAACCTCCAACTTCCAAACCATAAATTGTATTTCTTCCTTCTTAATGCCCAGCTTTACATTTGTACTATCTAGTCACCAATATTTTCGTATTTTTTTTTGATGATGTGAAAATTTTGTTTCGCAAAAAGGCGGATGAAGCACGGGTACTAGCGTGAGGTATTCTCAGCCTTTACATCGGTTCTCTAGGCGTGTACTGATTATGTGAATAAACATATTATATCAATGAAATCATCCGGTCGTACTCTCGGTAGCAATGTGATATTTTTTCTAACAACCTGTAAGTAACATACATCCAGAGACGCTCTTCAAACAACAAGTTCCAGTGCGACAATATTTAACGACATGTAGTTTCTAAAATATTATTGTTGACGCCACTTCACTTCCTCGACGTTCGCGAACCCCTTGGAGGCTTTATTTCAAAATGCTCTCTCGGGCAGCTAAATTCAACGGTTGTCTTGTCTTAGTCTTGTTATCTCGTTAGCAACTATATTTTTGTAGCCTCGCAAAATGGAATAAATAAAGACCAATATTATTGCGATTGTATTTTATTCAGCCTGTACAACTGTCCTCTGTATGCTTTTATTTAAACGTGCTCTGCTCAAAAATTGATACACAAACAGCAACCATGTCCAGAAATTCTGCATAATCCCCTTGGAAACTTCACGGCAATGCACAAGCGGAACTGAATGCGCAAAATAAAAAAAAAATAAAAAGAAAATAGATTTCAAGATATCGGCTGTGGATCAAAACGTTTCAACTGACAACAACGAGAGGGTAGTCCTTTCTAACAACCTATGTATTTATGGCACTTAGTTGGAACATTGATGATGCGTTAGAGATTTTTTTGGTCAGGGACGGGCGGTGAAGTAACACGATAGGAGCAAATCGTTTTGCGCCCTCGCGGCAGCGCACCCTCTGCCGGGAGGGCACAGGGTACATTGACTTAAAGAAGCACCAAATTTAAACCGTAAGGCGATTTATTACAGCTGCCGTTGTTACGCTAATGGAAGAGGGAGTATTATGCACTCTGTTTGGTTGCGCAGGATTTTCAGAGGCAGCCGGGACGGAGAGAGAGGGATTTTGCCTGTGCACATCTAGATAGCGTGCCTGTGTGTGGTTGTATGACCGTATAAGGGCGCGTATGTGTGCGCGTGCGCGTACCTCCGTATTTGCATTTGCATGCGTGTGACTGCATGTATGCATGTGTGAGCAGTCGCGGCGTGCGTGCATGCGTGCATCTGCGTGCGCGTGTGCGTGCGCTTGCGTGCTTGTGGTACATGTGTGGGCGCGTGTTAACGTGTACGTGTGCGAGCGTGTGTGTTCGTGCGTGCGTGCAAACAATCGTGTGCGCATGGATGTCTGTGTGTGCGTATTGTGCGTGTGTGTGCAAGTGAGAGAGATAGTGTGTGTTTGTGTGTGTGCGTGCGCGTGCGCGCGCGTGTGTGCGTATCTGCGTGCGCATGGTGTTTGTGAGGGTGCGTTTGCGCATTTCCTTCCTTACACCTAATCTCGGAGACAAATTGTATATAGAGTTTATTTAAACCCATATTTAAATCGAGAAAACTACAACAAATGATGCTGCACTTAAGTGTTATCTATTAGTGAAACTGGAGATTAGTAGAGAAACCAGTAGCTTAGGAGAAACCGCTAGCTTCGTATGCGCTGTGCACTTGAGGTTTCCTACGCGTTGAAGCGACATACGCACGGAGCTCAGTAGGCTCGCCGCTGCTGCCACGATTCCTAACTGTAGCGTTTTGAAAGACAGTTTCCGCTGTCATCGAGCGATGTGTGTTCCTGTTTACCTGTGCGCGCGAGGCCAGGGCTCTTTCGGGTGTTTCATGCAGGAGAAGGTTTGTGTCTTGCGAAGTGGTTTGGTTTCCTAATGCACGTGCTTCATCCGTTGCTGCTGAAATTGCCCTGCCTTACGTGAAAAAAAAAAAACTCGTTAGTCGTGGCTTCCTTCTGACCTATTGTTGGATAGAAAGTCGGCTTGGATTAATGAGAATAAATAACAGTTCCGCTTGAGATGCGGCGTTGTTTGACAGCCGTGGATGTGCTAAGTGACGTGAAACCCGGTTGTGGGCCACGCGTACAGAACAATGGTATGAACGCGTCAGATGGTCCAGGGACATGATTCTTGCGGCTTGTCGAGAGCGTAGATGGTGAAGATGGTTCTGCGGTCGTCATCATTATGTCAGGCGTGTGGTTGTGTGTCATCTTCTCGAGAGGATCCCTACATGCGTGGGAAACTCATTGATGATCTCATACGAGGCCTTGCTCACCACTGATGATGATCGTTACGCGGAGTCTGCGCGTTATTGCCGCGACCCACTTGAAATGTATCCAGCGGGTGGATAATGGAGGGATCTGCAACGTATACTTGAAATCTACTGATCATCTCTTCTTTGATTCTCTCCTACGATTCATTGTTTTAGAAGATGTGCTAAGGTAGAGGCAAAATGCCTCACCGGTGACGTATTCATTGAAGTTGCTGATCATATTCCGTACCCACCATAACGCAGCGGACGCGTGGAAATCGAAGAGGTGGAACTACTCTTCCAGTGGCCCATCGTCCGCTTATCTGGTGTACTTGGGTATGTCCAAGGCTACCGATGATGCGATCGTAATGCTAGTCGCTGTAGGTGGTGGATCTCTGCACTTGGGGTTCACGGCGTGGTATTATTTACAAGATGATGTGAGGCCGATGAGGTAGCTGCCAAGTCTATATCCTGTCGACTTGTGTGACGCGAGAAGAAGGCTGCTGACGGAGACAAACATGGTCGCACGAAGACTGTCTTTATTCTTCGTCTTCCTCTGCTTTCAGACACAGTCCGGTCTGTACTAGGTTACATATCTACATGGATAGACAGATAGAGAGAGAGAACGGGCCAGAGGATTCACAGTTTGCTCTCCGCTCCTTGTGAACTACAGTTGGTAATCCATTCACTGTCACTTTAGGTATTTTTAGTTTGGGCAACAAATCGTTAGTGAATTTATCATTTAGCTTGAGACCTAATGAACGCCCGCACTGCAACGAGCGCCCTCAGGGTGCTGACATAAATAAATACGTTTGGCGCCACTTCGGCCGGCGAAATGGAACCTGTCGGGACAATCTAGTGATTCTATTGCAATGCTATTCCTTTGCGCACTTCGTCAAAAGTCCGAGCGACGCTCCGCCTGCTTTGTCACTACGATCGGCTAGTAGTGAGCAGTGGATGACAGGTGAGGAATATGATCGAAAGAGAGAGCGAATAAAATTTTATTCTGAGCAAGCGCAACTCTTGCTCCCTAAGGGAGCCTGCACAGACCAGCTCTAAACGCGACGTGAGATACGCGCCGCGTACCGTCGATAAGCGCAAACTCTGCATTGCCGTTGTCTATTATTGCACCGGGTGGTACGCCACGTAGCAGTTGCATAGGTAGGGGTACAATGTAGATGGAAAAGTTTTCAGGTATAAAAAGAAGATTAAGGAGAGGTATACAAAAGTGCTGGAATGAAAAACGTGTATAGCATGCCTGATTAAATTAAGCGTTCTAGGTGCCTATTTGTCACCGCCCCTTTTCGAAGCGTGTCAATAAATCAGCATCATCAGCAGCAGCAGCAGCATCGCATCGTGCCAATTATGACGTCATGTGAGATGCGTGCCGCGTAGCGTCGATACGTACAAATTTTGCTTTGCAGTTGCGTTGTATTCCACCACGTGTCGCGACACGTAGAAATTGCATCGTATCGTACCACGTGTCAAGGAATGTGACATGTGCGCCGCGTTGTCTCGATACCTGTGTTTACGCTTTGGTAGACGTTATGTCCTCTCCGCGCAAGGTACGAACCGGTGCTGAAGGTGCGAATTGTAGAGCTAGCGTGTGGCTGTAACCAAGCAACATTGGGCTCAGCAGACCGCTGTGCTGAGAGTAGCACACGTCGCAGCTCGCCGTCGACGCTGGGTGGACAGTTGAGTCGTTCTCGCGAAAACAACGCAAAAAGACTTCGCCGCGGAGAGCCTCAAGCGCGTGATGCCAAAAATTGAGCTCCTATGGAGCTGCTCCTTCAGCTTACGCTGTGACTTAGTTGCGTGAGCCACGCAGGCCTGCGACTTTCTGCGAATACCTCCATAGGGGGAGAACAGTTCCAAATTGGGTTGAAAACGTTTCTTGAAATGGTGATTTTCATTGAGCTGATTGTTTACGTTCATGGCGTAGTGGTGCGACATCCAACTCTTCCTTTACTTCAAAGGTGTTGTACCTGTAAACGTAAATCAAACAGGCTGCAGGCAGCAACTCTGCCCATTAACAATCCGCGCGACTGGCAGCCACTCACTAGAAGCACGCGATCCTGTATAAAAACCCTATTGTTTTCACATAAACACGTATGATGATATGTGATTAGATTCCCTGGTAATTTTTTTATTCGGGCTATAACCCCGATTTTATCCGTTTAATCACTAGAGTCTTCTTCGAGCTGTATTGTTCTAGGCGAAGCTAAATTGCTCTTAGATAGATTTGTTCTGATTCGATGCCTCAGGCACGTAACAGCAACATAATGAAGAAGGGTGATTGCAGGGTTAAAGCGAATAAAAGAAAAAGGAATCGAAAGAAAACGACCGCAGTAACGGCGATGACCCTAACGTCCTCAGACACAGGAGGACATCTGAAGAGACGCCATCCAACACAAGCTGATCGGAGCGTCACTTACGTGTAGACGATATGCCACGCCTTTACGAGTTCATCGACCGAGGCCGTCTTCGCAAGCTGTGCCCCTGTCGCATCTTGCTGGCTTTTCTACCAATCCCGTCTACAGTTACCGTTTTGGTCAGTGTCTTGTTCCATCCGACTGCACAGACCAAACAAAAGAAACGGCATACGTCTTTGATTGGGACGCTGCACTTAATAGATGAGCTGTAATAACTCTGGCATTCGGCACTGTTCTCCGGTCTTTTGGGTTTTCCTTTGACGTGAACATTACACTAACGCAAGATGAAGCGGCCCCATGATGCATCCCAATGATCTCAGGATGCAGCGAGTTGTGGTACGAACAATAGGCTAAAAACGACATCATGCCGTGCATGTCAATTGAATGTGTAGATGCTTAAAAGTTAGTCGCAGTCAAACGATCTGGTCCTGCCACTTAGGCGAGGGCATTTTAAGCTGAAAATACCCGTATCCGTATTAATCTGCCATATGCAGTTGTGGCCTACACACCAAGCGATGATATTTTTAAATATTCATTTCTCTCCAAAACAATAATAGATTGGAACCTTGACCCGCAATTATTTGTTGACACTACATCAACAGAGAATTATGGGCGTAAATTGCATGCTTGTGTTAAATAAGAATTATGTTTCCTTGTATACCTGTAATTTCAATGTTAATTGTCTGTGTATTGTTGTTATTGTTGCTTTGCATGACGTGCATTTTTAAACTGCTCCTCTGAACTTGTTTTGTTTGTTCCCACTCTGTAATAGCCCGAAGGGCTTACAGTTTCAATTTCAGATTCAGTTTATTATTCTTTAGATACAATAAATGGGTAAAAGACAATATGCAGACAAGGGTCCCAAATTCAAAGACTGAAACGGGACGCTCGAATGTAGTATTGTAAATAAAATGAAATAAATAAATCTGCCTACTCACGTAGAACGTGCTTGGAAGGTGATGAGCGCATTATCCACGAGCCATACTCTTATTCGGCTTAAGACTTTGTAGTCCAAGCATAATATTTTCATGCTACGTTTCGTACCATATTTTTTTTGCCGGGATGTTGCGGAGTATCAAAACTACATTGGGCGTTACGGTCTCCTTTGTTGTAGATGGAAAGGGCAATTGCGAGCGCAATGTTTTGGTGTCATGAACGACCATTCCTCCGTAGCCTCAGCATGAAGCCTAAAATCATTTCGAATACTGCACGTGGGGTTGGTTCCCCAATGCAGTCCACGTCTCAATTCAGGTATGCAGGGCTGCACCACAATAAATGTTTAAGCCTTGTATGTAGCCGTGGCCTCAAAGCGTTTACTGATGTATGCTTCATCACCCCACAAAAACTATTTACTATCACAGTGTACTAACAAACTGGATGCTCGTGTGGTTGACCTGCCTGCCTTTCCTTCCTTGCTTTCTCTCTCTGTCTCTTTAGGACACTCACAGCCCTACCGACGTCTATGTGACACCCGGAATGCGCAATTGGACGGCCATGTCCATACTTCGCAGACATGAAGGCCAACACAATTTGTTTCTTGTTGGTCCTGTGAGACAGAATTTCCTGCAAGGTTAAGCATGAGCGCACTTCCCCTCACGCCTCACGTCTGTTCTGAAGAAAAAAATAAATTTTGCATCTGGAGCCAAATTTCAGAGTACTAAATTCGATTGCTATTGCAGTATCGTGCGCAGTAAGACGCATAACATATCACAGCACCGCAATCAAAGGGCAATACTTCGTCGTTTGCCAAATCAGAGTGCCCTAGTAAATTTGATTTTGATTTCGCATTTGTTCGTACTCTTTTTTTTATTCACTTCTGTCCCTTCTTTCTCATTAAAATTGCACTGTTGTTGCAGCTTGAGCGCATATCCGCAATACAGCGGACTATGACCTAGTGATACGCGTACACATCGTTCCTCCATAGTAGGCTTATGATTAGAATAACTTCGCTGTGTTTCAGACCACGGTGACAGGTATTTCACTGCTATGAGGAATGCTTTTGGAGAGCTCCAAAATACTGAATCTATGTGCCAATTATTCTTTCAATCTTCTGACAGCGATGTCTTGTAACATTCACAGCAATGTGCTGTATGTTTTCACAATGCCGCCATCCAAAATGAGTGGTCATTCTCCCACGATAAACCATGGACTGCATCCCAAAACAGGGTTTGCATTATTCCTTATCTCTGGAAACCACAGAACTTCTCAACCTTACAAATAGAAATCGCCACAGCGTTCTCTTTCAATGGATGCATGCACAATGTGGAATGATGAACAATGAAGAGGCAGACACTGAAGAAAAAACAGTTTGAAGTGAGGCTTCTGATGTATGCATTGCGTTCCCACGAATTATAAGCCCGCGATACATGCAAAGTGCAAAGTGCAATACGTGCAAAGTGCCTCGAGCGTCTAGTCGCGCGACAATCTTGCGTGCATTTGTGGGCTTCTTTCACGCCGGAAAAACACTTTTATGTAGGACGTACTGAGCCAGAGAAAGCTCTATCGGGCGTCTCTCATGTTGCTCTACTTTTCTCATTGACACTTTTTACCAAACTATAATATTTTGAGATGTTGATTAATTAAGTATGACTTATAATCTTAATAGGCAATATTAAGAATGTGACTATCTCCAAGCGACGGAAAACAACATTACCTGGGTTCTATCCGGCGACGTGGCATTCGAATATTTTTAAACTCTGACTTAAGTTAGCTGGGACACCCAGAATAGTAAACTAGGGAAGGGAAAGGGACCCGAGCAGGGCAGAAAGAAAACCTCACGCTTACGCAGTGTGTAGCCTGAACGATGACACAAATATTGTTACAACAAGATGCGACGTGTATTATGTGGGCCCGCCTATGAAGCTTTTGTGTGTAAATAATTCCTAAATATTTTAATGATTCTATATGTGGAGTTATCTCCTGACCATACGTCAGTGTTATTCGGATAGGAAAAGTTAAAGGGTAAACAATCGTTTCATTTCTGTTGGCATTTAGCAACAATTCTATTCCTTTCAGTCAAAATACAGGTGTTGCAAATCAAAAGAGATGCAACACCTATATATCCACGTGCCGCGCAAGGCTCCGTTTCAGGTTCATTACTATTTATTATTTATACTAATATTCCTTGAACTAATATATCTTGGCAAGTTTTTCTTTTTTCTAAACGGTTTTGTCTTTTACCGAAAAAATGACCATAGCGACATCATTTATCTCTAGACTTATCTTGATAACCTCTTTAACTGGTGTCAGGGATGAAACATGGAATAAATACGTACAAGTACAAATTATTGCGCGTCTTTCATCACGAACCTGACAGCCCATACTACATAACTAGTAGCACGGTTCTTTATGAAAATGCCTTCATATAAATATCTATGTGTACACAATAACTAAGATTTGCCATGTAAGATATATGTACACTCACTTATCGCAAAAGCTTGCCACAGTCTTGGTAAAATACCAAGAAATCCTAAACTTTCGGGACATGGTATGGGTACATATCAGGAAAGTTTGGCGATTTCACATCAATTATAAGCTTTGCCAATTCTTAAGCAAACTCTTCCCCGGCCAGACTTCCCATTACTTCCCCATACGGTGCAGTCCCGTGCCAAGAACCAGTATCTGAAGCTCAGAAGCCGACTTCTACAGACCTCAGTGACCAACTGCAGTGTCGATGTTACACCTCCCTTTGAAGCGGCCCCCTCGGTGTTTTCTCGTCTGTTTCCTTCTTTTTATCATTTAATTCCTTTCCTGAATGTGTAGGCTAGCAAACCGGACGCGCTCCTGATTGAGCTCCCTGCTTTTCCTTTTCCTCTTCCTCTCGCTCTGTCTCTCTTTCGAAGCAAGCGATAAATGGTAATCGTTTGTCCACTTCGGACGAGTTATACGAATCACGCAATTGATTATCCTGTTATCGTGGGAGAACTAAACATGGCATAGATTCAAGTTCCTGGAAGATTACAGACATGTTGTTGGTGATGTACGCCCAAATACTAAACTCTCTCCATTGTTACACCGTTTGCGAAATACTACTTATGCAAGCGTTGCGGACCTTTACAAGTGTACTTTACGAACCGCATACGAAATTTTCTCACGTTTTGAAAGAAACGAACTGGCCATGCAGTTGATATTTCGAGGAAACACGAGCAATTTTATGGGTAATATGCGGGGAAAGTTACGAGCTTTACGGGAAGTTGGGTAGTTAAGTGTTCAAATGTGTTATACGGTCATTGTCTGCAACGATTCTCATAGTGCTTAGTAAACTACGGTCACGCTAATTTCACACTCCTGAAAATGTGAACGGAGGAGAGAGGGAGAACAAGTGTTTATGGGTAATGTGCGACAAACGCTTAAATAGTCAAGCCTAATTAGATACCTTGCCAATCGTTACTGAATGCCCCTGTTTTCCCTATTTCTATGCGTTACACAAAACTCCTAGTAGATTTCCTCGGTGAACTAAACGATTAATTTTGTTTATATTCAGCGTAAAGGGAAAACACGACGGTGTGCATATAAGAACCGTATCCCTGTCGATGCGTAATTCCAGAACATTACAGGCAGCTTGTTGTGTCTAAAAATGCTGACACCACAGACATAGTAGACGTGGCTGTAAACCTGATGGCGATGGTCTTTCGCAGATGCATGTAGCAGCTGAACGTATTTCTTTTGTATTTTTTGCTGTTCTTAAAGCGAGCTAGAGTACTGTCACGAATTGTCTTATATTTGAACATTCGCAGTTCGTAGCCAGGGCGGCGGCCGAACGAGACGGCTTGCCTGCAATAGATGTAAGAAGTCAATAAACAAATATATCAAGGAGAACTTAGGGGAAATTACCTGTACTTACTAATTGAATTAAAGAAACGATAATTTAATGGAAATGAAAGTGGATGAAAAAACAACTGGCCGCAGGTGGGATACGAATCCACGTCTTCGCATTACGCGAGCGATGCTCTTACCAACTGAGCTACCGCGGCGCTGTTTTCACATCGACTTTTTGGGCTATATGTGTTTTTTTGCTACTATTAGAACTAACCTGGGAGTGTTAGCCAGCACCACCACTCACAAACTAGATATGTTATTCGAACATCCTAATCGCGTGCATGCATAGGTTAGTCGGTGCCTTCTTTTGTTAAAACTGGGCACGATCAGCTCAAGCGTGCAGAGCTTTGCAAAGATTAGCAGCAAGAAGTTTTCTAAGGCCGCAACGTTATATTTGAAAACTTAGTTCTACCACGAACATCGGCGTGTCGATCCTTCACATACAGCTTAAAAAATACTTGGTGATTTGAGTAATCAAACCAGCACATCAGCATCTTTAATACGAGTGCACTAAACAATGTTCCACGTCCACTTTCAACTAAGTCAAAACTTTCTAAGCTCAACAATAGGCTGAACATGTCAGTCGCCGGCTGAGAAGAACGATGTATAGTAGGCAAGAAAAGAGTGTTGCAGTAGTAGCAGGAATCACACCAATATTGTGATCCCAGTAAGGAGTACAAAAAGGAAAATCTTCGCACCATCTGTAGATTTCAGTGTAGTATTCCGCAAAGAAATAAAAGGAACCTGCCCTTGGAGAAAGTGCTAGAAAGCCGCATCCGGGGCCTTTGCACCGACGACCGAGGCCGAAAGAGCAAAATGAACAAGAGGAGCAGCGCAGTAATGGTTGTTTACTCTATAATATCGCCACACAGAAGGTATAGTGCAGCAGCTCGACGACGGAGGGTGCTAGGAAAGGTAAAGAGACGCAAGAAACCACTGCACAACATCCTCTTCGCAACAGTTTAGGGAATCAACCAGCTTGGCAGGCTATTCTTCTTCAGTACATCTAGAAAGGTTAATAAAATCTTGTAAGTGCATTCTGCGGACGCGAGATTATTGCCACGGCAATCCATCTGAGTTGTCGCGGCACACTGACTGTTTCGTTTGGTGTAGGTAGCGTAAACGTGCGAGCGAGTGTCATATTTCCTGGGACACGGTATTCTTACAAAATTGTTAAAAGCATATTTGTCACGACGTCAACAATTCGTTCATTTCGAAGGGCAATCCTCAGACTACGTTGAAGTTTTATCCGGTGTGCCTCAGGGCACAGTTTTAGCTCCCAATCTCTTCCTTCTTTTTATCAACGACATAGCAAATGGCATTGACGCAACCGTACGCATGTTCCCGGATGACTGAATTATTTATAAAGCAATGCAGATCAAGGATGATCAGGTTGTTTTGAATGACGCACTTAAAAAGATAGCGAAATGGTCTCAAGACTGGCAGATGACGCTAAATGCCGAAAAAACTGTCTGCATGACTGTCATGAGAAAGAAAGCACCACTAACCTTTCCACACCAAATTCAGCAAAGAGAACTACAAAGAGTTCAAGAATACAAGCATTTAGGT
The DNA here is from genome assembly GCF_038994185.2 of Dermacentor albipictus. Classification (NCBI taxonomy): domain Eukaryota; kingdom Metazoa; phylum Arthropoda; class Arachnida; order Ixodida; family Ixodidae; genus Dermacentor; species Dermacentor albipictus. Next base: position 17,268,636 of record NC_091821.1, read on the forward strand.
ATCGTTAATTCTTCGGATCTGAAATGGAACAAACACGTGTCATACGTGGCAACAAAATCACTTTCAGCGCTTTTTTCCTTCAAACGGTCCCTCAGATACGCTTCACCCAATACCAAACTACTCGCGTACACGTCACTCATTCGCTCCATTATAGAATACGGCGCCATATGCTAGTTCTCATACTCTAAATGTGCCATAGCGAAGTTAGAGAGCGTACAAAGAAAAGCAGCCAGATGCATTTATAATAACTACCGTCGTCATGATTCCCCAACTGAACTTCTACGCTTAGCCGGAATCCCAACAATTAGCAATCGTGCTAAATATCTCGGACTAAAATGCCGGTTCATTCTCCAGAACAATGCTCTAAAAATAGACAAAGCAAGTTTTTAGTACACTCTAACGCCAGAATTTCAAGAACCATGCAACATAAACAATTATCTGAGTATAGGTTTCACAATGACATCTTGAGGTATTCATACTTCCCACAAGCTATCAAATAATGGAATTTGTTAACACAAGAGGTTGTTCATTGTACAACCCTCGATTCTTTTTTGTCTAAGCTGTATGACCATATCTTTATTGCTACGTGATGAAATGTGGTTTTTATATTGTGTTCTATTGTCACCAAGAATGTGCATTGTCTATATTGCTGTACGTGTGTGTGAATAACTTCGTTTTTAAACCAAAGCCATGGCCTCTTGTAAACGATTATCGTTGAACCCTGTGTGAATGATGTATTTTGCCTTTTATGAATGTACCCTTTCCTGCCAAAGCCTTCGTTAAGGCTAGCAGTATGTATCAAATAAATAAATAAAAATAATAAAAGAGGACATAAGAGAGAGACGATGCCACGCGTAGCGCCCATTCTCAGTTGCGTTTTACTGTCGCACTGCTGTGTGTTGGACGGGTTGGAACGTGCACTACAGGATAACACTCGTGAAGAAGCGTTCAGCTTCAAGCGTTCTTACGTAACATGTGTAAGTCACGCATTGGCCGTCCTATTCCCTAACGAGTGCACACATATACGTATAATACGTGACTTCGAATATCAGTGCGTTTCAGTGAATGGAGGCGAATGTTAGTGGGCACAAGAAAAGAAATATTTAAAAGCGCGAGAGAGTTTCTACTAAACTCGCGGTGCTATTTGGCCATCATATTTTCACGAACATTTCCTTTTAATAAAGATAATCGCAAAACTTTTTCCCACAGTAACACCGGGCTTGATCAGGTCTCGACATTTCTTTGAGCCGTTGCGGCACAAAGAAAGAAGGACGAGAGAGAGAGAGAGGAAAGGGGAAAGGCAGGGAGGTTAACCAGAGAAAAAGATCCGTTTGGCTACCCTACACTGGGGAGAGAGGGGAGGGGGAGGTAAAGTGGTAACAAAGTAGAGATAAGGAAAGGAAGGAGCGTAGACACACAATCACAATCGGTCACTGGCACCGAATACTGTCATCGCACAGCACAGTGACACTTGCCGCACAATCAGCATCTGTTCAGGCTACAGCCACCTGTCCAATTCTGTCGCCCTCAAAAACCGCAACAGTGCCCTCGTCGCCCTCTGCTGCGATGGCTTGTGATGGCGGTATTTTAAAATAAGTTCCTCTGTGAGAGGTCTTTGGTCAAAGCGCGCTATCGCGGTTGCGAGTGATTGTCTCTGTAAATTATATCGAGGACAGTCACAAAGAAGGTGTTGAAAAGTCTCCTCGTTACCACAGTCCTCACACGTGGCGTCGTCGGCCCATCCAATTCGGTAAGCGAAAGACTTGGTGAAAGCCACCCCTAGCCATAGTCGACAAAGCAGGGTAGCTTCGCGACGGCAGAGTCCAGCTGGAATACAAAGGCGTAGAGGGTAGTCAAGATTGTGGAGTCGGTAGTCGTGAAAACTTCCAGCCTTCCACAAGGAGAACGTGATGTCACGGCTGATCATTCGAAGGTTTCGAGCGGCATCTGTCCTTGATAACGGTATCGGCTCCTCTTCGACCCCTTGAAGAGCCGACCGAGCAGCGTTGTCAGCGTGTTCGTTCCCTATGACTCCGCAGCGACTTGGAAGCCACTGAAATGTCACGTGGTGTCCTTTCTCAGTTAAGGTATGAATGAGTTCTCTAATTTCAAATACCAGTTGTTCGTGTGGTCCGCGCCGCAGGGCCGATAGAAACGATTGCAGTGCAGCCTTTGAGTCACTGAATATTGACCATCTTCGAGGTTGCTCTTGGCTGACGAGACGAAGTGCTGCGCGAAGGGCTGCAAGTTCCGCGGCCATCGGTGTCGTTGGGTGACATGTCTTGAAACTGATGGTGGTGGCTTTCGCTGGGAAGACCACGGCTCCAGAGGAACACTGGAGAGTTGCCGATCCATCAGTATAAATATGTACGTGTTCGGCGTACCTCTCTTGCAAAAGGAACAGAGTTAGTTGTTTAAGAGCAGGTGATGACAGCTCAGATTTTTTCCTGATTCCTGGTACGGTGAGGTGCACTGCGGGTCGAGCCAAACACCATGGAGGAATCGATGGCTTAGTTGCGGGGGTGAAGCCTGACGGGAGGCAGGTGTAATATTCCGAAATCGTAGTACAAAATGCTGCCTGCGGCCTTTCTGACGGTAGTGTTCCCAGATGGTGGGAAAAGGCACGGGCAACGTGCCTAATGTGCACTCTCAACACTTCTACCGCAATGTGTGTTTGTATAGGTTGGTCCCGAGCAATCGCAATAGTCGCTGCTATCGATGTGCATTTTGGCAAACCAAGACAAACCCTGAGAGCCCGAGCTTGAATAGCCTGTAGAGCACGAAGATTTGTCTGGCAGGTGTTGGTCAGTACGGGCAAACTGTATCTCAAGAAGCCCAGAAAAAGAGCCCTGTACAATTCCAACATTGCATGCACTGACATTCCCCAAGTCTTTCCTCCCAGAAACTTGAAAAGTTGGGAGATTGCTGTCAGACGCTTTTTCAAGTAGGTCACGTGCGGGCTCCATGAGAGATCTCTATCAATGATTATGCCAAGAAATTTGTGAGTCTTCTCATAAGAAATTATCTGGCCATTTATTGATATGGAGTAGGGTGTCATTGGTTTGCGAGTGAACGTCATCAGTGCACATTTGTCTGAGGAGATTTCAAGACCTTGGTTGCGGAGGTATATAGCTATTAGAGTAGCAGCTTTTTGAAGTCTTGCACGTATCTGAGGACGTGTCACACCTGAGGTCCATATACATATGTCATCGGCGTACATTGATATCTTGATCGCTGCTGGCAGATGATCAACGAGACCAATGAGTGTGAGGTTGAATAGGGTAGGGCTTAGTACACCACCTTGAGGAACACCTCGGTACGTGTAGTGTAGTGCGGTTTTACAAGGATGAAGAAAGCCTGGGACGGAGTAGCTACGGTAAAGCATACCTAACAGAATGTTGATAACGAGCCATACATCTTTCTTGGATACCTCTCCATTGTGAACATGAAATACTGCGAGTTTATCTGATTTCAGCACAAAGATTATTATCGGAATACCGCAGTTGCCTGTCCACCAACCAGAAGCAGCCTTACTAAAATGTGCATGACTACCGCAAATATCAGCAGATTTTAAAGAAGAAAAAAACATGCAGACGGGACTTCCTTATCAGACAACTTCAACAACGGCACACGAAACCTCCAGCAGAAGCTTCGTGCGCATATCACAATCATTGACTAAGCATTCACTGTTAACATGTTTAGTTCTACTCACGAACATACGTTCTTATTTCGGAAGCCTGCGTGTTTGCTTTAAGAGATGTATGAAACAAAAATAAAACGAAATTGCTTGTTCTCCTGCTTTTTCTATCTTGCACCGAAGGATGTTGCACTTTCGTTAAATGATTATTTGCTGTATATATTTTATACCTGGCGTGTGCATATGTTGCAAATGTGATTTAATCTTATATTGTAGCTTTTAGTGTGTTGGCGAACCAGGAGTGATTATCACTGTTAACCCAAGGACCTCCCTCACAACTCATACTTAAGTACTGGGGTCACACCTGCATATATTCGTTTATATGTCGATCATGAAAGAATCAATAAACTTCTTCGGCCTGCCCAGTGCGTTAATAGGGATGCGGTAGGACTGGGGCTCTGGCTTCATTTCTTTCACTGAGTGTTCTTCGACGTGCATCTATAACTAAGTACGAAACGTTCCTTTTTCGTTTTTTTTCTTCTTTTTTCGCATTTCACACCTGTCGGAACGCGTCTCCTGGGACCGGTTTTTGAACAGCCGCGAAGGCCAAGCGGCGGGTCTTGTGGCGACAAATGAGTAAGTGCGGTGCAACTGCTTCTGTTTATAGTGAGTGAACAAACCCGTCAAAAGGGTTTATGTGTCCCCAATTACATCTACAAAGTTACGGACCTACCTAGCAGCTGACAGCAGCCGCAGCCACGATGAATCGGGGAGCGTAAAGCAAAGAAAGGGTCTTTGGCTAAATATCTGAACAGACAAGAAGTTTGGGTGCACTAGTACAATGATTGGTGGTCCGTCGGTGGATGGGGGAACGCGCAACAGAATTATACGTAAGGGTACTTAGGTAAACTATCAAGTTTCACGGAAAAGCGTTTCATTTATTTAAAATATTACACTATGGGGTTTACCGTCCCTAAATTGCTCAGCGGTTTATGAAGGACGCCTGTAGTGGATGGCTGCGCATTTATTTGGACTACCTGAGGCTATGTAACGTGTCAGTAAATCTAAGTACCAAGTGTGGTTTTTGCGTTTTACTTCCATCTACATGCGTCTGCTATGCATCGAGCCCACGACTTCGCGCTCAGCAGCGGAACGTCTTTGCCACTGAGGCACCATGACGAGTATTTCTTTTATTTATTTCGTTACGAACAACACCAATAAGGCATCAGAAAGGCTCGGTGGAGGGTGGAGTGACAAATCGAATAGCAAGTTGGAGAAAGAAGAAAATAGTAACCGTGAATGTGCACAATAGAAAAAAAATCACTAGGCAAGTAAAATTCTATCCCAAGAAAGGGCAGAAAAGCACGATAATAATTTACCGAACGGTTCCGGTAAACAAAGCGTATGAAAATGCGGCAGCCGTATCACCATTCCTGTCTTACTCTAATATCTTGCGTAAGAAGAGGGGCATCTCAAACAACGCAGTTCTACACTTAACATGTTTAACTAGGTTTACTTGATCTATATATACGACAGGTTGCGTAACTCGGTATTCTTAATTACTAGTCCCAATGTATGGGCAATTTAGAATAAATAGGTTGAGAAAAAAATCGTGGTATGCGTGTTTTTTTTCGCGCTCATGTAGATGTTTCCATTATAACGGCTCACTTTAGATTTTATTAAGTGCACTCAAGAGTTTAATTGTTAAAAACGAATTGTGGTGCGAAGTTTTGAACTCTTTTTATTTAATCAATATCCAGTTTAGTCTAAATAAGAACAGCGATAAACCAAGAGGGTAACACATGGGTCATCCATGCAATGTTCATTGTCAAGTAGCACGTCTAAACTGAGAGGTTAATCGGCAATCAAGGCAATCAACAGACCAGATCAGGCAATATGTTTTATATGTCATGTCCTTGCTTATCTTCCACGTGGTATGATGCCTTCTATATTTTACTTACACTTTGCTTTTTATCGAATGTATGTAATACATATTTATTTCTGTATTTGTCACCATATGTTATTATCAACAATGTAAAGACGCCCTTACACTATGCTCCTATGAGGAGGCTGCAAGGTACTGTGAATAAATGAATGAATTAATTGATTGGTTGAATATTTACTTGATTATATTATTATTTATTTAATAAAAAAATCCTTGTTGCTGGCTACAGTGTATGCGTCGGGGACGAGCCCATATACGCTGCCATTCGAACTATAGAAGCGCCTGATTACCTAGCTTTCACAAACGCCCAAAATCTGCACAGTGGTAGCGACATAACGGTGCTGATAAGTCTGAAGCTTTTCCCCGAAATTACTGAGATAGGGAACTGTAACTGTGACAAAATCCTACTTATTTCATAAGAAAGTTAGTACACTTGTGGCACCTGTCCTGCACCTTTTTAACTCCTCGCAAATAACCTTCTGCCATCTGCTCGTGTCACCACTCGTTTGCAGCATTAGTTGCCTCCTGAACACTGCCAACTTGTTTTCCTTTAGGCGTTCTTTGCAGATCGAGGAAAAGATGCTGGTCAGAAGCAGCCAGGTCGGGCGAATAGGATGGATGAGGCGTAACTCAAAAGCCTAAGTCGATCATTTCTGCCACTGTTTTGACCCGTGGTGTTTGACGAGGCATTGTCATGCATCACGATGACATTTTCGGGGAGATTTCTTCGGGGCTTCTTCTTGGATGTACTGCCGCAATTTTTTCAAGAAATCTTAGTAAAACTCTGTAACAATACTTGAACCCTGTTGGAGGTTCCACCACGAGAACTGCCTTTATATCTCAAAGCATTGTTGCTATTTCATTCCGCGCTGACCTTTGTACACGGAACTTTTAGTGAGGAGAAACCAAGGTCTCCGTTTCTTTGAACTTTTTGTTTGTTTCGGGAACGCAGCAATAGATCCATGTTCTATCATCAATTACCAGTTTATCCAGGAAATATGAATGATTTCTTAAAAAATGTTGCAATATAACCACCGACATCTTCACACATTTCTTCTTTCGCTCAGTTGTCAAAATTTTTGGGATACACTTCGCGGCAAGCTTTCTCATTTCGAAGTCATTGTTTATAATGGCACCAACATTTTGACTTGATATTCCCATATATAGAGCAATACTTTTGGAAGATATGCGGTGTTCCTCCATGAAGATGTAATGAATAGCTTTCATATTTGCGGGCGTATATAGATAAACAGGCCTTCCGCTGGGTGTATCATTTTCAACACCGATATTGCCAGTTTTAAAATAGACAAACCTACTTTCATCGGCAGCATATGAAGAGCTCCAGAAAACGAAACAGCAACTGGACAATGATCTTAAGCCCTTCCCTACCAAATATTCTTGGGGTGCTACCATGTGAACTTTATACATGAAAATAAAAAGCTCACAGCATAGGTGACTCAGTTTTTTATTGTTGAGTACGGAAACATTGATCATTGCACGTTGCAATTTGCAGCTTCTATCCTAGCTCATCTTTTTCGCGTAAACCTGAAAACTTATCCGCGCACGTCCTGTCGTCTTTCTTGCCCGTGTCAATTCAGCGCTGTGACCTCAATTACTTATCAGCACTCCTGCAGACCACGCTATGCGAAGAGCGAGCGAAGTGTGCCGACAGTGGCGAAGCGGCACGGCCAGGACATTACACATCTCTACAGCTGGGATTAAACCAGACGGTGGTTTCCTCACACGCCGCTGTAATAAGCCCCTTAGCAGACGTTGCCCTGGACAATAACAACTTTAAGAACTCCGGCCCATTCCCTCAACCAAATACAATCGTCAGCCTTCGCGATGTCGCGGAAGCCCACTAAGAATGGCAGAAGTAACAAGGTTGCCACAAAATACCCAGTGTTCTTTAGAGTTATATATCACGTTATTTGCAACCTCCCGGGTTCTGTGCCTGAAAAATGGTTGTGATACCGACCAACGTCCTCAGGTCTGGCAGGTTATTATGGTACATCTTAGAAAGATGTGCGAGAGTAATAACACCATCTTTTTACAATACTTTTTACAAGAAGCTGCTGAACACAAGAAGAAAGGTTACAAGGTCATGCTGTCATTCGACAAAATCAAAATTATTGGTAAACTGTTCCAATGGGATGACACTCAAGATAAAATAGTCCCGCTAGCTTCACAATGACGGCTAACTGTAACTTCAGAAAAAGATTCTTAAGAGCTGCAATATAGGCCATAGAGACAGAGTTGAATACGAGTTTTCTGTTAGGAACATTAATGCCCGCAGCACCTTGAATAAAACTGAAGACTTCGAAGGTCTTTTTTTAGCGTATGACCCCGATGTTGCAGTGCTCGCCGAAACGTGGCTCCATCCTCACATATCCGATAAGGACGTGATACCTCATTCACACGAAGTTATTCGCCATGACAGCAGTTCTAGAGGGAGTGGGTTAGCGATTGTGATAAATAAAGGAACAGATTATATGCTTGTACCACACCATACTAGCATAGAAATGGTCTGGATCCGACTTCATACTTGCAAACACAGCATCTTTATTGGCACCGTTTACAGGCTACCAAATTCAGATCTAGGTATGCTTGAGACGCTGTATAACTTCTTGAATGAGCACAAAAAAAAACGATATGAACATGTCATTTTGTGCGGTGATCTTAACTTACCAAAATCAACTGGGAATCATTGAACGTCTCATATTCATGCCGGCATTCTTATTTGCTACTCGATATTGCTTTTTCTTTTAATTTGAAGCAGGTTGTGGTTGTACCATCGCGGGTTACTGCTACCACGGACTCACTTCTAGACCTTGTATTTGTGTCTGATGCTACTGAAAGGCTGGGTTTCACGGTGGGTACTATGCCTTGTATATCCGACCTCAATTTAGTGCTTTTCAAAACAAATATGGCGTGACCAATCCCATGCCAAGCAACAAAACAATTTTACGACTTCAATAACGCTGAAGCCGAGAGTATTTTGGGTATTTAACAAGAATGTGACAATTCTTTTGCAATATACAGTGATCGCCACACTAGTCCAAAATAATTGTGGTTGCGTTTTAAAAGTATGGTACATAAGTGTATTCATCGGCACGTCCCGCTGAGGAAAAAGAAAATTCGTAGCCACAGTCCATGGATTACACGAGAAATAATTCACCTGAAACGCCGCGTGAGCAGACTTCCCGTAACATTTCGAGAGTTGCACGCAGTACTTTGGCGTCACTTCGTAGAGAGCTAAGAAATAAAATAATGTGTTCAAAATTTTTATAATTAATGTAAAACTGCACAATTTCCTCAATAATGACCCGCAAACATTCTGGACCCATCTAACTAATAAAAAAGGACCCTATATATAAATTGACAATAAATGACGTGGACGTAAGTGACAGACAACAAATAGCGGCAACATTTGATTACTATATTCTTTTTCTGTGTTCCTCCGTGGTGATGGTCCCTCTACCGATTCCAGATCAACTAGCTTCCAGGTACCTGATCTTAGCATAAGCGATGAAAACATTTTGTCCGCCCTTCTATACCTGAATACAAAGAAATCATCTGGACCAGATAATATTTCGAATACGTTACTTTCCAGATACGCGGAATGGTGTGCAAAGTTCATCTTTGTTATTTTCCGTACTAGTCTCCGAGAAGGTGACCTCCCCGGTGATTGGAAACTGGGCAAGGTTATTCCTATGCACAAATCTGGTACCAAGGTCCATGTTGCTAATTACAGTACAATTAGCTTGTCGTGTTCTGTAGGTAAAGCGATGAAACACTTTGTTTTTAAACACATTGCCTCATGCTTGGAAGACAATAATTCTTTTCTGCAGCTCAACATGGATTTCGTCGCAGGATATCTACTGTAACGCAGCTAATACACATTACCAATCATTTCTGCAAAACCCTTAACAAAGCAGGAGAAATAGATGCCATTTTTCTGAACTTTGAAAAAGCCTTCGACCGCGTACTGCATAATAAACTTTTGCTACGACTTAGACACATCTTCTCGACTCAACAAATTTTACAGTGGCTTGATTCATACTTATCTCACCGGCAACAGTACGTCCAGATATCCGGTTCAAGTTCACCCATCGCCCCAGTATCTTCAGGAGTGCCACAGGACTCAGGCCTTGGGCGACTTCTTTTTCTTATATATTTGAATGGCCTAAAGCTTGACTCTCCTGTGCGGGCCCGTTTCTTCTTTTTGCAGATGACTGCATAATTTATCATACAATTCTTGCTGAAGGGTACTAGCTCATTCTTAATAACTACTTGTGTGCTGTTCGTAATTGGTGTAAGAACTGGTCGATGACATTAAATGTCTAGAAATGCAAACAAGTGACCTTAACCCGAAAAAAGATCCATTGAAGTATTCTTACAAAATTAATAGCGCTTCTGTCGAACCAGCACAGCAATTTAAGTATCTTGGCTTAACGATCAGCTCGAACCACAGTTAGATCCCCCACATTAAAAACATCGCTTCAGTGGCATCCAAAATACTATGGCTATTAAGACACGGGTAAAACATGCAACCACTAAAACAAAACCTGTAGCTTATACTTGACTCGTGCGTCCTTTACTGGGATATGTTGACGTGGTCTGGGATCGGCACAATAAAACGAATGTAAAAAGTATTGAGGGGGCTCAGAGAAAGGCACTGTGATTCATACACCACGCCTACGGAAGACAGGTATCGATATCTGATCTTCTCAGCCGCTACGGTCTTCCCACCTTGGATTCTCGTCGAAAAATGCACCGTCTGAAGATGCTATTTGCAATCTTTAATAATCGTGCCAAAATAGAATTCCATACTTACATGCAGTACAACAGAACCCAAAAGACTCGGCACAAGCACGACAAAACAATTATACTGACTCAGTGCAGAGCCAACCCATACAAGCTGTTCTTTCCAAGAACTATAGCCGACTGGAACAAGTTACCTTACGACGTGGCCACCTTATCATCACCCGATGCATTTTTTTCAGCAATCAGTTCTAGCTAATAAGTTTTGTGCTCGGTGTTTCACTGGTATGCTTTTGTTGCTTTATTTTCGGATTTGAATGTAACAAGTTTGCCTCTTGTTTTGTTTGTTCCCGCTTTCTTCGCAGTAACTTTACTGTGTGCCTATGTGGTTCTCTGTTATAGTTTTTATTGTTGTTCTTTTCTTGATGGACCATTAATATCTCAATGTCATGTACCCACTACTGCCTTGGCTACGAAAACGCGGCCCGCAGTACTGAATAAATAAAAAAAAACATGGCTTTGCTCTTATTCGCATAGAACAATCTGTTTTTTTCTAACATGGTACATGACAGCTGGGAAACGTTGTACCTGTGAGGTGCACAGTGCAAACAATGCATGTCAATACACGTTGCGTTGGATGAAGAGAAAGCTGGATATATCGTATTTCGTAGGACTTTATTAATCACTCCACGAATATATAGATTCATACGGATTCCCGATGTGCATATGCTTATTTACATATTGTTTATTAAGCGCATTTAAAAAACAATTCTGCGTGGCCGCATTTCGATGGGGGCGAAATGCGAAAACACCCGTGTACTTAGATTTAGGTGCACGTTAAAGAACCCCAGGTGGTCGAAATTTCCGGAGTCCTCCACTACAGCGTGCCTCATAATCAGAAAGTGGTTTTGGCACGTAAAACCCCATAATTTAATTTAATTTTTTTAACAATTCTGCGTGCGGTTCTGGCGCCGGCTGCTCCTCTTCCCTTACATGTACGTTGGACTCATAATATTCATAAGAAAAATAATTATAAAACTACACACACGGGAAAATTCGCGTGCGCACACAAAGCTCGAGTAAAAAATACATCTGTCCGGACAATTTAAATGCTGGCCCATCATTATTCCTAGCAGGAGTGCCATCGAGCATCCTGTACATTCGTGCTGAGACATGTGTACTTGCAGCGTCAGCAGCTCAGAGACCTGCTTCAACCTTGCAAGACAAACTACCTTATCTTGCCGCGAAAAGCCATATTTTAGGATGCCGAGGAAATATTACAGTTTAGGGTATTCATTTATATTTTTTAGGCGTTTATATGTGTGCATGTGTGCCAGACGTGTATGCGTGCGTGTGTATGCGTGCGCGCCCATGTACGCGCGTGCGTGTGTGCCTCTGTCCCCGGGTTTAATCGAACAACTCAGTCTCATTTAGTCAGAAAGCTCGTCCTAACACGAGCGTCTCAGTTATACCGCGTCAACCGCGAAGACCCGGGCGTGTCCTCATTCACGTGCTGCCCAACTCAGCAGAATCAGCAAGTTGGCGCATCAAACCGTGCACACCGCCAATTTGCACAAGTCCACCATATTGCCAGATCGGTGCACACGAAAGCACGGCACGCCCACGACACGTGCGAGCTGTGGTAGTTTGCATTCCCCGCGACTCCAGCTGGACAGTTCCCTTGCCAGGCGTATTATACAGAGATGACATTTTCTCACACGCTCGTACTATCCTTGCCAACGTCATTCTCGCTCCGCACACTACTCTCTCTCTCTCTCTCTCTCTGTGTGTGTGTGTGTGGTCTTCCTTTGGTGCTGCATTTGGTATTGTTCGCTTTGGGAAGCGCGCATATCAGGGCAATATAACGAGGAGAAGAATGGTGGTCGCGCTTGAGCGCTGCTTTGCCACCGATGATTTACATACTAATGGAGCCGTTCATTTTCGCCTCCTCTTGGTCTACGTGCGAATGCAGATGAGCGGCGGTGGCTATATCTTACGTGCGTCCACTGCATGCTCCGTGACTGCGTATAATTTGTGCGGATTAGGACAATTTCGCGAAAGAATGCGCTGTGGATCTGATGTAACACTAATTTATTATGTGTGCGTGGAACTGTGAATCTTAACCTTTGGAAACCATAGTTCGTTAGGCACCATAGAATGTTCCAGTAGTCACTGTGCCTTGTGGATCGGGACGAGGCGTTTGGCTTCAGACATGCTAAGGCTATCAATTGATTTGTGAATTTCAGTTTTAAGATCTATTATCTAGACTATCAGACCTTAACGCTTTAAGTTTGTTAACGAAAGGTGAGGTACGTATGACCACTATATTCAGCGTTTGCAATAGAACGCGATGAATTCTTTTTGAAGTACGAGTAATGTTTGTTTGGCTTTCCCGGTTACCGTGCTCCACAACATACCTTAAGAGGGAATCAAAAAATGAATTGAAAATTTCAGAATAATCGCCAGAAACAGCTGACACCTCCTAAGAATGCCTAAGCTTTACTCAACTTCCTTCTCCGCATTTCAGTACGGGAATACCACCCCATATGTGCATAAAGCTTACTCTGAAGACTGTAGCTGTTGAAGAAAAATTAATGGTGGTGCTATATAAATATGTTTTAGCTGTTCTTTTTCTTGGAACGAAAAAAAAACGGCTTTTTTTTCAATGGTTAATTTGTAAACACTTATGAGTCTACGATGCATAAGAATAACTTAAAGTTGTGTTAGCTGCTGAAACGAGGTCGTCAATGTCCATTTCTGTGAAAAACACGGTAGTGTCATCCATTTATATGACATACTGAATCGAGGGATTTATGTTCCCAATATCAATATTATAAATAATGAAAAGTGAATGCCCGAATATACTATTTGTGGAGCTCCCTGTGCAATTTTCCGAAGGCGCTTGTTCTCTGTTTATGGCTACGCATTGAAGTTAACTGTTCAGAGAACCCGTAATTAAATCCAATAGAATTCTCAAACACTGTATTGGGGCACTTTTTTGTAACACGGTATGGCGATTAATCCGGTCGAATGCTTTTGGAAAGTAAATAGTTACGCCTGGAGTAATGTTTGAGTTTTCTTGTTTCTTAACATATTATACCTTTTCCGTGGCAATGCTGTTTCTGTCGGCTACACAATCATGAAACCTAGCTGAACTGGCGTAAATATTCCGTGTCGTTCACAAAAGGTTTGATAATGTTATGAAAAATTATTTTCTATTGGCTTTGGAAATAGTCGTAAGACAGATATGAGCCTACAATTAATAAAACACTTATTGTCGCCTCACCGAAAACAACCCTACCAAGTTTTCATGCTTCGTACCTTGTGGGAAAGAGCTTTCATGCATAATTAAATTGTAGATTTATGTTAAACGTGTGACCACAATATCAATAACAAAGTGAACAGTCTTCATCTTCAAACCATCGATATATTTTCACTTAACTTTCTTAAGTTTTCTGGACACATTCCTTATATTTCATTCGTCCGTCGGAGAGAGAAAAACCAACTAACTCGTGTGGGCACATATCCCAACGCAGCATTGCCGTCGACACTATAAACTAACGAAGTTAGATGGCTATTGAATTTCTCGGCCAGGGCTTTTCCTTTCTATGTTCGAACTCCGCCAGTTATTTTTTCAAGAGTAACATTTTTTTTCTAAATATAGAATTGAATTACGTTTACTACGCACCTCTTCAACGCCATTAAGACCTTCAAACATGAAATAATAATAACTACGCTTTGCTTGTTTCACAACCGTAGTCAAACCATATCTGTATTTTAAATAATTTCAATGTGTCTGGATTCCGAAAGCTAAATAATAATTATTAGAGGTTGTTTCCTCATTATTTATTTTAAAGGTTTCTTAGTGACCCATGATTCTCGTTTGCGCTTAGCCTTCTTTATTTCTTTGTACGGAAAATGTCGCCTTGGTGATAAAGGTAACTATCTTCCAAAATATTTCATGTACCGGGTTCTGATGATGAGCATAAGAAGAGAGCATTCCAACTAGTTGTAAGGAGTTCATCTCTATACTACGAAGGAGAACTTGCTGTTATATCCTCGCATCGAAATTTATTGATTTGATTTTGATTTCCTGTCACACGTATCAACAGCTAGATACATAGGCAAATCATCACTCACTGTAATGTTGATTGTACCAGAAAACAGGCACTCCCGAGGGAGAGTAGTAATAAAAAGGCTTAATAACACAATGACAGTTGGTCTTATACGAGTTGGCTCTATTATGCTGATACTACAATGATAGCACGGTGATACTACTACTAATACTAAAGCAAAAAATTATCTACTGCGAAAGAACATTACTATTCCCACACTTTATCATGGTTTCTGTAAGATTCGCCACAACGTTTTTGGCGTCAGTTTGCTCGATCACGCGAGGATATGAGGTATGTTACCAGGAATGAATGCAATACAGACTGTGCGTAAATTGCTGATAGATACAAATTTTTCCATTCCTTGTTTGACCTTCCCCTATCATTGCCTGTAGAAATAAGAGAGAAAATGACTAATGCTCGTTCATACATGCCAGACATTATCTTAACAGTAGAAGGTATACTTTCACTTCTTTTAGGTCTAGACACGAAAAAGTCTCCTGGCCCGGATGGCATCCCTTATGAATTCTTGAGACGATATGCTGAATGGATCGAGAAGTATTTGCTGATCATTTTCCATGCGTCTCTTGAAAAGCACAATTTACCAAATGATTGGTTAACGGCGCGAGTCGTGCGAGTTCATAAAACTGGGGAAAAACATACAGTTCAAAATTATAGGCCCATTTCAATTACATGTACTTGCTTCAATATGTTCGAGCACATCCTATCAAAAAGCTTGTTTAACTATATCGAATGCTCGAACAAATTTATTTCTAACCAGCATCGATTTAGGAGCCGATTGTCCACTATCACCCAGCTTGCAGAAAGAGTACACGACTTTGCTCAGGTAATTAATGAAACAGGTCTAGCGGACGGAATTTGCCTGTATTTATCAATAGCTCTAGACCACGTTTCACATTCGCGTTTCATTGGTAGAATACTTGATCTCGGGTTAGTTTAAATATAGTTAAGTGGATTTTTTCATATCTCACTAACAGGTCGCTATATGTGGAAGTAAAAGGAAACAGATCGAAAATTCTTAACGTAAGATTAGGTGTCGCTCAAGGGTCTGTGTTAGAACCTGTATTGTTTCTATTTTATATTAATGACATGACAAATGACCTTAATGATAAGATAATGGTTTCTTTATTTGCAGATGATTGATTAATATAACCTAAGATCTCATGCCATGACGACCAATTAAAGTTAGCTTCAGCACTAGAATCAACCACCAATATGTTCAAGCGATAGAAAATGAAAATAAATTACGTAAAAAAGTGTTTATGCGTGAATAACTAAAAAACAAGAAATGTGTTACATTACAATTACAAGTTGGACGGTAAACCAATGAAACAAGTGAGCCAGTTCATGTATTTAGGCGTTGCGATACTAGATGACTTATCTTAGAAAAAACACATCACTAATTCATGTAATGCCGCAGAGGTTAAACTTTGGTCACTAAGACGGAGTCTTATACCCATGTCACACGGGCACCCACAAACTCCATTGAACTCCTTCTTCTTTACGCCAATGGACTTGCGCTCCGTGTCACACGGTCTCCCTTGCGCCAAAGAAGTTACATGGAGATTTTGGGTGAAGGGAGTTCAGCAATGAACATTACGGTTGGATGGAGTACTCTCGTTCCCAGTGTTAGGTATGGCCTGACGCCAAGGGCCATACGTCATCCCCTTCCCTTCTCAACGTGGACGAGCACCGTGGGTGAGACGTCATCCCCTTCCTCTCTCAACGTGGACGGGCACCGTGGGGGCTACGTCATCCCCTTCCCTTCTCAACGAGGACGGGCACCGTGGGTGCTACGTCATCCCCTTCCCTTCTCATGGTCGTGTCATCGGGTGTGCTTACCTCGTCCCCTCACTCTACCCCCTGCGCCTGAGCCCACGAGCGCCGGAGAGGTCATTCACTCTTCCCCTCCTCTCAGATTCGTCGAACCGAGGATCGACTTCTCCTTCCCATGCCTGGTATGGCAGGAGGAGGGGCCTTCTCTCTGTGCCTGTCACGTGTCATCGACGCAAGCAAGATCCCGCCCACACGATCGTAGCAGAGCCTATTTAAGGGGCTCCGAATTGTATACTTGAGACTTCGTACCATGTACTTCATCTTGATACTTCATTCTCTTCTTATTTTCTTTCAACTACCATGGAATAAAACTGTGCAAGTTTCGCACTAGCAAAACGTCGTCTCGCCCTTGCTCGGTCGCCATGGTCTACCGGAGGCCTGCAGCTCGCCGACAACGCCACGCTACCCAATAAGGAATGTCGGTGGAGCTGCGAGAGACAGGTCGCTTACAGTGGGATCGCCTTCTAATGCAACAAACTGGTTGCTAACGGAGGGATCGCCCAGAAGGGCAGAACACCAGGTAGCTACAGTTCCGTAGGAAACCACGCTAGTAAAATCATCGTAACTGGTTCATTTACAAATTCTAGCATTATTAATTTTTTCCCTCAGGATATATGTCACATAATGGAAGTTTTAATTTGTTTTTAATGGCATCAGCGCCTGTACCCTCTACACCAATACTTCGCCATGCCGCAACGGGAAACGTCGTTCCGCCATTTCGTTTACTTTTATACGCACGCGAGCCGCACGTGTCATTCACGAAGAGTTTTGTCACTCATCTAGAAGCAGTTGAGCTCACAGCGAACGCACAGACACGCACAATTACACAGCGGAATCAAACTCGAAGCGCACCGGCCCAACAACGTGACCCGCGCTGCCCACGCACGAAAGCAAGAGCGCAGTATGGCCAGCATCGCTTGCAACTTCGCTATGCTTGGAAAACAAAAGTCTTGCAGTAACATACCGCAAGGTTTCTCGTTGTGATTTTATATTATTACATGCTGCGTTAAAAACATGTATATACACACCCGCCGTGGTTGCTCAGAGGCTATGGTGTTGGGCTGCTGAGCACGAGGTCGCGGGATCGATTCCCTGCCACTGCGGCCACATTTCGATGAGGGCGAAATGCGAAAACACCCGTGTACTTAGATTTAGCTGCACGTTAAAGAACCCCAGGTGGTCAAAATTTCCGGAGTCCTCCACTACGGCGTGCCTCATAATCAGAAAGTGGTTTTGGCACGTAAAACCCCATTATTTAAAAAAATACACATAGATTACTTTAACGGCGACCGTGTATGTGAACAGTTGCACGTGGAAGTAAGCGCAGCAGCGCCGTTTCTATGCCGTGCGGCGCCCGTCGAAAGCTCGCACTGTGCCGTGTAGCACGGCCGCAACTCCATTGCCGTCAATCTCCGTTAGGGAGTTTCATGCTCAACGGTGTTCGCGGGTGCCCGTGTGACAGGGGTATTAAACTAGCTCTCCGAGATGTTAAACCAACTGCATATCTGGCATTGGCACGTCCCGCGATAGAACATGCTAGCATATTATGGGATCCGTATAAGAAGAACGAAGTAAATCAAATTGAAGAAATACAGAGGCGTGCAGCAAGGTTTATTATGTCAAAATATAGGTGCACGGACTCAGTGACTGAGATGCGCACTCAACTAAACTTGCCCGAGCTTTCATTGCGGCGAAAGGTGGCTAGACTAAAATTTAGTTGTTTATTGAAACGTAACCGCTTCAATTTGGACACTCAAAGGTACTTACAAAAGAGAGCGTCCCGGATATCACGTTTCGTTAGGCCTAGCCACGAGGACCAATATATGCCCATACCTGCAAAGGTTGACTCACTTAAATACTCCCTCTTTCCTAGAACGATTGAAGATTGGAATGCCCTGCCGCATGGCATAACGAAAATTGATTCTCTAGAACAGTTTGAAAAATCTGTACTGGCCTAATATTTTTCTATGTGACCACCTTGACACATTATTAGCTTTTCTTGTGCAATGTTAGGAAGCATGTGTAACATGACATGTTTGAAATGATTCTACGGGATATTGAAGAAGTTCCTGTTTGTGATGTTGAAAATTTGATTTTGTATGGTACAGTTGGTGCTTGTAGTGTTCCGTGCCTGCTATACAATGCTTATTTATATACCTGTGGATATTCTTGTGTAAAATTGGCATAACTAAACAGTCGCGTTTTCTGGTTTGATTTGTGTAGCGCTCGTGTTTGTAGCCATCTGTGAAGCTTATTTTATGATTACTCCATCCTGTATCAGCCTTTGGGCCAGCAGTATCAATAAATAAACAAAATAATTAGACAAGAACTAAGAACCTAGGAGTATAAATACCGCAACCTGTTCGGATGTCTTATAGCAAGCATGTAATTGTTCATGTCACTAAGTAAAACTATGTTATGCTTATGTGCATTTATATAAAAAATATGGAGTCTTCCTGCAAGAAAAAAAATCATATATATTCCTATCATGCAAACCGGTATAGCAGAGCGAAAATAAATTTCGCATATTTCAGCTAAAAATATTCAATGTCTCAATTGCGCAATGATAGGCCATCAACCAGTTTATAAATAATACCTTTTTTGATAAACATACACCCCCTTAGCTCACTGTCTTATTCAAGAAATGTGTATTATAACGTTGATGACAGAAAAATCACAAAAAAAGACCACGTGCACGTCAAAGAAGCCCAGGCGGCCAAAATTAATCCGGTTGTCCCAGAGTACGGCGTGCCTCATAGATATGTGGAGGTTTTCGCACGTGAAATGTTAAGATTTTATTTAAAATCATCTTCTTAGATGCTAACGCAAAGTTTTGAAAACTAACAGAAAAGACCAGACAATGACATGAGCAGACACAGTATTTGGCTAACCATCTGGCCCTCTATTATCATATTTACCAAGTTGAAAAGAGACAAACTAATTTCTTCAGCAGCTTTCTTAGCCAAAAACGCTAGAATTAGTCTGCTTTTATGATGAAACCATCCTTTTGTTTCCGTCCTGGCTGCGTTCAATTTTACCTTTCGCAGGTTATCAGACTACTTCGCAAAAATTTTGCCATCGCAAACCCCAACGTACTTTTAGCTGGCCTCGCGTTTTCGCAGTGTAGCTTGACCAAGAGGTCGTTTTAAATCGGCGCACAGATATTCATTCACGAATACCGCTGCTTGAGAGCCAATCCCATGGTCACAAATAACACTTGAGGCTTGCTGCGCACCCATTCTTCAAAGTCTGTCCCGCTTCTGTCTCTGCTGAATGTACACAACGACATTCTTTCTGGTTGTGCTTTTTTTATAGTTGGAATTCTGTCTGTTCATTTAATGTCAGCTACAACAAGCGGAACGCCCACCTTCTCACAAATCTTGATTACCATTTCAACTAGGACTTAAGAAATATCACTTGGAATACCGTTGATTTTAATCTTCGCTTTCCACCAATACTGGCCAGCCTGAAGTATTAGTCTTTCCTGCCGTAAAAGGCCAGATATTTAAAGGCGCATTGTCCTTTAGCTACCATGCAAAATCATTGGAGTGTGTTTTTAAATCAAGGTTTGATGTACTTATTGCACACATTCATTATTGCAGCACGGATTTGATAAACACTCACACAGGAACAGGATAGTTAACGGGACGAGCGCTCATCCAGTCTACGTGTCTTTTTCTGTGTGTTAAGCACCCGCTGCAAACATCAATGTGAGCTCCTTCAACCAACTAGCGCGTGTCACCGCATTGAATCTTGATAGCTTTGATTTGATCCTAAATTTTCTCGTATTCCTTGCTGTCAGTAGCAAAATATTCTTTGATGTCTCTCAGTTCTTTGCTAAAGCCACTCTCAATGGTTTGTCTGAAATTTGTTTTACTCTCCCTGAATTTCATGCTTTAGTTCATCAAAAAGTCCTCTGATCTTCTTCAACATTATAAAAAACAGACAGATAGCAAGAACACAGAAGAATATATTTAGGGCAGCAATGGCAGCAGCAGCAACAGTAAATGAAAAAAAGTTCGGCACTATGTTACACTCCTGAAACACGTTAAGGCGAAAGCCTGCTGCATACGTGGTAATGCATTAAGTTATATGATCGGAGGGGTCGGACTTCTTGCGAGACATAAAGAGCCGCAGTGTGAAGTAAACGTATGGCACTCTAGGTCGACCCTCGTCGGTGATACGTGCCAGCAGCCGATGCACTAGCTAAGGGTTCTTTCGCTCGTTCTTTCATTCTTTCTTTGGTTATTTCCTTCTTTCTTTTTCTCGTTCTTTGTCCTTTTATTACACGCTAAGAAAAAAAACGGGTCAAAAGTGAGTCACAGCAATTTCACTGTTTTTTTTCTTTGCTAAGACTCCCTCTTGTGTGAGTAGAGTCACAAAATAATGGCCAACCCTCTTGCATGAGTCAGAGGACTGCAATGGCTTGTGAAGAGTCGTCGTCAAAGAGCGCGACTTAGTAACTCGATATGAGTCTTGGCGAGAGAAAGATTATAATGCAGAAGAATTACCGCAGAATCTGTTTTGGCTTTTTGCTTACTTCTGGCTTAGGCCGACCCTTAGCGTTTGTGTCCTGGTTTTAATGCAGTGCCTCACTCTTTCTTTCTTGTCATGTTCTGCAATGTCTTCTAGTTCTAAATGTTGATTTTCCTTGACCATGGGCGCTATAACAAAAACTATTCCAAACTTTTCTATTCCAATTCTGCTTTCACACGATTGGTCTGCCTACACGATTCTGCCTACACGATTGGTGAAAAACTTTTTTCGACCAGCCCCACTTCACCTGTATGTCACGTGATGTCACGAAAACCGCGATAGCCCCCCATCTGATATGATGTGTACACACTAATTATGCATGATTTGACAGAAAAAAGAAAAACAGTTATTTCTCATTCGACCCCTTTTCGCCATTAGCCCTCGGCTATTGGTAAAAAGTTTTCGGGCTGCACCCACTTCACCTGCCTGTCACGCGACGTCACAAAACCCTACAAACTCACTGCGTCAAAGTGACGTGTACGCGATAAAGATGCATTAATATGCTGAACAAAACTGAATTTTCTTCGGAATAGCCGCAGGCTGCCCCATTCCGAAAGGAATAAAAGATGGCTGCCGCCGATCGCTGAGACGCTGGCTAGTCGCACCTGCCGGAGAGCATGGGTGTATTTACGCATAATAAAACTTCTTGCATGGCCGTGTAACGTTTTCGAGCACTTTCGGCACGTTTACCCCCTCATTCTACCAACTCTTCTTTGCTGAGGGTCAGTTTTAGCGTCATTCTTAAGCTTGCGTTGCATGCCGCCGCGATTTTCAACCAGCCACCAGAAGCTAAGTAAGGGAAAGCCGACCAATACTGGTCGACCGACCAAGCCGACCAAGCCGGCACCATACTCTTCATCCGGTTATCGATTTTCAGTGCACTGGCTCTGCCCCATCGAATCCCTCTCCACTTGAGCGTTCTCCTCACCTCTTATCAGCCAATTAGATACGACAAGCCGCTCAGCGTAGGCAATGTTATTCGTTTTTTAAGCAAACAAAAGTGACCTCCTATGAACGAGGAGAGTGTTTGATTGGTTTTTACAGACAACCCTGCGGGTGACTGCCCGGTGCTAGCGTCGGTGGTTACGCAAATTTGACGTCAGGAGATTGGAATTGAAACATATTGGAATAGTTTTACGTTATAGGGCCCCATGTCTATTGAAATCGCATAGTTGGTTTTTTGTGGCAAGGAAGACCTGGACTTGTCACACTGGATTCTGACCATGAGTGTATCTAAAAAAAAACGTATTGGCTACTAAACAGAGCCCATCAACGAGCTAAGTTGAGTAGACGCACTTACAGTGTCGATTGTAAATGTAGTTCCGCGACGTAAAATTAGACTTTGAAGATTTAAACTCCAAAACAAAGATATTATTATGAAGAATGCGGCAATGGGGAAATGCAGATTCATTTTCAGCAGCTCGGAATATTTAACGTGCACGGAATGCACGGTATACGAATGTTTTTGCAGTGTGCCCCCATTGGAATGCGGTCGCCACGGTTGTGATTGGATCCGTGGCCTCGAACTCAGCAGCGCAACACCAAAGCCACTAGGCTACCGCGGTGCCTTGCGTTCCACAACCAGAGAGAAACATTAGCGCACGCAACACTGCTTTTGAGCCCCCTTAGAAATATAGAAACAAAAATGCAGTAGTTTCGCCCGAGAGGCGAAGCTTTGATAGCCATAGCAATTAATTAGACAACTACACGAAGCATGGTTCGTAGTTTCATCAGATGCATAAATTGCAGTAAACATTCGTTGACTAATTAAATTAGCAAGCACGGGGTCATGCGCGCACTTGTAAACGTGAACAGATCTCACTCAAAGACAGCGAACACTCGCAGTCACAGCGTTGGGGTGAAGGGCGCTAAGAGAGGGGACCGCACGCTTCTGCTGCCTCTTCCTTCAACGCATCTCCGAAACTTGAAATTGCGCTACCTCGGTGCCCCCCCCCCCTTTTCTTTTTTTGAACCCACCGGAGATAATCTCCAAGACAGGGTGAAGGTGGCGCAAGACTTGGCTAGAGCAACGGCTAGAGGAGGAGAAGCAGGCTAAACCAGCGTCTCCCCAGCCCCGGCTTCCCGGCTTGAGCACGTTTTATCACTTGACCTCCAAACGAACTATAGGGGCGCTGCGAGCGCCACTCGCGTGGCATCAGGGCACGGACTCGCGCCTGTCGTCTGCTACAGTTCGGGCGTTGTCCGGGCGCTTTCTGCGGTGTTTTCGTTTGTTCGCCGTCGTTCTCTCTGCGTGTATACTTACTTTGGTCGTATCAAATATGTTTTCACGACGTCTTCCTTTGCGAACATTTATTCAAAGAGCTAATTTCTTAGACAACAATGCAGCTCTCAAAGGCGACGCTAAGGTGCCAGCCGAATGAGCGCAGACCAACATTGCGGGTTTTTTATGAGGGGATGGACAATCGCAAAAACATAGCATATAAGGATCCAGTTATGATACCATACCCACCGCGGTGCAACAAGTATGTCACAAACGCTGGCTATATATCACTTCTACAACAGTTACGTTGATCTTAATCCGCTAAAACAGGTTTGCTCACGACGAGTAGTTCATGATATAATATCGAATTTTTGCATTTCTTCCCAGAAACGTTCGGCAGTAACACAGTTTCTTAACTAATACTGCTGTTTATATTCTACAAGCACCACTTGCTTCTTTAACTGCTTGTCAATATTAGGCGATTCTTCACGTGTTTATTTTAAGCGGCGGAAATTGGAAGTAAAATTAATGAAGGCTGACAGCCATTTACAGACTGCAAACAGGAATGTACCAATATATATTCCCTTTTCCGTGCTACACGTTCAACTCACTTGAGAAAATTACTGGTGCTTGTTGCTTGAGGAATATATATGAGGAATCTTTTTGGCGAACTGACACAGGCTGCTCGGCCCAAATTTTTTAGCTAAATATGCCTGTTGCACCGCATGGCTGCAGCTAGAAAGAAGTCGAAGCGCCAATCATTGGTAGTATGGGACATATTGAAGATATCGAAATTCCCCGGTGTAGGGTCAGAAATCAGGCGAAAGTATATGCAAGGCTTGTGGTGCTTTCTCTATGATTGTTTGTGATTGGATTGGAGCAAACTTTATTTAGCCTGCAGTTAGGCAAGGTTTTCTTTTATGTACCGACGAAAGGAATAGTTATCCGTTTGTATAATTAAACGCTGGATCGAGACATGGTGAGACCGAAGGTGCTTGAGTTTTCCTTTTCTAGGCCATCTAAGCTGCGCTGTATTAGCTCGAGAATACTTTAGCCATTCCAGTTGGCGCTGTAAGAAAATGCTTTATGGTTTCAATACAAAGTTGTAGTGCACTGACGGGTTTGGCTAACATAGCGTGCCTCGCCATACTGACAGTCGGTTGCTACCATTACGTGATCAGGGTGTGCCATATTGTCGATAAAGGCTACTGAGGGCCACTATGAAACATTTCATTACTTGCAATTGGTTGGCTCTCGATCTTAACAACGAAACTTTTCTCTCAGGTGATTGCTACTATGGTGTTTGTGAATTAACTATGTAAATACTCTACATGACGCGCCATCGTGTTAGCAGCCATGAGCAATCCGTTTTTGGAGGCCTGTTTCAGAGGGGTATGAAAGTAGCAGCAATAGGTTTCATAAGAAATGCGCGCCTAACATTTTTTTACGCAATAATGAATGGCCATATTTGAATAGAACAACACATCAGTCTAGTAAGAATCATGATGACAGCTTCGCTGGGCAGCGTCTTTCTAACACGGATAACATGCTGACGCCAATTACCAAGATTTTTCTTCCATGTAAAATGCAATGTCTCTCCTAACTAAATTCTAAAGGAATGTTAAGTGTTTAGCGAGGCATCATACACAACTTCGCGTGTTGAATTTGCAGACATTCCTTTTACGCAAAGGTTATGGACAGACACGGATCATATATCCATTGTAATGCCAGTAAACTCCTTCAACGCTACGTAGCTTGCGACGTCCAGGCCGCAAATTTTATTGATTCATGCGCTTTAGGAGAAGCAATTGCGGTTCAGGCATGGAAGCAGAAAGGAGTCGACATATCTTCCAATAAGCACGGCTCGAGCCACGCATACACGAAGAGAACGACCACGCGCGGCAGCCGAGCGAGCCGAGCGAGCGGCGTCCTGGCCGTGACGTCACTCGCGAGAGGGCGCCACTCCTAATTTTCACCGCTAATATACATGGGGCGCCCACCCAGCCACTATCCATCTCGACTTACCCTGGAACACTTCCTTTTACGCGCAGATCCAACGGCACCGGGATATGACCTTATCGCACTTGGACTTGGAGCTCACGGCAACGCCGATAGATATTGACACGTATACTTATCTTTATCGGGCAACCACGTTTCGCAGCCTAACAAATGTAATCGCACAGTGTGGGACGCGCCTGTATGTATCCGAAGTTTCTGGAACGTTATCGATGCTTCTATCCGCTGTCTGTTGTCGCCGAACGTTATGTTATCTGATTTCATCACCTGACGCGAATGGTGTAGAACTTTGTGGAAGGCACGCGGGTTCGAACGACCAGACTGGAACATTCGACGACTGCTGTATAAAAGCCGACGTGCTTGACCCGCAGATCAGATTTTCGACGATCGCCGACCGTGTTCGCCGCTATCGTTGTGCTATAAGTGTAGCCTCTTTTGTGGGCAAAGGTTCGCCCAATAAAAGTTAGTTTTGTGGTTCACAGTACTGCTACTGTGTTATCCAACGTCACGACCACGTGACATCTGGTGGAGGTGCTTGTGCGTTCATGTACCGAACGCCCCCGCAAAGCCGCGATCCAAGCCCGAAGCCCGAGGATAAAAGCCACATCGCCCAAGACCAGCGTGCTAGCCGCCGACTGCAAGGACTGCCCCCAGAGCACGGACTTCTACCTGAGACGAGCAGGATATTTGCCACCAAGTCCACGCCAATGGCAGCCCCAGCGTCGCCCGTCGTGCTGCAGCAGCCCAGGGAACCCCCGGCGTTCCGCGGTTCAACTTTCGAGGACCCGGAAACCTGGCTCGAGACGTACGAGAGGGTCGCTGCATTTAACAGCTGGAACAGCGACGACAAACTGCGACATGTCTTCTTCGCATTGGAAGACGCTGCCAGGACGTGGTTCGAGAACAGAGAAGCCACGTTAACGACCTGGGACCTTTTCCGAAGCGGCTTCCTGCAGACATTCACAAGCGTCGTACGCCGAGAACGAGCCCAAGCACTACTGGAAACCCGAGTGCAGCTGCCCAACGAGACCACCACGATATTTACAGAAGAAATGAGCCGCCTATTCCGCCACGCTGACCCGGAAATGTCCGAGGAAAAGAAAGTCCGGCTACTAATGCGTGGTGTTAAGGAGGAACTTTTCGCCGGTATGGTACGAAACCCACCGAAGACTGTCGACGAGTTTCTTCGCGAGGACATTTGCATCGAGAAGACACTCGAGATGCGAAACCGGCAATTCGACCGCCGCACCAACGCTACAAACTATGCCGGAGTTCAATCACTGGCCTCCGAAGACCTGCGCGAGGCTATCAGGGCAGTCGTACGAGAGGAGCTTCAGATCTTCCCGTCGTCGCAGCCTCAAGTGGCCTCGATCGCTGACATCGTCAAAGATGAGGTTCAGCGGTCGCTTGGAGTTCCGGAGGTGCAACCTCAATTACCGCAACCGCAACCCGAAGCGATGTCCTACGCCGCCGTCGTACGCCGTCAAGGCCCTCCTCCGCGACCGCGCCAGGGACCTGTAACGCCGCAATTCCGTCGACCACCGCCGCCGCCGCCGACAGCGCGCCCACCCGTCGCCCAGCGGAGCTACCCGAGGAAAACCGACGTTTGACGCGCTCCTGACCACCGCCCGCTCTGCTACCACTGCGGGGGAGCGGGTCACGTCTACCGACGATGTCCATACCGGGTAATGGGACTGCGAGGTTTCGCCGTCAACGCTCCGCGCCCGCAGCAAGGTGAACGCCCTCGCGATATCGCTGACTACCTCGCGGCTACTCAGAGGAGCTCTCGACGACCGTCGCGTTCACCATCACCAGGCCGCTACCTGTCGCCGCAGCGCCGGCCATACACTGGCCCTGCCCGGGGCCGGTCCGTCAGCCCATATCCGGAAAACTAAAAGCAGCAACCGATGGAGGTGCGGTTGCGGTTCGTCGAACTGACGAAGATCCTCCGCCGCCGACAAAGACGCCGAATAGACTACTTCGACGACACAACGACACGCCGCCGTTCCGACGAAATGTGGAAGCAAAGAGTATGACGATGAAAGGCAACTTGACGACGCAACGTTCTAGCTTCAGTTCAACACGACGCAGCGGTGATCCGACGCCAAGACATGATTGCAATGCGAGACAAAGAGCCACCGACCTCGACGTGCTTCTCGACGGCCACGCAGTCACCGCCTTAGTCGACGCAGGGGCTGATTACTCGGTCATGTGTGGACACATCGCCGCCCAGTTGAAGAAAGTTAAGACTACGTGGGAAGGCCCTCAAATTCGTACCGCCGGAGGACACCTCATAACGCCGACTGGAATGTGCATGGCAAGAATTACCATTCACGACCGGGCTTACCCTGTCACCTTCGTTATCCTCCAACAGTGTTCACGAGACGTCATTCTCGGCATGGACTTCCTCAACCAACACGGCGCAGTCATCGACCTGAAGTCGAAGTCAATATCTCTGTCGGAAGACCATGCGGTACCGTCGGAGAACCCTCGTAGTCACCACGCCTTGAGTGTGCTCGAAGATCAAGTGAGCATCCCGCCTCGCTCCAGCATTATTTCGGTCGGCACCGAAACACCCGCTGACGTAGAAGGTGTCATCGAAGGCGACCAACGTCTACTGCTAGACCGTGAAATTTGCGTCGCAAGAGGGATCGCTCGACTGCACGGAGGAAACACGAAAGTGTTGCTGACAAACTTCAGCCAGGAGTTCAAGCACATCACCAAGGGCACGACGATCGCATACATCGAGGAAATTCTGGAAAACTGCAATGCGTTTGTCCTCTCGGATTCCACCGCATCTACCCCGACGACCAGGGTTGCCGAACCAGACTACGACATTAATCCAAGTCTCCCGTGATTAAGCAACAGCAGCTCAGAAGTCTGCTCCGGCGATACAAAGGCTGCTTTTCGACGTCATCGAGGATTCGACAAACACCAGTCGCCAAGCATCGCATAATCACCGAGGAGTACGCTCGACCACTTCGCCAGAGCGCTTAAAGGGCCGTTTATAGTCCGACGTAACGCACGCGCGCGCGCGCGCGCGCGCACGCTACGTCATGTCGGCGAAAACGACACCTCTATAGTCGCGCGCACCGGCGCAGCTAACGTAACCGGCGGCTTCCAACGCGCCCCGACGGGCCCGGCGCCGATTTGGCTCCGGAGCCATTCGCGCGTCGAAGTCGGCGGAACTCTCGCACCACAATGCATTGCGCGCGAAGAAAAAGGCGCCAACACAACTCTGCAGACGGCTTTTGCGGACGGCGCGCGACTTGGCGAACCTTCTGCGCATGCTCCGAAGATAGCAGCCTACGGCGCGCGCGTTGAAGTATAGAGGGGATGGCATCTCGGCTGGCGCAGCGCAACCGACGTAGCGTGACTGACCGCGAACGACGCTCGCCTGCACGCCGATAACGTCGGACTATAAACGGGCCTTAAGGGCCGTTTATAGTCCGACGTAACGCGCGCGCGCGCGCGCTCGCGCACGCTACGTTACGTTGGCGAAAACAACTGCTTCTATAGTCCGACGCACTGCAGCGCCGACGTAACCGGCGGCTGCCAGCGCGCCCCGACGTGCCCGGCGCAGATTTGGCTCCTGCTCCATTCGCACGCCGGCGCCGCCGACTGCGTCGACCCACAATGCATTGCGCGCGAAGAAAAAGGCGCCTACACAACTCCGCAGACGGCTTTTGCGGACGGCGCGCGACTTGGCGAACCTTCTGCGCATGCTCCGAAGATAGCAGCCGACGGCGCGCGCGTTGAAGTATAGAGGGGATGGCATCTCGGCTGGCGTAGCGCAACCGACGTAGCGTGACTGACTGGGAACGACGCTCGCCCACGCGCCGATAACGTCGGACTACAAACGGGCCTTTACCAAGTTTCGCCGTGAGAACGTAAACTATAAGAGAACAAGTCGACGAAATGCGGCACGACGACATCATCCAGCCGTCGAAAAGCCCGTGGGCATCTCCTGTTGTGCTGGTGAAGAAAAAGGACGGAACCCTTCGTTTCTGCGTCGATTATCGTCGTCTGAACAAGATCACGAAGAAGGACGTATACCCTCTCCCACGGATAGACGACGCATTGGATCGGCTCTGCAACGCTAAATACTTTTCCTCGATGGACCTCAAGTCTGGCCATTGGCAAATAGAAGTCGAGGAAAGAGATCGTGAAAAGACCGCCTTCATCACCCCAGACGGCCTCTACGAGTTCAAGGTTATGCCATTTGAACTGTGCTCGTCGCCTGCAACGTTCCAGCGCGTGATGGACACGGTTTTAGCAGGATTGAAGTGGCAGACCTATCTAGTTTACTTGGATGACGTCGTTGTATTCTCCGAAAGTTTTGACGATCACCTTAGGCGGCTTGCCACAGTACTAGAGGTCATCAAGTCATCAGGGCTCACTCTGAAGCCAGAAAAGTGCCGCTTCGCTTACGATCAGCTTCTATTCCTAGGCCACGTCATCAGCAAATCCGGAGTACGCCCCGATCCGCAGAAAACAGCTGCCATCGCAAAGTTCCCGCAGCCCACCGACAAGAAGGCAGTGCGTAGATTTCTTGGCATGTGTGCCTACTACAGGCGATTTGTCAAGGACTTTTCACGTATCGCTGAGCCGCTGACACGGCTAACTAAATGTGATGTCGAGTTCAAGTGGGAAACGCCGCAGGGCGACGCATTTCAAGAACTCAAACGACGCATGCAGTCGCCGCCCGTACTTGCGCACTTCGACGAGCACGCCGATACCGAAATACACACTGACGCCAGTAGCCTAGGCCTTGGTGCCCTCCTAGTCAAGAGAAAAGATGGACATGAACACGTGATAGCTTACGCTAGCCGATCATTGTCAAAAGCAGAAGGCAATTATTCTACAACCGAAAAGGAATGCCTCGCCATCGTTTCGGCCACAGCGAAATTTCGCCCTTACCTATATGGCAGGCCATTCAAGGTGGTCAGCGATCATCACGCGTTGTGTTGGCTAGCTAACCTGAAAGACCCTTCAGGGCGGCTGGCACGGTGGAGCCTCAGGCTACAAGAATACAACATCACTGTAACCTACAAGTCCTGACGAAAACACTCAGATGCCGATTGCCTATCCCGCGCCCCCATTGACCCGCCGCCGCAAGATGACGAGGATGACGACGCCTTCCTTGGAATAATAAGCGCGGAAGACTTCGCCGAACAGCAACGAGGAGACTCGGAGCTAAAAGCCCTAATCGAGTATTTGGAAGGGCACACCGACGTTGTCCCAAGGGCATTTAAGCGTGGATTATCTTCGTTCACGCTTCAAAACAACCTACTCGTGAAGAAGAACTTCTCACCAGTCCGCGCCAACTACCTTCTTGTTGTTCCGTCGGCGCTACGTCCAGAAGTACTGCACGCCCTACATGACGATCCGACCGCTGGGCACCTCGGTTTCTCCTGGACGCTATCGAGGGTACAAGAAAGGTATTACTGGCCGCGCCTAACCGCCGATGTCGCCCGTTACGTCAAGACATGCCGCGACTGTCAGCGACGCAAGACACCACCGACAAGACCAGCGGGATTACTACAGCCGATCCAGCCTCCTTACCGACCTTTTCAGCAGATCGGGATGGACTAGTTGGGACCGTTTCCGACATCAGCTTCCGGTAATAAGTGGATTGTCGTGGCGACGGACTATCTCACCCGCTTCGCTGAAACTAAAGCTCTACCGAAAGGCAGCGCAGCCTAAGTGGCTAAATTTTTCGTCGAGAACATCCTGTTGCGACATGGTGCTCCAGAAGTCCTCATCACCGACAGAGGAACGGCCTTTACAGCGGAGCTCACTCAAGCCATTCTGAACTACAGTCACACAAGGCAGAGGAGGACAACAGCCTACCACCCGCAGACGAATGGTCTTACGGAGCGGCTGAATAAGACCCTCGCCGACATGCTAGCGATGTACGTCGACGTCGAACACAAGATGTGGGATGCCGTCCTGCTGTACGTAACATTCGCTTACAACACGGCGGTGCAAGAAACAGCACAGATCACGCCGTTGAAGTTGGTTTACGGCAGGAACCCGACGACGACGCTCGACGCCATGCTGCCCCATGTAACTGACGAAGAGAATGTTGACGTCGCTACCTATCTCCAGCGCGCCGAAGAAGCCCGACAGCTCGCCCGCCTGCGGATCAAAAACCAGCAGAGGACCGACAGCCGACACTACAACCTCCGACGACGCTTCGTCGAGTACCAGCCCGGCGACCGTGTTTGGGTATGGACCCCTATACGCCGACGAGGACTGAGCGAGAAGCTTTTGCGTCGCTATTTCGGACCGTACAAGATCATCTGACGTATTGGCGCGCTCGACTATGAGGTCGTGCCAGACAGCATTTCGCCATCACAGCGGCGCCGCTCACGACCTGAAATAGTCCACGTTGTGCGACTCAAGCCGTACTACCAGCGTTAATGAACTTTGGGCCTTCGAGTAACTGACCTTTGGACTTTGCTTCTTTTCGTTGTTTTGTTACTTATGTTTAATAAGTGCCCTTTTGTGTTTCGCTCTCTTATATTTGTAGCATCCGGGCGATGCTTTTTAAGAGGGGGGTATTGACACGTATACTTATCTTTATCGGGCAACCACGTTTCGCAGCCTAACAAATGTAATCGCACAGTGTGGGACGCGCCTGTATGTATCCGAAGTTTCTGGAACGTTATCGATGCTTCTATCCGCTGTCTGTTGTCGCCGAACGTTATGTTATCTGATTTCATCACCTGACGCGAATGGTGTAGAACTTTGTGGAAGGCACGCGGGTTCGAACGATTAGACTGGAACATTCGACGACTGCTGTATAAAAGCCGACGCGCTTGACCCGCAGATCAGATTTTCGACGATCGCCGACCATGTTCGCCGCTATCGTTGTGCTATAAGTGTAGCCTCTTTTGTGGGCACAGGTTCGCCCAATAAAAGTTAGTTTTGTGGTTCACAGTACTGCTACTGTGTTATTCAACGTCACGACCACGTGACAATATGTTGCACCGACAATATAATTGCTGTTGCAATAAACGTGGAAATTTGACGAGGAACAAACCACGTTGCTTCTCTACGCTGTGATAGAGCTGTGAAAGATATTCCTTAAAGATGTGTAGCTAAATCTCTGCCAAAATGACCACGCTCGCAGTTAGTGGCAGCGGCATACAGACGCATGAACTTGTGGAGAAAATGGAAGAGTTCTGGCAGTTTCAGGTGCATTAGATTCTTCTGTAACATGGGCGTCTTTATAGTTCTACCTTACATCAGAGAAAACTGCACTCGATAGAGATCCAGAGCAGCCACGCCGTAATAGTTACGCAAATTATACACAATTACGCCGCGTCTTCATACTTCGAGCACGCTCCAAAAGCCCAACGATAGACATTTCAGACGTAAGCCCACTCGGACGAGCAAATTTTGCTTCTGTGCAGTGAACGCAGCTGTTATTGCAAGACAGATGTTTAAATTCATGGCTGCTTCATTCGTGAACATTATTTACGCGAGGCAAAATTATCAGTGAGCAAAGCAGTTTTTTTACAACGCGAGGAAAGAAAACCGAAACTAGGGCAAGTGTTATGCGGTTCCAAAGTGATCCAAACCCGAAGCCATCTAAAGCACGATGACATTTTGCAGTTGCGTTGTATCGATGGTTGTATCATACTGCTTCAATCTGGGACCCAGGTCAAGTAAACCTAATACACTCACTGGAAATGGTTCAGAATAACTCTACTCGTTTCATTCTTTCTAACTATAATAGAACCGCAAGTATCAGTGCCATTAAATCTAGCCTTAACCTACCGTCCTTGTCATCACGTCGAAGATTGTTCCGTTTGTGCCTTTTTCATAAATTATTTTATCACCCGCTGCTACGCAACAAACTTATTTCTCCACCTCCGTATGTATCACCCAGACTAGATCACATTCATAAGGTCGGCATTTCATTTTGCAGATCCAACGCTTTTTTGCAGTCATTTGTACCACACACTTCCAATGAATGGAATCACCTCCCCGCCTCGATAGCCACTATCGCAGATCACCAATTATTCAAGAATGCCATAGCTAGCACTGTATAACTAGGAACTTTTTTTAAATATTATTCAACCTGTACTCACAAACGCCTTAGCTAACATTGTATATCTAGGCGCCATTTATTAAATAGTTTTGCATATACATATATATATTATTTTCTGCACTAGTAACACCTGTTTGCTGAATTTACCCGTTTTGCTTGTAACCACTACCCTCTATAATGCCGTAATAGCCGTGAGGGTATGATAACTAAAAAAAAATACGCGAGTAGGTTGTCGAATGGTTCTGATAGCGCTGCTTTTGGGGGGACTGCAACCAGACGTTACGGCAAGCTACCCTGGCAACTTCTCTCCCTGCTATGTGATTGCGACGAGAAGGACCGCCAGCAGCAGCGTGGCTCCGATTTTGTCCTTGAGGACATCGATTAAGTGCAGCTCGCCGGACCTTGACAGGCACCCGAAGTGTTGCGGTTTGCGCTGCGCCTATCATTGTGATATGATAGGTGGCGAGATGGCGAGAGATGGCGAGGTGCATACGAAAGCCTACCTGTGGGCTACCTACCTACCTACCTACCTACCTACCTACCTACCTACCTACCTACCTACCTACCTACCTACCTACCTACCTACCTACCTACCTGTGCCATATTTATCTCAACGTCTTAGATGAGCATATCAGCTTTTGTTCCCGAGTTTACAAACGGCACGTAATCTGCCCTTCCGGTTTGGCTGCATTTGGGCGACGCTTCTCTTGGCAGCAGACGTTTCTTAGGCATGTGCGCGCGTATATGCGCGGGAAAACCTCTGGCAGACGGAAGCCTCAGGAAAGCATTATAAGCTATAACAACGCCGTACCGCCATGAGAAACGCCGTTCTTAACGATCCTAGGGACAAGCGGCTTGCTGGATTGAAAAATCCGCAGACTATCAAGTACTGCGTAAATTCAAACGTACATAAAATAGTAGCACCAGTGCGACTTTCGCTGGCGAAGACCAGGCGTCGAGGAGGTTGAAGACAGCGTGTGTATCTTAAAGATTCACTGGCTCTTCAGGTATATTACAGGGAATAATAAAAGCACAACAATGATGCATGGAGTGTCGGGCGATGAGGCACCACAGATAATTTCTACACCCTTAGATGGGTAACCCTTAGTATAGGTGCACAAATTCGCATTTATAAGGTACATTGTAAATAATATATTATAACGTTCATCGTAACTAATACAAAATATAAGGTACATTGTTGCCGTTGAAAAAATTTACAAGGTACATTGTAACCAATATATTATAAGGTGCATTGTTAGCCTTGAAAGATATGCAGCTTTAGAGGTTACGCTGCAGTCATTTAATTTCTAAAAGCAAAAGTAACCTCTAAAGGACGTGTTATATTTAGGGGTTACTTGAGCAGCTTATAGGGGTATCTTTCTTTTTGATTGCATTCTATTTTTATAGCCAACCTAGAAAATTTACAATTTTCCACTACAAGGTATTTGCATCTCGAATTGGGCCGATATTGTCATGCCTGCCAGTTGAGTGATATGTTCTCACCTCAGATTATAGTTGTGCTGGTGTTCAAATTATGGGACTATAAAGAAGAGACTTCCATTGTCAATGCATTTAAAGATTTAAATTGTCAAGCTTTAAAGAGGCCATGTAATTTTCTCGAATTGGTATTGGCCCAAACATGTTTCTTTCAGTCCCATAATTCAAACTTCTGCATAACAATCTGTGGTTAGAAGAAATCGGACGCAACTGACAGGCATCATAATGTAGGCCCCATCGGAGATGCAGAACATTTTGAAACATGACGCGGTGATATTTTATAGGTTAGCTATGAAAATAGAGCGCAATCACAATAAAGACATCTGAATGAATAAGTGAAGTAACCCCTAAATTTAACATAGCCTTTATGGTACATTTCCTGCTTGACTACAAATATAACTCAGCTGTTGGATTCTAACATGTACTGCCTCTGACTTAACGTCGCTCCAAAATTTGTGGAAGTCAAAAATACCTCCAGTTCCTAGAGTATTACTTGTGCACAAAAGCAACTATTTAATACAAATCGATCTTCTAAAGGCGCAAAATTACTTGAAGTACACACTCAATGAAGAAAAACACTTGGGGAAGCAGCATATGCACGAGTATTGTAGGTTAGCTATAATACTTTCGTTCAGATGGGCAAAAGCATACTGCAATGCCCTGCTGGCAATAATATGGTGACAACCAGTTGTTTTAATGTACTTGAAGGCAGTGTGATTATTTCACTTCCGAACTATCTACCTAGCCTTTGTAATAAGCTGTACCGTTCAATATTCCTTGAACGTTCTCGAGAAATAAGTTGGAGTACTCTCACTTACGGAATTATTTATAACAAGTTTCTTGTTCAACAAAATCTGATACAAAAATACCATCCATGAGACTTCCCACATACAGTCATCGAAGCACAACTGTGTGAAATGAAAAACATATCTCAATTGATGCTATTTAATAACTGCAATACTAGATTTCTGCAGTGGCGCAGAAATCTAGACCGATTTGCTAGCACTGAGCAAAGAAGGGCAAATAGAGTGCTTTAATTTTTGCAAAATAGAACCATCGACGTGGGCGAAATAAATGCTTAAGCTATGTTTATAACAAATTCTGAGGCGTATGAATACGCAAGTGAAACAAAATTAACCAGCCTTCACCACAAGGGAGAGGAAGAAATGACTACAGCAAGTAAATGCACTGCTTGTGACTAGAAGTAAACAGTCTAAGCAAACAAGCTAACCAAGAGCATTGAAATAAGTCACATACTATGTTGTTTCTTTCCTTTCTTATCACAGTTGGTAAAAACATGGATAGCAGCGAGAACAGCACTTCTCCCTAGATTACATTTTTATTGCTTAGGAGCGCAAGGAGACGCTTCAGACAGGCAGAAAGCAGTCCTTTCACTAGCTTGTCTTCTGACAGCACAACTTTTTGCACGAGAGCAAGCGTTTGGTAGAATGGAAATGGGTATTCTAGGTTCTTAACATAAGATGTGAAAAGGCAAAACGTAAGTGCACGTTGTAATTCAGACGTGGAGACAATGATCACTTCGGCTTGTCAGCCAGCAAAAATACATATCTTGTCAGGAGCGCAGTAAATGTGAGGTGCTATTACTTGGAGTTAATCAGCTGACAATACCATCTATGAAAAGAAATTACAGATGACATAAACCACTGCCCGAAATTTATTTATGTAGTTTAGAGCCCGGCATGCATGTCGCATTTCCCCACATAATAAAGCAGAGATGTACGAACAATGGCAAAAGGAGCGAAGTCAGCTAGGAATGCGGGCACTAGTAAACCGGACAGGTGTGTTACTCACAGTCAACATACATTGATTGTGCCTTAGTAGTTTGGATTTCCTAATTCACTGACGACAAGTAATGCTCGAAATTCGCATCTGTAGCCTAGTGTAGGTAGAGCCAGTTCCCCTGCATTTTTCTCTTAAAAGTTTGCATCTCTTACCGAAATTTCCATTAAAGAAATATCTGCACAAAAAGAATGAATTGCCTTCTTATTTATTTAAAAAATCTTATTTGTCCCAGGATGTAAGCAGAACTTATTTATCTTCCGGCATCTGTAGCCCATTAGTTTAATGCTCGTAAGTGAAAGGCAAGAAGAGATCGCACAACAAGCAAGACAATGCACAAGTTTTTCTCCCACGGCATAGGTGTAAACCACATACAGGCACAAGCAATGGCAAATTAACCAATATATGTACGTTTCGCTTTGACAAAGGCTGGTCTACCAGCCAAAACGTACCTCGCACTTTCTTTTTTCTTTATACGCACTCATATTCCATTCATTTCTCAGGACACCTGCATTGTACCAGCATACCTCAACTTATTCTGAAATAATGTGTTCACTTTGGTCTACGTCTGCATTCTTTTCAGCAAAGATGCATCCCAACCGCACCAGATTTTGACTGCACTTGAGTGCATGCATGCCGCCGACAATGCCCGCTTTCAGAAGTGAAAGGGAGGAGGTATGTTCCTCCTTTCCCCGACCCTGATGAATACACCTATGCAAGTGGCACAAGCTCAAACTTTCTATGAGAAGGTCTGTGCAGCAGTAGCCTCCTTGGCAATGCTGGCTCACGGCATGAAAGCGTCGCGCAGGTGGCTCGTACCGACAGAACCTGTTATGCGTTGTGGTGGGGCATGAAAGGCAATGCTCACTGGAGTTCAAGGACGGAATATGTAATAAAGGTCGGTTAATTACATAATTGTTATGCTGAAAGAAAAGTTCACCTCAGTTGTTGAATTTGCCAATGTGCTGCCAACCACCCTGATCATCAGCATATGCTATGTCCACTGCAGGACGAAGGCCTCTCCAATAATCTACAGTTTACCCCGTCTTGTGCGAGCTGATTCCATTTGATGCCTGCCGACAGGCACCAAATCAAAAGCGGGTGGAGGGGGGGTGGGGCTCAGCCTACCTCTTTTGAAAGTGGAGGGGCAAGTGCTCCCCCCATCCCCCGGTAAATACGCCTATGGGCACTTGGATGCCCCACCACAAAACACGGAATGTCCACGCTGCAGCCCTTTGTGGCCACTTATATTCAGCTCAAGAAACTCGCCCGCCTAGGGCACAAAGTGCAACATATCACTGAAACTAATTGAATAATAATCTAACGCCGCAAAACGCGTTCCGGCACGACGCTCTCAGCCAAACAACACAATCATCTGACGTTCTATCCTTTTTCATTCTCTATTGTCTACAATCGATCTCACATGACAATCATTACGTCCTTTCCAAAGCGCGCCACTTGACCTGCTACTATACTTTCCGACTCGCAAG
Organism: Dermacentor albipictus; assembly: GCF_038994185.2. Taxonomy (NCBI): domain Eukaryota; kingdom Metazoa; phylum Arthropoda; class Arachnida; order Ixodida; family Ixodidae; genus Dermacentor; species Dermacentor albipictus. The sequence goes on from NC_091821.1 coordinate 17,306,573, forward strand.
TCAATCTGCTTAATAAACCCCGAGTCATTGCTGTAAACATTGCAAGAAACACTCACAAAAGTAGGCAAGCTTATCTGAGGATGAAAAGCTGTATTGCTGCGCAAAGCAGAGAAGGGACTTCATTCGTGGCTTTGTGCTATCCTTCCTAACTCAAAGCTCAAATATTATATTATTGATGATACTGCCCCTAAATACTTTACTAAATGTGTTTTAAAGAAGCGAAGACATATAAAGACAGATCCCAACCACACAATAAAGCACATCGCACTTTAGAAGTGTTAGCCAGCTAGAGATGAGAATATTTCGAACAAGGTTTTTCTGTCTCGCAAAGAACCCTGTTCACACATCTACGAGAATATTTGAGCAGCAAAGTGTTTAAGAGAGCATGTCCACCTACATCACATATGACATAGCCTTGTATATGCTTCGTAACGTCCACCAGCGTGCATTCCCGTTCTTACTTTTTCGAGAAGACTCGAGCCACAGCAGTGAGTTTGTTTTCAAGTTCTCTTCGATCCAAACCGAAGTTCCACCTCAATGCACAGCCGCAACACAGAAATTTAGAAAATTAGGATGAATAACTTTCACAAAATTGGCTTCAAATAATAAATAATGTTTGACATCGTAAAAATACGCTGTACAGATGATAGCTCTTGATAATTAAGTGCACTAGCTCATTCGCTGAGAACTATCTGGGAGTGTTCACCATTAAAATTGCTATCGTGTTTACTGGTGAATTTTAATTAATATATTTTCTAAACTTGCTTTAAAATTTTCAAGATGACATTCTTCCACATTTCAAAAACATTCCACACAGACTATAGTCTGTCTGGAATGTAATTGGTATACCAAGTACGTTAAAAGTTTAGTGAAAGCTGATAACCTATTTGCTTTTCTGTTTTCTTTACGCTCACATGATTTCATTCTTGCTACATTTCCTCTTCTGCCAGCTGAACTGAAACTTTTAACTTATGTAATAACATTTGCATGGTGATTGCTTCCGTGAGGCATTTCACGAAATAAGCACTACAATCTGCAATAAGTTTTCTTAAATAAAAGAAATCTGCAGCGGTTTGTATGATATTCAGCCCATAAGGTAACATTAGTAACAACAGACTATAGGTAGAACTGGAGTGCATAAGCTAAAGAGCTCACGTTTAAGCCAGGAATTTGCCTGTGCTAGGGAAGTCCCCATACGCAATGTTGGCTTTTTAGCTAAAACACTCCCATCTAACCTGCACCTAATTTCTATCATCCAACCATGTTTTGTCTTCAGACAACCTTCAAATATTTTCAACTTTAACTTACTATTTCCTCCCCCGGAAAGTACTGTGGGAGAGGGTCCAGTACGTGTCTATTGCGGCAATCTGGGAGCGTCATCGTGAGCAGGGTTCTTTTTCTTTCCATGTCAAGTGAAGCACCAGTCATACTTAAGAAGCTAAAGGCCTGGGAAGAATTTAATTATATGCGTAAATGGCAGCGCCCCCCTCTGGCCAGAATGTATACAGAGAAGTAGACTTGGCATGATGTTGCTTTATTGCTGGATAAAGACGTTAAGGAACGAACTTGTAGTTCAGAAGCAGCGTTCTCATTTGTGATAGTTGCTCGGGGTTCCATAGCTGGTTCCATAGAACCTGTCAAACATTAAATTTATCAGCTTATTTCTTCGCACATAAAGGCATGTACAAGTCTCACGGATGGAAACGCGACACTGCAAGCGCGTGGCCGCTCATATATGCAGCTCTGCCCGTGAAAGCAAGATCTTGCATTGTGGTACACCGCTCCACTGTATGTTGGCGCTGCGGAGAACCATAGTCCCACCCATTGGCAACCGGAAGAATTGAGCCTACGCTAAAACCACGCCCACCCTCGTGGTATACCACAATGCAACATCTTCTTTCTACGGGTTGCTCTGCATGTACCGGCGGCTACGCGCTCGCAGTGTCGCATTTCAATCTGTGAGCACTGAATGGAAGGCAAAGAGAATGTAATACAGAAGTGTGGTTAGTACGCTGGTATAAGATTTTACAAGTATTCATAAGTACGATTACATTGTCAACAAAGCTTTTGTTAACATGTTTCGTAAGCGTCCAAGTGATTGCGGTAGCACGCGCATCGTAATATACAGTGAAGTGGTCATGAATGTGCCTACAATCTGCAAAAAGGTTATTGTATTGCAATACAAATAAACCACGATAATAAAAGGGCGACGTGTTGCGATTTCGCAAAATGACGTGCACCCGTACAACTCAATTAAAAAAGATTCTCCAGAAACTTCACTGGAGTTGTCTAAGCATTAGGAAGCATTGTGCCACTTTCTCATCTCTATTGTGTAGTACTGACCATCGCTTTACCACAACTGACCATCACTTGAGCTTTGCTTAACCGGTACGGACCATCGGTTCAATACACCACACAGAAAATATCGGTGTTCAAAAACTATATGCGTCGGAGGTCGAGAGTTCGATACCCTGCATGCTCGGAAGGTCAGAAAAAACAGTTTTTATCAACTTCGGATGTCGAGGGTTCGACAGCCTACGTACATGGAAGGCCGAGGGTTCGAGGCCCGACATGCTCTGCAGGTTGTGTGCTCGAGTCGTTATTCACAATATACCACGATATGTATCCTATGTATTTCCTACGAAGCCCTGTGTATTCCATGGGAAAGGCGTTAAGTTACGGACATATTTGTTGGGGAAGTAGCCTAGCAATGCTTACGCATTAAAAGCGAACGCCACAGGCAGCGATCGGCAGCACCGCGTGCGTGCCGCTTGAGAGTAAAATCAAGTAAAGGGACGTTCATGCTACCCGTAAATATCCCTTAACGGCAAACCGGCCTCCAAGCCGTAGAACGTCTGCCGCACGAGAGGTGTCCTATGTAGACGGAAATTCGGCCGGCGCACCGCCCGCCGCCGAAGCCGCCTTGCCGCCGCACGACCGACGAGCCAATCGACGAACGCGAAGCTGCGCGCCTCGGCCACCGGCAACGCAACCATCGGCTGCAGCTTCTGTTCCACGCAAATCCCCGCAAAATAATTTCCACTACATAAAGTGATGCGTACATTGCACATGTTACGAAAAACGATATCGGCTGTCAAACGGTAAGCACGAACGAGAGCTCTGATGCCTGTGCAGCTCAGGTGCACTGCGCGGACACCGATGGCAGACGACGGGCGCGGCTGTACTCGCATCGCTGCCAACGGCGCCGCTAATATTAGCATATTTTCGCCATTGTGTATAATTATTGTGAATAGCGACGGTAACGGTATGAAATATTGCGGCTTGTGAGCGTCGGTGATTCATTCCGAAGCGCCATCAGCTTTCGCTTTGAGGTAAACCAGAAAAGGCCTAGCGACCATATCGGCCCGTGAACGGTGCGCGGCGGGCTGCCGTGCCGGTAACGTGGACGAGCGTTAAAGCTTGCTTTTTAACCGTGGCAGAAACACGGATGCGCGCTCAAATCGCTGCTTACCCCTATGCTTTCTCTTTTTTTACGCTTCCCTCCCCTCTATAATGAGAAAAAAATGCTGCAGCCTAGTCATATACTGAATACAGACAAACCAGCACAATGCAAGAACACTTACCAAGTTCGTGTATTTTTCCATACCATCGGGGGCTGTGGTTACAGTAGCCACAGCGAATGTTCGCCGAAGTGAGGACACTGTAGCGCTTGCCGTCACAAATGACTCCTTGCAGCGGCCACGCTATCCCAAACAAGACCCGGTTCGTCACTGCCGCTAACAAAATTGGCGCGAAACCAGCAACAAAACACGTGCACAGCTTATTACGCCATGTTTTTCAACGGCGTCCCGTCATGCAATGCTGGAACTATATAAAGAAACGCGGAGAAATGGCATAAAAACATGGCCGCTGCTTCTGCACTGAAGTACAGTAACTGAAGCACGATTCGGACATTCAGATCCGGCTGCACATATTCAAACAAAAACAGGCTCGTTGAGGGTAAAACAAAAACACAAATTTATGGACATAGTGCACTCTTCGAAACAATGTTGCCACATTAAACACAGTGATTCGTTATTGCCATCATTGGTGGCAGAACTTCAGCCAACTGTACTTTTCATCTGTCTACACGGCTCTGTGGTAATGGAGCGGCTGTATGCGGCTTTTCCGTGCTGGGTTCGCTGCGCTGACATGCATTGGCGGGTTGCACCAACCGTGTTGCTGATGTAAGATATAGCGAAATGTGACGTGTTGCATGGGTTTACTCGTACGGTTGCTGAGTACATAAATAATAATGGGAGAAACGTGCCAAGCGTTTTAATGATTGAATTTTGTTTGCTCCAATTTCGCACCTCGGCTGCAGAGATTGTTTGCCAAAGATGCTCAATTAATATACCTTCCAGTGGGGCAACACTCATTAAATTCTGTGGACGCTTTCTAGGCAACGACGAATTGCGCTGGATGGTTGTAATATGAGGAAAACGTTGGTACATCAGTCCGCAATTGAGCTAGCTCCATGAATGCACCCAACCAAATTCGCACTGTGTAAACACGGCAAAAGGGCCTTCCAGGTTTCTGCCATGTAATAATAATAATAATAATAATAATAATAATAATAATAATAATAATAATAATAATGCTTAATTTCTCGCCTCATGAAAAAGGCAGAAGTGCCAGAGGATCATTATTTTGTCACGTGATAAACTAAACGCATGTCATAAGTGCTCCCCAATCCGTGAATGTGAGACTCACAGAAAACAACAAAAACACTCGCGGCGGTATGTGTCGGCAGCGGCATGCGGAGGCAACGAGATAGCTAGCTTTCTGCAGGACACATGTAGGGCCTGTGAAAAGCGCTAAATGTATATAACATTTGCTCGGTCGGTGATTGTACTTCCGGCAAGAATCGTCATTATTCTTGCAGGCCATTATTTTCCCGAGGCCTACTTCTGATATGCGGCTCTGCCGGCTCAATGAGTAATTTGCTCTCAGGCAAAATTTGCGACTGAACACCCGTACACGTGCTTATCAAGAGGATCAACCCTGTGTGCACGCAGGTAACTTATCCCGAGCTTTGTTAATGTGTAAATTGCGAACTTCCACTCCCTATATAACGTCTCCTTGGGGTCTCGGTTAAAGGTTACTTAAAATTCAATAGGTTACAATATAGAGGTTACATGCTGGCAGCAGATCAACGTAACAAATAAACAGCTCGCATCGCACTCAGTTGCGTCATTGTAACCCTTATCATTTTGCAATATAATGAAAACATCAAAAGGACAGACGATGTAACCGTTATTTTATTCGTTACTCATGTTTATAGGCATAGTTACAGGTTACCAAGTTTAGAGTGTACGCACAAACGTAAGAGGCACAATGCACAGGCACGTTGCTGAAACAAACTAAATCATGAGCAAACAAATAAACATGAGGTAAGAATCTAAGACGATATTTCTTGCATTATTTCTCACGTAATCTTTATTTATTTTCACTGTTACCATTTAAAAGCATGAACTTGCTGCGACTTGCTGCAACAACTGCTGCAACAAAGCAAAAATAATTATGCTTAAGAAACCTGGGTGAATTCTTTGGGGAATTTATAATACTACTGGACTGTTTATTTCGTGTCCTGTGTTTTATTCAAGGTAAGGTCTTTTTAATTTTATCTTTAAGTTGGTGTTTATATTTGGCAAGCACAAATAAGTTTATTGCAAAGTTGTTCCTCCCAGGGAGCTGCATATGAACACAAATTAATCCTGCCATGGCTATTTTAGTGTGCTTATAACAATTTTAAGTATGTATAGCTGTAGTTGGCCTAATCACTGTAGGATATGTTGTTGTAAGAGTAGACGGCTATTTAATATTTTACTACTTCCGTGCAGAAATACCAGTTTTTTATACCAAGAAACTCTGACAGTGTTGAATGAAATTAAGTGTGGCGTATTCTTCTACCAATTTATTTGAAGAAATTTCGTCTTCCAGCTATCAGAGATTAGTTTAACTTCTTGTATGAAACAATGTTGCGTCATCTCTTCCTCTACTGCTGTTGTCCTGCATATTTTTGGAATTTTGAAATGTATATTATTTTAGGTATTCAAGAAGCGGAAACAGCTCCAGCAGGTAGCCATCTTATCCAGCATGGTATGGGTGAGACAAATTGTAGCAGGCACTTTCGCATATATAATTAGCATATGATGCTATTTGTTATAATTTTTGTGTCCTCATTCCTACCTTTATTGATTTTAGTATTATTGTGCAAAGGGTAATACGTTTACATAGAGACAGAGTAATCGTGCAAACACGAGAGGTGGCTCGAGGAGAAAACATATACAACCCTCTTTTGTCCCTGTCTCAGTTTGCGCATTTACTCTGTCGTCATCTACCGCCAAGCTCAAGTTTCTCATCAGCTACATTTACTAATTCTCTGTTATTACAAGACATATGTACACAGGGAGACAGAGACTTGAAGAGATGAAGAGCCGTAGATCAAGGAGCATCGCTGGAGCCAATGTTTCAACAGGGAGGAGGAGACAAGTCCTCTTGTCAAATCGTTGGCTCGAGCGAAATTCCTTGTTCTGTCACTATTTACTGTTACAAGGAAGCATGAATCTATGCATGAGGAGCAATCATGCTCCGACTCTGTTCTGAGCCGAATCAAGGGCCGACTCTATTGCTGAGTCAGGTAACAGCACCGTGATATAATTACTTGTGCAATTCTTCCGTTATTCAGTGAGAATATTCTTTCACCCTAAGTTTACCGTGTTTGAACAATTCAAGAAACATGAGAAAATGCATTGAGGGTTTGCTAGAAGCATTCCCTTATTAGAATACTTTACAACCCACATCGGCATTGTGGTTTGCTTATGATCACTTCAGTGCCCACTGAGCACCATTTTTCATTTCCTCCGCTACCTGTATATAAAATTCGAAATTGTCGTTCGTTGTGCGTGAACAGCACAGTGACAGCTGAGTCTTTCGTATGGTCCCACTAAGCCACCCATTCCCTCTTCTGCCAGGGTCCCGCAAGACATGTAAATTTCGCCCTTTCAGTTTCCCGGAATGCTTAGGCAGGTAAACAAGACGAGCTGGCGAAGTGTTGAAGTAGTCCTGACACTTGAGTAAACTTCCATAGGCAATTTTAATATTCTTTAATTGTCTATTTATTTATTATACCTAATTTGTGCTAATAATAATGTAATACACGCGAGTTCAGTTGTTCTACTCAACGCAACAGGTTGGCGATGGCTGTTCCGAAAAATAGTCAGGCTGAAGCACTGCATGACGTTGGCTGGAAGGCCATACATTAAAAAAATTGTGTGCAGAGTAAAGAAAACAATAGGTGCTCAATGTCACAGTCGCCGTCAAAAGCTTACATGGCGAGGTTCTGCTGATTTCATTGTCAACACAGCTAGACCCGTAGTCAGTAAAATTATGCAGAACCGTTGGTTACGCTAGGCCAGTGCATCCTGAAAAACCGAACACAACGCTGCATGCTTAGAAAGCAAGAATATATAGAGACAATAGTCAGCATGTGCTTCAGGAGTTCAGCTGGTCGCCATCGGAACGGCTTATTCATCGTTCTACGTCAATGTGCCTGGAGCATTGCGCAGCACCACCACAGGCAGCGACACCATGCTGGCCGGCTGTAAAAGGGCTTCCAGCTTACTTTATGGCCATAGAGTTATAGTACACAGCGGCCTCGGATATATGCCGACCACTGGAAGCCCGTTTGTTTTCATTGCGCAGGTAAGAAGGCATTCTGGTAAATGATTTCGTTCCAATGACCGTTTTCTTTTGACGCTGCCGTGCGCTCAGCTGCGTGCTATGTTTAATTTACTCACTTATTCACTCAGGACATTATTATGGCTTCGGGGTAATACAGAAGAAGATCTGAGTCCAGAATTGGCTCAAATCGTTAAACACCTTAGGGAAATTGCATCGGATATCGAAGAAATCAAGGAAGCCCATTGACATTGAGAAGAAAGTAGATACAATTAACACGTCGTAGAAAGGGTTACATCGTTTCGTGAGCAGATTAACTGCGTGCAAAATGCAATTCAAGCCCTTGAAGCTAAAATAAATGACTTGGAATACCGTAGTAGACGCTCAAACTTGATAGTCTACGGACTTCCAGAAAAAGAAGACAACACACAGCACTTGAAACTGCGGTAAGTAAACGCATTTTTCAGTATGTCCTTGAACTTTACGCTGTTCAAATCGAGCGTCTGCATAGACAAGGCAAGCGATGACCTCACTCGAAGAGACACGCCATTCTTAAACTGTTGGATTCGAGAAGCAAGTATGCATTACTGAAAAACGGTTTTAAACTAAAAGGCACGAATTTCTATTTAAGTGAAGATTCTTTGCAAAGAATTTGTGACATCCGAAATAAATTGTGGGCTAGTGCGAAATTGAACCGCGACAAAAAAGATAACGGGTCACTAGCATTCGGTAAACAATATATCAACAACGCACCTTACGTCTGGGGCCATGAATTGAATAATAAAGTTCCGTTACGAAATAACGACAACATAGGCTCAATCCGCTCGATGAACAGACGCCAAGCGCAGAAGCGAAGCAAAAGTTGAGATGCCAGGGTGATAATATGCGTCCTTCCACTTCCTTTATACAAGTACATTTATCTCATAAAGTAACTCGTAATACCCGCACTACTAGGTAACTTAGCGGTAAGAAATTTCGAATCTTAAATGTCAGTGCATGAAGCATTCTAAGTAAAAAGGATGCCTCGATTGCAGAATACAGGAAAAGTTGTTGCACTGACTTTATTGAAAATGAGGGCATTGTTGATGTGCCATGGAAACGATTTACTGAAATGTGCTGTGACTGCATAAACACTTTCGTACCGACCAAATGTAAGAAGATTGCTAACAGCACGCCTTTGATTACGCGTAAAATTATCCATTTAAAAGGCAAATTTAAAATGACTGAAAAAGAGTAATCCATTATTCGCAGTTATTCACGAACTTAAAATGAATGTGGTACGCGCTTTACAGAAATCAAAGGATTTTTACTTTAAAACAACTCTACCTTGTTTTTTTTAAAAAAAAACGATCCTGCTAAGTTCTGCAACTTCCTAAGTGAATGCAAGAGGCAGGTATCACAGATCTTACTTTATGTAAAAACAGTTACAGATCTTAAAGTCATTGTGGAGCATTTTACCAACTTTCTTTCATAGCGTGTCTTATTACACCTCACCAAAGTGTTTCAACCCGCTGACGTTGACTTGATATCGTACTATGGTGTAGTTTCAATCATGTTGCACTTGAACACAGCATCCTCTTGTGGTCAATACAACATACCTCATGTATTTCTTCGCCATTATGCAGAAATTACAGCTCATTTTGTCATTGTGCTGTTTCGATGTTCACTGTTAACTGAAAAACTACCTAGTGATTGGAAGAGGGCTCGTGTCGCTCCGATATTTAAGAAAGGCAACCATTTGCTCTTAGAAAATTACCGCCCGATCTCATTAAGATCCCGAATTTCTTAAATGCTTGAACATGTAATATCGAAACGCATTGCGAAATTTCTTCAACAAAACTCGATACCAACTAAATTTCAGCATGGCTTTAGAAATGGTTATTCCGTAACTGAGTTAGTCAGAGTGGTGCATTGATTTGCAGAAACTCTGAATAAGAATGGTCAAATGGACATCATACTCCTTGCTTTAGCAAGGAATATGACGTCATGGGGAGAGCACTGCCAGGAACTCAAACCAGACTGTTCGCGGATGATTTTGTGCTTTTTCGTAAAGTTACTTCTACTAATGATCAACAGAATTTGAATTAATTTCTTAGTAACGTATTAAACTGGCATGATGAGCATGGTATGGCTCTGAACGCACAAAAAAATGTTTATCGGGATAACTCGTGCAAAGGCGCCTCTTGATTTTGCGTATAACCTTGGATCAACATCACTACAACAGGTAACCAACTACGAATGTCTCGGCGTAAGAAAAACAAATGACTTGTCTGGGAACCTACACATAGACAACATATGTTCTGCCGCCTTGCGAAAGTTGTGTTTTCTAAAACATAAGCTTGGAAATTCTCCTGCTAACATTAAACTACTCAGTTACTTTACGTATATGAGACCTAAACTTGAATGCTCTTGTGTTGTATGGGACCCCTTCACTAAAGCTGACACAAAAAACTTGAAGCTGCACAGGGAAAGGCTGTTAGGTTTGTTTATTATAAATGTTAAACTACAGACTCGCCTTCTGAACTCATGGCTGCTAACAACATTGAAAAACTTGAACTATAACGAAAAAAGAACCGCTTCAACTTTCTTTACCTACTTCTTAATCGTAAGTTAGCCCTTCACCTGCATCCATATTTATGTCCTATGTCCACTACACATACACGACATTATCACGGCCAAACTATAACCACGTATTTTGCGAGAACTAATGCTTTTCAGTTTTCGTTTTTCCCGCGTACTGTATTAGAATGGAATCTTAGCGAATTTTCTTTCATCTAGAGCCTTGATAAGTACTACTAATTGGTATTATGTTTCCACTTTGCGTAATATTTCCCTATGGTACATACTGTTTATGGCTAATACCTGCTGTTCATTGCTGTTATGTTTCCATTTTGCGTAATGTTTTTGTAGGTTATCTTTTGTGTTTGTGCTTTTATCTTGCATCTTGTGCCTGTCCTGCCTGAACCAATTCTTGGTTTGCAGTATGAAATAAATAAAGTAAGTGCGCCGCCCTTACGCTATCTAGAAGTTATTCGCCACGGGTCTCTACGCGCTCGCTTGCCCGCGAAGAGTTCTTGACTCGAAGGAGCGCCTAGCGGCGTTCAAATGAACATTAATGCTTTCGCATTCACAACTCGTAAGAACCCCATCAAAAATCGTACCCGCGACCTGACGCTCAGCAATGCAACGCCATACCTACTAACCTACCACGGTGGGTACCAATATTGCATGTAGAAAATAGTTGTTTAGTTTCTGAATGAGTAAAATGAAAACAACATCAGGTAATGCATAGCGGGACCAACACAAGCAGTAACTGCTAGTGTTTTGAACGAGGGGAGGGAGGGTGAATACAATGAGGCTCAAAATGATACATGAAAAAAAGAGGGCTGGGAGAGGGCTAGGGTGTGTTAGGGAACACACCCACACTTGTGCGTAGTATATGTCTTGCAAGGTGAGCGGCCACCATATCTACAGAGCCAGAATTCCCTCAAAGGGCAGCAGCGCTGAAAGGTTGAACGTCAGATCTCCTAGTGGGACAACAGCGGTTGACAGATACTCCGTCTTTTCGCTGGTGCTGAGAACGTCGCAAGTAGTTGTTAGACTTCTCGTGTTGCTGGATCTGACGGCCTGGCATTAGCATGCTCCCCTTTGTTCAGCGGTTCCAGGAGACAAGCACTATGCCGTGTCGCTTCTGGGGTGAGGCCCGGAAGCTCGAAACAGCCATCTATCGAGCGCGCCTTACCTCGCTGTGTTTCCTTCTTTTCTTTTCTTCCTTGCTTACTTCTGAGGCCCAGAATCGTGCAGGGATGGTTTCACGTTGCAGGGTTTCGTACTTCAGCGCTGATTTGAGGCAGACAGGAAATCCTCTTTCCAGCTGCTCTTCGCTCCAAGGCTGCGCGTGGATCCGACGGCACGGTGTATTATTTCTGCGCGGAAGTGCCTGCCAATCTCGTCTGACGTGAACCGCGGTAGCTTTTTTCTGTGATGCAAGAATTTCTAGCTCACTAAACTCTTCAATAAATATGGCAACCAGGAGTCGCCTTCGATCCCTTCAAGTTCGCTACGGTAAGTGGGGGAACGCTGGCGGAATAAACAGAATGCTTTTTTACGAACAAAGACGTAAGCTGCTTGCAGTTTCTCTTAGCCCTCCGCCTCATGCTTGCACACTGAGAGCTGCTCTAAACTGAACCAGTTTTGACTCACCACCTTTGCGTTCAGGTTAGGGACAATTGGGATTTCACCTTAAGAATCAGGTATGAAATGTAGTCAAATAGATAATACCAAGGCAATCGGGGAATACTGAAACTGTAGTTTTCTTTCTTTCAGCAATAAAACAGTTCTGAAGGGGCCGCGATATGGAACACGAGTGTATATTGTTTGAAGGTGTCTGTGACGTATTAGGTGGCGTCGTACTTGATGTGCATAAGGCCGCGGCGAAATACATAGTCGGATGTGTTGTGCTACGTGCGCATAGTGTTTCCATTTTCTATATCTCTTGTCCCTTACGTCCACTGTGCAGGGTAACAAACAGTACGCTCGTCTGATTTCCCTACCTTACCTCCCCTTACTTGCTCTCTGTCTCTCTCGACCCAAAAGCAACAAAGAGAGAGTATAAACAATGCGCTCGGTGTTGCAGCTGTTAGATGTTTCAGCAGCTAAGCCAAGCAGCTGTGTTTGAGCGTAAGCTCGAGAAGCGGAGGCGAAAAATGAAGTGGACAGAAGTATATACCTACATGAAAATGGAAGTTTCAAGTTACGTTGCTTGAAATAACGGTTTTTAAATGACGGTTTTTGTGTTGACGGAAATGACGGTTTTTGTGTGTTGGTCATTCTCGTGTTGGTCATGTGTGTTGGACATTCTCGCCCCGAGCTGGAAAACCGCTAATGAACTATGTCTCAAACCATTATGGGCTTGTGAAGAATGGGATAGTCATTTCGAGTTTCCGGTCACCATTGTTGAAATCATGTCACCACATTGTAAACATTTTTTGCGCAAGTTGATAGGCTGCGAAAGGCTGGGTACCCGGTCGCGCTGATGCTGGCGTCATGCGCTAGACTAATGAAAAAACTTAAACAGGATAAAGAGCAATGCGCAAAGAATCAAAGGCAGAAGGATATAGCTTCCAAGCTTTCAGTCATTCCCTACGTGCACGGTCTTTCACACACACTTAAAAAGGTGGCTGGTAGTTACGAAGTTAAACTGATATTTCCGGCAAAAAATGGCTTAGGTAGTGTGTGTTTTAAGGTTAAAAATAAGTTCCAAAGTAAGGATGATGTAAATGAAGAATGTAGTGTTAAACATCCGCGCAAGAACCAATTTGGTGATTGCGCGAATAACGTTGTTTATCAGATTCCTATGACATGTGGTCATGTGTACGTAGGGCAGACTGCGAGACGCATTAACACGAGGTTAAGGGAACACTTGTCTAGTCTGAAAGGTCGCCCTAGTACGCATTTGGCAATGCATTGCCAAGAACATGATTGCTCACCTTGTCTTACTAGCACCGACATTTTGTGTAGGCATAGGAAACAAACCGCGAGAGAAATTGTGGAAGCACACTTGATCGAAAAACAAAAGGAAAAATTCATCAGCCATACTTTTGTTTCATTGTTGGATAAAGAAAATTCGCTTCTGTCATCATATCTTGAACGCATTTTATTGTAAGTGGTTGTTTCATGCGCCTTACTGCTTTTATGTTGACCGGGTGGCTTTGGTCCACGTCTTTTTATCACAAGTGTTATATGTGCTATAGACATGCTCTATTGACTAGATGGCGCAGATCTGTGGGTATTATATGCGCTATAGGCGCGCTCTGTTGACTAGATCGCGCAGATCTGTGGGTATTTAAGCAGGTGGTTCTTCAAAAATAAAACCAGTTGTTAGAAAGCGCTCGTCCTTGTGTTGCTCCTATTCTTCGTCCCTGCTTGTTTGCGCACAAAATGTTTTAAGATGTTGCTGAACAACATTAGAACTATTTAAGCCTTCTATGTCGCGGCCGGGAGAATGCTGAAAATAGCGCAGAAGAAGCACGCATCCTCCCGACGGGAACCGATCCGCACCATCAGTCACTGTTCCATTAAATGTAGTCACCGAACGGGTCCACCAGTTGTGACCACCCACCAGTTGTCCACCCGTTCAGTTATGAGCTAGAAGTTATAATTCCATTATTCATGGCTGGAAGAAAGCAGCAGGAACCATTTATTCCGGCGAGAGTATAGCCGCTAAAATAAGGGAGAATTGCTTTTTTAACTGCCATGGCATGTTGCCGATTATTTTGGGATTAAATTACGGGAGTAACACTTATGTCTTGCAGCTGTGCTTTCTCGAAAGCAGATGTGCTCTAAAGCAACAACCCAGGTTGTTTCGACGTGTTTACCGTCCATGTTTCCGGCAACACGCACTCAGGCTCTTACGCAAGCGTGTGTCACTGGTTTCATGATTATCTGAAGGACCGTTCATGGTGAGAAGAGGGCGTAAAAAGAAATCGTTATTCGACGTCAGAAACACCCGGTGAAAAGCCTATCATTATAAAATAAAAGTGAAAATGTAAAGCATACATTGATGCCTTCAGGAGTGAGTGTTCGTCCGACAAACTTGTTGGTTTGTATCCTAGCCAGAGGACTGACCATGACGGGTAGCTTTATTTCCGGGCGTTTTTTTTAGTCTGCCTCAAGTAGCACTATGTTAGCATTCACAATGCCTTTTTATTTGTTTATCTTACATAACCTTTATTCTGGCCCATACAGGAACGGGTACTTATAGGGGAAAAAAGAAAACGAAATGTATATAGAACATATCACAGAAAAAACACTATGTTAATCATAAACGAGAACACATAGCGCACTTGCAAAACAATGCAAGAATAATGCCCAAATAAATTCAAAACCATGGATTATAGCACCAAGCAACTAAGAATTTATAGCCTGCATTGAAAATGTAAAGTGGTCTCTTTGATAAAGTTCTGCAGCGACGAAATTTCACTTCAGCAGACACACACGTACATAAGTATCCAAGAGACAGGCGAAAATTTAGGGTTGTCACGCGCACACGCAGAGAAAAGCTACACAGTCATGAACAATATAGTCGGTGACAATCTGAGATCTCTGAGATCTCAGAGGCAAATACAGCACTGTGCAACTCAAAGAGAATTAGTATAGATGCGCTGGCCGAGTTGTATGCTCGCGTATTTCCGTAGTGCGACGGCGTGGGCGAATTTATTTCATTGTCGGTGACTCTCAAAAACTATGTTCCAGATCGCAGAGGCACAGAGTGCAGGTATAGACGAGAAAACCATGGCCAGGCGGCGCTACTGCGCCTCTCCTGACAGCGCCCCAATGTGGAAACGCCAAGCAGCGCGGTCGCGTCGTGGCGCAGTCTCCACTTCGTTTACGTTGTGCCGTCCGCGCTTTTCTTCGCTGCTCCTTCTCACGGCGCTCCGTTTTCGACGGCGGCAGATCGCCTGCTTGCACAACAGCGATGCAAAGATTGCCGTGCGGTTTCAAGAAGGTTGCCGACGCCGACAGCTTTTTTTCGTAGCGGCAACCTCACGATAGGGGAGCGTCTGCTTCCGAACGTGTACGGCGTTGAACAAATTGTGGACGTTGATGTGAGAGTGAAAGCCAAGTGCGTGTCACAGGTGTCCGACAAGATCGTAGACGACGTCGAGTTAGAGGTACGCACCATGTTCAGAAATTTAGCCACTTTTATTTCAATTACACCATAAGTCACACTGGCAGCAGGAACTTCTGTTGTCATACTACTCGATCACTGCAGATCCATTGGGCTGCTTCTTGACGGTTCCGTCACTTCACAAAGGCATATTCTGGAGTCTGTTTCACACGTGTCTTGCTGCTGCTCAAGAGCTGCGTCGCTGCAGTACGAAAGCACATGTCCCGGTGGTGCTGACTGCTGAGAAGACTGTTGTGATTGCCGTTGGTCTGTTTGGCGCCGCTTCCATCTGCATCGCATATAAATGAAATAGTATGTGTGCCTATTTGTTGTGGGGATTAAATTACTCCCAATAATATGTTTGCAAAGGTAACATTCCTGTGATTGTGTGCATATATTATTCTACAAGAGTGGTACCACTACAAGTTATGATACTTGCACACTTAGATACTTAGAAAGCATGTGCAAACAACAAACATAACGCGCACGTCTCGAGCGGCTGCTTTCCGATCTGCCGCTTCCCTACGCACGCGACGACCGCGGCTTGCATTAAATACGGTCTGCTACCCCACAAAAGTAGCGCGCGGCCCCTTTCGTTACCTGCACAACTAGTAAATTAAGTTGCAGCGTTTGGAAAAGGGAAATAATTCTCTTGAGCTCGTCCATGCCGATCGCGAGGGAAGGCACAGTGCAATCAAATAAATTCGGGAGTTCTAAGTGCCAAAACCAGGCCAAAACCACGAAATCATTATGAGGCCCGTGGTAATGGGCAGTCTTAGGAATGATTCTAACCTCTGAGGGTTCTTTAACGTGCACAAAAATCAAAGCACACGGTAACAAGGGTGTTCTTGCATTTTGCTCCTTTCGAAATGCGGCCGCCGTGGCTGGGAATCGAGCACGCGTCGTAGAGCTTAGCGGCGCAACACGCATGTATTTACCGCTAACAAACGGCGGATGCCACCACAATTCAACAACGCGACACGACTAAACAAACGGCCGTGCACTAAAAACAGGCATATGACTATTATGACTATTCCGCTTTCAAGATATTCCACGCGAATGCGAAAGTATGAGACTTACTTGACTCGGCCGCGCACTGCAGTTATCCATGCTTGTCGTCTGTCCTTCTTGTACCACTTCCCAGAAAATCTGTAGAACTTCACGGGCGGCGTAAGACCTTTCGTGTTTTCGAGGCTGCTGTGGCAATCGACAACACATCAGTATTACGTGCCACCTTTCCTGGCTGATGAGGTCACACTCGGCATCGCAAAAACCACGCGCACGAGCGCTCCCGCCGTACAGAACACGGGCGCGCGCCAGCGCAGCGACGACCCTCGAAACTTCCATCGGTCCGCTAGGGGAGCATTCGGCACTGGTGCCGCGCGGGCAAACTTTAGGTTGCCTCGTCTATAGTGTCGTATTGCGGGGAAGCTCATACTGACGTTGTCACCGACTAAGTGCGTTTTAGTGAAACCCTTAATTTTCAAACCATGTTCTAATCGTCAACTTGGTGACTTAGCATCGTGCTTCAGAAAAGTTCTTGAAAATCAGATGCAGTATCGTTTCAGCAATACTGGGTATTAACCTTAACATGCCCCTTCGTCAGGCCCCATAGCAAGTTTTAGCTGTACAATCCGTGTAGAGAAAAGCCTTTCAGGGCGCATTCTATAGTAGGAATTATAAAGCGGAGTTCCTTGCCCACCATGGTTTAACGTCCAGTGGTCGGTACCTCGCGCAATATATTTAGGGGTCCACAGTCAGCCGCAAAATTTTGCGGGATCTGCAATGCATGACAGAGCAACGCCAAACTGCATTGCTGCGCCGTCTACGTTACAGAGCGTCGTGCCAAGGCTCCCGGCGCTTCCTAGGCGTGTCGGCATTGCGGAGGGGAGCCGAGTTTGTTTACGCTCGGGCGCTGGCTGCCGGCACGGTGAAAGAGGTGAAGCAGCGGGCACTGAGGCCCCATTTGGCGACCGCTGTGTCGGCCAGACTGTCTCGTACCTGCGGCGCTCGTGCTAAGTCAGTCGTGCGGAGCATAGCTTTATCGCGCCTTACGGCGATGTACCTTGGAAATAACATCACAGAGGTGTCCGTGCGAGTAGTAGAGACTGTAGTAAAGCCGGGCCGAATATATTAAAAAATCTAGAAGTCAGAGCGCCTTAGCAACAGCGTTCGAACGCAAGTGGCTGAAAGGCTGCCAGTGAAGCTCCACGGCCCTGCAACCGCTATGAGAATACGTCACGCTACCCTAACGCCTCTTACGCTAACCTAACCTAACGTTAACCTAAGCAAACGTGGCCTAGACGAAAATACAATAATCCTCACGGTGTAACTGCTATGAGAATACGCCGCGCCACCCTAACGCGTTTTACGCTAACCTAACATAACGTGGCCGACACGCAAAAACAAGAATCCGCGCAGCGTAACCGCTGTGAAAATACGCCACGCCACCCTAACGCCTTTTACGCTAACGTAACCTAACGCAAGTAACCTAAACCTAACCTAAACTGCAGCTAACATAACGTAACGTGGGTGAGACGCAATGCCAATAATCCTCACGGCGTGACATCAGGCAGTGGCGTTAAACCGCGGTTGCTAAGGCGCTGTGCGTTTATTTCACTCAAAATGTATTTCGCCCTACTGTTTTCCCCAAAAAAATCAGTGGTCTTTTTTTTTCGAAGGTATAGCACCGTAAAGGGCCAGAAAGGTTTGATCAGGCATGACTGACTCGGAATGAGCGCCGCAAGCGCGAGAAAGCCTGTCCGACCTACCTTCAGACACAGCCATCACCAAATGGGGTGTCCGTGGGCACTGCCTCACCGTGCGGGCAGCCAGCATCGAAGCTTAAACAAACTCTGCCCGCTCACCAATGCCTGCATGTCTAGGGGACAACCGCATACAACACGCGCTAGGAAACCTCCTCCGTTGTGCCTAGGCAGAGTCATATATCCAAGGAGCAAAAGCCCCCAGATTTTCTCTCTCGCCCTTGCTCTTACTCGCGCCTGCGCAGAAACGACTGGCGATCTATCAAATGAATGTCTCGTCGCTGCGCGCAGCCTCGACACCACGCTGTGTGGCGGTAGACTGCGCAGCAATGCAGTTTTGCGTAAGATCACTGAATAAAACTAAAAAGTAGCGACATTCCCCCTTGCCTGGTCTTTTCTTTGCCTGGCCTTCTCGCAGCTCACTCTCTCTCTCTCGTAACTCTCCCCCGCAGTTTGGTCATGCGTTGGGAAGCCCCATAGAGTTGACATTAAAATTGTTGTTGGGTGTTTACGCATGAATCTCTACCGTATTTAAGTTTTGATTATTGTTTTCTGTGCTAGGAACGATGATGGAACGCTATGAAACTGGCAGAAGCAGATGTATCTAGAGCTTTTTCGGCGCGTAACTGCGCACTTGTTTTGTGGCTTCGGTTTGACTGTCTGCTGTCAGGATTGGGGGCTCAATCCCATCGTCCGTGGTCCTTTGCCAAGATTGGAGTACGGCATGAATTCGGAGGTAGCTGGCCCATGCCGTCATCCAACTTATTTGCGCTGAGATCGTTGAAGAAGTGAAGAACTGCTTCTCATCGAGAACGAGGAAAAGGGTTTATTTACAGAAATTAAATCAGTCTAACATGACTGCTTGAGAAAAAGAGTATTAGTCCAACAGGACTGCATGAGAGAAGTGACTCAGTCTAACATGACTGCTCAAGAGAAGTGTGTCCTCAGCATTCGCACAACCACAGTTTTTATACACTCGATCCGCCGGTCCTACGACGCGGCGACTGTTCGTTTACACATCATCAACTCGCAGCTGCTCTGCAGACCAGTTTACGTACACAAAGGCAACCGCGCTCTGTACACAGAGGCAACCGCGCGGGGTGCCGTTCCGGGAACTATCGGAGTCGATCGAGGGTCGCTCGTTGTTCTGCGCCACTCCGAAGCGTGAGACGCACGAAAAAACGTCGTCCCCACGGCAGCTTGTCCAGCGTTTCAAATCAGCTCCGCGTTGGGGAACTCCGGAATCATTGTTCACGCACCGAACTAGTCCCGTCACAATGTCGAAGGGGCTGGAGGAAGGCGGCGGATTCCAACGCAAAGGCCGCTTCTTTGAACGCCTCCCAGCTGCAGCGACGGAGAGGGAGAGGTGCGCGTCTTGCACCCCTTGTCGTAATCGGGTGGCAAGGTGGCAATCTTGTTGCGCAACTCGCCATTCTTGACAGCGCCTCCATGGGCCGGAAAGTCTCGACTGTCTAGCGCTGACAACCGCTAGGCAGGAAGAGAACGGCTGCTGGTCAGGGGGGGATTGATGTCTTGGCTCGCAGCGACCACTTGTGCATTGATGTCACCGCCCCAAAACATCCAACAAGGACAGGCAACTGCAAAATGAACCCCACAACACGGCTCTGCGCCGAGATGACGTGCATTGGCTCTCACTTTAGACACGCTAGGCTTCAAAAAAAAAAACAACAACATAAGTGCAGAAACAAAAAAAATGCTACATTTCACTATGCCAATTTCTGAAGCAAATTCCTGCTGACCAATTCAGCAATCATGGAGGGAATTCTGCTAAATGAGAGGGGATTTTCTTCGCCTAAAGAAAAGCCAACACTAGTAACCCCAAAATTTAGGCGGGACCCTCAAACGCAGAATTCAAATTAGCCTGCTCAAACCATCCGCATTGCTATGCAACTTTCCCTTCTTATATCTAACGGAGAAGTTGTACTCTTGGAGAGTGAGGCTCCATCGGAGCAAGCGGCCGTTTTTGTGTGACATTTGATTGAGCCACGTCAGAGGACAGTGGTCGGTCTCGAAGATGAACTTCGCTCCGTACAAGTAACACGACAACTTCTGGGCGGCCCAAACCAAACAAGCGCATTCCTTCTCTGAAGCGCTGTAGGCTTCCTCTCTTACATTTAGTTTACGGCTGGCGTAGAGGATAGGATGCTCCTCGTTATCGTCGCCGACCTGACTAAGTACCACGCCCATACCTCTGTCGCTTGCGTCACATTGAACTATGAATTCCTTTGTGTAGTCTGGCGCTTACTTCCGCCGCCTCACACGGCAACATAGACAGCAACCGCTGTGGCCATGTACTCGGGCCGAAGTTCATCTTCTCGCAAGTCCTTTCAAAATTGCACAGGAACAAGCCTATGTCGGTCCCGACCTCAAATGGCTTTAATAGCCTGTCCATGCGGTACGATTCTGCCTCACTTGATCGACCCAGAGCGCCTTCACTTCCTTGAGACAACTCCAAACGTCTGTTTTCAAGTTCAAGTTGCATTTTTCTTAACTCGCGATCTTTATCGCGTTCCTCTCTCTCTCGTTTTTCTCTGTCCCGTTCTTCTCTTTCTCTTTCCCGTTTCTCTCTCTTTTTGAGAAGTTCCAATCCCATTTCAATATCTTGCTCACTGGCCTGATTGGAAATTAGCTCCAATAATTCCGATTTGAGCATTTCCTTGCGTACATCTAGGCCCAGTTCCTCGCCAACAATCAACAACTCGTCTCTCAGCAGTGTCCTTAACTCCATGACTGCTGCTTTACTGCCTTGATTCTGCTCTCTAAATCTAGCTAGGAAGACACAACCTAGCTAACACACAACAATCTAGCTTCCCTACTGTTCTAAACAGAACAACCACAAAATGAAGCCTAGAGAGTCAAAGCAAAAACCAAGCACTCACCGCAGATACAGCACCATGTCGCAAAGTCCATCTCACCGCTGTCAGCCAGTTGTCAGGATTGGGGGCTCAATCCCATCGTCCGTGGTCCTTTGCCAAGATTGGAGTACGGCATGAATTCGGAGGTAGCTGGCCCATGCCGTCGTCCAACTTATTTGCGCTGAGATCGTTGAAGAAGTGAAGAACTGCTTCTCATCAAGAACGAGGAAAAGGGTTTATTTACAGAAATTAAATCAGTCTAACATGACTGCTTGAGAAAAAGAGTATTAGTCCAACAGGACTGCATGAGAGAAGTGACTCAGTCTAACATGACTGCTCAAGAGAAGTGTGTCCTCAGCATTCGCACAACCACAGTTTTTATACACTCGATCCGCCGGTCCTACGACGCGGCGACTGTTCGTTTACACATCACCAACTCGCAGCTACTCTGCAGACCAGTTTACGTACACAAAGGCAACCGCGCTCTGTACACAGAGGCAACCGCGCGGGGTGCCGTTCCGGGAACTATCGGAGTCGATCGAGGGTCGCTCGTTGTTCTGCGCCACTCCGAAGCGTGAGACGCACGAAAAAACGTCGTCCCCACGGCAGCTTGTCCAGCGTTTCAAATCAGCTCCGCGTTGGGGAACTCCGGAATCATTGTTCACGCACCGAACTAGTCCCGTCACAATGTCGAAGGGGCTGGAGGAAGGCGGCGGATTCCAACGCAAAGGCCGCTTCTTTGAACGCCTCCCAGCTGCAGCGACGGAGAGGGAGAGGTGCGCGTCTTGCACCCCTTGTCGTAATCAGGTGGCAAGGTGGCAATCTTGTTGCGCAACTCGCCATTCTTGACACTGCTTCCTGTTAGAAGGAGGCTTTTCGTGGCCAAATTCCTGTTAGTGTCCAGTACTAGCCCAAAACTCAGAATTCCTTGCTTCGCCAAAAATGCATACGTAATGTACACGATGTTTATATACATGCTAGAGCTTTATTTGAGTGTTTTGTCGCGCACGGCCATGCATTGTACCCGTACGCGGCTCGCACAGACCAACCCGCATCGCAAGATACTTCTTATGCATTGATCAGATTCTTTATTTAGATTTCTAAAGACACTTGCCTGGCGTGAAGGGACTGTGATGACGTTTTCGCCGGTACACGCCAAAGGCGATGCTCTCGCGTGTGTGCAGCACTATATAGCTGCCGATTCAACAACCCGGATACGTTTGCAGTGCTCGAAGTGCATACGTGTGTACTTTTGTGTACCCAATCGACTACCTTGTGTCCAGCTCGTGCAGCTTCATAATTTAATCATCTTAGTACCATGATGCCCAAACGCAAGGCGCGTGATATATTCGCCTGAATAACGCGAGCGTCATGTAGAAACGTGTGCGCGATCAACGCGGAGCATCTCAGTTGTTGTCGTCGTTTCGTCCTGACGCTGGCATCTCTTCATGCACTGAAACTGGCCTTTTCTTTCTCAAGCGCAAACATCACAGTGGAACCTGTACTTCATTTGTGAACAAAGCGTATGCAAGGACAAAATTTACACATAGAAATGATTTCTATCAACAGGCACTTTCCCCCTTTTGTTTACGCATTCCCAAGTCAATATGAACCTACCGACTCCTGCATCACTTTATCCTGCGGAGAAAGCCTGCTCCCAATAGGCGAACTCATTAGCACGGGCAGTGAACAGCTTTTCCTCGCAAAATATACCTGCAGCACCTAACAAAGGCATGGATTGACAAAGCTACGAAATCTCAGTACTATAACAATAACACGTGTTACGTTTCTAGCACGATATATGACAAAACACTGCCTGCGCACTCCATACCTTCATACATTTGTTGACGATAGCGTGATCAGGAAAACAAATCTCAACGAGCACCGAGAATAGCACCCGTGCATAAGCTTACCCATGCCTGAGCTCCGTACCCCGCCAAGAAAGAAAAACGTTCCGTTCGTACACGTTTGCACCTCCAGTACTCTTAAAATCGATGCATAACATAAAAGAAAACAAAATCTGACTTCTTCAATGGCGCAGTTAGCCATGAAACTTAGCCAAAACATACGAATTCCTTTGCGAAAGCCTCGCCGCCCAAACTCGACGGCCAACCGTCATGGTGCTGAGTGCGCCGAGACACGGAAAAGAAGAAAAAAGAAAGAAAAAGGTGCGAAAAATACTACGTGACGGCGCTCAACCAATTTGGCGACGCAGACCTTCTCTACTGCCTCCTTGCGTGCTCCTCGCGGCAGCGGCAGCGGCAAGATAAAAGTATGTCGCTACCTTTTAGTTTTATTCAGGGATCTTAGTTTTGCGTCGTTGCGCCACGCATGGCAGATCCCGCGAACTCTTGCTGTTGACTGTACATGTAATCCAGGGCATGTAGCACATAGTGTTCACCAACAAGGCAGTACCAGGCAGCGCACCTCTATTCTGCGTAAACAAAAAGTACATATATATATATATATATATATATATATATATATATATATATATTGCCACGCTAAAATAGTCACATCTAAACATGTATTTACAATATTTACAAGAGAGAAAACAATGCATAAACAAGATGGCTGTAGAGACCGATTCCACCTCTACATGTCAAATCGTCTTCTTCTGACTGGCGCCACTCTTGGTTACGGCGTAACATAACCCCCGCCTTTCATGGTGCCCTCTCGGCGCTAAATGTAAGGGCGTTGAACTCGCGGCAAAGTAAGGCTTCAGCCGGGACACATGCACAACGTCCGTGGGGACAAGCGTGTCGCTAAGAGCGATCTCGTAGTTCACATCTCCAAACTGACGCAATATCGTGCAGGACCCTGTGCAGCGTGGCAGCATCTTTTCAGATAAGCCGACGCAGCGACATAGTGCCAATAGGAGGACAACGGATTCAAGAGGAAATCGAACGTCCCGATGTCCGCTGTCGGGTCGGATCTTATGCGCGACCTGAGACTCAGGGAGCCGGGAGCCGGCAATCTGTCGTGCAGTGCGGGCCCGGGCGAAGACGTCTTGAGCGTATTCGGTGGGAGTGTTCCTCGAAGAAGGAAAACGTGTGTCAGAAGGCAAGGAAGGGTGGCGGCCGAACAGAAGGTAAAAGGATGAAAAGCCAGTGGTCTCATGACGGGGCGAACTGAAGGCGAAGGTCACGAAGGGTAACGTGCTGTCCCAGTCACTGTGGTTGTCAGAAACGTACATAGACAGTGTTTCCGTCAACGTGCGATTGAGCCGCTCCGTCAGACCGCTTTAGTGCGGGTGGAAAGTGGTGGAAAGCTTATGCTCGGCAGAACACGAGTGAAGTAGGTCTTCAACTACTCAGGACAAGAAGCTGGGACCGCGATCAGTGAAGAGCTGCCAGGGCACGCCGTGATAGAGGATCACGTCATATAAAAGGAAATCTGCCACATCAGTTGCACAGCTTGTGCGCAAAGCTCATGTCATCGCGTACCGGGTGGCGTAGTCAGTCTCCACAACGACCCGCTTATTGACAGATTTCAGCCTTGCGAAAGGGCCAAGAAGATCGAGAGCGACGCGAAAGAATGGTTCTGAGGGCTCATCGATGGGGTGACGGCGTCCAGAGGGCAATACAACAGGTCTTTTTTGGTGCTGACAGAGCGCAGAAGCTGCAACGCAGTAGTGCACTGAGTGGTACAGGCCTGGCCAGTAGAAGCGACGCCGTAC
Organism: Dermacentor albipictus; assembly: GCF_038994185.2. Classification (NCBI taxonomy): domain Eukaryota; kingdom Metazoa; phylum Arthropoda; class Arachnida; order Ixodida; family Ixodidae; genus Dermacentor; species Dermacentor albipictus. Next base: position 17,331,245 of record NC_091821.1, read on the forward strand.
GCGGTCATAAGTACGCGAAACGCCGAGGGGAATCATGTAATTGCTCAAAAACTGATGTCCGGATATGGCGTGGTACAGCGAGTAAAAATACTGGTTCCGCACGAAGGTGCAACGATGACAGTGATCCCGCTGGGGCTCAAGGTGGCAACGAGGTACTACGGTCACGAGGTCCAAGCGCAGGCCGTCCACCAGATCTCGGCGGCCCTCGAAAGGCAACGACCGAGTGAAGCCGGAGGGAGGCTGCCACCCCAAAAGAGGGGCAGGCGCGGTCGACCAAAGGGAGTAGTGCGGCCACGGCCGGAGTAGAGGCGCCACGTACACCTGGAAGACGTCATGGCCGCGTCACGATGGCGCCTCCCTTACAGGGGAAGGCTAATCGTTCTGCAGGCATTCCTAATAAAGTTGCTTCGCTCTCTCCTCCTTCAGGCCGTGACCTGCGACGACGAAGAACGTCGTCGCGGAGCACGATCGTGCACAACGTGGGACCCAAATAATGTCCAGAATTGAGACGATCGATGAGAACACACAATCAGTTATCATGCTTTTGTTCACTGCGGATGTCGCGCAGATCAGAAATGGCCAGGATGCAAGATTCGGTGTCATGCGCATCATATTCAGGGTGGTCGACAGGATGACGGGAGACGCAGTCGGCGTCCTTGTGCAAAGGGCCTGACTTGTATAAAACAGCAAATGAATATTCTTGGAGGTATGGCGGCCATCCACCCAATCTTCCAGTGTGGTCTTCAGCGTGGTGATCGGTAACCACGGAAAATGTGTGGTCGTACAAGTAGGACAGTTTTTGGCCACTGCACAAACTAACGCCAGGCATTTCCGTTCGGTAATTGAAAAAATCATCTCGGTGGGTGACAGGAGGCGGCCTGCGTGTGCAGTTACGCGCACGGCGTTTCGCTGCCATTGAGCAAGTACAGCCCCAATTCCATGGCCACTGGCATCCGTCTGAAGTTCAGCGGCGGCAGATGGATCATAATGATCCAGCAATGAGAGAGCCGTAAGCAATCATACGAGGGCGGTAAAGGCTTTCGTTTGAGCAAGGCCCCATGTGAAAGCAACATCCTTCTACATATGTCGGGGAGTGGGCGAGTGGTTTCGGCGAAATTCTTCATAAAACGACGGAAATACGAGCATAGCCCAACAAAGTTTCTTACGTCTGCGGCAGAAGATGGATCAGGAAAGTTCTGGACAGCGCGAACCTTGCCAGGGTCAGCATTAGCCCCAGTGGCAGTGACGAGATGGCCAAGAATGATAATTTGACGACGTTCAAAGTCGCACTTGGATTAGTTCAATTGCACGCCGGCGCGTCGGAAAATACAAGGAATAGCCGATGGACGTGTGAGCTGAGTCGTGAAAGTTGGTGAGAAGGCTGCGACATCGTTTAGATAATACAGACATGTGGACCATCTATAGCCGCGAAGTAAGGAGTCCATCATCCTTTCGATGGTTGCCTGGGCATTACGAAGGCCGAACGGCATAACCTTGGATTGGTAGAGGCCGTCATGGGTTACGAAGGCAGTTTTCTCACGGTCCATGTCATCTACCGAGATTTGCCAATAGCCTGATCTGAGTTCTATTGATGAAAGTTGGTCAGGAAGTCTACAAATGAAGTTGGTTTATAATTCATTAATGAGGCCTAAGCTGGACTATGCATGTGTGGTGTGGGATCCATATACTATAACCAATATTTAAAAAAAACTTGAGAGAATTCAAAGGAAAGTCGCAAGGTTTAGTTATTCAAATTTTTTCCCGTTTGATTCACCGTCAGAGCTAATGATAAATCACTGTATTGAACTCCTTGAAACAACAACAAAAAATACGCGCCCAGAATTTCTTTCCCTGCTAATAAATAAATAACAAAACTGTCGCTTGACCCTCACCCTATGTATTGCTTCTACCCACGTGCCGCACGCGTCACCATCAACCCGATTCACTAGCCCCTTACTGTGCTAACTCTGCCACATTGAAATTTTCCTTTTCCCGCGTAGCTTTAGAGAGTGTAATTGGTCGACACAATAACTGGCAACGCATTGTGATTCTGCGTGTTTTTTTTTTTGCTTGCAGACTTTGACACCCTACGTTATCAATTTCTGTATTTGATCTCTTTGGATCTGTAACATGATCTGGACTATGAAATAAATAAAAAAATAAAAAGGTACTTGACTCCGTGCAAGCAGTCCAAGGCGTCATCAATACGCGGCAAGGGGTAGGCATCCTTGCGCGTGATTTTGTTGACGTATCTGTAATCCACACAAAAGCGCCAACTGCCGTCCTTCTTGACAAGGACAACAGGGGATCACAACGGCCTGCAAGAAGGCTCGATAACGCCTTTAGTCAACATCTTATCCACTTCTCGTTGTATCACTTGTCGTTCAGCATGTGAAACACGGTACAGCGGCGGCGTAGTGGATTGGCGTCTCCGGTTGAAATATGATGGCTGACCACCGATGTCAGGGCTAAAGAGCGGCCGTACAGGTCAAAAATGTCGCTATAGGTGTCCGAGATGCGGCGGAGGTCAGCAGCTTGTGCCGGAAGATCAAGTGCAATAATCTTTCTAAGTTCGTTTGTGAGAGCCGGTGAATCTGATATTCCGGTAGATGGCGACATAATTTCAGAGTCAAGAGCCGATATCTCACAATCGTTCACAGGTGAGATATCAGCGAAAGACATGCTTCAGCGAAGAATCTGAGTCGAGCAGTTAAAGTTAAGGAGAGGGAGCGAATTCTGACTGCCTGTAACAGTGAGCACGGTTTGGAAAACAGCAAAACTTCTTTCAAGCAGTATGTCAGCAGGGGACATAGTACATAGGCGCCGTCAGGATAAGATGGGAACGACATTAGAGTGACGTACGTAGTGGCTTGAGGCGACAGGCTGATGTCTTCAGGAGAGCATAACCGTGGTTCTGTTACCTGTGGACTATAGCAGCCATGGGGCAGTTCAAGGTGAATGACACTAGACGCGCAATCAAAGATGGCTTAATGGGGCGTTAAAAGCCTGAGCCAAGTATAGCGACGTAAGGACATTGCTCCAAAATGGCAAACGGAACAGTCGTGAAGCGCCCCGCGATGCTAAGGCGAGCAGTGCACATACCAAGCACGGTAGACGTTCCTTCGGCGGCGACGCGGAGGTTGCGTGATGCAGCGGGTGTGACAACTTTGTTCAGGCTGCGGCGCTTACGGGTACTCATCACGGATACGTGCGCACCAGCGTCAATGAGTACTGGGACACTGGCGCCATCAACTTAACGTCCATCAATTTCTGCTTGGTCGGCAAAGTGATGAGAGGGTTTTGTGGTTAAGTTGTCAATGCAGCGTCAGGTCCGCGAGCTGCATCACCTAGTTTTCCGGAGACGGGTGTCGGGGCTTCATTGGGGATGGTGGGCGACGAGCCTGCGGTGATAGGGACGGTGAACAACGAGATGATGGCGAACGGGAGTGGTGGTTTCAGAAGGACGACGAGGGACTGCTCCAAGGAGCACGAGCGTCATTGTTTGGCTTTTGTGATACCAATGAAGGCTGGTAACGACAGACGCTCCGTTCGCAGCGGTAATAACTCGTGATTGGCGCTCGCAGAGGGGAGGAGACAGTACGGTTGTTACAATGGCGGGCAACGTGACCAATACGCCGGCAGCCAAAACAGATTGGTCGATCGTCTGCGGTTCGCCACTCGGCTGGATTTCGGTAGCTTGCAGGATACCGCCGACCAGTCGATGGACGTGGAGCATGAGACAGCTATGAAGCGGCAACGGCACCTACACAATGAACTCCAAGATTACAAAGTTCTTCCCGAACCTGCCCGCACAAATGCTGCTGTTGGCAAGCTGTTCGGTTCACTTGGGTGCGAAAAAATAGCTACAGGAGCCCTGGCTTCAAGTTCTCGCTCCAAGTCTAAATCCAAGTCAGGTCATCTGATGATGATGGTCGCTGCACTCCTAGCTCGTCGTCACAAGAATATGTCGCAGCTGTGTGCTGCAGACGTGTGAACGGCGTTGGAATTCGACGGCTTTTGGCCTGCTCAAAGCGTTGACACTTTTTTATGATGTCCTTTACTATTTCGTAACTTTCGCACATGAGCAGGTTGAAAGGATTGCCAGCTACCCCCTTCAGTACATGCCCAGCCTTGTCTGACTCGGCCATATCATTGTCGGCCTTAGGGCACAGAGCCAACAGGCCCTGGATGTGGGAGATGTACGATTCTCGGCACGTCCGGGCGCTTGTCACTAGTCCTTTCTTAGCGGTGCTCTTACGCATAGCAGGACGGCCGAATAAGTCCCTCAACTTCTGTTTGCACGTGTCCCAGTCGTTAAGCTCTTCCTCGTGGTTGTCATACCACAACGTTGCCATGCCTTGTAGTTAGAAGACGAGGTTAGCCAACATAGTCGTCCGATCACATTTTTTTGTGGGCACCTACACGCTCCTACGTGCCGATCCAGTCTTCAATGTCGATGTGGTCGGTGCCACAGAACGTTCCTAGATCCCGCGGCTGGGCCAGCAAAAGCGTCGGGGTTTTAGTCGTTGATGTGGGCCGCGTGATGTCGGGTCCTGTTTTGTCCGTCATGTTGTCTAGACCGAGGTGATGACAACTGCGGAGCCCCGTTGTTGTTTCTCGTGAAAACCCCGCCTCTCTCACTAATTTGTCACGTTGCAGAAGTCGCATATAATGATTTATTCACAATATTTCCGAGACAACCATGAAAATAAGATGACTGTTGAGACCGATTCCAGCTCTACACTTCAATCTTCTGACTGGCGCCACTCTTGGTTGTGCCGTAACAATATATATATATATATATATATATATATATATATATATATATATATATATATGTATATATATATCATAAGAGGCCAGCGGACACGAAGGGCAACATAGGGTAAATTACTTGTACTTACAGATTGAGTCAAAGAAATGATAAATTAAATAAAATTAATTTAAATAAATAATGGTGTTTTACGTGCCAAAACTACTTTCTAATTATGAGGCAAGCCGTAGTGGGGGACTCCGGATATTTGGACTACCTGGGGTTGGTTAACGTCAACCTAAATCAAAGTACACTAGTATTTTCCCATTTCACCCCCGTCGAAATGCGGCCACCGTAGCCGAGATTTGATCTAGCGACTTCGTGCTTAGCAGCCCAACACCACAGCCACTAAGCAATCACAGCGGGTAAATGATAAATTAACGAAAATGAAAGTGGATGAAAAAACTGGCCGCAGGAGCGATACGAGCCCACGTCTTCGCAGTGCGCTTGCGACGCTCTTACCAACTGACCTACCGTGTCGCCATTTTCCCATACGTTTTCTGGGGTATTTATGTTTTGCTACTAGAACCAACCCTGGGAGTGTTAGCGGCGCCAGCATTCACAAACCTCGGTGGCGTATGTGGATCATCCTTTTTGCCGCAGTCGTCATGAGTACGTGATCTATTTCAGTGACAGCAACTGGTCAATAAACACATACATGCAACCTGAAGGCATCAATGTTTCCGCATTTGAGACCCTCATAATGTAATGAGCGAAAAGAAAGGGAGCCGACAGGTCCCATTTTTATTCATCATATCATAAGAAGCCAACAAGCAAAGACACCAAGGGTATCCTGTGAAGACAAATGAGCCACTGGTCGTCCGCAGTACGTTGCAGTACGTTGCATTATATCGTTAAAGTAAACCCCAGCACTTGTTACTTCAGTGCGAATAGAATGCTGCGGGTGAGCCGCGGTGCTTACTCAAAATTTGCAAGAACTGAATTGAGAGCATCCCCAGCCCTTGCATTGCACTTCGCACTGACGGGTGTGCAGGTTACGCCACAGCATTTGAAAAGTATTCATCAGAGAGCGGAGAATCATAACCTATTGCCGGTCTTAGGGCAATTTGAAAACAACCCGCGCTGTTCACTCTACAGCGGTGCGCAGCTGTATCACTTGACGTGGCTCCTGCTCTGGTTATGGCATCGGCTGCGGCTTCGGTTGGGACTTCTTCTGCGGCTCTGGCTTTGGGTGTGGCTTTAGTAGTCTTGACCAAGATGTATTGCTCTCCTAACATCACCTTGTCAGATGTAGATTGGATTCCTGCAGGCCTAGGGAGCAGAGGAGGAGGTGTTGTTGGATGGGGCGTACCCTTCATAGAGGCACCAGCGTTCTTTGAAGTCCGACTGCATGGGGAACATCGCTTTATAACCGCCGCAACAGTTTCCCAACAAGACGAACAACGGTCTCTCGCCATCTGCTTCAAGACCATCTTTTCCTTCATTTTGGGGCAGTCCTTCGAGGAAGCATCATGGAACCTAAGGCAATTGGTGCATTTGAGAACTGTGGCAGCACAAGTGTCTGATGCGTGGAGCTCGCTGCAGCGTGAGCAAACTCTCGCGTTCTCGCACACTATGCTTACGTGTCCCAGCCTCATACAACTGTGGCACTGGAGTGGCCTTAGGATAAACACCCGCACAGGATGCCAAAAGTGGTCCACTATGACAATCGAAGGGAGAGTCTCGCCCTTGAAAATTATTTTCACACAGCGGGATGTGTCGAGACGCGACACATGGGTTAGGGTGACATCATCAACGGCAGGCTTCACTAGAATGGGCAAGTCAGCGCTGGAGATAGAGACGCCCACGTCGTAGATGACACCAGAAAGGGAACCATTGTCTAGGGGAATGTACGAGCGGAGCTTTATGCCAACAAATTCTGTATGTTTACTCAAATTTCTCAGCGCAGTCTCATGTGTGACGTCTTTTAGTGATTTGTCTCTAATGTCTGTGACATGATTTGGCACCACCGCTTAAAGTTGCATCGAGACAGACCGTCTGCTGTGTCTCCTCAGGTTGTTGGCAGCGAGTTCTGGTACAAATGGAATTGTACTGACGGCGGTATTCCGAGTTGGCCCTGCTATTGGCGTACTCGAAGATATGGATGCCCTGGTGGTGTGCCTTCGCTTCGCGTTGCGGCTACGCACATACTCGAAGGTGTCATCGGGGAAGTCCTCGCTGTTGGGCAAGTAGACACTGGTGTCATCGCCAGTCATGTCGCTCGGATTAGGCCGGTCGGCTTCCTAGACGCAGCCGCCGCTGAAGTCACCATCCCCGGCAGAAGCAAGGGGACGTCAGCTTGCATCTGCACCACGATCCTTGGCGGCCCTCCAAAGATGTACGCAGAAATCAGGGGAAAACAGCTGAGCTAGAGAAATAACATCCTGGCTCGCCAAATGTGAGAAGATTTAACATAAAAGGTATCCGCTGTCAGTGTTTTGTTTTATGAATTTTTTTTGTGGGCTGGGGGGGCATTCTCAAAATTCGGAGGAATAACTTTGTCCAGAATGTAAGACAAGGTATCGGCAACTTTAGTGATAGAAGAGTGCGACAATGTAACCCGTATATACCGCATGTCATATAGCAAGGTGTGGCATATAGATACACCTAAATATGTTTTTTTCTTTCAGACAAGTCCGCCGGTGCTGACGCTAACGTGGACACCAACACCCGATTGTCTGCGACACATAGCCGTTACCACTATCGAGTTAAAGGCTTTACTTTCTACATAAAAGCTAAAGAAGTCGCCTCCATCTGTGAAGCCACAAGCCTATCGGTCCCTCGTGCTTGCTGTCCTAGGGTATGTTTAGATAGTGTGGGGCCCATACAAAAACAAGTAAATTGCCAAATTTGAATGAAATAAGCTCCTGGCTGTGCAGTTTACTTGATCAGATTACAAAAAATCATCATCGGTTTCTGGTGCACTAGGTAAACTGGGCCTTGATCCGCTCCACGTGCGCCCTTAAATCACCAGGGCAATTTTTTCCCCGTGGATTTATAACAAAACAGGTTTAGCAAATGCCACATATATGACCCATGCTCCACACAGGCCGTCACGTATTTTCCATTGGAAAGTAGGCGGTCTCGTATTTTCCATTGGATTTCACATATTTCAGAAATAATTTTTACGCTTACGAGTGAAGAATGGATAACATAGGATAGGGATAACTTTAATAAAGTGCCGGCAAACAACGGCTTAACGCGTCGTGACGCTGGCCAAGCGTCGACCCGTGGTTATACCCTACTCTGCACTACCCCAGTTGGGCCCGTTTGTAGTGGGTCATGAGGCTTGTGCTTTTCGAGCGCACCTCGAGCCTGCTGGACGGCCCATAGTTGTGAGTCCTTGTCTGCAGACTGCACTGCACATTGATGTTCGGGCGGGTAAGTCCTGGATGTAGCTGCTGTCGGGAACCTGGCGCAGTCCCACTTGATGTGCCATTGGTCCGCTGGACCTGCTGCGCAAACACCGCAAAGCCCACTCGGATAGAGCTCTGGGTGAAGCACGTGCAGCATTGCGGGGGCGAGGAGTGACGCGGTCTGTATCTGCGTTAGGAATACGGCCTCGTACCGACTGAGTGCCGGGTGGGGAGGCGGCATTGTCCGTCGAGCTAAGCGGTAACACTTGGTTACTTCGGCATAACTCGTCAATCTGTCCTTGGCTTCGAACCACCACACGGAACGGTCACTCTCGGTGGCGCGGAAGGTAAGCGCTCGCGCGGCCGAATGGGCCGTCTCGTTGTGGTTCGGTGAGGATGCACACTCGCCGGCGTGTGCCGGGAACCACTTGATACGGACGGTGCTGCCGCGGTCTTGAAGTTGGAGCTTGCCGATGACGGCGTCCGCCGGCGCGCATATTCGCCCCTTGGCAAAGTTGCGCACGGCCTTCCTCGAGTCGCTGAGCACGGTGCGACACTCAGCCTCGGTGATCGCCAGAGCGATGGCAACCTCCTCAGCGTCTGTGGCGTTCGTGCACCGCACGCTCGCTACCGTTGTCTTGGTGCCGGTAGCCGCCGCAACGACCACTGCTGCGAAGCCTTTCTGCTTGTATTCCGCTGCGTCCACGTACCGGGTGTGCGGGTCTTGGGCATGTTGTTCGGTGAGAGCCTTGGCCCGCGCCTGCCGCCGTTCTTGGTTGTACTCTGGGTGCATGTTCTTTGGGATGGGGTCCACGTAAAGGTGGGCCCACGCCTCATCTATGATCGCGCACGGTTGCCGGCTGGGAGCTTGGGGGTTGTAACCCAGGGACGTCAGTATACTGCGGCCAGTCTTGGTGGTAGAGAGGCGTTCGAATGGCGCGGTGAGCTGCGCCTCGGGTATTTCTTCTAGGGTGTTATGGACGCCGAGCTGCAAGAGCCAAGCCGTACTCGTGGTCTCCATTGAACCCAGCGCCGTCTTGTAAGCCCGTCTGATCCGCGTGTTCATCTTGGTCCTGTCAGTGGCGTGCCAGTTGAGGTAGGCCGCAACGTGGGCGATGTGACTGATCACGAACGACTGGACAAGGCGCACGAGACTGTCTTCACGCATGCCCGCCATGTCCTGTAGAGAATCGGTGTATGAGCCCGATGGTGTCCATTGCCTTGGTGGTAAGCTTGTTGATGGTCTCGTCGTTGCGGCCGCTCTTGTTGAGCAGCAGGCCCAGGACCCTGATCTTGGAGACTTCGGGGATGCGTTGCCCGGATGCAGTAACAATCTTGATGTGGTCACACCCCCGAAGGGGAGCGCGCTTCCGTCCCGGTCGAACCGGTGCGAGGACGAACAGCTCGGATTTGGCGGGCGAGCACATTAGGCCTGTGTCGTCAAGGTGCTGCTCGATGGCGGTAACCGCGGCTTGCAGCTGTTGCACGATGCTGGCGTCGGTGCCGCCGGCCACCCACAGGGTAATGTCGTCGGCGTAGATGGTATGCCGGACGCCGGTCCCCGCTACTTCCCTCGCTACCTCGATCATGACGAGGTTAAAGAGCAACGGCGAGATGACTGAACCGTGCGGAGTACCCGTACTGTCAAGCTTGTGTTCCGGGAGCTTTAGGTCTCCGGCGTGCAGTTCCACCGTGCGGTTGGCCAAGAAGTCCTGAATATAATTGTAGCTCGTTACCCCCATGTTGAGTCTTGATACTTGTGGTAATATGGCTGAGTGTTTGACTTTGTCGAATGCACTTTGTAAATCGAGACCCAGAATTACTTTGCTGTCTTGTATCTTGTTGTCAATGATTTCTTGTTTGAGTTGTAACATGGCATGTTGTGTGCTGAGTCTGCGCTGGAAGCCGATGATAGTGTCTCATCTAGGTATTCCTGCCACTGGTTGGCGACCACGTGCTCCAGCACCTTGGCCATGCAGGACGTCAGTAAGATGGGATGCAAGTTGCCGATGTCCAGTAGTTTGCACGGTTTTGGAATCAGGATCGTTCTTGCCGTTTTCCACTGTAGGGGGAGCTTGCCCGAATGCCAGCATTCATTGAAGTAAAGTGTCAGGGACTCTATCGAAGCATTGTCCAGGTTGCGTAGCATCTTGTTCGTAACGAGATCGGGGCTGGCTGCTGAGCGGTTGTTGAGCTCGTGCAGCGCTACCCGTACCTCTGATATGGTAATGTCTCGGTCCAGCCACGCGTTGGGCAGCCCCCCGTAGGGCGGGTGGGTTTCCGTTGGCGTGTCTGGCAGATACTTGGCTTCCAGGCTCCTGATAACAGCGTCTTTTCCATGTTGTTGTGTGATGGTGTGCACGAGGCGGGCCAGGCGATCGCGCTGGTATGACTTGGTCTTTGTTTCGTCTAGGAGGTGCCGAAATAGATTCCATGTACAACTGCGATGCAGTTGCCTGTCAGCTCGGTTGCAGATTTCGTTCCACTGCTGACGGAACAGGAGCATGCAGTGTTGTTCAATGGCCATGTTTAAGTCAGCCACCTTCTTCCTCAATTTGCGATTCAACCGGTGCTGCTCTCAGCGTGCCTGTATCGAACATTTGGCCTCGATCAGATGGGCCAGGCGGCTGTCCATGATGATGACGTCCTCATCTGTTTCTATGGTCTGTGTGGCTGAGCGCACTGCATCGCGGAGCTCCGACGTCCAGATTTCGATCTCTGTGATGTCTTGTGCTGTGGTGAGGCGCCCCTTACGGAATCCGTCCCAGTCCGTCCACTCGTGTATAATGGTATTGCTCCGTAATTGGTTGGGTATCATAATTTCGAGGATGTAGTGGTCACTGCCCAGGTCGACACCCGTGTTGTGCCATGTTACTTTGCCGGTGTGGTCATTTTTATGAATGTAAGGTCTGGTGTGATGTCTCGTGCTACGGAGTTGCCGACGCTAGTAGGATGGAACAATTTACTGGAAAGTGTTGTTGAATGTATATCTGATGTTTCCTTTGAAAATGTTGAAAAACCATCTTTTGTAGAATCTCTCCTATCGAGGCCGCATTGCCACCTACCTAATGCTATATATATATATATATATATATATATATATATATATATATATATATATATATATATATATATATATATATCGCCGCAGGGGCGTGTGTGTAAGCAAGCGTTTGGTGTGTTGCGAGCGACACCACGTACCCGAGCACATGAGGGTTGGACCCTCCTGCGTGTAGCCGTGCGCGGCTAAGCCATGTCCGGGGAAAGGGGGATCCTGGGGGTTGAGCCGATGCCTGGTGTTCGGACCTTTAAGGCCTCCCGGCGGGGGCAACACACCTCTTTGGCCTCTGCTTGGCGTAGGTGGCACCCCCGGATTGACCCACCCGGGGGAAATTGGTAGTTGCCTGTCCCTGTCCCCTTCTCCACTCTTCGTCTTTTTCTCGCACTTTGAATCTTTCCTGTCTTCCCCTCACTTCAGTTTACTTCTCATTTTCCAGGCAGCAAGCGTTAACCGTGTGTATCTACCCAGCCTTGGGTACATATATTCTCACGCTCATTGTTTGAGATCAGATGATCGTTGTTTGCTGCTGCTCTCTTGCCCACAGAGCTTTTTGTCTTGTTTTATGCATGCACTATTCTGCGCAAATCGCCTTGTCCTTAGCGGTGATATAGAATTAAATCTCGGTCCCCCGAGAAAGACGATTCGTAACACCGGTAATTCAGACGAAACTTCGTGTTCATCTGCTGAACCTGAAAATGACTTGAACAATATTTCCGGAATGCTGACAGAACTATTGGCTGGGCAAAAAACGATCGCTCGAGACATCGCTGATATCAATGTTTTCAGCAAACTGTTAACAAGCGTTTTGACGCTCTGGAATCCCGTGTGGCCGCTCTCGAAAAAACTAGCGCTGATCCTAAAGTATCATTTTACCATTCTGGTTCTGACGTATGCTCTTTATCTCAGGCTGTTTCGGAACTAATTAAAAAAAATGATGACCTTGAAAATCGCTCGAAACGCAACAATATAATTTTGCATGGACTTGGTGAACACAATGCCGAAAACACAGATAAGCTTTTGTCTAATGTACACCAATTTTTCACAGAGAAACTTCAAATTGAATGCCCGCCCATCGAACGTTGTCACAGAATTGGCACCAAACGTGAAGGTAGATCGCGCCCAGTTATATTACGAGTACTAGACTTTCGGAACAAAGTAGAAATAATGAAAATTGTCTCAAAGCTGAAAGGAACAAAATTTTACATAACTGAATATTACTCGGCTAATGTACGTGCCATTCGCAAAAAGCTATGGGCAGCAACCTCTTCTTTTCGTGACCATGGGTGCTATGCAGGATGCGTCGAGTTTCTCGTTCACCCGAGTTTTGCCCGAGTTTGCTCGACGGCAGTCAGTGAACGGAGATAGCGCGGAACGGGCCGAAGGTGCAGGCAAAAAAATATGTAGACAAGAAGTCGCGTATGACAACATGAGCGCACCCTGCGCGGCACGCTGCTTCCACGTTTCAAGCGCAGAAGGCTGCACAACGAAACGCGCCAGCGCCGCGTATTGTTATCAACGGATTATCGCAACTTAGCGATACCGTGACTGCCCCGCTGTCTGTCAGCACACTTGCCGTGAGCCGTTTGCCACGCCTTTCCCGGGCGCGTCAAGGGCGTGCCTCATCTTTCGGGCGCTATCTATCTATCCTCCATCGAATGCGAACGGGGTACATGCGGCGCATTCTTGCACCTACACTTTCACTCAAACGAATACGTTAAAATACGACAAATAAAATAACGCACATTTTTATTTCTTTAGGTATCTGTTTTTCGTTTTCAATGCTAGAAATTTGTGATGACAAACGGAGATCGAGCAAATTATTAAATTTTGCACTTCTTGCCGTGAGTGGCGACAGGGAGGCGAAAGCTTAGAAGCGCTACATTGAAGCGGGTCGCACGCACGAGGGCGTTCATACGGTGATAAGTCGCCTAGGGGCGCTGCAGTGCTATTCTCAATAAAGTCGGTCATGATCCATGGAGGGTCATGGCCACTCTTTCTCTATTAGGGGAATAGAAACGCAGCGCCGCGGTACGGCTGTTCATCGCAGGCGCTTCACTAGGCTTTATGGCCCCCGCTTTACCGACTAAAAACAACACAACAGCTGTCGCTGTAAAATGGCGGTATGTTATTTTAGAGTGCGTAGTGACGCAGTTCAGTGAAAATGTACCAGTTTATCTTTGTGCGCGAAGCCTCTGCGATACATTGCGAAACGTGCGTGCTTCCCCAGCGACAGAATTCATCGCTTGTCATCGCTTGCCCAGTGAAGGCGCCTCTGAGCGCATGTACGCAGTATATGAGTGTGTTGTGCAGTTGAAGGTGCTTGCGGATTACCTCTGCTGGAGCCAGCAGCGATCGCAGATGGATATCGTAACGACACCGCAGCACTCGCATTTTGGCAGGTGAGGGCTCTTGTGTGCAGTTATGAAATCAGATTTCGAACGGAGAGAGGTGTTGGAACTGTTGAGTGCGCAGTGCTTGTGATGAAGAAATGTCATTGCACTGGGCCTAGAAGAGCGAGCGATTCTCGGACGCTGATCGTGTTCACGACGTTGTGGCTCCGTTTCATCACCGATGACAGAGCAGCCATCTGAAACGACTGCTGCAATAAGCACTCCTCAGCATCGTCGTCCCCCTCGACGCCTCGACGCCTTGCAAGCACCTACAGTGACGTGCCGATAATTATTTACTGTGCGCTACGCGCCGCAATGCAGGCAGTGAAACCGTGTTGTGCGGCCATCTCAGCCCGAGAGGATGTATGCCAGCGACAGTCAACGCTTTGTTTTCGATAGTGGTGCTCAGTACATCACCGATGACAGTGCGTTGTGCGTGATTTATGTCGGCGGTCAAGATTGTTGATGCCTCTCAGCTCGACACCGCGTCGCTGTTGCCGGAAGTTGGGCGTGGCCCAACTGTAGTGGGTGCGCGCGCAATAGTTACATGCCTCGCGCGGGGCGTGACCTCTGGTTTTGATTGACAGGCGAACTCGTGCTAAACTCGTACATCGCGAAACCCCCTCCGAGTTCAACTCGGGAACATGGCGGTGGCAGCAGCAGCCTGTTTCATTGCATCCAGCGACAGCAAGCGTCAGTATGACCGTCCGGACCCGTTCACCTGCATGACCGACGGGGAGTTTCAGCGTCATTTTCGCCTGTCGTAGACATCAGTGTGCTGGCTGTGTGACGAGCTAGGCGAAGACTCTCGTCTGCGGAGACAGCGTGGCAGGCTTCATTCGCTCACCGTCGTAGAGCAAGTCACCTGTGCCCTCCGTTTCTACGGGACTGGGAGTTTTCAGGGAAGCGTCGGCGCCGAGCGTTACATCGGACGCCATCAAACTACGGTTAGCCACTATGTCAGAGATGTGTATGACGCGCTTATCGATGCGGCAGTGCGTAAGCGGTGGCTAGCTTTCCAGAATACTGCGGCGGAGCGGGCATATATAAAAGAATGCTTCCCACTTCGTGGGAACATTACGAACGTAGTCGGGTGTGTCGACGGAACGTACGTAGGAATTAAGGCGCCTTCAGTGTCAGCGTTACTGTGATTAACAGACTTTTTCGCTGGTTGATCACTTTTTGTCGATTGTTCTACGTATCTATCAGGGTGCCTTCCAAATGGCTCACTTTCTTGGGAAAGGGGTTAAGTATAAATAGATAAATGGATATCACTAATTGTGTGAAGTAACCTATGAATCCTAATCTCATAAACAACTTGGGGTTCTTCATTGGTGAAGTTACTAAGTATGCACAATGCTGAATTTTGGTCATGCGTAATCTATCGGCCGCACTATGAAACAGCGAGGCATTGCACAATTTGTTGCAGCGCGAGATGTGGATGTAGCGCCAAGCCGGTTGTGCCTATGCATTTGTGACGAAATGAAAATGCATTGAGAATCTTAGTGTGTTGGCTTGCATGAAGAAAATACTTCAGATTGTTTGCTCTGTTCACTGTCGATGCATGTGCCAGAGGTTCAGTGCATCTTCTTTTTTTGGGGGGGGGGGGGGGGGCGGTGTTATTCTGGATGGATAAATTGTATATTTTCGTCTCATAATGGGGCTCTAATTCTTAAGCATTAGAACAATGCACATCCGATACTCTGCAGAACTCTCTGTACGTGAAGATGTCATGAACCACCAAGGCATTATTACATATCGGAAGAAATGTGGTGCAGATGCCAATGAAAAGTGGGTCTTTAACCTACCATGATAAAAATAAAACTTGCAGAGCAAATAGACCATTTGTACAGGTTTAGAGCAACGATTACACAAAACGTAATATGCCCAAACGAGTAAACACTTGCCGCATTGCCAAAGTAGGCTGAGCGACATGCAGCATATATTGGCATTGAACATGTCTCGTAACTGTTATTTTTATTGTAAGCCCTCGCTGTCACACGTTTCCCTCCAGCACTCCCTTTACTGAAACGTGGCACTGTCTTTCCAATGGTGTCATGATGATAATGGCAACGGCGGCAGCAAGGCTGGTTAATGCTTGCCTCTTTGATTCCTGTGAGTTTAGTGGTAAAGAATATGGCACGTTCATACATACAGCTGTGCTGCAAAATTTAACATTTGTGATTTTTCAGAGAACAAATTTGTGTTGGGAAATTTCAAAGATGTGCACCATTGTGGCCTAATAACTAGAGCATTGGTGAAGTTGAAGACGGTGTATTGGTATAGAAGCTTGAAGTTTAATTGCACAACAATTCGACGGGACACAAAGAGAAATACACACAGCAGAATACTTTGCTGTGTGTGTTACACTTCTTTGTCTGCCGTTGAATTGTTGTGCGATCCAACTTAAAATAGAGCATTGGGCTTCTTTGGTGCAGGGCCGAGGAAGTGTGAGCTATTCGACAACATGCCAGTGCCTTGCCACACACTTATGGAAGTCGGAAGGTTTGCAAACAAAGCTTTGCTTTCAAATCCAACTGCTCATGTAATACAAGCGCTGATTGAAAGAACCATCACACAAAAATAATGGTGAAATCAATGGCCTGTGAAAAGTGTAATTTGTATATAGACACTGTTGACATAATAGGTGCCATACCGGTGCCATAATAGGTGCCATACTGGCCTCAAAATTGTACTGGACAGAGCAGTTTGTTTCCTATGTGAAGCTCGACCTCCCATTACATGCTGTGCAAATAACCAAGCTCAGTTTGTTTTGACGTACTACACAACATTCAGTGTAATCTGTTTTTGATTCTAAAGAAGTGCCAAACACCACCTCTTTTTCAAGGACGTCATGGGAATATTTGGCGAGACCTTTTTTAGCCCCTCATAATGGAAGTGTGGTCAGCCAGCTTTGCTTGGATGCCTTTATAGATTTCTGCTCCTGATCATTGTGTGCTATCAAATTGCAGAAGCCTATGCAACTGGTGCAAGGCATTACGTGTTTCTGTAGTCGGATACAACTTTAGGAGGCTGCGGAATCTGCACTTTAAGGCAGGTGAACGCAAGCCTGCACCAATGGGCACGCACTCGAGACTGATATCATGCCGCCAGACAGACTAATATTGCTCATTGGAGAGGGACTATTTCTTTAGACGTGTAGGCAATCGGCTGCTGCGCTTTGGTCATCTGGGTGGGGCCTCTCCTGTCTTCTGAAGTTTTATCCGACTGTAAAGGATGCTGCTTTTCATACAACACAAAAGGACAAAGTGTACAATTATTTGGCCTATGAAATGGATACATCAGAAGTGTGCTATGCAAGGGCTTAAGATGTGTGAAATATGGTACATGCAATTATAAGACAATGTTAAAGAATATGTGGTATCGAACATGCATGTAATGGCACATTTGAATCGGGGAGTGTTGCAGTCATATGCACAGTCTATAGGTGATAGCATTATTAAGCTCCTGCTGTTTCCTTTCTTCATTGTGAATTACACACACCGTTCATCTTGTGGCTAATGAACACGCACTGTATTCTTGCACATAGAAAGAACAAACAGCATGATGACGTGTATGCTGCATTAGTGTATTTTTTATTTACATGGTCCAAGAGTGGCACAGGTTGTCTTACGTTTTTGCCTATTTTGAAGGGACACAAAGTGCATGTTACAGGTCTCCTAATATGCACAGCACAATGTTTACTGCAATAATTTTATTCATGTTCTTGAATAATAAACAAAATATTAAACTGAAAGCTCCTTTATAAGGTGCCTTCTGTGGGCTCGACAGGACAGTAGTGAGGGCACCGATACTACTGTTGCGGAGCAGCCCTCTGGACCTTTGCCACACTCTCAAGAGCACGTGCCTGGCGCTCGCCTACTGCCACCAGGCGGTTGAGTGGCTCCAGCAGCAGAATGTTTTGCTGCAAAAAAGTGTATTGGAATGAATCAGCCACATACAAACCATTATTTACAAAGAAAAATGCTCGTTGCACTATTAGTACTAAGTGCCCTTAAATGTGGAAGCCTCTAGTGTAGTATGCTTAGTAAAACAATGCGTTGGGACAACATTGCTTTATTTTTCAAAACTGGGGTTTTCTTTTTCAGAGCCAATTGTCATGTTGATTAGTGTGCCAGCAGCTGAGGTGGCCCTGCACCTTCACGAGTCTCTACTGTCAGCACTACAAACCTATTTTTGTTCGCTGCAAAACAAATGCCTCACCCTACAATCCCGTCTTATACGAGCTGATTGCATCCTATGCCTACAAACATCATATTCTTGTCCCATTACGCAATTTTCTACCATCCTTGGCTGTAGTTCTCTCACCTTGACATTCATTCTGTAATGCTCATGTAATCACCTGATATGAATTGGCAACAAGTGATCGAATACGTGCATGGCCTGCCTGCCGATTCCTTTCTTTTTTAATCTCAACTGGCATATCAGTTGCCACGGTTTACTACGCCACTGTCTTCCTGCCTTAATGCTATCTGCAACAATTTTTGTTACTTCGCTTTCTACACCGTCCTTGACATCTCAAGTTTCTTTGTTAACCTCCAGGTTGATGTCCCATATTGCATAACCAGTGGAATAGAATGATTCTAGACTTTTTTCAAGGATATCGGTAACGTGGCGATCACGATTCGGTAATGCCTTCCATGTGCTGTTCAACCCATGAAATTTTTGTATAAGTTTCCTGCTTTATATCAGTACTTGCTATTGATATTTCACTTGGATAAAGATACTCTTCCATAAATTTTCTAGCTTAATGTCACTCATGAATTTCTGTTGCCTCACCAAGTTAGTGAAGGTTACCTTCATCTATTCCATATTTTCGCGGGCCCACTTGCACGTAAAAGCACGAACACTCATTGGTTCTCACAGCCTTCTTTAAACTGCTGTACATTCAGTTCGTTACGACGAAAGTGACTTAATCCGTGCACTCTTATTATGCTAAATATGAAACAGTAGAAATATACTTATCTGCAGTTTGTCGAAGTCTCCTTCACTGTGTTAGTAGCGAGATCCATCGTCGGTACCACCTCGTCGCATCGTAGCTATATAGGATGTCTACCTTTTGCCCACACTATGTAATGTTCGTGACGCTCGCAGTCACGCAGAGTGGAGGAACTCAGCGCACTCGCAGAAGCAGCACCGGACAAGTTGTTTCTTCAGCACTTCGCCGTGAACAGTAGGTGCGCGTTGCGATCTGTAAAATCGCCGAAGCTATTGGCAGTCTTACCGGGTGCACGGGAAGATTGCCCACGGAGGAACAGAACTATCCAAGAAATAGTGGCCTTCGTCGATCCTGATCACTACGTCGCGCACTGCAAGCTCGTTGTACGGGTTTGTTTACACCGGGCTTCTCTGATGCTTAGCCGCCATGCTTGCCCGGTGAATGGTTGTGATGACGCCACTACAGCGCTCCCTCGTGGTATAATGCGAAGCGTACTAAATTACTAATTAGTCTAAGACGCATTCAGTGCACATCTCGTAAGCTTCAAAATGCTTCTGAACCACGTTAAAGTAACTAATAATATTGTACTAAATGCATTTGTTTTACAACTTGCTTCTGCATGTAATGCACTCGGTGGAACGACAAACAAGTGAAAGAAGGCACGACCATGCACCGACGGTATGATCACGTGAGCCCCAGTTTGTCGACCGCCCAGAAGGCAACGCCCAAGGAATGATAGCCAGCCAGAGTGAATCTAGATAAACCAATGAAACTGGAGGCTTGTCGAAAGATAAACTGTGTCTCGGTACCATTCGTGCTTTCATCTTGGGGTGTCGCCAGAGCTCATGAAGATCCCGAGTTTCGCCAAACTCGACGCATCCTGCATAGCACCCCATGGCTCTGTGGTGAGGTTGCGTTATGACCATATCTTTATAAATGGTGTCCGCTACAGGTGGAATGATGCAGCTAATGCCCTAGTTGACGATTCAGGTCTCGCTGTAAACGCCGTAGTGAATAATTCGAGCCTTTCTGACAACACTCTCCCTGCCACGTCATCTTCACCTTGACAAATTCGCGACTCTTGCAAGCTTACTTTCTTGAATTTGAATGCAAGATGTCTAGTAAATAAGTTCCCGCTGTTTCTTTCCTTGGTAGCCTCCCATTCCCCTCATTTCATTGGTGTCACTGAAACATGGCTTCAAGATCACATATATGACTCTGAAATCACTCCACCCGGCTATGTAGCTGTCCGATCAGACCGCAAAACTGGTAGGGGAGGCGGTGTCGCAATTTTCTTTAAATCGGATTTAAAGTTTTCAGTTATCTGTCCTCCAGCAGATCTTGAGTCTGTTTGGTGTAAATTATACCTAGGGAAAAAAACAATCATAGTCTCTGTTTTCTACCATCCACCTGCCTCCTCACCTGATAACATTTTTCTTCTCGCTGATTACATTAACACGCACAGTTTTCATACATCTAGCTTAATTCTAATGGGAGACTTTAACACACCAGATATTCACTGGCCCTCACTATCGCATCACAGTTGTTTAGGTAGCGAACTAATTAACTTTTCTTTATCTTTTGGGCTTACACAAGTAGTCAATGGCGCAACAGGACAAAACACACTTCTTGACCTGGTGTTCATTAGTTCAGACCTTGTTGATAAGCTGCCTGAGTGTGAAATTACTGACGGCATTTCAGATCACAGGGCAGTGTCCATATCGCTAAACCGCACAGTTTGTAAACCGCGTGCCGAAATTCAAACCTTTTTCGACTTTAATCGCTCTGACAACACGTCTATTCTTGATGTCTTATCAGAACGTTTTGAATCGTTTTGCACACTTAGTAAAGACTGTGACGTGAATACATTAGTTCGCCAATTTGAAAACATTATAAAGCTGTGTATTCAACGCTTTGTTCCGTTAAAAACTAAGAAAAAAAATCGTGCCCTCCCTTGGATGACTAGAGAAATCTTGCAGCTATCACGCCGCGTTAGAAGATTGAGACGCTCAAAACGCAGTAATGACCCTGATGCAATTGCTAGATTCACCTCTGCCAAAGAGGAACTAAATTTGAAAATGAATACGGCCAAAGATTTTTTCTTTCATATCGAGCTGCCAGGTTTACTAAGAAATAATCCTCGGAAGTTCTGGCGTTCTGTCATGCCTACTACTGAATCTTCATCTTCATTCACTATCAATGATGAAACTATAAATGGTCCTGCACGCATCTCCAATGCATTCAATGAATATTTCCATTCGGTGTACGCAAACGATTCTCATGTCTGCCCTGCTTTTGATAATGATTCAGATTTTTCTATTTCCGACATTTCCGTTGATGTTAATGGCGTTCTTAATTTGATTCTAAATTTAGACACAAAAAAGTCTAGTGGCTCCGACGGTATTCCTTATTCTTTTTTACTTCGCTATTCACAATGGACATCACGCTATCTTGAAATTATATTCAATAAGTCTCTAGATACAGGAATCGTTCCTTCATCGTGGAAGCTTGCAAGAGTAATACCCTTCTATAAAACAGGCAGGAAGACAGAGATGACGAATTACAGACCCATTTCTTTAACTTCCCAATCGTGCAAAATGCTGGAACATATTATTTACAAACACATAATAGATTTTCTGGAGTCCAACACCATTCTAACTAATGTTCAGCACGGCTTTAGACGTGGTTTCAGTACTATCACGCAGTTAACCGACTTCACCCATGACATCGCCTGTCAGTTGGATCTCGATAAACAGATTGATGCTATCTTCATTGATTTTTCTAAAGCTTTCGATTCATTACTTCATTCTCACCTCTTGCAAAAATTAAATGCAATACTAAAAAATTCCCATCTGGCCAATTGGATCGCTAGTTTCCTTTCTAACCGGTCCCAATACGTCGAATTTAGTTCTGCAAGGTCATCCATACTTGAAGTAGGCTCCGGGGTTCCTCAAGGATTCGTGCTGGGTCCTTTATTGTTTTTAATTTATGTCAATGACCTCCCAAAACATGTTTCCTCTAATATTCGTCTTTATGCTGACGATTGCGTCTTATACGACGTGATTGATTCCCCGAATAGCTTTCAGCGATTGAACGATTCCTTTATCTCTTTCAGTGCTTGGTGTGAAAAATGGAAAATGAACATTAATTTTAAAAAAACGGTTGTTTTGTCCTTCACGAAAAGAGCAGCACCTGTAATTGCGACATATTCATTGAATGGGTCTCCTTTAACCAGAGTTCGACAATACAAATACCTTGGCGTAACATTTACTCACAATCTCTCATGGACTACACACATTGACCAAACATGTTCAAAGGCACTAAAACAGCTTGGATACCTACGTCGTACTATGCAAAAGGCTCCGAAAGCAACAAAACTTCTAAAGTATAAAACTCTTGTTCACCCAATTATCGATTATGCCGCAACAGTCTGGTCACCACATAACCAAAACAACATAATCAAACTAGAAGCAGTTTAGAAAAAAGCCGTCCGTTTTATTTTACATTGGTATGACCGCTATTTTTCACCGTCGTCCACCCTTCCAACGCTGAATTTAACATTACTCTCAGTACGTCGTGATGTGGAATCATTAAAATTTTTGCACAACATAATTAACAAGTCATACCACACTTCAAACACAGCTTGCATATCTTTCACCAAGCCTTCTTGCACGCGTAATTTCCACGAGCTTAATCTTAACCCTCTCTATGCCCGTACAAATACCTTCAAGTACAGCTTCTTTCCCCGCACAATAGATGTATGGAATTCCTTGCCTGGCTGCGTTCGTTCACTCCCGATAAGCGAATTTGAAATTGCTGTCTATAAAAACCAGTATATGTAACTATTTAAATCAGGTTTAGTTTATACTTTATGTGTGCGTATTGCTGTGTCGTTGCTTTTTATGAATCGTTGAAAACAATTTGTAAGATTTTGTAAATGA
This sequence comes from Dermacentor albipictus, assembly GCF_038994185.2. Taxonomy (NCBI): domain Eukaryota; kingdom Metazoa; phylum Arthropoda; class Arachnida; order Ixodida; family Ixodidae; genus Dermacentor; species Dermacentor albipictus. The sequence goes on from NC_091821.1 coordinate 17,353,766, forward strand.
TTGTAAAGATGCTGTAAGAGTCAATGTTGATTTCACTTTATTTTTGTTCAACACTGTTTTTGCCCACTCCTGCAATAGCCCTCCTATGGGGCTGCAGTATGTACAAATAAATAATAATAATAATAATAATATTACGTTATAGCGGCGTTGTATAGCTGACGTCGACAGGTATGTTCCTAACCTCGTAGCGTCCCCTTGTCGGGCTCGATGGTGGGTGGCTACCATCGCTGCTGAATATTCTGAGAATGACATGGCAAATGCATTCCCCCTCCTTGCAGATCGTCCTAACAAAAGAGGGTTCACCGAAGTAATTTTTCATTTCACTCTGAAAACCAACGTAGAAACATTCCCACGCTACCATGTGATGCATAGTGGAGGATCTCTACCAACGAGAAAATTATCCCCATTCCTAGTAGCAAAATGCTTAGTAGAAAAAATTGGAAAACAATACAAAGATTGAAAGATGTGAAGTGGGGACATCCTCCTTGAACTCAAAACCAAAGACCAAGTCGGAAAGCTCGGTGATCTCGCCAGTGCCGGTAACATCAAAGTCACAATCTCAGCCCACCGTTCTCTCAACACAAGCAGGGGTGTAATATCTGAAGAAGATTTCTTAAACATAAGCGATGAAGGACTCCTGGAAGATTTCCAAAAACAACGTTTAATCAAAGTTCAAAGAATAACTCTCCGACGAAATGACGAACAAATCCCGACCAAAGGCGTTATACATACCTTTGGTGCCAGTATTGTACCTACTACACTTGATGCAGGCTATCTTAAGATCAGCGTAAGACCATATATCCCAAACCCGAGGCGGTGTTTCAAGTGCCAAAGATTAAGACATGCATCGCAATCACGCAGAGGTAAATCGACATGTGCAAAATGTAGTGCCAATGACCATCAGTCGGAGAACTGCAATGCTGCTCCACACTGTACAAATTGCAAAGGAGATTATCCAGCATATTCACGATCTGACCCTTTCTGGAAGAAAGGGAAAGAAATAATTGCACTTACGGTGAAAGAGAAGATTTCCTTCTATGAAGCAAGAAAGAAACTAGCACACTTACCTCAAACAACCTACGCCAGTGCGGTGCGGCAGGGGACCGCACTGCAGTGGTCTCAGGAGTCTACAGGGATCGCAGTCAGTGGCTCAGTAGTAACTCCATCCGTCCCCTTGGTGGCAGCACCCAGTGTTGATCCATCATCATCATCACACACGGGCCTGCAGACCCCGGTTCCACAGGGCCCCAGGCTAAATCGAATCCCCAGGCCTGAGACGCGCCTCTCAGCGCCTAGTTCTTTATTATCCAGCGCCTCAGAGAAGGCTATGGAGGTCGACAAAAAACCCCGGCGTCATCGACGCCAAAATATCAGCGCTCTCTAGAGCGCTCTAAGAAAGACAAACTCAATATAACTATGCGAACAAAGGGACCGGTAACCGGTTACCGTTCTTCCAATAGTAAATTCCCGCTAACAATATCCTAGTATTGTCCTAATGAAGGTGGCGTATGCAATAAGTTTTACATTACGCGATGCATGTTCCAGTTTTTTTCTCAATAAGAATAACTTTTTATAGGCAGTCATATAGACGTTATATATATGTTGGTTCCATGTGAAATTTAATGTTATTGTTGCCCCTAGATACATGAACTGGTGCACATCCTCCAATAAATGTCCTCCAATGCTATAAAAAAAGGCAATAGACAGTTTTCTTTTTGCTGATGTGCGTATATGTAGATTTGGGATAATTTATTTCTATTTTCTATTTCCTACACCAATCGTCTTAATTTTGCAAACATTTCTGAATTTTAAGCTGGTCATCTAGTTTAGTAATAGCGGTGTAAATTAAGTAGTCGCCTGCGAAAAGCTTAACCTGAATACCCTCTTCTGCCACGCTACTGATGTCATTGATATAAAGGAGAAACAATAGTGGTCCCAATACTGAGCCTTGGGGCACTCCTGAGAGTACAGCTAATGAATCTGATACATAACCATCTAGCTTAACTACCTGCGTACGGTTTGTTAAATATGCTTCAATCCATTCTATTATCAATTCATTTATTCCTGCATTACGTAATTTGAAGGTTAATTGGACATGAGGTACTTTATCAAAAGCTCTCGCAAAATCCACGCAAACCACACCAACCTGTTGTCTTATATCTACTGCACCTGCAAAGTCGTGAATTGTTTCTTTTAACTGTGTAACAGTTGTTAACCCTGTCCTAAAGTCACGTTGATAAGGATATAGTGAATTGTTGTGATCTAGAAACTTGAGTATGTGTTTTGCTATTATATGTACGAAGACATTGCAAGCAACTGAAGTACATGACACAGGACGGTAATTTCTTGCCAGTCTTCGATTACCTCTTTTAAATACAGGTATCATGAATGCGGTGCACCAGTCTTGCGGCAGTGAGTGAGTTGTATAAGATTTTCGAAAGATCACAGTTAGATAATGTGACATCCATTCTGCGTATCGTTTGAGGAATACTGCAAGTATATTATCGGTTCCGCTCGATTCTTTCTTATCTAATTTGAGTAGTTGCTGAAATATTCCTTGCTGGGTGATTTCAAGGGTTTCTATTGGAACAGTAGGGGGAATATGTAAGGCTTCTTCTAAACTCACAGTAGTTTCTGGGACGTTAAATACAGATTGGAAAAAATCGTTAAGACTGTTTGGTAATTTATCCTTTTCTCTTATAATGTCGCTTTCATCATGAATTTCGCAATCATTTCTTTCCTGTAACTAAAATATCGCCAATTTTTTTAGGTGAGGACCTATGGAAATCACTGAAGTTGTTTTCAAAGAATGTTTGTTTAGATTGAGCCAAAGTACGTTTAAGTTCAGGTTTTAGATTGGCCAAGACCACTGGGGCCTTGCTCTTTTTACGCCACCTCTTAATTTTTCTTTTCATATGAATTATATCTCGGGTGATCCAAGGACTTGTCTGCTTCGTTTTTTTAACCCGTAATGGAACATATTTGTCTATGCAATGACTTATAATACATTGAATTCCTGCCATATTTCTACTGTTTTTAGACCAGCGGTACTCTTGAAAGTATCAAATTGAATCTCCAAAAAATCAAGAATCGAAGTGTCATCAGCCGTAGCATAGTCCTTAATTTGGCACTGGCACATAGCTCTTTATTTGGCCAGTTGCTCGGATAAGCACATCGAGCCAGATCATCCTGTGACCCGATATACCATGTTCTATCTTCATATTGTAATCATTTAATTTATTTGATAGGAACACCAAGCCTAGTATTGACCTTGACGTCGGTGTAATTCCGGTATCTGCAAGCACGATTTGTTTCAAATTGTACGTAAACATAATGTCTAGCATTTTTTCAGCGCTTACTGATTCCACACCATTATAGGAAAACTTTTTCCAGTTTATATGTGGTAGGTTAAAATCTCCAGTCATTACCAACACAGTGTTCCCATTTACATGAGAATGTAAAAACTTGTTCAGGTTTTCGAGAAATTCAGGGGAGCCTGAGCGTGGCCGATTTACAAGTCCGATAAGGAAAACAGTACTTTTACGAGTTATTTTACACCAGAGAGTTTCTGGTACTTCACAATCAATCAAAGAAGCATTCAGATAATTTTTAACTATTATAAACACCCCACCTCCACGTGAGTCTGTCTTTTCTAAATATGTTGCAACTGGGAGGAAGTGCAATCATTCAGTATATTCTCATGCAACCATGTTTCAGTTATAGTGGTTATGTGAGGATCATGCAAAAGCAATAAATAGTCAAGATGCCTAGTCTTATTTGCTTTCCTGCGCGCATTAAACGGGAGCAATCTTAGTTATTTTTTTGGTGTCTCAAATGAGCTGCATGAGCCGTCTCATCCATTCGACTTTGTTGATACAACGCGCTCACTTCGCCTCATTTGATCAGTATCATGTTTGCCCGAGTGCAAATATCGCTTGTCTCTGACGTCATCTCATGCGTATAACTGATCGTTTATCCGAAGTTTATCGTGAACAAGAACTACTTTTGCACTTGCGTGCCTGTCCAAGGCAGCACTTTCCCATTAACTTCTTTCGTCTCTGCACTGTTTCCTTCACGTAGTCATTGCTTATCCTCATTGAAGTTCCCTTTAGCTTTGCGCAGCTTTTGAGGACGGTATCCTTTTCCTCGTAGTCATAAAATTTCATGATCACAGGCCTTGGTCTATCAGGATTTACTTTGCCAATCCCGTAAATTCTTTCCACTGTAGTGACTTCTATGCCAAGAACAGCGACCCCAGGGCCAATATCACTTGCGTGCCAAGATAAGGATAACACAAACAGAATCTAGAAAAGACAACATATGATTGTGTATTTCCACATATATATATATATATATATATATATATATATATATATATATATATATATATATATATATATATGCACACAGAAGTCCCTACCAGCGTCATTTATACCACCACAGCAGTTTCGCTGGTCAACCACCTGCACAGCGTGGACTGGCTCCTCAATATTTTTCTCCCCACGTGAGTCAAGGTACCGCAGAGAGAGAGAACAAACCTTTACTTCGAGCAAGCGTGTTCTGAGCTCTTGTGCATGCGATCACACAGAAGAACGCATGCTTCATCGGTAGTCGTGCAGCTGTGGAGTGCCATTCACGTTCGTCGTTTACTCAAGGCAACCAAATCAGCGTCACCTGAGGCTAATAGACAAGCAGCCACGTTCCCTATCATAGCTTTTCGAGCGCCAAGTGCTGACAGGCGAGACGAGTGCCGGCCCGGACTACGACTGTACCTGGCACCGACGGTGACGCCTAAACAATGACAGCACAATTCAAGACGATAACACTGCCCTGCGCCTACCGCGAAGGCCACTCTCCCGATCCTGGCAGAGTGACTGCCCTGCGCCTACCGCGAAGGCCACTCTCCCGATCCTGGCAGAGTGACCGTCCCGAAAAGGCCACTAATTAATGAAAGGGGCCATTGTCGAGGACTCCGGTGGGAATGGCGTCGACATCAGATTCAGTTTGCCACGTGGTTGCCTCGCGTGCTGGGGCGATGTGCGACGTTGGAGGTGGGGGTCCGGCAAAAAGGTGGGACGTTGGGGGCGGGATATTGTGAACGGTTCGGCGCTTCTGATTGGCATTAAAGAACAGGGAATTCCTTCGAAGTGTGAAAGGGGTAAATAAACTGAATAAAAATGCGGATCTGGACTGCTATGGCAGGGGGCTCGGAGATGCAAAGGCTTTAGCATGTAGTGTGCTCCGAAAGAGATGAAGGAGTTTCAGTAAAACTCGTTTATGTACATTAGTATATAAATATTTTTCTCATCTCTTGAACGTCTCTCGGGACCTTACATTCTCCTGACACGTAGCACGACACCATACAAGGAACCTTCGGGGCCGCACGGACCGCCGACTTCATAACAGCACCTTAGGTGGGCGGGCTCGTTATTCCAGGTAGCCTTACCAGGTCATGGCTATTAGCCATGCCCATTCGATCAGAGTGCGACATCTCATCAGGTGCGGGTCTGATAGCTTCACTTCCCACTACTCCTCAGTTAGTGTTTCGGGAAAAAAATACAAAATATCTGCTTTGCTGGTATCCAACACGAGTACCCAGTGTGTATAGCAATCGGAGCTCCTATCGCACCGCTACAAACGGGCTACTACCGAAGACTTCTTTCTGATTTAGAAAATTAACCAGCGACTGCAAACTGTCCAGGTAAGTGCCACATAACCTTTGTTGATATCAGATTTTTTGAAGGTCAATCCTTGTCTACCTTACGTATTCTATATTCTTACCTTTTATTTGGAATGTACAGCCATGTCTAAAAGTTTTTCCACAAGAAGGCGAGCCATCACCCGCACTGGCACTGACTGCCATGCTTACTTCGATGGCAGCCAGTGCCATCAAGCACAGGCATGGAATTTTCATCACTTTGTGAGTGTATGTGCATAGGTTGCTTTCCACGTTATATTAGGGTCCTAATTCCACCACTACTCAACAAGTGAATGACGCCATTCGATCAGACAGGACGAAATTGTAAAGAAATTTCGGTGTGGCCTCGCGTTTACAAACTGATATGACAACAATCAGGCGCCCGGAAATTCCAGTACCACAGTCGCAGTGCCTGCACCACCAGGCTTACTGGCACTTCTGCAGGTGAGCCCCATGATGTGGACACGCCTATTGCTACAGTATGAATTCAAGTGGAAAATCATGCTATATTTGCTGTGTGGTGAGATAGGCAATTATTTGTTGCAAACCAGCGATGGTCAGGCTTCATGTCATCCTTACTACAGCAAACTTTGTTAGGTTAATACAAAATCTGACGGCAAATTCCTTGCCAAATCTTCATTTAGTTATCTTGAGGAGGCTGAGAGGGGCGAGGACTTTGGCTGCCACCATGAGCATCTGCAGCCAGCAGCAGTTGCAGGAGGCGTTCATTTGACTACTGGGACCAGCGCTCCTGATCGAGGTGCTCCTGCTGGATGTCTTGCAGGCTGCGCACTTCTTACGTATGCTGCCGAAGGCCAGCCATCCGCGCCTTATGGTCCTGTTTGCAAAAAAAAAAAATTCAACTTCATGTACTTACATAAGCTCAGAAAAACGTCTTCATATGTTGTTGTAATCGTCCACATTTGCAGGCTTTGCAATTACTGAAGTAATGCTATTGATAGTTTGTATTAGGACGCTAAAAATAGATTTTTTTGCCCATCACAAAAGTGCCATCCCTTTTCATTAGGATAGCTAACATAACTTCCTTGATCTAGACGCCACTTCTTTTTTTCATCATCATCATCATTATCATCATCATCATCATCAGCCTGGTTACGCCCACTGCAGGGCAAAGGCCTCTCCCATACTTCTCCAAAAACCCCGGTCATGTACTCATTGTGGCCATGTCGTCCCTGCAAACTTCTTAATCGCATCTGCCCAACTAACTTTCTTCCGCCCCCTGCTACGCTTCCCTTCTCTTGGAATCCAGTCCGTAACTCTTAATGACCATCGGTTATCTTCCCTCCTCATTACATGACCTGCCCATGCCCATTTCTTTTTCTTGATTTCAACTAAGATGTCATCAACTCGCAATTGTTCCCTCACCCAATCTGCTCTTTTCTTATCCCTTAACGTTAAACCCATCATTGTTCTTTCCATAGCCCGTTGCGTCGTCCTCAATATGAGTAGGACCCTTTTCGTAAGCCTCCCGGTTTCTGCCCCGTAGGTGAGTACTGGTAAGACACAGCTATTATACACTTTTCTCTTGATAATGGCAACCTGCTGTTCATGATCTGAGAATGCCTGCCAAACGCACCCCAGCCCATTCTTATTCTTCTGATTATTTCAGTCTCATGATCCGGATCCGCCGTCACTACCTGCCCTAAATAGATGTACTCCCTTACCACTTTCAGTGCCTCGCTACCTATTGTAAACTGCTGTTCTCATCCGAGACTGTTAAACATTATTTTAGTTTTCTGTAGATTAATTTTCAGACCCACCCTTCTGCTTTGCCTCTCCATTGTCAGTGAGCATGCATTGCAGTTGGTCCCCTGAGCTACTAAGCAAGGCAATATCATGAGCGAATCGCAAGTTACTAAGGTATTCTCCATTAACTTTTATCCCCAATTCTTCCCAATCCAGGTCTCTGGATACCTCTTGTAAACACGCTGTGAATAGCATTGGAGCGATCGTATCTCCCTGCCTGACGCCTTTATTTATTGAAATTTTGTTGCTTTCTTTATGGAGGACTACGGTGGCTGGGGAGCCGCTATAGATATCTTTCAGTACCTTTACATACGCTCGTCAGCACCCTGATTCCGTAATGCCTCCATGACTGCTGAGGTTTCGACTGAATCAAACACTTTCTCGTAATCAACGAAAGCTATATATAAGGGTTGGTTATATTCCGCACATTTCTCTATCACCTGATTGATAGTGTGAATATGGTCTATTGTTGAGTAGCCTTTACGGAATCCTGCCTAGTCCTTTGCTTGACAGAAGTCTAAGGTGTCCACGTCCACTTTCGACTACTTTCGTGGTCCACTTTCGTCCACTTTTGTGGACACCACTAAGGTGTCCACGTCCACTTTCGGCTATTCCGCTTGCGGAAGAAGGTATTCATTATCTGCATATTATTCTTTTCCACAATTTCTACTAATAACTCTCCCCTGCTATTCCTAGAGCCTATGCCACATTCCCCCACTGACTTGTCTCCAGCCTGCTTATTGCCTACCCTGGCATTGAAGTCGCCCATCAGTATAGTGTATTTTGTTTTGACTGTACCCATCGCCGATTCCACGTCTTCATAGAAGCTTCGGACTTGCTGGTCATCATGATTGGTTGTAGGGGCGTAGACCTGTACAACGTTCAATCCGACTCCTAGTTCTCGTCTCTCCGCTAAGCCCCCGTAGCACACGACGTGCCCGCTTTTTAGCACTGTATATGCTTCTTTTGGCCTCCTAGCTTCACTTAGCCCTATTATATCCCATTTACTGATTTCTAATTCCTCTAATAGCACTGCTAGACTCGCCTCACTAGATAACGTTGTAGTGTTAAGCGTTGCCAGGTGCATATTCCAATGGCGGCATGTCCAGAGCCAGGTGTTCTTAGCACCCTATGCAGCGTTGCAGGTCTGACCAACACCGTGGTCAGTTGCTTCACCGCTGCTGGGGACTGAGGGGCCGGGGTTTGATTGTTCTGTTCATATAGGAGGTTGTGGCCAAGTACTGCACCAGGGTGGCCAAAGCCTGCTCTGGTGAGGGAGTGCGTTACCGGTTCTTGTCACCGGGATCAGGCCACACTCCAGCCCTGTTTATGCAATTTTATCAACCCGCGGATTTTTTTAATCCGGTGAAAAATTGCCGGTAGCAGGATTCGAACCACGGAACTCTTGCACGCGAGGCGGGGGTTCTACCTCTACGCCACCGCTGCAGTCTACTTCTTTCTTCACGGCACCTAATTTCCTAGACATTGCCAATTAATAAATTATGCTTATGTGTACAGGAGATGATCATCACACCACTACATGTAAATGTTATGTTTGTTTACTGATCGATACAATTATTACATAGGCCATATGCACTTCAATCCCTTCCACCAGAAAATGCATCTGTGCCCTTATACATACCTGCCGGTTCGGTTGAAGTAGTTGCAGGCTGAAACACGCCTCTTGAGCTCTCGCCTGAGATGACTGCCCCTGCCAAACATACTCGGCACTCGCCCTGCAGACGGCGTTCGCCCTGCAGGCGGCGTCGCCCTGCAGACTCCTGCCGCTTCGGCTTTCCATGGGGCGCCTTCGAGGCGAGCGGCTGCTGGGGGAGGGGGGGGGGGGGTACCTGAGCCACTGGTGGGTCTTCATTCAAAACAAAAGCAAAGATTGCTCATTTACTGTTATCCGACCGAGAAGACTTGATTATCCTAACCGATATCTTCGAAACGTCATTGTAGCTGCATAGCTACAATATTGCACAATGCAGCTGCGTAATTATAGTGCAAGAAGATGGCATAGAAAGTTGCTATTAGCAGGAACCTATAAGACGCTCAAGGAATCTCCATTATAAGATAATACTTTACCGCCAGTATCTATGACTACCGCTAAACGATAGTGGAAGCTACGTGATGTTATTTCTAGGCTTGCATTTCTGCTCCGTGGCTAAGTGCAGCAACTTATTCAAGACACGAAGCTGAGAACAGATGCACAGTGGAGTACTTCGTAACAAGATCATAAGGTAACCACAATGCTATTACAATAGTTAGTTAACTGCCTTACGTGTAATATCACTCGGTCGGGCTCCACCAGCAGGTCCCGACACCACAAAAAGGCTTGTTGCTGGTACTCGGTGAGGGAAGCACTGGGACCTGCTGCTTCCCCCGAGCTTGTGTCCTACAGTTACAATAGTGCTTAAACATTGTGAGCACTGTCTGCAATGAACATCATTTACACAAGTTAATACTCAGGGTACATAGCCTGTAGCATAATACACAAAAGAAGCAAAAAAGGTCAAAACATTTGGCAATCGTGTTACAATCCACTATACAGCGTATAATTTATGACGTGACAGGTCGCACAAACATTGCTTCTCACATCCAATTCTACGCACTTCGCTATCGGAAAAGAAGTGGGTCGAGGAGACCGGGACACCTCCTGTCCACCCAAGGACGCCGAGGACGCGGCCCTCGATGCCGCCTACTTTCCCGCCTCCCATATCCCTGCAAACACGGGAACAATAGCAACATGACATGACGTTACTGTCGGGATTATTATAGAGCTTACCTTGTTCCGCTCGCCGTTCTAGCAGCCTCTTTCGCTCTATGGGCCATTTTGGCCCAGTGATTGCGCCAGCGGCTGGTGGTTTTCATCGCTAGCCCCTGTTCATATAGAACCCCCGTGATCTCCTCCCACACCTTTTTTCTACCACCACTCATACGTGGCGAGAGCTCTGTAAAAGCTCTCACCTCGTGCGTGTGCTGCTCGGTAAACTGCAGCAGAATTTCCGCCTGCTCTTTAAGCAATCGTGGGAATTTTCCTGACATTTTGCAGCCTTCTTATAAACTTCAGAACTTCCGCGGGGCCGCAACACAGTAAGAACGTTAGACGCAAACGTTTTGTGTAAGCAGAGCGCCCGCATAAAATGCTCACTTCAATTTTATTACTTTCCGTTTTACTTTTTATACGTTATTGTAAGATAGTTAAAGTCGGTACTCATATTTACCGTTGTAGCAGCTTCTTTCTCAGAGCAGAACCTTCAGTGCAAGGGCGCTTGACCGAGGAAGGGGTACCGTCGCTATGATGCCTTTGACGAAGCTATTGATCTGTCTTGGCGGAGTCCTATTGAAAGGTGCTTATCGCCTTGACAAATCTCAATTCACTATGTCCCAAATTTTCTCCTCCGGTGTTATAAATAATTCTTGTGGCTCCTACCAAAACAAGAAGCATCACACGTGATACAATACATGCAGCGAAAACCTCAGAACAATGCTAGCACTACACGAGCAATATTTACTAACCTCACTTATGTACCTCACAGTTCTCCGAAGAAGCGTCTGAAATTCTTCTCAGACGACAGTACAGCAGTGTATCTGGGTGGCAATTAGTTGCGCTGGATTACTTACTAGCGTACACGTTCGGGGGGGATCATCTGATTGGTTTGAACAGAAGCCATCATTAGGCTTGCTGTTATAGACATGGATTGGATACAGATTCGACAAATATGCGGCTGCGGCTTTTAAAATAGGAGCATTCGCGTTTGAATTTCTTTAAGCAACGGCATCATTTGCCTTGTGAGTTTATCAAACAAATTTGCTTTACGCAACATGGATGTCCGCTTTTATGAAAAGTCGTTTTACAAAATAAGTTTGCTAACAGCGCCGAAAACAAGAGACCATGAGGGAAACATCCGGTCAACGAAAGAAGCGTTTGATTAGAATATTCAATAAAATGTAGTGCATACGTACCCACCATTTACAAAAGTATTGACGTCACGCGAACAGGCATTGACATGAAAATATGCATTCCTGCACAATCGCAACCCAGCAGAAGACGTGTACCCACTCTGTTTATTAGAATGCAGAAATAGTTGTCGTTTTGCTAGTTGGTGTTTGCTTACCAGCGTATTGTAGCGCGAAAGCATGATTACAAAGAAGAACCTGTGACGTGTGCGTGTGTTTGCCTCTTTTATAATTGTGCCTTCGCCCTACAATATGTCGTTAGTTTATAAGAAGCAAACTTCCATGCAGTGGGTGCTCCTTTGTAGAAGACATCGTCCGGGATTCCACTTTCTGGTGATTATTACACTGTAAACTGATTGTCCTTTCTAATTCAGTGACTGATTTAATGAACCTCGGTTGAATTGCCCGGTTCTTCCGATGGAGACCGCTGATGTGTCTGGCGCCTGTGATCACGTGGGATTAGCTTCGGCACGACTGCCAGCACCCATTCTAGTGGGCGACACCGGCCGCTGTGCCTCAAGGTCATCGACTTCTGCTGCTCAGCAAGAAGTGGATTATTGGAATGTGGCCGAAGCGACCGTATTTTGATGCATCCGAGACGCAAAAGACTAACAAAGTGAAATGCATATCCTGTACCAGGAGTCTAGTATGCTCGTGGAGGTAAAGAGGCTGCCAAAACTAATCTAGGTTCATCCATTAGCTGATCGAAGATAAGCAGCGCATAGGGGAAGCGAACCGAGAAACGAGACAGGAGGAAGCACTGAGCGTGAAACGAGGTTTAAATAAAGGCGATGCTATATAAACCCAGGCCAACCGGTATACGGCCACACAGAAACCACAAGGGGGTGGGGAAAGCCTGTGAAGAGCGAACTGTGCAAATGCAGAAACTGCGGGCGTGTGCCTTTTATCAGTGCGTTCTGATTTGTAGAAGCAGCGCGAAGGTCACCACGGAAATTACTGAGGCTGAGAAAATTGCCAAGGCAAGGACGGGGCTAGCGCGTTAGTTCGCCTTCACTCGAACTGTCTGATAATGAGCCTACACAGCTTACATTTTCGAACCGTGAGTGGTGGAGGGTCTTTGGCGGCGGCCACTTCTAAACACACGCGTACTTTTCTCAGCTTCATATTATCTTAATTTTTTGCCTCCGTTACTTTATCTGATCACAGGATTGTGTTCATTCGGCTTTTCGTGAGCTTTTGGTGTCCGCGCTTGCGCATGCGACTTGGCCTACGTATATATTGCATCCCCTTAAGTTAAATCTTGTTGGAACTTAAGCACTTCGTTCAGTCTTATATTTACTTGTCGTTTCCCTGTGCGCTGCCTATCTTCGATCATCAATTGCCAAGAGGACCACTCGCACATCATTTCAAGCAAGCGCTCTAATACGTGGTCTCTCATAGGCGCTTCGATACTTGAGACCGTTATAACAAGTTCAAATAATTTTTAAGGACACCATTCTTCATGCACGCAGACAAAAACTGTATTCGTGACCAGCGAAATATACCAGTAAAGCAGCTGTTTTCTAACTTCAAATCACCAACGCGTTGACCAGAGTAAACAATAAACCAAGCGCCCATGGCAATCGATGGCCGTTAGGCGCCGACATTTTGCGATTGTGCATGCAGGCAAGCCCATACACGCGGGCACCACTTTGAATACGCATGCATGGAAGCTACACACAAGAATGCGTACATTGGTGTACCTGCAGACAGCAACAAACCCTGCAACAAGCCCTCTTTTTGTGTGTGAGTGTGTAGGGGGGGGGGGATCCTTGAATTTTGATGTCTTTTTTGCTGGTACATTTTATCACCAGAACCGGCATCGCGATTCCAAAATGAGATGCTCTTTTTTTTTCTCTCTCCATTTAAATTCAAAGGAACGAATAACGTGGAGAGGCTCTAAAAAAGCATAGCGCAATGTTCAGTTTTTCACTCTTCGTATGCACGTATCACACGCGTACTCCAGCACTTCGGTTTCTCAGATTTTGTCCGGTGAAAGCATGCAGTGGGGCGCATTGTGCATCTTCGTTACGTAAAAAAATCCGTCAAATTCACGCAAGCCGAGAGGTGATCAATCACAAAATATGGTGATGTGATATAAATATGCGCTGAGTATGACGTGACTGGGTTGCATGCACACTTGCGCAAGCTATGGTATCAACGTCGTGCTCTAAGTTAGGCAATCCCGCGTTCGAAAGGAATAAATCTCGGCCGTATACAACCGGGTATTGTCCACATAAGAAGAAATGACAACAAGTGATGGTCTAATTTATATATGTTTCGAAGGACGTCTGTTTGGGCATTTTACACAGCAGATGAGAGGGCGACAGCAAAACCCGAGTGATCGGGACCTCATCGCAGCGATAGGAAATGGCAAATTTTCCTATTGATGAAAGCTGCCACCACGGACAACAAACCCCGATCACTCTGCAGTACAAACAGTCGGCGAGAAGCAATCGTACGCCCGCCGAAAATTCCCATAAGAATGAATTAAGTTCGTGTCAATGCTTAAATTAATTAATTAAATTAGTTTGTTTTACGTGCAAAGACCACGATTTGATTATGAGGCACGCCGTATAGTGGGCGACTCCCTAAATTGCCTCTCAATGCTTGTTGGCGCGTACGGTTATCCATGGTTTCTGCTGCAGCAGTCCTTTTCCCTGTCGACGCGTTGCGTCTAGTCCTAGCACACCCGCGGCTGGACATTCCTTGCTAGCTTTACCCACCCTCACAAGTGGTTTGCTGATGCATCGTTCTTTCGGCTTCCATGTACTTGTTTAATATCGGACGCGTCCGGTACGTTTAGTTTTCGTCGTTTGTTTCTCCCGTGGAATCGTATTTCTTGTTTGTCTTCGCGAACGGCCTGTGTCAACGCTGCATTATTAATGCCGGCTGGACATGCCAGTGTGCCTGGGAATAATGCCATGCGAAGTACACAAAAGCGATCCGTTGCGCGATGTGGTCATTTTTCCCGTCACCGCTTCTTTCTTTTCTATTTCCGTTTTTTAAGTGACAATAGAAAATGTGCCTTAAGATGTGTCCGACCACACGAGACATCGCATTCTGGTATATGGTGTATTGTTAAAAACTTGTGGCACACCGCCATGAGACTGCGATGCTTTTTCCACCTTCCGATGGGTATAAAACATGCATCCTATTGGTTATATTGCGCGCAATTTCAACACAATGCGTTAGGCCTTTGAGCAATTGATATTATGTGTCTTAAATTTGATAAATCTCAGAAAATTCAAACCTTATTTGTTAATTATTTTTTATATGGTTATTTATTTACTTCTACTTTTTGTGCTTTGCGACGTTACTTCTTTCTCGGTTAAAATGTAAAAAGTGGTGTCCAGTACATGCTCTGAAATTGGTTGGACAGCGAAACTGTAAGCGACTTACTAGAATGATTACCCACTGCGAAGTGGCTTGAAATTATTCACGTGGCAACATTAATATGCACTTTACCTAATTACTAGCATAAGACGTTTCACTGCCCTGCGACTTGGCTTGTGCCACTATTTCGTTCACCTACAAAGAGTGGACCATAGCGGAAGAGAAGAAAAATACACTTAACCACACTTTCGCCGCACGTCGTATGCATGCTTCTCTTAACAGTCCTCACCATACGTAGCCTCCTTATAGCACCATCTCAACACAAATCAGTTACAACACGGTCTTTTTTTTTTAGATACGAAGATATAGCTACGCAACTCCAAGCTTCATGTGTTACAGTTTCCGCTTCCCGACAATTTCTGCATAAGCAAATGTAATATTTACCGGGAAACGCTTGCGGCGAACGCTATAGGTGTGAAGGCGAGCTCTCTGGCTCTCTTTTTTTCTTTCCCCTGCACGGCCAGCCCCGTCACTACCGCGCATGCGCGGAGGCGAGCGCCATTTGCTGGTGTTCGCAAATGGTGTTTGCCTAGGGACACAACAGACCCATTGGGAGGTAGAGCTGTATAGCTTTCACCTTTCCGCTCGAAATAGATCTGGAAAGAATAAATACTTGGATAAGTAATCGATTAGCCTATTTCAATGAAAACCGTCGCATTTTTGAAGATAAATTCAATTTGAAGTAAGTGTGAGGATCAGGCTCATTCATGAGATCCCACTACTTCTATTATAAGCCAAGATACACCAGCTCACGCTACATTAATCGTTTCTAATATTGCACGAATGCTTACATTGCTAACATTGCACGAACGAAAAGAAGTATTACGAAAGCAAATTACAATATCATGCATTAAGAAACTTGGGCCGAATTCGCAGTAGGCTGTGATTAAAGGTACATCAGACGTTTACCTTTTAACTATGTTTCCAGGAACGCTGGACGGATCCGGCAATATAGTTATGGAAGTATCTCCCAAGCATTTAATTGGTTTTCGCATGTTTCACGTTAAGATACGTCAGGCATAAGCATGCTGAACAGCTAAATACATGCTGCATCTCATGTCATCGGTCATTCCGTGTGTGTAGCAGTGCACTGTATACCTGCGTCGGTGGGGCCGCGGCGCAGGTCAGCGGGTTCATCACTGCTGCAAACAACTGCCTCATCTGCTTTTTAGCGTTTATACTTGTCAAGAAAAACTAATTAAATTCGGTAATCTTCGACACGAGAGAATGACAATGTGTGCTTTTCGTAAATATACCGATACTAGAATTACTTCCCGCTACCGATCCACTCAAGTAATTGGTGCAAATGTGTCCATATTGCACCATTTTGCTATTGCGAAGTTGTTTAATCGAAAAGGCGACTCACAAACTATCAGAAACGGTAAATAACTGAAACAACTGTAAAGTCCAAGGAGGTCCTTACTTTGGTATTGGTATTGGTATAGGTATTGTCCTTCCCCGTACTTGAAGACAAGCCTTCAAGTACGGGGAAGGACAATACGCCAGAAGGGCCGAGAGCACCGCATCTTACGCTGCCGTTTATTCTCGCAAGGAGACGACGAAGTCCCGTTCCATGTGCGCTCGATCACCCAATTTCGTTGTTTTTTTCTCTTGCGCAAGCTACTTCTTTGCTATTACCAAGAGCCACTACAGAGGTGCAACTGATCTTTGAACAGCATAGGTCCACTGACCACTCTCGAAGTCACGTTCAGTTTTCGTTGGTGAACGTGCGCGAGTGACCGTTATCGTACCCTTTGCTTTGTCACTCAAGGCGTTTCTTGACGGTTCTCCGATAGAGTGCTTTTATCATACCACTGTGCAAGTGCGGACCACAAATAAAAAATTGACCGACGTTTACGATACTCCCTAATGCGAAATTTGAGCGCAGCTCTATATGTGTTTTCATTTCGTATGTCAATGTTTAGCATTGTGATTATATAGATATACGGTTTTTATTAGGCAGAGAATGCTGACAGTAGCATTGCTGGCACAGATAATCAGTGTTGTACGGCGCACAGAAAACGGAGCGAAGTCTGGCACCAGTGCCTCCCTAATCGGGAGATCGCGAGAGGCAGCGCGTGGGTAACGCGTAGGCGCGATTCACAGCAGCCGCCACTCACAGACCTCCGCTCACACAGCGCTTTGTTTCCATACGAACGGCGCGCGCTGCTCTGGCGTCATATCGTAGCCATCGTCGCCGCACAGCCATCTTGCGTTGCAATGGGCTTTTCTTCTCCTGGTTTTGTTTCATCAACGATGAGAGCGGTCTTTCGTTGAGTGGAAATAGTGCCACTAGTGTCAGCGACGACAACACCAAAGGAAGGGTCACATCGAGCCTTACTTGTAGCAGTTCGGCATCGCCTCTTGCAGGAGCAGTGATACACGTCACACACGTAGGTATCGTCAACTGACCTCAGCAGCTGACACCGAGGAGAAACGTATCCCCCCCCTCAGAAGCGCAGATGAGGTCACCCA
Source organism: Dermacentor albipictus (assembly GCF_038994185.2). NCBI lineage: Eukaryota > Metazoa > Arthropoda > Arachnida > Ixodida > Ixodidae > Dermacentor > Dermacentor albipictus. The sequence continues at coordinate 17,371,065 of NC_091821.1, forward strand.
AGCGGCTGCGGACGCTGTGGCCACCGACGATTCAGCGCGTGCGCAGGCCATTTCGTTCCGACCCTCCTCTACTTCCTGCCTTATGCTTTCACTGCAGCCTCCTCCTCCCCATTCCTCCTCGCGCTTGCTTTCATGCCTTGCTGCTCTCCGCGTTCCCTTTCATGTTTCACTGCGCTCGTTTTCTCGGTTGCGAGGAACGACGCTAAGGCATGCCGACACTCAACGCAGGATAAGGCGACTGAGAGCTTCGCTCTAAAACTTGAAAATTGGTAGCGTGAGCTATGGCGTTGTATAACACGTCGTACTTGTCCATACCTTTAAAAGCATTTCAGGTTGTGAACACTTCTGCCCACCTCTATTTTGATGCTGTTTCGTCTATTTCAAGTAGTGATTTATGTGCAGATACGGTGCTCTGCAAACGTGATGGAGAATATACGTGCAGTAACCCGCTTCAATTCTAATCAGTGCCAACGCAGCTGAGGACCCGCTGTTATAACGAAACATGCCGTGATTGTTTGTGTTTAATATGTTATATATGAAGGGTTAGAGTAGGACGACGTTAAGCGCATGATTATTAGTTTTTAGAAACACCGAGATATTCAATAATTCTATAGCAGAAACCTGAACCGAAACCACCTGAAGTCGGCCACTTTGTCAGCATTGTGGTAAAATTCCCAACGGCTGCCCTGCGCACCTGAGTTGGATACCAATTCACAAGTTATTCTGAGCATGAAATTCTTTTAACTCCCGTTGTTGGGGACCGTCAAGTGACTTTAAGCCAGAAGCCAGAGCCGTTATCCGGGCATCGTTGAGAGTACAAAACGAGATCATCGTGGGCAACAACACAAAACTTTAGAAAATGCAATCTCTGGCCCCTAACTATTTTCGCAGGACCACATTACATACGTTAGTTCCTGCTCAAGCGAGTCACAAAACATGTTGCTTCCGAGTTCTTTCTAAGCTTTGTGCACATCACTCATGCTGTAACATCTTATACGCTAAAGTTTTATTTGGCATTTCTTATGGCGACGTTTAAAGGCAGATACAGTGCACCGCACACTTGATTTTCATCTTTTGGCGCTAAAAAAATGCTGCGTGTGTTCTTTTCAATGCCAGCCCTCCGGGACTTCAGCGGCGCGGGTTTTGCGCCGCCTCCTACGAGAGATGGCGCCACGCTGCGTGGCCAGGCCGATAGCGTCCAGCGCCTGCGGACGGTTGTGAGATGATTGTGAGATGGTTATGAGTAATAGTCGTAATTACTCCAAACAATATGTTTTGCCAGAACCCATATTACAGGAGAGCCACCGTTTTTTTTCTTTATGTTCTTTTTTTTGCCTGCAGTAGTTTATCTCCGGTGGTGAAAATCTTTTTCGCCACTTGCGTACATTTGACATGCTAAGATGACAGGAAGCACCTCATAGCTGCGGAACAGCCACACGCATCGGGCCATTGGTCACGCACTCCGTAGTAAGCTAATCGCGCCATCCTTACATGCTTTACAGAGCACTTGTTAAAGCCTCTTTCAATGCATAGCAAGACCACCGCCGCTACAGCGCTCACTGCCGTGGAAATGTGCTGCGGCTCCTGCATTCTCCCAATTGCTTACGCAGAACCCCACCTAGCACATTTGCGCCGCGGAACTTCCCGGAATGCGGTAGTGGAAGAGCATTTTCCTTATGGATCCGCCATTCTCCCCTATTTTGAAGGCGACAAACGTCAGACGCAGCTTTAAACACTTCGCTCACAAAACAACCTAGCTCTAGAATTGAAACGCAAGTTTCAGTGAATGGTGACGTTCGACGTATTATTAACGAAGGTAAAGAGCCAATGACAAGGCGTTCTTTTGAACAAAAGTGTTTGTGCATTGGGCCCCTTATGTTTATTTTAAGTATTACGTACTGCAATCTGATAAGAGAGCAAAAGAGAAAAGTAAACGTAGTCAAGAATAAAGAAGAGATCCGCTATTCACCAATGTTTTCTTACAGTAGATCTTTTAGTAATAATATTGAATAATACGGCCATAATATTTGCAAAAGCGACCTGGCAATGACAAACAGCCCTTTCGAACAAAAGCCACACGAATTCAGCCTCGAGGCCTGTATGCACTGGCGAAACTGCAGCTGAGCGTGTACTTCCGCAAGTACTTCAAGCAACTACTTCATTTATTTAGTCGGCCACCCTCCACTACGCCCCTCCATCCAACGCGGTTGCGCAAGAGCACACGATCTTTCCTTCGACACCGTTGTGTTGCAAGTCCAACCACCCAGCCATCGACTATTGGGGGCCGACAACCGACCACCGATCACCGTCGACCACGTAAATGAACGAAAGGGACAAAGTAAGTTAATAATAGATGGGGTTTTACGTGCCAAAACCACTTTCTGATTATGAGGCACGCCGTAGTGGGGGACTTCGGAAATTTGGACCACCTGGGGTTCTTGAACGTGCACCTAAATTTAAGTACACGGGTGTTTTCGCATTTAGCCCCCATCGAAATGCGGCCACCATGGCCGGCAGTCGATCCCGTGACCTCGTGCTCAGCAGCCGAACACCATAGCACTGAGCAACCACGGCGGGTACAAAGTAAGTTATTAGCTTTACCTGAATAACCTGGATGACCAGCGAACTATATATATTTAGTGTCCTTCCGACGCGCTCTGACAACAGCAAGCTGTTGAGGCGAGTGGTAGAAGTAGCCAACATCTACCATTCTTCGCTGGCATTGAGCGCCAGCAATATAATCTATTGTCTACGGTTTCAGTCTCGTTGTATGTAGCTCACAGTTACGAGAAATGCGTTGCATATAACGCCGGCGCAAATGCTGTTATGCAGATATTTCGCTTCCAACCGTACGTAGTTCGTAGCCAAAATAGACACTAAATATAAGCTCCGAATGCGTTGAGACTACTGAAGTATTGAATAAACAGCCTAGTTTTTGTTAATTTTCAGGTAATAGGTTGATTGTTAGAAGATAAAGTGAAGGTCAAAGTTCCATTCATTGCATTTCGCGCCGACACCATCGTCGGTGCGTCACTTCGAGGTTACGCATTTTAAGATATATTTTCGTACTATAGGCTCATTGTGCCTCAATAAAAACTTCGTGCATGCTTAGTTTACTTTTTTCACTGTTTTAATATACGCCCTAATGCATCTCTGTGAATAAAAAAATTTAATAGGCCGGAGCAGAAGGCGGCAACATCCATGGCGTCATGTCTCGCAGCGGCGGCAACTTCAAGGCGTGCTGCCACGTGTCTTTAGTTTTTTCGTCTTTTCTGGCGTAGCAAGCTTCCTTTCATGGTAAAAGTGGCTTTGTTAGTTTTCTGGAAGGGCAATTAATTCTGACAGAACCAATTAGGTTCCCTTTAGTGTGCCGCTATATACATAACCGAGTTTTATGTCTCAAAAGAAGGCGAAAGAAAAGAGGAACAAGATGTTCACAACTCGCAGAAATAATAAGTGAGCTCTAGCTGTCGAATATATATATATATATATATATATATATATATAATGAGAAAAAGGTTGAATATTTAATAAAAATCACGTATAACCGATGCAATAACACTTCCTCCACAGTGTGTTCTTTCAGCACGCACTTCGGACACTCTATAGTCGAGTAGCCGTCACTGCCCATTCCGTAATTACTTGCGATGGGTAATTATCATTTAATCAGCTCTTTTAACGACAAAGTTGCAATGATGGCACTTGAGCAGCACACCGCCAGAGGCAATATAAAGCGGTTTTAATAACGCCATTCGCTTTTGACATCGTCGACGAAAGATCAATTTTTGTCGCGCCGATACCGTGGCTGAGCGTGGGAAAAACAGGGTGAACTGGCCACGTGCTAATTCCCGCTTCGTTTTGTTCCTTTACATCAAAGGGTCGACCCTTTGATGTATCCGCGGCCTAGCATCGCTTGTATTAAACAGGGTGACGACGGATTTGACGCCTCTGCAACTCATCGCAACTAGCTGCTTTACATCATGACCACATCGAGAATAATGCAAGTGGTGCCGCCCGCGCTGTTTAAACGCCCAGTCCCAGGGAGGAACCTCTGCAAGGCTGCCACTGGCTGTTTTAATGCAGACGCTCTTTTGACGCTAGCGCCAATGTCCCCTTCAGTACGGCTCAAGCAGGAGGGCGATACTTTAGCAATATGGCGGCGCACACAATTGTTTACATTGTCATGGCAACAGAAACAGCAACCGCGCGGCGCCTCCTCACCTATAGCGCTGTTTTTTTTTTCATTTTTTTTATGCCGAACCGCTCCGCTCTAAAACCCCTTAAGCTTCATAAAGTAGCGCCTCGCTTTGAAGAATGCCGCCTTCTCCTCGCGCGCTCTGGCCGAGGCCGACGCCCCATCGCTATTGACCTTATAGCATCACGTGGCCGTCGCACCTTGCTTCAGCGCCATTTTCGCTTGAGAAGCGCCTAGGAGTGGCGAGGAGCACATGTTGGGGCCGTTGTTACGCTCGAGTGGTGTAGGCGGCGCCACCGTCAAGGACGCAGTGTGAAAAAGACGAGAAACGAGGAAGAGTGAAGGCGGAGGGGGAGTGCGTCGCTACTTTACGAAGTTTAAGGGACTTCGCTCTCTTTACGCCCTGCTCCATGCCCGGCGCACCGTTTACTTTTGCTGTCTTTTCGCCTGTCAGCGGGTCAATTTTCCTTATCGGGTTGGGCAAGCACTCCCATGACTACATGAGATTGTTCTTTGCGGACAGAGATGCGACTCTCAAGGCTGGAGACTTCATTTCGGACTCGGTTCGGCTGGGTTGCAGAGGGACGCCACAGGGGTCTGTCATATTCCTAACCCTCTTAAACTTTGTCATGGTCGGTCTGTCGAGGAGGCTCTCCGTAAGTCGACGGCATTAATCACACAATACATACAGACGGTGTCACCATTTGGTGTACCGGATGCAGTGAGGGACGGTTGGAGGCTGCGTTGCAGGAAGCCATGGAGATCAGGGAAGAATACCTCAAGCCGGCCGGTCTTCGGTGTTATCCGCGGAAAGCCGAACTTGTCCTTTACAGACCCAGACGAAGGGGGCCCAGACCGAAGCATTGGAAGCCGGTAGAGGACGTCGACATCATTCTACAAACAAGTGAGGGCGGTGTCATCCCCAGGGTGGACACTCTCCGGGTCCTGGGTATGGCGGTCGAATCGAACGGTTCCAGTAACCTCATGGTGTCTAAACTACACAAGAAAACGGATATTGCCATCTGTGATGCCCAATTGGGGACAAAGCCGTTGGTTTCGAAAACACACACAATCTTTTAAAGAAACTGGAAAGAGGCTTAAAATAAATAGAAGGAAATAGAAAGCATAAAATAAACATTCAACAGATATCACGGCAGTAAGAAACACACTTGGCGCTAGTATGGCGTTAACTAGGGCGCGTGTCCGGGCTTGCCGCGACGGCAGGGACGGATAACAGTCTCGACGTGGAGACGCGTCGACAAGTTGATGAAAGGGGTTCTTCTGAATTTCTGAATCGACCAAACGATAGCAAGGCACTCTTGCTCTGTAATGGTGTAGTTCCGCGCAGCTGGTGAAAGTGTTCGGCTGGCATATGCTATGACTTGCTCTTTAGAGGCTACGTTACGTTGCAGAAGTATTGCGCCAATACCTTGTGCGCTTGCGTCAGTATAGAGTATGGTGGGGGCTCGATTATCGAAGTGGCGAAGCACTGGTCCGGAAGTAAGATGTCACTTAAGAGCTTGAAGAGCCGACTCGCAGTCGCTAGTCCATGTGAAAGAGGCACCGGTAACAAGTAGCTTGTGTAGAGGACCTGCTATTGCAGCGCGTATAAATCGACTAAAATATGACGCCAAGCCGAGCAAACTGCGTAGATCTTTCTGTTGCTGGGGCGAGGAAACTAAAGAGCAGCACTAATCTTTTCGGGGTCTGGCTGAATGCCATCTTTTGAGACGACGTGGCCGAATACTTTTATGCTCTTGCTTGCAAATTTGCATTTTTTGTATTGATCTGGAAGCCAGCATTTGCATGACACTTGAGAACTTCGTCTAATCGATGAAGATGTTGGCTGAAGTCAGACGAAAAGATGACAATATCGTCCTGATAACAAAGGCAGGTCTTCCATTTTAGACCACGAAGTACGTTGTCTATCATGCGCTCAAATGTCGCAGGAGCGTTACAAAGGCCAAAAGGCATCACATTAAATTCATAAAGTCCGTCTGGTGTAGCGAATGCAGTCTTTTCTTTGGCAGGCTCGTTCATCGGAATTTGTCAATATCCTGATCGAAGATCAATGCTGGATAAATACTCCGCCCCTTGTAGTGTGTCCAAAGCGTCGTCAATTCCAGGTATTGGATATACGTCCTTGCGTGTGATCTTACTGAGCTCTCGATAATCGACGCAAAAGCGAACGGAGCCATCTTTTTTCTTTACCAGAACCACGGGAGAAGTCCATGGGCTAGATGAAGGTAGTATTATTTTCCACGCAAGCATGTCAGCAATCTGTTGTTCAATTATCTTGCGTTCGGACGGCGATACACGATAGGGGCGTTGCCGTATTATAGCGAAACCATCTGTTTCGATGCAGTGTGTAGCCGCAGAAGTTTCGCTCGCCACAGGGGAACAGCTCTCGAAACAGGCTTTGTGCTTTGCCAAGACCACCAGTAAGGCTTCGGTCTGCGCGGCAGTTAGGTCACAACCAAGAACGGCTGGAGGAGGGAAAGAAGAATCTAAACCTGAGGTTGGTGCTGGCGATGAGGAAGGGCAAAGCGTAACTATAGAGATAGGTTGAGTGTCAGCAAGGGTTGCCACAGTCATCTCTTTGGGCAGCATCACCGGATCTGGGGCCATGTTGCACGCAGACAGAAGGGCGCGGCCACGTGAAAACCGGACGAGACAGGCGGCAATGAGAATTCCGCACGAAGTACAGCGGGAAGAAGGGGCGACTAGCGCGTCTCCGTCGGCGATCTGACTGGATGTTACGGCTACAACGTCTTCGTGACCAGGACGCAGGACGCAGTCTGCAGCGATGGCCAAGTTAACGCATGAAAGAGAAGAGTCCGTAACAGGTGCAAGCGCTATATCCGTGATATGGACATTTTCCTCTGAAATGACGGCTGAAGCAGAATGTAGGAAGTCCCAACCGAGTATAAGTTCATGGATACATGATAGAAGGATGAAAGACTCAATATGGCTGCGTATGCCGTCGATGAGAACACGAGCAGTACACTGACCGTCGGGGTGAATGAATACATTATTAGCACCACGCAAAATTGGTCCAAGATAAGGCGTTTTGACTTTACGGAGCTGGGAACACAGATCACTACGAAGAACAGAAAAGGCGGCACCGGTATCGATGAGAGCTGACGCGGGAACACCTTCGACAGTTAGAGAAAGCATGTTAGCCGGGCCAACAGGAGGAATTTTTGAAGGCCGATAAGAAGCAGTTTCCCCTCCAAAAACTGCAACAGTTAGTTTTCCGAGTGCTGGTCGACAAGATGGGAAGTGGGGCGAAACGGTGATGTAGAGCGCTGGTAAGGCGATGGAGAATGACGTCTGGTCGAACAGGAACTATGAGGCAGATTGGGAGCAGCTGGAGGAGGCGGAGAACGGTGTTGAGGGAACGAGTGCGATGCGGGATAGTAGGCGTCTGGTCGGCTAGTGCGGTCTCTCTCGTGCTCTGCATAGCCTTGTCTTTCATCCTGCTGGCGATGGCGGCAAAACCGAGATATATGGCCGCGTATACCACAGTAAAAACAAACAGGACGAGGTGGAAGCCACTGACGGTAGGGTGGCGCAGCAAGTGCTCTGGTTCCCATCGAAGCCATATGGTCATAGGCATGGACGTCAGTAGGCACGGAGGTCACGGTAGGTGTGGGTAGCGAAGCAACATCCGCGTAGGTAGATGTGGGGTGCGCTACCGGAGCGAGATGCGTCGTAGGTGTAGTCATTGCTGTCAACCCTTGCTTTACGACCTCGCGCAAAGCGAAGATTGGGGTTGGGGCGCATGCAGCAGGTAGACGCCTTAGGTCTTGTAATTGAAGCTCTTCGCGTATGATGGTGCGGATAAGAGCACGCAGATCTGGAGAATGGGGAACCTGAGGATCGCTGCCGTCATGTGGAAGACGAATAGACTGCAGCTCGTCTAGGCGTTGACACGTGGAAGTGATGTCTTGGGCAGAAGCCGGATTTTGCACGATTAAGGCGTTGAACGCGACAGACCCAATGCCTTCTAAGATGTGACGAACGCGTTCGGCTTCCGTCATGCTACGATTCGCACGGCGGCACAGAGCCAAGACATCCTCCATGTAGGAGGTGTAAGTCTCTTGTGGAAGTTGGAGGCGCGTTCCCAGCTTCTGTTTGGTGACTTCTGCACGGCCAGACGAGGAAGGGAAGATTTGCCGCAGCTTGGACGTAAACGCGGACCAATCCGCGATGTCGTATTCGTGGTTGAAATACGACGTCTTGGCAACACCGGTCAAGTAGAATGCAACGTGCCTCAATTTCTGGGTGTCGTTGCACTTGTTGCAAGAACTCACGCGGTTGTAGTGGTCGATCCAGTCGTCGACGTCACCACCGCTGAGTCCCGCCAAGACAGGGCGATCGTGCGGAGGGCTCGTCACAGTCCAAGAGGGCGCTGCTAGCGGGGTCGTCTGTGTGGTAGGGTTAGAGGCGCCGGAAGGGCCGAGGTTGGAAGTGTCCATCGTTGTAGGGGTAGCTGGGCGCAGGCGGCGATCGGAACGGAGCTCCAAGGAGGACGGGAATGCGAGAGGACGTCAGGGTCTTGACGTACCTCCACCACTTTATAATACCGAGACCGATCAAGTTGTCCAGCGCTGTTTATTCCCAAAAAGGCAATGCCCCAGCACATGCGCGAAGCAATCGAAGAACAGGGAAGATGATGATGCTTATGTACAAGTGAAAACGACGAAGTACGTTAATAGTGCTTACAATATATATATATATATATATATATATATATATATATATATATATATATATATATATATATATATATATATATATATATACATATATAGAACCTTGTAGCACCTGCTTTGCTACCCGACTCTGGGCGAGAATGGCAGCTGCAATACTCATCATCATCATCAGCCTGGTCACGCCCACTACAGGGCAAATGCCTCTCCCACACTTCTCCAAATACCCCTGTCATGTACTAATTGTGGCCATGTTTTCCCTGCAAACTCCTTAATCTCATCCACCCGCCTAACTCTCTGCCGCCCCCTGCTACTCTTCCCTTCCTTTGAAATCCAGTCCGTAACCCTTAATGGCCATCGGTTATCTTCCCTCCTCATTACATGCCCTGCCCATGCCCATTTCTTTCCCTTGATTTCAACTAAGATGTCATTAACTCCCGTTTGTTCCCTTCCCCAATCTGCTCGTTTCTTATCCCTTAACGTTACACCCATCATTCTTCTTTCCATAGCTCGTTGCGTCGTCCTCAATTTAAGTAGAGCCCTTTTCTTAAAGCTCCAGGTTTCTGCCTCGTAAGTGAGTCTTGGTAACACACAGCTGCCATACACTCTTCTCTTGAGGGATAATGGCAACCTGCTGTTCATGATATGAGAATGCCTGCCAAGCGCACACTCTCATGATCCGGATCCGCAGTTACTACCTGTCCTAAGTAGATGTATTCCCTTACCACTTCCAGTGCCTCGCTACCTACCGTAAACTGCTGTTCTCTTCCGAGACCTAAAGATTACTTTTGTTTTCTGCAGATTAATTTTTAGACCCACCCTTCTGCTTGGCCTCTCCAGGTCAGCGAGCATGCATTGCAATTGGTCCCCTGAGTTGCTAAGCAAGGCAATATCATCAGCGAATCGCAAGTTAGTAAGGTATTCTTCATTAGCTCTTATCTCCAGTTCCTCCCAATCCAGGTCTCTGAATACCTCCTGTAAACACGCTGTGAATAGCATTAGAGAGATCGTATCTCCCTGCCTGACGCTTTTCTTTATTGGGATTTTGTTGCTGTCTTTATGGAGGACTACGGTGGCTGTGGAGCCGCTATAGATATCTTTCAGTATTTTTACATATGGCTCGTTTACACCCTGTTTCTATAATGCCTCCATGACTGCTGAGGTTTCGACTGAATCAAACGCTTTCTCGTTATCAATGATAGCTATATATAAGGGCTGGTTATATTCCGCACATTTCTGTACCACCTGATTGGTAGTGTGATTATGGTCTATTGTTGAGTAGCCTTTACGGAATCCTGCCTGGTCCTTTGGTTGACAGAAGTTTAAGGTGTTCCTGATTCTATTTGCAATTACCTTAGTAAATACTTTGTAGGCAACGGACAGTAAGCTGATCGGTCTATAATTTTTCAAGTCTTTGGCGTCCGCTTTCTTATGGATGCGGATTATGTTAGCGGCAAAACTAGTAAAGGGAATAAGAAAGTGCACAATAAATGCACACACAAATGTGTTGACCGTGTAAATAAATGCGGTCGGAGGGTACAGTCGTCTTTAAAGAAGTGCAGCAGTGCTCTAGTCTCTTACGTGTATAACGATCGAGTTTATGTTTCCAATATTTTTTGTGAACGCCTGTCATCCTCTCACTTTAATGTATTGCACAAAATCTGTGCAAGAATAATCTTTTTGAGAAGGGCAGTATAGATGGGGATATATATATATACTATGGCCTCATCTCAGACGTGCACTGTTTCTCATGAGGGTTACTGCAGCAGAATGCTCGAGACTAATTCTTATCACATGCAGTTCTCTAACATTACTTAACTAAAAGCATACTAGCGGTCTTGATTACACTCTTCTGAGAACGCCGCCCCCTCAGCCAGAATTTCATCCCCCATTCGCCTACTCAGAAGCAGAATGCCATACGCACCGAGCCACTGTGGCCGTAAGCTAATAAATAACATGTTTGACAATGTCGCAACAGACACAGAAGCAAACGTTTTGTGTTTGCCTTCCACGCATATCTGAAAAAGTTTTTGATAAGCATTCTTTTTTTTTCAGTTGTTCTCGTCAATGTCATGCAAAAGAACGAGCAATGTCCTTAGACGATACGAGATGACGACCAAGACCAGCCACATTGGTACATGAAGCGTTTGCCAGCGCTGGCAGGCAACCACTGTCGGAGGAAGCTATCCTCAGCCCATGGCCTGACCCTGCAAGTTCAGTGCGTGCAACTAAAGTGTTGTTGAAGTTTCTGCAAGACATCAAGCTTGACGAGCGGCTCTAGCAAGGCAACTTTCTCATATACATAAGCACTCACCACTTCTCTTATCGTCATCATCCATCCCAATACTTTTACTCCCCTTCTCTCTTCCCCTCTTCCCCAGTGCAGTCTAGCAGACTATAGCGCACTAGCTCAGGTCGACCTCTCTGTCTTTCCTGTCAATAAATTCTATTCTATTCTATCTCTATTTGCTGCCCACGAAAAAGATTAACCGATTAATACTGGCCGCGTTCGCAATATAGATCCAGAACGTTGGTCTCTCGTTGTCCAAAGTTTCGAGACACAGCCTAGCATATTTGCTACAAAAGGACCTCGCCAGCAGGTGTAAGTCGATATCAAATGCTAGCCTCCTACAGGTACCATTTCTACTAGAGAAAGTTGTACCTTCTCCTCTAGCTTCTCCATCACAGAAGAAAGATACATATCCCTACAATTACAGTCGAAGACGCTGCAATGTAGTGAAGTACTGGGTTCCACTAATGAGTGCATATACTGCAGGGTTCCCCACGTAATTTGAGCCAAGTATTAAATATACGTAAATACAGCTTAGCTCGACAGAACGAAGGTAATGTTGTTTCGTGTAGCTTGGGTATACTCAGCTTACTTTTTTAATTACACCTGATCAGATAATTAGCCTTCATTATTAATTCCCCTTCTCAAATATTGCAATTAGAAGATAAGTGTCAATAAGAAAATTGTACAGCAACGTGAAAAACTTCCAATGTAGCTTTCTCTTGCACGGTACGCGCTACATAAAAGTGTTCTTGTGAGCGTGAAAGAAGCCCGCGAATACACGCAAACTGCCTCGAGCGGCCACTCTGGCTGAAATTTTGCGTGTATATGTGGATTCCACGATTTGAGAGTGTTTACGCGAACAGGGCACCAAACGCCCGACACACATGAGTCAAGCCGCGGGAGAAGCTACTTTGCATAAGATAGTAGGCAAAGAAAACGAGAACTCGGCTGCACAAAGGCACAGCGCCCAGACGAAACCTTTGATATGCCCGCTCGTTTGCAAACAGAGGCTAACCCTCGAGGTAAAGGCTAAATTTTGCGAAAAGTAGAAAGACAGAAGCGTGAAAGGCGAACTTTGAGACACAGTGTCGAGACGACGCCTGAAGGCTACCCGCTGATGAGCAGACATTCTACGCTACGGAAGCTGAGAAGCAATGAGGGACCGGTTTGCCATGTATAGAAAATCAGAGACCTCGGTGTGTTATCACGTTTCAATACAGCAGACGTGCCTTGCTGTCAAAAGTTTGTTTTGTTAAGCAACGCGTTTCGAGGGTGCTGCGGTTCACTAGATGTGGTTGGCTAAGGAAAAAAATATTTAAATCCTGTCTTTAAAATATCATGCAAGCTTTTTTCCTCGATACAAGCTGGACAGTTTGTTCTCGCGCCTACAATGATTGATGACCACTGTCAATTTACCTCCTTCTCTTAAACTTCTTACTCTTTTGGGTTTGATTGATCACCGTTAAGATTCACCAGCGACACATTCATCCATGCATAGACTCTTCGTGAAAGCGTGGAGTCCGTGCAAAAGTAATGTTTAAAGTCCCGTACGCTATACATCTACGTACGCACATAAAACACAGCCGGCAGCGCTTAACGCTAGCAGAGGTTTAAACGACAGTAGGCGCACCCTTGTCTCGATGCGATATTTCAGTCAAGCTTGAATCAACACTTGGGACATCGCTCTACATGCGGGCTCTCGGCAAAACCATCCAAAGGGCCCTCTGTAGTACTGTGATAAGGGTGCTGCAGAGGTGGTAGAAGACATGCTTGTTCTTCATTACGTCAGAAGCCTGCTGCCAGGGCGAATATACGTCATGGCAGAACGAAGCATTGTTTGTACAGAGTAACGCTAATACGTAGCTCAAATAGGTCTTTCTGCACTGTGTTGCTGCAGTCAGCAAAGTACATGGGGGGTATTCGTAAGTAAAATATTTTCGCCCGGCATTGTCTCGAGTTCAGATGATGTGGCGACAGTGAAATTCCATTTTAAACTTCTTGGCATGGCGTTTGTGGATACAAGGCGCATAAAAAAGAATCTGTAGGCCGTCGGCGTAGCTTGATTACAGTAATATTCTTGTGTGGTTCTTCCTGGTCCTGAACCACCTATTCTTCTATCGTATTTCCTTGATCCATGAATTCTGAGATCTTGCGCAAGGGTCCTGAAAAGTGATCGGATATGTTGAAACGCTCAGTGCGTGCCGAGCTTCAGCAAATCAATAACAAATACTTAACAAACAAAACTAAGAATCCCCAAAAATGACCCCAGACAAGATGGCTATAGTGTTGTGGCAAGAAAATAAAGATTCCAATGAGTACATGCTGTACACGCACTGCTTGCTTCTGGTGCCATGAGGGCTGACTGTTAAAACTAATTCTTGTCTTGATGTCTCATTTACAAAGTTAGATCTTGACTTTCATGCACTGACAACAGTGTCATTAGCAGAACGAAGATCAGATAATTTTCTTTCAGTCCTTACATTGTATTGAGCAGAGTGGAGCCGATGTTATCTTCCATTCTACAAGGTTCCTATAAAAACAACCATGTGCCCCGTCTCATAATCTCATATGACCATTTGAGTTTATATGACAACGAGCAAGTTTTTATTGGAATTTGATACGATGCTTTAGAATTACAGATTTGAGTCATAGCGAGCTTGTGGGGCTTTTTTTCGCTATAAGGCGCGCATTCCGAATATGTAATCATGAAGGTAATGAAAAACCTAAAACCTAAACCTTTGACATCGGCACGGAGTCGCCGATGTCAAAGGAGCCGGCGAGAACGTGAAAGAAAAATGTGCTAGTGGTCCGTTTTGCTTTGCGATGGAAACACGGCTACTTAAACAACTGATGATCTATACTTGGTTCAGACAGGCATGCATGACACGCCTACTTTAGTCTGCCCTGAACACACACGTTTCTTGCCATACATACGCACTTAATTAACCATTATTTACATTTAGACGCCGCACACAAGAAGCAGCACACTTGGAACAGCAAATACAGACGAGCCACGCATTGTTTTTAGGTCAGAATTACTTTTTCGCGACATTGCTGTTGCCGGTTTCTCCTACTATAGGAACTTGTCTGGATGGATTTGCTACCCAGGCGGGGCGGTGTGGCGGCGTAGTGGCTCTGGCGTTGTGCTGATAAGCCAGAGGGCGCGGGATCGAATTCTGGCCGCGGCAGTCGCACTTCGATGGGAGCGACATGGAAAAACACCGGGAAAAGCGCACCGACTGCATGTTAATGAACCTCAGGTGATCAAACTTAATCCAGACTCTCCCACTATGGCGACCTAATCTTATCGCGGTTTCGTGACGTATTACCCCAGAATTAAAACATGCCAGGAGCAGGTAGCCCTCTGGCGTCAGTTCATAATCAGAAAACTTGCTAGGGTTGGACGGGAGGCTGACGAGCAAAAATTTCTTGCGAGCAGAGTATATGCGTTTTTAAATCTTCGGGCATTCGTAAACTCGTTTAACGCATCCAAGTGCGTAAATTTGACGAAACATTCGGGAGAGTTGGCAGGTATGTCATGAGGCACATCAATCTTATGAATGCTGCATGCAGCTGCATCTGCGATGTTTCCGAGTTAAGATGCGTACTCGCCATAATGTCTATCATCAGCACGACAAACCTCTGAGCTATTCATTCTTCATAGTCTCACGCTCAACGGACATGTTTTAGCTAGTCAACAGCTTGGCACGGCGGTCACCTGATCACAACGTATATATATATATATATATTAGAGGTGTGCGAATATTGAAATTTTCGAATACGAATCGAATACGAATAAGGCGAAAAACTGTCTTCGAATATCGAATCGAATATCGAATATATGTGTAGCATTAAAATTGCAAAACGAGGTAACAATAGCTTTATTACCCTTTTAAAAACAATATTGCATTTTACGAGGCTGCTTCAGGTTAAAGAGACACTCATTATAGGTAATGCACTCAGGTAATGTCAGGTAATGCTCTGTCAGGTAAACGCTTGTTACAGATTATCGCGAAGAAAATTGACTGCTCAACATGTTCAGAAAGTAAGGGCTCTCTATGCACTGTGAGAACATTTGTCCAGGTAACATTTTCTAGGTGCATATTTTATTGCGCATACTTACAAAGCCCGAAAGTACATCATATATTGTTATGAAGGAGCCCTGGAATAAAGCTTGGTAATAAGAAAAATCGAAACTGATCATGTCTCACGGGCCTGATGCAGATAGACTGGAACAGAGCGTACACATTCATAGTAAGGTTCGTTACAGCACTTAAGATCACAATGCTGTAACGCTCTGTCGTCGTTTTGTAGCTTCTTTTGTCCTTGTTTTGTGTTTGACTGTAACGAACCTTACTATGAATCCCAACCAACTGGCCCAACTTGCCATCTTGATGCAGAGCATACAGATAATGAGCAGATCATGTGAAGCTCTCAGTGAATAAACATATCTTTAGGAGAATGTGGAGCAAGCATATAATTCGTTAATTGCTAAATTATTCACAGTCTGTCCGAATATTCGCCGTTTCGACCATTCGGGAATTTACGAATATGCATTTCTCGAATCGAATACGATTCGAATAAGGAAAATATTCGATTCGTATTCGAAATTTCGAATATTCGCACACCCCTAATATATATATATATATATATATATATATATATATATATATATATATATATATATATATATATATATATATATATATATATATATATATATATATATATGTTGCTGCCGACATCTTACCCATCTCCATATTGATTATATTTCCTGGCTGCCTGATAGCGATTTCTCCCGCTTTCCAACAACTAGTGGGAAATCAGCACACCAACTTGATAATGAAGCTTCATAAATTACGAGACTTGTGTATATCTTAATTTTATTTATTTATATAGGGTTACGTATATGTACCTTATTTATGCTATTTCGGAGAAGAGCTGCAGAAAAACACTTTGATTTTTTTTAGGTGGTAAACCTAAATGTATGCGAATACGCTGATGGTGTTTATTGCGCCAATAGGGGTGGCGAATACCAGAATTTCGGGTGTAATTCCCCTGACAGAAATGGGCACTTAGCAAAGGTTTACCAGGGTACAGAGGTGCTCTAGAGGGGTGCCTTTATTGTGGTGTGACGGTGCTAGACGAAGTTAATGTGCGATTTCGACTCATTTCACCCGCCGTGGTGAGGCTACGGCGCTGCACTGCTGAGCTTGAGGTCATGGGCTCAATCCCGGCTGCGGCGGCCGCATTCCGACGCGGACGGAATCAAGAACGCTAGTTTTCCCTGTATTGGGGTAACAAAATTCGTTGCTGGGCTAGTTGGTTTGTTCTAATAAGTGAGTACTGGTATGCGCAGTTTTTATACGGGACATTTCAAGACAGCGAGACACGGGACAAGTTCTAGCATATCGTATCGGAAAGAAAGAGCGCCTTTATTAGCGATACGTCGGTTGTATTTGGTAGTAAAGAAAAATTTGGAGGATGCTTAAGCTTCACCTTTAAGAGCGCAGCGCGATAACATTGTAAGATCCATCACTGCTTCTCATGCTTCCCAGCAACTGAAACCTATGTAGTCGAAATGTTTACCGGGAATAGCTGGCCGCGAGCGCTATGCACGGAGGCGGGCTTCCTTTTAGAAACGCTGCCTCTTTCGTGGGCCGCGATACGACTGAGGTGATTGACAACTGGAGGTATTTCAAGGAACCGGGCGGCGCACAGTTCTGTGGCCCCCAAGAGACCCATGCGCCGGCACGCGCTAAATGGTGAAAGCCGTGGCTGCTTTGTGAATGGTAGAAATGCTGGAAAACGGGTTTGTTTGAGCTTCTGCGTAACAGAATGGTGTTTTCTCGCATAGTCAAATTACAATCCGAGAGCTATCATGCTTGTAGATTTTGTTTAAGTCATAGTTTACGATTTTTTCGGGTATTTTAGCTTAAGAAATTCAATTAGTTGTGAATTTCTTGCGTCGCATGAACGGCCTGGGTATGCGCCGTTCGAAAATTTTTTGCCGATGCGACGCAGGATTTGCTCCGATGCGGGCTCTTTAACGCTATCGCATTACAAGCGGTTTTTAGAAAAGATGCTCTAATAATACAGAAAGAGATTCAGCAAAAGCGGACACTCCCATAGAGCCCAGCGGCCGACTTGGCCGTAACGCACGAAGCGGAAGGGGTTTACTCTTTCCGGTGTTTGGGCGGGTGCGTTTTGAACGCTAGCTGGCACGCGCTACGCCAACTGCGCTAATCGTCTTTTTTTTTTCTTTTGCTTCTGCAGCTCAATCGCACGGAATGGTAACTGTTAGGTCAAGCGCGGGCAGTGTTAACTAAATAACGATTCGTTTATTTAGTTCATATGATTGCGAACAATCTTTTCAAGCCTCCATCGAATATGTGCCGCATGAAATTTCATAAAATAGACGCAAGACACCTTGCAAATGAGGAAATGCTTATCTTATATCGTTCTATATAAATGCTCGAAACGGGCCTCTTTTGTGTTCATTCTCGCACCAGGTAAGCAGTAGTAGTTCCCGTACGAAGCTCCACTGGATGGCATCAGCTGAAAAAAGTAAATGAGAAGCATGTGTCATTTGGTATTTAGACCTTATAGGAATACTGCGTTTAAAGGGGAAACGTGCGAAAGTAGTCAAAAGGCGTCATTAAAAACAAAAGCAGAAGAGAAGGGAGAGAGAAGGGAAGACGGAAAGGCAGGGAGGTTAACCAGACTGAGTCCAGTTTGCTACCCTACTAAAAAATATATTTTTTTTTACCCTACTAAAAACAAAAGCAATTCGCTTTTACATACATGGCGATAGTACGCTACATACAGAGGTGGCCACAACACAACGCTCTCAGCGAGACCATACTAGACGCTCGCAGAATGCCTTCTACTCGCACTCAACTGAAATGCGTGGGTGCAAAGCCTGTTTTCAGTCGTTCAGAAGATAGCATTTTCGAGTTCTTGACTTTTGAGCTCCTCGGCGTTATCTTTCGCGCATTCTGCCGGCGCAAGCAACACACTCCAGTGTTATCACTCGTGCACTCTAAAAACTAGGGAGAGTCTCGCAGGAGTGAAGCGGCCAATTTACTCTTCAAAGCGTTGTTTTACTTTCGCAAAATGTCGAGTGGAGTGAAATGCATTGTTCACTCCGTCACCAAGGAGAGAGTGAAATGTGATTTTCACTCTACCCTTCAGACAGAGAGTAGAATGCCTGTTCTGGTCTTGCGGCAATAGAGAACACAATGAAGCGCAATCTTCTGCTTCAACTATAGGAGGCTGGCCCCAAACATGGCGATGTATCACTCATGCACGCTGAGCAAAGAACACACCGTTTTGCTTCTAAGAGAGCAGGCAGACTAAGTTTAAAGGAACGCGTAGCGAGTGCTTTACTTTTTCACTCGGAGTTGCTCCACCGTGCGCGCGCTCAACATCGCGGAACAGCACAGCACTGGAGAAAGGTGATCCGTCCAGCGAGCAGCAACGAAGGCCGTCCATGGGAGATCGTGTGTCAGCCATATAATAAAGAACCAATTTTAGAGAATGGAAACTGTACCTTCCGCAGTGGTACGAAAATAAGCAGCGGCAGCAAATGGAACTTATTTATGTGGACGCCAGTTGCGCTGCTCAATCCGCAAGCGGAAGTGCGTTTTTTAGAGCAAAATCAAATACGGCCGTTTTTCGCCGATAGTATACGCTGGTACGCGCCGTGCTTGCCCTACCGGCTATGCGGAATGCCTCAATGCCTTGGCTGACGCGTAGCTGGTGCGTTATAATTGCCAGGAGACCAAGGAGCTTCTACTGAGCTCATACAAACAAGCCACAAGGGAGGGAACAGAACGCACGACTTTAGTGGCAGAAGACAAGCAATGTACATTCTCGTGCAATAGCAGAAATTAAATTTGCACGTCGAGGTACGCTGGAATCATTGACGCGAGCTCGTAAACGGCTCACCGTCGTCGTCACACATGGTGGTCTGGTAAGGAGCGACAACCAGCGGCACAAGCAGATTGGACGGAGTGTCCCACCTGTTTGCAGCGGCAGTCATCGTTAAAGATGAGCAACTTGCATTGAGAAGCAGTCGGGTGATGCAGGCATCTTCTGCCGCAGCCAACACAGCGACATGGACTACCCGGCACTTGAGCGTTAACTCCTTTCCAACCTGCACGTTTCTTTTCTTTCGGGGGCTGCTAATGTGTGGCTCACACTTGGTGTCCCACTTTGTCTGGATATGGACAAGTCGCTTTCGTGCGGATCACCTTCGGCCGTCATTTTTGCGTCCCTTTCCACCCATATGGCTATCAACTTCGTACACTTCGAACCATGTAAGCACGTATTATGGGTGTCCGTTCATGCCTAATCGCGCCCAAGAAAGGTCACAAGCACAATTTTCCCATGGCTGCAGCAGGAAAGAGTGAATGGGGAGCCCGAATCACGGCGTGTGTAAATTGGGAGTCTACCTCGCTGTGCAGACTGCAGGAGCAAATGCTTACTTCTAGAGACTGCTTCCCAATGCAACTGACCAGGCCGCCACATCCGAGAAGCATAACACGGCGACCGTAACCAAGTGAGATAAAAGCGAAATTAAACAGCAATCAATCACCCCATAAGGTTCAGACCATACGTTATACATTGGCTATGAATCATATGGCAACAGTCAGCATTCACGTACACGGGTCTCTTAGGGTACATTCAGCCGCCTACCCACAGGCATAGTGCTTGCCTTCGTCGCAAAATCGCTCTAGGCGGAACAACATTATTTTGCATGGCTTATTAGAAACTGTTGATGAAACTCACGATTCGCTTCTTTCCAGAATATCCGAATTATTTCTACAGAGTCTTCGCGTTCAGTGTCCTCGCATCAAACGCCTCCATCGTTTTGCAAGAGCTCGCGAAAACCATCCGCGCCCGGTTATCTTGAAAATGCTTGATTTCAATGACAAGCTTATTTTGCTGAAGAATGGTTTTAAGCTTACGTATTCCGGACTTAGGCTTTCAGAGAACTTTTCTCCCAGAGTTCGTGGTATTATGAAGAAACTTTGGGAGGCGTCCAGTCAGCATCGAAACAATGGGTGTTCTGTAAAGATTACATTTGACTACATTTTCATTGTCAACATTCGCTATAACTGGTGCGATTCCACCGACTCTCTTGTAAAAATCTCTAATCGTCGCAAGTGTTATAACACAACAGGTTCCTCATCACAGTCAGCGACAGGCTGACCGCCTTCTACAACCAAAAGAGATTTTACCATTATGAACATCAACGCTAGAATTATAGCTAATAAATTTCCTCTTTTTCTTGCCCTTGTTTTGTCATATTCACCTGACATTATTGGTATCACCGAAATTTGGGGTGCTATAACGTAAAACTATTCCAAACTTTTCTATTCCAATTCTGCTATCAGCGCTCCGCGATTGCTCAAAAACTTTTTTCGACCACCCCCACTTCACTCGTCTGTCACGCGACGTCACAAAAACCGCTATACCTCCCAATCGGATATGATGTGTACACAGTGATTATGCATGATTTCACAGAAAAAAGAAAAACAGTTATTTCTGATTCGACGCCTTTTCGCCATTAGCCCCCCGCTATTGGTCAAAAGTTTGCGGGCTGCACCCACTTCACCTGCCTGCCACGCGACGCCACAAAACCGCAAAAACGCACCGCGTCAAAGTGAAGTGTACGCATTAGGGATGCATTAATATGCCGAACAAAACTCAATTTTCTTTTGAATAGCCGCAGGCTGCCCCGTTCTGAGAGCAATAAAAGATGTCTGCCGCCGATCGCTCAGGCACTGGCTACTCGCATCTGCCGGAGAGCATGGGTGTATTTGCGCATAATAAAACTTGCGTGGCCGTGTAGCGTTTTCGAGCACTTTCGGCACGTTTACCACCTCATTCTGCCAACTCTTCTTTGCTTAGAGTCCATTTTAGCGTCATTCTTAAGCTTCCGTTGCATGCCGCCACGATTTTTGACCAGTCACCGCAAGCTAAGCAATGGAAAGCCGACCAATCACAGACGCCGCCACCACCTTCTTCGTCCAGTTATCGATTTTCAGTGCACTGGCTCTGCCCCATCGGATCCCTCTCCACTTGAGCCTTCTCCTCGCCTCTTGTCAGCCAATTAGATACGACAAGGCGCTCAGTGCAGGCAAGGTTATTGGTTTTTCAAGCAAACGAAAGCGACCTCCTATAAACGAGGAGAGCGTTTTATTGGTGTGTTCAGACAACCCTGCGGGTGACCGCCCGGTGCTTGCTTCGGTGGTTACGAAAATTTGACGTCAGGTGATTGGAACAGAAACATATTGGAATAGTTTTACGTTATAGGGCCCTTGGTTACATGCGGGTATTCATGACTCGGAGTTTAAACCGCCAGGTTACTTCCCCGTGCGAAAAGATCGTCATAAACGAAGAGGGCGTGGCGTTGCATAGCTTTATAGCGGTGGACCTCCGTAAAGCTTTTGACACTGTGACGCATGAGGCAATCATCGAGGCAGCAGAGAGGCACGGAATCACGGGCCGCCCCCTCAACTTTGTGCGTTCCTTCCTTCAAGATCGCACTTTTTCCATACGGGTAGACGGAGACGCCGGGAAGGTTTACCCAAACATAGTGGGAGTCCCACAAGGCTCCATACTATCACCCCTCCTCTTTAATTTGACTATGATAGGCCTGGCTGAGCGACTGGAGGCTATTTCCGAACTGGGCTTCACAATTTACGCAGATGACATCACGTTATGGACTGCATCACGACCAATTGATGAGCAGCAGGAGACCCTACAGGCGGCACTTGACGTTATTGACCACTACCTGCCACAAACTGGCATGCGGCCATCTCCAGAGAAGACAACCTATGTGGTGATCCGAGGTTCAACGCAGGACGAAGCAGCCCTCACGCTCACTCTCGCAGGCAAAACGCTGCAGCGAGCAGAAAAATCAGTGCGCGTTCTCGGTATACCTATTGACCGCAAAGGCACAGCGGATGCGTGGCTCGCAGACCTTCGTCGGACGTGGCATAACACTCTGCACCTCATAAAACGAATCTGTTTCCGCATGGGCGGTGCTGGTACCGACGTATGCCGAAAGCTTGTTAGTGCTTTGCTGACATCCCGAGCGATATATGGAGCGCGCTGTTATGACCTGCTTGCTCGGCATTGGACACAGCTAGAGGTACTCCACAGATCAGCTCTCCGTGTTATCACTGGGCTCCAAAAACCCACACGTGTCGAGGAGCTACATCGCTATGCGAAGTTGCCTACCCTCCGTGCAACCATCGAAGCATCAAGGGGCAGGACACGAGGAACGCCTGAAGCACACCAGACAAGGCAGGACTCTACTGGCCTACATGGGAAAGGATATATCAACTTTGCCACAACTGCCATCCGTCATCTCACCGTGGGGTGACATTGCTGTCGTCGACACTACACCAACGCCCCGAAACATGGGTGCCCAACATGTGCACCGCCGAGCAGCATTTGCTGCGCGTCATGTGCAGACAGTCGCAGACGCACCGCCAAGTCATGAACAAGTGTACACTGACGCAGCTTTTGACCCACGCACCAGCGAAGGAGCAGTCGCCTACCACGTAGTGGGTTCTTGTGAGACACATTCTACCTTTACAACTGCTGATGCTGACGACCCAACGGACCTTGAACTCCGCGCAATAGTCTGGGCATTAGATAGAGTTTCAAGCACCACGCAAGCAAAACACATCGATATATACACCGACTCTCAGTATGCGCTGCACGCCTGCAACTCGCGCCACACATCATCATCGGTAGTACTCCTCGTCAAGCAGGCCTTCAGGCGTGCGGAGGCCCACGGGGTCACTGCAACACTTCATTGGATCCCTGGTCACCAGGGCATCGAGGGAAATGAGAGAGCCCACGAGGCGGCGCGCGCCCTTCTTTCCAACCGCGTCGTCTCCCGGGATCCTTCAGAAGCCCTCACAACCAGCACAAGCAACACGACAAATGGAGCCCCGTATGACCCAGACAGATCTCTGAGAGCGGCAGCCAACCGACGCAAGAGGGAACTCCGTGCGAGTGTGCCCTCAGACCCAGACCCCCTTCCAGCGGGTCTTCCCAGGTCGGGGCAGGTGCTGCTGCATAGGCTCCGTTCCGGCTTCGTCCTCACACCGGATGTGCTGCAGCGGTGGCGACAGTACCGGCCACGCCGGGAAAGACGCCCTCCATCTCCGTCTCCCAACTCCCTTCCATCGCAGGAACCCGGCCATCCCACAGTCTCCGCGGACCAAGAAGCGCTCCAGACGCCACACAGGTGCCCTGACTGCGACATGGCTACACGGCCATCCGCAGCCCATCTGTTTTGGGAGTGCCAGCGACACGCTCAACAGCGGGACCACCACCTGAGGGCGGTGCGAGTGTCGTCCTACGAGGAGTGGATTACACCGGCAACTGGCTCGATGGATTCCGATAGGGCCATTCTGCACTCACTCTTGGCTTTCGCCAAGGACGCGAAGCTCCTAGGACGGCTCTGAGTACGCCTCCCCCCTCCCCTTCCTATTCCCCATTATAGGCCTTCGCGCCATCCCTTAATAAATACATTTTGTCATCATCATCGCTTGGATTTCAAATTCAAAGTCCTCTTCTCTCCACTAGACATAGAATCAGTCTGCTGTAGAGTTTACTATGGTAAACAATTCTTAAACATATGGATTTTCTATCGTCCCCCTAAAAGTTCATGGGAAATGGTGGTGATGGTGGTGGTGGTGATGTTGAAGCAGGCGGGGTTAGCCTGGCATACATAGCCAGCAATTGTTCCGCCTGATCCTCCTTCGAGTTGAGATCGGGGGTGTGTCACCAGGTGTCGATGAGCCCCGTGTCTCGCAGGAAGGCTATCAGCAGTCGTTGCGCTCTTTTCCTGAATGCCGCGGGCACTTCGGGGAAAACAACGTCTTCAAAGGTCCTGTGCGTGAGACCGCTTTTTTGTAGGTTGTCGACCATCGCTTTTCTTTCTGTGTCAAACTGCGGGCACAGCCAAATGAAATGTTCGATGTCGCCAATGTCACCACAGTAAACACAGAGGGGTGAAGCGCGACGCCCAGTCTAGGTGGGGTACATTGAGGCTGCAGGTAACGTCCGGAAAAGACCATGGCGGGTCAAGGCGACTTCGTTTAGGCCATTCGAATCCTAAAAATCGGTGGTGTTCAGAGCCGCATGGAAATGTGAGCGAGTTCTTGCTATTAGCCGCCGGAGAAGCACCTTGCCTGCGCGTGACTCGCCCAGCCTTAATAGCTGCGTCAGCAAGGCCTGAGATGCCAAGAGGCGGAGTGGAAGAGACTCTGCCTCATTAGTGACTTTCTTGTTTGAAGCCGCCGTTGGAACTCCCATCGCCAAGTGAAGTCCCTTTCTGTGCACTGCCTCCAAGCGCTCGAATTGACTCGATGACGGTGATATCAGAGGGAGCTGATAGAGAATGCGGCTTGTTATCAGGGCAGCGTTCAGTTTAAGCATGGATATAGGATTGTTTCCCCAAAGTACACCTGCCAATCGACGAAGTGCGTTGATTCTTTGCACTGATGCAGCCACAACACTTTCGACCGCACCACGCCATAGTAGCTTGTTGTTGATGGTGACGCCTAGGAATCGAACATGAGTTGCACAAAGAATTGAATGCCCTCTGATATTCAGCGCCAGACGTGTTGACTTGCATCTCACTCCCGGGAAAAGCATGAAGGCAGATTTTTCTGCTGATAAAGATAGGCCAAGCCTCGATAAGTGGTGATCGATAGTGGATATTGTGGCCTGGGCTATCCGGGTCAAACGTTTGTGTTGGTACCCCGAGATCCCAATGCAGACGTCATCTGCGTAGATGAACATTTTAACTGCCATCCGACCTACTTTCAGGGCATCTGGAAGGCTGACCATGGCAACGTTAAAAAGCAAGGCAGATAGGACACTTCCTTGCGGGAAGCCTAGGGAAATTCGTCGCTACCCGCCGTGGTTGCTCAGTGGCTATGGTGTTGGGCTACTGAGCACGAGGTCGCGGGATCGAATCGCGGCCATGGCGGCCGCATTTCGATGGGGGCGAAATGCGAAAACACCCGTGTACTTAGATTTAGGTGCACGTTAAAGAAACCCAGGTGGTTGAAATTTCCGGAGTCCCCCACTACGGCGTGCCTCATAATCAGAAAATGATTTTGGCACGTAAAACCCCATAATTTTAATTTTTTTAAACTCGTCGCTTGTCACTCATTATACTTCCGAGCTTAACTTGGACACATCAATCACTGAGAAATTCATGGACGAATCGAAGAGCATTTCCCGAGACGCCCATGGCTCGGAGTCCGTTGATGATGCCTGTATGAAGCACACAGTCGTATGCCTTGGCAACGTCCATAAAGATGGCGAGTGTGGAAAGGCCGCCTACGTGATGGTGCTCGATATGGCTTAGTAGATCCAAGACACTGTCCTGGGCACTCAACCATGGACGAAATCCGGTCATACATGATGGCAGTCTATTTCCTTACTCAAGATACCATGTTAACCTCGTACATATTAGTCTTTTCATCAACTTTGATACGCATGATGTTAGCGATACTGGCAGATATGAGGTGAGGTTTCGTCTTCCACTCTTCTGGGATCTCTTCTGTGCTCCAGACGTGATTAATTATGCCCAGAAGGGCTCGTTTTCTTTCATATGGCAGATTTGTCAGCATCTGATTGCTGATCGAATCGGGACCCACAGCACAGCCTCTTCTTAATTTGCTAAGCGCCAAATCCAACTCACGAAAGGTAAACGGCGTATCCATGGTATGGAATGCTTCAGACAACAGAGGGTTCGATACTCCTGCTGATCTGCCAGATGTGTATTCATCTGCAAAATCTTCTGCAAGGGTTTGCAAATCTTTTCCTTGCTTTAAAGCAAGTGCTTCGAATGGCCTGTGTAGGCGAATCTTTCCGGATAGGCTATTCATTACTTCCATATCCTTGTCATGGGAGTAAACGCCGATAAACTCTCACAGAAAGCAGCCCATTGAACTCGTTTTAACCTTTTTGTGTGACGACGGATAATAGCGTTTATCCTGTTGTATTCAGTTTTCGCAGACGGATTTCCCGTTTTTCTCATTAGTTTTCGCTCCGCTCTCCTATGCGCTGCGCAGAGGTTCTTTAGTTTCGAATCAGGAGTAGGGAAATGATCTGGCAGTTTCAACATTGAGGTAGCCACTCTTTTGCTTCGCAGCATATCGGCGAACAGCTCACCAGGGGATTCATCCAACGCTTCTCTGTATGTGTCCCATCGGGTCACAGCACAGAATTGTCGTCCAGCAGTGTGAAATCCAGTGATGTTGGTGAAGATCGGAAAGTGGTCACTGCCCATCCCGTCTGGGGCCGTTGTTGACGATACGACGAGGCTTGTAGAATAGATCACGAGGTCTATGGCACCCCATGAATCTGGTGGTCTGAAGAAAGTCGGTTTGCCGTCGTTCGCGATACATAAGTCAGCAGCATCCGCGGCTGCGACAAGTTCCTTGCCTCGGGAATCTGCAGTCTTATCTCCCCAAAGCGAATGATGTGCGTTAAAGTCGCCACAGATTATTATAGGAGAGGGGCAACGAATGCAAAGGTCCTTTATGAACGCCTCCATGGAGACCTTCCTGTGCGGACTTATATACACCGACACCACACTGAGTTTTCGTTTTCCTAGGCACATTTGCCCAGCGGCGACTTCCAAGAAGGTAGAACAAAGGTCTTTCACTAGTAAGGTGAAGTGAGGTACTTCTCGTCTGATGTATATCATCGCACTTCCATTTGCAAATGATGGTATACTCGGATTTCCATGTCTGATGCACCCTGGGATCGTCCTTGCATTTGAGAGACCAGCCTCCGAGAGGGCTAGAATTGGTATAGGTATGTCTCGAAGGAAAAGGCTGAGTTCAGAAAGACGCTGCAGAATACTGGCGCAGTTCCATTGCATTATTAAGGGCACTTTTGGACGACGGAATGGACCAAGTGGGCGAGAAATTGCCATTATGCTACTGAGGGTATGTGGAAGTAGAGCAAAGTATTACTGACTCAAGAGCCAGCACTGCTTCCAGCATATGCTTCGTTGAACTAGCAGGCATCTTTGCGACGTGGGAACGTAGTGCCGTGAACAGAGCGCGTATCACATGCTGGCAGTTTTCCTGCTGACTGTTGCCAAGTGGTGCTTGAGGTCGGATTACTGCGGCCGCATAGGTGCGTTTTTCGGACTCATTTCGAACAGGTTTCTCAGCCGCTGTGACCGTTTGCGTTGGCTCAATAACTTCGTTTATCGGTGTGAGACGCGGGAAATGAGATGCGTACTCTTTTCCAAGCCAGTTAGTTGTGGCCCTCTGGAGGTCTTCTTCGTGTTCGATGATGCGCTTGCATTCTTTGGACCCAGAACAAACAACTTATTTCTCCGCTGAGCAGCTGTTCGCGCAGGACATCGACCATAGCTAGCAGGATGGTCACCGCCGCAATTTGCACACACAAAGTTGTCTTTACTTGCACACGTCTTAAAGTCATGAGGTCCCCCACAGCGCTTGCACCTCTGTCCCCCACGACAGTACTTAGCGATATGTCCGAAGCGCTGACACTTAAAACAGCGTGGTGGTGTCTCCACGTAGTCGACAAGCTCGTGTCTGGTGAAACCAAGGTTGATCTTCTCCGGGCGTTCAGAATTTGGAGCAAATGTAAGAACCACCGAGTTAGTGCACCTTCACTCCCATTTAAATGACGAGGTTTGGACCCGACGGATGATTCTTCTTGCATGGAATACTCCCTGAGGTCTCAGGTAGGTGAGCAGCTCTTCATCCGAGTACCATTTAGGGACTCCTCTAACAATGCACGTGTTTTTCATGTAACTTTGTGGGACACGGGCAGATATGACTATGCCGCCAATATTCTTGGTCACTAGAAGGACGTTGGCTTGTCCTTCTGTCTCTACATCTAAGAGGAATGCTCCCTGTGCTGTGAAGTGGCTCTTCATTGGTGCTCCACCGAGAATCACTTCAAGCTCAGAATATAGAACAATAGGGTTTACTTGACTTAAATCATCTCTTTCGGATGTTGCAGTGATTAACACTGGAATGCCCTCCACCCTGTCTTTACGATGGAGCACAATTCGAAAACCACTCTCGTTCATGTCTAGCTCTGATGGGTACGCCACGTTGTCGTTCTCGATGATAGTTGACTTGTCTTCAGATTCACCAGTGTCTTGTCGCTTGCAGTCAGGTTGGCTTGTACAAACCAGCTGGCGTTTCTTACCCGGTGTCAGCTCTTGGGAGGTCATGGCGGGGTGCTCGTCGGTGCCAGCTTGATTCCTTCTGGCACCTTGTGAGGCGGCGAGTGGCGCAGCACCCGTTGGTCCCCGATACGGAAGGTACCTTTTCGACTCCACAGACGCCTTGAACCGTTCTGACCAGTAATATTACCAGAAAATAATGAAAATAACGACAAATGTAGGCAGAGCTACTCAGACAGGCTAGCAGCAGGTTCGTCGTCTTCTTCCTCTAGTTCATGGGAAACTCTTGACAACCTGGACCAACTTTTACTACAAGAGAATTTAGCTTCCTTAAATTTCGTCTTACTGGGTGATTTTAATGCTCCCGGAATCGACTGGACGTCTCTCTCATTTTTTGATCACGGTAATGCATTCAACAGAAAATTTGTTGAGTTCTAGTTCTCTTGGCTTAAAGCAGGTCGTTCACAGTCCCAGCCGTGGTGACGCAGTACTGAATTTGATTTTTCTCAGCACATATTTTGCCAAGGCGGATTACAAGTACGAAATAATTGATGGTAACTCGCATCACAACGCTGTTTTTTTATCTGTAAAGCGGCCGACCATAACCAAAGTTTACGCTGTCAACGTTTCGAGACTTTTCCAGAGCTGATGACGTCCGTATCATAGATGATCTATCCAAGAATTTCGACGCATTTTCGGCACTTGGACTATCTAGTGACGTTTATGCGCTCGTGACGTGTTTTGAAAGCATTGTAAAGTCATGTATAGATCCATGTGTTGCTTTCAAAATCAAGAAAAAAGAACAATATCCTTGCCTAGATGAACCGAGAACTGCTACACTTATCGCATCGTGCTGGCAGACTTCGCACTAAATGATCGAACAATCCTCAGGCATCCGGTTTGTACGGTCAGGTAAAAAATGAATTGCAGAAAAAATTCACCTCAGCAAAATATTTCTTCTATAATGTTCAGTTGCCGAAACTGCTCAAATCTAAACTCCGTAAATTCTGGTCTTTCATATCTCCCGACTCTTCTTCTTCCACATCTTTTAAAATAAACAGCAGTGTGGTTTGCGATCCATTATGGATTTCAGAAGCGTTTAATATATATTTTCAGTCTATGTTCGCCTCGGATGATTCCAGTGTTTCAACACTTACAACGAAGTATTCTTATGCAATTGATGATATCAACATTAGCCTAGAAGGTGTTTTGAATCTCGTACTAAACTGACATACTAAATATTCAGCCGGAACTGATGGAATTCCGAATTCCTTTTTAGTACGATTCTCGCCATGCACATCTCAAGATCTCTTCATTATATATCAGAAGTCCCTTAATAGTGGCGTTGTGCCTTCTTCCTGGAAAAGAGCTAAAGTACTACCTTTATATAAATCTGGTGACAGACAGCTCTTATCTAACTATAGGCCTATTTCTCTAACTCCAACCTCATGTAAAATACTAGAACACATAATCTATCGGCATATAATAATGTTCCTTGAATAGAATAACCTATTGAACGGCTTTCAGCACGGCTTCAGGCGCGGTTTTAGTACTGCAGCCCAACTTACGGAGTTCACACATGACCTTTCCCATTACATCGGCTTAGGTAATCAGATTGACACCATTTTCATTGACTTTAGCAAATCTTTCGACATTGTACTACACTCTAAATTGCTTTTGAAACTCCATGATGTTCTAAATAACTATCAGTTAATGTCTTGGATTTCCAGTTTCCTTTCTTTGCGTTCCCAATTCGTATGCTATGATTCTGCCGTTTCGTCTGTAGTCGACGTCACCCTAGGGGTCCCACAGGGATCTGTACTTGGCCCTGTACTATTCTTATTGTTCAATAACGACCTTCCGGACCACATTACTTCAAAAATACGCATCTATGCAGATGAATGTGTTATGTACAGCCCAGTTGACTCACTCGCTGATCATCAGCGCCTTAAATGTGGCTTTGTTTTATTTTGTGACTGGTGGACTACCTAGAAAATAAGCATCAATTTTGATAAAACTTTTATAGTATCTTTTACTGATGGACACATGCCCGCATGTTGTGATTATATATGCAGTGGTGTACTACTAACACGAGTTTTTCAATACAAATATTTAGGCGTCATTTTTATACGTACTTTGTCTTGGTCCAAACATACAGATTACATTTGTAGTAAAGCGCTAAAAAAACTTGGTTACATCCGCCGGACTTTGCCTGCTGCTCCGAAGGACACTAAATTATTAGCATACAAAACACCGATTCACCCAATTTTAGAAGATGATTCCTCCGCATGGAACCCATATAAACAATGTGGAATTAATTGTATTGAATCGGTCCAGAGGAAGGCTATTTGTTTTGTTTACCGTCGCTTCGACCGAGATTTTCACCATTTTCACCATGCGGAATTAAACCTCCAGATTCTTTCTAGACGGCGGCACATATAATCTCTGAAGATTTTCTATTTTATAAGAACTCTCTTTGCCACTGTTACGTTTCGCCTCCGACATGCGGTATAGCCGGCGCGGATGCAACGGACGCCGAGGCTTCGTTCACAGCGGCGGACATTTTGGCCAGTTCAGCGCTGCCCCAACGCCTCCTGCTAAGTGCGTCCAGGCATGTTTCAGTGCCCCGTGTCTTCGTGTGTGTGCGTGTGTGTGTGTGCATGTTGGTGCCCACGCTTGTCAAAGCGCGGCAGCCGGGGAGAGGAGTTCCCCAACTGTGACGCGAGGAGGTCTGACCGGCGCCGGCCCGGCGGATACGTCACTTCTTGTCACAACGTGTCCGTGTGCCGCCATCACGTGCGCCTCTTCGGAGCCGTTCCTTCTTGCCCTCGATTCCGAGAGTATAAAAGCAGCTGCCCCCGGATGCCAAGAGAGAAGCTTCGATTTATTCAGTCGAGTAACGTGGTCTCCCGTTTCTCTACTTCGGTCGACATGACAGGCCACTCTTTTGTGATGCTAGAATAAACAAGTTGTTCTGTTAGCAGTCGACTCATCCTTTGCCAGGACCTTCGGATGCTTCCAACTGTGCCCCAGGCCACCAGACCAACGCTACCCTTGGGGCTTGCGACCCGTTTGCAAGATCACCTATCAGATCCCTCCCTTTTAGCGCCTGCTTGCCCGACTTCAACTAGCGCTTATCACGCCTGTAATATCAGACCACTCCATCCACACACTAACACTATCAAATACAGTTTTTTCCCTCGCATGATTGAACAGTGGAATTTGTTACCTGCCGAAGTTCGTTCGTTAACCATTTCCCAATTTTAAATCCTATTGTTGATGTATGGTTCCTTTACATTCTTCTCTTTCTATGTTCCTATTTCTGCATATCATAATTAGATTTACTCGCATGTACATCCACTTCTGCCATCGCCCTAACGGGCTGCAGTATGTATAAATAAGTAAGTAAGTAAATAAATAAATAAATAAACCCCATATAAGCGATCTTACGCGCGACAGGTATACAAGCGATGCGATGGAGTTGGCTGTCGCGTTCCCTCGTCGCCTACAAGTCTTACTCCGTGCGAGCGACGATGTTGAGCGACGTCTCCCCGATGTAGCCGGTATAAGGGCTGCACATACGCGCCGGAACTAGCGTGACGCGTGTTTTAGTAATTTAAGTGGATGTATTTTAGGGTAAAACGTAGCACAAAATATTTCCGAAGATCTTGCAGTAGGTTCTTATCCTTGCACGTATAAACATTCAATAGTTTGCTCGTTCCACGCGACAATCGGTAGCATTTGAGCGATGTAAATCCAGCTTCGGCTTCGCGCTATTGGCTAGTCCATGGAGGAAGGAAACTGAGGAGAGGCCCTCCCCCTCCGCGCGCTAGGAGAAAAGTGTGGAGGAAACGTCGTAATAGGTTCTCCTTTTTTGCTGTTTTTTTTAAGTCTTTGCTGTGCGGCCACGCCTTTCGGGCCACAATGGCTGCTTTGTTATGGTTCTGTGCACTCACACGTGTTCCTCCGTAGGTTTCGTACAATGGCAAAGGCGCCGTGCGGTCAGGTTGGCGTTGGTCTCCGTGTTTTGTTGCGCTGCGTTATCTGTACCGTGCTCTCCCGGATGTTGCTGTGGTCAGGTGGGACAGGAGGAACTGAAGTTCGTGAAATGAGCGCGCATGCAATGCTGTACGCAGTGTGTCGCGCCACGGCAATGGCAACGGACGAAGGAATATCCACGGAAAATTTTGCGCTCTTTTGCGGAATCATGCGAACGTGCCATCGCAGGCCAAAACCGATGTGTTCCAGAATATGTACAATGAACTCCTTGCAGGTCAGTGATTCCTGCTTTTGACAGCACATATGGTGTGTTTCCGGCGCGTAGAACGTACGTTATGAATGTGCGTGTTCAGTAACAACTTGCTTTTGTGCATATTAAAACAGATGTTTCTCAACTGTTGCTTGTTCCTCGCAATACTCGCTACAGCATGAAGTCTATTAAGCCGAGCGCTTTCGAGGCTCATGTACACCTGCACAGGTGTACCTCAATACACGTGCTGATAGAGCGTTATGCAGAATATGTACATTTTGCTGCCCTCGGCACCGTGCCCCTCATAGTCGCGTTTGCAAAAAAATGATAATTAAACTTAATTTACTTAAAGAAGCTCAGTGAAAAAGCCTTCGTACGTTGTCGTTTTCGTCCGCATTTACAGGCATTTGAATTACTCAAATGATGCTGTTGTCTTTCTGTATTAGGACACCGAAAATATATTTTTGCCCCATCAAAACAGTACCATCCCATTTCATTAGGAGAGCTTACATAACTTCCTTGAACTTGACGCAACTTCTTTCTTTACGCCACCAAAATGCCTAGATATTGCCAGTTAATATATTGTGCTTATGTGTACAAGAAAGGATCACCACAGCAGTACACGTAAATTTTATGCTTGTCTACTGACCAATACAATAAATACGGATGTCATGTGCACTTCAAGTCCTTGCGCAAAAAAAAAAGGCATCTGTGCCCTTATAAATACCTGCCGGTTCTGTTGAAGTAGCTGCAGGCTGAAACTCGCCTCTTGAGCTCTCGTCTGAGACGACTGCCGCTGCCAAACATACTCGGCCGTCGCCTTGCAGACGGCGTCTTTCAGCTTCTGCCACTTCGGCTTTCTGTGAAGCGCCTTCGAGGCGCAGCGGCTGTTCGGTGAGGGGGCACCTGAGCAGCTGGTGGGTCTTCATTCAAAACAAAAAGCAAAAATTGCTCATTTACTGTTATTCAACCGACAAGGCTTGATTATCTTTACCGGTAACTTTGAAACGTCCCTGTAGCTGCATAGCTACAAGAATAATACACAAAGCAGCTGTGTAAATGTAGAGAAAAAAGGTGCCATAGGAAGTTACTGCTAGGAAGCTATAAGACGCGCAAGGAACCTCTGTTATAACATAATACCTTACAGCCAGTATCTGTGACTGACGTTAAACGATACTGGAAGCTAGGTGATCTCATTTCTAGGCTAGCATTCCTGCTCCATGACAAAGTGCACGAACTTATTCCAGACGCGAAGGTGAGAACAGATGTACAGTGGAATACTTCATAACAAGATCATAAAGCAATTACGAGCAATGCTATTACAATAGTTAACTGCCTTATGTGCAAGACCACTAGGCCCAGCAATCGCAGCAGTTCCCGACATCAGGAAGACGCATGTTGCTGGCATCTCGGTGACGGAAGCGCTGGGACCTGCTGCTTCCTCCGAGCTCGTGTCTTATAGTCAGAATAGTGTTTGGACATCGTAAGCACTGTGTGCGATGAACATCTTTTACACAAGTTGCTACTCAGGGTACATAGTCTTTACTATGACTCCCACAAGAAGGAAAGAAAAATGACAACATTTTGCAATCGTGTTATAATGCACCTTGCAAATGTATAATTTATGACGTCACAAGTAACACAAATATTGCTTTTAACATTAAATTTTACGCGCTTTGCTATGGGCGAAGAACTGGGGCGAGGAGACGGCAACGCCGCCCGTCCACCCAAGGACGTCGAGGACACGGCCCTCGATGCCGCCCATCTTCCCGCCTTCCATAGCCTTGCAAACGCTTGCACAACATCAACATGAAACGACGTTACTGTCAAGATTATTATAGAGCGTACCTTGTTTCGTTAGCCGCTCTGGCAGCCTCCTTCTTCGCTCTATGGGCCATTTTGGCCCAGTGATTGAGCCAGCGCCTGGTCGTTATCATAGCTGGCCCCTGTTCATAAAGAACCCCCGTGATCTCCTCCAACAGCTCTTTTTTTTTTTTCGAGCAGCACTCATACGTGGTGAGAGCTCTTTAAAAGGTGTTGCCAAGTAAGCGTGCTGCTCGATAACCTGCAACAGCATAGCGGCCTGCTCTTTAAACACTCTTGTGAACTTTGCTGATGGTTTCAAGCATTTCTCTAAATTCGGGATTTCAAATGGGCCGCAACACGGTAAGAAAGTTAGAAGCAATCTTTTTGCCTACGCTGAGCAACCGCATAAAATGCGGGCGCTCATTTATTGTAAAAAAACTTATTATTCTAGCATAATTGCTCTAAAAAACTTGTATTGTAAAAAAGTTCAAGTTGGTACTCAGATTTACCGTTGTAGCAGCTTCTTTCTCGGTGCAGAACTTTCAGTGCAAGGGCGCTTGACCGAGGTAGGGGTACCGTCGCTATGATGCCTTTGACGAAGCTATTGATCTGTCTTGGTGGTAGTCCTTTGAAGGGTGCTAAGTGACTTGACAGCGCTCAGTCCACTACGTTCCAAATTTTCTCCTCCGGTGTTATAAATAATTCTTGTTGGCTCCTACGAAGGAAGGGCGGAAATCAACTTTATTCGAGGTCCTGCAGGCCACGAGAGCTTTGGGCTCTAATGGAGTGGGCGTCTCCCACAACGGAACCGGGGGGTTGAGTTTCCTGGCGGCGTCGTGGACCTGCTGGACAGCACAAAGTTCGGGAGCGAGTTCTTCGCTCCACATTGCTTCTTCAAACTTGCGCTTGTCCTGTTCGTAGTTTATGTGAGCTTGCGAGCATGGCCAGAGTAAATGATATACGTTAAGGGATATATTGCAATTGGTGCAATAAGACTTGTCGTAGAGCTCAGGCATCTAATGTTGTAGTCAGTTTTTCGTGGGGTATGTGTCTGTTTGTAGCATTCTGAGTGTAACCGCTTGAGCTAGAGTGAGCGTGCGGTGTGGCATGATATACTGTCTACGAAAACTAGAAGGATCCCACGTCATACAATACATGCAGCGAAAACCACGCAACAATGCTACCCCTACACGAACAATATTTACTAACCTCACTCATGTATCTCCGAAGAAGCGTCTGAAATTCTTCTCAGACGAAAGTACAGCAGTGCCTGTGGGTGGCAATTAGTTGGGCTGCATTACTGACTAGAGTACACGCTCGGGGATCACCGGTTCGGTTTGAACAGAAGCCGCCATTTGGCTTGCTGTTAAAGGCATGGATTGGATGCAGATTCGACAAATATGCGTCTACGGCGAATAAAATAGGAGCACTTGCCTTTGATCTTTTTAAGCAACGCATCTTTGCGTTGTAAGTTCATGAAACAAAATGGCTTTACGTAACATGGAAGTCCGCTTTTATGAATTGTCCTTTTACAAAATAAATTTGCTAACAGCGCCGAAAACAAGAGACCATGAGGGAAACATCCGGTCAACGAAAGAAGCGTTTGATTAGACTATTCAATAAAATGTCGTGCATACGTACCCACCATTTACAAAAGTATTGACGTCACGCGAACAGGCATTGACATGAAAATATGCATTCCTGCACATTCGCAACCCAGCAGAAGACGTGTACCCACTCTGTTTATTAGAATGCAGAAATAGTTGTCGTTTTGCTAGTTGGTGTTTGCTTACCAGCGTATTGTAGCGCGAAAGCACGATTACAAAGAAGAACCTGTGACGTGTGTGTGTGTTTGTCTCCTTTATAATTGTGCCTTCGCCCTACAATATGCCGTTAGTTTATGAAAAGCAAGCTTCCATGCAGTCGGTGCCCCTTTGTGGAAGACGTCGACCGGGACACCACTTTCTCGTGGTTATTAGGCTGTAAACTGGTCGTCTTTTCCAATTCAGTGAATGATCCAATGAACGTCGGTTGAATTACCCGGTTGTTGCGATGCAGACCGCTGATGTGTCTGGCGCCTGTGATTACGTGTGATTAGCTTCGGCACGACTCCCAGCACCCATTCTAGTGGACGACACCCGCCGCTGTGCCTCAAGTTCATGAAGTTCTGCTGCTCAACAAAAAGTGGATTACTTGAGTGCGGCCGAAGCAACCGCATTTCGGTGCAGCCGAGACGCAAGACTAACAAAGTGAAATGCATATCCTGTACCAGGAGTCTAGTATGCTCGTGGAGTTGAAGAGGCTGCCAAAACTAATGTAGGTTCATCCATTAGTTTATCGAAGATAAGCAGCGCATAGGGGAAACGAACCGGGAAACGAGACAGGAGGAAGCACTGAACGTGAAACAAGGTTTAAATAAAGGCGATGCTATATAAACCCAGGACAACCGCTATGCGCACACGCAGAAACCACAAGGCTGTGCGGAAAACCTGTGAAGAGCGAACTGTGCAAATGCAGAAACTGTGGGCGTGCGCCTTTGATCAGTGCGTTCTGATTTGTAGAAGCAGCGCGATGGTCACCACGGAAATTACTGAGGCCGAGAAAATTGCCAAAGCAAGGAAGGGGCTAGCGCGCTAGTTCGCCTTCACTCGAATTGTCTGATAATGGCTCTACACAGCTTACATTTTCGAACCGTGAGTGGCGGTGGGTCTTTGGCGGCGGCCACTTCTAAACAGACGCGTACTTTTCTCAGCTTCATATTATTTTAATTTTTTG
Organism: Dermacentor albipictus; assembly: GCF_038994185.2. Lineage (NCBI taxonomy): Eukaryota > Metazoa > Arthropoda > Arachnida > Ixodida > Ixodidae > Dermacentor > Dermacentor albipictus. The sequence goes on from NC_091821.1 coordinate 17,408,322, forward strand.
CCTCCGTTACTTGATCGGACCACAGGATTGTGTTCATTCGGCTTTTTGGTAGCCTGGTAGTGCCTGAGCGTGCGCATGCTGCTTGGCCTATGTATATATTGCATCATCTTTCGTTAAGTCTTGTTGGAAGTTAAGAGCACTCTTCCGGCTCATGTTTCCTTGTCGTTTCCATGTGCAACTGCCTATCTTCGACCATCAGTTACCAACAGGACAACTCGCACATCATTTCAAGCGGGTGCTAATACGTGGTCTAACATAGGTGCTTCATTACTGTGAGAGCGTTAGGAGATGTTCGCATTATTTTTAAAGTACACCATTCCTCATGCACGTAGACGAAAACTGCACTGGTGAGCCGCGAAATATACCAGTAAAGCCGCTGTGTTCGAACTTCAAATCACCAGCGCGTTGACCGGAGTAAACAGTAAACCAAGCCCGCATGGCAATTGATGTCCGTTAGACTTTTGCGGTTCTGCATGTAGGCAAACCCATACACGCGGATACGATTGTGAACAAACATGCATGCAAGCTACACACAAGAACGCATACATTGGTGTACCGGCGAAATGCAACAAACCCTGCAACAAACCTTTTTGTTTTTCGAACCATGAATTTCGACGCCTTTTTAACGGTTACATTTTATCACCAGAGCCGGCATCGACGAACCAAAATGAGTTGCTGTTTTTTTTTATCTCTTGAATTCAAAGTAACGAAAAACACGGAGAGGCTCTAAAAAATACCGCGATGTTCAGTTCTTTCCCTCTTCGTATGCACGTATCACTTCTTGCACTTCGGTTTGTCAGATGTAATGGCGCAATGCGCAGCTTCTTTACAAAGAAAAATCTGTAAAATTCTTGCAAGACCAGGGGTAATCAATCACAAAATATTGTGATGTGATATAAACATGCTGTGAGTGTGACGTCACTGAGTTGCATGCATACTTCGCAAGCTGTGGTGTCGATGTCGGGCTCCGAGTTAAGCAGAACCGCGTCCGAAAGGAATAAATCTAGACCGTATACATCCAGGTACTTTCCACATAGGAAGAAATGACAGCACGTGACGGCCTTCTTTATTTATGTTTCAAAAGACATCTGTTCGGGCATTTGCTGTACCCAGCAAACAAGAGGGCGACAGCAAAAGCCGAGTGATCCTGACCTGATCGCGGCGATAGGAAATGCCAAAGTTTTCCTACTGATGAATGCTGCCACCAGGGACAACAAACCCCGATCGCTCTGCAGCCCAAACCGTCGACGAGAAGCAATCGTACGCTCGCCGATAATGCGCATAAGAACGGAGGGCCTGTCGATGCTTGTTGGTGCGCACGATTATCCATGGTTTCTGCTTTTGCAGTTGTTTTCCTTGTCGACGCGTTCCGTCTACTCCTAGCACGACCACGGCTGGACGTTCCGTGTTAGCCTTACCCACCCTCACGAGTGATTTGCTGACGCATCGTTCTTTCCGCTTCCATGTCCTTGCTTAATATCAGACGCGTCCGGTACGTTTAGCTTTCGTCGTTTGTTTCTCCCGTGGCATCGTATTCCTTGTTTGTCTTCGCGAACGGCTTGTGTCAACGCTGCATAATTCATGGCGGCTGGATATGCCAGTGTGCCTGGGAATAATGCCATGCGAAGTACACAAAAGCGATCCGATGCGCGATGTGGTCATTTTTGCTGTCACCGCTCCTTTCTTTTGTATTTCTTTTTCTTAAGCGACAATAGAAAATGGGGTTTAAGATGTGTCTAACCACACGAAACATCGCGTTCTGGTATATGGTGTATAGTTAAAAGCTTGTGGCACACCGGCATGAGACTGCCGATGCTTTTTCCTCCTTCAGCTGTGTTTGAGAAGCATCGTATCGCTGATATTGCCCGCACGTGAAACGCGAAGGTTGTGGGTTCGGTTTCCACCTGCGGCAAGTTGTTTTTTTCATCCACTTTAATTTCCATTAATTTATAGTTTCTTTATTTAATTTATTAAGCGCAAGTAATTTCCCCTATGTTGTCCTTGGTGTCAGTGTTGGTTGCCTTCTTTGATATAACTAACAAAAATCGGACCCCTCGCTTAACCTGCTTTCTTCTCGTTTATTACGTGTTATAGGTATATATATATATATATATATATATATATATATATATATATATATATATGTGTGTGTGTGTGTGTGTGTGTGTGTGTGTGTGTGTGTGTGTGTGTGTGTTTGGGTGTGTGTGTGTGTGTGTGTGTTAGATTACGTGTTATCAGTTATATTACGTGTCTCAGATATTGATAGGTCTCGGAAAACTCACCCTTATTTGTTAATTATTCCTGCATATTGCTATTTATTTATTTCTACTTTTTGTGGCTTGCGACGTTACTTTTTTCTCGGAGAAAATAAGAAAGATGGGTGCCCAGTAGATGCTGGGAAGGTGCTTGGACAGCGAAGCTGTAAACTACAACTAGAATGATTACATATTGGGACGTAGTTTGAATTTACTCACATGGCGCCTTTAACATGCACTTTGCCTAATTTCTAACCTAAGATGTTTCAACGGGCTGTGAGCTGGATTGCGCCGCTACTTCGTGCCCCTGCAAAGAGTGGACCAGAATGAAGAGAAATGCCCTTAACCACACTTTAGCCGCGCCTCATATGCACGCTGCTCTTCTCGATTCGTCACCATAAGTAGCCTTCCCATAGCACTGTCACAACACAAATGACTTACTAGATGATTTTTTTTCTTTTACATACGAAGAGGTAGTCACGCAACTCCAAGCTTTGTATGTCACAGTTTCAGCGTCCCGGCAACTTCAGCTTATGCAACCGTAATATTTTCCGGGAAACGCTTGCGGTGAACGCTATAGGCCTGAAGGAGAGCTTTCTGGTTCTTTTTTTTCTCTTTCCCTTGTACGGCCGGCGCCGTCAATACCTTGAATGCGGGGAGACGAGCGTCATTTGCTGGTGCTCACAAATTATGTTTGCCTAGGGACAAAGCAGACCCATTGGGAGGTAGAGCGATATAGGTAGAGCTGTAAAATTTCCGGAGGAATTTTCAGCTTTCATGTTCTCTCTCTGAACGCATCTGGAAAGAAGAAATACTTTGAATAAGTAATCCATCTGCCTACTTCAATGAAATCTGTCGCACATTTAAAGCAACATTTAAATTCAAGTCCCTCCGAGGATCAGACTCATTCATGAGATCTCATTACGTCTTTCATAAGCCAAGATACTTCAGCTCAGGCTAAATTATTCGATTCACAACATTGCTCGCTGACATTGTACCAATGAAAAGAAGTATTAAGAAAGAAACTTACAATATCATACATCTAAGAAACTTGGGCCGATATTCGCGGAAGGCTGTCGCTAAAGATACATCTGACGTTTACCTTAAACTATTCTTGCAGGTACATGAGACATATCCGGAACATTTTTATGGAAGTACGTCCCAAGTATTCCACATGTTTCACGTTAAGATACGGTGGGCATAAGCATGTTGAAGCATGTTGAAGCATGTTAAGCATGTATTTAGCATAAGCTAAATACACGCTTTACCTCGTGTCATCGGTCATTCCGTGTGTGTAGCAGTGCAGCGTCCCTGCGTCGGTGAAGCCCGCGGCGCAGATCAGCATGTTAATCGCTGTCGCAACAACTGCTACATCTGCTTAGCGTTGATGCACATAAAAAAATTAATTCGGTTCGGTGAGCTTAAACGCGAGACAATGACAACGTGTGGTCTAGTAAATAGGCCGATATTAAAATTGCTCCTCGCTACCGATCTACTCAAGTGATATGTGAAAATGTGTCCGCGTTGCAGCATTTTGCTATTGCAAGATGTTGAATCGACACGGCGGCTCGCAAATTACCAGAAATGGTAAATAACTGAAGCAATTGTAAAGTCCAAGGATATCCTTGTCCAGTAGACCAACCTTCAAGTACGGGGAAAGACAATACACCCGAAGAGCCGAGATCAGCGCGTCTTACGGTGCCGTTTATTCTCGCAAGGAGACGAAGAACACCCGTTCCACGTGCGCTCGATCGCCTCATTTCGTTGTTTTTTCTCTTGTGCAAGCTACTTCTTTCCTATTACCAAGAGCCACTACAGAGGTGCAACTAATCTTTGAACAGCATAGGTCCACTGACCACTCTTGAAGTCGCGTTTAATCTTCGTTGGCGAACACGCGCGAGTGACCGTTATCGCACTCTTTTCTTTGTCGCTCAAGATGGTTTTTTCATGACTGTTCTCCGAGAGAGTGCTTTTATCATACCACTATGCAATTACAGACCACTAATAAAAAATTCGCCGACGATTACGATGCTCCCTATTGTGAAATTTGAGCACAGCTCCAAACGTGTTTTCATTTCGCATGTCATTGTTTTGTGTTATGATTACACAGGTGTACGGTTTATATTAGGGAGAGAACGCTGTCAGTAGCGTTGCTGGCGTGGATAATCTGCCTTGTGCGGCACATAGCAAACCGGGAGCGAAGTATAGCGCGACTGCCTCCCTAATCGGGAGATCGCGAGAGGCAGCGCGTGGCTAACGCGTAGGCGCGATTCACAGCAGCCGCCGCTCACAGACCTCTGTTCACACAGCGCTTTGTTTCCATACAAACGACGCGTGCTGCTCTGGCGTCATATCGTAGCCATCGTCGTAGCCATATCGTAGCCATATCGTAGCCACAGCCCATCTTGCCGCGCACTAGGCTTTTCTTCTCACGCTGTTGTTCCGTCAACGTTGAGAGCGGCCCTTCGTCGGGGAGAAATAGTGGCACTAGCGTCAGCGACGATAACACCAAAGGGAGAGTCACATCGAGCCATAGACGTAGCCGTTCGGCCTCACCCCTTGCAGGAGCAGTGATACCCGTCAAACATGTAGGTATCGCGGACTGACCTCAGCAGCTGACGCTGCGCGCAAGCGTATCCCCACCTTACGCGACCCTGTCCCTCCTCGGAAGCACCGATGAGGTCGCCCAAGCGGCTGCGGATGCTGTGGCCGCCGGCAATACAGCGCATGCGCAGGCCGTTTCCCACCGCTTCTCCTCCACTCTCCGCCTGACGCTTTCACTGTAGCCTACTCCTCCAATTTCCTCCTCGAGCTCCCTCTCATCCCCCGCTGCGCTCCGCGTTCACTTTCATCTTTCCCTGTGCTCGTCCGCTCGGTTACGAATTACGACGCCGAGGCACGCCGACGTTCAACGCAGGAACACGCGACTAAGAGCTTCGCTCTACGACTTAAAAATTGGCAGCGTGATCTACGGCGTCGCATGAGAGGTCGTAGTTGTCCATACCGTTAAAAGCATTTCAGGTTGTGTCCACTTCTACCCACCTCTAATATGATGCTGTTTCGTCTATTTCAAGTAGTGAATTAGGCACAGACAGGGTTCTCCGTAAACGTGATGAAGAATATACGTGCAGTAACTCACTTCAATTCTAATCAGTGCAAACGCAGCTGAGGACTCGCTTTTCTAAAGAAACATGCTGTGACTACTTGTGTTCAATATGTTCCATATAATATGTTAGAGTAGAACGCAGTAAAGCGCTCAATAATTGGTTTTAGAAACACCGAAATATTTAAGAAATATGTGACAGAAACCTGAACCAAAACCACCTGAAGTGGGCCGCTTTGTCAGCATTGTGGAAAAATTGCCAATATCTGCACTGCGCACCTGGGTTGCATACTAATTCACAAGCTATTCTGAGCATGAGATGCTTTTAACTTCCATTCTCGGTGACCTTGAAGTCACATTAAACCAAAAGCCAGAGCCTTTCTCCGGCCATCGTTGAGAGAACAAAACGAGATCATCGTGGGGAACCACTGAAAACATGAGAGAATGCGGTCTCTGGCCTACAACCCCTTCCACAGGATCGTATTACATACGCTAGTTACTGCTCAAACAAGTCAAAAAACTTATTGCTACTGAGTTCTTTCTAAACTTTGTTCACAACATCAATCATGCTGTAACATCTTATATGCTAAAGTTTTATTTGGCATTTCCTATAGCGACGTTCAAAGGCAGATACAGTGCACCACACACTTGATTTTCATCTTTTGGCGCTAAAAAAATGTTGCGTGAGTTCTTTTCAACGCCAGCGGTCCGTGACTTCCACGGCGAGGGTTTTGCGCCGCTTTCGTCGAAAGATGGCGCCACGCTGCGTGGCCAGGCCGGTAGCGTCCGGCGCGTCCGGATGGTCGTGAGATGATTGTGAGATGATATTGAGTTTTTGTCATAATTACGACAACCAATCTGCCTTGCGAGTAGCGATTTCAAGCTTACATCTACTATCCATTACGGGAAAGTGAGCATTTTTTCCTTTATGTACTTTGTTTTGTCTGCGGTAGTTTATCTCCGCTGCTGAAAACCTTTTCCACTACTTGCGTACATCTGACAACCTAAGAAGACAGAAAGCACTTGATGCCTGCCGGAGAGCCAAATGCATCGGACCGTGGGTCACGCACTCCGTGGCAACCTTATTGCGCCGTCCTTACGTGTTTTACAGAGGTCTCGTTAAAGCCTTTTTCATTGATTAGCAAGACCTCCGCTGCGACAACGCTCACTGCCGTCGAAATGTGATGTGGCTCCTGCATTCTCCCACTTGCTTACGCTGGACCCCGCTCAGCACATTTTATTACCGGAAGGTATGCGTGTCTGACGAGCAGCTTTGTACGTACTCGTATTTTAACCAATGTACTCTGAAGGCAGCGCAGAACTTCGCGGAATGCCATAGCGGAAGAGCATTCACCTTATGGATCCGCCATTCAGCTGTATCTTTAAGGCGACAAACGTCAGATGCAGCTTTAAACACTTCATTCACACACACAAAAAAAAAACTTGCACTAGTATTTTTGGGTAGCGCAAGTTTCAGTCAATACTGAAGTTGGACGTATTATTTACGAAGGTGACCAGCCAATGACAAGGCACTCTTTTGAAGAAAAGTGTTTGGGAATTTGTCCCCTTATTTTTATTTTAAGTGTTACATACTTCAACCTGAAATACAAGTAAAAGACAAAGAAAGCGTACTCAAGAATAATAAGAGATCCACTATTCACAAACGCTTTTTTACAGTAGATCTGTTAGTGCATGTGCCTAATATTTGCGAATGTGACCTGCCAATGCAAACAGCTCTTAGGAACGAAAAGCCCCATGAATTCAGCCCCGATGCCTACATGCACAGGAAAAACTGCTGCTCAGCAAGTACTTTCGCAAGTACTTCATACAACTACTTCATTTTTTTATTCCGCCCCCTTCACTAAGCCCCTCCATCCAACTCGGTTGCGCAAGCGCCCACGATCTTACCTTCGACACCGTTGTGTTGCAAGTCCAACCACCCAGCCATCGACTATCGGTCGCCAACAACCGAACACCGATCACCGTCGACCGCGTAAATGAACGAAAGGGACAAAGAAAGTTATTCGCTTTACCTCAATAACCCGGACGACCAGCGAATTATATACATTTGGAGTCCGTCCGACGCACTCTGACAACAGCTACCTGTTGAGGCGAGTGGTATAACTAGCCAACATTTACCAGTCTTTGCTGGCATTGAGGGCCAGAAATGTAGTATAGTGTCTACAGTTTCAGTGTCATGGTATGTAGCTCACCGTCACGAGAAATTCGTTGCATGTAATGCATATAACGCAGGCGCAAATGCTGTTATGCAGACATTATTTGGTTTCCAACCGTGCGTAGTTCGTAGCCAAAAGATACACTTAAGATAAGCACCGAATCCGTTGAGACTACTGAAGTATCCATTAAATATCATTTTTTGTGTTAATTTTTAAGTAATAGATTGATTGTTAGAAGATAAAGTGAAGGTCAAAGTTCCATTCTTTGCATTTCGCGTCGACACCATCGTCAGTGCGTCCCTTCGAGGTTTCGCGTTTCAAGGTATATTTTCGTACTAGGCTCATTGTAGCTCAATAAAAACTTCATATATGCTTGGTTTACTTTCTTGGATCTTTTAAAATACGCCATAGTGCATCTCTGCCGATAAAAAAAATTAACAGACGTGAGCAGACGATGTCAAAATCCATGCCGTCATGTCTGGCAGCTGCAGCAACTTCAAGGCGCGCTGCCATGCGTCTTTCGTTTTTTTTCGTCTTTTCTAGCTTAGCAAGCCTCCTTCCCTGGTAAAAGCGGCTTTGATAGTATTCTGGAAAGGTAAATAATTGTTACAAGACAAATAAATTTCCCTTGAGTATGCCGCTATATGCATATTGGAGTTTTATTTCTCAAAAGAAGGAGAAAGAAAAGAGGAACAATGTGTTAGCAACTCGCAGAATTAATATTCGAGTTCTCGCCTGCGAATATATATATTGTTACGGTCTCCGGAGAGGGTTAAGGGGCTGCTTTCTAGCGTCTCAAAGTACTGCGTCAGGTAGTCAGCACACACAATGATCCATCGGTCGCCTCTTGAAGCACGTGGAAACGGTCACATCAGGTCTATGCCGACTTTCCCAAAAGGGCAACAGGGGGGCTTTGCTGCCAGCAAGTGACCAACTAAAACTGAGGTAGGTCGCTTGTGGCTCTGGCACTGTATACAACTGGCGACGTAGCTGTCAATTGTTTTGCTCATTCGAGGCCAGTAGAATCGTTCTTTGGTACGACTAAGTGTTCACGCGGTCCTTAAGTGGCCTGAGGTCCGGTCATCATGCGTAGCGTTTAATACAGACGTGTAAAGAGACTCGGGAACCACCAGTAGTAAGCGCGCGCCCGTCGTTGAGAAGTTTCTCTTGTAAAGAAGACCACCTCGGACGCAATATCGAACTGTGGCTATAAGCCCATCTGTGACAGAGAAAAGAGCATTCAAGCTTGGTTGTTTGCGTTGCTCTGAGGCGAATGTCAAGACATCGGGAAAGTTAGGCAAGAGGCAGCGAAAAGGCGATCGAAGTTGTCTGTGGCACAATACGTCGTATGTAGTGGCATCCTAGAAAAGAAATCCGCGTCAACGTGTCGACGGCCACTATTGTACGAAGTAGTGAACACATATTCCAGTAGGCGAACACGTATTCCTGTATCGTGACCAGTCCATTGCGCAAGGCGATAGGACTGGTCACGAAGATTGACCAGCCAGCACAAAGAATGGTGATCTGTGATGATGGTGAACGGGCGAGTATAGTCTTACGAGCGAAACCGCTGCACGGCAAATTCAACTGCTAGGCATTCTTGTTCCGTCATAGTGTAGTTCCGTTCAGGCTTGATTATAGAACGAGTAGCGTACGCGACATATTCGTTGTTCCTAGAGCGCTGAACGAGAACGGCACCGATGCCGACGTCACTTGCGTCTGCGTGAATCTCTGTTGGTGACGAAGAATCGAAGTGCCAGAGTATTGGCTGTGAAGTTAAAAACTTCAGCTGGCGAAAAGTGGCCTCACACTCAGGGGTCCACTAAAACGGAGCATTCTTACGCAGAAGATTTGTCAATGCGTGAAGGACATCCGCGAAACTGGGTAGGAACCGCCGGAAATTTGAGCAGAGCCCTACGAAGCTACGAAGCTGTTTGAGAGATTTAGGTTGCTCGAATGATTCAACAGCTGCCATCTTCTGTGGGTCGTGTCTAATGCCATCTTTATCGATGATGTGCCCTAACACCACAGTTTGGCGCTCGCCAAAACGTCATTTTTTTTTCAATTCAGCTCGAGACCAGCCTTTCCGGTGCAGTCGAGTACAGTAGCGAGACGAGTGTTATGCTGTTTAAATGTGCGTCCAAATTTACGACATCAAGGTAGCGCATACAAATCTGCCATTTCAAACCGCGCAGAAGACTATCCATGAACCTTTCGAATGACGCCGGCACATTGCACAATACGAACGGCATGACGTTGAATTCGTACAACCCGTCAGGCGCCACAAATGCCATCTTTTCCTTGTCAGCTGAGTGCATCGGAATTTGTCATTAACCTGCACTGTAAACAAAAGTTAGCCGACATTGGGGTTTTTGCGGCTCATGAGCTTTGAAGACTACCTTACACCAGAAAATTACTCTGGCATGAGGCAGTAAAATGCGTTACATTACATCGTTTTACTACCATCTCTGAGAAACGTAGTAAAAGGATGTCATTAGCCGGCTTTACAACGTACAGAGTTTTAGATCACGTGACCAAAAACCATCTATTGAGAGTTTAAAACCACGTGATCTGGAACCAACCTGAAGATCACGTGATTAAATACTACCACTTTACTCCCCAAGGTTGCAAGCTCCGCCCAATCCAGTTAAGCCTACGCTCGGCGACAGGCACGGCCGCGGCAGGAATGGCAAAGATCGATGCCGTGGCCATCCACCAGCGGAACGGCAGAACGTTGGAAACTTGGAACGTATGTACTACATACGTCGCGTAAGAGGTGTCTCAAGTGGACGCGGCTTCCTGCCGGCGCGCCGCCCGTTGCACGACCGACGAGCCAATCGACTGCGTTGCGTCAGTGCGAACTCATCGAAAAATAATGTTCCGATTCCGCTCTGCACGGCGAACCGGCGTGGCCATGCTCGCATTCAGCGACAAAAATCGCCTCAAGAATCGTTCCTGGACCGCTCCTCTCTACGGCAGGTAAATATCTTGCCGTTCGCGGGGGATACCGCCATCGGCCGGCAGCCTACAAACGGCGAGTTGTCGCGTCTGCTGCTCCGGCCGGAAGCAAGCGTGTCGGTCAAAGTTTATTGCCAAGCACAAGCCCACTTTTTCATGCTTCTACGAGCGAGAAAACGACTGTCTCTTGTCTACTTTGAAGCTGTGAACGGAATCGTCACGACCCACTGTAGCACAAAATAAACAAAACGTTGGTTAGTTGTAGTGACAGTCAATGGAAAGCCTCACGCACTAGAAATAGATGCGATCATGTCGAGCGGTCTCACCAATTCAAGGTGAGGGCACATAATCTCGTAAACACGACAGCTAGCGCTGTAGGGAGCGTGTATACGAGCGGTGATCATGAATTTGTGCTCAGTAGGCGTCAAAGAAGCCCGTAGGCCATCCACCACTGCAAGCAAACGGAGCTGCACAGACGGCGCACTGATGGGCTCGTGTTCGCCAACTAAAGCGGGAGACACACGGTCCGATCCGGCGTCCGACGCGCATGAACGGCAGCCGGAATCGAGGTGTTTTGCCGTGCCGAAGCGCCGGATCGGACGTCCGGCGTGCGACAAACCGGGCAAATTTTCATCGTCCGATGTGTCTGACAACCGCACTCTCCGCACCGTCGTTTGGCCGCAGCTAATGTGACGTTCTCAATTTCATTCTCTATGCGTTCTCTGACGTTCCCTCCACGGAGGCGGCGCTGGCAGGCCGGTTTCTCGCCGTCTTTTTTTTTTTTCCCTTGCCTGCTGCAGTTTGTTGCCGACACGAAATAGTTACCAGTTCAATAAAGTTATCTCAAACATGTGCTTATTATGCAAAACAGCGCCTAGTACACTAGCACTAAGCTACCGTCGAAATCGGGGGCCTTTCCGCGGACAAACAGCACACACCGATCTCTGCACCGACCGTCCGAGCGAGGCTGCTCGCTTCGCTTGCACGTTTGCCCTTCGCAACGACTGCGTCGAGTAAACCAATTGTATTTGATTACGGGCTACCTAAGTGCACAGCGTTAACTGTTTTGGCAAAAATAAGCCCTCTTCATCGAGCTCGGGCTGGATCAAGCGCCGTCGGCCGCAGCGTCCGCCTAGCTATGCCTGCCGGCCGTATCGCTGGCTGTTACCGGAGCCGTCAGTGGACAACGCGCCGTCTTGAAGTGTTCTGTCGCTTGCAGGGGCATAATTTTATTGACAGTGTTCACGTAAAGCGAAGCAGTGTTGTGCAGAGTTTTTATATTGCGTTTCTCGACGTGAACCTGAACTCAAGCTGGGGGGGGGGGGGGCGCTGGATCTGGGCGGAGCTTACGCGCCGCTCGACCGTTCGGATACACGCACGTTGGATCGGACGCCGAATCGTACCGTGTGTCCGCTGCTTAAAGCTCGCTCATGGTTCGGCGTTAGTCCCTGTATATTCTTTATAAATAAGGAAGCCTCCCTAGGCACTGTAAACCCAACAATTGGGGCCTAAATGCCTGCCCTCCTCCCAGCTACAGTTTCGTTTGAGCGACAAAGTCTGATTTCGAAGGCCGTGCTTTTGCAAACTGCATGCGACTGAAGTGGTTGCGAATCTTGAAGGCGACATCCGTTTCGTTATTTTTTTATATATACTACAATACATTTTCTTAAACTTCGTATAAAAAAGTGCATATTTATACAAAGTTAACACTTTTGGACCCAAGAAATTTGTTAAAGTGTCCCTACCGATTGTTGTTAGGAAAAAACACGTAATTTTCTCATTTACGACACATTTTTCTAAAAACCGCAGAGTGGCGCCACTGCAGTATTTGTTTGGTCGACATACCACGTCGGTTGTCGTGAATGCACATTACAGTAAGGCGGTATTTGAGATATTTTAGAAGTGCCTAGACAAAATGTGCTCCTTGTCATGTGCAGTAACCATCGCAAACCCTCCGGACTCGTGTAACGCCGTTAGTTCGCCGTGTGTTTCGTGCGATCTACCAGTGTGGACAGTGAGTGTCTTACAACAGCGCCCGTCCGAGCTGCCTTTGTTCGCCCGCGCTCCTGTGAAAATTCTGGTACTGGAGCTTCGAATCGTAGTGTATGGAAGCCTGTTGAAGGTTGTGCTTTTGTGGAGTTGGAGTTCATCGGAAGTTCTACAGTGCTTGCGCCAGAAAGACATCGGTGCCTCGGTACCTTTGAAACGAAGGAGCGTTGGCCAAGTCTTTTTGAAAGGTAAGCAAGTTTGGCCCTTGCGCGCATTCTTGAACTTATGATTTACGTAATGAACGTTGTGTAATTAGCTAGAGCAAAGCGCTTTCTGATCGTAGGTTGGCCGTCTTGCTGTGCACATTTAGCAAGCAATTTCACGAAGGCTTCCTCTGATGCTACAGTAAGTGTACTTGCATTCTGCTGTAAAATATATGCTACCCGCCTTGATTGCTATGCCTGAATGGGCACACAATTATGAAAACACTGATAGTTGCTGTTCGTTCGGTAGTTTTCTGGCAAGAAGTTATTCGTTATATATGCATTCCCGCAAGTACAGTACATGTGTAATGTATCCGTCGATGTATCATGGGCTTTGCGCGTTGGCACACGATTCCTATGTTTGACGCTTAAGCGGATAGAAGCTTGTATGAAGATTTTTGTATGTATACAGTTTGGTTTGGAGGACCACGTCGCGAGAACCTGTGTATTGTTTATGTTCTTGAGTGTCTTCGCGTATTTGTCTTCTATGTTGCAAACCCGACATAGGCCGATATTACAGTAACGAAGTTTATATTTAATCGAGACATTTCAGACACCGGTCTTGAAAAAAGACATAGACCAACCAATTCTTACGAACCGGATGCCAGCTCTTGCAATCGTAGGTTATACGGCAGTGCGTAATAAAGTAAGGTCTACGATTTTGTAGCGATACTTACCCCTCGATTCTATACCACTCTTGTCGGCCACCGCAAACGGCCGGCTGTTCCAGTACGTAGCACGGGCCGGGGCGGCGGTCAGACCACTAACGAATAACGAAAAGGAATAGCATCAATACAAAATCGTGATCTAGCTTTCAGAATGCTTTTCATGTGCTCAATATTTTTGTTTAATCCAATGCGCCACGTTTTACTGCATATATGAGTTTTGTTTTTGATTGTCCTGGTAGCCTGTTGTTGCTGATTTCGTTCCTTCCTGAAACTTCACTTGTTACAAAATATCAGTGTAACCTCCGTAGATATAACAAAGAGCCATTTGTGCAACCAGGCGCGAATTCATGCAGCTTGCTGTGTGAGGCTCTTTGCAATTTCACATGACACTGGTAAATCACAAATTCCCAGGTTCACAGCGCAATAAATTAAACATTTCTTACTTTTGAAGGCTATGCAGATTCTGGAGGCATCCCTACATCGAGCAGGAACCTGCTGCACTGCTGGAAGCTGGACAGCACGACAATAAAGCACGTGATCTGTGTGCTTTCTCAAAGGTGCGTACAAAACTGGCGCTGCCTTTCGAGTTGTAGGATACATTTGTGTTATATGCAATCATTTTACTGTATTGCCATTTTCAGGATTTCTAGTGGCTGATCGTGAATTTTATATTTTGGTGGAGTGCCCTCAGTTAAATGAATTTACCTAAAGTAGCCTCCTCTGAGTTAAATATAATTGGGCGCTTGAGTAATTATGCCTTATGTACTCCATATAGACTATATTAATCTAGCCAAAATGCCTTTTTAAGAACAATGAATTCAGGTTTCGTGCCTTGAATAATGTGCTCTAGAGTGTCTAGAAAAATGCGTTGTACCACCTAAAGACATGGTTTACGCAAAAAGTGCCTTAAGCAATGCTTTCGCACAAAAGTTGTATCATCAAGAGTTTCAGAGAAGCCTGTGCGGTCGGTATGAAACATGACAAAGACAGACATAGACCAACCAAATACAACATTAAAAGCAATACATTTTGGCTTCCATATGGAAGCCTTGTTCACAATAAGGCTAAAAAAAGTGGAAGTGCATATTTAACTAAGTATGTTTTAGCATAAGATGGGCATGGGCTCCTTGGTTTCAGATAAACGTGTGTCCTATTGATTGCATCTCCAGGGAATCTGGGTACAGGCATGGCTTACAATTTCTTTCCTGGCCGATTATGCTAGACACTATCCAGTCACTATTGTGTTTAGTCATTGCGGCATGCTCTGCCAAAGCATTTGATGCCACTCTTTTCTCATCCACATCGTTCTGATGTTGGCGTAGCCATTGCTTAAAGTTGCCCATTGCTCTAATGTAGATAGTATTCATATACACATGTTATGTTTCATAGGTCAGAATTCATGTCAGTAAAATTTTTGATACGGTTTGTTACTGGGATGGCTACCTCGTTGGTTTAACATGGCTTGTCACTGGGATTGCTCTCTTGTTTGTTTAGCTTCTTGTCGGGTTCATATGGATTTGATTTTGTGCACAATGAGATGTTACACACACACCTTGCATATACATGAAAAAAAAGTTTACAACAGAGATATATATAGAGATAACATATATGCATGGGCATATATATGTGTCCAATAAAATACTCGAGCCTCATTTCTCCCTACAGAAAAAGAAGTTATTTCTCCTCGAGGGCATGACTGCTTGCAATAATGAACCTCCAAGAAAAGGTTTTCTCTAATCCGTATTTTTGATATCTAAATGCTTATGTGGCATGTACAAACCGCTTGCATCAATTTCTCATTGGGATGAGTGGTCTAAATTTTAATTTTGAGTAATAATTGCAATAAATAACTCATTTCACCTGTCTTCTAATGACTCTAAAATTCTATGCTTCTACCTTGCCAAACCTTTTATGAAATTAGTTTGATGAGGCCCAATATACAGGGCTTTCTAAATTGAAGGTATCAGTATGTATTAAAGACTATGCTAACTAAGAAAATGCTGCTTGTGTATGTGGTTTATTCATTTCTCAGACAAAAGCTTTACACCCAAGTGCAGTCAGTAAATCGAAAACAATTGAGTCTTGTTCAATAGTTCTCGAGCACTTGTGCGTCACTATAGTCGGATACAAATTTAGAAAAAAGGGGAGGCTCCGCCCAGGTGAATGAAGCGCGACGTCCGATTGCCTCCGCAACTAAAATAATCTCGCTCAAAAAATCGTGCTTAGGAAACGCACAATTCTCAGTATAAATAAAGACTTTGATGACTGGTTTAGTAGAGCTCTCATGTGCTACAGCACATGCCAGATCGCCGCAGAAAAATAACCCCGTGCCTTCCACAACGCTGCCCGTCGTCTGCTCTTTAGCTTCATTGCAAGTGGCAAAAGTAGAAAGAGCAACTCTGCATGGCATTTGTGCTTGTTTACATGTACACGGCACATTTACTACTCCTGTTCCGAGCTTCAAATGAATCAGTTACTACTGAACAAGTACTTATATAAAAAAATGCATTTATCGCAACCATTACATACCAAAGATGCTCAGTGTCAGCGAAAGCACCGTGTTAAAGGTGAGGAGGGAGGTCAAAGCTTCGCATATTTCGGGTGGCAAACTATCGACGCCCTCGCGAAAACGCCCACGAAATGTGGAGAAAAAAAAGAAGCAGCACGAAGTAGGACACGTGTGCGCTGAGGTCGTGTGCACGATTTCTTTCACCACGAGATACCGACGATCGAGAAGATCACAGAGTTCTCGAAGCGTATATTGTGTTATGTTTGTGCCCTGGGATTTGCCTGCCGGAAGGCCAGTGCTATGGTTTGTCGACTGTGAAGGCAGCATTGATCCCCGCATGGTGCCTGCCTGCTTCGGACACGACTACGTGCACGGCTCGAGTTTCCTCGCGGCTGCACGGCGTCCACGATGGAAGCAGCCACCGGATCACAGACTGCTATTCGGCCCCTCCCCGTCCCGGCAGCAATGCAACCCCCCCCCCCTCGTTTGTCCGGTGGCGCCTGCACCACAAACGACTCCCGCTGTGTTTGGGACAGTTTCTAAAGGAGGGCTGTGTTTCGACCCGATGCCTTGCAGTTGGTTCCCTTTATCCTATGCGGGCCATCAAACTTGCCCGGCGCACCATTCTGACCGACCGCCAAATCATCCTGACGCCGCAGTGCGGTTCAAGGAAGCGCCGGCCACCGAGAGCGGCGTTAGGACCCCGGAGGCTGCCCGGACCCTTTCTCTCACGACCTTGTTTCGTCCTTGGGGACTGTCTGGGAGATCTTTGGACTGAGGGGTGTTATTTAAGCAGCTTGCAGCTGCTCTGTTCGTCTCTGTCCTGATAACGATGACAACATGTAAACATTGTATAAAGAATTATTCGCAGAGAAAACTCTCCTTGTCTCTGACTCTGCGTGAAGCGAGGTCCAGACCTCCTGCCAGCCATACATACCTCGGCAAACGCAACAATGGATCTCCCATCACTGAAGCGGTGTACTGCGTGTCAAGCACAGCAGCCAAGCATTCTCCCGTGACCTCTCAAATAAATAAGCGGTTCATTTGATGACATATTCCTTCTAATGGAAGCCCAATTCTGAAAAAATCGGCAAAAAATCTAACCGACGCGGGGTCAGCCAGAAGGCAGCAGCGGCTGCCGCCTCTCCGTTCTACGTAACCTCCGAGACTTCTTGCCCATTGCGAATCTCGGAGGCTTTGCAAATCTTGTACAGCTGCTGATGTTGTGCGGAGATGGCACGGCAAGCTCCAAAACACAGCGAATCAAGTACGTCGCAGCTGCGCTTGCAATCAAAAACCAACGAATCAGGGCCTTCGCCACCTTCACATGTTCAGCATCTTTGCCTCGGCAGTCTTCATCGGTTGTGCACCTCTGTTTTCAGCTTAGGAGGTATCGGCCATAGCGATTCATTGTGATGGTGTTAAGCCTCGGCTAACGTTCGTTTCGGTGGACATCGGTGGTGTGGCACAGACGGACCCAGAGCTTCGACTTGAAGATGGCGTGTGCCCGCGGCACACGCCATCACTTCCTGACACGCCAAATTTCTTACATGCCCTACTGCTTCCAAATCGCAGTGTGCTGTTGCCCTCCTTCACTTTCGTTAGTTCGAACTTTCGTTAATTCGAACTGAAGCGGCTTCCCCTTGCGGTTCGAATTAACGAGCTTTTACTGTATTAACTCTGAATAACTATGTGGGGCCCGAAATGCTCATTCGGGCAGCCACTGTCCAGCTTCACATGAAAAAGCAGTAGTCAACGTGAATGAAATTGGCAGCCACTCTTAGCAGCCTGCACGCCAAAGCACGTTGTGCTTTGCGTGCAGTTGTGCTGCCCCTACTGTTTTTTCCAGCCCATTGAGATGAATAATGCCAATGTCAGGAGGCCCAAAATACTCAATTGGGCAGCCACCTGTGATGAAATAACAGTCATCAGGGCACGCTTCAAAGGCACCTTTAGCAGTATGCACATCAAAGCGCAGTCAAGCCGTCGCCACTGTTGGTGAAATGGCAGCAATCAATGCGAGAATGACAGCCGCTGTTGGCAGCTTGCATGCAAACACACATTCATGTGGTGGCATTATTTATTTTGGTTACCTGGCCCAGGCAAGCAGTGCGAATAAGAGAACTATTATCAAACATCATTAGCTTAGTTAGGCCCAATATACCCAGGCGAGTAGCTATGAATAGCAGTAGTCAAGGGCACGCTTGAAAGGCACCATTAGCAGTCTGCACGTCAAATCACAGTCATACCGCAGCCATTGTATTTGTTTATCTGACCGGGCAAGTAACACCAATGTAAGCACAATTATTCACCCTGAATAGCTCTGCTAGCATTGTGCTAAAAAATGCTGAGTGAAGTTCAATGTGTTTTATTGAGGCAATTATTTAATTTACAAGCCATCGGCATGTCGATCAACGGCCAGGTTCAGACAATGTCATTTGTGAAGTAATAAATGGTGAAAGTTGCAAAAGCTCTCAGTGCACTGCTTTGCTGGGCTCCATTCACTGAAGAATGTCTTTGCAACGGCGAAAGCGTCAGACAGAAATCACACCCCACTTCACATTGTTATTCGTGCTGAAAATTTTCGCCATCATATGTGATAGGCAGCGAAACCGTTTGTTTACTAAGACTGAATGCATGAAAAATGCAACAGCATAGCAAGGTATTTCATAATATTGTTACGTAGGAAGACACCGACGAAAAGCTATTTACAAGTATATTTACAAGGCTATACGCCGCAGTTGACCAAGAGGCAACAGCCCGCGCTAGCTTCCAATCGTCGTCTTCTTCTTCTTCCTGCTCGGCTCTTGGTCATTGGGAATACTACCCCGTAGCACTACCCCCGGCGGCAAAAGCGCCGTCCCGGAGCGACTAAAGGCTGGACTCTGAAGCAGTGTAGTAGCTCTTGAGCCTACTGACGTGCACGACATCACTAGACGCCAGAGTAGATGACGAGGTTGAGCTCACAGGAGCAATCTCATAAGTCACAGGCGTCACCTGGCGCAGCACGCGGTAGGGCCCTGTGTATCGCGAAAGGAGCTTTTCGGAAAGTCCAACGTGACGACAGGGCGACCACAGGAGCACGAGTGCACCAGGCGAAAACTGTACGTCACGGTGGCGGGCGTTGTACTGACGCTGCTGCGTGGTTTGCGAGTCCGTCAGTCGAGCACGGGCAAGCTGGCGTGCATGATCGGCGAGGGCGATGGCGTCGCGCGCATACTCGGTTGTTGAGGTCGCAGCAGGAGGAAGTACCGTGTCAAGGGGCAAGGTCGGTTCGCGACCGTAGAGTAGATAAAATGGAGAAAATCCGGCAATGTCGTGCCGGGAAGAATTGTAAGCAAAGGTGACGTAAGGAAGGGCAACGTCCCAGTCGTGGTGGTCCTTCGAAACGTACTTGAACAGCATGTCGGTAAGAGTACGGTTTAAGCGCTCTGTCAGGCCATTGGTTTGAGGATGGTATGAGGTAGTCAGCTTGTGTTGAATAGAGCAGGAACGCACAATGTCGGCGATAACTTTCGAGAGGAAGTTACGACCACGGTCAGTAAGCAGCTGTCGCGGGGCGCCATGCACTAAGATAATGTCACGCAAGAGAAAGTCCGCGACGTCAGTGGCGCAACTGGTAGGAAGAGCCCGCGTGATAGCGTATGGGGTGGCGTAATCAGTTGCGACGGCTACCCATTTGTTCTCAGAGGATGACGTGGGAAAGGGACCGAGGAGGTCTAATCCAACACGAAAAAACGGTTCCACAGGGATGGGGATCGGCTGGAGATGACCGGAAGGTAGCACCTGAGGCGTTTTCCGACGCTGGCAGGGATCACAGGCAGCAACATAGCGTCGGACGGAGCGAGCAAGACCAGGCCAATAGAAGCGGCGGCGGACGCGGTCGTACGTGCGGGTTACGCCAAGATGTCCTGCAGTGGGAGCGTCATGCATCTGAAAGAGCACAGTCTGTCGTAGATGTTTTGGCACGACAAGAAGAAGATCAGGGCCATCAGGGAGGAAGCTCCTTCGGTACAGAGTGCCGCCCTGGAGGACATATCGGCTAACGGATGCGTCGGTAGGTGTAGAGCGCAGACGCTCGATGAGTACTCGCAGCGATGGGTCTCGGTACTGCTCATCGGCGATGTTAGCGAAGGCAGACACAGAGAAAATGCCGTCGGCGGTACTACTGTCGGCGTCGTCAGGCTCGTCTACCGGGTAGCGAGACAGGCAGTCAGCGTCCTTGTGTAGTCGGCCAGATTTGTAGGTGACAGAGAACGAATATTCTTGGAGGCGTAAGGCACAGCGACCAAGTCTTCCTGAAGGGTCTTTCAATGAGCATAACCAACAAAGCGCCTGATGGTCTGTGATGACGGAAAAGGGTCGGCCATATAAGTATGGGCGGAACTTCGCAACCGCCCAAACTAGGGCCAGACACTCACGCTCAGTGATGGAATAGTTGCGCTCCGCGGGTGAGAGGAGCCTGCTGGCGTAAGCGATAACACGGTCGTGGCCACGCTGGCGTTGTGCCAGTACTGCGCCAATACCGTGACCGCTGGCATCAGTACGGACTTCGGTAGGCGCAGAAGGATCGAAATGGGCCAGAACGGGAGGCGTTGTGAGAAGATCGATGAGAAGCGAGAATGCAGAGGCCTCGTTATCGCCCCACTGGAAAGGGGCGTCTTTTTTCAAAAGCTCGGTTAGTGGTCGTGCTATGGCCGCGAAATTTTTGACGAAACGGCGGAAGTACGAGCAAAGGCCGATGAAGCTGCGCACATCCTTCACACACTTCGGAACAGGGAAGTGCGTAACAGCATGGATCTTGCCTGGGTCCGGTTGCACTCCGTTCGCGTCAACGAGATGTCCAAGGACAGTAATCTGGCGACGGCCGAATTGGCACTTCGATGCGTTGAGTTGCAGACCGGCTCGCCGAAAAACGTCCAGGACTGCTGAGAGGCACTCGAGGTGCGTAGCGAATGTTGGGGAGAATACTATAACGTCGTCCAAGTAGCACAGGCATGTGGACCATTTGAAACCGTGAAGAAGGGAGTCCATCATGCGTTCAAAAGTGGCAGGAGCATTACATAGGCCGAACGGCATCACCTTGAATTGATAAAGACCGTCGGGTGTCACAAAGGCAGTCTTCTCGCGGTCGAGATCGTCCACGGCAATCTGCCAATAGCCGGAGCGAAGGTCAATAGAGGAGAAATAGCGAGCACCGTGGAGGCAGTCAAGGGCGTCATCAATCCGTGGTAGGGGATACACGTCCTTTTTGGTAACCCTGTTAAGGTGCCGATAATCCACGCAAAAGCGCCATGAGCCATCCTTCTTTTTTACCAGCACAACCGGTGACGCCCATGGACTACATGACGGTTCAATAATGTTCTTGGCAAGCATTTTGCGAACTTCGGTGTGAATCACTTGACGCTCAGCCGGTGATACTCGATACGGGCGGCGATGAATAGGAGGGGCATCTCCGGTATTAATGCGATGTTTAACAGCTGTTGTTTGGGCCAAAGGACGATCGTTAAAGTCAAAAATATCTTGGTAGGACATCAGAACGCGGTAGAGCGCACGAGCATGCTCGGACGGCATGTCGGGTGCAATCATTTTCTGTAAGTTGGCGATGGTACAAGTTGCCGACTGCGATGGTAGAGGAGGATCGGTTGAATTGTCGTCTACTGAAATCGATGCTACAGAGTGATCCTCGAACGAGCAAAGTTGGGCCAGAGACATCCCGCGTGGCAGCACTTGTGTCGTCAAGGCAAAATTGACCACTGGCAGGCAGACGCAATTCGCCGTAATAGATAAAATAGTAAGAGGTAGTGTGATCCCGTGTGTAAGGAGGACGTCTTGCATAGGAGCCGCGATGTAGTGACCGTCGGGCACTGGTGGGGATGACACGAAGTCAACGTAAGTCAGTGCCGAAGGTGGCAAACGAACGAATTCGACGGAACTGAGGCGAGGAAGGTGTTGTTGAGCGGGATCCAGAACAGGCAGGTCGAGGCGGAGAGTACTGGCGGAGCAATCGATGAGAGCAGAATGTGCGGAGAGGAAGTCGAGGCCGAGGATGATGTCGTGGGGACAGTGAGCGATGACTGTGAATAGCACGGTAGTGGAGCGATCGGCGAAGGAGACGCGGGCGGCACACATACCAATGACGGGGGCTGTTCCCCCATCGGCGACACGGACAACAGGCGTCGTGGCGGGCGTGATTATTTTCCTCAGCCGGGTACGAAGATCCGCGCTCATTACCGACAAATGCGCCACAGTGTCTATGAGAGCTGATGCAGGAACACCGTGGACTTGCACGTAAAGAAGGTTCACATGAGTGGGCAACGTCAGGAGAGGATTTGGCGGCGTAGAGAGCAATGCAGCGTCACCTCGAGGCGCTGCATCGTCTAGTTTTCCGGCTGGGAGCGGCGTCCGAAGGGAGTCGGCGAATAGGAACGACGGGGCTGGGGAGAGCGAGATTGTCGTCGTTGGGGCGAAGGTGAACGAGAATAGGGGCGGTTGGGCGCAGGAGAATCGGTGGCGGCATTATCTGAGCGGGCAGCATAGCGACGAGAAAGGCCATCTGGGGGGCGAGAGTAGGCAGTAGATGTAGACTGGTTCAGGGAACTCCAGCGACTGCGGCAGTGCCGAGAAATGTGCCCAATTCGATGGCAGTGAAAACAAATTGGCTTGTCGTCTGCAGTGCGCCATTCAGAGGGGTTGCGGAAACGTGGTGGGTAAGAAGGTGCGGGACGGGGTGGAATCGAAGATGCCGGGTGGGGATCAGGGCGATGGGCCGAGCAGATGGTGTGAATACCCATGTTGGCGAACTCCTGGCGGACAACTGCCTGGATCAGGGAAACAGTGACTGCAGGTGCATTGGAGGGGCCGGAGTCGAACGCAGCCGGATAGGCGGCCTCGAGCTCACGCCGGACAATCCTGGTAACATCGCCAGTGTTGTTGGGACGAGGAGCGTCGGCACAGGAAGATGTCGCTGGGGTGTTGGGCAGACGGGCAAACTGTTGGTCGATACGTCGGCTTTTAGCAAATTCCAGGCGGCGGCACTCTTTTATAACTGCATCCACCGTCGCGACGTTGTTAAATACGAGCAAGTTGAAGGCGTCATCGGCAATGCCTTTGAGGATGTGGGAGACCTTGTCGGACTCAGTCATGTGTGCGTCAACTTTGCGGCATAGAGCCAAGACGTCCTGAATGTACGTGACGTAGGGCTCCGTTGATGTCTGCACACGACTGGAAAGCGCCTTCTGCGTGGCAAGTTGGTGACCGTAGGGGTTGCCGAACAAGTCTCGAAGCTTTTGCTTAAGCGAATCCCAACTGGTCAGCTCATCTTCGTGCGTCCGATACCAAACTCGAGGTGTGCCACCGAGGTAAAAGACGACGTTGGCGAGCATGATAGTTGGGTCCCACCGGTTATTGCGGCTGACGTGTTCGTAAAGGCTGATCCAGTCCTCGACGTCTTCCCCATCTTTTGCCGAGAATACGCCAGGATCACGGGGAGCGGAGAGGGTGATGTATGTCGTCGAAGTGGCAGCAGGTGTCGGAGCCGGTGGTGTCGGGTTGGCGTCGCCGGGAGCCATGAAGGTAGGCTCGACGTACCGTCCACTGCGAAGCTCCGTGACGAGGTACAGGGAACGTCCACCTCCACCAAATATGTTACGTAGGAAGACACCGACGAAAAGCTATTTACAAGTATATTTACAAGGCTATACGCCGCAGTTGACCAAGAGGCAACAGCCCGCGCTAGCTTCCAATCGTCGTCTTCTTCTTCTTCCTGCTCGGCTCTTGGTCATTGGGAATACTACCCCGTAGCAATATGCAGCCTTTCATGTGCACTTCTGGCTAGCTACCAGATGCACTGACGCATAAACATGAACAGAGGTAAGAGGCAAAGTTACTGTGCAGCCCACATGACGCTTTTAAGAAAATGTATCTCTCAACCTTTCTGTTTTGATAGGCGATCAAAATTTGTTTTCAGCAAGTTGGTTAATCACATTGCAGCAACAACACAAGAAACAAGGACAGAAAACGCAGCAAGTAGGCAGATTGAGAAGACGAGGTAGACCAGTGAGAAAGGTTTTAATGAGATGGAAGAGGCCAGTCCTGCAGTGTACAGGAGTTATGCTTTGAATGAGATTGGCTAATGAAAATGTGTAAGGACTTTGCTGAAAGAAAACTATCAAAAACAAATGCTAATATAAAATAAAAGGACAAATACGAGTAAGTGCAAACACGCATGGAAGCAGGAACGCTGGCAACACAACTTATGCGTGACTGTGCCACAGCACGCATTCTACAGCTTGCGTGCGCGGTGAGCACTGGTGGAAAGAAATCAATCGACAGTGCTATACACAACGCTCGAACACCGCCGTTAGACGCTCGGCTATCTCACTGTTGACAACGATCACTCACGCTAAGTTGACGGCGACAAATCTTTGCATTGGAGGCTTCTTTGTCAAATATTTTCTGTTGAGACGCTCGTAGGTTTGTTTCACGCGCGCACACTTTTCTAATTTCTCCTCAGAATGGTTTTGCTCCATCACTTTACCCCGTTTGACGAAAAATGCAGCGACACGGTACACGAACTCACCCGCTGCTGACAGCAGGCACCAGACTTTGGCAAACTTTTCTTGTCCTAACTTCACTCAGGAGCGAAATAAAAAATACATGAAACAAACAGGCAGGATGTGTGTTTGCAGCAGTCACCGAGGCATCCTGTTTTCAGGCAAAGCGTAGCGCAGCATCAGCGATGCTCGCTGCAATGTTTCTTCGCCGGATCACAGCTTAGAATAAACGCACGCGGCAAGGATGCCGCATTGTAAGCTCACAGTAATATTTCCGGCATGATAGACAATGACAAACAGTTTGGGAATTCACTGTGACAAGGCATTGACATGCACAGCTGACGCGACTTGGCCCAGTTCGAAGCCCGGGCGGCCATCTTCTCCGACGGCAGGCCACCGGCCATCCGGCGCATGACGTCAGTCCAGAGTGCGCACCCATTAGTGGATGCTCGTGTGCATCCGCCTCGGAGGAGTAAACGCCCCTGTTTTTCTAAAGTTGTATCTGACTATAATCAAGCACAGCTTGACCCTTGGCCTAATGCTAAATCAGGCTTGAAGCTTTCAATGTGTGCTAATCGCTAGAACAGCACCAGATTTCATTCTGTGCCAAGGGGTGGAACGCATTTGCTTAGAGCTAGGCAGATGAATGTCTTTCTTTCGCATTGAAGTCTAGTCTTAGGTGAAAGTACACAGCTCAGCACAACGCATGTATGGTATACGTAATAGTACTTTGTTCTTTAAACCGTATCAACAAGAAGCAGCTACTTCCGTTTTTGCAAACCTTACCTTATTTCCTAACCTTTCCTTGATCAAAAGTGTAGAAAATTAATCTGTGCTTGTTCTGTTGTTTCACAGGTAGACATCGGCGACGGTGTATATGTTGAAAAGGGCCTGCTGAAGAGGCTGCGCCTGGATGCTAACAACTCGGGCTTTCAGTTCGCGGGGGGCCTCCTTAAGGCTCCTTTTACAAAAGAAGAGGTTGAAGGGAGGCGCTACACATGGATGCGCAGCGATTGTTTGTGACAGCGTCACTGCTGGCAGGCCTGGCCTGCCTTTTCGCTTCGTTCTGGGTCTTCCACGTTATCTACTCAAAAAAGGCCCACAGGATTTTGACATTTATTGAGCACTGCTTTCTGGATTTTTGCTACACAAAGCCGCAGGTGAAAGCATTGGATTTACTCAATTTTTACAAGAACTATTGCTAGGCAAAAAAATTTTCAGATGCATATCCTCAAGAAAGTTTCTGTAAAAATTATTTTGCCTAACAAAAGCACTCGTGGGTTCTGTGGCTGGCAGGTTGCCCAAGCCATGTAGCACAGTACTTGCTTTAAAGGGACACGAAAGAGAAAATTTATTTGAGCTTTATTAAATCATTCTTCTACAACACCGAAAAACAACTCCCACCATAAGAATTGGCTTGATAAGCCAGATAACTTGCAAAAACGAAAACTGGTGTCGCCACCACGACCTTATAGTTCCTGCACCAGCTCGCTGGGATATGGAATTTGACGGTGTCTGTTCGGGTCTAGCTAATGTTCTACTGGCCAATATTGATGAATTCTGTTGTAAAGGTGTCAAAGAATATACTTAGTTGAAGTATGACTCCACATTGATGTGCGGGCACTGCATAAAACTTCAAAAATGAAAGTTAGATCTTCATTTTCTCATGTATTAATCCGCTTATTGCCACAATGTTCATGAATACAGTTCTGAAAGATTCTTTTATCAGTCTAAAATGATTTACTGTTTCTCTTTAGTATCCCTGTAATGGACC
Organism: Dermacentor albipictus; assembly: GCF_038994185.2. Classification (NCBI taxonomy): domain Eukaryota; kingdom Metazoa; phylum Arthropoda; class Arachnida; order Ixodida; family Ixodidae; genus Dermacentor; species Dermacentor albipictus. The sequence goes on from NC_091821.1 coordinate 17,434,573, forward strand.
TTCAGCAGCAAAATGTGTGTTAGTATGCCACAGGTATTCTCAGCGGGGGCAAAAGCACCAGCAGCATGCTGAATCATTCTGTACCAACTGATAACTTGAAGGATGTCCTGTGCCACTAAGGTTAGGCCAACGTGGCTCTGTGTTAATCACCGCAAGTGTATTAGGCAAAACTTAATGGCCCAGAAATTGGTAATTCAGGGGGGAGTTGAATTAGCTATATTTATTTCTTTATTTTTTCTTTATCATGGACTTCTCACATTACACTTTGTCACAACGCATTCACTTTAAAGTAACTGTGGAGAATAATGTGGTTTGGTATTCAGACATGCCTTCTGTGTGTAAACAGTGTTAGTTGAGCAATACAAAGATACACCATAGATGCTGACTGGCAACATGAAAGGGTTTGAGGGCAGCTACAAATATACATCCTTGTAGTCGTACCTATAGCACTATGTTCAATTTGTCACACAAGCATATGGCATCCATCACAACTGCATGCCTAGAAACAGACGAGGGCAACACACTCAATTCCCTTTTAGTCTAAGAAGCACTACAATTTTTAGGCAACGAAATTGAAATCTGGCTTGTACCCATAAGTACTGCAATACAGTTTTGCAACATGTTCCTCTTGTGTGGGAAAAGGGCTGCATATGTTTTCTTTGAGCACAAGGGGGAGTGGTATCAGTTAGAGCCCCTCCATCCACGCGCCACTGCCGCTTTCTTAAGTAGCGGCAACCTTTGTTGTGCGCCGCCTTTTCCTCTCACACCAAATCCGGTTCCAGCATTTCCGGTTTAAAAGTTTCCGGTTCCTAGAGTTGTGCTGCGGGAATTTCCGCTTTGACTGCCGATGGTCAGACGCCCACGCGGACTTAGCAGAGCTGTGGGAGTCACCATGAGAAGAATGCAAAGGCGACAAGCTGTTATATTCCGCTGAAGTAGTAATTCGCGGTCGCTGTTTTCTAAATGCACGAAAAACGGCAGTAGTCTCCAAGCGCCCAGGCACTACATTCCACTATAGATTGTCTCTCGTGGCACAACCCGTCGCAGGCTGACACGAAACAGCGAACACGATCAGATCGCTGATTACAATAGGCGGTGGTACTTGGATGGAATCGCATTCACAGTTTAAACCGCAGCTGGTGCAATTAAAGCCTCTCCATCGACGCGAAAGTAAACAACGTTAAGAAAAACATAGCGTTACTTCACTCGGAACAGGAAGCTGCAGCTACGCAAGTTCCGCTTGACACCGGAAGCTAAGGGGGTGAGTGGCAGAGGAGCGTGGAGGAAGAGGGTAGGTTGGCGGTACTTAACCTGGTCGGCGGAAACGTGTATGGAGGGGCTTTAGTATCAGTTAATGGCTGTTTTCACATATATGTTTTGTCGTGTGTATTAGCAATCACCACTTTCCTTATCTGAGTGAGGTCATTTTTTAGAAAGTTTGAAAGTTTATAGAACATGTTGCTCATGGTTGTTGCAGTTTTCTTCCTAACTATCCATTCATTGCACTGTGCACCCATGTCTTGGGCAACTAGCTGTTTGAAGGTCAGTATGCTATCGATGGGTCTAATGATAATCTCTAGTGCCCTCTCATTTGCTTGTTGCAATACTGAAGAGTTAGATTTTGTATATTGTGTCACTTGTTTATTTTCACTGTACTTTAGTTTCACTACATCTTGAATGTGTTGTGATAGTTTTTCTTTTGCAATGAAAGATATGGTGGACAGTTGCCGACACTAATGTGATAGTATGAATGCTTGCTGTATTTATCACGATTGTTTCATTTCGCTGGGGCACTAATGGTCATTAGCAGCAGATGCTAGCTGCCCTTAAGAGCAATGTTTTTATGTTGCATAGTATTGTTCATGATCCATTGAATGCACTGCACGCACATGTTGTGGACAACTGCCTGTTTGAAGAAATTGTCTGCATATTCAGTGAGTCTAATGTGAACATCTCTACTACTGACTTAGCTTCACTACATCTTGAATGTGTTGTGATAGTTTTTATTTTGCCGTGACAGATGTGGTGGGCAGTTGCCGGCACTAATGTGGTAGTACGAATGCTTGCTGTATTTACCACATGGTTGTTTCATTTCGTCTGAGGCACTAGTGGCCGTTAGCAGCAGATGTCATTTGGCCTTATGTGCAATACAGTGAAAGCTCAATAATTCGAACTTCATTAATTTGAATTTATGGATAATTCGAACTGTACGATTTGGTCCGGCCAAGCTCCACAGAAGTCTATGTATAAAAAAGTCCGTTAATTCGAACACGAGAAGGTTCCCTCACGGATAATTCGAACTACGCTCGCCTGGCACACGGCCAGAGAAACGCGCCTACTGCCTACACACAAGGCTGTATTGCCTCCAAAACGGAGAGAACGGCGAGAGAAGGCGAAATCGGAAAAAAATCTAACCGACGCGGTGTCAACCAGAAGGCAGCGGCGGCCGCCGCCTCTACGTTCTACGTAACATCCGAGACTTCTTGCCCGTTGCAAATCTCGGAGGTTTTGCAAATCTTGTACAGCTGCTAATGTTGTGCGGAGATGGCACGGAAAGCGCCAAAACACAGCGAATCAAGTACGTCACAGCTGCGCTTGCAATCACGAACCAATGAATCAGGGCCTTCGCCACCTTCACATGTTCAGCGTCTGTCTCGGCAGTCTTCATCAGTTGTGCACCTCTGTTTTCTGTTTAGGAGGTATCGGCCGTCGCGATTCATTGTGATGGTGTTAAGCCTCGGCTAACGTTCGTTTCGGTGGACGTCGGTGGTGCGGCACAGTCGGACCCAGAGCTTCGACTTGAAGATGGCGTGTGCCCGCGGCACACGCCATCACTTTCTGACTCGCCAAATTTCTGACATGCCCTACTGCTTCCAAATCGCAGTGTACTGTTGCTCTCCTTCACTTTCGTTAGTTCGAACTTTCGTTAATTCGAACTGAAGCGACTTCCCCTTGCGGTTCGAATTAACGAGCTTTTACTGTATTTTTATGTTGCATAGTTTTGTCCATAATCATCCATTGAATGCACTGCAGACCCATGTTCTGGACAACTGCCTGTTTGAAGGAATGATCTGCATATTCAGTGTGTCTAATGTGAACATCTCTAGTACTGCCTGTGTATTTGTGAGTTACATTTTGTATTGTGTGTCATTTTGTTTTCACAGTGCTTTAGTTTCACTACATCGTGAATGCGTTGATAGTTTTCCTCTTGCAGTGAGAGATATGGTGGGCAGTGGCCGGCACTAATGTAATAGTACGAATGCTTGCTGTATTTACCACATGGTTGTTTCATTTTGTCTGGCGCAGTAATGGCCATTAGCAGCAGATGCCATTTGGCCTTAAGTGCAATATTTTTATGTTGCATAGTTGTGTTCACACTAATCCATTGAATGCACTGCACACCCATGTTCTGGACAACTGCCTGTTTGAAGGAATGACCTGCATATTCAGTGGGTTTAATGTGAACGTCTCTAGTACTGACTGTATATTTATCAGTTAGATTTTATATTGTATGTTGCTTGTTTTCACTGTACTTTAGTGGGATTGCACATTGAATGTGTTGTGATGTATTTTATTTTGCTATGAGAGATCTAATGGGCAGTTACCAGCCCCCAGTCTGTGTGTTAGTACAAATATTTATTATGCTTATCACAGCATTTTATAAGGCTATAGTTTTGTGATGATTAACTCATGCCTGACTTTTTTATGAGAAACATGTCAGAACTAATAAACAATCACTCATGCTTGGGATCCATGAAATCATCTTTGTAATCTTTCAATTGTCTTCGAAATATCAGGCCCAAGAAACTCCAGAACGGGCTTGAAAAATTACTCTCGGAAAGAACCGAGAAAACCTGATGAACAAGGTAAAAAAATACTCTGAGATCAGCTCCAACAAACCACAGAATGGGCTTGAAAAATTACTCTCAGGTAGAGCTACGAAACCTTGATAACGAGGTAAGAAAATACCCCGACATCAGTACCAACAAACTCGAGAATAGGCCTAAAAATAACTCCCAGGAATAGCCTAGAAAACTGGATGAATGACGTAAAAAAGTAATCCCACATCACCTCCAACAAACTCCAGAATGAGCTTGAAAAATTACTACCAGATAAAGCTGAGAAAAGTTAATGAAAGAGGTAAAAAAATACTCCCACATCAGACCCAAGAAACTCACGAATGGGCTTGAAAAATAACTCTCAGGAATAGCCGCTAGAACTTCGTGATGGCAGTAAAAATATAGTACCACTATCGTCCCCAAATACCTTCCCAGAGATTAAAAAATTACTCTCGTTTCTACATACAAAAACCTTCGTCAGCATGGTAGTAAATTTTTACCTCGACTGGTACGTAGTAAAAAAAAACCCAGAAACGGGAATGCGATACAGGACGAGCGGTTTACTCCCGTTTCGCGTTATTTTTGTTTAGTGTGTGCTCTGAGATCCACGAAAGAAAAGTAAGAAGCGGAATGCAGACAGTCGATGGCGTCATCAATACGGGGCAGCGGATAGACGTCTTGGTAACGAAAATCAGTCGGTGGTATTCAACGCAGAATATCCATGTACCATCTTTCTTTTTCACGATAATGACGGGAGTGGCGTAGGGACTTGTCGATTATTGAATTACTCCCTTTCGTAGCATCTCTTACACTTGCTCGTTGGTGATTTTGCACTCTGACGATGCCACTCTGTAAGGCTTCTGTGGTATGGGATGCAGCGAAGCGGTGTTTATCCGATGACGTATTGGAGACGCCGGAATTAGAGGCATTTTGCTGCTTTTCGAAAAGTCGAACACTTTCGAGTGCTTAGAGAGAATGCCCAGGAGTGTATGACATTCGCTTTGACTAAGTGACTTGTTTATCATTTGTAGAAGCAGCGAATCTTCTGAAACCTCAGAATGTATATGTTCGTTCTCGTCTGTAGCAGCAACAAGCGCAACCCGCGTGCAGAGGATTCGGGTTTGAATACAGCGAGTTTCATGCCATGAGGCAACACTGCTGGCTCCATTTAACTGTTTATGGTGCACACACTTTTGCGTCCTTCGACTACAGACATCATGCAATGGGGAACTAATTTTTTTCACACAAGTCAATTTATTCGGTTCCAGCGTGGCATCGAACATGGCAAGGTCGTTACTGGAACAGGTTACTGGAACGCACACAGCAGAAAATGCAGGAACGACCGTGTCCTCGGAGACGATAAAGATGCATTCATCATCATCATCATCAGCAGCAGCAGCAGCAGCCTGGTTACGCCCACTGCAGGGCAAAGGCCGCTCCCATATTTCTCCAACAACCCCGGTCATGTACTAATTGTGGCCATGCCGTCCCTGCAAACATCTTCTCGTCTTCTTCTTCTTCTTAATCACGTGATGCATTCATCACGTGATTAATTCTCCAAGAGCGCAGCTAGGAAACTACCGCGGACGGAAAGCTTCCCACTTCTACAGTCAACAGTTGCCCAACACTCCAGCGAATAATTGATTCCCAAAATAACGTCATGTGTGGATCGTGTAAGAACCGCGAATTCTGTGGGAAATACTTTTCCACACAAAGACACGTCCGCAGTACAGATTCCCACAGGACAGAACGTATCAGCGCTCACACCGCGGAATGTCGAATCACGGCTTAAAGAAAACATCACCTTCGGTCCAAGAGGCCTCTTAGAATTGGCAGTCATCACCGATATTCACACGCCTGTATCCACAAGTGCCATGGTAGGTACGTCATCAACAAGTACATGAACTTTGTTCTTGAGCATAAGCACTGACGGGGGTATATCTGTCGATAGTGCATCGTATCTTGCGGCCTTACCCCCATTGGCCGCACTGACTAGTTCTCCGGCGGCGGTGATTGCATGCGTCGCCGCGGTGATGGGGATCGTTGAGCACGGGGAGCTTGCGGACGCGTTAAGGTTCGACAAGAGGCTGGCGAGGGGTAGCGTAAACCAGGAGGTGTGCGTGGTGGCACTGGCGTAGAGGACGGGTGGTCGAAAGGCTGGCAAGACATGTGCAAGGGCTCTCGCTGGTATGGAGGGCGATAGTTCTAAAAGCGCGAGGTGTGACCCGGGAGGCCACAGCTGTAGCACACCGAAAGGGGTCGAGACACCTGCGGCAGCTCGGAGTAACCAGGCCTAGGAATAGAATGGTAGTACCGCGCTTTATGTGGACGGTAGCCAGCCAACGTTCGTTGAGAGAAACGCGAGGAGCGAAAGCGGCGTTCGTAATTGGAGGTTGGTCGATATGAGTACTCAGATCGCAGTGTTCCTTGGTATACATTGACGACAACTGCTGCATTAACTGATGGCTGTCATGGGGCCGGAGTGGCCGGCGTTCGCGTACGTTTTGTTTATGTTGCATGGCCCTCCTGAAAGCCATCGGCGCAATGAGAGATTTGCTGACACCGAAGCAATTCTTTTCTTACAGTCTGCCGCATTGACCACGAGAGGTTAGTAGGCGGCATTGTATCGACACTGGCCACTGTTGGGACGTAAGACAGATGGCCAAATTTCGGAGCTATCAGTCGCATCTTCAGCGTTTCATATGTGCGACAGTGCTGCATTACTTCGGACACGGAGTTTAGGTTCTCTCCGCCAATCAGAAAATTTTACACGTTTTCGGCTATCCGCTTAAGAACCTGTCCAACCTTGTCCTCGTCAGGTATCCCGGGATACACTATCTTGCAAAACTTCAAAATTTCTTCTACATATATGGTACATGGCTTCCCTGGAAGCTGTGCCCTCTAAGCCAATGTCTGCTCCGCTCGCTTTTTCTTCGCGTTAGAATCGCCGAAGCACTTCTGCACTTCCTCAACAAAACGCTCCCAAGTTGTGAACATGTCCTCGTGCATTCATACCACATGCGAGCGGTGTTACTTAGCGAAAACACAACATGACTGAGCTGCGCAGCAGAGTCCCAGACGTTGCTTCTGCGCACCCGCCTGTAGTTCTTGAGCCACTCGTCGACGTCTTCTCTTGAGGTCCTGCCAAAGTTCGGCGGCACTCGATAGCATGGCAAGGAACCCGTGGGAGTTGCCTCCACCGCATCAGTGGTCTGGACTTGGGACATCATCTTGATTGGCGAAGGCCTCATCATGGTCCAGCTAGGTGGCGGCGGCGGCGAATTCCAGGGAGTAGAGCTTCCGTCGTTGGGTTCGTCTTCGTTTTACCCTCCACGAATATGTTACTGTCTCCGTAGAGGGTTAGTGGGCTGCTTTAATAAGCACCGAGGCACAACTAATCTTTTCTTGTCATGTATCCTCAACAATGGCGCATACCCACTACGCGGGTCGGTCAAGAAGTAGGCGCTTTTCCATATGTTTAGAAGTAAAGCGAAACTAGATTTGAATAGTGGAGCGTGGAACGATAGAACTGTACTTTAGAAGTGTAATGAAAATATTGTTAAGAATTTTGATAAAATAATTTAGCGTAAAGAGATGAAATAACAGGAATTATTGATAATTTTAGGAATTCAGGAAGGTACGCTTTTTGCCTCCATATTGAAATTCTAAACTGCAAGAAAGGCGTCCCTGTGGCTGGATCCCAGTGAAGTCGGCTCAAAAGAAAGTATGGTTGGCGAGGTTAGCGATGACCCATGTTTAGTAAATGAGTATTCTAATAGTTTTCTTTGTCTTAGCAAGCGGCGGCACGAGAGAAAATAATGTTCGATAGTTTCCAGTGCTCTGCATAAAGAACATAGAGGAGACATAGCGAAACCAGACTTGTGTAAGTAAAAATTGAGTGGAGGTATGCTGCATCTCAATTTTGTAAAAGAAACTTCCAATTGGCTTGAAGGACACCAATTATTATTCCATGGGATGTCAAGATGGTGGAATTCAGAAGATGGTGTTAGCATGGATATTGCAGAGTTTTGAGATATAGCGAAATTTATGTACCTAGCCGCGATGACATAAGCTGATGTCCGCAAAACAGATATGATAGGGCCGTCGAGGGATGCTCATGTGAGTGAATCAGCCATTTCGTTCAAGTGCAACCCACAATGTCCGGGTACCCAAAGCAAACATACTTTCCGTGTGTACGCAGGTACCATCGAACGAAATGTTCTTTGTGACTCTTGCATTTAAAGATGCAGTAAGTGCTGTACCTACAGATAGTGAGTCTGTCACAATAACAGCTAATGGGTCATTTTGAGGGAGTTTTCGTAATGCCAATATAATCGCAAATAATTCTGCCCGAAATAGGGGTGTGAAGTCGCAAAGGCGAGGGGAGTAAGACTATTAAAGAGATTAAGAGAAGATACCCACTCCTGCATTCTCATTGCCCACAGAAGCGTCAGTAGCTATTACATTGTCAGCGGTTAGCTTGTGTAGGTCGCGGTGTAAGATATTACTTAACTTTCGCCTTGGTAATCGTTTAGCTTGATTAGGACATATGTCCTCGAACTCAATTTTGAGGTCTGGTAAGGCATCATTTGAATGCCAAAGTTGGCGTATGGACACATCCAATTTTCGTAACAGTGCTTGCATAAATATTATCTGATGTCTGTGGAATCTCCACCACGATACTTTAAAAAAACTCAGATGGTTCAGTGATAAATGTATATTGCGTACGTCTTTTTTTAAATTCATAAACTTTTAAAAATGCCTGAGCCGTAAGCATGCGGAATCTGCAATCTAGGGTGAGTGTATGGTATGAGCTTCCTGATATAAAACAGCGTTGGCAACAAATCTAGGTAGCCCGAGGCATGACCGTAGAGCTTCTCGTTCTAAATGTTTTTAGGCGAGGCCACCGGAAAATATTGCGCAGGCGAATTTTAATATGGGCCGGACAGACATCTTATAAATCATCAGTAAGGTATCCTTGCGTAGTCTAGAGCGACGGTGGCTGAGCCGGCGGTGCATAGCTACGGCAAATTCTGCCTTTGTTTTAATACGTTCAATGTCATGGCGGCAGGTGAGTTTGCCATCGGAAATAAGACCAAGGTACTTGACTTCGTCAACTTGAGGAATGATTTCGTGTCGGTATTGTAAAGATATATATACCTGTGCAGTTAATAGGAATACTAATACCATACTTTTGCTAATATTTAAGGACATTCATAACCCCTCTAGTCATGTCTCCAGCATTCCTAAGTAATTCTGCAATGACTGTCGTAGTGAATGTATATTTTTTGCGGATGTAAAAAATGCGATATTATCAGCATAAATATAAATATGTACTTCCGGAGACAAAGGAATTCTGCTTAGCAAAATGCTAAATAATATAGGGAAAAGAACGGAACCCTGTAGTACACGTCTTGTCTGCTTGTGCTTGGACCTAGAAATACCGTGTTGGTAACAATAAAACTATCCATCTCTTATATATTGATAGATCTAAGCGGTCCGATATTCTGGGCGATTCGTAGATTGAAGCTCATCGAATAGAATACAATGTTCTACAGAGTGGTATGCTTTTGATACATCTAGCGTCACCAAAGCTGCGTACTCTCGTTTGCGGCGAGCAAGTATAATGCGGCTCTCTAAATCTACATAGGCGCACCATATTGAGTGGCCGGGACGAAATCCAATCTGACAAGGACTAAGAAGGGTATCATCCTGCATAAAATTTGTTATACGGCCATGAAGAACCCTATCTGTTAATTTGACGACATTGGAAGTAAGAGAAATTGGTCTTATGTTGTCTAAGTCAAGTCCAGCTGATTTTTTCATTATTAGTGGACTAATTTTAGCTACTCTCCATTCTGTTTGAACCCATGAATTGTTGAGAAATTTATTATATTTAACAGTTCCTGAGGTGCATAATCAAACAAAACTTTTAGCATTCCTGTTGCGATTCCATGTGCAGTGGATCGCGGCTAACACCGGTAACGAACTAACAATGCATTCAAGCTCTGTCGCTGTTACTGTTACAAAGTCGTCTCCCATGGGAGGTTTCTTTAGTCCTATCTGCACTTCATGTTTGAAACGTCGCGCAAGTGCTTGAGCAATTTTTTCAAGTGATTCTGATAAATTCTTTTGTTGATGGAATGACAGATTCGACATTCACGGGCGCCGGAATAACTTTACGAGATCGAGGAAATTTGAACAGGGCTTTTTTATTGTTAGACTTCGAAAGGTATGTGTAGTGCTTGAAATCATAATCCTCCTTAGCTTTTGAGACTGTTCGTTTAGAGGTAGTAGCTATATATGTATAATCAGCCCGATTAACAAGACATTGGTTGTATAAATGTTTTTCCACGCAGCTTTTTTGCGTCTAAAATCTCGCTCGCAGTCAGAATTCTACCCGAGACAATATGATCCACTCTTAGTAGATTGCACCAGAAATTGAGCTTTTTCTATATTATTTTTACAATTGAACATAGGCTGAATCCTTTACTGCCCCTCTCCGTGCCCTCGTGAGCGTGTAAAGTTGATTTTAACGCATTTTAAAACTTTTCGTAATTAACAAAAGTGCGCGCATTACTATCTAATCTAGTTAACGGGATAAGCAGTTCAAAAATTATAGGGGGTGATCACTGTTATTTCCGGAATCTAAAGTTTTCCACGAGGTGACCGACCTGATCCAGCTAGCAAACGTAAGATTTAGGGCACATCGCGACTGACCCCGAACGAAAATATGTACTCTCAAATTTAAGCAAGAGAAATGATTCGTTAAAACCCGATCCCACAAGCGTTTGCCACAATTGTCCTTTCGGAAACCCCATATTACATGATGAGAATTAAAATCTTCCACCAGTATGATGTTCTTCTGACTGCAAGCAATAGAGGTATCTAGATAACGAGTATCTTGAACTCCAGCGGGGAAAACGTGTCAATTGTAGAAAAAGGTGAGCAACCAGTAAGTATTACAGCCAGTGTTAAGATTTCACAGTCTAGGGACATTATCTGGCATGCTATAGTAGCTTTATGGCAGATTTTTGATGAGACAAACAAAACTAAACCACAGCATCAGGATAGGTGGTCCAATCGAAAACCTCGCAACTTTTTGACATGAAAAGTCTGACCAGAAGCAAGCCAAGTTTCCTGTAAAATAATAATATATGGGGAATATTAGAAGTAGGATATAATAAATCCGTTGCAGCGCAAAATATGGAACGACAGTTCCACTGAATTACTGTTAAAGTTCCTATGGTGAATAAATCCGAGAAGCAGAGACTGCTTGGTCTAAAACAAGTCCTTTTAAGAAGTCCTTCTTAGTCGGAATTTCGCTAACGTACTTTTTTTCCTTGGAGTTGGTGGGATAGCTAGATTTTTTCTCTGTCGGTGACCTTGTTCGTTTAAGAGATCGGGGGTCCATATCTACATCTTGATTTTCCATCCCATCTGTGTCCGAGAGACAGATTTGGTTGACTTTCTCATAAGTTGATGGCTCTGAAGAATCGTTATTTGTGAATGGCTGCGCGGACGATATTTCAATAGGTGAACTCCGCGGTAGACCCGACACCTGATCCTCAATATTGGCTTTATTAGTTAGTCGAAGCCATGGAGCTAGTTGTGAGGACAGCACCTCAACAAGGGAGTCGCTGATATTTGCCAGAATGTGTTCCATTGCTTTCTCTAATGCCTTTTCTACGGAAGCTGCCACAGCCTCAGAGATTGAGTTTTCCATACGCAGTGTTTCACGGGACGTTATACCAGCATACCCTTGACTCCTGCTCTGAATTTTTCCGATGGCCTCGCGACGAAAGCATCGACGTCTATCAATTACTTCGAGGATTTGCACTTCTTTTGTGCTTGCAGGGCAACTACGTTCATCTGCAGGGTGGGGACCACTGAAAAGGCAGCAGGACTCATTTCAGGAACACCAGCCGCTTTAATTATGGCCTTCTTCATGAATTCGGCATCGTGTGTTGGACCTGCAACCTTTTATAGAGTGCCCGAACCGCCTGCCCTTTAGACACGGAAGCACACGAGGTGATAGAGGCACAACTCGGTACATAAGTGTCCATGCCTTGATTTCCGATGGGCGGTTCATTGCAGCAAAATTAGCAATGACTGTTTCTCTAGGCATGCGCTCATTATAAACGACACGGCTGCAACGATACACAGAAATCACGCCTGCCACCCAAAAGATTTCCAAAATTTCTGCCGGACATAGACTTCTGTCGAAGCTGCGGACTAGACATTTAGTACATGCAAGGTGATGAGGAATAAAAGTGCTCACCGGATGTGTCGCAAAAACATCGCACTTCAGTGAATCTTGCACGTAAGCCTGGTCTGACGAGCCGCAAAGTATGCTCCCTCGACCAAACCGTCGAACCTAGCTGCTTTGTTGAAAATTGGCGGACGCCATCCGGAGTTCCGTTTGAATTGCCTTGGGATTCTTAATGCGAATCCCTCCGCCATCACTCGGAACCAAAGCCACAGGTATGCCGGTCGTAACCCTGCGTAAGAAAAGCTCCACCGGAAAACCAGAGTCAACAACAGAAGCCAACCAGGTGGAAGTCTGTGTGCATGGCGATGAGAGTGACAGAGCAAAGAAATAGGAAATTGCTCTAGAAGTTAACAGATATTGAAACAATAGGTCAAGGACAATTACGTAAAAGACACAAATTAAAAGAAAACCGCCAGCTAATTGACCAGAACCAGTGTTCGGGGGCTCAGGCACCAGGCCACGTCAGCGCCAGAGCTAGTGACAACCAACAGAGCCCACCAGGTAATCATGCACATCGCTGGAGCAACGTCGGCCTCTTCTTTCTTTGCTATCGCTCCCCGGGTATCTTACTTTCAGTGACCGATTGTAACTATATATATATATATATATATATATATATATATATATATATATATATATATATATATATATATATATATCACGCAGCGATGGCGTACAGGTAGAGCATCCGGCCCGCGTTCACGAGGACTGTGGATCGAATCCCGGTGCCGCGCAATTTTCCACCAGATTAAAAGAAAGGATCCGTGTGTTGATAGAATTCCATAAACAGGCCTGGAGTGCGGCCTGGTCACGGTGACCGGAACCGACCTCCCACACCAGAGCAGGATTTGCCACCCTGGTTCACTACTTGGTCTCTGAATACCTCCTGCACACACGCCGTGAATAGCATTGGAGAGATCGTATCTCCATGTCTGACGCCTTTCTTTATTGGGATTTTGTTGCTTTCTTTATGGAGGACCACGGTGGCTGTGGAGCCGCTATATATATCTTTCAGTATGCTTACATATGGCTCGTCTACACCCTGATTCCGCAATGCCTTCATGACTGCTCAGGTTTCGACTGAATCAAACGCTTTTTCGTAATCAATGAAAGCTATATATAAGGGCTGGTTATATTCCGCACATTTATCCATCCCCTGATTGATAGTGTGAATAAGGTCTATTGTTGAGTAGGCTTTATGGAATCCTGCCTGCTCCTTTCGTTGACAGAAGTCTAAGGCGTTCCTGAATATATTTGCGATTATATTAGTAAATACTTTGTAGGCAACGGAAAGTAAGCTGATCGGTCTATAATTTTTGAAGTGTTTGGCGTCCCCTTTCTTATGGATTAGGATTAGGTTAGCGTGCTTCCAAGATTGCGGTACGCTCGAGGTCATGAGGCATTGTGTATATAGGGTGGCCAGTCTTTCTAGATCAATGTTCCCAGCATCCTTCAACAAATCTGCTGTTACCTGGTCCTCCCCTGCTGCCTTCCCCCTTCGCATAGCTCCCAAGGCGTTCTTTACTTCTTCCGGCGTTACTTGTGGGATTTCAAATTCGTCTAGACTGTTTTCTCTCACATTATCGTCGTGGGTGCTACTGGTACTGTATAAATCTCTATAGAACTCCTCAGCCACTTGAACTATCTCATCCATATTAGTAATAATATTGCCGGCTTTGTCTCTTAACGCATACATCTGATTCTTGCCTATTCCTAGTTTCTTCTTCAGTGCTTTTAGGCTTCCTCCGTTTCTGAGAGCATGTTCAATTCTATCATATTATAATTCCTTATGTCAGCTGTGTTACGCTTGTTGATTACCTTATAAAGTGCCTCCAGTTCTATTCTATCTGTAGGGTTAGAGGCTTTCATACATTGGCGTTTTTTGATCAGATCTTTCGTCTCCTGCGATAGCTTACTGGTATCCTGTCTAACGGAGTTACCACCGACTTCTATTGCACACTGCTTAATGATGCCCATAAGATTGTCGTTCATTGCTGCAACACTAAGATCCTCTTCCTGAGTTAAAGCCGAATATCCGTTCTGTAATTTGATCCGGAATTCCTCTAGTTTCCCTCTTACCCCTAACTCATTGATTCGCTGCTTATGTACCAGTTTCTTCCGTTCCCTCCTCAAGTCTAGGCTAATTCGAGTTCTTACCATCCTATGGTCACTGCAGCGCACCTTGCCGAGCACGTCCACATCTTGTATGATTCCAGGGTTAGCGCAGAGTATGAAGTCTATTTCATTTATAGGCTAGCCATTTGGGCTCCTTTAAGTCCACGTTCGGCTAACCCGCTTGCGGAAGAAGGTATTCATTATTCACATATTATTCTGTTCTGCACACTCTACTAATAACTCTCCCCTGCTATTATTAGAGCCTATGCCATATTCCCCCACTGTTTTCAGGCTGCTTCTTGCCTGCCCTGGCATTGAAGTCGCTCATCAGTATAGTGTATTTTGTTTTGACTTTACCCATCGCCGATTCCAGGTCTTCATAAAAATTTTCGACTTCCTGGTCATCATGACTGGATGTAGGGGCGTGGACTTGTACGACCTTCAATTTGTACCTCTTATTAAGTTTCACAACAAGACCTACCACCCTCTCGTTAATGCGATAGAATTCCTGTATGTTACCAGCTATACCCTTATTAATCAGGAATCCGACACCTAGTTCGCGTCTCTACGCTAAGCCCAGGTAGCACAGGACGTGCCAGCTTTTTAGCACTGTATATGCTTCTTTTGTCCTCCTAACCTCACTGAGCCCTGTTATATGCCATTTACTACCCTCCAATTTCTTCAATAACACTGCTACACTCGCCTCAGTAGATAACGTTCTAACGGTATACGTTGCCAGGTTCAGATTCCAATGGTGGCCTCTCCTCAACCTTTGATTAAATCGACTGTTATTTCATCCTCTCCTCTCCTGCCGGTTTTCCCCGTTTCATGCCTTATCCAAGGTCTTTATGAGCTCATCTCTAGTTATAGGAGGAGTTTTTGTATACTTTTCATTATTGTTTCGAATAGAGTGCTCCTGAGTCCTCTGAGTACTGTAAAGGTCAGTATAGAATACTTCCACTGCTTACCTTCGAGATTGCTGATGATGTTACCCTGCTCATCTTTAAGTGCATACAACTTGGTTTGTCCTATGCGAAGTTTCCTTCTCACTGATTTCAGGCTGCGTCCATTTTTAACGACTTCTTCAGTTTTACTCACGTTACAATTTCAGGCTGCGTCCATTTTTTAACGGCTTCTTCAGTTTTTCTCACGTTATAGTTTCTAATACCATTTATTTTTGTTTTGTCGATCAGTTTTGACAATTCCGCGAATTCTATCTTGTCTCTTAATTTGGACGCTTTCATTCGTTGTCGTTTCTTTATTGGGTCCTCTGTTACTTGGAATAGCTTGCCTACTGGACACGGGACTTTCTGAGAAATTGTGACTGTACAGTGTGGGACGTAGGACTGTACGGTGACACTGCGTAAGACAAGGAACCCCTTTGCGGGCAGCGTTACAGTGCCCACAGAAACAGTTCGTGTGTACGTGCGTGCGTGCGTTTAGGTTTTTCTTTTCTTTTTTTATCCTTCTCTCTTTCACCTATTGCACCCCCTTGTCCCTCCCCCAGTACAGGGTAGCCAACCGGAGATAATCTCGGGTTAACCTCCCTGTCTTTCGTTTGCCTCTCTCTCTCTCTTTGCCTACTGGTTGCCTTGGTGCCTTGCCTCCCACTCCGATCGCTGCCTCTGAAGCCAGCCTCGTTATAATTTCATTCATTACCTCTATGTCATCATCATCATCATCTCTCTGTTTTAAGGCTGCATATTTGTTTGGAAGTACCAGCCTAAATATGTCTCCTTTCACCCTTACTGCCTCTAAGTTGACCTGTTTTTCCTTGACCAATTTAACTCTTTCTCTCTTCAAATTGAGGTGAATCCTAGCCCTCATTACCCTATGATCGCTGCACTTTACCCTACCTATCACTTCTACATCCTGCACTATGCTGGGATCAGCAGAGAGCATGAAGTCAATTTCATTTGTTGTTACATGATCAGGGCTTTTCCAGGTCCATTTTCTGTTGATACGTTTCTTGAGGAAAGTGTTCATTATTCTCAGCTTATTCCTCTTTGCGAATTTTACCAGCATCTCTCCTCTAGCGTATCTAGAATCGACACCGTAGTTGCGAATTGCCTGTTCACCCGCCTGCCCTTTCGCCCCTTTTGCATTGAAGTCTCCCATTACTACTGTATACCGCGTTTGCAGTTTTCTCATTCGTTATTCAACATCTTCATAAAACTGATCTACTTCCTGATCGTCGTGGCTGGATGTTGGAGCGTAGGCTTGTACTGCCTTTAATCTATACTTCTTATTGAGTTTGGTTACGACTACTGCTACCCTCTCGTTGATGCTGTAAAATTCGTCAATGTTGCCCGCTATGTCTTTATTGATTACGAATCCTACGCCGTATTGCTGCTTATCCGGGAGACCTCTATAGCAGAGGACATGCCTGTTATTCAGCAATGTGTAAGGCTTACCAGTTCCTCTAATCCCACTAAGGCCGATAATATCCCAAGCAATGACTGATAGTTTTTCAAAGGGTCCTGCTAAGCTAGCCTCACTCGAGAGGGTTCGGGTGTTAAACGTTGCAAGGGTCAGTTTCCATAGGCCGCCTGTCCAGACCTAGGTATTCTTAGCACCCTCACCAATTCTATTGCAACTGTATTTTTAGCAACATATATATAGGTGATTTCAAATACCCCAGCATATTATCATCACAAGGTCTAGAGAGATTTGTTAAACATATCAAAAGGCAAGGAAGCCAAAAAAGAAAACAACAAAAAGGCACTACTTGAGATTAACACACGTACGGTCAAGCTACTGAAATTCGCATTCTAACAGAGACAAAGATGCGTGGCTAACGCAAGTCTGTCCCAAACTTTTGATGTGAAATGCCTCGATTATTTCCCGTGTAGTTTGGTATTTGTGTTTCAAAAGAATTTTTGTGTCTTCTAAGGAAGGTTTACAACCGCTTCCCCACTTCTTGGTATGCTTAACTGATGTCTTTAGACCTCGTCATGTTCTTATGCAGAGGTATTTGCAATCACCTATATATATTTGGTCAGTTTCAATAAAAATTTTAGTTGAGAGTTAGCGCTCATCCTGTCTGCTTCTAGTCTCTGTCTGTGTCACTTCGCGCTACAATCCAAGATCATGTTACTGTGCCAACTCACTCAACTTTCTATCCTTTTGCATTAGATTTCTTGTACACAGGGCCCTTTTCAATGTGAGCGCTTTAACCTTTCTAGTGTAGCCAATGTTGCTTCTTTCATTGCGATAACTGTTTGCAAAGCCAGAACAGTGGCACGGCACAGTAGAACAGGCAGATGCCCTCAGGATATTCAAGCAATCTTTTTGAAGTATGAAACCTCCAACACGACGCTTCCGTAGGATGGCCCGTACACTGAACTCGGAACTCTGGGGACAAGTTCAATTCTTCAGGGACAAACTACAAGTTTTGTACGGGAGAGCCCCATCTCCAGAAGGCCAACTATTATGTTTTCGGGAATGGATTAGGATCGCGGAGCAAACCCCGGAATTCCTATGGGCCCATGCTCGTCTTTCGTTTTCCAAGAATGATAAGACTACACGGGACCAAGGAAAAGTGCTTGTACTCGGCAATCAACAGCTCCCAAGAAACTTCGAAAGCACTCTAAGCAAGGGACCAAAGTTTGCCTGTGAACCTGATTTGTCACCTAAGGAAATGGTCAGCATGTCTAAATCCATTTCTCGTTAGGTCACTGAAGGCTTTCGACCAAGATGTGTGACTGAGTGCGTTGATGTGATCGCGTGGACAGCACCGCAGCCTTGTAAGTCAGACAACCTATACGGTGTGTCGCGTTTTTTCGTCAAGCATCAGCTAAGGTTGGTTACAGTGGACAAAGAAGGTTTCTTTGTTGTTTTTTGTGAGGAATGGTACACGAAGAGCTAAAACTGCTATTGACAAAAATTTTGTTTAAAACGACACTCACCTAAAGAAAGTGAAGAAAACCGCACTTGATTCGCTTGGGCAATTTGGTCTAGAGCGCCTCGCGTCGGGAGTAAAACAATCCAAGGGACTGCACCTCGACATATTCTTTAGTGCTAAGGCACATAAGCCGCAGGTTCCTTTTTGAGCCATTATTTCTGAAAAAGGAACGTGGCAGTACATTGTCGCAACCTTTTTGCATAATGTGCTATCTTCAGTTCAGCTTGAAGACCCCTTCCTGATAAGGTATTCAGAAGAAATTGTAGTCTTCCTAACCGTTAATAATCCAGGTAAATGCTCGGCGATCAGTGTTGATGTAAAAGATCTTTCTTATTCGCTTCCTCAAACGGAACTAATGTGCAGTGTTAAAGAAGCAGCGACGCTCTACAATGATTCGTTCCGGTTTACTCAGGACTGTGGGATGCTGTTCTGCCATACTGCGAGCACCACGTGGCGACCCCGAGGTGACGGGAGCCGCCATACTGCAGGCACCACGTAGCTACCACGAGGTGACGAGAGCTCCCACTTCTCCGCGACAAATCAGGAATTCGACGTGTGCAGGTCATCACCCTGCCATCATCCTGCCTGGTTCCTGCCGACGAGAACTGCACAAACCGGTTCCTACCGACGCGGAGTCGCCGAAGGGAGTTAAGGGAGAACCGGCCATTGTGAGGACAGAGAGAGTTGCCACCAGCTACCCCGTCGGTCTGCTGAACTGTTCGGCTCCGCTACTTTATGTTATTACCTGCTATTACCTGCTATGTTGTACATACTGTATAAAGCTTTTCATTTCCGCCTCGTCGGCTACAAAACTCCGTCTCTCATCTACGAGCGCGGGTCGCAATAGTGGATGGCATGTGTGCGATTGGTGAATCAATATCACAACAGCGGATTGCAAGCTACGAGGTACGAGGCCCGGAGATGCCTGCTGCATCGCTTGATGGCAACTACGAGACCGCCCAGCGTCAACCACTTTGGCTGGGTGAGTGCCTAATGTTTGCTTTCAAGTCGCCAGACCTCTCTAGCACAGGTAGATGTTGGGAGAGTGTTTTGTTGATTTTTTTTTGTGGACTATGAATTAGGAATTTACCCTCTTTAAGCAGTGGATTTTATTTGGAAGTAAGGTATATTTAGTGGGCCACCAATACGAGTAACGAGATCGCGATGGAGGAATTCCAAGTTCAGGACCTCATTCAAATTTGCGAGGTGTTGGGCATTTACGCCGGCTCCGCAAGAACAAATAAGGCGATTCTCGACGTAATGCAGGCAGAGGACGTGACGGTCGCAAAAGCTAACGAGGCTTGAGAGATGATTGTTGAGCAAAAGCTGAAGGCAAAGGAACGCGAGGAAGTGGAGATGCGCGAGCGAGAGGCAACGCGATTGCACGGTCTTAGGATGAAAGAGCTTTATCGGGAAATTCAAGCGCTTCAATGGCAGCGAGCCCGAGGTCATCTTCACGTGAACCTTCACGACAGGTGAAGATATCGTTAAATATCTCTCTGATTTTGAACAAGTGTGTGAAGAAGTGCCAGCCGGAATACGTGTCAGCCGGGACTTCTGGCCCAAGAAGTTGGTCACGTGGCTCCCGTCTAAAGCTGCGAGTGTTTAGCAACACCTGCTTTATGAGGAAAATCGGGAGTGCGATGAGGCTAAGAAGGCTTCGTTGAGGCATTTTGAAGCCATAAGTCAGGCCGACTGGGAAGGCCAAGTTGATAGCGATAATGCCGAGCTTGTCGAGGACATACCGCCTATTGAGATGCCTACAAGCTCAGGATGCGTAGAAAAGACTACGGTGTCGCTGGTGCGCATGCTGTGTGGCGAGCGCGAACACAAGGTTGTTTCGCCGTCTAGAGAGGCCGCTTTGAAAACAGTCACCCACTGCGAAGGCCAAGATGAGAGTAACAAAGCTAGCCTTGATGGTGCTAGTTCAGATAGCGCTGAGAGAGCTGTGGTGCTAGTAGTTCACGCACGCAATGACAAGTGCGAAGAAGCAGTAGTTTCGCCATTTAGCGAGGCTGTTTTGGAAGCAGAGGTCGACTTCGAAGGCCAGCGAGAAGTTTTGTGTGCTGTCGAGGGCTATGATAGAGCTAGACCAGCTGAAAATGGTCTTTATGTTGAACTAGCTTGCTCAAGGGTCAAATGTGGTGATGTCCTATTAGAAGAGCATACGCACTGTGGAACCCATTTAGGCAACTCAAATGCACGCGCGTTTGCCCATGCCACGGGCTAGCGGAGGATTGTAGCGAAGCGTCCGGTGTGCTAGAAAGTCTGCTACAATAGCCGCTCCCTTCCTGGGGGAAAGAAAGGTGACTGCTTAGCGGAGAAAGAGACAGTGTGCACACGGGTCCGTGAGTGCGCCGCTCTCCCAGAATTTGGAGGCCGCCTGTGGAAAGGTCACAGGAGCTTCGAGCAGCTCAGTTTCGTTCTTGTCTCGCAATTGGACAGTGCGCAGCCTAACGAATGATCGAACCACTCGAGCGTGCCTGAAAGGGTGTCTATGCCCACACCGAGCGATACATAGAACTTTGAAAGCCCTTCTGGTTATATGTAATTTTAGTATTCATATTTCACTTTTTGAAATAAAGTTTAGTCGTATGTTGCGAGTTTGAAATGGCTGAGGTAAAGAAAAGCGCATTGTTTTGGGCTGTTAGTCTTTTCTGTTGGCGATAAACAGAAATTTTGTTTGTTAGTTGTTCATTTTCTACTAAAACCTGATTGCTGAACGCTTGAGTAAGGCACGCGTCCATGTTTCCGTTTGTTTGTTTTATTTACGCATAAGTAGGCTAGGAAGCGCCTGAAAGCTGAATTTTGATTATGATTTGATCTATGTATCGTGTGTTTTAGTTGTAAGTGTTAGAGTAGAATTTAAATTCATTTTTGTTTTTATGTCGTTCGCGAGAGTTTGAGTATGTTTTTCTTAATTAGTTAAACCAGTTTTGTGCTTTAAAAAATGTGGTACTCGTTTTGCCTAGTGCATTTAGACAGCACTGAGGGGAGGACTATTTCGGTTGTCGGACGTCACTCTACTTTTGCGAAGGGGCGCCCATGTGCACAGATTAGTACGAATTAGCACTGAGCGCTCAACCTTTGCGTCGTGGCTTTTGTGGTCAAAATTAAGTGATCTTCGGCAATCTTTGTCTTTACCAATCTGCCAGCATGCCAGTCAAGAATCGCTTGCGAAACAATTCTTTGTTTATTAGCTCTGTCACGCGTTGACAATTAAGGAAAGGTCCGTATTTCAACTTTTGTTGTTCGGAAGCTTTTTATTTCGTATAGCGTAGCCAGATTTCATAGAGGGCTTTGTTTATTGACTTTGGTCTGGCGGTTTGAAGCGCATTCAGAGGGTGCTTGCTTTGGCCGGAGTGGTTTGGCGTTGTTGATTCTGGGTCGTTCCAGTGGAGGTTCTCTGGGCCGAGCAAAGGAAATACCAGCGGATGAAAGGGCGGCAAAGCCATTCACTTGGCCCCATCAAGGACGTCACCCACTCAGCACATCGCATACGTCGAGCCGCGTCGAACAGCTCGACTTCTGGATGTATTATCTGGTAGTGGGGGTGCTCTTGTGCCATACTACGAGCACTACGTGGCGACCACGAGGCGACAGGAGCTGCCCTACTACAGGCTCCACGTGGCTACCGACGAGAGCTCCCAGTTCTCCGCGACAAATCAGGAATTGGACGTCTGCGAGGTCATCACCCTGCCCCGCCTGGTTCCTGCCGACCAGAGCTCGCACAAACCGGCTCCTGCCCTCGAGGGGTCGGCGAAGGGAGTTAAGGGAGAACCAGCCCATTGTGAGGACAGAGTTGCCACCAGCCGCCCCGTCGGTCTGGTGCACTCTTCGGCTCCCCTACTTTATGCTATTATCTGCTATGTTGTACATACTGTACAAAGCTTTTCGTTTCCTCCTCGTCGGCTACAAAATTCCGCCTCTCGTCTACGAGCGCGAGTCGCAATAGGTGCCTGTGGTATCTTTGTCAGAGCTTCTGTTGTCTTACCTATTGAATACCTTTCTAAAACGGGATAGTTCTATGTATGTACAAAGATGGGGAGTTTGCATTGGTTCAAAAGTTGCGCCAGTTTTCAGCGATATTTATCTAAGGCGTGTCAATAGAAAGGTACACTGCAATCTTAAGGAATTGGCAGTGCATGCCTATAAATACGCAGTCTACCTGGTGTTTTATTCTTGCGGTAACTACACCAAGAAAACTACGGATATGTTAAACGTTTTTAGGGAATGGGGTGGGGGTCTTCGTTTCACTCTTGAGCTTATCCAGAACAACAAATTATAGTTTTTAGATGTGTGCTTAACGTTCCAGGAGGAGCACGTCTGTTGGCGCTATTCGCCTAGGGGCAAGGAAACCACCGCTTGAATTTTCTTCTTGTCATTCCAAACTCGTTAAACAGGGGTTAGCATACTCACCTCTTAGGTATGCCATTGCTAAGTCATGTCCACGGAATATGCAACAAAGACTTTCACAACAGATAGATAGGCTCGAGAAGGCTGGTTATCCTGTGCATGTGTTATTACTAAGCTGCGAAAAGCTTTCGAAATGTGTAAAAAGCCCCGCTAAGAAACAAGAAAAACCGAAAAATGAAAAAAGGTTTGCTGTGGTGCCCTATGTACATAGGTTATCCCATGGTTTACGGAACGTGGCCAATAGATATGACGTCAATACAGTTTTCTCGCCTCCCCGCAAATAGTCTATCATGTGCCCTATGATAAATAGGAAACTTCAATAGGGTGTCAAAAAAAAGATGATTGCCACATTAGACATGTGTCCCCTTTGGTGCCTTGTAACACTGGCATAGTCTATCAGACTCCACTTAAGTGCGGGAAAACTTACATTGGAAAGAGCTGCCAGGTGCATTAATATCAAACTGAAGGAACCCAAACAATCACTTAACAACCCTAATGCTTCACATCTAGCATCACATGGTTTCAGTTGCGGTTGTAAACCTTTGTTTGAAGACACAAATATTCTTTCAAGACACAAATGCCAAACCACACGGTAAATAATCGAGGCATTTCACATGAAAACATAAGGAGAGACTTGCGTTAGCCACGCATCTATGCCTCTGTTAGAATGCGAATTTCAGTATCGTCACAGCACATGTGTTAATCTCAAGTAGTGTCTTTTTGTTGTTTTCCTTTTTTGGCTTCCCTACCTTTTGATATGTTTAACTGATGTCTTTAGACCTTGTCATGTTTATATGCTGAGGTATTTGCAATCATATATATATATATATATATATATATATATATATATATATATATATATTGTTCGTTTCAATAAACATTTAGTTGAGAGTTAGTGTTCGTCCTTTCTGCCTCTAGTCTCTGTGCGTGTCACTTTGCGCTACAATCCAATATCAGGGAATTAGTATGACTCATCCCGATTTACGTTGGTGATAGCACTCGTATTCGGCTTCGTTTGTTCTTGGGTCCTTGCTTTGTTGCACTAAACAGGTACATTTCAATGATAACCGGCCAAGAAGCCCATATCGCCACTCTCGTAGAGAATATGTCTTTGAATCTTCGAGCATTCATAAACTCGTATAACGAGCCGAAATTCGTAAATTTGACGAAACATTCGGAAGAGTTGTCAGGTATGTTTTAAGGCACATCAGTTTGATTAATGCTGCATGCAGCTTCAACTCCAATGTTTCCGAGTTAAGATGCCGACTAGCCATAATGTCTATCATCATCGCGACAAACCACTGAACTGTCCATTTTATATAGCCTCACGCTCAACGGGCATGCTTGAGCTATTTTGCATACGTATTTGTCGCAGAAACTTACAGCTTACCTTTCCTCTGTCTCTCTCTCTCCTGGCTTCGTGAATGTGATTTTTTCCGCTTTCCAACAGCTAGTGGGAAATCAGCACACCAACTTGATAATGAACTTTCACAAATTACGAGGCTTGTTTATATCTTAATTTTATTTATTTATATAGGATTACGGATGTGTGCCTTATTTATGCTATTTTGGGGAAGAGCTGCAGACAAACACATTGATTTTTTTTAATTAGTAAACCTGAATTTATGAGAATACGCTCATGGCGTTTATTGTTCTAATAGGGGTGGTGAATACCAGAATTTCGGGCCTTATTCGCCTGACACAAATGAGTACTTAGCAAAGGTTTAACAGGTTACAGAGGTACCCTAAAGGAGTGCCTTCATTGTGCTGTGACGGTGCTAGACGAAGTTAATGTGCGATTGCGACTCATTTCACCCGCCGTGGTGTGGCTACGACACTGCGCTGCTGAGCTTGAGGACATAGGCTCGATCCCGCCCGCGGCGGCCGCATTCCGACGCGGACGGAAGCAAGAACACTAGTTTTCCCTGTATTTGGTTAATGAAATTCGTCGCTGGGCTGGTTGGTTTGTACTAATAAGTGAGTACAGGTATGCACAGTTTCTAGACGGGACATTTCAAGACAGCGAGACACGGGACAAGCGCTAGCATATCGTATCGGAAAGAAAGAGCGCCTTTATTAGCGATACTTCGGTTGTATTTCGTAGCGAATAAAAGTGGTTTTTAGAAAAGACGCTGTAATCTGTTCGCTCTGTGATACGACGCATTTGCGGCTTGATGGGCAATGCACTTGGGTGAACTTGTTTTGCTGTGTTTATAAGTAGGCAAAATGTTAATAATAAAGATTAGTTGCGAGTAGCGCTGGTCCCCTGTAACGGTGTCTTCTCTTGTCCCGTCTTAAAACTATGTCTACCAGTTTTCGGGTATGTATTGGGTGCATGTTAAAG
The DNA here is from genome assembly GCF_038994185.2 of Dermacentor albipictus. Taxonomy (NCBI): domain Eukaryota; kingdom Metazoa; phylum Arthropoda; class Arachnida; order Ixodida; family Ixodidae; genus Dermacentor; species Dermacentor albipictus. The sequence continues at coordinate 17,459,463 of NC_091821.1, forward strand.
AAACCCAGATGAGCAAAATTGATCCAGAGCCTCCTCCCTCCCCAATATGCGCCGTGAATCATAATCAGAACATGCTTTCTGCGCGTAAAATGACGCAATTGACATTTGTAATGTAATTTAGACTCATTTCGCAAATGAAACTAACTCGAAGACAAAGACCGCCACTTCCATTTCCGACGGACACGTTTGTCACTGGCTCGCGTGCTCTCTACTCCCCAATATATTTTTTTTCTTGTTGTTCAGAACATTTAAGAAAATTGGCGCTTAAAATCGGCACGACACTGGTACACATAATGGCACATGATTATTGTCCTCCAAACGCTGGTCCTAATATAAGCAACGATCTAAAAAGCATATAGTGGTGCATGGTCTAAACTTCCTAAAATTCACTAACAAGAGAACTTTCCTTTGCAGTTCTCAGAGTACACTTGTTCAGAGCCTCGGAAACACGAAGGCGGAAGCCAGAGTATGTGCCACCATAGAATAACTAAAAGAACAAGAACAATAATAACAAGTTGAACTGTGCCATAATCAGATTTAGCCACCTGTTTGGTATTCCTAAATCCTCTACGCATCTGTACTGTTCAGCGTGCAACACTGTGTTGCAACTTTTCTGATGTCCAGGGGATTACGATGTTCATTGTGGTCGCCTATTGAAAGCATGTAGCTTTGCGAAAATCCTCTTAAGGCTTAATATTTTCTTGAAACGTAAGGAAGAACGATGGTCTATGTCAACATCAGCCTTTTCATTGGAGCATACCAGCAGTGTCCATTTTTCCTATCTTTTGCAAAAGTTGTGCCAAGCTGAAGACTATGGATCGTTTTTGCATCAGAACAGTTGGTTTTATTCTGCAAATTAATGTTTCTTGGTAACCTACACTGTTAATGCCTTGAAAGGGTAATACTATTCTCGCGCAATATGACATGCGATTCTCTGAGATTCGCAATGATCTTTTAGAGGCTTTACTAGGGGTCTACAACGAAAATATTCGCAAAGCGCAGGCAGCGCACTGAATTTTTACGAATGCTTGTGACAACTGTGCTTCGGCGCAGGGTAAAGAAACCCAGGAAAAGGCGATGCCTATCCAAGGTCGCTATAACGTAAAACTATATGTTTTGATTAAATTCCCTATATGAGCACTCCATGATTGGTCAAGTGCTTTCGCGCCATGCCCTCTTCGTTTTTCACTGACGCGATGTCACGAAAACTGCGAAAACACCGTACTCTCAAAATGACGCGTACGAATTGCTTAAGCATGTTTAGGCCGAACAAAAGAACATATTATTTCCGATTCTATGCCTTCGTCATAATTAGCCCACCGCTATTGGTCAATATTATTCGGGCCACACCTACTTCTCTAGCCTCTCCCACCACTTCACAAAACCGCAAAAACTAACCACTTCTCGGGGGCGTGCACGCAATAAAAATGAAATATTTTGTCGATAAAGACTGCGTCCGCATTCACAAAAAGCTCTTAAGCTTTTCGTAAGAGAGAACTCCAACAAATCCTGATGTTGGACGTATTATTAGCTAAGACGGCTAGCCAACAGCAAAGAGCGCTTATGAACGACAAACTATGGGAGTTCAGCAATTCGGTGCATGATTTTTTTTAATAAACTTAGACTAAGGGCAGGGGGAGGGGGCGTGCTTCAAAGCGAATAGGAGATGGCAGCTCAACTGGCAGATCGCTGTGGCACTGGCTACTCGCGACCACCGACGAGAACGGATAAAAGGGAAGTTTGAAGCAGAAGATCCAGCGACAATTTGAGTGTATTCTGAGTGAGTCACCACGAACTTATTAAACCGAAGCCCGCGTGAAACGAAGTTACGTTACATATCGTTACATATCGGTTATGAACTCGTACCTCCGTACGCGTCTAAAGAAATTCGTAACTCCTGCCCGCTCGCTGTCGTCCGCGTCGCCGACGGTGGAACTCCAGCTGTGGAATGTGTGCCGCTCGTGTCACTGTAGCCGGACGCCATACTTCTGCTTCATTTTACACCTTGGCGCAGTGCCCCCACGAAATCATGTAAGGACTTGATTTTCTACCCGCACACTCGGCCGTTATTTACTGCTCTGCGGTTGTTGTCCAACTCACCGTACCGCATGCCGTTGACCCTCCTGATCCTACGCCGAGTCGACTATGTTCCATCGATTACGTTTGCCCACCTCACCGAGTCATGACCTATATTGCCATTTCACCCGATCCACCTGTTGCCAACGGCGATTACATTTTCTCGCCCAGTGTCCCCGTCCTCCTGTAGCATAGCGTTGCATTCCCACACACGGTCGTCCGTATAAAGGAGACTGCCATGTGTCTTTCTATGGTGAATTTCGGCCTTTTCCCTCAAGTTCTACCTCAAGGCATATCTCTTGCAACCATGGCCCCGGTTTGCGACTGCCATATTGATGCCCGAACTAGTGATACCGCGTCGCCTACATCTGTTTGTTCCGGCCCTACAACTCGAGCGTTAGAATATTTCCCGACAGTGATCGCTCCTGACCTTCTGGCCCACCATGCGGACGCACTTCATTGCCTTCTCGCCTCGTCACCGGACATTTTCGATCTCGATGACCTGCCATTGCGCCGAACGTCCGTTGTGAAACATCAGATACACACCGGCGACGCCAGCCCGATTTACTGACGGCCCCATCTCGTGTCCCCTACTGAGCGCCAAGTCATACAGAGGGAAGGCGACAAGATGCTTGCCCAAGATATCATTGAACCTTCTTGCTGCCGTTGGCCTTCCCCGGTCGTGCACGTCCGAAAGAAGGATCAAAGCCCGCGCTTCTGTGTCTACTATCATCATCTCAACAAAGTGCCAAAAAAAGACGTCTATCCACTGCCGCGGATCGATGACGCCCTCGACTGCTTATAGGCGCAAAATATTTTTCTTCGAGAGACCATGAAAAGACCGCTTTTATCACAGCTGATGCCCTCTGTCTGTTTGAAGTGACGCCGTTCGCCTTATGTAGTGCCCCGGCTACATATGAACGTGTGATGGACGCTTTCCTTCACAGTTTTAAGTGGCCAGTGCTGCCTCTATGACTATTTTATTTTCACCCACTTTTGTCACTCGCCCCAATCACCTTTCGACAATTCTTTCTGTTTTCCGCAAGTCTGAGCTTCAGCTCAGTTCATCAAGAAGTCAATTCGACCGCCAGCAACTTACTGCGTTCGGACACCTCGTCGATTCTTCCAGCGTCCGTCTCGATCCCGAGAAAATTCGCGCCGTCAAGAATTTCCCCGTGCCGACCTGTGCCAACAACGCTCGAAGCTTTGTGGACCTCTGCATGCTCATACTCCCGCCGGTTCGTACGCTATTTTGCAAACGTTGCACGTACTCTTACGCGGTTTCTCAAGAAAGAGGCGGCTTTTGTCCGCGACCCGGAACAAGTTGCAACGTTCGCTGAGCTTACCGTGCGGATCGCTTCACCAACTGTTCTCGCCCATTTTGATGTGACCACTCCAATGGAAGTTCGCACCGATGCCAGCGGTGCTGGAATGGGCGCCGTTTTGGCTCAGCGTCAGCAAAGTAGAGACCGTTTTAATCCGCACTCTAGCCGTTGTTTGATCCGCACCGATGGCACCGGCTGTTGGAATCCCACCGATGGCACCGGCTGTTGGAACCTCAGTGCTGACACCCGTTGTTGCAACCGGACCGTTGGCGCCCGTTGTTGCAAATGGGTCGCAAGCCCCAAGGGTAGCGTTGACCTGGCGGCCTGGGGCACACTGGAAGCATCCGAAGGTCCCAGCAAAGCATGAGGCGACTGCTAACAGGACAACTTGTTTATTCTAGCATCGCAAAGAGCGGGCGGTCAGGTCGACCGAAGTAGAGAGACGGGAGAGCACGTTACTCAACAGAAGAAATCGGAGCCTCTCTCCTGGCGTCCGGGGGCAGCTGCTCTTATACTCTTGGCGTCGCGGGCAAGAAGGAAGGTCATGGGACGACACCACGTGACAGCGGCGACGGACGGACTGAGAGACACGTTGGGACAAGGAGGTGACGCATCAGACGGGCCGGCGCCGGTCAGACATCCTCGCTTCACACTGGGGGAGCTCCTCTCCCCGGCTGCCGCGCTTTGACAAGCGTGGGCACACACACACACACACGCACACACAAAGACACGTGGTACTGAACATGCCGGGACGCGCTCGGCGGGGATGCGTAGCGGCCGCTCCGAACGGGCCAAAATGTCCGCCGCTTTGAACGAAGCTCCGGCGTACGTTGCATCCGCGCCGGCTTTAGCGCGCGTCGTAGGCGAAACGTAACAGACCGCCCCGCCGGGGGAGGGAGATCCCGATGGTCAGGGGACTGCATCCGCTGTCCGGAGGGATGTCGCTCGATGATGCTCATAACCGAAGTCGGTCGTCCCTCGGCGTTTCTTGAGCCCAGCGCACCGAGAAGGCCTCGTTCTCACGTTCAGGTTCACACAGGACACTGCAAAGTGACTTCAGGAGAGTTGCCATTTTTGTTCTCTTTCCCAGCAAGCGTTAGAACTGCGCCGAAACTCAGCCGCTCAGTCAGCAAGCACGGCACAGCCCTCACTAAGCCATGCCAGGCTCTTTCCCCTTTTATACTACTGCCTAGTTCCTGACAGTAGTCTATAGCAGCACTCAGAACGCGTCCACAAATCGGAAAATTGCACTAGAAAGCACATCATCACTTTGAAACACTACACAAAAGCAATATGTTAAAGATCCTGCCTCAGGAAGAAAAGCATCAATAACAAACGATTTTGAGGCTGATTCCCACGTTAGGGGCTTCGACTTAAGCCATCGGCGTTACCGTTGAGACTCCCCTTTTTGTAACGCACCTCAAAGGAATATTGTTGCAAAGCGAGGCTCCAGCGCAGGAGGCGGCCATTTGTGAAAGAGATAGTCTGCAGCCATTGGAGAGGGTAGTGATCCGTTTCGAAGCATGCGAAGCGGAGATCGAAGCGAGCGACCGTACACGAGGTCAGCTGGCGAACACCCCGTAGCGGCATGCGGCGCGGTCCTTAATGCAAACATCACCCCAGGCAGAAACAGCTCCCAGTCAGTTTGTTGTTCAAACCACAAGGCTCTCAAAACGCGCTTCCTGACGGAGTGGAGCTTCTCAACGGGATTCGACTGTGGGTGGTACACTGAGCTGTGTATCAGCTTTACCCCACACCTTTCGAGAAAGGCTGTCGTCAAAGCGCTAGTAAACGCTCGCGCAAATATGGACAGTAGTGCACTGACTATCTCAACTGAGCGGAGTTCTTTAAGCGGCACTGCTTCAGGGAACTTTGTCGCTGGGCAGATCACAGTCAAAATGTGTCTGTACCCCGTGGCTGTTACCGGCAGAGGTCCCACTGTATCAATAACGAGCCGTCTAAAAGGCTCCGTAATGATAGGTACCAACTTCAACGGCGCCTTCGATTTGTCCCCTGGTTTGCCCACCCGCTGACAGGTGTCACATGTCTTCACAAAGTGGTCTGCGTCCCGAAAACACCCTGGCCAATAGTACTCTTGCAAGAGACGGTCCTTAGTTTTCTTAACTCCTAGGTGTCCGGACCACGAACCCCCATGCGACAAGCGCAACAGATCCTGACGATAGCATTGAGGCACGATCAGCTGATCGAACTCCACTCCCCTGCGGTCTATATACTTCCGGTACAGGACCCCACCTCTTTCCACAAAGCGAGCATTTTTCTTGGCGACACCTTCCTTGACAATGCAGCGTATGTTTTCTAGGCTGCCATCCTTCTTTTGCTCGGCTATCAATGCCGACCGGCTGACTTTTAGCAACCTATTAAGTCCGTCTGACGTAGGCGCGATGAGCAAATCTGCAGTTATCTCTTCTAACTTTCCCGCATCGGGCATTTCTTCTCCAGTATCTGGTGCGTTTAACGCTACAGACTCAGTTTTATTCAGCTCGGGCGTGATCTGAATATCAGCTTGCTGCGCCTCTGACCCTTTCTCATCGTTCGACAACGTCGGCCCCGCAACTACCGCCTTTGCAGCGAGCTCCCGAACCTTCGATCTGGTTAAGGCCTGAACGCTAGCCTCACCAAACAAAAGCCCCTTCTCGCGCAGGAGGTGATCGGACCTGTTCGAAAATAGGTACGGGTACTGGGGGGGCAGCATAGATGACACTGCCGCCTCCGTCTCAAGTGCTCCGAAAGGACCTTCAATGAGCACTTCTGCTACGGGCAGACACACGCTATGAGCTTCCACGGCTTGCTTGATCCATGCGCACTCGCCCGTGAACATATCGGGTTCTACGTAAGAGGGGTGAACTACATCCATCGTAGCTGCGGAATCGCGAAGCACTCGGCACTCCTTCCCGTTCACGAGGAGGTCTCGCATGTAAGGCTCGAGAAGCTTCATGTTCTCGTCAGTGCTGCATAATGACAAAAACACTACTTTTGTTTTTGTTTCCGGACACTGCGCCGAAAAGTGACCCGGCTTCTGGCACGTATAACACACGCGCGCTTGCCTCGTCTCGAACCGCTTTCTGCGTTCGGCTTCGGCTGCCGCCGTCTCCTTACGTTCGGTCGGAATGCTTTCACTCGCATCCGCACTACGTGTGTCCCCCTTTGCTCTCATGGGCGTGAACTTCGGCCTCTCAAACTTGGAGCCAAATTCACCCTTTTGACCGTCCTTAGCTCCGCGAGCCCGACGCGTCACAAACTCTTCGGCTAGCTCAGCGGCTCTAGCCACCGTACTAACGTCTGGCCTATCCAAGACCCAGTACCGCACGTTCTCAGGTAACCGACTATAAAACTGTTCTAGCCCGAAACACTGCAGAACTTTCTCGTGGTCACCAAACGCTTTCTCTTCTTTGAGCCACTCCTGCATGTTTGACATAAGCCTGTAGGCAAACTCTGTATATGACTCACTTTTTCCTTTCTCATTTTCTCGAAACTTCCGACGGAACGCCTCCGCGGACAGCCTGTACTTTTTTAGCAGACTCGATTTCACTTTGTCGAAATCCTCTGCCTCCTCTCTCTCCAAGCGAGCGACTACGTCGGCCGCCTCGCCGGGTAACAAAGTGAGCAAGCGCTGTGGCCACGTTTCCCGAGAGAACCCCTGCTTCTCGCACGTTCGCTCAAAGTTAACCAGGAACAAACCAATGTCCTCTCCAAGCTTAAACGGCCGCATCAGGTCAGTCATTTTAAACAATACTCGTTCTCCTGCACCGTGTGCCTGACTTCCTTTACGAGCGCGTTCCATCTCCACCTCGAGACGCTTCATTTCCAAAGCGTGTTGACGGTCGCGCTCTTCTTTTTCTTTCTCTTTTCGTTCTTTTCGTTCAAGCTCATCTTTTTGCTCTTTAAGTTCGCGCTCCTGTCTTTTTACAGTCTCCCTCTCCTCAATGGTCTCAAGGCATTCCGACTGCTCGTCATCCTCAGCTCCTAACTCAAGAATAGCCCTTAGCAGTTCTGGTTTTCTGAGTTTGTCTGAGACATCCAGACCCAACTCTCTTGCAAGCTCCAACAATTTCGGTTTGCGCAACGACTTCAAATCCATGGCTGCTCTGAATGCTGCTTTCTCTACTGCCTACTATTGCCTTGCCGCAAATAACCCGGCAGCAACGACAACCACAATTACCAGCTCTGTTTCTGACACTAACAAAAGCCTGACAAAACTCAGAAGAAGAAAGTCCCGCACTCACCAAACCTCGCAGCCAAGAATTCAGCGCAGTCGTTCCGCTGCAGGCAACCAGTCATCACATAGGGCTCGTTGCACTGCTCCCGGATGGTCGTTGTGCTGCTCAGCATACAGTCAATCGCATATCTTCGCTGCTGGCCTCCGTTGTCGCGATCTCACCGCTGGCAACCAGATATTTGGACCGCACCGATGGCACCGGCTGTTGGAATCTCAGCGCTGCCACCAGCTGTCGGAACCTCAGTGCTGACACCCGTTGTTGCAACCGGACCGTTGGCGCCCGTTGTTGCAAATGGGTCGCAAGCACCAAGGGTAGCGTTGGCCTGGCGGCCTGGGGCACACTCGAAGCATCCGAAGGTCCCAGCAAAGCATGAGGCGACTGCTAACAGAACAACTTGTTTATTCTAGCATCGCAAAGAGCGGGCGGTCAGGTCGACCGAAGTAGAGAGACGGGAGAGCACGTTACTCAACAGAAGAAATCGGAGCCTCTCTCCTGGCGTCCGGGGGCAGCTGCTCTTATACTCTTGGCGTCGCGGGCAAGAAGGAAGGTCATGGGACGACACCACGTGACAGCGGCGACGGACGGACTGAGAGACACGTTGGGACAAGGAGGTGACGCATCAGACGGGCCGACGCCGGTCAGACCTCCTCGCTTCACACTGGGGGAGCTCCTCTCCCCGGCTGCCGCGCTTTGACAAGCGTGGGCACACACACACACACACGCACACACAAAGACACGTGGCACTGAACATGCCGGGACGCGCTCGGCGGGGATGCGTAGCGGCCGCTCCGAACGGGCCAAAATGTCCGCCGCTTTGAACGAAGCTCCGGCGTACGTTGCATCCGCGCCGGCTTTAGCGCGCGTCGTAGGCGAAACGTAACACCGTCTTCTGTCCCATGCGGAGCGCACTTACTCCATTACTCAATGCCACTGCCTTGCCCTCGTTTGGGCAGTGGGTAAATTTCGCATATACTTGTACAGCCGGCCATTCATAGTTATCACCACCTATCTGCCTGAGGCTGGCTTCCATCCCGAAAGCATCCTACTGGACGTCTTGGTCGGCGGGCTCTAGGACTCTAGAAGTACTCAAACCCGGTTGTGCTTAACAGCGGCCGATTGCATGAAGACGCTGATTGCTTGTCGCGCAATCCAGCAGACCCACTAGGTCTTTTCGACAGCTACGAATATACGTGCGTGCTGTCGCTTACTGCGTTTCAGGACATTGGACATGAGCAATGCCGTGACACCTACTTGCGAAGCGTCATTCTCCGACTGACTTCTGAGACACCTTACCCGTTCTTGCGCATGGTTGTGTTGCAGGATGCCGCCTTGTACCCACGCACCCTGATGGTCCTGAATTGATCTTGGTTCTTCCCACGCATATGCGTTAAACTGTCCTCGCACAGCTAGATGATGTTCCTACCGTAGGTCACCTCGGAGTCTCTAGGACGTGTAACCGTGTTCGGCATCGCCCTTCTTTTGGCCGGATATTTACGATTCCGTCTGCCGTTACGTCGCTTCCTGTTAACAATGCCAGGGTCACAAGAATCCAACAGTACTTCTACCTGGCCACCTTCAACCCCTCGACGTACCATTGGAGCCATTCTTTAGGGTTCGTCTTGACCTTCTTTGCTATTTCCCGCTACCTGCCTGCGGAAAGAAGTGGATAGCAGTCGCTACCGACTACACGACCCGGTACGCCATCACTCGGGCTCTCCCAACTATCTGTGCAACCTACGTCGCGGGCTTCCTCCTCGAATACGTTATACTTCATCACGGCGCTCCTCGACAGCTCCTCAAAGACAGGGTACGCTATTTCATAATGAAGTTTGTTCAGGAACTCTTGCGCTCCTGCGCTATGAAGCACAAGTTGACAACGGCGTATCACCCTCAGACCAACGGCCTCATACAGCGTCTTAATAGAACTGTCAAATACATGCTTGCTATGTATGTTTCTGCCGACCATCATGACTGCGACGTCGTTCTGTCCTTCGTAACATTTGCCTATAATTTCTCCCTACATGATCTGTGGGTCTTTCTCTCTTTCATCTCTGGTACGGAAGAAACCCCACGCTACCAGTTGACACACTCATTTCCGCAGTCCTTGAAATGTCGTCAAAATACGCCCGTGACGCGATCTTCAAAACTATAAAAGCATGCTAGATTGCCCGCCTTGTGCCCGAAATAACTGATATCAATGGTTCCATGCTTTTTGTCTGTTTACTAAGTAAAGAAAATATCACACGAACATTAGAACTTTATCAGTTCGAAACAGCAAAGCAGTGCATGCCGTTGATATGAAAAATGTAAAGGCCACAAAATGAACAAGTTGAGAACACATACTTTAACCCCTTACCAGTGGCGTAGCCAGAAATTTTGTTCGGGGGGGGGGCTACGCCACTGGCCCAATATATATATATATATATATATATATATATATATATATATATATATAGATAGATATATAGCCGCACGTTGCAGCTCAGCCTCCTCCTTAAGAGGAAGCTTTAGCTCTCGGGTGCTCCTATTTAAGCACACGTAGAAGGGGAATTCGTTTTTCCCTGCAACCACTTCACCAAATTTGAGGAGGTGTGTTGCATTTAAAAGGAAAAATTTCATTCTAGTGACTACTGGCTTCGTATTTTTCATTTAGGTGGTCAATTATTTATTAAAAATTGGCCAAAATTGAAAATTTTCAGAAAACGAAACTATCAACTTTAAAACTCCGTGACTCAGCAATGAAAAAATGATATCACCATTCTGTGAATTGCATCTAATAATACATCTACAGCGGACAAAATAGATATGTTACACATGAATCTCAAAAAAATTTAGTATTGTGGAAATAAGGCTTTTGCAGAACCCTTGTACACAACGTACCCAATTCACGTAACATACAAATTGACACAGCAATGTTGTCCGCTTTGACTGTTATAATAAATGCCATTTACAGAACCACAATATCCGTTCTTCATGCATAGCTATTAGTTTGTAAACGTCGTGCTTCTCTTTTTTCGAATTTTCCAAAATATTTTAAACAAAATTCAGGCCCTAAATCGAAGTTCTGTTTCGAACAGACACTAGAATTTAACTTTCTCTCTCAAATGCAACCAATTTCAATAAAAGCGACTAGCAGGATTATCTCAGAAAAGCGTGTCTGCGTTTTACAAGTATTTGAATAGGCCGCGTCGGATTGGGCCCGAGCTAAAGCTTCTTCTTAAACAATTTATCGAGGGATCAAATACATGAGTAATAACTGCATTGTCATTGCCAAAGATGCTGCAAACGAATTCTTGAAAGCTACGCTCTGTAAATACAAGTAAAATATGTATTTTTTCATAAAATATTGTACTCGTATGTGCCAAAAATTGTGCCCAACATAACTGACGTCAATGCTTCCATGTTTTTTGTCTATTTATTAAGTAAAGAAAATATCACACGAACTTTAGAACTATATCAGTTCGTAACCAGGAAAGCACTGCATGCCGCTGATATGAAAAATTAAAAGGCAATGAGCTGAACAAGTTGAGGACAAATATGTTAATGAAACTTTGTCATTCAAGAACCGTGCTTACATTCTTGTATATATGCAATGGCCAGTGAAAAATCTCCATGACGCTGTCGTTTGTTCCAATGTATTACGCAGTAGTAGCTGTCCCTTGTCGTGTATCGTGAGTAATTGCACCAAAGTTATAGCCGCGACAGAGAGCACGTATAAAAAGCAGGAGTTCTGCAAGATATATGAGGGCAAGTCTAATGAATGAGCCAACAATGGGCTACTTTATTTAAAAGTAGTCTTCGTGAGAATTTAGACATTTGTCCTATTGACTAACGAGTTGCGTGATTCCCGTCTTATAAAACTTCTTGGGTTGCTGCTTCAAAAAGTCTGTATCTGGTTCCCTTGAGCTGTTTTTTTCGGTTGCCCCAAAATGTAGAAGTCGCAAGGTGACAGTTCTGAGCTGTAAGGTGGATGTTGCAGCGTTTCCCACTTGAAGTTTGCCAGTCTTGTATTAACCACATAAGCGACGTGGGGACAGGCATTGTCGTGGAACAAGATGACCCCATTCGTCAATTTTCCACGTTGTTCGTTCTTGATTGCGACACGCTGCCGTTCTGGCGTTTCACAATATCGGAAACAATTGATAGCCTCTCAAGATTTAGCGAATTCGATCAGTAATGGACCGTGTCGATCGAAAAAAAAAGTCAACAACACCTTTCCAGCGGAAATGATGGCCTTTACGTTCTTTGGGCGTGGTAAATTCGAATGTTTCCACTGTAAGCTTTGCTGTCATGTTTCAGGCTCGTAGTAGTGGCACCAAGGTTCATCCCCGATCACAGTTGCAAACAAGAAGTCGTCATGCTCATTGTGATACCCGATCAGATGAGTCAAGGCAGCGCGAAACTTCTCCGACTTCTCGCGATGGATAAAAATCTTGGGGATCCATTGCGCACCTAAGGGCCGATAACCGAGAGGCTCGTGAATTATGGCGTGAACCGAACCGTGACTGATGTTCAGACGGTCTGCCAGTTCATCGATGCTAATCCTCCATTCTTGTTTCAGCAGCTCATGAACCTTTGAAATTGTGTGGGGGATGATTGCACGATGGTTTTGGCCCGGTCATGGAATGTCTTTGCAACGTCCTTTGAACCGTTTGCTCCAACGCTTCACAGTGGTCAATGAAATGCAGTATTCAACGTACACGGCAGTCATATGGTGATTAATTTCTGTTTTTGAAACACCTTCAGCTGTCAAAAACTTCGCGACACCGAGCTGTTCAACTTTTGAAGTGTCCATTGTGTGACGCAACCATATTCAACCCAGTGCATGAGAGCATTAAAGAACATTTATCTTCACACCTGCGTGTCACTTTTGTAAATGAGACATGCCGTTCTCCTACGCGTATGCCTCGCAGATAATGAACCGAACCATTATTTCGCGGTTAGGGTAGGCTCACTTTCATTTGACTCACCCTCGTACATTAGAAATGCAAAGATACAATGGGATATGCAAATGCGAAAATACGGCTTGATAAAGGAGAAAAACGTGTCACTGGAAACAAAGTTCACTACATGTATACACAAAACCTCGCAACAAGATATTTAAGCATACGTTATAAGTCTCCAATGAGTCTATGTATGTAAGAAGAAGTAACTGTATATAATGCGTCGAACAAGGCAAATAAACATGTTGCACAATGATAGATTCACAGAATCCTAGATTCCGCCCCCATTCCATCCACTCCCCCCGATGTATCGCGCGCGACGGCAGGCGGCGCGCTTGCTCCCCGCTTTTCTCCTTTGCGCGCACAAGACTGAGCCACCATCGTCGGCTCAACCATTCCACCTCCCCTCCTACGCTTTCACTCGCACATACAGCATGCAGCGCGTGCTCACGATGTTATCACACTTGGACTTTATACGAAACATCAGGGCGATGGCAGGAATGCGCCTGGAGTGTCCATATAGTAATTGCTTTCGCAATAATATAATAAACGTATCCGGCAACTGAAGCGTCCCGTCGCCCATTACTTTCCGCAAAAGAAGCATCAAAATCGAATTTTCACCACGCGACAATTCGCTGCGCCGCAACAATGTATTTTTTACTGTGAGGCGGAGGCACCGAAATGAAAAAAAAGGCATAGGAAAGTATGTTGGCCAGAATCTAATGCCTACTTCGGGCACCTAATGGGGCTACGGAAGGAATACCGAAGAAAACATGAGACGCTTGGTCCACTGAGAACCATACGCATAGTGCTCAATATCCTACAGCGGTGAAACAAGACTTTCCGGAAAGGTTCCGCTCAAGGAATGCGGTGCAATCCTTCGAGTCGCCACAGTGATGGCGGCGAGCGACCTTTTTTTTTTCTCGTCTGCCAGCCAGAAAGCGTCCAAAACTCTGTCCGGTGAAAATCCACTCGGCCAGAGCAAACCGAACGCGCACCGAAGTGCACCGCACGGTGGTTGGGGCCATACGAGAAAAAACGTATGTGCTCTGGCTGGCTCTGGCTGGCTCTGGCAGCCTGCGGGTAGGGTAGCGAGAACAAAAAAAAATTGAAGAGGCTCAATGTGTCCTCGCGAATAAAAGTCAAAGTAGAAAAATAAATAAGAACGTAGTTACTTTGGCTGGCTTTAGTGTCTTGACATGGATGTTCTGGCGTAGGTTTAAAAAAATGTTGATATTTTTTTATGTGACATGACGGCACAAATGAACCACCCCAACCCTTCGTGTCATTCGACCTCACTGCCTGCTTTGTCAACTCGTCTGCTAGTGTGTTGATTTGGCTTGTCTCGTTGTATGTTCCGATGTAAGACTTTAGGAAAGTGAATAAACCTTTGGCGTCAAATGTTTATAACAACATTAAACCCACAAAGTTCCGCAATTGAAAATCTAAAACACAACTTTGGAAATGTCAATGCACCTTTCACATCATGAGCTTATGAGATTTATACCCATAAAGTTTCGAAATTGATATCCATGTGCTCCATAGATTCGGTGGCCTCAGTGAGATGCCGCGGCGAGCCCGCTGACCATCAAAGCGCCCTTGAAACTTTGTGCTCGGATGGGACTGCTTGGCGTTATGTGACTCCCGATGTATGGGCGTTGCCACGAAATCCAGTCCGAGTTTGCAATCTTCGCGGTTAAATGTCTTTTCGAGCGTCAAAAAGACATTCTAGACAAAATCCAGAGTGATTTCCGGCGCCGGGGGTCGCTTTGGTCGGCGGTGCATGGACAGCACGAAAAAATTTCGGGGGGGGGCTGAAGCCCCATAAGCCCACCCCCTGGCTACGCCCCTGCCCCTTACTGCACAATTTTTTGTTTCCTCAAAATATTATTCATGGCGTTGTAGGGAAGCATAATATTACCTGTACTCCCATGGAAACTTACTTTAGCGAATGTTTGTGGTTTAAATTAGCAGAAAAAGGGTATGTTGCATATTTGCAACAATGTGCCAATAAAGAAGAAGTTGAAAGTAAAAGATAGATTTAGTGCGATTCATACTCAGATGCTTATTTGCACAAGACAATCATTGGTGCACCTATGATTTAGTGTGGAACAAAAAGAAGCACTTGTACATGTTTGTGCAGCACCTGTGGTTCCCACACTTCGTGCAGTACGTCATGCAGATTCCCTTTCAGCCAGGAAACAATGCAGTGTTTTTGGGGTATTGACAAAATGTAGAACATCGAAGCACAGACGTCAAGCTGTGCCCGTGACGACGTGACACGGCAACGTGCGGAGGCACAGCGTACTTTTGAAAAGAAAAAAGGAAATTTGACCAGAGAACATCTTATCCACATATTGAATCGAAACGGACTTACACTCGTGGCTGTCGCGACTAATTGAATAGTCACTGCCTTCACTATCAGGAGGAATTTCTAGGCCATACCAGCATTTCGAAGCCATTTCATTATTCCGAAGAAAATAAACCGTGTACACGTTGTTGCATTTGTGCAACATAGCAACGTTCTGTCGCCAGGAACAAACTATTCCGAAATTACAATATTTTTTTGAACCTACAGAGTCAGAAGGATGTGGAGCATAGCGTAACAATTTTTTTTGCGCTTTGTCTTATGGAGAAATACATTTACAATTTGCAAAACTTACCTATATCACTGCTCCTGGGCGCGCGCAGCCTCCGCCACGTTTGTTTTGGTAGAAGATGCAAAGAATTAGCACAGATTGCAGCACAAAGTGCCGCGTTTTAGAGACCAATGTTGCGGATATGCAACAACATGTACAGGAAGCTCGAAACTGACTTTGCTTCGGTTTTTAACGCCGTTCATCAGAATGTTGCGTAAATGCAACAAGGTGCAGTAAAGGGTTAATGAAACTGTCATTCAAGAGCCTTGTTTACATCTTTGTACACATGCAAGAGCCAGGGAAAAATCTCAATGACGCTGTTCTTTGTTCCAATGCATTGCGCAGCAGCAGCTGCCACCGGTCGTGTACTTTGAGTAATTGCACCGAAATTATGGTCGCAACAGAGAGCACATATAAAAAGCAGGTGTCCTGCAAAATATACGATGGCAAGTCAAATTAATGTGAGCCAAGGCGAACATATGACAAACGCGCTACCTTATTTAGAAGTGTATATATATACATATATATATATATATATATATATATATATATATATATATATATATATATATATATATATATATATATATATATATATATATATATATATATATATATATAGTCTCCATGAGCATTTATACAGTTGTCGCACTGACTAACGAGTCGCGCGATTCCCATCTCATCATACTTCTTGGTTTGCTGCGTCAAAAAGTCTGTAACTGTATCTGCCACTCATCGTCCGACAGGAATGTGGTTCCCTTGAGCTGTTTTTTTTTTTCTCAATTGCGTGAAAATGTGGAAGCCTCAAGGCGACAGGTGTGGGCTGTATGGCGAATGTTGCAGCGTTTCCAACTTGAACTTTGCCAGTTTTGTATTAACCATATCAGCGACGTGGGCCCAGGCATTGTCGTGGAGCAAGATAACTCTATTCGTTTGTTTTCCACGTCGATTGTTCTTGATTTCGACACGGAGCCAATCCGATGTTTCACAATATCGGAAATGATTGATAGTCTCTCGACGTTTAGCAAATTCGATCAGTAATGACCCCTGATGACCTAATAAAAAAGTCAACAACACCTTCCCAGCATAAATAAAGGCCCTTCCTTTCTTTAGAAGTGGTGAATTCTAATGTTTCCACTGTAAGCTTTGCCGCCGTCTTTCAGTCTTGTAGTAATGACACCATGATTCGTCCATGTTCGCAATTGCAAACAACAAGTCGTCACCGTCATTTTAATATCGGATCCGATGAGTCAAGGCAGCGCCGAACCTTTCCGTCTTCTGGCGGTGGTTCCAAATCTTGGCATCCATTGCGCAAAGAGCCGATAACCGAGATGTTCATGAATGATAGTGTGAACCGAACCGTGGCTGATGTTCACACGCTCTGCCAGTTCATCGATGCTTATCATCCGTTCTTGTCTAGTCAGCTCATCTATTTATTTATTTATTTACTTATTTATTCCTTCATTCATTTATTTATTTATCACAGTACCCACAGCTCCCGTAAGTAAGCATTACAGCGGGGGGGGGGGGAAGGCAACAAAGAACCAGTAAATAAAGCAGGTGAAACAAAACATGTACCCGGAAAACTTTCATACTCGCACATGCACACAAAAACACTATCTTACTTAGGTGGGCGTATAGAGTTTGAAAATACATCGTTTGAGAGAATCGTTGCGACATCGGAAGGTAGCTTGTTCCATTGGCTTATGGTTCTGAGGAAAAATCACACTTTAAACGCTTCAGTTTTTCAGGCTACCTTATTTTCATGTTCCAGCTGTTGAAAAACGTGATCAGGCTTGGAAAAACATTTCCCGGGATTTATACCTGTTCGAGAGTGGAATATATTGTGAAAGAGTTTCATTCTGAGACATTTCCTGCATTGCTGTAGTGGTTCCCAACCGAGGCTTTCTTTTGCTCTTGAAACACTGAAATTCCTGGTCTAATTTGAATAAACAAAGCTAACGGCAATGCTTTGAATTCTTACTAAGCTATTCACGTTACGTGCCGACCACCGTATCCCAAAAAGCACAAGCATAATCCAGAACAGATCGGACATTTGGTTTGTACAATGATACGTCTGTCTCCAGTGGCAACATTCTTGCATTTCTGAGAAGGAAATCTAGAACGCGGCGTGCTCTAGCTGTGATATGATGAATGTGACGGCTCCAAGAAAGAACCTTTGCAATTGCGTTGGGTATGATTGCATGGGGGCTTTACCCTGGTCTTGGATCGTCGTTGCAACTTTCACATCCTTCTTTGAACCGTTCACTCCAACGATTCACAGTGACCAATGAAATGCAATGTTCAACGTACGCGGCAGCCATACGGTGACTAATTTCTTTTAGGGAAACACCTCCAGCTGTCAAAAACCTCACGACACCCCACTTTTCAATTTTTGGAGCGTCCATTATGTCGCGCAACCATGTTCAACCCAGTGTATGAGAGCATTAAAGAACATTTATTCTCACACCTGCATGTCAGTTATTTGAATCGGAGGTGCCTATGCGCTGCGCGCAGGCTTCGCAGCTTATGAACCGTACCATTATAGCACGCAGTGGATTCGCTCACTTTCATTTGACTCGCCCATGTGCATTAGAAATGTGAAGATACAGCTTTTTGAAGGTAGAAAAGTGTCACTGGAAACAAAATTCACTGCACATATACAAAAAACCTCGCAACAAGATATTTAAATATACGTATAAGCCTCCGATAAATTTACGCATCTAAGAAAAAGTCACTGTATATAATTTGACAAACAGGACAAATAAACATGTTACGCAATGACAGATTCACAGATCACAGAATCCTAAGGCCCACCGCCGCTTCATCCACTCCCCCTGATGTCTCGCACGACGGAAGGCGGTGCGCTTCCTCCCACTTTTCTCACTTGCGCACACAAGACTGAGCCACCATCGTCGGCTAACCCATGCCACCTCCCCTCCCTTACGCTTTCACTCGCACATACAGCATGCGGCAAGCGATTACGATTTTATCGCCCTTGGACGTTATACAGAACAAGAGGGCGATGTCGACGGCAAGAATGCGCCTGGAGTGTCCATAAGCTTGCTATCGTAATAACATAATAAGAGTATCCGGCAAATGAAGCGTCCCGTGGCCCATTACATTCCGCAAAAGAAGAAGTAACCGAATGAAACTTTCACCATGCGACATTTCCCTGCGACACGGCCATGCTTTATTTTTTTCTGAGGGGGGGGGGGCACTGAAATGAAAAAAACTCAAAGGAAAGCATGTTGGCCACAATCAAATGACTACTTTGGACACTTAATGTGGCTAGCGAAGGCATATGGAAGAAAACCTGAGACGCTTGGTCGACAGAGAACCATACGCACACTGCTCGGTATCCCACATGTCGGTGAGACAAGACTCCCGGAGAGGTTGCGTTCAAGCGAACGCGTCGCAATGTGTCGAGTCCCCATAGTGATGGTGCGAGAGACCATTGTTTTTTTTTTTCGTCTGGTGGCCAGAAAGCGTCCAAAAACCTGCCAGGCGAAAATCCATTCTGCCGGAAAATTAAACGAAGGCGCACCAAAGTGCGTCGCGTGGTGGTTGGCGCAACATGAGCGAAACGCATCTTCGTCTACTCTCTCTTCCCCTTCTCCTTTCCCCTAGCGTAGGGTACCCAATCCGACTCTTGACTGGTTCACATCCCTGCCTTCCTTACATCTCTCTCTCTCTCTCTTTCTGTCTCTCTTGACATGAATGCGTTGGCGCAGGTGAAAAAAAAATGTTGATATTATTTTCTGTGACATGATGGCACAATGAACAACAACAACGCTTCCTCCCATCGGACCTTCCTGCGTACATTGTCAACTTGTCTGATAGAGAGAGAGAATAAACATTTTTATTGGTTGAATGCAGCTTTGGAGAGGCGCCCTCATTCCAGAATGTCTTGAGCTCGGGCCACGTCCTGGGCCCTCGCAATCAGCCCTTGCTGATCCTCGAGGTCGGAGCTGGTCAAGGCTCGCTCCCAAAGCTCGTTAGTGGGGTAAGTGTTCGGAGGATTTAATGGTGCCGCTCTGCAACCTCCTACTATGTGTCTGAGGGACCCGGGCTCTGCGCAGAAGCGGCATTGCGGAGATAATTGTGTAGGTGCTATGAGGTGATTTCTGGTTGGGTGGGGAAATGTATTAACCTGTAAAGCTCGGAGGAATCGCTCCTGCTCTCTAGGTAGTGACTTGTGTGGGGGGTGCATATGTTCTGCGGGTCAGCTTGTAGTGTTGTGTGATGTATTGGTACGAGATTAAAGGGTGCATGCGCTCGGGTTCAGATTCCTCGGCGTCGGCTCGGCGGGTCAGATCTCGAGCCACGTGGTTGGCGACCTCGTTGCCAGGAATGCATTGATGAGCTGGCGCCCAGATGATCATGACTGATCTCGTTGGTGGCTTTTGACTGATAATCCGGAGCGTAGTGGTGTGAATTCTGCCACTAGCAAAGTTGCGGCACGCCTGTTGGGAGTCGGTTACTGTTGAATTGGCTTGTCTCGTTGTATGGAGCGATGTATGACTTTAGAAAAGTCAATGTACCTTTGGCGTCAAATCTTTGTGGGAACATTAAACCCACAATGTTCAGGAACTGAAAATCTAAAGCATGACTTTCGAACTTTCAATGCACCTTTCGCTTTAAAAGTCTATGAGAAATTTATACCCATGAAGTTTCGGAATTGAAATCCATACGCTCCGTAGATTCCGCGGCCTCCGCGTGTTGCCACGACGACCTTGCTCGCCACCAAAACACCCTTGAAACTTTGTACTCAGATGAATTGTTTGCGTTATGCGACTCCCGGTATATGGTTGCATGAGCGTTGCCGCGAAATCCCGCCCGAGTTGGCAATGTTCGTGCCGAAATGTCTTTTCGAGCGCGAAAAAGAAAAACCTTCTGGACAAAATCCAGAATTATTTCCGGCACCGGGCTTCTTTAGGTCGGCGATACACGACAGCACAAAAAAATTTCGGTGGCGGGGGAGAGCCGAAGCCCCGTAAGCCCTCCGCCCCCCTGGCTACGCCCCCGAATACAGTACGTAAACGCGATACGTGCGTCGGTATCGGGACCCACGCCTTCACAGATATTTTGTGGACTGCAGTGGAGAGATAAGTACAAAGCTTTGACCGTTAGGAGAAGAATTTTGCCTGAACTTTGCCCGCCTCGTTCTTGATTCTTCCTGCTTCCTTTTCCGAAAATTTCCAGCTATTCCATATTGGGTGTAAACATCCGTTACTGCTGACAGTGCAGCGGATACCCTCAGCGCTGCAGGCTATTTTATGTGAAATGAAATTGTCTTTCCAGGTTCTAGAGGCTTGTAGCTCTAGAAGAGCGAAACAGAAGCATTGCTCTATCTGTACGCAAAAGTGGGGTGGGCATATTTTAATGCAAATAGCATTCTTTGTCTACATCAGCCGTGTTGAGCCTGCCTGCCTGCCTGCCTGCCTGCCTGCCTGCCTGCCTATCTATCTATCTATCTATCTATCTATCTATCTATCTATCTATCTATCTATCTATCTATCTATCTATCTATCTATCTATCTATCTATCTATCTATCTATCTATCTATCTATCTATCTATCTATCTATCTATCTATCTATCTATCTATCTATCTATCTATCTATCTATCTATCTATCTATCTATCTATCTATCTATCTAATTAGGCCCACTTAGTGGCCCTAGTGGACAACGTGCTTCGACGACTATAATGTGTTTGAGTAGTTCCGTGCAGCAGACCCAAGGCTACGTGGCTCGCGAGCGCAGATTCTTGCGCAGCGAGATGTATTGCCGCAGTCCGGAACTCACTGGATGACTAAATGGCCTTGAAAAATTGTCTTCTGGGTAGGCTTTTGCTTCGAAGCGTCTCAGCAGGTCACAGATCGGTTTGCTAGGTGATTTTGCTTGGTACTTTAATAAAATATTTACTGAAGCGCTATGATACTTAAAAGAGAGTTCTTGATTTAAATTAATGAAACGAGAAAAAAATAATGCGACGGTGGCGAGGAGAGATTAATTTGTATTTATAAGTGCAAAAAAGTGCAAACAAAGAAATTGCAGTTTGGCCCGAAAGGCAAAGCATATATTGCGGTAGCAAATTAGTAGATAGCTATAAGAAGTTAGGATAGCAGTTTTATCGGCCGTATAAATATCAAAATATTCGCTATACTAACACAATTAACAAGCACGGTGTCAGTTCACGCAAGCAAACATGAACACATCACACTAATTTCGTTTTCCTTTCCCCTGGGCAAGGAAAATGAAATTCTAGACGTGATCGTCTAGAAAATGTTTTGGTTCTAATTGACAGAAACGACTCTATCAACAAGGTGGACGAAATAATGTGTCTTTTTAGTGAGCTTGGTCAGAGTTTGAGGTTCAACTTGGAGCAACAAAAAGAGGATGAATACAATACCTTGACCTTAGACAACGTTTTCGAGACGATCATGTCTGTTGAGAATATTTCCCCTGTTCTGCCAAGCCCTGTTGAACTTCACCTCAGGCCATCCTAAAGTAGTAAATATTGCCATTTGCATCTCCGTACTTCGCGCCGTCCTGGTAAAAACATGGGAGCATGCAATGAGTGATGCTTTCGCATATCAGGTAGTCAGGCTGGAGGAAGCTGGGTACCCGAGTAGCTTAATAACGGGCAGCTCTGAGAAGTTGATTAAATGGGTAAAAAACTCGAGGAGGCTGGAGGCCGAATGAAATAGCAGGAAGAAGAACGCGGCAGTTGTACCCTACGCACATCGCCTATCTCATGGGCTGAAGAACGCTGCAGGTCGTTATGGGGTGCAGGTTGCCTTTTCGGCTCCTGGAAAATCGAGCGCTATTTGTCCGGCGGTCGAAAGGCGAAAGGTGGTCGAAAAACTTAAGCTTAACGTAAGGTGCAAAGTAAAACATGTTAATAAGTATGGAGGCTGCACTACCAATGTGGTATACTCTTACCCGCTCAAGTGTGGGCGAGTGTACTATCAGCGTCAAATGAAACTTGAACCAATGCTTTAACAGCGAACCGCGTGGCCGAAGCTTAAGTGAAGATATAGTGCGCGCCGACCAGTCATCACCACTAACAGGCGCGCACATCTGGTTTGGCCGCACTGCGCGATCCCCCTCTATAATTTCGCTTCTGTTTTGGTTCTTACATTTCAAAGCGGTGCGCGGGTGCAGTTTGCACCCGCGCACCGCTGAATACATATACCTTCCATGAATGGATACCTCTGTATATGTATACCTATGAATGTATAAGGTATATGTATACCATACACCTTACATGAATGTAAGGAATAGCAACAACTCTTTTCCTGCTATTACTGCTTTCTGTAATCACGTGCGACCCCCTTGAAATCGACTTCTTTAGGCGTTCAGCCACAGTGGCCACTGCTACGCTAGGATAACCTGCTTGTAATAGGCGCCGGACATGTGCATTAAAACTGGCGCTCATTTTGTGAATGCACGATCTGGTGAGAGGAGACTTAAGGCAGGACATGACAATTCCATTTTTTACTACTTTGGAATGCTTGGATTGAAAGTTTAACAATGGTTTCGAAGATCTAAGGGTACTGCCAACACACGTGATTTTGTTCGGATGCCAAGGAAATGTCTAGAAACTGTATTCCGCTTTTCTGACGAAATTCCTTGGTAATCTTTAATCCTACTCCATTAAGTTCAAATTGCTCACGCACTTAAGTAGCAGCGGAATCAAATTTGTCCTGTACTTATTGCAGAAAATCAGGTAATCATCCTCGTAACGAAATACCTTAATAACACAATCGCTTAAGGCTTTCTCTAAGCAGCTGTCATTTTCGGCTTAGGTAAATATAACTAAGAATAGGAGCAACCTTTGAACCAAAACAGATTCCTGACTTCTGCAGACACACGCCATCTTTCCACCCAACCAGGGTCGACTTTAGGTACATTGAAAGTATTTCTTGAAAAGCACTCGTGGAAACACCGCATCTGCCTATAAAAGCCAACTCTTGCACTTGTTTTTAATGCACTCATTTACCGAATTTAAACAACCCGTCATGCGGCAAGGGGTAATACAAGTCTTCGATATCCATACTAAAAGATGTACAATCACCAGAGTTTTCCTGTGTCAAAAACTGAACTAGTGTCTAAGAATTACGCAAGCAAAAGGGGTCTGAAAAACTAGTGAAGCTACGCAGTTCTGTCGGTAACTGGCCACACAGACCTGCCATGTCCCTTTTCCTGACACTGTAGCACGAAAGGGAATCTCTTGCTTATGGGTCTTCGCCGAAAAAAAAAACAGTATGGAAATCGCCGGTAATAACCTTTTGATAACCATGAAGTTTGTTTTGGGCTATGTATTCTGTAATATCGGAAAAAAGATTTTCTGTACTGTCACAAAACCAAAAACATTTATCCGACACCAGACAGACTCAGTATTCGGACGTTCTGGAAGCCCAAGAATTCAATACCTTTTCTAATGAACAGAGCTACGCCCCCACCTTAACCATGGTGCCTGTCGCTTCTTATCACCGAATAACCTGGAGGCGAAAATTCGGAATCCAATGCGTAGTTGTTTAGCCACGTTTCAATACCGCGAATAACTGATGGACTGCGACACCCGAGTAACCAATTGAATTCTTGAACCTTATTAAGCAAACTACCGAGCATTTATGTTCAAAAACGTCAGCTTCTGTTCATTAACAATTCACTCAGTGCTCCTAGCAACTGCGGCACGAGGAGCTTCAACAATCGTTTTGCGAGCAAAATCCCACCCGTACCGAACACTGTCGGTGATCAGGGAATCATACTGCAACCTATATTTGAGTCTTGCTTACGAATATCCACAGAATGATCCCATAGCTTTTCCCAAATTTGTCGTATGCGTGGAGGAAAGTCCACGTTAATTAATTTATTGGATAATTTTAGTTTACTGACGTTTCTGAGAATTTCAAGCTTATTTCTGAAGTACAGTAACTTAATTTTTACTGGCCGCTTTTTATTATTCTTTCGTGTGCCGAGTCTATGACACCGTTCGATGTCCTTGCATTGAATTCCTAGCTTGGAAGGCAGCAATTACGCCGCGGAAGCCAGCAAATCATCATCAGTTTCATCTGATGACTCATCTAAGCCATACATAATCAAGGTATTCTTTGGGGATCGTTTTTCAAGGTCATCATTGTTACGATCAAGTTTGTGGATGATGTCTTTAAGGCTATAAACCGTTTTCTCCAGATCATCAACGCGCTGCAGGGCACCATTTACGTGGATTATATGGATTATACGTGGATTATATTGTACGGATGGGAGGGTGTTATCTAAAACAATCATTTTTTGCATTTACAATAGCGAAAGCGTATTCAGTGTGATTGTGATGATATGCTGCCCAGCGTTCGGAAAAGTTAGTTGCTTTAGCGCGAGGAAAAATGCGCTTCTTTTTGTTGTATAGGTGGCATAGAATTCAAGTAAACCATGGTGGGGCAGGATTCAAAACAATCTTTCTTTTACGCACACAGTGATCTACTAGTGTTAGCTGTTTCTTCTTGCACAATGACCAGTTGTCTTCAACGGTACGTTCAGAAAAGTTTGGTGTGATGTCACTAAAGAATGATTCTAGTTCAGTTGTAATGGACGTAGTATCGGCGGCATTGTAATCACATATAGTTTTAACAACTTTCTTGGAGCGAACATTCCTCTTAAGTGTCAAGTGGAGAAGCGAGTGGTCACTGATTCCTTTAAGGCATGTTGGAGGAGAGATCAAATCGGGAGCTGTTGTAAAAAAGAGATCTAGAGCATTAGAGGATGTGCTGGTAGTGCGTGTGGATTCATGAATCAGCTGGGTTAGATTGAAATTGGCGCAGATGTCTAAAATATGGGCGCACTCTCAGAAGATGAATGCTTAAGGGAGGGAACAGCGTTTTTCCACAATATGTATGGAAAATTACAATCACCTAGTAAAAATAAATGTGATTTTGGGTATGAAACAATTAATTTGTTAACGACATCATGGTGGTAAGAGGAGAAAGTAGTAGGTGAGGATGGAGAGCTATAACACGCACAAAAGACACGGTCGCCAGTGGGAAAAGCTACATGATTGAAAACTATATCTAAATGCGAATCAATGGAGATATTGAAGGAATGGATAGCAGAGTTCAGGGCAATCAGTACACCTGTGTCTCTAGGGAAATCGTGATCGTATCTGTAAAAGTTACGTTTTTTTCACAGTCTAGTATTTCACAATTTTTTTTTAAATTTTTGCTGGGAGTCATAGTTCGGTGAGCACAACCGTATCAGCTGAGCGTGCGTAGATATATGATGACAGCGATGTGCGTTTGTTGCTGATACTTCGGTCATTCGTGAAAATAAGTTATATGCAGTTTGTTTGCTTTCTAACCTGAGATAGCTATGCTGCCCTTAAATGTGAAGATAGTGAACCCAGTGGCCTGTTGACATTTTTGACGTAATGGCGATCCTAGCGGGTCCAATCTCGCATACTTCAGCATACTTCAATACCACATACTTCATTTGGGTCTTCGTGTTCTCATCTTGCTGCTCACTGCGGGGCATGTTGATCAGAACCGCATTTAATATGCACAATTCTTGAATTGGAAAGGCGAATCAAGCGTCCGTCAGGCTTCACTCGGCTTAAACGACAATGAAATTTGCTCCCTAGGATAATACGGTCTCAGCAATAGTGTCTTCACACCTATAGGGATGGTTTATGTTGGTTATATTAATCTGTTCACGTTCTATTTTCTTTCTATTTTGCGTGTTAGTGGGTTCCCTTGCGAGGTTGATAACACGCACACAAACACACACACACACACACACACACACACACACACACACACACACACATATATATATATATATATATATAGATATATATATATATATATATATATATATATATATATATATATATATATATATATATATATATATATATATGCGTTCTCCCGCATCGATACTCGTGGCCTTGGTGGTAGATGTGGTAAGCAGTTGCCTTCGTCCATGAAGTCCACGTAGACGTGACGCCTGCAGCAGAAAGGATGTTCCACATCCACCGCCAAGGCTATGAATGGCAGCGCTGGCTATCACTCCCAGTTTTGGACTGTATAAACCTAAATGCCTAAGAAAGTGGATACGAAAATATTACCGCGGCAGCTCAATTGGTAAGAGTATCGCACGCAATATGCGAAGACGTGGATTCGTATCCCACTTGCGGCCAGTTGTTTTTTCATCCACTTTGATTTCCATTTATTTATTCATTCATTAAATTAAATTTAAAACTGCAGATAATGTCCCCTCCGCTGACGTTAGCGTCATTGTTCGCTTCTTATGAGTAGTAAAAATCGAGCACCCTTGGTTTCCTGTATTGTACTTTATGCATACATAATCTTAGATGCCCAAGGTTTCTTTTCTTCTTGTCTCTATAATATATACATTCAAATGTATGTTTTCTCATGTATTTGCGGGGTGAAATAAATGACAAAGACACCTGGCTGAACACAAAGATTTTATTTTACCATGGTTATGGAGTAAATACAGCAATAATCTTACGCCATCTTACGTTTTGTATACAGCGGGGAACAGCACAGATTTCATTATATTCAACACCTCATGGCAACATTGGTTCAAGGTTCACCAGAACAGGACACACAGTGATAATAGATACAGCCATACTCATGTGCCAGCTTATGTTTGGTTTACAGTGGGAACGATATATATTTCATAATCTTAAACAGGCAATGACAACACTGTTTCAAGGCTCACCAGAACGAGACACACAATGATAAGCAGAGCGGTGCACTGAATTCTTTTCGTTAACCTTTATAATGCCGTAAGCATGTGGAGTGCGCAGCGTGTTTAGCTTATGTAGTGTTACACGTGAAATCTTATTCGAACAGGAAAGAAAAGGAGACTACTGACAAATTCTCATCATTTGCGTATAGACATCTATATCAGGGGATCTGGACAGTATGTAAAGATAATGCCTCTATTTTCGGTCTTTGTATGAAGTCTCGTTGCAGAAGTACTGCAGAAGCGCTGTTTAAAAATAACTACCTATTTTTAGAAAATGATTTTATTATTCAGGCATGGTAAGAACCTACTAGATGGACTGCGAATTTTTTTTTTCTGCAATATTCACAATGCCGTCGCAGTATATTTACAGAACATTCCCAAAAAATATTTTCTTAGTGCCAACATACTGCACTCGGCGTCGGGATCACAATCTGTGGTATCCCGTGTTAACCGAGCTAGTGCACCAGTAGAGCAGACATAATCAAGTGTCACACAGCCGATAGCAGTTTGTACCTTGGTGCTGATCATATACGATATATATTTATATCTGTAATGGTGGAACATGAAACCAGTAATGTCCGATGACTAAGGTTGTAAGCGCGATGGCGCCAGGGACACAACAGCAAGAGTATATATGTAGTTAAGGCACGGATTGCTGTCCGATGTAGCTCCGAACAATCAACTAATCCAGACATTTGAAGATACGCTTAAGGAACTGGGTGGTGTGTTTATTATGGCAATATTTAACATAGTATGCAAGATTTTAAGAGGCATTACACGGCCATGCCGGCTATTGAATCTAACTAATGTAATAGATATGGTGATAGCGCTTTGATTGTAAATAATCCAAGTCTACCTTGACAACTTCTATATCTGGGTAACGTGATGGAAGAGAAGAGAGACGTTTTGTTCAGGAAGTTTTTGTGATGCTAAGGTTCCGCAAATTTTTCATTGCACACCCGTAGAACAACCCCCCCCCCCTCCATTTATTTTTCGCGGCCCCTGCGCGTAGTTTTTCTTTGCAAGGACGTCATTTCAGTACCTTATCTACTCTAGCAAGGAGGGTGGGCCGGCACCGCGGCTGTTATGGAAAAATATTAGATTTTATATTAGAATAACTACATTTGCCTATTTGTTCTTTTGTGTTTTTTTTTCTTATTTATATACGCTAAGTAGTTGGCTACGCCACGCTTGTTGAGGCCGACATCTTAGCCTTTTATCTTATTATTATTCTACTATTCCCATCTTTCTGTGATTTGTGTTCTTTTTCTTTTCTTTTCCGTGCTTTTCAACAGCAATCGAAAATCAGTGCAGAATGTACTTGAGTTGAGTCCGCACCGACGTTGTTTTTCGGTGGCCAACATATAAACGTTTTTAAAAGTCGACCACTTGAGTTTCTCGAGACTGTTAGCACGCAATGCGCCTGTTTAGCTATGCATTAATCAGGAAATGCAAGCAGCTTCTCAGGAACATGTTATATATATTCAGTAAACGTAATTATCGCGAAAAAGGCTATTCAATTTCTCAGTAATCTTGGGGGAAAATCTCAAGCACTTCCTTGTGGCCCACGGTTGAAAGTTGGGCTAGGGGTTTGCTTGAAGGTATGCAATAAGTTATTAACAATGCTAAAATAGTTCAACAAACAACAAGTTTCTTACATTTGCTGCAATAAGTCTCTTTCTTGCAAACTTGTTTATTAAGATATTTTGTGAGGAAAAATAGTGCTAATGTTATTGGTAGAATGCATCATAACTTGTTTCTAGGTGAGTCAATTGGCGACATCTATGCCCAATTATTATAAAATGTGAATTGCGATTTCCATTCCGAACAAAAACAGTCTGCAGAGCGCGGCGGTTCTCTGGCGCAACTTGAACATTTATAGCACTGCTCCTCAAGAACCTCAGATAATTATTCTGATTGCCAGAAAGGAATACTGCCAATTTCTTTATACTTTCATCGGGAAAAAATTGTTCATTGACGGTCGCTAGTCTGAGCAAACGATTCATCAAAGGCGGCGGAGCTGTATTAGTGAGTTCTCAGACCATTAGAAAGTAAAAGGGGATTGTTTTATGGCTCACGGTGCAGCAGCAACTGCAGCCGCGTTCGGGTTCGTTCGTGGCTGGCTGTTCTAATTGACCACTCGCACAAAAGCTGCGTTGCAGCAACACACCATCAGCTTTCACTGCCGCAGCCATACAAACTGCTAGCTGACATCCAACGTGGAACCCGTATATAACGTGACATGAGAAATAGAAATTGCGTATTGTTGAAAAAAAAATTAAATGAGGTATACGCTGGATAACTTTTATTTTACATTGTTGATCATTACGTTTCAACGCAAATTCGAGGCTCCGACACCTGATGGGCTGCGTTTACAGTCCATATCGCCCACGCCGTCGCAATCCAGCCTTCATCGCTTCAAGAAAACTTTTGCGCCGCTCCCCTAAAAAGCTCCGCTGTAATATCACATTTAGATGCTTTCAGGGACACTGCGATCGCGGCGATCAAAAAGGCAAGTGAGAACATAAACATCGAAAGCGCGAATTTGATGTCGCGTGTGCCCAACACAGGAAACGCGGTGAAAAGTGGCGCTTATAATTCTGCTGTGAGACCGTGCACGCCGGGGCGATGACGAATCAAAACGTAGAAACTGAGGAGGCATGCGCTGCTCGTGAAATCACAGCATTAACCAAGAACGCAGCAAAGTTAAAAAATGATGGTCCCGGAACTACGTTGTAACAACAGGCGGTATACAAATTCACCCCTCAGAGGGTGGCGCCCTCTGGATTTAAAACGCGGGTCTTAAAGGCTGTGCTTTTGCTAGGTGATGGCGCCGGACGCGATTTGGGAGGCGGAAACACTCTTACGCCTTGTACTGCTAGGGCTGAAGTGCACATGTACCAAATGTGAGATCCTGGATGATATTCGCGGAAGGGGAAGTTAACCCGACACAGTGTGATTTCAACAATATTGATCCTGCATACTGGAACGTCTACCTATAATTATGTAATCAAGTGGACCCATCAATGGAGCCTTATATACATTGACAAGTTGTTAACAAAGCGAATGACGTTTCGATACAATTTCTTCGCTCTTTGCCACACTCGATAGTCGGTATAAATAGTCGGAAGGCTCCAAACGTGTAAAATGCTGTATTTATGGGTTTTAAGCTGGCATTCTATACCCTAAATACGCAGCTCTTGCTTCCCAAATCACGATGGCTGACGCTTATTTTGTTTCTTGTCAATTCGCTGATCTCTTGAAACTCTGAGCTCCGAGGCTATAAGTCGGTTTTTATACTTTATAGCCAAAACAACTGAAGTGTTCCCATATAATTTTGAAGATGGCACACCCGCTTAGCATAACTATGGCGTGTTGATCGAATAACTTATGCGGATTAGTGCACGGGAGTTTTTGACTTGTGCCTTAAAACTTTCAAGGCGTAGTCCATATGAGCCAGTAGGGATACAGATCACAGGTCTTTAGAGTCATTAGAAGGTGTTAAACGCGTATGGCTGTAGTACACACTTCATTGGCTTCGTCAGACAGGAAGATGCCCGTGCTGCAGTTGTAAAAATGATCAGACAATACGTTACCCACATGGTACAATAAGTTGCTGCCAAAATGCAGCATCACAAACAGCCTTGCCTTCAAAAATAATAATAATAATAATAATAATAATAATAATAATAATAATAAAAATCGTCATCATCATCAGCCTGGTCACGCCCACTGCAGGGCAAAGGCCTCTCCAATACTTCTAATAGTAGTTTAATACGTTACATACGTATGCTGCTACGTACAAAATGCTACAATGGCATCGCTTTCGGCGCAGTTGTTTTCTTATCGACGCAATCATTTAGAAGAGGTGATATATGCCCTATTATACAGTACATTTTATTGTATGTTAGCCAAACTTCTCCACAACGCACGCCAACTGTGACCTACAGGAGGGTTTGCACTGGCGTCATCCTCATGCAAAGTCAAAGCTTTCGCTTGTCGTTTAAGTTTAAACTGTGAGCCTTAGGCTAAGAGCGAGCGCTACCACAAGGTATACTCCAATTTTACTATTTTTGTTCGTATTCCTTACATCAATGGGAAGAAACTCTTTGTGCTGTAGCGAAGAAGACAGGCGTGTGCGTCAGGCGCTTCTTCAACGCCTCGCTCGAAAACAGAGCTCGGCCGCTCCGTGCCCGACTCTGGATTAATAGACCTGCCTGTGTATCGTGCAAGGTTCTGGCTTGTTAATTAAACCGCCTTACATATTTGGTGGAGGTTGCCAGATTGTCCCCAACCCTGGAACTATCACAGCAAGCCCTAATAGTGGCGACTGCAGGAATAATTTTGATCTTCCAAAAAAAAAAGATGGTAATTACATTGAAGCCGCCAGTCATGTAATGTTGAAATCCTCTGTTCAGCTGTGTACCTAAGTAACGAAAACACATACTTCAGTGCTGTTAATCCTTTCTTTTAAGGCATGTAAAGCAAGGACACGTTGAAATTATTGCTTGGTTGGGATGTACACAATTTATCCATCAATAAATCTCATCCGAAACAGAGACGATTGTCATAAATATTCATGACAAATATCAGACGCCAGCTTTTGCCTGCAAGTGCTCTAGGAAGTACACTTTGCAAACGAAATCGGCATATCTGTTTTTACTACCAACTCATAAAATTTTGAACCCGTGTTAAATAATGATTGATTTTTGGGGACATTATTTTTCCGTCGAATATTTCAGTGCTTCAATGTAAATGTTACAGCTAATAGTGATTAGAAATATTCAGAACATTGTTTGCTTCAGCTCGTTGGTTGCACATAGCAATATTAGTTTCCAGCAGAACGTTCTGACATGGGCAGGAAGAGACGCCGACACATGCTAGGTCGAAATACGCATTTTCTTTAAACCATTATGGCGGGTTTTCGAGTACAATATAGCGGACAAAGGACATGATGCGACTGGCACAAGCACCTGAATCCCGACCTCATGAATTACAGATGCGAACTGACCGCAGCCTGTACTGTTGTAAGTTAATTATTTTGAATAGAATAGATTTTGCGAGGTATATTTAAACTGAATCAGTGCCCTTTTAGGGGCACTGAAGGAAATATTTCAATGTGCAAAAAGTAGCTAAACTAGGAAAATTTGAGGACACTTAAGCATTT
This sequence comes from Dermacentor albipictus, assembly GCF_038994185.2. Classification (NCBI taxonomy): domain Eukaryota; kingdom Metazoa; phylum Arthropoda; class Arachnida; order Ixodida; family Ixodidae; genus Dermacentor; species Dermacentor albipictus. Next base: position 17,491,625 of record NC_091821.1, read on the forward strand.
TCCATCACTAGGGAGTGCAAACGCATCAATGTTCGATTGAATGCCGCTGAGTGGTCCTTCGAGTTTGGAACTCCTCGCGGTACACCAAGCGCGTTGAGACGCTCGGCCAACGCCTCCTAGATAGCGCAAGTCCTGTGCACTTCGATCCGTGATGTCGTATCACTTTACCCGACTTTGCCATGGAATCTAATTCAAACACTCCCGTGTAAGCTGCGGTGATTTTGACGTCACCGATTTGGTCACACCGGGCGTAGCAACGGATGTTTCTTTCCAAGTAGCATTGTTTTCACGTAAGGAAAAATAAATTACACAGAAAACCGCTCTTCAAACAATTTCCTTGTTCACACCTTTGCTATTACACTATTACAACCCTCGATGCTAACATATTATTTTAGCGCTAATGCAAGGAATGTATCTTCTACCTGTGCGTTTATTTTATGTTTTATGCTCGTGAATTCGCGTGCTTGTATATGTATATATACATATATATTCGCATGCTAAATGACCTCATGCGACAAAGTCGTGCGATCAAGGCAAATGGATGCGCACAAGCGGAAAAATAACAGCACAGATATTGGGCAAGATCAGTGACGTCCCCAAGGGAGAAACGAAGATTTGTGTTTTTATTGTCTTCTACATTGGATCTCATTAGACACTGAGGAGGTGAGGCTGACATATGCGGTACAACCTGTAAGTAAAAACGTATACTTTTTTGTTGCTTACACGCCGGGCCTATAGGTATGCACACGCAGGCCCGGCTAATCTTAGTAATGAACGACCAGGCCAGGGCCAGGCTCGGGCTGCATGAAGCGGGCCCACGCCGGGCCCAGGCTGAATAATGAGGCCCGTGCAGTGTTCTGCTCACTACTTTCATTTCACATTATCTCTGCTTCTCAAACATTTTCTCTATAGCGATTACCGAGGCGCAGTCAGAACTCAGGCTAGAGCTTGCGCGGACAAGGAACGCGCGGATGACACAGGCTTCCGAGAGCGAGGGTGACGTGACGTCGCGGCCATGCCCTCTCCCCTCGCGAAACACCTGGTGCGTTAGCGGTGCAGCAAGTGTTCCCTTTCGGCCGCACTGCTCCATCGATGGGCGAACGTGACGTAGCGTTGCAGCCAATGGGAATTTAGACGCCGTTTTTCACTTGTCCAGACAAGACACCAGCCTTTTCGCTCAATGGCCATTTTGATGCTTTCGCATCAAAATCTCCTTGTAAGTTTAGATTACCACAGGACACAGCGGGTACAAAGTGCAACTGTGAAACTTGTACAGCAATAAAGGATATATTCAACGGAATATTCAATGAAACAAAAAGAATCGAAGCTATTTTAGTGAGGACCGGTTAACTAATCAAGGTCAACCGCTCTGAAGTTAAACGTCACTTTTTTGTACGGGTAGATGTGTGAAATTAGAGCAGTATTAGTCGGAGCGTTCAACATCTACTGTTCGCCCTCTGCCTCCTCCTCACAGCAGAAACATTTGACCTACATGTAGCGACAAAACAAAAGAGGGTTCCTTATTTCTGAATTAGGTCACAAGGAATCAACAAAAACAGAGAAAGATGTTCAGATAAAAAGTAGTTGCTAAGCCGGCTCACTGACTACAGCCTTTCTTTGCATCTGAGAGTCACAAAGATAATGACTGGATTTGGTGATAATGAAAAAATAAACTGCTCATTTATAAATACATATTTCCTGGCCGTTGCCTCAGCATTCCTGTCACGATAATCAGATAGAATTTTTAATAGTGATAGATGCTATAGATCGAAAGATTTTTTTTCTTCTTTCTCCATACACTCTATATCATGTTCCCACCAGAAAAGTCATTTGCATGGCGATCACAAACCTCTAGTTTGAATAACTTTGGTGTCATTCTTGCAGGCGGGCTGATAGATGACATATGATCGTAGCTAGGCTGAAGAAATGTCAGTACTTGAAGACTAAACATCACTAGTTTGGCAGGGGGGATGGATGTCACCAGGTAACCTTTACTATAGCGTTTCTACGCACATGATAGTAGGGTCTATTTTCCATCACCAAGTGATGAGCTGAGCATTCTATTCTTGAGCTTCTGCCTGCATTTCGGAACAGAAATGAGCTCATGTTTGGCCGTCGCAACAATAAAAAAAATTAAATTGTGGGGTTTTACGTGCGAAAACAACTTTCTGATTATCAGGCACGCCGTAGTGGAGGACTTCGGAAATTTCGACCACCTGGGGTTCTTTAACGTGCACCTAAATCTAAGTACACGGGTGTTTTCGCATTTCGCCCCCATCGAAACGCGGCCGCCGTGGCCGGGATTCGATCCCGCGACCTCGTGCTCAGCAGTCCAACACCATAGCCACTGAGCAACCAAGGCGGGTGTCGCAACGATGAGCCAACAGAGCTCGTCAGTGCAGGCGTGGTCACAAATGAAAACACCTAGCTTATATCTAAAACACAGAATATTGGTATAAACGGAAGTATCGTAAGAAACTTTTGTGTTTTTAGTGTGATAGATAAATGAAAAGTGGAGCGTGCACTATGTGCCTTCATCTTATCAGCTTTCCGTGCGATCGATGCAACGACACCGTGACTGTACAGGTGAGAAATATACACAAATACAGCAAGTGTGTGATACAGTGTCCGTAGCTATATACGTTCACTCAGCAAAGCTGTTTTATGGTAGTGAATACATGAACTTGTGAACACACAAAAGATGGTAGCAAGTGAACGTTACCCAAAGTGAGGTAACTAAGTGGCGTGATTCATGATGCCAGCAATGAGTAACCGCCACAGCTAATAGACCACCGTAATTCACAAACTATGCACATCGCGAGCATTCCGTCCTATCTCGAGTTTTCATGCACTTCAAGATTCTAAACGAACGTCTCCAGAATTCTCTCAGTAATGGCTACGAAAACGTTTACAATTGGAACATCCCGAAGAGAAATCACATGATCGACCACATGAACAACTGGAGAGGGTATGTGGTCCCATATTTACGAAAATATCTGAGCACCCATTATGATCATATGATGGAAATGTAGCATCATGCCATGTTAGAGCGGTAGCGGAACGAATCATGAGGCACACTTACAAAAAAAAATCTTGTTCAAAAAATTTTGGCAATCGCTGCCTTAGAGGACTTCACAAACAAAATAGACCGACGAGAAGATAGCGAAACCTCAGCCCCTCCCGCCTCCCCATCCACCTCATTTACAAACACCCTAATTCATTCATGTGACAAGTATTAGGAATTAAGCCTCGATTGCTGTCGGTTTTGTTCTTTACAGGGCATCGCGGACCTATCTTGGCGACTTGTGTTTACCAAACATATCAAAACACTTAACTTTGAGCAGAAAATCCTGAAATGCGTTATCAGGTGTGCCACGTTGCGCATGAGATTTTCAACGTTTCTGGTACCAGTGTTGGCTCATTAACCTACAGTTTGCGCGTGCCGTAGACTTATACACATACTCGTGCATAGTCTGACCTAGTGGGGAGGAAGGAGATGGAACGGGGGAGGGGCGCCATGCGTTATTACAGTAAAAGAAAGGCAGATATGTATAAGGGTACGATGGGGGCAAATTGAGAGGATAATGAAGTAGAGAGTGCACAGGAAGGATTGGTAAAAAGAAACTGATGGATAAAGAGTGCGACGCGCTTATCTCTTCTTTTCCTCTTTTTTTCTCGCTCTCTCTTCTCCTTCCTCTCCCTCATAGTGCCTTTTTCCACCCATTTTTATCGCATGCAGAGTAGCATCCATCCGGTTTCACACATCCCACAAGCTCCTTATACACTATACCCTATAAGTAGGGAGCTGTGACTCTCGTATCACGCCCCTGAAGAGCGAAAATGTAACTGGTTACGTTGACTCACACGGATATAACGTTCTCACATGGTTCTGCTGGAGACACTGTAATTGGTGGCTTTCCTGCGATAACTGGTAAACACTATGCCAGATGGCACTCATTCTCGTAAAAAAGAAGACATGCGCCCACTCGAGATTCACAAGGTTGCCGATCTCATGCCATGCATTCAGGCAATGTTCTCAGCAGACGAGTCTTCTTGAGTTTCATTGGGAGGACGTGGCGGCCACATAGGGTGGCGATCCTTTTTTTTCTTTTTTCTCTTTCTTTCTACGCATAAATAGGAGCACCGGTGGATGGGTCTCCGCCGCCAACACCACCGCCCGAGTTCGCATGATGTCCAGAGGGACCCAGGGTGCGCAGGGGCACCATGACAGTGCACGAGGCGTGGAAACCGTTGCTACGTTGGGGCCGGCGCAGGCTCGAAGCGCCCACGTGGTTGACGCCCGCAGCGGCCGTTGACATTACTACCGTGCTGCTTCGGAGGGAGCCGCCGTGCGAGCAGCTGCGCTTGGTCAGAGTGCGACTGGCTTGCTGCGCCAACGGGGAACAGCAGCTCATCATCAGCTGTCGAAGGTCAACCTGCGCCCATAAGAGGCAAAAATGCAACAATCTGTCAGTTTCTCGATCACGTGTTTATTTAAGTACCGCTGAACAGCTTAGCGCAATAATCTAACTAGAGCAGTTCTAGCTTCTCCGTACATGTACTTGCACACCAGATTACCAGAGCCGTAGATGTCAGTAGTTGGGATGTTGTGCCGTAAAATTTACCCAGATGACAGACAGCTGTTATTGGAGCAACCAGCCATATCTTACTCAGCTGCCAGTGTAAAGTGTCGGTGGTGACTCAGCTATCAACATCCAGCTTTTTTTTTTTCAAAGTTAACAGCTGTGTCACAAGGTGGCGTTAGAGAGTTTATGCGAACTACGTATTTCGTGAAACGTAAAGCATTATACAGACAACCTAAAGCTCCCTTATCACAAAGGTTTCGGAAGCCAGAGCCAACAGTGCACAACAAATTAGAAAAAAAAAAGAGGATACGGGAATGGCAGGGGGTGGGGTGATGAGGATGATCACTGAAGTAAACTAAACTGGATGTAAAAATTGGGGTAATCTGCAACCACGTAAACAAAGCAAGAAGGCTACACCAAGGCAGAAATTACTCATTAAAAAAAGCCATTGAGAGATAGAGAGTTCGTGTTGAATCAAAAGCAGAGAAGTCGACTTGAGCTGTTGTACTCTAGCCTACTACTCTGCACAGGCGTCACGACAATTTCCACGACAAATTAAAGGGGTGCGAAACACACGACCTTGCAGCACCGCCTGTGCCGCAGGCTCACATCGAAGTTGTGGAAAATCTATCATGATAACTTGCCAAGCGATTGCTTGCACAAGAGAAAGTCCTTAATTAAAGTCCTACCAGACATCGATACGCAAAGTAAAGCATAAACTGGTGACAGGCAATCATTGACCGGCCTAGTAAAGAAAGGTTTATGACCGGTATTACGGTACTTTCACTGCTTTCTTTTTCTTGTTATAGACTGGGCAAATAGCAATTCCAAATATTAACTTGAATAATCTGGAGCATGAAATTCCCTCTTTCTAGAAAACGAGCAGGAAGAAACCAGCAGTAAGCACAAGAACGTACGCACGAGCTCGCGGGATCAAATCCCGGCCCCGGCGGCCGCATATAGATGGGCGTGAAATGAAAAAAAAAAAATCTGTCACTTTAGCATACGTCAAAAAGGGTGAAGGCGAAAGCCTGCGTGCCAAAGAGACATTCATAAAATTACTTGACATTCTCATTCTAATGCGTTACTTCTTATTACTCGTTTTCTCCCACAAAAGGTCGGGGGCTGGAGTGTCTTAATTTACGCTATACTTTAATTACCTTCGCCGTAATTAACACCAAAGGTCGTAGGTTAGACTTCAACCAGAGGTGAGGATGCGGCTCCCACTAAACGCCGTGGCTTCGAGCGTCTTAATTACCTCTATAATAATTACCTGTGTCTTAATCAACTTCCGCTTAACAACTAATGTTGGTTTGACTCCCACCGAAAGTTTGAAGTTTGAAGTTTCTTTCTTGATTACAGGAAGAGGAAACGAGAGCTAAAGGCCATATGGCCTGACAGGGGCTCTTGCTCCTAAGCGCGTTCGGCTTACATGATGATCCAATGTATGAAAAAAGCGAATATAACAAGCAAAGAGCAAGTAGGATGTGGAAAATACAAATAAACAAGATAATGTGTACATTATACAATGACTATGCGACAAAAAAAAAAACATTTATGCTTCAATTTTTGTTTGTTTGTACATTCACATTACAGCGCAAATTAAGGAATACATATGTAGTGTATAAAAAATTTTAGTGCGATAACATTTTGTGTATAAATAATTTGATTGTGTATGAGAAGGTTTTTTATAGATTGCTTAAAATTAGGTGAACAGAAATCAATTTTTTGCTGAATGATGTTTAGTAGCCATGGTATTTGATAGGTTATATCCTGACGTCCGTAGTTAGTACGCGTGAATGGTATTTTCCTGATTTCATAACGTGATGGGTATCGAGGAGAAGTGGGTATGCTGATAGCATGGAGCCTGTGTTTTTCATATGCAAGAGTAATCGATAATAAAATACTTGATTTGCTCGGATCAGTAAATGTTTGCCAAAGAGATTGTGTGTGGGTAAGTCACGCGGCCTACCATGGAGGTTTGCAAAAATTCGGACTACTCGTTTTTGCAAGCTCAATAACTTATCCTAGTTTTTTGCTGTAGTTGTTTCCCAAATCAAGACACAATAAGTTAGGTTCGAGTAAAAAAGGGCGTGATGATGATGATATGTGGTGTTTTGTGGCGCAAGGGCCAGGCTTGGCCAAAGAGCGCCATGACAAGTGGTGATGTTGACGATGTATTGTGGAAGATGTAACTTGGCTGTAAAGTGGCCTAAAAATAGTCGCTGTAGAGTGCGTAAAATTTACTTGCTATAAAATTATGGCGATGACAGATGACGAATACTATGAACATTAAAATCCATCGTAAAAGAATGATGCAGAATAGAGAATATATGAGATGGTAAAAATGTCTGGAGCACTGTTGCCTCACCAGAGCCCTTGAAACACAAGGGCCTAGAGGCACGTGCTACACGAAAGAACTATCACAGCGCCATCCTCTGAGAAGAGGAGACGCTACGAACATGTGGGGCTAATAACATGCAACACAACATCTTTCAGATAACTTAGGACTGCGTTAGTGTCGAAGAGCGGTTCTGGGCCGAGTAACATTACAGGATGAAGAGGAATATGCTGCCGGTATGCTAACGGAAAATGTTTCTTTCTGTCAGATTCGGCTTTCCGACACTCCAGGAGGGCATGGAGGACGGTCAGCCTCTCTCCGCATCTCCCGCAGGCTGGACGCTCACTTCCGGTGAGTAGGAAATTATGGGTGCCAAACGTGTGTCCTATTCTGAGACGACAGAATAGGACATCTGTTCGGCGCGATTTTGTAGTAGACGACCAAAATCCTAACTGTGGTTTTATCAGGTGGAGCTTATTATCCGTTTCCGCATCCCACATGTGTTGCCAGTGATCTCGCAGCCTCCTTCGCAAGAAAGGCCTCAGATCTGTGACAGGCACTGCAGCGGTAGGCTTAACAGCTTGCAATGTGATTGACGTGGCCATCTCGTCCGCCAGAACGTTATCTTTGATTCCCCTATGGCCAGGGACCCAGCATATTATAATATTCTGGTTAGATGAGTACGCTTTGGACAAGACCGAATATAGTTCATTAAATACGGGATTTTTATGTTTGCTGAGTGACATTAAGGCCTTCACGACGCTGAGAGAGTCTGTATAGATCGCTGCTTTTGGAAGTTTCAATTTTCTTACGTGCTTTACAGCAGAGAGTAATGCGTAGGCCTCGGCCGTAAAGATACTTGTTTCCGAATGCAGTACATCGGATTCCGAAAACGATGGGCCGACGGCTGCATAGGATACCCCGGCATTTGACTTCGAAGCATCTGTGTAAAACTCTGCGCAGGAGTGCTTGTGCTGGAGCTCTAGGAAATGCATTCGGATTTCGGCCTCAGGAGCGTGCTTTGTAACTTTTATAAAGGATATGTCACACTGTATCACCTGCCACTCCCAAGGAGGTAAGAGCTTGGTTAGGTGCATTAATCGATGCTCGAGGAGTGGGACATGCATTTCCTCGCTAAGCTCCTTCACACGCAGCGAGAAAGGCTGTCTTATGGAGGGACGATTGCTGAAAAGTGTAGCGCACGTCATATCGGTAACGTTATGAAAACATGGATGTTCAGGATTGGAGCGTATTTTAAGGAAATATGTAAAGCTGATGTATGATCTCTGTAGGTGGAGAGACCATTCATTTGATTCTACATATAGACTTTGTATGGGACTCGTTCTGAAAGCGCCAGTGGCCAGTCGGATTCCTAGATGGTGCACTGGGTCTAGCATCTTTAGTGCGCTCGGGGCGGCAGAGTGATAAATCACGGCACCATAGTCTAGTCGCGATCGAATGAGGCTTTTATATAGATTCATTAAACAATTTCTGTCACTACCTCACGTAGTCTGGGATAGAAGTTTCATTATATTCATTGTTTTCAGACATTTTTCTCTAAGATGTTTAATGTGGGAGACGAAAGTGAGTCTGTAGTCAAGTATGATACCTAGGAATTTGTGCTCTTTGCTGATAGGTATTCGTTGTCCACACAGTTCTAAGGAAGGATCCGGAACCAGGCCTCTCTTTCTTGTAAAAAGAACGCAAGAGCTTTTGTTAGGATTGATCTTAAATCCATTCTTGTCTGCCCACACTGAGACTTTGTTCAGGCCATGCTGTACCTGTCTCTCGCAGACTGCGAGGTTACAAGATTTGAAAGCTATTTGAATGTCGTCCACGTAGACAGAGTAAAAGATGGCGGGTGGTAATGAAGCACGAAGCGTGTTCATCTTCACTATAAAGAGCGTGCAGCTGAGCACGCCTCCTTGGGGTACACCCGTTTCTTGCGTAAAAGGGCGTGAAAGTACATTGCCGACTTTTACTCGGAAGGTACGATTTGACAGATAGCTTTCTATTATATTATGCATATTACCGTGGATGCCCATTTCTGACAAGTCTCTTGAGATTCCGTAACGCCACGTCGTATCGTACGCCTTCTCCATATCGAGGAATATGGATAAGAAGAATTGTTTGTGTACAAATGCGTCCCGGATATTTGCTTCTACACGTACAAGGTGGTCAGTTGTGGAGCGTCCTTCTCGGAAGCCGCACTGATAAGGATCAAGAATTTTGCTCTGTTCAAGGAAAAAGATGAGTCGCCGATTTATCATTTTTTCGAACACCTTACAAATGCAACTTGTGAGGGCTATCGGGCGGTAACTTGCCACTGAGGAAGGGTCCTTGCCTTGTTTCAAAACAGGGATCACAATGGCTTCCTTCCATGCAGCTGGAAGGTACCCTGCATCCCAAATGGTGTTGAAAAGTGTGAGTAGTGTAACCTGCGTGTCATTGTGTAAGTGTTTTAGCATTTCATACATGATTCTATCAGATCCTGGTGCGGAGCTGTTGCATGCGCTCAAGGCAGCTCTCAATTCGGCAATACAAAAAGGACGGTTGTAAGGCTCATTCTCTCGACCTTTTCTTGTTAATGGCTTACGTTCTTCTGTTTGTTTGTATTTGAGGAAGGATTGTGTATAATTTGTTTGACTTGAAACGCTCTCAAAATATTCCCCAAGTGAGTCTGCCTGGTCTTGCAGTGTATCGCCCTGTGTATTTACCAGGGGGAGTGAATGTGTTTCCCGCCCTCTAATCCTATTAACTCTGTTCCAGGCTTTGGCCTCATCCCTAAACGAGTTAATACTCGATAGGAACTTGTGCCAGCTTTCTCTTCTGGCCTGTCGGCGGGTTCGCCTGCCTTGGGATTTAGTTTTCTTAAAGTTCATAAGATTCTCTGCAGTGGGAGAAGCGCGTAGCAACCCCCACGCCTTGTTCTGATTCTTACGGGCGATCCTACATTCGCTGTTCCACCACGGTACACGTCGTTTGCATGCCAGACCACTCGCTTCGGATATGCATTTTGATGCGGCATCTATTATGAATAATGTAAGATACTCCACAGCAGCATCAATTTCTAGAGAAGACATGTCGGCCCATGAGATGTTAGTGAGAATTCGAAATTTCTCCCAGTCAGCTGTGTCTATCTTCCACCTAGGAGCTTGCGGAGGATATTCGTTTTCTTTAGATGTTCTTATCAGTATAGGGAAGTGGTCGCTCCCGTAAGGATTGTTCGTGACTTCCCATTCGAGTTCGGGCAGTATGGACGGGGAAACTATGGTAAGATCTATTGAAGAAAAGGTTCTGTTTGCTAGGGAGTAATACGTGGGTTCCTTCTTATTGAGCAAGCAGGCACCTGAAGAAAAAAGGAACTGTTCAACAAGACGACCTCGCGCGTCTGTACGAGTGTCGCCCCACAGGGAGCTGTGCGCATTGAAATCGCCAAGAACAACATAGGGTTCTGGCAACTCGTCTATAAATGACTGAAATTCATGTTTGTTTAATTTGTAGTGTGGGGGTACGTAGATCGAGCAAATGGTGACGAGTTTATCCAGAAGAACAGCTCGAACCGCCACTGCTTCAAGGGGCGTTTGTAGCTGTAAACGCTGACAGGAAACACTTTTATGAATCAAAATGGCAACGCCGCCTGATGATACGACAGCATCATCGCGATCTTTGCGAAACTTAATATACAGTCGGAGAAAGTTTGTATGTTGTGGTTTTAGGTGTGTTTCCTGTAGACACAGCACTAGTGGATTGTGTTTTTGGATAAGCTCTTGCACATCATCAAGGTTCCTAAGAAGACCTCTGATGTTCCATTGAATTATTTGTGTATCCATATTGGAGGTCAGTAGGTGCTGTGTGTACAGAAGTAGTGATTATCGAAATTACAGAGATTAAATTACAGAGCCCTTTCGAGGCCCTGTAACGGGAGTTTTGCGCTTTCTGGAGCGTTCGAGGGATCCTCGCCGCTCCTTAGGCGCTTGGGGCGCCTTGAGGTTAGGTGTTGTGTCCATTGCCTCTTGTGAGGCGCCGGACACGTGCTCTTGCGAGCGAGAAGTTATCAGGGAGAGTCCCGCCTTGGAGGGCAAGACCGCTGCGCCCACCGGCCCGGAGGTCGATGGGGCTCCCTGGGGAATTTGGCTGCGCCGGCTGTTGCCAGCGCTGGAAGGGGCCGGGGTGGTTGGAGCAGCCTCAGCTGCGACCAACTTCGGGGTAGAAGGTCCCTTCTCCTCGGTTGGCGGAGCAGCGCTAGCTGCAACCACCGTGGGGGCAGATGGCGTCTGCCGACTCACTGTTTGTGGGTCGGACAGGCGCCGGACGCCGTTGTGACGCTGCCCCCTGAGGCGCCACTTCGGCAAAGCTTTTCTTTGGCAGGTATGCAACCCGCCTGCGTGCCTCCTTGAATGAGATATTTTCTTTAACTTTGATCGTTACTATTTCTTTTTCTTTCTTCCAGGATGGGCACGACCGTGAGTACGCGGCGTGCTCCCCATCACAGTTTACACACTGGAGAGCGTTCTCACAAGTTTCAGTGGTGTGTTCTGTGGCACTGCATTTAGCACAAGTTTGGCGGTCGCGGCAGCTCTGCGAGCTGTGGCCGAAGCGCTGACATTTGAAACAACGGAGTGGATTGGACACGTAAGGCCTGACACGGAGCTTTATGTACCCGGCCTCGATTGATTCGGGCAGGACACTTGAATTGAATGTGAGAATTAGGTGTTTGGTCGCAATTTCCTTACCATCGCGCCTCATCTTTATTCTTTTCACATTAACAACATTTTGCTCATTGAAGCCCTCTAGGAGCTCTGCCTCTGTCAACTGAAGCAGGTCATCATCTGAGACAACGCCGCGTGTAGTGTTCATAGTGCGGTGCGGAGTCACTGTCACTTGAAAGTCTCCAAAAGACACTAGATTAGGTAGCTTTTCGTATTGTTTCAGGTCACGGAGCTCGAAAAGGAGATCTCCACTTGCCATCCTTGATGCCTTGTAACCTGGACCAAGAACCTCAGTTAAAGACTTCGAAACTAGAAATGGGGAGATCGTGCGTACTTGTTTATCTGACTTTTCCGAATGAATTACGTGAAATCGTGGGAAGTTGGGTCTTTGTCGTCCAAAAAACTGAAATACGTCTTCGGTGCGCCCTCTTTTCTGAGGGCGATCTGGGAGGGTAGGGAAGGAACTAGCCATAGAATAATTTAATTTTCGGCAATAACGCCAACCACCCACCGTGGAGCCCTACAAGGGGACGTTACAGGGACTGTAAGAACAGGTCCTGCAAACGCCAGTTGTACGTTATCACTATAACCAAATATGAGATAACCTAGGTTGGTTATTCACACAAGGTTAACCCGTGCTGCCTGGAAAATTTGGATGTAAACGGAAGCTAGGAGAAGACAGGAGAGATGAAAAGTGAGAAAAAGACGAAGACTGGAGGGAGAGAGAGACAGGAAAAGGCAACTACCGATTTCCCCCGGGTGGGTCAGTCCGGGGGTGCCGTCTACGTGAAGCCGAGGCCAAAGGGATGTGTTGCCTCCGCTGAGGGGCCTTAAAGGTCCTGACACTCAGCATCGGCTCAATCCCCAGGATCCCCTTTTCCCCGGACACGGCTAAGCCGCGCACGGCTACACGCGGGAGGGTCCAACCCTCGTGTGCTCGGGTACGTGGTGGCGCAACACACCAAACGCTTGTGTTGTTACTTGTTCTAGTCTCTTTACTTGGAATAGAACAGTTATATTAACAGGCAATGGCTTACTTATCGGCTTAAATATTATATATTTGGTTTTGTTGACATTCAGTTGTAGTTTGTGGATGTACAGCCATTCAGACAACAAATTTAAATAATCATTTATTTCTTTTTCTAAGCATTGCAAGGAAGAATTTGCTTAGAAAAAATTAGTATCGTCTGCGTACATGATGATATTAGGTGAGGAAGAAATGTTAGGAAGGTCATTGATATAAAGATTAAATAATATAGGAACAAGTATGGATCCCTGTGGCACGCCAGTCTGTATTTTGAGAAGTGAGGAAGTGGCCTGAATATATGAAACAAACTGGTAACGATCCGTTAAGTAACTTCTGATTAAATCTAATGCTGTACCACGTATACCGTAGTCATTAAGTTTGCAGAGCAGTATAACAAGATTTACACTGTCAAACGCCTTACGCAGGTCCAGAAATAAGCCTACCGTGTATAAACAATTTTCCATATTTTGCACTATTTGATGTTTTATATTTAGGAGCGCATCCTCACATGATTTATTTTTTTGGAATACATACTGCGCCGTATTAATAATAGCATATATGCTTAAGAAACCCTCTATTCGAGCGTTTAGAACAGTTTCAAAAAGTTTCGAAAAAAAGAGGTAGTATTGATATAGATATAAGTCGGAAGTTGTTTACACTATGGTCAGCACGACCTTTATGAACCGGGCAAACTCTGGCTATTTTAAGTTTGCTAGGAAAAATTCCGGACTCAAACATTTTATTAATAATATGAGCTAACACATTAGAGTTGATGCCAGACACATATCTTATAGGAGATGCCATGATACTGTCTAAACCTGCAGCACTGTTTGACTTAAAAGTTTTTTATCACGCTTTCTACTTCGCTTGGTGTCGCCGGGAATAACATTAAAGAATTTTGCAGAGTCGGTTTCACGACAGTATGCCCTGTCTCTTCTCGAACTGCTGCAGAAATGTTCCTGCAGCATTGAACAAAGTGACAAAGTGAGTGTTTAGGATAGAGACGGCTTCTTCTCCTGCAAGAGTGCCGTTAACCGAAGCTATTTGTAGGTCTTGTGGGCTAGCCTTTCCTGCAGATATTTTCTTAATTTCCAGCCAAACTTTCCGTGCGTTCGAGTGCCTGAATTAACTCTATCCTAATTAACTTTGCCTTTTTTTGGCATGATGAGTGGCAGCAAAGCGAGCTCCGGACGAAGACGATGACGAAGGCGAAAGCAGCTGCACGAGAGCGAGTACGGGAACGCCGGCAGGATGAGACGCATCGGATCCAACAGTGGGAGCAGACGAACGCGTGAGCACTGGCACCAGCACGACTCTGCGCGAGGAGAGCTCACATGACTTTCTGGACCGCACGTCCGGCTTTCAAGGCCACCGTTTGATGAGACATTTAAGGCTTCCGCCTTAAAAAAAACATAAGTAAAATAAAAACCGTGTAGCGGGCATTGTGTGCACGTTAACGAACCCCACGCAGCCAAAATTAATCCAGAATCTCCCACTACGAAGTGCCTTATAATCATATCGGGGTTTTTAGCACGTAAAACCCCAAGCTGTATTTTTAAAGCTCAAGATCCTTTTTTATAAGATGTTCAAAAAAAATGTACGCCGCTATACGTAGCTAGCTGGACACAAATTTTGTTTGCTGCTCGCAATCTTGGATAGAATCGCGGCCACGGTGGCCGCATTTCGATGGGGGCGAAATGCGAAAACACCAGGGTATTTCAATTTATGTGCACGTTCAAGAACCCCAGGTGGTTCAAATTTCTGGATTCCCCCACTACGACGTGCCTCATAATCAAATCGTTGTTTTGGTGCGTAAAAACACATAATTTTTCTAAATTCTTGGGTAGGATGCAAAGTATTTCGTAGCTATTTTTTTTTTATTTCATGAGGAGAGAATTTGGTTATGTTGATACTAAAATGAATTACAACTTCAATTGATATTTTTGTTTGCTAATGTAATTAAAAGCAAGTATTCCCAATTATCACTCTACGAGTATCTTTGCACAGAATGCCTTGAATCTGTGCAGAGCACTCACGTGTGCTCAGAGGCCTGACCTATGCCCATTACTGAACGGGCCCAGCCCGGGCCCGCTGCTTCATGATCGAGCCCGGTTTACGCCCGCCAAAGAACGCAGGCTGGGCCCCACCTGTACCGTTGCGCATCCGAGTGTGTTGGGGTTTGCATTCTGACATAACTTGTCAATGGTGCAGTGCATAACTATCATTATTGTGTGGGATTAACGCTGGGACCTGTGCGGTGCATAAAATTTCATGAAATTACAGGTTCCCTAGGATCAGAATAAAAACCAGTGTACAGATCCCATTTAGGTTTATAGAATTTAACCGCTTTCCTGAAGATTCGTTTGGCATAGATTACGACATGTGTACTCCATCTGCATAATTTCATACCTGCGCAGCTCTTCATAACTTGCATGAATAAATTGCCACTTTATTGTGCCCAGAAAGGGTGCCAATAAACTGGCATCAAAAAGCATAACCAAAGCAGAAATTCTAGTAATGCGTGGCAGTACGACGGCTCCAACATGTAACAGAAATAGTACGTACGGAGATTATTACCATCTTGCATTCCTTCCATGTTCGTAAAGTTAAATTCAAAGTTACACAGAAGCTTGTGGCTGATATCGGCAAACCTTTGGGAAAGTGAAATATCTGACACCAAAATGTCGGAATGAATTTGGCTCTTGTTTGAAGGAGAAAGAAGTATAAATGAAAGGCAGGGAGGTTAACCAGGAGTGAACTCTGCTGTCTATTCCACATTTAGGGAATGGGAAAGGCATGGAAAACATTAGGAGAAGAGAAAGCCTAGTGTTGATGTCGCCAACGTAGTGGAAATTCGGAGTGCTGCATCACAGACGATGGCTCAGTACGGTTGCCTTCAGGAATGGCAGGAGGGCTCCTGTTGCCTTCTTTTCACCATGGTATCAAGATGTTGTCCAACAACAAAAATCCTCCTTCTAGCTGGCTTGAAGTGGTGCGGAGGGCAAGCCTTCCATTTTAAAATAGCGCGCAGTAGCGCAGAAGGCATCCTATAGCTTTATCGCCACCATAGGCATTGCAGTCAGCACTGTCGGTCATTCCCATCAAGAATGAGCATGCGTTGGTTAATGCAACACCCAGACACAAGCGAGAGAATATTGTTTGTTCACGTCAGGGAAGACCAGAGAACAGGCGCAGCTGCTTAGAAGCGTCGAGTGAATGCAACCGAGGTGTGATGTATTAACACTGCGGAAAACCGCAACGTGGAGGAATGTTCCTGAAAGGGAAATTGAAATTCACGCGAATGCATGTAGCACGAAGTTACAAAGTAAACCAATACGAATTTCACAGAAACAAAGGTTCGCTGTTGAAGAAAAATTATTCTAATCCGCAAATCGAACCTGGTATCAATGTCTACGGGCCAGTCGCTCTACCAACTGAATTAACCAGGAGACCTTTACACCGCAGTCCCAGGCGATAATTATTGACAACTCTAACATCTGTCCTTGAGTTTCTTGAAGAAAGGCTAAATGCAGAGGTTAACAATGACAAAAAACGCGACTTTCTACCCTACACTTGTGAAAGGGTCACCAGAAGAAGATAAAGGAAACACAGAAAGAAGTACAGATAGAAAGATACATGTACATGAGCACAGCCATTCACAGCTCACAATAACTGTTAAGAGTGTTGAAGTCGCTTGTGCGGCTTTGATGTCCTTAAGAATTGCAACAGTGGATTCCTAGCCTTCTTCTGAGACGGCTTATAAAGTCAGTGTTAGAAAACGATTTGCTCTGACAATAGTCTATCATCAATGCCAGCTGGCGGAGCGACTCTGTACACTCTATCGAGCACTGTCACAGAAAATGTACTTAAGGTCCCCTGGCGACAACAGTCGTCCCAAGCATCGTTTTCGGCCATTTCAATACGGAAGGCAAATAATATTCTAAAGGATACTTCTAGCCACAGCAGACAAAGATCGGTTCCCTGCTGCGATATAATGTGTAACGAGTACACCGGTAACACTATTCTGTCATGTCTTGAAGAGAGCGCACAAGAATCGCTCCCGTTATACTGTTTAGAATAGTGGTAGCAAGCAAAAGCCATGCGGCATTACATACGTAAAGAGATATCGTTTTCGACATTGCGCATGCTCCATACTTTATTGTGTTTCTGTGGTTTCCGCAGGTTATGTTATCGTACCTTATATGGCGTTTTCAAATATATAGCGATGCCTGCAGCTATTGCTTCAGCGTCGATTGCTATGATAGATAGCTATAGGCTCCCGCTATCGTTGATCACCAGTAACGGTTGGAATGATATTTCGCTACACATAGCCCGTTCATGTTCTGAGATCATTCGGCAATTCTGGCTACGCTGAGCCTGACGAGGTGCGTCACCATAGAAACGGGAGGATGGTTGCTACTCATTCTCTTGGCTTGGGCATGTTAGGCATGAGGCACCAGATGGCACCCTGTCTTTTGAATACTTCTTTACGTTTGCGTTCCCATACACAAAATTTAAAGTCCTGAAGGGATTCACACCGAATGCTATTCAAAAACACAGTCAGGTGTAGCTAGAATACATGAGTGCGTGCTAGCATGTAACATGGTGCACTCCATGTGGAACATGCGAAAATTTAAAAACAACCAACTGCACCATCTGAGGGGGTATCCTGTAAGTGTACAGCTAGTGGAAATGCCGATTTCGTCTGCTGCTGAGGTTATGCTCGCCTGGGAGCGCCTGCCTTCTTCTCACGCGTACCCCAATCCAGCCATTAGGAACTTGTGAAGCAGACGAAGCGGACATGTAAACCCGCTGGACACTTACAGACCTTCAGTGCTCTTCGCTCTGCCTTCCAATCCCCCACTAGAACTATGCTTACCCGACGCCAGCAGGAATTGTGTTGCGTATTATCGTACCTTCCAAGCTCAAATGAAAACAACGAATAAGAACGCGTGAAGGAGAGATGAGGGCACGAACACTCGCTCTTAGAAAGGCGCCTGTCAAGGTATTACGGAGGCATCCAGCACCAAGGATGGCGAACATACCAAGTGCTGTTGATGACGATGGTCCACTCAACGGCAGCGTGTGCGTGGTGGCGAATCCCCATTGTTGTCTGTCTGTCTGACTGTATCCCTAAAGAACTCACAGCTTTCCTTCGCACCGCAAAAAATCACAGCGCAATTAACTGTAACTTGACGCATGCCGCCAAAATGCATGCTTTAATGTCACAGTGTCGTATATCGTGGATGCACGAGGCGTGCTGAGGAAGTCGTAGCTGGCGTATGCACCATACATGACGTAACTGACGTAACGTCTTTGCTTTGTGCACGTTTGGTGACTCAGTATCAGTGAAAACACGAATACACATAGAACTTTCCAGCAGGCATTGCAGCGCCGTGTATGATGCCTATTTTTTGCCTGTTCGTAAAGAAAAATGACTATCGAAACTGCCGTTGCATTAAGGTACACATATTCTTGGATAGTGTCGCCTGCAATGCGTCACCTCCTCTGCCGCTATTCTAGTTCTGGCCCATTCGCACGTGCAATATTCGCCATCCACTTTTCTATGCTATTTGCGTGTCATTCAATTAACTTTTTCTTAATTGCATAGTTCATATCACCCCCCCCCTATTTTTTATGCCTCTCTTCTAGTATTACTGCATTAATTTTCTTTTTCGAATCAGTGTAAATGATTACTTGTAATTTTATTATTTTATGTAACATGCCATAGCTACTGCCGACGCAGAAAAAAAGGGGAGTCCTTTTTTTCTTCTTATTGCAACAAAAAGTTGCAAAATTAATTGCTAGCACAAGTATATCGAACTAAGTAAACGAATCCAAAATAATTTATGTGTAGACTAAGTTACTGAAAGAAAGGCGCCCAGGCAGCCACTAACCTCAATACTCGCAATCATCGCCTTGAGGTCGCAACCCCGGGCAGAGTGCCGTTCAAGGAGCAAGTGGCATCGAGTTGCTTATGCTGCTTCTCTTGTTGCTGCTGCGGCTGTTGCGACCAGCGCTTCGTGGTGCGCGCCCGGTCGACACCAGTTAAACTACGCTTCAATATCAACTGCATCACGTCCGCCTGCGCAGAAACAAGAACGGAACACGCGGATGGCAATTAGCTCGCAGTGCATCGAAGTGCACAGAAGGTCGTCAAGCAACGTAAGCGCTTTCGAGCAAACGTCGAAACAATGGCAAAGCGGATCGAAATTTCTGAGCTAGCGTATCAGTTTTACACGCTGTCATTTGAGCTAGCGTTCTGATATAGCAAGTTCGGAAGCGAGTAGGTACAATTTTTTGCTCGCGTTGCTTCTCTTTCATACTCGCATGTGTGTAACCATATTGATGGAAAGCTTAATCAAGCAGCAAAGACGAGTCCTTTGTGGCCCTTCTTACTTAAGGTATTAATGATGCACGTGATTAACTGTTCGGCCACGGCTGAGCCGTCATGACTAATTACTGTGTTCCAATATGCTAAGCTAAGCGCTGCAAATTCAGCATATTCACTGCAAATACTTCACAGGTAACAGCGAGCTTCGAGTCATTCATCATGTAGGTAGGTTTTTTCGAAATTGATCTATGCTCATACGCCAAATGTTTGCCTGATGCAAGACGTCCACACATCAGCCTAAAGGGAGAAAGAATGTGGCAGAAGGGAACGAACCGCATTCTTGAAGGCAGTAAGCATGTATTGCTGGCATCAGGTGAAGTATCAATCCTTAGAGTGTATTGTTAGTTGGACTCATTATTGCAAGATACCACCGATAAAAAGCAAGATATATCCCCAAAAAACGCAAGGAACGCACAAGGCTTGGTTTGACATATATATGACACTAGCTATCGTATCTTACTACGATAGCACTGGCCACAACGCTAATAACGGCTGCCGATATTACCGCACAAGAACAGTTGGTAAGAGAGGAAAGGAATACTTTCTGTTTCTTTATTTGTTGTTTTCCATAATTTGTATGTGTCTTTGTTTAACCGGTCGGCCTTCCAGATGATGCGGGTCAGGTAAACGGTATTTTGGTATTATTGAATCTGTACTCTTATTGTGAACAAAATTAAAGAGCCAAAATGCTGTAACCACGCTCCTGTTCAGGAGATATTGTGCGTTAATGCACTTCATTATTGCTAGCGTCCAATTGTAAGCGCATAATATCTGTTCAGTCTTGTTAGTATGGGCATAGTTACAGGTAAACAGCGTAGAGAGAGAGAGAGAGAACGGCAAAGGAAAGACAAGGAGTTTAACCAGAGATTATCTCCGGTTGGCCACCCTGTACTGGGGTAGGAGCAAAGGGATGTGATAGGTGCGAAAGAGAAAAGGATAAAAAAAATTAAAGAAGCTACACACACACATGCACACACAAACTGTTTCTATGCAAACTGTCACACAGCCCGCAAAGGCGTTCCTAGTGTTACGCAGTGTCACCGTACAATCCTACGTCACACAGTGTACAGGAACAATTTGTCGGAAAGTCTCGTGTCTTTTAAGTACCGCAGCAGCGTCTTCATAGTGGATCGCACTGATGTCCGCGTAGGCCGCCAGTTTCCAAGGATGTTGTTTTCTGTCACTGGGCTAGTGTGCAGTTTGTCTAGGGTGGCTGAGAGGGCTGCTCTTTGCGGGTTGAAACGAGGGCACTCACAAAGGCGCGCGATTGTTTCATTGCACTAGCAGAAGTCACAAAGTGGGCTGTTGACCATTGACTGTTGACCATAAGAAAGAAGTACGCATGTGAAAATGCTGCTCCGAGCCATAGACGGACTAGAAGCGTGCAGTTACGTCATGGAAGGTCGGGCGGAATACGGAGCTGTAAATTAGGGTACAGGATATGAAGGCGTGCGCTTATGACTCGGATGAATTGCATTGAACTAATGCTAGGTCACGTGCAAGTGCACAAACTTTCTTTCGCTGCGTCGGCTCTCGATAGAGGAATGGCAATGCAGTTGACACCGTCATGGGTAGACCGTGCAGCTGCGCCTGCTCGATCATTGCCATGTATGTCAGTGACTAGGCAACCACTGATATATTATATCGTGTCCTTCGTCAACTATGCGATGGTGGACTTCCCTAATCTGCGCGACAAGCTGCTCATGTGATCCATGGCGCAGTGCTGAGAGTACAGTCTGTACGGCTGCTTTGGATCCACAGAAGATTGACCACACATGGGGTGGTTCCTCCTGAATGAAATGAAGAGCCGCACGCAAGGCTACCAGGTCAGCAGCTTTCGTTGATGATACATGTGACGTTTTTACTGTATTTTGACGGATCTTGTTGGTATAACCACAGCAGCAGCTGAACTTGCAGGTTTGGCTGAACCATCGATATAGGCGTGTACACGGCCACTGTGCACTTCAAGTAAGAGTCCTAATGTGGCCTGCTTCAGGACAAACGAGGACATGTTAGCTTTCTTCGCGATTCCAGGGATGGTGAGCCGCATTTCAGGTTTGTACAGGCACCATAAAGGTGAGGATGGTCTTGCTGCAGGCAGGTAGTTCGACGGCAACGAGGCACGGTTGGTTGCTTCTGACCTAGCGTTTAGCATTAATGGCTCTCCAAGTAAGTCGTTGCACGTCACCCCCTGCATATTGCTCTAACCAGTCTTTCATGGCGGCCTGTTTATACACATTTGCACTAAGCCATCCAGGAGGGGTAATACTAAACACTGCTGTTTTTGCTCTAAGAAGGACAAAGTATATGTTCTGCAGAAATTGCTCTGTGAGCACAGGTCTGATGACAGGCAAAATTTTCCTTCACTTTAACACATGTGAGAGGAGTACGCAAGAAAGTTCAGTTGTATGACCCCTCCCCCCACGGACGGGCAATAAGAATCAGAAACTAGTGATGTACAGCTCGCCTGCATTTTCTGGCATTTATTGACGTACCCATAACAACAAAAAGATTGCGCGAAATGTCGTATATTGGAGGGCTGTGGATCAATTTTGGCCGTGTGGGCCCGGAATCTGCAACAATTCATTTCATTTTCCAATCTTTTTCCCTTTATCATTGGTGCGCACGAAGCTGCCACCCTTGGTATCGGAAATATCTCAGTTACAGGGATTATAAAAAAGTTGAAGTTTCGCCAGAAAAGCGAAGCGTCGATTGCAATAGCAAATTAGCAGGTAGCCATACCAAGTAAGGATATCACTTATATTAACCGTATCAACCTGTAAACATTTGCTTGTTAATTAAATCCACAAGCATGATGTCAGCGCACACAGCAAACATGAACACATCACACTCGATAACCGCGGACACTCGGTGTCGAAACGCTGGCGTGAGGAGCATGACAGCAGCAGCGAACGTAGTAACCTTCGTGCTGTCTATCGCTTCAACGCAAGCTGAGTGCCCAGAACACACAGCATGCTCAAAGGTACAGTCGTGATCAATTTGACGGTGATCGCTCGAGCGGCGACTGAAAGTAGGAGCAGCGCCACATTACGTCATCGCCGTCAGTCGAGAGGGAAGCATCAGATAGCTCTCCTCTCTCTCTTTTGCTGTTCCCTGAGCAGCTGTCACTCCCGTCGCCCTTCAGGAGACAACCTGCGAATTCATTTCGATTACCTTATCAGCTTTTGCACAGAGGCGTCATTGTTAGCCAAGATATGCATGAGACATCGATGCACACACATCGTTGCCATGAAAGGGAAACAAACAAAAATGTTGCAAGTTAGTCTTGGGGGTGACGGTTGCAGCCTGGAAGAGCATAAAAGGGGAAGAAGGCAGCGAATTTTTATCTTCGCAGTTCCGAAATCGGCCGCTATGCTGTTTGGAAGGCCCGCCGGTCGATGCTCGCGCGATCACCTTCAAATTGATCGCGACTGTACGGCCCTTCAACGAACCTATACTCTGCCATCAACGTCGATCGGTCTCAAAATACGGCCGCGCGACCGCGCGCATCCCCCACATACGTAGTCACAACCGGACTAGAATGCCGTCCTCCCTTACTCCCTCCCCGCACCACGGTGCCTCGCAACGTTGGGTCCCTCACACGCGACGAAAGACGGCGAGCTTCCTGCCTACTCTGCTACCTTTCGCGTGGGCGAGATTGAACCGTACCCGCCGTGGTTGTTGAGTGGCTATGGTGTTGGGCTGCTGAGCCCGAGGTCGCGGGATCGAATTCCGGCCATGGCGGCCGCACTTCGATGGGGGCGAAATACGGAAACATCCGTGTACTTAGATTAAGGTGCACGTTAAGGAACCCCAGGAGGTCAAAATTTCCGGAGTCCTCCGCTACGGCGTGCCTCATAATCAGAATGTGGTTTTGGCATGTAAAACCCCATTTTTAATTTTTTTTTTAGACTGAACCACCGATTCTCGGCTCCCCTAACGCGCTTTTACTTGCGCATACAGCGTAGGGTGCGCGGTGACGGCGTTATCGCCCTTAGACTTGATACTTTATTTTACTTGCTCGGTTTTTTCTTGTCGCCCCGTCCCGGATGTGGCCGACGCTACAGGGAAACGACCACGCGACCTCGTGAAAAGAACGTGGAAAGGCATACCATCGAAGAAAAGGTATTTCTTCTCTAACAACTATCTATAGAATATTTCACTAATCATCATGTGCACAATGCTGTGCTGCTGCCGAGGCAAAGCAACCCCTGAAGACGAAAAAAATATCAACGATAGGATGAATCACGTTTGACCCGCACTTTCACTATTTCGAATATCTTTTTTTTTTCAGCGCAGAAATTATATTGAACTAGCACATGGTCGGCGTCATTCTATAGTATGTAGTCAATGCATAAACGTTTCAACAAGGCAGGTAAAGATCGACTTTCGACATGTGGCTTATGTTGCCGAAAGTGCATTTTTAACGCAAATCAATCTTTGCCAAGAATGTTGAAGCGACAAAATTTCCTTTTTCCTTTTTGATTGTATTATTCTATACGTTCACGACTGTTCACTAGTTCTGGACATAGATGGTGTTGTTATTGTTATTGGTGTTGTTATTAATGAATATTGTTCTTCCATTCAACTGCAAAACCATTCTTCAGCAGAGAACGCTTGCATTATAAGGCTTTTGCATTCAACGCAGCCAAGGAGTGCACGAGACGGAAACCTGCCTTGATGGCTTAGTAGCTGGCGCGTTCTGCTCCTCACCACAAGGTAGCGGGTTCAAATCTTGACAGTGGCGGTGGCGTTCCACCATGGAGAAGTGCAAGCATATCGGTGCACTGAGATGCAGGGTCACGTTATAACCTGCTGTCCGGCGAAATTATTTGCGATCAGTCGCCTGCTGCATCTACCTTAGCCTAGGTATACGGGGCAAGCAAAGCTCGATTTGTAATTAATAATAGGGGTACTTTTTACCATTGAGTTTGACAGACCGATGCGCATGGTGAGCGCCACGTGATCACGGGCTTTAGAGCGAATTGTTACAACAAATATGCGTGCTCAAGACAAGTCGAAAAGATTTTGAATTGAAATTAAACCCTTTTTTTTCAAAGCTCAGTGCCCCACGTAAACGGAAGCATTAGGTCCGACTCACCCAAGCACGCTCTGCCAAGGCAAGCTGCTCGAAGGTTTCCTGACTCTTTATTATGGTACGACACGGTGTGAGAAAAGAGCTCGTCCTTAATTTATACTAACTTGCGTGATTTCCCATCCCTTTCTTATCGCCGCTGGGCCTAGTCGCCTACACCAGCGTGGCTACGACCATGCCTCAATCACACACAAGAAAAAAGGAAAACAAAGATAAAATGGTCAATTACTATCGTCATCAGCCTGGCTACGCCACCTACAGGGCAAAGGCCTCTCCCATACTTCTCCAATTACCCCAGTCACGTGCTAATTGTGGCCATGTTGTCCCTGCAAACTTCTCAATCTCATCCGCCCACCTAACTTTCTGCCGCCCCCTCCTGCGCTTCCCTTCTTTTGGAATGCACTCTGTAACCCTTAATGACCATCGGTTATCTTCCTTCTTCATTACATGTCCTGCCCATGCCCATTTCTTTTTCTTGATTTCAACTAAGATGTCATTAACTCGCCTTTGTTCCCTCACCCAATCTGCTATTTTCCTATCCGTTAACGTTACACCCATAGCTCGTTGCGTCGTCCTCAATTGAAGTAGATCCCTTTTTGTAAGTCTACAGGTTTCTGCCCCGTACGTGAGTACTGGTAAGACACAGCTGTTATACACTTTTTTCTTGAGGGATAATGGCAACCTGCTGTTCTTGATCTGAGAATGCCTGCCAAACGCACCCCAGCCCATTCTTATTCGTCTGATTATTTCAGTCTCATGATCTGGATCCGTGGTCACTACCTGCCCCAAGTAGATGTATTCCCTTATCACTTCCAGTGCCTCGCTACCTATCGTAAACTTCTGTTCTGTTCCCGAGGCTGTTAAACATTACTTTAGTTTTCTGCAGTTTAATTTTTAGACCCAACCTTCTGCTTTGCCTCTCCAGGTCATTGAGCATGCATTTCAATCATTCCCCTGAGTTACTAAGCAAAGCAATATCATCAGCGAATCGCAAGTTACTAAGCTATTCTCCATGAACTCTTATCCCCAATTCTTCCCAATCCAGGTCTCTGAATACTTCCTGTAAACACGCTGTGAATGGCATTGGAGATATTGTATCTCTCTGTCTGATGCCCTTCTTTATTGGGATTTTGTTGCTTTCTTTATGGAGGACTACGGTTGCTGTGAAGCCGCTATAGATGTGTTTCAATATTTTTACATACGGCTCGTCTACACCCTGATTCCGTAATTCTTGCATCACTGCTGAGGTTTCAACTGAATCAAACGCTTTCTCGTAATCAATGAAATCTATATGTAAGGGTTGTTTATATTCAACACAGTTCTTTATCACCTGATTGATAGTGTGAATTTGGTCTATTGCTGAGTAGCCTTTACGAAATCCTGCCTGGTCCTTTGGTTGACAGAAGTCTAACGTATTCCTGATTCTATTTGCGATTACCTTAGTAAATACTTTGTAAGCTCATCGGTCTATAATTTTTCGAGTCTTTGGCGTCCCCTTTCTTATTGATTAGGATTATGTTAGGGTTCTTCCAAGATTCCGGTGCGTTCGAGGTCATGAGGCATTGTGCATATAGGGTGGCCGGTATTTCTAGGACAGTGTTCCCACCATCCTTCAACAAATCTGCTGTTACCTGATGCTCCCCAGCTGCCTTCCCCCTTTGCACAGCTCCCAAGGCGTTCTTTACCTTTTCCGGCGTTACTTGCGGGATTTCAAGTTCCTCTAGACTATTCTCTCTCACGTTATCGTCGTGGGTGTTGCTGGTACTGTATAAATCTCTATAGAACTCCTCAGCCACTTGAACTATCTCATCCATATTAGTAATGATATTGTCGGCTTTGTCTCTTAACGCATACATCTGATTATTGCCTATTCCTAATTTCTTCACTGCTTTTTGGCTTTCTCCCTTCCTGAGAGCATGTTCAATTCTATCAATATTATACTTCCTTATGTCAGCTGCCATAAGCTTGTTGATTAACTTGGAAAGTTCTGCCAGTTCTATTCTAGCTGTAGGGTAAGATGGTTTCATACATTGGCGTGTCTTAATCAGATCTTTCGTCTCCTGCGATAGCTAACTGGTATCATATATAACGAAGTTACCACCGATTTCTATTGCACGCTCCTTAATGATGAACATAAGATTGTCGTTCATTGCTTCAACACCAAGGTTCTGTTACTGAGTTGAAGCCGAATACCTGTTGTGTAGCTTGATCCGGAATTTCTCTATTTTCCCTCTTACAGCTTCTTGTGTGCCGATTTCTTTCGTTCCCTCTTCAAGTCTAGGCCAATTCTAGTTCTTACCATCCTATGGTCACTGTAGCGCACTTTGCCGAACACGTCCACATCTTGTATGATGACACGGGTAGCGCAGAGTATGAAGTCTGTTTCAATTCTAGACTCGCCATTCGGGCTCCTCCACGTCCACTTTCGGCTATCCCGTTTGCCGAAGAAGGTATTTATTATCAACATATTATTTGGTTCTGCAAACTCTACTAATAACTCTCCCCTGCTATTCCTAGAACCTATGCCATATTCCTCCAATGACTTGTCTCCAGCCTGCTTCTTGCCTACCCTGGCATTGAAGTCACGCATTAGTATGATGTACGTTGTTTTGACTTTACCCATCGCCGAGTCCACGTCTTCATAGAAGCTTTCGACTTACTCGTCATCATGACTGGATGTAGGGGCGTAAACCTTTACGACCTTCAATTTGTGCCTCTTATTAAGTTTCACAACAAGACCTGCTACCCTCTCGTTAATGCTATAGAATTCCTGTATGTTACCAGCTTTCCCTTATTAATCAGGAATCCAACTCCTGGTCCTCGTCTCTCCGATAAGCTCCGGTAGCACAGGACATGCCCGCTTTTTAGCACTGTAAATGCTTCTTTTGTCCTCCTAACCTCACTGAGCCCTATTATATCTCACTTACTGCCCGCAAATTCCTCCAATAGCACTGCTAGACTCGCCTCACTAGATAACGTTCTAGCGTTAAACGTCGCCAGGCTCAGATTCCAAGTCTTCAAATTCCAAGGGTCAGTTATAATGAAGTGCTCTATTAGGACACCCGTTTTTCAATGGCGAAAGAATTGCATAGCCACATATACACGCAGGCAGGTGGTAGTCCATAAATGTGTGCGTTTCCGTGGATGTGTCTCCTATCACAAATTCTTTGATGAAATTATCGTGTTTATAACCAAATAAATGATGTATATTTCTCCCTTTTGTTATATAGAGGGAGCACCTAGAGAATAGAGTAAAGAAATTGGATTGACGCAGCGTCACTGAAGCTCTTCACCACAACTCACCTGCATGCAGGCAAGACTAACCGACGGGACGTCCCCCGGAATGCGATTGGCCCCCAGGTTGGAGCGACTTCCGGCACTTTCTTTGCAAGACTAGGTCCACTTCCATCTAAAAATGCCCCTCCTCCTCCTGCTTGTGATGTGACAGATTCCCGGTGTTAAATTTTTGAGCTATAGAACCGTTGTTCTGCTGAGGGTTAACTTTGCTGCAATAGCCCACTTTATGGTAGTTACGCACATAGTCGACGACCCCCCTTTTCCCTGAACGACGAGAGCAGCTTTGTTTTGCACACTCAATCAAGCCCACGCAAGAGTGCAAGATTTTCGTGAAAGAAAAAATCCATCAGACGCCACTTTGACAAGTATGCTGCGTATCAAACGCCTTATAGCCTAAAAATAGCATCAAAGTTTCTACATTTACGCTGAAAAACGCCTGCATTCTCATAAAAGCTGTTTATGTTCTATAAAAAAAACGACATTGCGCCTTACTGTACTGGACCAATAAAGTCGTGTGAGTGACGAATGGTTCATCGAAAGGGTGCAGCGATTATTAATAGATAGGTAAGGTAGGCGGGTAATTAGTGCGCCCATCCTCGGCACAGATAAACCACATTCCTTAATCACCCATCCGTAGGCGAGGCCCTGACACAAGACAATAACTTTCCCTGCCAATTTACCTGCTTAAAAACACTCGCGCCAGTTTCTTTTTTTATATCTTTAGCAAGAAGGCAGTGAGAGAAAAGAGAGCATACACAAATGGTATTGAAGTTGTAAAACATTTCACAATGCATCTGCTTCCTAAAGCGAAATTGATGTCCGAAACCTAAAAGAAGCCTCTTCGATAAATGGCAGCTGATGCCAAGGCTTTCAGGCCAATATGAATGTCACTATGCTTTTCACTAATGTTTACTGCAAATAAGCTGTCCCTTGAAACAAAGAAACCCCTGTGGCTATCTCAGGGAGTTTACGTTGCTTTTTTAAAATTCCTTTCTTCAAAGTACTGAAGTGCAAGTCCAAATTTCATAACGGTTCCCAGAGGACACTCGTGCAGTTTTAAAAGATTTGCGGCATACACAAGTAACACCTATACGCTTCCCTTATAATAATACTCATTTATTCTCTTGCATTAAGTGACGATGGTATTCTTTGAGCATTCAGAGCCGAAAATTTTGAACAGCTTGGAGATCAGTGCGTGCTCGTAGGGCTCCAGCCGATCTAAAGTTAGTAATAGTGCTGCATATCTAATGAGTAACGGACACTCACCCTGAAGTTGTCGCTCATAAAGCAGTAGATTATAGGATTGACGAAGCTGTTGGCCATCGAGAACCAGTGGCACGAGAAGAAGGCCGCGATGTACAGGTACTCCTGCTCAGCCGTGTCTGGTTGCATGGCGGCGCGATCGAAGTACAATATCAGGTTCATCAGGTGGATCGGCAGCCAGCACACGGCGAACATCAGCACCACCGTCGCCAGCATCTTGACAACCTGAGGTAAAAATGGTGCAGTAGGGTGAGATTGTGCGATGCAGTGGTGCGGATTTAGCCGAGACCCACAACTTCTACAAAGAAAAGGGTCGTTTAGGCACTACCAGGGAGGCACGCTTAGGAGAAACAATTCAAATAACTTCATTTTTATTAACACTGCTGCGGCTAACTGCTCTCGGACAAGTCGACAAAAAAAAGGAGAGCCTGATTTATTCGATTATGCAACATTTTATTGCAGTTTTCTAACCAGTCTGTGTTGGTTAATCTAACCAGAATTTACTGAAATGCAATTTCTCAGCTCTTCTTGGTATTTCTCAGCTCCCCAGCTCAAATGAGTGCCGAACGTACGTCGGCAACATGGTGATGTCTTTCGCATTTTGCTAAAAAACGAAAGTATACGACGAATAAATCGCGAAAATTTCACGCTGGCACAATTGTGCAACACGAGCTGAGCTCAGCTGCGTTCAGTGAAAGCAAAACAACTGCTACTTCGAAACTGGTGCAGTACGGGGGTACCCATTTGTTTGGGGATATACATGCTTTAATAACTAAACAAAATACACAGTAATAATTAGGGTATGGCAAATACAACCATTGTAAGGAAATAGCTAAAGCTGTGCCAAGGTAGACAGTGTATCTGAACAACCAAATACATAAAGGTTGATCAGGAGCTAAATCAGTATTATTGCTGTCAACATGCACAGAACGGTGAACCAAAATACCAGTTCTAATAATAAATGTTGACTACGCGTAAAAAGTTGCATCTTCGATTATTTTGTCCCTCCCATGACAGGCTATTTAAAGGCATTTACTCGGCATGGCTCCTCATATCACTTGCACTCGCTACCCTAGACCGAATTCTTTGCCGTCTATGTGCAATGTTAAAGACCACGACAGAGTCATTCGGGGTGGTCGCCCTGTACCCTGCATCTAACCTTCTGTCTGTGATCCGCCGCGGTGCCTTAGCAACGATGGTGTTGCGCAGCTAAACACGACGTCGCGGGATTGAATCCCGGCCGCGGCGGCTATATTTTGGCATAGACGAAATGCAAAAACCCTCGTTCCCCGTACTTTGAAGCAGGTTAATGATCCCCCAGTGGTCGAAATTAATTCAGAGTCTCCCCCTACGGCGTGCCTCATAATCAGATCGTGATTTTGGCACATAAAATACCAGAATTTATCGTTCATTCGTGTCATCACCGGCACGCGCTACTGAACATAAACTGCATTTCATACATAACAGACAACGCTACCAATAAAGACTTCTCTCACTGTTCGCATACGCGAGCAAAAGTAATGCGTCACATATGAATGTGAGATATAGGTATAAGTAATGTAACTCTCTCCAACATTAGCTTACCTACTTTTATGTCTCGACATATGAAGCAGCGATCACATGGAAAGCGTCGCAAATATGGGCCTATTTACTTCTGAGTGAACGGAGTGACGCGTTTGTGACCAGTGGTAAGAGCGCTAGAATTGTGCTCGTGACCAAAAACGTCGCATACTGAAAAGCCAAACGCGTTCAAATAATACGTAATATTACATAGCCTTACATACAGAATTTGTAGTTGTAATGTATGCAGCAGTTATTCTGTGGACACCTGCAGCGCACTGTTATTTCGGAAGCACAACCGCGCTTCTAAACAGACGTAGTGAGATTTCTATGACGACACTATTTGCGTAGCTTCCCCACCTTTGTCTGCTAAGTATGAAATGGAGCCAGCGAACAGCAGACCACACATCACTGCCAAAAGGTGAGCTTGAATACTGGTAAGAACAAGGGTAGAAATGTACAAAATAAACCATGAATCGTTGTGTTCGCTTCACATTATGCTGCATCCAGCTGTGGGGAAGTGGTTTGCAAAAGGCTTTGTTGTACAAAGCGAAAAAAAAACACAGTTCTTTTTCGAATGTCACAAATTTGTACTATTGAAGTATGGGAGTTTTTGCTTGGAACAAGAAACAGACGCAAGACTTTGCAAAAGAAAAAGTGAACTATATTTTTAAACATTGCAGATAACTTACGTGTCTTACCGGCACCATGATTTATTTGCACGCTTCAGGGTGGTCGAAACAGGGCTTGCACAGGAGATCAAGTGTTTTCACGGATACGTAAGAATTCTAAACGTAGGGCAATAAATAAAGACGCAGTTTCCCCGAACACTGAAGTATCTATGGTGATAGGAAATTAGCAGACTGCCACACAAATTAAGGATGATACTTTTATCCATCGTATCAACTTGTACACATTCTTTTGATAGCTAAATTAATAAGCATGGTGTCCGTGTGCACAGCCGGCATGAACACATCACACTCAATAACTCAGAACACTCGCTGTCAAAATGCGGCCGCTAGGAAACGCGGCAGCAGCAGCGAGCGAAGTGACATTTGCGCTGTCTATCGCTTCAACGCAAAGCGAGTGCCGAGGACACAGAGCGCGCACAAAGCTATGAGCCGTCGACGTAGCTAGGCTGTGCCCCCAATGCAGATTGCTTTTAAAAAAACTTGGAGGACGCTTAAGCTTCACCTTCAAGAGTGGAACGCGATAGCGTTATCGCACCCCGTTCGCACCACCCACTCATTCGCTCGGCATACTCTTCAGTCACACAAAGACGAAACGTGCGCCTGAGCAAGCGGAACGAACCTAAGATCTCGGTGTCTCGGAGGGAGAAACGATCTACGCGAGCCAACCTTGTGATCGGCACGGACCGCCGGGCCGCGACGCGCCATGAAGGCGGATGCGATCATGAGCTGACGTCTCGATCGGATCGTCCTCTATCTTACTTGGGAGCACCACACAGACGCATGCTCCTCGCCAGCAGCACGGCACACATCGCAGGGGATGCCTTCCCACAAGACGCGCTACGGCGCAGCGATCAAGTCAGAGGCGTCTCGCATCGGACGCTGCACCTAGGAATCGCGCTGTGAGCGGAAAGAGGAGCCGAGTCGCCTAAACACGAAGCTTCGAGTGACACAAGCTGGAAGTTGGAAGGGGAGAGAGCGAGAAAACTTATTAAACGGAAGGGTATGGGGTATCCCCGCACCGGTCCCCGCACGGCCCCAATGCGCTCAAACGAGGCGAAGGGGAGAAGCGGGCGAGTGGCGCGCCACCTGTCGGGGCAGCGCCATACATTGCAATGAGGGGGTCTTCTGTGTTTGCCGCAAGATGGCTCTGCATGTGCGCCAAGAGCAGAAGAAATGTAGCGGAAACGTACTTCGCTACGTGTTCAACTGCGACCTCTGTAATTTACGTGCTCTGGAAAACGGGCGCTGACCACTCAAGATGACGGAGACTTCAGTAAAACATGAAGACCTCTGTTAGCCGCTGAAAGCTGTAAATAGAGCATTAAAGCTTTTACTCCCTTCCCTCCTTGTAAGGCAACACCGCATTCACTAGAGGCGCTTTTGTCCTAGTTTGAACCATCGAACTCATGGCTGAGTGGTAGCGTGTCCGCCTCACACTCCGGAGACCCGGGTTCAATTCCCACTCAGCGCACTTTGCAATTTGTTTTTATTTATAAATTGCCTTCCGCCATTTTTCGCTCATGGCCAACGCCGATGACACTGCTTTTCTGCGACATAAGCTCGTTAACGCTGTCGCGTTAATACGGCCGCGCGACCGCACGTTGCCCCCACATGCGCTGTTGCAGCCCCCTCCCCTCGCGCCGTCTTCTCGCCACGTTTGGTGCCTCGCGCGAAAGAGAAGACGGCGCGCTTCCTTGTCCCATTCGTCCCTTTTGTGCAGGCTCAATTGAGCTGCCCATCACCGGCTTACCTTTACACCCTTTCTCTCGCACATACAGCGTAGGGCGCGTGGGAGCGGTATTGGCGTCGAGGCCATAGCGCGGCGCCAATCCCGGAATCTCTCCTTGACGTAGAAAATGTCATCACGTGATACTGATTGCGAAGTGTTCGACATCTCCAGTGTTCTCAGCCACCGTTGTTTTCCTGTTTCGAGCGTTCAATGTGTGCGTCTTAGCTGCCAAACAACCTGGTGTGCAGGCCAACAAAAGTATTTAGCAAGTCAACGTACGGCATCGTCCACTTTCGTGGGGAGCGTGTGCACGTGGCACCAAGGGCGACGAACGTGAAGAGACCACTCACGTATGTGAGAGCTGTTACGAAATTTTCCAAAGTAATCTACAACTCCAAGCACATCTCTTGTATATCTTTGTTTACTGAGGGAAGTGTGATTGCGCGCACCTATCTCTTGCTGTTGCGAGCACAGTGTGCGGGCGAGAGGTGAGATTTCGATTTGCGTGGATTGCCGTGCATGATTCACGGCAATGTTTAGGCCTAGTTTTGAGCGCGTAAATAAATTCGTGACCCATATGATGCTTTGATATTGGTTATTAAGTTAGCATGACCTTTAATAAAGGTGGCCATACGCACTCTTGGCGCCATCATACTGGTGTTCGCAGTATTCATCGTGGCGAGTGCGGCGTGCCACTTTCGACAGAATTATCGCGGGACGATGATCTATCCCCCATGTATTTTAATCAGTGGAACTTCAACTGATTATATATTTTGTGTCCTCAACCCATGCTTCCACTATTTGCACTTCTCGGCGCAGGGTATTTTCACTGATGTGATATCCAGTGAGCACGCCCCAAGTCCAGTGCGCATCACTTGCTCGACTCTTAATTACGATCCCCATATTACGTTTTCAGTGAATCTGCCGGTTTCTAGCATCAACCAATTCGTGGACCAGCAATTCAGCACATCACGACTGCTAACAGAAGGAGAGGCAGTCTGTGAGGCTGAGCATGTTCGAATATGCAGCGTAAAAGAACAGCATGAGGACAAATTCACTCTCGCCGCTCTTGTGCCGCAAAAAGCTCGAATAAATGTTCCTCTCCGCGAGGTCGTGATCAAGGGCCGAATAGTGGAGACCGCATCGTGTAGCTGTACAGCAGGGTATGAACGCGTGTTCTTACTTGACAAAAAAAGCATTTACCTTCCGCGCAACACTAATTATATGTGCAACATGATATAATTTGTCTTAATTAATCAACTTCTAAAACATAATAATTCATTTAAAAGTGCCAATGACTAAATTGTAGGGCAACATGAAAAACTGCCGATACAGCTTTATGTGGCTCAATACGTGCTACATAAAAGTGTTTTCCCGAGCACAAAAGAAGCCCTCGAATACACGCAAAGTGCCTCGAGCGGCCAGTACCATGGCAGTTTTTCGTAATTTTGCGCGGTGATGGTGTTATCTCGCTTAGACTTTACATGGAACTTCACGGCGACGGCGACAGCTGCAATGCGCTTGGAGTGTTCACATGATTGCTCTAGCAATAAAAACTTTACGTAATGAAATCACACCGAGCGCTTCACAAAGGCTAGCAAATCATCAGGTTCCGCATTGCGCGTTGCGTATAACCTCCCAGAAGTTATGCGACTGCAGGACAACAATGGGATGAAGAGTCTGAAGTGATGATCCTAGTATAACAACAGCGCCATGACGGCAGCATGATGGCAATGAGATGACGTCGAATACAGCACGACGATGAAGCGACGATGACTATGGGCCAACGACTGTAAAATCCCGAGGGCTTAACGAACGTGTTATGACGAGAAGTTGATGACGAAGTTCGAATGATCGCGATGGCACCACGATTACGAATGACAAATGCACGACGACGACTGTTTAACGGCGATCGCCTGACAACGGGTCATAATCACGATTGAACTAAGGCACAATGAAGATAGAATGACAAAGACGCCATGACAGCAATTGGACCACGATGAGTATGTGACCACGATGACGTGACGAAGATGACGTGACCACGAATGTATGACGACGAGTGTATGGTGACGATGGCTTGACGACAACCGTATGTCGAGAATCACATGACGATGACCATATGAAGACAATGGCGTGAGATGATGTGGCGATGGCTATATTAAGGTGAAGGCTAGGGTATGACGGCGTGACGACGATGACACATGCCCAGCGGCAGGATGGCATACCTAGTGGCGCATACCCAGCGACATACACCTATGGGATCTGTAGGCTGCGCTATCTGCGGGATCCGAGCAGTACTGCGAATGTACTGCGCAGTGAGTGAGCAGTGAGTGTACTGCGAATGACGCCAACGGCTCAAAGCTGAGCAATGAGCTCATAAAATATAAAGCGCTATATCTTTGAAAATAACCGTCCGAGCACTCCTTACAGATGATTAGCCAGCGAAGCTGAAGCGTGCGGACCAGGTGTTTATCACTAGGTTAATCCCGACAGTTCATTCAAAGACGCCTTGGTAGGCTGCCGGGTCTTCGGTACGGAGTTGCTGCTTGCGATCGGCTGCGCAGCCTGTTCTTGTGCCCGGGTGCACCATCGGCACGGCGTAGACGAGCTCGTTCCCGGATCTGCTGATCTAATGCTGCCTGCTCCTCAGGAGTACGTATGACGCGTGACCTACCCATTTAGGAACCGGACAGAAACTGCTGTGCGTGCGCTCGGCAGCGACGGAAAGCAATGACGTCACTACTGGCGCAGACAATCGCGCGCCTCTCTTTCTTTCTTTCTTTTTTTTTCGCGCATGCGGGTGGGGTTGCGCCGGACAGGCCACGGATGGACGGACGAATCGACTAGCCATATACAGCTTCGCTGTAAAAAGCAAATGGAGAAAAGAAGCGAGTGCACCTGATCGCGAGTGCTGACAGCTGCAAGCAACAGTAAGGGAGGGGGAGTAGGACTGAAACCTTCGTCCATTAAAGTCTTCGCCTTGACGAAAACGCCCTTCGAAGGCAAATTTACTGGAACGGTGGACCGTGACGCTGTAACGCTTTAACCGTGATATCACACGCGACCTCCGCAGTGCTCA
Source organism: Dermacentor albipictus (assembly GCF_038994185.2). Taxonomy (NCBI): domain Eukaryota; kingdom Metazoa; phylum Arthropoda; class Arachnida; order Ixodida; family Ixodidae; genus Dermacentor; species Dermacentor albipictus. Next base: position 17,527,400 of record NC_091821.1, read on the forward strand.
GCCAATCAAACGTGATACACAGAGTAATTGCTTGACCGCGCTCTTTGCACCACTGGTGGGTGCTGGGGAAACCGAGCTGATTCTTTGTAGTATACGATGAAAGTGAGAGCCTTTGCTATGCATTGCGGCTGCATTTGGTCCACTTTGGCCAGCCAGCGGTCACCCAGCAGCCACGAGAGGGGAAACACCACCAGCTGCCATGTGGTCCGATTATCGTGTTTGAATCGCCGAGCACTGTACATGAAAATAAATTACATTCAGGCTGTTACGCTTAGCTGCGATAAACCAACCGAAAAGAAATAAAATGGGCCCACGAATATTAAATTCGCACCAAGGAAAAAATGTTGTGGTTTAAATCAAAGCTTCATGTTTGTATTGTTTATCTCGCGATCATCACGGAGAAAGACGTTATCCAAGCCAGCCAGCCCGAGCTACGCCTAAAATGAGCTGAATCAAAGGGAAGTAAAGCTTTCTGTGCTCTAGGGCCTTAGTTATCGTGCAAATGTACGGCGGTGAGTCTATGGCGACGATGGCTTGACAACCGCAAAAGTGGTAGATGACCGTAATCTTTGACCTAGGTGTCTGTTAGTGGCACTCGCACCTCGGCGTTGGTCTTCGTTAGGTTAAGCGAGTGAACGTTTTTTCGCTGGCATGATCCGTGGGCGAGGAGGTAGGAAGGGCGAGGAGTAAGCGCAGCACGCACCACCCGGCAGGGCGTAGCCCCATAGCGAGGGGCGCACGAAGCGCACGTTACGCGCCGGTTCCGGTGCTGACGTGAGAGCACGTAACGAACGCGTGCGCGCAGCTGTTGCGAGTAAGCGAGTGAGCGAACAGGCGAACGCCGGGAGAGGAGAAGCGGGAGAGGAGGGAGCGAGGTCACATCCGCTCTGCTATGCAGGCGTTCTGTCTTTACCAGGCAAATGTTTTCCATTAATTAGTCATTTAAATATCATGCTACCTTCTCGTGTGCAATATCATTAGTGGCATCATTACGTCCGCTTTCTACTTCTTGGTTTCCAGCAACTTTGCTAAAGTTGTGCTAAGGTGGCAGGTCTCTAAAGACTACGATTTTGTGCTTTGGTGTGCGGTGATCTGTGATTTCTTATTTATTCTGATTATTCCAGACAATTCAGTAACGTTAAAATGGCAAACATCCGAAGAAACATGCACCCCGATTACAACCGAGGCAAAAGAGAGGATAGAGCTGAGGCGCTGCTCCGTTCACTCGGCAGGGAGAGAAACGCGCACTTTTGTCGGCGCAGCCGAATATCCCGACGGCAATTAATACACCGCCGTAGTCATAGACACAGACTCCAAAATCAGAATCGCATGCAGCGTATGCACCAAACACTCGGAAATAGCGGAGGAAGTAGCGATCGCGCTGGCCCTCTCGGATCAGGATTGCGAATTCGTACTACGCGACTCGCAAACGGCAGCAAAGAATTACGTCAAAGGTGGAATTTCCAAGAAAGCCCTGGCCATTCTGGCCAAAGCAGGCAGACCCGACACCGCGAGCTCGACGATCGTATGCTTCCCTACGCACGTCACCACGGAAAGCGACGCCCTCCCGAACCTAAACAAGACGGTGCACCAGACGGCGCGAGATATGACCCGCCGCGCCGAACTAGGCAACGCCTCTCGTACGATAGCGAACACTCCACACGCAGAGCGGGACAGGCTCAATAGATACACTGACATAACCAAAGAATATCTAAGCGCCAGAAGGTTATACCCACCAGCGAGGCCCAAATTGAACAGGAGGCATGCCTCAAGGTGTTCGCCTGAAGACAGCTCCAGACGAACACCTTCCCTAACCCATTCGAACTGAAAGGTAGCTTCCCAGATAAGCATCAGGACGACTTGTGCAAATTATGCCATGAAGTGCTGGTAACACTAAAACACATGTTGTGGGAGTGCAATGTAATCATAGGAAGGATGGTAGTTACTCCGGAGACCCTGTCGTCGAGGTGGGTCGCCACTCTGCGCAGCTCAGACCTTGGCATCCAGACGTGGGCAGTCCAGCAAGCCCGTGAGGCGGCATTGAAGCAGGGCCTTGAAGTTGACCCGTCGGATACCTAAGCCCAAGTCGCGTTAAACCTTGCTGGACGTTCAATAAAGTTGTATCCGTCCGTCCATTCAGTAACTTAACTTGTAACTAAACGTCTGCTCTAATATCATATCTGTAATGAAACCCATGAATTTCGTACTCTACTATTATTTTATTTTTTTATTATTTATTTTGAATTTCGTCCACGGTCGTGTCAGGAGGTGAACCGGTAGTGCTGCGCAAGAAACAAGAGTGCCACTCGATGCTCGTACCACTAATGTTATATCCAAACTGGTGTCACCTGCAGGATGACACCAGTATCCAGGTATCATTTGCCAAAGTATGGGATGAAATGAATCGGCGTTCCAGTTACGTTTGTGCTCCGATGCATAAGAGAAGGTGCTGTTAAAAAAAGTAAGTCGAACAACAGTGCATTTTTAAGGTGAGTTTGATGGCCCGTATCTCCAAACCACAGCGAACGGCGATAGCCCATATTCCAAATGACATTAGGAATTTTTAAAAAACGGAGCTGGGGAGGCCATGTAATGCGTAACGTAGAGTAAATAATCATTTGACCATTAGCATTCTCGAGCGCCACTTCCATCTGATGCACACGAGGTTCTCCTCGTCAGTTAGTTTCACATTATCGGGCTTTTGATACAGGCATAGGTGTCATGGCTCTCGAAACCAGTGTGGAGTGCAAGACCATGTTCAAATCATCAAGCTTTGTCATCGCACGATATCTTAATTGATATCACAGGAGCATCCGGTTCCCAAGATCCCATTGCCACGGGGACATGAGTTCGAATTCCAGTGAAAATGGCAGGCAAATGTTATTTTAAGCGCATATTCGGCTACCTTTCACTAATTTCCCCGGCGTTTGTGTGTAACACCTGTTTTGTTACAACAATCTAAGTTTTTCACCGATATTATGATACAATTGAACATCATGCACTGATAATAAGCTGGTCTGCATGCGCTCTCGAGAGACCTATGATCCAGGCATATATTACGCGGGTGTGATGCGGGTATTTCTTTGATTAGGCAGAAGACACATGAGATCACATGCAGCGCTGTAAGGTGGAAACGCCGTTTTCTTATATAAGCTGGTTTGCAAATTCTCAAATTGTCTGCAGAGCAAGCGATAGTGGCCTTGGTCAACAACCTTTTTTCTTTGTCTTATTGCGATGATGAAGCTGATGATGAGGAGACGGCGTGACGACGTCACAATAACGTCAATAATGACAACGGTCGTCATCAGAGTAAAGAAATGGACGGACGAGGTGAACCCAGTTACAAGCACTTAACTGTTGTTGCAGTAAAATATTGTTGCAAGAAACCTCCACAATGCCTTATACTTGTATATAACTACTAAGCAAGAAGAATTGGCGGTGCCTTTTATCACTCTGAAAATATTCCTCTGCTGACGGTTAGTCACGCGGGGTAAGTCTAAACCCACAAATAGCACCAAGGAATAAATATACAGAGCACCAATACTTAAACAATAATAACTTGCGGTGCGAAAGCCCACCGCATACGAGGACTAATCTTGTAGAGAAACAGTATGATTAACAGCAAGGTGTAATGCTTGAGGTTGCATGCCTCGTCGCTCAGCATTAAAACGAGTGTGGGATGTAGACGAGAAAAGCCAAAACTGTTGCGAACACAGTAAGAAAGCTGGGTAGCTGCGTGTTTGTGTGTGGGAGGGAGAAGTAGAGAGTAAGGGGGGAGAAAAGGAGTCGGAAGTAGGTCAAGCAAGCGTATCCATCACAATTATGACGAGTAGTTAACACGGTCATTTATCACTGCACAACAGTCTTCGTGCAGCATTTATTATGTGCGAGGAAACTGGGCAGCTCCCTCGAAAAGTAGTGTTAAAGATTATATCCCGGCGCCTCAGGAGACCCAGTTTTGCGACATGCGCCAGCCGATGCGTCTTTTTTATCACAAATAAGAAAAAAAGAGAAGAAAACACTCAATGCAACAGAACAATCGTTCTTTAAGCGAAGAAAGATGTTGGTGCTCCCTGGAATCACGATTCGTGCTCTGTGTTCCGGACAATTTTCGGCTAACTGTTCAATAAACCGTACGAGAATGTAATGTGTATACATCGAAGAGGTGGTAACTGAAATGTTTGCGAATGATTAGTGATTAAGGAACCAATTGTCCATCTCTTGTGAAAGTAGGCTACTTTGAGATAATATTTTTGAAGAAGGGAAAGGCAACTTCAATGTGTGGCTGATAAAAGTACACAAAAAGAAAGTAACGAAGAAAAGAGTAGCGCATAGCAGCTACCACGTTGGTAGAACGAGGTCTCATTAACTGAGACCTCATTGACTACATGAGTGCCTGTAATGTGCATTGCGTAGCAAGTGAGAATTGCTTCGCTGTTGGCAAGAATAATATGCGGGATAAATGTCAGGAAGGACAAGGGCATCAGTCACATAATAATTTTAATTTTGTATTCCGCGCAGGGGGAGAATGCTTTGCTTTGAAAGATGAATTAATGAAAAAGGAAACACAGAACGTCTGTCAGAAAAGCCACTTACCTTTAAAAAGTCAACCACGCTGTTTTGATTTTGAGATGAAAAAGTTGGTCCTCGCAACAATGAACACAGAAGTCTGTTAAAAAAACGCGGTTCCTCGTATTATCGCTATCAGAGACTAGCGCATCTTTAAGCGCACCAATCGGAGAACAGTCACAGATTACATGTCTGATCCCTTCGTAGTAAAAGGATTCCCTGAAAGACTGAAAACAGGACAGGAAGCTGTTCCAGCAGGAAAAGCAGAGGCTTTTGTTAGCAATAGATTGAGCAAAGGACGACTGTTAAGTGTTCATGAAATACGCTCGAAGAAAGGTGGCGCTGCATATAGCAACTGAGGGATTACGATTTGCAAATTCCTAAGCTATTTTTGTTTTTGCTAGTAGATCATAGGCGAAGAAATGACAGGTGGAGTAGTTGGCATGCATGGGTTTACTATAGGGGTGCGCGAATATTGAAATTTTTGAATACGAATCGAATACGAATAAGGTGGAAAACTGTCTTCGAATATCGAATCGAATATCGAATATATATATAGTGTTAAAATATTGCAATACGGGGGAGGCAAGAATAGCTTTATTACCATTTTAAATATAATATTACATTTTACAAAGCTGCTTCAGGTTAAAAAGGCACTCATTATAGTTAATGTACTCAGGTAATGTCAGGTAATGCTCTCAGTCAGGTAAAACGCTCGTTCCAGATTATCGTGAAGGAAAATAACTACTCAACATGTTTGGAAAGTAAACGCTCTCTATGCACTGTGACAACATTTGCACCGGTAGAAAAGACTATTTTACTAGGAACTGGGGTGGCAGGGATTGCCAAGTACTTCTGGGCGAGTGCACTTAAAAGCGGTTACTTGAAGCAGCCGGTGGACTGCCACCAGTCACAAGGACTCTTGCCCATTTCCAGAAGAGGCTTTTCCGCATAGTCACTAACTTCCCTCTTAGGGTCAGATGCCAAATGTGTCGTCTCCTTGTTCATCACTAGATCGTCAAAAGCATCCCATACATTGGATGCCACCAATAGACAGGAAGTCGACGCTAGCACGGCAGCGTCACCACTGGGTTCCAAGTAAGCTGCCTGGAGCTCCCTTGTCACCGGGTCTTTCAGCCAGATCATCTCACCAGATGCCTGATGAACTGTGGCCTTAAAGGACCGATGAAGAAACATGGCCAGGCGAGCCACTTCGTCAACTTCGCGCTCCGCAAAACGGGTCTTGATACATTTTGCAAGATTGTTAGCAAACCCTGAATTGCCTATGCAACCTTCAAGGCAATGCAGCATTCCAAAAATAATTGGAATTTGACATGACAAGGAGGGGTACTTTTCAGCACTTAAGATCACAGTTGCGTCAAATAAAGGTATCTATGCTCGTGTCCGAAGTGGTGAGCTCAAGTGTGATGGACTCCTTGACTTCAAGAAGCCTCGAGAGCATGAGGTACTGACTTTTCCATCTTGTCTCAACATCCTGCACAACATAGATAACGCCTTTGTGGAACTGCCTCTGCAGATCATTCAGTCTTTTCTACGCACTAAGGCTGTGTTTGTAGCGTCCTACAATCGCTTTCGCCTTCTTGCAGTCTGTTGATTGCCGAAGTACACGACAGCGCATCGCTGATCGCCAGCTGCAGAGTGTGCGCAAAGCAAGCTCGCTGGAGCCATGGCAGTCTCCTGGCTGCCGCAAGGATATTGCGGTCGTTGTCCGTCACAATGTACTTCACGCACTCGATTGGTATCTCCCAGTCGGTGCATAGCTGCTCCAATGAGGCAGCTATGTTCACAGCCGTATGACTATCCGGCATATGTCGCGTGTTCAAAGTGAACTTTTTCATCTCGAACTTCACCGTAAGAAAATGACACGTGAGGCCTATGAAGCCCTCGTTGGCACGTGACGTCCAGGTATCGCTCGTAAAAGCGAGAGTGCTTGTTCCTTGTTCAAGTACTTTTCGCAGATCGTGTCGTACATTTGCTCTTGTTTTGTCGTACAGGCGCGGGACGAGCACATGCGACAGTTGTTGGAGCCGGCAGACTGTAGCACGGTACAGCTGCTTTAACTACTGCTTTGAAGCCCTGGTTTTCTACAAGGCCGTAAGGAAGAAGATCTAAGGCGACCATTTCTGCCACTTTCTGGTTAAGTTCGCTTTATTTCTTCTGAGACAACGGCTGCTGTCTCTGCTGTAGTATATAGTCCAGTGTCGCTTGATTCTTCAACGGCGTGTTTGCAGCGGGGTTTGTTTTTTTTTTTTTTGCTACTCCTCCATCAACAAAGGGTGCTGTTTCATGTGATTTTCAAGAGTAATAGTCGTTCCCGTTGGCGTTTGTAGAACCTGTTCGCACGACTTGCACCGAGCTGTCGACGGGGAGAGTGTTGTGTAGTACCGCCAAAGAAGGCTTATTCCAGCTTTCTTTTTTTACTTGCTCGGCAGCTCGTCTTCCGCAGTTGATGCCATTCTCAGAGAACACGCTTGAACGAGGGCTGTATGAGCACTCAGATAGTTACACATAGCGCAGCGGCGAATTTAGCGTGGTTTGCATTTGCCTCACAGAGCAGCAGCGCAGCACGTAGCAAAGAGCGGGCGACCACCTTAGAACAGCGGGAACACAATGTGGGAGTGGTCGATGGCGATACAATGCTTTCCTCGTTCATATATTGTCTTCTTTTTAATTTTCAAGCATCTAAAGATTGTCCAGGTAACATTTTCTAGATGCATATTTTATATCGTTACGAAAGATCCCTTTACTAAAGCTGGTAAAAAAGAAACCGAAACTGATCATGTGTCATGGACCTGATGCAGATAGACTGAAACAAAGCATACAGATAATGAGCGGATCGTGCGAAATTCTCAGTGAATAAACATGTTCTTAGGAGAATGCGCAGCAAGCATAGAATTCGTTAATTGCTCAATTATTTGCAGTCTGTCCGCATACTTGCCGTTTCAACAGTTACTCGGTCGTCCTCGAATATTCGGTAATTTCTGAATATGCATTTCTCGAATCGAATACGCTTCGAAAAAGGAAAATATTCGATTCGTATTCGAAATTTGGAATATTTGCACACCCCTAGTTTACTATAACTTAAAGGTTGTTAGCGTCCTTGTCATGGGTGGCGACTTAGGCGGGCATAAAGGCTCGAATTCCCCCCCCCCCCCCAAATTTTTTTTTTGGGGGGCTGTGCTCCTCTCCGCAGCCCTGGAGATTAGCGAGGGGGTCAGGGGGCTTGACGTTTTTTTTATACGGTTTTGGACAAAAAGACCGAAGAACTACAGTTGCCTAAAAGTTGAAAGAACAGCTAAGCCTTAAACTGCCGCGTCTACGTAGATTTGCCTCGTGCCAACAAAGGGGAAGGATGACAACCCCAAGAGTTTTCGATCCAGTTCACCGTCAGGGATTCCGATTGGCAACGGCAGCTCTCCGAACGTCCACTTTTTCCAAGTCTCCGTGCGGAATCAAAGGAACGATCACTTGATAAGTGCAGGTGCGTATTTCTTGCACATTTTCTTCTGAGACTTCGAACCCTTCCCGAACACCCAAGTCAACAACTTTACTACAAACGTCTACAATAATTAAGCCCGGTAGAGACTACACGTCATCGGTTCGAATATAAATAATATGCTTATAGCTAATAAATAGGACTCTGAGCTCCGAAATAAGCTCCACAGCATTAAACCCATCTTGAGCGAATGGCAGTCAGACACTTGGAAGTGTTCTTTGAGGTCGTTTTGTGCCGTCCGGGAATTGGCCATACACACTTAATCCACAGCCGCCTCTTATGAAAGCGGGACCCACCGGTGTGTGAAGAGCTCTTGGACAGCTTATCATCGATAGATTCCGGTGTGTTTTTCCCACAGCCTGTACAGGAAGCCGTCATTTCTCCCCTGGGTCTCTTCGCCACTGTGGCTTGGCTGCCTGTTATGCAGCAATTGCGGCGATTATTCTTCTTCTGCTTCCAATTTCTTGAATGCATGCCAACCAGACCACTTGAAATTGAATTGAAATGTGCCTCCAATTGTCCGAATTGAAACCCCCGCGGGACAAAATATCGAGTGCGTCATCGACATCTAGAATCAATGTGGCCATTGAAACTGCAGACTCGACAAGCGAGGGCTGTATATTCCTTGAATGATCGACGTTACTCCTGCTTTGCTCGCTGAAACGTATGACAACGTTATCCCTGGAAGCGACCTGCAAGTCCGCTATGGGTAACGCGGCACGTTCTCGCCGTGGGGGCTGGATAAAGAACAACACGAGAATTTTCTGGAACAAACTCGAAGGCCCGCGCACCCGCGAGCGCCTCCCAGAGCCCGGCTCAAGCCTTACTCTCATGGCGACTTTGACGACGGAGCGCGCGCGCAGGCAGACAGTTCGAGAAGGCTCGAGCTCATTGAAGCAGACAAGAGGGAGAAAGAAGCAACATCAGCATCATGTTTCATGCTGGGCGCTTTTGCGCTTTCCAGGTGATCCTCACCTCTACTACGTTGTGGTTTTCGCACTCGGTGGGTGCTTCGGCTAACTCTCTTATCCCGTCACCACTGGTGAACAATCTCGGAAACCGCACAACACCTGGCGGTGGCTTCATCTTTGGCTGGTCACCCTTGCTGCGTGGTACCTTCCGCGCATCAACGTCATTGACGATATCAACCGTCGAGGAAACAATAAAGAGCCTGCAGCACGACCGTCCATTCAGTGGGCGCGAGGCCAACTTCGGCAACAAGCTTCATGTTCGGCGCTTTTGCGCTTTCCAGGTGCTCCTGGCCTCGGTTACGTTGTAGTTATCGCCATCAGTGGGTGCTTTGGCAAAATCTGTTATCCCGTCAGCACGGGTCAGCGATCTCGGAAACCGCACAACACCTGGCAATGGCCTCATCTTTCACTGGTCACTCTTGGTGCGTACTACCTTCCGCGCATCAACATCATCAACATTATCAACCATCCAGGAAATTATAAAGAGCCTGCAGCACCACCGTCCTTCCAGTGGGCACGAGGGCATTCGGCAACATGCTTCATGCTCGGCGCTTTCGCGCTTTCCAGGTGTGTAGAAGATACTCCTTGTATAATATGAAAACTGAGAATCGTTGTCTTCGGTTGCTCCCGGGTCCACGGGTTCTCTATGCTATTGTCTGCGAGTGTCTTTTACTCCTTTTTCTGCTGCTGCGCACTGGGAATATTGAAGCCAACCCACTACCTAACACACGTAATCAAACTTTACTTCGTTACGAAATAACCCTTCCGAATAAATGTCTATGATTTTCTGTCTTTTAAAGGATCTGCAGGCGCGATCAATCCATTCGTCTAAGTGTCACACAGAGATTGCTTCCGACGTAAAGGCTATTAAATCTAATCAGACAAACATAGTCACAAAAATTAACAGTATCCAGGAAAGGCTTGACACCGTCGAACTGAAAACCACAAGACTTAATAATGTATAGAACGAAATAGTCGCTTTGCGGAATTCAGTGAAAAAATTGCTGAACGAGGATAACCGTTTGCAAGCAAAATTGAATGACATGGAAGACCGACAGGGAAGAAACAACCATTTATTCCATGATGTTCCGGATTAGCATGAATCTTGAGCGCAAACCGAAACACACGAAAAAGATATAACCTCCATTACTGGCAGTTTACCTCCTCACGCAATCGAACGTGCTTATCGGCTGGGGTTTAGGAATCAAATAAGTGTCGACCAATTATTGTGAAGTTTTCGAACTATAAACATACAGAGAAACTGCTTTCCATGCGCACGCAACAAAATGAAAGAAAAAAATCTTAGTGCCCTTCCACTATGTGAAGAAGGATGACGAGCGAAGCTGTGTATGTGAGCTCCTTAATGGCGAACTGCACCTCCGCCGCGAGTCGGCCCGGCATTGCACTGTCCTCGGGATAGGCCCACGTATGGGGAGTGCTTAATGTCTGCTACACCTCCATCGCGGGTGGTCCGAGTATTGCGCTATTTTCGAGTTTGGCCGACGTATGGGAAGTGCTTAACGCCGCCTGCTTCACCTCCGCCGCGGTTAGGCCCGGGATTGCACAATTTTCGAGATCAGCCCGCGTATGGGGAGTGCTTAACGCCTGATTCACCTCCGCCGCGGGTCGAGCCGGTATTGTACTACCTTCGGGACCGGCCCAGGTATGGGGAGTGCTTAGCGCCTGCTTGACGTCCGTCGTGGGTCGAGCCGGTATTGCACCATCTTCGGGATCGGCCCACGTAAGGCGAGTGCTTAGCGCCTGCTTGACCTCCGCCGCGGGTCCAGCCGGTATTGCACTATCTTCGGGATCGGCCCACGTATAGGGAGTGCTTAGCGCCTGCTTGACTTCCGCCGCGGGTCGGCCCGGCATCGCACTAACTCTCAGAGTGGCCCACGTATGGTAAGTTTTTTGCTTACCACGCCAACGACCCGAAAATTTTCTTGGACGGTAGAGGTATACAGCTTCGCCATAAAAAACACACGTGTTTGCGAAGATTTTTTGCCCGCCACACGTTATGCCCGAAAAAGGCCTATAGAATTCGCTAAACTTCAGTTTGAAGTTACACCTTTTAAATTAGTATTACAACAAGATATTCATAAATAAAGATGAATAATTTATTACACGGCATCTGGCACGGTTCTTGCCTGTGTTCGTCGAACATGGAATAGCTGCTTTTCCCGCCATGCAACACACTGCAACGTAGGAACGCGTGAGGGGTAGTAGACGCCCTTCATCACTTTTAACAGTGTTTTCTGCAACATAAGTATATTAAATAAACGCGATTGTGTCGTTTCTACCATTGAAACGTGTACTACTGATATTGTGGCTCTAACGGAAACGTTGTTATATTCTAACGTTCGCGACACTTAAATATTTTCGTTTATTGACCGTTTTACAATTTTTCGATGCCACCACATGAACAGTCCTGGAGGTGGGGTTTTGTTAGCGGTCTCCAAAATTTTTCCTTCTCAGCGCATTGATCTAACAAGCAACCCTGAAATTCTTTGGGCTTTAGTTGAAATTAATCATCTAAAAGTTCTTATAGGACTCTGTTACCGCCCCCCTTCGTACGCTAGCACTTTGTAAATGAATCACCCGATGCCATTAACACTGTTCTATCATGGTACCCCGGTTTGCCACTGTGTTTACTAGGAGACTTTAACATCCCTAACGTAGCATGTTATTCTGTACCACAATTAGCTTCCCCTACAACAAACTAGCACAAGCATTTTGAGACTTGTGTTCCACATTTTCACTTCTTCAGGTAGTCCGGCAACCTACTAGAATAGCACCGTCCGTATCAAAGATTCCTGATCTGCTGCTAACATCTGAACCTGATTTTATTTCTAACGTTACATGCTTGCCTGGCTTAAGTGATCATTCACCCATAACTTTTCAGATGAACTCTTCACGACCTAAAACATCACAAATATATATAAGTTTATTACAGATGACAAGAAACTTAGCTTAATGACTAATAATCGCGAGTGTTGCACATTTATAGACATATTTTTTAACCACTTCAGCGACCGTATTGTTAAATCTAGCTGGAGCACGTTTATAGCTAAAGTGGCTGAATTAACCAACAAATACATCTCTCTTCACCGTATAAATTTAAATCGCAATGCACCATGGTTTAATGTTAACGTTAAGTGGCTAGCAAACAAAGAAAACGCGGCTTTATAAGTTAGCCTGGTTATGTCGTAGTGGCATGCGCTGGGAATCATGCAAACATGCTTCCGAAGAACGCATGACGTCCCTTAAAAACTCGAAGCAGAAGTATCAACAAAATACTTTAACATGTATGTTGAAACCGATCCCCGAAAGTTCTGGCGCTCTGTAAATCCCAAGGCTGATAACATTGTAACCCTTACCGACAGCTCTGTTGGTGCCATATCGCTCGGAAAATGTGCGTCCGTGCTTAACACCGTTTTATCATGCAATTTTCTGATGGCGTAAATGTCTCATTGCCATAAGTTTTGTTCTCTGAATACACCATTATGATTCCTATAATAAATAATTACATTTTCAACACCGCCAGAATTAACAAATTAAAGCTTTCCTCTTCCCCGAGATGCGGTGAAATTGCAACAAAAATTTTGAAATCCACAGTTGTGTATTGATCAATTTAAAAAATAAATTATGGGGTTTTACGTGCCAAAAACACTTTCTGATTGTCAGGCACGCCGTAGTGAGGGACTCCGGAGATTTGGACCTCCAGGGGTTCTTTAACCTGCACCTAAATCTAAGTACACGGATGTTTTTCGGAGTTCACCCCCATCGTCATCAATTAAAATGAAACGGGCAGAGATAGAAGGTTAAATGGGACCGGTGTTTACACTGCAGAAGATATGTCCGGTATAACCAGTATGGCCGAACGTAAGGTTAGGCCTCACTAAGTCGTCTCTCTCGTCTTGTTGGTAGTCGTCGTCTTTGTCCGTATCGTGGCCCCGTGACATAACCGCCGGCGGCGAAAGTGCCGGCCCGGTGCCTTCTAGATGGCGGCCACATGATATGGCTTGAGATGACCCACGTGGACGATATCAGTAGACGTGGACGACGGAGAAGCATAGGCTCGAGCTACTTCATAAGTCACATCACGGAGCTGTCGGACGACGCCGTAAGGGCCAGGGTACCGGGAAAGCAGTTTTTCCGATAGGCCCCACGCCATGAATGAGTCCAAAAGAGGACGAGGTCGCCAGCAGAGAACTGTAAATCATGATGACGATTGTCATAAACACACTTCTGTCTTGCCTGCGACTCAGAAAGGCGACGGTGGGCAACTCTGTCTTGCCTGGGCGGCTGGAGCTACAGCGTCGCGAGCGTACTCAGACGGGGACTCGCGAGCAGTTGGCAGGAGCCGAAAGGCAATGTGGGTTCACGACCAAACAGGAAATAGAAGGGGAAATACAGAGCGGTGTGATGACGTGACGAGTTCTACGCGAACGCCACAGATGAAAGCGCGGCGTCCCAGTCACGAAACGTCACACGGTACCGTAGAGTCCACGCCAGAAAAATCGTCACCGAACACGGTCGTAGGTCCTGGAAACACTAAGGTGGCCAGCGGGTGGGGACATCATGGAGCACCGCGAGTACAATTGCCCGGAGATGAGAAGGAACGACTATCAGCAGTTCATGTACTTCTGTGCGCATATTTCGGTGGTATAAGATGCCGTTCAAAATGAGGAACAAGCTAAGCGAGGGGTCTGACGGGTCAGAACGGAGGCGGCTGATGAGGTCGCGCAATGATGAGTCACGTGCGTGTTCCTCGCCGATGTGGTGGAATGCGGTAAGAGTGAATAATCCAGCCGTTGCATCACTCAAATCAGTAGCGTCGACGGGATGCCGAGACAAACAATCGGCATTATGGTGTAGCCTACCGGACTTGTACACCTCTGTGTAGATCAATCCTTGAAGACGTAGTGCCCAGCGACCTAGACGACCCATTGGATCCTTAAGTGTCGAGAGCCAACAGAGAGCGTGATGGTCCGTGGTAACAGTGAAAGGTCGACCGTATAAGTACGGCCTGAATTTGCTCACTGCCCCCTGCGAGGCACACGCGCTCTGTAATGGAGTAATTGCGTTCAACGTGTGAAAGCCGGCGACTTACGTACGCATAACTTTGTCGCGCCCACGTTGACACTGAGCTAAAACCGCGTTCATTCCATAGCCACTAGCATCCGTACGGACCTCAGTTGGGGCAGATCGGTTCAAGTGAGCAAGAATTGGCGGAGACGTGAGCAGGGTGATAAGGCATTGGAAGGCAGCAGCTTGGTCAGGACCCCATCAAAAAAGGGGGCGCCTTTCTTCAGAAGTTCAGTCAGAGGCTGAGCAATGTGTGCAAAATATATGACAAACCGACTGAAATAACAGCATAAGTCAACAGAGCTCAGGACGTCTTTGGCAATGGTCGGCACAGGAAAATCGAGAACAGCATGAACTTTTGCTGAATCGGGGCGGACGCCAGATGAGTCGGCGAGATGACTGAGAATGCGGCGACCTAAGTGGCACTTCGAAGAATTTAAGTGTAGCCCAGCAGCACAGAAGACGGAAAGAATAGACGAAAGACATTCAAGGTGTCCCGAGAAGGTCGGCGAGAACACTACGACGTCGTCGAGGTAACAAAGGCATATAGACCACTTAAAGTTGTGCAAGAGCGTATCCATCATGCGCTCGAAGGTGCCTGGAGCGTTGCACAAGCTGGATGGCATCACTCGAAACTGATAAAGGCCATCTGGCGTAACAAATGCGGTCTTATCACGGTTCATGTCATCGACGGCAATCGGCCAGTAATCGGAGCGCAGGTCTATCGATGAAAAATACGTCACACCATGTACGCAATCCAATGCGTCGTCTATGCGTGGCAGTGGATAGGCATGCTTCTTTGTTATCTTGTTTAGATGGCGGTAATCTAAGCAGAATCACCAGGTGTTGTTCTTTTTTATCAAGGCAAGAGGAGAAGCCCACGGGCTCAACGATGGTCAATAATGCCCTTGGTAAGCACCTTATCGACCACCTGTTGTACTACTCGGCGTGTGACACGCAATATGGCCATCTGTGAATAGGCGGTGCATCGCCGATATGTATGCGATGCTGAACTAGGGACGTTTGTGCCGAAGGCCAACCGTCAAGGTAAAAAATGACGGACTAACATGCGAACAGATGACGAAGATCGTTGGTTTGTGTGGGGTAAAGTCCAGGGCTAATGTCTTGGTAATGTCTTGTGCTGGAGGCGACGCGGCGGAATGAGAATTGCGGGCGGCGGAAGAGTTGGAGGAAGACGGAAGGGGGCGAGAGGGAAGAAAGGCCACACTCGCGCGACGGTGACAGTGTGGCGAGAGAGATCCCTTTGGGTAGCACCTGAGGTCAGAATCGGAAATTCAGGAGTGGAAGGTACGTTTCGTTATCTTATACGGTCACTACGGTGGGAGGAAACGACATGCCGTGCGAAAGTAAGGCACTTAGGGCCGATTTACGCTCGAGCCGCCCATCGCCGCAAGCCGCACCGCACGCTTGCGGTTGCGCGAAAAATTGCACGTATCCAGCACTTGTGCACAAATTACCGTTTACATTGCGTACACAGTGTATACCTTACACACTGTAAACCGAAATCTGTGCACAAGTGTTATATACGTGCAATCTTTCGCGCGACCGCACTGCGTGCTGTGCGGCTTGCGGCGATGGGCGGCTCGAGCGTAAATCGGCCCTAACGCAGGGAGTGACGACATGGTCATCATCCGGTACACAGAGGTTGGGCACAGCAGTGATACGGGTCAGTGCCTGCGCAGATATAACGAACAAAGTCCGTGCAACAGAGCTGGATCTGTATGGTGTTGGTAAGGTCGGTTAAATCAGGCAAATCAAATTTGTCTACACCAACCGAGCAGTCAAATATAGCTGAGTGGGCAGATAAAAAATCAGGATCAAGGATCACCTCGTGAGGGCAATGGTCAAGTGCATGAAACAATATAGATGTGTGGTGACCGGCGGCGCTGACATGAGCGGCACACATTCCCAGCACAGAGGGAGTTCCCCTATCAGCGACTCGTACGACGCGGGACTCGGCAGGAGTGAGCACTTTCTTGAGCCGCTTCCGAAAAACAGCGCTCATGACCGAGATGTGTGCGCCGGTGTCGATCACAGGAGTGACAGGTAGGGCATCAACTTCCGCGATGATTAGGTACTCATCTGTCCGCATGGTAAGGAGATGATTTGCAGATCGAGAGTCCAATGCAGCGTCACCTCCGGGAGCTGCATCCGTCAGTTTTCCGGGGATGAGCGTACACAAGGATGAGGTGATGAAAAACGACGGGGCAGGGGCGAGTGGGACCGACGATCGTGCGGCGACGGCAAGTAGCTCGAGCGTCTGATGGACGCAGATGGGCCGCAGTCATGGTATGTCGGGTCATTTGGAGTATGATATGGCTGGCGCTGGTTGTCTTTGTGGCGGTAGTAGAACGTGGAGCGTGAAAACGAGGGCTGACGATAACAGCAATAGCGATAAATGTGCGCCACGCCGCTACAATGAAAGCGTATGGGCTTGTTGTCATTAGACCCTATCTCGATAGCGTTCAAACGTCGGTGGACGTCGATGAAGAGGGGCACGGCTAACCGGAGGGCGTGTTACGGAGCATACGAGTTGAATTCCTGCGTTGGCCAGTTCTTCGCGGACAACTGCGTGGATGAGGGAGATGCTCGATTGCGTATCCTCAGAAGGGCTCGCGAAAGAAGATGGCGATGCAGCCTCGATTTCGCGCCGCACAATTCGGACAACGCTATCTGTAATGGACGATTGAAGCACCGGATGAGCGTCTTCGCGCGACGACGTAGCGGCGTTGTTGGGAAGCCGAACGAACTGTCCGGCTATGCCACGGCTCTTTGCGTCTGCCGTCGAGCAGCCTTTAAAAACGAGCAAGTTAAACGCATCATCGGCGATGCCTTTTAGAATGTGCCTCACTTTGTCAGCCTCGGGCATAGTGGCATCGACGCGGCGGCAAAGAGCTAGGAAATGAAGGATGTACGCAACGTACGACTCGGTAGGTGGCTGAGCCCGACGCGATGGGTCTTTCGCAGCGGCACACTTGCTACCAGCGAGCTTGCCAGAGAGGTCGCGAAGTTTTTACTTGCGTACGTCTCAGCTGGCCAACTCTTCTTCGTGGTGCGTGCTGGTCCCTGGATGTAGAAGAGAAGATTTGCGAGCATCACTATCGGGTCCCATCGGTTGTGTGCAGCGACGCGTTCGTATATGCCAAGCCATTTTTCGATGTCGACTTTGTCGGTGCCGTTACCAGAGAAGATGCCGGGGTCGTGCGGATGGGTCGAGACGACTGATGGTTGCGGTGTCGTGCATGCTGAGGGCGCTGGTGCACCAGGAGCTGACGCCGTGCTTAACCAGTGGCCTGGTCATCTGTCAGCATAGTAGGACGGCTGAGAACAAGCTCGCTGAGGAGTTCCCTCTTGTACAATACCTAGTACCTCCACCAAAATGAAACGGGCAGAGACATAAGGTTAAATGGGACCGGGTTTACTCTGCAGGAGATATGGCTGGTGCAACCAGTATGGTCGAACTTAAGGTTAGCTCCCTCTACGTCATCTCTTTCTTGTTGGTGATCGTCGTCTTTGTCCTCCTCGTGGCACCGTGACAGTATAACCAAGCTATTTCAGCAATCATTCCACATGGGATCTCCCAGTAGAACGGATGATCGGGAAGGTAATTCCACTTTTCAAGTCTGGTAAGCAGCAATCACCATTAATTTACAGACCCATTTCGTTCACAAGCAGTCCTTGCAAAATATTTGAGTATATCTTGTTTTGAAACGTTGCTATCCTTCTCGAATCAAATTGATTTTTTTCGCCATCACAACATGGTTTTCGCAAATCATATTCTTGTGAAACCCAACTAATTTATTTTACTCACAAACTTCATGCCATCTGCGATCGTTATTCTCTAGGTGATTGAATTCTTGAACTTTCTTGAATTTTCTAAAGCAGTTGACAAGGTATGCTATAAACTGCTTCTCTACAAACTTCGCCAGCCTAACATAGACTCTAAAGTGCTCTTTTGGCCAGTTTGTGTCTGCAAATAACGTTAATTCCGAGCATACTGCTGTTCGATCTGGGGTCTCTCAAGTAACGGTACTAGGCCCTTTGCAGTTTCTTATCTACAATAATGACCTCTATTCCTAATACTAACACCCTTAAATCTGACCTTGACGCTATTAACAAATCGCGCAACATATGGTTGAGGGAACTTAACATAAGGAAATGCAAACATATGCGCATATCTAGAACATCATCTGTTTCGTCAATTTACCACACTGTAAGTTCTTCTTTGTAGACTGTGGTCTCGTATAATTACCATGAAATTCACATTACATCAAACGTCTCTTAACCAGACCACATTTCCTATATAATTACCAACGCTAAATGAATTTTGGGATGCCTCCATCGTAACTTCGCAAAAGTTCCTTCATCTTTAAGATTATTCATGTACAAAACTCTCACTCACTCAAAACTAGAATATGCCACCTCCGTTGAGGATCCAAGCCATGAAAACCTAATTCATTCACTGGTAATGGTTCAAAATAAATAAACACGATTCATTCTTTCTAACTAGGACAGAACAGGAAGCATATCTTGCATGAAATCAAGCCTAGACCTATCATTCCTTGCATCCCGTCGTAAGTTCTTTCGTTTGAGCGCTTTTCCTGTCATGTTTCATCATCCTCATCTCCGCAATGATGTTACATCACCTCCTCAACATGTTTCATCTCACTTAGATCACGCACTAAAAGTTCGAATTTCTTTTTGCAAAACTGATGCTTTTTTCTCATTCATTCATGCTTACCACGGACATCAGAAGAGTGCAATCGTCTTCCTCTGCCTGTGACCTCCTTCACAAATCACCACCTTTTCAAGAACGCCTTAGCTAACATTGTATAATTATGTTTCATGTATTATATATATAAATATATATATATATATATATATATATATATATATATATATATATATATATATATATATATATATATATATATATATTGTAAGCACTATTAACGTACTTCGTCGTTTTCATTTGTACATAGCCATCATCATCTTCCCTCTTCTTCGACTTCTTCGCGCGTGAGCTGCGGGCGCTGCCTTTTTTGGAATAAACAGCGCTGGGCAACTTGATCGGTCTCGGTATTATAAAGTGGTGGAGGTACGTCAAGATCCCGACGTCCTCTCGCGTTCCCGTCCTCCCTGGAGCTCCGTTCCGGTCGCCGCCTGCACCCAGCTACCCCTACAACAATGGACACTTCCAACCCCGGCCCTTCCGGCGCCTCTAACTCTCCCACAGAGACGACCCCGCCTGCGGCGCCCTCTTGGACTGTGACGAGCCCTCAGCGCGACCCCCCTGTCTTCGCAGGACTCCGCGGTGATGACGTAGACGATTGGATCGACCACTACGACCGCGTGAGTTCTTGCAACAAGTGGAATGACATCCAGAAATTGAGGCACGTCGCCTTCTACTTGACCGGTGTTGCAAAGACGTGGTATTTCAACCACGAATCCGACATCGCGGATTGGTCCACGTTTACCTCGAAGCTGCGGCAAATCTTCGCTTCCTCGTCTGGCCGTGCAGAAGTCGCCAAACAGAAGCTGGGAACGCGGCGCCAACTTCCCCAAGAGTCTTACACATCATACATAGAGGATGTCTTGGCTCTGTGCCGCCGTGCGAATCCTAGCATGACGGAAGCCGAACGCGTTCGCCACATCTTAAAAGGCATTGGGCCTGTCGCATTCAACGCCTTAATCGTGCAAAATCCGGCTTCTGTCCAAGACATCACTTCAACGTGTCAACGCCTCGACGAGCTGCAGTCTATTCGTCTTCCACATGACAGCAGCGATCCTCAGGTTCCCCATTCTCCAGATCTACGTGCTCTTATCCGCACCATCATCCGCGAAGAGCTTCACCTACAAGACCTCAGCCGTCCACCTGCTGCCTGCGCCCCAACCCCCACCTTCGACTTGCGCGAGGTCGTAAAGCAGGAGTTGACAGCGATGACCACGCCCACGACGCATCTTGCTCCGGTAGCGCGCTCCACACCTACCTACGCGGATGTTGTTTCGCTGCCCACCCCTACCGTGCCTTCCGTGCCTTCCGTGCCTACTGGCGTTTCCTATGACCATTTGGCTTCGATGGGACCCAGAGCACTTGCTGCGCCATCGTACCCTCAGTGGCGTCCACCTCGTCCGGTTTGTTTTTACTGCGGTATACGCGGCCATATATCCCGCTTCTGCCGCCGGCGCCAGCAGGATGAAAGGCGAGGCTATGCTGAGCACGAAAGAGACCGCACTCGCCGATCAGCCGACTACTATTCCGGACCGTACTCGTCCCCGCCACAGCGTTCTCCGTCTCCACCAGCTCCTCCCAATCTGCCTCATAGTTCCCGTTCGGCCAGACGTCGTTCTCCATCCCCTTACCGGCGCTCTACATCACCGCTTCGCCCCACTTCCCATTTTGTCGACCAGCACTCGGAAAACTAACTGTTGCAGTTTTTGGAGGGGAAACTGCTTCTTATCGGTCTTCAAAAATTCCTCCTGTTCGCCCGGCCAACATGCTTTCTGTGACTGTCGAAGGTGTTCCCGCGTCAGCTCTCATCGATACCGGTGCCGCCGTTTCTGTTCTGCGGAGTGATCTGTGTTCGCGGCTCCGTAAAGTAAAAACGCCTTATCTTGGACCTATTTTGCGTGGTGCTAATAATGCATTCATTCACCCTGACGGACAGTGTACTGCTCGTGTTCTCATCGACGGCATACGCCACCACATCGAGTTTCTCATCCTTCCAACGTGTATCCATGAAATTATACTGGGTTGGGACTTCCTACATTCTGCTTCAGCCGTCATTTCATGTAGAGAGGAAGTTGTCCACATCACGGATACAGAGCTTGAACCTGTTGCGGACTCTTCACTTTCATGCGTGAACTTGACCATCGCTGCCGACTACGTCCTGCGTCCTGGTCACGAAGACGTTGTAGCCGTAACATCCAGTCAAATCGCCGACGGAGACGCCCTAGTCGCCCCTTCTTCCCGCTGTACTTCTCGCGGAATTCTCATTGACACCTGTCTCGTCCGGTTTTCACGCGGCTGCGCCCTTCTGTCT
The DNA here is from genome assembly GCF_038994185.2 of Dermacentor albipictus. Classification (NCBI taxonomy): domain Eukaryota; kingdom Metazoa; phylum Arthropoda; class Arachnida; order Ixodida; family Ixodidae; genus Dermacentor; species Dermacentor albipictus. The sequence goes on from NC_091821.1 coordinate 17,548,609, forward strand.
GCTTGCAACACGACCCCAGATCCTGTGATGCTGCCCAAAGGGATGACCGTGGCAACCCTCGCCGACACTCAACCTATCTCTCTAGTCACGCTTTGCCCTTCTTCATCGCCAGCCCCAACCTCAGGTTTGGATGATTCTTTCCCTCCTCCAGCCGTTCTTGGTTCTGACCTAACAGCCGCGCAGTCCGATGCCCTAATGGTGGTCTTGGCAAAACACAAAGCCTGTTTCGACAGCTGTTCCCCTGTATTGAGCCAAACTCCTGCGGCTACACACCGCATCGAAACCGATGGTTCCGCTATTATACGACGACGCCCCTATCGTGTATCGCCGTCCGAACGAAAGGTCATTGAACAACAGGTTGCTGACATGCTTGTGCGGAAGATAATACGACCTTCATCTAGCCCATGGGCGTCTCCCGTGGTCCTGGTAAAGAAAAAAGATGGCTCAGTTCGCTTTTGCGTGGATTATCGAGCGCTCAATAAGATTACACGCAAGGACGTATATCCAATCCCTCGAATTGACGACGCTTTGGACACACTACAAGGGGCGGAGTATTTCTCCAGCCTTGATCTTCGGTCAGGATATTGGCAAATTCCGATGAACGAGACTGACAAAGAAAAGACCGCATTCGCTACACCGGATGGCCTTTATGAATTTAACGTGATGCCTTTTGGCCTTTGTAATGCTCCTGCCACATTTGAACGCATGATAGACAACGTCCTTCGTGGTCTAAAATGGAAGACATGCCTCTGTTATCTGGACGATATTGTCATCTTTTCGTCTGACTTCAGCCAACATCTTCATCGATTAGACGAAGTTCTCAAGTGCCTTGCGAATGCTGGTCTCCAAATCAATACAAAAAAATGCAAATTTGCAAGCAAAACAATAAAAGTATTGGGCCACGTCGTCTCAAAAGCTGGCATCCAGCCTGACCCCGAAAAGATTAGTGCCGTTCTTCAGTTTCCTCGCCCCCAGCAACAGAAAGATCTACGTAGTTTCCTCGGCTTGGCGTCATATTTTCGTAGATTTATACGCAACTTCGCAGCAATAGCAGCTCCTCTACACAAGCTACTGGTTACCGGTGCCTCTTTCACGTGGACTAGCGACTGCGAGTCGGCTTTTCAAGCTCTCAAGCGGCATCTTACTTCCGGACCAGTGATTCGCCACTTCGATAATCGTGCTCCCACCATACTCCATACTGACGCAAGCGCACAAGGTATTGGCGCAGTACTTCTGCAACGTGATACAGAATCTAAAGAGCAAGTCATAGCATATGCCAGCCGAACACTTTCTCCAGCTGAGCGGAACTACACCATTACAGAGCAAGAGTGCCTGGCTATCGTTTGGTCGATTCAGAAATTTCGCCCATACCTTTACGGCCGCCACTTCACCATCGTCACCGACCATCATGCTCTGTGTTGGCTGTCATCAATGAAAAACATGTCAGGACGCTTAGGACGCTGGATACTGCGCTTGCAGGAATATGACTTCACTATAACATACAAGTCTGGAAAACGCCATCATGATGCAGACGCATTGTCTCGCTGCCCACTCTCACTCTCTCCCGGTAACGCGCCGTCGTCTTTCCAACCACGTCGTTCCGATGATACGCTTGCCTCCCACCAACTCTCGATAACGCCCCTGGACCAAGTTACGCTTTCATCACGCTCTGATTTCGTCTCGCTTCAGCGGGCCGACTCCTACTGTCGAGCTCTCATGGATCGCCTTAGTGGGTTCACCGAACCACCCAACAGCCGCTTGCGACGCCAACTTCGACAATTCCGCCTTCAAGGTGGCGTGCTACACCGCTACGTTTACCACCCAACAGGTCACCAGTGGGTCCCAGTTCTACCTCGCTGCCTTCGCTTGCGGGTATTAGAGGCACTTCACGACGATGTATCGGCTGGCCACTTAGGCTTCCACAAGACTTACGACCGCATAAAGACCCGCTGCTTCTGGCCTGGCCTATCAACAACGGTGGCCAAATACATTGCCTCTTGTGCGTCATGTCAGCACCGCAAACGCTCGACATCCCCTCCTGCGGGTTTACTACAACCTCTCCCTTGCCCGGACGCACCTTTTGAATTTGTTGGCATTGATTTATATGGTCCCTTGCCGTTGACACCTTCCGGTCACCGTTGGATTGTCACTTCGGTCGACCATTTAACAAGATATGCCGAGACTGCCCCTCTGCGATCCGGCACCGCTTCTGAGGTCGCCGACTTTTTCTTGCGCGCCATCGTCTTGCGCCACGGGGCTCCTCGCGTTCTTCTCAGTGACCGTGGCAAGGCGTTCATTTCACAAGTTCTCGAGGAAGTTCTTCGAGCCACTAATACCGTCCACAAATCTACTTCTACTTATCATCCGCAAACCAATGGCCTTACTGAGCGCTTCCACCGTACGCTGTCTGACATGATTGCCATGTACATCCGTCCTGACCACACTGACTGGGATAAAATTCTTCCTTTTGTGACATTCGCATATAATACTGCTATACAACGGACTACCGGCTACAGCCCTTTCTTCCTTGTGTATGGACGATCTCCTTCCGCCATATTCGACAGAGAACTATTTTTCGCACCTTCTTCGCCTAACGCTTCGCTTCCAGAAGATTTTGCTGCCCGAGTTGCACATTGCCGTCAAATCGCCCAGCAAAGCACGGAAGCTACCCAAGCTGAGCGCAAGCGTTACTGCGACAACAAACGCCGTGACCTACGTTTTCACCCAGGAGACCAAGTCCTGCTTTGGACTCCAGTCCGCACCCCAGGCCTCTGTGAGAAGTTCCTTCCACGCTACATTGGTCCATACACCGTTGTGCAGCAAACATCTGCAGTGAACTATCTCGTCCGCCCAGTACACTCCGTCACTGACCGGCGCTGCCGGAATGCCGAAATCGTTCACGTGTCGCGGATGAAGCCCTTCACTCCCCGTTTAGATAATCTCTAATCTGCGGCCAGGCTGGCCGCTTCCATGACGGGGGGAAGTTAGTGTAAGCACTATTAACGTACTTCGTCGTTTTCATTTGTACATAGCCATCATCATCTTCCCTCTTCTTCGACTTCTTCGCGCGTGAGCTGCAGGCGCTGCCTTTTTTGGAATAAACAGCGCTGGGCAACTTGATCGGTCTCGGTATTATAATATATATATATATATATATATATATATATATATATATATATATATATATATATGTGTGTGTATAGATTAGCATGTAACCCACTCATCTCTCTAATGGCCCTGAGGGCACGTTAAATACAGAGGTGAATAAAACTTACCACCGCGCTGCGCCACCTACTCCCTTTCTCAGCGCTGTCGCCATTTGAAATAATTTTCGTGTCATGGTATATCAGGGCGTGCTCTGTGTGATGCATGTTGTTATTTGGTTTTTAGGTCAGGCTTCGAGTAGCGAAGTAGACAACTACGGTTTGTGGGAAGCCCTGAAGTAAGAGTGTTGAGCTCAAGTGTTAAGTGTTGTGTCAGCATTGGTAGCTGAGTACGAAGCTTTTATTACTTCCGTGTGTGTGTGCTACTGTACTGTTACTGAAGTGTTCTTGAAGCTATAGGGAACAGCACTTAGTTATTTTTCATTGCATGTCGTAGTGCTTCCTTTTTCCTTTGTTTCCTCCCGTTCTTTTTTACTTTTATTTACATACTTATTCCATTTATATAATTTTTTTCCACGAGCGCAGTTTCATATCGTCCCTCAGATAGAAGGTAGCTCACTGACCTCCTGCGGAGCAAATAATTCCCTTACCCCCCCCCCTCGCCCCCATTCGTCCAGGCTTATTCCACGAAAAAAAAAAAGCATGCGGCCGGCTGACAGACGACGCTTCCTCGCATTCCTCCACCGACGTTTGACAGCACACTTTTCTTTGCAATTCTACACCCTCGCCACTAACGCACCCGCGGTCGTTGCCTCGTCCCCCCGCCTTACCCCTTATGCCCTTTAGAAGAACCCTACTTATGTATACTGTACCGAGTAAAGCATATGTCGCCTTGAAAAAGACAAGTTCACATGTCGAAACATTGGCTCCCACTTTTACGTTGTTCTCGTTTTGCTCATCAAACAGAGGTGTTGTGTTTGGTGCAGTCCTCTGAACTGCGCCCCCGTCAATCGGGCTTTGCTTCGTGCACTGGTTTGGCTTCGATGCACAGCTACGTTCACACCACGGAGTGGGTGCGAATTTGGGTGCACAATGCCAGTTTAGCTGGCAATCCACCTTTAAAGAGTGGATTTGGCCGCATTTTTTTTTCTCTTAAACGAGGAACACGCTTTTCGCACTCCATTCTTTGGTCGTCTTACCTGTCTGGTATTGCATTTCAGAAAACAGTGAAAAACAATGGACAGATATCTTATCAAGAACAGACCTCCCCTAGAAGATGACGAAAAGACACGCAGTCCACCTGGCATGCGACCTTTAACGTCTGCTTCTGAACCTACTGAGATTTGCGTTAGCGGTACAGGATCGGCATCTGCAACTATAACCACTGCCTCCACAGGCGTGCGAATTCTACATAAGGATCCAGTGCCTAACGTTAAAGCACAACAGGGATGACATTGCCAGCCAGCTTGGAAACATGTGTAGAAATGGGTTCTGTATGATGCGGCAGTGGACAAGGAATTTTGTGAGACCTGTGGCGCTGCTTGCGATATGAAGTTTTCTTCCAAATACTTCAAGTTCCAGGGATAACGACTCGCGCTTGACGTTTGTGCAAAATGGACTTTCTAACTGGAAGAAAGCTCTGACATGATTTAAAAGTAATGGGGCCTCGAATCTGCACCGCGCGGCTATGAGCTAAACCACAGCTGCGAAAAGGGGCGTGAATGTAGCAACTGCTTGTGTAAATGGGAAACAAAATGAAATGGAAGATGCAAGGAAAGCGCTGATAGCGACATTATGTTCATTGCAGTATTTAGCATGTCAGGGATTGGTAGTACGTGGACATGATGATGCAGAAAGTAATCTCAGACAGCTTCTGCAACCTCACGCGAATGACATTCCAGAACTGCAATCATGGGTTTCTCGAACTAAGTACTCTGGCTCTCCCACAACATTTTAAACGAAATGTTCTAAATTTTGGCTCACGATGTTTTCCAGTCACTTGCAAATGAGGTTCGTGATGTGGGGCACTATGCCATGATCATGGATCATGGCACTATGTCATGCTTTCCTATTGCAGAAAAGAACTTGAAAACGTATTAGCTGTTCTTTGGAGTTTATAACACTGTGGACCCCACAACGGCCAGTCTTTTTTGCCCTTCTAAAGGACGTTCTCTGCCGTTTTAATCTTAGCGTTGACAATTGCCCTGGGCAATACTATGATGGCGCTGTAAGTATGAGATGACAGCACGGTGGCCTGCAAGCCCTCGTGCAACACGAGGAGCCCGGAACACTGTACGTACACTGTGCTGTGCAGATACTTAACCTGGTGCTGCAGGACATGAGTTAGAAAGCGCAAATGTGTCGTAATTTCTTGGGCACAATATCAGAAGTAACAAAATTTGTTACGTGCTCCCGAAAGCTAGATATGTTCCAGGCATTTAAGAAAGAACATGAGAGCATAAAGTTTTGCAAATTTTGTCCCAAGAAGTGGAAGCTAAGGGCCACTTCTCTGAAGTCGATCGCTCATAACTACAGCCACCTGATCTCGTTTCTTCATGACCTATCACCAGAAGAACGATGCCGGAGCCAAAGCCAGTGGATTTTTGAAAGCGCTGTCAAAATTCGACGCATACTTCATCCTCATGTTCCTGACACTCCCGTTTTCGCGATTAGAAACATTAGGTACTCTGTTGCAGAAAGCAGCACTGAGATTTGATGAAGGAAAAAAAATTATCATGGCCGTCAGGGAGTCTTACCGGACTTAGGAAGGAAAGAGACACTTGCAAAGGCGCGTGAATTGGAATCGAATGTTAAAGAAAAAGCCTCTTCGCCAAGGTAAAGGAGGACTCCACGGTGGTATGGCGACGGATTCTTTACATTCCGCATTTTCTTCGGCCGAGGACATGTTTCGCCAGTGGTTCTACGAACTATTGGACACAGGAGAGTCTTCGCTGGACGACAGGTATCCGCCAGAAATGTAGCAGTACATGACACAGTTTGACCAGTTTTTGACTGCGAATGGTGACAGGACGTACCTGTTAAAATTCTACGGGCAAGACATTGAGCCTGAACGGCTCAACGTTCACCTTAATATGCTCATAGATATAGCAAGGCAGCGCAATACACCCTTGGTAACGTTTCAGGATGTTGTAAAGATGCTTTCGGGTGATAACTGTGAGCAGCTACGATATTCTTTGTCCGAGGTGGCTAAGCTTGTCAAAGTTGTTGATTATGCCAGTCACGTGATGCACACCTGAGAGATCGTTTTCATGCCTCTGTCGCGTCAAAATGTACCTGAGGTCAACAATGTGACAAGCATGGTTAAATCGCATAGCAGCTCTCCATGGGCACAAAGAGGTCGCCCGCAAAATATATCTCCATGACATCGATGACTAGTTTATTCAGAGATCAACCGTGCCTAGAAACACATTATTGATTGTGCGGTAGCATTTGTATATAAAGACAGTGAATTCCATCACAATAAAAAGCGCAACCTCTATTCAATCTGTCACAGCACCTGACCTTACCCTTTATTCTGACCTTTATCCCGTCTCAGGAAATCTGCATTTTGCAGCATCGTTATTACAACCTCTGCCCTTAGAGTATTGTTGTTGTTGTTGTCTTTTTTGGTTTTGTATAAAGCTGAGTGCTACGTTTACATTTTCCTGAAAGGCGAAGAGTTTATTATCTGTCTTTGGCTTGATGTTGTTAGCTTACCGTAGAAATGTTTGTACTGCCCAATGTTTCTTAGACACGAAGAGTTTAGAAACTCTTTTTAATTTTTGAATTGTTAGCTTACTGTGGACATGTTTGTATTGTTCAGTGGTTCTTCAACAGCTTTCAACAAAATATGTATTCATCATGTGCCTTCACTTACCATTTTCACAGATATTAACCAGATGCATCTTGATACAATATATATTTTCCTTAATTCTTCGTTGCTTTTTTTTTCAAATGTGCAAGCAGTTTATCTTAATTCCTATTTTGAGTTCTGGGAAGCGTATGTCTACTGGATTAATGATTGCTGACATGTGTACATCGTATTCTGTTTTGGTCACCCCTACTTTTTGGAAGAACTGACAGCAGTGCCCCTACCCACTCCATCACGATCACCAATGCTAAGCACACCCTTCCTACCTTTATTTTAACATTTTGGGTTCTTTTGACGTATTATGTGCACCAGCTCATCCTCCCCCGATGAGGGTAGGGGCCAGTGAGCTATGCACAAACAAAACTGCCAAGGAAAACAGTTGCTACCCTGATGACAAACACCTTTGTTCAAATGTCGGCTACAGCAAGATTCCTTGTTCCAACAATATTGGTCTACGTACATGTTTTTTCTAACACATAACTTACGGCTTTGTTGTGTTCTGTGATTATACTATTTTGACGCTTTTTTAGGATGGAAATTCACGAATACTGTTTGTTTTTTCTAGCAGCAGCAAGTTTATCCTTGCAAGGCGTTAGGGGTCATGAAGAACATTCACCAGGAAAGAAGGCAAGACGAGTGATTGAAGAAAATAAAGTTGTTTCTGTGATCTAAACAACTTGAGGATTAGAATTTTGCAACTTTTTTTTGCGCAATGCAATGCATTCATATTATCAAGTACACAGTGTTTTATCTTTTCACTTGTCAGTGTGTTGGCAAGACAATTTTCTCAATTGTGACCTGCTGCTTCGGCTATGACGCGCCTGCGTGACATTTGCATTAAAGGATATGTGCTATCGGGTACAAACGTACCCTGGAAGTGCGAGCGTCGACCAAATTGCATCTCTGCGTTCAAGACCGCGGGAAAACAGTGGGTCACGTATGCTAATTCTGAACGCAGATGTTAGCGCGGCCGATCCCAGCAGATGGCGCACCAATAAAATTCGTTAGACGCTCCCACGTCCTGGGCAATTTTATCCCGGATAGTACATTTTCCAAACAATGAATACGCTCCGTAAGACGAAATACGGGAAGCACCTGTACTTTAAAGGATATATACAGATTAGGCATACAGAGTGTTTCGTGTTCTGAATACGGGAAGCATTTTTACTTTAACGGTTATAGTACATATATAGCATACAGTGTGTTCCGTTTTCTAGATGCGAAAGCACTCGTATGTTGTATTCCAGTCTCTCCTTTACGGCTGTACGTTCTAGGGAAATGACCGTTCTTTATTTACGGAAAAGTGTTTGGTCAAACATTACCAGCAGATTTGCCGTAAAACCAGGAAATGTTTTTTTACAGTGCGGAAATGTCAAAGTTTGGCACAAGAACTTTGGAGTGGAATCGCTTTTGGGCTCAATATGAGTCAGCAGTTCACCTCAGGCCTAACCTGAGCAAGGGACAACAGTTCAGTTATTTATTAGCATCTCTAACAGGAAAGGCAGCGTGTACTATAGAAGAGTTTCAGTACTCTTCCGATGAAAATTATGAGGCGACATAAAGGGGGGGGGGGGGGGGGACAAGTGGGCGTCCTTCTCACCAACAATGTACTTAAACAAAAGGACAGTGTTGTAAGCAGCAGCAAAGATATTTGATCCGCGTGGTTTGCTTTTATCTCTTACAATACGCGGAAATATAGGCTTTGAAATACGGTGGAAAACGGACGTCACGTGGGATGATCCACTTCGCAGAGAATGCGACAAGTGGAGGAACCTAATGTCTGAGGCGGAGGAGCTGTGAGTTCTAGAATTTCTAGAATAGTATACGAGGGACATTCCGAAAGTAAGTTTCGTCATTTCTTGAAAGAGAAGATGGTACACCAGGTGAAACAAACAATTGCCATAAGAATCTAAACCCATTGCTGGTTCAACGACGGAAGGAGCATCAGAGGTGCAGGAACGACCCATGCGCACAGTGCCGAAGAATACAGAGTACCTGCAGACCGGCGTGCCCGAGGTTACTCGAGTACAAATCACGATGGCAAACAGACGTGTACTGATAACGTGGTCGCCAATGGAAGTGCGGGCTATTATCTGGTATGAATTGGCATGTGGAACTAATCTGTCCGTCATCCATAAAAGCGTAGAGATCGTGTATGGTGAAGAGGTCATGTCTCAGGCCTTGCAATGCAGGGCTCTGAATTTTAACACAGTGGTTTCTTCAAACTGATTGAACCGTACGACAGATGTCTGAATGTTGGTGGTGACTATGTGGAAAAAATAGTGCAAGGTGTATAGATTATGATGCCATGATGTATGTTTTTTGCTATAAAACTTCCGTGTGAAAATAAATGACGAAACATACTTTTGACACGTCCCTCGTAGTACAAGCATACAAGCGGCATGTGTTTGCTGACGCGAATCCAACAGAATACGGAGCGGCAGCATACCTGGTAGTAATGTACAACGATAGAAGAAAAGAGTCAAGGCTACTGACAGCGAAAAGCCGCGTAGCTCCAATCAAAGAGCTAAGTTTAGAAAGCCTTGAACTAATGCCAGCGGTGATAGCATAAAAACTAAACGGGTACATCAAAAGTTGCTTCACCGAAAAAATTCAGGCACCAGCTGTGGACAGACTCAGTGATTGTACTTCATTGGATCGAACGCACAAGTAAAAAAGATGCATTTGTTGCCAACAGAATCGCAAAAATAATAGAGACAACGCTACAAACGAGCTGGTCGCGCATTGAAGATCAAGATAATCCGGCCGATCTACTCCCTCGTAGTACAAACACAAAGAAGTTGATTAACTGCAAAACATAGTGGCATGGACTCGAACGGGTTACCACCGTGGAGCCTGAAAGAGTTAGTGTGATTCGCAAGAGGGTACAAATGGACGATTAACACAAAGCTCAATGTCCTACCTGCAAGAAACAGCGGAGAATAAACCAATGTTGGAAATCAAAAATTAATAACGATATGAGCGGCTTGTAACAGTAACATCGTGGGTATCCAGATTCATAGAAAACGCAAGAAAAGAATATCACAAGGGGCCGTTAACAGGACAAGAGATTAGAACTGCAGAGACATATTGGATACGACAAACAAAAGTAATACTCAGGCAAACTAGTGATGATGCTAATTCAAGCGCTAAATCTTATAAAATAATTGGACAAGAAGTCTACTGTCATGACAAAGGACTCATAAGACGTAAGGGACACTTGCACTACAGCCAAGAATAAAGCCGGTACGTCATCGTACTTTTAAAGAACGGCTATTCCACGGAACTACTGATGCGTCACGTTCACCAAATAATATTACATGGCGGAGTTCAAGCAGTGCTAGCACAATTAACTGTGAGCTAAGTTCTGTATATTGCAGGATATACAAGCTGTAGACAGAGTTTTAAACAAATGCATAATCTGCAAGAGGCATAACAAAATACCGCCCACTCAAACTATGCCTATCCTCCTGGCGGGTGTAGTCAAGGAATCGGGGCCATTTCAAGTCATGGGAGTTGACTTCATCGGAACAATTTATGTGAAAAACAAATGTTAAATTATAAAGCAATACGCAGTTATTTTCACCTGCGCGGTAACTGGAGGACAACAATTGGAGACTACCAGCGACATGTCGACATCCAGTTTTTTACAAGCTTTCCGGCAATTCACCGCACGACGGGGTATACCTGCCATAATCTACGCGGACAACGCCAGGACCTTTACAAAAACCGAGCAAGAAATCAACGGAGTGCTTGAAGCTGTTGGGCACGTACGGGTGAATGATTACTGCAGTGTACACCAAATACAATGGAAAGCAAAAAATTGGAGGACGCTTAAGCTTCGCTTTCAAGAGTGGAACGCGATAGCGCTATCGCACCCCGTTCGCACCGCCTACTTAAACGATCTACGCCAGCCAAACGTCGCGATCGGCACAGATAGCCGGGCCACGACGTGCCATGAAGGCGGACGAAGGTCATGGGGCGAGTGGTGCGCCACCTGTCGGGGCAGCGCCGTACATGGCGAGGAGGAGGTCCTCTGTGTTTGCTGCAAGGTGGCTCTGCGTTTGCGCAGAGCGCAGAAGAAATGTAGCGGAAACGTACTTCGCTATTCGTGAAACTGCGACTTCTGTAAGTTACATGGTCATAATTACCGATATACACCGCAGTATAACTTTCTACGGCACGTCTCTATCTAAGGCAACATCGCATTCACTAGAGGCGATTTTGTCCCGTTTAGAATGAACGAACTCGTGGCTGAGTGGCAGCGTCTTCGTCTCACACTCCGAAGACCCTGGTTCGATTCCCACCAGCCCATCTTGCGAGACTGTTTTTATTTATGAAGTGCCTTCTGGCATTTATCGCTCATGGCCCACGCCACTGACGCCCACACCGACGCCGACGACACCGGCTTTTCTGTGACACGAGCGCCTTAACGCTGTCGCGTTAATAGCCGCGTGCACCCAGTGGTTGGGAGAATTTTACGAGCACCTCATGCGATGTCTGAAGACATCAATAAGAAAAAGCATCTCAAGAAAAGCAACTTCGGCGGAGGAGCTACGCTGAACTGTACCAGATGTTGAAAAAGTGCTTAACTATTGAGCGTTAACTTACGTGCATGGCGAACCTAATGAAGCCATGCCGCCGACGCCAGCAGACATCATAGGCGGACGGCAGCCGCTTCAAGACAGACAAGCCAGGCCATACAAAGGAGAGACGTTGAAGAATCATGGCGAAGTAGATGAAAACTATCGGAAGCTTCCTGGAAGAAATGGCATCGCGAATATTTCAAGGAAATTGGAACTACTACCAAAGCCAAGACGCAACAAGCGAATACATTGTCAAAAGGCGATGTGTCGTCAATTGAAGACCCGGGCCCAAGAACATTTTGGAAAATGTGCCGCGTTGAAAATAAGTTACCCTGGACGCGACGGATCAACACGAGCTGAATTCCCTGCTTCGGACAAGCAACAAGTGATGTATAAGAAGATCCGTGAAAAACATCTACCTTCTTGAAAGGTGCCTCAGATAGCCCGCCAAAGCCCATCTCAGTGGAAGTTGGGTGGGTGGGACCCTGTAAAATTTCATCATCAATGCACTTGAAGACGAAGAGAAAGAGAACAGCTCCTTCTCGCGAGCACGTGCTACTTCTTCAACAAGCTTTTACCGTCAGATTCTTGGTCTATCCTGCTTAGTGGGTGCGAGCCATGACAGAGGTTCATCATCATCATAATCATAAACCATTCATATTCGGAGCATTCACCGGCCTCGGTTGTATTAACACTGCCTTTTACATTGACTTCTTTGTCGTGTACGAGCGTAAGTGTGCCCATGTCTTCAACTACGTTGTACATAACCGCGCTGATTTTGGGAGGTTGTTGGTGCGGCTCCCAACTAGCGACAAGTTATCTTTGCATCCACTTTCATCTGCATTTTCTTTATTATTCTGTATATTTAATTTTCAACCCAAGCTAATTCCTCCTATCGGTTCCTTGGCTTCACTGCCTGCTCGTTTTACATGGTCTTGAATATATCATAGGAGCATATAATCACTGGATCCGTCACAGAAATAGTTTAAAGAATGGAAGCATGTAGGGAAAATAACAGAACTTTACTGACGTTTCGGCCGGGCTTTCATCAAGAGTGCGATTGCAAGCACGCATAGTTCAATTTACCAATTTTTTACCACAAGAAAAGAAAGAGCTGAGACAGAGAATTCCAAACGTTGATACAAACTTTGCAGCCTTGCGTGTACATACAGTGACGTTATATATATTAAAAAACATGTCTATCACCACAAGCACGCGTACATTTAACGGTGTCATGAATACCAACAAGTGCATTGACTCATGTAAAAGTCAACGAAAACAACCGTGAATACAAACTGGCGCGCAAATGCAGTGGTGCTAAAACAGGAGTTCGAAGTTGCGCGTACATACAGTGACATTAGGAAAAAAAGAAAAAAGTTTAAAACAAAAAACGAGAAAAACAAACAAACAAAGGAAACCAAACCAGCTAGGCAGTTTGTGAATAAACCACACGTCAACAGGTGTACATTCAATCGTCTTACATAGCCAGTGGAATTTATGGGAGAGTGGTGACACGTTAACAAAGAGCATGCGAGGGGCAGCAGCTCCCAGGGGAGTGTTGTTGCTCTATGTATGAAGTCGCTACAACTTGCCCTCGAAGACGGTCAATACACACCCACCTGGTTATTGTACGCCTGTACTGTGACCTCCACTGACCTATATATATATATGTATATGTATATGTATATGTATATATATATATATATATATATATATATATATATATATATATATATATATATATATATATATAAATATATATGATATATGGGGGGAGGTGGGCGTGCAAAGACAGAGAAAGAGAAATGTCTCAATGTTTCTGGTATTTGTCTCTGGTAACGTAATGCTAGGGTCGTAGTCAGGTTACTTATGTCACCTTTCGCCTCAGCACTATGACGATCGTGTATTCATGTATTGTACAATAAACTCATTCTCATTGTCATAAAAGGTGAAATCAGCCCTAACAATCACTCGATTCACTTTTGAAGAAATATTCTGGAACACAATGCCATAAAAGACCTGATATTTTCATGAGCCAAATGTTAACAAATGTTAGCTAGAATCAATTACACACGCACACCTTACTCTATAAATCATACCACAAGGTCCCTCCAATAATCTTCATTGTTCCGTGGACCACATTATCGCTTAGAGATAAGCACAACAAGAGGTTATTTGTGTATCATGCACAGACGATAGTGAATTTTCGAAGCAGTTGCTACGAACACATCCACACAAACACTGTGGACCAACGTGCCACTCGTGTATAGAAGAACTGCGAATCTAACGTACATTTATGGTAGACGTTATTTGATACTTATACATTACAGCATAGCAGGAGCTGCGACGTTAACACCAAAATTATTTGATCAATGAAGTGGCAACTGAGATTATGCAATCAGCGAATAAACAATGCAACATGACAGCAACCCCACTCTCTGGTAATAGATCTCCACATATATATAGAGCGATATACTGGCCTATCCAGCAGCTCCCCGCCAACTTCCCTCCCTGAAGGTGGTGGTGGCGGCAAAGAAAACTTCTCTTTAAAAAACTTCTCTATAATAAGTAAAGCCTTAGTACTAATAACAACACTGCCGCAATTACCGAGTGGTGCGATGTGCACCCTCTTTTAGTCTGAACTATTACAGAACCCCATGTCCACGGATGAAACTGGATTCCACATGGGGTGGTTGGGAGTAGCACAACAGTGTGTCGTGTTTCTGTCTGTCTCCTCGCTCAATGGCCATTGTTTAGCAGCGTCGCGCAGCTTGTAACGTACTTATGATCGGAAACGCCCTGAAGATGGCATTGGGACATGCACATCAGATAAGGAATAGACGCATTGGGCAACTACTGCAACAAAAACTAAGGCCTCAGGTTTGCACAGAACAAGGAACGCGACTGTCGCCGAGCCCTGCTTCGAGCCACGGTGGCAACGCCTGATGGCCGAAATCTGCAGCGCCGGGTAGGGGCCTCGCCATAAACAAACGGACGAACGCGACGTCTCTCTTCGTGTTTTCTGGATCTGTTTTTTTCTACTTCGACCACTTCTTCGAATACAGCCACAAAGAAATGTGAACGCAGGCAAGCTATCTTGCCTTACACGTGGCACAAATATCCCGAAGGGGGTGTTGGCGAGACGGCCACGAAGCTCGCTCGAAACATCACAAATAGCACAACCCAGCTATTGCTCCGACCCTTCCCGAAGCCGCACGTGCGTGCAGATTCGTTCACTTATTCTTCACAGTGGTGCCAATCCCCTGAACAAACAGATTGGCACTAAAAAACGAGATTACCTGCCATCCAGGTAAGCCCACAGTCGCTGGGCGCGAAAAGCAAAAAAAAAATGAATGCAAAGACTTCTTTCGAATTTTCGCAAGTGTGGGACGAGAAAAGTGAGTCTGCTCCTTGTTCTGGGAAGCCAAAAAGCTGGTAGTAATGCCCTGTAGGACACAGGTCTGGTATGTATTCTGCACCTGGAAGTAAAAATCAGACTTTCGATACTTCTGTGAAAGCAACGAAAAAAAAAGAAGGCATTGAGCCACATCTGTTGTTGAAAAACCGCAGGTAAAGAAGGGAGTAAAAATTGCCAGGCAATGAAAGTATTTCTTGGTCTCGACACGGCTTGTGCCTCCGTCGATCGTGAGGCATAGTATTTGATAGCGCCGCCCATGTGCTCATCAAAAAACGGAACCTCTGTGATCTACTTTCCTTTCGTCACAGAATAGATCAGAACATGACTTTATTGTTACTGTGTTCACGCACGTGCAGAAATAGCACGGTCTCTCTTTCAGAGTGAAAGGCAATGGCTGATTTCATTCTGGATACTTTCTTTGTGTTTACTCTCTGTTAGCGGCTGTAGGGCTGAAGCCACCTGATACTTTTGCACTCATATAACTGCCCCTGTACTCGACTGCTGGCAGAGAAGTTGCACAATTCTTATTGTGTTTCATGTTGTTCGTTTTACTACGCGTGTAGCTCAAATAATACCGCGTTTTGTTAGAGAACTGTTAGGGTGGTAGTAGCAATAATTCTATACACACTTACAAAGAGTTGGTGGCCACGCCAGTTCCGGAATTAACGACACGAGCCACGATGCAGTGGCATCGCGACACATTTTAGAGCGCAGCTATTGGGCGCCCGTTCCTGCGGCGAGCGTCGGCGTCCTCGGCGTACCCGAGCAAATGAGCACAGCGAAGGATGAAAGAGCGAACGCGGAGCGCAGCGGGCGATGAAAGACAACGGTAGCGGAGAGAGCACGAGGAGGAAAGCGAAGAAGGAGGGTGCAGCAGAACCATGAGGCGGAAAGCGGAGGAGGAGGATGTGACGAAAGCGTGAGAAGAAAAGCATAGAGCCGCGCAAGGCGAGCTCTGTAGCGACGATGGCTACAAGATGGCGGCAGATTAGCGTATAGTCTGTTCACCGGTAACACCACCGATACCATGTAAGGAAGCAAAGCGCTGCGCGAGGAGAGGTCTGTCTGTGGCGGCTGCTACGAATCGCGCTCACGCGTCACCTAGGCGCTGCCTTTTGCGCGCGATCTCCCGATTAGCTAGGCAGTCGTGCCATACTCGCTCCGTTTGCGACATGCCGCACGAGACAGATTGTCCACGCCAGCCGATAAATCGCGAAATGAAAACATGAGTAAAGCTGTGCTAAAATTTCGCATTAGAGATTATCGTAGTCACCGCT
Organism: Dermacentor albipictus; assembly: GCF_038994185.2. Lineage (NCBI taxonomy): Eukaryota > Metazoa > Arthropoda > Arachnida > Ixodida > Ixodidae > Dermacentor > Dermacentor albipictus. The sequence continues at coordinate 17,564,865 of NC_091821.1, forward strand.
GAATTTCTATTAGCTTGCACACAATAAACTTTGGGGAATCGCACGTTCGATGCCGAAGAGTGCTTTACCTGTCATCGTCGGTTCGCTTCCGAAGTTGAAGGCCAGCCTTTAATTAAGAATTAAATGATGGAATTTTACACGCCAAAACCACGATCTCATTATGAGGCATGCCGCAGTAGGGGACTCCGGAAATCTGCACTACTTGGGGTTCTTTAAAGTGCACCAAAACCTAAGCACACGGGTGTTTTCGCCCCCATCGAAATGCGGCCGACGTGACCGGGATCTGATCCCGCCACCTCGTGCTCAGCAGCCCAACACCATAGCCACTAAGCAACTGCGGCGGTTCCCAGCCTTTGCGAGTGCCACATATTGTGTTGGCATCATGCTGTGGTTGAACTATATTTCTGCCTGTACTCGGCTTTCAAAGGAATGAAAATTCTGCAAATCGTGAATAATAAGACGTGTCGCAGTACTGTTCGCGCGAGTGTGCGGCTGTGTCCACTGCTGTTTATGCAGCGATCAAGTGCCACCAGCTGTGGGGAAAGTCCGAGCAATGCCTTTCTCCCGCTGTGCTATTTGGAATTAATTAATTCATTGCTTAAATAATTATAATTAATTAATTAATTAATTAATTATTGTGGGGATGTACGTGCGAAAACCACCATTTGATTATCAGGGACGCCATAGTGATGGACTATGAATTAATTTTGACTACCAGGGGATCTTTACAGGGCCCCCAGTGCACGGGACCCCCCACAGGCATTTTCGCATTGTGCCACCATCGAAATGCGGCCACCGTGGCCTCCATTTGATCCCGCGACCTCCTGCTTATCAGCACAACATCATAGCAGCGAAGCTTCCGTGGTGAGTGTGCTATTTGGACGGTGCTAGGGAGAAGGGAGATGGCAAGAAAAGCATAGCTTCACAGTATAGGCCCCAAAGTTTGCCTCTCCTGTGACCTTTGCGCACATGTGAACTGAGGACCTAGGAATATGTCCATCGCGTTCTGTGTGTTGAGGTTGCAGTGCCAATATGGCTAAAAGAAAAAAAATGCCTACAACTATTCAGAACGTAAAATATTTGGATTCTGCACTTATATACGTTCTATTAAGAATTCATGAAATATGAGTTTTAGCGTAAATAGATGACCAGACCATCCGGTTCGCAGTGCTTACACTGGCTCCTAATGAGGATTCCTTCTATTCTGTTGAATGTCAACAGAACAAATTGCGGCTTTATGCTCTCAGGCTCTCCGAATGGGCAACCGATATGGAAAGCAGTGGTAATTTACCTATCAATCTTTATGATTTTCATGAGATGAGATAAATTGAGAGACTGCAACCGCGTACTTCGTGTAGGAAAATTGAAAATTATGAAATGTTACTGGGTTTGTTTTTTAATGGCGGTTTTACTGAGATAAAAACTGTAAGGACACTGCAAGCGCATTTCAGGCGTCTGCCTCGTCGTCGCCGTGAGGTTCCGTATAAAGTCCAAGGGTGATAAAATCGTCGCCGCGTACCATATGCTGTGTGTGCGAGTGGAATCGGGTGATGGTGAGCCATCGATTGCGGCTCAATCTCGCGCACGAAAGGGAGCAAAGCGGGGAGAAAGCGCGCCGTCTTCGGTCGCGCGCAAGGATCCGGGGGAAGGGTAGAGCGGTAGGCGGGGGAAGGGCATGTTTTATTCTGGGCGGCCCGGGCGGCGTATTTGCAATTGCTGGTAGGTACAGCAGGGCGTGGCACTTGCGGAGACACCAGACGTGTACGCGCATGCGCGAGTAAGAGCGGTGGAGAGAGGAAATGTGCGGAGTTTTGCTCATTAAATATATGACTCTGCCTAGGACTACGGAGTAGGTTTCTTAGCGCGTGTTGTATGCGTTTATTCCTTGGCGTGTCAGCAGAAGTCTAGGGGGCGCGGCTGTGCTGAACTTTGCGTCGCAAGTTAGCCGCTGCACATATCAATATTTATTCAATCGCGTTTTTTACTAACTGCATGAAACAACGTTCCTAACAAAGCAACGTTCCTAACTATGTTCCAAGATTCCTAACAACGTTACTAACTGAAAAAAAGAACGTTCGGCCTCCGCGGCCCCAACCCACGGACCGCCCTGCTTCCAGCTTTGATCCCCCGCTGCCCCTTGGGTGTCCTGGAGATCCTGCGCCGCCTGCTTTATTATAACCTCGGGTGCTCTCCTGAGGCCTCCATTTGCCGGTTGCATGTGCCCTCCTGGAGCAGTGCTTGTAAAAAATGCAATCTATCGGCAAGACGAAAAAAGCGACCCGCGACTTATACAACACCACTCAGAACCTTGCCCCTTCAGACACAGCAATCACCAATTGGGGCGTCCGTGCCCACTGCCTCACCGCACGGGCAGCCAGCGGCATTCGACAGCACTCCACAATGCCGGCATGTCTAGGGGACAAATGCATACAATACGCGCTAAGCAACCTCCTCCAGATTGCCTTGGCAGAGTCACATATTCAAGGAGCAAAGGCCCCAGATTTTCACTCTCGCTCTCGCTCTTACTCGCGCCTGAGCAGAAGCATCGAGCGACGCGAGAAATGCTATGCCCCGCTGTACCTATTAGCAATTGTAAAAATACGGCCGGGCCGCTGTACATTGAAAGCCATCTGAGACGGGGGTACAGTCCCCCGCGCGCTGTTTTCGCGGCTAAATTCGCGTTGATGCGAGACGTAGCACGCCGGTCACTTCGCTCGCTGCTGCTGCCGCTCTTTCCCCCTCTAGCGTTTTGACAGCGGGTTTCCGCGGTCACTGAGTGAGATATGTTCATGTTTGTTTACGCGCACGCATGACCCAACGTTTCTTAATTTATTTAGTATGCCGATGTTTACAAGCTTATACAGCCGATAACATTACTATCTTTACATGGTATAGCTGCCCAGTAATTTTTTATCGCAATCGGTGCTTCGCCTCTCGGGGGAAACTGCACCTCTAATTGCGATAGCAATTATATGGACATTCTAGGTGCATTCTTGCCGTCACCGTCACCGTGATGTTCCGTATAAAGTACAAGGACAATAACACTGCCGTCAGCGCGCACCGTATGCTGTATAAAGGCACAATCACACCGTCGACTTGAAGAGGTCGCGCGACCATTTGCGACTGGCGACCAAAAAGCGACTCAATTTGAGTGACGCTCATACTGGAAGGTCCAGTTCAACGCGACCTGCAAGTCACATTCCCGGAGATTATCGTTCTCAGCGGGAACTCTATAGAGATCTGCGCAGTTCGCACGCACTTCGCTCGTTTCGCGTTCCGACAACAGCCATGGATTTTGATGCGAGCAAAGAGAAAGACGTCGTCACTGTGCTGATGTGCTCTGCCGGGCCGTCAGCTGTGGCAGCGCGAAAGCTTCCGAAGAAAAGCGATGCTAGTGAGTGTACCCATGCCTCCGTTCGCGATAAGTGGCCAGCCATGCTAGACGCCTATTGCCTTAACTCTGCGCGCATGAGGAGTGTTATCGAGAGTAAGTTGTAATTTCTAGTTTGGCTTGGGGGTGGCAATCGGTGCACGCTTTTTGTGGATTGTTTTGCTGCTGTTTAGCTTTCTTCGATTGCTACCGCTTATATTCGACACGTTGCTGGAAGAGCTGCGCTCCAGAATCACGAGACAAGACACCAGTTACATTCCTGTAATTTGTCATGGTGCCGTGGACTTTGTAATTACACTCCTGTAGTCGGCCATGGTGGCGTGGACTTTTGTATGTTGTGCGACGCAGGAGGACGCCCGATGAAAACACATGCTACATAACTTTCGGCACGCCGCTGATTGGTCTAGCAGTTTTGCGACCGCGGTCGCGCGACTGAGAAATCGAGCAGCGACCGCCTGGCCCAAAATTATCGCTTTTCGCGAAAAGCGACCATTTGCGACGGGTCCCGTTGGAACCAACTTGGTCGCGCGACTGCTGTCACTCAGCGCTGCGAATGAGCCTTATGTGCGACTCAAAGAACGCGACGGGAGAGGATGATCGCGGCTCACTCTGGCGCGCGCAAGAAAGGCTGAGAGCAAACGCGCCGTTGTCCGTAGCGCAAAAGCCCATGGAGGGATGGGAGGAAGGGAGGGGGGAGGGGCAACGATTAGCTCCGGCTGCAACTGCGTATTTCGCAGCCAGGCGCAAGGGGAAGTGACGATCGTGGCTCAACTCGCGCGCGAAACGGAGGAAAGTGTGGCGGCAGCGCGGGCGGCGTCTACTCCACCAGCAACTGCATTCTTTGCTCGGCGGCACGTGGTTGCACGCGCCCTATCTTGAAAGCAACCTGCGGTCGGCTGATACGTTTGTGCGTGCTGCTTTCTCACCACTGTTTGCCTTGCAGCGATAGACAGCCCGAAGGTCACTTCGTTCGCTGACGCCGGCCGTGCTTGCTTACACCAGCGTTTCGACAGCGAGTGCCCGTGGTCATCGAGTGTGATGTGATCGTTTGCCTGTGCGCGCTGACACCATGCTTCTCTATTTAAGTTAATAAGCGAATGTTTCCTAGTTTATACCGCCGATCAAACTACTATCCTTACTTCGTATACCTGTCCACTAATTTGTTATCACTATGAATGCTTCAACTTTAGGTCGAAACTGCTACTTTTTTTTTTCAATGTTACACACCGACCCTCCCAACCAGCCAGTTGTCTGATCTTTATTAGCATTGGCATTTATTTCCGAATTACACGGATCTTTCGTAAAAGAACTAACAAGTTTCATTCAGGAAGTCCATCCAAAAAATTACCTTTCGGTTCGAGTTCAGCCTGCTATGATTTCTTTCCGATTCAGTACTAGTTCAGCCAAATACAAAAATTGAAACGGTTCCCAAGCCACTTTGCAACACTGGACCTATTCGCGAACCTATTCGACGCACTGCGCTTCGACTTGGGCTTCCCATGTTGTTGAAAGATCACAGGTTGCGCACAGGCTACGGCCTTGTTCACATGTCCAGGTTTTCGGGAAGAAGATTTAGAGATGGGGCTCACCGCCGCGAGAAAGATTTCAACTGATGTTTCCGCTTGAATGTCAGGCAAGAAATTTAGGCTTACAAAGATAATGCGAATACACTGAATCCAGCTTTTTAAGCAGTGGCATCGGTATGTGCAGTGCGGTGTCCCGAACAGCGGCTCCACCTGTCGACCTCCGCACTGCCCCTTTCTCAAGCTGTCTTTAAAATTGATCTATACTGAATATGTCCAAGCTATCTTAGGATCAACATTCCTTACGAGGCGTATAAGCTCGTGGATTTGAGTATTTATATTTTAAGGACGAAACGGTAACCGTGACAACTGAATGTTCTCGTAATAATTTTTTTTATTCATGGCACAGAAACGTCAGTTTAATTACAACTAATGCAGGCATCCACTAACTTCATCATGAACGCATCAAAGACTTGAAAGGTGATAATATAATCTTAACAGAGCACATGAATACCGATGGCAAGCGATGAGTATATTACTGAAATAATGTGAAGTAGCCTTCAACGTTGCAGCAAGACACCTCATATTCCTTGCATCATGCTGCAAAAAATATATGTGAAATGTTCAGGAACAACGAAAACGCGTTTAGTGGGACCACTGATGGCATAGATGAAGATACACCGTTGGAAAATTATTTCACGAGAACAATATCAGAAGTGCGGCGAACTTTAGGCTTCGTCTGTTTAACACAAAAATAATTTCCTTCCTCATTGACAAGTCGCACCATGAACGCGAAGATTGCCCCGTTAGCAAAACAAGATTAAGCAAAAGCGTTTGTATAAGAAAGCTTCGAAAAACGTCGGGACACATCCTAGCTCTGATTCTTGATAATGTCGCAGACAATTTGGTTTATCGTCTGACATTTCTGAGTTGTCGCAGGCTACACAGGACTCTCGTAATTTTGGGAATTTTGAATTTCCTCTAGATCAGCAAAATCAAAAGGAGTACCACTCTCTTGTTACGATCAGCCTGCAGGGGTACTGCTCTGCAAAGCTATCTCAGCCCGCTGCAGGTGCTTCGATGGACCCGCGGTGGTGGCGCCCTTCAGAGAACCAGCGAAGACGACAGCGCTAACCGGCCATGAACTTCCTTTGGAGAATTGGAGACCACGGCAGCGTTAATCCACCATGCGCCTTCTTCGCAGAGTGGGCGCTGGCAGCAGGGCTGGCCACGTTTGGCAGACCGTGTATTGTTGGTTTATTTGCCGTGGCCTTCATGGTCTCTTTGCAGCAAGAAGAGCTTCTCTAACAAAAGGGTGCTTTGCAGTACGATTTTTTTTTTTGGGGGGGGGGGGGCAGGGGTGCTATGCAGGATGCGCCGAGTTTGGCGAAACTCGGGATCTTTCCGAGCTGTGGCGACACCCCAAGATGAAAGCACGAATGGTACCGAGACACAGTTTATCTATCGACAAGCCTCCAGTTTCATTGGTTTATCTAGGTTCACTCTGGCTGGCTATCATTCCTTAGGCGTTGCCTTCTGGGCGGTCGACAAACTGGGGCTCACGTGATCATACCGTCGGGGCATGGTCGTGCCTTCTTTCCCTTGTTTGTCGTTCCCCCGAGTGCATTACATGCACAAGCGAGTTATAAAACAAACGCATTTAGTACAATATTATTAGTTAGTTAAACGTGGCTTAGAAGCATTTTAAAGCTTACAACATGCACACTGAATGTGCATTAGACTAATTTGTAATTTAGTACGCTTCACATTATACCACGAGGGAACGCTGTGGTGGCGTCATCACATCCATTCACCGGGCGAGCATGGCGGCTAAGCATCGGAGGCGCCCAGTGTAAACAAACTCGTACAACGAGCTTGCAGTGCGCGACGTAGTGATCAGGCTCGACGGTTACCACTATTTCTTGAATAGTTCTGTTCCTCCGTGAGCAATCTTTCCGTGCACCCCGAAAGACTGCCAATAGCTTCGGCGATTTTACAGATCGCAAGGCGCACCTACTGTTCACGACTCAGTGCTGAAAAAACTTGTCCGGTGCTGCTTCTGCGAGTGCGCCGAGTTCCTCCATTCTGCGTGACTGCGAGCGTCACGAACATTACATAGGGTGGGCAAAAGGCAGACAGCCTATATAGCTACGATGCGACAAGGAAGTGGTGCCGACGATGGATCTCGCTACCAACACAGTGAAGGAGACATCGACAAACTGCAGATAAGTATATTTCTACTATTTCATATTTAGCATAATAAGAGTGCACGAATTCAGCCACTTTCGTAGTAACGAACTGAATGTCCAGCAGTTTAAAGAAGGCAGTGAGAACCAATGAGTGTTCGTGCTTTTACATGCAAGTGGGCCCGCGAAAATATGGAAAAGATGAAGGTAACCTTCACTAACTTGGTAAGATAACAGAAATTCATGAGTGACATTAAGCCCGCAAAGTTTATGGAAGAGTATCTTTAGCCAGGTGAAATATCAATAGCAGGTACTGATATAAAGCAGGAAGTGTATACAAAAATTTCATGGGTTGAACAGCACATGGAAGGCATTACCGAATCGTGATCGCCACGCTACCGATATCCTTGAAAAAATGTTTAGAATCATTGCATTCTACCGGTTATGCAATATGGGAATAAACCTGGAGGTTAACAAAGAAACTTGAGATGTCAAGGACTGTGCAGAAAGCGAAGTAACAAAAGTTGTTGGAGATAGCATTAAGGCAGGAAGACAGTGGCGTAGTAAACCGTGGCAACTGATATGCTAGTTGAGATTAAGAAAAAAAAAGAGGAATTGGCAGGCAGGCCATGCACGTATTCAATCACTTGTTGCCAATTCATAACAGGTGATTACATAAGCATGACAGAATGGATGTGAAGGAGAGAGAACTACAGCCGAGGATGGTAGAAAGCTGCGTAATGGGACAAAAATATGATGTTTGTAGGCATAGGATGCAATCAGCTCGTATAAGACGGGATTGTAGGGTGAGGCATTTGTTTTGTAGCGAACAAAAATAGGTTTGTGGTGCTGACAGTAGAGACTCGTGAAGGTGCGGGGCCACCTCGGCTGCTGGCACACTAATCAACATGACAATTGGCTCTGAAGAAAACCCCAGTTATGAAAAATAAAGCAACGTTGTCCCAACGCATTGTTTTATTATGCATACTACACTAGAGGCTTCCACAGTTAAGGGCACTTAGTACTAATAGTGCAACGAGCATTTTTCTTTGTAAATAATAGTTTCTATGCGGCTGATTTATTCCAATACACTTTTTTGCAGCAAAAGATTCTGCTGCTGGAGGCACTCAACCGCCTGGTGGTAGTAGGCGAGCGCCAGGCACGTGCTCTTGAGAGTGTGGAAGAGGTCCAGAGGGCTGCTCTGCAACAGTAGTATTGGTGCCCCCACTGCTCTCCTGTCGAGCCCACAGAAGGCACCTTATAAAGGAGCTTTTAGTTTAATATTTTGTTTATTATTCAAGAACATGAATAAAATTATTGCAGTAAACATTGTGCTGTGCATATTAGGAGACTTGTAACATGCACTTGGTGTCCCTTCAAAATAGGCAAAAACGTAAGACAACCTGTGCCACTCTTGGACCATGTAAATAAAAAATACACTAATGCAGCATACACGCCATTGTGCTGTTTGTTCTTTCTATGTGCAAGAATACAGTGCGTGTTGATTAGCCACAAGATTAACGGTGTGTGTAATTCACAATGAAGACAGGAAACAGCACGAGCTTAATAATGCTATCACCTATAGACTGTGCATATGACTGCAACACTCCCCGATTCAAATGTGCTATTACATGCATGTTCGATACCACATATTCTTTAACATTGTCTGATAACTGCATGTACTATATTTCACACATCTTAAGCCCTTGCATAGCACACTTCTGATGTATCCATTTCATAGGCCAAATAATTGTACACTTTGTCCTTTTGTTTTCTATGAAAAGCAGCATCCTTTACAATCAGATAAAACTTCAGAAGACAGGAGAGGCCCCACCCAAATGACCAAAGTGCAGCAGCCGATTGCCTCCACGTATAAAGAAATAGTCCCTCTCCAACGAGCAGGTATTAGTCTGTCCGGCGGCACGATGTCAGTCTAGAGTGCGTGCCCATTGGTGCAGGCTTGTGTTCACCTGCCTTAAAGTGCAGATTCCGCAGCCTCCTAAAGTTGTATCCGACTATAGAAACACGTTATGCCATGCCCCAGTTGCATAGACTTCTGCAACTTAGCACACAATGATCAGAAGCAGAAATCTATAAAGGCATCCAAGCAAAGCTGGCTGGCCACACTTCCATTATGAGGGGCTGTAAAAAGGTCTCGCCAAATATTCCCATGATGTCCTTGAAAAAGAGGTGGTGTTCGGCACTTCTTTAGAATCAAAACAGATTACACTGAATGTTGTGTAGCACGCCAAAACAAACTGAGCTAGCTTATCTGCACAGCATGTAATGGGAGGTTGTGCTTCACATAGGAAACAAACTGCTCTGTCCAGTACAATTTTGAGGCCGGTATGGCACCTATTATGTCAACAGTGTCTATATACAAATTACACTTTTCACAGGCTATTGATTTGACCAATATTTTTGTTTGATGGTTCTTTCAATCAGTGCTTGTATTACATGAGCAGGTGGATTTGAAAGCAAAGCTTTGTTTGCAAACCTTCCGACTTCCATAATTGTGTGGCAAGGCACTGGCATGTTGTCGAATAGCTCACACTTCCTAGGTCCCGCACCAAAGAAGCCCAATGCTCTATTTGAAGTTAGATCGCACAACAATTCAACGGTACACAACGAAGATTAACGCACACAGCAAAGCATTCTGCTGTGTGTATTTCTCTTCTTTGTGTCCCGTCGAACTGTTGTGCAACTAAACTTCAAGCTTCGATACCAATACACCGTCTTCAAGCTCACCAATGCTCTAGATATTAGGCCACAATGGTGCACATTTTTGAAATTTCCCAACACAAATTAGCTCTCCAAAAAACACAAATGTTAAATTTTGCAGCACAGGTGTATGTATGCACGTGCCATATTCTTTACCACTAATCAAAGGGGCAAGCATTAACCAGCCTTGCTCCTGCCGTTACCATTATCATCATGACACCAATGGAAAGACAGTGCCATGTTTCAGTAAACGGAGTGCCGGAGGGAAAGGAGTGACAGCGAGGGCTTACAATAAAAATAACGGTTACGAGACATGTTGAATGCCAATATAATCTGCATGTCGCTCAGGCTACTTTGGCATTGCAGCAAGCGTTTAATCATTTGAGCATATTATGTTTTGGTAATCATTGCTCTAAAGCTGTACAAATGGTCTATTTGCTCTGCAATTTTTTTTTATCATGGTGGGTTAAAGACCCACTTTTCATTGGCATCTGCACCACATTTCTCCCGATATGTAATTTTGCCTTGGTGGTTCATGACATCTTCACGTACAGAGAGTTATGCAGAGCATTGGATGTGCATTCTTCTACTGCTTAAGAATTAGAGCCCCGTTATGAGACGACAATATACAATTTATCCATCCGGAATAATGCCGCCCCCCCCAAAAAAAGAAATACACTGAACCTCTGGCACATGCATCGACAGTGAACAGAGCAAACAATCTGAAGTATTTTCTTCATGCAAGCAAACACACTAAGATTCTCAATGCATTTTCATTTCGCCACAAATGCATAGGCTCAACCGGCTTGACGCAACATCCACATCTCGCGCTGCAACAAATTGTGCAATGCCTTGCTGTTTCATAGTGCGGCCGATAGATTATGCATGACCAAAATTCAACATTGTGCATATTAAGTAACTTCACCAATTAAGAACCCCAAGTTCTTTATGAGATTAAGATTCATAGGTTACTTCACACAATTTGTGATATCCATTTATCTATTTATACTTAATTGACCTCTTTCCCAAGAAAGTGAGCCATTTGGAAGGCACCCTGACAAACCAGTAGAACAATCGGCAAAAAGTCAACCAGCGAAAGAGTCAGTATCATAAGCAGCCGCATGAGATGTCGCTAACACATAATTTAAGTCGGCTACACAGAAGTGACAAATTTGGCAATATGGCGTGTCTAGACATTGCTTCAATGTTAATCACAGTAACGCTGACATTGAAGGCGTCTTAATTCCTACGTACGTTCCGTCGACACACCCGACTACGTTCGTAATGTTCCCACGAAGTAGGAAGCATTCTTTTATATATGCACGCTCAACTGCAGTATTCTGGAAAGCTAGCCACCGCTTACGCACTGCCGCATCGATAAGCGCGTCAGACACATCTCTGACACAGTGGCTAGCAGTAGTTTGATGGCGTCTAATCTAACGCTCGGCGCCGACGCTTCCCTGAAAACTCCCAGTCCCGTAGAAACGGAGGGCACAGATGACTTGCTCTACGACGGTGAGCGAATGAAGCCCGCCACGCTGTCTCCGCAGACGAGAGTCTTCGCCTAGCTCGTCACACAGCCAGCGCACTGATGTCTTCCACAGGCGAAAATGACGATGAAACTCCCCGTCGGTCATGTAGGTGAACGGGTCCGGACGGTCATACTGACGCTTGCTGCCGCTGGATGCAATGAGACATGCTGCTGCAGCCGCCGCCATGTTCTCGAGTTGAACTCGGAGGGGGTTTCGCGATGTACGAGTTTAGCACGAGTTCGCCTGTCAATCAAAACCAGAGGTCACGCCCCGCGGGAGGCATGTACTCCTGTGCGCGCACCCACTACAGTTGGGCCACGCCCAACTTAGCTTCCGGCAACAGCGACGCGGTGTCGAGATGAGAGGCATCAACAATCTTGACTGCCGACATAAAACACGCACAATGCACTGTCATCGGTCATGTACTGAGCACCACTATCAAAAACAAAGCGTTGACTGTCACTGGTACCTCTATTACCAGAGATACAACCCCCGATCTTACATTCCTTCGGGGAATTGAAGGCTCATGGGACAATCTGCAGGAGAATTTAGGAAGTGATCATTACATAATTGAAGTCATCTTACAGACGCAACCACCACCACTAAGGAAATATGAGTACGTGGACTGGGATCTCTTCCGTAAGTTGCGTAAGGAAACCAGCATAGATGACGAATCTTATGAGGAGCTCTTAGATCAGCTAAAGGCAACGATTAAGAAAGCTACTAAAGCAGTCTCAACAGAAATCGAAGTCCCAAAATTGGACTCCAAGCTAGCTCACATGCTGGAAGCGAAAAATTCTCTCCTAACCAGATGGAAGAGTCACAGACTCAATAGAAGACTTAGAGCCAAGGTCGCCCAAGTTAATCGTGATATCGAGACATGCGCGGCTCAGCTTTCACGTCAACAATGGGACGAAACTTGCTCAGAAACAGACGGCAGATTGCGCAGAGGAGGCAAATGGAATCTATTGAAGAGCCTACTTAATGACAAGCTCTCCAGAGGTACTACAAACCTCGCCATAAACAGACTCGTCAATAAACAGATAATTATAGGGCGGACAGCAAGAGAGGTCGGAAACGACCTCGCACACATGTACCTGCCACTTAAAAATGAATATGAAAACGAAGAAGAAGTAAGCGAACCTTACTCAGGAATATCGCAACCGGACTTGGACAGTGACTTCACTGCAGCTGAGATAAGGCATGTACTTTTTAATTTAAATGGGAGATCTGCCCCGGGTCTGGATGGCATCACAAATAAACTTTTGCGAAACCTGGATGATGATGCCATAGACATAATCACGGTCAAAATTAATAGTCACTGGAGATCCGGCACTGTCCCACCGGAATGGAGGGAGGCCAAGGTGACGTTTATACCGAAACCCGGGAAACCACTAACAAAGGAGAACCTCAGGCCCATATCACTTACATCCTGTATTGGCAAAGTAGCCGAACATGCTATTCATAACAGGATAATAGAACACATAGAAAACCAGGAGCTTTTCAGGCACAATCTCATAGGCTATCGGAAGGCATTATCCACACAGGACGCCATGCTCATGATCAAACGGACAATTATTGAAGACCCTAGCAGGGACGTAAAGGGCATCCTGGGTCTGGATCTTAACAAAGCATTTTATACGGTTGCACATAAACATATCCTACATGAAATCTCAACCTTTAGCCTGGGAAGCAATTTTTACAATTATGTGAGATCCTTTCTAGCTAATCGGACAGCTCGGGTCAAACTCGGGACAGTCACAGGCGGTCTATACAATTTAGGCAACGACGGCACACCACAAGGTTCAGTATTGTCCCCACTCCTCTCTAACATTGCCATGCACAGGCTCTCGGAGGAATTGTCCAAAATTCCGAGCTTGGGGCACGTCATATACGCTGACGATATCACAGTGTGGGTCCCAAGGGGGTCACTCGCAGCACTAGAGCAGACACTACAGGCAGCGGTAGACACCACAGAATCCTTCCTTAAGGGCACCGGACTCAGGCTATCACCTAGTAAATCTGAGCTGCTGCTTTTTAGACAGGGGAGACAAGGTGTTAGAAACCTTGTGCCTTTAGAAACTGCCAATAAAAATCACAGACAACACAGGACGGGTCATACCCAGAGTAGAGCAAATAAAAATTCTGGGTCTTCTCATTGACGCAAGGAGCTGTAACGCTACAGCTCTGAACCGTCTCACAGGTCAGGCCAACAGTACTTTAAAGCTCCTGAGCAGGGTTTCAAACCGAAATGCAGGCCTCAAGGAGGACAATCTCATCAGAGCATATCATGCATTTTTCATCAGTCATGTGACGTACATTGCATCATACCTGAACTGGGGGAAAGGAGAGAAGGCTAAGCTAAACGCTCCGGACTCAAAAGGGCTCTGGGACTCCCGCACGGAACGAGTACCGAACTCCTCAACAAGTTAGGACTACATAACATTATAGATGAGCTCATTGAGGCACATTCGATGTCACAAATTGCAAGACTCTCCAACACTAAGTCAGGGTGTAAAATTCTAGATGAAGTCGGAATACTGCCTCGAGGAGGAGACGTCTCTAAGCTCAAAATACCCAAGGAGGTGGAGACACAATTAGTTGTGGACCCCATACCTAGAAATATTCATCCTGTGTACAACAAAGGCAGAAGGGACGCCAGGGCCAAATGCATTCTGGGTAAACTGCACCAACAACACAGCTCAGCTCTTTTTGTCGATGCCACTCGTTATGGATCGGGCAACCGCTACGCTATTGCCGTGGTCGATGGGAGCGGTAAATTAATAAGTGCGGCGTCACTAAGAACGAGCTCCATTCATGCCGCCGAGAAGCAAGCATAGCACTTGCAATTACAATGAGGAGAGGCTCCACGATTTTCTCCGATTCCCGTACAGCTATTAGGAATTACTCAGCCGGCTTCGTCTCAGCGGAAGCACACAAGTTACTTAAACACAGTATTACTACTCATAATTACGACCAACTGGATAGCTCACACCTAGTCTGGTTTCCGGCTCATCAGGGCCACTCGGTCAGCCCCAGTGGCTGCAATCCTAACGAGCAAGCTCACTCTGCTGTGCGAGATCTCACATGCCGCGCATCAGATCAGGAACTGCTCCAGGATGACTGCGGCTCCTACAAAGACCCACTTACTACTTTTCACGAAATCACCTCACACTATAGGGACGGCAGGAGATTTTTTCCTCCCCCTCATCAGAAGCTCAACCGAGCTCAGGCAGTCACATTAAGAATGATTCAAACTAAATCTTATCCCACACCTTTTGTGCTTAACAAAATTGACCGGGACTTTCCCGCGGAATGTAAAAGTTGTGGACACACTCCGTGTCTATTTGATCATATGTTCTGGCTGTGCCCCAACCAAAGGGCTTCGGATCTCAACAGTGAGGAGGACTGGAGTCGGCGCATATCCAGCGATGTCCTCCAAGATCAACTCCTGGCCGTCCGGAGAGCTCACGACATCGGGAAAGCCTTTGGCCTACCGGTGCCTACGTGGGCGGAGCCACCAACATAGACCGGGGGCTTGTGCCCTCGGACCCTAGTTTCTCTGGACTAAAATAAAGTTCTTGCCATGCCAGGCCATGTCGCTGGCTTATGCATACATCTTCTCGGGCTGAGATGACCGCACAACACGGTTTCATTGCCTGCATTGTGGCGCGTAGAGCACAGTAAATAATTATCGGCACGTCACTGTATCTGCTTGAAAGGCGTCGATGCGCCGAGGGGGACGACGATGCCGAGGAGTGCGTATTGCAGCAGTCGTTTGAGATGGCTTCCTTTGAGATGGCTGCTCTGTCATCGGTGAGGAAACGGAGCCACAGCGTCGTAAACACGATCAGCGTCCGAGAATCGCTCGCTCTTCTAGATCCAGTGCAATGGCATTTCTTCATCACAAGCACTGCGCACTCAACAGTTCCAACACCTCTCTCCATTCGAAATCTGATTTCATAACTGCACACAAGAGCCCTCACCTGCCAAAATGCGAGTGCTGCGGTGTCGTTACGATATCCACCTGCGATCGCTGCTGGCTCCAGCAGAGGTAATCCGCAAGCACCTTCGACTGCACAACACACTTATATACTGCGTATATGCGCTCAGAGGCACCTTCACTGGGCAAGCGATGACAAGCGATGAATTGTGTCGCTGGGCCGGGAAGCACGCACTTTTCGCAATGTATCGCAGAGGCTTCGCGCACAAAGATAAACTGGTACATTTTCACTGATCTGCGTCACTAAGCAGTGTAAAATAACATACCGCCATTTTGCAGCGACAGCCGTTGTGTCGTTTTTAGTCGGTAAAGCGGGGGCCTTAATGGCCTAGTGAAGCGCCTGCGATGAACAGCCGTACCGCGGCGCTGCGTTTCTATTCCCATAATAGAGAAAGAGTGGCCATGACTCTCCATGGATCATGAGCGACTTAATTGAGAATAGCACTGCAGCGCCCCTAGGCGATTTATCACCGTATGTACGCCCTCGTGCGTGTGACCCGCTTCAATGTACCGCTTCTAAGCTTTCGCCTCACTGTCGCCACTCGCGGCAAGAAGTGCAAAATTTCATAATTTGCTCGATCTCCCTTTGTCATCACAAATTTCTAGCGTTGGAAACGAAAAACAGATACTTAAAGAAATAAAAATGTTCATTATTTTATTTGTTGTATTTTAACGTACTCGTTTGAGCGAAAGTGTAGGTGCAAGAATGCGCCGCATGTACCCTATTCGCATTCGATGGAGGAAAGATAGATAGTGCCCGAAAGAGGAGGCACGCCTTTGACGCGCCCGGGAAAGGCTTGGCAAGCGGCTCACGGCAAGTGTGCAGACAGACAGCGGGACAGTCACGGTATCGCTAAGTTGCGATAATGCGTTGATAACAATACGCGGCGCTGGCCTTCTGCGCTTGAAACGTGGAAGCAGCGCGCCGCGCATGGCGCGCTCATGTTGTCATAAGCGGCTTTTTGTCTACATATTTTTTTGCTTGCACCTTCGGCGCGTTCCGCACTATCTGTGTTCACTGACTGCCGTCGAGCAAACTCGGGTAAAACTCCGGTGAACGAGAAACTCGGCGCATCCTGCATAGCACCCCAGGAGTCGTTACAGTCTGCTAACACTCGTGGCGACTACCGGAGAAAGTCAGCTCCGGAATTAAGAGGCGCCGGCTGGGGTCAGGCGTGACTATCTGGCTACGAAGACCCTCGCAACTCGGGTTCTGCGAATCAAAAGTGCGTGCGGGTGTGTGTGAGCCCTCCCTCTCAAAAGGCGGGCAGGCTACGCCCCAACGACTGTGGACGGTCCGATTGGACTAAGGTTGGACAGGAGTTTTCCCTCCCCTAGGGATCTAGGGAGGACAGAGGCTTTTTAAGCAGCAGTTTGTCGGCTGCTAGAGTCCTCGTGCTCGACAAGCGGTGTGCTTTAAGCTGTGTGCTCGTGAGCTGTAAGCTTCTTTTTGCGTGCTCCATTTGGCAGTCACTCTAGACTGTCGAATGTATGTCTTGTTTTAATGTAAATGTGTAAATAAATCCTGTACTCCTAGGTATCGATGACAGCAAATTCCTCCCTACAACCACTCCCAAGCGTGAATGAGATGAATGACGGCATGGGCCCGCTACCACATAGTTCGTGCCCGACTACAAACCTTACAACTGGATGCCAGCGGTGAGATCGTCCTACAACTCCTACACTCTACACGAATTGTCACAAGTCTACCTGCACAGCGTACGTTTCCTTCCTCGCTGACATGGTGCAGCATGAACGCGAAGATTGCCTCGTTAGCAAAACAAGAACGAACTGCACTGCTTCGACATCCACATTAAGCTGTCTACCATGCTAACGCCAGCACTAGACTCAACTGTGCGAAAGTAACATCACCGACA
The DNA here is from genome assembly GCF_038994185.2 of Dermacentor albipictus. Classification (NCBI taxonomy): domain Eukaryota; kingdom Metazoa; phylum Arthropoda; class Arachnida; order Ixodida; family Ixodidae; genus Dermacentor; species Dermacentor albipictus. The sequence continues at coordinate 17,582,098 of NC_091821.1, forward strand.
CTCAATCGATGCAGCGTGCGCCGCTCACTGTAGAAAGGGCACACGGGGCCCGAGCACGACCACGACAGGACGTGGAACCGGAGAACACTTACTCGTGTTGCCAACCTCACGATGGCAAACGAACTTCTTTAAGTCACTCCGCGCTGTTTCCTGCTGCGGGGAGTTGGTGATGTAAAAATACATGTAAAACGCAAAAACATTTTTCTCAGGTAACCCCTGGACCCAATTTAACTAAAATTCTTGCACTTGAGTGAGAAAGTTATATTCTAGTGACTGTTGGAAGCGGAACTTCGATTGAGGGCCTGAATTTCGTTAAAAATATTTTCAAAATTCGAAGGTCGTGAAATAGATAGAAGCACACAATTTACAACTTACTAGCTCTGCATCAAAAACAGATATCGCGGTTCTGCAAACGGCATCCACTAGGTCATTGAAAGCGGACAAATTTCATATCTCATTTTATATCTTACGTTAATTTGTGACATTGTGTACAAGGGTTCTGCAAAATCTGTATTGCCATATTACCAAATTTTTTGAGATTCATGTGTAACATTATTACTTTTGTAAGCTTTAGATGTAGTATTAGGTGCAATTCACATAATTGTCATATCATTTTTCATTGCGGAGTTACAGAGTTGCAAACTTGATGGTGCTGTTCTAAAAAAATTTCGATTTTTGCCATTTCTTAATAACGAATCGACGACCTAAATCGAAAATTCGAAACCAACAGTCACTAGATTTTAAGTTTTTCTTTTAAATGCAACATGCTTCACCAAATTTGGTGCAGTGGTTGCTGAGAAAAATGAATGCTCCTTTTACGTGTATTTAGATATTAGCACCGGAGTTAAAGCTTTCTCTTAATGAAAAAAAAAATTCTGATGCTGCCTGCGTAGCCATCACAGCAGCACAGGCGCTCTTTTTTTTTTCTTGCTTGCTTCCTGTATGTCCTGTTAGTGAGCTATTTGCAGAATATAAGATGTGTTGTCAGAGTAAATACCAATTCACACTGTGTTTCTTAATTTTCAGCTCACAACTACTGGTCTTCTTATAGGAGAAGGAAGCCAAAATATGGGTTGCTGAGGATCCCGTATTTACGGGTATATACCTAACGCCTGTCAGAATTCTCGCATGTAATTCGTCTTGCGAGCTGTACTTAGCAGCAAATTACTTGTTGGGTGTGACGACTGAAGAAATATAGAGACATTTGGAATATGCCGAGCGACGTTCTTTTCTATCCCGTGATGCTTTATATGTTTGTACCATTTCGTTCCGTATCACTAAGCTTTATGAATTTTTCTGGTTAACGTCCCTGCCTATCTCTGCATTCTTTTATTTCTCTCTCTCTGGATCGGTTGCACTTCAGGTGCACTACACGAATATGTGCACGGGCTTGGGTTGCATTACGGTTCGGGCACAATTTTTCAGTACCGGTTTCGGTTGGATTTCACAAACTGGCTTCATTCACATTATGTACTGGTGGAATAACGGAAGACATCATTTTATCTTTTTTTCTCTCCACATTTCCTTATACTATCACGGAAGTGAACCGTATATACACTGCGCTTTTCCAGCATTAACAGAACTCTTCAGATCGTAATTATTATTTTTTCGTAGTTTGGTTATTAGTATGCAAAACTCTCAGTGATTGACGTAATAGTTCTTCGGAAATCCGCAAGGTGAAGAGAACTAATTAATTAAGGGAAAATTACAACATCCACCTAATAGTAGCAATTGCTACAAAGGAAACACATACGGGTTCCTCGAAAGAAAACCCTCGCAGTTGAAGAAAAATTTGTCCTTGTCCGGGGCTCGAACTCGGGGTCACCGCCTTTTTTGTTGTGTTCCACTGCGAGGCATTTCTTTCGAAGAACCCATATGGGTTTCCTTTGTAGCATTGGCTACGATTGTGTGAGTGTTTCATCTTCCCTAATTAAAAACTCTCAGCGAAAATGGCCTTGAGAGAGAAATGTTATTACGCGACCGTCTTCTCGACTATAGTTACCGTACGATGCTTATGAGACAAAAAAAGATTTACGGAACTGGAAAGAAGTACCGAGTGAGAAAAACTACATGCACAAGTGCAATCGTGTGACTTGTTACTGTGTACGTACAACCAATGCTGGAGAAACGTTCAACCAGTGAAAATATTTTGCAGCGTGGTTAAATCGAGAATAGACTACAGAAGCTTGCCCCCATGTAAGAGGTACCTTTTTCATCCTTTAGAGCGCGAGAGGCAGCGCGCGTCCTTGTATTCAAGGGTCCGTCTTGTCGTACAGGATCGGATATGGCGCATTGTCTCCAAAAACCTTTCCAACAGGACGTCTCGGTTTAGACTCCTCATTGTAAAAAAACAATCTCATACCATGGCAGTCGAAACAAGCACGAACAAGACCAAACCATGCGAACCCAACAAGCGCGAGTGAGAGCTGACGCGAGCAGACGATAGTACGAAGCGAGCGATCCGGCTGAGACCAGATACGATTACGCATCGAGCGGTCAGGGGCGTCCGCCTGACACGTTTCCCGCGCGGTGGAAAGGGGGCGCTCTCATTGGTCTTCGCAGCGGGCAGCCGCGTGTTTGATCTCCCGCTCCGCGCTCGCTCCTTTATCATTTGCTGCTGTGCTCATTCGCTCGGTCACGCTGACGTCGACACTCGCCGCAAAAACGGTCGCCTGAGAGCTGCGCTCCGAAATAAAACAATGCTGCTCGTGCGTTTCGTTCTACTTGCAGCCAGAAAATCCTATCACTGTTTTTGTCACTCCGGGAAACTTTGGAGTGGTTGCACGGCTGTAACGCAGGCTTGCAATAGACGGCACTCAGTCAGACAAGCATATCAGGAATGAACATAGCCGACAACTTAAAGGGGTCCTGAACAACCTCTCGGGCTTGGTGAAAAAAAATTTATCGGTGGATAGCATACGCTGCTATAATATCCTAGCCAATTTTTGGAGGCTTGGGCGGCGCGTGGAGCTCAAAAGCGGAGTGCAAAGTCACCTTTCTCTCAAACGCTCTCTTTTCAACAGAAGCCTGCTCCTGACTCTTTCTTGGACATTTTATTTTGTAATATATCAGATTCCCATACCCAGCTGCTATTGGCCAAAAGCTGATGTCCATCAAGAAGGGTGTTTGGAGCAGTGCGATTCTGCCTACAGTTAGTGTTCATGTTTATTGACGAAGTTTAATAAGCAGGGTTGAAGCAAGAAAAAATGTGCTTGAGAATTTTGATAATAAATACATACTTAAGGAAGAACCCGACTATCGTCTACTCATGCGCGGTCGCAGCTGCCAGCATAGGAATTAAAATTTGGCGACCCTGCTTATTGGTGTCATAGCTATCGGGTCTCACTAATTTCGACTAACTTTGAAAGCTCAGCTAGCCTCGAACCACGCGAAAATTAAGGCCTGATCACAAGCACGCTTACGAACGCGCATGCTCCTGGCCTCTCCTAGTTAGACGTCTTGGCAGACTTATTGATACCCGCCGTGGTTGCTCAGTGGCTATGGTGTTGGGCTGCTGAGCACGACGTCGCGGGATCGAATCCCGGCCACGGCGGCCGCATATCGATGGGGGCGAAATGCGAAAACACCCATGTACTTAGATTTAGGCGCACGTTAAAGAACCCCAGGTGGTCGAAATTTGCGGAGTCCTCCACTACGGCGTGCCTCATAATCAGAAAGTGGTTTTGGCACGTAAAACCCCATAATTAAAAAAAACAGTTAAGACGTATTGATAGCGCTTCAAAATTGCGCAAGTTCGATGTGGCTACTATTCGTCGGTCAAGCTGAAGGACGAAGCCGGTGCGCAACACGTAGCATGGTCCGACCGGAACATATAAGAGGAAAAAAGGATGTCTTGTTGGGGGAGTTGGTCACCATTCATTTTGGGTACTAGGCGCGAACACACACACAAACAACAAAAGGAGACGGGACAGAGCGCCACTTACAACTGCTCTAATCGGAGGCGCACCATACACTTATATAGCCGTATTAGACGCAAGGAACACAATCAGATCAAGATTGATACGGAAGCGTACAGGTTAAATATTTCTTTTCATCCTTATATAAAGACACTGATGGGTCGCTGGCGCACATGCTTGCTTTCTTTCCAATAAAGAAAGCCTCAATTACTTCCCGAGATTTTTTATGTTTACTCCTTGCTAGAATCCGCGCCCCTGCAAAACATGGCTCACAAGAGTGTGTCGGGCAGGACCTAATGTGCTTGGGTGTGTTTGGCCCTTCTTTATCTTGTTGTACATTTCTTTCTCAAGTTCCCTAATTCGGTCGTTAACGCAGCGCCCAGTTCGCCCTATGTAGGAGCGGCCGCACGACAGGGAGATTTCGTACACGACACCTTCGGCGCACTTCATAAACGCTCGTCCATGCTTGATGCCGCATCCTTTTTCATCTTCACGTATTCTATCGATAGGTGAACAAAAGCTTCCTAGCTTTTTGGGGGTTGAAAACACAAGCGGCACCCTATGTCTACCTGCAACCTTCTTTAAACTGTGGGCCATCTTGCGTAATAGTGCACCACCAGAGGTCTCACCACCTGTTTTCGAGGGGTATCTTCTCCAGCTCTCACAGCCACGCTCTTCATTTTTTGTAGTAGGCTTTCGGCGACTGCCATCACAATCGAATCGGGTATACCCACCTGAAGACAGCGTGGCCAATTGGTTCTGTGAGCTAAACTGCACCCTGTGAGGGCACGATTTTCCGAGGGCGGATTTCAAGCAAAGTGAAGCAATCCCTCTTTTTATTAACTTCGAATGGGCGGAGTAGTATGGCAGAAGCCCTTTTTTTGCATGAGATGCATATGTCCAACAAATCTGATCCATACAAAACTCAATTTTTATATCTAGAAACTGCAGGCAGTTATCCCCAGGCACTTCTATGGTGAATTGCAAGCCATTTCCATGTTGTCGGAATATGGATAAAATACCATGCACACTCTCTTCGAAGTGCAAACTTCCGCCCTTATTAAAAAAATATAAAAAAATCTTCCACATATCTAACGACTTTAAACACTTTCCTAGCAGGTAAAACCTGATGTAAAATTTGATCCATTTGTGAAAGAAAAATATTACAATACTGGCGCCATACAGGATCTTAGACATATGCCGGCTTTCTGCAGAAAATACTGGTGGACAAATGTTATCAAAGCCGATTGCAAGTACAACTCTAAAAGGGCTAAAAAATTGTCAATGAAAGCAAATGGGTTCGTTTTTTTTTTTTCTATACGCTCTCGGACTGCAGCAAACAGGGCCTTGTGAGGAACAGCGGTCCGCAGCTCTTTCCGAGATAACACAACAAACCCGCCCTCCTTGTCGGCGTTAGGTGGTTATTCTTGAAGCCCGTCACAATGGCTCCGGTTGAAGTTTCCTAGTGACGCGACGCCCCCGGTCGCAGGACTCTTACAAGCCGATAGGAAGGGCGGGTTTGTTGGTTTAAAGGAATTTCTCGGAGAGACCTGTGCAGGCACTAGAAAAGAATTTTGTGTCTGTCAAAGTTAAAGCAACGAGAGTTAAGAGTGGAGCTGTTGCACTATGTGAGCAGTTTGGTTTAGACCGTCTTGGCAAACGGATAGGAAAAAGCAAAAATAATGCCTTCAAAGCCTTCTCTCCAGTAAAAACGCACAAGCAAGGTATGTCGTTTATAACAATATATACTGAAAAGGGTCGTCGCTGAAGTTGCTCAGCCAGTTTTTGTTGAAGCATTTGAGTACACTTGAAGTGGACGACCCATTTCTTACAAAGAAATCTAACGAAGTGCGTGACTTCTTAAAAATCGCAATGTGATCTTGGGGGCGCCTTTTTCGTGGATGTGGTGCATTTATTTTTCTCTGTTCCTGACAAGGCCCTGTTTGCTGCAGTCCGAGAGTGTATAGAAAAAAACGAATCCATTTCCTTTGAGAACAATGCGGAAGTTTCCATTGACAATTTTTAACCCCTATACAATTTTACTTGCAATCGACTTTTTATAACATTTGACTATAGCAGTATATTCTGCAGAAAGCCGGCATATGTACAGGATCCTGTGTGACGCCAGTATTGGGTCATATTTTCCTTTCACAAATGGATCAAGTTTTACATCAGGTTTTACCAGTTATGCACGTTTTTAAAGTCTTTAGATATATGGATGATTTTTTTTATATTTTTGATAAGGACGGAAGTTGGCATTTCGAAGAGAGTGTGCATGATATTTTATCGATATTCCGGCAACATGGAAATGGCTTGCAATTCACCATAGAAGTGCCTGAGTGTAACTGCCTACAGTTTCTAGATATAAAAATTAAGTTTCGCGCGGATCAGATTTGTTGGTCATATGCACCTCATGCACAAAAGGGGCTCCTGCCATACGGTTCCACCCATTCGAAGTTAATAAAAAGGGGGATTGCTTCACTTTGCCTGAAATCCACCCACGGAAAATCGTGCCCTCACAGGATGCAGTTTAGCTTACAGAACCAATTGGCCAGACTGTCTTCATCTGGATTCCCTGATACGATTGTGATGGCAGTCGCCGAAGGCCTACTACAAAAAAAAATGAAGAGCGTGGCTGTGAGAGCTGGGGAAGATACCCCTCGACAAGAGGGGGTGAGACCTCTGGTGGTGCCCTATGTTCACAAGATGGCCCACAATTTCATGAAGGTTGCTGGTAGGCATGGGGTGCCGCTTGTGCTTTCAGCCCCAAAATGGCTAGGAAGCCTTTGCTCACGTATCGAAAGAATACGTGAAGATGAAAAAGGATGCGGCACCAAGCATGGACGAGCGTTTATGAAGTGCGCCGAAGGTGTCGTGTACGAAATCTCCCTCTCGTGCGGCCGCTCCTACATAGGGCGAACTGGGCGCTGCGTTAACGACGACCAAATTAGGGAACTTGAGAAAGAAATGTACAACAAGATAAAGAAGGGCCAAACACACCCAAGCACATTAGGTCCTGCCCGTCACACTCTTGTGAGCGATGCTTTGCAGGGGCGCGGATTCTAGCAAAGAGTAATGATACCAAAGCTCGGGAACTAATTGATGCTTCCTTTATCGGAAGGAAAGGAAGCATGTGAGTCAGTGACCCATCAGTCTCTTTATATAAAGCTGAAAATAAATATTTAACCAGTACGCTTTCATATCAATCTTGATCTGATTGTGTTCCTTGCGTCTAAGATGGCTACATAAGTGTGTGGTGTGCCTCCGATTAAAGCAGTTGTAAACGGCGCTCTGTCCCGTCTCCTTTGTTATTTGTGTGTGTGTTCACGCCTAGTACCCAAGATATGAGAGCAAGCACGCACTCTCAAGGCCTTTCGTGCACAAAGCAAACGCTCCCCATACGCACTATAAGTTGCACGTAGCTGCGGTCGGCAACGTAGCTAGATACCGCGGTTACCGCAGGGTATCGCGACAAGTCCTCTGGTGGACACTGCGGCTGGATGAGGACAACCCATTTTGGCTTATGTTTGGCGCGTCGTTGGCGCGAAAGTGAGAAGTAGTGGCGTCTATGTTAACAACCAAACTGCGCGCCACGGTTACGTTCAGCAGACGGAGCCTTGTGGGCTCTCTCCCTTTCCACCGTAGTCTTCGCAGCGCAAGGCATTCAAGAAGTGGAAGCACCGCGAAGGTCATGTTTGATCGCCGATAACTCCGCTTCTACTGAACCCATTGAAGTACTTATTCCAGCAAAACATTTCTGAAATAGCCTATTTTAACTTCAAACTTATTTCTCCACTTCGATGAAAAAGTGGTCCAGGGCCACTTTAAAGGCCAACTGCAACGAAATTTCACTTCGGCTAAGTTTACTACAAATGCGTATCGTATACTCTGAAACTAATCTTGGCGAATCCTCAGGACTGGTAATTGCCTATGTTTTTTTTTTATTAGCAGCTATAGAATAGCGCCTATGCAGAAGACGCGTGCATCTGGCGGCGAAACGGCAGCGATGCGGAAGTGGCGAATATTGAAGAATCGTACGCAACTGTTGATCTCTCAGTTGCGCCATGTTGCGCCTCGGTAGCCAGGCGCATCGCTCGCTCATCAGTTGCGAGTTTACTGGCGTCTTTCTTGGTGTGCGTTCTCGTTGTTGTGCTCGTGATATGGGCTATTGCAAGAATGCCGATGGGTTGCATGGCCATCAAATGCTGTAATACATACTCGAACACGAGCAATGGCTGTGCACTACACAACGGTGAGGTGAAGAAGGCGGAACACATATTTCCTATCCCAGCTTTAAGAGAGAAAGCGTGCACCGCGGCGCAGCAGGCAAGTGTGACGCGGACCAGCCGACGCGGACCAGCCAACGCGCACGAAGCACGCAAACTGCTGTTCACCAAGCTGCACAAGTTACATTTCAACAGCGCAGTCACTTACCCATCCAAATCTGCTTGGCAAACGCTTTCTCGGGGTGACTATAAGTACTATATGCCGTGATGGCGAACGAAAAGCAAAGGTAACGTTCAAAGGTGCGTTGTATTCAATTAAGGACAATAATCTCGGGCTATCATTTCCGGTATTGCATCGTCTTTAAGGTATTTTGTGCGTCTCTAGATCGGACGCGTCGAAGTTGACGAACGAAATCCTTTCTGACACAGAACAAGCAGGGACCGCATGCTGCATTTGTCACGAATGAGAACGCGACGCGGCGGCAGTAGTGTAGATGTGGAGGCAAGTCTTGCAGGAATGCAATGCTGCCAGAAGGAAATGGGCTAAGCTTCGCTGCTTCATCACGACCGTAGTCTGGCCTGTCTGGCCGTAAGTTTGCGCACACTTAGCACCGAGCCCCTCTAGCCCAGCCGTGCGAAACCTCACTTACTTATCCTTTACTACATATGGTGGTAGTTGTCTGGTCGGTCGACGAGTCCTCCGCTTCCAGCGTGCCAGGCAGCGGCCAGTGAATTCGGATACATCATACCGGAGACGTTAAGGTCGCTAAAATTTTACCCTGCTCTTTAAGTGTGATCCGCAGCAGCACGGCGATCAGCACGGCGAACAAGCGCGCAAAATGCAAAGAAATAAAAAAAATTATGGGGTTGTACGTGCCAAAACCACTTCCTGATTATGAGGCACGCCGTAGTGGAGGACTCTGGAAATTTCGACCGCCTGGGGTTCTTTAACGCGCACCTAAATCTAAGTACACGAGTGTTTTCTCAGTTCACTCCCATCGAAATGCGGCCGCCGTGGCCGGTATTTGATCCCACGACCTCATGATCAGCAGCCTAACACCATAGCCACTGAGCAACCACGGCGGGTGCAAAGGAATGCAAAGAAACAGAGAAATGTTGATGATAAAAGTGGTAGGCGCTCATCACTCCCGCCGTCCGTAGCTCCTTTTATGCCATGTGTGATCTCTATTAAGTCACTTCCCCCAATCCGGTGCCTGGGGGTCGATGACATCAGGTCCCACCAATCCGGTGTCAGGAGGCCGCTGACCTCAGGTCCTACCAATCCGGAGTCAGGAGGCCGCTGACCTCAGGTCCTACCAATCCGGAGGTAGGTCACCCTTTTCGCCGACGCCGATCGTACTCTGGGAGGGTCATACTGAGCGGGCCAGGTCATACTGAGCGCGTCTCTGGCTTGGACACGCCGTACTCTCAGGGGTGGTGGCCGGGTCGTACTGAGCGCATCTCTGGCTTGAACACGCGAGTTTTTGCTGCTGACAGGTGACAGCCGTATCATTGCTAACCGCTGAAACCTCTCATGAACGAGGCTCTGCCGCGCTGCCCATAACTCATCCCTGTCGAGAACCATCCCGACGAGGCTGTCAGCCCTTTAAACATAATCGGGCGAGCCGTGTCCGAGGGGTGTCGCGGGGCGAACGTCCGTTCATAACAGCTCGTCCACCGCCAGGAAGAGGGCTCGAAAGGGGGCAAATCAGTGCCCCTTGAAGAAGCCTTGACCACTCAGCAGGCTCTGCTCCGACTCGAAGTCCCGGGCTCGCCGGGAGGATCACGTCCAATGGCCATCTTGGAGGGAGGCTAGGCTGCAGGTCGTAGGCTCGGAACTGGCATTTTAGTGACCAAGTCCGTACAGCGCCCGAGCAGTGACAGAGCAAGCCCCCAAACCCCCTCCGAGATATGCCAGGTAATCCTACCTATCCCCTAATTAATCCCGAGGTCAGAACCAGCGAGCGCTAGAAAGGCAGCCATAGAGGAGCACTACTCAAGCGAACCTAAACAAATTAATTAGTAATTTAAATTTCAGGCCCTAAACAAAGTTGAAATGGTAGTGTGACTAACGTTTTGGTAAATTTCGTTTCTGTCGTGTCTGAAAGAAGGTGCAACTCACGCAGCTCTGAGGCAAACGATAAACAAATGGAGATTTTTTAAAACATACTTGAGCAAACTATTAAAACCCACACAAAAAACTCTTTATGTGCTCTATCGAGGCATAAACACTTATCAAAAGACTAGTTCAAGAGTCGGCTACTTTCAGCCACCTTTGTCCCTCCCCATCGAAACTGCCCCAAGGTTGCTGTCAATTTGGTCACGGTACGGCAAGGTCGAAATTCGAAGAACTAGGATCCTTCCCCGGCAACGTGTCGCGCCTCTCCAACTCCGCCCCTCCGAACTGAAATTTCCACGTATCTCGTGATTCACAAGTCGCCAAAACGAAAGAAAAAGGCGCCCTTTTGAAACACGGGATTCGTCACAGCGATTGAAATGGACAAAGGGATCAGTGCCACGTGCCGAGTTACTCCTTCCGTTAGTGCAACGTGCCAGTACCAGGGCCTCTAAAGCGAAACGTACTGGGCTCCTCTGACGGCCTTACATCAAACTAAATTCGTAGAGTGCTATCTAAAACCCCCCAAAAAAAGCTACACTATCTGCGTGCAGAACTTTTGAAAAAAAGATTGCTTTTCTCACGCGAACTATGAAAATGACAAGTGATCCATTATTAATAATAACGAAAAGATTGCCTCGCGTACTACTTGCAAAAAGAAACAACAAAAACTAAAATAAAACTTATGGATTCACCCATTTTGACAATTACTCTCTCTTCATGCGCGCTCGATTGAGTCGCCGACTGAAAGCCTTTGGGACACGCTGAGCACATGGGGTGCAAGACCTAGATTTCCCTATGCCGTCAACCGTCACTCCAAGTGCTCGCGGCTTGCTATCTCGTCCCTGAGGGGAAGGCCGCAAACACGGGAATAGCCATTTTCCCTTTGTTCTCGTTCTCGCAGCGCACTGCCGCTCAGTGACTATTCGACTGACCCAGTTTAGACGCGCACGTCTCAGCTAGGTTGGATTTTTCAGCCGCAACCTTAATCACAGAGACGTGCTCTCTCCTGTCGTAATTAGCCTTTCGCGACGCCTCCGTTTCCTGAATCACCGCAATGAACCCTTTTTGGTTATGCGCGATGGCCTGCCCCTTTGTCTCACGCGCGGCGATGTGGCATCTTTCGCGAGTTTTCGATGTGCCGAATACTTCGCTGATTTGATCCTCCGCCACCTGAACCAATTTTTCGCTGCCAGGTGGTCATCGAATTTACCGCTAGAAACCCCGAGCATCGGTTTCCTGCACTGCTTGGCCACCATGGTATTCACTCCATTTGGCGATTCCGGAACGTCGCCCAAGTGCGGTAGTACGAGGAAGGTTTTCAGCGCCTCCTTTACACTGTGAGGGCTACTGAAACAAGCCTCGTCCCCGCAAGGAACGCCTTTCGGAATCGCCACTGTCTCTTCTTCGCTCTCTATACTCGGCAATGCCAGAGAGTCACTCAAGTCCTCAGGCGCGAGGAAGGTATCCAGCCCTACACTGACCTCATGGGATTGTTGGAACAAGCCTCGTCCCCGCAAGGCTTACCGAGATGTCCGCTAGCATGGTTTCAGTTTACGACTGCACTGCGCAGTCGCCGATGTTGGAGCCGTGAACGATTTCCGCTCCGTTCAGCTGCGTTGAGTCCTTTCTTGGCTCTGCTGCCGCCGCATCTCGGCCTATCCTAGACGATTCCGGGAAGTCGCCCAAGTGCTCGGATACGAGGAAGGTCTCCAGCGCCTCTTTAACGTTCTCATGGCTACTGGAACTAGCCTCGTCCTCGCAAGGGACGCCCTCCCGAACGGCCTTTCTTTTTAGACCGGCGACGGCCTCGCTTTGCTTACGCTCTATATCTGAGGGTTTCGCCACCTCTCACTTTTCATGCTCTTCCTTCACTCGCGCAACCTCAGTCTCTTCAAAAGGGGAAATTTTGTACTGGTCACTCGAGCGTTCCCTCACGCGCTTAGCAGAAATACCAAAATACCGGAATAACGCAATCTTGGCTTTATCGTAATTCCCGAAGTTTTTGTCGGAAAGGCGAGCCACGCAAGCGGACGCATTAGAGGGAAGTACCCCTAACAATCCTACTGACCAATGGTCACGGTCCAGCTGCACCTCTGCGCAAACCTTCTCGAAAAATTCAAGAAAACTTTCTATGTTTTCGCCGCCCTCAAATACGTGCAGCCTAGACCGTGCCTGCAGTGCCCTTAGATGATTGAGTTCCCTGTCAATTTCTTCCATGCGCATTCTGTGCTGTCGCCTTTGCTCATCCCTTTGGCGTTCTTCCTGCTCTCGCTCTCTCTGATACTCGCGTTCATCCTGTTTTCACTTTCTCTGCTCCTGTATATCCTCCCAAGCCTCCACGATCTCGTCTTCATCTCTGCCATTTGCCTCTATGGCATCGATGACTTCCGCCTCCTTTAGCTGCTTCCCAGAATCAATCCCGAATTCCCCGCATATCGCGTTTAGGTCTGTTCTGCACAACTTCCTCCAATCCATGGCTACCTTTCGTTTGTCGACAAGTTTCTCAAGGAATTAAGTGTTGAAGCAAGGTCTTTCAACAAAGCCTCTAATACTCTTGCTACCAGAACAACCACCGTAAGCCTGGCAACTCTCAAGGAGAAGAGGTCGTGCACACACCCTGCCGAAGTCGAAGCGCTACGCAGATTATCTCACCGCTTTCATCCAATGTTGCGACTCGGGGACCGAAGACGTGGAATCCTGTTTCCTCGTGGAGGGTGAGTGAACGTGAGGCTGGGTCCGATATTCAGGACGTTAGACAATCACGTATATATTTACACAAGTACAAGAAAATGCAAAGAAATGTAAAGAAATGCAAAGAATTACGCAAACGTTGATCATAAAGTGATAGTCGCTCAATCACTCCCGCCGTCCGTAGCTCCGTTTATGCCGTGCATGATCTTTGTTTAGTCACTTCCCCCGATTCGGTGCCAGGGGGTCGATGACATCAGGTCCCACCAATCCAGTGTCAGGAGGCCGCTGACATCAGGTCCCACCAATGCGGAGGTAGGTCACTCTTCTCGCCGACGCCGATCATACTTTGAGATGGTCATACTGAGCGGGCCGGGTCATACTGAGTGCGTCTCTGGCTTGGACACGCGAGCTTGTGCTGCTGACAGGTGACAGCCGTATCATTGCTAATCGCTGAAACCTCTCATGAACGAGGCACTCCCACGCTGGCCATAACTCATCCGTGTCGAGAACCATCCCGACGAGGCCGTCGACCCTTTCACCATAATCGTGCAAGCAGTGACCGAGGGGTGTCGCGGGGCGAACGGCTGATCACAACAGTACATACAATTGTCTAACACTCAGTCGTAGGTGCCTTCGCAATCCGTGTTTGTCTAAGTTTTGTCTGCCCAGTACCGATATAGAATAAGCATATCATAAAGCCATGCCCAAAAGGCTAAAAGCGAAATGCTTCTATACTTCTGCGGTCGTGTGTGGGCATAGTGATGCATAGTCCTATGTGAATCATAGTGATGCGTGTCCTTCCTTAATCGGCCATTTTATGCGAACTCGCAGCCACAGCGCTGTGATGTCAATACCCTTGAGTCCGTCGTAGCCGTAGTGCACAGACAGACATGTTGCTTTTACGTTCATGGCGTCCAGTCACAAAGTATGAGTTTTGCAGATAAGATTGTAAGGGCGACGCACGGGAATGCTAAAAAAATAACAAAACTTGTCACTCTTCTTTAAACATTCGTGCTCTGTTACCTACAATTTCGTGCACGTGCCCCATCCAGAATTGCCTTTCACGTGATGCCACCAAGTGTTTCACGCGACGGAACTCCCGCGAGCGCTCTTGGCGTCCATAGAAAAGAGCGTGCCCACAATTTACGTTCTTCGTACTTCTGTGATCCCTTTCCTCTCTCTCACTTGTTTCCCTTCCTCCGCGAAAACTACCAAATTTCATCCATTTCTTGCTAATCGTACGCCTTTCCTTTTACGTTTCCTTCTCTCTCTCTATGCACCACGATAATCATATTTTGGAATCGGGGAGTCATCCATAGGAAATCAAAGTACTATACGTATAGTAGTATAGTAGTAGTAAATACATCTTTATCCACGGCTGGCTTCGGGGTCTCAAAGTGCCGTACTGCTCGCTTCTTTGTGGCGCTCCAAAATTAGCCTCCTATGGATGCAGGAAGGAAAAATGAGTGAAAGGTTTAACCCTACTCCTAAATAAAAGTGGCTGAAAGGGTTGTGCGCTGACGACCGCGTTATGCACGGAGTGTACTTTTCGGTGCTTCCCATTCCGGCCTCGTCATTTTCCCTGCTCATGTGAACGTACGCAGCCCTCGAAGTCTGCTTCCGCGAAGTACGAAGCGCCACCACAAGAATTCGTTGTCACGAGGCATAAGTTTTGCGAAACTAATTAACCGTACCATCATTCAATTTAAAAGAAAGAAAATACTTCTCGCAACGCACAAGGCGTCTTTCCATCAAAGCCGGAACCCGGTCGTGGTCAACGAAAAGCCTCTCAGGCTCTAATTTGATGCCCAGGCTGCCTATAAGGCAGGCGTATAGATACCAGTTCTGGTGGACATCAAGCATGAGCGTACAAATGGCACAGACGCTGCAAAGAAGGAAAACGGTCTTATACTCGCCTTCATCTTGGCTGTGAGTTGCTGCTGGTCGCGCTGGATGTCGGCGTTCCCAGGTGACGTGTGGCGCCACATCTTCCAGCCGATCGACGAGTAAGTGTAAGTGAGCACCAGCATCGGGGTCAGGAAGGTCACCGTGAATATCACAGCCGTGTACACCTGCGACGGGAACAGCAAGAACTGAAAGAAATGCTTGAAGTGGATTCCATTCGTCCGTGTATTGCCTGAGACTCTGACGAAGGCCCCGAAACGTTACTAAATGAGCATTTTCTTTGAGATATGTACCACCTGTATATTCTCCATATATATATATATATATATATATATATATATATATATATATATATATATATATATATATATATGTATGTATGAACGAGAAGAAAGGGGGTTAACCGAGGGGCCCGATATTTATTAGTCATATGATAAGAAGCCAACAAACACTGACACCAAGGACAACATAGGGGAAATTACTTGTGCTTGATCAATGAAATTAAGAAACTATAGTTTAATGGAAATTAAAGTGGATGAAAAAACAACTTGCCGCAGGTGGGAACCGAACCCACAACCTTCGCATTTCGCGTGCGATGCTCTACCAATTGAGATACCGCGGCGCTGTTTCCCCATCCACTTTCTAGGGTATTTATGTGTCCTAGTAGAACCCTGGGAGTGTTAGCCAGCGCCACCACTCGTTAGCATTCTCGTTCATTACACAACGAGGGTCTCGAATCCGGCTACATTGATGCCTTCAGGTAGCATATGTGGGTTTATTGACCAGTTGCCTTCACCCAAAAAGATCACGTTCTCGTGACGCCTGCGGCAAAAAAGACGTTCCACGTCCGCCGCCAAGGTCTGTGAGTGGTGGCGCTGGCTAACACTCCCAGGGTTCTACTAGGACACATAAATACCCTAGAAAGTGGATGGGGAAACAGCGCCGCGGTATCTCAATTGGTAGAGCATCGCACGCGAAATGCGAAGGTTGTGGGTTCGGTTCCCACCTGCGGCAAGTTGTTTTTTCATCCACTTTAATTTCCATTAAACTATAGTTTCTTAATTTCATTGATCAAGCACAAGTAATTTCCCCTATGTTGTCCTTGGTGTCAGTGTTTGTGGGCTTCTTATCATATATATATATATACACAGTTGAAGCAACGAAGGGGCACACTTACGAAAATTGCATGTTTCTTGGTTTTACGTTGCTGCCGGCCGTGGCACGTCCTTCGTCAGAATCAAATGTCACATTTAACGAAGGCTGTGCCAGAGCCAAACCATAAAACCATGAAACATGCAATTTTCGTTAGTGTGCCCCTTGGTTTCTTCAACTATACATATGCACCGGACTTACAGAAACTTTCCGTCAAATTACTTGTATATATATATATATATATATATATATATATATATATATATATATATATATATATATATATATATATATATATATATATATATATATATATATATATATATATATATGTGCGTGTGTGACGGGCACATCATAATTGGATTTCCCCGCTCTTACTGCGCATGCGCAAGGAGCAGTGGTTGCGAGAGCGAAATGTGGGGACTTTCCTTCTTTGAGATTTCTCTTCGCCTCGGTACTACGGATAAGAAAGTTGTTAGCTCCGTTTGTCCCTAGCCGAGCTGGTAGACAATGCGTGGCCGGCAAGGCGATGAAGCCGTGTCCGAGGTAAGTTTGTTGCTTTTTTTTCTTTTTTTGCGGCGGTAGCATATTAAATTCTGATAGTCGCAGAGGGATACGTTTGGACGTGAGGCGTTTTCTCGGATAACTTTAATGGCAAAGCATTACGTCTTGCCGGTGCATTGTTCCTTAGTGTCGTTGAGCATACCACATATTTCAGGGCAATCGCGGAAACGGGAACAGTTTATGAATTCAACTGCCGTGCTGATGCATTAGTCCCTAATATAACTGAGGATACAACACACTTGGAGATTGGTGCGAATGGAACATTTTGTACTCTGTATTTGAAAGTACTAAAACTTGCGTCGCCACGCAATCTGAGAGGTAGATCGTTGTGAGAGCTGTACAGCCACACTGGTAAAACAGTACACCCTGCTGATGAATACGGAACAAACTGTTTAGTGCAATATCTTTGTCACTGGTTGAGCACAAATTAATCTTTATCTATGTCGTATAATGAGCAATAAAAAGTTCTTTTCAGCTCCTACTTTGAGACTGATGAGCCGGCTGTGTTTACACAGGTGCGGATCCACCTGCAGAGGGTCATCACTGAATTGCATTTTTTTTTTCCAGGAGTGTGGACTCCTACATAAATAGCATTTTTTTTTTTACTGACTGCACGTAGGTTACTAGGCTTTTTATCAGTCTTTTAAATCATCCCCACCTGCAGCAAGTTGTTTTTCCATCCACTTTATTTTCCATTAATTTATCATTTGTTTATTTCATTTATTAAGCGCAAGTAATTTCCCCTATGTTGTCATTGGTGTCAGTGTTTGTTGGCTTCTTGCGATGCATTGCGGCACGTATTTCAATCTACAAATTGCAGCATTTCGACTCGGAACGAATTTTCGGGACTAGGGCAGTTTCGAGATATTATTTTCAATGTTCCCGAAGAAATGCATTAGCATTACAGTTACTTTTGTGCTTCAAAGCATACAACAGCGTTTTCTTTGAAAAGAAAGTGAAACAGTGCATTTTTACCGCAACTTTGCAGGCGCATATCTCGGAACACGGTGCTATCCTCAGCATCTCTCCAAGTCGACATCGTTCGCAAACGCACGAGCTACAATTCATAGATTAAACTATCCGCGGTATATGAATAATTGAACGTAATTTAGCATAACTGTGTTAATTATTCAGTAAACCATATTAATTTCTAGTAGAACAAAACGCCGCTTACTCTAGAAATTTAAATAGTGCTGTTGACCATGAGCAATCGCTAAATATTTGGAGCGTCAAAAAAATATCACCCGGTATATCATACGTGCAACCATGATAAAATTTTCATTATTGCTTTAAATTCAACTTCATTTGTCCCCTCGCACGAAATATTAGCAGAAAACCAGGCAACACAATTTGATGAATAAATTCAGCGGAATGCTGAAATTCAGGTACTGCTAGAAAAGTGATTTGCGCTGATTTTACCAAGAAGTTTGCGCAGCAAATAAGATCACCCGCCGCGGTGGCTTAGCGCCTATGGTGTTTCGCGGCTAAGCACGAGTTCGCGGGATCTGATCTCGGCCGCGGCGGCCCCATTTCGATGGGGGCGAAATGCAAGAAACGCCCGCGGCCCGTATATTGGGGACGCGTTAAATATCCCCTGGTGCTCAAAATTAATCCGAAGTCTGCCATTACGGCGTGCACCATAATCAAATCGTTGTTTTGGCACGCAAAACCCCAGAATTCAATCAAAATAAGGTGCAGCGATTGTCAAAACTTATCCCAATCATTATATCTCCGAAAACACGCAAGAAGAACGTTACTACGAGGGGAAAATGCCACACAGCCCGTGCACCAGCGGTTATTCTTTTTTCCATGTTTGTTGAAAAAGCGGCAAGTAGCGTCGTCACGTCGGGCATTTTGTAAAAATGGCTACCTTTCATACGGGATAAAGATTGTACTTACCGGATCTTTCACGGACAATAATTTCGTGTACAGGTCAGTGAGCGAATGCAAATGGATGAGTCACTTTAGAAAGGCGGTTGTTGAGACAGCCAAATGACCGCAAATTGCCTGCGATCTTGGAAGCATGGCAGAAGTCGGTACGTCAGCACACGCACCGCTGAAAGCACAGCGCATGCACGTCGCTGATGCCCTCAGACACGCGAAATGTTTCCTTATGTTGCCAGACTCGATAAGAACAAAAAACGCCACAATTGTTGTCGGCACTGTCGTAATCATGTACCTGTAAGTATTTGTCGGCAAAAAGCACCGTTCGACGTAGAACGTCTAGCCTTAATTTTATTTCCTCCTGAAGGAGAGGCAAAAGGACGAGGAAGCCACTGGGTGCAGGGAGAACGGCAAATACAGGCCTGCCTTCCATCTGAGCCATCTCGCAAGGAAGCAGGAACGAGTACTGTGTTTGCAGGATGAATTCACACTGCGAAAATAACCGCCGTCAACGCGCCATATCTAATCGAAGAAAAACTTGCCGTTCATTAATATTTACTCATTTCCTCCAAGTCATAGCAACAGTCATTCAACGAGTCATTCGAGTATACGCCTTGGGAGATATTAAAGTAATTTTCCAGGCGCACTAGCGGAAGCAGTCTTACATTGGTCGAGATTTCTCATCGGCGTTACCACCTGACACTGCGTATAAGGGCCTGACGTTAGGTCGTTAGGCGTATACTGTTTCGTAATTTACTACTGTGAGGAACGCAATACCCCAGGCGTTCCCGGAAGTTTTACAGCGGTTGTGGTTGGGTAAGCGCATGCGCGTACGCATTGATGTCTCAGAGCTTCCAACAAACTGCTCCTTGACAACGAATTAAGGGCACGCAAGTTCGTCCAAAGCGATTAACCAAGTTGAACTCCCTTTTTTTTTGTCTTTATTGAAGCTTGCCACTGAGCTGTGCACGTTTTTTTTTTTTTTCATATCAGTGACTGAGTCGATTCCAGTGAGAAGAGCATAACTACTTTCAGCGAACACAGCACGCGAGATTCGCAGTGTTCGCCTCCATGTTCAGTTTCAGTCAGAATTTTCGAGGGCGCGGCAATATTACTCGCATAATTACTCCAGTCTGCATCTTCACATTTCCTTTATATACAGAGTGTTTAGGCGAACACTCTAAAAAATGCCTCTGGCACATAGCACTTGATGAGGCGGACATTACTTGCGCAAAAAGTTGACATGCATAATCGACCAACCAACAAAAATGTCATAATCAAGTTTTTCACTAATTACTCTAGAGCCCATATTGCACTGAAAAAAATTCTAGCGGTAGAGACTGCAATGCATTTCCACGTGAAAATAATTGTGTGGATGACACTATTTACGAGATATGCGCCGTCAAGCTTCCGGTAAAAATGCATCCTCGTTCCGCTTACTTTCTAAACAAAACGTCATTTTATGCATTGAAGCACAAAAGTAACCGGAACGCCAATGCATTTCTCCGCAATGTTCGGAAATCAATATCTCGAAACTGGTGTCATCCTGATAATTCGTTCCATATGGATCCGCCTTGCGAACTCTCCCGCTAGGTTTTGTAAATTGCAATATGTGCCATAAGATAATCAGTTTAAAGAATAATTTGAGACGTTTTGTTAATTAGTCGATTTTGCATTTAAATATTTCTGTGCACGTAATGTGTGCTTCTTCGAGTAGACCACTTTATGAACTATAATTGTGCTATCTACCACGGGAAACCTATAAAAAAAATATGAAGTGCTCACTGAAATACCTGGTAGATATATAGATATATACCAGATGGAATTCCGCGACATTCTTATAAAAACGCCGATTTTGGAACAACCTTCTTGCCATTTCAAGAGCTGCTGGTGCAACCAGCTGACAGCTGAGTCATTGAAGTCTTTAGATCACTGGGAATACACGAATCGATCCGACAGTTTAATCGCGAATCGCTTTCTACTGGGCAAGAAAGCCTGCAGAATTTCAACGTTTCCCAAGACCCCTATACATCAAACATCACCCGCAATTTGGAGCGGGTTCTCGGCCGTAAGTAATGGTCCCGCTTGCATGACATTTCTAGCACTATGCATGTATTCTGCTTAGCCTACTGTTACCCGAAGCTTTCCAAATGTGTACACGACCATTCCGTTTCCTGCGCCTCTGAAGTATCACCGTTTCCCGCTTCTTCGGAGTCTTTCTTCGTGTGATTCACTTCATGCCTGCTGCGTCGCTTGTCGTCCTCTCTCGTGTCGCCGGTGCATTTCCATCGGATGCATATAGCAACGTGCCCTGGAACGACTGCTTTGCGAGTCATTACTTATATGACGTGAATTTATAGAGCCGCGATGTACTGACGACGCAGTTTGAGCGCTATACCTTACTGAACCATACGATGAAGTTTCGACACTAGCCGAGGTGCCTTCTTTTCATCATTTATTTGTAGGCTATTTATTTATTTATTTATTTATTTATTTATTTATTTATTTATTTATTTATTATGAGCCATGACAACATGTTAGTAATCGCAGGGCATCTCAACCACGCCCGCCCACGACAACGGAGCAGTTGCATCTCGCAGCCGCTGTGAAAGACCTGCGTGCAAAGAAAGCGCAGATTAATGCACCCCAAAAGGCACTTGTAAAGTTTGCCTTTAACTTCGCTGTGTTACTGCATCGCTTTTCTTAACAATGCTAGATGTATAGAAGAGTTATGAACTCACTCATGTGCGGGCATGCATACATTCATGCGGAATGTTGCAATGGCAGCACCACTCATGTTCATCTCATGTTCGGAAGTTCCCGCCACGTTTGCTCGCGAGTTTCCTAACTCATCAATCCATGTTATTCCATTTCTATGCCCTCTCCAACTGCTTTCGTACGCTTGGTAGCATTATGCGACGAACGCTCCACGAGGTATAATCTGTCACACCATACATGTCTTCCGCAGCTCCGCTGATATGCTTAATTTCAATTAGTATATAATTTACTCCATATCCTATACTCGATTTCAATTATTTTGCTTCTCTTTCTTTCCCCCATGTTTATCTCTCTCCCTCTCTTTGCCGCTACGCCCAGCATTTGTTTTTTCTCATCGTGCACTCAATTATCCGTCCTATGCTTCATAAGCTTACAAGCAACATCCAATTATCCATCGTTATAACCAAGATCTCCACTGTTTTCAGCCCACGATATCTCTGCCACACGACGGCTTCAAGGCTCCATCTGGGACCGTTCCAGAGATCCCGCCTTAGTGCACACTGATTTCTGGATGAGTGCACCCGTACTCATACGGTGTAGGACATGACCGGCACATGTTCCGCGGGAAGAGATCGGAACACGGTGGAGAATGTACAGTAGCAGCGGCGTCTCACCTTGCCGGCCTTCTCGTCCCAGTTTTCGTGGCAGTCGTAGTAGGTGCCGCCGGCCCAGGTGAAGGGCGTGGCCCGGCCATGAACAAACTGCACGCTTGACAACAGCGCAGCCACCACCCAGATGACCAGGATGATGTAGGGGCCACGCTTGCGAGTCCACCGGAAGCTCAGAGGGGACATGATGGCGTAGTACCTGTGTTTTTAAATGACCGGAAAAAGAACGGATAGTACCAATTAGGCGAGAACAGGAGAGGTAGCATTCCTGGAAAGAACGGCGTATGATCCGCGCTATGTATGTGTCGGCCAAACAGCCTGCGGTGCTAAACCAGGGAGACAAAGTAGCTCATATAACTGGAACGTTATACGCTTGCTTTGTCCTGTGCATGTCTCCATCTGCTTTCGCGACACAATTATTTATTTAAATATTGTTCGGGCCGCGAGGCTTGACAGGCAGAACTGAGGCAAGTAAAATAAAGGTACAAAAAAGAAAACAGAAATATAATTTACAGGAAATGAGCGTTAATGGTGGAATCTCCTCGCTCCATAACGGCGGCCCTGGTCTTGAAAAAGTGTATGCAGTCTTGTCAAGATGTGCGACGAGCTATCCCCAAAGTACTTCTTAGGTTTATTTATTTCAAATACCGTAAAACTTCTCCACATATACAAAAGTGTGCGGCTAAGACGGTATTAAAACATGCCCATGGTAAATCTTGTGCACATGTACGAATAACCAAGGAAGTAGATCAGAGGATGTACACCGTGGGGTAATTTATTTCGTAAAAACCGCATGTGTAATGTGGAAGATGTGTGTTTGTCTTCCCCTAGCGGCAAGTTGACTTTTCTTTCATTTTCTTTTTTCTTTTATTATCCTATTTAAATTGAACATTTGATTTGCCCTTATGCTTTCTCGGCATGAACTGCCTGTTTCCTTCATATTGTTCTTCCATATGGTGATGTGATCTTTATTCAAGTCTTTGTTTTCTTCCTTCAGCTCCTTCTCTTTCTCAATTCTTTTTCCTCTCCTTTGCAACCGGGTTGACGTGGTGTCTCCTTTAAGATAGACTTGCTAGTCCACTTTTTTTTTTCTCTTTGTAATGTTTGGGTACATGCTCACATGATACTTATTAATAATAATAGCTAACAGAATATCGAGCCCCTCCAATCTACCAGCCACCTCTTGTTAACCTCCGGCTTTTCTACATCATAGCTGCCCAACCGGGAACTTTACAATTCGTAAAATCCTGCGGAGGCAAGGGGGGAGGGGAGTAGGAAAGGGGAAGATAGCAGACATGTTCTTTTATTTTTAACATTTGTCCGGAACGCACGTCCCTTCAGGGATACACACGCATTTGAGTAACGACGATGCAACTTTAGACGTACAACACCGAGCAGCAACAAAGTTGGAACAGCAACTACTGAGGAGCACCCAACTTGTTTTTAGACAACACTGATTTTTTCAATGACTTAGCTGTTGCCAATTAGATCTGCTTCAATAACTTGCTTGTATAAACTTATTCGAAGCAAGTATCCCTCTTGCATGCTATCACCATCAGTAGACTTGCAAGGGGATGTACGCGTGCGCGGAGACCGACGGGCGATAGATTTTCTCGAACACAATGGATCGCTCGTAAAACTTGACGTGACATTCGTAAAATCGTGGAATTGGCCCAAATACGTAAATGTTACGTAAATGTTACGAAAAAATAAGGGAGTTAGCAGAGATGGTTTCCATCGCTCTGTTCAGGTATAACGAGGTTGCGGGATCAAGTGCCGGCTGCCGTGGCCGCATTTCTATGGGGGCGAAATCATTAACGTCGGTGTCCCTTGCATTGGTGGGGGGGGGGGGGGGGGTGCAAGTTTAATATCCGCTGGTGGTCAAACTTAATCCGGAGTGCTCCAATACTGCGTGCCTCATAATCGAAATGGTGCTTGTGGCCCGCAAAGCTCCTGCATTCGATTCTTCAGGAAGAAGGAATACAAAATATAGCAGTAGAAGATATGGGAAGCCGGGAGCGAAAGAGGGAAGAAGGAACAAGATGACCAACCACAAAGGTTAAAATAAAATGATGACAAAGTGCAGAGTACAGACGGCATCGCTGCTCAAAACGCCTAATACATTGTAACCGCGTTATTCGTCATCTGCTGCTCTTACCAGACACGCGTGGTCCATTTTTTTATGAAGAGTATTTACGAATAATTAAATAATTTGAGTCTTTTCTGTCAACGAAAAGCTTGCATTCGTCTGCTAAGAGCCTCAATTTAACTCTGACTGCACCTGCCATGTTTCGAGCACTGTGGAGTGCTCTCAAATGTGGGCCAATGTCCGACTTTTTGAAAAAAGCTCGTCAATTTGTCTCCGGCTGGTTTCATCCATGTCATCGGTGCTACATACTCATGTGCGATGGACATTTTCGCTCCGAATATAATATCTGAACAGTCGATTTAATAATAATAATAATTATGTAATTACAGTTTGGCTGCTACAGCTTTTAGCTGTTCAATATATGAGCAGGCATCCGTGTTCAAGCCAAGCTACTGTGTTTATTATTGCGAAATCGTTACATGTCCTATGAGTAAGAAAAGTCGGCGTTGTTCGCAACGCACCATGCCAAAATCATCATCATCAGTGACGTGATCACCGTCTTGTATGACGTGAGTAGTAATACAAAATTAAAGTTATAACAAGTTGGAGCAAGGTCACTTCATCATCATCATCATCATGGTTACGCCCATTGCAGGAAAAAGGCCTCTCCCATACTTCTCCTACTACCCCGGTCATGTAATAATTGTGGCCATGTTGTCCCTGCAAACTTCTTAATTTCATCCACCAACCTAACTTTCTGCCACCTCCTGCTACGCTTCCCTTCCCTTGGAATGCAGTCCATAACCCTTAATGACCATCGGTTATCTTCCGTCCTCATTCAATGTCAAGCCCATGCCCATTAATTATTTGTCTTGATTTCAACTATGATGTAATTTATTCGCGTTTATTCCCTCACCCAATCTGCTCTTTTCTTATCCCTTAACTTTACACCCATCATTCTTCTTTCCATAGCCCGTTGCGTCGTCCTCAATTTAGGTAGAACCCTTTTCGTAAGCCTCCAGGTTTCTGCCCCGTGGGTGAGTATTGATAAGACACAGCTGTTATACACTTTTCTCTTGAGGGATAATGGCAGCCTGCTCTTCATGATCTGAGAATGCCTGCCAAACGCACCCCAGCCCATCCTTATTCTTCTGATTATTTCAGGCTCATGATCACACCCTCCGGACGTGACGGTGCGGTAAATAAGTGGGGGTGGGAGGACAGAATGAAAACACATAATGACATTACGAAACATTACAGGTTGCAGAGGCGCATATTCCCACGACCTCACGCAAAATTGACAAAAAAGCAGTGTGTCGCATGGCGGCAGTTACAAACTAGGACGTATCCGAATCCTGCGCTCTCGCACATCATATAACCGGATGTATATCCTACGGACAAATGCAAAACATGTGGATCTAGAGCCACTCTGGAGCATATATTATGGCAATGCCGAGGGATAAATAACAAGAAAGAAAACGCGGCCTCTAGCAGCAGCCTTCGCACACGCAGGGAAGCCGCCCTGTTCAGCCCCGCTCTCGAGGATCAGCTATGGGCCGTCCAGCGGGCCGAGGATGCCGCCAGCACCCATGAACTTCTGGCCGTCACCTAGGCGGGGCCTTCGGCCCTCCCCAGAAACTCGCAGGGCACACAATAAAGTTATTTCCTCCTCCTCATGATCCGGGTCCGCAGTCACTACCTGTCCTAAGCAGGTGTATTCCCTTACCACTTCCAGTGCATCGCTACCTGTCGTAAACTGCTGTTCTCTTCCGAGACTGTTAAACATTACTTTAGTTTTCTGCAGAATAATTTTTAGACCCACCCTTCTGCTTTGCCTCTCCAGGTCAGTGAGCATGCATTGCAATAGGTCCCCTGTGTTACTAAGCAAGGCAATATCATCAGCGAATCGCAAGTTACTAAGGTATTCCCCATTAACTCTAATCCCCAATTTTTCCCAATCCAGGTCTCTGAATACCTCCTGTAAACACGCTGTGAATGCATTGGAGAGAGCGTACCTCCCTGCCTGACGCCTTTCTTTATAGGGATTTTGTTGCTTTCTTTAGGGAGGACTACGATGGCTGTGGAGCCGCTATAGATATATTTCAGTATTTGTACATATGGCTCGTCTACCCCGATTCCGTAATGCCTCAATGACTGCTGAAGTTTCGACTGAATCAAACGCTTTATCGTAATCAATGAACGCTATATATAAGGGTTGGTTATATTGCGCGCATTTCTCTATCACCTGATTGACAGTGTGAATATGGTCTAATGTTGAGTAGCCTTTACGGAATCCTGCCTGGTCCTTTCGTTGACAGATGTCTAAGGTGTTCCTGATTCTGTTTGCGATTACCTTAGTAAATACTTTGTAGGCAACGGACAGTAAGCTGATCGGTCTATAATATTTCAGGACTTTGACGTCCCTTTTCTTATGGATTAGGACTATGTTAGCGTTCTTCCGAGATTCCCGTACGCTCGAGGTCATTAGGCATTGTGTATACAGTTTGGCTAGTTTTTCTAGAACAATGTGCCCACCATCTTTCAACAAATCTGCTATTACCTGTTCCTCCCCAGCTGCCTTCCCCCTTTGCATAGCTCCCAAGGCGTTCTTTACTTCTTCTGGCGTTACTTGTGGGATTTCAAACTCCTCTAGACTATTCTCTCTCACAGTATCTTCGTGTGTGTCACTGTTACTCTATAAATCTCTATAGAACTCCTCATCCACTTGAACTATCTTATCCATATTAGTAATGATATTGCCGGCTTTGTCTCTTAACTCATACATCTGATTCTTGCCTATTCCTAGCTTCTTCTTCACTGCTTTTAGGCTTCCTCCGTTGCTGAGAGCATGTTCAATTCTATCCATATTATATTTCCTTATGTCAGCTGTCTTACGCTTGTCGATTACCTTCGAAAGTTCTGCCAGTTATATTCTAGCTGTAGGGTTAGAGGTTTTCAGGCATTAGCGTTTCTTGATCAGGTCTTTCGTCTCCTGCAATAGCTTACTGGTATCCTAAAGGAGTTACCACCAACTTCTATTTCACACTCCTTAATGATGCCCACAATATTGTCGTTCATTGCTTCAACGCTAAGGTGCTCTTCCTGAGTTAAAGCCGAATAACTGTTCTGTAGCTTTATCCGGAATTCCTCTAGTTTCCATCTAAGCACTAACTCATTGATTGGCTTCTTGTGTACCAGTTTCTTCCGTTCCCTCCTCAAGTCAAGGCTAATTCGAGTTGTTACCATCCTGTGGTCACTGCAGCGCACCCTGCCGAGCACGTCCACATCTTGTATACGATGACAGGGTTAGCGCAGAGTATGAAGTCTATTTCATTTCTAGCCTCGCCATTGGGGCTCCTCCACGTCCACTTTCGGTTATTTCGATTGCGGAAGAAGGTATTCATTATCCGCATATTATTCTGTTCTGCAAACTCTACTAATTATTCTCCCCTGCTATTCCTAGAGCCTATGCCATATTCCCCCACTGACTACTCTCCAGCTTGCTTCTCGCCTATCTTGGCATTGAAGTCGCCCATCAGTATAGTGTATTTTGTTTTGACTTTACCCATCGCCGATTCCACGTCTTCATAGAATCTTTCGACTTCCTGGTCATCATGAGTGGATGTGGGGGTGTAGACCTGTACGACCTTCAATTTGTACCTCTTATTGCTTCACGACAAGACCTGCCACCCTCTCGTTAATGCTATAGAATTCCTGTATGTTACCAGCTGTATCCTTATTAATAAGGAATCCGACTCCTTGTTCTCGTCTCTCCGCTAAGCCACGCTAGCACAGGACGTGCCCGCCTTTTAGTACTGTGTATGCTTCTTTTCTCCTCCTCACTCCACTGAGCCCTATTATATCCCATTTACTCGCTCCAATTACTCCAAGCACTATTAGACTCGCCTCACTAGATAACGTTCTAGCGTTAAACGTTGCCAGGTTCAGATTCCGATGGCGGCCTGTCCGGAAACAGGGATTCTTTGCACCCTCTGCTGCGGCGCAGGTCTGACCGCCGCTGTGGTCAATTGCTTCGCAGCCGTTGAGGACTGAGGGCCAGGGTTTGATTGTTGCATTCATATGGGAGGTTGTGGCTAAGTACTGCACCAGGGTGGCCATTTCTGCTCTGTTGGGAAAGTGCGTTACCGGTCCTGGTCACCGGGATCAGGCCGCACTCCAGGCCTGTTCATGCAATTTTACGAACAAGCAGATTTTTTTTCCGGTGGGAAATTGCGTGGCACCGGGACTGGGATTCGAACCACTAATTAAGGTGACTTAAGCTGCAGTAAAGTGAATTAAGGTGAAGGCTTAAATTGAACTGAACCGCAATAATGTGGTATAAATTGGATTAAGGTGGATCAAGACTGGTACAGATTAGCGGAAAGTGGATTAAGGTGGAATAATATGGATTAACGTTGGTACAAACACGAGCAAGGCGGATTAAGGTGGAATAAGGTAGAGCTGTGAAGAACACGTAACAATCTATGACGTCTCGTATCATAGACGTAACCACCTAATTAGACAAGTCGTCATGCTTTCGCTTTAATGTCACGTAAGGATACTTAAGGTACTGCCAACATTTTTTATAGCACGCATAGCTATAGGGGCTCAACCAAATACTTCCTCGGCCAGAACCATCGTCGTCGTTTAGCTTTGGTTCTACGCATAACAACTTGTTCCTACCCTTCAATTTACCGTAGATTGCGTCACATATCTGGATGCACTGCCGCAAAACAAGAACTGCGCTGTCTGCATTGTAGCACCGCCGTGACAATGTCGCGTGATGTGCCGCTCTTCATGCTGATTTTCTGCGCATGCCTTAGCTTCATCGCTGGAGGCGCTGCGAAATCCTTCGACGCTGGAAACATCATGCTTCGCTACGATGCTGGCCTACTGCGGCACTTCTGTGTGGGCGGTTACTTCAGCCAGTTTGCTGAGCTCCCCTGTATCCAGGAGCACCGACACGTGCATGGCCTTTTCGGCTCACCATCTGTGGGCCCAATGACGTCAGGACGCATGACCAGAAGGGATCAGCTGCATGCTATAAAGCGTGCCCATCTCCTACCAGCTTCAGTGGACACGGCAGCACCACCGTGACAATGTCGCCTGACGTGCTGCTCATCATGCAGGATGGTGACCAAAACTTGGCTTCCATACTGATGTTCTTGGTCTTATAGTGCTGCCGTGTCCACAGGTTGTCGTTGAGTGCATATGTGACTGTTTTTTTTTTATTGCGGGCCTGTTGTTGAGTCTCCCTGGGGACGTGGAGAAAAATCCGGGAGCAATAACGGAAGAAATGTGCAAGGAATTGCTCCACATCCACAAGGAAAATTTGTCTAAACTCACTGCGGTTCAAAACAAGCAAGACTCGCTTGAAACAAGAATCCTTTGTTGCATAATGGGTCCTTACCAACTAGCTCAGCTTTCTGTCGTTCTAAGAATCCTAGGCAATGCAAAACCAGCTTATTGTTATCGAGACTAAGGTACAAAGCTTAGACGAGACTCGGAGCATGCTCGCAACTCTTCAGGGAATTGTAGCTGATCACAGTGTTGAAACACCTAGTCTGGTCAAACATCTGGGTGATCTGGATAACCGTTCCCGACAAAATAATATCATCATTAGAGGAATAAAATAAGACGAACATGAAAACGAAGGGACCGTATTAAGCAAAGTAAAAGACGGAATCTTCAGCGCTACTCTAAACGTGAATGCATCTTCTGCTGAACGAATTCATAGGTTGGGCAAAAAAAATTTCTGGTAGAGCTCGACCAGTCATCCTGAGGGGGGCAGACTATAGGGATAAAATGAAAGTTTAGCAAAACTGCACAAAACTTAAAGAGAAGGATTACAGCGTAAGTGAAGATTTCTCTAAAAGAGTGCAGGGAATAACAAAAAAAGCTATGGGACTCGGCAAGTGAAGAAAAGAAGGCAGGAAAGTAGATAAAGCTTGTTTTTGATAAATTAAAGGTAAACAATACGCTGTACAGCTGAAATGGAGAACGTGAGGAAAGGTGCAAACTGCGAACTGATTCAGGAGCAAGTGATAATTGACGCATGCAGGGCCAACATGCCATGGCTTCAAAATAATCAGTATAAATGGAAGAAGCCTAATAAACAAAGCGCACGCGCTTGAAGCTCTAGTTACTGATCACGAACCTGACATTTCTGTAAATACTGAAACCTGGTTGCATAAAAATATACTCGACAGCGAACTCACATCAACCGGATATTCGCTGCTTAGGAGAGATCGAGATGGAAGAGGCGGATGCATGGCCCTTCTGGTAAAACTAAACATCATATTTTCCACATTAGGAGTACCAGGAGATATTGAGGCTGTATGAATTACAACAAATTTGAATAATCGCACTGTATTCAACGGGGGGGGGGGGGGGGAGGGCATATATGCCTCCAAAGTCTCCAGTAGAACATATCTCGCTGCTAAGAGAATACATAGAAGCGTATGTGAAAGAGCAAGACAGCATACTGTAACTAGGTGATTTTCGTCTCCCGGCTATTGATTGGGATTCATGTCTGACCGGAGATATAGATATACATCTTCGGAGATGTTTTTGGATTTAATATATTCTTACAATTTAACCCAGCTTGTTAACCAATATACTAGGGTGTGTGCAACAAGATCGTCTGTACTTGATCTTATATTAATCTCAAATGCTTTGACCCCTCATGTGATTGACTCTCTTGTTGATGAAGGGTTATCTGACCACAAAATGGTTATTGTGTCCTTGAACTTGTCCTCGTACCCCTTGCACCCAATAAAGCATCCAATATCTTAACTTTCAAGCTGGTGAGGATGTTAGTGTCTTGGGTTACCATGAAAGCTCGTTTGATAACTTTATGACAATTTGCGAATCCAATGTTGGCACTGACGATCTCTGGGACTTTTTTCAAAGGTTACGATGCATTGCATTACATGATTTATTCCTATTGGCGTCAAAAAATGCAAACGAAAAGAACCCATGGATTACAAGGGAAATAATTCATGTCAACCGGGGGATAAAAAGGACACAAAAAGCTTGTTCTCGAGATCCAAGTGCCCAGAACAAGACTTCGCTTCATAACATGAGGCTAGACTTAAACCGGCTTATCAAGGAATCCAAGCAGAGTTTCTATAATGTAACACTGAAAAATTTCCTTCATAAAGGATGTAGTAAATTTTGGAGATATGTAATCCCGTCTAAAAAACAACGTCAAGATGAGGATGAAAGGATTATCCAAGAACGTACAGACGATTTCAATTCCTACTTCTCCTCCGTGTTCACCAATGATGATGGCACACTTCCGTACTTTCATGGCTCCTCTGACAGACCTTCAGCATCTGATCTTCTCATCAACGAGGTAGGAGTCCTAAACCTTCTTTTGCGCATTAACACTAAGAAATCCCCCGGCCCCGACAGCATCCCGAATGAGTTCCTATATAGTTATGCTCCTTGGATTGCTAAATATCTTACCGTAGTCTTTCAATCTTCACTCACCCAAGGAACATTTCCTATAGCCTGGAAACAAGTTAAAATTATTCCAGTTCAGAAACGTGAGAGCACATCTGAGGTAGGAAACTACAGGCCTATTTCTCTTACGTGTACCTGCTCCAAACTGCTTGAGCATATAGCTTGTAAAGATCTGTCAAATTATCTGGCAGCTTACAATTTATTATCACCAGAACAACATGGTTTTTGTAAGAGTTTGTCTACAATAACCCAGCTTGTTCAAACCGTTCACGATATTTCACAAACAATATATTGCCGAGGACAGGTTGACCAAATTTTTTTAGACTTCGCCAGAACCTCTCATAAAGTATCGCATCCTACACTCCTGCTAAAGATGCATAACATATTTAGAAATCCACATATTACTAAGTTGTTTACATCCTACATTCAGTCTCGTTAGGAGTATGTCGAAATAAATAAAAGTAAATCCATGTCCAAACCCGTTTTGTCTGGAGTACCGTAAGGCAGTGTATTGGGTCCTCTTTTATTTCTTATATTTATTAATGATTTGCCTTCTGATATACTTGTTCCACTAAGGTTATTTGCAGACGACTGCGTTATTTATAATAGGATCGAATCTTTAAGTGACCAGTTAGACCTTAACAACAATTTACAAAGAATTTTAAAATGGTATGATGAATCACAAATGTCACTGAACCCAGTAAAATCACTTTGTATGCTCATAACAAGAAAGAAGGTGACGTTGCGTTACAAATACAGCATCGGTCCACACGAACTGAAAAGAGTAGCATAATATAAATATCTAGTGTTAACATTTACTCAAGACTTGAGGTGGAATACGCATATCAATCAAGTCTTATGGGGTCTCAGGCGAAGACTGTACAGCGCAACTCCTGAAGTGAAAAGCCTGGCATATAAGATATTAGTGGGGCCAATTATTGAATACGCTAAGATTGCATAGGCCCCACACACTGCAACCAACCGCCATACATTGGACGGAGTTCAACGACTTACCTCCAGATTCATATTTAATAAATATCAGCGCGTGCACATTCCTACTGAACTACGCGGCGTGCAAACCTCTCCGCTTTAGAACTGTGACCAACTGAAATTATTATACCTAATTATTCATAACCAGGTTAAAATTAATTTAGCCGATTTATGTGCAATTTCACCAGATAAACGCTACAGACACAAGCACAGTTTATACATACACCCACCAGTTACACGGAATGATGTATTCAAGTACAGTTTTTTTCCGAGGACAATCAAAGAATGGCATGAATTACACAATGCACTTGTCATATGTTCCTCTGTCACTGCTTTAACTGCTGCTTTGGAGAATCTTATGTTCCCGGTTATGAATACGTCATAACACCTGTTTCTGTTTCTGAGGCGCATACTGCGAGAGGGATTTATCTTTTATCACCGCATGTCACTTTTTACAGATACTGCTAATGTTTTTTTTTCGTTTCTCTACATGTGCCCATATTTTGTATCTTTTCTTTGTTGTATTTCTATCCACTCCTGTAATGGTCCTTTCTTGGACTGACAGTATAAACAAACAAACAAACGCCGCAGGTGATACGAGCTCCACCACGACGCCACGTGAAATTGCCCCCCCCCCCCTCTCACGCCGGCACACATGGCTATGGCGTGCTGCTCTTCAACAATATTCGGATCCGAACCAAGCTGGAAAATTCGGTAGGCTGCATCGGTGATGCAGCCGCATGGGGCACCTCTCATTGGGCATCTTGTGCGAGCGGCTGAGGGTGTATAGGCACTAGAGTACAGAAGTGACGTAACCAAATACAAATGTTACATTTTTTGACGCATTGGAAAGCTTACATTCGTAACTTCTGAGACAGTTACTGGAAATTTTAGGGTCTGATCTTGCATTCTTTCTCGCTCCCTACTGTTAGCGGGCACGCAGTGGTTAAAGGTGGTGGGGGAGAACTGGCAACCTCGTGTCTTGCCGACTCGGTCTCTTCATGACGTTCTGGACTCTATTTGTCGAACGCGGGGGCGCCATAGCCGAGCAAGCGTCAAGGTTATGGAAGAAATTGCACACTTGTAAGCCTTACGACACCTCGTGAACATCGGTTTGGACACGATGAATTATACCCACTATGGCAGAATGAGATCTCTAAAAATGTGACCAGTCCCCCTCGGATGGACGAACGTAGTGCCGAAGTACGCCTCTGTGAATGGTGCGCATAAGGCAGTATTTTGCCCTAATTGCATCGCGTATTTTGCTACAACGGCACCATCTGTGCACCCGACAGATGCATGATTGACTAATGGCTTCTTTTCTCTACACAACGACGCCAAGGTATTGCGCATGACATTTATTTGCGCATTAGAAAGCTTACATGATCAACTTATATGAAACATCAAGTGGAGGTCCTCGACAGCCCAACCGTAAAGTCGTGCTCACTACCTACTCGTAGTGGGCATGCCGTGGTAAAACGTGCGAGGCCCCTTGAATACACCGATTACACGAGCAGTTACACTTTTTCACTACGCCGCCGCTGCAGCCACCTCCCCCCCCCCCCCCCCCCCTTACCAGCGCAGCTTCCGCATCGACACAGAAGCTCGACATCAGATGTTTTTCATCCCCTGAATCAACCTTCAGTCATGCTCCATGATAGTTCGGTTTACGCGCCGCGTGACGGGACGCTTTAGCAATTTAGCATGATGCAGTAAGGCCATTGGGATTTCAAACCGAAAAACAACAGCGGGAAGAATGTATTGAGAATATCAGCAGAGCCAGGAAGCTGCTTTGTTTTGTGCGTTTTCTTGCTTGATGCTAGTACATACAAAGTTAGCATTTATCGCGATATGCATGCAGAGCAGCCGTCAGTTTATAGAAAGAAAACGGCAATGCTACACCTGCAGAAAGCTATAACAAGCACTCGATGCTCGTTCGCTTATTGCTTGCAGTTTCCAGACTGGCCGTCACCTGCGTCTTTGTTCTGACAATTTTAAGGTATTTAATGCTCACCACTGCGCTGTTCAGATCCAATGTTTCGCACCAGGACATTTTTTGCTGCGCATCCTACAATAAAAACATTTTGAATCGTTGTTTGCCTGGTTCCACTCGACCGGTAGCCAAAGTTCACGCACGACTCCGCAGCAGCTCGTCTCTACGATGATAAGGTGCGCTTACTATGGTTGTACTAGGGTTCGTCCCTTAATTACTGAGAGCAGCCACTTCTTTCCCATCCTTCCACATGGCTGTTTTACGTGCCACAAATGCATCGTCCGCTGTAAAAAGCAGGAACATTACAGAGCTGTCACTGGCCTGCAAGTCCTTCGGCGTACATATCATACAGAGGTTTCA
Source organism: Dermacentor albipictus (assembly GCF_038994185.2). Taxonomy (NCBI): domain Eukaryota; kingdom Metazoa; phylum Arthropoda; class Arachnida; order Ixodida; family Ixodidae; genus Dermacentor; species Dermacentor albipictus. The sequence continues at coordinate 17,616,841 of NC_091821.1, forward strand.
GTCTGTGATTATGCATTAGAATGAATCCACCGGAAACGGTAAACATATTCGCAGATTGTCCTTCGTCCGTGGCGTGGTACGTGATGTACGGCGTTGCATGTTCCCTCGTTTCACACTTTTTACTTCTTCCAGTCCCACCTGAACGGAACAGCCGGGTGAGCAGGGTCTAGATAACACAGACCCTGCTCACTTCCTTCCTTCATGTGTCCTAGTCTTTTTGCGCCATTTCTGGACCGCACGTGTCAAGCGTGGGGGCGCCATACCGAGCAAGCGTCAAATTCCAGCAAAGAAAACTGTACACTTGTAGGCCTTATAGCTCCTGAGTTTGAGTTTGATGGATTATACCTAAAATGGCAGAGGGAAGTAGAGGGAGTTCCCCCGAACGCTACCACTCATGTTTGGATAGAACAATGTGCTCCGGAAGTAAGCCTCTCTGAACGAAAAGCGAGATGCTAAGTTTAGGTCCGATCACGTCATGTGTCGCACGACAAGGGTGCTAGGTGTGCGCATGACACCGGCATTATCGAGTAAGGCTTGTTTACTACGCATAATGATACCGAAGTAAGGCGCACGGGTAGTACGGATCAAAATATATAAGTGATAATATTCTGCCAACGCCGAAAGAGACCGTGCACGCTTCCGGCTGGGTATCTTCAACCCATCGCGACGTCCCACCTCCGCCTTCTTCCGTGTAGGTTTGGGCCTACTCGGACCCTTTCGTACATCTGATTCAGGAAACAAATAGGTTGCCGTCGCTACTGATTACGCGAAGAGCTCTGCAACGACAGGAGTGCTGGTGACAAGCTGTGCTACAGACGTGGCGGACTTTTTCTTCCGTGACGTAACTTTAGTACACGGTGCCCCACGTCCATTGCTGAGTGACCGAGTACGTGCTTTCCTGTCCAAAGTCATCGACACTAGCCTGCCTTACTGCTGCTGCAGCACAAGTTCGCCACGTCATGCCATCTCCAGACGGACGAGCTCACCGACCGCTTGAATCGGATATGAACAGAAATACCGTCAAAGTACGTGTCGACTGACCTCCGTGATTCAGACCTTGCACTGCCACACGTGAGATTCGTATATAAATCCTTCCGCCACGACACTGCTGGATAGTCTCCCTTGTAGCTTTTGTTCTGACGTGAACCAACTTTACAGTAGGTAACCTTGCTTCCGTACCCTGCAAATTCAACTATTGAATATGCACGCGACGCCATGGCCCGGGCTGATTACGAGCGGCAGATAGCCAGTAGTAGACTTCATGCTTCCCAAGAAAATCAGAAGCGCATTTACGACCAGTGACATCGCGAAGAACGTTTTGCTCCGGGTGCCCTCGTGATACTTTGGTTCCCGTGTTCCGCTGCTAAGCACGAGGTCACGGAATCAAATCCCGGCCACGGCGGCCGCATTTCGATGAGGGATAAATGCAAAAACACCCGTGTACTAAAATTTAGGTGCAAGTTAAAGAACCCCAGGTGGTCAAAATTTATCCGGAGTCCCCCACTACGGCATGCCTCATAACAAGAATATGGTTTTGGCAAGTAGAACCCCATAATTTATTAATTCTTTTACTTTGGTCCGCGCCTCTCCCGACGAGTGGGCCTTTCTGAAAAGCTATATACTTCCTAGCTGCACGGGCCCATACCGCGTTCTTCGACAAGTGGCTGATGTCACGTACGAGATTGTGTCCGCAAGTCCTGCTTCATATTCCGTTCCGTTGTTCAGCGACGTCATCCACGTTTCAATACTCAATCATTGCCACCCTTCCTCTGCTGTGGGCCCTTACTGACGCCGGGCCGGCGCCTCTGCCACCACGTTCATGCTGCGCGCTACTAGAATGCGATGATGTTGATCTTTGTATTTAGCTGGACGTACCCATAAGCGGCCACTGCTGACCTGATGACGACAACTTGCCTTGCTTGATGTTGGCTGGCTTCCACGTTGGCCAGTGCTTGCTGCCTTTGTAAATACGCCCTGTAAATAGTTTCGCTATTGCGCTTTCACGTAACATTATTATAACATCTATTGGTTACCGATGCTTTTAGCAAGTGAGCCCCAAGCAAATGTAACTGAAATACGTTTCACTGTAAAACAAAAAATCTGGAGTGCCAAGATTCGGGTCTTCGCAGGGTTTCCAGGTTTTCGGTAGAAAAAGTAGACGAAAAGTTCAGAAAAGTAGCCAGAAAAGTCGCCAACTGTGGCAAAAGCTTTAATTTGTAGCCAAAAAAGTAGCCACGGCGCGTCAAACCATAAATTCTCAATTTTTGATGGGAAAATAATGAAGAAAAAAACGCAGTTTCGTCTGAAAGGCGATCCATCGATTGCGATAGCAAATTAGCAGACAGTCATACGAAGTAAGGAAAGTACTTTTATCGGCCCTATCAACCTGTAAATATTCGCTTGCTAAATGAATTATTAAGGTTGGAGTCAGCGCGCACAGCAAACTTGAACACATCACACGCGATGACTGCGGGCACTGGACAAGGTGCATGCAAACTAACTGGTAGCGAAGCTTCCATAGAAGCACACATGTCAAAAAATTGCGGCTCGTTGCAACCGTCGCCGTCTGCGTATCAGTGGGACAACAGCAAGCAAAAAATAAAAAAATAATAAAAAGTGACGTCACAACCGGAAATGCCAGTTACGTGAATACCTTCTGCTGCTTGGCGCGAATGTTTGAATTTCTTTAGCGTCCGGCACTTTGACCGCTACGCTAGCAATTATTTTTCTTTTGGGGGAGAGGTGAACTTCCGACTCGCCCCAACTGAAGCGCCAGCGCGCCAATACACTGTAGTAGTGCCGTATGTCCTAATGTGAACATAACAAGGTTGTTAATAATGGCAATTGCTCCAGTAGGTTCCTTAGTGGGGTGAAAGAATATGATGAAAATAAATGACAGTGTGACAGTGCTTTGAAAAGCAACTTCACTTTGATTCGTGTAGAATAATGCAACCAATATAACTGAATAAAGAAAACGTGTTTAAGTATATAAAAACTACTATGACCAGCACACATTTGTAATGTATGAGAACATATGCAAAACCTTTTCACATAATCATCCGCAATTCCGTGCGACAACGTGTATTCATATCCAACAGTTATCAGACAATATTGCCACACATTATAAGTTAGAAGACATTGGACTTACTCATTTTCCGGCTCGCGGACACTCAGAGCCTGTATTACGGAGAGTGAGCGAATATAGGGCAACGTTTCTTCGCGGAGCGTTCCACATTTATCTTAACGACGGGACACAGCGCGTCGGATGCCGCAGCGTGAATTTGCACGATAACAAAAAAAAAACATCCACTCACAACTTTCACCAATGAATCCCGTGCGCTAAGTCAGGCAAAATTTGAAGTGAAGCGCAACCCACACTTTGAACAAACGCGGAAGCAAATAAAAACCTCGGATGAAGCCGCCGCGTTCAAGTGAACAACACCACTCCGCATGACATAATATCTAGTGTGCATAGTCTTGACAAGTCTAGCGCCAGAATCACTGGTTGGTAGGGGTCACCAAGAATGAACGCCTATATTGCGAAATAGAAAAAAATCACATTTGCTATTTTAGTACAGCAAAATTATTTGACAATAGTCTGTGTTAAAATTTTCGAAAAAACAAATTTTTTAACATAAGTAAACTAGTATCCGTGTGTCCCCTCTCACCTAGTCGCGCTTCAATCGTACACCAGTAACTGATATCTCTGGCGATATGTTTTGGCGCACTTTTGTTCCAAGCTCAGCGACCTATTTAGATGAACCTTTCAGTTCTATTCAAAACGCTGGCGTGGGGAAACGTGGCAGCAGCAGTGAGCGAAGTGACATTGATGCTTTCTATCGCTTCAACGCGCAGTCGCCACATGCGCCGTTACAGCTGGAGAGAACGCCACGCCCCCCCCCCCCCCCTCGAGCCCCGGAACCTCCCAACGTTGGGTGCCTCGAGCGCCAGACAAGACGGCGCGCTTCCGACGGCGTCTTCAAAGCGAGGCAGGGTGTAGACGTCTTTCTTGGTAATGCCGTTTAGATGACGATAATCTATGCAGAAACGCCATGTGCCATCTTTCTTTTTAACAAGTACCACGGGCGACGCCCAGGGGCTCGACGAAGGTTCAACAATACCTTTGGCAAGTATCTTGTTCACTTCATCTTGAATAACCTTGCATTCTGAAGCAGAAACTCGATATAGCCGGCGATGAATAGGACTGGCGTCGCCAGTACTTATGTGATGCTTAACAATCGAAGTCTGGCCCCATTGTTGCCGATTGTTGAGGTCGAAGATGTAGTTGTAGGAAGCCAAGAGGCGACACAGAGCTGCTGCTTGTTCAGGCAAGAGGTCTGCAGCAATCATGGGACGAAATGTTGCGTCAGAGCAAATAGCATCCTGTGGAGATGGTGAAGAACCTGAGCAGACATCCATTGAAAACGTCGTGACGTGTTCATTTCCTATAGCACGCAGCGTTGCATCCGATATGCGTTAGGGTACAACTTCGTTTGTCAGGCCAAAATTGACGACGGGGAGGCATGTCCGGTTATCGGCGACGGTGACGACGGAGTGGGGCACAGTGATATTGCGCATCAAAAGGAACATCAGGAAGAGGTGTGGTGACGTAATCATTATAGGGTACAGTAAAAGATGATAGCAAATCGACGAAAGTCAAGGCTTTATGCGGCAGGTGGACGAAGGCGGTCGTACTGAAGTTTTTCGGCAGTTTGGCACGAATATGCGCGAGTAGAGGAAGATGAGGCAAAGGGTACCGGTAGAACAGTCGATGAAAGCTGAATGTACCGTAAGAAAGTTGAGTCCGAGGATTTGGCCATGGGAAAATCGTTCAGCACTGTAAAAAGAACAGAAACGTGGCGGTCGGAGATACTGATACTGGAAGTACACATTTCAGTGATTTCAACAGTGGCACCATCGGCCACGCGTACGGCTCCAGTAGTAGGAGGCGTGAGAACCTTCTTCAGTCGACGACGGAGGTTACAACTCATTATGGACACCTGGGCTCCAGTATCTATTAACGCCGTCAAAGGGACACCCGTCGACGTGAACATCAAGTAAGTTCTGGTTCGTTAGGAGTGTCAGTGGAGGATTTCGAGCATACGAAGATAATGCAGCACTACTCCCAGGAGCTGCGTGGTCTAGTTTTCCGTCCGGGAGGGCCCTTAATTGGGCGCGGACGAATAGCGGCGTGGCTGGGGCGACGGGGACCGACGGCGCTGAGGTGACGGCGAGCGAGCAGGACGACTGTCATCGACGGATACGCCTGAGATAGGAGGCATACGGCGAGGTAAGGAAGGGCGCGGGTCGGCATGTTGGCGAGGAGACGGTAGAAAGGAGCTCGAATACCACGACGTCTATGCGGCGCGGAAGTGACGAGCGACGTGGTCAATGCGGAGGCAACGGAAGCAAAGGGGCTTGTCGTTCGGAGCTCTCCCCTCGGTAGGGTTGCGGTATCTGGGAGGGGAATAGAGACCACTGGGAGGTGTAGCTGTCGACACAAGTCTGGCGTCAGGTCAGGAGACGGAGCAGGCAGCAGGAAAACCGAGGTTGGCAAATTCTTGCCGCACCACTGCTTGAATGAGAGAGATAGCTGGGGCCGGTTGTTCAAAGATGGGGTCAAGTGGGCGTGGATGGATCGGCGCAGGACTTGTAGCCTCGAGCTCGCGGCGAAGAATACATGTGACGTGCTCATTTAGGGATGGTGAAACGGTCAGGTCGACGCCAGACGACGTCGCAACCGTGTTAGGGAGCCGGGATAACTGTGAAATGACGCGACGGCTTTTGGCGAGCTCAAGGCTGCGACATTCCTTGACAGTAACGTCGATGGTTGACAAATTGTTGAATACCAACAAGTTGATCGCGTCGTCCGCGATCTTTTGAGTAGGTGGCCGATTTTCTCAACCTCAGCCTCAGCCAGTCGTCGACTTTCCGGCAAAGAGCGAGCGCGTCTTGTATGTACGAGATATACGATTCAGTAGAAGACTGAACTCGGGTAGCAAGCTCTTTTCTAGCAGCCAGCTGCCGACTGGTGCGATTGCTAAAGAAGTCGCTGAGCTTCTCCTTGAAAGCATCCCAGCTAGGGATCTCATCCTCTTGTATCCGGAACCAGACACGAGGAGTTCCGCCCAAGTAGAATAGGACATTCGCTAGCATAGTGGTGGGGTCCCAGCGGTTGTTTTGGCTAACACGCTCATACAGGTTGAGCCAGTCTTTAACGTCTCGACATTATCTTAGTCGGAGAATATGCCAGGCTCGCGGGCGTTGGTAACAATAACGTACGTTGTTGGCGGGGTTGCAGGAGTAGAAGCAGACAAGGTGTCGTCACCGGGAGCCATGGCGGAAAGCAGGACGGTGCGGTCGCTACAGAGCTCTGTGGCGAGGACGGGGAACGGCACCTTCCACCAAAATGTTACGCCAACGAAGGATTAACAACTGGATACTATTTAAAAGTATATTTACAAAGGATAATGCAGCGCTGGCCAGTTCAGCTGACAGCTCGAGAGCCAGGGAGCGTTCGTCGTCTTCGTCGGGACGCCCGCGTGCATCGTCCACAAGAAACACGCAGCATGCATGTATCGATATATATATAGACAGAAGATGAACGGTAGGATGACCGTTTGCTTAGTCAAACAATGGAATTCGGCAAGTCGCAATGTGTAAGCTAAGCTCTTCCTTGCGTGTGTCTGGGATGCAAACTTCAGAACAAAATGATTGATACTACTGAAAGCGGTCAAAGTTGCCCATATTCTCCTCGCTCTCTTTATCCTTTTTTTTGCTTGCTTGTGCATTTATTCATTGAACCTTTACTTTTAATCGCCTTTCTATATCCTTCTTCCTCTCCATTTATGTAGTGTATTCCACCTGACGATTTTTTCAGTTACCCACCCTACTTTTCTCATTCATAATATTCCATCTGAAGGGGGTAAAATGCCAATACGCGGCCCGATTCTAGCATGAAGCCGCATGACTTAACCATTCAGTGCGCTTTCGGGAGACGAGTAACAAGCAGGATTGTTATATATAATAATGCGATAGCGGTAAGTGCCCCGTGTCGCAGAAAATCCGGCGTCAGCGTCCGGCGTCGGACGCTGCTTTCCCAAAAAGATTTTCTAACCACCTGTACCCAGGCCCTCCATGTGACGCAAGGAATTTACCGAAATAATTGAATTTCTCAAGCTAAACTGTGTGGAAATTTGTAAACTACGACTTACACACAACCTGCAGACATGATAGCGTCGGATTGTAGTTTGACTATACGAAAAAACATAATTCTGTTACGCGACAACTCAAAGAAGCCCCTTTTCCAGCGTTTCTACCATTCACAGACCGGCCGCGGCATCCACCATTTGCGCACGCTGTCGCGTGGTTGTCTCGGGGCCCCCTGTGCGGCGTGCCCGGCTCCTTCCAATACCTCCTGTTGGTGCTCGCCTCCGCTGCATCGCAGCCTACGCAAGAAGCCGCGTTTCTACCAGAAAGCCGGCTTTCTTGCATAGCGTTCGCGGCCAGGGTTTCCCAGTAAACATTACGGTTACATACGCTCCAGTGACCGGGAAGCATGAGAAGCAGTTGGAGATCTTTGAATGATATCGCCTTCCACTGTTAAAGGCGAAGCCTAAGCAACCCGCAATTTTTTAGATGCAAAGTTTTCTACGTTATGTTGATCCATAGAAATGCAAAGCCTTTCAAATACAGATTGGGCAATTTTTCTCGATAAACTACGTCAAATTATTGTCTTTCTTTCTCAGGGCGAGGTGCGGGAGAGATTGCGAGGGAACAGGGGGTTGGCTTCCTTGCAGTCATCATATTTTTCTTCCCCAACTTCTATCGGCGTTGATGTTCATAGAGTTATGGCTTGTTAATGCCGTGAATGAACCTTCGTCTGCTCCATATAATAGGCAATTATATATTTTGGTCTCCAAAACAACGCAGACGCAAGCCGCAGGGTTTACAAATAAACGCAAAAATGGGTACGAAAGAACGCACGCCGGGCCGCGGAGTTTTTGGGTGCGCAAAATACACTTACGTGCGCTATTTCGGACACTCCCTATCGTTAGGCAGCTTCCACAAACTACATCTCTGAACCGCGCCTAAAACACGCCACTGTTCGCTTACTCCAGTTTTTTGAGCGCCTCCAATGAAACTTTACTTTCAATAGGTGCTACAACAAGATAAGGAGGACCTGTGCCTCATGTCAGAGAGCGACGTCACTCAAGTTTAAAACATGTGTACGACTCCCATAAAAGTTTCTTTTTCTGCTCCTATTTCTCCAAAACTTCGCGCGTTTCCTCTTTAGCGCACACACAGCGGCCAAACCTTGAATAATGCAGCGAATGCACTCGAAGGCTACGCGGTCTGAGAGGACATCACGAGACGGCTGTGCCAATCTCGGCGGCTGAGAGGCACTTAGTGTCATGCGACGAGACGCCGAGGGGTGAAAACGAAGGTGGGGACATAGGCACGTGGGTGCACACACAGAGCGGGTCGATTCAACGAGTGCCGTTCCGAGATAAAGCACTTCTAGCCCAGCGACGAACAGAAGGTAGAAGCGCTCACGAACGACAGGAAAACAGGATTACATTCTGTAAGCTCTCACGGGCTAACCGACTACATCCTTTGTGTTTTTGTTTTTCAAGTGAGAGGAGCGTTGCAAAGAGAGAGAGAGAGAGAAAGCGAAGAAAGGAAAGGCAAGAAGGCCAACCAGACGAACGGCCGGTTTTACTACCGTACACTAGGCGGGAATTGAAAAAAAGAAAAGTAGAAGTCCGACAATTACAGTACTCCCTAATGCGAAATCTGAGGGCAACTCTTTGCGTTTTTTCATTCCGCGATGTACGGAAGCAAACAATTCGACGCCAAAATTGCCACACCGACTGGCAGAGAGCCAGCGCCGTCAGCGTTTTGGCCGAGGGAGGGAACATATGGGAACGCTGGCATGGTGATGAAGTGCCATCGGAGCCAGCTATTGAAGAAGACGACGATGAACGCGCGAGCAGTGACACGAGCTCGTTCGTGCGGTTACGCCGACGGACGCGGACGCTCAATCCAGGAACGGGCGTCTAAGAGCTGCGCTCTTATAGCAACAGTGAGCACTGCGTGCATAACGGCAGATGCATTTGAGGACTACAAACTGTCCCTCAGGCCGGCGCACTTCAAGAACTGCTTCAGTGCGCGAAGAGCGTTTTGCGCTAGCGATAAATGCGGCCAAGGTCCGTGTCAATTTTTAGAACCAATGAAAGAAATACCACTGTCATTTTAGTCATTTGTAGAAGCCCAAGAATAGAAAACCCCAAGAAAAAGAGGCTAGTAAAATTGGCACCTGGACAAGGCGAACTAATTGTAGCGTGGATTGATATCTCTTGATTGCTTGTTTCACGTTAATGCACTTCAGGTAGTGGAAAACTGAAAGAAATTCGCGTAGTATATGACATTGAATCAAGGATGACTTTAAGAAACGTCTCTGTCTCTATAGACCGTTTCATCGGGCGAGGAGGATGGGGCGCGCAGGGAGCCTTTCCTCCTCTCTGGCTTGGGCGATCCGGCGCGGCGCTGCTTGAAAGTATTGCTGTCGCGTGCTGCGGAACGATTTCTTGATGTTTTAGATCGTACTCTGTGAAATTTATGCCGTGTCCATTCATATAAGGTCGTCAGGAAAGCCTTTCGGTGAATCGTTAACTACAATAGGCGGAAATATCTTTTGGGGGCGCCAAAATGTGACGCGTTTTATCAGCCGCGGTGTACGCACATTGTCAGTCGTGGTGTGTGTATGTGTTGTGAACTATTTTGCTTATATCGGTTTTAATTCAGCAAAGGAAACCGGTGTCTCTGTATTAGCAGCATGAAATGGTAAATCTGCTCAATATCTGACCGCTTGGCGTAGGGAGTAAAACATAAAGCATAAGAGCGCATGCTCGTGCACGGCCAACCTAAGGCAACCGCGAAACATCTAAGCGGCAGGCGCAATCAAATATTTGTGATGCACCGGCATCGTTCTCGCGCATTTCAAGTCTAGTAGGCTTGAAATTACCACATGTCTACGCTAGCCTTCCTGCATGAGGCAGATGGCGCTGCTCAACACAGCGATCACTGTGGTTGGTGATCCAGCAAGGTACATATGTAAGCTGTGCGCTTCGGCATTGCCTTTTTGGCCTGCATACAGCCATAATATATGAGGGATCGCATAAAAAGAATGCAATGCCTATTTTTGAGGACAAAATTTCCGTAATGCGTGTGAGTGCGTCGTAGAGAACGGAACGAACACAACCGAAAAAGAAATTCGGTTATCATCCTCTTTCTAGAAAAAGCAAGAGAAAACGGGCTAACGCCGCAACAGGGCCTCGCATAGTCACGCCGCACAACGTTTTTAAATATATAACCGCTGATGCGGTATGCTTGTACCATGCGGTATATAGAACAAAGATATATGTAATCCAGCACCTACCACTGCTTAGGACGTTCGCGCAGTTTGTAAACAGTCCCTTTGCTGGACAAGCGTAATTGAGATTGTAAGGTATGCTGCTATCACTTGCCAAAACTATTTTATTCAGGGGCGGAAACCTCATCCATCGAACCAAGTAGTCACGCAATGTAACCTGCAGCGAACAGTTTGAACGCTTGTCAAAGTACAACATCACTTCTCCTATCGTAGCAGAATGGTACCCACGCTCACGCTGTTACGATCATCGCGTATGTTTCATGGCTCCTAAACCGCAGCTTAGAAATAGAGGATAACACTGCAATAAGGTCACATTAGTGACTGGAACATTCAGAAATACACAATTCATCTCCGAGGCTGATTGTAGACTCGAATATGCGCGCACACATCGCGCTGCGTGTTCCGTCCACCTCAACGCCAGCAGAAATTCCGGCCATGACGCCTCAAGCCACTTCAGCACGTCTCACAGAACCGTTTACCACGTAGAAGCGCACGTCATACTAAACAGGCCGCACGACGGCGAAAACAAACGCCAGAACCTGCCGCCGAGCGTATACCTGCCATGCAAAAGACCCCTTTCACCCAAGCCAGTATGGCGCTGCTCATAGGCGGCGCCACTGCGCTCACAATATGGCGGCGCCTACGAAAAAACGGTCTATAGCTCGATTTTTCTCACTCACTCACGCACGTGCTATCTTCAACCACTTATTTATTTATTTATTTATTTCGGAGAGATTTATTATTACTTAAGAGATTGAAATTAATGCACTTCAATTGAAATACTCCTTTACTGTGGTAGTCAAGAAAAATTTTAACCTGAAGCTATACTTTTCTTTAAGGACTTGTTCGAAATGACGACAGACTGGCTCTTAGGTGCCAAGAGCACTTTTTAAAATTCTTTTGTTCCTGGCGATGGCGCTTCAGCTTGCGTGAGCAAGCCCGTCGCACGACAACGAATGCGCTCGAACTGGTCATAAAAAGAAGCGCACCTGCTTGAGATGGCATGGTGACCATTCCCTGGTAATTTTCTGTAGTTTTATCGACGTTCATTGTTGTCACCTTTCGTGGACGTCGACATCTCCCTCCATGCCCTAAGCTCAAATTGAAGACGCCGTCTGTTTACGTAGTATACCGTTAGGACAAATGGTCCCGCTATTGGTTCCCATAGTCACAACAAAGGCACTACCCCTCGTAAAATGGCTCATTTAGACGGTACCTAGTGGGGAGGATACTGTGCCACCTGCCACCGAATTTATACAGCCAGTGTACTCTGCATCTTCCTACAGCTGGCTCCCAGCATCCACAGAAAGGCCCAGTGTTGAGGGAACATGTGGGCAGCTAGCTCAAATCTTGCAGATGCTGCAGTTTTTGGTGCCAGCGGCAGTGCTGCCGAGGCAATATGCAGGTAGATAGGGAAGAGCCGGCGCCATCTAGTGCATATGTTATCTGCCGCAATGCTGGACATTTCTAAACTTGTCACAGAGGGAAATCTGATTATGTTCTGCTAATGTGTGCCCGTGTTAACAAGAGACCTACTTGTACGTGCAATGATACCCGTAGTTAGTGACCATGGGGTGGACACGTCTTTGAGTAGCTGAGACGACGCCGAATCGAGGATATGCCCAAATCCCAAATCGGTCTACCCCACACCACTGGAACGTCGCATCCGCAATGCAGAATATTACGTTCAATATGGGCCAAGGGCATTAAGGCAACAAGTTTGCATACGCCGCTGTCTTTCGTTCTCGCAATTGGCTGTCGGGCACCAGATTACTCAGTTTTCTTATGTCGAAATTCCGTCTAGTGCCGAAGCTTACTTTCAAGTTTTGCAAGAGGATGCTTATTTTAAACGTTGGCTTGTTCACATTGCCTAATTTAAGCCCCACTGGTTGCACGCATGGCACAATCTGTACATGCAAATTAGGTGCAACGCTCACACCTGCTACATAAATGCAGACAATTGTTTCCTCTCGCCTGGGCACATTTTTCATCCTCCGAGGCAGTAGCTGGCCATAAATTTAAGGTCCTCACCACCATCGTGAAGGAAAACTGTAGCGCAGTGAATCTGTGTCCGTATTCACATAAAACGTTTATGCTCTCTCGCCACGACACAACTTGTCACTGTCGCGTATGGTTGGGCGTCGCAGTTACAAATTCATATTCTTTCCTATAGGAATGACCAACAGTGCGGTATGCAATTTGTTCGGGTGTGATGAGACTCTAGAGCACGTTTTTTTTGTCATTGTCCATCCCTTGACGCTCAACGGGGTAATCTAGAACTAAATTCAGCCTATTAGATAATAGAATGCTCTCGGAGGAAAAGAACCAGGGACCAAGCCTATGCATTCTTGCATGCGAAAGACAACAAAAACCTTTCTGCACTACTTGAAGGAGGCTACTGGATCGTACGGGCACTTGTGACAATGGACGTTCCTCTGCGACTGATTTTGTGAATTACTGACCCTTTATTATTTTTCTTTCCTCCCCTTTTCATCTATTCTACTTCTTTCCCCATTCCCAAGTGTATAAGGTAGGCAACTGAGCATGTCCTTAGTTAACATTCCTACGTTTCCCTCTCCGTTTCTCCTTCTCTCTATATGCTATAATTGTTCTTAAAAGAAAATACATGCCAATCTTCAAGGCGGTCATCTTATTAGCAAAGACGGCTGACCAATCCCGAGGAGCACTTACAAACGGCAAGCATTGTGAAATCGGCGCTTTGTTTCCGAAGCCAAAGGCTTGTCGCATTTCCCATGTTTTTATTACGCGTGAGCGGCATTAGTAGCAGCATCAATCACACAGGCAAATATAGCGTATAAGATCCTTATGGATTTACAGTACAGCTGGGCCGAAATCAAGAGGCCGCAGGTCCGGGAAACAAAGATCCACTTGAGTAACAGTGACTCTGGTCGCCAATTATCTGCCCGAGCACATTGCCAGCTGTAAAAAAAATCGTGAGCCATTCCACTCTGTGAAGGTGGTTGACCAGAAGCTGTTTAGCACCCGACACGGAGGTGACACATAGTTTTGAACAAAGGTAAGAACTCATTTATTGTCTTAATGGGTGGTCATTATTTCAATGGCAACTGTAGTCACATTCTTTGATAATGTCACATCGATGCGCGTATGCCGCTGGATGGTCGGTTGGGCCGGATCGATGTGGCATTGCAAGGGATATGTCTGCAACATGGAACACGTAAACCGGTCCTTATTTCGGTACCGACACATACACAATAAAACCACCGACAACGATAACAGGGGTATCGTCATCGCAGCTAATTCACGCAAATGAGTAGCCACGAACCTTACGGGACTATGACTGGACTGGAAAACTTCATGATGGTCCTGCAGGACGCGCTTAACGCGTAGCCGGCGTCTTTAAGTAGGGACCGACGGGGAGTATTTGACTGCTGGACGGCCCATTGATGTTTGGCGAGTAGTGAGCGTCTGAGGGGCTATGAGTCGTTGCATTTTTCAGTTGCTTACGGGGGTATGAGCCATTGCTCACGGGGGTACGGGCGATTGCTCACCGGGGTATGAGCCATTGATGATCACAGTTTTCGACATGCTGTTCTGTGTGTTATATGCGTTATTAGAAATAATTTAAGCACTGCCCACTTCGCTTTGCTGAGTGCTCGTGGCCTGTGCCTTACGGGGCTATGTGCCACTGCATTTTTTGCTTGCTTACGGGAGCATGAATGCTTACGGGGGTACGAGCCATTGATGATAATAGTTTTTTTCTTTATATAAAACGAAAATGCATGGAACCCTAGCCATATACAGCTTCGCTTGTAAAATATCATGCAAAGCGATTTCCAGATGACGCATCCACTGAGTACGCTGCGTTGGTAGTCAGCTGGAATGACTTGGTATTTACTGAAATTGCTGCATACGTACCACCTCCGCCAACCCTTGATATGGATCGTCTACAGGAATTAACAAAGGGGCTCCCGGAGCGAATATTAACACTGACGGTTCTCTCGCGCCCATTGCTTCACCTGGGTTGGTGTGAGGCCGTTATGGTGCGGACAACGCCCGTTTTTATTTTGCACATCAAAATGCTACAGACATTGCAAAAAGGTATATTCGCGCTCTTGAAAGTTTGACACACGGAATCCACTTGGGATTTCCGTAACTGTTACAAATTGCTATTAGTAAGCAAACTACACACGCGCAGGCTTGCGACATGTATTTTTCCTGAGCTTAAAAGAGATCGACAAGAATTAGAAAAAAGAACTTCCCGAAATGCAAAATTTTCAGCTCAGAAATGTGTGTTATTCATTGTCAAAACAAAGAACAAATTATCGCACACAGAGCCTTAACTTCTTGATCCTCGCTGTCTTTAATGATAACAGCAACATTGAAACCGTAATTCCGCAAGCAAATTCCCCGAGACATTTCATATAGAGCTACTTTATGGACATCCGTTGATGGACTAATTCTTCTCTTGTGAATGTTTCCCCATGGTTTTGATAACACCAAAATTTGGTACTTTTCTTTCTTACTTTTTTTTGGATGCCAGGTTCTATTTTTCCTGTTCATTTATGTTTGCGCAATAAACGGTTAGTGTTTTTTTTTTCATAATTGCTTTTAGAATGTTGTTACGTTATGCGATGTTCTGAAGAACTCCAGTTACACCTTGGTAAATGCATTTTCTGTTTGTTATAATTGTATTTTTTATCGAGATATTTAGGTTGGTTTCACTAGAGTACATCAAAATTTTAATTCCACTGATTTTTTTTTTTATTTTGTGACGCGTTGGTATTATGTTACTGTTGTTGCTCGTACCATTCATCTCCTCACGTAGAGATCATACGCATAAGGTACATGTTGCTGGCTCTAACACACTAACATATTCGCAATCATTTTTACCTAAAACATGCAACGATTTGAACGGTCTGCCAGCATCTATTGTTGGTATAAGTAATCCTGTTCAATTTAGAAATGCTTTAGTTACCTTCATGTAAATCATAAAACTTGCATTCAATATATCATGTGACTAGTCATTGTATAAGTAGTATTTCTGCAAATTAACTATTTTACCTATTATTCCCAACTTGTATATTGAAGTGTATGATGAGATTTCTATGATGAACTACGACTACGATTTTTTGTGTAAATTAGTGAGCTAGTATAATTTTCTATTTTTATTTATACTGTGCCTTTCCTGTACATTTTTTACCTCCTTTATGTAGCCTCTCCCCTCTATAATGTATATTTACTCTGAGGGTACTGTAAATAAATAAATAAAAGCTTTTCATACCATGCCATACTGGAGCCGAAGGAATATACTGAGCAGGGCAGTAAAAAAAAAAGGCGTCAGTGGACACGCGCTTTCTATGGGAGGAACAAAGCTAAATGAGCAGCGAGAAACATTAGTTAATAAAAAAATGGAAATTCTGGTCAGCGCTATTTCTAGGTTTCGTAATCGTGCACCCATTCTTATGTGAACTTGTGATGCTGCCACCACGAGAGACGGCGAACGTCACTGCTCTTACCGCGTGAAACGAAGACACACAAAGAAAAAAAGAACGTTCAAACGCGTTGGACCCATCTGTCGAAACGGCCTGTCTCGAAGTTCACTTGTTTCACCCCTACTTTAGCAGTGTGGTTTCTATCGTACCGTCCCCGGGCGGAGAGGGGTGGGGGGCGGGAGGGAGTGCTTCTATTTAGTTTAGATTCTGTGTAATCACCGCATGATGACACAATACTTTGTTTTATGTTATTACGTCCTATCTTTTTCTCAAATACTGCCTGTCCTTCGAAGTGAATTATTCTCCATACAAAGAGTCCCTCGGAGCTAAAAAAGTCCGCTTCCTGCCAAAGTCATTTCACTTCTGGACGCTCACAGAAGAGAGAGAAAAAAAAACACTGCCAACGCACAGATATTATCTGAAAGTACAGCTCATTATGTTTATTTTCCTGCCAAATAAATAGTTTTTAGTACAGCGATACTTCTCAACCTTTGCCGCTGCCGTCTTTGACCTCTGCTACAGCTTGCGCGTAGCATCCCATGTGACATGCGGTACTTTAGGTTATACCACCTGATATATGCGGCGGAGCATGTACTCGTATTACGTACTGAAATACCACGCTGAGGCCAGCTTCCAATTAAGCCGTGCGCGCGACTGAAGCACTTTGTCAAGGCACATGGAATAAGGAGACCCAGGGGAGTAATATTTTACTGTTATAATAGAAAGAAAAGAGAATCATTCTAGTATGTCCCATAAAACTGGTGATGCGAATAAGCATGGCTCACGCCCAAAACAGACTCTCTAAAATAGTCTAAGCATTATGATTCCTTTCTGTTTGGCCCAACGTAATCGTGCCTTTTGTAAAATTAAATGGAGCGGGATTGCGGCCCAACACTTGTCTCCCCAAGCGTGAAACAGGACACTGCACAGCGTCTCTCGGTGTGCTCCTTCAAGCGAATGACAAATGGACACCAAGAAGAAAGAGTTGCTAATGATCACCGGAGAACGACCGTTCCCGTTTCTTTATTTCCACAGCACGTCATGGTCGGCTAGATAGTGCATTTAAAATTCGAGCATATAGGCACTGGTCGCGCAGCTTTAGAAATCATCGTAGCGCGTAAAATTGCACCCGGCCGTTGTCGTTTTAGTTCTTGTTACCAAGTTGGCAGGACTAGTCGCCACTGCGAGAACGGCGCATCCTCGGACCGTACGCTGCACGCGGATTTCGAAAGCGATGTGTCACGTAACAGCACTCCCCCTTCAACAAGCATGCAACATCGTTAAAGTTGTGCGAAAAGGCGAAGCTTCAATCGTTCTCTAACCACGGCGTTCTTCATTTTTTGACAACGAACACAGGTTTCACTGCTCATATTGCGGGGCAGCAGCAAAGTACCATTACTGAGCCGAGTCTCCTTGAAGTTTGTTCCGTTGCGCCCATTGTGTATTACGACAACGTTATCGAACCTTTCGCCATTTCTTTTTTTAAAGACAATGACTGAAAACATTCAAGTAGCGTTACAAGTATAATTACAATATTTCTTTTGTTCCAAATTCCAGAGGTACGAGCGATCAGAAACGCGTGAATACAACAAATAAAGTCGCCCTCTGTATTCGCCATGCAGAACTTTTCGAATATTTGCAGAGGCGCAGCCACAACAATGCGACAAAAATAAAGGAACAAAAATTCCTGGCTCTTACGTAAGCGAGAATAGATGTAAGCATTAAATGGTAACCCGCAAAGCAGATTGGTTAGAGATGATACTAGCCACAAGCTTAAAATGGGTGTAGTGCATGTTCGAAACGGCACACCCCACCACACCACGTCATACTGTGCACTGGTCCATATGGACGCTGTCCAGCTAGAAGAAGAAAACGGGCTGAAGGTGGCCCGACAGGCAGCGAAAGATGCCAGGGAGACAAAGCCCACTGTCCAGCTAGAAGAAAATTGCCTGAAGGAGGTGGCGACGCACTGCGGCGTCATCTCTCGAGGCGATGCTAAACCCGCGCCGCGGATCTCAGGAACCGCTGGGGTTGAAAAAAGCACAGGCAACCTTGTTTCAGCCCCACAAGATGACAATGAAGTATATGGTGCCCTGTATCGGCCTTTTGAACGTCGCTAGTGGAAACGACAAATAAAACTTGAGCGTTTTAGAAGTTGCAGCTCGAGTGATATTGTGAACAAAGATTAGTAAGAACTCGCAAGCAATATCTTTTGTAAATTGTTGACGGGTGACCCTGTTGTTAGGCAGCCACCCGTCAACAGTTTATGTTTTGAAATGAAGACTTTACGCACTCACTCTTGTAAATTGTTTGGCCAGTGACTAGAGCATGAAATGCTGTCCTGTACAAAAGGTTGGGGGGTCAGAGACCGCATTTTCATAAGTTTTGATTGGTTGCCCGGATGAGTTCGTTTTGTACTTGCAACTTTCCTGATGTTATCCTTCAGGTGCCCGGATAATGGCTCTGGCCTTTGGCTAAGGTACCTTGAACGTCGCCGACAATGCTAAAATGCATGAACGCACGAAAGCATGAAATGCTTGAAAGCAGGAAATGCTAAAAGTATGAAAGCATGAAATGCTAAAAGCATTTCATACTTAAAAGCACACGGTTAGGGATGCGGCACCTGTGATACAGCACGGGTGTTGTCGAGCGCGCAGACTCACTCGTAATTTGGCCGAGGCTACTTCTGAATTGCAATCGCAAGTATTCATCTTATAACGCTCGTGTGTCTGCTGCCCCCGTTATGCACGAACCACATAGTATGCGGTTCAATTCATTAGCGACACCACGGGTGTCTTGAGCGCATCACGTGCAATGGCCCCCTTTTTCTTTACGTCGCTGCCGGGGGAGTCAGGAAAGTGGGCGGGAGAGAGTGACGTTCGTTGCTCTCCCCTTCTGCAATCGTTTACGTTGGCTGCTGCTTGCTTTACGTCCGTGTTTTCTTTGCCTGAGCAGCTTATAGGCGGCGCCGCTCCTTTTGTTCGCTGCCTCCGTAGGAAACTCCTTTGTTTGCCGGCAGCCAGGTCGCCGTGTGTTCTCCTAATTAACACCGTTTAGCGGAGCTGGTGCCGCCGTGGAAGCAAAGCATAGCTGGGGCACTCACTCTGGCCTTTTTTGAGTTGCCTTCCCTTTCCTTGCTTTTCTTTTTTCTTTTTATCTTACTCTCAGCGGTCGCTTGTTTGCTTGCATTGTCGGCACAGGCCCGCGAAGACGAGGGGGCAAGCACATCGCTCAACTGACTAGAAAGCCGGGACTCTGTACCGCGATAAAGAATAAGGGCCCCGACGAGGCGCTCTCCAGAATATCACCCCCCCCCCCACTCCCCCATTCGCCTCGCGTCGCGAACTTCCCACCCGCCGCATTGCACTGCGGCGTTGATAAATCACGGTCCTGGAGTCTCGTCTTTTTGTTCTCTTTGCACGTAAACGCTGCCGTGCTCGGTGTCTGCTTTGTCTTACCGCGTGTCTCACTCTGCCCGACGAAGAGCGCTCCCCCAGCGACCGCCGACGATAAACAGACGACGTCCGCTTGCGTAACCAATACATGCATGGCGAACTTGTAACTATGGGGGGCAGCTTGTGCAAGTCCGGGAAGGAGAAGTTGAGGGAAGAAAGGTGCGGAAAGAGCGAGGGGTGAGTAGGAGATGGAACGGACTCACGCTGACCCGAGCACTCGCGACGCTAGGCACTGCTGCGGCGTTTGCATTGAGCCCGTGTCGTCTCGAGGCGGTAAGATATTTCACGCCGATTCAAATTGTGTTGCGGCAGCGCTGTCGACAGTCTGAGACGTGAAAAATTTGAGCACCGAGCTCCGTCACGAAGCAAGCTCTAGGAGGGTGAGAAAAGCAGAAAGAAAAAAAGAAGTGCTGTGGAAGGGCTGCATCCCTATCGTCATTTATTCATCTGAAAATTACCCTGCCTTGCAGAGGCGTGTAGTACTTACAGCCCCAGTTAGCTATGTGGCTCTGTCACCGAAGCGCATGTGGAATAATTTCAGAATTTCGCATTATGTAGTTGCTGATTAAGGTAGAAAAATGGCACGTTTCCCTCAAAAGCCCGTTAGATTTCGAGCTCGAATTTTCGCTGCGGCAGCACACGTAGTTTCTCCAGGTGAAGAGAACGCAACTGGAAATATTCTCTCTGCTGTTAAGACAATGATGTCTAATACTAGCACTAGCATGGCTCGCGAAACGCTTCTTTCAAGCTGTGTGGCATGCGTGGCCTACTTTTTCATTATTTCAAGAAATCATTGACTTCTCTCTCTCTCTTTCCAATTACCAACAAAATTCGACTAGCCTAACTTACACTTACTGCACAGAAAATCATTACGTGAATAATTGCATGGCAAAACTCGTGAATGGAACAAAGCAGTAAATATTGTGTATACGTCATGACAACAGTAATAGCATCAGTGTAGTATACACTGCTGCTGCCTATTGATAATAAGACAAACAAACTATGTGATGTCTCCTTTTCTTCTTATCACACGCCCCTAAGAGGCAACAGTATCTTCTCACATACGTAATACAGGGAAAAAAAGGAAGAATGCTACTGAAGGTGCATCACACTACAGCCTTGCACCAAGCGATTCACTTTAGACACATAAAGGCTTTTCGTCAGGACGCCTTCATGTGAGAAAGAACTTTTATGAGAAAGAATGCAACATCTCAGCAAAGCGTCAATATAGTTTTTGTAGTATTAAAAATCGTTATGAATAGCGAAATCTTGAACGGCAGCTCGTAGCAACACTCGGCTACGTTGTTAGCGAGGGACGTGCAACATTTTTATCTCCCAGGACATTCTGTGCTGCAAGGTGGTAGCAAGCACCCGCTTTTACGGTACAGTGCTGGTAGAGATCTTGCAAACCGGTCGTTGACAATGCGTGTCTCTGAAGAGAGAGAGCATAAGTTACGTACCCGGAATAGCTGTCCGCGCTCTTACTTTAATGGATACCAGGCAAATTCTTATACTTGCGCCTTGCATGCTACGCGAGACGACCACAGTTCTTTTGTCACAAGTGTGTATACTGTGCAGGAAGCAATTGTTCACTAGAACAAACACGGTGAGGTGTATCTGTTTGTGCGTTTAGGGCGGGGGAGGGTAGGAGGGCAGCCACTGCTTCTTTCCTCTGTGGCATGTATTCATACTGCAAACTTGTGAAACACTTACTCTGTGTCTTTGCGCTCAGAAGTAACTATAACTTAAGCGTCAATAAACGGTCAATAAAATAAACTGCTTTCATACATATATCGTCCACCTGTTTGCATAATTCCCATATCTGTAAACGTTGTCACTGTGATCTTCATAATGATAATCGTATTTATCTCCTCAGCTTAGTGGTGGCCTCTTTAAGCGATCTCCAATGAACACTGTCACGCGTTGCAAATTTCCTAATATCGTCCCGCTATCGCATTCTTGCGTTCTTGAAAGAGGTGGCCGAAGCGAAACTTTCTGTGCCTCATCCCTAGAAGCATGGTGTGGCAGCTGCTGGGTCGGTGGGTATCTCGCTGACCGATATATATATATACATATATATATATATATATATATATATATATATATATATATATATATATATATATATATATATATATATATATATATATATATATATATATATATATATATATATATATATATATATATATGATGACACGCAATACTTCGCTGTTATTAGGTTTAGTTGCCCAACCGTTGCACCGTAGACCGAGTGCTTTCTCACAGATCGAAACTGTTGGGCAAATAAACCTAAGACAACCGCGAAGTTGTGCTTCTCGGTGCTTCTAAATCTGTTTGACTCGTTAAAAAATGCCGTCGCACTTTCTGTGTGTGTGTATATATATATATATATATATATATATATATATATATATATATATATATATATATATATATATATAGTGCAATGCTGCCATAGCAGGATGCACGGAACGAAAACATGTCACTTTTTCCACTTTGCGACCGGGGTCCTGCCTTCATAGGAGAATACAGGTAACGGAAATGCGAGTTGCTTAATTGCGCGCATGGTATAGGGGACCGTAATTGTGTTTACATGCCAAAAACAGTGATGAGTGTGTTACGGATCGCTTACACTTCGCATTATGAGGTTTCACGTGCGAGAACCACTATCTCATTATGAGGCACGCCGTAGTGGGGGACTCCGTAATAATTTTGACCACTTGGGGTTCATAAACGAGCACCTAAATCTAAGTACATGGTTGCTTTTGCATTTCACCCTCATCGAAAGGCGGCCACCCTGAACAGCGGATCGCATGTATGCCCCTTAAACAATACAAAAAAAACTTATATATATATATATATATATATATATATATATATATAGAGAGAGAGAGAGAGAGAGAGAGATCTATATATACATACTGCAGTGATGAGGAGAGTCCAAGCATCACTTCTGCCGCTTGCTTGGCCCAAGACGTGAAGAAGACGAAGGCCCAAGACTCGGAGTTGTGGCGTTATAGTAATAAACACCGTTACGACATATAGACCACAAATAATGTGCCTACATGCAATAGATACCTCTTAATGAGGTGGCGTATGATATTCAACGATTTCCTTTGGATTCCTGATTTCATTTTTTTTATTTGGCGATTGGGTATATGCCACTATATAGATGGGTATAAAATCCATATAGGTATTTAGATTTTTGCTGTACTTCTTTGGGCACTTTTCGTTTCCATTATTTTATCGATCAGAATCATACCGCAATAACCGAACACGACACTACAAAAATAGAAGTGCCGCCTGATCACTGCTCAGAACGAAAAAGAGAATAAAGGAAGAGATGGAGTCACGCAGATGGGTACGCACTCATAAAAAGGGAAGGATAGGAGCATTCCGAAAGCTTTCTATAATTGTAAGATTAAGAGATCCCTCCCGGGACAAGCCTCATTTGCAATCCTTGCTTTTTGAGCGCGTGCATGAATGCAGATGCCGTCAGACTTTCTGATACTACCTACACGCAGGGCGTTCTATTCTTGAATCGATCGGGGGAAGATGAATGTTGCAATAAACTGGTTTGGCACGTGTATGCATTTGACTAATAGGGCGTTTCGTTCGGCGACTTAGTCGTACATCGTTAAGCAAGATGCTGCGCAATAACAAATATGAATGAGAAGAGCACGAAGACGGGCGCTAATCCTTGTGCTCTTCTCGTCCATGTTTGTATTGCGCAGCCCCTTGCTTAACAATGACTTTGACTGTCAGAGACATGAAACGCGTTGCTCTCTCGTTTTACGGTTATATATAAACATTTGTCTATTTTTTAGAGCGCAGCTCTTTGGCGTCCGTTCCTGGGTTTCGCGTCGTCGTCGTCGTCGGCGTTGTCGTCGTCGTCGGCGTCGGCCTCGTAACCAGCTCGCCGACGAATCTGCTGCTCCGCCGCCGCGCATGCGCGCTGTCGGCTCTCCGGGCGAGGGAGGATGATGGAAGGGAGGAGGAGAGACTGTGGAGGAGGGCTGGCTACACAAATGGCTCTTTGGCGTCCGTTCCTGGGTTTCGCGTCGTCGTCGGCGTTATCGTCGGCCTCGTAACCAGCTCCGCCCCCCTTTCATCCCCCCAGCGCTAGCAGCGACCGACTGATACCGCTTTCGTGAGTCCGCTACCGCACTCACGAAAGACGTCGTGCACTTCCTGCAACTCGCATTAACCGTCCAACGATCCACACCGATGTTAGTAGTGGGGGACTTTAATGTTGACATAAAGACAAACAGCAATTTCCTAACACTTATGCGGGAGAACATCCCGTTCCTCTCGCTCGTAACGCGTCCCACGGCTGTGACAACCTCGCGAGGCACTTGTATAGATCTCGTCTTTGAGAATCAAGCATTGGTGTACCAAGTCGAACATATATCAGTCTATTTCTCCGACCACAAAGCTTCCTTCATGACTGTCAAGAACTGTTAGTGGAGTCTTTGTTAAAGGAATACGTGTGAAAAAAAAAACATTCTGTGATAGCGCATACATGTGTTGCTCGATTTCTTTGCCTCAATCTATCGAAAAGGTGAAACAGCTTATTTGCTGCGCTCAAATTTCGCATTAGGAAGTAACGTAATCGTCGGTAATTTTTTTGAAAACGAGGTCCTTGGTGACCTAACATGGGTTTGGTGGACGTGGGACACGGGCGTCTCTCTGGCAGCTTGATCGAAAAGCGGTTCTTTCGCGTCTACAGAGCATCGTAGCGAGTCGTAAAAGGTGCCAAAAGTAGGCCTCGAGAAGACGTGAAGCGAACATTAATAACAGGGTAGGTGAAATGAACGGTACGCGCGTTAATCGCACCACAACTGTAGAAAATTAACCATACTGCCACATAGACTGCTCTATATTCGGTATGGCGCCCACCTGGACTCTCGGTCAAAAAAATAAAATAAAAACGAAGGCATGTGAACCACGCTCGACGAGAAAGAATACAACATCGACGTATTTGCGCGTAAGAAGAAAGGAGTAGCAAACTTCACATGAATAAAAGAAATAGAGGGTCCGGAAAAAGAAATTGGACAAAGAAGATAGGGCGAATAATGTGACAATGTCACGCAGTCATGCCACATTGCATCATCTCCAACCCAGGGGCCTGCGTAATGCACGAATCAGTCGAATGGAACCATGTCTCCTTATTCTGATTCCGTGGCCGTTAGCTGTGACCTTGGACTAAAAAAAAAAAGTATGCGGTGTGCGCAAAAGCGACCGCATTCAGAGCTGCTTCCTCAGAACATGCAGATGCCAGTTAAGTGATTGACTGATTGATGGATAGTAAAAACGGTGTCAACTTTCATCATTACACGTTTCATGACACAGAATTGTTCAGTAATGAAGTAAAATCGCACCCATAACGTATGACAACAGCTGAGATATTCTTGTCTGCATGGCCGAGTACCTACCATGATACACTGGACACAAACAGAGCGTAAATATCAAATGGCACGCATCATGAACCTGCACACGAACACAACCAAGAGAAAGAAGTAAAGTAAACTACACAAGCACAAACTACGCATTATGCAGCGCTTGGACAACTGTGACCAAAACGAAAAATCACGATGCCTGGCGAGGCGATAAACAAGAGGGACTGTCGGCCAATGGGAAGGAGCTTACGTAAAAAAATTATTTTTGAATACCAGCTATACGGTCTTTCTGGTATAATGGCGAAATGCCTTTTTGACTAAAGCACGTAGCTCTCATTGAGGTTTGATCGTAAACGTGGTTCAGAGCATGGTGTCCCGACTACTCCTATGAGGAGAAGTTAATTAGGATCGGATTGAATTCGACAACACTCACTTGTTGCCTAGCATCAACGTGCGGCACACGTGAGTCTTGCTAAAGGGGTCAGCTACTCTTTTAGTCTTCTTTCTGTATTCCGCTGCGGAAAAAAAGAATGCCGTTCGAAAGGAAGGCCCATTCCTCATGGCGCAGACACAGTCAACGAGGCGAGAAAATGCACCTCGCTTATCGCGTACTTGCCGCTACATTTACTTGCCGCGTTCTTTGCCCGAAAGCGAGGCGCGGGGCCTGAAATATCTGTTGTTCCTTTCACGGGCACACCGATGGCACGCGCGACAATGGGCCAGCGAGTCCTCTTCAACGGGCCAAAGGAAGCGCGGCTGCGTTCGTTGCAGCCGCCGGCACACCAGCGGCGCATCCGCTCCGAAAGGGATTCCATTAGCGATGTCGAATGGGAGCCTCGAGAGTAAGCACAGTCGTCGTCGTTTCGACTGCCTGACACGCCCCAAAGCTGATGCAAGAGATAACGATCACACGAAAGCGCAGCGCTGCGAGACGCGTCATGGGCAGCACGAAAGTAAATTCTTGTGCGAGTAATTACTGTGAGTAATCAGGGGCTCGAGCGCCAAGTTTGGCTGCTAAACGTGCGCAGTCGCGGTCGTTGCGATTGGACACAGTGTTCCCTAATGCAAGTCAGTGCGGAAATTTCCCCACGCCAACGCCAACCGAATTCTTGTCGAAGTATATACGATAGCTACCGACAGCCGAAGTTCGCGTTTGCCCTTATCTACTTAACCGCTACCTAGGCTCTAACAGGTGCCTTAAAGTCGCTTAAGCGCGCAATAGTTCTTTCGACATGTCCACGCGTGGGAAAATGCTTTTGCTCCTGCTTGTCCTCATGCATAAGTTTGACGTATAGCTGATCAAGCTGGTCGATTGCTGATAGGGATAACATCCGCACTCCAAAAATGAAATTACAAATTTAAAGGTACTTAATAATTTAACATAACTCTCGAAGCATCTCATTAACGCATTAGATACAGTGGAATGCCCTTTTCGAAGATGTTATGCGCAGTATTATACGTTTGATGGAACCATTCTTTTGACACATAAATTGTAGAATATGTTGCCGCATATAAGTGGAGCCGGCCGGTGTTTTTCGCTTAAAAACATCGAAACTAGTGCAACAAACAACACACAAGAAATAGGACGGAATAAAATAGAATTACAGTGTCATATGATAACAAATAAATACATTTATTACACGCAAACTTAAAGTCGGCATACCATAATAATGACGAAGTAAGGTCACAGAAAGGCACTTGGAATGGGAGTCCGCATTAAAACGTCGCACTTTAGACCGAAAAGCGAAGTATCGATTACAATAGCCAATTACTAGATAGCTATGCGAAGTAAGGATAGCACTTTAATTTGCCACAATGAAGTTGTAAAAATTCGCTTACTAACTAAATTACCAAGCATGCTGTCACGCACGCACAGGCAAAGATGGACACATTTAACTCGATGACCCCGGACACTCGCAGTTTACACGCTGACGTGAGCAAGAGCGGTAGCTGCAGCGAGTGAACCGCCCTTTGTGATACCTCTTGCTTCAACGCGAACTAAGTGGCGAGAACACAGCGCACACGACGCTATCAGCCCTCGGTGCGCTTAGGCTCGGTATCCACCGCAGATCGCATTCAAAATAGGCCCCTCGCGGCCGAGCTGAGCCGCGCCATACGCACCCACCGCAAATGCGCCTGGAGTATCGATATAATTGCTGTCGCAATAATACCTTCCCCGCATTCAGATCACATAAATACACTAAGATATCAAACCCTTAAATTATTATACTATAGTTCCTTACGACGATACTCTTGAATGATCCTTACACTTTTGAAAACAAATATTTAAAGATACTCTCCCCACCTCAGAACAAAATAATAAGTCGCATAAAAACATTTTACTACCCTGTGTATGTAAAAATCCTAATTATTCATAGACTCATTCGGCACATAAGAAATGGCAGTAAGGCGACGCGTAGCAGAACACACAACCCCTATCGCGAGAGTCGTCTGCACAGGAGTAAGCATATTGGGGGCGAGGAGTTACGGAGTCGCCATCTGTCGGAAACGCCTGCCTTGCGTAGTATGAGGGAACACGCGGCGCGCTCCCCATAAGTTTCGCTTACGGCGCTCAATAAAAACACCACGTGGCAGCCAGGTCTCCTGGACATTTATGTAGGTGCCCTCAAAACGAGGGAAGTTTTTGACTGCCGATATAATAATCTAGGGCAAACTGAAAGCATGCAGAATCATTTACAGACGCTCTTTACCGAATACGTACATTGAACGCCACTGCACGTGGTCGCCGCGATGGAGTCTCCCGAACCGGCTTCTTGCGTGAAAGGTAGGCAAATGCTGAGAGTAAGCTTTGTGAGGTACGTTCTTAAAGTGGGCTGTCTCTATAATCAAATGGGGCAGAACGGAATGGAGCCTCAATGCAGCGACCGCACGGGTTCGCAGCGACCGACTGCGCGTCTGCATGCATGTCCGCGCACAATGTTTTTACGCGACAGCATTAAGGAGGTCGTGTCGCAGAAAAGCCGTTTTATTCGGCTTCGGCGGCGTTGACCGTGAGTGAAAAATCCCGCAAGGCAATTAATAAATAAAAAAGCAACTTGCAAGATAGCCTAGTTGGGAATCGAACTAGGGTCACCGGAGTGTGAGACGGAGACGCGACCCCTCAGCCACGAATTCGATAGTTCAAGGTGGGACAAAAGCGCCTCTAGTAAATGCGGTTTTGCCTTAGAAACGTGCCGTAGAAAGTTATACTGCGGTGTATATCGGTATTTATGAGCATGTAAATTACACAAGTCGCAGTGAAACGAGTAGCAAAGTACGTTTCCGCTGCATTTCTTCTGCGCTGTGCGCACACGCAGAGCCATCTTGCGGCAAGCACAGAAGACCCCTCCTCGCAATGTGCGGTGCTGCCCTGACACGTGGCGCGCCACTCGCCTCATGATCGCGTCCGCCTTCATGTCGCGTCGCGGCCCGGCTGTCCGTGCCGATCACGACGTTTGGCTCGCGTAGATTGTTTTGAGTGGGCGGTGCGAACGGGGTGCGATAACGCTATCGCGTTCCACTCTTGAAGGCGATGCTTAAGCGTCCTCCAATTTTTGCTTTCGCTGTGAGCGCATTTTCGCACCGTGCCGTGAGCTTTAGGCCGCAGCATATGAGCATTTTGACATCACACTAGCAACCATTGTTGCATGGACCCTATCAGAACTGTTCAAAAATTATTTCGTTTTAGAGACTTCGACGACGGCGACTGTGATGTGACGATCACAGTCGCGACAATTCAATATTTTTTTGTCTTCTAAATTTTTGGATATTTCAATATTATTTCTCAAGTTGCATCGCACTGTATGTTTATCGGTCTTCTCAGCTTGCGATTTCCCCTCTGCTTCTTGTCGTAATCCAGTGCATTAATTCATAACACAACCATAACCATACGCCATGCCTTTTTTTTAATGCGCTTCTTACGGCTGCCTTTCCATTCCAGTGAACTTGCCAGAATTTAGTATCAACAAGTTCATAGACCTAATAAAGCGTCATGACATTAGCCGGGCAGCGGGCGGCGGCGAGCGTCTCAATGCGCGTTTTCTGCTACTCGCCGAACATCGCGCAGTCCCGGTGCCTTGGCAGAAATCTTCCTCGCGTCTGTCGTTGCTGCATACCCTAGTTGCAGCCGATGGCCTTCTGCCGGTTCTGTTTCGCCAGTCAAGTTTCACGCAGCTCCTTACCCTGCGGCTACGTGTAAATAAGGCTGACACCGGGCTCCGTTGCGTACGTCCGGCACTGCGTCGCCTAGCAATAAGTAGCCTACCATGCTGCACGACTTCAAAGGCAGCCACTACCTATAATAGTACATTTAACTCTTGTCAAGCAGACACCCACCAAGGCGGTAAAGCCTTACCACTGAATCAGAACCGCAGCATAGGTGGGACTTAAAGCTTGCGTTTTAAGCTCGCTTCGGCGCTTCCGAAGCAGCCGACGCGGCCGCTCTGTCAACGTGATCCCGACAGGCCATGTCACGCCTACGGTGGCGCCAGCTTTTCCAAGCTCGCCCCCAATAGATAATTGGTGGGCATTATTCTGCGACTCAAGGGCAACCCTACGCAATTTTTTTTCAGCAGTTCGCGGTAGGTCGCGTGAACAATTCTTGTCGCAAATACGAGAGACCCACCGCCACGTGATCGCCAATGGGCCCAACATCGAGTCTCAGTACACGGCTACCGGGTCGTTGCGGTATCTCCGGTAACGACTTCACCGATGAAGCTGTTCGAAATGCACATGAACGAACAAATTTTATTTCTGCACCTTTATTCTTAACGGACATGGCCATGCACCTATGCAAGCTAGCGCATGATTTTACATTGCACAAGTTGCACACACCTGAGCTTACTCGCCATTGGTTGCATTCACTCGACTCATCTATGTGACTGCACCTGTTACCTGGCCTTCCCCAAAGTGAGGAAGCAGTGCTATGCAGCTTAGGCCTGCGCGTTGCATTTAACAATGCGTATTCATCCTTGATTAGAATAACCAATAGCGCTGCATGCAATATCTGTGGTGGCGAAGAAATGGTAGAATGCCTTCTGTGCCCCCCCTCCCCCTACTGCGAGTCCTTCAAAACTGAAATGCTTGCCCTCCGCACTTTTCTAAACCAGCTTTACTTAATATCTTTATCGTTGCACCTTTTTTTGAGCTATCTTACTACAGAACGTCACTAAAGCGTTCCTGCGAGTACTCAAGGCAGCCTGGCCGATCGACCATCAATTTCTAAAAGCTCGGAATTTTCTCAAGCTCGGTGACTCGAGAGCATATCAACACTTGAGATCGTCTCCTTTTCCTAATCTTCTCATCCTCTTTCCCCTGCCCCAGTTCAATATAACCAACCTGGCTCAGTCTTAGTTAATCTCTGTGCCTTTCATTTACCCTTGTCTCTGGGTGGGAAAGCAGCTCCGCGGAAGTTCGGTTGGTAAGAGCGCAACGCACGCGTGACGTGAAGTAGGTTGGGTTCTCACCTTCGGCAGTTGGTTTCTTTGTTCACTTTAATTTCCATTTATTTAATCTTTTCTACATTTCACCTAACGATACATGTAAGCGATTCACCCCATGCTTTCCACGGTTTCATATTGTTGGTTTCACGTGATTGCGACAAGCTAAATTCGGACCTACCAGTACCTCTTTTAGTTCATTACATAGTGAGGGTCTCGACTACGGCAGCTATGATACCTTCAGTTAGAATACGACGGTTTATTGGTCATTTGATTTTTTTTAAGTTCACTTACTACGTGACACGAGCGGTGGAAAATCAGGTTGTACATCCACCTCCCACGGTCGCGAGTGGTGGCGCTAGCTGACACTCCAACGGCTAGAACTAGTACACAGGTATAAATACCCACGAAAGTGGCTGGAAAATGGTGAAGCGGCAGGTGAATTGGAAAGAGCATCACACCTGTAATGCGAATATGTGGATACGATTGCCACGTGCGACAATATTTTCTTGTCGTCCCCTTTCATTTGCTTTTACATTATGATTCCCCAATTTCAATTAAAAGAAAAACAAGCAATGCACCTTACGCTTTCCTTGAAGTCATTGTCTGTTGGCTTCATATAGGATTGCGCCTAACAAAAATATGGCCCCTTGGTTCTGCTGTTGGTCCTTCATATATATATATATATATATATATATATAAACGAGAAGAAAGGGGGTTAACCGAGGGATCCGATAATTATTAGTCATATAATGAGAAGCCAACAAACACTGACACCAAGTACAACATAGGGGAAATTGCATGTGCTTAATAAATGAAATAAAGTAATGATAAATTAATGGAAATTAAAGTGGATGAAAAAACAACTTGCCGCAGGTGGGAGCCGAACCCACAACCTTCGCATGTCGCGTGCGATGCTCTACCAATTGAGCTACCGCGGCGGTGTTTCCCCATCCACTTTCTTGGGTATTTATGTGTACTAGTAGAACCCTGGGAATGTTAGCCAGCGCCCCCACACACAGACCTTGTTGTCATGACCTTGTACCATGTTGTACTTGGTGTCAGTGTTTGTTGGCTTCTCATTATATATATATATATATATATATATATATATATATATATATATATATATATATATATATATATATATATATATATATATATATATATATATATATATATATATATATACACTGTACGCACATTTACCTTACTTCATGCTTCTCATTTGTATACAGCCATCATCGTCGATGAAGCACGTGTGTACTACGTATAAACATAGTACGTAACACAACCACACACACACACACACACACACACACACACACACATATATATATATATATATATATATATATATATATATATATATATATATATATATATATATATATATATGTGTGTGTGTGTGTGTCATATCACAAGCAGCCATGCAACAGACAATGTCACCAATGGCAGTTCCTACTTGATTTAAAGAAAATGAGAAACAAAGGGAAATGAAAGTGTATGAAAGAACAACCTGCTGCAGGTGGTAGACGACTTCACGTCTTCGCAATACGCATACGATGCTCTTACCAACTGTGCTACCGCCGGCGCCGTTTTCCGATCTACTTTCTGGGGTGTTTATGATTATCTGCTAGAACCATTCAGGGGCATAGCGGCGGATGTGGAACATTCTTTCTGCCGGATTAAATATGTATATACGTGACGATATGGGCGCGGCTTTCGTAACCCGCTCCTATGTAGCCTACTTTCTCGTTTCATTATCAGTTCATTAGAAACGATAAAATAAGAAGCAACAAAGCGTAAAGCCGAAGAACCGACAGTGAAATTAACTGCTTTTGGTTGCATAACCGCATAAACATGATGACGCAATTTGCGAAAAAGCTTAAGGTATTTTTAATAAAGGAAAATCGAAATGAAATGAAACCGAAGCGAAAGACGAGTCATTGCCGATAGTGGCACACCGCCGAACTCTAAACTTTGGCACGAGATGCACTGTGACTCTTCTATGACTTCGGTTACGGCGACGGTTGTCCCTATATATGTCCACTTTATTGGGTATTTATGTACATACATACCTTAAACCTCAACCTCTGGAGTGTCAGCTAACGACAGTCATGGCCGTGGTGGAGGACTTGGAACGCGCATTAAATACCATAATCATACGACTGTACTCGCTTTCGGCAACAAATCCTTTTTCTGGCATTCTTGTTTAAACCATGCTACCGACTTGTAGACATTTTAATTTCCTTTTTCGGGTCTACCCATGCGCCACGTAGAAACGCACTCTGGCCTTGAAGCCGGTAAAGTGCCAAACGACGTCAGTGCGCTCCCCCCCCCCCCATTTCGGCCCAAAGTGCCGCGGCATTCCCGGTCATCTTGTGAGAGCAACGTTTATTGCTGGAGCGGCTGCGCTATAGAACAGAAAAATAAACAACGGCGAGGCACAAAGAAAGGGACTTGACCACGCGAACATCATCTTCTGTATATATCTTCTGTATGTATATTGTCCCTATCTTCTTCTGCAATCTTCTGTATAGCGTCCATCCACTCAATCTCAAGGAGCCCAGAGAAGCACTGAATTTGAATTTAACAGAGCAAAATAAGAGTGGCAAGGGGGGGGGGAGGGTAAAAAGTTTCCGTCACAAAAACAAAGAGCAAGAAAGTAAAAGAATGCACTCAGAAACTCCTCTGGGAGTTATCTCAATACGCGTAAGCATTGTACTACTTGCTCATGTCTACACAGCCCGGTGTCATTATCAGCGTTATAAAACCTGATCCGGCTAGTATAAAGCCTTATTGAAGCTTATCGGTTATTATCGACCTTAAAGGTCTGAATACGACCCTTATCAACCTTAAGGGACTCCATCCGAGCCTTACTAACCTTTGTCGCTCGGTATCAACGTTATCCCAATTGATTCGATCCTTAACACTTATCTGTTCTTATCAACCTTATCTGACATGATCCAGCTATCATCAACTCTTATCAGTCCTTGAGCGCTATAACTTGAAACTATTCCAAAATTTTCTATTCCTGTTCTGCAATCAGCCCTCCGCGATTGGTCAAAAACTTTTTTGGATCACCCCTACTTCACCTGTCTGTCACGCGACGTCACGAAAACCGCAATAGCTCCTCATCTGATATGACGTGTACAAACTGATTATGCATGAATTTTCCGAACAAAAGAAAAATTGTTATTTCTGATTCGACGCCTTTTCGCCTTTAGCCCTCGGCAATTGTTCAAGGGTTTTCTGGTTGCACCCACTTCCCCTGCTTGTCACGCGACGTCACAAAATCGCAAAAACTCACCGCGTCAAAGTGAAGTGTACGCGTTAAAGATGCATTAATATGCGGAAAAAAACTGAATTTTCATCTGAATAGCCGCAGGCTGCCCAGTTCCGAAAGGAATGAAAGATGGCTGCCACCGTTCACTCAGGCACTTGCTACTCGCACCTGCCGGAGGGCATGGGTTTATTTGCGTGTAATAAAACTTTTTGCATGGCCATGTAACGTTTTCGAGCGCTTTCGGCATGTTCACGACCTCATTGTTTAACACTTCTTTGCTGTGGATCAGTTTTAGCGCCATTCGTAAACTTCCGTTGCATGCCGCCACGATTTTCGACCAGCCACCGCAAGATAAGTAAAGGAAAACGGACCAATCGCAGATCCCGGCACCACCTCTTTCATCCGGTTATCGATTTTAGTGCAGTGATCGATGTTTAGTGCAGTGGCTCGGCCCCATCGAATCCCTCTCTACTTGAGCGTGCGCCTCACCTCTTGTCAACCAATTAGATAAGACAAGCCACTCAGTGCAAGCAATGTAAATCGTTTTTCAAGCAAACAAAAGTGGTCTCCTATGAACTAGGAGCGCGTCTGATTGGTCTGTTCAAACAACCCTGCAGGTGACCACCCGAAGCTTGTGTCGGCGGTTACGCAAATTCGACGTCAGGAGATGGGAATAAAAACATATTGGAATAGTTTTGCATTATAGCGCCCCTTATCCGCCCTATAGAAGTTCATCCGACCATTATCAACTCTTATCAAGCATTATTAGCCTTATCAGGATTGCTCCAACCATTATAAGTCCTTATTGTTCTTTAGCATCTTATCCATCCGCGTGGAACCATTATCAAAGGTAATGAGACCCATATAACCCCTCATCACTCCTTATCATTCTTATCAACTCACTAACTGTATATCTGTCTATGTTGCGCGACGTAAAGCGCATGAGCGCTCAG
This sequence comes from Dermacentor albipictus, assembly GCF_038994185.2. NCBI lineage: Eukaryota > Metazoa > Arthropoda > Arachnida > Ixodida > Ixodidae > Dermacentor > Dermacentor albipictus. The sequence goes on from NC_091821.1 coordinate 17,651,287, forward strand.
AGATAGGTGTCATGCTGAACGGCGAAGGAACGCCACAGCGGAAGGCGATCGCGCGACCATCGAAACGCATCGGGAATGTGGCGTGTTAGGCATTAAATTTTCACAAAATCTGAATTTTATTGTGTCCATAATGCTCCAAGTCAGCTCTGCATGTTCTCCAAGAGATGTTTTTTTTTTTTTTGCAGCATCACCAAATCTTTCATGAAAGTTATCATAGAAACTGTGCTCCTTTGACATATTATTTCTACCACCGGAATTACACATTAATTTGGTTCAGATATATTCACCTTCTGCAAGCGCTCCTGTTCATCTCAGTGGGTAACACATTCGGCATGTGACCACGGGGTCGCAGGGTTGACACGCACCACTGCGAACATGTTGCCTTTGAAATTTGTTGAGATATATATATATATATATATATATATATATATATATATATATATATATATATATATATATATATATATATATATATATATATATATCCGTCATGCAAGAGAAATAACTATATATATATATATATATATATATATATATATATATATATATATATATATATATATATATATATATCCGTCATGCAAGAGAAATAACTATATATATATATATATATATATATATATATGTATATATATATATATATATATATATATATATATAGTTATTTCTCTTGCATGACGGATAGATTCTAAAAAGACGTGTGCTTGCTCGTTTGAAATGCATAAGCATTTCATGTCTACCCAACCAGGCAAACCGTCTGTCAATCTGACGGAGATGTAAGAGAAACCACTATATATATATATATATATATATATATATATATATATATATATATATATATATATATATATATATATATATATATATATATATATATATATATATGCCTCGTTGGGTAGACATAGAAAAGCTTATGCATTTAAAACGAACAAGAAAACGTCTTCTTTGACAATGCAGCGAGCCCTGCGCGTACGCAGTCCCATACAACACTGCCACAAGGGGCTGGCAAGTTAAGCTTGCCTTCACCAGCAAAGAATAGTGGACGAGCCCGTCGTAAACATAGGCGCAGCAAACCAATGAAGAGAACGTGAAGGTAATCGCAGAGGCCTCCAGAGCAACCAACAGTTATAAGTAATCGGTGCAGAGTGGTGACAGTTTTTAGGTGCCTTCAGTGGCGAGGTGGTCGCCGCCTACGCCTTCTTGCAGCCGTTTCGGTGTTCGTTATTTTGCTGCTTTCTTTTCTTCTTTTTAAACTTCTTCTTTGGAGCGGAGGCTGCTACTAGTAGCTCCGGAAGCGTATCAGCTAGACGGCGTCGTCAGTAAAAGTAGGATTAGCCAGGAATGCCCATAAGAAGCTGGAGAATTTTTTGCGCTGATGGGTGGCAAGGCAATAAAGAAAAAGCCTAATAACGTATGTTGCTTCACAATACACTACGCTTCTGACCTCCCTGTGTTTGATATTCGCGTAAATGAGCACCTTGCCGCGCGCACTTTTTGCTATTGCACAATAAAGCCCCGGAAGTGCACTGATATTTCCCCCTACTCTTTATATATATATATATATATATATATATATATATATATATATATATATATATATATATATATATATATATATATATATATATATATATATATATATATATATATATATATAAAGAACAATGGTATAAAGACACAAATAGCAGAAGAATAGAACTTCACTTAACTCCAGCATAGCCCGGTATGGTACGAAATTCAGCAATCAAGCTTAAAGTGCAGTCACTGGGCGCATTACCAGAAAAGTCCTTACCTGTACAGTCACTATGCGCTAAACAGAAACGAGAAATATACCCTTGCGCAAAACGAAGAATAAAGCACGTGATCACAGTTTGTTTATTTTTCTGCTACATTTCTTAGTCACTTGAGTCTATGTCTGATACTTGAAATAGTGGGTACTATCGGAGGCCTATTTTCCCAGGATCTCGCTGTTTATAAACAATAGCAAAACATGTTTGTCTAGAGAGAATAGGCCCAGTGGTTGAGTGTGGAAGCCACTTGCGCTAAACTTGAATCTTAATTTGGGCTATGGACTCTATTTCCAATATGTAATGTGCATTGCGAAAAACAGTCCAAGTCAGAAATGTTTCATAATATAGTGCTTGTGGAGGTATACTCTGATTTGTAATCATACAGAATGCATATCTTAAGGACAAGTTATGGACCAGTCAATCGGTATACGTTTGATTTGACATGTCATTTTGCATAAACATTGTCTTTAAGCAACTTTACGAGTTACTTGCCGTGCTATATATACTGGGCGGCATCAGTATATATTGGTAAGCAGTAATCGACATGCAGTTAAATGGACGCGTAAGGCGGAAGTTGATTGCTTGAAATGGAAACACAGGGCTGTCGCTTGTAATCTGGCTTTCCTAATACATTCACGAAAATGCGGACTTCTCTTTTCATAAGGGTGCAATGACAATACCAGCTACGAAATGCAACATCATTACTATTATAAAGTTGCAAATGGCAACTCACTTTGAAGTGCGAGAGACAGCATTTTCCCGCTCGTTCCGGCTCCCGTGTTTGGCGCGTGCACTGACAGGTTGCTGTGGCGGGTGGTCTGTCATTGGCGGGTGGTATGATATGACGGAATTTCTTTTAACCTAACGCAAAAAAAATGAAGCATCTCACGGGTTGCGCATATATCTATGAAGCGTTGGTTCTCGCAATACATTTGTGCAAACTTTCAGCTGTTAAAATAGCTTGAATGCTTGCTACGTGTTATCGCTAAAATCGCGTTAAATTACACTTATAATCGTTCTTTGTCGCACAATTATCAACTATGGACAAGTGAAGCATCACCGCCGCCTAGGAAGAAGACACGGAGCTAAACATACAATTTAAAGAGGGAGCAGAGAGACGTCATGGTATTAGTTCTTAACTGTATAGGTAGTAAACGTTCTTAGAGCCCATAATGTTATTAAAGCAGACAATTCAGTCAGTGCAAAGCATTGTTTCTTCTTTTCTTTTGCCCTTTTGAATAAACACTACCGCGGGTCGCCGCTAAGAACCGACATGCACTGTAATTTTTTGAGCGCTAAGTTCTTTCAATGCGATAACAGTTATATGGACACTCCAAGCGCATTTCTGCCGTCGGTGTCGCGTGAGGTTCCTTATAAAGTCTAATCGTCGCCGAGCGCCATGTGCGCGAGTGAAAGCGCGCGAGGGTGAGCCCACGATCGCGGCTCCACCTCGCGCACGCAATGGAGGGAAGCGGGGGAGGAAGCGCGCCGTCTTCTGTCGCGCGCTTAATTCGGCTTAATTCGCGTTAATGCGAGCGGCAGCACGAACGTCCTTTCGCTCGCTGCTGCTTCCGCGCTTACTCACTCCAGCGTTTCGACATCCAGTTTCGGTGGTGATCGAGTGAGACGTGTTCATGTTTGCTTGTGCGCGCGTGAGACCATGCTTATTAATCGAGTTACTATGCCTTGGTTTACATCTTTTAACGGCGATACAACTACTGTGTAATTTAGTGGAGGTGTCAAGTAATTTGCCATCGCAATGGATGCTTTGCCTTTCGAAAGAAACTGCATTTTTTTATTTATCCGATATTAGAGTTTCGCAGAATGTTATCTTTGCGTAATAATGTTGAAAGAAACGGGTGCTTAAGCTACAAAAACATGGCCGTAAGAAGCTACCTAGAAATGGCGTACAGGGCCCACCGGTTCACAGGGAAACAAATTATCATTATTAAAATGTGTAAGCGGCATAAATTGTACACGAAAAGGCTGCGGATTGCGCTTTCTGAGAGAAGCCTCCTTTAGGCGCACACGTTTGCTATAAAATGCAGAATAAACGTCTAAGTTAAATGTACTTCGCACCATTCGCTTGAACTGTTTCTCTTTAGAATGAAGACTTCTGTGAGGAGAGCGCGGACTGTACAGAAGCAGTAGGGACATGACGAAGCACCTGGATCAATGCAGCAACGCAACAGGACCAGCTCCCCATGTCACATCCTTACATTCTACTTCCGCCCTCACGTGTATTGGCGTGGTATAAGGTATGTCTTTGTCCATTTCATTTAATTATGTTCGTAGATATATCCTGTCTTTCTCAATCTGAATCTAATACTGTTTATTTCGCTTTTTATGCGTCTCATAAAAGTAGGAAGCCAATTATTTATCGCTTGAAGCGTTTTTTTTATTATTTCTTCCTTGGTCGATTGCGCGCACGCTGCTGTTGTCACTTAATTTCCGGCCCCGTCGGGCCGGCCACACGCGACTACGTTACGCTCGACTTGTTGATTTCCGGTGTCTGCGAAGCAAGCTCAAAGGAATGCCGCTTGATCAGAGTGCACAAAGATTTTAATAGGGCACACTTTGCAAGTGCAGGCGGCGCACGACTATAGAACCGTGCTTCTTGCTTGCTGGTGGCTTTCCTGGGATTAATTATTTAGCGCTTTGTTCCAATAATTCTCGATTCATTCATTATCCTAATATATATTATTTCTTATTGTGTAAGCAGTAGCAATATAAGGCGATAAAATGAATTTCTTTTCCGGTGTATGTACGACAGGCCACATAATCTTGAGATTAATGGAGTGACTTGGTGAATTGCAATCTAATACAGCTTCAAGACGATTTTCGAATAAATTGCTTTCCAACAATTGCTCTCCAACGCCCACCTTTGTTGCTCTCCAACAAAGGTGGGCGAAGGCTTCAGGAAGCATTATTTATCACAATCCCACATAAGCTGCGCCAAGCGTAGGCAGTTAACAGCGCGTGAAACGAAGCTACAGAATATGAAAAGAGGTTGCATCTTGAGCAATGAACAGTACGCGAACGCAGTGTAGGGCATCATAGAATGATAACGCACGATAAATAGAGGAGGAGGGTAAGGAAGGTGCGGAACAGGGAATAATACATGTTTTAAGGCTACACCACCACCACCAACAACAACAACAATGTGTTAATGAAGAAGCGTGTCGAACGGGCTTCTCCATCAACACATTGTTGTTGCTGCCTGCTAAGTCGAGGCGTGCTGTAAGTGCCATTCACAATTTTTTTTAGTAGGTTAATGTTATGGACTGCCTTTTGCCTTTACGTTGTGATTCTTTGTTAACAAGGTACTCTCGCTGTGCTGTTGTCCTTATCTGTATATTTGATGAGACTTGTGTGGACTCCTTCACTTCTGTGACTATCCTATAACAATTGTATTGGGGTTTTGGGGGTGGTGCTCGTAGACGAGACAACCTTTGTGCGCTTTAGTTCATGTATGTATTGCATTTTTTTTATAATTCTCTTCTTGCTCTTTCTTTTTTCTCTTTTTTTGCGTGACGAATTAGGGATTTTGGTATAGCGGGCTATGACGTTGTCTACCTTCCGCTGTTTCTACGTCTAAACAGAGAACATTGTGTTGATAGCTCCCAGTGAACTAAGACTTGTAAGGCAGTCCTGGCAGTTCTTCCACCCTAAGGTCCCTTTAAAGCGAGCCAGGAAATGAGAACACTCCAGTATACAGCAGAAATCACGTCGCTTTCTAAAAAGCGCATCTCGTGACTGATGACAATTCACATGGAGCAGACGTGCTTTAGGAGCAGCGTATTACAGTCCAATGTGTCACCCAGTCACGCACAATTCCGATGGGAACGCGGCGCAGCTTGGAAACTTTGCTGACTCTACGCTAGTGGGCTGAAGGTTACAACAGAACAAATGAACTTCCCTTATGGTGGCTTGTTTTATCACTCTCTGAGCGCCTAATGGAGCTCCATCCTTGATCTGAAGCCCAAATTTGTGCTTGTAAGGGATTGTTAGCATATATCCTGGCTACCCATAACAGGAATATGTGGGGTGGAGCCACAAGCAAGAAATAACGGCGATTCCAAGGCTAGCTAATTCTAAACTGCGCCTAATGAACCCTAAGGCATAATATTAAGTGGCAACCAGCACGGTGAATCACACGCGCACGTGTACCCAGTGCATGATACACGGACGTTTCTGCATTTCGCCCGTACCGAAATGCACCCGCTGTGGCCGGGATTGGATCCCGCGACCTCGTGCTTAGCAACGCAACCACATAGCCACTAAGCAGCTGCGGCGGTCAACCGTCGCTGTGATATCTACGGTGAATATTTGCTTTCTGAAGATAGAGGGCAAGCACATATTATGTACTCCACTTCCATGTCGCATTTTGTTCAGGGAATCGCAAGGACGATTAGTATCATTTTGTGTTTTATTTTTGTTTTTCACATTATCTGAGTCTCTGTGATGCAGATTCTTAAATTTCAGTTGTTGTTTTTTCGTTTATTTTTGGGCATGTAAGAGTTCTTACGAATGCTAGGCAGTTCTGGCGTGTTCCATGGACAATTCCGTGCCCCCATGTTCTATCGCAGCATGAATCACAACACGCGTTTTCTTAGAACTGATTGTGGCTGATTGCGCTCTTGGCTGAAGATCCAAAATGCCCATGTACACGGGATGGAAAACAAGAAATAAACAAGCGATGTAACAAGTTTTACGCGCCTAAAGATACAGCATCGCACATGCGGGAATGCAGCTGGGCCTGTAGGATATTTTTCCTGGGACATTTCCGATTCGTTGCTTGCGTTCTTAGTTTCCAGCTCACAATTGATTCCTCGTGCTCCCTCTGTTGGCATTCCTGGATTCGCAACTCAGTACTGACGTAACACGCGAGCAGGGAGGCATTCGCTTAGATTCATCGCACAATACGGACCGTGCTGAAAGGCAGCGTGGCGTTGAATATGGCTGTCACAGTTGAGTACATTGTAATGAGCAGGAAAACAGTGCGAGAATCCAGTCGTATGCAGCTATGATGGACCTTGCGCTATTTAAACTACATACCATACACCATGCCTATCTGACGCATGCCAGGTGCCTTAGCGAGAAAGTTGGTACATTTCGTGCGGCTTTAGTCACCTTATCGACAACCTTCGCTTTCAAAAGTATTATCTCCATGTTTAATCACTTTTTGGTGTCGTAAATAGGCAGTTCGTTGTCCTGAGATAGTTTCGCAGGGGACTTTGGCTAGGTAATAACCCCCCTCCCTTCTCAAATAGAAAAGGGAGGGATTGTGACTCGCCACTGTAGACGACAATTTAAGGTTATCGTTAAAAAATAACCGGCAAGACGTCTAGAAAGCATTAAAACATCTGACAAAACTTAGAGAAAGTCATTGTTATCCTCATCAGAATTTCTTACTGACGGTTCGTAAATAAAGTGAATGCTTTGGCGCGTGACCTGGCGACTTATTGCCCCCCGCCCCCCGCTCTTACAAAGTATGTTAATTAAATTATGGTGTTTTACTTGCCAAAACTAGGATATGATTATGTATGATTATGAAGAACGCCACACAGGATTAATTTTGACCACCTGAGATTGTTTAACGTGCACCCAATGCCAGGCACTTTGGCAATTTTGCGTTTTTTGCAAATAGAAAAGAAAAAGTAGGGCCTACCTCTTATATTGTCGTTTTTGTTTTCTTGGCAAATTTCGAAGCGAAGGAAGTGAAAGGAACTGGCAGACATGAGGCAAGTGCTGCTCACACTGTCAAGGTTTCAATGCATTTCGACCTAGAAAACATTATAAGGAGAGAGTATGTCTTACGTTTCTCAGACACGGTAAATTTACGCAAGGGCATTTTATTTGTAACGATTATATTGATTTTCTATTGTGTATTCCATTCGCTATTTGCTCGTTTGACACGACGCCTCCGCTATCCCCTGAATTCGTGCGACGAATGATAAGAAAAGACTCGAACCATGGGTAAAAAAATGAACTTCTTCCAAATATGGTTTCCAGGAAGAGATATTGAATCCCGCCGGGCAGGTTGGAAATTATCCTGTTCCATATAAGTCCCGCCGACCCAACACAGCAGCTGCACGTTAGAGAACGGTTGCAAGGTAGTAAGTAGTTCCTTCGAAGCGAATATGCTCATGATAAATGGCGATGCAGACCAGAGAAATCAAAGTGGCATTGCTCATGAGAAGCGTGTAAATCTGATATAGATATTTTACCTCGCGTTGGTTAGTCGCTACTGGTGTGGAGGGACATTTCTTGCATGCTTCAAAAACGTAGAGGGCTTCCTTGACGCGTGCACGGGACCCTCAATAGCGCGCGCAATATAATCGCGGTATTACTCGTTTAACATGCAATTGCGCCACTGCGTTTAGAAATCTCACAAGGAATGTTTTACTAGCATTATCAGTTTTATGAAAGTGCCAAGTGATACCAAGCCCAAGTGTTTCCGTTCACTGTTGAGTTCCTTCGGTAGAGAGGAAAGCGGCAAAACTTGCACATAAATATTCTCACATTGCGTGCTGATTTCGATAGATAGATAGATAGATAGATAGATAGATAGATAGATAGATAGATAGATAGATAGATAGATAGATAGATAGATAGATAGATAGATAGATAGATAGATAGATAGATAGATAGATAGATAGATAGATAGATAGATAGATAGATAGATAGATAGATAGATAGATAGATAGATAGATAGATAGATAGATAGATAGATACTAAATCGATAGCCCCCCATTCGCAACAGAAGTTTCAGCCAGGATACTACGGATAGTGGAGGTTACTAGAGAGTTTGAACTGGGGTGCTATGATTACAACAAAGTATACTACGTCATGGTATCATTTGGCATTGTGGTTGGCAGAGAGATTGGCACTTCGTCCATCTGCTGATGTGCTCATAAGGTTTCGTGACCCACGGATGGCATGGATATAAGCAGCAGGTCAAAAAGAAAGCTATCATTGACATTGAAATAATCTTCGATGGTTTGTGCCCAAACGTTTTTTCGTAAGTTGCCAGACTAGACATGATTAAGACTGGTAGAACAAGAAATGTAACTGGAGCTAATGTTTCGACAAGGGGCCCTGTTGAAACGTTAGCTCTAGCTTGTTCAGTGGTAGAACATTCCTTGTTATACCACTGTTATTAACTTCCAGCCTCCATCTGCCTGCGAACCTCTCTATTGTGCGGCAAGCTAGAGTGGGAGATAGATTGTTAAATATTAGGCTTTCGTTCTCGCTACTCGCCGCCGGCTTGCGCTGTGGTACTCAGCCCGCTTTTCACTGGTTTCCGAAATAAATACGTCAGACTTCTAGAATAGTGGGCGTACGAACAGTGAGCGTGTAATTAGTGGGCTTGCAGAGAGGACCTTACGGTTCCTTCTGTTTTTTTCTTTTCATTTCCGAGTTTTTGCGCTACAAAAATCATAAACTCACCCAAAAAGGATTATAAGTTTATCGTGTGCGACTTGAGTCACCAGTGCGCAATTTTTGCATTGTTCTCTTACCCTCTTCTATGGTTGAAGACTGCGCGTGCTTGTCTAGCATACTGGAGGTTGCATTCCGCAACATTTTGACGGGACACAGATAAGATAAACATACAGCGGAATGCTCCGTTGTGTGTGGGTCTCTTCTGTGAGTCCCGCCAAAATTTTTCGTAATCCGATGTCTAGAGAACTTACCCACTCTCCCTTACCATACCAATTAGAATGGAAGGGCTTTTTTTTAAATTTATAACTAACGAGTCGCTTACTTGTTCTCGTGAAGTATTATTCGCTGCTGACTGGGATCAAGCTTTTCATTGTACGGGAGCTGCTCAGTTCTATCAATTTTGAGCATGAAATGCTTTTAGCTCCAGTTTTCGGGGACCTTCAAGCAACCTTGAGCCAAAAGCCAGAGCCAAAATCAGGATTCTCAAACGAGATCATCCGGGCAACCAGTCAAAACTCATGAAAACGTGGTCTTTGGCACCCAACCCTTTGTACAGGACCACATTGCATACGCTAGTTACTGCCCAAGCAAGTAACAAAAAATATTGCTTCCAAATTCTTCCTAATGTTTGTTCACAATATCACTCAAGCTGTAACTTCTAGTACGCTGAAGTTTTATTTGTCATTCCCAATTGGGGGGGGGGGGGGGCAATGATCAAAAGACAGATACAGGGCATCAAACACTTTATTATCGTCATTTGGCGCTGAGGCAGAGTTGCCTGTGCTCTTTTGAACGCCAGCGGTCCGTGAGTTCCGCTGCGCGTGTTTTGTGCCACCTCGAGAGATGGCGCCGCGCTGCGTGGCGCCTCCTTTAGGCACTTCGTCTAGCTGGCCAGTGCGCTCTGTCTCCCTGGCGTCGTTCGCTGCCTGTTGTGCCACCTTCAGCCAGTTTTCTTCTCCTAGCTGCGTAGTATCCATATCGACCAGTGCACAGTATGGCGTGGTGCAGTTTGGTGCGAAGTGGTGTGGTGCGGTGTGCCGTTGCGAACATGCACTACGCCCATTTTAAGATTGTGGCTAGTATGATGTCCAACCAATCTACTTTCCAGGTTGCCATTTCATGCTTACATATATTGTCGATTAAGGGAGAGCCAGCATTTTTTTACCATGTTTATGACAATTTACGACAGATGTTTCCCTCGGAAAACAACTTTCCCTAAATGGAAGCTGCGTGAACCATGGGTAACAGGTACTCACGTTAAACTGAGAAAGTGAAAGATGTTCAAGCCCTTTTTACCTGCAAGGAATCATTCCGACTGATCTTCATTTAAACATTATCGTAATAGTCTCACTTCATAGCTCAGTGAGCTAAAGATACCTTTCAAAAGCGCTACCAAGGGCAAAGGCCCAATTTTTTTGAAGCTGGTAAATTACAATTTTCTACAAACAAAATTAAACAGCCATCAATTAGGGGAACTTGTAAGTGATGGTGTACCCCCATCTCTAGCACGCAAGTTTAACGAGTTTTTCACATGTTTAATACCTACAGGGGATGTTGACACTGCTATCAGTTACATCTCTGATAGACTTATTCAGTCGTTTGACTTTAGCTTAACTGACGCTGAAGTACAATTCAGTGCATTATAGTATTTAAGACAGACACGCTGCCTTTCTTCTCAGGAACTTCAAATTAGGCCATTTAAGTTTGTAGCTAACATCTTAGCACCACATTTGAGTCAGATATTCAGCCTGTCCTTAAAATGGGCATAATTGCTGTAGTAATGAGAAATGATAGTGTTTCTGCTGTATTTAAAGGTGGTGACGGAAATAACTTCAGTAGCTTTCGGCCTATCTCTGTCCTCCCTGTGCTCTCTAAGGCATTGGAAAAGGTGATGTTCAAAAAAAAAAAAGAAAGGTTTTTTCGGAAAGCACATCTATAACAGAGTTTCAGTTTGGGTTTAATGAAATGAAATCCGATGAATCAATTGCGCTATGGGAAAAAACAACTTATTTTAGCTAACAATGAAGAAATGAAACCAACACATGGTATTGGGGGCGAGCACTTGCGGAGTCGCCATCTTTCGGATGCGCCTCGTTTGTGTAGTATGAAGGATCACGCGGCGTGCTCCTCATAGGTTTGGCATACGACGCTCAATAAAACCACCACGCGGCAGCCCTCCTGGACATTTCTGTCAGTACTCTCTAAACGAGGGATGTTTCTTGCTGTCGAAATGAAAATCTTGGGCAAACAGAATCCAGAGATTCAATTACAGACGCTATCTCTTTAATGAATCCGTACAGTGAACGCCACTGCACGCTGTCGTCGCGATGGAGTCTCTCGAACCGGCTTCTTGCGTCAAACGTAGGCAACCGCTGAGAGCAAACTATGTGAAATACGTTCTTACCGTGGGCTGGCTATATAACCAAAAGGAGCATAACAAAATGCAGCCTCAGTGCAGTGATCGCACGGGTTCGCAGTGACCGACTGCGCGCCTGCATGCATGTCCGCGCACAATGTTTCGCTTTCGTTGCGTGCGCGTTTTCGCACTTGATGTGAGCTTTAGGCCACAGAATATGAGAGTTTCACAGTACACAAGCAACCATTGTTGCGTGGACGCTATCAGAGCTGTTCAAAAATTATTTCGTTGTAGAGACTTCGACGCCTACGGCGACTGTGATGTGCCGTCGCGACGATTCAATCTTTTTTCTTTCTTGTAAATTCTTGCACGTTTCAATGTTACTTTCCAGGTTGCGTCCCACTGTATGTTTATTGGTCTTCTCACCGTCATTACATTAGCCGGGCAGCGGGTGCGGGCGAGCGTCTCAGTGCATGTTTTTGCTGCTCATCGAACATCGCAGTCCCAGTGCCGTAACAGAAATCTTCCTCGCGTCTGTGCTTGCTGCATACCCGAGTTGTAGTTGATCACTTTTCGCTGCTACTAAGTTTCGCGAGCCAAGCTTCACGCAGCTTGTCCTGCGGCTACGTGTGAATAAGGCTGAAACCACGGCACGTTGCGTCCGTCTGGCAAAGTGGTACCGAGCAGCAGCCTACCATGCTGCACGCAACCAAAGGCAGCCACTACCTATTGTAGTGCTTCCAAAAGTTCTCAAGCAGACACCCAAAGCGGAAAAGCCTCACCACATTATCAGAACCGCACCGCAAGTGGGACTTTAAACTTCCGTGTTTAGCTCGCTTTCGGCGCTTCCGAAGCAGCCAACGCGGCTGCTGTGTCCACGTGATCGCTCAATCACGTCACGCCGACGGTGGCGCCAGCTTTTCCAGTGGTGGATCTCGCCCTCAATATTCGTGTGCTTGCTGAATCACGAGATATTATTCTAAAAGCATCAAAAATATGGCATCCGTGGGGTTCCTCTTCATCTGTAATGTAGTGGAGCGGAAAGAAGGGCAGGAAGAAACCATGTGGACAGGACAGCTGCTAATTTACAACGGAAGTTTAATAGGTGAATACAATTACAATGGAAGGTAGGTGAATACCACCCGCTACAGTCTTCAAAGACGCCCAGTGCTCCCTCACTTTGTCGTTGTCGTTTCTACAGCGACCCGTTTGGCGTATATATATATATATACATATATATATATATATATATATATATATATATATATATATATATATATATATATATATATATATATATATATATAACTCTTTTAAGCTGTGGAAGAGAAGTTGTCTGTATTTATGCGTGTGTACCCAATATGCGTTTAATTTATTGTGGCGTTCCTCAGGGCAGCCTTCTAGGGCCATTTAATTTTATTGTACATAGGCGAACGACATCACGAATGTAGCCAATGAATTACCATGTGTTCTATATGCAGAGGACACTAGCCTTTTCCAGACTAGCTCCTCAAAAGAAGCGCGCTTAAATAGAGGTAATGCTGTCTTCAGTGCTCTAGATACTTGGTCTAGAGAATATGGATTGCTAACAAATACAAAAAATATTAAAAGAGGAATCTTTCGTCCCCTCTGAAAAATATCAGGTAAAATCAAACACTGATTTCATATAATTCGGTTATTAAAGTTGTAGGTAACTTTAAAGTTCTTGATGTAGTATCTTATGATAACATGAGGTGGGCCGCACACATCAAGTACATGGCGTTAGATCTATCAGGAGCCATAGGCTCTTTATTTTTTTTTAATCAAAATGTCGCTATGAGAGAAAGAGAGAGAGAAAGCAAGGACAGGAAAGGTAGGGAGGTCAACCAGAAGAGTATCCGGTTTGCTACCCTACACTAGGGGTGGGGGAAAGGGGAATAGAAAGAAGAAGAAAGGAAGAGAGTAAGCACAGAGTACGTGTGGGAGGGACACTATGCTCAGGGACACTATAAACGGTCTCTTAAACCGGTGTACCTCAAGTATTGCAGTAATGCACGATTCGCTTTTCGTGCCAGTGACGGGTGTGGCCACGGTCCGAGTATCTTTGACTCGGTGAAAGGTCGTAAGTCTAGTCGGTGTAAAGTTTCCTGCAGAGAGAGGCGTTGTACATCAGAGTGGGGGCAAGTACACAATACGTGCTCGATGGTCTCCTCGCACCCACAGTAATCGCACATCGGGCTCTCGGCCATTCCCAAACGAAAGGAATATGAGTTTGTGAATGCTACTCCCAGCCACAAGCGGCACAGCAAGGTTGCTTCACCGCGGGAAAGGCTAGATGGCACTTGTAGCTGTAGCATGGGGTCCAGTTTATATAATCGGCAGTTGAAGGCACCTGAACTCCAGAGTTCTTGCGACTTTTTGCGTGCATGTAGGCGAAGTTCCCTGGCAGTGTCAGACCTCGCCAAAGGTATGGAACGCGTCTGGGTATCTTCGTGGGCAGACCGGGCAGCCTTGTCTGCTAGGTTGTTGCCGACAATGCCACAGTGAGCAGGAATCCATTGAAATGTAATGGTGTGCCCTCTTTCCAGAGCATGGTGGTGTACTTCCCTGATGTCAGATAAAATCTTCTCGTATACTCTGTGACGTAATGCAGACTTGATGCTGTGAAGGGCTGCCTTAGAGTCACAAAATACGACCCATTTCTTTGTGGGCTCTTCGGTGACGTACATCATAGCGGCATGGAGAGCTGCAAGCTCTGCTGATGTCGATGTAGTCGTGTGCGACAATTTGAATTGAACTGTAACCTTCTTGGCTGGAACGACGAATGCGGCAGTTGAGCTGGCACGTGAGGTCGAACCATCGGTATATATATGTATGCGGTCATGATACGTCTGGTGTAGTAATAGGAGCGTAAGTTGCTTCAGAGCCGGCGATGGATGATTGGACTTTTTTGTAATTCCAGGAATATCAAAATTCACTTGAGGCTGTCGTAGGCACCACAGGGGAGATGAAGGCTTTGTCGCCGGTGTAAAAGATGACGGTATGCACTCTTGATGAGCGCTAATCACTCGTGAAAAGGTCGCTTGAGGTCTTTCGGCTGGTAGGGAGGTCAAATGATGGTCGGGGATTCTTGACAGATGGCGAATGTGCGCTCTGAGAGAGTCGACAACTACGTGTGTCTGGATCATATGGTCCCCAGCGATGGCAATTGTTGCTGCTGTTGATGTGCACCGAGGCAGCCCTAAACACGTGCGTAGGGCTTGACCTTGTATGCTCTCCAAGGCGCGAAAGTTCGTCTTGCATGCATTTGACAACACTGGTAGACTGTAACGTAGGAGTCCGAGAAACAGTACCCGGTAGAGCTGCATCATAGAACGGACTGGTGTACCCCAGTTTTTGCCGCAGAGAAACTTAAAGACCTCAGCAATGGCAACCAATTTCTTCTTTAGATAGACGCAGTGAGGGCTCCACGAGAGGTTGCGGTCAATGATTACACCCAGAAAGCGATGTGTCTTAGAATAGGATACCGCTTGACCATTAATTGAAACAGGATATGATGACATTTGTTTGCCCGTAAAGCCAACCAATGCGCACTTTTCAGTAGACAGGCTGAGGCCTTGTTCTCGTAGATAAGATGCCGTCATGGTTGCCGCCCGCTGGAGCCTGGCTCGTACCTGAGGTCGTGTCACCGCAGAAGCCCAGATGCAAATGTCGTCGGCGTATATTGAGACGTGAACTGACCGCGGTAGGTACTCCGCTAGTCCTACCAAGACGAGGTTGAACAGAATGGGGCTCAACACTCCACCCTGCGGCACACCATGCCTGATGTAATGTTCCGAAGTTGGGCCGTCTTCAGTCTGTAAGAAAAAGCACCTCTCAGTTAAATAGTCCCGAATCCATTGATACATCGGGCCACCAACTCCAACAGCCTCAAGCGAGTTCAGTATGGCCTCATGGGCGACGTTGTCGTATGCTCCTTTAATATCTAGAAAAAGTGCCACTGATAGTCGCTTGAGGCTTTTTTGATTTTGGACCCAGGTTACGAGGTCAATGACGTTGTCGATGGACGAGCGACCTCGACGAAAGCCCGTCATGGCGTCTGGATAGATGTTGAATCGCTCTAGGTACCATTCCAAGCGAGCAAGAATCATTCTTTCCATCAGTTTACCGACGCAGCTCGAAAGCGCAATCGGACGGTATGATGAGAGCTCAAGGGGAGACTTTCCAGGTTTCAGTATGGGGATCAAGCGGCTCGATTTCCATTGTCTAGGAACGGCGCCATTCTGCCAAGACTCATTGTAGTAGCTGAGCAGCTCATCACGTGCGTCGTGTCCAAGGTGGCATAGGGCAGCATACGTGATGCCATCAGGTCCTGGTGACGACGAACGTCTGCAGGTCGCCAACGCAGCATCGAGCTCTTCGAGTGAAAAGAGCACGTTCATTTCTGGTACACGTGCCTCAGGGATGTCATTCAATGCTGCGTCAGTAATGGTGGCCGCGGACCCAGGAACCCGTGCACAGAACTCTTCAGCCACTTGAAGTTCCGAGCGGAGTTGGTATAGGGCCAGAGCAGCAAAGGGCTTCCTTTGATGCGGAGATGAGCGAAGTCCCCTAACAGTTCTCCATATGTGCGAGAGCGATTTTCTGGGATCAAGCGACTGAAAGAAAGTTTTCCATCGCTTGTCATCCAGTTTATCTATACGACGCTGTACTTTCTTCTGTATGCGTCGTGAAGCCCTCAGATCCAAGACGGACTTCGTGCGCCGATACCTCCTCTCCGCCCGTCGGCGTTCCGCACGAAGCCTCTCCAGTTCCATATCTGAGTCTGTACGCCTTGCTGACCTTGTGAGCGAGCAGATGGATGTTTTCAATGTCTCTGCGATTGCTTCTTCGATGGTGTGTGAAAGGCCTTCTCGACATGCGTCATCCATATCCTTCTTAAACTTTGTCCAATCAACTGTACGCAAGACAGTAGAGGAGCGTTGCTCAACTCCTCTAATCTTTATGTAGGTTGGAATATGGTCACTTTCATGTGTTTCAATGTCCGTGAACCAGTCGACGCTCGAGGCAAAGCGCCGTGACACCAAAGTTAAGTCCAAGCAGCTACTATTAGCCCCGAGAATTAGGAGTGGCGCCCTCTCGCGAGTGACGTCACGGCCAGGACGCCGCTCGCTCCGGCTCGCTCGGCTGCCGCGCGCGCTCGTTCCCTTCGTGTATGCTTGGGGCATGGGTGGCTCGAGCCGTACGTATTGAAGAATACGTCGGCTTCTTTCAGCTGCCATACCTTAACCACAGTTTCTTCTTCAAAAGCGTGTGAGTCGAGAAACTTTGCGGCTTGGATATCGCAAGCTAAGTAGCGTTAAAGGGGTCTACTAGGTTTTGCAATGCATATATGCGCCGTGTCTATCGGTAAATTTTGACTAAAAAAATAATATCTGCAAATTCAACGCGCGAAGTTGTGCATGATGCTTCGCTAAACATTTAACATTCCTTTAGTATTTAGCTATGAGAGGCATTGCATTTTACGTGCAAGAAAAATTTGGTAATTGGCGTCAACATGTTATCTGATTTTAGAAAGACACTGCCCAGCGAAGCTCTCATCATGATTCCTATTACTCTGGTGTGTTGTTCTATTCAAATATGGCCATTATTAATGCGCAAAAAAATAGTTAGGCGCGAATTTCTTATGAAAAACTTTGCTGCTACTTTCATCCCCCTCTGAAACAGGCCTCCAAAAAAAACGAATTGCTCATGGCTGCTAACACGACGGCGCGTCATGTAGAGTATTTACATAGTTAATTGCAGTTATACAATATATGAAAAGACAGTGAAATATTTCCACAATAACAATGCAAAACACACTGCGTCATTGAAATAAATAAATGATATACACTTGGTAACATAGACAAAAAAGAGGAACATAGCATGCATTATTAATCATTAACAAACGCGCTCTAAAGAGGTGAGTTGAACGTGTAGCACGGAAAAGGGAATATATATTGGTGCATTCCTATTTGTACTCTGTAAATAGCCGTAAGCCTTCATTAACCTTACTTCAAATTTCCGCCGCTTAAAAAAATAAACACGTGAAGAACCGCCTAATGTTGACAAGCAGTTAAAGAAGCAAGTGAGGCGTGTAGAATCCAAGCTCCAGTATTAGTTAAGTCCCCGTGCTACTGCCGAGCGTTTCTGTGAGGAAATGCAAAAATTCGATATTGTACCATGAACTACTCGTCGTGAGCAAACCTGTTCTAGCGGAATAAAATCAACGTAACTGCTGTAGAAGTCATATATAGCCAGCTTTGTGACATACTTGTTGCACCGCGGCAGGTATGGTATCATAACTGGATTCCTATAGGCTATGCTTTTGCGATTGTCTATCCGCGTATGAAAAACCCGCGATGGGGTGGTCTGCGTCGCTTCGGCTGGCACTGTAGCGTTGCCTTCGAGAGCTGCATTGTTGTCTAAGAAATTAGCTCTTTGAATAAATGTTCGCAAAAGAAGACGTCGTAAAAATATATTTGAGACGACCACCATAAGTATACAAGCAGAGAGAACGAGGGCGAACAAACGAAAACACCGCAGAAAGCGCCCGGACAACGCCCGAACTGTAGCAGACGACAGGCGCGAGTCCGTGCCCTGACGTCACGCGAGCGGCGCTCGCAGCGCCGCTCGTGTTCGTTCTCGGGGCTAATAGGTGGTGCCTCGCAAAAACGTAGGGCTGCCGTCATTCACACAGCACAAATCATGGTCGGCAGCAAAGGAGGCGAGACTCCTGCCTCTGGAATCAATTTTAGTGCTTGCCCATAGCTGGTGATGCGCGTTGAAGTCACCTGTGATAACCCAGGGGCCATTGTTCATCAGTAATATTTTCTTGAGTCGTTCGCCGTCAAAGTGACCCGCTGGGGATATATAGGCTCCAATTAGTGTGAATGACACATCTTTCTTTTGGATATTCAGGCAGACATATTGGTTGTCGTCGTGAGGCTCTACCACGTTAGCGACATATGTAAAGTCCGTGCGGATGTAGATGATTACTTTCGTGCTCGCGCCGCATGTGGACCCTTGAATGCAATCTTCACGCAGCGTGAACTGCCTAGCCGCTTAACATCAACAATGACCTCATCATTGGCTGGCTTGATAAGAATCGGCAAGTCGTTATTAAGGATCGCGACGTCTAAGGGCACAAATATGATGGTATTGGTGTCCGGCCTCTGCGTGTGTCTTACTGTTTGCGTGCTTGACGATGAGGACGTCCTGGTGTTTCTTCTCTTCGCTCTGCGGCTCTGCACCAGCTGGAAGTCGTCATCGGAAGTGTCCTCACTGCTGAGAGAGTAGACATGGGTGTCCTCACTGTCGCTGTCGCTCTGCAGACCGTTCCGCTTCCTGGAGGCGGCCGCCGCTGACGCCGCCGTCGCCGGCAGACGTTCGGGGTCGTCCACATCCATCACGACCGAGCAGGGAGCGAGGACCAGCGGATGAACTTAGAATTTCACAGAAATAAACTGGAGCAAGGAAGAACAGCTCTGTGTCAAAAACACTTCGTCGTCGTCCATGACTTTACACCTAAGCTTAAGCCCATCGTCTGCCATGTGATATTGCAATGCCATCTCACTTACTGTCACCTGGTATGGACATCTACAACCAACAATAATCTGCTTTATAGTTTTGCGAAAAAGAGCAATAACACTTATAGCTAGAGTTCTTTGCAGAACTCATACATATAACTCGTTTCTATATACAATGTTCTTTGTGTGGAACTTTTTTTTTCGATACTGATTATGTTCCCTCAGGTTCTCAACATATCAAGGCTCTCTCTACAATGAAACGTATACATCAACGTATCTCTACGAAACAAACAAACACATGGTTAACTTCGCAGCGAACACTACGGCAAACAGCCTGCGATATATGTTGTCTAAAGCATTAAATAAGTGTGACGTCACCTGCCATGATATATAAACTCCGTCTCCGGCTTTCTAAGCTATATATTAATAAACGTATCATATGACACTGTTTCCCAGTACCCGATTTGTTGACTTTTTGCGCGATGTTGTTGTCCATCTTTCATTCCCTTTTATTTAAGAATACATCTTTTGTACCCATAAAATGTCATTTCGCCTTTGCCTGCTGACACAAATTTTGTCTGCGTGCCGCTCCTGTTTGATGTAAGCCTGCAGTCGTTTTCTGAGCCTCAGATGTTCTCAAGATACTTCTTGTAGCTTTATTGTCGGCGGTCCCTTATTGACCGGAACGAATAAATCATTCAATCATTCATGTAAAGCTATGTTTCGTAGGTACTACTTTTTTGCATTGCCGAAGTCTAGTGAAGCTTAGCGTGCGAATCAATTTGTTATACGAGTAAATATCTCTTGTTCGTAATTAACTGCGTGATTAAAAAAAAGTACTTCCCACTTGGAGACCCACAACGAACATTTAACCAGTAAATGTGAAATCTGTGCGTTTAGGCGCCTATAACAGAGATTCTGCGTTTCTGTAAGTGTTATTCAAGTTATTACGGAGCATTTCCTTTGAAGATTGGTCAAAGAATTGCCATGACCTTACAACTTAGCGAGCGTGTTAGACCAAAGAAGGACAGTAAATTTAGTTGCTGTTGACTGCGAAGGATTGCACGAAGTTTGCTACTGAGGGAAATTGTGGCGGCGAATTCCACTGTGCGCCTGACAGGGACAAAGTGGATATATTTGCGAAAGCCTCTGCCCTGTAGGGGGACTCGTTATAGGCGCACGTGCTCATAATGTTCAGTGAAAGTTGCCCCGAGCGTTAAACGGCGTCACAAAGGCCACGCATCTTCCTTCCGTTCCTGTGAGCGCTCCAAAAGCGCGATTCCTTCTGCATCTTTCCCCTGATTTGACCACCGTCATCGCGGGGCATCAGTCATTAAGCTACGCAAAAAATGCTGCAGGTATAAGTAAAACTTGTTGTGGGGCTAGTTGGTGCATAGCTGTCAATAGATGAAGCGCCAATAGTGACGGCACACTAGAAAGGGACAAAGACAGGACAAGGCGCTACTTGCAAATGTTTATTGAAGTCAAAGGTGGCTGATTATATAGTCATGGGTAGAGGGGGGCGAAAAAAGAGGAATACTGATTATGTGAACGCGCACGTGCGAGAACACTGAAGATATACATACAGTGTGCCCCTTTCTATGTGTGCCTTCCAGTGCACCGAATCCTTTGGTGATGGTCTGCCATATCGGCCTTGCGATGTGCCGAGCGAGAACCCGAGGATACTGCATTAGGAAGGGATTTGTGCCGACAGAATTCGCCGCTCTGTTCGGTTGAGTTAAACCGTCGGTTGGCCATGGGGAAAGGATGCGCCGGATTCTACGTTCCGACATATGGCGACAGGTCAGCCTGCTCTACGATCGGCTTCACCTGATATGCTTTTTACTAGATCCAGTGAACATTGCAAGTACTAGGCTGCAGTCCCTTCGGAAGCTTGCAGCTCAGAACACAGAATTTTGATGGCGTAAGACCCTACCCATTCTTCCCAAAGGAGGCGAAACCAACAAAGCCAGCCGCACGGCGCGGCAAGTTCTCGGGGGAGCCTTAATCCCGGAAGACACCGTTGACGTCCTCAAGTAAGGCCCTAAGTTCAGCTCTGAGCCCAGGATCCCGGGACATGAGCTTCTTTCCTTGAATAGAAGGATTTCCAATAAAGCCACACCAGAGGACAAGGAAAGGTGTCTGCTGGACCGAGTTGACAGCCAGGCCAGAACGCTAAGAACTCGTCGAAGAACCCCCACAAAACGTATCGTGAATCTTTTCAAGGACAATGACCTTCGACTTCTGCAGGCCGACAAAGAAGAATGGTTTGTGGCCATGCCGTCGGGCATGTTTAATGAAAAGGCTCTACAAGCCATCCAGAGAAATTACGAGGTGACGAAACTCAAGCCAAGTAAGGAAGCGAGTCGTGCAGTACCTTTGTGTGAAGACCTTTGACTACAGAAGCTCGTTAATGGTGACCAGAAATGTAGGAAAAACTGTTTAAATGTATTCTTTACTGCAAAAACGCAGAAAGATGATATACCGTTCAGATGTATTGTGAGTGAAAGAGGTTCCTGGCAAAACAACGTTAGCCGCTACCTTCTAAAGCAGCTTAACACGTTGGCTATGGATGACCCATTCATGGTAAAGAATAGCCTTGACATCATAGCGCTTTTACGTGAGGCCGAATCAATATGATGCTTGCTTTCAATAGATGTTATTGATCGTTTTTATTCTATACCGGAAAAATATTTGTTAGCTGCCGTCCTGAACTGCATTGAGATGAACGGGCAGGTATCGTTTCAGAATACCGCAGAAATTTCTGTGGATAACTTCATAGCACTGGTGGAGTTTTATTTGTGCTCCACAGGTGTTTGTTTTCAAGGCCAGTTTTATGTGCAAAAGAAAGGAATTTGTATTGGCTCGTGCGTGGCTCCCGCACATTGCAACATTTACCTTGCGGGCATCGACAGAGCGCTATCCAAGCTGTTTGATGGAGGCCAAGTGCTCGAGGTATTTAGGTGTGTTGAAGATTTTTTTATTTTACTGACAAAACGATTTCCCATGACTTACTCGCATACTGTGCAGGGCACTTTATCTGTTTTTAAACAACAAGGCAAAGGCTTAGATTTACTTTTGAACTAGCCAAGGATAACAGCTTGCAGTTTTTAGATCTTGGCATAACCCTTACAGATGAAGGTTCCTGCTGGATGTACCGACCCCGTGCCCGCAAGGAATTGTTGCCATATGAGTCTGCACACTCCAAGACTCTTAAACGTGCGATTGCCAGTATGAGCCTCGAATACGCCCTGAAAAAGTTGTGCTGTCATAGGCCACAAGCAAGATTTGACAAACAGATTTTGAAGTTGAGGAAGGCTGGCTTTCCTTTTTTGGTATTAAGCGCAGTTTCGGAGGCATTGTTGAAAAAGGTGAAAAAAGAAAGGAAAAGAAGTGAAGAAGGTCAAACATGCGAAACTAAAGCTAAACCAGTGGTGATACCATATTCTCATAAAGTGGCGCATAATCTTAAACACGTCGCCATGAAATACAAAATTCCTGTGGCTTTTTTCCGCGCCCCGAAAACTTGCTACTTTGTGCCGCCTGATTGGTTCGGATGACTCTAAGAAAGTAGGGTGTTCTATTAAACATACGAACCCTTTTGTTAAGTGTGAAGAAGGGGTCGTATACCGCACACCGCTGAAGTGTGGGAAAGAGTATATCGGCCAAACTGGCCGATGTAATAATGAACGCCTGCGGGAACACAAGCTTTCATTGAAAAATGGATAGGGTTCAAACTTGCCGCTTCATTGCAGGGCCTGCGGGAATGAAGAGAAACAAGTACGTGAAGAAAGGCTTGACGATACAACAATCATATTTAAAAGTAAAGATTCTGTGGCGCGTGAATTGTTCGAGGCCAACGAGATTAATAAAAGAGGGGACACCTGTGTCAGCACCTCATCTCTCAATATTTACACAAATGAAAGCATGTTTTTCGATAAGCTTTAGATTTAGATTAAACATGATTTCCTTCCTATATATCTTCGGTGTTCTCGCACGTGCCCATTCACATAATCAGTGTTCCTCTTTCTTCGCCGCCCTCTCTCCCCGTGGCTATATAATCAGCCACCTTCGACTTCAACAAACAGTTGCAAGTAGCACCTTTTCCTGTCTTTATCCCTTCCTAGAGTGCCGTCCGTGTTTGCCCTTCATCTATTGAAAACTGCAGGTATAAGTGTTATTGGTAGATTCTATGTGCGCACAAGGAATGAAGGGCAGGTAAGACAGGATGAAATACAAAAATACTTCCACCCAGTATAAATATGAAAGAAATATCAACAAGCGAATGTCCGGGTGCATTGTGCTCTCGAATAAGTATTTATGTGTTCTGTGCAAGACATCGTCCACAAAAAGAAATGAAAGTTCTCAGAACCACTAACCCAAGTTCGCCTTTCAGGTTTTAATGGAAAGCGCAACCTCTCGGCCTCTGACGAGGTAGTCTATGTCTATATAGACAGGACGCGCTAGCTAAAAAGGCAGAACGTTCTGTAATATGGAAGTAAACGAAGTTAGCGGTTAGGTGGATATTTTTGCCAGTGTAAACAAACGACAAAGTAAATAGTGGTCGCTGAAGAGTTACTGTGAAAGCTGGTACAAGAAAAGCGAAGTGAATTCGTTGATGTGGAAGGGAGGTAGGCCCGTGCGCTATTGTCGCAATGGGCGGTGCTAGTGTGCTGCAGCTATGTGCAAAACAAAGTTTATATCTCGACGAGCAATGAAACCAAACATAGAGTACTCTTCCTCGCATGAACAGCATAAAATTCAAATAAAAGACGTAAATTTCGCTCACCTATGTTTGACGTTTCCTTGAAATTTACTTCTTTAGGTCCACAGAGTGCTTGGACAGCGCTGAAAGTGGCTTTCTCAAGTGCGACCAAAATGAAAGCGAAGAGGGACGGTGCAAGACAAGTGTAGTGAAATAGTGTTTGCAAAGCGAGCACATCTTCACAGAAATTACACACACCTGGATTCTTCCAGATACGCTCGGCGACTGATAAATATCCAGCGTTTGTGTGTAGTGTCCTGCTTCAAGAATTATTGCGAATCATTCTTGCAGCTTTTGCATGTTGTTTAGCAAGCACGGTATAACTAGACTGGCCCGCACATAAACATGTGGAGATGAAAGACTGAATCTAACTAACCCAAAAGGTGTCGAATATGATGCCGTTCAAGTAAGGAGATCTAAACGTGAAGTATTTGTTATAGCATCAATGTTGGGCTGATCTTTTTTCTAGCCCTACTCGCAGCCAACTATGCTGACGCACTACGTTATATTGTCACACAGAATGGTTGTTTTAGGAAAAATTGGCGAAGCCACAGCTGTTTTGAAAAACAGTTCACTCGCCTTCCCGTCATCCTGGGCGGAGCTATGACACCTGTTATGACACCCACGTGACAGGTGTCATAAGAATATCTCGCAAGAACCTTGTTATTAACAGTTCTGAGTTCCGTGCTCTCCTTTCCTACCTCTACCCCGTGTATCAGTAAGTGGTTCTGCCCAAGAACATGAGTCAGTGCCCCCGAACAGAAGGCTGCGTATACATTATAACAAGTTGTGGGCGCGTTGTCAACATTTCGGAGAGCTCTGCGCCGAGATGATGCGCTGCTCTAGGCTGTAGTGAATATTATTTACTGGCAAGAAGAAATTTGATGCAGTGCGCAGCCATCCTCCACAAATATGCCAGACCTGTCTAAGTGTTTTTCTGGCCTCCGAAGTGCGGATGGAGCAGAGAAGCTATTATTCTACGCATGCACGAACAATTATGTATTCCTCGATAGCTAGTAGGACTAGTTCCTATATATGAACATGTCCTAGTAAGTATAATGTAAATTCTCTACAAGTCCAGCTTTGAGACCATCAAAACGATATATGTTTCCATGTACCTCGTGTCCAATCACTTATACGATTAAATCTCGATCCGTTTTGTCGCTCTCATAGCTCCTAATAGAGTTAAACGTTCGCGTTACCCAAACGTATCGAGCTGTAATTTTACACAATCGCGTGGGTCATATTAACAAAAAACACTTACTTGTGATCCACATATTAATGATGATTATTGCTCGCACCGGATCCTTTTATGTAATCAATTCGTGTCAGGTGATGGCCACATGTTTTCCTATCGTCTAGAATACAACAGCCGAAATATACAGCACCAAAAAAAATTTTAAAATACACTTTTTCCAGATTCTACTGCAGCTGCCAAGATGATCGGTAAGATTAAAACGCTGAAAACCAACTCCATAGAGTATCTGTTGAGCGAAAAAAAGAGACGTACTGATTAACCCGTCGACCGAGACAGTGTGCGCACCGGTCATTTGGTGAATGCTGATAGCCATATGCCATCTGTCATAGCGTTCCTGAACACTGTGATATGTAAGAAAAAGGACAAGGTCGCACCGCCCACAAAGTAGCTTAATTTCTGTGGAGCTTAAGGAAGTTGGGTACGAATTACAAATTTCGACGCACCATAAGAAAAAAGAAGGCCTTTCCCATAAAACTCCCACAAGAAGGACTTGCGACAGAGAGTTCAGAGTTCTCTTGAACATGTTGCCGTTGACGAGCGTGCCTTTCCTCATCACTGATCAGTGAACATGGACACTGACGAACGTGCACAGCAATCCGCAGATACCTTGTGCTTGGCGAAGCCTCTGTGTTTGCTACGGCGTGGTATTATTGTGGGGTCACCTATAATGCGCTCGGTGAACGATGGCCATTATCTCCTAGAATTCGGTGTGCAGCCTGAAGTAGTATTTTACATTTTTATTTTGTGGCTGTTGTGTGATGATACACATGATACACAACAGATGGTAGGCAACGTGATGCAAACTAGGGCAAATATAAAATATAACTTGGTACCGCAAGTAACACGCCAGCCAAACGCACATCTCAGAGGCACATAGACCACACGAGATTTTGAAGGAAATACCGAGTGACGGAGAGCGTGAGACATCGAATTAATGATTAAATCCGGGCTTTCTGTTTGGAAGGATTTCCATTTTTGGTATTTTTCTGGTTAGCGCTGCTTATGCAGCTGTAAATGTAATTCTGCTTTCTAGTGCTCTTGTAATAGGTGGGAATTTAAATTTTAGAGTGTAGGAACAAATGCGGTGTTTTTTGTGTGAGGTGTTTGCTTGTGGTGACTGCTTGCTAATGACCTGTAGATATGTTAGTGCCGCCTTCGCTTTCATGATTGCTCGACGTTACGCCATCAACTGGTTTTATATACTATGTCGACCAAAATCAAGCAAGCAGTAGACGACTACGCAAATCTACACACCGGTTTAGATACAGGCCCTTCAAGCCACACGTTCCACATACGCGGAAACTAAAACCAGGGGGTAGGAGAGAGAGAGAGAACTTGGGAAAAACAGAAGGCTGACCTAGTTGGTATGGCTCCTGGATTGAAATGTTATGCACAGAAGATACGCACACAACAGGAACGAGAAGAACAGAAACGGCGTCTGCGCTGTGCTTTTCGTTACTCTTGTATCGCTGTTTCCTACGCCTAATTTTGCAATGAATGGGAGGGAGGAAAGTTCTCAATGAAGTTGTACGCCGTGCATACTTAACTCATACTTCCAACGCCATGGTGACGTAAGACGGTTAGCGTGTCTGCTCTGTTTATTACATTTATTATTGTCATTTGTGTGCACAAGTCTCTACGCACTTTTCATTTTGAGCCCCTTATGACATCACAATTTTTATTATATTGCTTCTTTATTTGCGTAAATAAATCGTGAGGTTTCACCTTTAGTCATCGCTAGTGAGAGCCACGGCACTTCCCAACATGGAGCTATGCATGAGTGAAACCATTGGAACAAGGCTTCTCTCCCCTGCGTGGCCGCTTTTTTACCTTACTGTGCATGATGTATAGCGAGAAAAAAACGAGGAAAAGAGCTTGCGTTAAGAGCTATATGGCTTAATATATTTCTGCATCCCCCTCCCTATATCTGAGGCGAATGAACGGTTTTGTGGAAAGCTGCTGATTTCGTAGACAATTTTGCCCACACCTAGAAAGCAATCAGGGTGCTAATTGACTCGCTTACGTTTCCCCATTCCTCGACATACGGACTCCATGCCTGGCTTTCGTTCTATGTGAAATGAAAGTCCCGAAGGGAAATATTGCTCGTGCAATGCTATCGTGGTCTCTGTACATCATCTTCCTAGCAAGCTGCTGATCTCGTGTGTGTCAGCAGCCTTGCTGATGAGATAGTCTTTTTTTATCATCCTTGTTTCCTGGTCTCACCAGTCTTGCTGTTCTCAGCTTTTGTAATTCTGCTTCATCGCCTTGCTACATTCCAATGCGAAATAATATGGACATGGCTTGCCGTTAATGACCCTTCCTCTTCCGCTACTTGGTCAGCTGCGTTCCGCTCGTTATCTGGAAAGACAATTAGAGTTCGAACACTGGATCGGTGCGCGCAAAGCGCGACGCTGATGACAGCAGCATGCGGCATGGGAGACAAAGCGGCGGCGGCCGCTAGACGCATTTCGGCAGATCGCTCTTGCGCGCGGAAACCTCGCGTACATTCGGAAGTGGCGCGACCGTTTACCGCACCGGATGTTTTCGGTCGTCTTTCGGCCGTGACTCATGCTGGGGCAAGCCGAGGTGAACGTGCCGTGGTCTCATTTCCGCGCATTCACGGAAGCGGCTGGGGATCGAGTACTTTTTGGGCTTTCGTGCCTCTTTCTCATTAGAAGCCCACGTTCCAGTTTCAATAGGGCGTTTTAGCCAATTGTTTAGGATTCTCTCCACTCCTGTTCCGCGAAACTTCTGGCCGCGGTCGTGTGGCACCATTGATTCGCTCCGCCTCTGTTTTGTTAATAGTTTAGTACCGAGAGTGCAGCTACGGCCTTATGGAAGAATGCAATTATTCCTGCCATCTTTTGTCATATCGATTGTTATTTGTTTTCCTTCCGCCTTCCCTTTGCACATATCCTTCGCAGATCTTCCAACCTCAACCACAGATACACAAACAACGGCCGTTTCTTCGTTGTGCCTACGCTTAGTTGGGTTTACGAAACTGTTCTCGTTACTGCGTAGTTCAGTATTGTAGAATCGCTCAGCCGCTTATTTGTATATAATCGAAATTACTGATGACATTTCATTAA
The DNA here is from genome assembly GCF_038994185.2 of Dermacentor albipictus. Taxonomy (NCBI): domain Eukaryota; kingdom Metazoa; phylum Arthropoda; class Arachnida; order Ixodida; family Ixodidae; genus Dermacentor; species Dermacentor albipictus. The sequence goes on from NC_091821.1 coordinate 17,679,538, forward strand.
ACTGCTCAACTTTGTCTACATGCAACTTGTTCCTGCGAATGCGAAGCCGGAGCATTGCTGATTTTATGTCGCAATCTTTCTTCACTGCTTCCGCAATCTTTCAGTTGTTATAATTTCGAATGTCACTAATGTTACGTGCAAGCGTACATGGCTCGCAAGTAAAATCGACGATGCGATGTTTAAAGCCGCGGAGGAAGCGAGCGCGGAAGGAGGAAGGCGCCTGGTTTCGCGGGCCGGTGAGAGTACGAAGGAGCGCGCTGAGGATGGATGGATGGATGGATGGATGGATGGATGTTATGAGCGTCCTCTTTGGAACAGGGCCGTGGGTTGCGCCACCAAATTCTTGCTATGATACTTCCTAATGTCCTACATAGGTTAAAAAAAGAAAAAAAAAACACCATGAACTCCCACAACCAAATTTCTTGACCCCCTATTGTAAACTTTGCTTTTGTACGTCTCCGTTTTTTGTGGTTTCCCTACTTTTCTTCCACCAATCTTCCAATAGCCTATTACTAATCTCTATTGCAGACATGTTTACTTTTCCGCTGCTCTCGCTGAACCCAAAGGCTTCAAGGAGGCCAGTGGTGCCTAAATCGACCACCGGGCAGATGTCTTCACATTCTAATAAAACAAGCTCCATCGTTCCCCTATAGCGTTACCGCAGCAAGCAGATGCTTCTTCTTCCTTCTTATATCTCGCTTTATAGGTGCGTGTTCCAAGGCATACCGATCTCGCTTCTAAATGTAATAAGCTTCCCTTTCCTGATTTCATTTTTCCCTCTTATGTAGTTACTCATGGCAGGTTTGTTTTCCGTTGCCGCCACCCATGCAAATATTTCAGCCTCTATGACTTTCCGCTTGACGTTCTTTGTTGCTATGTTGCTCAACCTGCAGGCCGCATACTTGCTGTTAAGCTTCCTAGTTCTTTTCCTCCACTGTGATACAGTGTTTTCCTTTACAGGTACATCATCACTCTCCCAGCCCATTTACTTTCTTCCATATTCCTCAGTCGTTCTTCATAATTAATTTTACTGCGAGCTTCCTTCACTTCAAGACTATTCCAGCCCATATCACCCTGCACAGCTTCATTTGTAGTCTACCCGCGAGCGGCCTGTGCGAGGCGCCCCACTGACCTTTGGTTCCCATCGAGTCCTGCTTATTGATACCCTTGTTTTCAAGCAAACAACCGCATTTCCAAAAGTAAGTCCTGGAACCATAACACCTTTCCACATACGCTGGAGAACCTCATACCTACTGCATCCTTATAGCGCTCTGTGCTTTATTATGGCGGCATTTCTCTTCCCCTTTACTGTTATTGTTTTTGCTGTGTTTTCATATATCTATTGCCTTCGTTTATCCGTATACCAAGGCATTTATGTTCTTTTACCCGAGTTATTTCCTGTCCCTGTATTGCCCCTGTCCACCGCTTTCATTGAATACCATACCACCTGATTTTCCTAACACTAAATTTCAAGCACGCGGCAAAGAAACGCCACCTGGAGGAAAGTCTAGGCCGCGTTCACCGAAGCGGGGAAGGAGACAGGGGCGAAGCGTTGCGGAGGATGAGGGTAGACTGAGGCGCGCTACGTTAACCTGGTTGACCTTCTCCGGTAGTTGCTACGGGATGCGTGTGCGTTGTAGGGGTAAGGGCCGATTTACGCTCGAGCCGCCCATCGCCGCAAGCCGCACCACACGCTTGCGGTTGCGCGAAAAATTGCACGTATCCAGCACTTGTGCACAAATTACCGTTTACATTGTGTACACAGTGTATAGCTTACACATTGTAAACCGAAATTTGTGCATAGGTGTTTGATGCGTGCAATCTTTCATGCGACCGCGCGCGTGCTGTGCGGCTTGCGGCGATGGGCGGCTCGAGCGTAAATCGGCCCTAAACGCGTAGAGTCTACCCTCAACTCAGATCGCTTTCAAGATAGAGCGTACGCGGCCGCGGAATACGCGGTTGCTGCCGGAATTCAGCGCCGGCCCCCTCCCTACCCTCCCTCCGGAGTCTAGCGCGGTTCCTCCCCGCATTCCTCCCCAATGCGCGCGAGATTCAGCCGCCATCGTCGGCTTATCGTCGCGCGCTTCCACTCGCGCAAACAGCGTACAGGCGCGGGGGCGATGTTATCTCTCTCGCCGCGGTGACGACAGCAGAAATGCGCGTGGATCGCTCCTATCACATTTATATGGGAATGACACCCATATGCTTGCGCGCCATCCTCGTTGACGAAGTGAAGTGTAACCGTAATATTTTCTTTCACTCTTTTTTCAGCTTTGAAAATTCAGTCATTCCGACCTAACATCTTGGATTGGAGGCCTTCATGTTCCGTCATTTTCTTATTTTAGACCGTTCATTACCTCAAAAAGTCTTCCCGTTTCCTGTCTTGGCGCCTCACTTCCGATTTCAGTTGCGGCTCCGGAAATTACTTTCGTCAAGGCCTCATTCCTTACCTCTGTGATATCCTCATCCTGCTATTCTAATGCCTCTTATGTTCGTGAGCAGTATATCCTCGATTTCTCAAGTTTTCTTTTGACTGTTATTTTGTCAGCCTTTTTCATCCGGACTAATCTCCTTCCCCTCACCAAAATAGAGGCAGTCCCGGACCTCAATAACCTGTGATCACAGTCATTTCCATTACCCAACACCTCTTTACATCCTGCACAATTCTGGCTGGCATCGTCGGTACTGAGTATAGCAGATCTACAACACATCCTGTTTTGCTTCGCGGTTTGCGCCCTTTCCAGGTGCACTTCCAATTACTGCGTTTCCGGGAGAAGCTATGCGCTTGCTGAAATCGATCGCTTTCCGAGAACCCTACCAACATATCTCTTCTATTATTTCTGCGTCTACGCATGGGACATAAAGACGGTGGCCGGGGCCTGGACATCGCTTAACCTTTTTCTCCTCAGTGCAGGTTTCTCCACACACTCACGTGATGAAGGAGAGCATTGGGAATACAGGGGTCAATGTGAGGGTTAAAGGTGGATGCGCAGCGTCTACTGACACTCATACTTGATCCGTGATGGTTTTCACCGGCTGGGTGCAGTTACATAATACCACCAGAGTGGAGGTCGGTCATCTGCGATACCGTCGGCGCTTGCGCGTCATTACCTTGTGATGTAGGTTTACATCGCTATGGAAATCAAAAGTCAAGCATATCTGGCCTAGCATACACTGACACGCCTATGAGGCAGTGAATACCTGCAGAGGGCCGGGGCGGTAAAGCAAAGTAAGAATGCATTCTATTTCCCGTTCTTCTAGCCCTTCGCCGCTGACTGGGACACCGTTGCTGCTGGTATGAGCCACTCGGATCAATTAAATACAAGAAAAGAAAGTGAAAGACGAAACGAAAAGTTACAAAATACAGCCCCTGCCATGACGAACGATTCAACTAATTGCGTGGATTTCATCGCAGCCGTCAATCACAGCGTTCTTCTCTCAAAGATGGGTGGATGGGTGCTCAATGTCTTAATTGTCACTGAAAGAGTAGCCATCCAAATCTGATAAATTTTTATCAATGCTTTCAGCTAACAATTTTTACCTACCCGGCAGGAAATTTTCTTTTGGCCATTAGCGATCACGTGCCCTCTCCAGTGCCTTCTCTCTTGTACAGTGCGCCAAGGATGGCGGAAAACACTAAAATACCGATGCGTCATTTATTTGCGAGCCCACAGCAATGTGAATATCGACTGCAAATACGCTGGTATCCAGTGCTTTACTATTTTATGCCACGAATGCGACTACAGACTAAGGCGGCCAGTACAGCCACCTTTCTTTTTTTCTTAACGGAATCAAACTTCGGTGCAAATAAAAATCTAACAACCTGAAAAAAAGGAAATCTGTCCTCGATCACCAATTTCCGAGCTGGAGTCAACTGGGGAATAAGGAATGTTTTCTATCGGGTGCTAATCTTCCATACGTCAACAGGAGAAATCAATTCCGTCCCAGCTTCCGTGTAAAGCGACATTCGGTGTGATTGTTGCTATATATAGTAAAACAAAACAAAAAAATGTTCGTAGCTGCCATGAAACGCGCGCAGTGTAACCGTGTTACATACTGGCTTCGGCGCTTACGCAAGCTTATGAAAAGATCAACTTTGTAACGTCGTGTATTTAGAGCAAACACAATGCTCAAAAGTTCTTGCTTTTTACTTTTTTTTACTAGCCCTTGAAGAAAATAGGATGACACCTCGGCGTGCGCAAAAAACAGCACACCGCAACAGTAAACAGATATTCTTAAGCTAACATATCAATATTTACATTATATAACTGCCTACGTCATCTCCACCAGTTCAACCCTTCGGCCACATATTCCCGCGCACAGAGAGCTTGCACCTGGATCATGCGAAATGCAATCTGCCGCTTCGACACCTTCACGCCTAAGCTGGGTAAATAGTTTCATTGCAAGAGCCAGCGATCATATGACTTGCAGTGAGTTCATATTAGCCGGTGCGTCTGAGTATGCGAGACAATTTAATTTTCGATTGAAAAGGGGCCCGAGTCCGTGTGAATGTGATACTCCATTAGACTTAGTCAACCTGACATTTATCACCTGAAATTTATGTTTCGTGGGGTGGAACTTTTGTGTGCTTTAAGATATATTTTGTGAATGATAGTTAGTTTTGTTAAGTTTGTAACGCTACGATCGAACTGCCGCACAGAGCGGCGTGATCGATACGCGGGGTTCCGTGAGTGCACTGATTCACGCATACCGTGGATTGCTGCACTCACAAGCTTTTTCGTAATTTCTGACATAAAGCTGTGACAAAGTAGCCTGGATTATTTTCAAGCTTGTCACAAGCTCAAATAATGGGGCTGTTTTGTAACGCACCCATAGCTTTACCAGTAACGCTATCCTGAAAACTCATATTGTCGATTACTCGATCAAGTGATCGTACATAATACCGACATCGCTTTATTTCTGGCCGCCAGTCACAGGGTTCCTGCCTCAACGTTTTTCGCCCTCTGAAATAAAACTGTGGATGTCATCGGCTTACACCTTCATCACAGTTTTTCACGCCTTTGAACAGTCTTGGATGGTGATTTGGGTCCAAGGCGCGTTTTCATTCCGCATCAAGATACGTTACGGACGAATTGCAATCATTTTTTTTTACCTGAGTAATGCGCTGGTTTTACCACGTATCCAGAATACATTGAAGGACAAGCTTGGAAGTAATATACGTGCACAAAACTTTAACATAGAACAGCAGTTATGATCTCGGGAATGATCTTAACGTGTCCGTCCGTTAGAAAGAACTGTGAACGATGATAATAAAACATCCAAAAAACCGCATATCGCGTGGTGATGTGAAGAACCGAACCACCGCCCATATCTGGACGTGTCATCGATCTGTGTGCTCCCGCAACTACTCTATGTCTTCGACAGGGATTGACTGTAGAAAGCTAGAAGACAGTTCCTGTCCGGCTGAGTGGAACGGGTTAGGCACAACGATGCGCAGTATGAAGAAAATAGCTTCGACACGATGTCTACGGGGCCAGATATGAGTTTACGAAAAAGCGCCGCGCCGGCTTTGGCTATCACTGAAGTTTGTCCCCACGGAAAAAGAAAGCGGTCACCATCGGACAGGAGGATAAAAAGACACATCGAATATCCAGGGCTGAAACGGCTGCAGCCCGAAAAGAAAGAGTCGAGGAGCAGATGCGTCTTGCTCGAAAACGCTGAGCCGCAGCTGGTGCAGCAGCTTGAAAGCAAAAAAAGAGAAATATGGTAGGAAAAAAGCAGCTAAGGAAGCGTCATAACTGCTCCTCTCAGTAATTTGAGTTGGAGAAATCAATAATGGTTGGCTTCTCTCAGTACTGTACCCTTATACTTTTTGGGGACACCAGATCAGAGCTCCAAAGTTGCGTTTACATGTCCACCCGTCCATCGCAATACGACGGCCCCGACGGTAATCCTTGTCAGAACACCTTCTTCGCTTCACCCTCGCCCTCCTCCACCCTCCCCCCCCCAATCTAAGTAAAGAAAAGCAAAACTACTCCTACCGCCGCCGTTATAGACTGAACGCATGTCCCTGTGGCTAAGTGCAGATGAAAGCTGGGTGTGCTAAATACGGTCTGTCGAAGAGCTCCAGCGCTAGGCAATATGTGTGGGGCTATTGTGCGCCACGCCGACTCGTATAGCGGAGTCATCTGTGCATGTATTTCGGAGTCGACAACAAGGAAATACTGTAGCGATAAAAGCCGATGTTCGTTGTGTGCACCGCCAAAATAATTTGTACCTGAGAAGATAGTCGTGTCCGCTACGAGCGTCTGCTACTGTTGCAGTGAATGGATTAATTGACGGAGGAGCCATCGAAGTCTACCCACTTCTTTCATAGCACGCTGCACTTTTGTTTTCCATTTCATATACGTGCGAATAAAAAGCCAAACAACGAACCACTCAATGAGCAAATCAAATTATCTAACGTTTAAACGGGTAGCATATATGTGACAGTGCTACAATTTCAACTCATGAACAAGGCGTCCAGAATGCTTTTACGTCATTTAAGCCGACGCAAGTGAAAACATTTCTGCCAACGAACAGGTCCACATGACTCGCGGTTTGCAAAAAAAGAGATAAAAAAATTGGCTGCGCGCTAAATGTCCGACTGTTGGGAAAGAAAATTGTTGAGCAGACTGTAACGCCGCTGTATGCCTGCTGGTGTGTTCATGTCGGCTGGGGGAAATGCTCACCTCTACAGAAGCATTTGAAGGAGCTCATGCGAGGAATTTCTGGTGAACTTTAAGCTTTTCAGACCCTGTGTGCATCCCCGTGAACAACGGCGTTCATCATTTTCAAAGTTGAACCAGAAGAGCTAAGTTAGAGTAATCTAACGTAACATGAAGCTAGATGCAGGTGCCGCCATATACGCCAAGCGCGTAATCATTTGGCTGCCACTGCTTTTCGAGAAAAAATATTCTTTGAGCGAGCGGTACTGTTTATTGTCACCAACGACAAAAATAAAGGCGTTGTACATATGAAATGCCACCTGATGACGTGACAATCCAGGATTAAAAATGAAGGTGAAGAACAGCTCTGTGAAAGTAAACGCATATCAATGTGCTAGGATAACAAAAGCCAATTTTACCTGAGCGAACAGGAGAAATAGTCTCTATCTACATGTATGTAGGTGATGAATCAGCAAATCTATAAGCGTAGATCGAGAGTCTATGGAAATGGATGTTGTAGTGCACACTGATAAATACTTTTTCAGAATCATAACAGACCAGTTGACAAAACGAACCCACTTTAAGACGTTTCGTGTCACTAAGATTTTGTTGGGTCTGAGGAACTAGCAAGATCTATAGAGGCAAGCAACAGTTTTCGAAAGTGACGGTAGCACCGAAAGACTCATTGGAAAAGCGGATGCCACAACTTGACATTATTGGCTCCGTTGTCGTTGCGAGAAAATATAGGGAGAGCTTTATTCTTGCACATTCCGAGTACAAATTGAGCATTCGCCCTTGAAGAAATCTCTGTGTTCCTCATTGTCTCTGCAGTACACTTGACGAAGATATAACTTTTACTGAGGCTTTACGCTTCCAAGATCCGACTTATGTCCTCTGGTTTCCACACTCAAACGCTGTCAAAAAAGGGAGGCATTCTTTCCCTTTTTTACGCAGTTACACATCTCCCTCAAGTGTATCGTTTGTCTAAACATATTCTGAACCGGGTCCTCAATATCCGAATCTCTCCCATTGATATTGTGTACAATTCCGGTTCAAAATACAGCGCACTGCATTTTGCAAAAGAGAGAGCTTTACGCAACGACATCTACGCAATGTCAAAGCGAAGTGTTTGAGGAGAAGGCATTACTTGGGTGTTAGCTCAAGCAGCAAAGCTGCCCGTCATCCAATAGTACGTTGGTGTCTTTGCAATGCGTTTTCAAAAAAGACATAGCGAGTTAATAGCTCAGTGACTCATGCGAAACAATATAAACAATTTTTTTATGGATTGGAATGCTATAAATGAACTATAAAAGTCAACTCCACGTACTTCGTGACTTCTGTGCACCTAATTAGATCAGTTTTAAATATCTCTCAGAGTCTTTTTTTTTGGTCCAGTCTCTGCCAGAAATTTTGCTCGATGTCAAAAAAAAAAGGTAATAATTAAATTACGTGTTCTTGGAGTTTACAACTATGGAACTCCGTCTTGCGACGTCGAGAGTAATGCTACACGGTAGACCGTTTTCGGGTAACCTTGATATTTATGAAATCAGGGTCTTGGAAGTGCTGGTAAAGGACTCAGCAGAAAGTTGCTGATGAGATACACGCTAAAAATCGAACAATTTTAATATATCCATGTTGCTGAATAATTTTTTTTCAATATACACCAAGTTAAATTCCAGCTGAGCACTGCTGTTCATTTTCCCTCGCCTCATTTTGGTAAGGTGAGGGCAAATGAAGCTGAGGATGCCATCATGTGGATGCACCTTCGTGAGGGTACCCGTGTACGCTGGCGAAACGTAACTTCAATGCTGTTCGGTAAAGGCGGTGCTAGGATGTGGAGTTCCGTGCTTTCCGGTAGGTTTCACAGCTGACACGAAGGCAGAGCCGCGCCGTACAACCCGTTCGGTACCTGGCAAACTATGCCTATCCGCTACCCAGTCCATGCACGTACAGCTGCTCCATCTGCAGTTTATTGTCACGACTATAAATGCAAAATATCATACATACATGAAGGTGATACATTTTGAGGAGGAAACCGAAAAGTAGGAACACTGGGAGGGCCTCCTATCAGAATTTGACAGAGCAATATCAGTAACCACAGCAATGAATTAACAAAAATATAATAAATAGTTAAAAATAACACAGAAGGGCATCAACCGAGACAACGTAAAAGTGATTTATAGACTAATCAAAGTAACAAAAGCAACAACATATTCAAAGAGAATCAAAAACGGCTGAACGCCAACATTTTTCAGTCGGGTTTTAGAGTGTTACAAATGGAAATTGCACTGAAACAGACAGTTTATTTACCGTAATCTGTAGCGGCTTTTGGTAGGAGAAATTTATTTGGCGAAGCAAACCTAGCTGGATTTTTATCAGTGAATCGATAAAATAGAAAGCGTCGATGGAAATTTGACGGTAGATAACTTCATGCAAGCAGGCCATCAGACTAGCTTCATATGTGAAAACAGGAAGTACGGCCAATTTTAGAAATAAACGCTTAGAAGATAAAATAGCGGACGTAAATGTTATAGTCAGCAGTGCACGTTCTTTAATGCTGACCAAGCGATACATGCGGGTATAATGAGTATTTCCCCTAGCAGTACACAATATTTAATGTATTTGTGGATGAAAGTGGGGTAAAGTATGAGATGTGTATTAATGCTAAAAGCCGAACGAGTTTTAATTAAAGATCTTATGTCGAAACCAATTTTATTAACAACTGAATCAATGTGAGTGTAAAATTTTAGATTGGAATCCTGAATGACTTCTAGGAACTTAGCACGACCTATTTGGTTAATTTCAACGTTGCTTATGCGTATGTGTAAATTAGCTGTCGTAGATGTTTGAAAAGAATGGAAAGCTATAACGAAAGATTTAGTAGGGTTTAGGCTTATATAGCTTTTATAACACAACTTTTCCAGCCGGCGTACAGTGTAGCTTACATTATCTAAAAGTTGAATGGAGTTTATGGCAGATGTTACAATCGTCGTATCATCGGCATAAAGAAAACACTTGGAATTGTATAAATAACTGGGTAGATAAATGTGAATAATAAGACTGGACCAGTGATTGATCCCTGGGGTACTCCTTTGGCGATGAGTCTTTGTCGGGAAAACGCGCCATTAATGAAAATACTTTTATATAAGATAATTCTTAAGAGATACCAAAAGCCGTCCAGTAATTCCAACCCTTCCCAACCTAGAAAATGAAAATTGATGGTTAACCTTGTCAGAGGCTTTTTTAAAATCAATGTAGACCAAACCTGCTATTAATCGCTTGTCCAATTGTGTTCTAATCTAGTGAATAAAGCTACTAACTGCGTGTACTGTAGAAAGACCCGCGCGAAACCTGAACTGCGACAGAGAGAGCACATTAAATTTAGCTTAATAGCCAGAAATGCAAATTTCAATAAACTTTTCAAATATTTTGCTAAGAAATGGGACTATAGAAATCGGTCAGTAAGTCTCTACTAAAGTGGAGTTGCCCTTCTTTATATACTTTGTATATAAGTATAGGAATTACTTTAGCTACTTTCATTTGGTTCGGAAATATGTCTGTAGTAAAAATCAGGTTGATTATATGGCAGATAGCTTCTGCTACGATATACTTGACCGTTTAAGTAAGTATTGAGTGTATGTTGTCTGGCCAGCACCTGTATTTTTTACCTTGCTTATGATATCGCTTCTTCAGCTGTACAACGCCGTAGGCAGCAAGATTGTGGATGCATTTCCAACTGCGGCACTGCAGGACAAACGCTGATTTTCGAGGAAGAATAAAACTTACAAAAGACATTACTCATCTCTTGGAGGTTTCGTGCCACCCTGTTTTGGATAGCGATAGCCTTGACGATATTTGTCTTGTTGTCTCGATTTAGGAAGCCTTTAATCACATTCCATTTACACGTAACGTTCGTGCACGCATCGATTTTGCACTCAAAATATTTTTTTTGCTTCCTTCACAGCACTGTCTAACTGCGCAGAAATAGTGTCATAACGCTTTTTAATTCGTGTGGTAAGCAGTTGCCTTCTTGTTTTTCGATATAGGTTACCTTTCTTGTGCAGTGAATCTAAGGGACTTGTAGATACCCATGGGTGGCGTGGTGCATCTTACTTCTTAATAGAAAATTCAGCTTTCTTCGAAGCTTTAACCGCGTTTGTAGTGGTAAAGGAAAATTCACGTAACGCTAGTTCCGTGTCAGAAAAACACAGTATGTTAGAAAAGTTGGTGAGCTCTATTTTCTCAACGTTATCGGACAGATTGAATTTCGTACTATGCAACGGTTTTTTTTGGGAAGACCATTAGTTAAATCAAAATAAAAAAATATTAGGTAATGATCTGTAAGATCTACTTGTAGAATTCCTATATGCGGGCGTATATGGAGATGGGAAAATATGTTATCGATTAAAGATTTAGAACTTCGCGTTGAACATCGAGTTGGGGCATTAATAATACCCCAACCGAAATCCACAAAGCAGCCGGTGAAGTCTACATAGCCAATATAAATATTGTCTAATAAATGAATGTTAAAATCACCTAAAATAAGCGCATTCTTAATTTCTCGTGAAATTTTGTCTAACGTTGGTGACAGTCCTGCACAAAGTTCTTTAATTGAAGAAGATGGTGAGTGCTGAACCGTGCCGATGATAGCTTTTTTTCTTCCTGTAACATGTCAGGAAAGGACTTTCCTATTTGGAGTCATAGGGATTCACATTTCCCAACAATGATACCTAGATCGGCGCGCATTTTTTCAGCTAAAGATGGTGATATGAACACAGCCACACCGCCATGTGGACTATCAGCGCGGTGAGAGTATTCTGACACGTACTGTGGAAAAGAATATAATGTTTCGTACCCAGCCGAAAACCAACTTTCGATTACGCAAATGAGTTTAAAGTGATGATCAGTGCTACGTAGAAATACATTAAAATCATCAAAATGCTTTCTCGTGGTGTATTCGGGTGGTCGTTTTCGAACGCCTCTAGAGGGCTCTCAAAAGTGGCCACGCCTTCGGGTGGTAGAAGTCAAGCGCTCGGGCTACGTTCGGATGGTTCTTTCGGAGCGTCAGCCTCCGACTCGGAGCGCTCCAAATCGCTTTGACTTCGAAGTCAGAGCGTTGGCGCGACCTGGCCGGGAGGATTGTCACATGACACTAACCGCCGTGGTATGCCACGGTTTCTGTTAGTTTCTGCTCAACTTACCGTCACTGATAGTGCGGAAGAGTGACTGCGCTAGGCTGAGAGAGCTGTCGCTGTGTTCAAGCACTTTCGAACTGGAGGACGCCATTTTTCAGTGTCGCGCAGGAATCGTTACACGGCGGCTTCCCGCGCTACCCGCGCAGTGGCGCCACAGGCGCGCTGCTCCGAGGTCGCTATCGCATTCGGTTGGTACACTGCGTCTCCCGCTAAGATTGTGCGCTGCGCTCGAATCTGCCGACTCTGAGCTAGAGGACGAGAGTGGTCAACCGAATACGCCATTAGGCTTCGAGCATTACCCTGAGTAGCAGAAGGGAGCGCACGTCAACCTATTTGATGAGCAAAGTGTTGTGGAGATAAATAATCCGTGATGCAAGTCTTAATTGTCATGAAGAGATGCAAGTCACCTTCGTAAACAACTCGAAATACCGTGCCGTCCGCATTATTCCTAGCTCAAATTACGCAGTTTTCCGTCCACAGGTTGTGCCACCCTTTCTGCGTCTTTTTTTTTTGCCCCAAGTGCAATAGCAGTTTCTTGTTTGGTGGCGTCAAGCGCTGATTGACATATATTGCAGTGTCAATGCTGCCGGAGAAGCCAAGCCTCCCTGTTGTCAAACGTGCCTTTCGCGCTTTTCGGAGAAAGTCTGTTCGCCTAACAGCAGAGCAAAAGTGTACGACAAAGTTTCCCTTTCCAGCATCTCCCGTAGGAACACGGTGAACAATATGTACGTCTTCAGTTTCACAGAACTATCAGTCCTGTCACCAACATTTTGAATTATTTGGAAGCAGTCTTCACCTTGTGTTTGAGGGATGCCCCTTATCACAAGTTGGCAGTTCTTTTTTTTATTATTATTATTGCAGTTATCGACTGATCTCTTCGACCGATGATATGCAGCAAAGCTTATCAGCCACGCTTTCGCAATTGAAGCAGTGGCGCAGCCTTTAGCAGGGATGCAGGCCTGAATCAGTACAGAACGGCAATCATGCGGATCCAAATGCGCGTGAAGTGCAGCAGTAATGACATGCGCTGGAACGCTGATGACAAGTAATATCTTACGGACGGAGCACTACTTGAATGGTGCACTGTTTGGCGCTAACGCATCCAGCTGCAGTTTCTCATGCGATACCGAGTTTAAAAAATTGCTTTTGCGCTATTCGCGCCAAATATTTTATCTTCGTTGGTACACCTTGATACTGCTTCTCAGAGTGACATTTTCCTTCTGCGTCGGGGGCAGCGACGCTGGCACGTGGATATGCACCTCTATTTGCGAAGTTTCTAGCTGCGAGATGCACTGAACTTTACTATTTAAAATGTAACCACCTAAGCCAATGTCCGTGCATGCTACCTGCTAGGAAGCTTCTGGCTGCCAGATGCAAAGAATTTTACTATTTGAATGTAAACGCTTAAGCCAGTGTTTGCGCTACCTGCTTTATATGGCAGGAAAATGGATAGCGGGAACATCCGTATTCATCTTTACAGCATGTCTTTCAAAGGGTACACTGTCCATTAGCATATTTGCAGATCCAAAGGGCATTACAACCACCTCACTAATCTGTGACAACGTCAGTCGCCATGAATAATATTTGGCTGTTCGACGAGCAACGAAAATAACAGAATCCGAGGGGCTTGTGATGCCTGCGTGTAAAAGGATGTTCCCCGTCCGCCGCCTCGGCCGTGAGTGGCACTAACACTCCCAGGGCTAGTCTTGTGCGTATGCACAAATTTCCAAGAACGTCAAGAAAGGGATGGCTACCTCAGTATGTGAATTGGTAAAGCACCCCACGGGCACTACGGAAGTTGGCAGTCTGGCTCCCATCTGCGGCAAATTACCTTTTTGTCCGCATTCGCATCAACTTGCGTTACCACTGGTACATTGCAATAAATTTAACCATTTATTTCTTCTGTGCTTTCTCCAGAATCACTGTCTGTTCTTTCTTAATTTGGCTGTTCTGTAAGACGTAGCATCGTCTGATCGAACTAACTACGTGGCGATTCTCCAGTTTCGGGGTGGAATGAAAGGGAGGAAAGCAGCCACATGAACGAATGAAGCTGCTATTCGTGCAACATGAGCTGATACTTTGAATAGAAAGGCAAAATTTTAGCTCTGGCAATTATCCAAAGACACCAATTTTTATGTTGGCTTCGCCACTTGAAGTTGCTCAGAACATTCACTCTTGCTTAATATTTACAGAACACTTGCCTCGGGTGCGCGGATCGACCCACACTGAGACATATCTCCACATATGGAGCCGCCCTTTCACGGCGCACTCATCACTCACACTAACCTCGAAGTCCTCGCTCTCAAGAGAGACGCGGCTCGCGGACTGCGATCTGGAACACAGGTGCAGCGATATCAAGCAGAAAAGAGTGCCTCGGAATAAGGTTTACCGTATATAAAGCTTGAATTTTCGTGGACTGCGAAAAGACAATTGTTCAAAGAGAGCCTTGCATCTACCACAAGCCTTTCCGTTTAAACCGGAACAATACTTTCTGAGGTTTGTTTATGCTATCTTTCGTGAAATCGCAAGAGGAACGCGTACTTCTAGATGCAATACGTGCGCGTTTCTTCAGCGACTTAATTTTTTTTTTCCTTACGTCAGTTGCATTCGAACGCGCGCTAAACTCTTCCGTGTTGATCTTTCCATTTCCGTTGCGCAGCTTGTCGCTCTTCCTTCCGCTGGTACGAAATTCTATTCCCGTTTCCGCGCCCGGGGCTGCTTTTATAAACTGCTCCCCCCCTCGCCCTCTTCGTGATCCGTGCAGATGTCGCATGCGTGCTTTCATTTTAAACTTGCGCGGCCTGTCAGACTTCATTGGATTCCTTTTCCAACGCAGCGAAAGTCCACGCCTCTCCTTCGTGGCGCCGGCGATTCAGCGGGTGCCTTGCAAGCCTCACTTTCCGCCTGCGACATTCGACGGAGCGCTATAAGGGCCATCTGAGTCGCTTGATGTTCCCCTTGGGATTTCCAGGAGGAAATTTATTTGCCCCTTCAGCAGAGGCCTCATTGTTAAATTGACATTCGGCCCAGTACACAGACAAACTCGCATTCGTGGGAAGAGGAACAGGAGGAACGAGGCAAACCGTATTGTTCGTTCACTTTTGTGTGTTCCTCTGTCTGCGTCTAATGCTAGTTTAGCAACTACCTAAGGCGTTGTCCAAAGACCTTGCATTTATAAAGTAACTTATTGGACCTGCGCCGTTATCGCGTGGTAGCGTGAGGAGAGCAATTAACGGCACATTCCGAGCTTTTTTTTTGCGCGCGCGTATATTAGATGTTGTAATTAGTTGGTAATTTTTCCTATGTACGAAGTGACACATTCTGTGTCTCATTATAAAATTTTTTTTTTCGTCCTGACATTTCCGCGCCGTATAAAGAAGAAAGAAGCTTCCGCTATCGGTTGTTACGTTGGAAGTGCGTTGGTTACGACGACACGAGCAGCCGAATTCCCAAATCCCTTCGCTCGTAAGTGCTGTAACCCATTCGTTGGCCCCCTACGCTAATAGTATATTCAACAT
Source organism: Dermacentor albipictus (assembly GCF_038994185.2). Classification (NCBI taxonomy): domain Eukaryota; kingdom Metazoa; phylum Arthropoda; class Arachnida; order Ixodida; family Ixodidae; genus Dermacentor; species Dermacentor albipictus. Next base: position 17,694,919 of record NC_091821.1, read on the forward strand.
CACGATTGGCCAGCATCAACTCTTACGAACTGTTCTAGTGTAACAACTTTTAGGTACATAGTGGTTTGGGTACGCACTCTAATCAACCAGCATGGCCACGCACTCAGTGATGTTGGTAGTCGTTGCCGTTGTTGTTGGCTCAAAACATGCCCATATTATTCTGTCGTCTTCTTTTTTGAAGGCGGAGGAGGGGAGGAGACAAAGGAGAGGAAAGACAGGGAGGTTAGCCAGTGTAAGTACCGGCTGGCTACCCTGTGTTGGGGAAAGGGGTAAAGGGAATAAAAGGAGAAAGAAGAAGAAGAGGAAAAAAAAGAAAAAAGGAAAATTCACACAGTAACGCGAAACTACGCTCTACAACGTTCAAAGGCAGTCGCACAATTCGCATGTCCTTACAAACTTCAACAAAGCCCTTAAGGCCTTGAGTGCTGAAGCCCGTCTGGACCAATGTCCTAGAGCTTTTTCCTCTGTAAAGGGGCGATTGTCCAGTTTTGCGAGAGCGGTCACAAGCACTGTTCTTCGCACTGCGTAACGGGGACAGTCACAAAGGAGGTGTTCAATCGTCTCCTCGCAGCCGCAGGTATCACAAGTAGGGCTGTCGGCCATTCCAATGCGGAATGCATATGAGTTCGTGAACAGGCGGCACAGAAGTGTTGCTTCCGCTCGTGGCAACCCTGGTGGTAGGCGGAGTTGCAGACGTGGATCCAATTTGTGGAGACGTGCGTTCGTGAATTCACTGGTGTTCCACAGATTCTGTGTAAGCTCGCGGGCGAGGGAGCGAAGACTTGTGACTGCATCTGCTCTTGACAGCGGTATGGGTATAATCTGAGCGCCATCATGAGCCGACCGGGCGCGTCATCCGCACTGTCATTCCCTGAACTTCCACAGTGACCCGGTATCCACTGGTAGATGATGTTGTGTCCCTTGTTGATAGCGTGATGGTGGAGTAGTCGGATGTCTGCGACTAGTTGCTCATTTGGTCCATGGTTGAAAGGGGACATCAGACACTGAAGAGCTGCCTTTGAGTCACATAAGATGGACCATGCATGTGATGATTTCTGAACAATAAACTCCAGAGCAGCACGGATAGCTGCGAGTTCTGCAGCCGTCCATGATGTAATGTGAGATGTCTTGAACTTGAGGGTGACGCACTCTGTGGGAATCACCACTGCTCCAGCTGAACTATTAGAGGATACAGAACCGTCTGTGTAAGCGTGGATGCGTCCTCTGTGCTGTTCATGTAGCACTGAAAGCACGGTTTGTTTGAGGGCGAAAGTTGACATCTCTGTTTTCCTTTTGATACCGGGAATAACAAGAAGAGCCTGGAATGGATGGAGGCACCACAGTGGTTCAGATGGTCGTGCTGCAGGCGTGAAGTTTGACGGTAAAGTTCCATGGTTGGCGGCGATAATCTTGCTAAACGCTGAACGAGGTCGAGCGGCAGGAAGGGAGGCGAGATGATGCGATGGAAGACGGGCGAAGTGCCTGATATGCATCCTTAAAGTGTCGACTTGAAGATACGTGTTGATGGGGTGTTCATGCGCGATGGCTATTGTTGCTGCCGTGGACGCACGTCTGGGAAGACCAAGGCAAATTTGCAGAGCTTGAGCTTGTACAGATTGGAGGGCACGGAGGTTGGTCTTGCCGGTCCCACCCAGTACAGGTAAGCTATAGCGCAGGAGACCGAGGAACAGTGCGTTATAGAGTTGGAGCATCGCACTCACAGACGCACCCCATGACTTTCCCGCAAGAAATCTGAGCACGTGGGTTATCATGACTAATTTCCTTTTTAGGTAGGAGATCTGAGAACTCCAGGAAAGGTCTCGGTCTATTATCACTCCTAGAAAGCGGTGCGTCTTCTCGTAGGCAATTGGCTGTCCATTATTTCTGATAACGTATGGTTTCATTGCTTTACGCGTGAAAGCGGCTATAGAGCACTTCTCGCAGGACAGCTCCAGACCTCGTGCTCGAAGATAACCTAATGTTAGTGTGGCCGCTTTTTGAAGTCTGGCGCGCACCTCAGGACGCGTCGCTCCTGATGACCAAATGCATATATCGTCTGCATAGATCGACACATGGACGGATTCCGGAAGGGTATGAACCAGGTCGATGAGCACCAGGTTGAATAGAGTGGGGCTCAAGACTCCGCCTTGTGGTACGCCTCGGTAGGTGTTGCGTTGTGATGACGCACCGTCCTCTGTTTGCACAAAGAATGACGTGTCCTTCAAGAAGCTGGATATCCACCGAAAAACAAGGCCGCCTAGGCCGACATCACCCAAGGCGTCCAGGATGACTTGATGGGTTACGTTGTCATATGCGCCTTTTACATCCAGGAACATCGCCGCTGACAGTCTCCTGAGGCTTTTTTGGCTTCTTTTTTGAAGATTTTCCTTGACGGCACCTTGTTGACAGAGAGCCCTAAACAACGCCTCCTTTCCGAGCGCGTACGGCGAAAGCCCCGCTGCGCGTACACTTTATGCGCGAATGACGTCAACAAACCTGCGACCGAAATGGATTGGATAAAGAGAAGGCACGCATAAACGTAGACAGGACAAGTACATAAACTGTAAGAATACGACATTCAACTGAATGCAACTTGAAGAGTGCAATAGAACAATAGAAGCTCAGACATGGCAACTACGACCAATACAAGCAACGCATAGAGGGAGTGCAAGAAAAAAAAAGCTAAATTAATATACGTTAACCATCAAGACTACAATGGATTGTTAGCAACTCCTGAAATTTGGAAGGGATTACGCTGCATTACTATGCGGCCTCCTAATTCCATCCATTACTTGATAGTCATCGGCGAAATCGTTCTATTGAATTTTTTATTATTATTATTTACAGCGAAGCTGTATATGCCTATACGCGAAACGTTCGCGGTCCGACCACCGAAACCCGCCGGCGGAAGGCGTGGCGCTCCATTGGCTACGCCGATAGTGACGTCGTTTCTTTCGCGCAACAGAACGCGCGCGCAGCAGTCCCTGAATAGGTCGCGAAGCTTCGGGCGAAAAGCGGTTCAGTACAGATTGTCACCGACATGAGCAAGGGGGGTTATGGGAGCAGCGATTGAAGCGCGACTATGTTTGGAGGGAACAAACATTGGGAAAGAAGAAAGAGATTTTTTTTAACTCAAGCGAGACACAGTTTGATTCATTCAACGAAAAAAAAATTCCTGTTCAATTTTATATATTGATGACGAGTTAAGAAAATATAAGTTAATTTAATTTTATTGTTATTAATAAATACATTTCTTTTCGGTGCCCATCGTTACAGGGGGCGTTGACGCCATATCGCTCGCAATGCAATACACCTCTTGAAATGTGCCGAAAGGCGCGCTCGTAAGTTCTCCTGTTGAAATACGCCCCCCTCACACCTTGTGCTTCTTTGCTTGTGGACGTTTCTCTGAATTTGGTGACGCGGGTAGCTTCATCCCTCCTTAATCTTTTCAGTCAACAGTAGTGAGTTACGACTGCGATATAATTCTGTAGTTGTTTTCGTGCAACTGCGCCGGACGACGGGCTTGGCGTCCGACGATAGGATGAGCACTCTACACCTAAAGCTTTCGTCGGCCTCCAGAGAAAGTATGTTCTGTGCAGGGGTGCGATTTCGACAACCGTACTGCTGGCTTTTCCTGCATCGCTTTTCGCGCTGAAAGCTTGAAACGCCCATCAAGTCGAATGGCGGGGCATTTTAATGTATAGCTCCAAAAGCAGGCCAACAAAACAAATTTCCCACCTTCGAAAACAAAAAGACGTCACTTCTGCTTTTCACGGACATGGCGTGACATTATTTTTTCTTCAGCCGGAAGTATTCCCACCACATACAAATGGCGCTAAGCCCCATGAACCGCCGATGGACTGCCATGTTTTGAACGTATGGGCTCCTATGGAAGCTTCGCTACCAAGTGGTCCCTCTCCAACTTCGCAGTGGGACGGCCACTCATGCTTCGTGCTCCCGAGGAGCAGCTGGCGTACAAGCAACAGCGCCGAGAGCAGGAGCGGGAGAAGATTTCGTCGGCGTCGCGCCAACGCCTCGGCGGAGGATCGGGCCTGCGATGCGGAGCGCAAGCGGCGATTTCGGGCCGATCCGAGGTCGCGGCGTCTGCGGCCCAGCTAGTTCGCGAAGCGAAGCTGAAGCGCCAAGGCGCACCCTCAGCAATGGCCTGCGAACTGTTGTGTCGTTCTATAGACCGGACATTATGTGCGTCCTTTCGGAATTAATGAGGAGTGCGACGAGAAGATACTGGGCCCAGCCAGACTCTCGCCACGTCCGCCTTAAAAGGCTAAACCCAGCTATGCATTTTTCGGTTCCGGGTTGAATTCCACGCCCTCATGCGTGTCTTGTACACATACTACGTTTAGGCATCGCTTTCGCGCACAGGTACTTGCAGATCATTGGACTGACGGACTCCCCAAACTGTTGAGCATGTGGCGTTGTTCAGTCTATGACCATGTTCCCGTAGTGTGCCCTTTGTATGCGCACGAAAGACTGACGCTGGCAGCTACCTTGAAGCATTTATACAGAAGACTACTATCGGAGGACCTCCTGCTAGGCGCATGACTGGAGAGTTGGCAGAAGGTAGATGCGATGCGTGCTTTTTCACGTTTCTCAGGCGAGACAGGCCTGGACTCGCGCTTGTGATTGTAGCACATATGCGATGTGTTCTTTCATTTCGTTTCTCCCATCATCGTCCCCCATTGTGACCCTCTTTCTTTTCCTCTCCCTCTTCGCTTGCGCAGAGTATCCGGCCAAATACTCTGCTTTCGGGCCGACCTCTCTGCTTTTTCTAGTCAATAAGCTTGTTCATCTTGAAGGCTGTAGCGCTGCTTTTCGAAACAGTGGATCACAATTACGTAGAGGATAATTATATGGTCCAATGAACCTGTTTAACTATTCTTTATAATAGATGTAGATGACTGCGTGGCAGAAGCCCCATGAGTGCGTCTGTTCCCCGGGCCCGTGCGTATCATGATCCCATGTTTATTTTACCCGCGCCCTCTGGTGGTTTACCGCGGCCTCTCGTGGGTGCCAGACGCCGGAGTCGAAACCAAAATTCCCTGAACAGAAACCATGTGCTTCCACACAACTGACAGTGCCAGGTTAGGTAAATTCGCTATCTTGCTCCCGCTACTACCACATTGTAGCTCACCGTACATTGAGTCTCCCTCTTAGCTTTCACAGGGAATTAATAGTTTGTTGAATCCAGCTCTAATATCGGACTGAGGAAGCATAACAGTTACTGCAATGCACCCCCTTGCATACTTTCTTTTTCCAAATGGTATGTGGCGCAAGAGGAAAGAACGGCAGGGTAAGAAGAAAACAAACCACAACATAATGTACAATCAAAATAACATCGCTAGGTTTTGCATGCCAAAACGACGATCTGATTATGAGGCATATTGTAGTGGAGAAATCCAGATTAGTTTTGGCCACCTGGGGCTCTTTAAGGTATACATAAATTTAAGTACATGGACGTTTTTGCATTTTACCCCGTTCTGCAATCGCCACGTTCGGGATTGAATATGCGACGTCAGGCTCAGCGGCCCAACGCCATAGCCACTGATTTACCTGATTCACACTTTTGTACCACTGATTTACCACTATTACGGCTGGTCAAAACATGACACCCAAATGCGCAGTTGACGTGTTCGAGCGTATTGTGATACAAATGCGAGGAATTAACATGCCTAGATTTCTTTATTTTCCTGCTTCTTCTTTCACTGCAGTAAACTAATTACATTGTGGTGTACTATTACCATAAATTCAGACGAGAACAAGCTGAAAACGACTACAGTGTTATTGCTTCGTTCCATTTTCGCTTGTATACGCAACTGTGGCTTATTTAACACACCAAAAGATACGGCTGGGACTTCGTCAAGCTTAGAAACCAGCCACATAGCGATTGCATGTCGCGCTCCCAATTAATTACCTGTAACAGGTGTTCTGATTCCTTTCTTCTTGTTCATATTTTTCGTGTTCGCGATTGGTACTTTACCAAAGTGCAGTGAAAGCGCACAAACAGACAACAAATACCGCAACGTCATGATTGCTACCTTTCGTTATAGAAGACAGCGTGTGCCAAAAAAAATGCGCAACATAGAAAAAATGGACCGACAGACGATACAGGGACCAACCGACAATACGAAGCATTGTTTGAACGTAGCGGTCGTTGTGGCCTTTATGAGTCCCACGCCTCTTTCTGTCGTGTTCTGCTTTTTTTTTTCTTGATACCCCCTGCTACCCGTTTTCTTTGTCCCGTAACTTCGGACACCGTGCTGCCACGAACAGTGTTTTCAGGTCAAGTGACAGCGACGAAAAGAAACAATGTGGGCTTCTGCGCAGCCACTTGTGAACGTTTCCTACACATTATTTTTCTCTGAAAGTCTACTTTGAGCCACGAAAGGACGGCTTGCAAGGCCTGTTCGCCAAATTGGTTTCTTCTACGCGCCAATTTCCTGAAAGGAAAGACGTTGTCGCATCGGGATACAGGCTGCTCAAAACACGTAAGGGGATGGCTGCCGGCATTTATCTCAAACCGCTTGCGCAAGTTCACAGACGCAGTCCCGAATACGCGCGCAATATAGACAGCTTTCGTGCAGTCAGTGCGCGTCAAATGTATCAGGCGCATAGCATGCATGTATATAAAGACGCTTGCTATCCTGTTTAGAGAAATATATAACAATGTCAACACCACATTGACGGTATTTAAACTATAAAAAAGCCCGAATAACTAATAAACCAATTAGGAATAAGGCTGAAAGTTACGTAAAAAAATAATTGTGCCCCAGTTTATTTCTCCGTCCCACTATAAGACAAAAAGCTGTAAAATATGACTAATCCTTCCCCTGCCGGAAAATGGGGGTAAGCGAAGCTTGTCCTGCGTGCACCTGACCTTCGTCACGGTTAAGTAACCGACAGCTAACGGTGCAGGATTGCTTCGGCCTCCCAGTCCCTCAGCTCGGGATCTTCTCTTGTTGTCGGATTGCCTGGGCACGGGTGACTCTAACGCCTGGATCCGCAGGGAGACGGAGAGTCCTTTCACGCGCGAGTTCTCGCAGCCGCTCGTCGAATGCTGACCGTTCCTCGGGGAACTGCACACGAGTGGCCCTCCCATCCGTTTTCTGAGACTGAACTGAAGTGAGACAAAGCCGGTGCAGGGCGCGCAAAACCCTTTCCTTCCCTTTCTCTCCCCGGCTGAAGCGAAACGGCTCCGATTGGTTGCGCGCGTGGCGTGAGCTCGCACCTATGCAGCTGGAATCCTTGCTAATAACTCAAGCTCAGACGCCGCCGCAGTGTCAACTGCTCAAACCGCCCTTTCCCGCAGCTGCTCTACTCAGGGAGCACCTTTTTTTTTTTGGCGTGACTATGACAACTCCACTTGTGAGCCAATACAACCTTCGTTTGAAAAAGTCGCAGTTGCGCCCGCAGCGTGACGTACCGATTGCGATATCAAATTAGCGGACAACTATACGAAGTAAGGATAGCAGTTTTATCGGCCCTATAATCTGATAAACATAGGCATACTAACACTATAACAAGTATGGCCTTACGCGCACAAGCAAACATGAACGCATTTCTTTCGTTGACCGGGGAAACTGCCTATCAAAACACTGGAGTGAGGAAGCGCCGCAGGAGCAGCGAGAGAACTGACCTTCGTGCTGCCTCTCCCATCAACGCGAACTAAGTCGTGAAAGCACAGCGCACGGCGGAATCTGTCCACGTCGTAGACCGCCTTCGAGATACAGCGGCCCGGGCGGTAACACGCAGCCTCCCTGGCCGTCCGGAGTAAAACGCACCACCTTCCCTCCTCTCCATGACCTCTCTCCGCACCCTTGTGCGCTACGGAAGACGGCGGGCTTCCTCCCTGCTCTGCTCCCCTCCGTGCGTGAGATTGAGCCGCGATCGCGGGCTCACCCTCGGATGCTTCCACTCGAACATACAGCAAATGGCGCGCGGCGAAGAGTTTATCGCCATTGGACTTTATACGGAACATCCCGGCGACGGCGACAGGATAAATGCGCCTGGAGTGTCCATATAATTCCTATCACAATAAAATGCCATATAAAATGTAATGCGTTTGCTCTCGCCCCCTTTTTTTCTGTAATGTTCACATCATATACGAGCACCGGTTAAATACGCCACGAGATCAGGAGCAGCGATAGGAGCGGTGTAAAGTTCTCTTTCTATGACAGGGCAGCGGCAGCTTGCAATAGCGATATGCTGTTATTTATGCGGTGACATTTGGTACTCGTTGTACACACCAGAGGCACGCGCTTCACAGTGGCGTACAAATGGGCTATCTAGCTTCTTGCGTATGTGTTGCTGGCAGTCATCGCCCTAGTATTAAAGGAAGACGGACCGCTGGGAGTCCCTCTTCACGCTTTCCTTGTATATATATATATATATATATAGATATATATATATATATATATATATATATATATATATATATATATATATATATATATATATATATATATATATATCATCAGCATGTTTTAGGTCCACTGCATGACTAAGGCCTCTCCCTTCGAGCCCCAATTGCCCCTGTCCTGCGCCAAATGAGTCCAACTAGCACCCGCGAATTTGTCAATTTCATCGCTGCACCTAGTCTTCTGCCGTCCTCGACTGCGTTTCCCTTCTCTTGGTACCCATTCTGTAAACCTAATGGTCGAACAGTTATCTAACCAGCGCGTGACATGACCTTCCCAGATCCATTTTTTTCTCTTCATGTCAATTTGAATATCGTCAAGACCCGTTTCCACTCTGATCCAAACCGCTCTCTTTCTCTATCTTAACGTTATGCCTAGCAATCTTCGTTCCGTCGCTCTTTGCGCAGTCCTTAACTTGATCTCAAGCTTTTTTGTCAGTCTCCAAGTCTCTGTCCCATATGTCAGCACTGGTGAAATCTACTGATTGTACACCTTTCTTTTCAATGATACTGGTAAGCTTCCATTCAGGAGCTCACAATGTCTGCTGTATGCGATCCAACCCACTTTTATTCTTCTATGAATTTAATTCTCATGATCAGGGTTCCCTCTAATTAACTGACCTAGGTAAACGTACTCCTTCACAGACTGTAGATGCTGACTGGCGATCCTGAACTCTTGTTTCTTCGCCCGGCTATTCTTCATTATCTTTGTCTTCTGCATATTAATCTTCAACCCCACTCTTACACTCTTCGTGTTAAAGCCCTCAATCATTTCTTGTAGCTCATCTGCATTGTTGCTGAATAGAACAATGTCATCGGCAAACCGAAGGTTGCTGATATATTCGCCGTCGATCCTTACTCCTAAGCCTTCCCAGTTTAATAGCTTGAGTACTTCTCCCAAGCACGCAGTGAATAGCATTAGAGAGATTGTGTCTCCCTGTCTGATCCCTTTCTTTATAGGTATCTTCCTGATGTTGTGTAGAATTAAGGTAGCTGTAGAACCTCTGTAGATAATTTTTAAGGTATTTACGTAAGTGTTCTGTACTGCTTAATTACGTATTGCATCTATGGCTGCTGGTATCTCTCCTGAATCCAATGCCTTGTCGTAATCTATGAAAGCGATATAGAGACGCTTATTGGACTCTGCGAATTTCTCGATAACCTGATTAATGGCATGGATGTGATCCATTGTAGAGTATCCCTTCCAGAAGGCAGCTTGTTCCCTCGGTTGCCTAAAATCCAGTGTTGCCCTGATTCTGTTGGTGATTATTTTGGTAAATATTTTATATAATACTGCGAGTAAGCTAATGGGCCTATAATTTGTGCAATTCTTGAACGTCTCCCTTTATGTAGATTAGTATAATGCTTTACATACGTGTATATATATATATATATATATATATATATATGTGTATGTATATATATATATATATATGTGTGTGTGTGTGTGTGTGTGTGTGTGTGTGCACAAGAAAAGGAACTGAGGGTCCCGATTTTTATTCATTATATCGTAAGATGCCACCAAACCAAGACACCAAGGGGTGGACACTTGTACTTACTAATTGAACTACGGAAATGCCAAATTAAGGGAAATGAGAGTGGATGGGAAAACGGTGCCGCGGTAGCTCAATTGGTGAGAACATTGCATGCATAAGGCGAAGGCGTGGTTTGTATCCCACACGCGGTCAGTTGTTGTTTTAGCCACTTTCACTTGCAGTAATTTATAATTTCGTTAATTCAATTATTAAGTGCAGGTAATTTCCCCTATGTTGTCCTTGGCGTCTGTGTTTGTTGTGTTCTGACAATATATATATATATATATATATATATATTTTTTTTTGCGGCCCCCTATGGCGCTCTTTGACCATGCTTGGTCTCTGCACCATAAAACCCCACATCTCATGAGAGCGGTCCCTTGTCCGTTCATACACAGCGCTGAAGAAAGACGTGTTATGACGTTAATTGTTTACCGACAAGGAAAAAAAAGAAAAAAACTTGATATATCCGAGGCAAATGTGTGGACTATGCTGTGACATGGCATTTCTCCCACACCGCTCCAGTCGGGCTGTCATATTTGCTGCAGCCCGACATATCGAAGCCATCCTACTGCGAGGACAGTTGCAGCAAAGGCGTAGTGCTCGGGGTCGCTCTTCGTCTCGTGGCCGCCGATCGGGGATCGAGCGCCTCTTTTTGCGGCGCCGGGGGCACGTCTTGTCTCGGATGTCACGTTCACTCTGGCCACGTCAGCGTGCTCTTTCTTTTTGCTCCCTCCCTCATTGTATGTCCCCAAAATGCCTCTATCTCTCTCTTTTTTTTTCTCGCCCTTCTTCGCCGCAGTTTCTTTTGCCTTGGTCACGTGAATGTTCATCGTGTCCTTTCTTGCTCACGTCCGCAAGTTTTTTGGCCGACCAGTACTTTTGTTTTTGCAACTATTCAGCACCAGCCTTACTACGGTTTCCCAAGTATCGTGACTCATTTCATATGTAGTTTTTATAGCTCACTACAGGCGACAATGTGGGCAAGAATTTGGTGGCTTTACTCAATAAAAGGTTTTCATGCTTCTACCAGGAATTGTAACATGAAACGAGGGAACAATGACCGAGAGAGAGCTGCCCAGTTTTCGACCGTGTCTATTTTAACGAACATTTAGGACTCATGGCATGTTCTATGAATCCTTTCACAACCATCGAAGAGTCCTTGTACGCTTGAGTTTGTAAGGGAGGGCGCTACAAGTTTTTTCTCTTTCTTTCTTTGGTTTTGTCCGCTCCATCTTCTATAAAAATCATGAGATTATCTCAGTTTAGGTGCTGAGGTCCTGAGGAAAATGTTAGAGGCCGCTTACCTTGCAATGTCGCTATATTTCTGCATGAATACATTACGTAACTCAAAGTCGACCGCGCGGACGATGTGGTTTCGGGAGCAATGCGAGTATTAGCAACGATATAACGCACCATTTTTACATGACAGTAGAGATGTACAGATACAAATAGAAATATACATGCCCTCTATACCGAAACGTGTTTTCTTTTACAAAATTACACTTAATTGTATGTTGCAGCTGTAGTGCTTCAAGCCATGCGTAAGCGTATCTTGGTGTCAAAATAGGATTCTGTTCATCAGATAATTAACCTTGCTTCTTCCACCACTGTGCTGTTTCTGCCTTTTTCATTTTCTTTGGACAACCAAATGTTGGTGAGACTCCAACTACAAAACTTGCTAACATTTCCATTATCACTAAATAAATGCCTCATTTTCTTTTCGCAATGTTGTGACGAAAAATGTTTGATGTCCCGTAATCAAGAAAGCAAGAGCTCGATATTTCAAAGTGCCCTATCAAAAAACAGATGCATTAGTAGCAATATTTAGTCTTTTGTGAATCTTGGAAAAAGCAAACAGAGGGCCGTATTTCGTTTTTTAGCGCCCTGCAAAAGTAAAATACGCGTGCAATGCAAACCGTGCGTCTGCTCGTAACACGAGAACGTCGGCATATTAAGAATTTCCTTGCACTTGTCGACTGGAGTTTCTTGTTCGAATAACGCTGTGCATGCAGACAGGGCTCTTCGTTGTTCAGTCGCTAGAATTTGAAAAAATACTGGATATGGCCAGCCTTTTACGTTCAATAAACGTGCTGTAAAACAAAGAGACACGGTAATTTATTGCATCGAAAGGCGGGAGCTCACGCGCTATCAGTTGACGCTACGGGGATGCATGCATTCGTATCGAAGCTGAACTTGTTACCGGATATTGAATGTGTACGCACTTTTCATCATGCCAGAAATGGCAGGCTAACAGGTAGTCCACGCGATCTTCCTTTTGCTGGGTTGAATCCTTTGTTTGCTGCGCGAGAGCGTGGAGACACTTGCGGTAATGAACTGCAATCGCTTGCATATCCAAGCACCTTTCGCTCCTTCGAGTAATTTGTGCACGCCGTCGAATTGCGTACGTTTCAAAAAGGGCAACCTCTTGCAGAATGTGTTCACGTGGGAGGAGCACATCGCGACGTTTTGACACTCGCTCCGGCTCACCCGGTCGCCCTTCGTGCGGCTACTGATTGTGAAGCGCCATCAAAGCCCAATGTCGCAGGCACAGACGACGACCGAGCGAGCGGGAGCAAGTGTCAAAACGTCGACATGTGTTGCTCCCACGTGACCACCTTCTGCGTCGTGATGTTATGACCCAGTCCCGTCCTGGAAAATGAACCGGAAACTCGCCGTGAAAAAACTATTACAATAATTTTTAGGGCCCTCTTAAGTATGCTAGTATATCTTGTAGGGTTTAGTTAGAGGTCTAGAACCTTCATTTAGCGCTATAGAAAGAAAGGAGTCGAAAATATAATGTGAGTGTACTCCTTCAATAAGTGCCATACTGCGTTTTCACAAATGCGCGGTAGCTTAGTGACTATGACTTTGCGCTGCTGAGTTGGAGGTCACGCGTTCGAGCGTGGTCGCGGCGGCTGAATTTTGATGCGAGCGAAATGCAAAAAAGTCGGTGTGCTTAAACTTAAGCGCACGGTATGGAACCCCAGGTGGTCAAAATTATTCCACAGTGCCCCACTACAGCGCGGTCATGGTTCTGGCACGTAAAACTCCAGAATTTAAATTATTTCTGGGTATTAATCAGAAAAGAATAACTGAATGGAGGCAAGCTATGCAGTTGTGGGTGCAGGTAAGCGCTATAAATAAAATCACCACCCAAGCACTCCGCGCAGATGGTTAACCGGTGAAGCTGAAACGTGCGGCCCCGATGTTTATCACTGGGCTAATCCCGAAGGTTCATTAAACGACGGCTTGGTAGGCTGCCGCATCCTCGGTACGCAGTTGCAGCTTGCGCTCGGCTGCACGAACTTGTTCTTGTGCCCGCGCTGCAGCCCTGACACGGCGTCGACGAGCTCGTTCCCGGTTCTGCTCGCGGCGCTGCTGATCGAGTGCTGCCTGCTCCTCAGGAGTACGCATGACGCGTGGCCTACCCATTTCGGAGCCAGAGAGAAACTGCTGCGCACGGGCTCGGCTGCCACGGAAAGCAACGACGTCACTACTGGCGCATGCCAATGGCGCACCTCGCTTTCTCTCTTTTTTTTTCGCGCAGGCGCAAGGGTTTGCGCTGGAAGAGTTTTGGGCGACAGGCGACAGAAGGACGGACGAATCAGCTAGCCATATACAACTTCACTGTAATATGTATTTTTTCCGTGTTTAATACATATCGTCTAATGCTTGCCAAAACATTTGGCGAGAGTGCTGCGGTGTGCACCACATTTGTCAATGATAATGCGCTTATGGCGCCAAATTTGCAAAGTTTTCGACCAGAAAAGCTTTTTTTCCTTTTATTATTGTCTGCTCACCTTGGATACTAGTGCGGTGCGAACGTAGGCAAAGTAAGACATATCGTTTGAGCCGTGGCAGCAACTACAATGGTTTTCATCCCCCATTTTAAACACAGTACCCGCCATGCTTTTCTCCGACTACAAGGCTAATTATTCTGACAAGTAGAACGCAAAGAAAAGCACTTAGAATAATTTTCATTAAGTACAAACGAACAAACACACTAATCACATTTGTTACTGAAAAATGCCGGAATTCTGACGCTGCAAAATCGTGGAACACTAACGAGGCCCAAATTGCTCTACCTAATAAGTAACCATCAAGAAAAAATCGAAAGCTCCAATTAAGTTGCTCATGTCGACACAAGGATAACACGACACATTGCCACGCAGGAAAACAATATCATTCCCGCACTGAAGATGATGCGCATGCGTCGTAGGTTTTGTGCAGCAAAGTGAATTCCAATAAAGTACAGTTGAAAGTCCAGCGCATGTCTGTATCTAACGCCTTTTCCTTGTGTGCGCGTCCTTTGTGTTTCGCTGGTACCCCCTTTTTCAGGTATACACACTTGGAAACATTTACTGCAGGTCTCTCTAAACAAACAGTCGACAAGAAGTGTGACGTCATAATTTCAGATACCATATTTATTCAGTCCGTATAATTAATCTAAAAGCTGCTAAATACTTTGTAAGGAATGTTTCAATAGATTCTGGTGAAGGCGGAGTAAACAAAAGTTAAAAACAACGCCAATGATTTCTGCGTGTCCTTGGATTCATTTGCCGTGACAGCAGCAAGAAATGATGTCCTGCCAATGGTGTGCCGAGTTTTGCAAGCGTTGGTCAATCGGCACTTACTCATACCGCGCCTAATTTCTTTACTTCAACCCCTGCAGCATGCACACCGCGCCAGTGCTCCTTACCCTTCGTTTTGTTTTTCCGCAAAGTTCTGCGCTGCACGGGGGCCCTTAGAGTTCAGCACAATGCGTTGGCAGGCTAATTGGTGCGAATCCATGAATACTTTGTTTAACGCAAAACGACACACACAAGAAAGACGACAGAACAAGGCGCCTTGTCCTGTCGTCTTTCTTGTGTGTGTCGTTTTGCGCTAAACAAAGTATTCATGGTCCATAGAGTTACTCGATGACTGCGTCTCAACTATGAGCAGCGGCAGACATTAAGCTTTGCTGACACAGCTGAGCAACTTAAGATTTTCTACATGACATCTGCGCTCGTAGTAAAAAGTGACAATCGTTAAATGTGCTCATTGTGTATCGTAGCAGAAAAAAAAATGAGTGGCGATATAGCGGTATATGCGAGAGAAATGCGTCAGCGTTACGTCGCGCCTCCTTCAAGACTCGAATCCACGACTTGAACCGCTTTCGCTATATTGCAAAGTTTTGTTCAGGAGTTTATTCGACACACGTCCTGCCTCTATGAGGAACGAAGTGCAACTGATGGTCGTCCGGAGCCAGCCACCATCAGTTGCTCTATACAGGGCGTTTTTTTTTAGCTGCACCAAAGTTTTTTAAAAATTGCCTGTAGCAGATACCACAATTCTAATCCTTTATCTAAATTTCTCGATCAGATGGCCATTACTTATACGAGAAATCAAAATCTTCAATTGAATAGTTAACGTAGTTACGCTAATTACCGTTTTAATTAATTACCTCACGCCACATAGTCCAATCTACGAACTATAGCCGCTGAGTTGGCACGGCATATACACTTGGAATGAATTCTCTTGACTGCACCAGTTCCAAAATTTTAATTTTAAGAGTGTCCAAAGAAATGCATTGGCGTTTCAGTTACTTTTGTGCTTCAGTGCATACAACAGCGGTTTCCCAAAGAAGTAAGCGGAACGCCCATGTGTTTGGTTACTCTCATTTTGAAAATTAATATCTCGGAACTGGTGCTTTCCATTAAATTCGTTCCATGTGCATACGCCGTGCGAACTCAGTGGCTATAATTCGTAATATGTGGCTTAATGTAAATAATTAAAAAGTTTATTAGCCTGATTGCGTGCGTTATTCAATCGGACATTCTGATTTCTCGTAGAAGTAATGACCGCGTCATCGAGTAATTTAGACCAGGGTTTAGAATTATGTTATCTGCCATATGGAACCTCTAGAAAATTTGGTGCCGCTAAAAAACACCACATACATGTATATATATATATATATATATATATATATATATATATATATATATATATATATATATATATATATATATATATATATATATATATATATATATATATACATATATATATATATATATATATATATATATATATATATATATATATATATATATATACACACACACACACAATCGGTTCCAATTAGAAAGTTGTAGAGCGCTTTGTAAAAGGTCCGATTAGACATCTATTAAGTATTAGTGTTTTTCAGCTTACAGCTGATACGCGGGTAATACAAAAAAAAAAAACGTGACATGCCCACTTGCGCCTCGGGATTGCAGCGCTCCCAAACTGTTCGCGTACAAACGAACATAGCTTCTAGCAGTGCGTGCTGACGCTTATAAGGCAACAGGGCAGTGACAAAGGCGTTGGCTGTGCAATTTGCTTCATCGATGTGATTCCCTCGCGGCGGTCGACGATAGCGATATGCAGACGCAGCGGCAGCACACCCGGCTAAATGCTATGTTCGTTTGTGCGCGGAACCCTTGGGAGTAGCGCAATCGGGACGCGCAAGCGGGCATGTCAGGTGGTGTTTTTTGTGTGTGTGTGTTTCGCGGGCATCAGTAGTAAGCTGAAAAAAACTAATACTTAATGGATATAAAGACAGAAACTGTCTATTCGGACGTTTTGCGAACCTCTCTGCATCTTCCTAATTGGAATTATAGACTAACTTTGTTGCTTCAGCAGTTGGTTAAATAATCTTCACTAATTATCTAATTAAGCAAAATACCAAAAAATGGCTGTGGCTTAGCTAAGGTTAAGCCCAGGATGCGAAGCATACTAGCCTTTATTTTAACGCGACAGCGTTAAGGAGCTCGTGTCGCAGAAAAGCCGATGTCGTCGGCGTCGGCTCAGGCGTGCGGCGCTTGCTCAGGGGCACATTTCGTTGTCGCGCCGAACGCTGCGTTGCTCGACGCTCACCGCGTCCGATGCGGGGCGCGTAGTCGCTGCGCCATAGCAAAGCCACCTAGAAACAGTCTCTGTAGCACGCCGCAACCTTCGCTTCTCATTCCAACGAGCAGCTCTGTCTCCAGGAGGCATCTCACCTCGTGAGTGTCTAGCAGAGGCAAGCGCAGCTGCTTATATACCGCCGCGACGCCGCGAGCGACGGCGCGAGTTGGAGCCCCGTTTCTCCTCTGTCGTGACGTCACGGTGTCACGGTGTCACGTGGTATTGAAGGCGACACCACCGCGCCTGAGGAGCTGGGTTGAGCGCTAGTAATATGCTTCGCATAAAAAGCGTGACACACTACACGCAAAAGTGAGCAACATGCATTTGGTCGCATCGCTTTAGAGTGCACCAGCATATCTGTAAACCTCCGGCTAAAGCTAGCTGAAACCCCCTATATATATATATATATATATATATATATATATATATATACACACCCCTACGCTCTCTTAAAAGCTCCCCCATACACTACCTACCTCTTCCACGTGAACAGCCTCTCACGCTTCAGAAACACTTTTTTCTACTTTGACACTCCTTATGCTAGCGCATTACATACTTCAATGACCATTCACCGTGGAATATGACGCATATCTTCCTTCTGGTACGCCCATTTGCTCAATCAATTAGCGTACATTGCCTCTACAATCATGCAGAAAAGATAGTTTGAGCTTCAGGGACACGAATAACGTAAAGCAACCGGAAAACAAAGCTCAAGGGACGGTGGACCATATGACCTCCGTGAGAGCTGGGGCTCTGTTCAATGTTTACTGGGTCGGCCTTTGATATCAGCCTGTTGAGGTCCGCCAGATGTCGCCGGTTGCAAAAGTTGTGAAAAAAAAATTTCTTTTGTGGTCACTTATTCTGAAAATGTGTTATGCATGTTTCATTTATGCTCTAAAGGTACATCTCAACCAAGAATATCGTTATGATCCAACTGTGTACAAACACGAATAACGTAAAGCAACCGGAAAACAAAGCTCAAGGGACGGTGGACCATATGACCTCCGTGAGAGCTGGGGCTCTGTTCAATGTTTACTGGGTCGGCCTTTGATATCAGCCTGTTGAGGTCCGCCAGATGTCGCCGGTTGCAAAAGTTGTGAAAAAAAAATTTCTTTTTTCCTTTTCCTTTATTTTTTTAACTTAGGTAGGACATTCATCATCATCATCATCATCATCATCAGCCTGGTCACGCCCACTGCAGGGCAAAGGCCTCTCCCATATTTCTCCAACAACCCCGGTCATGTACTAATTGTGGCCAGCCGTCCCTGCAAACTTCTTAATCTCATCCGCCCACCTAACTTTCTGCCGCCCCCTGCTACGCTTCCCTTCCCTTGGAATCCAGTCCGTAACCCTTAATGACCATCGGTTATCTTCCCTCCTCATTACATGTCCTGCCCATGCCCATTTCTTTTTCTTGATTTCAACTAAGACGTCATTAACTCGTGTTTGTTCCCTCACCCAATCTGCTCTTTTCTTATCCCTTAACGTTACACCTATCATTCTTCTTTCCATAGCTCGTTGCGTCGTCCTCAATTTGAGTAGAACCCTTTTCGTAGCCTCCAGGTTTCTGCCCCGTAGGTGAGTACTGGTAAGACACAGCTATTATACACTTTTCTCTTGAGGGATAATGGCAACCTGCTGTTCATGATCTGAGAATGCCTGCCAAACGCACCCCAGCCCATTCTTATTCTTCTGATTATTTCCGTCTCATGATCCGGATCCGCAGTCACTACCTGCCCTAAGTAGATGTATTCCCTTACGACTTCCAGTGCCTCGCTGCCTATTGTAAATTGCTGTTCTCTTCCGAGACTGTTAAACATTACTTTAGTTTTCTGCAGATTAATTTTTAGACCCACTCTTCTGCTTTGCCTCTCGAGGTCAGTGAGCATGCATTGCAGTTGGTCCCCTGAGTTACTAAGCAAGGCAATATCATCAGCGAATCGCAAGTTACTAAGGTATTCTCCATTAACTTTTATCCCCATTTCTTCCCAATCCAGGTCTCTGAATACCTCCTGTAAACACGCTGTGAATAGCATTGGAGAGATCGTATCTCCCTGCCTGACGCCTTTCTTTATTGGGATTTTGTTGCTTTCTTTATGGAGGAATACGGTGGCTGTGGACATTAGGCAGTATAATAGCAAGAGATTGGTGGCGCAACCCACTGGCCCGCTCCAAAGGGAACGCTCATAACATCCATCAATCCATCCGTGACGCTTGTCATTTGAAACACAGTTTGCATTCAGCTTGTAACGGTTTCTTGCGTCACAGCAAAGCGCATACGCGATGTTCTGAAAATGTGACGCAGTCAAGCAGATAGAGTATGAATTTCTCAGCAATGTTTTTTTTTTCGCAGCAATTCGCTGAAGAAACTAACTGTAAAGCCTATATAGATGTCACTGACAATGAACATCTAGAGACGTGCACAAACCTTCGTGAGGGTTAATCAGTTCGCCACACTGTGACCGATCAGTCCGGAAATTCTTAGCCCATGATGCGTCGGTGTGGCTAGGCCTTCCCGTCAACACGTGGGAGTGGCCCGCGGTGCTGCTCTAAGTGCGGCGCTTCTCGTGACCGCATTAAAGTTCTTTTCTCTCATTCTGTCGGCCTCAACATTTTTTTTCTTGAATACAAGTGTGTTACGCAGCTGCTCTGCGATTCTTTTCCGGCTACTCTTGGTTGCCTCTCAGATCCGATTTGTGCTTGCCGATAACTTTCTAAAGCTATACACCGTCGTTATTGGTCACCATTAGTTGTGCTCGTCAACTGCGCGCAGTTTCAGTTGGAGTGAATTCTGAGTTGCGCACAATGCGTGCGCAAGCACGACTTGATATAGCTCATTATATTGCACGATGTGCTGATCGATAATGCGAGCACCCGCTTCAAGCGGTCGTTCGTAACAGAGCCCGAGCTACCGGGGAAGTCGGTCCACTATCCTTGCCGCACTTGCGTCATTTTAGCGCTGTTACCGCATGTCAGGAACGGGGACAATAGGATGATGCGTTGTTATATGGCCTGTTTTACGACCCGCAGCTGGCTATATGGGAACCCGGCGCCTGCGCTTTGAAGCATGGCATTGCTACGAGCGGCTGCCTATGCAGATTGATTCGGTGCTCTGTTAAGCTCACCGCGTATTTCGAAATAGTGTGACATTGGAAAAATGTTACACTTGCAATAAAATGGAACTGTTCATTGAGGCCACATTCAGGCGCACGGCGGATGTTTGTCACTGCCAAATGTAACTACAGGAAACGCCATTTGTCCCCGCCTTCCGGTTTTCAGAAAAAGAAAGACAAGCGCCGCCAGATGTCACCGCTTGTAAAAGCGTGGATGGTTGGCGTTTCAAAGTTCGCCTTCAGTTTGTAACGGTGTCTTGGGTTGCACTAATAACGCATAAGCGAACGGTTGGAGCGGAGGCCTCGCACCGAGTTTTCCTATCTCGTGCGCACGGGCGTTTATTAGTGCACACTTTCCCATGCATCAGCTCAGGGAACGCCACTGAATTATCCGAAACAGCTTTGGTAATCACGGGAGCCGCGCGGGCGCCTCTGACCGTCTACGGTGACCTGGGACATTAGGCAGTAATAGTCCCGCGGCGCAAGCGAACCAATAGGAGCACGATGGAGCTAACGTCGATCAGCGGTGGTTCGTGCTGCGTAGCGTTCATTCCGGACACGTCGGACCGCCTGACAGGCTAATTTGTTTCTGCAAAAAGGACGCGCGCCGTGCCGGTTATGAGGATGAGTCGTCTCCGCCCCATCCTCCCTCCACCGCGTTGCTGTTGTCAGCTTTGCCAGCCGCAGCCGTGCTTCGTTTCGGGACGGCGAGGATTACACGGCTTTGCAAGTCCGCTTCCGCGGCAAATGCGTCCCAACATTGCGCTCCTTGTTTTTTCTGCTGAAAGCGAGCTTCGGAAGAAAACGTGCTGCATCCGAGCTCATCGCCGAGCCAAGCTGTGACCACGCGCGTGTGGGGAAGTCCCTCGTTCCCAGTGTTGCCGCCGGTGGCTACTTTCCGCCCAATGGGCCACTTTTATTAACTTATTTATTCATATATACGCGTACATCAGCTTAGAAAACGAGATAGAAAAACTGAAAGCTGCTGGCTATTCTAACAGTGTTGTCGCATCCGTTTGTGACACCCCTCTTCAGAACGCTAAGGGCGGAAAAACTGGTCATAAAGGCAAAGAAAAAGGTCAAGGACCAGTGCATTTCATTACGTACATTCATAAGTTACCTGACAATTTGAAGAAAATAGCGACCAGATAAGAAATCGATTTGTTGTTATCCGGCCCTTTTAAACTGCCCACAGTGTGTGTCCTAAATAACAATAACAAGAGTATTCGCCTGTGCAACATTGGTCATGACAACTCATTTACTAATTGCCAGTCAGCAGTCGCGTACGAAATACGGATGGATGGATGGACATCGCCGCCGGTGTTGCTTTGGTCGCTGGTTGTCGTCGCTTGCCAACGATAAAATTATTTTGCATGGCATTGCACTTCCCGTTCAGGAAGCAGCTCACGGTTGAGTGCATAATGTCGCACTTACAGGTTACAGGGTTAATGCCGCCACACGGTCACATATGCACTGCCTCGTAGTCATTATATCAGGAAGCATCAATTACATATTGAGCCACGCACTTGTTCACTTTTGATCGCGCTCGACCCGGACTTGGATCTAATTTATATCCGAAATGGCTCCCTTTTGCAACTTTCGCTAACCAGCCGGTCGCGATCGACGAATCTGATCTCAATCGGGCTTGACAGCGATCGCAAACGCCCGTACCATACTGATCAAATGGGGCACTTCCCATCGCGATTGAAATTGATCGGTATAGAATTCTTCGATCGCGGCTAGTTCTCTTCAAGAGCGACTGTAAAGAGTCTGAATTATACAAACGCAGAATACGAATATTCGCAAACATTCATCTTTCGCAAATACCCTGATTACACGTATGCGAATGCGAGACTGTCTAACGGGTGATGGAGTGTAGTTAATTAGGGGGGTTTGCGTGACAGAACAGGCTTTCTGAAGCACCGTTTCACAGCCCACTGCTTTTTTTTCGTCGTTTGTCAGAATGAAAACTATGACGACTTACGACGCCTTTTATGGTGCAGTTTGAGCGTTGCGGCTCAGACCACGTGCGATTGCTCTTGTACTTCCTTCACATTTTAGAACGCAAAGTTCCATAGTGATGTTTCAACAACGCCCTTCGTAATTCGCTTTCCGCACGCGCAAGAAGTAAAGAAGGACAACGACGACGCCGCACAGCTCGCATGCTTTCGCCAGGCAAGTATTCGTTCTATCACCGGATGACTGCTTTCAGCAGTTGCTGTGTGGCGGTGCCAATGTACCTGAAAATTGCGAATAGCCTAAATAATAGGTATGGCAGCAATACGGCTGTGCATTGCAAAGAACGCCAATGCAAGCCATTATTCCACAATGCAAAATTTCTGAAAGAAGCAGAAATGAAAAAAGAAAGAGAAATTTTAGAAGCTTTTTTCATCAGGAAGTCCGCGTGTTGATGCATCAGTACATTTTCACCTCACCTATCTGTTAGAGAGTTTTCATTCATCAGTCAACAATGTTATAATGTGTATTTGCATGCGTGTTATTGCGCATGCGCCCGGTTCTTCACCCGAATAAATGAGTCCGGAATTTCTTCGATAAACTCAGTTGAAAGTCAGCGTTCCTTTCTGTCTTCGTTTTTCCTTCGCATAAATTGTTGCGCTGTACCTTTTTTTTTATTGATATGATATAAGGAGATGTTGGCGCGCAATTTAAGGCGCCGGCTACTCCTTATCTCTTGGGTGGTTCCGTCATACATCATTCAGGGTTCACGGTTACATATCAAATAGTCATTTCGCACAAGCACCAGGACTTATAAAGCAACGTTTCCACAGGAAGACTATGGCAAATGTCTCCACACCTATGTAGTCGAAAGTCTCAAAAGTAGAAACGATACTGTCGCCTAATAACACATTTTCTAGTCAGCGGTAGAGCGGATACATACAATATACATGGCAAATGTATCCACACTTATGTAGTCGAAAGTCTCAAAAGTACAAACAATACTGTTGCCTAATAACACATTGTCTAGTCAGCGGGTGGTATATACATCGTGTAAATATATTAGCACATACAATCACAACAAAGCAGTCAACATAACATAATTCCCAAACAGATGGATATATAGAGTCACATTGAAATGAACAGAACAATGAAAGCACTAATAGCGTCCAGCGATGCCGCTGTCTTCAAAGAAAGTCTTTATTGCTTTTAAAGCGCTCTTCTGCAAGGCCGTTGTTGGCCAAGGGCCCAAAAGTTTCCTTAAACTGAAAGGTCTGCGGTCTAATTTACTTAGCGCTGATTTAAGTCGGCATCTTGGTGTGTCGTGATGTGGGCAATCTAGAAGGAGGTGATATATATCTTCATCTACAAATCCGCAATCACATTCGGGGGTTTCCGCTCGGCCAATTCTGTGTAAGAAATGCTTTGTGTAGGCAGTGCCTAGCCTTAATCGATGAATAAGCGTTTCCATAGTTCTATCTAATGACAATGAAAATTTGAATTCAATAAATGGATCAATATGATATAAGTCAGAGCTCTTAGAATTCTGGTCAAACCACGTGTTTCTAGACATGTTGAAAGGCGTTGTCCTTATAATGCAGCGTAATTCATTCTTTGATATTGGGAGCGGAGCCGTATCATCTTTCAGGTGCGCTTGTCGTGCTGCTTCATCGGCTGCTGTGTTGCCAGGAATGTTGCAATGCCCTGGTATCCACTGGAATGCTATTGCATGTTTTGCTTCGCTTGCCTTTGTGAGGTATTTAAGTGTTTCATATATAATACTGTCACTGAATGTTTTCCCCTTTGTGCTGCAGAGTGATGTTAGAGCCGCCTGTGAATCGCTGAAAATTACCCATTTTTGCGCTTCTGTTGCTGACAATATAAATTTTACCGCACATAGGATTGCGAACAGTTCAGCCGTTGTGGACGAAGTCGCACGAGATAACCTAAATGATTCTTGTTTGTTGAGGTGCGGTGTAATGAATGATGAAATTGAAGAGGTTGCTGTACTGGAGCCGTCTGTATAGACGTGTGTGTATCCTGAATACCGCATATATATCTGGTATAGTGCTAGTTGTTGAGCAGCTTGAATGAACATGTCTCTTTTGCTGAATATCCCTTCTACTGACAATTCAATTTTTGGAACTGTAAGCAGCCATGGAGGATATTCGATGTCTGAGTTCCAAAATTCATTTTCTGGCAATATGTGAAGATTTTTTTGAATTTCTATATGAACATAACTTCTATCTCGTTTCATTATGTCTAGAGCCAATGGGTGGTTTTTATGCTGGGTTTGAAGGCGGAAATAATGCCGGCATGTTTCTGTAGTTCGCATAACTGGAAATGGTGATTGGCGAGCCTCAGCTATTACAAGAGAACTCGAAGTCGCTCGTGGAACTCCTAGACATAGGCGTAGTCCTCTAGCTAAAAGTCTTTGAAGTCTCTCTTCTGACGTGTGGGAAAGTCCATGTAAGATGGGCGCGGAATATGCAATTTTTTGTCGTATTAATGCATTGTAAACAGTCAGCATGGACGATACTGATCCGCCCCATGATGTGCCTGCAAGTCTGCGAAGTACAGTCACTATGGCATTGACCTCGTTTTCGAGTTTTTTTAAGTGGGGTGCCCAGGATAGCTGCCTATCAAGTATTATGCCAAGAAATCGATGCTGTGTGACAGTCATTAGAGGGTGTCCTTCCAGATGTACCTACATTATTCAATTATGTATCTCACAACAGCTGAGCCAATAACCTTATGATAGTGTTTCAGGGAAGAGGCTCCGAAAGAGAGAATATGAGGAATCGTTATGTTGAATCCAGCACCATGAAATTGCCTTTCTAAACAATGTTTCCTTAATGATGAAAGACGGGAACATGACAGGAAGAAGTGTTCCATTATCTTATGCTCACCGTAGTAAGGGCACAAGGAGGAGGGAGTCAGAGCAAATCGATGCAGATAATAGTTTAATGTAGGTAGCGAAACTTTGTTAATCATCTAAACTTTGTAAACAGAACTTCAATTTTTTTTATTATGGCAGAAGTTTCTGTTTTAAGGAAACAAGAGGTGTCGGTAATCAGTTAAATTTGTTAATGATAGGTTCAAAGAGTCTGGCATGAGTGCACGTCTCCTAAACCTAGCAGCAGTTATGAAAGCTGCTATATGAAGAATCGGAATAACTGGGCCACTAAGGGCCGCTCTCGCCAAGCTGTCTGCTGATACATTAATAATTAATAATTTGTGAGAAGACACCCATACCAATCTAATTAGTGTTAATGAGAGGGTATAAGACAACGAAATGTACGTGATATATGTGAGCCACTATTTGCAGTGATAGCTGAACACAAAGAATCCGTTACTGGCGGGAAATATCGAGTGCCGACCAACTGTGGAGAAAGGAAAAAAGACGTTTCGGCCCGGCTACAATTACAACTTCGAAGGCTGAGGAGTTCACTTTTCGTAAAATCAATCTAACCGCCAGGAACATAGCTAAAAATACTGGTATGTCGTCAGGAAGTCTTAAAGAAAACGACCAGTCTAATACGGCAGAGAACATTCCAATTCCCGATTTTCCTTCTGATTGTGATGCACCTGTAGCTATGGATTATGTCCGTTTAGTTTCTTCTACTTCATCCATCTCAACTCCGGTCTATCGTTTTCGCTGAGCAACAACCACTGACCATTTCCATGACCGTGTAAAAACGGAGGTGAAAACTATGTAATTACTGCTACAGCTATTATTATTATTATTATTATTATTATTATTATTATTATTATTATTATTATTATTATTATTATTATTATTATTATTATTATTATTATTATTATTATTATTATTATTATTATTATTATTATTCTTATTATTATTATTATATAGGAGGAAGAACACCAATGAAAGTTTTACGTCAGATCCACGGAGTACTTGAGTATAAATGAGGCGAATGTTCCTTTGCGTTTATAGAAAAGTTTTCACGTGTTAAATATGTGGGATGGCTGTCGATTTGATGAAGATTGACGGCTGAATACACATTCTGTGACTTACCTATCGCAGTTGCTTTATAATAAACCAAATCTCAAATCTGCTAGGCGAACTAGAGTGTACTCTGCGCTTGGGCTTACCTATACAGAAGGGTAGCCTGCCTAAATATGCTATCGCATGGCTTTTTTTGCTCGCGCCACCCGCACCGCTGCTGTCCGAGTGTATATCACGTCTTTTACGAGTGATATCAATCGTTCTACTCGATACAGAGACGCCAATCATGCGGAAACAACACCGACATATCACTTGCTTCAGCTCTTATTCCTTCGGTATCGACAAAGGCGGGTTTCTACCGTAGCAGCAGTAGCGCATGCTTACTAAGCACTTTTGAACGCTTCGGCTACAGCAACGGTATAACTGAATCGTGTGTACTGGAGCAGTACATATGCCTACCCTCGTCGCCACGCAATAACAATCTGCAACATCCGTGAGCATGATGGGGTGCCGCGTACCGGGGCTGCCCGAATCGCACTGAAAGTGCGACAACTGCTTGTTCCGTGCCGTGCGGACGGTCCCGTTATCATCGAAAACAGTTATTGCGCATTCGCCGCGACAGGGATATTGATTTAAAACCCACCTCTACCCTCCATGTTAATCGCTAATTAAATGAAGTGAGGGATTTTACGTGCCAGAACGACGATTTCATTATGAGGCATGCCATAGTGAAAGTCCCCAGCTTGATTCTGGCCACCACAGGTTCCTTAACGTGCACCCAATGCACGCTACCACGGGCGTTTTTGCATTTCATCCCGAGAGAAATGCGGATGCCCCGGCTGGGATTATATCCCGCGCCCTCGGGCGTAGTAGCGCAACACCTTAGCCACTACGCCTCCCGGCGGGTAATAATCTTTGGAGTAAACCTTCACTCTAATAGCGTTCAAATGCAATGTTAAAATCCGTGTTGTCTACGTCCTAGTGCGCAGCCATTGCTTTAAAATCAAACTTTCTCAAAATCTTCGACGCCAACCTCCGTCATATCCAACAACCCTCGTATTGCAGGCCCCATTCAGTTTAGCTACCCTCCGCAGAAGCCACAGCATAGCCATACAGCCATGCGATACACAAGGCGACAGCTATCACTTTGAAAGTTTATTAAGTTTGCGGCAGAGATTTGCACCAATAATACATTTTTTTTAGCTTAGACCATAATGGCAACTTATGCCTCGTCACATCGGCTCGTTAACTTACACCGTGTCTTCAGCAAATCAGATAAAGCCATAAGCGTGAGAAAACGACGAATCACCACGAAGCGGCGGGTAAGCGACAAATAGAACTACTCGCTCTCAAAGCTTTTGCACTCAGCATTAAGTATTCACATGGAATAAACAAAGCATAAACTAAAACCTAGGCGATAGAAACAATACGGCATGTGTCCCCCGCCTCGTCCGAGTCGCACTGCCCCTGCACGCACGCCGGCCGGTCGCGTGCTGCACCCTGTCATGGCTTGAAGCGCCTGCTGCGTCACGGTGCGAAGTGAGTTTCTCCCCCTCGCCAGCGACCTACGTAGTTCCTGCGCGTGCTAGCGGTGTCTTTTCCCCTTGACCACCATGACATCTAGGTGTGCTTAGAAGTGCCTTCACCGTAAAACCTTGGTTTGAGCTTGGTTTGAAACTAAAGGAGGACAGTAACGGGCGCCAGCTTCCCACTGATTTTATTTCACACCGGAAAGACGATTTCTATGGCACATTCCAAGACACGTGATAAGTGCATGCGTGCATCACACCTTTTTCACATACACCTGCGTATACTACTCGAAGAAACGTAAAATGTTGCCGAGAAATCGCCGCTCTTTATCTTGAACGGATAATGATGGCGTGCTGACACAGGCATCACCCATTTGTTTATGTAAAACGCCTCTGTCACCTCCTGTCCGTTCTCTCCCTTGCCCTGCCTATAAATTCCGTTTTATTGAACCTTGGATAGCGCCCGCAAAGCTTGCAATGTATTGTCATTAAGCTGCCGAAACCATTGTTTACATTGAGGCGGTGCTGCCTGGCGCGATCGTTGTAGCGCTAGCGGGCCCTGGAGCTAGCTATAAGCTGATCAGCGCACGATTTCTGGAGAGCTGCTTTTATACACGTGGAAAAGATGCTCCTTTTTATTATCTTTGAGTGGGCACTGTAGTACGGCAAAAGTCCTTTCTTGCAGCGGGGATTATACGCCCCAATAAATGCGCGTTCCGGGACCGAACACAAGTATTATGTATAAAAACTGCGTCGCATTCTCGACGGATAGTTCGAACGTTTGGATAAAAAAAATATATAGAAGTTTCAGCGTGAGTGACTTTAATCGAAGCAGAAGGTCCTGCAGAAGCTTCGACTTCTGAGGCAAAGAAAATTTTGTGAAAATGTTAGGAGTTCAGTCGAGAGCCCTGAAGTGATCGTAATCACTAGCGATCACCAGTATTTTGGCCTTGTCTGCTATATATTAAAAGAATAAATTTAATGAAACTCATTCATAGAAATGACAATGAATAAGTGAAGGTCGACTACCACTGTCATGCTAAACAAACTGATTCGAGATCGTTATAGTGACTCAACCTTACCATCTGTTAGCTACAATATTTGAATTACCATATTTGTGGCTTCATTTGATATCCACCACGCTAAGATACCTAAAAGTGTGGTCACATTGAACGGAACGTGTAACTAGTGATTGCTAATGACAAGTCATCAATATTAAGTATGCTAACAAAAATACTGATGCAATCACTTTTTGATTGATACCAGTGACGACTTGCACGAATCAAGGTTACCACTGTAATACTAAACAAAGCTATTTGTGATCCCTTGTGACTCGGTCCTCCCATCTCCTAGTTAACATAAATGAATCATCGGTTTTATGACTTTTCATTTGATATTCATTGCGTTCACATTGTATAAAATACATCATACTGAACGTATCACTAGTGATCACTAATAACTTGCCGTGATCAGCAAACAGCGGCAATCAAAGAAATGGTCACCTAATGATATTAGGATGGATATTAATGGCGACGTATATGAATAAGGGCTACCAATGTCGTACTAAACAAAGTGATTTGGGATCAGTAGTAACTCAGTCCCACCACTCCTAGTTATCATAAATGAGTCACGGTTTGAATAACTTTTGATTTGGTATTCATGACGCAATGCTGTATGAAAATTAAACTTGGCGTTATTATGTAGCGAGGGCATTTTAAAATGCTAATTTAATTACGCAGCGAATGACACCAATGACGACGTGCACGAATCGAAACTACCACTTTACAGTTAAATAAATGATTTATTATGACTATTGGCTTCATCATGTCAGTTCCCAGCCAGTCTCATTGTTGAATCACTCCTTTTACGATATTTCATTTAATATCCATCATTTTTATGGTGCGTAAAACCAAGAGAACCTAGCATATTATGCTAGTAACGAGTGATCACTAATGAATATAGTCACATTAGTAACTGCATTGTGTAATTAGTTATTTGATCTATAATTCAGTGTAACTTCTTGGTGGTTTTCATGAGTTAAGCTGGAACATAGTGTTTCTCTTTCTAAATATAAAATAAAACATTTTGCCATGCGCCCAAACTTGAGAAAGATGGCGCGCGCAGCCGCGCTTAATGCTTGAATGTCACTCAATAAAGCCATTTGCTCAGCTGCTGCTTGCCATATCTGACAGCGTCATCATTCCTTACAAGTAAGGGCGCGAATGTGCATTAAAGCTGCACATTCGAGTCCACAAGTTTTAGCACGATCGATGAGTGCTTTCCCGTCAAATCAATGACGGACGAATCACGGACGCAGTGCTGCTTTACTGCATGGTAATTTCACATACACACCCCAGAAAAAAATTTAACAAGCGGAATAAAACTAAACTAGACCTATATTTAGAGGGAGCGCTAGAGTATGTGCCATTAAAGTGCTGTCAGCGTATGAATTCTCTCTGCGCTCCAGTTAGAATTAAATGCGAAAACACCCGTGTACTTAGATTTAGGTGCACGTTAAAGAACCCCAGGTGGTCAAAATTTCCGGAGTCCTCCACTACGGCGTGCCTCATAATCAGAAAGTGGTTTTGGCACGTAAAACCCCAAATATTATTATTATTATTATTATCCAGTTAGAATTTTAAAAATACCGCCTTGCATTTTAAACGGCTCCACAAAAGTGTCACAGGAAAAAAAATGCCGCCAGCGGAATTAAACTAGATGCGACATATAGCATGAGATCATGGTCGAGATTAAATAACTACAGGGCAATTTGCGAAAAAAAAATGAGGCATCGCTCAGTAATCGATTCAAAAAAGAATCCCTCCCTACTATCCCCCCGGTGCCTCGCGCGCGACAGAAGACGGCGCTCTTCCTCCCCGCTTTCCTACCCTGCGCGCGCGACATTGAGCCGCCATCGTCGACTCACTCTCGCATGCTTTCACTCGCACAGAGCATACGGCGCGCAACGACGACGTTATCACCCTTGGACTTTACACAGAACATCAAGGTGACGCCGACGGCAGAAATGTGCTTGGAGTGTCCATATAATTGCTATCGCAATAAAATGCGATTACCCGCGGAATGGTCGAATGACGGAATTCGGCTATCACAGCGCGCGAAAGCGGAACTGGGAGGCTACAGCGAGCACAAAGCCTCTCCTGTATAGGTGACGTTGTGCTTACGTCACCCAGCAGTGGGAAGCCAGCGCGCTGGGCTTCGTGCTCCTCGCTGGTCCCATAGCGCTAGTTTTTATTTATTAATACCGTCAACCCTCATAGAGGGCCATAACAGATAGGGCAATACAATTACATACATCAAATATGGACAATGTCAATGTACGTAAAGCTGCTTAACACTTGTAATTCACAGTGAATAACATGTTCACTTGAACGCGGTTCAGAACACTTTTGACATTTATCAATATACGTACAATGAACTTCAAGTCGCACGTATCACTTGGCGCTTCAAAACTAAATGAACAACTGCCGTAAACACGCCTCAGCAGCATTTTCAAAGTCGGTGACATCTTTTAGGCTAACAATAGCGTTTGGCAATTGGTTCCACATTTCTATCGCATCCGAGAAAAATGAGTATCGAAATGCAACACTGTTGGTACGGTGCGGCTCTATGACGTAGTCGTAGTTAGTTTGCGGGTTTCTTTTGCCTGGAGCGTGTAGATATTTGAGCTTACAAATTTTAAGTTGATCCTGCATTATTTGATAGAGTACCTGCAGCCTATGTTTCTTTCTACGTACGTCAAGAAGATCCAAGTTGCAACGCTGTAACATAAGCGTGACCGATTCCTTCCTTCGGTACGCCGAACAAATAAAACGCGCCGCCAGTCTCTGTATCCTTTCCAACTTCCTCTTAAGCGTCACTTGATGGGAACTCCAACCAACGGCTCAATATTCTAGTATCGTGCTAATAAAGGTGGTGTATGCAATAAATTTTACATTACGCGATGGATGTTCCAGTTTTTTTCTCGGAAAGTATAACTTTTTATAGGCAGTCATGCAGACGTTATATATATGTGGGTTCCATGTCAAATTTCTTGTTATTGTTACCCCTAGATATTTGAACTGGTGCGCATTCACCAATAAATGTCCTCCAGTGCTGTAAAAAAGAAATAGATAGTTTTCTTTTTTCTGATGTGTGTATATGTAGATTTGGGATAATTTATTTACAATTTCCATTTCATACACCAATCATCTAAACTTTGCAAACATTTCTGAATTTTAAGCTGGTCATCTACTTCAGTAATTGTGGTGTAAATTAGGCAGTTGTTTTCGAAGACTTAACCTGAACTCGCTACTGATGTCATTGATATAAAGGAGAAACAATAGGGGTCCCAATACTGAGCCTTGGGGCACTCCTGAGAGTAGAGCCAATGAATCTGATACATAACCATCCAGTTAAATATGATAAATCCAGTTAAATAGTGCTAAATATGCTTGAATCCATTTGAGTATTAATTCAGTTATTAATGCGTTACGAAATTTGAAGAATAATTGGACATGAGGTACTTTATCAAAAGATTTCGCAAAATCCACGCAAACCACATCAAACTGTTGTCGTATATCTACTGCACCGGCAAAGTGATGAGTTGTTTCTATTAAATGTGTAACAGTTGAGAAACCGGTCCGAAAGCCATGTTGATAAGGATATAGTAAATTGTTCTGACCTAAAAACCTGAGTATGTGTTTTGCTATTATATGTTCGAAGACTTTGCAAGTAACTGAAGTAAGTGACACTGGACGGTAATTTGTTGCCTGTCTTCGATTACCTCCTTTAAATACAGTTATCACGAATGCGGTGCGTCAGTCTTGCGGCAGTGAGTAAGTTGTAGAAGATTTTCGAAAGATGACAGTTAGATAATGTGACATCCATTCTGCGTATCGTTTGAGGAATACTGCAGGTATATTATCTGGTCGGCTCGATTTTTTCTTATCTAATTTGAGTAGTTGCTGAAATATTCCTTGCTGGGTGATTTCAAGGGTTTCTATTGGAACAGTCGGAGGAATATGTAAGGCTTTTTCTAAACCCACATTAATTTCTGGGACGTTAAGTACAGATTGGAAAAAATTGTTAAGATTGTTTGCTATTTCATCCTTATCTCTTATTATGTCGCTCTCAGCATGAATTTCGTCAATCATTTCTTTCCTGTCGCTAAAATATTGCCAAAATTTTTGAGGTGATGACCTAAGGAAATCACTGAGGTTTTTTTAAAAAGATTGCTTGTTTAGATTTAGCCAAAGTGCTCTTGAGTTCAGTTTTTAGATCGGCCAAGACCACTGGCGACGTGCTCCTTTTACGCCATGAGTGAGTGAGTGAAGTAACTTTATTTTGGCCCAGAGAAGACGCAGGGAAGACCCCGCGCCACCCGGCTAGTCCCACGTTGGGACCGCCAAGCCGAGCTCGACGGCCCGATCGCGGGCACTCTGGACGGCCAGGGTTTGGTCGTTGAGTTCGGGGCTGCCCAAGAGCGCAGCCCCGAACAATTGAATTATATTAGATTTGAATTCTTGCCATAATTCTTCTACTGTTTTTAGGCCAGCGGTATTCTTGAAAGTATCAAATTGGAACTCAAAAAAATCAAGAATCGAAGTGTCATCAGCCCTAGCATAGTCCTTAATTTTTACTGGCACATAGCTCTTCATTTGCCTAGTTGCTCGGATAGGCACATCGTGACAGATCATCCTGTGATCTGATATACCATCCTCTACCGTTACATTTTAATCATTTAATTTATTTGATAGGAACACCATGTTTATTATTGACCTTGACGTCGGTGTAATTCTGGTATCTTCAAGCACGATTTGTTTCAGTTTGTACGTAAACATAATGTCTAGTATACTTTCAGCGTTTACTGATTCCACACCACTATATGAAAACTTTTTCCAGTTTATATGTGGTTGGTTAAAATCTCCACTCATTTCCAACCTAGTGTGCCCATTTACATGAGAATATAAAAACTTGTTCAGATTTTGTAGAAACTCAGGGGAGCTTGAGGGTGGCCGATATACAACTCCGATAAGGAAAACAGCACTTTCACGAGTTATTTTACACCAGAGAGTTTCTGGTACTTCACAATCAGTCAAGGAAGCATTCAAAGAACTTTTAACTATTATAAACACCCCACCTCCACGTGAGACTCTGTCTTTTCTAAATATGTTGCAACTGGGAGGAACAGTGCAATCATTCGGTAAATTCTCATGCAACCATGTTTCAGTTATAGTGGTTACGTGCGAATCATGCAAAAGCAATAAGTACTCAAGATGCCTAGTCTTATTTGCTTTGCTGCGCGCATTAAACGGGAGCAATCTTAGCTATTTTTTTTTGGTGTCTCAAATGAGCTGCATGAGCCGTCGCATCCATTTGACTTTGTTGATACAACGCGCTCACTTCGCTTCATTTGATCAGTACCATGCTTGCCCGAGTTCAAGTATCGCTTGTCTCTGACGTCATCTCATGCGTATAACTGATCGTTTATCCTAAGTTTATCGTGCACAAGAACTACTTTTGCACTTGCGTACCTGTCCAAGGCAGCACTTTCCCATAACTTCTTTCGTTTCTGCACTGTTTCCTTCACGTAGTCATTGCTTATCCTGATTGAAGTTCCCTTTAGCTTTGCGCAGCTTTTGAGGACGGTATCCTTTTCCTTGTAATTTCCCGCGTTGACAAATCTTTTAGAGTGATTGTCACTGTAAAAAATGTCATATTTTCTACAAACGAGTCAACTGTAAGTCAGCGCTCTGCTGTCGTTTCCTTGATCGGTTTCCTTCCTTCTGTATTTCTCTATTGATTTCAAGCCTTACGCCTTGCGGTCACAAAGGTACATTTCTTCGCTCGCGGCGTTGTGTAGGTTGTTTCAAATTTAAAAACAATTACAACCATTTCACTCTGTGAAGATGGAATGGCAGCGAAAGCTGACGACAGTCGAACCTCTGAAACGAAAACCAAAGTGCCTTCGCTGTCATTCCATCTTCACAGAGTGGAATGGTTATCATTTTTTTTTGCGTTCCGAGTCTGGCGTCATTGCTCGTTCGAAGGTGGCCGGGCTCGCGATTGTCGTTTTCGTTCAGCATTGCAGGAACGTTGTTCGTCGGGGCTCGTTTCGCGCCGGCGCCGTTTACATTCTCATTGCTGTTTCCTCCGGCGCTCCTCGAACGCATGTTGCTCTTCGGATGTATGAACTATACGCATCTGCCCCATCGATAACGCAGCTGTTTTTCACGCCGATACCTCTCCTGCCTATATGGTGCAGTAACGATGACGTCACGCTATTGTTCGCGGCGACCGATCTAATATGTTCCCCATTTTTACATCTGCGCCGCTACACTGCACCGGTATGGGTTTGTTAGAAATCGCTAAGACCGTTTCTGTTGCCGGACGCCGAAAAAAATTACGGAAGGTTAGTCATACACCAGCTTTCACTGTAAAATAACCAGAAACGCAGCAAACCGAAGGAGACAAAATGGTACACCACTTTCTTTCTTTCTCACTCTGTGTGTGCGTGTTTTCCCCGCTTATTTTTATCACCGTAGTACTAAATAGCGCAAAGGCCTATCCCTACGAACCATGAGTTACACGTCCGGTTTTTTTAGGTAATCGCAGATTTTCGATCTTTTCCAGAAAATTTTCATGATAAAGCGGGTCGAGCATGCGCGGCCTCGTGGCAATGTTATTAGAAAAATGCTAAAGTTATGCAATGGCGGGAATCAGTTAACATCGAAACAATGCCGCTTGGTCAACGCCATTTTTTCGCAACAGGTCTCAAGAGGCCAGCTCGCTGGGATTACTCCAGCGAAGATAAATCGCCAGTGTAAATTGTCTGTTTTCTTTTTTGTGCTTTCTTTTATTGAACGATAACTGAGGCTTTTTAACGCTCGGTAGTAAACATTCAAGGTCCTCGTGCCACTCAACTTTCCATAGAAGAAGAGGAGGTGAAATTAATGTGTCGGGCTTCAAAAAGACGACTCCTTGGATTAGGCTTCATTGGTATGCGAGTACAGCGTGAGAGGAAAGCTCGGTAACTGGGAATTTCACCGAAGCGCGCGAAAACAAATGCAACAACTTCCCTCTATCTCACCCTATCGATACAAGATCAAGGAAGCCAGAGCTGGAGCAGTCCAATCAGTAGGCAAATTTGGCGAGACGTGAAAAAAGAAAAAGAGCAGTCGCGCAACACACGTCGCGTAAGTGCGGTGCGTTGCGCGACTGATTGACGACCGCACGAAGAAGACGGTCACGACAACCGACGGCGCGGCATGCGATGGAGTCGCCGGCTAGAGTATTAGCCGCCTCGTGCATTTCTGCCCTATTGATTACGCCACAACAAGAGCTAGACCTGGCTGACGGCGCGTTTAGCTTTCGTAACGCTGCAGCGAAATAGTGGGAAATACCATAGAGCCATAGACAAAGTGGAAAGGCGCCCGCTTGATGTCGCACGCTCCAACGTGGCAATATCACTTCCACAATAGCCGGCGGAAATGGTGCGCCACATCAGAGGCAGCTCGCGGGCGCCGCGGAGGACAATATTCCCGCGGTCATCAGCCGTGTTCGCAAGCGCAAACAAACGACTTGCCATGGAGGCTGCGCAAACCAGACGAGGACCCGAAGTGATATGAGAACAAGTTCTCCAACCAGCGAAGACAAACAGGCGCTTGACCCCGGCCACGTTCTCGTCTTCTACGAATACGGTGGCGGCCGGGCACCAGAATAGAGGATGCAAGCGGAAAAATTCTTCGCCGGGTGATGTCCGCCGCACTATAGGATGAAACGCGATCGTAGCGGTTCGGGGTCCGACATCTCCCTGCTATTGCGACTGGACAAACTCGATTGCGTTTTTCTCGGGGCGGGATCCAATTGTTTCGTCCGCATACACTAGCACTACAGTGCCTTTGTATGCACTGAGGGCGGTAGTAAACGGTGATGCTGCTAAGAAGAGCACGTCTACAGAAATTTCGCATATCCGCTCGCTAGCTCTTGTTCATACCGTGCAGATTCGGCCTTCTCAAGAGGGAAAAAAAACATGCTGTAAATAATTATGCGAACGGCACGCAGGAAAGACGTATGCTTTCGGATAATAGCTTACGGCAGCTGACCTTTCCTGTTCCTGCATGTGTTGAACGTCATCTCTGACGTAATCCATATGATTTAATCCGGTGTCCTATATGGGCTATGTCGAAGATCTCGTTCGCTGCATACGCTGGGCTAATTTCTTTACGAAGAAATAACCCGCGCTCGCTGCGTCACCTGCTCGAGCATCGCCTCGAAAGGCCACTGCCATTAGCAAAACGTTGCTGAGGTTCGCATAAATGTGCTAATGACTTTCGCTGCCTTTCGAGGGAGCACGTGGCAATGCTCGAGCTGATGAGGTGATCGTCCGTAGTTAACGTCATCGGGCGTGTATCGAAAGTACCGCATCAACACGGCCGTTGAGCGAGGAATCATACATTTTGATGGCTTTATTCTGGGCCTAGGTTCGCAAATATGTATCTTATTCATCTCCACTGTATATACAATTGTTGTGTTATCACGCTCCTTGATATCATAATATTGCCGAGCGCCCATGTGCACGGGCGCTTCAACGAATAAAGTGCGACAGGAGCGTGTATAATGGAATGCCAGCTTTACAAGTCAACTCAGCTTGTCTTCTTGAACGAGGGTCGTCGTCGACCCCAGTAGAATTAGCGGCAAATTTACGAGCCACATATTTTGTCAACATATACAAGATATTAAAAACGTGCTTAGTCTGTGCAAACTTTTTATTGATTTTTGCGTGTCTTCAAGATATCGACGAAATTCAACCAGATGCGCGAATAACATGTGTGCAATGCTAAACGGTATAACTCAGGCTACTCAATGAAAACAAGAAGTGGGTTTCGGGACATGCTGGCATATGTGGCAGTGAATTAGCGGATTCCTCGCACAATCGGCCGATAAAGATGCGAAATTTAATGTCTTACCGTTATCACGCACTAATAGATGCGCGACGCGCATTTAATGCACTGAAGAAGAATTTTATACGTCTGTTTGGGTTACAGAATATACTAGGGAATCAAGTATTTAACGGAGTGGACCTTGATTTGTAATACCAGTTAGATCACGATCTTTCAGAAGTGCCCCGACACTAAATCATCGATTGCGTCTTGTAACAGCTTACACAAAACAATTACTACACCACATTCAACAGGCGTCGTCTTAGGCATGCTCTTGTGGAACGACTATCAGCCGCGTTGCCATCAACTCCTCAGTTGCCTAAGGCACACTTGAAGATATATACGAAAAGAACTACACGCAATTCATCCCCATTAACCTTTCAAATTTCTCTGCTTTTGGCCACTTAAACCCGCACAGCGAAGAGCACTTACAATGCTTGAATATTTCTTTGAAGAAACAGGAATAATTACCACGTATTAGGCGCCGCATTGCGTAGAGTTATGTAAGCGCAACTCATTTCCATCTTTTCTAGTTATGCGTGCTTCAGTTATGTACATATGTGGCGCACGGTGTCTGATATGTGTATCATACTCATCTGTGTGCGTGTTGTGTGATGAAGCCCAGTTTTGGCTCTTGTGTCTACACGCGTGTATTCTGTCATCTGTGTTTTCTAAATGTGTACACCTGTTCATCTAAGACAGAATCGCGGAATTGTGAACGTTTTCGGTTTATGCGTGTGCACGTGGAGAATCTGTACAGTGTGTGGTGCAACCTGTTTTTTTTTTATTTTGTCTTTCTATCCACGTTGTTTAGGTCTACATGTAGATTTCATTTAACCGCAATACCTAACTCTACTTTACATTTTTCGGAACTGTGCCGTTACTATGCTCCAATTTACAATACCTTTCTTATAAATACTATTACTATTAAGTAAAAGAGAGTGGCCGTCCTCAATATAGGGGACTAAATATTTTTGTGTCATTTTCATTTGAATGAAACAAAACTGATTTCAGCGACAGAGCTTCGAACTAAGCGCAGCACGTTCAAGACAAACATGAAACTAAGAAATTGGCGTTTATTTGATCATTTCGCATACGCGCGCAAACTGCACAGTGACGCGTGATGGGCTAACACACTCCTAACATGCGAGTGAACTGCCCCGGAAGATGCTACGCTTATTTTTTAATGCTCACCATAAACGCTCACATCTACGGTACTTTACCCGCCGAGGTAGCTTTGTGGCAATGACATTGCACTGAGCTCGAGGTCGCAGGTACGATTCCGACCGCGGCAGCCGCAGTTCGATGAGGGCGGAGTGCAAAAACAATCATGTACTTTAATTTTGGTGCATGTGGTCAAAAGTACCCAGAGTCCTTCACTGCAGTGCGCCTCGTACCCACTTGGTGCATCACTGTGGCCCATGAAAGCCCAGAATATGACATTTAATTTTAAACTCTCGAATCTTCGTACCTTACGTCACTGGAAGCTGATTTCTTTCTTTCTTTCTTTCTTTCTTTCTTTCTTTCTTTCTTTCTTTCTTTCTTTCTTTCTTTCTTTCTTTCTTTCTTTCTTTCTTTCTTTCTTTCTTGCTATAAACCACAACGAGCGGTCACAGTGTACCTAATGCTGACTCCTGAGCTCACATTAGACCTGCGCCTCGTGTTGGTCTGCGCGCTTGCGACACCAGTAAGGTTTCTGATGTCAACGTACTCATGTGACTGTTTTCCAGCAAAGCTGCATTACACAAGGCACATGCTACTTGTTAGACTCGCAGTGTAGGTCAATACATGTACTAAGGACAATCGCCTGCGGGAACTTTGACAATGCCCTGAAGACAATGACAGGATGCAAGTGTCAGTCTGCATAGGCCTGGTAAATGCTCTACGCAGAAAAGCATACGAGTAGCATCGAAATAAATAATGCTTACAGGATTAAAGTGACTGCCATCAAGCACTTAGTGGACGCATTTAGACGGGATTTTCCTGCGAGGAAAAAAAAACAATCAATGATTACAAATTCTTTGGACAGCATTTTCCAGGTGGCGGTTGGTATTCATTATTGTCTTTTTCGCTGTGAGAGCTGTTAAGCGCAGTTGAGCGGGATTTCGTAGCTTCCTTGGCACATGCCATCATTGTTATGACTATCAAGTGTCCTATAATTGGAAGGAATCGGTTGCGAAGTTAAACATTTCCCAAACGAAAATCCTATCCCGACCCCACGACCTGTAATTTGTCTTGTTAACGTTATCATCAATGTCGTCATTGTGCCGTCGTCGACAAAGATCCCATCGTGATCATTGTTCACATTCCGTGTTGTGTTCGGTGGGTATACATATCGTGCTTTAAATGGCACTTAAAATTTTCTTTTAGGTCTCCCAAAACAATCGTTCTTTTTTCTCACAGGCTTATCTGTACATAGGCAGATCATTTCTCAAGGCTGTCACACATCCTAAAAAAGCAGTGCATGGTGGCAAGTATTCGAAGTTTTACATAAAGCAAACTAAACAATCGCTTCTTTCAGAGTCGCGTCAAGGAACCAACTGACAAATAACTTAAATATTAAATGAACATTTCAAAATACGAACGATAGTTAAAGAAAGCGTCTGCGATTGGAGCACTACGATAGAGCCGATTTCAGTGAAGTCGGAATACTAGTGTACATTTAGGCACGCATTTGTTCGCAAGCTTTTCGTTCGTAAATCTTCTGTGTCATTGGCAGGCTGCCTTCACTAAGAACATGTCCTGGATTACCTGAAATTCGAACTTACGAACAATATGAGCATAAAAGCTTTTCTTGTGAGTACGGATCCTGGTTTTAGAACAGTATTCAAAAAGTGAAAAAAAGAGACGAAAGAGAACTTAGTTGGTCAGTATACTTGCGCGGAGGTCAGAGCCGCGCGGAGCTAAGGAGGCGCAAAAACTAATTGAAATTTAAAAAGCATTTTCCATGTGATCTGCTGACAAAGAAAACGGGAAAGCTTTTTATTCGTGAGTGCGATTTGCCGTTGCCGGCTACTCTTCGTTAATGATACATCAGTCATCGGGATTGACTGAAATTTTGTCTTTCAAACAATCCTAGCGTAAGAGCATTTATCACTACGCATCCAGAACGAGCTCAAAATAAATATTAACCAGCACTGGTGCCTTGTCGCTCCGCGTTGTTTCAAGTTGGAAACAGTTTTTGAAAACGAGTCCTGGCAGTGACAAAAACAAAACTGGAACGCGAGCAGTTTCCTCACGTATTTCGAACCTTGCAGCATCTTAGCTCACATAGTAGTAAGATCGTTTTGTAAACCAGTTAGGTCTTTCTTTTTATCTTTCGATAAATTCCGAACGTTCGAAGTGCAACATGCTAGAAGCTGTGAAATTAAGGCGTGTGCTAAAGATACCAAACGGCAATTATCCGTTGTAAGCCAGAACAAAAAGCCCGCCTAATTTCCGCCACCATAATTTCCGCCACCGATATCTGTAGCTCGTGGGTTCTGCGTATTGCCACGGCGGTCGCAATCATGGCTGCGAAGCAAGAATATTAAGCACCGTATTGATGAAACCGCAATTGGAGTGCGGGGGAAGGCTCGAAGACTGGCATGGCAATTACGGCTGGCTGGCTCGCATTTTTTTTCCGAAGGCCCTTGCAACGTGCAGTTGCGTCAGTGATTCTCCCTTGGGATTCCTTTCTTATTACATGGACACTAACCACACCGACACATAGAAAGCCAGGCGATGGGTGGCCTGTTCATTCTGCTAGCAGCAAGGAAGCAGCTACGATGGCACGGCGCAAGCTCAGGCCTTTTTTTTGTTGTTGTTTTATCGGTTTTTTTCTAATCTTCTTGCTTCTGCAGCACACCTTTCCGCGCACCGTGATATGCTGTAAGCAAGAGCTGCCATACGATGGATAGCCGGAGTTTGGCGCTTCTGCTCCGTCTGTTTCTCGTAGTGTAGACTGAGCTGTTCAAAGAGAAAGTGCAATAGCAAATCGGGCCGATCCAAGAGATCTTGTACTGAAAACGGGGTCAATCTCGGATTCAGTCTTATAGATAATTTGGGTCGACCCTGCACTCTAAAAACAATTTCAGCTCTTTGGGGTGAAACTGTTTTAGAATGCTGCCATACAATGATAAACGTCATCTCTTTTTCTTGCGTTTCTTTCCTTGAAAACGCTGCGCTCGATACTTTTCTGCCGAGAATACTCTGTCATGCTGATAACGCGCATTCCGTTCCTGACTTGGAAGCACCGGGCTCGCAGCGTTAAAGGAAGGAAATGCGGGCTTGCCAGACGACGATGTTGTATGGCAACACCCCAAAGGGTGCAACCGTTTTTAGAGTGTGGAGATTGCGTAATGAAACCTGGGCCGATCCGGGAGTCAGTGTAGTAGTAAAATTGGGCCGATCCGGGAGGCTGTGTAGTAGTTAATTGGGAATATCCTGGATATAACCTTATGACATCCAGTACGATCCTGGAGTCAGCGTAGTAGAAAACTGGGCTGCTCCCGAAGACTACACTATGTAATCTGTGGTGCCGTGGATCACGTGCTGGGAGTTTCCGGGGTCGCGTGGGCGTGCGCGTAACGCTGAGCTCATAAAAGCCCGCAATGTGAGAGTGCGTGGCATTTACACCTGTGTCATGGGACCGAGTGCCTTCTCAAAGACGAGAGGAAGCGTACTGCCGCAAAATCATGCACGTATTTGCTATGGTAGGAAATGCGGAGCGGAACGCGAGAAGTTACAGGTGCTTTACCGCGAAGTCGTATACAGACAGAAACCGTTTGACGTTGGAGAAGAGCGTGAGCAGTGCTTTTATTTAAAAAAAAGTGCCTGGGCTAGGACTGTTCGTAAGAAAACTTTCCAGCCAATTTAGATGACGGGCATTCTATTAGCGAACGCGGCCGGCCAAAGAGAAGCAACGCCTACGAACAAGCAGCCTTGTGAATTTGGGCCTACTTCCTAGCACATAATCAGAAAATCAGACATCCACCCGTTGGTAGCAATTGCTACAAAGGAAACCTAACAATCTAAGGATATTATCGTCACTTCTCTCCACCTTGCGGGTTTCCGCAGAGCTATTACGTCAAAGTCTTGCCTTTGGTTCGAGTTGTTGGCAAATTCGAC
Source organism: Dermacentor albipictus (assembly GCF_038994185.2). NCBI lineage: Eukaryota > Metazoa > Arthropoda > Arachnida > Ixodida > Ixodidae > Dermacentor > Dermacentor albipictus. The sequence continues at coordinate 17,737,439 of NC_091821.1, forward strand.
TTCGCCCGGCCATCTGCTGGCCGCCTGGTTAGCTCAAATGGTAGAGCGGCTGCCCCGGAAAGGTGGTGGTCCCGGACCAGGACGAATTTTTCATCAACTACGAGGCTTTTCTTTCGAGGGACCCGTTTGGGTTTCCCTTGTAGCAATTGCTACGAATGGGTGGATGTCTGATTTTCTCTTCAATAATTACTTCTCTCCACCTTGCGGGTTTCCGCTGAACTATTACGTCAAAGTCTTCCTAGCACATAGATCAAAATAAAAGAACGTTTGCCCATGTCATGTGCGTCTTTGCACAGCATTTAGTTAGAACACTTCAACAATTCCTCAGTTAACGTAGAATTCAACAAAAGTGTTGCATCTGCCGGTAATATTTCTCGTTTTTGATCATTGTGGGGAAGTATTTCCGTTGATACGTATCATAATAATGCTTTTTGGCTGGGCTATGTATCTATTTGTAAGTATTTAGAAAACAATTATTGTAAGATGGCTTTGTCCGAGTACAAATTTAGCAATTTCAGGTGTCGAACACCTCGTGGTCACCTCGTGGAAATACTTCGCGCACAGCAAAGGGTACGGTAGCGTGAACGCGAACGGGTAGAGTAATCTTATATAAGACTAAGAAATAAGAAAGAAATTCTTCTGGCAGACGAGCACTTTCTCCTAAAGAAAGAGAATTCGAGGGAATCATTGACGAAATCAGCCGACAATCACTGCAACAACCGAAAGGAAAAAGGAAAAGAAAACGAAGCGTTGTTATTGTCGCAGGGTGTTTGTTGGCAGTGAGGGTAGTGGATGACCTACATTCCATGTATTCCAACGCATTAGTGATAAATAAACAAATAAGGAGCAATTTATTAAAGAAAAGCAGGACGGGACCTCTAGCAAGGTAGGAAGTCACTATACCCGCCATGGTGGCTTAGCGTCTATGGTGTAGCGTTGCAAAGCACGAGACTGCGGGATCAAATACCGGCAGCCGCATTCCGATGGGGCGAAATGCAATAACGCCCGCCTACCATGCATTGGGTGCACGTTCAAAGAGCCCAGTTGGTCAAAATTAATCCGCAGCCCCCCACTACGGCGTGCCTCATAATAAGGCCTCGAATTAACAAGAAGTTATTGCGCTATATTATTTAGTAAGAGCAAAAACTGTCCAATAGTCACAGCGAGAATATCAATAGTCACGGCCAACGACCTATCAGAAAACGTTCTTACGAGTAGGAGCCTTTGTATATTCGGCCTCTGATTCTTGCTTTGTCACGTAATTAAACCCCCAGAATCCGTTTAACTCGCTATTTCGCATCTTATACGAAATGAAGTATTATCAACTCATTGCCGCTACAATTATTGGAGGGCGTCGATGTGCGCATGTAATCTTATCTTACAGCCTATTAGCAAAAGAAATGAACAAACCGAGGACACCTAACCACTTATTGTGAGTTGTGAATGCGAAAGCATTACTGCTCAATTGAATGCCGCTGAGCGGTTCTTCGATTTATTAATTCTTCGCGAGCAAGCGAGCACATTTCGACGCTTGGCAACGCCTCCTAGATAGCACATGGACGATGTACTTCGATTTGTGACGTCATACTACCTTACCCAACAGTCATATAATATAATGGGAACGATCCCGAGTACGCCGCGGTGATTTTGACGTCACCGCTGTTGTCATGCCGGGCTTGGCAATGGAAATTTCGGTTCAAGTAACATGACCTCGCAGAATGCACAGGTCTCCCATGTAGGAGGTGCTGGTTTAGCCCAGTAAGTAAGACACTCGGCTTCTGTGCCTGAGCTCGTGGGATCCAAACTCGCTACCGGCAACGTTATCGCTTTCGAATTTATTTGTTCTTTATGCATTAATTCCTTCATAGTCATTACCGAGGCGAAGTTATAACGCAGGCGAGAGCTTGCGCGGATAACACAGGTTTCCGAGAGCGAGGGTGACGTGGAGTCGCGACGATGCCCTCACCCCTTACGCAACACCTGGCGCGCCAGCGCGCAAGCAGCTGTGCCCTTTCTGCCGCTCTGCTCTGTCGTCGCAGCCAATGGGAATTTAGGTGTCGTTTCGCTGCTACAGACGCCGGCTTTTTCGCTCAGGGACCATTTGATGCTTTCGCATCAATAAGCTCCCGGCAAACGGGCGCGGTCTATGAACGGCGCTATATGTTTGAGCAACCGGAAGACTAGAGACGTGCATGACAGTTTAACTCCAAATAAGCCCGAGTGAGAGATGACGATGTAATTAATTAATGTTAAACATATAGACTCATAGAGACGAGTCTCACTTGCCAGCCGGTAATTACACCCATAGAGCAAATATGGGAGCCCATTTAGCCATGGTGCACTTAATGTTGAAATGAGAAACAAGGCACTACAGTCATCGAGAAAGTGACCTAAAAAAGAACGCACTTATAAGCGGAAGCCACCAAAGTCTGCAATGGAAGCCCAGGGATAAAAATATGTGATTTAAAACTGAAATCTTTTTGTCGTAATGATTGTTTGTGATTAGTAGTCTGCTGTCACCATGAGCAGCCATCTGTCCGCACGAAGCGCTCTAGCGTGAGAACACCGGTCCGTGAGTGCACATAGTTTCGCCCTGCTAGGTGTGCGTGTGCTACAAGAACGTTATCAAACGTAAGCGGCATTTCCCACCTCAGGGGTCCTATAACGTGAAACTATTCCAATCTGTTTTTATTAAAATCTCCTGATGTCAAATTTACGTAACCGCCGACGCCTGCCTCGGGCGGTGACACACAGCGTTGTCTGAACAGCCCAATCAAACGCCCGCCTAGTGCCATTGCGATACCATTGCCATACCATTGCCATACCAGTGCCATACCATTGCCTACATTGAGCAGTATTTCTTATCTAATTGGCTGAGAAATTGCGAGCAGCACGGTCAAGTGGAGAGGGTTTCGATCAAACACCCACCTCGTTTATAAAAGGTCACTTTTGTTTGGTTGCAAAACGAATAACATTGCCTACGTTGAGCGGTTTTTCTTATTTAATTGGCTGAGAAATTGCGAGGAGCACGCTGAAGTGGAGAGGGATTCGATGGGGTGGAGCCAGCGTGGTGAAAATAGATAACTGGATGAGGAGGTCGGTGCCGTAGTCAGCGATTGGCCCACTTCCCCTTACTTAGTTTGCGGAGGCTCGTCAAAAAACGCGGTGGTGTGCAATGGAAGGATAAGAACGCCGCCAAAACGTATTCTCCGTGAAGCAGAGTTGGCAGAGTGATGGTGTATTCGTTCCCAAAGGGCTGGATAGCGTTATGTCTCCACGCCGAAAGTTTTATTATACGCAAATAAATCCATGCTATCTGGCAGCTGCAGGTAGCCAGTACCTGCGGGCAGCCATCGTGTATTCCGTTCGAAATGGGGCAGTCGCCGAGTGTTCAGAAAAAAATTTTGCTCTGCATATTAATCCATTTTTAACGCGTACACGTCACCCTGATGCGGGGAGTTTTCACGGTTTTGTGACGTCGCATGACAGACAGGCGCAGTGGGCGCCGCCAGCAAGCTTTTGGCTAATAGCAGAGGGCTATAATGGCGAAAAGGCAGTCGAATCAGAAATAATTTTTCTTTTGTTTGGTCTACTCATGAATAATCATCTGTAAAGGTCCTATCAGATGGTGAGCTATCGCGGTTTTCATGACGTCGCGTGATAGGCAAGCGAATTGGGGGTGGCCCGAAAATGTTTTGACCAATCGTGACAGCCTTATTTTAGAATTGGAACGTAAAAGTGTGGAATAGCTTTACGGTATAGCCCCAAATTCAACAGACACCCGCTCAATTTTTGAAGCAGGCAGATATCCCTTTAATCGAAGAATGAAGCAAAAAGCATAGCCTCGGGCTAGTGCGACTCCGTCTAGTATTTTCAAATGACTGAGTTTATTTCAGAATAAAAAATGGGCTTTGTAAAAATGGAAACAAACTAAAGGAGTTGGCCGATGTAGTTTACAAATATTTCCTTCGTAAGAACTGTTTATCTACTGTTGAAGCTTGGGCAAGCTGGTGTGGCATTCTTTTTCAACAGCGCAAAGGACAAGGACGAAACGAGTGCACATACACGGCGCTGAACTTACAGCTGGTTTTAAGTACATCGGCAGTGCAAATCACCTCAATAAAACCAGTCCATCCATACCATCCGTTGCGCTGTTGAAGAAAGAACTGTTTATCATCGGCTGCCAGCCTTTGCTCATAATGCCTCCGCTATCACTTTTGTCGACATCCCGTTCGCTAGAACCACTCTAGCGTGCCAAGTGCTTTACGCATACGGGTCCTGTTGTGCAGCGATAATATGAACATAAAAGAAAAACAAATAAAAAAGTTCGGGGTCCTCTGTTCTTCGATCGACGAATTAAAATTAAGAAATGGTCGGGGATTTTACGTGCTTTAACCAACATGTGAGTATGAGGCACGCCGTACTCCGAATTTATTTGGACCATCTCGATTTCTTTACCGCTCCGCAGTACGGGAGCGTTCTTGAATTTCGCCATCATCGAAATGCTTTCGCCGCTGCTGGAAATGAGTCCCGCAACGTCTGCTCAGCAGCGCAATGCCGTAGCCACAAAGACACCACGGCGGATCGGTCGACGAATTTCGCGCTCTTGTCACCTGCCTAAGCAAAAACTGTAAAGCGAAAGACAATCTTATGCTCTGCACGTAGGTGAATATATTACGGATCGGTACGCCCTCGTCAAATGAACTTGCGGTATAATTTGGGGAAGGGAAACATAGTAGGTCCGACGATGTGAGGGAATATGTGCCTAAAACACCCTTTGGACTGCTTTAGAACGCCTGCAACGCTTCGCACAAAGAAACATTCCCGTACCCTCCCAACTGTAGGCAGCCGTATACCGGTAAATTTGAAAAGCAGTTTCCACACTTCACGAACAATTCCCGCTGATGCAGCTATTGAACCAGGGACTGCCGCCCTTACGAGTCAATTGTTCTAGGTTCATGTGATTGTCTGGTCCGCTTCTAGAAAGCGTACAAAAGGGTTCTTCATCATTGATCTTATGGTTAGGCTCAGCGATCGGACATGAATGCCAGATGAAAGTTACTATGCTTCGGGAGATGTGTCGCAAGCTACGTGCACAGCATAAATGTAACGGCGGACGAGTAAACGTCACCTCTTCAATTCGCCTCCCCAAATTGGCCACTGAACCCAGAGAGAGGACCGACTCGCAAACTTACGGTCGGGCAGTTTCAGCCGCAGGACTGACCGTTATATCACCGGCGTGTTCTGAAACCCGATAGGGGCGATTGCGTGTTTACCATCCACCTTGTTTGATTTGAGACGGGTCAGCAGTAATTACGTGTAGGCGGCGCGCTGAACGCAGCAGTTAAATTCTACTTTAGATGCGATAGGCAAGGTAAAAGAAAATGATGCACTTCGGTCACGCAAGCGCTTTTCCTGAACGTCCCTAATATCTGTAAAGAGTCTCAGGGAAGACATCGTCATCCAGTGCATCAATTTCGGGAATAAAATGGCTACTGCACTCGTTACAAAGTTCAGTCGTGTCCCAGCTGGCGTTTAACAGTAAGGCCATGCATGTGCCAATCGAAACTTTGATGAGTTTCTTAATTTTATTGCCATCGCAAACATTAAAAAAGTGCCTTTTAGGACAGACACGGAGTGATACTTACACTCTCAGCAGTTGACTATCTCAGAGAAACAGTGCCATGGCGCAAGCGATGGTGAACAATACAGGTACTTGGTTACCCAGCAAAGTTAACTCCTTGTGTTTCTTTTTTTTTTTGGAGTACAGTTAAAGCCATTGCAGTTGAACAGGCTTGAATAGCTGCGCTCCCACTATTAATCGGCCACTTGAAAGTCAGCTGAAAGTCATCCTTGAGTACGGACAGCGTTGCCAACACGTTTCCTGCGCACAAGCCGGTTCATCTTAAGAAGCTTCAAATTACGCCAAATACGCCATCCGTCTTGTCGTACGATGTCCGACTCTCCCTCCACGCGAGCTTCACTAACAGGACAAAGACAACATGTGAGAGACCCCAGAAATCCCAGAATTGTTTTCACTGCAGCTATATACAAAGTTTCTATAGCATCGTCTCATTTCTCATTGTTCTGCTGCTTCATGAAACAGCCTCGTGGCGCTATTGACAACGACTGGGTAAGCAGACTCTGCAGCGTCGCGATAGCGACGATGCGCCGGTATATACGCATGGGAGAATAATGCATCGGCATACAATTGCAGAGACACAATTATGCTGCAGAGTTCGCTGCCATTTTCGGAGCTGTAACGGCGGCGTGATTTTTGAAACTAGGAGAGAAAAAAGAACGTGTTAGCGGGCACTCTGCTTTCATTCGTGTAGTTAGCAAGCGGCCGTTACTACGTTCTCGCAAGCGCTGAAATTAACGGCTCTTTGAGTGCGACTTGTATGCAGCCTAATTCCTTTATGACTATGCAAGTTTCTATGACGCCCAAGACCCCAGCTGCTATGTGCAGCAACGAGAGCAGAAAAATGCCTCTTCTTTCTTCCTGCTGAATGATAATGTGACCTATCGATCCCTGTTAGTCTCGACGCCATTAATGCAGTTTCTTAAACGGACGCCCATGAAACTATACCAACTCTTCATATGCAAATTCTATTCGAATAAATCACACGCCTGTAAGACGAAATAAAAAGCGAGGGCAGTTTGTTTGGTCACTACGTTGAGTTTACGTCGGTGCACACACGGGAATTCGTCAATCCAGCAGCCGGCGTGGTTATACCGCTCTTCGGTTTGAGCTGAAACGTGCATGTGGCCGATCCTAAAAGTCGCGGATTCTTCAGACTGCCTTAATATGCTGCTTCTAGGGACTCTCGGGGAGCCTTACATGGTGTGTGTGGGCGTCGGGGGGGGGGGGGGGGGAGCGGTGTGACAGGGGCTCAGCAAACGTTGCTTGTCGGCCGCATGAGCCTGTTGCTCAACTGCCTGCAACAGCTATCGCGTGACCTGACGCCACTCTCGTCTTTTATTGCTTTTCTGTTTGACTTCTTTCGTCTGCGCGTGCTAGAAATAAACGCACTTGTGAGCGTTCACTCCTATGATTCGCGCGCGGAAAAAAGAAAGGAAAGAACAGAGGTGATCCAAGCATGTCCAAGCCACGCACCCGGCGACACGCGAAAACGCAATTGCTTGGCGTTGTGTTTTTATTTGTGACAGCTGTACGAAAGTAAAAGTCAAACAAGGTGTCGCCTGCCTGAGCTCCTAATCTGCTGTTCAGATGGAGGTGATGACGTCACAACGCGACGAAATCAAGAAAAGTAGGACGCCGCATGTGCTCAAGATCGGGCAGATCACCAAGCCGGGATTTCGCTTCTTTTGCCGCTTGTAGCCAACGTCATCTGCCAGTGTTGCGGGGTGTGGTGCGCAAGCAATTGGGCTGACAGTTGCTAGGCGCCGTTGCTGTTGTTGTTTAATAGCTGCACACAGATGGCGAAGGGAGGCTACATTACAGCTGGCTATCCCTGTACACAGTTGAGAAATTTTAACTACGCCTTTCCTCACAAATAATCGCAGACATATGACACAACTTGACATATTGTCCACAAAAAACAATAAATGTAAGCAAGAGGAGAAAAAAAACAAACCAAGGTAGCCACCCATATTCACCCACGTTAAGTGAAATATCATCTACAGTGTTCAATAAAAAAGAACGCATTTAACGAGCTTATTTTTTTTCTAGTATAGTCAAACGCCTTTATAACGAAGTGCTTGGAACTTCCGAACACGTTGGCATACAGGTCACTTCATTGTAAAGGTCGCACACCGGACCACTCGTAATAGAACCGGGACATAATTATTTCTTCGTTTTACAGATCCTTTAGTTGTAGAGGTACTCGGCTGTAGTCTGTCCATCAAGCACTCAGTTTACACAAATCTACAAATCAAATCAATTAGATAAGGTTGCTGTTCAACAATAAAGTCATGTAGGGCTGTCAATGCATATCTCTGTTTACCAGGGCATGGTCATGGGCCAAATACTTTCGTAATTGAAAAGCTCCGTTTTTCCAAGTGGCTTAAGTTATCTCGAAAATGGACATGATGTTGATCATATCGGAAATGGTTTATGAGCAAGTTCTCCACATTAGCGTCTGGGATGTCACATTAGGTGCAATCGGAAGTTGTATTCTTTTGAACACATTGTAAAAACGAGTTGTTAAGGCCACGTCCAGTTGTAAAAGTTGGAGAAGGATATCGAATGTATGGTCAGTCTTTATGCTCACAAAAAACCGTAGAGTAGGGTCTATTCGGAACAGCAACGACGTTTTTGTTTTCTTTGTGAATTACATCTCTTCGGACAGTGTAGCTACTTACGTAGAACGTTCGCAAGCCAAATTGCAGGCAGCAAATGCAAGCAAAATCGGGTAGAATTGCAAAATGGGCAACCTCAACAGGCGCACCACAGTAACGTATAGGATTCTCCATCCTATTTAATATTACCGTGGCTGGATTACCAGATGTCCGCTAAAATACATGCAAGTCATTGCATGCATCGGCGTTTGCAGTAGACATCTGCCGTCGACAATACAAATACCATCATAACCTCCTGGCCTTGCGATCACAGTGCAGTGTTCTGTTTGCCTAAGGTATATATACCTCGCATCGGTCGGTCACCTCTGCCTAAAAGTCTCGCTTTGTTTCGTTTCCCTGGCTGCGTCGAAAAAAAAAAAAAACGCGGATGATGATCAGTATGTGAAGCACTGTAACTGCTGGGTGTGTTGGTAAGACACGACTAAAAACTTAAAGCGCACAACCAGACGAGTACAGTGAAAGACGGGAGACACCCGAGTGCTCGTGTGTCTCCCAGTTTTCTTTCACCATCTTTATCTGGTCGTGCGCTTTATGTTTTTAGTGGTGTCTTACCAACACACCCAGCAGTCACACTGCTTCGTGTGTCTCCCAGCCTTCGTTCGCCGTCTTCGTCTGGTTGTGCGCTTTAAGTTTTTACTATCCAAAGCGCATCAATTCAGCTATTTAACCAGGTGTGATGTTTTGGCGTCGTATACTTTCGTCGAGGACTGCGCCTCAATACGATCTTTTAGAGCGAGCATTTGTTTGCGATTATATATATGCTTGCGCACTGGCTCACATATGCACTGCATGATGGCCTCCAAAGTAGTGCCACTGCACACACACCTCTGCTGTGCTAATCAAACAATAAATAACGGCATAAGCACAGATGTAATGTTGCCTCATAGGTACTTCTAGTGCACACGGATCTTCTTAATAAAATAGCACCTGATATTGAACGGTTTCATTGAAATTGCTTATGTTTGGCTCATCTCCATTGTCGCGATACTGCGCATAAGCCTTTTCGTGGCCAATACCCCTGAATGTGTACGTGCCAGTGTGCCTTAAATGTACTTGCATATTTGCACTGTGACAGAAGGGGTATATTTTACAGAGAAGCGATTAGCCTCTAGTTGTTCGGCACTTTTTGTGTCCGCGTCCGTCAGCAAAAATGTGGGACTATGCCAGCGGCAGTGCAGCGCCAGGAGCAGTGGCTCGTGCCCCCGTAAGCAGAGGCTTCAAGCAGTCAGCAATGTGAAGCGAACTGTGCACACATTCTTTGGAATCAAGCATATGACATACAGAAGAAGCACAAAAGAATAATCCGAACCACATAATTGATGATAAGGCGCTCCTGATAACAAGGCGAAGCGCGTAGCGCTGCCCGCATGCATTTCCCAGTAAAGATTACTGTTGTGCAAGCTGCCGCGCCGACACCAGCTTACGACGTGGAGACTTACGTCCCTAGCTTTTCGTACATAAAAGAACCGGCCTAGCAACTGATTTCAATGTTGTTGCAGCACCGCTAAGGGTGGCGGCGTGCTGTAAAAATTACCATATATACTCCCATTACCAGAATTACTCTAAATTACTATTATTCTAGAACAATAAAACCTTGCATACCACCCTTAGCAAAATTTTGCTGACGGAGTGGTTTTCAACAGCTTCACTGGACATCCACTATCGCAGGGCCGGGATGGCGAGTTTCTGTCTTCTTTCTGCCCTCTAAGGGCGGCGCTTCTCGGGACCTCGTTAAAATTCTTTGTCTGTCTGTTTGCCTGCTACATTTATATGGTGCCACCTGAGGCTCTTATTTTTAATAATTTACATGCCTCAAAATAAAAAAATGTCCGTCCGTCCGTCCGTCCGTCCGTCCGTCCGTCCGTCCGTCCGTCCGCCCGTCCGTCCGTCCGTCCGTCCGTCCGTCCGTCCGTCCGTCCGTCCGTCCGTCTGTCTGTCTGTCTGTCTGTCTGTCTGTCTGTCTGTCTGTCTGTCTGTCTGTCTGTCTGTCCATGAGTCCGCCCGTCCATACACCTCTCCACACCATTCTTCCCCCGACAAGGAACAAACATAGTTAATGTCTCACAACGTGCATCCTTCTGAACTACTGATTGCATTTCGGCATAGCTGGTGAACAGTTCTAGTAAATAAACATACACATTACAAGAAACTTCTGAACTGTGCGGTGCTTAAACATTGATGAGAACAAAGTGGATAAAACGAACATAATGACCAATATACGTATGGCATTTAGATTCATACAGCACATTATTAACCGCTTCACAATAACTTCGCTTCACGTATGTGTGAGCGTGTTGAATCTGCTTAATTTTTTCAGCCCTGTTTGAATCACTGGACTTAAATGATATCTTAAAAAAACTACTTAAAGACTAGTTTGATCCTACGAAAAATCCCAGAAACCTTGCCTAGGTTTCGAGCGGCCAAATTCATTTGCACACACCTTCTATTTCTAGAAGTTTCCTTCACCATGAAGACGATGCTATGACCTCGCTACATTCCACAGTAACCTCGGACAAATCAAATTCAAACCGCAACTTATCACGCACGCTGCATGTATTCATAAACAAAGACATTCATCACGATGTAAGAAGAAGCATACACATTCACAGGGATTCCTAGTTTGCCTTTTGTCGCGCTTTCTTTTACTATGTCACTTTCCACATTCTTAATTCTGTCATCTTCATATTTCTACAAGAGAGTTCGCAGCCCGCATGCAACATGCACGGTAGGAGGTCGTTTTGCGTGCCTTCTATTCCTTCAGCCTTTTTCCGTTTATAGTTCTCATTCCGCAACGACACACACCAACTCCTCAGCCGTGTCGTTTCCTTGGAAATTTGTGGGAATGTGAAAGTGGTAAGAGGTGGCATTTCCTTCAGAGCCGAAAAAACAGTGAATCCACCTATAGTGACACACCACACCGCATGTCAAGTGTGCAACGACAATTCCTCGTAGCACATATGTAACATAAGCTTCATATCAGTGGTTACATTTCCATTCAATAGATAACACTATGGCAAATCAAATCTGCGGAAGTCCTCAAGGTGGAGGAAAGTGCATGAAATGAAAGTGAAAAATTGTCGTCCACCTGAATTGTCGCACACAGCTACAAAACAATTTCAGCAAAGGTCCAGGACGAATTTTTCAGCTGCGAGGTTCTGTTTATAAGAAACCCACTGCGGTATTTATTATAGCTTTGCGTTTAAAATTCAGGTGGATGACTATTTTCCTATTTCGGATGTCACTACTGTGTCTGTATCTAAAGTTAAGATCGAGATCAGATAATCAGAAGGCTAGAATACGATAGACATAATAAAACCTGTATAAATCATACAGGATAGGTGACTATTTGTCGCCTCCCCGTCTAAAAGGAGATGCTAGAAAACATCATCATCATTATCAGATGATGTGTGGTGTTTTATGGCGCAAAGGCCAGGTTTGTCCAAAAAGCGCCATGACAAGTGGTAATGTTAACGATGTAGTATGGATGACGCGCAAATGAATTCATCATGGGAGATGCGATACGGCTATAAAAGGGCCTAAAAACTTCCGCTGCTAGTGGTGCAGAATATATACGTGCTAAAATAATGACGCTGTCTGGGTAGCGATGTGGGCTATGACAATGGGCTTTCGTTAAAAACATGATGTAACAAAGCATAACAATGAACCCAGAGTTCCAAGAGAGCCCTTGAATGCAGACCTGTTAGTCATGTGCTAACAGTTGCCTGGCCAAATGATTTTCAGGGTGTCGGTTTCAGCTAAGAAATCTAAGACTATTTGGAGATTAAAAAACGGTTCATCGCTAAGAAAGAATGCAGGGTGAAGAGGTATATTTTCGCGATATGCAGAAGGGAAATACTTTTTCCTCTCTTTTTCTATTGCAGGGCACTGAATAGGAACATGGAGGACTGTGAGACTATTGCCGCACTTAACAGAAGTTGGAGGATCGCCCCCAGTCAAGCGATGAAAGTGGGTACCGTGTCTGTGGCCTCTCCTTAATCGGCAAAGAAGTACTTCCTTGTACCTCGCTATTTTCCCATTTATCCAGTTCCCCAGTTTTTGTTTTGTTATGTGTAGCTTATTCATCGCTTGTGTATCCCACTCGCCATGCCAATGATTCCTCAATTTACGGCGTAGAAAAGGCTTTAGGTCTGTGGCAGGGATCGGGATGTTTAAATCTGCGTCGCTAAAAGTTGCTGACCTAGCACTTTCGTCAGCAGCATCATCGCCTTTTATACCTTTGTGACCAGGTACTGTCAGGATTGGGGCTCAATCCCATCGTCCGTGGTCCTTTGCCAAGATTGGAGTACGGCATGAATTCGAAGGTAGCTGGCCCATGCCGTCATCCAACTTATTTACGCTGAGATCGTTGATGAAGTGAAGAACTGTTTCTCATCGAGAACGAGGAAAAGGGTTTATTTACAGAAATTAAATCAGTCTAACATGACTGCTTGAGAAAAAGAGTATCAGTCCAACATGACTGCATGAGAGAAGTGAATCAGTCTAACATGACTGCTCAAGAGAAGTGTCCTCAGCATTCGCACAACCACAGTTTTTATACACTCGATCCGCCGGTCATACGACGCGGCGACTGTTCGTTTACTCATCACCAACTCACCGCTGCTCTGCAGATCAGTTTACAGACACAAAGGCACACACATTCCGAAGCCCAAACGACGGCGTTGGCGGGGTGCCGTTCCGGGAATTATCGGTGCCGATCGAGGGTCGCTCGTTGTTCTGCGCCATGCCGAAGCGTGAGAAGCAAAAAAATACGTCGTTCCCGCGGCAGCTTGTCCATGCGTGTCAAATCAGCTCCGCGTTGGGGAACTCCGGAAACATTGTTCAAACACCGAACTCGTTCCGTCACAAAGTCGATGGGGCGGGTGGAAGGCGGCGGATTCCAGCACAAAGGCCGCTTCTTCGAACGCCTCCCCGCTGCAGCGACGGAGAGGGGGAGGTGCGCGTCGTGTCGCCCTGTCGTAACTGTGTGGCAATCTTGTTTCGCAGCTCGCCATTCTTAACAGCGCCTCCATGGCCCGGAAAGTCTCGACTGTCTAGCGCTGACAACCGCTAGGCAGGAAGAGAACGGCTGCTGGTCAGGGGGGGATTGATGTCTTGGCTCGCAGCGACCACTTGTGCATTGATGTCACCGCCCCAAAACATCCAACAAGGACAGGCAACTGCAAAATGAAGCCCACAACACGGCTCTGCGGCGAGATGACGTGCATTGGCTCTCACTTTAGACTCGCTAGGCTTAAAACAAAACAACAACATAAGTGCAGAAACAAAAAAAAATGCTACATTTCACTATGCCAATTTCTGAAGCAAATTCCTGCTGACAAATTCAGCAATTATTGGAGGGAATTCTGCTGAATGAGAGGGGATTTTCTTCGCCTAAAGAAAAGCTAACACTAGTAACCCTAAAATTTAGGCGGGACCCTCAAACGCAGAACTCAAATTAGCCTGCTCAAACCATCCGCATTGCTATGCAACTTTCCCTTCTTATATCTAACGGAGAAGTTGTACTGTTGGAGAGTGAGGCTCCATCGGAGCAAGCGGCCGTTTTTGTGTGACATTTGATTGAGCCACGTCAGAGGACAGTGGTCGGTCTCGAAGATGAACTTCGCTCCGTACAAGTAACAAGACAACTTCTGGGCGGCCCAAACCAAACAAGCGCATTCCTTCTCTGAAGCGCTGTAGGCTTCCTCTCTTACATTTAGTTTACGGCTGGCGTAGAGGATAGGATGCTCCTCGTTATCGTCGCCGACCTGACTAAGTACCACGCCCATACCTCTGTCGCTTGCGTCGCATTGAACTATGAATTCCTTTGTGTAGTCTGGCGCGCGAAGCACAGGGCGAGAAACCAATAGCGTTTTCAAACTTTGGAAAGCGTTCTCTTTGTCCTTATCCCAGTGTACGTTACTCGGTGCTCCCTTTCGGAGGGCGTCTGTTAATGGACTTGCCAATTGCGAGTAATTCGGAATGTACCGTTGATAGTACCCCACAAGTCCCAAAAATGAACGAAGGTCCGTTTTCGTGCGCGGCTGAGAAAAATCTCCAATCGTCGCTATTTTCAGCTCAGCCGGCCGTCTCATGCCCTGACCGACAACATGGCCCAGATAAGTAACCTGCGAACAACCAAACCTACACTTTTCTGCTTTCATCGTTAAGTCGACTTTAAACGTACGAAGCCTCGCATTCTTGTCGTAATAGAATTTGGCGTTCCTTTGAGCTATTTCCATGTTCTTTCCGACTAGTTCTCGGGTTGCGCTTAGCCGTTCCAGTAAATTTAGCACGTATTCAACCACTGTTGGACTCTCCCCTCTTTCCTCCCACATCTCTCTTAACATTCTCAGTGGAGACCGGAGTGTCCTCCCATACACTAGTTCTGCTGGTGAGAACCCTGTCGCCTCATGTGGAACCGTTCGCAAAGCAAACAAAGTTGCCGGCAGACAGTTCTCCCAGTCCTCCTTGTGCTCGTAACAGAGCGCACGCAAAACTCGCTTAAGCACCGAATGCCACCTCTCTACACTGTTTGACTGAGGGTGATAGACAGAACTGTGTATTAACTTTACCCCGCACTTTTGCAAGAATGTGGAAGTCAGTGCGCTCGTGAATACTGACCCTTGATCTGCCTGAATTTCGGCTGGAAACCCAACTCGTGCAAACACTGTCAAAAGCGCGTCTACTACTTCGGTGGAGCTGAGCTCTTTCAAAGGGATTGCTTCTGGAAACTTGGTAGCCGGACACAGCATGGTAATCAAGTACCTGTAGCCTGATTTTGTTTTTGGAAGAGGCCCCACCGTGTCTATTACAAGTCGTCTGAAAAGCTCTGTTATTAAGGGCACTACCTTCAGTGGAGCTTTCCAAGTCTCTCCTGGTTTACCAGAACGCTGGTAGGCGTCGCATGATCTTACAAAGTTTTCTACATCTTTGAAACAGCCAGGCCAGTAGTATTCCATAAGCAATCTTTCCTTTGATTTGTTTATGCCTAGGTGGCCGGACCACCCATTTCCATGACAAAGACTCAAAAGGTCCTCCCTATACTTAGTAGGTATGACTAACTGATCTAAAATCCTACCCTTTCGATCTCTGTAATGCCGATACAACAATCCTCCTCTCTCATGTATCGTTACGTTGCGCCTAGCAATGCCTTCTTTAGCTGTGTCACGTAATTTAGCTAAGCTCTCATCATTCTTTTGCTCAGCTGCCAGTGACTCTCTATCCACGCGTAAGAGTTGATCAAAGTTCTTTGAGGCCGGTGATAATAACGACCCTGTCTCGCTTGTGAGCGCGTCTGCTTGCTCTTCCTGCAGGCTAGAACTCTGACACTCTAGGGCTACGCTCTCATTGAGCTGGTCAGCTGGCAGGCTCTCCTCAACTGTTCTGTTGTCCCTCGGGCCTAGCTCGGATTCGGGTATTGAAGTTATCCCCTTTTCTGCTACCGCTGGAGGAGCTTGAGCATTTTCAGCCGAAAGCGCCTTACGAGCTTGGCCTCGGGTCAATGCCTGTACTATGCCCTCTCCCAGTTTGAGCCCTCTGTCACGCAGTAACTGATTCGAACGATTCGAAAAGATGTAGGGATACTGCAGTGACAAAAATTTGGAAACTGCAGCCTCAGTCTCTAGCTCCCCGAATGGTCCACTGATTTTGACTTTGGCCATGGGCAGACACACGCTGTGTTCTTCTACAACCTGTTTTATCCATGCTACTTCTCCGGTGAAGTCATCTACCATCACGTAAGACGGATGGACAATGTCCAGCGTGGCGGCACTGTCTCTTAGCACTCGGCATGGTTTTCCATTAACTTGCAGGTCGTGGAGATATGGACTTAAAAGTTCCATATTCTCATCTTTTTCCTCCACGTAGGAAAAAACTACGCTAGACTTCTCGCAGCTTACAGCTATATGTCCCAGTTTGTGGCATTTGTAACAGCGAATTGGTCTAACAGATTCGAATTTTCTTTTCTGCTCTTTTTGTGCGGTTTCTCAGTTAAGTTTCTCCTCGCTCTTTTCTGCGGGCTTCTCCGCCATGTCTACAGGCTCGGATCGTCTAGTTTGCGCACCCTTTTTGAACGGAAATGGTTTCCGCGGTCCATTTCGACCGTCCCAGTTTCCCTCCTCGGCGTTCAACTTTCTACGGGTTGCGTACTCTTCGGCTAATTCAGCCGCCCTTTCCACAATGTTTACATTACCTCTGTCTTGCACCCACAGTTTCACAGCTTGGGGGATGGTTTTGTAAAACTGCTCTAGACACATGCATTCAATGATCATGTCTCTGCTGTCGTACGCTTCCGCGCTTTTAAGCCACTCGACTAGGTTGGCCTTTAAGCTATATGCAAACTCCGGATAGCCCTCGCTATCTTTCTTGCCTGTGCTCCTAAACCTTTGCCGAAAAGCTTCGGCTGAAAGGCGGTATTTCTTCAGGAGACTAGCCTTAACTTTTGCATAATCATATGCATCCTGCACACTCAGTCTGGCGATTACTTCCGCCGCTTCACACGGCAACATAGACAGCAACCGCTGTGGCCATGTACTCGGGCCGAAGTTCATCTTTTCGCAAGTCCTTTCAAAATTGCTTAAGAACAAGCCTATGTCGGTCCCGACCTCAAATGGCTTTAATAGCCTGTCCATGCGGTATGATTCTGCCTCACTTGATCGACCCAGAGCGCCTTCACTTCCTTGAGACAACTCCAAACGTCTGCTTTCAAGTTCAAGTTGCATTTTTCTTAACTCGCGATCTTTATCGCGTTCCTCTCTTTCTCTTTCCCGTTCTTCTCTGTCCCGTTGTTCTTTTTCTCTTTCCCGTTTCTCTCTCTTTTTGAGAAGTTCCAATCCCATTTCAATATCTTCCTCACTGGCCTGATTGGAAATTAGCTCCAATAATTCCGATTTGAGCATTTCCTTGCGTACATCTAGGCCCAGTTCCTCACCAACAATCAACAACTCGTCTCTCAGCAGTGTCCTTAACTCCATGACTGCTGCTTTACTGCCTTGATTCTGCTCTCTAAATCTAGCTAGGAAAACACAACCTAGCTAACACACAACAATCTAGCTTCCTTACTGTTCTAAACAGAACAACCACAAAATGAAGCCTAGAGAGTCAAAGCAAAAACCAAGCACTCACCGCAGATACAGCACCATGTCGCAAAGTCCATCTCACCGCTGTCAGCCAGTTGTCAGGATTGGGGCTCAATCCCATCGTCCGTGGTCCTTTGCCAAGATTGGAGTACGGCATGAATTCGAAGGTAGCTGGCCCATGCCGTCGTCCAACTTATTTACGCTGAGATCGTTGATGAAGTGAAGAACTGTTTCTCATCGAGAACGAGGAAAAGGATTTATTTACAGAAATTAAATCAGTCTAACATGACTGCTTGAGAAAAAGAGTATCAGTCCAACATGACTGCATGAGAGAAATGAATCAGTCTAAGATGACTGCTCAAGAGAAGTGTCCTCAGCATTCGCAAAACCACAGTTTTTATACACTCGATCCGCCGGTCATACGACGCGGCGACTGTTCGTTTACTCATCACCAACTCGCCGCTGCTCTGCAGATCAGTTTACAGACACAAAGGCACACACATTCCGAAGCCCAAACGACGACGTTGGCGGGGTGCCGTTCCGGGAATTATCGGTGCCGATCGAGGGTCGCTCGTTGTTCTGCGCCACGCCGAAGCGTGAGAAGCAAAAAAATACGTCGTTCCCGCGGCAGCTTGTCCATGCGTGTCAAATCAGCTCCGCGTTGGGGAACTCCTGAAACATTGTTCAAACACCGAACTCGTTCCGTCACAAAGTCGATGGGGCGGGTGGAAGGCGGCGGATTCCAGCACAAAGGCCGCTTCTTCGAACGCCTCCCCGCTGCAGCGACGGAGAAGGGGAGGTGCGCGTCGTGTCGCCCTGTCGTAACTGTGTGGCAATCTTGTTTCGCAGCTCGCCATTCTTAACAGTACCCAGCATATGACAATTACTTCATCGCACATATATAGGGAGCAGAACAGACAGTACAGCTCATTAAAAACTGAGTCATTATATTTTCTTAGACTAAGTAGGGCTCTGACTACATTTAACGAATATGTAAACACAATAGCCCTAGCAAGTTTTGTGAGCTTTATGTTTTGAATAGCCGATAGTATAGCGTAAGCTTCCACTGTAAAGATACTGGCGTGTGGATTTAGTACCCCGGATACTGAAAATGACGGTCCCAGAGCTGCGTAGGAAACTGCTTTACAGGACTTGGAAGCGTCTGTATAGTATTCTGTACAGGAGTACTTCTCCAGAAGTCCACGAAAATGGATATGTATATGTGCTTCTGGCGCCCTCTTAGATATTTCTACGTCATCATCATTATCTAAAATATGGAAGTACTTAAAGGATTAAAATTGTACCTAAAGTTTATTATACGACGGGAAGATAACAACAATGAACTTGGTGGCATGGGCCACCTCCCTGTTTAATAGGGGATCGATGCTCACATCATGATCATTATCATAACTATCATCCTCATCATCGTCCACGTTTAGTTTCACACGCCGCCGAGGTCGTGCATGGACGACCAGTTTCTTTAAATAATTAACGCGAGTAAAGCTTCCGCGTCAACTGTGAATTCCTTTGTCGCGCTCCCTACCTTTCAGGGCAGCACGACTCGTCAGGGTCGCCGAGACATCTAACGCCTGTTCCGCTCAGAACAAAGGATCAAACAATACCGGCGGCCATGCAGGCAAACATTGTTTCAAACAAACTATCACGCTCCTCAAACACCATAGCACGCACACAAACGCAGAAGGAACCAACCAGCCCCCTCTCCATCCATCGAGCTTAATCACTCTCTACTTTCGCCGCATGGAGCGCGTTTCGTACAGCGTCAGGAACACTCTTTAAGTGACCAATATACCAGGCATGCTTCATATTGTCCTTCCACCCCTTAGCTTTGAGCGACCACTCCCCTCACCCTTCGACAGCTGCCCACCCAGTTTATTTCTTCTTGTCGCCTGTGCAGCCGTCTTTAGGGCCACACTCACAGAGCCTGTGGACTGATCCGTCACCGGGAGGTCGTTATGCCCGGAGGAGATTAATCACTGACACGCGCACGCTTTCGTCCACTTTATCGTCACATTCGCCTGCCCGTCGGCTAAAGAACATAATGGTTAGAAAAGACGCCTTCCCAGAACCCCCTCCCGCCTCTGCTTCAAGAAAAAAAAAATTCTGTAGAGGTCAGTGATAGAGTATGGGGCAATGAAAATGAAATTAAAGCTCGCGCATCCGCTTACTGTTGTAGTGCCTAGGAGTGAAGAATAATACAGCGCTGCCATCGGGGACTCGAAAACGAGAAAATCA
Organism: Dermacentor albipictus; assembly: GCF_038994185.2. Taxonomy (NCBI): domain Eukaryota; kingdom Metazoa; phylum Arthropoda; class Arachnida; order Ixodida; family Ixodidae; genus Dermacentor; species Dermacentor albipictus. The sequence goes on from NC_091821.1 coordinate 17,757,091, forward strand.
AGAGAGAGGGTGCTCTCGGAAATTCGTTTTAGAAGAATGAGTACAGGAAAACGGTAGCAACAACAACGAAAATCTGAAAAAATAAAAGACAAGTTTTCGGCCCGAAGGAAAGAATACGAAGAGCGCTGCAGTATTTGCCTTAAAGTTCCAGACAGCGATCTTGTCACGACATTGAGAACTTTTTTTTGCAGTGAGATGAAGCTCGGGGGTCCTCAGCTTCATTTTTCTTTTTTTGTTGTTGTTTTCTTTTGATACAATGAGGACCGCTAGCAAATCGCCCTTCACCATGTACTCACGCTGTCATCGTCACAGACCATTTTTCTTTCCCGTCGGAGTTGCTGTTGTTGAGTGGCGTGGTTTTCTTAATCCTGTATGTGGGGCTGCCGAAAAAAGCAGCCGCATTCCCGTTGCCTCACTTAGCTGCTAGATCTGTAATGGGCTCCATTGTACACTGCCCGAAACTCGCACGCTGCACTTGAAAAGCAATCTTCTTTCATTCCGTACCCCATTCTTCCTCTACTTTTGTATTGGGAACGCAGAGAAACCTCATTTATGGGGAGGTCAGTGCCTTGTCAGCGAGTTTTTGACAGACGCCATATGAAAGATCAACAAGTCTGCATAAAGAAACGCGACCTGAAATTATTAAGGAAATTTTTTCTCGTAACTTATCTAGAATATTAACCAATTAGACGCGGTAGTCTGAATTCTATAACCAATTTTGTGCTGAAATTCAATCAGATAATGTTGTATGGTCTAATTTCAGTAAGCGAACTCGGTAAGTTAATTATTTCTATTCCTGCAATCCAGATATAAAAGAGAGTGTACAGAACAATGCGAAAATAAACGCCGAAAGAAAGCAGAAAAGAAATGAAACGTGAAATGAATTTTATTCCTTAAACTCGACTAGACAGGGGGTGATCTTTACGACAGTATGAGAAACACCGAATGCTTTACCGAGTGACATAGTTGAGTCTCCTTTTCACCTCATGGGACTGGAGCTCAGACTGGACTGCGGCAGAACAGAGCCGATTCGGAACCCTGCCGCTAGAGGGAGCCCGATGCTGCTGCGATGGTACACGTTACGCATCTGGGGCTCAGGATTAACCACCGGCTCGACTTCCGACCAGCTGCGAAGGCGATGCTGGGGCGCACGCCGCGGACGGTGGCGACCGTGCGCAGTCGCACCAATTTGCGGACGTGGCTGTTCGCAGCACGCGGCGCTGTGCCTTGTTAGATACGAGACCTTTTCCTGAGCCCCCTTCGAGTTCACCAGACCCCATCGAATCGCGCCACAGCTAATTAAGGAGCGCAGAAGCACATCTACCCAGTTCCCGAAGCGCGGCACGTGCAAACGAGTTGGCGTCCATCACCTCGTGCGCCGCAGGTGGAGCTATTCATTGCTTCACGCTTCCCGAAAGTGTAGCGGGAGCCTGGCACGGTTCCAGGTAACGCAGGTCCCGGGCAAAGCTGCTTTGCAGCACTGAAACGTCGCCGCAATCCACCTATTGTAACGGTGCTTGCAAGTCGGGAAGGCAATACCGCAGAGAGAAGTAAGCCCTCGGACAATTGGGGCCCGAGGAGCGACCCTCGGCGCTGGGTGTGACACAATCGCACGGGCGCCTACCAATGGCCGAAAATGACGACACCTGAGCGGGCTCGCCGATTGGCCGAACGTAACGTGACTTCGAGGCACCGAAAGGTTAAAAGCCAGAGACCGGGAGCAGCAGGAGAGTTTTTCCTTTATCCATCTCTTTTGAACTTCTTGCCACGGGCCGCAGCGTCCGAGTTGCTGCCGGCTCGTAATGAGTTTATGACTGTTAATTTCTTGGTACTGTCACTCTAACTAATGTAAATAAACCTCCAGTTTTCATCTCAAAGTCCTCCTCAACCTCGGCCAACTACCGCACCCAACGGCAAGGTCCAAATATCTGGGGGAGAGCAATTGGGATTGTCCTCCAGATCCTTACAGCCTGCATACCATGACCGTGGTTTCAGGCCTCATGTACTACGTGCGTGCCGCTTGTAATGCTGCGGAAAACTTCATATTGAACAGTGCATCGGCAGGCTCTTCATGAATGTGTATGCCTCCCATTCTAGTCGGTTTGTGACGAGACGCTGGAAGAAGCAGGTCACTGGCCAATCGAGTTTCTCTGCCAACAATGGAAGCACAGGATGGGGCGCCTGAAAATGGGCAACTCCGGCGATTTTCTGATGGCCATTTGTTTTATTGAAACACAAATATATGTTCGCTTTTGTGCTCTGATTATCTGTGCCGAAGGATATGACTGCAAGACGTATACTTTTCCCGAAAATTAATTTTTAAAATTGGCCGCGTATTCCCAACTCATGCCCATGAATGTATGACTTTTTACTGGCCACCCTGTGTTTGTGACGACAAAGGCTATACCGCCATCTCGCCCAGAAACCACGAAGCTGGCTCCTTTTCTTACGAGATAACGGCCGACAATCATCATTTTGACAGACGTAATAACCGGCGCTTACTCTTCGTGTTGCCGACGCACAATGCGCTGAGCATGGGGCAGGTCAGCCGCCTTGCATGGTGGCGGGTCCAAAGCAAACGACGATCTTTCACCGCTCATATCACCGCTGAAGTCGCCCCTATCTAGTTCGAAAGAGCTGAAAAAGCACCCCGTGTCGTCAAAAGACATAGTCAGCTTCACTTTCTTGGCTTTAGCACCACGTGCACTGGGTGTTTAGCATGTGTTCTGAATGTTTGCGTTATTGTGGTTTAGAATCGTACGTTGACTCATCGTAGACGTCACAAAACGCACCTACCTATTTCAGTTCAATACCTCATTAATTGGTTATCTAAAATTATTGATAAGCTTCTAAGCAAATTAAACTACCCTACTGGTGACAGGACTGTTAATGCCATTTAAAAATGACAATATCCTAACATGACTAAATAAAAACCGCAGTTACGCTTCAATCCAGCGGCTGCAGGAACACGGTCAGTTCAACATGGGCCGTGCATTGCCCATTTACCACGCGATATTCGGTGACGTTGCCGCTGCACGATAGCGCACCCACTCTGATAAGGACGCACAACTACCCCACGTGCTACGCGCACGCAGAACTCGCGCGAATCCGCCGTGCTAGGCACGGAGCATTAATTAGCAAACGTCAATTTCGCCGAACGCAAACACTCGCCGTCGCGCTTCAATTATGGCGTGCAGCTGTGCGTCGACCGTGCTAACAGACCCGTCAGACAGGTTGGCTATCCCGGCATTGTGTGCCACGCATGGAGATTTTGTCTCCTCCTGCACGATGTTTCCCGAAATAGCAACTGAAAGCCGGCACGTTTCGAGGTAGTTGACCTCCGCTGCACCGCAAGGTCGTTCAAGGACGACCCGTTTCCTTCAGCTGAACGCCTTCTAGGCGAGGAGGCAACGCCAGATGGAGGCGGTTATCTGAGAATAGAGCCCACGGAGGGTCGCCATTGGCCGAACATGACGCTACTTGCATGGGCCCTACGACTGCATGAACTTGACGACAACTGTACGGGCTCAAAAATTGGATTAAAATGATGGCACCTGCACGAGCACTAATATTGGCTGAAAATGAGGTTGCCCCCCACGGTCTGAAAGTGACAAGGGGCTATAAGCCATGAAACCACCGGAAAGAGGGAGCGACGTTCTTCTTGCCGTGGGCAGCAGCGTCCGATTTACTACCGCCAGTAACAATGAATTTTTTTCTGTTATTTTGCTTTGTTCTATTCCTGTACATCATGTGTGTAAACGTTCATTTCTTTAGGTCCCCCTTAACGTCGGCCAACTCCCGCACTCAATGGCAATATCAAATAGTGGCAAGTGCCAAACAGCAGAGTGTGCAAAATATCAGCACATACACATCGTTCACCATGAGGAGTTCAATTACCGCCTTCACGTGTGCATCACGGCCACGATCCCAGCGCTACAATGCACCGGCAGCTGTCGGCTTGCACAACGGACCCCGTGCACGACCGCTGGACAGTTTCCTATCTCTCCCTGTGAAATAATCTTGTCGGATATTTCTGTGCGCCCAAGGTTGTCAGATTGATTACATAGTTTTCAGCTACGTCTTTTGTCATCGCACGTCTCGTCAGAGCTCCGCTGTTATCCTCTATAAAGTTTTTAAGGCCCTAACAGTAAGGGAGTTACGGTGCAACAAGAAAGCACCCTTAAGGGTGTAAACATTTTTAGAGTATAGTGCTCGAACTGGGCTTGAACCTGCTTCTTCGCCTTGAGCAACCGTAGTCATAATGCGCGCTCCTGATTTAGTCTTGATGTGCGCTTGACAGGCTCCTGGCTTCGGGAAGCATGTCCCCAGCCCTACTCTCTTGTGCGAGATGCACAAGAAAAAATATCAGCTCTTACAGCCAGCCACCCTTCGCCTGTTACAGACGAATATATACCCCTCCCTCACACGCTATCACACTATATACCCCGACATCTACCCGAGCCAGACGTGCAAGGTCTGTAAAACTGAACCGGCAACACTCCACCACATGCTATGGGAGTGCAAACACCAATACCAAGACCTTAATCCCGTGACCCTCTCTTCGAGATGGCACGCCGCCCTGCGCAGCTCCCACCTCGACGACCAACTCTGGGCGACCCAGCAGGCCTACGAAGCGGCGAAGAGGCAAGACCTCGACGTCCCATCGTGGGAGGCCTAGGCCCAGCCGACAAAACTGCTGGTGCTTATTAAAGTTCACTCTCTCTCTCTCTTACAGCCAGGGGGTTCAGCCTATTGTGCAATGGCTGTCCTGACACTGTAGCGTCGCGGGTAACATGGAGACGATCGGTTGGTGTAAGTAGCACACGATATCATGACATCCAAATACATCGGACCACCGGACCATGTGCGAGCCACCATTTCACCGTACCCACGCACCTTTAAATACAAGAAAAAACACGAGTAGTTTTCCACATGCTAAGGAAAGCGGAAGTACTTAAGCAGTTCATAATCATATCGACGATGAGTCTCCCTAATTACTAAAAGTTAGGAATTTCCGATTCAATATTACTTTTTGCAGAAAACATTCGCAACAAGGGCCGACAAAAGAAAACTCTCTATCGAATAAGTTACCAGCCTAATTACCTAAGATTCGCTAATTAATTTATTAAGTAACAAGGTTAGGCTGCCATTCCTAACTGGAACTGTATCTATATAGTGGGGAGATCATAACAAATGGGCTTGAAAACGGATCAAAGGCACTGATTTAAAGCACGCTCGCACGAAAAGTTTCGACCTACTTCCAGCGCAAAACCCAAATTGAGCACGTAAGGAGAGCGCGTAGCCATGGTTTAAGAATACGTTACGTCACGTGACAAAACCCCATGGCCTCGCGCCCATTAGGAACGCCACAGTCACTGAGCTACAGTGGCTTGCGGCGTCTGATACGCCTAGGCCCCAAGGCATCGCGTTAGTTTTCGCGAACGCCCCCGACAACAGATGAAAGCCAAATCCTTCCAGGGGGCCGTATAACGTAAAACTATTACAAAATATTTTTATTTCAATCTTTTGTCGGGAAATTTGCGTAACCGCCGACCGCAGGGTTGTCTGAACAAACCAGTCAAATGCTCCCCTCCTTCATAGGAGGTCACTTTTGTTTGTTTGAAAAACGAATAACATTTCCTGCACTGAGCGGCTTGTCTTATCTAATTGGTTCAGAAGAGGCGAGGAGCATGCTCAAGTGGAGAGGGATTCAATGGGGCCGAGCCACTGCACTGAATATTGATAACCGGACGAAGAGGGTGGTGTCAGCTTCTGCGTTTGGTCCGCTTTCTCTTAGCTTGCGGTGGCTCGTCGACAATGGCGGCTGCATGCAACGGAAGCTTAAGAATGGTGCTAAAACGGATTCTCAGCAAAGAAGAGTTAGCAGAATGAGGTCGTAAACGTGCCGAAAGTTCTCGAAAACATTACACGGCCAAGCAAAAAGCTTTATTACACGCAAATAAACCCATGCTCTCCGGCATGGGGCGAGTAGCCAGTGCCGGGGCGATCGGCGGCAGCCATCTTTTATTCCTTTCGGAACGGGACAGCCTGCGGCTATTTAGAAGAAAATTAAGTTTTCTTCTACACTGAAGAAATACCGAATATACCGAATATACCGAAGAAAACTTAATTTTCTTCGGTATAATAATGCATCTTTAACGCGTACGCGTCACTTTGCGCGGTAACAGTTCGGCGACAGTGCACAGGGAACACGGACTTAATTTTTTTGCTGTTACTCTGCAGTCCCTGCCACGGATCGACTGCTGTGAAGGGCCGATTCGTCCAGCAAAGACGGCTGCTATCTGATCATCTTCGGACATCGTTCGGGTGGCTACCTGGCGCATGCGTGCTCCATAGAGAAGTTGGCTACGACGGCGGCGCCACACCAGCGTACTTAAGGAGGACGACAGCCAACTGCGACTACAGTTCGGCGACAGTGCACAGGGAACACGGACTTAATTTTTTTGCTGTTACTCTGCAGTCCCTGCCACGGATCGACTGCTGTGAAGGGCCGATTCGTCCAGCAAAGACGGCTGCTATCTGATCATCTTCGGACATCGTTCGGGTGGCTACCTGGCGCATGCGTGCTCCATAGAGAAGTTGGCTACGACGGCGGCGCCACACCAGCGTACTTAAGGAGGACGACAGCCAACTGCGACTACAGTTCGGCGACAGTGCACAGGGAACACGGACTTAATTTTTTTGCTGTTACTCTGCAGGTGAGGCTACTTGCTATCCTCAAACAAATCCTTACTATCCTTGCACTGTTGCCGAACACAACGTGCGCCACGAGTGTCGTATTGTTTCTCGTTGATCGAGAGCCTACTGTGTGCTGTGCTTGTATCCTTACCCCACTTCTCTTAGCTGCCCGCTTTCGACCTAGTTATGACTAAGGACGCCAAAGATTTTTTTAAGGCCCTTGATGACTTGAAGCGCGAACTTCGGGCTGACCTAAGGGCTTTGAAAGAAAGTGTGAAATTCTGCAGTGACACATGTGATGGTGTAAATGATATCAAGCAAGAGTTAAAGGAATTGCGAAAAGAATTTCAAGGGTTAGTGAAAAGAAATGAAGAACTTGTAGCCGAGAACCGCAAATTGAGCAACAGAGTCGAAGAGCTGGAACAGCATCAGAGATCTAACAATCTGGAAATCAAGGGTGTGCCAACAGAAGGAGATGCTACAGAGGTCGTTAAGAAAATTGGCGTCTTCTTGGGTGAGCCAATCGTTGACACAGATATTGACATTTGTCATCGCGTCGCTGTACACAACTCGGAGGAGAAAAACATAGTAGTTCGTTTTGTACAGCGTACCAAGCGAAATGTAATCCTGCAAAAAAGCAAAAAACAAAGGATAACTACGAAAGACCTTGACTACGGAGGAGAAGCTTCTCCGGTATATGTGAATGAACATTTGACTGTCTTAAACAAAAGGCTTCTGGGGGCTGCGATCGCCAAGAAAAAGTCTGCAGGATGGAAGTTCGTGTGGTGCTCTGGAGGGAAAATTCTTGCTCGAAAAGACGAGGGCTCGGTTGCTATCAGAATTGCTAGACAGTCTGATCTGGAGAACATAAACTAAGGATAATGGTGCACCCACCTGTTCGACACACTTCAGAAAAATGATGGCAGGACAAAATGATTGCCAGTACTACGATTGCCAAACTTTTAATCAAAAACACAGGTCAAACAAAAGACAATTTTCAGTTATACATATAAACATGCGAAGCCTAAAAAACAAAGTGGATAGTCTTGAGATACTTCTTCAGTCCCTACACATTAATTTTTCTTCAATAGTATTAACAGAAACTTGGCTAACACACACAGACACGGCACCGCATCTTCCTGGTTACAAGTGCGTAAGCCTTAGTAGGGATATAAAAAGGGGCGGTGGTATAGCAATTTTTATAAAGGAGAATGTACATTATGAAGTGCTGAGCGACCTGACTAGATGCGATCAAGTTATTGAAAGCCTGTTTGTCAAATTGTCGAACGTCACTGTTGGCGCGATCTACAGACCGCCAGCAGGCAAATCGATGGAATTTATCGACTTCATCGACAATGCTCTTCGCACTTTACAGACTGTAACAAAATCATTTATGCTTCTCGGTGACGTCAACATAGACACCATATCAGATAGTCCATGCGCAAGAGACTTTCATGACATACTAAATTCCTATGCCTGTTCTAATCTGATATCACTGCCAACCAGGGTCACAGTAGATACTGCCACGTGTCTGGATGTGTGTGTTACCAACATAGATGATGCAAATGTTACGGCTGGTGTTCTTAGATATGACATCAGCGATCATTTGCCAGTGTTCTGCTTGGGCTTTCCTTCCGAGAAAAATAATGTTTTTCCTCAAGAAAAAATTTTGCATCGAGCAATAACTAATGATACCTTGATGACGTTTCATAACTATATAGCAGAAGAGAACTGGGATGATGTGTTCAAGCAACGTAACGCCACACTGGCTTACCAGGTATTTTTGATGAAATTTCAACATTGCTACGATTTGGCCTTTCCACTCCGAGAAAGTACTCAGAAAAGTAAACGGATTAGAAAACCATGGGTTACTAGGGAGCTGCACAGAAGAATAAAAGAGAAAAACCGAAAATTTCAACAGTTTCTTAAAACCCGAGATCCATGTGTACTGAATGAATTCAAACAACTGAGAAACAAATTGAACTCGGATCTAAAATACGCAAAGTCTAATTATTTCCAAACTAAATTCCAGGATGTTCAAAATGACGGCAAAAAGACATGGGAGCTACTAAACAACATATTAGCAAGAAATCAAGCTGACTCTGGTGTGAAGGAAATCTGCATTGACAATGTGCTTCTAACTGGGAACAATTTAGTAGAAGCTATGAATCAACATTTCGTTAAAGTAGGTGTTTATTCAGGACAGCATGGCACTTCCAGTGACTGCGTACATATAAATAGCTTGATGGAGTCAATCATGCTTGCCCCTACAACGTCTCATGCAATCGAAACAATAATAGGAAATCTAAAAAACCAAGTCGCTTGTGGAGACGACGGGATAAAAGTTTTGCCTATTAAGCATGTGGTAAGCTTGATAAGCCCCATATTATCGCATATAATAAACCAGATGCTTCTTAGCGGAGATTTTCCAGATGATTTGAAGATCGCAAAAGTTACACCTGTCTACAAAGGCGGTGGTGAGACCAACATTAATAATTATAGGCCCATTTCAGTTCTGACAGTGTTTTCAAAGGTATTTGAATACGTCATCAATCACAGGCTAAGCGGTTTCTTTAATAAACACCGAGTAATAACAGAAGCTCAGTACGGCTTTCAAGTAAACAAATCAGCAGAGATTGCTCTCGTTGACATAAAAGATAAGATAATTGAAAATATAGAAAAAAAATTGCTCACTCTTGGCTTATTTATAGATTTCAGCAAAGCCTTCGACACTGTTCAACATAACATTTTGTTAAGAAAATTAGAAAAATATGGTATTAGAGGAGTAGCAATAAAACTAATCCGGAGTTATCTAGAGAAACGTTATCAATATGTACGTGTTAACAATTGGTCCTCCAGCAGACTCGAAGTACAACAGGGCGTTCCCCAGGGCTCTATTCTGGGACCCCTACTTTTTCTTATTTATATAAATGATATTATAGCAATACATGGATCCCCGCAATTAATAATGTATGCAGATGATACCAATGTTTTTTTCACCGGAGAAACCATGCAATCTTTAGAGACGTCTGTTAATGACTACTTATTACAGTTATCTGCATGGCTTCAAAGAAAGTTTTTAGGTGTCTGGTTTAACCACAATCTCTCATGGAATACTCACGTTATTCACCTAAAATCAAGCCTTTCTCGCACCATTGGGTGCATTTACAAAGTACAACATCTAATACCCAAACGTTTAAAGCAGGCACTATACTATTCACTGGTTTACTCTAGAATGAGCTATGGAATCTTGACTTGGGGAACAACAACGGCTACCAACTACTACAAACTTAATGTATTACAAAAGCAAATGTTGCGCATACTGGAAAATTTTAAAGGCAACAAGCAGTTATTGAGAACACATCCATTATTTACCAAATATAACATGTTGAAGGCTGACCAGGTGTACTACTTTAAGCTATTGCAATGGATCAATAAATACAAGTTACATATTTCCGCGGTACCCAGCTCAAATTCATACAGTACCCGAAACCCAAAACGAAAAATGCCGCAAGTTAGAACCAACTACGGAAGGCAAGCATTATCTTTTCAAATAACCAATGCTCTGAACAGAAGAGATATGCAAGTCGACTTTAATAAAAATGTACATACATTTAAGAAATACTGTAGGAAGTTTCTTGTGAACAGTGACATTATGTTTTCATTATTGTAAATTACCTCACAAAGTGCGCTTTGTTCTCCTTGCCATGCTTCTCTCAACTACTGCAATTTTTATACACGGCTGTGAAATTGTGCTTGGTTATTGTGTCTTGGTTTTGTGATGAGTGCCATGGCTATGAATGATGTTGTTGAACGTGCCGACTGATAACTAAATTGCTTTGTTCTGTATTTACGTTGCAGCCATTATGTTGCGCATGTAAATATTTTACCAATTATTTGCTGACTTCATATTCGAGCAGTGACTAGTCTCCCTTTTTAATATTGCCCACTGTCTGAACCTATGTCTGTCTGACTGAACTTTGTTGATGTATTTGGTCTGTATTTATTGTGCAAGGGAGCCGGGGCCCTTGTCAGGCGCTCTGTCGCCTTTAGCCTCCGCCCCCTCTTAGACTGTGTCTGAGGAAATAATAAAGAAAGAAAGAAAGAAAGTTTTTCCGGTTTTGTGTCGTCGCGTGAGAGGCAGGTGAAGTGGGTGCAGCCCGAAAACTTTTGATCAATTGCCGAGGGCTAATAGAAAAATGGCGTCGAATCAGAAATAAGCATGTTTGTTTCATTGGGTCAAATTATGCACAATCAGTGTGTACACGTCATATCATCATATCAGATGGGGAGCTATCGCGATTTTCGTGACGTCGCGTGACATGGGGGTGGTCCAAGAAAGTTTTTGGCCAATCGCGGTGGGCTGATTGCAGAATCGGAATAGAAAAGCTTGCAATAGTTTTACGTCATAGCGCCCCTGATACTGGGCATATTATTAGCGAAGGCGGCCAGCCAGTGGCAAAGAGCACTTACGAGCATAGCTTTTTGATTTCGGCCCCGGGCGTTTCAGCGATGAAAGTAGTGTCACCATTTTGACACAATTGGAACTTATTGCACAATGCTTGCGAAATCTGTCTTCAGGGCCACTATCTTGTAGCGAAACCTTGCGCTCCATTATATGCAAATTATTATCCACCGTTCATGTGTGTCAAATTCCATTGATAACATAGGCGGAACATCGCTCTGACTACCGAGGAAGCGCGAAAAGGCACTAGCATCGGAGATGGCATCGCTACAACCTCAAGGCACCGCAATTTACCTTTCTTTTTTCAAAATCTAATAGCAGCTCTTTTGTGAATAAAAGGAGGATGTGATGCTATTTTTATGCTTACTACCATTCCGATGACTTCGTTCTTATTTTTCTAATCTTTATTATGGTCAGTTTCTCAATGCTACCTAACATATGACGCAAAAGAAAATTAAAAATATCAGTTACTTGCCAGGGTAACTGGCAGAAAAATGTAATCTGTGGCTTGTGCACACGTGTGGAAACTGCAGAGAGTGTCATATACTCAGTGATCCGAGTATGAACATCAGGTTTGCACCGGTAAAATAAAAAAAAAACTCTATATATCAGAGGCATGTTAAAAAGCAAACAAGGACCCTGCAACATGCGTCATTCCACGTTGCTCTTTCTGCGCGCTCTCCGGACGTCCCAATTATTTGTGGTCTACGGGCCTGTACGGAGCCTTCGCTCCGGTAAGTACTGAAATTTATTGTGCGCCAGCAAGTTTGGTCGTCTGGACACGATTTGTGCGGGGCAGTACAGATTTCGCCACATGCTACGCGCAGGACGTCATAATAAAATTATTTGACTGAATGAATGACCGGAATCGGTAGCAAGAAAAAAAATGCCCCGCCCATGACTGTCTCCTGTCGAGTTTCTCAGGTTCTGTGCGTGTTTTCTTGCTAAGCTTTGCCTGCACATGCCAATTTAAAGCAGGTGGCGCTATTCGTCGCGACATCGATTATTTCTGGTAGATAGCGGCCTCTCAGAAGCGACTGAACGGAAGGCCGGATTTGTGCGTACCGTGCAATTGGATTAAGCGGGCACAGACCGTGCCATGCAAGTATCGTTGCGAGCGACACTTCCCTTAAATTATATATATTTTTTGCGACTTGACTGCGAAATAAGCGGTATTTTTCAATCATTTATTGACATCGCCCTTTGCCATTGTGACTACTTGCTGAAATCGGCACGTGCGAATGCAAATGATATATGGGACAAGAACCAAAACGCCCTATAAAAAGACAAATATTCATCCGAAGTTTCAATTCTTGATCTCTTTCCTAGTCCCAGTGTTCCTTTAAAACGTTAAGACCCAAAAATCAATCCATTAAATATTCAATAAATTCTGGCGATGACGTAGGTGGGCCCCCATTCATATTACTCACGAAGTACAAGAATTCGGGTTGTAATAGAATATTTACCTCATCCCCGCTAATGTATAAATTGGATCAGTGTGATTCACCCCTACTCAGTATCCGCCTATATAAACGCTTAGTTAGAGAGCAGGAAAAGTGGCCAGGTATACGAGCAGTATCCTGTATTTGTGAATGCCTGCACGGCCAATTAGTTCCAGCTTAGCCCTTCCAGTTCACCGACATCGCGCCGGGTGGCTAGGTCCTCGATGTGGCGCCTGACTTGTTCGGGTAATAATTACTTGCACGGTTGTTTGTCTTGCGCAAAGAGTGCAAACCAGAGAGAGAGAGAGAGAGGAATATAGGAAGGCAGGGATGTTAACCAGTCAAGGGTCTGGTTGGCTACCCTACGCTGGGGAAGTGGGAGAAGGGAGAGAGAATGTGTAGAGACGTGCACGGACAGTACTTGAGTTAAAGCTGCTCGCGCAAACCAGATGTTCTGAGAAAACACAAATGTGCCTTTACTGCCTTCTGAGCCAATCATCGATAGGGACGGTGCTCTAGTACTGTCTGTTCACTCAGAGGACGATCCTCTAATTTCCTCAATGTGTTGAACAAAGATTGTCTTTGTGCTTGAAACTGAGTATAGTGGCAGAATGAATGCTTAATGTACTCCTCGCATCCCAAAAAATCACATACAGGTATATTAGCCATTCCAATTAGTACTGAGCAGGCATTCATGGAGGCAACTCTAAGCCACAACCGACACAGGAGAGACGCTTCGCGTTGGTGCAGACCGACAGGAGTTCTGAGTTGTAGTGAAGGGTTTAATCTGTGCAGTATGGCGCACCTTGTGTGTGCGGTATTACACTCTGCTAAGGAGATCGTGCGAGCTAGACTGCGAAGTTGTCTCGTGGCGCCGGTCCTTGAGAGAGGAATGGGGACGCAGCGGCCTTTTTGGTTTGACGTCCGAGCTGCCTTATCTGCGTCATCATTTCCTATGATACCGCAATGATCTGGTATCCATTGAAAAGAGATATCATGGCCTTTTTCTCTTAAGTGATGGACAAGTTCCACGATTTCGCACCTGAGCTAATCGCGAGTTCCATGTCGGAGAAACGACGGCACATTGCAAGGCTGGCCTTGAATCGCAGAAGAGCACCCATTTTCTAGGGCTTTCAGCATTTATCACATGAAGCCCATCGCGAAGAGCCGCAAGATCTGCAGCTGTAGATGTAGTGACATTGGAAGTCTTGAACCGCTGCGTTATTCTCATTGTTAGTATAACCGCAGCGCCACCGGAAGTGGTTCATGTAGTTGATCCATCAGTATAGAGGTGTGTGCAGTCGGCGTATTTCTTGTACAAGAGAATAAATGTTAGTTGCGTGAGTGCTGATGACGGAAAATCCGAATTTTCCTTAATTCCTGGGATTGTAAGCTTTAGTTAAGTTCGGCACACACACCATGGAGGAATGGAAGGTCTTGCTGCAGGTGCGTAACCTGACCTGAGAGAGGCACGGTGCGCGAAGACAGTCGCACTGAATGTCGTGTGAGGCCTATCTACTGGGAGACATGCGAGGTGGTAAGTAGGGGTCCGGGTGAAGTGTCTCAAGTGCACACGCATTGTTTCAATGGTAATGTGTGTTCTAAGAGTGGAATCTTCAGCGACTGCAATAACTTCAGTCGTTGATGTACTCTGCGGTAGACCAAGGCACATCTTGAGGACTTGGGCTTGAATGTTTTGGATTATATTCACGTTAGTTCTGCAGGTGTTGGACATGGCTCGTAGGCTGTACCGCAGGAATCCAATAAAGAGGACGCTGTACATTTGCAGCATAGATTGTATTGGCACTGCCCAGGTCTTTCCAATTAGGAACTTAAGCATATGGCAAATTCCTGTCAGGCGTTTTCTCACATAATTCACACGAGGGGTCCAGGAGAGATTTCTGTCAATGACCACCCCCAAAAATCTGTGACTCGTGCTGCACGAGATCAGCTGTCCGTCGACGGATATTACGTATGAGGACATTTATTTCCTGGTAAACGCTCCCACTGCACACTTTTAACATTATATATGAAGTCCTTGTTCTCGAAAGTAGGATGATATTAAAGTGGCTGGTTGGTGAACCCGCGCGCGAAGCTGCAGTCGCGTCGCACCCGACGTCCAAATGCAAATGTCGTCGGCATAGATGGAGAGCCTAACGGTGCATGGCAGGATGTGGGCGAGTCCAATGAGTGCTAGACTGAAGAGCATTGTGCTCAGTACTCCGTCTTGAGGCACCCCCCGGTTACTATAATGCTGGGATGTCGGGCCATCCTCGGTAAGCACGAAAAAATACATCTTATGAAGATAGCTACTTATCCAGATATAGACCTTGCCGCCAAGTCCTACTGCCTCTAACGAGTTGAAAATCGCTTCGTGCGTTACGTTACCGTACGCTCCTTTAACATCCAGAAACAGGGCTGCACATAATTTTTTGCAGGACTTGTGATGCTCGACGTACGTTACCGAGTCGATAACGTTGTCTATTGAAGAACGGCCACGCCTGAAACCGACCACTGCATCTGGATGTACCTGGTAATGTTCGAGGTACATTTCTAGCCGTGCTAGAACCATCCTGTCCGTTAGTTTTCCAATGCAATAGGCAAGCGCAATTGGTTGGTATGATGCAATGTCTACAGGCGACTTGCCAGGCTTGAGCAGCGGAATTAGGTGACTGGCCTTCGATTCCTGGGGAAGGGAGCACAAACCATGTCTCTAAGTGATCGCACCACATCGAGTTGATATGCGGGTTGGCTGCACTACTAGAGGGCATATCATTCCTGATTCGCTAGTGGCTGGATCTGGAAAAGGATTCTTAGGTGCCTGTGGCAGCTGCCTATCTATCCTATCTATCGCGGATAATTCAAATGAGTTTGTGAAGACATGTACGGTCATCTGCATGGGTTGGTGTTCTGCGCCTTAAGGTGGCCTAGTCACCTACATGAGTTATCTTACTGATCTATCTCGGATGCTCAGTTGCTACAGGCAGAAGTTCCCATCTGTTTTTTTTTCTTGCTTCTTTCTTTGTTTTTTTTTATTTTAGGAAAGGCAGCCGCAGCTAGAAATTAGCCTTTCACGAACATGGGGCTGCGTTTGCTTTTGCTGGTTGCTTCTTTCGGGGAAGTGTGATGGCCACTAATGCACATGTCACTGAGTGCCTACCTGCCCGAATTGAGTGTCATTCAGGCAGCTTGTCGAAGCGCGGGTTGGCGGTGTTGGAACGTCATGATGGCCAGCAGCATGGTTTAATAATCCATAGGAAGTATTTAATTTGTAGCTGCGTGACTGAGGCGGTGGCGTGGAGCAGAGGTAGAACAACAGGCATCTGATCTGAAGGCCGTAAGTTCAAACCCTCCTCCACTACACTACATTTTCAGGCTTGGAGAGACGCCTAACACCGGAAAAAAATGCCGAGAGCAAGTGGGGTTATACTAATTCTGGTGCAACCAAATTACGAAGGCCCACTAAGCTTCAGCAAAGACACTCCCTCACCAGAACAGGAATAGGCCTGCCTGGTGCAGTATTTCGCCACAACCTCCCTCATGACTCCTACAGTTCACCCATGACCCTCAGTCCCCAGCGGCTGTGGAGCACCTGACCAAGGCGGCAGTCAGACCTGCGACGCGGCAAAGGGTGCTAAGAATCTCTGGACCCGGACAGACCACCACTGCAAAACTCAACCTGACAACGTTCAACCCACGAATCTTTTCGAGTGACGCTAGCTTAGTAGGACTCTTTGAGGAATGATCAGGCATTGCATGAGATGTAATGTGCCCTAGTGAGGTTAGAACTGCTGCGGCGTGTACAGTACTGACCAACGACCACGTATTCTGCCACAGGGGACTTCCAGATAAGAGGTAACGCGGACTAGACCCTCTAATCCACAAAGACATAGCGGGCAACAATGATGAATTCTACAGCATTAATGGATCGCGGGATCGAATAACGGCCACGGCGGCCGCATTTCTATGGGGGCGAAATGCGAAAACACCTGTGTGCTTAGATTTAGGTGCACGTTAAAGAACCCCAGGTGGTTGAAATTTTTGGAGTCCTCCACTACGGCGTGCCTCATAATCAGAAAGTGGTTTTGGCACCTAAAACCCCATGATTTTTTTACAGATATAATGAGAGGCCAGCAGTAGTCGTAATAACGCTGAAGAGGAGGCATAGAATAAAGGTAGCACAAGGGTAGGCTCCAACCTCCAGTCACGATGATGAAGAAATGGAAGAGTTTTATAAAGATGTTGAATTAGCGATGAGAAAAGTGCAAACCTAGTATACCGTAATGACGGGCGACCTCAATGCAAAAGTGGGGAAGAAGCAGGCTGGTGAACAAGCAATTGCCAACTAGAGCGTCGACTCTATAAACAATCGAGGAGAGATGTTGGAAGTATTCGAGGAAAGGAGTAAGCTCCGAATAATGAATATCTTCTTCAGGAAGCGCAGCAACAGGAAGTGGACCTGAAAGAGCTCTAAAGAAGAAACAACAAAGGAAATAGTTATAATACTCTCTGCTGATCACAGCATAGTGCAGGATGTCGAAGTGTTAGGTAAGATAAAGTGCAGTGATCATAGGTTAGTGAGGTCTAGTATTTCCCTCAATATGATGAGAGAATGAGTAAACTTAGTCCAGAAGACACAGGCCATCTTACAGGCGCAGTAAGCGTAAAAGCTGATCATCAGGCTGATGCTTGCAAAGAAATATGCAACTTTAGAAAAGAGATGAAGATGACATAGATGTAATGAATGAGACCGTAACTAGGCTGGATTCAGAAACAACAATTGAAGCAGAAAGTAAGCCACCAAGGTAACCAGTAGGTAAGCTCTCCCAACTAACAAATGGCCTAATAAAGAAACTACAAAGCATGAAAGTGTCCAACTGAAGAGATCAGATAGAATTCGTGGGACTGTGAAAAACTGATCGACAAGGAGGAAGTAAGCGATATTGGATATTATAACGTGATAAAGACTAACGAAGCAGTAAAAAAATGGATGCAGCTTGAAATCAGTGAGAAGAAGACTTCGTATAGGACAAGCCAATATGTACGTAATGACATATAAGCAGGGTAATATCATCAAAAATTTAGAAGGTATAGTAGAAGCAGCAAAAGAATTTTATAGTGACCTGTTCAGGTAAATCAGCCACGCTACCTTCATTCGAAGTATTAATCAAAAGGATACAGAGGCTCCTTCTATAACTAATGATGATGTTAGAAGGTCCTTGCAAGACATGACCCGGGGAAAAGGGACCGAAGAAGATGGAATAATAGTCGAGTTAACCAAACTTGAAGAAGACACAATGCTTGGAAAACTTGCGGCAATTTATACGCAATGCCTCATGGCTTCAAGTGTACGAGGGAATTGGAAGAATGCCAAATTATACTAATCTACAAGAACGGAGACGTTACAAAAATAAAAAATAATAGACCCATTAGCTTTCTCCTTGTATTGCATAAAATATTCACCATGATAATTTCCATCAGAATAAATGCGACACTTCAGTCAACTAAGAGAACAGGTTGGCTTTAAGAAGGGATATTGTGCAATGGATCACGTCAATACCATCAATCAGGTAATAGTGAAATCTGCGGAGTAGAGCAAACCTCTCTATATGACTTTATTAGATTCAAAATGGCATTTCAATCAGCTGAGAAACCGGCAGTCATAATGCATATGAAAGAGTACAGGAGGCGCACGGGAGTATATTGGGATATATCAACGAAGATTCCACAATTACCTTGGCTCTCCACAAGAAAAGTAGAAAGTTAGATGTCAGGAAAGGGGTCTGGAAGTAAGACACAATCTCTCCAATGCGATTCACTGCATGCTTAGAAGAAATATTCAAGCTATTAGATAGGAAAGGCTTAGGAATGAGGATCAATGGCGAATATGTGAGCAGCTTTCGGTTTTTAGATGATATATTCTTGGTCAGCAACACTGGGGACGAATTACAACAAATGATTGAGAACCATAACAGGGAAATTGTAAGAGTGGGGTTGAACATTAATATGCAGATGACGAGGATAATGTTCAATAGCCTGGCAAGGGAACAAGAGTTCAGCATCGGCAGTCGGCCTCTAGAGCCTGTAGAGGAGTATGTTTACCTAGGTCAATTACTCACAGGGGACCCTGATCATAAGAAAGAAGTTAGCAGAAGAATAAAAATCGGTTGGAGTGTATACGGCAGGTATTGCCAGAGCCCGACGGAGAGCTTACCACTATCATTGGAAAGAAGGTGTACAATTAGTGTATTCTACCGGTGCAACATATGTGGCAGAAACTTGAGGGTTGACAAAGAAGTTCGAGAACAAGTTAGGACCGCGCTCTGGGCGATGGAACGAAAAATGTTAGGCGTAACGTCAAGAGACAGGAACAGAGCGGTGTGGATCGGACAGCAAACGCATAGCGGTAGACCATTAGGGTTACAGAATGGGTGCCAAGAGAAGGGAAGTGCAGTAGAGGGTGACATAAAGCTAGGTGGGGCGATGAAATTCGGAAATTTGGAGGCGCAAGACGGAATAGGTTGGCGCGGACAGTGGCGTAGCAAAGGGAGGGGGGGAGCGGAGCCGGGGGGCCGTGGGTGCACGGGGCCAGTAAGGGGGGGGGGGGGGGTAGGGTGTCATATACGTCTGAAGACACCCGCAAATTGTCGATATCCACGCCTTCCTCTACTACACCCAGGGGGAGGGGGGGGTGACAGAAGAGCTAAGGGCCCCGGGTGCCAGACGACCTAGCTACGCCACTGGGCGCAGAACAGGGATAATTGGAGATCACAAGGAGAGACGTTCGTCCTGCAGTAGACATATATATATATATATATATATATATATATATATATATATATATATGTATATAGGATTATGATGATGCTGATGATGATGACATTCTACCAAACCACCACATAATCAGGACGCGCAGAGATGATGGCCTGAATTGTACCCCTAATGAGAAACTAAGGAAACATGCTAATTTAACATAGATGACAAAAGAAGAAGGGTGTGGGTATAGCTTGCTGTTTACCATATGTAGCGTTAAGCCCCATGGACCCATCACCACACGAACAACCCACCATGAGATGCTGCACAGCCCCCGAAAGCACGCAGGCCTGCTACTTATATGCGGGCACGCCAGCGGCACGCACGCGCTGACAGAGTTAAGGATAGCCAGTTGAGTCCACGAGCCGACCACGAGGCGACACCCTGAAAAGGCTACATTACAGTCGAGATAAGCAAGACACGTTTACAATATATTGGTGTGAAAAAATCTTGCAACATATTGATAGAACCGGTATTGTTACAGTCATAGGTAGGTTTGAACCCTTTCAGTATCGTGTTTTTCTTTGGAGAGGACGCAGCTTGAATAGTATAGAACGAACGTAACGGTTTTATAACGGTTGTGCGGAAAGCAAAAGGAATGACATGGATAATGGCAAATTCACCCTTTGTATGAACCTCACATTCCTATCTGTTTTGCGTCTCCTACCTGTAGCTTCGTTCTGACGCGCACGCTTCCGCGATAGTGACGCCGTTGTCACGATCAAACAAAAACAAATTCCTTCGATATAAGCGTACGACAGATGGCGAAAACCCGAAAGAGTAATAGTTTTGCGCTATGGGGTTATATCTGAACGGGAAATTATCTCGATAGCGGTAGACAAAGTAAGGTGAAAGTTTGGGCCAGTTGGTTTTGCATCATTAGTTTATACCAACGCTAACTAAAACCTACGTACAAAGAAAGAGACACAAGGGGACAAGCGCTTCTTGCCGCATATCTCTTTCTTTGTGCACATGTTTTAGTTCATGCTGCTATAACCTCGCGGTGCACAAAGTCCCGGTGCCACCCATCCCACCTGCAGATCGGCGATCCGCGTGGTGCAACCACGCCCCCGAAGAGACACGTTTCGCAGCGTGCTAACGAAAAACCCAGAGTGAGCAAACCAAGAGAGATGAGAAAATATTCTTCTATAAATATGCTACAGATGGCAGGTCTACCTCGGAGCTCGCCAATTTCGTGTTACTGCGCACATCCGAGTGGAGAGAGGAGAACGTACAGGTACGTCGGTGCCATGGCGGGAGAGAAATGTGGAAACATACCGGTACGTCAGTGACACTTAAAAGATTACAGTAGAAAGAAATCACTAAGAAGGGGCAGGCAAAATGCTAGACTGCCATAGACGTAGTTCAACCTGATTAGGTGAAGCAGGCTAGGTGACTCTTTGTCGCGGCCCCATTTAAAAAGGGATACCAATAAAATTCATTAACCATCATCATTAAATCTGAACGTAAAAAAACACTTAAACTACCAATTCTTGGTACCATTTCCGGTAAAAAAAAACAGCCCGTATATACAAAAATACCTTGATATCTGTGAGTATACAGATTGACACCACTGAATTCTGGGGTTGGGGTGTGAAACCGAAAAAAATCGGGTAGGCTGCATAAGGTACGCAGCTGTAGGGGCGTACTTGAAATATCTAGTGCGTGCTGTAAAGGGTTTATGGGCACTAGGGAACGTAACCAAATACCGTAGTAACATTTATTGACGCCTTAGAAAGCTTACATACCTAAGTTAGTATGCTACAGCTAATGCTGGCCTTAGGGTCAGATACTGCAGTTGTGCCCGCTCCTTATTCGTAGTGAGCGCGTTTGCTTCGAAGAAGTGTTTGGCCAGTATATAGAGTGAAGAAATGACCTCCCTACTGGTTGCGCCTGACCTGCAGCACTCGATCCCCCCTCAAAAAGTCCCAAGCCATACAAGTCGCGTGGTGCGACTTGTATGGTTGGGGCTCTTACGCTTGCCTCAATTTCTAGCGCGTGTGCTCTCTGTGGAGACGGACACGTTGCGCCGTGGTCAAAGGGGCTGGGCATCCGTCTGCCTAGCTTCTCGAGTTTCTTTAAGTCATTTCTGGAGCCAATGTGTCGAACGCAGGGGCGCCATAGCCAAGCAAGCGAGAAATTTCTGCAACCAATTGCACAGTTGTAGGGAATATATCTCTTTGATGGATACTGTGGCTTAGTGAGCTCTGTCAAACACGATGATTGCCGCTCGGAAAGACAAACGTACTGCCGAGCCACGCCTCCCTGAACGCCGAGCGAGAGGATAAATTCAGCTCCGATTCTGTCATACGTGGTAGCAATGGTGCTACTTCTGACGCGACACAAGCATAATCGAGTAATAGCTTCTCTCCCCTACACGACGATACCAAAGTAAAGCGCGTGGATAGCACGGTTGCAAAGATACCAGCGATAATGCTTTAGCATGTTGCCATTACATGCGGTTTTAGCAAACGATATCCTCGAACCGATTTTGAAGGTATTTCCAGTCAAAACGCGAAGACGCAAATGCATGTGGCACCTTGTAAAAGGAGCATTATATACAGGCACATCGAAAGACACTAAAGAGAACCTTAGTAAGCGCAAGTGGCGGTGTGTCACGCCACACTTTGTACTTGTATGCTGCCTGCGGTTAGTTCGCTTCTCCTATTCAGTGGCGTAGTTGGGTGCCATATAGCGAGATCGCCTACGAGAATGCACAGCTTCGACCGGTGACATCTGACTTTCTGCCCTGGTTCTCACATGCTGACTGGATAATGCCGTCGTCCGCCTCTCTGCAAACCCAAGGCGGAACCACTGCGGCCGCCCCATAGGGGAGACCGCGCCCGGCTTCGCCGGTATTGACACACGCTCACCCTTCGGTACCCTGCGGACGTCGGGTTCCTCACTCCATCCCTCTGTCAAACGAGCGCGTTAGTTATTCACAAGGTGTCATTAGGCGCGCCAGACACCGGGCACCGCGAAGGTCATTAAATCTCGACGGTAATGAGGTCGCGAGAAATTTGTTGCGCCTAATGATGTTCTACTTGTGAGATTAACCACCACGCGTGCAATCGTCATACGACTTTTGGTACACATTGAGATGATGGGAGGAAGCGGTGAGGTTTCAGAGAAGAGCGCATGGTGCAATGCATGGCTGTGGCGGCTTAGCGACCGGACCTGCACTGCGCTGCAATGCGCGCACCGAGCGGAGTATGTGTTGCTACCGCGAATTAAGGTTTCTCAATTTGCATAAACTTGATACCACGTCTGCCAGCTCACAGATTGCATGGTGGAGTCGTGTGCATGCGTTTGTGGCTCGGTTTACGAACTGAGCGTAGTGCGATTTGCCTTCGATCTTTATATCAATATTTTCGCGTGTGGATGTGCGCTGGAGATTTTTGGCCCTGAGACGTTGTTTCTTTTCCTATACTACATATATGTTTTTTTCTTTATGTTATTGTTTCTGTTAAGCAAAAAGCAGCCGTCAGCACTATGGGGTTGCTGCATCTATTTATTTTATTTTGATTTCAATACAATAAAATGAGAGATCCCTATCTTCTCTCTACTACAGAATTCATGGACAGGCTGTCGCACTCTGGCTTGCACACAACGTTTCTTGTTGCGGAAACGGCACGGAACACTGAACATTTGACTGTGCAAAGTGAACGGACAAAGAAGCCGCGGAAAGCAAAGGGGAAAAAACACTTTTTTTAAGTCCATTTTTTTTTAATTCTCGGGTTCACGTGATAAAACCACAATCTGATCGTGAGGCACGCTGATTGGGAGACTACGGATCAATTTAGACTACCTAGGCTTCTCTAACATGCACCGAAATTTAAGTAAATTAGCGGCTTCGCCTTTCGACGCCACCAAAATGGGCCGCCGAGGCCGTTAATCGAACCCGCAACACCACAGCCGCTAAGCAACCAGGGCGAATTTTTGGAAGTTGCCCACCACGAATAGTTACAAACAACACTTCAGGTTGCGATAACATTCCTAATTATTCCTAACGTTGGAAGACAAGAGTGAATGCAGAAGACCACCTTACAGCCGGTAAGAGCGTAAAGAGCAACCCTGGCATGTCGCGTGAGCAGGACACTCTGCCTGTTGAGCCGTGGATACAGCGGATTGTGCCGGTTATGCGTAGAAGATGGAGGAAGAAAGAAGTGTGAGCCTGCCGGTCTGCGTCTAAAGAACCACAAACATTTAAATAAGCAAGCTGTATATATATATATATATATATATATATATATATATATGCCTTTCGCCTTCATTTAGAGACGCAATTTCTCAGAAATACGGCAACAAAGGAGAGAAACAATAGAAATTTTAGCAACCGTAATGAATACAAGCGAAACTAGGGTCTCAATGTTCCGTTAGCCAGAGGAGAGCAAATGTTGGCGTGAATTTTCAACGTTAGTTACCATCCGCTGCTTCTTTGAAGCATGCTTGGAGTTTTAGGTATACGTACATGGGAAAGCGCGCGGCTGCCCCGTTGCCAAGCCTTTGTGTTTTTCTTGTCTTCAAATCCGTCTTGCGCTCCTCTTTTTAGCTTGGTTCACTGTGCCGTCTTCGGCAGGGAAAGTGGGCGTAGTTTTTTATTATTATTACTTAACAGGGTGGCTCACCAAAGCTGCACGGAAAGTTTCATTGTGCTTATAGTCGCTGAGAACAACTTGCGCAAGAAAACGCGCGCTGGCACCTAAAATAAAAATTGTGAGTTACATGAACAGAGAGACACATAAAACGCCACGTACGAGATGCAATAAAACAGGGGACTGTGATGACAGGCATTCCGTTAAGACGTCGCATCCACAGCGTTCGACCTGCTGCGCCTGCAGCTTAGGCCAAGATAGCCGCACCATTTCGTTCGGAGTGGCCAAACATTGGAGCGCTTTGTATCCATTGGCCACTCCGGTAAAGTCATTCCCAAAGTGCCACTCGAAGTGCTTCGCCCTTGCGCAAAGGAGCGTTTTCACTCGGAAATTGACCTTAGAAGAACCATGAAAACTGCTCATGGCGAACAACAATGCTAAGACGCGTCCTATATACTGGCTATTATTATTGAAAGCCATTGAGGCGCTGGTGGTAGTATTCCTTATTATATCGTACTTTTGCAATGCTGGACAAGGGAAAAAAACACGAACGAAGTGCTGATTATCTCCAGAAGCACTGGGACACGAAAACTTTAAATCCTGCGACGAAGCAAACAATTAACGCATACAGTTTTCCTTTATTAAAGAAACTAACCTGCGCGAAACCACAACCGGCAGGGCAAGAAGACGCCACAAGCGCTGACTCGGAACTAAACTTTGCCTTAAAAAAGCAGCGAATAAATGCAGCGAGCAAAATAAAAAGAGCAGCGAATAGTATAAGACAGGAAACCTGCAGAATTACTTCACAGACTTTCTATTACTATAATGAACGTCACGAGATGGAAAGCCAGTAGAAGAGTACCGAAAAAAAGAGTTCGTTGTATAACCGTGTTAAGAAATACTTGTTGTTTTTCTATACGTGCTCCGTTTATTGCGTGGGCTGAAGAACTGAGAGAAAAAACTCCATTATTGACATTCCGCGCTTTAGTTTAGATTCTGCAATATCAGTCCGAGTGGGTCCTTTGCGGCCGAGGCGAGTGGATAATCCGCATAGATATATTGAAGGCCGAGGAGTTCGGTTAAGCACATAAAACCACGTCTATCTCCTACGCCGAGGCTTTGTTGTATAACTTTCGAAACGTGTGCGAAAATTATTACTGGAGACAAATGGGACAATCTATCAACATAAGATTATGCTCATAAAAAAATATTGATTATTTGAAAAGCCTGCTAAATCTACTGCGGCTCTGCATTGCGAACAGTATAACTGCAATCGGCTCTTTAAGAAAAAAACTTTATATCGAAACAAAAGCAGAACTGCACAGCTTCTCATTAAAAAGTTATAGAGAAACTTAACTCTGCTTACATGCACTGAATGGGAAAGCATTCCGAATCTTCCGCGCGATACTTTTCACTTGGTCACGTGCTCGTATTGGGCAAAGTGAATTTTGAGGATGGGCTGGCCACATTTTAGGGAGGGGCCAAGTCAATTTTGGAAGTGGGCCACATTGGTTTTGACCGTGAGTCAACTCAATTTTCAGATTGGGTGACGCCAATTCAGGGCGTGGGCCACCCAAATTTTGCAGCTGGACCAAGTAAATTGTAGCTATGGGCCAGGCCGGTATTGAACGTTGGTCAAACCAATTTTCGAATTGGGCAACGTTAATTTTTGGGGTGGGCCACCGAAATTTTGAAGCGGGCCAAGTCAATTTTCGAAGGGGGCCAGATCGGCTATGAACATGGGTCAGCTAAATTTTCCAATTGGGCAAAGTCAACATTTTGGGTGTAAGCCACGGCGCCCTTCCGGCGCCGTGGCAGTTCACCGTGCGATTTCGCAGTCCTAGATGCAGCAGATTCAGCGCCTGGAACGTGACGCAATCACTTGGTCACGTGGGTTTTGTTGCCATGGGATATTAACGCTGGACGCTCGCCGGATTTTCCGCTTCAAGGGGCACCTAAGACTTTCGCCTTAAACACACACACACACGCACACACACGCACACACACGCACACAAACACACGCACACACAAAATAAAAGAAAACGGGCTGAACAGTTCTTATGGCAGTGGATTAGCCAGCAAAGCTCTTTCTGCCGCTTGGATGCAGACTCGAACGACCTAGCTTGACGCTTACGAGCGGCCCCCGCTCGGCGCCGACGATTAGACTCTCGCATCTGCTCCCGCTGACGTTCGTAGGAGGTAGGCAAAATCACTGGCCGTATTGTCCGCTTTCACACGGGCACGTTGTCATTGATTATAGTTGCGTCTCTGCTGCCGACGCCTCTCCTCGTACTCGGCTTGTTCTTCGGCCGTGCGCACGATGCGTGGTCTTCCCATTTTCCCCATTTTTGTTGGACTTGCAACTGCTGCAATGTCTACCTCTGCACTTCACAATCCGCCACAAGTTCCGCGCCGTTGTATTGAGGGAAAACGACAGCAGACGCAGCCGGCAGAGACGGCGGCCAGCCTGGGTGCACTCCCCCACCCGCAGGCGCGCCGCACGCGCGCCGCGGGGTGAAATCCACGCCTTTCTTTCTTTTGCGCCGCACTATCGTTTGTTCACTTTGCAGAGGTTGGCCAGCCCAAATACCCT
Source organism: Dermacentor albipictus (assembly GCF_038994185.2). Taxonomy (NCBI): domain Eukaryota; kingdom Metazoa; phylum Arthropoda; class Arachnida; order Ixodida; family Ixodidae; genus Dermacentor; species Dermacentor albipictus. The sequence continues at coordinate 17,783,698 of NC_091821.1, forward strand.
CCTAGGAGACCACGCAGCACCGCGATCATTTCCGTTCATTTCACGGACGTTAGCCAGCCCAGACATGCCCCCTCCCCCCTTCGCTGCCCCCAACCAGGCCGCGCATACGGCTCATTCATACTGGTCCGTCAGGTAAACAGCTTCGCTGATCAGTTAGACGTTACAACAGAAATTCTGACGTCACAACAGAAACATTCTGTCGTCGCGAAGACTAATAGTTTTGACGTCGCAACAGAAACGTTCGGTCACTTTCCATCGCGACGCTTTAAAATTGTATGGCAGTTTCACATCGATGGTGTACACTGTACTTTTGTACGGTATTCAATGGTGCGTTCTCTGAATCCGGCAATCCTGATAGCACGGACACCAGTATTGAAGTCTACGAGACCAATTCTCGTAATCGTGCCGTGATGAGGAGGCACCAGCAACGCCCTACCGGCCTCCTCACAATCGACCACTTATCAAAATCATACCATCTGCGGGAATAACTGCGTATCAATTTTGTTTTAGTTGGTGAGATGTGGCACACACGCCTGTGGACTCACACGTGCCGTTACGCTGACATATTAGTTCATTTCCCAGAAATATTGCGTAAGCTTTTGCAAAGCGAAAAGGAAGGTTTGGGTAGTTCCACAAAGTTGCGTGAAAAACTGTCTCGCTCGGGTGTCAGTATTTTGGCACAGCGCTTCCGTGAGAAACCGGTATGCTGTCTAAATGAACACTCTTCCACGAATGTTTATGCAGCTGTTTTGCACTGCACACAGGAATATATGCCTGCTAAAAAGTGTAAAAAGTGAGAGGCAGCTGTAGATATTAGCACTAACAACCATAACAGTGTCCCCGGTCACCATCGTCTACTTCTGAATTTCTTATTTAATATGGATATCGTAAAGCAAAATCGATGTTCTAGCACTCCACGATGTACTTGCCGATGGTAACAACAGTTTTGCTCATATAGAGATGCGGCAGTTGTCACGGTGGAGTGAACGCGCATCTTGGCTCTTAAAATGCACGTGTAAACATCAACGAAGACGGAGATCCTTACTGTTGATATGGCAAAAATGTACGAATAGAGTCATGTTCGGCCGGTGCAGTGGTGAGATACCGGGCTCCGGATCGTTATGTCGCAAGTTCGAATTCCCGGCGCATAATTCTTTCTTTCACTTTTTTTGCACTAACAAATTTACCTAGCCCGAAAGAGGTCTCTGTCAATTTTTAATTAAATGTTTATCAAGAACTACACAACGTCCGACTACAGGATATCCCACTGCAGACAACAGAACGTCAGACAACAGTACGTCAGGCAGCAGAACGACAAGAGAATGTCGGAAACAGAACCTCCCAAAATACGAGACTGAAATTTCCTGTTGTGTTGTTCAACTGGGTGTAAAAAATACATATTACTTTGAATGAGAGCAGGTGCAAGATATGTTAGCTAGTATTCGTTTGTAGTGCATGACAAATCAATTAAGTACTTTGAGTCCGATAACGAAGCCCATATGCCTGGTATCCTTTTTTCCCTTTGGATTTACTTGCACCTACCGCAATCTACATGTGATGGGGATTATGTACCCACTTTTTGCTTTCTTGGAATATGGTTTAGCTGCAAGTCAGCCTCTGTCGCTTGTTTTCGCCTGTTGTGATTTCAGGCTGTTTATAGTTACAATGAAGAAGAAAAAAGAGCACAAACTCGCACATTTAGCACTTTATTTATATCGGCCGCCACAAAACAATGTTTGTCGTAAATAATTTTTTGTGTGTTCTGCTGTGGACAGGTCTTGCTCTAGAAACCATGAGGGCAATGATGTATAGACTATTGAGGCTTCGTCTGAGGTACCTATGTGCAAACTCTGAAAGAGGGCATCTCGCTGGCGATGCAGGTTGGAATTGCGAGACGATAAAAGTCATGCAGGCATTTAACTACCTGGAACTGTTGGCGGCAGTTGAGTCTAGAACCGCCAACACACAACAGCGGCTACCAGGCATATTGTGCCCACCTACCTTCATGAATTCCTGTCAGTTCAATGCAGCTTCTTGTTCGTATTGTCAGAATGTGGTAGCTTCATTTGCGGTTCATTTGAGCGCGTGTTTTCACGATAGGTATCTCCTAGATATACAGCAGCATTCTTGTCGAGTCAATTGACATGATTCTCTGATATACACGCACGCACGCACGCACACACACACACACACACTTATATATATATATATATATATATATATATATATATATATATATATATATATATATATAAATTTATATATCGCATGTACCTAAGGGGGTTAACTGAGGAGCCCGAATTTTTATTCATCATGTCATACAAGCCAACACAAAAAAAAGAATCACACCAAGTGGTGTCATTGTTCAATTGGCTTCTAAGGATATATATATATATATATATATATATATATATATATATATATACCATCATCAGCCAATTTTATGTCCACTGCAGGACGAAGGCCTCTCCCAGCGGTCTCTAATTACTCATGTCCTGCACCAGTCGATTCCAACTAACACCCGCAAATTTTCAAATTTCGTCGCACCACCTAGTCCTCTGTCATCCTCTACTGTGCTTCCCTTCTCTTGGTACCCATTCCGTCACCCTAATGGTCCAACGGTTATCTACTCTACGCAATACATGGCTTGCCCAGCATAATTTTTTTCTCTTATTGTCTATGAGAATATCGTCTATATCCGTTTGCTCTCTGATCCAAACCACTCTCTTTCTGTGTCTTAAAGTTATGCCTCGTATTATTCGTTCCATCGCTCTTGGCGCAGTCCTTAACTTCTCAAGCTTCTTTGTCATTCTCCAAGTCTCTGCCCCATATGTCATCACCAGTAAAATGCACTGATTGTATATCTTCATTTTCAATTTTAACGGTAAGCTTCCAGTCAGGAGCTCACGATGTTTACCGTATGCGATCCAACCCATTCTTATTCTTCTGTGAATTTCCTTCTCAGGGTCAGGGTTCTCTGTGATTAGTTGACCTAGGGAAACGTACTCCTTCACAGACTCTAGAGGTTGACTGGCCATCCTGAATTCTTGTTTGGTTCCTTCTTGTTACTCCTTACTTTATAGGTATCTTCCTACTTTTCTTGTGTAGAATTAAGGTGAATACTCTTGAAAGTATTCAAAACCGCGGTGCACACTTTGTCTTATCCAATTATTCTCGCTATGCAAGTATCTCTTCAATGAAATGAACTCTTACCTTAATTGATCTTTTGTCACGCCGCAAATCTTCCCGTCTTTCCCTTTTTCACAAAGTTTTTCACTTGAACCCCCTTTTAAAATAAAGCCTTCTTGCCACTCCGTCTTATATTTCGGCCCACACTGACCACAGCCTTAAAATCGATGTGCCATTGTGCCGTACAAACCGGTACAGTCACTCATTCATCCCTAGGAGAAGCACAGACTGGAATCGCCTTCCCGCATCAATGGTGCTCATCACCGACTCTACCAACTTCAAGACCGCTGTTCAGAATGCCTTTTGTAAATTTTTGGGGGTTAATACTTTTTGATTGTATTTTTACTGCATTACTTCTTGTTTTTACTCCATTCCTTTCTGTAGCGCCGTCGGGCCTTGAAAGTACGTGAAATAAATAAATAAATAAATAAATAAATAAATAAATAAATAAATAAGGTGGCTGTGGAACCTCTGTAGATATTTTCCAAGGTATTTACGTAAGCGGTCTCTACTCCTTGATTACGCAATGCCTCTATGATTGCTGGTATCTCTACTGAATGAAATGCTTTTTCTTAATCTATGAAACCCATATAGAGACGCTTATTGTACTCTGCGGATTTCTCGATAACCTGATTGATGTCATAGATGTGATTCCTTCCTGAAGCCCGCCTGTTTCATTGCTTGACTAATGTCCAGAGTTGCCCTTATTCTATTGGATATTCTTTTGGTAATTATTTTGTATAATAATGCGAGTAAGCTAATAGGCCTATAATTTTTCAGTTTTTCAATGTCTCCCTTTTTGTTGAATAGTGTAATGTGTTTATTCTTCCAGTTTTCTGGGACCCTTGCAGTTGACAGACATTTCGTATAGAGAGAGAGAGAGAAACAACTTTACTGGTGCATTATGAACTGAAACGCGTTAAGCGTCTGATGGGGTGGCTCCCTCTTCGCGGGCTCCATATGCTTCCAGGGCCGCCTGGCCCCTGTGGATCAGTCGGAGCTGGTCTTCCAGGGCGGAGCTGGACAGCATGATCTCCCATCGCTCGGAAAGAGTGGGGATAGCAGGGGGGTTAGTTATGGGTATAGGTGGGGGGTGGTCTATGGAAAAATTGCACTCTCCTATGACGTGCCGAAGGGTGCCTAATGCATTGCAGTGAGGACATGTGTTCTTATATCTCTCTGGGTACATTTTGTTCTGGAGGCAGGGGTGGGGAAAGGATCCTGCGGTCAGTTTTTCAAGCATTATGTCTCCTCCATGTTTGATTAAATCGATGGTTATTCCATCTTCTCCTGCCACTTTTCCCCGTTTCATGTCTTGCAAGGCCCTTCTGACCTCATCTCTAGTTATAGGATGAGATTCTGTATCCTGTTCATTATCGTTTCGAATGGAATTCTCCTGAGTCCTCTGGGTACTGCACAGGTCAGTATAGAATTCCTCCGCTGCATTTATTATACCTTCGAGATTACTCATATAACCCTGCTTATCTTTCAGTGCATAAATCTTGATTTGTTCTTTGCCAAGTTTTGTTCTCACTGTGTGTTCCTTCTTTGTCCCTTGTTTTTGCGCGGTTACATGATGCATTTCTCACTGATTTCAGGCTGCGTCCAATTTTTTGGCTTCCTCAGTCTTTCTCACGTCATAATTTCGAATATCGCTTATTTTCGCTATGTTGATCAGTTTTGACAGTTCCACGAATTCTATCTTATCTCTTGAGTTGGACACTTTCATTCCTTGTCGTTTCTTTATTAGTTCATTTGTTATTTGGGAGAGCCTTCGTACTGTTGCCTTGGTGCTTTGCCTCCCACTTCAGTTGCGGCCTCTGAAGCCAGCCTCGTTATGGTTTCATTCATTACCTCTATGTGATCATCATCACTTCTCTGTTCTAAGACTGAAAATTTGTTTGCAAGTACCCGCCGAAATTTCTCTGCTTTTACCCTTACTGCCTCTACGTTGACCTGTTTCTTCTTGACAAATTTTACTCTTTCTCTCTTCAAATTCAGGTGAATCCTAGCCCTCACTAGCCTATGATCACTGCACTTTACTCTACCTATCACTTCTACATCATGCACTATGCTGGGATGAGCAGAAAGTACGAAATCGATTCCATTTCTCGTTACACCATTAGGGGTTTTTCCAGGTCCACTTTCTGTTGCTACGCTTGCTGAAAAAGGTGCTCATTATTCTCAACCTATTCCTTTCTGCGAATTCTACCAGCACCTCTCCTCTAGTATTTCTAGACTCGACGCCGTAGTCGCAAATTTCCTGTTCACTCGCCTGCTTTTTTCACACTTTTGCCTTGAAGTCACCCATCACTATAGTATAACGAGTTTGCAATTTTCTCATCGCTAATTCAACATCTTCATAAAACTGATCTACTTCCTCATCGCCGTCCCACTGACACATGTTACAACTGTAAAATTGAAACTGCACTGTGATAGATCTCATGTCCTTTGCGGGGACACTGTATGCTCTCATGTGGCCTAACATCAGTTTTTCCTACATGACTCTCGCATGCCCTGATATTCGCCTTACCTGCATCACAAACACGTGTTGGTGGGAGTCGGTGTTTGCTTTAGTTACGTTGCTACATTGAGAGACCGTACAGGTACTATTTTGCTGATGCCTCTCTTTGGTGGAGGTAGTTCAGATGTGTGAGGGCACTGCTTCCTCTTCTTTGACTTCGGGATGCTAGTGCGCATGGACTGATTGTGCTTTTGTTAGTGAGCTTCTCAGGATTTTCCCATATGATGTTATCCCATATGATGTTATGCAATTTATTCATTTGCTTCCTGAAATTTGTATCCAGGGCCCCATTTCCTCCTGCTTGCAGGCACAAGCACACACTCTCACACACACTACACATGCACATTGGGCCTCTTTGCTTATCCGTTGCCGACAGCCCCAAACTGACCAAGGCAGGGCTTTCAGCGAAGGAGTGTTGCATATGCACCGTCTCAACAGCTCAGAACTGTGGAGGGTGGATAACCAAGAAAGCCATTGTCACTTGGACACATAAATTTTGTGCTCGTTTAAGCACATCATTCTCAAAAAACGAGGCTTGGAGAAATTCTATTCTGCTTCCAGCACTACCAGTGATGTATAGATGGGCACGAAAGTTAATTTTGTACTTTCTTTATTTGCTTCCAAAAATGTGCTTCCAGATTTATTATCCCGCACTTTACAAGCTTTACAAGGTATGTGCACGATCCTCAAAAAGCACCGTTTTCAAAGTGGTCATTTGTGCTTCTGATGACAAATTAATTGCAGAATTGAACAAATTATACAGAGAGTGAAAATTAAGGAATGGCATAATTCTACAAGCCTGTTAAAAAAAGTATGAGGTTTTACGTGGGAAACCTACTTTCTGATTGTGAGGCATACCGTAGTGGGGAACTCCAAATATTTGGACAACATGGCGTTATTTAATGCGCACCTAAATCCAAGTACACGGGTATTTTCGCGTTTCGCGCCCATCGATGTGCGGCCGCCGTCGCCAGGATTCGATGCCGCGACCTCGTGCTTAGCAGCCCGTGATTGCTTAGCGGGACTTTGCTTAGCAGGATGGGCGGGACTTTGACTAAGCAACCACGGCGGGTTACAAGCCCAGTGCAGCTTCATTGAGGAGCAATAACCAAAATTTAAGATGCCTCGAATGTGATGCACCTTTTGCTTTCAAGTTCATAGTAGGTAGATGTATAAAACAGTCTGCACTCAAATATGATGTGCACTAGGTTTTATAACACAAAAAAATGTAAAATTGAAATCACCAGAGTTGAACTAACAGGTCTGCTCTAAGCCATTTGCTAGTGAGCTGTTGGTGATGTTTATAAAAACGAGGTGCTGCCAGAGCCACACAATGGCATTGGCTTGGCTTGACTTCAGTATGTTAGTTCAGCAAGCTAGCATCACCGAAAATTGAGGTGAACGAGGAGACACCTCTTTGCAAAGCAATTAACGTGAAGCTTTTTTCTTGAGAGCTTCAGAGAACAGGCCGCTATCATAACAGTTGTTTTAGCGCGAATCTGTTAGCTTCTCATTGGTCGGCATTTTTCGTGTCTGTGCCCATGGGCAAAATGTGGGCTGATCCCAGAGGGAGTGTAATACCGGAAGCCGGCTTCAAGGACTCAGCAACGTGAAGCGAAAATTGCATGCATTCTTTGAAATGACGCATACAACATAGATAACAACATTCGTTTCAATAAAAAACAAGCATAAAACAAGCATCCGAACCTCGTAATTGATAAGGCGCTGGTGATGACAATGCGAAGATTACTGTTGCGCAAGCTGCTGTAGTGATGGCAGCTTGTCACGTGGGGAGTAACACCACTAGCCTTTCGTATACAAACGAACCAGCCTGATTTTATTGTTGTTGCAGCACTGCTGTGTGTGGGCAACGCATAGTTAGGACTCCTGAGGAGCAGCATGAATATGGGAAGCGGCAAAGAGCAACAGAAACTGCAATATGACTAGCGAAGACGTGCTGTCAAAATTGCCGTTTCTCCCATTACTACCATTACTCTAAATTACTATCACTGCCATTACGATGAAGTAATAAGGCGTTGCATAACCCCTCAGCAGTTGTAGTACTGTTTTTTAACAGTTTCGCTGGACATCCCCTTTCACAAGGCCGAAATGGCGAGTAAATTTTAAAGCGAATCTTTCTTTGCTTTTTCCTTTGACTTTCCCACTGATACTGCTGTCTGGCACACCGCTGCCAGGGGGCAGTTCAGAGCACGTGTATACATGTCATGAGTATGGCAGAAAAGAAAAAAACATACGAGGAACTCGTTTGGACCATGCACACTGCGCCGGATGTGCACAATGCCCCCTGGAGCTCCTTGGTCGTCGCCACGTTAGCTTCCTGACAGCTGTAATTATCCATGATCCCCGCAAGTGTTTACCTTTCTACTAATGTGCAAGTCCAGGGAAGCTAGATAGAATGGAAGAGAGGAAGGGGTGAGGAGGCAGCCAATGGGTAGAACCGACGCCGTCGCGAAACGAGTGAATAATAGCCTTGCCACTCTTCGCTCGCAGTTGCCATACAAATACAAGGATAGGATTGGGAAAAGGTGACTTGAGAAGGCAGGGAAACACTGGATACACTGAAGTTTAAGTACGTTACGGTGCGTTTCTGCTATTTCTGAATAATAAAACCACGCAAATAGGTATAACGGACAACTTAAGCAGGGCGTGCAGAAGCAGAGCCGCATTAATGAAACTGCACCGCAGGGTTTTGATGACACAACAGAAGCGGTCGAGCGTTGAATCAACACTTCTGTGCCCGCCACGTTAGCTTTGCGGCTATGGCATTGCTCGAGGTCACGGATTTGATCGCGACTGCGGCGGCTGCATGTCAACGGGGCGAAATTGAAAACGCTCATGGACTTTGATCTAGGGACTTTGACGTAATAGTTATGCGGAAGCCCGCAAGGTGGGGAAAAGTAATTAATAAAGGGAAAATGAGACATCCATCCAAACGTGGCTGGGTGCTGCAGAGGGGATCGTGTGGTTTCCTCGAGGGAAAAGCTTCGCAGTTGAAGGAAGATTCATCCTGGTCCGGAACTGCGAAGCTTTTATTTCGAAGAACCAGTGTGGGTTTCCTTTGTCGCGCGTGGCTGCGTTTGGCCGGATGTCACATTTTCCATTTATTGATTTAGGGACACGTTGAAGAGCACCACGGTGCCAAGGTTGATCCGGAGTGCGCCACTGCGGCCTGCCCCGTGTTCCGGTTGTGGTTTTGGCACGTACAGCCCCATAATCCCGTTCAGGTTTGATGCTTCCGCCACGATGCGATGTGCCATGTGAGGCAGTGAGGGTGCTGGGGTTGTGACGTTGAGTGAGGTTGTGACGTGTGGTGCGCGGTGGCGCCTCGGACGGGCACCTCTCTCTTTGTCTTTTGTGTGCTGCGCGGACAGGCAGCGGTGGTGCGCGCGGGGTGGCGTTTGGCGTCAACTCACCACTCTTGTGTGGGGCGGGGTGTTGAAGAGGTTGGACATTCGCCATCGACATCGCCGCTAGGTGTCGCCAATTAAACCAGGCAGCGTGGGGGGCTTCGCTTGCATCGATTTCCACAGTGCGTGGGATTTTTTGTTGGTTTAGGTAATACAGAATTTTAAACATTGCCTCTGGCAGATAGCATAATTCTAGTCCTTGGACCGGATTGCTTGTAAGAGGAATCAAAATGCTCAATCAACTAATTAACAAAACCTGCTAATTAACTTTACAATAATTTACAGCACATATTGCAGTTTACTCATTGCATCCGGGGGATTGTGAGGCACTTGCAACGAATCCTCAGGATGACACCAGTTTTGAGATATTCAGTTCCAAAGTGTACGATCAAATACGTGGTCATTCTGGTTACTTTTGTACTTCAATGCATAAAATGGTGTTTTGATAGATAGGCACGTGGAACAGTAGTGTATTTTTACTTCAAGTTTCATGGCGTACATTTCGAAACTAGAATTCTTTCCTAGTGAATATACCTTAAGGACTCACTGGCTGCGATTCGTAAATTGAAATATGTGCCATAAAGTAATCGGTTGACAACTTAATAGATTTTTTTGGTAATGAGTCAATTACGCATCTCGATTTCTCGTGCAAGTGGTGTCCGCCGCTTTGTGTGGTTCGGCTCGGGGACTGCTTTGTGCTGCCGGCCGCACGCAATTTTTAAACATTTTGTATAGTCTTAAAAAAACCACTTCATGAAAGTGGTGTTGTTTTCGTATGTGAAAGTGTCAGCACTCGTGGACAGAGCAGGGCTCCCCATACCTGTCAGTTATACATTGGCTAATCACATCTCCTTGTTCACTTCTTGGCACAGTGGAAAAGCGTCATCTTGTGTACGCATTCTACACATCGGGAAACTGTACTAAAAGATGCCATATTTTGTAAATATTCTTATTGTTTTCGCTTTTTTTGGCTTTTCGTGAATGAAATCAAGCCATGCCCCACTGACACTTAAGTCACCCACTTGGTGGGGAGAATGACGAGAAGTGAAAATATTTCTTGCCAAGTATGACCTCAAGCTGAGTTTTATCCTACTGGAGCATGCTACCTGAGAAAACTGCTACCACAGCTACCTTATGCTTGCATGTTTTTTTTATTTATTACCGCACACACTTTGTAGGCGTCTGTTTGCCAAAAATAAGGGCTGGTACCAGGTAGTGCAGTCTCAAACAGCTAGCTGTCACAAGGGAATAATGCAAGAAACTGGCATGTGACGGCTGCACTAGGTGTTCCTGAGAGCTATTTTGGCACAAGAAAAGCATGCGTGCACTTGTGGCCTAATTGTTAGAGCATTAGGCTGCTGTACTAGAACACAGAGGTTTGATCCCACCATCAGTCATGCATTTCACTGCATTATAAGCAGACTTCACTTAATTCAGTTTTTTTTTCTTTCTTTAAGCCTTGTATACAGAAACATGGCAGATGTATGTCTTCTATGAAAATGGACTAAAAGAGAACTGCGTTGAATCATTGCCTGCTCAGCAAAAACGTAAGGATATTGACACGTGTACTTGTCTTTATCAGGCGACGCATTTCACCGCCTAACAAATGTTATCGCACAGCACAGGGCGCACCTGCATATATCGGAAATTTCTCGAATGTTATCGATGGTTGCATGCACGCGCAATTAAGAAAAAGCCTCGCACCACTAATAGTTGTAACGGTGATAAGAACAAAGAAATACTCGCCTTAGTTGTCCACATGGTTGTTATCGCACTAAAAGGTGTATAAGCACCACAATGAGCGCATATGCAATCTGATCCCTTCGAGTAGTGGCATAGATGCCCCGTTCTGTCGAAAGAATGAACCGCGTTATAAACATGTGCCCTCCATAGTAGCAGCGCCGCACATTGATACCAACTGGCGCTTTCTGCGTGGCTTCTCAGAGGCTGAGATGCCCGGCGACGGCTGTGCTCGCAGGAGTAGTGCAACCATAGAGTTTCATGCAATAATGGCTAGAGAGAACTAGTGCCTACAGGAGCTGCTATGACAGTGGTTGAGCCAGCACATTGAATTATGGGAAGTAGGTGGATTCGCCTAAACATCGTCCTTCAGGCTTCAAGCGGCTTCGTGACTTTGAAAACTCGGTATTTTGATGAATGTACCGCGTAATAAATTATTAAACAAATAGAAATTATTAAAATTGTCCGACGGCAGGATTCGAACACAGGACCTGTAACACAGACGCCCCATATTGTAACCATTACGCCAAGGACGTATGCATCGACAAGGGATATGAAACGCCCTGATGAATTTATCGCGGGCAAGCCAGCACATTGAGACTCTTGGCACGTTTCCATTTGGCCACCTCGACAAGCTCAATCGTTGAAATTATATAGTAGCGAATGCGCGTGTTCGCAGCCTTTTGCGCACTTCGAAGAATCTAGACTGCCAGAGTTCTGTCTATATATATATTCTGGAAACTCTATGAGTGCAACCGCAGTACAGTATCAGAGATATCGCCGAACTTCCCCATCTGGCTGCCTTGAAATTTAGCTTCGAGGTTGTGTGGGATTTGGGGAATTCGACGCGCCATTGCGCCGGCGCATTTCACCTTGTTCTGGAATTCTTAAGCAACACCATCCTCGCTACAGTGTACTAGAATATATTCTAGCACCTGAGAATATATTCTAGTACACTGTATCCTCGCTCCGAGCCAGTTGTCAGCGGTGGCGCTCCACTCGCGGTGGTTCGCGGTGAGGGTGGAGCTGGATGGATGGATGGATGGATGGATGGATGGATGTTATGAACGTCCCCTTTGAAACGGGGCGGTGGATTGTGCCACCAAGCTCTTGTTATTATACTGCGTAATGTCCTACCTAGGTTGAACAATGAAAAAAAAAACACTATGAACTACCACGCCCAATTTTTCTGATCCTCTATGGCGAACTGTGCTTTTGTACATCTCCGTCTTGTCGTTTCTCTACTTTTCTTCCACCAGTCCCCCAATCACCTCTTACTAGTGACGTCACGAGCTAGTGACGTCACGGAGCGGCCCCTGGTGGCTACTGTCGCAATGGTAGCGTGTCTTGCTCCTTGGGACGGCGCCCGGTACGTACATGCTTCCCCTCATCCACCGACACCTTTGTGACTAGGACTGAGCTCACGCACAGTGCCTTTGCCCGTGCGGGGAGCGCGTACCTCGTGTTGATCCTATCCCGACGCTAAGCCGAAGAACGCTTGCTTAGTGCTCGCGCGAGGTCGTACCACGCCGAGCCGCACTTATCGGAGGCCCAAGCCGAAGGAGATTGCCCGAGCTCTCGCGAGTTGGCCCATCGGTTATCACGAGAGCAAGTAGCATAGCCGCCGGGACTTTTCCTAGCAGCGTGTCCCAGCTTGAGCGCTGCTCCCGCAGCGACGTGCTACAGGCGCCCCTCACTGTATTTTCCACCCTTGGTGCGGGACCCCTTTGGTTCCCCGCCGTCCCGGGACCGGGCGTTCGTGCAGTGTCGGGTGCCGTTGGAGACAATGGTTTCCGCTAACTTAGGGCAATACTGTGTTATTGCGTGCGTCGCTCGGTAGCCGCTTGTGGCCTGAGCTCGCGCGCAGCGGCGCTAGAGGCTGACGGCTGACGTGGCCCTGTGGCTCGCTAAGCTAGAACCCGCGGTGGTCGGTACTCCTGTGAGTCCCTAAGACCCCACAAGGTCTGTACCATGCGGCTGCGAATAAAGAACTGCTGCCGTGATGAACGACAGGACTCTTTCCTGCACGAAAGGATACAGTTGGACATGCAACACCACGCGCGGGCAAAATTTTCTTATCGAGGACATACTATAGCGGCCAAACCACCATATCAAGGAATCTAACTGACTTGCCCCTTGGCTATCCTCACCAAAAAAAAAGATATTGAAATGAAAAGGGGGGATTATAGAAAGAAATTATGCAAGGCAAATAGAAAAGTAAATATAGGCAACAGAAGTTTCGGTTTAAAGAAAATTACGACGAGATCGATTTGCCCTGTCTCGCTTTTCATTTTCGTGTACCTAGCCGAGCAGAGGAGATAATGCTCTCGCGAAATTCCACTGCACGCATGACCTCCGCGTTTTATTTTTTTTTCACAACCGAAGTGAGGGCTGACGTTCGAATGGAAGGGCTCATTATTAATCGGCACTCGTGGTTTCAGCTTTCGATGAGCCAACTTTCTCAAGTCCTGCAAAGATGAAAGCGCATTGGACACAGAGACTCTTCGGGGGAAAAAATAATATTAAAAAAAGAATAAAGAGAACAATTGAGCCTGTGAACTGGTCGTCCATCTTTCGGATAACTTCGGCAGGGTCTCAAGTAATCACGAAAGGCGAAGACGATGAGAGTTTTTTGGTTTTGTTTTCTTATTAAACGAAAACACTTCTTAGGTCCAATGTTCAATCATTGCGAGTTATTCGCTTGCATAATCTCAATACACGCGTGCTTAATTACCTAGCTACGAGTGCGCAAAAACTATGCCAGTGGTGTTTTTTTTTTCATTCATAATGAGTCAGATTTGTATCGGCATAACATGGATGAAGACAAACAGGACGACAGTAAAATGAGGTCGTGCAACTATTCAATGCCTGTACTCCGCTGTCCTTCTGCAAAATGTATAGTCACTCAGGGATCGCTGAGGGGAGGGGGAGGGGGGGACACTGCTAGGTACAAGTAAAGCTATTTTTTGCACCTTTATTTCGGAAATGAAAATCTAATGAGAAATATAGTGATTCCATATTAGAAGACGACAGGGCCGGCTAAAATTCAATGATGATCTTCCGGAGCCGAATTCACAAAGTTTTTCGTTGGTGGTGGTGGTGACAAACTTTATTCAAAGGGGGAAGGGTAAAGGGGGACGTGGCTGAGGCATTGGGCTCAAGTAAGGTCCTGGCCCTGCTTGGCGTTCTCCGCCCAGTCCACCAGTTCAAGTTGTCGGCCGATGTCCCCGGAAATGAGCCAGGCTGTCCAGTCAGTCTCGCTGCTGACGGGGGGTGAGAAAACGGGAGCGAGGTGCATTCCCACATTATGTGTGTGAGTGTTCCTGTTTACGAACAGAGCCTACATTGTTCGCTTTCCTTGCCCCCTGTGATTTTGTTAATGTACTTTGGTTGTGGGTAAGTGTTTGTCTGAAGTCGCCGAAACGCGACCGCTTGCGTTTTATCGAGTTTCTTGGCCGGTGGTGGGAGCGCACGACGCCTCAAGCGATACCTATGGGCTATTTCGTGATAAGTCTTGCAGGGTTCCTCGTGTCTCTCCTCACCATTCACGCCGTCCTCATCCGCGGACGAGGCTCGGCGCGCGAGATCTCGAGCCAAACTGCGAGCCGACGCGTTGCCGGGCACAGCCGCGTGAGCGGGGGTCCACACGAGGGTTTTCAAGCCGCTTAGGCGGCGTCGTGTGAGGACATGGTATGCCTGTTTGGAAATTATACCGCGGACGAAATTGCCGATGGCCTGCTTACTGTCGCTGATGATGGTATTCGCTTCCGCATGCATGGCCATGGCAATCGCGGTTTCCTCCGCTTCCACCACTCGGCCAGCCGTGATTGTTGTGTGTTCTATCAATCCTCCGTTGTGATCTGCTACCACCGCGGTCATGAGGTCGCCGCGAGGGCGTCTGGCTGCGTCTGTGTAGACCACTCCATCATGCGAGCCGTAGCTTCGCCAAATGGCTTCACTACGGGCCTGCCGATGGCCCTGATGGAACTCGGGGTCCATGTTGCTATGCCCCACCTATATCCTTCGTTGGTAACTGGTTTGCCCTAATAGACAATTCTGACATAGGAGATTTTTGTGAATGCGGGCCCTTTCATGTACAGATATCGCTTATTCGCCACGTCTCCAGCTGTGCATTCAATGCCAATTGAAGTTTCATGGTTGAGCTATCGCTTTCCACCTGCACAGTGTTGCGCGTTTCGTTTTTCTTTTACGGCAAAAAGCAGCATTTTAAACGAGAGAAACACAGGTATTTCCTTCATTTTTGAGAAAACAACTATGGTTTGTTGCCACCCGTAAAGGGCAAAATGTCACCGCGCTGCGAGCTTGAAATATACCTGGCATTTTTGCGTGCACGACATTTTGTAATTATATATATATATATATATATATATATATATATATATATATATATATATATATATATATATATATATATATATATATATATATATATATATATATATATTTATATATATATATATAGTACGAACGATCTACTAAGGCAGTTTCTGGCTGGCCTGAATAACCTTACAGACGAGATTGCAGCTCTTTGTGTACAACAGGCAAACATGGAAAAACTGGCGTCTGATTTGTCCTCCAAGTTTGCCGACTTGGAAAGTCGTGTAGCAAGAATAGAGCGTATTGAAGAAACATTCTATACACTTCAGACGAAAGTCATCAGTCTGGAGTACATAAGCCCATGCTCTAACTTGATGGTTCGCCAGCCCAGAGGGGAAGGGAGAAAGCTACCATCTTTGCCAATGCCTCCGCCCCGTGTCAGATTAGAATGCCGTATGCGACAGCCGGGTCACATCAGGGAGGAGCTTTGCTCCAATCCTAAATTTCTTGCAGACGCAATCATGCGAACGACAACTAAAATTTGGAGTCGAATAGCCCGAAGCACCGACGCGCAAGAAGAATTCTTCCAACTAATACTGTGTAGAAACATGACTGCCTCTAACTTTTCAATACAAGCATATCCACTTACTGCAATCAACAAGAAGTTAATTATTCAATTTTAGTCAATGGGGCTGCTGACAGCGATAATTATCATATCACTTGGCGTGCTCCTCCTAGCCACATAACTTATTTGCAAGGTGGTCTTCGGGTGCTTCCCAGTGCCTAATTTTAATAAAACCGTAAAGCTTCATTTTGAACACCCCGTATATCAAAGATGTGCAGGTCAGCTTTTACGAAACTTTGCCTCCTCAGGCACAAATTAAAAGCTGCCCCTACTAGCGCAAAGCTCTTAGCCTACACCTCAATTATCAGACCTAAGCTCGGGTACGCATGCACCGCCTGAGACCCTTACACAAAACATAACATCGAAGCGTTGGAAATGATCCAGCGAAAGTATGCTCGTATATTTTTTAACGACTACCTCTCTACTGACTCTCCCATCATCCTCATGGCGCAACATAACATACAGACACTGGAAATACGAAGAAAAATTCTGATTTCTTAATCAAGGATAAAAAACTCTCCATGAGACCTGATCCATTCATTAAGTCCACCCCAACACGCCTAACAAGAAATAATCACGCAGAATCCCTAACACCTTACAACGCTAGAGTCAGTGTTTTTAAATACTCTTTCTTTCCGCGCACAATACCTCAATGCAGTTGATTCCCGCCTGATCTACTAAGCGCATTGGTGACTTTGACAAAATTGCTTATTGACAGTTGCAGATTTTTTTGTATCCTGTTCCTGCTACATGTTATAATTTACATATTCTGTTTACGGCAATGTAATTGCTCTGCTTTTTGTTGTTTTTATTGTAGTTATCTTTTTGTTTGGCTCCTCCTGCCAGGATCCATTTAGGGTCTGCAATATGCTCTACATAAATAAATGAATATATATATAACATTTTGCGGTAGATGGCTCTCGAGGGAACCCGTAACAACTTCCAGTGTATAAACGAAGTTTTCTGTGTGGCCTGGTGAGGGCCCCTTTAACGGAACATCTAATCTGTGACAGTCCCCGGTTTTGTGAACAGGCAACAGGAAGCTGTCTTCTATCCTTGATGGTTGAAATCCGTCCGCTCTCTGAGTCAAGAGTTCTAGTTGCCTCACCTTGACATTCGCCTACAACGCACCCTCGAGAACCCCTATTCGTTTCTTAGGAACTAGAAGTATAGGTGTAAGATTGCGACCGCACGCAGTCAGTAGCGCCCTTTTTCCTCCTTACTTTGTGTTTTATCCCTAGATTTCCATTCTTCCGCGCCGAACATGAAACCAGATTACTTTCGGGTTAACCTGCCTACCATGTCCTTTTTTCGCTATTTTTCCCTGTCTGTTTGACAGCATGTTATATCTGGTTTGGAAAGGCCTAGGGCCGGTTACAGCAGATGCATTGTACATGCAAATGCTCAGACGCGGAAGAGCACGGACCTTCAAATAGAGCACAAGCTACCTAGAAGGGTGAGATCTTGGGAACTTTCTGGAAAGCAACAATCTAGAAAAAAAATATTTCCACCGTAACCAGCTATGAAAGGCCAGCGAAACAAGATCACGGGTTCGAGAAAGTAAGAAGCAGACAAACGAACAATGACTCACATGGTAGCTATAGGTTTGAGCCGATGGCTCGTAAGACGCGAAAAGGCGGTTCTGCCGTTCTTGGTTATCACTTAACCTAGGCGAATCCGTCACAGAAGGTTGTGCGGGCATATGCAGCAGAACTTCGATGTTGTGCATACCGAGAGACTAAGTCTTCCTGTTTGCTTAGAAGGCACACACAGACGCCTGCCCAAGCTTCACTTTCTACGATAACTCTAGGCAGCTCGGAAGATCCAGTCCTATGGATGTGCTCCCCAGTATACCTTGAGCACACAAAAATCACACGCACGCACACAAGCACACAAGAAATAAAAAAATGGAGGACGCTTAAGCTTCGCCATAAAGAGTGGAACGCGATGACGTTATCGCACCCCTTTCGCACCGCCTACTCAAACGCTCTACGGCAGCCAAACGTCGAGATCGGCACAGATAGCCGGCCCCCGACGCGCCATGAAGGCGGAAGCGATCATGGGGCGAGTGGCGCGCCACGTGTTGGGGCAACGCTGTACATTGCGAGGAGGGGGTCTTCTGTTTTTGCCGCAAGATGGCTCTGCGTGTTCGCAGAGCGCAGAATAAATTGAGCGGAAACGTACTTCGCTAATCGTGAAACTGCGACTTCTGTGAGTTATATGGTCATAATTACCGATATACACCGCAGTATAACTTTCTAGTGCACGTTTCTAAGGCAACACCGCATCCACTAGAGGCGATTTTTTCCCGTTTTGAAGGAACGAACTCGTGGCTGCGTGGTAGCGTCTCCGTCTCACACTCCGGAGACCCTGGTTCGATTCCCACCAGCCATCTAGCAAGATGTGCTTTATTTATGAAGTGCCTTCTGGGATTTATCGCTCACGGCCAACACCGCGAGCGATAAACCGGGTTTTCTGCGACACGAGCTCCTTAACGCTATCGCGTTAAAATTGGCTTCGCCAGCAGTAATGGCACGTTCACACTAGGGAGTCCGGCTTCTACAGCGAACGGAATTCTCCTGCCGCCGAAATTCGCGTCGTGCACAATGCTTTCCCACCGCGCCGCCAAAACGCGATACAGAGCCATGTGCCGTTTAGGATACTCACCTCCAAGCAAGCGCGGGATATCTCGGATCTTCCCGCGTCATGAAACTAGAGGAATATTTCCGGCGGACGGTTTGGCAAGCGCCGAAGGTGCTGCAAAAATTGCCGAAATTGTAGCGGTGCTGCCATCGCCTTGTCGTGAAGCTCTGACTGTTTCGGCAGCACCCATTGGCTGAGACGAACCTACAGGCTGAGTAGCAGTCGTCTGCCCGACGCACCCTCGCTGCTGCATGGTTTTCGTCGCTCTTCCTCCATTTTATTGGCTGCAGGTGGGTGGGGAAAAAAAATCACTGTTACCGCCACTTAGTATCAACAATAGATACAGCAGAGTGAAACGCCTGTCAAAGCTCCACGCAGCTGCTGAAGGGTCTCCGAGTGACAAGCGTCCAAACGGTGTGCGGAGCAGCTCATTCAGGTGAAGGCGATGGTGGTGCCACTAAGTTTTCAATAAAAAAATCCTCAGCGGAAGACCGCCGTGGACGACCCACTCCCCCTATCTAGTACACCCCATAAAAACTGCCCAGTTATCTCCGCTCCCGTAGAGTTCGCGTGATTTCTGGCCGCTTATTCTGGCCGCTTCATCACTGCTTGCAACGACATTAGTAAACTCTGAGCGAAAAGAGGCAGCACTGCTAGGTCTGCTGGCAAGCACCTTTCTGGCGATGCATAACGCGCAGAAGCATTCGCCAAAGAGACGACGCCAGTGGCGTTGGTGGATTCGTCCTGCTTTGCAAGAGCGCGAGAAGCTTGGTAGCGCCACCTTGTCAGGTCGCTTAGTCCTTGTGCTCCACGTGGTACTTGTAAAAAGGACGGGACGGTTACGCACAAATTCGATGAGTATTTCCGATGTCGCGATGCATTTGAAACTGCGATATGACGAGTGCATCGGGCTTGGCCGCCATCTTTCGAATGGCCGAGTCGCGCTCCGATTGGTTCGTGGTGAGGGAATCCGGTGGTAGCTGCCGCAAAAATTGGCCCGGGAGTGATCGGCGCGGGAAGGGCCTAAGCCGGCGGATCTCGCTGCCGCCGAACTGGGTTCCGAGCCGCTCCAGACGCCGAATGTCTCAGTGTGAACGCGCCATAGCGATGGCTCCAAAACTGATTTCAGTAAGAACGACACGCGGTAGGTACTTCACTGTGAAGTGCGAGGAAACAGTGCAGGCGGAAGAAGCATTTTTTCAGCTGTCGTTGAGCTGATTATTTAGTTGCTCGTTTGCATTGCTTTAGATGTCTTTAGAAATGCGATACATTGTTGTTTTGCCCCCTACAACACAGGCCTAAGGGCGCTGAGGCACTGAAATAAATAAAGAAAGAAATGAAAATAAAAGGCAGTTCACTCATGGTATGTTGTTCATGGGCGCCTGGAAAGAAAAGATCTAGATTTTACGATGAAAGCTGGAAAGGTTCACCCTAATTGAGATAACAAGCCTATAAAAGCTGAAGCGAACATACACACACAGGAACAGAACGCAAATGTAGAGTGGGCTTTGTACATGACCTTGTGAAGGCCTATACTAACGTGCAAATTCCGAAACACCTTTGTTGCGCGACGCCTGTCGCATCTCTTGCATTTCCCAATTGACCAGGACAAGCCCGCCACTCAAGGTATGAGTGAGCCAAAGCAGATATAAAAGTAGTATTTGAAGTTTGGGGTCACAAAGTTCGCAGGAGTGCAAATTACGTATAGTACAATTCCTCGCTTTCATTGCGCTTTTGACATATTGGCGACCAGGCAGCTGAATAGTAAAGAACAACGTAATAATGCAAGTAACGTTGAGAAAAATGCTATGTGGGCTAGGCTCTAGGGTCTCGATCTTCAAGGCGGTGCGGAATGCGGAACACCTGAGTTGAGGTGACTATAGTGCGAAATACTGAACGCTTGTTCTTTGCTGCACTACAACGTACACCGCATATTATATTCTATAGAACATTGTATTTCAACGCTAGCACTACACAACAGCCGCACAAGAAAGTATCTATCTATCTATCTATCTATCTATCTATCTATCTATCTATCTATCTATCTATCTATCTATCTATCTATCTATCTATCTATCTATCTATCTATCTATCTATCTATCTATCTATCTATCTATCTATCTATCTATCTATCTATCTATCTATCTATCTATCTATCTATCTAATTCAGGTATGCAGAGAAACTGGGATGATTTGCTGTCAAGCCACTTCAGCAGCGTGGTTCCCTTTAACAACGCCTCAGTGGGAGGGGTGGTGAGCGGGGGGCATTGGGCACACGGCTGGCACTCAACACCGCATACAGCGTCTAGGCCCTTTGTGCTCAGTCTATGAAAAGCGGGCGTCTCTTGAGCAGTGAGCAGACAAACTCCTCAGCTTTTCTAGGAATGTACTGCACAGAAATGTGACAGTGTCGACACCGCGATAGTTTTGATTGCTGAAGTTTCTTGGCGCGCCGCTTTCAGATTTAAAATGAGAGTCTCACGATATGCACCGCTGTCTGATCTGGTGGTCGCAACCGTGTCTTTCAAGTGATCGTTTGCAAATTGGCTTTGAGGTTGCCCCATTCGTGTCGAGCTCGAGACTGACCTTGCGCATCCCTATCTGTAGTCATCCCACACAATTCAGCACGTATAGCACACTTCCTTTGGTCAAACGTTTTCAAGGAGCTAAAATGTTGTGTCACAGATGTCTTTACATGTTCGCAAACAAACTCCACCGCCGCCAGTGCTGTAGTGGCGTTGTCATTGCGAAAACTGCGTTCTCGTGCCGGGTAACGACCTGCCGCCTGTTAATGACGCGACGTTCCTGCAACCTACTGCACCGTTCTTGGCCGCAGACAAGTTTTATGTTCCTGAGGCTTGACGTTCCAATTTCTCTCTGGACAGTTAATGTTTACTGAAAGGGAACCTAATGAGTACTGCAAAGACGAGAGTGCACTCGCAACGTCGTCAAGCCGGCTCTTCACTCAGCTTCGCCATTCTCGCCGCGCTGCCAAATCGTGCCGCGGCACGTGCAGATTCTTGCCAAGCACCAGCCCTCCAATGGTCGTCAAATGAAGCAAAAAAAAAGAAAGTGCCCCATCGGGCGTTTTAATTGGAACTCACTCTCTCTTCCTCCCGAAGCCATAGTCTACCATAGTCTTACCGAAATAGGTATAAGGACGCACGCCCGAACATTCGGTCGCAGGAGAAACTGCTGCCTTCGAAATTCGCGTGGTGTCTGTGTAGGATGGCGAAGAATATTCCGACTTCAGGTTGAAAGCGTGCGGTGGGCGATTACTTGTCAATAAACGCAGTAGTAACGGGATACAACTATAACCGCAATAATGAGAAGGAAACGTTCGCAAGTCGTCAAGAGACTAAGCAAAAGCTGGAGAACGAAGAAAGCGGGCGACTTAAATTGCACGCGACTCCCAAAAGACTCGATCGAGAAAGTTGGCAAAGCCTGCGCCTTTGCATACGCAAGAAAACATTGGAGTTGAGCAATTCAAACTTCACAAGCTATGCGTTACAGCCAGATGCAATATCTGTTGTTTTTCTTCATGTGCACAAACGTTTCACATGTAATAAACCGTCGTCCACAGCTGCTTCCAAATTTGCTGTACTATTCAGTTTAAAACTACTCGGTGTTTTCTGTAGCTACAACAATGTCAAAAAATCTAATTTATGAAAGACTAATAAAATGAAATATTTGCGTTACTTAGCTTTTATTATTTACTTTACGGCACATATTTTATTCTACGAATTGCGGCGGATGCGTTCGCAAGGCATATCCACTTGGAATGAATTATCAGGACTTCATCAGTTCCGAGATAATAATTTTCAAAATGTCCGACGAAATGCATTGGCCTTCTAGTTACTTTTTTTTCTTTCAAAGCACACAACAGCGTTTTCTTTAAAAAGTAAATGAAACAACAGCACATTTTTACCGCAACTTTGACGGCGCTTATATAGCAACCAGCAATATCATCAGAATTCGTTCCAAGTCGATATACCTTGCAACCTAACTAGCTACAATTCATATGTTGAAGTATGTGCTGTAAAGTAACTCAATAAAGTTTTCATTTGTGTAATCATATTAATTATTCAATTAGCCATCTTGACTTATCGAGGAAGTAATGGATGTCTCAGCGAGCAATCTAGATCAAGGATTATAATTGCGCTATTCAATGCCGCTGACTATTTTGAAAAATTTGATGCAGCTAAAAACGAAAACACCATGTATATTTCCATAATAGCTCATAACGGAAACACATAGCGTATTATAATAAAGAGTCAATAACGGTTGCTTAAAATGAAATGCATGTTGCAAGGCGGAAAGGAGCATAATGAAAGTACTGTATCAATAAAAGCGCGAATCGAAGACGACAACCGTGATCAACAGTTGCTAGAATAAACTTATTTTATCATGCGCGCTCGCTGAGTTGCTGTTGGACAGCTGCACACTTCTGACTCTTGCGCAAGCAATAGTGCAAAACCAAAAAAGCCGCGGTTTCTTTTATGTTTTTTTGTTAAAAGTTGAGCTTTTTTTTATTTTCTTCTTCTACAACAATATCTTTCCCGAGGCCACTATTGTCCTTTTTTTTCTTCTTTCCTTCTTTCACGAGCAAAGAGCACAAGAAGCAGCAAAGAATTTATCTCATCGGACTTCCCAAGAAGTGGTCCGCTACTGTGCGCCTGTCAATAGCCAAAAAGAAAGATAGCCGCAACAACAAAACACACGATAAAATAACGAGAACATACGGCCGTGTCAACCCAACAAGAATGCAGTACGTAAAAACAGAACGAAAGGAGAGCATAGCTATCCGCGACACAGCATAACTCACAAGGACACAGTGCACGAAGCCGAATACAGCCGCAGGGCACCCCATGAACGAAGCCCCATCTCTTATTCCAGGAGCGGGTGGCCACTCGAAGCCATTGGAAAAAGAAGTCACGATGCAAATCTCCTTCGTAAGTTATGTTATTGACGACGACAGCTTACGCAGCCCATAGCTGTTCTGCCAAGAAAGCACTGGAGGGAGAGCGTCGGATTCAGCTCATTTTTCCCATTATTTCTTTCTGTCTAGCTTTCTTTCTTTCTTTACTGACTCTAAGAACGGCTCAGGTAACGCTGCAAATTCGAATTTTTCGGGGCGGAATAAAATGGGGCAGCGCCAAAGTAGAAAAAGAAGAGAGGGACAGAAATGTCACGACGATGAGCCCTAGTACAGAGCAAGACGGCAGCGTGGCTTGCTTGTAGATCACCGATAAATATTTCTGAGGTATACAAACTGACGGAAATGGTCTATTCCTTACCGGCTTGCATTTGAAATGGAAATGACAGCCCTGCAATTTTCCAGTAAGACCACCACGAAACGATCCATAAAAGAGACCTTAGCATCCCCGTAAATGCCAAAGGGAAAAAAGCCCGCGAGTAGCGGAAGTCAGCTTGGCCCTGCATCTTCTATATATATATATATATATATATATATATATATATGTGCTAGAAGCACGGGCTTGCTTACATGCGGCTGTTTTTTCCGTACGAGATCGTAGTCGGCGTTGCGACTATTGCGACTGTGTGTTTCTGGGCCGGCATTCGCAAAGAAAAAAAAGACGCAACCAGAGATCTTATTCGCTAAAGTTGTTCGGAACAGCTGATGTCAGCCAATTGTGATGACAGAAAATGTATTATCGAAGGAGCAAAAAGCACTTACGGAATAAAAGCTCTGCGAATTTGGCCCGTGGTCCTGTATAACTATTTGTAGGGGGTACTAAGCATTGTGCAACGGCGTTGCTTGCACCCTGTCACTTCCATAGCTAAAAATAGGAAAAAGGGGCAAGGGGAAACATCACTGAGCTTTAACGGGCGCTCTTACATCGACTTCAGGAAGTCTGTCCGACAGTTAGCTCAGCTTAGCAAGAACAGTGCCTGCCGGTAACAGGAAATGTAAGACGATTGAATTTTCGCAAACAAGACGAAGAGTGCTTTCTCTCCTAAACATATCTTCTAATAGCTCGGACGTTATGGGTTCTTGTAACACTATTAAGCATGTCAAAAACAGAAAAATCACAGACAAGCAAAGATGACGCTATCTTGTCCTAATATCATGCTTTTCGCTAGTCCGTGTTTTCATGGCGCTGTTTTTGAGATGACTGTTGATTGAGTCGTCTATGAATTAAGCCAACCGAATCCTTCCTAATAGGAAAGAGCCACCACATGAACACTGATGTGAAGCACCGCATATACGGCACTCCTTGCACTAGTTCTGAGAGGCCGGCATTATAGAGGTATCGTCAGAATATATCGCCTGTTTCAGTGACGACTGCCTCTCATTATTACATACAGGCGATTCGGGATAAATGGTAATTGTTGTTGACCAAGTTTATGGCAGCGGTTGACATCTGAGTTTGCGCAACTATCGCCAATATGATTGCTAACAAAAATTTACGTCGTACCTTTTCCTGATTAATAATGTTAGGGAGCCCACTGCCAAAGTACAGATTGATGTCGGCCAGAACTCAAAGCATAGAGAGTCCATAGAGAGTCCATAGAGAGTCCCAGTGCCACTTTCGATAAATCTGAACTCAAACGTGTCCCGAAATACATTCCTGCTCCAGTTCATATATTATTGTACGGCCTATTTAGCAAAATTTAAATGCCATTTATTCTTCACAAAATACTGATTATCTCATGCTGCTTTTGAAATTCTGCTTAGACTTTCCGGGAATTCACAAGTCTAAGACCACGGGGGAACAACTCAAGAGGCAAAGTATTTGTAAAGCTAACTTTTCTTCATACCTTGTTCTGCAACGTTATTTTCTGATCAAGGTTCTCCTGATGTCGTCAGTATCTTTACACGAATATTTAGCATTAAAGTACGACCAGTCTATCTGATATTGCCGTGTATCATCATACGGCATTAATTTTTCTTTATGAACTATGATTACTCTGAGTGTTTTGTATTATTGCAATATGTTGTAATATGCTCATTACGTATCACCTCCTCTATTATGATCTAAATTTTGAATAATAGCACAACGACAGGAGAGGAGACAGAAGAAAGAACAGAGTGCTAACTTCCGACAGTTTATTTTGTTTTCAGAAAGCATAGCAAGTTCTATAGCCACACACCAGCACACGAACGCCGCGACAAAGCCTTACAAAATTCAATGTGGCATCGATAACCCGACGTATCTGACCTCCTTGTCAGTTAGCGCGACAAAGGGGGTGCTGACGCACCCATCCTTTAAAGATGGACGTTAAGGACATTTGTTATTCTATACCACATGTTTCACTACATTTCATGGATGAATGCAGTGATGAATTTGGCCCTTCAAAGCTCCAGACTCAGTCTGGTATCAGTGTCAGTGGTTTTTTAGAATTACTTCGCTTTTATCCACAGGTGACTTACATCCATTGTGATGCTAAACCTCACCTCCAAAAAGAAGGCATTTGCATCGGATCATGCATTCCCATATTAAGTTATTTGTTTTTATCAAAACTTGAGAGATCTGCATCGGATGCTTTCATCAACACTAACGTCTTAGCTACATTTAGATACGTGGATGACTTTTTAATTCTTCTTGACAGTGATGCCAGTTCATACGGGTCTGATGCTTTTTTATTTCTGGACCGTGCGCAAATGTTTTTACCACTAGAACTAACTAATGAATTTTCAGACAATGGTGTAATAAGGTTCTTAGACGTTAAGCTATTTTTGCGCGAAAACCGTTCTTGTTGAATATACTACCCACGTGGGCAACAAGCCATTTCTTCCATTCAACTCCTCGCACTCTAAACTTATAAAACGTGGCATTGTTGGCTTATGTTTCAAAATTCCTTAAGAAACTCCTGTGAACATAAAATAATCGACAGTTTTCGTGAGCAGCCTGAACAGTTAACTTCGGCAGGCTATTCATCTCTTGTATAAGTCGCTGTAGCTGAAGGCCTGCTGTGCAGCTTTCAATACGTGGTAAATAAAAATCCAGATGCAGCAACTCGATTGTCAAAGTTTTCTGCTCTGTCTCTGAAAAATTAGCCAACTTTTGCAAAATAACCGTCCCAGCGTATAGGCCCAAACGAGGGTGCCTTATGACACACAGGAATAAATTCATAGATTGCACAAACAACGTGTTGTATCAGATCCCCCTGTCCTGTGGTAAATATTACATCGGAGAGGGCCATTGCATTAATTAAAGACCGAAAGAGCACATGCACAACTTTGACCGCGCTAAACAGGGTTGGCTCTCTGCCCACCGCTGCATATGTGGATGTAGGCCAAGATACAAGAAATGTAGTATCATTGCAAAACACAGTGATTGTGTCCCGCGTGAAATAAACGAATCAGGAAAAATTCAATGTTTAAGGATGGGTGCGTCAGCACCCCCTCTGTCGTGCTAACTCACAAGGAGGTGAGATACCTCGGGCTATCGATGTCACGTTGAATTTTGCATGGCTTTGTCGCAGCATTGGTGTGCAAGCGTGCAGCTATATAATTTGCTATGCTTTCTCAAAAGAAAATAAATTGTTCGAATTTAGCGCTTGGTTCTCTCTTTTGTCCCCTCTGCTGTCCTTGCGCTGGTATTCAAATTTAAAGCATGTTTTACCAACAAGCCCAATCCTACACCCTTCTTAATTACTGAGCTATATTACCCGTATTGCTTGTTTCGGGAGTACTTAAAGCGGAACTAAATTTATATGCCTTGTTGTTGACCACGCCGGGAACATTACGTGAATTGGGAGGGTCCTATCGAGGAGTAAGTACATTACATTTAAGATTTTGTTGGCAGAAGATATTGCAGCGTACTTTAAATGCCTGTAGCGCGAGAAATTTTTAGCTTCAGAGCATCTACATGCGGTGACCGCAACAGATGCCCATCAAATATAATTCCCAGGAACCCGACTGATGATGCATGCTGAATTTTGGCATTTTATAAATTTAAGTGCTGTCCTGTAACTGCTTTCAACCCTTTCAACTTGAAGAGTAAGCGCTGGCTATGTCTTTTATTGTTATATACTCGGAACTTTATTTGCACGCAACCACAAACTTAAACTTTTCAACCAGGTGCTAGCTCGTTCAAACAGAAGATGTACTTCTACAATAGAAGAAAAAAAAAGAAACACATCAATGTCATCTGCATTGAATATAATATTTAAGTAGCCCTTTATATTCATATCATTCATGTGTATTAAAAATAGTACAAGTCCTAAGATCGACCCTTGGGGCAATCCATATTTTATTTTAGCCACAAAAACTGGCTTGGCATACTTCCATCCTCTCGGGTCGACATATCTCAGTATCAGACCACGACCACTTCCACGATGAATCTTTTCTTACAACTCTTTCCGCCTTGTGAGCACGCCACTTTCGCGTTAGGCACAGTGAAAGGAAAACTTCTCTATACAATTCCGGTTCTTATGGAGTACAACATATCATTCCTGGGGATTGCAGTGAGCTGTTTTTATGGATACGCAACGAAAAGAAGCAGGCTGTCGTGACTCCGTGCGGGCTATGAACGGCCCAAAGGAGTTGTTTGCTGCAGTGGTTCACTGCAGGTGAAGGCGCTCCATCGCACGCTACAGACCATTCAATCAGACAAAAACTTTTCCCAGTCTTCCGCGTTAAGTTGGACAGGCAACGGGAGAAGACCGTTCACCATGTTTCATTGTTTTCCGAAAGTATAGGGAAGCGATCCAAGGGCTGTGTCTGCGACGTGCCCGTCAAAAATTGTTTTTCTTAAGCGGTAATGTCGTGAAAATTTTGACTTAATGTGGCAACGTGTACCGATTGTCGCATGTTATATGAAAGAGTGATAAATGGAAAAGGAAAGCTCAATAGCATACTTGCGTGCAAACTTTGAACTTTACGATAAACTTTCATTAGCACTTAATAAACAAATATAATGCCTAAGTGCATATGCGCACTCAGACAGAAAGCTGTAAAACAATTAATGCGCAAAAAGCAGGAGGAATACTTTGATGCAAGCTACAGGCGCATGTAGCCTTGCAGAAACATACCGGCAATTGCTCCACCCGGGCGTCTAGAATGAAAGAATAAAGATTAAGAATAAAACGCGGTGCTGAATACGTGCTTTCTGGCGCTTGTTGAACCGCCCGCATAGTACCAGTGCTGCTACAACGTACAGCTATTTCGAGCTGTTTTTATTCCAATACCCTGACGTCAAATTTTCGTAACCACTAACTCAAGCATAGGGCGGTCCCCCGCAGCGTGTTTTTGAAAAGACCAATCAACGCGCTTCTCGTTTGAAGGATGTCACTTTTCTTGCTTCTTGCTTTCAAAGCGACTAACATAGCCTACATAGAGCAGGTTTTTCTTATCTAATTGGATGACAAGATGACTTCCACTTGAGCACACTCAAGTGGAAGTGGAGAAAGTTTCAATGGGGCCGGGCCAGTACAGCGAAAGCACAGCTCCTCGGCTCTGGTAAGCCGAATAGATAAGAACAACCTTTCAAGTAAGGCAGTGCTATTCACTTTGAAAGCAAATAAACGTGACCTCCTATAAAAGCGGAGAGCCTTTCATTGGCCTATTCAAACAACGCTGCGAGTCAGCGCCCGATGCTTGCGTCGGAATTTACGTGTTTGACGTCAGGAGATTCAAATAAAAACAGATTGGAATAATTTAACGTTATAGGGCCCCTGGTGATACCTGATACTATGATATTAAGTTGAGGGCGCTGCTGAGGCACGTCAAGTGCATCTGTTTATTGCTCGGACTCGCTGTGGTAGCTCAGTATCTGCGGCGTTCTTTTGACGAGCACGAGTTCATGATATCTGGTGCTAGCCGTCTCAGACATACGTCAATGGGGGCGGAATGCTGAAACGCGTGTGTACCGTGCGTTATCGCCCGTTGAGGAAGGCCCACCCTTTCAAACTTGATCTGTAGCCCTCCACGACGGCATCTTTGCGAATAAAGGTTATGCTTTATGAGATTAGGCTCGGTGAATTATCATCAATTCAGGAATACGTCACCAGTAAACGGGCCGTATACCGTATATTGATCTAGTTACGAAAGTGCTACAAAGAAAGAAAATGCTTAAACTAGGCAAAAATATCATTACAGTGATCTTTTTTTATGTATTTACCAGAAAGTCAGTAATTGTCACGCGTGTGTGCTGTTCTTTCAAGGTGCCCAGATATATGGATCTACGCAGTTATCCGTTTATTGTGAGTAAGATCCGTCGTACCTAAACGACATTTTTTATGGACACTCCAGCCGTATTTTTAGAATCGGCGTCGCCGTGATGTTCCGTATAAAGTCCAAGGGCGACAACGCCGTCGCCGCGCGTCGTATGTTGTGTGTGCGAGTGAAAGCACGCGAGGGAAGCAGATGATCTCTGGCGCGCACGAAGAAAGAAAGCGGAGAGGAAACACGCCGTCTTCTGTCGCGCGAAAGGACGCGGGGGGATGAGAGGCAAAGAGGGCGGGTGGTGCTGTACTCCGGCAGCAACTGCGCATTTCGCGACCGGGCGGAAAGGAAACTGACGACCGCGGCTTCAGGACATTACCGCGGCTCAATTTCGCGCACCATATATGGAAGAAAGAGAATAGGGCAGCCCGGGAGGGAGGGGAGGGGGTTGACTTTGACTTCGCCAACGAGCCTGTACTTTGCACGGCCGCGCGCGGTGGCGCGAGCCGTGTCTTGAAAAGTATCTGCAGGCCGCTTTGTGCACGCAGTGTTCTCGCCGCTCCTGAGTCAATGCAATAGACCGCACAAAGGTTGCTTCGCTCGCTGTTCCTAATGCGCTTGCTCACACCAGCGTTTTGACAGTTAGTGTCCGAGCTTATGGGGTGTGATGTGTTCACGTTTGCTTGTGCGCGATGACACCATGCTTGTTAATTGAGTGAGCAAGCGAATGTTTCCAAATTTAGACGGCCTATGAAACTACTGTGCTTAATTCGTAATTCTACTAATTTGCCATCGCAATCAATGCTTTGGCTTTCGGGCTACAGTGCGACTTTTTTATGTTGTTGATTACCAATAGCGTCAGTGAATTTGTGTGTTACATGGAATATAATGTTTTATGTGTGAATATTATGTGTCATGCATTTGTGACACATCATCCTCCACACTAACTGGTTGACAGATACCAAATAAATAAGTATATAATTAAAAATATGTTTACGTATCTGAATCAGCGCATTAGTTTTTCTTGCAGTGGCTATACACAGCATCCAGAGTGCGATAACTGAATGCAATAACATCGCTCGGACGAGGTGAGACGCTACAAGGAATCAATCTCGGTGTGCGCCAGGGACTGAATTCGCAATTCAGTTCTTAGGCTAGAAATGTTCGTAAGAGCAAATAAAAGTCATTCGGGACGTTAGACATATTAATAGGGAATGGAGGCCGTAATTGGCAAAACAAAAAAAAGAAGCACTTGATTACCAACCATGAAGGAGAGAAGATATTATATTTAAATGATGGCGCGAGGTTAATTTGGAGAAGTAGGAGAAAAGTAATTTGGAGAAAGGACGGGAGAAAAGTGGGACTCGCAATAAAAGCTCCATACGCGAAGCTCCGTACTGAGTGTCTGACGTTAGCGTGTGGTTGGATCCACTCCTAAAGCGGCGTCAGCTTCGCAGGCTTGTACATTTCCCTGCACGTCCCGAGCGCTTCGCTTTCCTATACGAGGTGATGAACATTTTGAGTGGCCCCCCTTACGCATACATGGAATTTGACTTGCATAGGTGACTGCGCGTGGTCGAGGTGCTTCATGAATTTGGCCCCAGGTCTGCGCCTATTCCCAGTACAGAAAAAGAAACGCTGCGCAAACGCTGCCGCAGCAACATAAGTATTCCACTCGCGTAAACGTGACAGATGGTAATGATTCACGAAACGTGCCTGGATAGGAATAGCTTCTGCAGCGACAGGCTGTTGAATACTGCAGTTTATTTCTTTTGCAATTTAGTATAACGCGGAAAGGCGGCACTTTGTGACAGGAGCTGTAGATTTGCTCGGGGTTTCTTTTCTCTTCTTTGGTGTTCACCAGTGCATTGCTCGAAAGGCATTTTTTTTTAATTGAACGGGAAACAGGCGACATTACGTTCGGTCACTCTAATACCGGCCAAGCAGTGAAAGCAGCTACAGCCACGTCATATCCGAAGCATTATAATGTTCTGTGCAAACTTTATTGTACGCTGTACTTGAATCCGAATGATTGGTGCATATCTATGTTATTAAACACAGAATTAGCGTGTAGACGCTCCCTAGTTTCTTCTGAATGAAAACAGGCTATTGTATACAGACGAAGAAACAAAAAACAACAAAGCATTTGACAACAGGGACACATGTAAGCACAGTAGAAAGAAAAGAAAGGTTAGATACTCTCTCTGCAAGGGACGCTACTTGGTCGAACAGGAAGAATAAACGCGAAAACAAGGAGAGGTAAAAAGACAAAGGACTGCTTCATGAACCATCTGGGTAACAACTACTACTTAAGACATTCCACAAAGCGAGTAGAGACCAAGGGAGTGAATAGGAAACGATGCTTGTTGCAGGGGTAATTGTAGGCCTAACGGTTGTAAGTAGGGACTATTGTGCCTTAGGTTCAGCGCATGCTTTTTGTTGTGAAAGACGCGTTCCATTATGTCGTGTACGGCTGCAATCCCAAAACATTCTTTTGTTCTCTTTGTCCCTGACCGGTTGCTTCTGACGTTCTCTTTTCCAACTGCCGGTGCGCATGTGGTAGTCGCGACTGTAGCGCGAAAGTGAGTGGCGATTACTAAAAAAGCCACCGCAAGATTCTTCTCTTATTCCGGTAGTTATTACCTGGCTATAACGCGCATTTCAGTAATTGTCGGTCGCCGCGAAGTAACTAATGTTTCTGAAAAAAAAAGAAGAAAGAGAAGAAGCATATGTCGCGTTCAGTAAGACAACAGTTTTCGCGGGAGAAAATTTCGTAAACGTGAGCCGCATTCAGTCACAATGAAATTTACGTCAAGTGTATAGAGTTGGCTGTAACAAAGATTTCATGCAGCCGCAACACATCTGCATGGCATATCCGAGAAGAAATATGCGGTATTCAGACAGCCTTAGTGTGTCGGCTGACTCAGCGCAGACCCTGCTGCTGGAAGCTGCAATTAGACCGAGGGCCTCGAAGGAAGCGTCGACTAAGGGGCGTCGCTCAACTTGAGAGCGCGCCAACAGGACGAAAAGAGGCTCTTTTTGGGCCCTGAAATGCGGCGCGCTGTAAGGCGTACGTCTGTTGCTTGGGCCGTAACCTTGCATCTTCATGCCTCTGTCGAAAAGAAGAGCACAAGAACGATAAGGGCACTTCTGGTTGTGGTGGTCGTTCCCTCGCTACTCTCACTAAGCTTGCTCAACGGTAATCAGTGCCTCCGGGAAAAGGCGTGGTCATTAGACGGAAATCTGGAAACGCTCCGAAGAAAATATATAGGACATGCTCGAAAGATACAGGAACTTCATCGCACCACGTCGTCCATTAGGGTGGCATTGTGCCGAACGACGCATTGCCGCAGCCGCCGCCATGCGATACGCGCGTTCAGCGCCTTGCGCAAAGGAAGCGGGCACAAAGGAAATTGCATGGTGGGTCGGCGGGAATCGGGCTAAAGAGACTCACAGTGCACTTCTCGTAGTTGCGTTTGCGGCGAGCAGCTGACTCTATACACAAGGCCGAAGCAAAAAATTTCAGGCTCCTCCGTAATCTACAGTAGATGTAAGCATGAAATGGCAACCGGCAAAGCATAATAGTCGTGGACGATACTAGCCACAATCTTAAAACGGGTGTAGCACATGTTTGCAAAAACAGACCCCACCACACAACACCGCACCGCACCACGTCATACTGTCCACTGGTTCATATGGACGCTGCCCAGCTAGACGAAAATCGGCGAAAGCCCGCACGATAGGCAGCGAAAGATACCAGGGAGACAGAGCACACTGCCCAGTTAGAAGAATATATTGAATTCTGGGGTTTTACGTGCCAAAATCGCGATTTGATTATGATGCACACCATAGTGGAGTACTTCTGATCAATTATGACCACGAGCGGATCTTTAACATGCACCCAATGTATGGGACAAGGGCGTTTATGCATTTCACCTCCATCGAAACGCAGCTGCAGCGGCTCGGATTTGATCCCGCGACCTCGTGTTTAGCAGCGTAACGCCAAACCGCTAAGCCACCGTGACGGGTAGAAGTACCTGAAGGAGGAGCCACGCAGCGTAGCGCCCTCTCTCGAGACGACGCAAAACCCACACCGTGGAACTCACGGACCATTGGCGTTCAAAAGAGCCCAGGTAGGCAACCATGTCTCAGCGCCAAAAAGACGAGAATCACATGTATGGTGTTCTGTATATGCCTTTTGAACATCGCCCTTATTGAAAATGACATATAAAACTTCAGCGTACTAGAAGTTGCAGCGTGAGTGATATTGTGAACAAACATAGCGGCTCTGACTTCTGGCGCAGGATCATATGAAGCGCAGCGGTGGCGTAGAGGTAGAGCATCCACCTCGCGGGCAAGAGGACCGTGGTTCGAATACCGGTGCCGCGCGATTGTCCACTATATTAAAAAAAATTAAAAAATGCGCGTGTTCATAAAATTGCATAAACATGCCTGGAGTGCGGCCTGATTCCGGTGACCAGAACCGGTAACGCACTCCCTTACCAGAACAGGATTGGCCACCCTGGTGCAGTACTTGGTGACAACCTCCTATATGAATACTACAATGAAACACCGGCCCTTAGTCCCCAATAGCTGCGAAGCAACTGACCAAGGCGGCGGTCAGACCTGTGACGCAGCAGAGGGTACTAAGAACCTGGCAACGTTTAATGCTAGAACGTTTTTGGGTGAGGCCAGTATAGCAGTGCTATTGGAGGAATAAGCGGGCATTAAATGGGATTTTATAGGGATCAGTGAGGTTAGGAGGACAAATGAAGCATATACAGTGTTAAAAGCTGGCACATCCTGTGCTACCGGGGCTTAGCGGAAAGACGAGAACAATGAGTCGGATTCCTGATTAATAAGGATGTAGCTTGTAACAAACAGGAATTCTATAGTATTAACTAGAGGGCGGCAGGTGTTGTTGGGCAACCTAATAAGAGGTACAAATTGAAGGTCGTACAGTTCTGCCCCCCTACATCCACTCGTGATGACCAGGAAACCGAAAGCTTCCATGAAGACGTGCAATCGGCGATGGGGAAAGTCAAAACAAAATACACTATACTGATGGGCGACTTCAACGCCAAGGTAGGCAAAAAGCAGGCTGGAGACAAGTCAATGGGGGAATATGGCATAGGCCCTAGGAATAGCAGGGGAGAGTTATTAATAGAGTTTGCAGAACAGAATAATATGCGGATAATGAATACCTTCTTTCGCAAGCGGGACAGCCGAAAGTGGACGTGGAGGAGCCCGAATGGCGAGACTAGAAATGAAATAGACATCATGCTCTGCGCTAACCCTGGCATTATACAAGATGTAAACGTGCTCGGCAAGGTGCGCTGCAGTGACCATAGGATGGTAAGAACTTTAATTAGTCTAGACTTGAGGAGGAAACGGATGAAGCTGGTACATAAGAAGCCGATCAATGAGTTAGCGGTAAGAGGGAAAATGGAGGAATTCTGGATCAAGCTACAGAATCGGCTTTAACTCAGGTCGAGGACCTTAATGTGGAAGCAATGAACAACAATGTTATGGGCATAATTAAGGAGTGTGCAATAGAAGTCGGTGGTAACTTCGTTAGACAAGATACCGGTAAGCTATAGCAGCATTCGAAAGATCTGACTAAGAAACGCCAATATATGAAAGCCTCGAACCCTACAGCTAGAATAGAACTGGCAGAACTTTCCAAGTTATTGAGCGATTGTAAGACAGCTGACTTAAGGAAATATAATATGGATAAAATTAAGCATGCTCTCAGGAACGGAGGAAGCCTAAAAGCAGTGAAGAAGAAACTAGGAATAGGCAAGAATCAGATGTATGCGTTAAGAGACAAAGCCAGCAATACCATTACTAATGTGGATGAGATAGTTCAAGTGGCTTAGGAGTTCTGTAGATTTATACAGTACCAGTGGCACCTACGACGATAATGGAAGAGAGAATAGTCTAGAGGAATTTCATATCCCACAAGTAACGCTGGAAGAATTAAATAAAGCCTTGGGAGTTATGCAAAGGGGGAAGGCAGCAGGGGAGTATCAGATAACCGCAGATTTGTTGAAGGATGGTGGGCAGATTGTTCTACAAAAACTGGACACCCTGTATACGCAATGCCTCATTAGGTCGAGCGTACCGGAATCGTGGAAGAACGCTAACATAATCCCAAGCCATAACAAAGGCGACGCCAAGGACTTGAAAAATTATAGACTGATCAGCTTACTGTCTGTTGCCTACAAACTATTTACTAAGGTAATCGCAAATAGAATAAGGAACACCTCAGACTTCTGTCAAGCAAACGACCAGGCAGGATTCCATAAAGGCTACTCAACAATAGACCATATTCACACTATCAATCAAGTGATAGAGAAATGTGGGGAATATAATCTATTCTTATATATAGCTTTAATTGATTACGAGAAAGTGTTTGATTCAGTCGAAACCTCAGTAGTCATGGAGGCATTACGGAATTAGGGTGTAGACGAGCCGTATGTAGAAATACTGAAAGATATCTATAGCGGCCCCACAGCCGCCGTAGTCCTCCATAAAGAAAGCAACAAAATTGCAATAAAAAAAGGCGTCAGGCAGGGAGATGCGATATCTCCAATGCTATTCGCAGCCTGTTTACGTGAGGTATTCAGAGACCTGGGTAGGGAAGCATTGGGGATAAGTGTTAATGGAGAATACCTTCGTAACTTGCGATTCACTGATGATATTGACTTGCTTAGTAACTCAGGGGACCAATTGCAATGCATGCTCACTGACCTGGAGAGGCAAAGCCAAAAGGTGGGTCTAAAAAATGATACTGCAGAAAACTAAAGTAATGTTTAACAGTCTCGGAAGAGAACAGCAGTTTACGCTAGGTAGCGAGACACTGGAAGTGGTAAGCGAATACATCTACTTAGGGCAGGTAGTGACCACGGATCCAGATCATGAAACTGAAGAAGAAGAATAAGAATGGGCTGCGGTGCATTTGGCAGGCATTCTGAGATCATGAACAGCAGGTTGCCATTATCCCTCAAGAGAAATGAGGATAACTGCTGTTCTTACCATTACTCACCTATTGGGCAGAAATCTGGAGAATTATGAAAAGAGTTCTACTTAAATTGAGGATGACGCAACAAGCTATGGAAAGAAGAATGACGGCTGTAACGTTAGGGATAAGAGCGAATTGGATGAGGGAACAAAGGATAATTAATGACATCTTAGATGAAATCAAGAAAAAAAATGGGCATGGACAGGACATGTAATGAGTATGGAAGACAATGGATGTTCATTAAGGGTTACGGACTGGATTTTAAGAGAAGGAAAGCGTAGCAGGAGGCGGCAGAAAAATAGGTGGGCGGATGAGATTAAGAAGTTTGCAGGTACAACATGGCCACAATTAGCACATGACCGGGGTAGTTGAAATATGGGTGAGGCCTTTGCCCTGCAGTGGGCGTAGGCAGGCTGATCATGATGATGACGACGACAATGACGACGATGATGATGATGATGATGAAAAACGCGAGTTAAAGCATTTCGTGCTTAAAAGTACCGCACTGCCTTTCAGTCTCCGTACAAAGAATTCGTCTCCGTGGGCCGTGTTCAGCAATGACGTTCAATCGTGGAGGAAGTTCGTACGCCGGGGCGCGCGTTCCTTCGTGTATACACTTGTGAATTATGGGTTGAGCTGCATTAAGTCTGCAAAACGATCTACTTCTATGGAGTTGATGCGAAGGTCACTGGACCCCACAATTTTATTTCTGCCTGTGGCTGCTATCGACAACCTAAACCGGTTCATCCGCCAAGCTACGTCTGTATCGATCGAGGCTCTTGTTGCGGGTGAGATAAAAAATGTAACAGTCAACGCCCGTAAGAATATTCTCGCTACATAGGTCCCAAACTGGAGCACTCTAGACGTTTTGAGCAACGTTATGGTGTCGGATATCATGAACGTACGCTATTATAAACAACACGATCATGACTCTACCGCCGGTGTTGTGTATGACGTAGACAATTCCGTTAGAGATGCTGACCTGGATATCCTCATCAAGCTGGCGACACAGGGAATTGCCATATTGGAAGCTCGTTATCTAGGGACTTAGCACAATGTGAAGCTAACTTTTAAAGGAGACAGCCTATCGTCTCACTTCAAAGTCGGTAACTTCCGACACGTAGTACGGCGTTTTTTGCCAAGGCCGCTTCAGTGCCGGAAGTGTCAAAGGGGAGGGTTCGTTAGTGCGGTTTGAACAAATGCTGCCATGTGCTCACGATGCTCTGGGTCGCACAGCTCCGACGCCTGTCTTGCAGAAAACCAAACGTGCGCCAATTGTCAAGCCTCTCACGATGCATCATCAAAGAATTGTCCACATGTGAGTAATGCAACTAAATTCCTGACGCAAATGGTCAGGGCTACAGGTTGTCGCACAGGGAAGCGCCCGCTAAGGTGCGACGTCTGCGTTCACATCGCTGGATAACTAGGAAATCCACCGCTGTTGCTAAGGATGCGCCGTATCCCCTGACAGTCCCCACACTTCCACAGACAACTGGCAATACTAGCAGCGAGGATCCTAAGCAGTCTCCAATATCATTGTCTCATGCGAGAAGTGACCGCCGTTGACACGGCTAGACCAACCATTGGAGCAGCAAGATGTAGTAGCCTCACTGAATCACGCTTAGCCTTCAGACAGCAGCCAAGACGATGACAAAAAAGTAGTCACCATGACAAGGGCCCTCATGAACACACTATGAGAGCTACTTACTGCCATACGCAATTCGGCGGTTCTAGGTGCGCTTCAAATACTGGATGCCCTGAATCCAGTACAGTCCAGTCTTGAGAAGCACCATGAGCACCGTGGCTGCTTCGCTGCACTCATTCCTCAAGAAAGCCAAGGAAGCGCCTATCTTCCAATGGAATGCCAGAGGCTTTAAATCTGCCATTTCGGACATTCGCCCCTTTATATTTAAGAACAAATTTCCAATCATGGTAATTTGTGAGCCAAACATTAAGAGCGCCAACCGCCTATCAGGATATGAAGCTTTCATGCCTGCCACCAGTAGCACCCGCTGCAAAGTCATCGTTTACGTCAGATGTGATTTCACCTATGTTTTACACTCAGTGGCACCTGATAACGACAATCAACATGTATGTTTAATTATAAAATGCAAGAACGTCGCACTCACGCACGTAGGTGCCTACAGATCACCTTGGAGTCGATTTGACAACGCAAGGCTAAGTGCAATTTTAACAGTGACACCTGGACCATGTATTATTTCTGGCGATTTCAATGCGTATCACCCGCTATGGGGAAGCTTAAAGATGGATTGTCCAGGAAGACGTATACTTTCCTTCGCGTCGGACAATGAACTCAGCTGCCTAAATGACGGCAGCCCCACTTTTGTTCGGCGATTGATGTAGAGCAGCTGCCTGGACTTGACTTTTGTTTCGAGATGCCTCAGTGCCAGTGCGAAATGGTAGGGACCACGCTCCAACATGTGTTAAAATCGACGGCACACTCTACCACTGCTCTTCAACACATCGACTGGCTTAAATACACGTTGCTCACGGAGAAGAATTGCCAAAAGATACAGCACTGTCTACGTGGCAACATCGAGGAGCTAATTAACGATGCTGCTCAAAAAGCCACACTCGTTTTTAGGCCTATTCCTGAATTTCCCTAATACAAAGAAGAATATATTGGAGCGGCTTCGAGCAATTCGCCGTCGCACGAAACATAGGTACAGGTGCACCAAGTTCATCTACGACCTAAGGGAGGCGAAGCGCATACAGAAAAAAATCTAGCGTCAGATTAACTCCCTGCAGTCTCTAAGATGGAAGACTTTCTGTGATTCCCTGCCACCTATATGGAGAACGGTGCGCGGTCTTCAAACGTCACCGCAACAACGCCACCCCTTCAAATGCCTGGTTGTCTGCCATGGCCGCTGACAGATCGACATAGCGGAGGACTTCTGTTTGAAGGTTGCTGGTCAACCATCCTCATTCCGCGCACATGATACCCATGACGTCCCGATTTCCCGGGATTCTCGTATGGACAATCTGTTTTCCATAGAGGAGTTGCAAGCGGCGTTGGTAGCGTGAAAACGTTCCTCATCGCCTGGGACTGACGGAGTGACATACGCAACTCTTGGCATTCTCGATCAAACAGCCCGGCATGCTCTTCCAGACGTGTACAAGAATTCATGGTGTGAAAGAGTGGTTCCTGCTGCATGGAAGTCCAGCCGCCTTGTGCCTCTCTTTAAACCAGGCAAACCATCCCTAGACGTGGCGTCTTATCGGTCCATTGCTCTTGCCAGTTGTCTAGGAAAGGTGACGGAGAGGATGGTGCTGTCACGTCTACAGTGGTATCTAGAACACTACACGATATACCCTGACGCTATGGCAGACTTCTGATGCTGACGCTCTTCTATACACGTCATAGATCTTGTATCATCTGTTCAGCACGAAACAATCCTAAGGAGAGTGTCAACAGCGATGTTCCTGAATGGAACTCTATAATGAACTGTTGCTGGGTCTCCTAGGCTATAACTTACGTGTACTGGGTGGGACCGGTAAGACCAACCTCCGTGCTCTCCAATTTGTGCAAGCTCAGGCTCTGCGAATATGACTTGGCCTTCCCTGGTGCGCATCCACGGCAGCAACAATAGCCATAGCGCATGATCACCTTATCAATACATATATCCAGGTCCACGCTTTAAGGATGCACATCAGGCACTTCGCCCAACTTCCATTGCATCATCTCGCCTAACTTCCTACCACTCGACCTCATTCAGCGTTTAGTAGGATTATTGCCGCCAACCAAGGAACTTTACCGTCAAACTTCACGCCTCCAGCACGACCATCTCTACCGCAATGCTGCCTGCATCTAGTCTAAGCCCTTCTGGTCATTCCTGGCATCAAAAAGAAAACGGAGATGTCATCTTTCGCCCTCAAACAAACCTTGCTTTCATTCCTACATGAAAGGCACAGAGAACACATCCACCTTTACACGGGATGGTTCCGTCTCCTCCCAAAGTTCAGCTGGAGCAGTGTGAATTCCCGCAAAAGCTATCACCATAAAATTCAGGACGTCTCACATTACATCATTGACGACTGCAGAACTAGCAGCTATCCGTTTTCTTGTTCACAAATCAGTATCGGTTTATTGGTCAAAAATTATCACAGTCATGGTGCATCTTTTGTGACTCGAAGGCAGCTCTCCAGTGTCTGCTGTCCCCTTTGAACCACGGACCTAATGTGCAATTATTCGCAGACATCTAACTACTCCACCGTCACGCAATCAACAAGGGCCACATCATCATATACCAGTGGATATCGGCTCACTGCGGAATTTCGGACAACCACAGTGCGGATGACTCTGCCCGATCGGCCCATGATGGTGCCCATATTATACCAACACCACTCTCAAGAACAGATACAGCCACAAATCTCCGCTCTCTCGCACGCTCGCTTACGCAGACACCTGTAGAACACCAGTGAATTCAAGAACCTACGTCTCCACACATTGCATCCACGCCTGCAACACCGTCTTCCACCTTACCACGAGTGGAAAGAACACTTCTGTGCCTCCTTTCGCTCGTCGTGTCATTCACGAACTCCTATTCCTTCCGCCATGGTATGGCCGACAGCCCTACTTGCGACACCTGCGGATGCGAGGAGATGATCGAGCACCTCCTCTGTGACTGTCCCCGTTACACTGTGTCAAGAAGAGTGGTCGCGACCGCGCTCGAAAAACCGGACAGTCGCCCTTTTTCAGAAGAAAACGTTCTAGGACACTGGTTGAGACGGGTTTCGCCGCTCAAGGCCTTAAGGGCTCTGCTAAAGCTTTTAAGGGCTTGTGAATTGTGCGACCGTGTTTGAATGTTGTAGCGCGTAGCATCGCGTTATTGTGTAAATTTTCAGCATTTTTTTTTCTTCTTTCACTTTTTACACCCTTAACCCCTTTCCCCAGCGCAGGGTAGCCAGCCAGTACTTACACTGGCCAAGCTCTCTGTCTTACTTCGCTTTTAGTCGCTCTCTCTCTATGGAACTATAGGCCGAAGTGGCGCCAAGTTTCTAAGCTTAGAAATGGCTTCATACAATGTGCGGCTCCTTACACGTTGATACTGGGTGCGTGCGCAGAACCAAGTTCACGAAACCTTTTATGTTGTATCTCGGCGCCACTCGCATCGTATTCTTTCTTTGGTTTTGCACGGTGGAGGCGAAAGTGCGAACAATGTGGTTGTGGTATGGGTATTCACTCTTCGCGGCAGAACCTACTGGTGAGCGTGACCTTAGTAAAGCTTCCTTAGGTTCTCTTTTTATGTAGCTCTAGCAGCACGGAGAAAGTGTGCCGTAAGGCGCGTCTAGCTCTTGCGCTCGATGACAAGGGGTAACGCTACTCGTGATAACACGCACGCTTAAATTAACCTCAGTGAAGCCATATAACACAGCGGTGTCAGGTATAACTGTGGTGGTTCATGTACTTTTGGCATCAGAATTGAACTTTCCTTGAGTTACAGGCTAAGGGAAGTTGTACCCGGAGCGCTGTATAAAACGGTGAAGATTAAAATAAAACAGGAAGATGCAGGAAAGGACTGGCTTCAAATTTTAGTCGAATATAAGAACTTTCTTAACATTTTACACGCTAGAAAGAACCCAGTTTGTGCCCTAACTTTACCAACAAATATACGCAATGCTGTTTTAATGCAGACGCCTCATCAGTTGCGCAGACCGTAATTGAGGGATGCGTGGATGGTCATGGAAATTTGCGTAATGGTGACAATGACGGTTAGGAAACCCTAAACTGGATGGAAGTTGACAGTGAGTTTGGTTCAGACATCACACCACTTGGATTGAGCTAGGCATGTACGCTGGTCTCGGCTGTTGTGTCTCTGACCCACAAAAGTCAAGCCTCAACACGAAATGCTTGGAAGTGGTTCCTAACCTGTACAAACGTCAGCACATGAAATACATAGCTAGGCAGCATAACGCAGATCGTCCTTCCTTTTTTCGCGCTGGGAACTCTTGTCAGAGGCATAGGGCATGGTCTTGGAAATTTTGAAAAGTTTCTTAAGAAAGGAATCTTCGAAAAGCTTAAGAATATGCCGTTGCGCTCTCAGACGACGCGACGAAATGCATGTTGCTCCCTTTCGTATGTAGTGTGTTATGCTATATCTTGTATTTCGCTTAGTTAGATAATTAGGTAAGGTTAATTGAAAAATTGAAAAATTGAAAAAAATTTCACCTCGCGATATGAAAATTCAGAAGGAAACCTAGAAACATAGCACCGTTACTAAGGCCACTTCACTATATCGAAAGGATCAAGAAAACCAACAATGGCTCTTTTTGTTGGCTCGGCAGCTTCTCTTACCTAAATATGCCTAAAAATGAGAAAATTATACTGCACTCAGGACAAATACTTCAGGAACCCCCGAGATAATTGGCGTGAGAGCGGGGCGTTCTATTGGC
The DNA here is from genome assembly GCF_038994185.2 of Dermacentor albipictus. Lineage (NCBI taxonomy): Eukaryota > Metazoa > Arthropoda > Arachnida > Ixodida > Ixodidae > Dermacentor > Dermacentor albipictus. The sequence goes on from NC_091821.1 coordinate 17,826,757, forward strand.
CTCTATTTGTGGATTTGTTGTTCCTCCTGCAGGTTTTAACACTCGTATGTCTCCGTGATATTCGATGATAGCAATATGGGCAAATGCTGAAGAGAAAATTTTTCGTTGAAGAGAAGTTTAGAAAAAAGGAGCTTACGTATTGCAATTAGAATTACTTATTTCAAAAGTTTAATCGATTACGGTTGTCAATTACTGCCCCACCAAAGCAACTGAGCATTCCTAAAAAGTAATCAATTAATTCAATGTTACTTTCCTTGCTATTTTACTAACATGGCACAAATACAGTAAACAAAAAAAACAAGCTGGCCTGACTCATTCAATGTGTCCTCTGCAGTCTTTTACACGTGATTATCTTCACTAACAACGGCTTCTCAATATTGTTTTCGATAATATTCCCTAGTTTTCTTGAGAAGAAATCTGCAGGGACACTGACAACTCGCTCAATATGCGCTGGGTAAGGAAGGGCTCTGCTGTTACGTGCGAACACATTGCAAACAAGATTGTGGCAACTCAATATATTGGTACTCAGACATGGGTCCTGTACGAAACGCTTCATTGTTGCTGGTGCTAGAAAGAGGCGTTCCCGATAGGTCCAGGTATAAACCGAACAATCACCCTTAGGTGGTTCCCTGGCATCAGCATCCGAAGTGGCTATCGCTAAATGAAACCGCCGTTTGAATTTTTCGGCCATCAACTCATAGACCTCCTCCTCGTGCCCTGTAATGGTTAGCCAGTTGTACCGGAACGGCTAATTGTAGCAGGCGCCAGCAAACGTTCACGTTTCTTGAAAACGTAGACAGAAATCTGATGTAAATAATATAAAGCTGAATATTATTCAGCATTATGTAGGGCGCTATAAAGTAAAGCTATTCCAAAGTTTTCTATTCCAATTCTGCAATCAGCCCTCCACGATTGGTCAAAAATTTTCCGACCACCCCCACTTCGCCTATCTGTCACGCGACGTCACGAAAACTGCGAAAACGCCCTATCTGGTATGACGTGTACACATTCATTGTGTATGATTAGGCCGAACAACAAAAAACTTATTATTTTTAATTTGACGCTTCTTTTGCAATTCGCCCTCTACTATGGGTCAAAAGTTTTCGGGCAGCGCCCAGTTCGCCTGTCTGTCACGCGATATCACAATACCACGAGGAGTCACCACGTCAGTGCCGTGTATGCCTTAAATGCGCATTAATATGATGAACAAAACTCATTTTTTTTCCTAATAGCGGAGCAGTGACCCGTTCAAAAAGGAATAGAAGATGGCGGCCCACCGATTGCTCAGGTACTCGCTACTCGCACCGGCCGGTGGACATGGTTTATTTGCGTATAATAAACATTCTTGCGTGGCAGTAAAACGTTATCGAGCCATTTCGGCACGTATACGACATCACTCTACCAACTCTTTCTTGACGAGAATGCGTTTTAGCGGCATTCTGAACCTTCCCTTGCATGCCACCGCGATGTTCAATCAGCCACCGCAAGCTAAGTAATGGTAGACGGACCAATCGCAGATGCCGGCACCACCCTTCTCATCCGGTTATCAGCTTTCACTGTGCTGTCCGGCCACATCGAAACCCTCTCCACTTGAACGTGCTTCACGCCTCTTGTCATCCAATTAGATAAGACAAGCCACTCACTGTAGGCAATGCTATTCGTTTTGTAAGTAAAATAAGTGTCCTCCTATAAACGAGGACCTCATTCGATTGGGCTTTTCAAACAACGCTGCGGGTTACTGCCTGAGGAATTACTGCCTGATGCTTGCGTCGGTGGTTAAGTATATTTGACGCCAGGAGATTGAAATAAAAACAGAATGGAATAGTTTGACGCTATAGGGCCTATACTGTTCGTGTGTCACAATCGCAAACACAGGCGTGTAAGAGTCACCTGTATAGAATCCAACGTTGGAATCTTTCTCATCCTTAACAGACTTTTTGGAAATCACCAATTGCATAGCAAGGTTCTGCTGTTTCAGATATAATGCTCTTAGAGGTGGACATTATTTGCTCGTTAAATCAAAATGAATACTTTACGAAATAACAAATTCTTGCTAATTACCTATTTAGCAAATTACTTTACGCAACATATTGAAATTTATTATTTGTAACTGGTGACGTCGAAGTGGAGGTGCCTTGTGAAATCACTAGCTTCAGTTCTCCGCAGCTCTTACCACCCTATAAAGGCCGCTTCCGCGTGAGAGAGAAATATATCATAAGAGATTTATTTGTCGCTCAGTTCTATTGAGCGAAAAATAAAAATCTTTTTATTTAATGCGACCGCACAAAAAAAAAATATCAACTGTAGCACAACCTGTTCTTTCGGTGTCAACGGATCAGCGCTAACGCAAGAGCTTTAGCGCAATGGCGTGGAACATTGAGCCTCGACATCACTCGGTGGTAAACAACCTTTAGATGCGGGCACGAATCGCACAAAATAAACAGCAGCAAAAAAAAAGCCAATTGAAGCTTGAATATGAATGAAACGGGTGAATACCGACCGGCATGGATGAAATCGCGTTCGGATTGCACGAGTAAAAATAGAAAAAAAAAACCAGCAGAACAATAAATTGAGGCAAGAATGTTGCTCGAGGTTCAGCACATGTTTGAGATGGCGAGGGGTTCGACATTTGTTTCTTCCAGCGTAAGTTGAAAAACAGGGGGAGAGAAAGACGACTGCGTTTCGATGAACACAAGATTGTCGAAAGAAATCTGTGATGTGAACAAGGGCGAAAGCAGAAGCGGCATTCCGAGAAACTGCGCGGAAAGTCAACCAGGCGCGAAGGGAAGGCAGCGGTTTGCGTGAAGGAGTAGAGGGAGTGCGTGAGTTGGAAGGATTGCCACGAGAACAAAAGCGCAGGGGAGCTAAGCAAACACTGCAGGAAACTGAACAAGGAAGGGGTAGGTAAACGCTCCCCTCAGTTCTACTCTCTTCCCTATCTCTTTCACTTTTGTCTCCTGCCTCCCGGATATTGTGAAAACTTATTACGATCGAACCTACGGGACCGCTCAAGATGGGCAGTGGGGACGTCACGTCGGCACATGTGATTTAGGGCATGGTCACTTCTTGCCCGCCTCCTGCTCCTTTTTGGAAAGCTGCTTTGAATTCCCACTGCCGCCAAGTAATTTTCTCCTGCATTCATCTCAGCTGCGGAGATAACGGCTCTTCCGCAATCGCGTAAGCCTGGCGATCATGTCCTATATCGTGCGCTTTTGCTATGTCATCAAGGGATATGATTAGGTACCGTCCTATGGGGCTAAGGAGAGAGTTTAGGCAACGTTCGATGGAACCGAGAAAGCCGCAAGGACTTTCGATCAGCCTGCTCCTCCTCGTCCTTTTCCTCCGCCTTCTTCTCCGCGAATTCCGTCAACCTCCGAGAACGAGCACGGGGATTCGTTGATCCACAGCGGCTGCCGCTGCACGCATGCTTCCCGGCGTGGCCTTCCGATTCGATTTTTCCAGGCCTTGTGTTCACACGAGCAATATTGGGCGTGTTTTCGCGTTCGGGGATTACGACGAGCGAAATGCAAACCATGTCGCGATGACCACATTGAGGTGCCTCGGAAGTAAGCACCCAGGCAATGCGATAACGCACCCACATATCTCGTATTGTATTATTTTCCCACTCGTACATGAAGTCCGGGCTAGGCTAACGGCATTGTGCTGGGGATCCCGCCTTTGATTCGACCACCACTCCCCGAATTCTGGTGTGTACTGCACATCACTGATCATTGAATGCACTTGCTGAGGACGTACTCTATTACAGACTATTCGGTTCATGCTGAACAAGCAATGTGCTGCACAAAATAGAATAAGAAGAGCAGAGAAAAAGATTGAACAGTGTGCACACTAACAACTTTTATTGGAAAAAAAATCCTACGGGAAGTCAATATGAAGGCTGACTTATGCGCCGCATGGAAGTGCGAAAACATTAAACAAATAGTTTGCCTCAAACGCGATAGCGCACACGTTTGCTTTTACTTGCACAAAAGTAGATATGACAGGGCAGTGTTCATGACTCATATATGACCATTGCAAAAAAAATGACAAGGACGACACCCACAACCATAAAAAGAAGCGTCGGTGATTTAACAAATCTAACGAAAGAATCGAGTGCGAAAAAAAAAAGAGTAGGTGGCGATTGTAACCAGATGCAGAGTGCAGATACAGAAAGCTGAAAGTCTCAAACATGAACATCTAGAAGAGCAACTTCTCTGTGCGAAAGTAAAATTGAAGGCTTGCCTGCATTTGTCCTAAATATGTACATATTTCGCCTGATAATGGATGATGGTAGTGATGGTAGTGATGGTGGTGAATAAAGGGTGGTAATGGGTGTGCATAAAATGGTGGGCATTTAGCCTTCCATGGCAGGAGCTGTACCTCCTGACAGCATTTCACTCAAATTGTGACCATACCAAAAGCGCATGTAACGACTGAAAGATAAATTACTGAATCTTCTTTTATTAAAGAAAATCTTAACAAGTGTTTAAGCACGCCTTCAGTTTCACTTAGGGACATTACCCGCCAGGCACTGCAGCGTTACTACTAGGCGCTTAATTTTATATAAGGAGTATTTTTTGTAGGCAATGCTCGGACGAATACGGCGAAGATCTGCGCAATCACGCCTGTGAAGTTTACACTGCATGCGGAAATCGCACATTGGGTCATTGGATTGAAAGCTGCACGCAGTGCAGCCATCTATGTGGCAATGCTCGGCTTAGCGGATATACTATTGCTTTATCTTACCTGCAGGCTGAGGAGGATAATAGTGCCTATTGACGGGGACCGCACAACAGCTATAGCAGATGAAGTTGGCGTTACAGAGCCGTCTGTGTAGACATGTCTTTGATCGCAGCAACACGAAATGTGTTGAAGCGCAAAATACTTCAATGCTGGCACGGAGGTTCTTGATTTGCTCTTTAGCTCTAGAATAGCCCTCGTAATTGTCCAGACAGAGAGCTTACTTTGCCTGCGACGGCTTCCTCTGCCACTGACGCACGTCATTTGGAGGCACGAACATGGCGACTGAGCTGGAAGGCGTCCTTAAAAGAACCCGCCCACAAAACACCGAAAAACAAGTGTTCACTTGTCTCTTCGATTGTCGCAGCTGTCCGAGCCTTCCTTGCTGCTCTACATTCAGATATGGCTGATACAGTTGAGAGAGAAGTTTAAGACAAGTTATATGATACTTGCACAACAGTTTATTTATTTGCACAATATGACACTTGCACAACAGTTGTTTTAAAGAGTTTATCGAAGCCGTGGCAGTCGGTGATGACGGACTTCACTTGAACCGGAGATATAGCATCTCAACCGCATAGACAAAAACAGTTCGCTAATTATGGAGGAAGTTTGCTAGTGGTTGCGAGTAGGGTGAGGGGATGAAATTAGGGGACAAGGGATCGGTGCGTAAACCTTGCACGTGATCATCCACGTTGCGCACAATCCGCGCAAAATTGGTCGCATAATTCGCACGGCAGCTCGTCCAATAGCACCCCATCAAGCGGCGATGAACGGTGACAGTGACTTCTTCATGCAGCACGACCGAAATGAAGCCCGACATCCCGATACCAGCTTTGCGCGGCGTGACACTACCCTCCGCAGCTTCTCCTGCGAAATGCAGTGTTGCGGAGCTGGACAATCCAGTGTGGCGGTGACGTAACGAGGGAAAATAAAAGTGAGTGCCCTGTTCTTGGTTAGTCCTAATCATCGAGCCGCAACTCGCGACAAGGCAATAATCCAGGGGAACCCTCCAGCCCAGAATTACACCTTCTCTCTCTTCGCTGCTCTTGCCCATGACAGATAGCGGCAGAACACGCCTCGATGCCGTGTTAGGCTTCGGTCGATGAGCGCGTTGCTAGACCATGCGGATTATATGGCGGCTGGTTGGTGGTGTTACGTGCAGTGCGTACCTCGTCGAAGCGAGTCAGAGCGAGGGTCCCAATGAAAGGCAAGCAAAAATAACAGTGTTCACCTCAAAGCTTTAGCGTGCACTGCTCGTTACTATAATGCTTTGACATGCAGTTACACTGAACTTTCTAAAATGGGGTAAATTGTCACTTCAATATATGTAGCATTACAGGTGGTTCACTTTTTTAAAATTTCTTTTAGGGATGGGGGCAGAATTTTCGGAAAGTTGCCTATTGTTGACATTTTCTGCCCATCAATGCAATATATATATATATATATATATATATATATATATATATATATATATATATACCAGAAAACCAGCAGTTCTGGGTCCGGGTAAATATTCAAATATTCACAGCGCGTCTACTTCACTGTGTATATATATATATATATATATATATATATCCACACGGGAAGGTGCAAGGCGAAATCCGGCAACACTGCAGCGCGTGGCTGTTCCCGCCCTCTCGATACCCACCGGGCGCGCTTCGCTGCGCCGCTCATTCTTGGCTCAGCAACCATCCGATATGGAGATTCCCACTGTTGATCCCGCCAAGTGTCAGATTCATTCCGTAATTAGCTTTTTGCACGCCAAAGGGACTCCACCCGTGGATATTCATCGTCAGTTGACAGAGGCACATGGCGACACGTGTATGTTCGTTCAACACGTTCGAACGTGGTGCAGGGAGTTTAGTGCCGGTCGGAAGGAAGTCCACGATGAAGAACGGAGTGGAAGACCGTCAGTTTCAGAGGTGGTTATCGAGATGGTCCTAAGCGAAGTGCTTCAAAACAGGAGGATCACCGTCCGTGAACTTGTTGCTCAGATTCCTGGGAGTTGTTATGGTACAGTGGGAAGAGCTTTGACTGAAAAATTCGGATATCACAAGTGTTGTGCTCGATGGGTACCATGGCTATTGACATGAGACCACAAGGAGAAACGCCTTGACTGTTCTCACCAGTTTCTTCGAAAGTGTCAAGAAGATAAGGAAGGACTGCTGGACTCAATTGTTAAATTATGGGGTTTTACGTGCCAAAACCACTTTCTGATTATGAAGCACGCCGTAGTGGAGGACTGCGGAAATTTCGACCACCTGGGGTTCTTTAACGTGCACCTAAATCTAAGTACACGGGCGTTTTCGCATTTCGCCCCCATCGAAATGCGGCCGCCGTGGCCGGAATTCGATCCCGCGACCTCGTGCTCAGCAGCCTAACACCATAGCCACTGAGCAACCGCGGCGGGTGGACTCAATTGTTACGGGAGACAAAACCGTGGGTGTTTCATTTAACTCCTGAAACGAAACAAAAACCCAAACAGTTGCGTCACCAAGAGTCACCAGTCGCAATGAAGTTCAAACAAATTCCTTCTTTTGGCAAAGTCACGGCCAGTGTTTTTTGGTATCGTAAGGGGATACTCCTGATCAAATTCATGGAATGTGGGACAACAATAAACTCAGACAGTTATTGTGCAACACTAAGAAAACTCAGGGGAGCTATCCAGAATCGCCGGCTAGGGCAACCGGCAGCCGGTGTAACGCTGCTTCACTACAATGCCCGACCTCACGTCCCCCGTCAAACCCAGGAACTTTTGACAAACTTTGGGTAGACTGTCATGCCTCACAAACCGTAGTCTAAACCTCACGCCGAGTGATTATCACTTGTTCCCCAAGTTAAAGGAACGTTTGAGTGGCCAACGCTTTCAGAGTGACGATGAAGTCAAAGAAGAGGTGAAACGTTTCCTCAATGAGTTGGCAGCGGAGTTCTACGACAATGCGATGCAGAAATTGGAGCACACTGTACAAAAATTCGTAAAAAGAGATGGCGAATATGTAGAAAAATGGAGCGTAGCTTCCTCTTTCCAAAGAATAAGCAATGTTGTCTGTTTCTAAACTTGAGTGGAACTTTATTTTTGAACCCTCGTATATATATATATATATATATATATATATATATATATATATATATATATATGTATATATATATATATATATATATATATTATCTCGAAGCCGTTTGACGCGTATGTAGATTTTAATCAAAATCGGCATCGCGTGTGTAACTGAGTCCCTTGCTTTTTATCGACACGTGGCCACTTTCCATTTGTTCTTTTACATTCTTTTACACCATCCTTAGTTCACTGTCAACCAATTACTTTACGCCTCTTTCACGCATGTCCTGGCCAATTGGTCATCAATCTACTTCAGATTGCACGTCACGTGCCCGGATCACCACATCTCAAGCTACTCCTTCTCCGAGTAGTCAGACAGTGGGACGATCTTCTGCACTGCATTTGTGACATATGGACGACCGCGTTTGACGAGGTTGACGTGAGACTTCAGTAGCGTCGAGTCCATGGGCTCGCGGAACACACACACGCACACATATGCACAGACGCGCTATTCCTTAGGCCTTATAACGTAAAACCATTCCAATATATTTTTGTTCCATTCTCCTGACGTCAAATTTGCGTAACCGCCGATACAAGCTTCGGGTGGTCACCTGCAGGGTTGTTTGAACAGGCCAATCAGACTCTCTCCTCTTTCATAGGAGGTCACTTTTGTTTGCTTGAAAAACGAATCACATTGCCTACACTGAGCGGCTTGTCTTATCTAATTGGCTGAGAAGAGGCGAGGCGCACGCTCAAGTAGGGAGGGATTCGATGGGGCCAAGCCACTGCACTAAAAATCGATAACCGGATGAAAGAGGTAGTGCCGGTGTCTGCGATTGGTCCACTTTCCCTTACTAATCTAGCGGTGGCTGGTCTAAAATCGTGGCGGCATGCAACGGAAGTTTACGAATGACGCTAAAACCGATCCACAGCAAAGAAGAGCTGGCAGAACAAGGTCGTAAACGTGCCGAAAGTGCTCGAAAACATTACACGGCCATGCGAAAAGTTTCATACACGCAAAGAAACCCATGCTCTCCAGCAGAGGTGAGTAGCCAGTGCCTGAGCGATCGGCAGCAGCCATCTTTTATTCCTTTCGGAATGGGGCAGCCTGCGGCTATTCAGAAGAAAATTAAGTTTTGTTCGGCATATTAATGCATATTTAACGCAAACACGTCACTTTGACGCGGTGAGTCGCATGGCAGGCAGGTGAAGTGGGTGCAGCCCTTAAATATTTGACCAATAGCCGCGGTCTAACGGCGAAAAGGCGTCAAATCTGAAATAACTATTTTTTCATTTGTTCGGTCTAATCATGCATAATCAGTTTGTACGTATCATATCCGATGGGGAGCTATCACGGTTTTCGTGACGTCGGGTGGTAGACAGGCGAAGTGGAGGTGTTTCAAAAAAGTTTTTGACCAATCGTGGAGACCTGATTGCGGAACTGGAATAGAAAAGTTTGGAATAGTTTTACGTTATAGCAGCCCTGTTCTTTATGTGTGACATTTATGAATAAAGCTCTTTTATTTGCTATTTAAATTGCACTCTGCTGAACGCTCATTGAAAATAAGGCCCCGTCTAGAAATATGACTTCTTTATGCCTAAGGTAATGTTAGTTCATGCAATATCCGGACTCACCATTTCTGAGGCCCAGTGGCCTGATAGTTGACATCGATGTAACCGCTGAATAACAAATCGACATCTCGTGCGGAGCACTTGCTAGAGCAATATTAAACCCCGTCTTTCTAGCTATCTCATTTTCCTTTGCTGTGACGGCGCTTGTGACGTCGGAAAAAGCCATGGCATGCAAGTGTGCCGAAACGATGGCATTTTTCTAGCGCCCTTCTAATAACTGAAACACACGCTAGACTTCCATACTATATGATTGCTACTAGAGTTACACAGATGCGAATGCGGAACGATTTTAAAATTGCACAACCTTTTCTTGCAATATCTCTGGCTCGTTCGCCGTTGCGACCGGCTGTAAGCTGTACTTTAATGGATTGGCTACGGCTACGGTGAAGTACAACCGTAAGCTATATTGCAAGCAGCTAGCCCTGAAAAAACAATCAGGGCTGACAAACGAAGCAGCGGGTGTTTTTAGAATAATAACGTGAAAGTGAACGTGAAATATAGTGCAAGAGATGAAGTAAGGAGCCACACCGCTGTAGGGACACGTGACATTTATTTAGTCAGAATTCCAGCTACTCCGGCCCGGTATATCGCAGTCTGCTTCCTCCATTGTAGACCATATCAGTTTATCGTTGTGGCATAGCGTTGTATGTACTCTGAACGGTCGGAAAGTCGCACCGAGACTCGAAAGGCTTCGTGTGAACGTGCACTGATACTTCACTGTATAGATATGCCGTCGCTGAAACCATGCTATTATGACTCAACATGGCAAAGAGCATGCCATAGATGTTTCCCCCGAGGCAACCTCCCCTCCCCCCCCCCTTTTCATCAGCGCCTATCCAGAAGTCGACGCAGTGTTGACACCGACGGTTGATGGGTGAAAAAAAGACCCTTCTACCTGAACCTGACCCTGACAAGCTGAGCTAATTGGTGGAAGGGGCCAACGTCGAAGGCTACGGTGAGAACAGCGTCGACCTCGGTTTCCCAGATTGCTGCACAAGTGCGCCAGGTGAATCCGGGGGAACGGTGTGACGGCATGGGTGAGATTTTAGGAATGATTCGACGATTGTGATTGGTCGAGATACAGTCATCAGATTCCCCAGTCTAGTCTCGCAGGGAAGACGACGGTTTCAAAAGCGGACACTTTAGTGCCGTGGGAGTGGTGGTGCTGACATGTCCTGATGGGAACTCAGATGTTTAATAGGCTCCTACATGGATGGGCTTTCGTATCTGGAGCCAGTGTGAACAATGTAAACTAAACCTCTTTGCCTTCATTCCTACTACCGGACGTACTTGTCAGTGGAATTGGTGGATTCATGGCCCAAATGCCATTACGAGCCGCAACAGTACCCATTGTATTTCGCCATCGGAAAAAGAATCTAGACAGGCACACGCTTGTACACTTAAGCCCCAAACTCTGACACGCGTCGGAAAGCTTGGGCACGCGCAGATGCATCAAAAGCGTCAAAAGCGTTGGTCGGGAGCGGGGCGAAGCGTGACGACGCGCAGCGATTATGTTCACTGCCGATGCTAGATGCTCGCCGACGCGAGGCGAAGCTTCGCAGACTTGCACCAATGAGAGGCTGTGACGCGTCGCCGGCGTCAACCAATCGGAGCCTGCGAAGCCTCCGGCTGCTATGCCTATGATGGGCGCCCATGCGGAGGCGCCGACACCAACGATCACCCGAGTTTATTGGATGCACGACACGTGCGACAGTGTTCCTGAAAGACAGTGTTGTAATAGTAGGCCGACAACGACACGACCGACGACCGTAAGTTGTGGCAGTGCGACGTGGATCCGAAGCGACTTCGAACGACGCCGACTAATCCAACCTGCCCACTGGGTTCCGCCGGCCTCAGTACAACCATCTGCTAAAACAGTCAACCGAATCACGATTCCCGCAACGTCTGTGCTTGTTGTATGTGTATTTTTTGTGCTCAAAACAAATGGAAACATGTTTCCGGACTCCGAAGTCTGCATGGGTAATCAGCACTCGCCTACCGCCGAGGTTGTTTGGGTTACGTGTAGGCCTAGCGCATCCATCTAGTTTGTAAATGGCGAGTGAACGAGCCCAACTGAGAAATTCTGTAGAAGGAAATGAATTTTCAGTTCCGTTTTGTGCTGCAGCAATTTAAGATATGGCACTTCTGGCTTTATGTGGTGTGTGATGTGGTGAATGAACCGTCTGGAACTTCGGGTGGTGAACCGCGGCGTGTTTCGTGCGGTCTCAGGTGACAAGTTGACGGGCGACCTCTGCGCTGTTTCCAGTTGCAAAGATAACTTTCGAAAGCGAAAGACACTAGTAGCCAAACGAAGGGAAGTACGTACATCATCAGCCATGCCACCTGTTTCAACTGAGAGTGCGCTCTTCTATTCGTCATGTGAATCCAGTCCAGTACAAGTTCATTGTACTCCTTCCCTCACTTCTTTCAAGTGCATGCGTCTTTTGGACTAGTTGGGGATAAATCGCTCGTGCAGCACTCAAGAACACTGACGCACTGAAGGATGCGTGACACAGCGCAGTTATGTTTGAGTCAGTGTGTCCTTATGCTTGAGCACTGCAAAAAGAAATATTCTGTTTGCAACGTGTGTACCGTGTTCAGTGCATAGCAGGACCTGTTTCATGCAAGACCTATGTATTTAGCAGCGTATACCAGGTTTGCCTCGATGCCTGCTTCAGAAACAGCAAGTACTGAGTCAATGAAACTGTAATTTATTTTTATCTCACTTTTAGTTTATGAAAAGCGTAGATTGTGTCAGTACATTGTGGGGTAGGTGAAAAAGTGTCATCAGAGCTTTGTGCAGTCGGTATGCTTAAACTGCTCAAATCCCTTCAGCTTCTACTAAAATGTTTCTTGCTGCGATACTATAAATTGTAGTCATGACAAAGATCTACTCAAGACCAAGTTACTAATGCATCTGCGCAGAATGTGTTTGATTAACAAGTTGATACTTCCACAGCAACATTATGCCGATGCGCAGCTTATGTGCTTGAAATAAATAGATTCCGTAAAGGTGAACGACTAGGCATACAATAACAAACTTTGCAGTAGCACTGTAAAAAGTGGTGCCATGCATATCAGCAACAACAAAACTGCTATATGTCCAACCTACTTCCTTGGAGGCACCTCTACAAAGACTGTTCGAGCCCTTCCCATTCTGGGTGTAACATTCAGCTCTTAACTTTTCCGCATATGTCACCAGCACTGTATTTAAGCATCGGCCCATTCTTGGGTTTGTGTCCCATGTCTCCTTCCCCTGATGACTTGAGGTTTTCCGAGCACTCTATATTTCTATCATTCGGTAACGACTTGAGCACTGCTCATCAGTATAGTCCCTATACCAACTCGCGACGCTAACAAATTTAAGCTTTTACAGCGCCGGGGAGAAGACACACCCTCTACTCCCTTCTTTCCGGTTGTCACAAGCTCCTTCATGCCACCCTACGAGCTTTGCCTCAAACCCCTCAAGTGGCACACCCTACAATGCCAGTGCAAGATTGCACTAGTCTAGCCATTATCGAAATTTGCTTCTAGTTATGCGCATTGCCAAATGAAAGTCGTTAATTTGAACAATTGTCTCGCTTACAAAATAGTCATTTCAAGCAACGTTACTTTCTTGGCCTGTATACCTACGTGGAACCTTCCTACACCTGTATAGAATTACTGCAATATGGTTTCTCTATACTCAGTACTGTGTACTTAGCATGTGTTTTCCCGACTATTCTTTTTTCTGTATTCTGTGTGCTTTTGTCGGTTAGTATATTTTGTTAACGTTTATTTTTAAATCGGTGTTTTTATGGTGAGTGCTTCCATGGCGTGAGTGACGCGAACTTTTTTTCTGTTCTTTAGTTGCCTGGCACTGATACGTGCATGTAGTTTTCCGTTATTTATTATTAATTGCTAGTGTCGCTGCTGATTTGTTTGCATCGGTTCAATCAGGGCTTATTTATAGATGTTAGTTATGTTATCTTTACGTTGCCATTTCTACAGCTTATTTGAAGCACCCTTAATCAATGCTCAATAAACAATCCCTCGAAGGTATACCTAAATAAATAAATAAATAAATGAATAAATAAACAAATAAATAAATAGTGTTCGTGTTGTTAACATGCTACCAGATGTCGCATATCTCCAGTTTTCTTTTCTTTGCCCCTTCTTTTTTCCAATTTTATGACGTTTCTTTGTTGTATCTTATAACTTCCTATATCATTTATATTGTACACATTGCACTTATGGTTATTTTTTTGCATCCCCCCCGAGCATAAGGAACTCAAATCAATGAAAAATATGTAATAAACTGTGGTTGATGCCGCCATTCTCAATGATGCTTAAGGTGAAGGCAATGTGGAAATCACGAAAAACATTAATGTAGCGCACGAAAAGCACTGAAAACAGACGTGCTCAAAACCGGACGAGAAACAATTATTATTTATCTATTTAGGTATGATCAACCAAACCGATAAGCAACAGGGAAAAAATTCACGAAGCTTTTGATTTGTAAGAACTCTTTGTCATTCGTCGGCTGCCTTTCCTAATATTAGGTTCACTATCAGGATTGACCAAGTCCTGTTTTTATGATCCGCCCCATAGGGCGACCAAGTGCTTTCGGAATGGTTAAGGTGTTAGCTTTTCTCATGTACAGAGAAATAGATAGAATAAACTTTATTCTCCAACGGATAAGGTGATCTAGCCATCCCCGACACGCATGTCAGGGGGCGGGTGTCGCCACTTGAGATGCAGGGTGGGAGGTCTTGGGTCCCAGCAGCCTCTTCAGCCAGTTAGACGTACAAGAATATAATTGTACTTGGTCATAGCATCATTCATTTCATTTGACTAAGGCGATGGACTTTTTTATTTTTAATCATATTTCCCTGCAGATAAAGAAGCGCCAACACGCACCCCAAATATGATATTCTTAAATCAGGCCGACACCTGCTGTCGACACGCTTGCGAATTCCAACAGACCGTTGTGGAGATCCCACGTAATGTGGGATCTGATGTCATGTGGAGCTCCACAGCGATCTCGTGTGGAACAATGTCGCGTGCAAGACCGCAGCGTCGTGCTTAGTCCTGCAAAGCGTTATCAGATAGACCAACGTGTTTGTGTAAGGTGGGCAATGACGTTCCTGACGCGAGCGTGTGTCTGACGACAGCTACGAAACGACGGCGAAGACGATAGTATGACGGCGACGGCATAACGAACGGTCGTTTTTTTAAAGTACGGCAAAGAAACGTTACGCGTTCCTTCACGACCTGGGCCGACACCGAAGCGCTACAATGCCACGCATTGTGCGCGCAGCATTAGCTGCTACCATGACAGCACTGCGGTATATGGGCCAGTCAGTTTGAGAGTCTACGAGATGGGACCTTTGCGGCAGCTCGTCCCGCTTTTCTGAGCAGTCTTCTTCGTACTGGATGCAGCCACAGTGCGCCGAGGTCATTCAGCAATGCACATGGGTGCCGTCAGGTAAACTATGTTGAAAGCCGTGACGGCGTTCCCCGAGCCAGTGCGCAGAGAGATGACAAAGGAGGCGTGGAAAGTGTCTTTCGTGCAAGTTAGCCCTGGCGGCGGGTCCTTAACTTAGGGAGGAAAGAAATTCCGCTGGATGTTGGCTTTTCAACCCATGTTGCTGCAGAGGACCACCAACCGGTGACCGTTTGCTCAAGCGGGCATGACGGGTGACAACCGGTAGCGAGTAACTAGAAACGTTTGCGGAGTCCGACGAAATAAGTGTTGACCGCGTAGGGGTGCGTGAAAACAGGTGCAGTCAAGGAACGTATGAGTCTTTGTTGTAGTTCTTTGACCTGGTTAGACCAAGCCCTTAAAAACGTACGATCAGGAGGAGACGGGGAGAGTTGTCTGAGCGTAGCCTAATTCTGAGCGTAGCCTAATTCCTAATTGGGCCGATTGCGAAGGCAGCTGCAGCTTAACACATCGTCTAAAAGCCCTAGCTGCCACGATGGAATAATTAAACGGTCCCGCTATCGCTTGTATAAGCAACTTCTAGCATGGCACGCGAAAAGCAGTGGGAAGTCTATGACCGAATGGAAAGTGGCGCGGCGCGAACGTGCTCTCACTCGTGCTCTGCGAAGCGACTACGCGCGAATCGTCTCGAAATGTCAGCTGTCGTTAGCGGGAGAGAAGCGTGCGTCCGATACGTCGCTAGAGCATCACGTTTTTTTGCCAGGAGACTGGAGGTTCAACCCCACCATCAATCACTTGATTTTTAAAGCAAATAGCTTTCTTTGGTTCTCTCACTCGTTTTGATCGTCAGTGATTCACGGTCGGTGGTCGGTGATTGGCAGCCCAGCTCAGCGCCGATACAAAGCGCGCGTGCTCTTGCGTAATGTAGTTGCGCGACGCCAACGTCGCCAATAGTAAACCTCACATATTAAAAAAAAAAAAACATTGAATGCGAAACTAACACTCACAAATTTATGAGTTCCAGACGCGTTATTATCCACCCTGGTGTAGTGACATTGGCGTTGCGCTGCTCAGCTCGAGGGTGCGGGACGAAAAACCGGCAGCGCCGGCCCCATTTTGATGGAGGCGAAATATCAAAAGCTCCTGTGCACGTTAGGTACTCACGCCTATGTACGTTATGTGCATGTTAATGAAACCCAGGTGATCAAAATTAATACCGAGTCGCCTACTGCGGCGTGCCTCAAATCAAATCGTGGTTTTGACATGTAAAAACTCAGAATCTTAACTTAGATACCGCATTTGCAGCGTTATAATACCGTATAATCCGGAATACAAGTCGATTGGGAATGTACGTGGACCCATAATCTTGAGCGAAAAAAAAAACGAAAACGAAAGCTTACTGAAACGCGTTCACTTTCATATCGGCGTCGCTCATCCATAACCAGAGCTGCGGTCTCATTCATCGCAACTTCAAGAAGTGTAGTGAACAAGACAACCATTTTTCGCATTAAGCCTCCCACAGTGCGTCGTACTCGGCCCCACCAAGCGATCGCTGTATAACAAAGCTAATGGCATTTTTTTTCTTCTTTTTGTGTGTGACTTGCACGGTCTCAGTTTTCTTTTTTCTGTCTGCCAATACAGCACGCTTGCTTCAGGAACGTCGAACTGGCGCTGAGCGGCAGTCTTGCCGTTCCCTTCAGTGAAGTCTACAACTTTTACGTTGAAAGCCGCTGAAAACTGGCTCCGCATGCCGCTACTCATAAGTCACCAGACAAAGAACAAGAAAATCCGGGGACACCTAAGCACTTTTAATGAGTCGTAAATGAGAAACCATTAATGACGAGCTGAAAGGCGCTGAGCTGTCCTTCGAGTTTCGCGCAGCTAGTAATGCATCATTCACGTATTGACCTGCGCTCAAATTTCGCATTAATGAGCGTCGTAATCATCGGTGACGTTTTTTCGTCAAATTTCATAAAACCTCCAGAAATGTTATGGAGGTTGTTAAAAGAAGCAGTTTGTGACAATACTATAGAGTAGAATTAGACTCCGTTGAAAAAAAAATTCACCAACGATTGCGATGCTGCCTAAGCCTAATTTGAGCGCAGCTATATACGTGAAAGAAGTATGCCAATTTAAAATTAACGGTTTACACTAGGAAGAGAATTATATTAGTGAGCAGCGTGGGTGATGCGGACACTCTGTCTCGTGCGGCGCATTGGAAACAGAGCGGAGCGTGGCGTGACTGGCTCGCTAATCGGGACACTGCGAGAGGCACTGCGTCGCGTGGCCGCGATTCACAGCAGCGCTCCGCTCATGCTGCGCTTTGCTTGCACATATGGTATCGATGGGCGCACTCGCCGCATGCCTTATCGATGGTGCCGTCGGTGAGCAGACCGCGGCGCGCAACTCTGACGCCACCTCGTAGCGGTCATCACTCCAGAGGCCTTCTTGCGCGGTACTACGCTTTTCTTCTCATGCTTTCGCTATACCCTACTCCGCTTTACGCCTCATGGTTCCCCTGCACCCTCCTCATCCGCTTTCCTCCTCGCGGTCTCTTCGCTCTCGCCGTCTTTCATTCCCCGCTGCGCTCCGCGTTCGCTCTTTCATCCTTCACTGTGCTCGTTCGCTCGGTTAAGCCGAGGACGCCGACGCTCAAGGCACCAACGCGCGCTTAAGAGCTGCACTCCAATATATCCACGTAACATCGTTGTGAATAGTCAGGCCTCTCGGCACGCGCTGTCGCGTGAGAGCATTGGGCAGCTGAAAGTTTAGATGCTGTGGTGTAGCGCTTGCAAAGGATTGCCCTCCCATTCTTCCTGTCCCCCTGTGGCGACCGCAGGAGGGGGCTCCACTACAGATGTACTGGGTACGTACGACGTTCTCTTTACGGAATTACACGATCAAACAACAAGCGCTATATCTAAATGTCGTCAGTGCAACAAAAATACGCGTTCAAGCGCATCACTGCGTTAATAAAGCGAATTATTTTTGGAAGGATTCAGTGTATTCGCTTACATTGACATCATTGACGGTTCCTGCAAAGTTTTTTCTTACTTTGTTTTAATTCAAGAGGCCCGAACCGATGCGAGAGGGCAACCAAACTAAATGGCACAAATTGACTCCTGTACGAGCCAATGAATGCTTCACATTAATAAGCACGCTTCCTACTCGTTTGAAACGTTAGCTGTAGAGCCAATGCCGTACAGGGCGTACTTTGCTTGTGCTTTCTTGAATATCTCTTGGTGCTGGACGAGTTCTCTTTCTACTGTGTTATGCCACTTACCGCATTCGCTTAAAGACAATCAGCGCTTGAATGCGTCCTCTATCGATTCGGGACACCTGTCGTCGCCGGAACCATTTGTTGCTCCAGCGAACCGCGCACAGGGCTGTCGTTGTTCTTGCTTTGCCTCTCTCCCCAGACCTTTCCGTCACCTTAGCCACAGCCCACATGTGCGCGCCGCTTTCGATTAGAAATACCCGTGGGAAAGTTCGTCGCCTCCAGGATCTTGTGCGCAAGTGAAGCGGGGTAGAATGGCAGCGCGAGGCCGCGATATTTGTTCTCACTCCATCTCGTCTGAGTGGCGTTGAAAGGCGCTCGAAGGGTCTTGCAAAAGAGATAATTCCGCTACAAGGATCGCTATGACACGCGAATGCTTTTACTCGCGGTTACAGGGGAAGTGAGCTGGCAAACCGAAGTGCGAAACAGCTCCGTTCATTTACATACATACATACATACATACATACATACATACATACATACATACATACATACATACATACATACATACATACATACATACATACATACATACATACATACATACATACATACATACATACATACATACATACATACATACATACATACATACATACATACATACATACGTGTAATCTTCAATGCTTTAAAACGGCAGCGTGCACACTTACGCGATACGACAGGTACGCGAGAGGCTCAAATCACGCCGCGATTGGATGGTGAGGAGAAGGTCTAACTAACTCGCATTGCGCGCTTTATTTTTGGCCATTCCCGCTAAATTACTCGACTATTGACTGGCACAGTCTGTAACATGCGTATCTCACTTTCGAATTGGAGCACCAGCTCCATCTGAATCAAACCTGTCGACTTTTTTCTTTATGTACTGGTGAGCAACTTGCTAAACTAAACACGCAAAGCTCAAACAGCGAAGCAAGTTATTATTTTAAAGAGGAATATCTGACGATGCCTGCCGAAAGTTCGATGCATGCTCCAGTCGTAAGAAATATTGTGAGGCGACACCTCACTTCTGCCCGATATGACTCTAGCCTTGCAGTGACCGCGATTATTGTCATTGATCATGTTGCGAAGCGCCCGACTGCCTTGTCGTATCTTGAGCGACTCTGTGACCTTGTAGCTTTATTTCTTGAAGTCCATGTAAAGCAGGACGAATGGGGCGATGGGGTGGGAGGAAATCTTCCAATGTTCTCTTTGGTGGTATGCTGGCAGAAATGCACTGGGAGCATGACAACAGGATAGACATGCATCAACCTGGATAAAACAAACAAGACTACAAATAACGAACATAGGACTGAAAAAGCACTAGACTGTACATAACAGAAAAGGAAACATTTATTTTAAACCTTTACCATACTGCATGTTTCAGTGAACGCTTAAAAAATTTAAGTTACCTGTGGCAAATAGCACAATTCTAGTCCAAGAGCTGGTATATTCGAAGAGGTGGGCATTACTTGCACAAAAAAATCGAAATGCATGATTGAGTAACTGAAGAAATACTAATTAAAAGTTTAACGATTTACCTTATGGCAGCACATCCTACAATTTACAAATTCTAGCCGGGCAGTTCGAAAGGTGGATCCACTTGGAACGCGTTCTTGGGATGACACCAATTTCGAGATATTAATTTACGATTTTTGCGGAGAAGTGCATCAACGTTGCCGTTACTTTTGTGCTTCAATGCATAAAGCGACGTTTTGTTAAGAAAGCACGTGGAACTACAGTGCAGTTTTACCCCACGTTTGGAGAGGCATATCTCGTAAATGGCACGCGTCATGCAAACAATTCTTTTCTAGTGGATATGCCTTGCAGTCTCACGCGCTAGAATTTGTAAATTGCAATATGTGCCATAACGTAATTAGTCAAGAATGTGATTGCTGAATTTTCGTAATTAGTCGATTACGCATTTCAATTTCTAGTAGAAGTAATGCCCGCCTCTTGGAGTAGACCAGTTCATAGACTAGAATTGTGCTTTCCGCCACAAGCATTTTTTTTTTTAATTTTGAAAGTGTTCGCTGAAACGCCCTGTATTCGTTACAACATTGTCTTGAGCGCCAGTCAACGTGGCGTAATGTGTCTTTATTCTAATTTAAGGGTATTTCCCTCCTTCTTATCTTTAATTGCTAATGGTGACAGAGACAGTGAATAAACACGCCGAAAATAAGGCCCGTAAACTTGCGGGATTTGAAAAAAAAGAAGTAATCGGGCGTATGCTACTCCAACAACGCAGCATCCTAGCAGGTGGCTGAGGGAGCCAGAGCCAGTGCCAGAACGTCACAATGTTTTGCTTCCGCGTGTCCAGCTTTTTTGTCACGGCTTTGCCACACATTCAAGGACCATATAACGTAAAACTATTATAATGTGTTTTTATTCCAATCTCCTGACGTTAAACTTGCGTAACCGCCGACGCAAGCATCAGGCGGTCACCCACAGTGTTGTCTGAACAAGCCAATCAAATGTTCCCCTCGTTCATAGGAGGTCCCTTTTGTTTGTTTGAAAAACGAATAGCATTGCCTGCACTGAGCGGCTTGTCTTATCTAATTGGCTCCCAAGAGAGGAGGAGCATGCTCAAGTGGAGAAGGATTCTATGGGGCTGAGCCACTGCACTGCATATCGATAACCGGATGAAGAGGGTGGTGCCGGCGTCTGCGATTGGTCCGCTTTCTCTTACTTAGCTTACGTAGGCTCGTCGACAATCGCGGCGGCATGCAACGGAAGCTGAAGAATGACGCTAAAACGGATCCTCAGCAAAGAAGAGTTGGCAGAACGAGGTCGTAAACGTGCTGAAAGTTCTCGATAACGTAACACGGCCAGACAAAAAGTTTTATTACACGCAAATAAACCCATGCTCTCCAGCAGAGGTGAGTAGCCAGTGCCTGAGTGATCGGCAACAGTAATCTTTTATTCCTTTCGGAACGGGGCAGTCCGTGGCTATTCAGAAGAAAATTCAGTTTTGTTCGGCATATTAATGCATCTTTATCGCGTACACGTCACTTTGACGCGGTGAGTTCATGCGGTTTTGTGACGTCGAGTGACAGGCAGGTGAAGTGGGTGCAGCTCGAAAACTTTTTAGCAATAGCCGAGGGCTAATGTCGATAAGGGGTCGAATCAGAAACAACTGTTTGTCTTTTTTCTGTCAAATCGTTTATAATCAATGTGTACACATCATATCAGATGGGGAGGTATTGCGGTTTTCGTGACGTCGTGTGACAGACAGGTGATGTGGCGGGTGGCTGAAAAAAGTTTTTGACCAATCGCAGAGGGCTGATAGCAGAATTGAAATAGAAAAGTTTGGAATACTTTTACGTTATAGCGCCCCAGGCTACACTCAAAGAACGACGATAGTGACGAACACAGTCGGCGATCCTCAAAAATCTGATCTGCCTGAAGCGCGTCGCATTTCATACACGACTCAGTAATCGGTGGTGCCCGCACGTCTTCCAGAAAGTTCAGCACAATTCGTGTCACACATGCAATCAGTTTACAGAAGCTTCGGTTACAACAGAACCATCGATAACATTCGAGAAACTTCCTATACATGTGGGTGCGTCCCGCGCTGAGCGATAAGATTTGTTAGACGGTGAAAAGCGCTCACCCGAAAAAGATAAAGAAGTGCACGTGTCAATATTGTAGGATTGATCTTTGGCTCAATAAGGCACCAAGGAGAAGTTGAAGGTCTCGCAGGAAGTGTTGAGCAAGATGACATAGCCTCACGATGTGCGGATACCATATTCGGCAGAACGAAGCACGTGGTCTCTCCGCAGGTAGAGAGTCTAGATGGTGGCAAGAAGTCTGGGCAAGGTGCCATACGTGCGCTCTTAGTGCTTCAACTATGACGTGGGTCTTGATGAGGTGGTCTCTTGTGATTGCAATAGTTGCCGTCGCTGACGCACTTCGAGGAATACCTAGACTATTCCGGAGTGCCTGAGCCTGAACACTTTGAATAGCACGTAGATTTCTTTAACTTGCATTAGTAAATGCTTGCGAGCTGTACCGCAAAGGCCAAAAAAGGTACCCCATATTGTTGCAGCTTAGCGCTTCTGGACATTCCCCAGGTCTTTCGAGGGAAGAACTTCAAAAGGTGACAGATTCCTGTCAACCGCTTTTGCATGTACAATAGATTAGGGCTCCATGAGATGCCTCTGTCAATTATGACACACAATAATTTGTATGTTCATACAAATGGTGTAATCTGCGCATTGACTAATACACTGAAGTGTCATGGGCTTACACGTAAATGCAACAAGTGCACATTTATCAGATGATATCTCTAGGCGCTGATTGCGGAGGCAGAGTGTAGTATAAGTGGAAGCTTTTTGGAGCCTTGCTGGCACTTGTAAGGGTGTTATTAAAGACGCCCAAAGGCATATGTATTCCGCGTACATTGACAATTTCACTGTGCATGGAAGGTGATAAAGGAGATCAATCAGCGTGAGGTTAAACAACGTAGGGCTCAGTACACCGTCTTGGGGTATGTCAGTGTAGCTGTAATATCAAGAAATGGGGCCGTCTTCGGTGCTGACAAAGAAACGCCGCATGGGAAGATAGCTGTATATCCATCAAAACATCCGACAACTGTGGCCTACCACTTCGAGAGCGGGGAGTATGGCATCATGTCTAACGTTGTCGTGCACCCCCATTATTGTCGCGCACCACAGCCACTAGGCTACTGCGGCGGGTAAACTGTCAACGCTGTTTTCTACGTGGAGGTCTTGAAGCGTCTGAAAGATTTTGTGCACCGCGCACGACCAAATTCCTCGAAACAGCCACGCTTCATTTTGCGCAGAGGATAATGGCCTTGCGCTCTCTACATTGATAGTGCATGCGGTTTTGGCGCGTAATTCTCTAACTGTGCTGAACCATGCTCCCTGTACGCCCGATTTAGCACCCCTGTGACTATTTTTCTCAGCCCAAATGCAAACTTGTGTTCTGGGAGCGACATTTAGGGGATCTGACGGCTATTCAAGAGAAACGACTTCTCACTGTTGCAGCAGTTAACCGGAGAAGAGTTAGACGGGTGCTTCTATCAATGGAAAAGGCGAAACGAGTGTATTTTGTCTAATTCCCGGTATGTTGCAGGCGACCATATAGACGTACGTGAAAGTTTGTGAATTGAGTTTGATTAAACGCACTGCACGCGCTTTTGGGACTGACCTCGTGTATATAGCTTTGTGTGTCCCCAATAGGTAAAAATAAATAAAAATAAAGTGGGGAAGCCCGCACCACCAGTTAGGTATAGCAGGCGTAAACCAATCAAGAATAAATGAACAGGGGAAGCCTATGCTATCCCAAATAAAATTTAAATAAAAGGCAATTAGTTAAATAAAAAAAAATCGGAGGCAAGCATGTATAAGTTATGAAAAAAAAGGTAAGTATCATAACAAGGACAATGTTGTATATAGCGAATCCAGATGCCCGTTAGTAACCCTGCCCCTTCTGCCCGAAGCGACACGCGTATAGCTCGGGAAATCAGCATTTTTGTTACTTGGCATACTCACTTGAGAAGTACATGTCAGTTTTAAAGAATGCCAGAAGGAAAGCGTATGTACTCGTTACTTTTTATTCCTCTAACGGAATGAACGTTTTTGTGGCAGTAATGGCAAAACATGCAGAATCGGGGTCTGATGCAGTCATTCATTCTGTCTATGCTGTTTTTGAACGAAATCATTGAAATACCAGCATGCTCTCAAACGTCAGTGTGGCACCTGCTTTCTGGCGCCGTAATGAGGTCGAGGCGGTGCCTAGGAACACTTCGCTTTATGACTTTCCAGAAGGTGCGCTTCGGTAGAGCGTAACGTGGTTAACCACCTTCGTCTGCGTGCCGCGCGCGGGGTGCATAGAATACTTTATGCACCCGTCAGCTGCTTTTGTTTAGTTTTCTTCATTGAGGTCATCCGACTGCTGTATGAGAACAAAAAACACCTCGAGAAGAACGCCTGTTCTTACTAGGGTGGCGCAAGCTCGCACAAGTTCGCTAACTAGAGTGGCGCAAGTTCGCGAAATTTGTTTCTGTACGATCTTGCTCAAAGCTAAACATGACCGGGAACTCACAGCATCGTTGTATACTGCAGGCCTACCCGCAATCAAATTGACCCCCGCCCGGACTGTTTGAGTGTAACTGCGTGCGTGAGTAATGTCTTTTCTATGTTTTATTTATTAATTTTTTGTGCTGCAGGACGAGGAGACAGCTATTTGTAGCATACGCTACACAATACGTTACCGTTTCTTAATGGATGCGCCTCTCGATTATATATCATTGTCCGCAGCTACAGTGACGTTACTTGTTTTGCATGTACCATGCAGCCCCCTTGCGTTTTTGTCGTGCACGATGCACAAGTAGCACGCCGGTGTTCCATGATAAGGTTAGGAAAGGTCGTGACACCTCCGCACTCGTCATTGCTCAGGCTGTATGCTGCCAATTACGGGAGCAGCATATGGTGTGCGCACGCGTCTGCAAATATGCCCACGCGCTGCCAGACGTGAAGTGGCACAGCCTTTTCTGAACACTATGTGTGTGCCACTGGGCAGGCTAATCATCGTAGGTCCTTGAGTGAAGGTTTATGAACGTACAGCTGTTCGAAAACACTCGCTGTGCATGATGTACCATGGCGGCACACGACCGTCAGCTTCGACTAAAAGAATGCAGCTGTTTTTTGCTGAGGTCTTTTTTTAATTTCTAGTTAGTTGTTGCTGGGAAAATTAAGCATTGTGAAGCTCGACCACTGCCACAGAAGTCATGTCATTAGCCCATTTGGTACGTATCGTAACGCCACTGTATATATTTTTCTTCAACATATGCACTCATGCAGCGGTTCGTGCTGTGCTTAAATGCAAACGACACCGACGAAGTACTTTATTTTTCCGAAAGGCAAAATGCCCGTAACACAACTTCATAGTTTCTCAAGCCATATTTTCTCTTTTCGGAGAGTCACTATCCTGCGCAGAAATGGTTATAGAGTTCTGTGCGTTCTTATCTGGTGAAGTTATGACGGCTATCTACATTCACAGCTACAAAGTGTTTGACGCGTTCTCTTCGAGAGAAATAGCGAGTTATAGATTTAGTTCTGTGGTAGCATAATATAGCTACCCTCCAAGGTGATGCCCTCGCCGGACCGGGAGGGCGTCGCGAAAAGCTTGACCCTACATCGTCTGACGCCTGCCATCAGCTAGGTCAACGGTTGATCGTAAAAAACACGACCGTAAATCTGGACGAGCCACCGACTCTGGCGTACGTGTTCATTACTACTAGAGTGTTACTACGCTTTCGTCGCAGCTGAGATCGAGTGCGTAGCGCGCCATTAAGGCACCCAGCAGGATGGAGGCAACCCTGTTTTGACTGACTCTTCATCAGGCGCAGGCTTTACTATCGAGGACACCAGTCATATTGTGGAGAGTTCCTGGTTTCACTAGTTGACCTCTATCGAAAGTTAAGATCCCTGTTGCTTTCTACGTTCTTTATACGTGCTACAGCTTCCTAAGGCATTGCTATTTAAACGAGCCTTAAAACATCAAAGCCCACTCTGCAAGCACAATCTATGTATGCACATTGTTCACCAGCTATGCCGATGGGCTATCGCGAAATAAGCTGCTGTTACATGTGCCGCATCGTTTCATTTTAAAGTGAAACTTCATTTGCATATAGCCTACCAGGGTATTGCGTCCCTCGATGGGTAAGTCAACCGGTATCGGCTGATATATTCGTGGAGATATATATGCAACCAAACGAAGACAAGGAAGTAGGCGCTGTGGTTGCGGAAGAATATACGTTAAGGTCGGAATAAAACCCGCCACCACAACCTCCTGTTCGATAGACGCCACAGCGTACACTTAGCCATTGGTCGGAGCTAAGGGTCTCCAGCGACGAGTATTCAGTGATATTTTGAACAGTCCTACGAAAAAAAAAATAAATGACGGTGAGCAGTCCCAACTTTTGACACCAAATGAGACTCCATATTTAAAAAATGTCTAATACAATTTAAGAGCCCGTGGACTCGTGCGTCTGCTATGTGCAAGGCCACAAAGGCGCTGGTGCGTTTCTTGAAATGCACCTGCCTATGTCACCACCTGTTACTGACTCAGTGATGGACGCTTGTGTGCGTAACAGTGCACACTGTGAACTTCTTTCTTCTCTTTCAGTCCTCTTTCCCCCTTCACCAGTGCAGAGCAGCCTACCATGCCCAGCCTGGTTAACCTACCTACCTTTCCCTTACGAATTCTCTCTTTCTCTCTCTGTCTGGACACACTTATTTCTACTGGCGCTTCTGTGAGTATTGCGAATCAGTGTCTCGAGAAGTGCAGTGATGTTCGCTCTGGGTAGATAGTACAGGTGCACAGATTTGAAATGGCACTACAAAATGCATGTGCAGAAATGGACAACAGTAAGCGGCGAAATTGAGAGGGAAAAATTAGATGTGGATGGCCTTGACCATGCAAGGAGTAAAACTCCTGCCTATATTATCTTGGCCTGATATATGAAGCCTTTCCGGATGAACAATTCATGCAACGACGAAATAACGACGGAATTGTGGAAAACTGCGGAGCCCATCTGACAAGGTAGTCTGCGACGTTGTCGATGTACCACTTCAGCACCAACAAATTCTCTGCGTAGAAGCTTATCCATCAAATTCAAGTGGCACAGAGGTAGCCTTTTTAGAACGGAGCTCTTTGGTGCCCGTTCATGCGTTTCGCGTCACCGTTGTGCCTCGCCGTTGTCCCTCGCCGTAGCCACCTCCGTAGCCGGGGCCAGCGCGCTGCTCTAGCTGCGTGCGCTCCTGGCGCCATCTCCCGCGCACGGCGCGAGCCTTGCTCTCTTCGCTCCTCCTCCAATGCCACCCTGATCGGCGACAATCAGAGCGCCGGCTCGGTGGCGGCTCATATTGATGATGTGCTGCTGCCCAAGCCAAAACGCATAGCCGCCGCCGTTCGCCACTAGTGTACCTCCACCCCCAACACCTCCTCCGTGGCAGCGACCGCACGAGAGCACGCGGTGTTCTCCGGTTGCCGAAGCACCGGCTCGTTATCAGCGGATCACGGTGCGTTTTTCCCGAGCCGAAACGCAGAACCATGTTCAGTTGTCTCGCTAGCAGCCTCAGCGGCATCAGTCAGTCGCTGCCACCTCTTCGCCGCGCAACGTTCCTATGTGCCTTCGCGCTGCCTCCCTCGACCTTCCTATAAGCGAGGCAGTTGCGCCAAGCTACGCTCCGTTTGCGATGGCTGGTGCGAAAATTTCCGCACGGGACCGATTGTTTGTCTGAAGCTCACAGATGGTTTATATTATAATATATTCCGTCTGCCTATATAAAAAGTTTGCTCTCAGCCAGCTCTTTCTGAGCCATTAGCGAGGCAACCGATGAAAGTCCTTCGTCTGCCACTGCTGCTAAACGAGCTGCCCGAGCAGAGGCCCAGCACCGTCGCCGCCAGAATCCAGAGGTCCGCTACGCCGAACCAGGCATTGGTGCAGCAAGTCGAGCATATATCAATCTATTTCTCCGACCACAAAGCTTCCTTCATGACAATCAAGAACTGGGAGTGTAGTGTTTCTTAAGGATGGAATAAGTGTGAAGAATAAAAAGTCGTCTGTAACTGTACATACACGTCTTGCACAAGTTCTTCGCCACGTACATTATATCGGAAAGCCGAAACAGCTTAAGACCTGCGCTCAAATTTTGCATTAGGAACTGACGTAATCATAGGTGATTTTTTTTTCTATTTCATGAACACAAGCCAATGGTGCAAGAAACACTAACGCATGACTCGTGAAAAAAAAGATTTGCTTCAGAGTAGATTACAAAATAAAACGTTAAAAGCCCAATTAATTCGGCCGTGAACACCACCTTTCACAATAATAATAATAATAATAATAATAATAATAATGTTTTATCATCATCGTCACCATCATCAGCCTATTTTATGTCCACTGCATGAAGAAGGCCCCTCCCTGCGATGTCCAATTACCCCTGTCCTGCGCCAACCGATTCCAACTGGCACCCGCAAATTTCTTAATTTCGTCGCACCACCTAGTCTTCTGCCATGCTCTACTGCACTTTCCTTCACGTGGTACCCATTCTGTCAACCTAATAGTCAAACGGCTATCTAATATACGCATTACATGACCTGCCCAGTGCCATTTTTTTCTCTTAATGTCTATTAGAATATCGTCTATACCCGTTTGCTCTTTGATCCGAACCACTCTCTTTCTGTCTCTTAGGTTATGCCTAGGATTCTTTGTTCCATCGCTCTTTGCGCAGTCCTTAACTTGTTATCAAGCTTCTTTGTCAGTCTCCAAGTCTCTGCCCCACATGTCAGCACAGGTAAAATGCACTGATTGTATACTTTCCATTTCAATGATAACGGTAAGCTCCCAGTCAGGAGCTCACGATGTCTGCCGTATGCGATTCAGCGCATTTTTATTCTTCTGTGAATTTCCTTCTCATGATCACTGTTCCCTGTGATTAGTTGACCTAGCTAAACGTACTACTTCACAGACTCTAGAGGCTGACCTGCGATCTTGAAACCTTGTTCCCTTGTCAGGTTATTTATCATTATCTTTGTCTTCTGCATATTAATCTTCAACCCAACTCTTATATTGTCCCTGTTAAGTCCTCAATCATTTGTTGTAACTCGTCTGCAATGTGTGTTAATAGAACAATTTCATCGGCAAACTTAAAGTTGCTGAGGTATTCGCGTCGATCCTTACTCCTAAACCTTCCCAGTTTATTAGCTTGAATACCCCTTCCAAACACGCAGTCAAGCATTGGAGAGATTGTGTCTCCTCGTCTGACCCCTTTTTTTATAGGTATCTTCCAACTTTTCTTGTGTAGAATTAAGGTGGCTGTGGAATCTCTGTAGATACTTTCCAGGGTATTTATGTAAGCGGTCTGTACTCCTTGACTGCACAATGCTTCTATGACTGCTGGTATCTCTGCTGAATCAAATGATTTTTCATAATCTATGAAAGCCATACAGAGAGGCACTCTGCGGATTTCTCGATAACCTGATTAATGACATGGATGTGATCCGACTGAAGCCAGCCTGTTCCCTTGGTTGACTAAAGTCCAGTGTTGCCCTTATTCTATTAGAGGCTATTTTGATAAATATTTTATATAGTACTGGGAGTGAGCTGATGGACCTATAATTTTTCAGTTCTTAACCGCGCCCTTTTTGTGGATTAGTATAATGTGTGTATTCTTCCAGTTTTCTGGTACGCTTGCTGTGATAGACACTTCGTATAGAGAGCCGCCAGTTTTCCAAGAATTATGTCTCCATCATCTTTCATTAAATCGACTGTTATTTCATCCTCTTCTGCCGCTTTTCCCCGTTTAATGTCTTGCAAGGCCCTTCTGACCTCATCTCTAGTTATAGGAGAAGTTTCTGTATCCTGTTCCATAGTGTTTCGAATAGAATACTTCTGAGTCCTCTAAGCACTGTAGAGGTCAGTAAAGAATTCTTCCGCTGCTTTTATTATACCTTCGAGATTGCTGATGATATTACCCTACTTATCTTCCAGTGCATACATCTATGTTTGTCCTATGCCAAGTTTCCTTCTCACTGATTGCAGGCTGCGTCCGTTTTTTACGGCTTCTTCGGTCTTTCTCACGTTATAATTTAGAGTATCACTTACTTTCATTCATTTGATCAGTTTTGACAGTTCCGCGAATTGTATCTTATCTCTTGAGTTGGACACTTAAATTCTTTATCGTTTCTTTATTAGGTCCTTTGTTACTTGGGAGAGCTTGCCTACTGGTTGCCTTGGTGCCTTGCCTTCCACTTCAAGTGCTGCCTCTGAGGCCAGCCTCGTTATGGTTTCATTCATTACCTCTATGTCATCATCATCATCTCTGTGTTCTAAGGCTGCATATTTGTTTGCAAGTACCAGCCCAAATTTGTCTGCTTTTACCCTTACTGCATGTAAGTTGACCTGTTTTTTCTTGACCAATTTTACTCTTTTTCTCTTCAAATTGAGGTGAATCCTAGGCCTCATTAACCTATGATCACTGCACTATACCCTACCCATCACTTCTACAACCTGCACTATCCTGGGATCGGTAGAAAGTATGAAATGCATTTCATTTCTTGTTTTATCATTACGGCTTTTTCAGGTCCACTTTCTGTTGCTACTTTTCCTGAAAAAGGTGTTCATTATTCTCAGCTTATTCCTTTCTACGAATTCTACCAGCATCTCTGCTCTTGCGTTTCTAGAATCGACACCGTAGTTGCCAATTGCCTGTTCACCCGCCTTCTTTTTCCCCATTTTTGCATTGAAGTGACCCATTACTACTAAATAACGAGTGTGCACTTTTCTCATCGCTAATTCAACAACTGATCTACTTCCTCATCGTCGTGACTGGGTGTTGAAGCGTAGGCTTGTACTACCTTTAATCTATACCTCTTATTAAGTTTGATTACGACTACTGCTACCCTCTCTTTAATGTGTACAATTCGTCAATGTTGCCCGTTATGTTCTTATGGTTTAGGAATGTTATTCCGTATTGCTTCATATCAGGGAGACCTCTATAGCAGATGACATTGCCGTTATTTAGCAATGTGTAAGCCTCACCAGTTCTTCTAATCTCACTAAGGCCGATAATATCCCAAACAACGTCTGCTAGTTCCTCAAAGAGTACTGCTAAGCTAGCCTCACTCTACAGAGTTAGGCTGCTAAAAGTTGACAGGGTCAGTTTCCATTGGCGGCCTGTCCCGTCCCAGAGATTCTTAGCACCTTCTGCTGCGTTACAGGTCTGACCGCCGCCTTGGTCAGGTGCTCTGCAGCTGCTTGAAAATGAGGGCCATTGGTTGATTCTAGATATCATCAGGGAGGTTGTGGCCGAATACAGCACCAGGGAAGCCAATTCCTGTTCTGGTGAGGGAGCGTCTTTGTTCAAGCTTATTGAGCTTTCCTAATTTGGTTGCACTTGGATTAGTATAGCCTCACTCGCTCTCGGCATCATTCGCCGGTGCCAGGCGTCACTCGAAGCCTGCAGATGTGGTGCACTGGAGACTCAAATTAAAGAAAAATCGGGGAGGGGGGGGGGAATTTGAACTTCTGACTATCGCAACCGAGCATTCGACATAGCTCTGTAAGATAATCCCGCAGGCACCTAGGCTACCTTATCGCCGAAATGGACGGCCCAGAGGGCCCTACATGCCTAAGAGATCCGCTGAATTGTCCCCCCTTTGCGGGTTTTGCTGATCGTCATAGAATGCACGATATACTGTCAATTCTCTGTGGTCCTAATCTCTTGTTTCCCAAATCCCGCGCATGCACGCGGTCTTGAACGCGCCTAGGTACATGATGTATTTTCGCTGAATTTCAACAGCACTTAACACTTGTCTGTAAAAATTAAAACGGGAAAAGTTGTCAGCGCTTACCAAGAGGCACCGAGTCGCGTATCATCTGCTCGTCGCGCCTGCTTGTCCCTTGGCGTCCGAAAACTAGCGTCCCGGGTAGCTTTTTTTATCGCCACCAAAAAAAAATAATATAAGAAACAGGCCGCTCTAAGCCTCAGTTGCCTTGTAGGACCATGCCTATGAACATGATACATGTGGTGAAGGAAAAACATAAATAAGTACAGTCTCCAGCGACGATGATTAATAATAATAATAATAATAATAATAATAATAATAATAATAATAATAATAATAATAATAATAATAATAATAATAATAATAATAATAATATTTATTCTGCATTTATGTGTACGTGCAGTAAGTTCTGTACCATATCAGGGCTGTTGTGCTTGAATGTTTGTTAGGCAATTGTTTCCCAAAAGGATGGAGCATTTCGTCTTTGTACTGCAGCCTTAGGGTAGAGAAGCCGAATTATTTCCTTTTTGCAGTCCCTGTCCTTGATGACATTGTTGACCAGAGGGGAGGATGTACTATGTGCTCGAGATTCGATTGATGAAAAGGTTACCGGAGGTGTCGTTAACAAAATAAACAGAACAAATGAATGCTTTTGTTACTTTATCTCACATATATGAACATTAGAGGCTTCTATTCAGATTGAAAAACTGTGCTACATGATTTTACTTTGGACATTCTAGGCAATATTTTCATTGTTTACGTTGAAGACAATCTGATACACTCAAGAACTAAACAATGACTTGACGAGCAGCTGGCGAAAGTTCTTGGAGTGCTTAAGGCTGAGCTGAGGGTTAATTGACAAAAAGGAGAATTCTACAAGAGAAACCGTTATTTTTTTAAAGAATGTTCAGTGGACGAAGAAAAAATACGAAAATAGAATATGTGCGAGGGATAGCTCAGTAAGTGCAGCCCCATCATGTTCCCTCGCTTCGAGCTATTCTTGGATTGGCTGAACAAGATCGAGCTTTTATTCCCGGATACGTCAAGAAAACAAGTGTTTAACAGTACTAAAGAAGAATTATCTGCGTTTTGTTAGGTCAGACGATTGTGATTACATTTCAAATAACTTGATACGAATTGATTCGTCTGATCCTGTGCTTGTTCTTCCCGATTTCAAGTTAAGTTCTTAGTCATGAAATATTTCCTAGTTATTATTATGTGGCGGCCAGTACGAAATACCCTAGTTATGTTCCTCTTTCTATGTCGTTTTCTTCCTTAGAGCTTTGTTTTAACTGCGAATTTGTGAAAGTGGGATCTTTAGTAGCTAAAGATCCCATTTGCCGCAGGTTATAAACAGCAGTCACCAGTGGGGACCACTCAGAGTTAAAGCACTCTGAGTGGTTTCAAGGCTCCGTTATTTATGTCTTCTATATTTTTGTCATGGAAAAACGACCGTCAACGCATCCACCTCCCTGATCCTTCCAAACAACTTTGCATGTTCAGTAGAAACTACATGATAAAGCGACGTAACATCTTAAGCCTAACCTTTACGGCATTGTTACTAAGAACCTGCATTAGTTCGTACTTAATGGTTTCCTTTCTAGCCCCGTGCTACTGTGAGATAGATGATCACTTTTCCGTTTCATAAATATTCCTTCACTATGCGGGAGGAACAAATCGACTGGCATGCGGATTTCCGAAGAGCTGATTTGCGAAACTTTCTTCTTTCTAGTGATTTTTGCTAAAATGTGTAGGGCAGCTAATGCGCCCATGAGTTGCACAAACAGTTAACCATTGTTTATTATAATAACACATGAAAAAAACGTGCGCAGCTTGCACTAGTGGTGCAAGGCTGGAGTCAACAGTGGAGTTTGCGGTCACCTAGCTTTTACGTGGCTTACCTAAGTTGTTTGTAGGCTTTGCGAGGTTATCCTATGTTTTTAGGTTGCTCATAGGCTTGGCTAAATCGTTTCCAGGTTTCGGGAGGTTACAGTAGCCTTGGCTAAGTTGTTTCCAGGTTTTGCGAGGTTACGGTAGGCTTGGCTAAGTTGTTTCTAGATTTTACGAGGTTTGCTAGGTTTTGCTAAGTTGTCTCGGCATGCTTGATACTGAAAGTTTTCGAGTAGCCATAGGCCGGGATCGCTTTCGATCGAATCTCGCGTTCTCTGGACTGAAACTCGAGATCCTCGACTCGGCGCCGCCTCTTCTGAGCCGCAGCTTCAGCGCAGTGTTCCGGATCAGCTCGACGGCGACGCATAGCTTCTCGCTTGGCAGTAGGGCGTTCTTCCTGGTATGCCGCTTCTTCTTCGGGCGTCCGGACCTTCTTCAGTCTTCCCATGGCAGCAGCACGTACGCACGGAGGAAAGGAGGTGAGAAGTGTGTCGCCGCGCCCTGTTCCGAGCTTTTACTTGCCTGGTCTGTGAGGTAACGACTCCGCCTACGCGTGTGGGGTGCGAGGAGGTTATGTGGCATGGTGCTCTCGCAGGAGGTTGCTAGGTAACGCGAGGCAGCACACAGCTGGGCAGAGATTTTTGGTTACGCTCCAGGGCTGAACTAAAAGCTTAAACAGTTCCGCTGTTAAAATGTTATTTTTTATTTAGTAATTTGAGATCCATTCTAATGCAGATGATCTTCGAATCTGCCTGGCTGCATCGTCTGCTGCGGCCATGTATGGACTGGATAGGAGTAGGTGCCAATGGAAGTCAACGAATTTGGCCAGTCACCATCCAATAATGCGTGTCAGGGCCTATCAACGGAAAAGCACACAGGTATCTTTGTATCTTTCTCAGACAGTAATGGTAACATATCCTGGGTCTAGGCGTACTGAACGTGGCCTCATCTTTAAATGCTGCCTCACAAGTCCCCAACTAGCGAGCTAGTCAGACTTCGATATTAGTTTCGACTTTGTTTTCAATGATGCCTGCGATATGGAAATCATGACTGACCCCACCTGTTTTCGGCCGCACCATTCACACCGAAATGAATGCGGTGTGAACGGCGGAGGGGGTGGACGGTAGCTCAATAGTACAGCTTATGGTGATTCAAAAAACCTGGTTACCGGCAAAAGAACTGACGTAGGCAATGTTACGAAACGGATGCGCTTACGCTTCCTCAGCCGCTACCGATACTTTACGCTTTGTTCCTCACGAAATAGATCATATTTAGTGCCGACTCTTTCTGCCATTCATTGCTCCCTAAGAGGGATCCGTGTCTGATATTCTATTGATAGCTCCTGGCAGAATTTTCGGAGGGTGATTGGTCAAATCCGTTGTCTTCCATTGCCACTCACTCCATTCGAGTCCATACGTGGCAACCACAGACTACGCAGCCATGCGGCCATGCAAATTAGAAAAATATCAGCAGTAGAATAAATATTAAATTATTAATGAACTAAAAATTACTTATTTTATGTGTTATACAATTAATGTGTCTCTAACCGTTCGTCCAAATCCTGCTTGCAAGGGCTGTACTATATATTCTGACAAAACTTAGTTGGAATAAAGTTTGGCAAATCAGTTTTGCGGGAATGCGCATGGTGGAGGAAGATTCGTAAAAGGGAAACCTTGTCATCCATCCGACAGTATAGCACGCAGCGTGAAAGAAAACCCGCATGCGCTTCATCTACAGCTGCGTGCTACTGTCGGGTGGAGGACAAAGTTTCCCTTTGAAGAACGCGTTCTCTTTGGAACGCGCCCTGCTTTTACAATTTCTCTCCGGATGGTAAATTCCTGATAGTAGACGAAGCAACTCGCCCACATGAAGTTGTTGCTACTGCCGTATTCACTCCAGCCCATTTTTTTTCTCTAAATTTCCTTCTCATGATAAGGGTCCCCTATGAGCAATTGACAGATAAACTTACTGCTGTACAGACTATCGAGACTGACTGGCGATCCTAAATTCTTGTTCCCTTGCCTGGCTATTCAACATAATCGTTGTCTGCCGCATATTAATCTTCAGCCGTACACTTACACTTTCTCGATTAAGGTCATCAATCATTTGTTGTAATTCGTCCCCAGCGTTGCTGAACCTGAAAATGTAATCTGCAAACCGAAGGCTGCTGAGATGTTCGCCGTTAACACTCATTCTTAAGATTTCCCAGTCTAATAGCGTGAATACTTCATCTAAGCATGCAATAAATAGCATTGGAGAGATTGTTCCTCATTTCCAGACCCTTTTCGTGACATCTAACTTTCTACTTTTCTTGTGGAGAACCAAGGTAGTTGGGGAATGTTCGTACAAATTTCCCCAAGATGTTCACGTATGCTTCCTGTATGGTTTGATATGCCTTCATGATTACTGGTAATCTACAAAAGTCATCTAGACAGGTTGGTTCTACTCCGCAGAATTCTCGATTACCTGATTGATGACATTGATGTGAGTCATTGTAGAATATCCCTGCCTGAAGCCAACTTGTTCTTTTGATTGATTCAAGTCGAGTGTTGCCCTGATTTGATCGCAAATTATCTTTGTGAACATTTTATCCAATACGGAAAGCAAGCTAATGGGCCTATAACTCTTCAATTTTTTAACGCCGCCCTTCTTGTGGATTAGTATAATGTTGTCATTCTTCCAGCTTTCTAGTACACTTGAAGTCCTGAGGTATTGCGCATAAATAACCACAATCTTTTCAAGCATATCGCCTCTATTTTTGATAAAATGTACTGTTATTCCATATTTTCCTGCCGCTTTTCTCCGGTTAATATCATGCAAGGCCCTTCTAACTTAATCGCTAATTATGGAAAGAGCCTACAATTCCAGAGGCAGGCATTACAAAATCCTGTCTGGGAGCTTACCGCGGTCGTTGAAAAGAAAAGTGTACAATCGTTGCATTATACCGGTGCTAAAATATGGGGCCGAAACTTTCAGAAGAAAGAAGCTCGAGAACAAGTTAGGGACCGCGCAATGAGCGATGGAACGAAAAATGCTAAACGTAACGTGAAGAGACAGGAAGAAAGTGGTGTGGATCAGAGAGCAAACGGGAAAAGGCGATATCCTAGATTTAATTAAAAAAATAGTAGGTGACCCTAATCATTGACTGGTTAACTTTAGGCGAACGCAATGCTCGAACCGTGCACGGAGGCAGCTGTTTTCCGCTAATTAACCGGCTGAATATTATGCCACCTTCTTGTGTGCAGCGTCCTTAGTGACGTCATTACTAGCGCTTTCTACTTCCGGGTTTTCAAGAAGAATTTCGACAAAGTCGTGCCCACGTGGCGGCTCTCTAAAGTCTACAATTATGTACTTTGGTGTGCAGTAAGAAGTGATTTCTAATTAATCTTAATTATTCCAGACACTCCAGTAACTAAACTTGTAACTAAACTTGCGCTCTGATATCATATCTATAATGAAACCGATAAACTTTGTCCTCCACTATTTTTTTTTCTATTTTTCTGATATGTTTTGAATTTTGTGTCCGGTCGTCTCAGTGATTTCTAATTAATTCTAATTATTGCAGAGATTTAGTAACTCAACTTATAACTAAACTTATGCCCTGATATATCTATAATTAAACCCATGAATTTTGTACTGTGGTATTTTTTGTATTTTTTGTTTATTTTGGATTTCTTCTCCGGTCGTTTCAGTAGGTGAACGGGAAGAGCTGCGCAAGAAACAAGAGTTTTATTCAATGCTCGTACCACTAAAAAGGGAGCAGGGCAGGTTATGTAATACGTAGGGTCGATAAGCGGTGGGTTATTAGAGTTACAGAATGGGTGACAAAGGACGGGAAGAGTAGTCGAGGATGGCAGAAAACTAGGGGTGGGGGAGATGAAATTACAAAATTTACAGGCGCAAGTTAGAAATCAGCTAGCGCAAAACAGGGGTAACTGGAGATCGCATGGAGAGGCATTCGGCCTCTGGTGGACAAAATAAAGTAGCAGTTTCGCCCGAAAGACGAAGCATCGATTGCTATAGCAAATTACTGAACAGCTATACAAGGTAAGGACAGCAGTTTTATCGGCCATATGAACTTGGAAGCATTTCTTACTAACTGAATTAACAAGCATGGTTTCAGCCCGACCAAGCAAACATGAACACATCACAGTCGATGTGAAAACACGCGGACACTCGTTGTCAAAACGCCTGTATGAGCAAGCGCGACAGGAGCAGCGAGCGTAGTGACCTTCGTGCTGTCTATCGCTTCAACGCAAGAGCGGCGCGAAAACAGCGCGCACTATGGAGAACCAGCTCTCGACAGATGGCGCTCCAAAAATAACGGGATAGCGCCGTCTGTAGTGACGGAAATGCATTTTTCAGTAACACACACTGTGCGAGCAATGCTGTCATATCCGCTGCCCGCCGCGGCGACGTGAATGTTGTGGGCCTCACCGCGAGCACGTTTTTGTCGCTTGTTTCTGTTGTTGTGTCGTGGTGCGTTCCAACATTTTCACAGGTTTCAAAAACTGCGACGCCACCTCCGCGGCTGCAGCATGGCACCCGTAGTGCTGCGCTACGGTTTTAGAAAAGTGGCCGGGATCGACGAATATTTCCGTGCTAGTGCGCTTGAGAAGGGCCGAAAGTTGTGCGCTGCGAAGTACGCTTACGACGTCGAGGAGACCCTGGAACGCTTTGATGGCGATTCACAAGTGGTGGCGAAATGCCACTCGCAAGTGCGTCAAGCTACGTACGACGTCAACATTCAGGTAAGCGCGCATATTCGTTAAGCTTTTTCTTATTTCACCATGACCGCGAAGATTGGTGTCTTGCGTAGTTTGACCAGCGTTTACGGACTTCATATGCTTATTAATTTTAAGTTTTACGCGGCGTAGCGAAGCCTCACAAACTAAACAATTTCGAGCGCTGCTTATCTCGTGTATGCCTAACGCAAATTTCGCTACGTCCGTGCGCGGTAAGAATCACGTTTTCAGTTGTTTGACTAAATATATTTTTGCGTTGGCAGCTGTCATCGCAGCGGCGAATACTGGGTGCGCAGTGCACGTGCAAGGCCGGCCTTGGTGGCGGTTGCAAACATGTTGCTGCCGTCGTCCTGTTCGTCAACGAGGCCGACGCGCCGTCTTCGACTGATCGCCCTCAAGGGTGGGGTCGGCCGTCCTCTAAGCCGGACACTTCTCGAAGGGAGTCCATCGAAGAGCTTTTTGGAGGTACACTGTACATTTTGTCTTGCAAAAATGTGGCGTGGAGAACTACTGGTTCTCGGTACAGCGGAAATTGAAAGCCTTTTCGAAACACGATTTCATTTTCTTATTTACATGCCTGTTTGACAAGTCGACATTAACGTGGTCAAAGTGGTGTCTAGCTGGTTTTGGGCATGCTGATGTTAAGCATATGTGGAAGGAAGCTATGTGCATGTGGAAGCTTGTGTATGTGTGTGGGTATGCAGGAAGCGGGGGGGGGGGGTCAGCAGCACTAAGCTGCTGGTCCTGTCGCTTGCGTAGGGACGCCACTGCATTGACAATGCAACAGTGCCATATCTAATTAGCCTGCATTTTCTGAGCATGGAGTCGGTATGTGTGTATGCATAGCACAAGTTTGGCTATGTCTGTACTCAATCACAATCATGTTTTATATTGTTGCACTAAATACTGATCATACTTTTGCATCTGCAGCTGTCGCCACTGCAATTTCTGTGCTTTTAGTTTATTAAACATGTAGTTCACAGCTGTTATCTCTTGCAGAGTACAAGCCCCTGTATGTTGGTGGCAAGTGCCCGAAAGAAGAACTGCCATCCTATGTTCTGCACCATTTCCCCGACATAAACTGTGTAATGAATTCAGCTTTGATAAGTGAGGAGCAAGGGCGAATTGAACGAGACGTGCAAGACGTCCTAGAAGACCTTATTTCAAAGGCAGCACTCCATGCTGACGTATTATCTGTAGAAGAGGTGTTGATCTGGGAATGTAGTCTACCTCACTATACAGCAGGACAGTGTGCCTCACTCACTGCAATTGAGCAGCAATTTATTGCCACAAAAGTGGCATGTACAGGCTCCCAGGCAACCGTGACAGCTGCTGAAACTATAATGCAGGGAAAATGCCCCCGGTTTGTAACAAAGCACTGCACATTTCTGAAATTTCGCATGTTTTCCTTTTCTTACCTTTTCTGCTGCATGAGAACATGTAGTGCACTATACTCTTTCTTGGTGCATGCATGGATGCATGCTTTCAGAATGTGCTCTACGTTTTATTACTGGCCATGAAATTTAACTGATCCTTTTTGTGTTGCAGTTGGCACAAAGAAAGGTCGGTAAGGATATCAAGCTCCATCGCACACCGCATCCTGACTAGGCAAAAGGCCTTCGAGTCCCTGGCCGAGCAGCTGCAGAACTCCAAAACACCACTTGTTCCGGCGCTGATGTATGGTAGGCACCCAATTTTTTTTTATAAATGACTTGATGGACTTGACATGTAATAGAAATTAATAAATTTAGGTTTAAAACAGCAGCCCTGAGCCAGTGATGGCACTAAGCACTGTAATCCACTGTAATATACCGCTTTACATCACTTAGGAACACCTCAATCATGCAACTGAACAAATGTTTACATATGCACTGCTAAAGATTGGTCTTTGCTTGAATACTACTGCAGCATGGATCAGGTTATCAGTGACAGTAAAATTTGTAGCTCTGTATTCCGTTAAGTGCATGAGTGAGGAACAGTTCCTCTAGAAATGCACATTTTAACAAGGCAACATACAGCTAGGATTATGACAGCCGTAGATTCTTGTGCAGGCATTTGAACTTGAATGCCATGTGCCTATACATACACCCTGTGAGCCTGTAAGCATCTAGGCAACCAACATATTGGTGTCTGTTGTATTCACACAGGGAGACGTAGGCTTCAAGAAATTGTTTTATTTTCCGTGGTGCATACTGGCAGCATGAAAGCAACAATTGATGATAGTGCAGTACACAAACAACAATATATATACACCAAGATACAGTCATACATAGAACATCATGGTGACATTCATTAGCCAGGTCATTGTCCTGAATACCAGCTAAGGAGGCATGCAATGTCACATTTATCTGCTGGTGGGGTCGATTTGCCAGTGCACCACAAGGCATGTGGCTGCTGTAGTGAATTAAAAGAAATGTTCATTACTCGGTGTGCTAAGGAAAAGAAGCAACTAGAGGTTGAAGTGGCAGCAATGCTTGGGTTGGGGCTTGGATGTCCGTGTTAGCATGCCATCGTTTCACTGACAGAAAAATAAAGTCTTGAGAAGCAGATATGGCCCTTGGGCATGCGCAATACACAGTTTTTGCTAATTATTTTTCTTGTATATCTGACGCTGGCTTTGCATGTAATGTTTGATTACCATGTTCGCAAGAGTGATTATGGCTGGCCTTGTGCGTGCACTGTACTCCACTGGGTTTTCATCAAATGTTGAGTTGTAAGCCAATGCTTGTGTATCATGTAGTATTCCTTCAGTCCTGTCTGTATAATTGTATTTCACCTGGAATGAAAAGTAGCTGTGGTGTACTGGTAGGGCACTTGTTTCAGAGTTTTGCTAGTGTGTAGATGTGCTCAGTAGACGACAAAAGAAAGAATGAGATGCGCACAGCTGGCGTGTTACCCGTGTCTCGTCATCTCTTCTGTAATGTCTGGTAAGCACATGAACATGCACGATTGCAATTCTCAACTCTCCCAACTAGCTGTGTTGACCTGCTTGGCAGTCATGAGGTTCTTTGTTCGAGGCAACGAAAATTCATGAACCTTTTCTTCCTTTTTACTTCTGACACTTCCAAGTTTGATGTTACCAGGGGCCATGATTTAAAAGGGATACACTCATAACTGCTTAGCACACTAAAAATGTTCAACACTGCTACTGACAAGTGATTTATGGAAGGATTTCAGAGCAAAATCCACGATATCATTAATGAGCATGAGGCTCTCTAAGTATTGCTACATTGAACTCGTGCACATAGCATCTGCATTTTTTTTCTACTTTTCTGAAGGTACTGCTATGGAACCGACAGCAAGGGCAACATTCGAGAAAAAAATTGGTGCCAAAGTAACCCAGGTTTGTAACTACGTTCATCATCATCATCAGCCTACTTTATGTCCACAGCAGGCCGAAAGCCTCTCCCTGCGATCTCCAATTACCTCTGTCCTGCGCCAACAGATTCCAACTAGCACCCGCAAATTTCCAAATTTCGTCGCACCACCTAGTCTTCTGCCGTCCTCTACTGCGCTTCCCTTCTCTTGGGACCTATTCTGTCACCCTAATGGTCCAATGGTTATCTAATCTGCGCATTACATGACCTGCCCAGCGCCATTTTTTTCTCTTAATGTCTATTAGAATATTGTCTATACCTATTTCCTCTCTGATCTAAACCAATCTCTTTCTGTCTCTTAAAGTTATGCCTAGCATTCTTCATTGCATCGCTCTTTGCGCGGTGCTTAACTTGTTCTCAAGCTTCTTTGTCAGTCTCCATGTCTCTGCCCCATATGTCAGCACCGGTAAAATGTGCTGATTGTATACTTTTCTTTTCAGTGATAACAGTAAGCTCCCAGTCAGGAGCTCATGATGTCTGCTGTATGCGATCCAACCCATTTTTATTCTGTGTATTTCCTTCTCATGGTTAGGGTTCCCTGTCAGGAGCTCATGATGTCTGCTGTATGCGATCCAACCCATTTTTATTCTGTGTATTTCCTTCTCATGGTTAGGGTTCCCTGTGATTAGTTGACCTAGGTAAACGTACTCCTTCACAGACTGTAGAGGCTGACTGGCGAACCTGAACTCTTGTTCCCTTGCTCGGCTGCGTATCTACAATTGCTCGTAGGTATAGCGGGGCGTGGCACTTGCGCAGATGACGGATGTTTGCGCGCATGTGCGAGTAAGAGCGGTTGCAAGAGAGG
The DNA here is from genome assembly GCF_038994185.2 of Dermacentor albipictus. Classification (NCBI taxonomy): domain Eukaryota; kingdom Metazoa; phylum Arthropoda; class Arachnida; order Ixodida; family Ixodidae; genus Dermacentor; species Dermacentor albipictus. The sequence goes on from NC_091821.1 coordinate 17,869,005, forward strand.
AAATGTGGGGACTTTTGCTCCTTGAAAATGCGACTCTGCCTAGGCACTGCGTGGGAGTTTCTTAGCGCGTGTTCTATGTTTGTCCCTAGGCATGCCGGCAGAAGCTGCGGGGTGTGGTAGTGCTGAACTTAGTGTCGCAAATTGGTGGCTGGATGTAATTATTTATTCAATCGTCTTTTGTACTAATTGAAACAACGTGCCATTATTTCGCATTATTGGCTGCACCTCCAGGACACCAAAGCGGCAACGAGGACATCAAAGCTGGAACCCAGACTGGTCTGTGGGTTGGGGCTCGCCGAGTTATCCATGGGCCACCGTGCTTCCAGCTTTGATCCCCCCGCTACCCCTTGGGTGCCCTGGAGACCTGCGCCTCCTGCTTTATTGTAACCTCAGGTGCTCTCCTGAGGCCTCCGTTTGCCAGTTACATGTGCCCTCCTGGAGCAGTGCTTGTAAAAAATGCAATCTATCGTCCCGACGAAAAAACACCATGACTTATACAACACCAGTCAGAACCTTTCCCCTTCAGACACAGCGATCACCAAATGGGGCGTCTGTGTCCACTGCCTCACCGTGCCAGCAGCCAGCAGCGGAGCGTAAACAAACTGGACCGCACTTCTTAATGCCGGCATGCCTAGGGGACAAACGCATACAACACACGCTAAGAAACCTCCTCCGTAGTGCCTAGGCAGACTCACATATTCAAGAAGCAAAGGCCCCCAGATTTTCTCTCGCACCTGCTCATACTCGCGCCTGCGCAGAAACGTCCAGCACCACTGCAACCACTAGCAATTGTAATAACGCTGTCCAGCTATTCATCATTATCGTTGTCTTCTACGTATTAACGTTAAACCCCACTCTTACACTCTCTCTTTTACGGTCCTTCCAGTTTTCTGGGCCCCTTGCAGTCGATAGACACTTCATATTAGAGAGTTTTAGCCCAGCGGGTTTACGGCCAGCGGAGCGGAGCGGGCGAGCGGAGACGCAACTGCGCATGCGCACCACGCTGAGGCGGCCAGCGGTTTTACGGAGATGCGTTTACGCCCGCTGGAAAGCACTCCCCAGCGGAGGGTATACGCAGCGCGCGAGCGTGCGTAAGCGCGCGCGGGCGTGTATGGGAAATGCAAGACGGCAGCCTCGAACATGAACGCCGGCAGTTCTGCATCGAAAACGGCGACTGCCGCGCTGACCCGTACATTAGTACTCAGTACATTGTTAACAAATAATGCACTGAGAACTTGTAATATATCTTTATTCAACATTTCTTGCATAATAAAAGCAAGCGTAATTCAATTTCATTTCTCAGTAATTCCTATTCGAACCACTAGGTGGGGCAGCAGAGCTCCCCGCTCTTTACCCCGCTCGAGCGGGTGATCCGCTGGGCTAAAATTCTTTTTTCACGAGCCGCTCCGCTGGCGCAACGGCGGAGACCGCTCCGCTCCGCTGGCCGTAAACCCGCTGGGCTAAAACTCTCTATTGAGAGCCGCCATTTTTCCAAGCATTATGTCTCCTCCATCTTTGATTAAATAGACTTATTTCATCTCCTGCCACTTTTCCCCATTTCATGTCTTGCAAGGCCCTTCTGACCTCATCTCTAGATATAGGAGGACTTTCTGTATACTGTTCAGTATTGTTTCGAATAGAGTACTCCCGAGGCTTTTGGGTACTGTACAGGTCAGTACAGAATTCTTACGCTGCTATTATTATACCTTCAAGATTGCTGATATTACCCTGCTTATCTTTCAGTGCATACATCTTGGTCTGTGCTATGCCAAGTTTCTTTGTCACTGATTTCAGGCTGCGTCCATTTTTTACGGCTTCTTCACTCTTTCTCACGTTATAATTTCAAATATCACTTATTTTCGTTTTGTTGATCAGTTTTGACAGTTCCACGAATTCTATCTGATCTTTTGAGTTGGACACTTTCATTCTTTGTCGTTTCTTTATTCGGTCCTTTGTTACTTGGGAGAACTTGCCTATTGGTTACCTTGGTGCCTTGCCTCCCTCTACAATTCCTGCCTCTGACGCCAGCTTCGTTACGGTTTCATTCATTGCCTCTATGTCATCATCATCATCTCTGTTCTAAGGCAGCATATTTGTTTGCAAGTACCAGCCTAAATTTGTCTGCTTTTACCCTTCCTGCCTCTAAGTTGACCTGTTTTTTTCTTGAGCGATTGTACTCTTTTTCTGTTCAAACTGAGGTGAATCCTAGCCCTCACTAACCTATGATTATTGCACTTTACCCTACCTATCACATCTACATTCTGCAGTATGCTGGGATTGGCAGAAAGTATGAAATCAATTTCATTTCTTGTTTCACCATTAGGGCTTTTCCAGGTCCACTTTATGTTGCTACGTTTCCTGAAAAAGGTGTTCATTATTCTCAGCTTATTGCTTTCGGCGAAGTCTACCAGCATCTCTCCTCTAGCGTTTCTAGAATCGACGCCGTAGTCGCCAATTGCCTGCTCACCTGCCTGCTTTTCCCCCAGTTTTGCATTGAAGTCACCCATTACTACTGTATACCGAATCTGCACTTTTCTCATCGCTAATTCAACATCTTCATAAAACTGATCTACCTCCTCATCGTCGTCGCTGGATGCTGGAGTGTAGGCTTGTGCTGCCTTTATTCTATACCTCTACTGCTACGACTACTGCTACCCTCTTCATTAAAACTTCTTTCTGGATGAGTTGGTGCATACTTGACGTAAAAATTGTAACAGCGCCAATGCATGCATCCACTAAGTAACAAGCGCTTGTGTCTCGTCCATTGTGGATGCATGTGTTGGCACTCTTACAATTTTTATGTCAAGTGTGCTACCCTCTCGTTAATGTTGTAGAATTCGTCAGTGTTGCCCGCTATGTCCTTGTGGATTAGGAATCCTACCCCGTATTGCTTCTTATCAGGGAGACCTTTATAGCAGAGGACATGGCCGGTATTTAGCAATGTATAAGCCTCAACAGTTCTTCTAATTTTGCTAAGGCCAATAATATCCCAAATAACGTCTGATAGTTCCTCAAAGAGTTTTGCTAAGCTAGCCTCACTCGACAGAGTTCGGCTGTTAAAGGTTGACAGGGTCAGTTTCCATTGGCGGCCTGTTCGGACCCAGAGATTCTTAGCACCCTCTGCTGCAATACAGGTCTGACCGCCTCCTTGGTCAGTAGCTCCGCAGCTGTTGGGGACTGAGGTCTATCAATTGTAGATATCATCAGGGAGGTTGTGGCCGAATACTGCACCAGGGAGGCCAATTGCTGTTCTGGTGGTAACTACGTTGTCACATAATGCATTTTAATATTGTACAACTAACTAATCTATCAGTTTACTAATACAGACATCAAGTTGTTTTTTGTAGTGCTTTTATAGGAACTGCTAAGCGAGTTCATAATGGATAAGGGCAAGTTAGAATTTCATCCACAAGTGCACGTTACTCAGCAAGCTGAAAGAATATACACTGCAAGAGTGGGTAATTAGTAGAGCTTGGCAGTGTTGCCCTTGTCTCTCTATCCCCCTCTCCACTATGCATTACTGGAATAAAAGTAAAAACGATCATTTTTCCCCTTAGCACATTTATAGATCAGCGTAATGCATTTTCATCGAAGTGCTTGTACACTGAGGCTGGCTCACACATACTGAAACTGTCACAGCCACTGCTGCACACACGGTGGTTGCTACTGATATTTGAAAGCATGACTGTTGGACAAAACATATTGAATATGGTGTTCGTGCATGTTGTACATATTATTTGCTAACTTTACAAAATATGCTTTGCAGGTTGGCGTTGTGATTCACCCCTGTCAGCCATGGCTTTGTGCAAGTCCCGATGGCCTTTTCCAAACAACCAGTGGTGTCGTTTTGCTTGAAATCAAGTGCCCCTACAGTCGTAAAGATGACATAATCATAGATCATGCTCTGTGCGAAAGCTACGTTAGCTATGTGACATATCATGATGGAATGCTTCAGTTGCCTCGCAGCCACCCATATTATTCACAGGTTCAGGTTGCCATGTATGTCACTAACACTACAGAATGTTTCTTTTTTGTTTATACAAGCAAGCAAGATATTACTATAGTTGTTGACAGAGATGAAGACTTCCTTGCTCGAAACATTCCTCGGTTGGAGGCGTTTTATTATTCATACTACATTAAGCAGCTCCTGCGTTAGACCATATTCCTGCTTGCAGGAAGTAAGTTTGCTCTTAAAGGTACATACAGCTGCTCAGCACATGAAATCAGATAACCCTGCTTATGGAATGATTCCCTATCATAGTGGCTAAAGCAAGCCATGTTTCTCTCATTAAATTTGGAAATTTACTTTTTTAACCTATCACTAAAAGTCGCAAAAAATGACCTTTCGCGCAGCACATGGCACACACATGAAGCTGCATAAGAGCTCTGCCACGTGACCTTCTACTAGTGTACGCGGTTACTGGTCTTTTTATTAGTACTGAAATGCAGTATACTTCCTATTACGTGTTTTTCCTGACTTACAGTGTGCAGATTTACTGATTACAGTGTGCAGAGTTGGCCCACTTGTGGCATAGTTGATGTCATATTGTATATCATAGGGGGGACCACAGAACTTGGGTTACTTGCATGCTAATTCGCGTGTGTACAAAAGCATCTATGTGTACCATTATGCATGCCTTTTTTACCTTGTAGTACTCACAGATTAAAGTGCCTGTGGTTTTCAGGCAGGTAAAGCACAAATAAAAAACAGACAGCGGAAAGAATGACAAAATACATTGTGATTGCCATACATGCCTTACCAAAACGTGTTACTGTCTCGACCTTCCACTGTACCAGCTAGCTTGGATACAGACCCTAGGTCTGTGTAATATAAAGGCTGATTTGTAAATTATGCTGCACTTATTAACAGCTCAATTACCTACAGTATGTTAGTATCAAGGTTTCACTTCCAGTGAGTGACAAAGTGTTTTTCGATTTCTGTGCCAATTTAAAATTATAATAGCTACTTAAAACATGTACAGAATCCTTGTTTCTATCAATATAAATCATCGTCTTTTCCTTTGCACCATTTCATGACACATTTTTTGCACTTGTTGGCCCTTTAAGGAAGTTGCTAGAGTGTTAAACACTGTTGAGCTACCTGATGGCAAAAGCTGGTTTTAGTCTGAAATCTTCCTCTGAAATTGCCTGGCTTTCAGGAACTTGCAAGTGAACAGCAATGCTTTATTACCACCAATTTCTTTGCTTATTGTCGCTTTATAACGGCAACATGAAAGACTGCATCAAAAAGATCCCGAACGTCTGCCATGGCTTTTACATGTCCATTCTGTCACTGAAGGAGTTGCAGTGATTCTTTGAGTTGTATCTGTAAGCTTGCACTGTATTTCCTTATTGAGAGCCTCTGCTGTTGCACAGTTGAGGCTAGTTCACAGTTGCAGTGTTTAAGCCATTTTTGATGCCTGTAGTGAATGTAGCCTTGAGGCACTGTCGACCTGATCACGTCTCCTTTAATTTTAATTGATGTCTCCCATGTTTTTGTGTGTGTTTGTATGGTGGTTGAGAGCCACACCATAGCTTCTTAGATATGTTTGCAAATTTGTTCAGCCTAGTGCTGTCCCCTTGCTTTACAATTTCTCATCCAAGTTTATAATTTCAGAGTCGCAGATAAAGCTGCTAGCTTTCCTGGTGACCTGGGCACTACTGTTAGCTGGCTAAAATATCACTGCTATGAGCAGTTTCTTCAGTGTCATACTGCGCTTAATGTTCTAAAAATAAAGCATAGTAATTTATTTCTGTATGGTGCTTGCCTGCAAAACAGCAGTATTGTGTTTGCAAGCTAGGCACATAAGTCTACACATGTTTACACGAATGAATTGGTCCGCTTTTTATTATTGCCAAAAATGATGAAAAACATACATGACCGGAATATTTTTCGAAATCTCTGTGGGGAAGTTGGCCTTTAAATATCACAATTTTGTAAAAGGTGGTAGCAGTGCTTATGCCAAAAATATGTTTGATACTCTGTGCTTGTGTATCACAGTGAAAATAAAGCACCTTACTTTGTGTTGCTTTGAATTATTGGGCTTTGCAGATTTGCCAAAATGCAGCACATATGAAAAATTTCACTCATGGCAGGAATCAAACTGACAGGAATACGGTGCTCCAAAATTCCATGAGTTTTTATGCGCTGTATCACTCTCTCTACATGCACGCGCACTTGAGCAACATTGTATGTTTCTTGCAGTTCTGCAGGTGAGAAAGGCTGGTTGCCAGTTGAGAATGGTGGCATAATCAGTACGGCACTTTTACCTGCTACACCTGCTAGTATTCCAGGAAAACCCTTATCAGCAAGAATAACATCATGCTGACCAATTATTTCAAGGAATCCTGATTCCAGCACGATTTGTGTGTCTGAGCAACGCCCACCATAGGATTTGGACTTGAATACAATGAGGCCAGAGGGGGCAATCGCAACTAAAAATTTCAATGTAAAGCCACTTTTGTACGTGGAGTAGAGGACATGTTGTTGCCTCACCTCTGATGGTGTTTCTGTGCGCACTTCAGTGCAATCGACAATGAGTGTGCAGTCAGGATAGTTGACCTTAAAACACTCTGGACGTGTATCCCGTATCACTTGCATATGTGGCTTATATATCCACTTTCTTGTAGCACCCGCAAGCGTGCCCAGAACTGCATGAAACGTTCGTGCTGCTGTTGTTTCATGAATGCCAAAAGTTACTGCAATTGCACTAAAAGGCACTCCGTGCTTCATTTTGAATAGAAATATTAAAAGTTTGTTCGGAAGGCTGACATCAGTACCCTTATCTCTCGTGTGAGGCAGGAGACTTAACAGGAGCGAGAAAACATTGTCTGAAACGCCACAGAGATCTCTCACTGCACCGGGTGTTAAGGAAACTGTGTCGAATCCCCCAAAAAAGCAAACCCTAGAGTCTGGTCCTGCAGCACGGTGCGATAGGCATGGCAAATTTCCTGCTGGTGTTATGAAGCATGGTGTGGCTGATTCTTCTTTCTGGCACACCTTTTGCACTGTAAGGTCTAATGCCTCAATGTGCTCCTCTTCAAGATTGCATTCAACCTGAAAGTCGCAAATGAGAGAGAATATGAATCGAGCTCCAGCAAACGGTGAACGTACCAGCTCCAGGCTACTGTGTCCATTTGGCGGTTCAAGGCATGACTGCTGCTGATACAAGCCTCCAGCCAAACTGTGAATGTCATTGTCCTGTATAAATGGAAAAAGTCAATTAACTGCTGCTGATTGGAGCCTCCAACCAAACTGTGAGTGTCCTTGTCCTGTGTAAACGGAAAAAATAAATTTTTCTATGATTTCTGAACCAAAATGCAACATTGTTTTCCACTTGCCCTCCTTTCACTTTGTTGTGATGGCTCCTGGCAATTCGTAGGTGATTTCGCACGTGCTCGAGCTCGCTCTGCCCATCTGGTAAGAAAAAAAAAACATAGAATCGGTGCACTTGTATGTACGGTTTTTAAAGACATCCCCCACTGCATCAACGCGACATTAATGTGATAGGTTGATGAAGAAGACATTTAAGATTAGTCGAAAGGCGACTCTTGGACTTTGAAAGCTGACTAACAGCTCGTCAGCCGCTACAGTCTTTGTATCGTTGAAACCAATAAACTATAAAATGGAGTTAGGTGTCGCGATAGCCCGGAAACAAAACCGTCGGCTGCGTACAATTAAGCGACTGGGGTATGCGAACGTACCAAGTAGCGGTGGTGTATTGAGATGTCGAAGCGTACATGGAGGCTTTTACTATAAATCAACAGTTTGCATCGTTTCTACTGCAATGCAGAAATAGCCCAAGAAATAATGAAGGCGGCCGCGATCGTTCGTGGCCAGGGCGACGTCCGATCGTCCGCGTTATCAACGGGATCAGCCGGCCTTGAACGGTGGATGACGAGTGGCATAAAACGAACAGTTTGGCCTTTATGGTTGTCAAACACCTGCTCACTGGCACAGTAGCCGAACACAGCGCAAATTTCCAACCGCCTGACGGGCACGCGCGCGTCGTGCAAGTTCCGCTCCTCTCGGCAACAAGTTGACGGTGCGGCTTTCTCGAGGCGCGATCGCTCGATGCCTAATTTAACACAACCCACAACGATGACACGTAGTTTTGCTTTAAAAAACCTCACCGGTGGTAACGCTCTGTTGGTGCCGAAGGGTCGCATGGAACCGTGCAGCGGTATGCTGAAGGAAAAATTGTTGGCACGTAGGCGGGATGGTGCATGCAATTACTCTTTGCATTGCCGAAGAAGTGCCGGCTGCATATTCTGGTGTTCGCATTCGGCTGCCATGGCTTGCCGTCAGGCCTGTCGAACAAATTAAGCATATAAGTTCAAGCGTAGTCCCACCTGTTTAAGTGTCGCGCTTTAAAATTCAACACACTCACGCAGCACGTCGAACAGCTTGTATCCAACGTTGCCGCCGCTCTAACTCGTACGGCTTTGAAGGGAATGTGTAAAAAGACACGCTGCTATCATAGCCTTCTTGGTTGTGGCACTTAAAAACACAGCAATACCGCCGGCCTCGAAGTTTCTTTTTCCGCGTTTCACCTATGGTTTCACTTTCACGCACCGCGGTGTCGTTGACGTTTGCTGCCATTTCTATTTGTTTGTATTACTGAAAACTTCCGGCCGCGTCCAAGAGGGCGGCGCTGCATGTTCGTCGAAACTCCAGCGCTGGTTCCCCATAGACCAGAACACGCCAGTCTCGCACCCAGACTACCCGAACGCATACTCTCGCACCCGGGTTGCCCGGTCGACCGGCGCCGTTTTGTACTGGGCTGCCAGTGTGTTCGCCGGCGACCAGTAGACATGGCAAGCGCCAGCTCTAGGGCTCTAAAGTGCGGAAATGTGCCCGTTCACACGGATCCAAAGTAGAAGAAGTCATCTGGGCATCATTGCGTCGTGTTTGGATGGCAAAACAACCAGCGGAAAAGGAGCAGGTTGCTTATCGCTGTTTGCGAAGAGCACAACACACGTAGAGGATCGTGCCGGTGCGGTGTTTTCAGCCTGCGCCGATTTCCATCCGCAACGAAGAATGCCAAGCTGCGCCACCGGTGGATAGCTGCAGTGAATAGGAAGAACTACCAACCCAGTGAAAATGCACGAGTGAGTATTCGATCTGTGTATATTTTGTTGCCACGTTCAACTTTGAGCCCTACAAACGTAATACGTGTAACACGCAGGTTTGCTCCGAGCACTTTCTGGGCAACAAGCCTACAGAGCAGAATCCCGCGCCGGTGCTTCGCCTTGGCTATAACAAAAAGGCAAGCCTTTTCGTGTTTTCATTCAGGCAGAGCTCCCGGCGGTTAAGCGGAACAGTTGAGTTTGCGGTTAGCGATACTTGCAGCTGGTGCACGGAATGACCATTAAGCGTGAACGACAAGTTGTAGGCCTTGCTTGTGAGCGTTATTGCTAATGAAAGTAAACCGAAGTCTGCTCGTCACGTAGCATGCGTCCACAAAAACGTAAACGACGACTACTCGTCGCCGAAGGTGTTCTTGCAGCGCACCTAGCTTTACGAGCTGGTGTTGCAGGTGTCATTCGTAACGAATTCATTTGAGCCTCCTGAGCTCTAAACTGCGTGCGGGCTGTTATGCGGGACAAAGCGCAAAATATTTCCGTTCATATGGCGAGGAAAATAAGGTGCTTAATTATTCTTGTATTTTGTTACAAAATTTTGATCGTTCTCACTAGTATTTTTTTACTGTTTTCTTTTCTAAGGGAGCGCCAACAATCCGATGGCCTCGCACAAGCGAAACAGGTCTGGTACCAGGTAGCTGCAGTTGGTGGGGCTAATTTCTTGGAATGCAGGTGCGGTTGTTGTCTTGTACCAAAGGGGTCCTGATGATGCAGCTTTAAGTAGGCATGATAATTTTACGTGCCCTGTCATGGTTTGTGCAACTGTACAACACCTGCATCTGTCATGCTCTCCCTGTTATACGGGCTTTGACTGCACATGTAGTTGAACATTATAACTACTGTAGTACCTCATTTTCCAATGAGTGCAGGTTTAGCATCATATGCTGCTTGTTCGAGTGCTGTAGGCTTTTCTTCTGAATGTTGTACTCTTAAGTGGTTGCACGATACAATTGCCCTGGTGTATTTTCTATTTCATTTTGAGAGGACTTTATATCTTCGCAACAGTGATGGCATGGGAAAGAACTACAGCCCTTCTTACTGTAACATCTATTTTGTTTTCAATGTGCAGGTGGTGAAGGGCAGGCGTCTGCTAACCAGGCAGTCAAACGACCTTGCCAGTTGGTTGCCAAACGCGGCCAACCCAGTAGAGACCATGACAAACAAGACCAAACTGAAAGTGCAGATGACAGTGTTCTGCGTGCTTTAATAATATATGGCACCAACACAGTGCTGTAAATTCCTTCACAGGTTACGTGCCAAAAAGCTCACACGTGTTCTAGCATATACCGCGCGGTTTGTACAAACGTAATAGCGTACCTACCCGATGTATTCACTTCTGCAGTCTGCACAGCACTCAGTGTGGCCATTGCGGACTTGCATGAGGTCTTGAAGTTTGATTGAATCCAGACAGCGAAAATTACAGGTTAGAAAAAACGCGAAACACGCCTTCCGCCCAGCTAAAAAGCCCAAGTTTCGCTTTCGCGCCGGGTCGCATCTCCCGGCGTGGCAGCCCAGGCCTGCTACTTCGCGGCGCTTGGGATAGATGGCGCGACCGGCGCTCATCAATATGGCGGCGCCCTTTGAATTCACGGTGTTCTGGTGTATAGTAGGAGCCCTCTGCAGACCCCATTCGAGATAGGGCGCCCGCGACCGCGCTCGGCTGTGCAAAGTACGCCCTTGTTGGCGGAGTCGAAGCCGCCGCCCTCCTCTCTTCCTCTTACGCTGCCTCCCCGCTTCCCTTTCTATCATGCGCGACATTGAGCCGCGATCCTCGCTTTCCCTTGCGTCCGGTTGCGAAATACGCACTAGCTGCCCCCCTCCCAACCCCCCACGGCTTTAGCGCGACGGAAGACTGCGCATTTGGTCTCCGCGTTACTCCCTCGCGCGCGCCAGACTGAGCCACGATCGTTGGCTCCCCTCGCGCACACATAGAACATACGACGTGCGGCGACGGTGTGTTCGCCTTTCGACTCCGTGCGGAACATCACGGCGACAGCAACGCGGACGGCAGAAATGCACACGCAGTGTCCACATTGCCGCCAGCATAACGAGAACGAAAAGACGCCTGCCGCAACCTAGCTATGTCCCAAAGAACAGCCACAGCACCAATGTCAAGCAAGGCACCGCAAGGCAACGCTGCGGCGCACGTGCCCACACCTCGTGCTGACAGACCACCGGCTCGTGCTCGAAGCTCGGATGGATAACACGCGACAGGAGGTGACGAAGAAGAAGGCGACGTTCGAAGAATCGAAGCTCAAGGGCTATTTGCTTGTTTTTGTTGTGTCTTGAGCCTCTTGAGTGGACGGGCACTGGGTGGCTCAGAATAAATCATTTTTCTTAGAAAGGGCTGGCCTAACTGTTGGTTACAATATACTTGCTGTCACAGTAAAATAGACTGACGATGATAATGCTGCTGCTGCTGCTGCTCCTGACGATATCGTAACCATTTTTTTTTTTGTTCTATGACGGATAGCGCGAACGTACCATGTGGACGACGGGGTGAAAAGGGAGAGAGGACAAGCGCTTCCGACGTCTTCTTTTTGGCTGTCTCCTATTCGCGCTATCCATCACAAACTTCTAATAATTTGCCCCATTTTCTGCACAGCTGCAAATCTTACGCCAGTCGGCGTTCTTTGTTCGGTCATTTTTATAGACAACGAATATGTGCTTTTTGGAGTGTGGAGGGGCCGCCTTAATGTAAAATAAAACAAAATAGACGAGATAAACGTCATCGGCCCGAACGGTACGAGAACACCAGGGTGAGCGGCGCGCCGAATTGAAGTTGCGATCCCGCCAGAGGGAAGAAACAGCCAACGCACAAGAGCAGGCACGTATACACCGCTGTAGTTGAAGGCAGTTGGGGCACTCTGCGTAAACGGAACTCCACGGCGGAACCTTCCCCCTAGAGAGTTGCGCCGGTCCTCCCGAGCAATCCTGTGACCACGCGCACTGCTTAGCTTTTCTATTTGCGCCCTGGGCACTTCACAAGCGCGACGATCTAAACTAGATTCATTACTGAGCTTCCGCGCGTTGGCATGCCCTAAAAAAGAGCGTGTGCTTGTGTGCAGGCGGCGCTCTCCACGCCGCCTGCACATACGCACACACACGCACTGCCGGGAGTGCATCGCTGGGCGCAACGCGCTACAACGCGAAATAAGATTGTGCAAAATTAGACCAAGAAAGCGTCGTCATTTGCACCCAAACCGGAGGCCAAGATTAAGTGTAAATTGGCCCCAAAGACAGGCTATTATACACCGCTCGTTTGCCTGGAGCCGCCGACGGAGCTTTGGCCGAGGCCCACATTATACAGACTGGCATGCTTCGTGCCTGCCTGCCACGCAGAACTGGAAGCGGGCAACTTCAGCGCCGGCGACGCATTATCCCTGCGGGATCTTGCTGCAGTTCTCGTTGCCCACAGGCGCGCGCCCTGCGGCACGAGAGCGTGCGTGAACGCGTGCGCGAACGCCACCGTTAGAGACGGAGTTCAAAAAAAAAAATAAAGCTGGAGGATACCGAAGGCAGTGCATTGTTGGATTCATTCCTGCTCCGTGGCAGCCAATGTTCCATTCGCCCCTAGGGGCGAAGATTAGGCCATTCGCCTAATTAGATCCCGACGGACGCGGCCAGAGGCCGAGGCTGGCTTTAGGCCGACCTCGCCTCATTATCGCCTCTACACACGACAGCTGCATGTGCGAACGAAGCGTGTCAGAGAGAAGCAGTGGTACGGACCTTTTTCCTTTGATTCTTGTTATGCCGCACAGAGATGTCCGGCCACGGCAGCCGGTCAAGTTGCTTATGGGTGTTATGTGCAGCTATCCGGAGAGAACAATGCGAACGCTGCAAACATCTTGACTTTTCGTAATGAACGACGCTGTTCACCTTCTCAAATGTAGCCTAAACACATATAGCAGTGAAGAAGACGTCACACGCAAAATGTTTATATTTAAGTGGTGTGTAGATGCCGAACCAAGAGGAATAAGTTTCCGATGGATTTTCGCCGTGAGGCAGCGCCGGCCGACATCGGCCAGCTTTTATGCCTTGCTGGCCCCTTCGAGCATCGGCCCTGTCACCTGGCATGAGCAGTCTTTGGCGTAGAGGGGGCGTCGCACCCAATGTGGCATTGTTATTGAAGACGCCGGCCGATGCCGAAAATCCTTCAGGAACTTGTTCCATCTGGTTGGGGCTATGGCGCTTTAGGCTAGTCCCGCGACGTGTGCTTAAAGCGTGCTACATGCTTACCGGCGGACCCTGCTTGAAAATCGCATCTCGCGCTGCATTTTCATGGATAGCATCATGGAACAGAGCCACGAACAGTGCATAGATAGGAGGTCGAAGAATGGCAGATCGTGTTCGTTCGCGTGTCGTTCCTCGCTTTGTGGTGATCGCTATCATCCGCAATGAATGGCGGAGAACTAAAAGCCAGATCACGACGAAACCTAGCAGGGAAACGCGCTTGATATGTGGCAGAATTACCATAATAATTGGATTAGCTCGGAAAGCCGTAACAATTTACGAAAACCAGTTAGCAACCTGCGCAGCGTTTAAGACAATTCCAGTCAGTACACAAAGTTCCAGTTGGTAACGAAGATCCGAAGGAATAAAGTCAGCGCCTTTTAGAATATACTGGAGGAGTCACAAATATGAGGCGGAATTAGAGGAGTCGCAAGAAGTAATGAAAAATGACCGTGTCGTAGATATAATAGAGATATTAAAGCAACATCCGCTTTAAAATACTAGTAAAGTCGTGTAGATACTTTGCGAAGACATGGGGGACGTGCCGACGCTGTTATGACGAGAATTTTAAATGCGGGGCGAATTCATGGGAGACACGAAAGCAGTGAACGAAGTTCTTTGCGCCACCAATAGAACGCCTTGTAAAGAGCGACAAATTGTGATTGGATAATTGACCGATTTCGTTGTCAAATTTCGCGAGGACGTATAATTTGGAATGCCGCTAGCTGACGAGGGCGTTGAAGAATGCTTCGCAAGATAAGAAATACATTTCATGACCACGTTCCTCTATGCACGGTGCACTCAGTGGAGTCTGAGGTGACAGTCATGAAGGAAATATCACGTGAGCAGAGCCTGTCGCTAAACAGGGTCAACAGGGCGTGGTGCGCTGCCTTGGTTGGGCAGGACCCTGTCTGGCAGGAACGTGGGGCGGCATCTCTGGCGCTTGATTAACGATTCTGTGAAGTCACACAGGTCTACTGGAGAGATTCTAATTGCTGTTTGCAGTGAGCGAGCTAAAGGAATAAATAACAAAAAAGCTTAATGATCTTCACATAAAACTGCGACTGAATGTACTTGAGAGAGCAAGTTCAGGACTCTCTTACACGCGGTCCACGATAACGTACGGGGTCTTGTTCGTCAATCGCCACTTCAGCTGCACGTCGGCGAACTTGTGCTAAGCACAGATTCTCTGTGGCTTTTTAAAGTCACTTTATTTGATGCGGCATGGTGTTGTGGTGTCATCTAGTATATCATCGATGGGAGAATAAAGGTGGTTCCTAAGAATATTTTCATGCATACATCTGCGTCTTTCCCATGTTTTTTTTTATGCTTGTGTGTTTGTTTGTTTGTTTGATTTTTGCGTGATTATACATATGACACAGCAGGCTTGAGAAAAGATGACAATAGCCGGTGCAGATATTATGCATAGAGTGTTATCGCAAGTAAAACACAAGCTGAACGCACAACTAGGAGGCATACAAGACACAGGAGGATTAGCTAAGCACCACAAACAGACAAATATTATTTTTTATCGCAACAAAATGTCACTGGAGTCAGTATTTGTTATTTTCATAATTTATTTTATTGTCTTAATATTTGTTTTGTTCACTATATATTTTTAAGAACGTTTTGTAGCTATCGCTGCTTCTACCAGTAGATGTCTGATATCCCTTGAAGTATGCTCTAACATTAATCAATTCGTGCACACTCCTCCAGTTAAGCCTTTCTATATACCACAATGACCATATTTGGCACGCGTTCCATGAATGAAAAATCTCTTTGGGGAATGCCTGCTGGTTGAGCTTAACAGCACAACCAAAAGAGATGAATACGGGGCGCGTTAGACGAAAAATATGTGTTAGTGGATGCAAGCGAGAACCAAAGTTTACAGAGAGCCTTGCTTTAAAGAGACACTAAAGACCACCAACGATTCCACCACTATTAGTTAAATACTCTTCTACAATGAAAAAAAAAGCCGCTGGTACTATGACAATCGGGTTGGAAAGCCAGCAAAGACACAACAATAGAGGTTGGCGAATAACAAATTTTCCGAACACGAATCTCATATGAATAGTGGGTATAGCATATCTAATCATCCATAGCATATCTATAGCATATCTAATCGAATATCGAATAGTAAAACGACGATGTATGTATTGCACAGCGCGAATATTTATTTCTGACAATTAGGCACCACGCCTGTAGCGACTAGGTAAAAAACAACAGCTGTCAAAGGCCAAAGATGAATTTTAAACATAATATCACTGATCGGCGTAGGAAAACTGCATGAATAGCAGCAGAAAAATTTTATGGTCTGATAGGAAACAAGCTTTTCACGGAACAAGTAATAGCTGCTGCATGACAAGCTTTCCGAAAGCGTTAAATAAATGGTCGCCGAGAAAATATCTGCGTTTTTTTAAAGACGAAAGACTTGTTGAAGGACTTTTGTGGCGCAGACACAAGTGAAAGTGCCTGTTGCGATAAAAACGTCAGAGGTATTGGCGTAAAACATAAAACTGCCGCATGACCAGACTGTCGACAACACAAAATGATAGATACAAGAAAAAATAAACGGTTGTAATGTATACGCTTAAACTGCGAAACCAGAAACAAAAGCTTGCATTATACATTTTGTTTTGGCACTGTCTAGAATACTTTTCTCATTGTCTCCCTTTTGATAATTTGCGACACTTAGTTTAGCAGACACAGATCCGTAACCAGAGCTTCACATTCGGTTATTGCAAAAAGTTGATTACTCTCGAATATTCTAAAATGTCAAACTGATCGTTTTCGAATACTAATAGAAATACTTGATAGGACGTATTCGATTCGTATTCGAAACTTCGAATATTCGCCCACCCCTAGCAAAAAACGAAAGACGGGTGGCGACGCAGCCTTAAAGTTTCCGCACCAGATTTCCATGACGTCAGGAACTTTGATATCGTCTGCTAGAGCGAAGGTATTTCTTTATTAGTGGGCTAGACTCAGCATATATAAAGGAGCCAAAGGGGGACTGAACTTGGCAAGTTGGTGATAACATTTAGTGAGCCTACGCGTTCCAGGTATGAAAAAAATTATGCGAATCCCACGCTCTGTAGAAAGTAATGTAAGCGAAGTTTTCTGTGCTGTTTAAGTTGATTGACGATAATTGGACTTGATGTTTACGGCAAATCTTAAGTTCAGCAGCTTTTATTGCAATACTAGAGTGGTTAGTTATTGTTAAACGTTACTTGAGTGCAGCATTTGTGTTTGTCTGCGTAGTAAACGGAACCCACAGCGAGACCTGTTTGCTTGATGCATTGTTTTGTGCCATTGTTATTGTTATTAGCGCGCAAGAAATTTTGCCCTGTCATTGCCTAACACAGCACAATGCGTCGTGGCAGAAGCGCTAAACTTTAATTGAATTATGGGGCTTTACGTACTATTAGATCTTGCCGTTCAGTGCGGGAGTTGGCCGACGTTGAGGAGGATTTTGAGAACTGAGGGTTTATTTACATCATTTAGAGTAATAGTACAAAGTAATGAACAGTCATAAAGTCATTGACGTCCGGCAGCGAATCGGACGCTGCGGCCCCTGGCAAGAAGAACGAAAAAAAAAACTGTTCTCCCTGTCTCTCACTTTTAACTCCTTCGGTATTTTCGGGTCACGTCATTTTCGGCCAATCGTCGAGCCAGCTCAGGGGTCGTCATTTTCTTCCAATGGCAGGTACCCGTGCAAGTGCCATCACATTCAGCCAATGGGGATGCTCCAAGGGTTCCATTGTCCGAGGGTTGACTTGCCCTCTGGCGTCGCCTCCTCGCCTGGAAGCGCTCAGCTGGAGGTGATGGGTTGTGCTCGAACGACCTTCCAGAGCCGCAAAACAGCCTTGCTCGGGATCAAGATCAACTGCCTGGAAGCGTGCCAGCCTCCCGTTGCACTTTTGGAAAGAGCCAAGCAGGGGAGGAGACAATAGCTCGACCTGCGGCGCATGAGGTGCGGTTCGCCAACCTGTCTGACGGGCTCGGCAACATGGTAGACGCGCCCCGGCGCACCATAATTAGAATGCGGAGCCGATTGGATGTGGTCGGGGAACTTCAGTGATGCCAGGAAAATGGTCCGTATCCAACAGCTCCTCCTTGCCCCGGAAGTTCAGTGTGGCCGGTGAACTCAATTCGCCGGCCATGAGGAACGCTGATGGAACATGTAGTGTACTGGTGACGAGCCCCATGTGACGAATTTCTGCCCGGGCCCTGGAGAACGTACGTAATATGAACGAAACAACATAGCGCTGCACAACGTGCAAGTGGAGGCTCTTCCCCCCTGACTCGCCAGCCTATTACTATGTCAAAATTAACCCTGCCTTGTTTTCCGTTTCCCGATTTTGATGAAGCAGTTCCAGCCACCTTTCTGAACAGCTTTCCATACTTCCCCCAATGCCGACAAGGCCAGAGTGATATTGTCGTTGCTAAAGAAACGGGAGAAAGTTACACAATTGATGAAAAAAACATTTATAACTATACACAAGCAAAGTTTTGAAACTACAAGTATGACTTCCAGCGCATAATAACAGCTCCTACCTCGTTAGTGAAAGGAAGGAAGGTAATAAGTCGGTTTACCGAAATAACCGGCTCAAACCATCCGCGTTCCCATTTAACTTGCCCGTTTTGTAACGGAGGGTGAAGTTATATTCCAGGAGCATTAAATTCCATCTGAGCAAGCGTCCGTTCTTAGGGCACATGTGTCTGAGCCAGGTCAGAGGACAGTGGTAGGTCCCGAAAGTGAATTTCGCTCCGTACAGATAACAAAATTATTTCTGGATCGCCTTTCTGAAGCGCTGTACGCCTCCTCTCTGCACATTAATTTTAGGCTAGCATACAGTACCGGATGCTCCTCCGCATCTTCACCCACCTGGCTGAGAACGACTCCCAATCCTCTGTCACTAGCGTCGCACTGCACGATAAATTCCTCAGAATAATTGGGGGTCCGACGCACTGGTCCTGAGCTGAGAACCTCTTTCAGGTTCTGAAATATGCTTTCTTTCGGTTCATACCACCGAGCTTTTTCTGGCTCTCCCTTTCGGAGAGTGTCTGTAAGGGGCTTGCTACTTGTGATAAATCTGGAATGTACCGCTGGTAATATCCCACGAGCCCCAGAAAAGCTCTGACATCCGCCTTTTAGTTGGATGTATACGCCGAGGTACTTATATTGCTTGACGATGTGTATAACTTGCTGTTGAATGGATACCACGAAATTGCATATCTCTTCGTGAAAGCTTCCCTCTGGATACACAGTGCCAGCGAGTGCCGCCGTAGCGAAGTGCACGTATACCCAATGGCACATACCCGGCAGCACATATTCACGGGAACGGCCCAGATTTTTAGACTGTAGCATGTTCTGGAATGGCCAACATTTTTGGTTAGGATAGATAGCCGGAAAAGGACTAGTCTGAGAATTCCGGGAATGCTATTCGCATTAAATGTCGATGACTGAGTGACAGTATAAGGTGCAGTGCTACGTAGAAAGTGTGTATTGCTGAGCATCACGATACTGTTCCGTATTCAGTTACTGTTCTGAAACACTGTACGAAGCGATGCAAGTCTTTGCTTATTGTCATCATGACACATCGTAAAGGAGACAACATGAATATTTGCCTTCATAATGTGGGTCGTTGCTTCAGAAGTGCGTCATCTGCTGACTCGTGCATCGTGGTAAGCTTTAAGCTAAAATAGTTATTGTTATTACTCCAGGCCTGAGCAACAGCACCTTTAGGGCACGGTTGTACAAACAAGGTCGCTTCTAAGAACCCTTGCCCTACAGTTGCGCCGCGCCATCTCAATTACCCGCTTCTTAGAGGTTAAGCTGTGCGCCACGAAATGCAAAGTAGGCAATTACTTTCCAAAACTATCCTTTCCTCAATTATGTAAAACATATGATTAAGCTAATATTAGGTACCCGTGATCGAGTTGTCCATGCATTGCGAAACGTTCCGGCCAAAACGCAGACCTGTTGTATTCTTTTTTTCAGTCCAGATCAACAAGAGTGCGGTTACGGCTTAGGGACGTGACGCAGCTAACATAACTAGCACATGCAGATAGTCTTCTTGGCGTGGGCAAACAGCCCGCGAACTACCTCGTTGCTTGGATTCGTTGCTGCTCCAGTTTTTCACAGAGAGCAAGTCAGTGCGCTACTTTTCGATCTCCGCTCTAAGAAGTGATAAGGATTGAGAGAGAAAAAAAAAACAGTAGTGGATAAACTTTCGGTTCACTGTTCGCGCCTGCGCAATCTTCTTCTCACCGGTAGTGTTTGCCATGCGCACCGCAGCGCACTTTTGCTCCAGCTTCGACTAAGCCTCCTTCCTGCAATTGGGGTGCGCATCCACAGAATCGATCGTATACTTGAAGGCAGACGCGAACTTGGGATGCGCGGCTGCGGCGTGCAAACTGCGCGCATGACACAAAAGCTCTTGATCCGCGATGCGCGAACAAAGCGAATGATGCGAGCAGCTGCTTCTTGCCGTCTCTCGCGATGCGCTGCAGAGGCCATTGATCGCCGGTCGGCAAGGTGAAGGCTGATGCATTCCAGGTGCTGAGAAAATGCGCTTATCCTGGCAACGTGAAAATAAAATTCCCTGACGCTCTAAGCGGCATATTGGGCAACTTTTCACATGCAACACAGGACGCGAAATCAAGAAGCCGCGATCAATCAAGAAGCGAGCGATCAACAGTCACATAATACGAAAACAAAAAGAAACACAGCAAATAAGCAAAACAAACACAACACCAAAGGGGTAATTCTTGCTTCCAACTAGTGAAAGACGCCTCGAATGCATTCGGCGCACAAATCAAGAGCGCTGCTTCGGTTCTTAAAGGCAATGGAATGGCGCAATTGCATCTAAATTCGTCATGAACACTTACGTGAGCACTGGGGCGCACTCACGCACTGGTGTTTTCTCCTTGTTGTGTTTTTGTGCCATTCCAGTTTCCCGTAGGAAGCCGGCTGGGCTGCTGGGCCAGGATAATGTAACGATTCTGCACCGATGCTCTTCTCTTTAAAGCGTCAGTACACACTGGGAAATAATTTACATCCTTAAAAGTGAATAAGAGCGTGAATGATTTCACAATGTAGACCGAGTGTCGCTCCGTCCTCTTTATCACCGATGATCGGCCGGCCGTGAACGGTAGATGACAAGAAGGGAATAAAATCGTGCGAAAGCAATCCTCACATCTAAGCAGCCCTCGTTATTCTCAGTACCTTTCATTCTCCGCCGTTCACTCTCTCGATGTGATGCGACAGCCAGAGATCACACAAACATCGTTTGAATTTCGAAATACAGCGCCGGAGTGTCTCAATGGCTTGAGAGTGTGACGCGCATGATGGGAAGGCATTACCTTCACGCCGAGTGAAAATACTGCGCAGAGTGAAATTTCAGGACCTCGCGTTGTTGTTCCGGCTGGTTTCGTTCCAGCTCGTTCGTTCTCCGCATAATTATAGTGAACAAACCATGCGATAACTCACGGAGCAACGCAACATGCCGTCTGACTACACACGCGACATCCTAGGCTAGGCATATCTTCTCTGAGGAGCAACGCAAAAAATTATGAAGGACACATCCCTGATTTCTATAATGTTTGAAGAACTGTGCATTGAAACGCAAGACATGGCATGTGCTATGTGCAGGCCTCTATATTTACCCATAACGACGTGTCTATGCTTTCGGGTCGTTTCTTCTTCCGCCGCTGTGGGGATCCTTCGTTCGAGTGCCATTCACAAAAGAGAGATGAAACGCCTGGATCTTCGAAAAGTGGCGTGAGGCGTTGATCTCACCGCTGGGATACGCGATGAGACGATACCTTCAGCGCGCCTCCAGGTCTGCGCCAGGATCAGCTAGTACGCCACGCGCGCTGCGCACGCAATAGTTCTCCATTCGCAAGCAATCAGCCATCGTGCATACATATAGCTTCCGCAATAGCAAAAGTAGGTACAATCGACCGATTATATAACGGTACCGCGCGAGCATAGACTGGCCAACGGGCCAGCAGCTTCTAACGGCTCGAAGCGACGAGATCAGCAAGGGTAGCGCATGCGCACCTAGTTCACTCCAAGCGCAAGTTTTGTCTGCTGAGCTCTTCTTACGTCTACGACACAGCACCTGGCACGAATTATTGGGCGCAAGCTTCCTTGCTTATTGGAGAGAGCACTAGTGCGTGCGCCTGGCTGGCGTCCTTTTTAAGCATGAAATGCTTTTAGCTCCCGTTGTCGGCGACCTTCAGGTGACCTTCGAACAGAGCCGTTATTAGGGCACTCGAACGAGAACATCCGGGCAAGTTGCGAGAATAAAACTAGATTATCCGGGCAAGCAGTTAAAACTTAAAGAGATGCGGTCTCTGGCGCCAACCCGTTTTAAAGGACCGCATTACATACGCTAGTTAGTGCCCAAAGAAGTTACAAAAAATATTGTTTCCGAATTGTTCCTAATGTTTTGTTTACACTATCACTCAAACTGCGCAACTTGTAGTAGGCTGAAGTTTTGTTTGTCATTTCCAAGAACGACGTTCAAAAGCCAGATATAGGACACTAACACTTCGTTGTCATTATTTGGCGCTGAGACAGGGTTGCCCGTGCTCTTCTGAACGCAAACGGTGCGTGAGTTCCGCGGCGCGGGTTTTTCGTTGCCTCGAGAGATGGCGCCACGCTGCGTAGCGCTTCTGGCCGGTTTTCTTCTAGCTGGGCACCATCCATATAGACCAGTGAATAGTATGGCGTGGTGCGATGTGGTGTTGTGGGATTGGCCGTCGCTAACATGCCCCACACCCATTTTAAAACTGTGCCTAGTATTACCTTCAGCCAATCTGTTTTGACGATTGCCATTTAATGCTTACAACTACTTTTGATTATGGGAGAGCCAGCAATCTTTTTTTGGCTTGTGCTACTCTAGTGCGCATGCACAGAAAAAATAATGAAGGAAACGTGCAAAGCTTCAAGGCAACTGTGCCATATATTTTTTGTGTGCTTCTTTCTTTATATTACGGTGCATGTGGACTACAGCAGCTTATGTTATAAAAGAAAGGACAAGTCTGCGTTCACGCGCGCTTGCTCTCTCTGATTAACAGGGATACTTCCACTGAGTTAATCGCGACAGGGGCGGTGTCATGCCTGTGGGAAGAACCTAGCAGACGAAACTTGCGCGTCGAGTGAACTTTATGTGCATGCGCTACTCTTGTTGATCTCATCGCTTCGCGCCGTTAGAAGGCACTGACCGCACGGCCAGTGGGCGCTCGCAGGGTACTGTTAAAGAATGGGTCGGCTGTGCATCGATCGGCTTGTGACGACCCGCCATTACTTAGTTGCCGGGCTCTCCTTGGCTTGTTGACGCAAAGGGACAGAGAAAACTTGCAGCGAGTAGCTTTGAAAGAGACGCCGACATGTCGGATTTTCCGCCTGATGTCACGCGGCTGCATAATCTAGCGCGGCGCAACAGTGGCGCCGAATTGAAATATTTTTCTCTTGACACAAACGACGAGGCGCTGCCGGTAGTTGTCGCTATATTTATGGAATCCAGGGGTTTTACTGATAAAAAGGGTCTTCTGCAGTTTCTTCTATTTACGCCTCGGGATGTCTACTGCCTCTTTTTGATTGGCTAGTAGCTCACAGTGCTTTTTTGGTTGTTTGCGAAACGCAACTTTGTATTGGTATTGCGAAAAGACCCCGTGCTTAAGAATTCAACGTGTTTACTTAGCTTGTTATTACGCGAATGGTTCATAAGTCACGTGAGTGAACTAATATAAGATGTCTATAGCGCACACTTTATTCAAATGCCACAGTTGACCGGCGGTGATCACATAGTTGTGGTAGTAAGAGGCACGGTAAGGGTTCAGGATTTATTGTCGGAATTAGGCACATTATAAACCGCTAAAACACTATATGAGATCACTATGCACATTCGCAGTAGATAGAGATTAGAAGAAACGGCCTATCGTTGCCTATGCAGTGTTTTATTTGTACGCTCGTTTGTTTATTCGAGCCGGCCTATTTTTGCTATGTACTTTTTGATACTTGAGGGAAAACAAAACAAAGAAATGTAGTCACCCTGTAATGATGACGGCTATTCCTTTTCGCATAGCAGAAACAATAATACAAAAAATATATGAGGTAAAAAGAAATGAAAAGAAACGACGTGATATGCCCCAGAAATCTACAGCACGCAGTCCTATATACCTGCGAATATAGAAATATAAAAGGCAAAGGTATGTCAGACAACAATGAATTTGTAAACAAAATCACATACACACACAAACGATCTTAATGCGAACGGGGATGAGCATGTAAACAAATCAGGAACCACACACAGGTAAAATAATGTACGCACACTGTTAAAAGTGAGCTTCGACACAGACTGCAAAAGCGTATAACCCGTAATATATAAGCGGTAATAGTTACAACTAACAGAAGCAAGTTGTAGTTACATTGTGTGACTATTCAGCGCAATATCTAGTATACTCCTTAAGGATGCATGTGTCTTTGTACAAGTGTTCGAGTGCATTCAATGCTTTTCGCTGTGTTATTTTTGATGGTCACGGGCCTAAGCATTTTGGGAGTAAGAAAGGTCGGTAAGCATTTATGGAGTGTAGCTCTTGTTCTACCGCGTATCTGGGGCACTTGAGGAGTAGATGATGAACATCCTCATCGTCGTTGTCACATGAGCAAACGGGGGGAAAATGCCCGCTATGTGATGTAGAAAATGTTTGGTGTATGGTCTATGTAGTTAGCCCCAAGGCGCAGTCGATGAATTAGTGCCTCGCTACTGTTCGAAAGTTCTACATCCAGCTGGTATGTGAGTTGAGGGCCCACTTAATAAAGAATCGATTGCTTAGTATTTTCACTAAACCAGACTCACATACACAAGTCCTTCTTTAGTACTCTTAATATGCGTGGTGTGTGTATTGGTGTTAAAAGGATGGGTTTAATTTTTGCATGTTTGTGGGCCGATTTTGCCTGCGAGGCCGCTAATTCGTCGCCTTCTGCAGCAGCATGTCCCGGGACCCACTGTAGTATCAATTGATGTTTTCTTTCAGTTGCCTGAGTTAAACTCTTTGGTATTGCGTATGGTATTCATGTGCGCCTTTGGTTGTTATCAATATCTACAAGACATGCTAAAGCCGACAAGGAGTCCATACAAATTGCCCACTTTTTTGGTGTCTGATATGTTTTGATAAAATAAGTGGCTTGTAGAATTGCCAAAATTCTGGTATTGTTGGCGAGCACATGCGTCATAGCCACAAGCGTACTCTACCCTGTAAAGATGATATAACATAAGCTGCAAACGGACTTTCTTTGATAACAGTGCCGTCCGTGTAGACATGAATACATTCCTGTACTTGTCAAATAGTTAATGTAAATCTAATTGTTTCTCTGCTAGTGTGGAAACGTCACTTTTATTTTTAAGACCTTCGATTGACGTTTCTATTTTCGGTGCCTATAGAAGCCACGGTGGGTCGCTGAATTCTGAGTACCAACAATCCGATCGTGGAAGTCTCGATTTCTGCTCCTGAAACATGGCGCGTATCTACACTATTAAAAAAGGGGGAGCGAGACCTCCTCCAGGCTGGTGAGTTCTTCCTTCACACGCACTTCACATGTCGCGCCCTCTTGTGACAATCAAACGGGCCTGAGGAACGTTTCTTCCTTGCGTGCGTATCTTACGTCGCCGCCGCCGGTGACCCGAACATCGGCTACAATACCTTATTTTCGACGGAAAGTAATGCTAAGCAGCATAACCTGAGGTCTAAACCTTTCATGACAAGTGATCACCAGTGTCAAACCTATAGCGCCAACGCGAGCTGCAATACGAGAATAGTTCAACTCAAAGCAGCGCCCGGCTGGTAACGCACAGCGAGACAAGCCCGTACTGAGACATCTCGGCCAAGACACCGCAGATATCAGCCAGCCTTTCTCGTTCTGATACGTGAAATTAGGATGAGGAGAAGGTTAAGCTCTATCAAATGTACGCATTTGTGGTTGTTTTGAAGCGCCATTCGCGACGGCTTCGAAGCGAAAGCAAAATATGTTTGCTGGCGCCGTCGCCACGTAGCCGAGCGGTGTGAGTGTATCACCGCCGCAAGCGTCGCCGTCAAATCCACAGCTGGAGCACAAACCCTGCCGCCAGAGCAAGGAGACGCTCGAGCGCAACCACATATACAGCTGTATATCCAGCGTCACTTGCGTGCCGGTTCGTCGGCGTCTCCGCCCGCCAGCGGTGGCTTCTCCATGATGCATCGTGTAGCGCGCACAACACTACAGAGACAGCAAGCACCGACTAACAATAGAAGATGTATTTCTTAAAAGGCGAGGTACAAGCAAACGTACAAACAAAAGGTATCCAGAAAATAAATTTTAAAAAAATTTTACATATTCCTGACTTCCGCGTTTTGCGCATACGACTGTCGGCGTATGTGAAGAAAAGGAGGCACTCTCGAAGATGACATGTAGAGAGACAATTGAATCTACAAAGTACGAAAAGCCTAATGAAAGGCACAAGGGTAGGGGGCAAACTAATATGCTCGGACGTAAACGGGAGACCAAGCTAATGGGGCACACGTGGCTTGGACACACACGGATCCTAAGCAGCGTTGTGCACTGTGTGGAGTGCCGGGATTCCAGAAAGCTGCAGGGCACTGTCGAACTCGAACGTCGCTAAGAAGCGAAACCATCCTAGCAGAAAGCACGGCTTTGCAGTAGAGGCGCTCGGAGAGAGACGGCGTACTCCAAAGTCGGAGCTGTCCTTCCTAGTATTGCGACTAGGGGTTCGAAGACGTGGGATCCTCTTTCCTCGTGGCGGAGTGAGTGAACGTGATGCTGGGTCAGATATTCAGGACGTTAGAGAAACATGTATATATTTACATAAGTACAAGAAAATGCAAAGAAATATAGGAAAGTTGATGATGAAGTTGTAGTCGCCGATCACTCCCGCCGTCCGTTCGTATTCCTATCGTATTCGGACAGGTGATAACCGGATCATCGCACTGACCGCGTCTCCGGCTTGGACACGCCAGTTTGTGCTGCTAACAGGTTACAGCCGTATCATTTTACTGACCGCGTCTCCGGCTTGGACACGCCAATTTGTGCAGCTGAAAGGTGTGCAGCCGTATCATTGCTAATTACTCAAACGTCTCCTGAACGAGGTATTCCCGCGCTGGTCATATTTCATCCGTGTCGAGAAGCAATTTGACGAGGATGTCGGCCCATTCCCCATACTGATGGGAGCCACGAATAAAGTGTGTCGCGGAGCGAACGGCCGATCACAACACCGGTCACTTGTCGCGACGGTTACGCTTCAGTCACTCTATTAACGCTATGGTTATAGTAGTTGTTGCCTTGTAGACTGAATCGCAACAATATTCGTTAGCACAGCTCTCCTGGAGATGGATATAACGCAACAGGCACCAGCAGTTAGCTTTCTCATATCGTCAGTACTGAGCGGGGCCAGTCACGCCAACCGCGGTCAGTAACCTTTGGTTCTTGTATGAAGTAGTATCCTTACATCATGGCGAGTAACTTTTATCATAGCCTCATTGGATGCTATGCTTGTATTCACGACCGCTCTCCTCCAATATCCTTACAAATAGCACGCAGCTCCTCAGCGTGTAGCAGCGAACGACGTCGTCGACGTAGGCGAATACCTTTAGTCTGTGGACAGGAAGGTAATACATGATTTCGCAGGCTTGCGCGAAAGCGGTGGCTTGAGCGTCCCGGTCAGATTCATCCCTACACCAGACGCACGCTCTCAAGTGCCGCCGCCGGCAGCCGCCGCCACGTGCACCGTGCGCCGGCTGGCAAGTACCCACTTTCGCGGACGGTAGATTGTTGGGCATTTCTGAATGAAATTAGGCGAGAAAACGTTGAAGCGATCACAACAGAATGCATTTTGTAAACGTCAGCGGTTCTCAAAGCGCCATCTGCTACGGCTTCGAAGTGAAAGGCTTAGCTCGCCGTCGCCACCGTGTTGATAATTGAAAGTCGCTAGTCAAAAGCATTCATTATAGTGCGGTTTTATGTTATAGGTCTCTGTGGATTTGCCGTGCCTATCAGGTGACTATACCCAAACAAGGGGCCCTATAACGTAAAACTATTCCAATATGTTTCTATTCCAATTTCCTGACGTCAAATTTGCGTAACCACCGACGCAAGCACCGGGCGGTCACCCATAGGGTTGTCTGAACAGACCAATGAAACGCTCTCCTCGTTCATAGGAGGTCCCTTTTGTTTGCTTGAAAAACGAATAACATTGCCTACACTGAGCGGCTTGTTGTATCTAATTGGCTGACAAGAGGCGAGGAGAACGCTCAAGTGGAGAGGGATTCACTAGGGCAGAGCCAGTGCACTGAAAACCGATAACCGGATGAAGAGGGTGGTGCCGGCGTCTGCGATTGGTCGGCTTTCCCTTACTTAGCTTGTGGTGGCTGGTCGAAAATCGCGGCGGCATGCAACGGAAGCTTAAGAATGACGCTAAAATTGACCCTCAGCAAAGAAGAGTTGGCAGAATGAGGTAGTAAACGTGTCGAAAGTGCTTAAAAACGTTACACGGTCACGCAAGAAGTCTTATTATACGCAAATACACCCATGCTCTCCGGCATGTGCGAGTAGCCAGCGTCTCAGCGATCGGCGCCAGCTATCTTTTATTCCTTTCGGAACGGGGCAGCCTGCGGCTATTCCGAAAAAAATTCAGTTTTGTTCGGCATATTAATGCATCTTTATCGCGTACACGTCACTTTGACGCGGTGAGTTCGTGCGGTTTTGTGACGTCGCGTGACAGGCAAGTGAAGTGGGTGGAGCCCGAAAGCATTTTACCAATAGCCGAGGGCTAATGGCGAAAAGGGATCGAATCAGAAATAACTGTTTTTCTTTTTTCTGTCAAATCATGCATAATCAGTGTGCACGCATCATATCAGATGGGGAGGTATTGCGGTTTTTGTAACGTCGCGTGACAGACAGGTAAAATGGGGGGTGGTCGAAAAAAGTTTTTGACCAATCGCGGAGGGCTGATAGCAGAATTGGAATAGAAAAGTTTGGAATAGTTTTACGTTATAGCGCCCAAGTACTCTATCGAAATTTATTGCTTAATTACGTATAACAGAGAGTCACGCACTGGCACTACAATGCAGGTCTAAACATCATGGCTATATAAGAAGTTTCCAGCGCTTATGGATGTAGGTATCTCGAGCAGTGTTTGTGAATGTGCCGTGTGTTGTGGTTGCTCTATTCTGCGCACTAAGTGAGAAAGTGTTGTTGTGTTGCCCTTTGTGTGCATAGTATGTCTGTGAAGTGTTGTGTGTGCCTCTGACATCACTTTGCTGAACGGGAAGGGCAAAATATAACGGCAGCTCTGTTGGATGGATGTATGGATGGATGTTATGAGCGTCCCCTTTGGAACGGGGCGGTGGGTTGCGCCACCAAGCTCTTGCTACTATACTGCCTAATATTGTACCTAGGTTAAACAATGAAAAAAGAAAATCAAAAGAAAGAAATGTTTGTTAGTGTTCCTGTATATGCTCCCTGCGGGAGCATATACAGGAACACTAGTTTTTGTCAGCTTTTAGCGCCATCTATCGGGCCACGCAGTAAATAAATGGTTTAGTAATTTGACGGCTCTCCAGTAGGCGCTAAGCGCGTTGTTTACATAAGCGTGTGTATGTGTGTGTGTGCGACGGACTGATGTATGGATATCCCTATTTTTACGTAAGTTCAACGCCGCGATGTTCTAGCGAAACCATTGCTTTTCGCGCTTCGGCAGTGGTTAGAGCGACGCTCCGTCAATGTTATTAATATAATCAGCCGGTCGTCACCGGGGGGGTATAAGCGTGGCAGTCGAGCGGAAGGCATCGCTACAAAATCGTGTCGTACTTGCACCTGGTTGGTTCCTTGTATGCGCCAAAGAAAGCTTTGCGATGTTGTTTTTTTTGTTTTGTTTTTCACATAGTAACATACACGATGCATGTGACGGGTACGTTGTTTTGCAGTTGCGAACTAGCACAGTTCCTAGGCCTAGTCGTATCCATCGCATCGCTTGCCTGGAGTCGGCCATGTTGGTTTTGGAGAGGGAGAAACCGTTGCTCCCATGCATGAGGGACGAAATTTGCTCCATTTAAAGACGAACATAGGGGACATTGCCATTTCTCCCTTAATGGAGCAAGAGTCACTCCTATTTTTTCTTAGAGTGTATGCACCCGAGCGGTTCTCTATCATTGAAATAAGTGGGCGCGGAGAGTGCTGGGTAAAAATTCTGAAGAGATGCCGAAGTGTACTGTTTTCCAAAGCAAGAAGGAGAAGTGGGAATCACTCATGATGCCAACTTCTTCTACAGACACATTTAATAAAAACAATCGCGCAGTACACATATCACGGTGGATGGTCATGCGTTAGCATTGAATAAACATAGCGACAGATCGTATTGCCACCGTCGAAACAAGTTTCGTATGAGGCGTGTATCGCAGCGGGACTCCTCTTTCGCTTCCCTAAGAACACGCTGCGCCATCTAGCGCAGCCAACGCGAAGCCTGCGCGTGGCCTCCGAAATGCACGGGGCACCGCAGCGTGCGAACGCTGCGAAACGCGTCATGTGGCAATCGGGATCCTCTATAGTGCTTGTTTCTGGACACGCTGCGCCATCTATTGGCGCTGCCGAGAAGTCCATGCATGGCCGCCCACGACCAGAAGCGTGGCGCTTCCGTTCCTGCGAACGCTGAGAATTGTTCCCTCGCTTGTCGCACACTCCGTTGCCCAAGTTGGCGAGACGTTCATGGAAGAGCGGCGCGCACCTACTGGCACACACCCAGTGACCCGAATTTGCATCAAAGAAGTTCATCAAAGACCTGCACAGGCCGAGTGGCACATACCGAGTGCTCGAAGTCGGCGGCAAAGAATTTCTTCGAACCGCGATAACTACCCAATCCAGCATCTACTGTGATCCATGGAGGAGGGAAGGCGTAGGAGAGGTCCCGGCCAGTACGGACGTGTTAGGGTATGTGTGGCGGAAGTCATGCGCTGTTTTTCGCAAAGCAGCGCTAGGAATGGTACCTAAAATGTAAACATTGCCATACCAACGGCGCTCCTGAACGCTCGCTGCTGGTCTGGGCCTCTGAAAAGTGAGATAATATTTTTCCGCCCGTGTCTTTCTCGCAGCACATTCTCTGCGCGAGAGACGCT
This sequence comes from Dermacentor albipictus, assembly GCF_038994185.2. NCBI lineage: Eukaryota > Metazoa > Arthropoda > Arachnida > Ixodida > Ixodidae > Dermacentor > Dermacentor albipictus. The sequence continues at coordinate 17,899,560 of NC_091821.1, forward strand.
GGCTTTGGAGCGTGGTGTGTAAGCTTGACAGTTGCGTTTTGGGTCTGTGTGTGAATGTCAACCGGCAAAAGAGACGGTCAAGTAATCACGGCGCGGGTCTTCGTCAAATTGTTCAACGTGCCACGGGAAAGCAAAGGAGCTCGTCTGCTTCAATAAAATTACTAATAGCGTTACAGAAGTTTCGTAGGCTTTGTTCTGACGCGCGTCAGCAGCACACACTTCCGGCAGCTCGTAGCAATGCAAGTTCAAAGCTCACGCCTAACTGCTCTGGCGAGCTGATTGGAGGCGCAAAGGCAGATGGAACAACAACATGGCTGCATTTCTGGCTTCAAACACGTGACGTCAAGACCTCCCATATTTTCTTTCTTTCCTCCATAACTTTGACCCATGTCGGCATGAAAGCGGCTGGTTCAAGAGCGGCAAATGCATACACATTGCCACATGCTCCGTGACCCAAGCAGGTCCGACGGTTGGTTTCGAATCCCGTTTTCTCAGCACAGCAGCCCAATGCGCTATACATTCGATGGCCAACTACCCAGTAGGCCGGAAAATGGTTACATACAAACATAGATAGATAGATAGATAGATAGATAGATAGATAGATAGATAGATAGATAGATAGATAGATAGATAGATAGATAGATAGATAGATAGATAGATAGATAGATAGATAGATAGATAGATAGATAGATAGATAGATAGATGGCCCCAGGAAAGTGTGTGATGTACCCGAAAAATGCTAACGGCGTTAAAGAAGTCAGGTAGGCTTTATCAGTAACGCTGCCGCACTGAGTTATCGGAAACGTCTTGTGTGTTTGTGGTCTTGTACGGGCTGCACAGAGGGTATGGGCACTAGAGGCTACCCAAATAGGGGACGTAACGAAATGCACTAGTTAGATTTTTTCAGGCATTAGACAGCTTACACGCTTAACTTGTAGTACAGCTAGTGGGGCTCTTACGGTCTAATTTCGTAATTGTGTTCCCCCACTATTCGTAAGGGGGGGCCTTTTGCTTCGTAGATGGTGTTTGGGCACTAGTGTACAAAAGTGATTCTGCTATACTGGTGGCGCCCGAGACTCCCTGTCGCCGCTGGACGCCGCCGCGCTTCTAGCTGGTGAGGGCTCCTGCACTGGCGTCAACCTCCTTCGCTACACTACGTATGGAGACGGACGCGTTTCAGTGTGGTCAAAAAGATTAGGTATGCCTGTGTCTTGCATTATCGAGTGATTGGTTCAGCCTCTATGCAATGATACCAATTCAACGCGTGTGTTGGCATTATAGTTGCAAAGATATAAGCAATAATAATGTAACATGTGGCCGTAACTCGCGGTTTTACCAAGCGGCCCCTACGCAGACCAACCTGAAAAAGGTGGGACGAGGAGGGTTAAATTTAGAAGGGGTACCGTGTGCACATTTCAGGCTTCTCAGAAGATACATGAGCGCTGCTATGTCTCCATAAATTATTTTTTTAATACTTTAAAATTATATTCTGGGGTTTTGCGTGATAAAACTACGATCTCATTATAGGGCATGCCGTGGTGGTGAACTCCAGAATAATCTTGACTCCCGTGGGTTTTTTAACGTGCACCTAAATTACAGTACACGAGCATTTTTGCGTTTCGCTCCCATCGAAATGCGACCGCCGTGGCCGTACGTGATCGAACGCCGTTCTCGAACTCAGCAGTGCACTGCAATGTCTTTAAACTACAGCGGCGCGTTCCATAGAATGTCGTGAATATGAAGAATTGTATTAGCTAGCGCCATAGATCCGACATCTTACACCAGCCTAAAGAGCACCGCTACTCCTCTAAAAAGTTGCAGTTTAACCCGAAAGGCGAAGCATCGATTGCGATAGCAAATTAGTAGGTATGTGCAGCTATACGAAGTAAGGATAGTGGTTTGTCGGCCGTATAAGCTAGCAAACAAACGCTTACTAACTGAATAAACAAGCATAGTCTCAACGCGCACAAGTAAACATGAACACATCGCACTAGATGACCGCGGACACTGCCTGTCAAAACTCTGGCGTGAGCAAGCGCCGCAGTAGCAGCGAGCGAAGTGACCTTAGCGCGGTCTATCGCTTCGACGCAAGAGCGGCGAAAACACTGCGCGCAGAAATTTATGAGCCGTATGCAGATCCCTTTCAAGGTACGGCGCGCATGACCGCTCGCTGCCCTGCAAAGTACGCACTTGTTGGCGCAGTCGCAGCCGCCCCCCCTCCCTCCCGCGCTGGCTCCCCGCTTCCTTCCACATATGGCGCGCGAGACGGAGTAGCAGTCGTCAGTTCCCCTTGCGCTCGTTGGCGAAACGCGCAGTCGGAGCAGAACGCCGCCGCCCTCCCTCCCATCCCGCCATGGCCTATCGCGCGACGGAAGACGGCGTGTTTGCTACACGCTTTCTTCCTTCGCGCGTGCCAGTTGAACCGCGATCGTCGGCTTCCCTCACGTGCTTTCCCTCACTCGTGTGCTGTAGCCTACGACGCACGGCGACGGTGTTATCGCCCTTGGACTTTTGCGGAGCATCACGGCGACGGCAAAAATACGCCTGGACTGATCATATAATTGCTATCGCAATAAATGTTCACATGCGGTTTTCTGTTCAACGTACCCGAACGCACTTAATACTAGTGAAGCAACTTAACTAAAACAGCTTCGGGCATAATAAAAAGTGACTTGCCGGAGCCTGCAGGCGTTTTCTCTTGAACATAAGCGCTGAAACCGTCACTAGAAACCGTCCTCACGGCTGTCACCAACCGGTTTGATAAATCTTTGAGCAAAGTTTACAGAGCTATATCCGCAAGGTCAATGGCAATTCATCACTGCAAAATGTGCCAACGCATGACGCGTCATCGGGCTTGAAAGCAAACGAAAAGGTAGATTGGCTACTGTATAGTAACGACAAAACAAATATTTCCGAAGGAGAGCAATTTGTTAGTCTAGTACGAGAGAGGGAGAGCTAAGTAATATTTACTCACCCATTTCTGCTTTGTGCAGTTAGGGCCTGTTAGGGTTGGCGTCTGGCACCACGTGCAGAAAGGACTTTCAACTGACCATCTCACCCTGCCTCGTCGAAATGAGGCGTGACTTCGCCTGCTATTGTTGGCGTCCCGCACCTCGTGCACAAAGAACTTTATCTCACCCGACCTTCTTCCACCAGGCCTCGTCGAAATGAAGCGTGACTGCCTAGTTTGCCACTACCATTTCGAGTGTCTGCTGGAAGCCCCGCAATGTACAGGCCTCTTTTGTGTGTATGTATGTGTGTCTGTGTATGTGTTTGTGTGTGTGTGCGAGTTCAGAGAGACCCTTTCCTCGAATTGGACCTAGAGGAGAACTTCCACGAACCCGCAGCGCTCAGAAGAGACGGACAGGCGTCTGCAATGCTAGGGGGCGGGGCGACCTCTTCCTTGCAGCAGGCTCGGTATAACCAGAGGAGGAGGGGCCCTCTTTCTGTGCCGGTCACGTGACGTCGACAGAAGCAAGATCCCGCCACCGATTGTAGAGAGCTTATTTAAGGGGCTCCTAAATGTACTTTTGATCACTTCATGCTCTTCTACTTTTTCTTTCATCAACCTTTGAATAAACCATGCAAGTTTCGCACTAGAAATTGTCTCGCCCTTGCTTGGTTGGCATGGTCTACCGGATGCCTGCAGCCCACCGACAACGCCACGCTACCCAATAAGTAACGTCAGTCGAGCTTCGATAGGCAGGCGCCGCTACTTCTCAGCAGCAGTACGATACGCTACCCTGGAGTACGCAACAGGCCTCAGACTCAGGTGGCGTGTTAGGCAGTTCGCACGTAACTCGATCTACATGTTATAGCACCTTCTCTTGGACGTACATGGGACGCGGTGTATTAGCAGATTCATAGGGTTGGGCTATACATAAACAAATATTAGCCATGTCTTTACAAAAAGAAAGTTATTTCAGAATTGAATTTGCGAAAGTGGACTAAAGACATGCACTAGCACTAAAGCGACACAAAATGTCATGGTGCAAGTGCTTTTCCGTTAGTTCTTCCAAGCAGCGCTAGCTCACAAAACAACATGAGTTAGATGAGACTTCGCCTTCTGTGTGATAGGTTGGAGAGATCCTGATACGCGTCTCCGCATATTATCGCTAATATTTCACGAAAATTCTTACAAAAAAATTGTTCAAAAGCTCAGCTGTTGATCGATTCGATCCTATGCAGGGGCTAAATTCACAAAGCTTCGTTCGTGAAAGCTGTTTGCCATTGGCCCGCCGCCATCGCTAACAATGTATCCAATATCACGATTATCTGGCACTTGTCCTTACGAACACCTCTAGCGCATAATAAGCTTCTTTAATGAGAATGTGTACCGTATTTTCGTAGCACCGTGAGCGATTATTCATTACCGCGGTGATTCTCTTATTAACATGCCTGCCGCCACCGTGAGTGGTGGGCGCCGGAACGCCACCCAACGAGAAAGTTAGATAAAATTGGTTTTGCGTATAGGAACCAAGGTTTTCCAGGGGAAAGTAACATTTACTAACGAGGCATTCAATCACCATGCATGTACTTGTTGTCTTAGGAAGAACATTGGAGGATCAGCCACACGAAAACGAAGGTGGCTTGAAAATGAGGTACAGGAGTATTTTGGATGCAGCGCACGACTTTAATGCCGCACTTTGTGCGAAGTGTTCAGCCGCGTCGCATCTGCAACCAGACGTCCACCCTTAGAAGCGATCAGTGATCGTCAGAATGTACTCATGACGATGATAAAATTGAAGTATCATAGCTTGAACAAAAGAAGGCGTCACAAGTAGCATGAGAATGCTGGTTGTGGACACACAGGAACGACGCGTTCAGTGCAAGTCCAGTGTGCTTTGTTCGCTTTGCAGGTAAATGTTCAGTTGTACCGAGTCGGCCAAGGTGCTAGGTTCTACGTAGTGGTTGTTGCCAACAGGCAACATTTTATTATTCGGTCAGACAAGCAGACAATATTTATCAAGGAAAATGTGGCGCATATATCTCCGTGTGAGCTTTGATGACTGAATTGTTCGAGAATAAGGGAATTTTAAATGCGTAAGCATTTCTATGCCTACCTAACGGGGAAACCCGTCAGTCCAACCTTTCATCCATCACATAAGACGATCGCTTTCAAGTTAGGCCCCACAGCAGCGAGCGAATTGATCTGCCTGCCGCCTCTCGCTTCAACGCGAACTATGCGCACACGTACAACGCGAACAGCGCACACGTGGCTATCAGCACTCGGCGCACTTTGTCCCCATCGCCGATCGCTTTCAACATAAGGCCCGTGCGGCCGCGCCATCGCAGCCGCCTGCGGAGCACGGTTGATTGCGATTGATAGTGGTTATACGTGGATGGATAAGACGCTAAAGAGCGATCACGGCTTATAACTATGGGAACGCCATCAGCGCACCTGGCGCCGCCATCTGCAGTAGCTAGCTTGTGTCTTCAATTCGGCTTGCGCCGGCATCCGCAGCGGTTCGTGTCGCCGCAGTGCTGTCGTTTATAGTAGTCGGATCAAGTTTCGCAACATTGGTAATGACACAGAGCTGCGTGGAGATGAGCAAGTGGCACAATGCTTACGCATACTTAGGCAGGTCCCAGAGGATTTCCTGCATTAATATTTTTTCTAGCGTCATTCTATTATGCCTTTTAGCTTGAAACAAAACGTGCTAGCCCCCACAGATACTAAGTGCTTCATGGGTAGGTTTGGAGTAGTACTCGCAATTTTGGATACCAATCAAAGGGTAATCGTTATAAGTTCACCGTAGAATATAGAAATTAATATTGAAGATATCATAATATTAATGTGTTTGCTGGATAATGATGATCGCTCGAGCAGACAGGGAAAGAAAACGATGGAAGTGAGTGGTTCTGTGCTATACAGACCGTTTCAACAATCTGAGGCCGAATTCCCACAAAGCATTTCATTTGTAAGTTTTCCTTGCGATAGGCCGGCCACCTTCGCTAATATTATGTCCACCTTGCAATCCCAGGACTTCAGAAAAAGTCGGACTTGCCGTCATCAGCACTCAAGCAACTAACTTTACTTCTTTTGTGCGAGAAATACAGCGACAGCGCACGCATACATACTGATATATCAACTACACCAACCAGTTCCGTTGTCGCTGTAGTTATACCAACAATGAGAACAACCCAGCGGTTCAAGACTTCCCATGTCACTACGTCTACAGCTGTAGAGCTCGCGGCTGTCCGCGACGCGCTTCATGTGATAAGTGCTGAAAGTGCTAGAAAATGGGCAGTCTTCTGCGACTTAAGGCCGGCCTTGCAATGTGTGCAGTCGTTTCTCCGACATGGAACTCACGATCAGCTCACATGCGAAGTCGTGGAACTTGATCATCGCTTAGCAGAAAAAGGCCATGATATATATTTTCAGTGGATACCAGGTCATTGCAGTATCATGGGAAATGATGGGGCAGATAAGTCAGCTTGGATGTCAAACCAAGAAGACCGCCGCGAAACAACTTCGCAATCTAGCTCGCAAGATCTCCTTGCGAGCTAGATTGGCGGCCCTCTTTTCATGTCTGTCATTCTCTTTTTTTTCCTCTTGAAATTGTTGAGGGCCTCAACTATAGCTCTTTACAAACTCCCTACTATTAAAATATTTTGGGTTAAGTGCAACAGTTTATATTCATATAGTCTCATTACTTCACTTGTCAAAACATTCGTACATTTAGCATCTCTTAAAATAGGGATGGATAGAGTTAATCTTTTTACCTATGTTTTTGTGCCTAGATCCATGCGCCGTAATCCTGACTTACATTTTCATTTAACGACGTTAAGATCTTTAAGCATGCACTACTTTTATCTCCCGTTCTCAGCGATGTTCAAGTGGCCTTTGCGCCAAAAGCCAGAGTCGTTATCCCGGCACTCAGATGAGAACATCTGGGCAATTTGCGAGAACAAAACGAGATCATCCGGGCAACCAGTCTAAAATGAAGAAAATGTCGTCTCTGGCCCGCAACCCTTAGTACAGGATCGCACTACATACGCTAGTTACTGCTCGAACAAGCTGCACAAACATTGCTTCCGAGTTCTTTCTAATGTTTGTGCACACTATCCCTCAAGGTGTAACTTCTGGTACGCTGAAGATTTATTTGTCATTTCCAATAGCGACATTCAAAAGGCAGATGCAAGGCACCATACACTTCATTGTCATCTTTTAGCACTGAGACAGGGTTCCACGTGTTCCGGAGCGCGGGTTTTGCGTGGCCTCGAGAGATGACTCCACGCTGCGTGGCTGCCCCCTTTAGGCGCTTTCCTTCTGTCTGGCGAGTGCGCTTTGTCTCCTTGTCGTCGTTCACTGCCTGTCGCGCCACCTTCGGCCGACTTTCTTCTCCTATATCTTGGTAGCGTCCCTATGGACCAGTGCGTAGTATGACGTGGTGCAGTTTGGTGCGATCTGGCGTCGTGGGGTGTGCCGTTGCGAACATGCACTACATCCATTTTAAGATTGCGCCTAGCATGACCTCCAACCAATCTGCTTTCCGGTTGTCATTTCATGGTTACATCTGCTCTCGAATACGGGAGAGCCAGCAGTTTTTTTTAAATATTTTGCTGCAGGATCGCCTGTGTTGGTCCACATCGTTGGGCTAAACACTTGGCGTCTTTTCATGCCTGGTCAATTGGGTGTATGCACAACCAAAAGTAGAAATCTTCATTGCATCTTTGTTTTTGTCATCAGAGAAACGAACTGCTACGGAGATATATGGACTTGTTATGCAGCTTCGTAACAGTCCGGAAAACTTTGAAATTAACAATGACAAATTTTTCTTTTTTTAGACCTGGGGGTGAATAAAAATGCTAGGCAGGTGCGAAATTTAAACTAGAACAAAGCATTGATCGGCGGGAAAGCATCTGTCAAATTTCTTAGAATGAAACGTATCTCACAGCAAACTGCTTCTTTCTTATGGCGTTTTTTTCCCACAAAGGTTCATACTAATCTCACAAAAGTTGAATAATAAAGTTATGGCTAAGACATCCAGTTGCACGTAGCTAGTTCGATTAAGGATAAGGACAGCCTTCTTCAATCAGGAAATCGTATGCTGCAATCACAATAACTCGCACATTCTCTGAAGTGTCGTTGACTTCCTTACTGTGTGAAAGAGCCATGCTGTCGGGTTAGTATTTTCAAGTGGGAACAGCGTAACTTGCATGAAAAATATAAATAAACCTTGTATGACGTATGGCCTTTCTTTCTTCAACATTTTTTTTATAAACCAAATGATACGCAATATGAGACTCGATAATTCCATTATTCCATTGCCCTTTATTTTGCATAATAGTGTTAAGTTAACCATGCAATAATAAAACAAGATGGTGTTATATAGGCACGGATGTGTTTGCCTTTCAACGCGCTTATCATGCTCACCTCATCACGTGTGCTGCTGCCACACGTTTCGCTATGAGAAGATTACAATGCCGGAAGATTCCGTTTTTCGTTTCGCACATCAGCCCTGTGCGTGATATTTTTGTGGCGAAAAAATCAATAAAACACATCTTCCCTATTCCATGAGTTCTCCGAAATTTCAAACTGTCTTCTTTTGTTATGTTCGCCGGTAGAAAAGATCTAAAGGCGGTTCGGCTAGGTGTAGGGCAGGAAAACAGAATATTAATTTATTATTTGCTATTATTAAATGCAATAAAAAGCATTCCACTTGTGCCCACGTACAATGTGCTCTTCTGCGGGCATTTATTTGTTTTTAAATATGTTAAGGGCAGTATTATGTTACCCTAATAAATTTTGTCAGTCATAGGTCACTTGCGGAAAAAGAACAAAATGCGTATTGCATGAGTCGCACCTTAAATGCATTATTTCACTTTAATGATTCACGCTGAAGACAGCGGCTGTTTACTTGAGTCAAGCACCAGGGAAATAAACTCCCTCGGAAAGATTTGCGAGCACCCATCTGAGGTAAAAAAAAGGAGGAGGGTGGGGCAGGTACAGCATAACTGACAAGAACACGGACCATGTGGCATTAGCGATGACATAATTAGAATGAGCGCCGATGTATTTCAGTAAGTCCTCTAGCGTTCAAAAACGAAGAGAAATCACTATAAACAGCGTTTCTTTTATTTATTCTTTTTTTGCTATTTAGACGGTAGTGCGATTTGTTGTTACGTTTCAGTGACAACAGATCGCACATCCGTTCTGTTCAGCATAAATATGCATTCCAGCTTTAAAACTTGAATCACAAAATAAAAATTCAGAATGCTAAGTTTATAGAAACACTTCCAGCAGCCTTCGAGTTTTTAGTATGCAACGTCTGGTCCTTTCCAGTTCCACCTTTTCTTTTTTTTCGCTAAAGGTGATTAGTAATTGAGCCAGCCACACAGAATCGAAAAGAAGAAACCAACACACTAAGCGGTAATTCTTGCTTTGGCAATTAAAAAGCGCCAATAACTTCGAAACATCATGGTTCCGGTGAGGAAGCAGATTTTCATTTCAACAGCATAACAAGACAATGGTGGTTCTTTGAAGGCTCTAGAACGAATGAATGAAATGTCTGCCTCCAAAGTGCAAGCTCAGATTCTGATTTATGTTCTAATGGCAACCATGAACACACGCAATTCATTGGGTACGTAGAGAAAAGTACTAAGTATGCGAAGAACTACAGGAGGGATTTTACTCACCGGTCGACGCCGATGGCGGTAAGCGTGTAGACGGAGACGATGACCGACACGTGCTGCATGAACAGCACGACGGGGCAGAAGAGCGGCTCGAAGATCCAGCGGCCCAGCATGAAGTCGGTGTAGGTGAACGGGATGGAGAACACGGCCATGGCAATGTCTGACAGCGCCAGGTTCACCAAGAACAGTCGGAGTTCGCGCGACGACCGTCGGCCTAGCACGAGCACCACGATGACCATCACGTTGCCACCGAGCGCCAGCAGCGCGGTGAAGCTGTACAGCACGATGAGGAACGCCTGAAGCTCGAAGCCCAAAGCATTCATAGGAGGGTAGTCCGAGACCGATATGTTGCTGTCCACGCCATCGTATGACAAGTTAGCTTCTTCAGAGGTAACCGCTGTTTGCAACGGCTTGAGCGAATCGCGTACAAAGTACAGCCACGAAGCTGAACCGTTGCTTCCTAAAGATAGGTCGTCAGAGAGTGCGTTGTCTTCTTCCATCTCAGCCATCGTTGGTGTTCACTGAATATGCCTTTAGAGTCTTTTAACACTCACTCTGCTACGACCGGAGCAAGTGTCGAACAGGTGTTCAATGAATTTGGTGAAATGACGGACCCAACAGAATACTGATCTTTTCTCTGCAGAAATAACGCGCAAGTATATTGTCACCTTTGCCGAGTCGATCCTTCGTATAGATGGGTGTCACAGACTCGCCGGCAAAGCCCGAGTCCGTTGAATGGTCGTGCTTGATATGTGGCCTTCTCAAACTTGCCGTAGAAATTTGTCGTACACGAGTAGGAGCGTGCGCAAGAACGGTCAGCGAACAGTTCCGGGGTATGGACGTATTGAAGCGCCGACTTTGATACAAGAAACGGGGGGGGGGGGGAATTGTCGTGGCTGCCTGTACTCTCGCAGTCCCGTGGGCTCGGAAGTTAGGGAAACATTTCTACTCAAGAACTTGGGATCAAATAATCACGTATCTCCGTTAGAGCTTCAGCGAAAGTGAGAAAGAAGGTTAGGAAACAGGGAAATCGTAGATTAACGAAGGAACAGTAGACGCGAAGTACCTGAGGCAAAGAAGTTCGAGCGCTGGAGGGCTGGCGTTGTTCGTGGCTCGCTGACACGCGGGCGTCTAACCGAGCGCGCGTTCGGGCTGTAGCGGGCGGCGCGCGCGGCGCTCTCCGCTCTTTCCCCTCCCTTCCCTGCTACCTCATTCTCTGGCTGTCCCTTTCCCGCATCTGGCCTCTTCCCTCCAATCCCGCTTATTTTATCCTCTCAGCCTCCGTCTCCCCCAATAGACGTACATCACCGTTCCCTTCCCCCAAGCGCACTCTCTGCCATCTCTGTTTCCCGGCCACCTTTCGCTCCCTAGGCTGCGCTTCAAAGCGGCGCTCCCGTCGACTAGGGAGCTGGCGACGGCCGCTGCTCGTCGTGCCTGGCGTGTAGCGCCCGAGCGCGGAGCGGACGTCCCAACTAGCGAATGATCGTACACGGCCTGTGCGCAGACGCTTCGGCTCATAAGGGGCGGTGCAGGGGAGCGCTCTGCGATTAAAATTCAATTTTGCAGTAATAATGAAACTAGACGCTAGAGTTTCCAGGACTTGAGACACCTTAACTCTCGGGGGAGGCCCCGTACATATTGTGGTGGAAGTTTCGGCGCGCTTGTAGATGACTGCGGTTATATGCACTGCATGCGAATGGTTTAGAAAAATAACGAAGAGTGAAAGGGCACTCACATTAAACAGATTTATTCGGCATGAAGCGTTTAGTATAAGCAATTGGGCCAAGAAAAGCAAGCCAAACAAGAGCAAACCTAAATCTTTAGACATTAAATCTCTCATTACTGAATACATGACCACATCTGTCTCGAAAGCTGGCAAAGTATTCAAACTTAGAATTTGACTGTACCATGGTTTGACAGGCTTTGATAGTGACAGAATGAAGATTGAAACATGTGGCTTGGCTTGCTTCTCAATGTAGCATTAACCGATTTGATGAGTTAACGCGACCACCTCTTGCGCAAAGCTTTGGAGTGATTAATTACAGGTTCAAGACCATAGTCATGGCAATAAACACTTCTATATGACCGTAAACGGAATTATACGCATTATTGGGATGCTTGCGTAATTGATTACTCAGGCATCTGCTAGTCTGACCGACATATATTTCTTCACACGCCAGTACAACCGAGTACTAGGCATCTATTGTGGAGGGAATAAAACTGCAATTGTGCTTTTGAGAAAAAGCCTATGCACGTGTACAAGGCATGTATAGAAATGGGCACGTTGTCTTTTTTTAATAATGCTGCAGTTTTACGTACCAAAACAACGATAAGATTATGAGTAATGCCATAGAGGGGGACTGCGGATTAATTTGGACAACCTGGGGATCTTTAACGTGCACCTAAATCTGAGTACATGGGTGTTTTCGCATTTCGCCCTCACGAAATTGCGGTCGCCGTGGCCAACATTGGATCCCGTGACCTCGTGCTTAGCAACCCAACACCATAGCCACTAAGCAACCATGGCGGGTTAGAATTAATTTGGACCCCCCGGGCTTAATTAACGTCCACCCAATGAACGGTACACGGAGGTTTCGTCAGTTCACCCCCATAAAAATGTCCTTGAGCATAGGAGCGCCACACCAAAGCAACTACGGCACGGCGGCGGGTGTGAATTCTTAAAGCGAAGCTTGTCTTTGTGAACCTTGCCGGGTTTCGGGACCGTGGGAGTGGCGGCCCTGGCCGAATTGGCAAACCAAGTTTCGCTGTATATACATTCCAATTTGTTGGATCCGTTACATTTTCTAATGCAATTGACATTATTTGCCTACTTCAGCAGTGTCGAGTTAATCTATCTATCTATCTATCTATCTATCTATCTATCTATCTATCTATCTATCTATCTATCTATCTATCTATCTATCTATCTATCTATCTATCTATCTATCTATCTATCTATCTATCTGTCTATCTGTCTGTCTGTCTGTCTGTCTGTCTGTCTGTCTGTCTGTCTGTCTGTCTGTCTGTCTGTCTGTCTGGTCTGACTGGTCTGACTGGTCTGACTGGTCTGACTGGTCTGTCTGTCTGTCTGTCTGTCTGTCTGTCTGTCTGTCTGTCTGTCTGTCTGTCTGTCTGTCTGTCTGTTATTCTATTTCAATATACAGCAGGCCAGCATTTTTGCTCTTGCACGAGTGGCATACATAAACAGAGCACACAAGCAAGCGAAAGAAAGTACAAGTTACCCGCATTATAAACAGAGGCAAGCTAAAGGCAAAAATTGACGGCGGCGTAGCTCAGCTAACCCTGGATATGCAAAGTGAAAGCTTGGTTGAGCCTTGTTAAGTCTTGGTTTCACTTGGTTAATCTTTTATTTAGCTGTAATTATTATACTTAGGCACGCAATCATCGTTAAGCCAGGTATGACGGCCGTGCCTAGGTCGGTGGCTATGACTGTGATTAGGCTTGGGTAGACACGCATCGTTCGACAGTGTGACGCCTCTTGTGCCACAAGAAAAGTGCGAGTGCTAGACATGCAAAGAGACGCCGCGAACCCGTGCAGCGCCGCAGCACAAACGGACAGGGCACAGAACGCGGTCGCTACCTTGATATCGATGGTGCGACGCCTGCTGCATCCCGGACCATCTTCAGTGAAGCAGCTCGCTGGGCCTTATCCGCGGGGTGGTAAGACGCAGCTTGGCGACGACGACTCAAAGCCTCCCGCTCCCGTACAACGCTCAGAGAACACGGCCCGGCCTCGCTCTCATTCGTGGCCAAGCACGCATCATAGAATAAAGAACCAACTTTAGAGAAAGAAAACTGTACCGTCCACAGTGGGTCGAAACTAAGAAGCGGCAGCGCATTGAACTTACTGGGGAGCCCAAAAGATAGCGCTGCTCATACAGGAAGCGCGTTTTTTTACTGCAAAATTCAATATGGCCGTTTTCTAGCGGTAGCGTACGCCTGTACGCGCCGTGCTCGTCCTCCTAGCTTTGCGGCTTGCTTCATTGCCTTGGCTGCCGCGTAGCTGGTGCGTTCTAATTGCCACGAGACCCAAGAGCCTCTACTGACGCGATCACATACAAGCCATAAGTGAGTGAACAGGACTTGCGACTTTATTGAGAGAAGACAAGCAGGGCACCTTCTCGTACAAGAGCAGAAATAAAATTTGCATATCGAAATACTCTGAAACCATTAACGCGAGTTCGCAAACTGCTTTTCGGCGTTGCAGATGGTCTGGTAACAAACGACAACCAACAGCGCAAGCACATTGGACAGAGTATGCCACCTGTTTGTACTGACAGTCGCGGTTGAAGATGAGCAACCTGCATTGCGAAGCAATTGGGTGACTAAGGCAGCTGCTGCCGCAGCCAACACAGCGACATAGAATACCCAGCCTTTTAATCTTACCGCCTTTCCAACCTGCACGTTTCTTTTTGTTTTTTCGTGTGCCGTAATGTGTAGCTCACGCTTGGTGCCCCACTTTCACTCAATATGGACACGGTCGTTTTAATTCGTGGGCATCACCTTCGGCAGCCACATTTGTGGGCCCCTTTCCACACATGTGGCTATCGACTTCATGGACTTTGGACCATGTAATCACGTATGCTTGTCTCCGTTCACGCCCAATTATGGCCGAGGAAGGCTGCAAGCAGCAAAGGATGAACGAGGAGCGCCAATTACGGCGCGTGTAAAGTGGGAGACCTTGTCGCTCTGTGGACTCTAGGAGCAGATGCTTGCCTCGAGAGACTGTTGCCCAATGCAGGTGACCATGCAGGGCGCCACATCCGAGAAACATAACACGGCGACCATGATGAAGTGAGACTCAGCATTCAATCACCCCATAAGGCTCAGACAATACACGATACATTGGCTAAGGTCAACAGCACAACAGTGAGCTTTCACGCACCACGTGTCACTTACGGCACATTCAACCATCCGACTTCGGGCACAGGGCTTGCCTTCGTTGCCCATGGCTGTCTGGTAATGAGCGACAACCAGCAGCGCAAGCAGATTGGACAGAGTATCCCACTTGTTTGAACCGACAGTCGCTGTTGAAGATGAGCAACCGGTATTGCGAATCAATTGGGTGACCAAGGCAGCTGCTGCTGCAGCCAACACAGCGACATAGACTACCCGGCCTTTTAGTGTTACCTCTTTTCCAACCTGCACGTTTCTTGTTTTTTCTTTCGATGGCAGGTTATGTGTCGCTCACATTTGGTGTCCCGCCTGCGCTGAATGTGGACATGGTCGGTTTTGTGGGAATCAGCATATTGCAGCCACTTTTTCAGACCTTTCCAACCATGTGGTTATCAACTTTATACCCTTCGGACAATGTAAGCATGTATGCTAAACTCCGTTCACGCCAAATCACGGCCCAAGAAGGCCACAAGCAGACTTTACAAACCGCTGCATCAGTAAAGGACTAACAGGGAGCACCAATCATAGTTTGTGTGAACAGGGAGTCTATGTCGATGTGCGGAGTGCAGGAGGAGGTGCTTACCTCGAGAGACTGTTTCCCAGTGCAACGTACCATGCCGCCACATCCGAGAAATGTAACGTTGCAACTGTGACCAAGTTGGACAGCATTGAAACGAGATTCTGCAATCAAATCACTTCAGCATACCTCTAACATAACTTGCAGACTATACACTATACAATTACTAAGCCGCCCATGTGCATGCAGGCACATGGGCGGCTAACGGCACATTCAGCCGTCTGGCTACAATCATCGTGCTTGCCTTCATCGCACGTTGTGGTCTGGTAACAAGCGACAACCAGCAGCGCAAGTGGATTGGACGGAGTGTCGCATCTATTTGCACCGACAGTCACCGCTGAAGATGAGCAACTTGCATTGCGAATCAGAAAGGTGACACAAGCATCTGCTGCCGCAGCCAACACAGCGACATGGACTACCCGGAATTTTAGCGTTACCTCGTTTCTAACCTGCACGTTTTTTTTTCTTATTTAGCATGCCGTAATGTGCAACCCACACTTGCCGCCCCACATTCCCTCAATATGGACATGGTCGGTTTTGTGGGCATCACAATTTTGAAGCTACTTTTGCAGGCCTTTCCGCCCATGTGGCTATCAGCTTCATGCACTTCGGACAATGTAATCGCGTATGCTAGTCTCCGTTCACGCCAAATCACGGCCGAGGAGAGCCGCAAGGAGAATTTGCACACAGCTGCAGCAGGAAAGGACCGAACGGGGAGTACCGATCACAGTGCGTGTAAATTCGGAGTCTATGTCACTGTGCGAGCTGCAGGAGCACGTGTCTATACCTCGAGAGACTGTTTCCCAATTGAAGTGACCAGGCTCTCACACACGAGAAACGTAACACAGCGACCAGGACCAAGTGGGATGGCAGTGAAAGCAGATTCTGCAATCGATCACTTCAATGTAGCTTGCGCGAAAACCCAGACTATCGGGCAAGAACAATCCTCAACGAGACTAGTAATTAAATATGCGAATGAGAAAGCTTGCATTCAAGAAAGATGCCACTGTACCATGCAAGCACTGAAGGCCAAAAACATTACGAAAAGTCAAGTGCTAGACTAAGACACACGCCTATGCCGCATCAGCTATTTCAGGAGAGGAATTGCACATGGCAACGTACACTAGAAAATACTGCTACAGATATGTTATGCTATGAGACCATGACTGGTAGTAAGTTTGAGCAAAGAATCGGTTGACCTTTATGTTTTGATGAGGAAAAGGAATGAGACTTAACAAGAATGGAGAATGAAAAAGCTTGCATTCATTGAAAAGAAAACGATTATACATGACAGAAATGGAATTAGACAAGGCCAGGAAGCTGATTAAGGGCAAGCTGACAGAATTTTTCGGCCAGCATCATCCGCTTTGTTTAGAGGTTGCAGGAGCATCTGAACATGAAGATTTTTTGTTGTTGTTGAGGTACCTATGATGGCCGAGGCTCTTTTAATTCTTGACACAGTCCTCCTTATATTTGATATCTTATCTTAATGATTCTGGATAATCTTTGTTCGTTGTGTAAAAGCCTTGCGAATTCGGCTCCAGGTCCTGCCTGTTGGTGTAGATGGGAGCTCCTGTAATGAGGATCAAGATGTGCTTGGTGCAGACTGTTGGAACAGGACAGTAACACATGAGATACTGCACAGATTAGCCAAACTCATGTAGTGCTTTCTTTTATGTTTAAAACAATTATGCTGAACCGTAAATATGAACAAATATTTATATCATCTGCTACAAACAAAGGACATGTATCTCAAGACTACCAAGACAATACAGCAAATATCAAGCATATTTGTTTCTGAACCTGGTGCTGTTTACCTAGTAGGAGCAGCAAAAGTCCACACAATGGCCTTGTTGCAGGAGGCAGTAGCTTCTCTATAGTGCGTCGAGTGTCTTGCTTTACACTGGTGCCGTCCTGTTTACTGCATGTCTGGAACAGAAATTTTGACTGCGTCACAAATAAAAAAAAACTCAATTTTGCAATATGAAATGCAAAAACGTGTGACATATATACTGTAATGGTTTGTAACTGCAGAACACATGTAAATGTACATTCTTTGTTCTAGGGTGCCTAGGCAGCATGCTAATTCCATAACTATTGCTACTGTCAATAAAATTTATGTCTGCCTGACTACAATGTGTGTTTATTTATTTTTATTTAGCAATACTGTAGCCCTCACTTAAAGGCCATTACAGGAGAGGAAAAAAATAAAAATAAAAATTTCAACACCGACAATACAACGTTATACATCATTTTCAAACACAAATTACAGGCAGGATGAACAAATATACACAGAATAAAAGTAAGCATGATCGATTCTTAATTATCCCGTTGCCTGTAATACAATTCCAAGTATAGCTTGATTATTATTATAATCACAAATTAGAACATTTTTGCGCTCATTTAGGTGCTAGAAGAGATCACACTGCTGGTTTCACAACTAAATGCATGAAAGACATGAGGCTATTATAAATAATTCATTCTTTTTCTGCACGAACGCGATGCACCACTTCACTACTGCAAAAATAATTACCCTCAGGTAAACCAAACGGAACAGCAAGAACAGTTGGAACCAACAGGTATGAAATACGGGGGAATCATAATCCGTGCTAACGAATGCTACATTAAATAATGTGCTTTCACTTGAACTTACCAAAGGGTTATTCAGTTTTATGGGCGAAAGAAGTTGCAGGCAGACTCAAAAGAACACACACACACACATATGTATATATATATATATACATATATATATGTTCTACTTAGTACAGCTACTTATTCACCCAGGGCTACGGCTACAAAGAGATTAACAATGTGACGCGCATTCCGATAGCGCTCTATTCCTTTCGTCATTGTGTGTGCTTAACGATATGCCTCGCAACTACAGATTTATTTTGGAAACAGCAACGCAGGGTCCTGAGTGCCGATTTGTAATGCAGGATCTAGTTCGTTAACCTGTCTCCGCCTGCAAGGGAATGAGACGAGAATTACATAACGATTCAAGCAGCGATGTTAAATTACTCACCGTTATTACCGTCGTCAGGCGCAACAGAATCCGGCTCCCGTTTCGATGGAGACTTGTTCCGCATGGCTCACGACCGAAACCTAGCTTTCGGGCTTACATCTCTCCTCGGAAACCCATCACGGCACCCCAAGTTAAACAACGCATGTTATCGGTGCGCAGTGAAGTGGTTTTAGCACAGAATAAGCAACCAGCTTAAGTGTACGAGCCCATGAATCCATGCCCTACGCGAACGTACCGGCAAAAATGTAAATCCAGGCCAGAGGTCACGTGGCTGTTCGATGATGCTGAACGTTATTTTGCGTTTGCGATGGCTAAAAAAAGCGGAGTAAATACTCAAAGGTACAGTGCATCATTAGGAATAATAATTTTGTACTCTTTGTCATGTACCGAGATCGCTTCGATTAACATGGAAGAAAGTTTGTAGGTTAAAATTGTGCTTACTACGGCGCCTCTAGCGGGAGACATTGCACTCACCGGGGAACGTTTTTAATTCGTGTACTATGCCTGTTATTTAGCATCGCCATGCGGTAGATTTTTTGGTCCTCCGTGGCCATTTGTTGAATTTGAGATTGTTTGGGGCCTGCTCGCACTAACTAAGCGAGCGCGGCGCTCCTCTTAGCCAGGGGCGCGGTGAATCACATGGTCAGGCTGCGACCCAGCTGTGGAGAGCGCATGCGCCTAACCGACGGTGGCGGCGGAGCTCGGCGAGTCACGTGATGCGTTGCCAATGCTACGGAGCAGCTGTGGTCAAATTGCTGGCGACGGTGAAACTCGGCCAGACGCGGTTTGTAAACTTTCGCTTCAAAAACACATACATCATTACATCTATGCATAGGCACCGACTACGGGAGGGGAATGTAAGTGTAAATGCCAGAGTTTGTCATCCCCATTCTTTGAGGTTTCCTTGAGTTGCCCTAGCTTTATACTTAATACGGGAGGGGAATGTAAGTGTAAATGCCAGAGTTTGTCATCCCCATTTTTTGAGGTTTCTTTGAGTTGCCCTAGATTTATACTTAAAATATTGTAGTGTCTAATAGCTTACTGCATCATTGTTGGCGTGGACATGCACTTCTTTTAATTCGTACTTTCGCTTTATTTCTGGAAATCTTGGCAATAGGAAGACACGCGCATTAGAAGCACCAGTGGCGGCTGCCCCATCCGTATTTTCTCACTTCAGCATTGTTTTAAATTTCCACTGTAAACACCTTGTACATATACAATATATTTAAATATAAGCACAAGACAAAGTTTATTACTTTTTCAATAGAAGGAGGTAGCCAATTACCAATTATTTCTAAAAATATGAATAGCCTTTGCCGAGAGAATGAATATCGTGTGGTATGTTCACCTCGCTTCTAATTTCTTTGTGTTCTTTTGTGATCCTGAAAGAAACCTGCACACTTCCGTAACCTCTTCGGCAGAGTTTTTTTATCAACGGCTTCTGATATGCACGTGAATGATATGTGTGTCAATGCTGCTTCTCTTTCCAGTAATCAATGCTAATGACTCAATTTATAGCATTTGTTAGGGATTAAAAAGTTAGATGAAATTATGGAATGACGATCTCATTACGAGGCACGACGCAGTGGGAGACTCCGGATTAATTTCGGCCCCCTGTTGTTTTTTAACGTGCACCTGAATCTACGTACACGAGTGTTTTTTGCATTTGGACTCCATAAAAATGCGGCCACCGTGGCCAGGATTTGATTCCTTATTAGGGATAGAAACGTCGCTACTTTCAAGCAGAAATCGAAAATATACACAAGGAATCCCAACTATTATGCCCCAAGATAAAAAAAAAAGCGAATGTGTTACTCAAAGAAAACCTATAGTGCACATTGTTTCTAGTACATTGAAGTAGCCGCCAAGGATTTTTGCTTTCCTGAGATTTGTTTGCGTGACTGTAATTAAGTATCTGACTCGAGAAGTGCTGTCCTAATTAGCAAAGTGTCAATGAGGAAATGGCGGCGCTCGGGCAGTGACTGTGCGGCTGTGGTGGAGCGACTGCTGTTAAGCATGGCGAGCTGCAAGGCAAAATTGCCACCCAAATACGACTGGGGGAAAAGACCCGCATCCCCCACTCTCCGTCGCTGCAGCTAGGAGGCGTTCGAAGAAGCGGGCTTTGTGCTGAAAAGCGCCTCCATCCACCAGCCCCATCGCCATTGTGACGGAACGAGTTCGGTGGGCGAACAATGGTGCCGGAGCTCTACAGCGCGGACCCGATCTGCTACGCATGAGCAAGCTGCCGCCGGAAAGCCGTTTTATGTTGCTTCCTAGGCCTCGACCAGACGCAAGACAACGAGCTACCCACCATTGGCGCCGATACTTCCCGGAACGGCACCCCTCCAACGCCGGCGTCGGGCATCTGAATGTGTGTGCCTTTGTGTACGTAAACTGTTCTGCGGGGCGGCGGCAAGTTGGCGATGAGTAAACGAACAGTCGCCGCTTTGTATCGCCGGTGGACCGAGTGTATAAGAACTGCTGTTGTGCGGATGCTCGACGCACTTCTCTTGAGCAGTCATGTTAGACTGATACACTTCTCTCATGCAGTCATGTTGGACTGACACTCTTTTTCTCAAGCAGTCATGTTAGACTGATTTAATTTCTGTAAATAAACCCATATTCCTCGTTCTCGATGAGAAGCAGTTCTTCCCTTCATCAACGTCCTCAGCGTGGATAAGTTGGAAGACGGCATGGGCCAGCTACCTTCGAATTCATGCCGGACTCCAATCTTGGCAACGAATCTCGAGCGATGGGATTGAGCCCCCAATCCTGACAACTGGATGACAGCGGTGAGATGGACTTTGGGACGTGGTGCTGTATATGCGTTGAGTGCTTGGTTCTTGCTTTGACTCTCTAGGCTTCATTTTGTGGTTGTTCTGTTTGGAACTGTAGGGAAGCTAGATTGTTGAGTGTTAGCTAGGTTGTGTTTTCCTAGCTAGATTTAGAGATCAGAATCAAGGCAGTAAAGCAGCAATCATGGAGTTAAAGACACTGCTGAGAGCCGGATTGTTGATTGTTGGTGAGAAACTTGGCCTAGATGTGCGCATGGAAATGCTCAAATCGGAATTATTGGAGCTAATTTCCAATCAGGCCAGTGAGGAAGATATTGAAATGGGATTGGAACTTCTCAAAAAGAGAGAGACACGGGAAAGAGAAAGAGAAGAACAGGACAGAGAAGAACGTCAAAGAGAGGAACGCGATAAAGATCTCGAGTAAAGAAAAATGCAACTTGAATTTGTAAGCAAACGTTTGGAGTTGTCTTAAGGAAGTGAAGGCGCTCTGGGACGATCAAGTGAGGCAGAATCGTACCGCATGGACAGGCTATTAAAGCCATTTGAGGTCGGGACCGACATAGGCTTGTTCCTAAGCAATTTTGAAAGGACTTGCGAAAAGATGAACTTCGGCCCGAGTACATGGCCACAGCGGTTGCTGTCTATGTTGCCGTGTGAGGCTGTGGAAGTAATCGCCAGATTGGGTGGACAGGATGCATATGATTATGCAAAAGTTAAGGCTAGTCTCCTGAAGAAATACCGCCTTACAGCCGAAGCTTTTCGGCAAAGGTTTAGGAACACAGGCAAGAAAGATAGCGAGGGCTATCCGGAGTTTGCATATAGCTTAAAGGCCAACCTAGTCGAGTGGCTTAAAAGCGCGGAAGCGTACGACAGCAGAGACATGATCATTGAATGCATGTGTCTAGAGCAGTTTTACAAAACCATTCCCCAAGCTGTGAAACTGTGGGTGCAAGACAGAGGTAATGTAAACACTGTGGAAAGGGCGGCTGAATTAGCCGAAGAGTACGCAACCCGTAGAAAGTTGAACGCCAAGGAGGGAAACTGGGATGGTCGAAATGGACCGCGGAAACCATTTCCGTTCAAAAAGGGTGCGCAGACTAGACGATCGGAGCCTGTAGACATAGCGGAAAAGCCCGCAGAAAAGAGCGAGGAGACACTTAACGGAGAAACCACACAAAAAGAACAGAAACGAAAATTCGAATCTTTTAGACCAATTCGCTGTTACAAATGCCACAAACTGGGACATATAGCTGTAAACTGCAAGAAGTCTAGCGTAGTTTTCTCCTACGTGGAGGAAAAAGATGAGAATATGAAACTTTTAAGTCCATATCTCCACGACCTGCAAGTTAATGGAAAACCATGCCGAGTGCTAAGAGACAGTGCCGCGACGATGGACATTGTCCATCCATCTTACGTGACGGTAGATGACTTCACCGGAGAAGTAGCGTGGATTAAGCAGGCTGTAGAAGAACAAAGCGTGTGTCTGCCCATGGCCAAAGTCAAAATCAGTGGACCATTCGGGGAGCTAGAGACTGAGGCTGCAGTTTCCAAATTTTTGTCACTACAGTATGCTTACATCTTGTCAAATCGTTCGAATCAGTTACTGCGTAACAAAGGGCTCAAACTGGGAGAGGGCATAGTACAAGCATTGGCCGAGGCTAAGCTCGTAAGATCGCGGCGCTTTCGGCTGAAAATGCTCAAGCTCCTCCAGCGGAAGCAGAAAAGGGGATAACTTCAATACCCGAATCCAAGCTAGGCCCGAGGGACAAAAGAACAGTTGAGGAGAGCCTGCCAGCTGACCAGCTCAATGAGAGCGTAGCACTAGAGTGTCAGAGTTCTAGCCTGCAGGAAAAGCAAGTAGACGCGCTCACAAGCGAGACAGGGTCGTTATTATCACCGGCCTCAAAGAGCTTTGATCAGCTCTTACGTGTGGATAGAGAGTCACTGGCAGCTGAGCAAAAGAATGATGAGAGCTTAACTAAATTACATGACACAGCTAAAGAAGGCATTGCTAGGCGCAACGTGACGATACATGAGAAAGGAGGATTGTTGTATCGGCACTACAGAGATCGAAAGGGTAGGATTTTAGATCAGTTAGTCGTACCTACTAAGTATAGGGAGGACCTTTTGAGTCTCTGTCATGGGAATGGGTGGTTCGGCCACCTAGGCATAAACAAATCAAAGGAAAGATTGCTTATGGAATACTACTGGCCTGGCTGTTTCAAAGACGTAGAAAACTTTGTAAGATCATGCGACACCTGCCAGCGTTCTGGTAAACCAGGAGAGACATGGAAAGTTCCAATGAAGGTAGTGCCCTTAATAACAGAGCCTTTCAGACGACTTGTAATAGACACGGTAGGGCCTCTTCCAAAAACAAAATCAGGCTACAGGTACTTGTTTACCATGCTGTGTCCGGCTACCAAGTTTCCAGAAGCAATCCCTTTGAAAGAGCTCAGCTCCACCGAAGTAGTAGACGCGCTTTTGACAGTGTTTGCACGAGTTGGGTTTCCAGCCAAATTCAGGCAGATCAAGGGTCAGTATTCACGAACGCACTGACGTCCACATTCTTGCAAAAGTGCGGGGTAAAGTTAATACACAGTTCTGTCTATCACCCTCAGTCAAACAGTGTAGAGAGGTGGCATTCGGTGCTTAAGCGAGTTTTGCGTGCGCTGTGTTACGAGCACAAGGAGGACTGGGAGAATTGTCTGCCGGCAACATTGTTTGCTTTGCGAACGGTTCCACATGAAGCGACAGGGTTCTCACCAGCAGAACTAGTGTATGGGAGGACACTCCGTTCTCCACTGAGAATATTAAGAGAGATGTGGGAGGAAAGAGGGGAGAGTCCAACAGTGGTTGAATACGTGCTAAATTTACTGGAACGGCTAAGCGCAACCGAAGAACTAGTCGGAAAGAACATGGCAATAGCTCAAAAGAACGCCAAAGTCTATTACGACAAGAATGCGAGGCTTCGTACGTTTAAAGCCGGAGAGCAGGTAATGATCCTCAAACCTTCAAGAAAGAACAAGCTTGAAGTTCACTGGGACGGGCCCGTTAAAGTGTTGCACAAACTTTCAGATACTAACTATGCTTCGAGAATGCCCGGTCGCAGGAAGGAAGTGAGGATATATCACTGTAATTTGATGAAGCCGTATGTAGAGCGGAGCGGAGTCGTTAACTATACCGTCAAAGAGCCGGATGGCACTAGTACCAAGTTTAAGGAGTATAGGGTGACCTCCAACTCTCAAATCGGCCTAGAAGAAGTAGTAGAACACTCGGTAAGCTCGCACGCTCTAAGACCCGAGCAGCTAGATGAGCTAAAAGGGGTGTTAGGGGAATATCTCGACAGATTCAGCGATCGGCCGGGTAGAACCGAACTGATAACGCATGAAATTGAGCTGACATCAACCGAACCAGTAAGATCAAAGCCTTACCGGGTGTCTCCAAGACAGAGAGAGATTATGGAGGCAGAGATACTGCGCATGCTAGAGATGTGAGTTATTGAGCCCGCTGAGAGTGACTACACGTCACCGCTAATACTTGTAGAAACCCCTACGAAGGACCCTCGTCCGTGTGGTGACTACAGGAAGTTAAATGCCATCACTAGGGATCAGCTGCATCCGATACCCAACATTGAGGAACGAATTGAAAGAGTTAGCGCTGCTAAATACATTTCAACTATAGATCTCGTGCGGGGGTACTGGCAAGTTTCCCTTTCAGAAAGTGCCAGCCGCTATGCCGCATTCATCTCGCCTGTAGGCACTTTTCGCCCTCTCGCACTCAGCTTCGGGCTGAAAAACGCGCCGTTTAGCTTCTCTAAGTTAATGGATATTGTCCTAAAAGACTTGCAGGAGTTCGCCTTGCCCTATCTTGATGATGTAGCCATTTTTTCGGACAGCTGGGAACAACACGTATCGCGCCTCAAACAGGTGTTCTCATGGTTGAGGGAAGCCGGCTTAACGATGAAAGCGGAAAAGTGTAGGTTTGGTTGTTCGCAGGTTACTTATCTAGGTCATGTTGTCGGTCAGGGCATGAGACGGCCGGCTGCGCTGAAAATAGCTATGATTGGAGAATTTTCTCAGCCGCGCACGAAAACGGACCTTCGTTCCTTTTTCGGACTTGTGGGGTACTATCAACGGTACATTCCGAATTACTCGCAATTGGCAAGTCCATTAACAGACGCCCTCCGAAAGGGAGCACCGAGTAACCTACACTGGGATAAGGACAAAGAGAACGCTTTCCAATGTTTGAAAACGCTATTGGTTTCTCGCCCTGTGCTTCGCGCGCCAAACTACACAAAGGAATTCATAGCTCAATGCGACGCAAGCGACAGATGTATGGGCGTGGTATTTAGTCAGGTCGGCGACGATAACGAGGAGCATCCTATCCTCTACGCCAGCCGTAAACTAAATGCAAGGGAGGAAGCCTACAGCGCTTCAGAGAAGGAATGCTCTTGTTTGGTTTAGGCCGCCCAGAAGTTGTCGTGTTACTTGTACGGAGCGAAGTTCATCTTCGACACCGACCACTGTCCTCTGACGTGGCTCAATCAAATGTCACACAAAAATGGCCGCTTGCTCCGATGGAGCCTCACTCTCCAAGAGTACAACTTCTACGTTAGATATAAGAAGGGAAAGTTGCATAGCAATGCGGATGGTTTGAGCAGGCTAATTTTAATTCTGCGTTTGAGGGTCCCGCCTAAATTTTAGGGTTACTAGTGTGAATTTTATTAAGCGAAGAAGATCCCCTCTCATTTAGCAGAATTCCCTGCATGATTGCTGAATTTGTCAGCAGGAATTTGCTTCAGAAATTGGCATAGCGAAATGCAGCATTTTTTGTTTCTGCACTTATGTTTTTTTTTGAGGCCTAGCGAGTCTAAAGTGAGAGCCAATGCACGTCATCTCGGCGCAGAGCCGTGTTGTGGGGTTCATTTTGCAGTTGCCTGTCCGTGTTGGATGTTTTGGGGCGGTGACATCAATACACAAGTGGTCGCTGCGAGCCAAGACATCAATCCCTTCCTGACCACCACCCGTTCTCTTCGTGCCTAGCGGTTGTCAGCGCTAGACAGCCGAGATTTTTCGGGCCATGGAGGCGCTGTTAAGAATGGAGAGCTGCAAGGCAAAATTGCCACCCAATTACGACTGGGGGACAGGACGAGCATCCCCCAATCTCCGTCGCTGCAGCTAGGAGGCGTTCGAAGAAGCGGGCTTTGTGCTGTAAACCGCCTCCATCCACCAGCCCCATCGCCATTGTGACGGAACGAGTTCGGTGCGCGAACAATGGTGCCAGAGCTCTCCAGCGCGGACCTGATCTGCTACGCATGAGCAAGCTTCCGCGGGGAAGCCGTTTTATGTTGCTTCCTAGGCCTCGACCAGACGCAAGACAACGAGCTACCCACCATTGGCGCCGATACTTCCCGGAACGGCACCCCTCCAACGCCGGCGTCGGGCATCGGAATGTGTGTGCCTTTGTGTACGTAAACTGTTCTGCGGTGCGGCGGCAAGTTGGCGATGAGTAAACGAACAGTCGCCGCCTTGTATCGCCGGTGGACCGAGTGTATAATAACTGCTGTTGTGCGGATGCTCGACACACTTCTCTTGAGCAGTCATGTTAGACTGATACACTTCTCTCGTGCAGTCATGTTGGACTGACACTCTTTTTCTCAAGCAGTCATGTTAGACTGATTTATTTCTGTAAATAAACCCATATTCCTCGTTCTCGATGAGAAGCAGTTCTTCCCTTCATCAACGTCCTCAGCGTGGATAAGTTGGACGACGGCATGGGCCAGCTACCTTCGAAGGTAGCTGGCCCATGTCCCCAATCCTGACACTGTCCACGGTTTTTCCAAATCACGATTGATGCCGAACCTAGCGCTTCCCCCATCTTCCCGCACATGCCACCCCGCCGCCCTAAGGCTTGAAATGCTCTCGCAAATAAAGGCGCACTATAGCAGCCCAGTCTCTGATCATCGTGCCACTCCCAGTTCACTAAAAACGTGCCACAGCATGCACGTGAGTTTAGAGCACGTATTTTACAAAGCGATGGAGCTAATGTCGATTCCAGTAAATCTATAGCGTCTGAGCATCTATTCTCGCGTGCTGGTTGCTTGGCCATTCAAAGAAGGTGTCGGTTTCATCCAAACATTCCAGCCAATTGACATTCCTTCGCTCTGTAGAAAAGAGCATGTGGTTTAATACGTTAAACCAGCAATTTTCTATTTCCCTGCGTATATTAGAATTTTTGCAAATTCCAGTATGACTTCAACTTTCACGTTTGTCATTTCCTTTCTTTATTGCTTAACTGTACTCTACTGGGGTTCGCTGGAGCCTTGTGTGTGGGTAATTCTGCACTAACTGCCATTTTGCAGCATGAATTGAGTATCAGTTTATTCCCCAGCAAGACAAAAAGTTACGAGAAGGACAGGTAAAAGCTATGAGAACAGTTTGAGAAGCCCGGACCCCCTAGCACACGGGACAGCATAAGAGCGTTCGGGTAAAGGAGTGCAACCTACTAAGATGAAACACATAGATAGGTTATAGAACGTCGCTCGAAAAGGGGATTATAAAGCAGGCATGAAGAAAAAGGAAGCCCCCGTGTCACATCATTATACAAACACTGAACGCTGTTCTTTTGTAGATATAGCAAATATGTCAAAGGTATTTTCGTTTATTATTTAGTTTAGAAGTGTAGGGAATTGACATTTTAATATTCGATTTCAGGAATCGGTTCTACGTTTGACGACATACCGCTCTTCAGGATGGCGTACATTATAAGCAAGGCAGTTTTTCTATAGCCTTGCTAGGCTTTCTATGGCATCATTATTTTCCAGTAAACCAAGTTTATATAAACGACATAATTTGGAATATTACATTGTTGGAACCTGAATGATGTGGTACTTCTTAAATAAGTCTTGTCAACCTTTTTTAATAGTGACTTGCAGAAGGTTCGCTTATTCAAGTAATCAATAATAACACTGCATCGAAAGCGATTAATCAATTAAAGCCTAAAACCATGAATGATTATTCATTTTTTCAATAAAAATTAACCTACCATCCCTTGAGCATAACTGAGCAACAATGTTAATAAATTAACTCTAGGCTTACAGTGACTGGTTAACCGTTTACTTAGACAGCAAAATATTGTACTAGCCCCAATATATATAAGTGTACTGTCGTAGTGCCTCAGTACGACCACAACAACCATAATTATTACATTAATATTCTTGATTGTTGACAGGAGTCCTGTGAGGGTACCTTATGCCTACATTGATCGTTTCATCAGCAATATGGGTCTTGATGAGGTCGTCTTTAGCAATTGCTATAGTCGTTGCATTTGACACTCTTTGAGGCAGGCCTAGGTAAATGCGGAGTGCCTGGACATGAAGACTTAGTATTGTAGGCTTGTTGTAACGCGATGACGTTAAGGTCCCCGTGTCACGTCCGTGTTGACGTCGGCGGAGTTGTCCGTGTGGGAAAATTTCCGTATATATTTAGGTATATAGATTTGCGATGCCTTGCTTTGTGACATGCGGCATATGCGGGTCATATTGCCACACCATTCTATCAATAAAGTTGCTCATAGCTTGTCTTACATTCTTGACAAATTTATTGCTCGGAGTATTGAGAATGACAGCCCACAAACAGCTGTCGTGAAAGAAAACACCGACGGCGCATGCCTTCTATTTGATATATTTTCAGACTTAAATATTTAAAGTGCGAAACAATAACAAAAACATGAAAATGATGTCATTATTTTGACGCGGCGGTACACTACCTCTGACATCGGGCCACGCCACAGGCCGCGTTTCTACCAGAAAACTCGCCTTCGTGATAACGTCCGCCCCCAGCGTTTCCTGGTAAACATAAGCTGCTATTGCCAGGAAGGGTAAGAAGCCGTCAGGGATCTCTAAATGCTATCACGCTCCACTCTTATAGGCAAAGATTAAGCGTCCTCCAAGTTTTTTATTTGCGTTGGTTAGTGCTAGAAAGGTGTACCGGAGAAAGCCGAAAAATACACCTTATATAATGCAGCATAGTCCTCACGGGCATTACAAGGCTCTTCGGGCGAATGATTTAAAATATTGATAAGTGTCAGCCGCCTTTTTATTATGCACGACAGGTGAACATAAATTACGACATTTAAAATTGTTGTGACTTGGGATGCCGTATGGATTGCCCATTGATTAGTATAGTCTACTGTGACATAAGCTTAGGCGTAAGTGCTACAATTGCACTTTTCTCAGTTGACAATTTTCAGGCCTTGAATGTGGAAGTAAAATGTTGTCTGAGTGGCAGCTTTCTGGTGCACTGCGCACACCTGCAGGCATATTACACTGGCCAAGCGCAGATGTCCGTTTGCATTGATAATTTGACTGGTCTTGGTTTGGAAGGTGATGAATGAAACCGGCTGGCTTGAGATTGAAGAACTCAGGACTCAGTATAACGCTCTTGGGGACGCTGCGGCAGGTGTAATGCGAAGAAGTGGGGCCGTCCTCGATGCTCACAAAGAAATATCGCAAAGAGACAGCGAGACAGAGAAAGAGAGAGAGCGGCACATCAATTGACACTTGCAACCACCCACGCCTACAACATTGAGACCGGCGAGGATGAATTAATGTGTAACGTTGTCATATGCCCGTTTGACGTCTAGGAATGAAGAAGCGCCGAGAAGCTTCCAGATTTTTTGGCGTTTACCAAATAAGTGGCGCATAGGTGCACGTATATGTGGAACGAATAAGTAGACGAAATTATTAAGTGATGAGCGGCTTCGTTCTGATGCACTTACCTCATTCCGTCGAAAGATAACGTTCATCTGGAGTAACTACCATCCGCTTCACGCACACCGTGAGATCTTCGACTCCTACGTGGAACTACATTAAGCCCCAGATCTATCTCACATTACCTGCTGTCCAGAAAAAAGCAACACTGCCATCGCCGGCTCTTTAGTAGCTTACGATATTCCATTAATAAACAGGGTGTCCCAGTTAATTTTAGCCAAAGTTCAAAAATATACAAATGCCACGTAGCTGGAAAGAACAAGGGAAGTATTGTTTGCCGTCGCTTAGAGATATTCAATATATATATATATATATATATATATATATATATATATATATATATATATATATATATATATATATATATATTCATTCCGCCTAATTAAATAATTACTCTAGATCTACTAATCATATTCTCTAATATCATAATTAGATGTAAAGTTTCAATGGGAAAACTGCAGAGCGACATGAACAACACCCGACAAAGCTTTCTGTTGCTCAATAAGTGCTACATAACAGTATTTTTCCGAGCGTGAAAGAAGCGAAGTGCCTTGAGCGGACAGTCACATTTCATGATGTGCGTAGGCAAAAGCAATGGTGGCGTCCATAGAGCTAAGTTAGCTTAAGCATAAGGCGAAATCGTGTCAGCGCATGTGCCCCAGTTACGTTTGAGGCCAGATGTGTCAAAATCGGTGATTGATGATTAATGATGGTTTGATGCGTCGGGATCTACGAGAACAACGACAGCGCGGCCCTTGCGCCCTATGCCTTACCAACGGCGGGCCAGAGCCATGCCGTGGAATGTGCCGACGCGTGCGCCGTACAGACTGGGGATGAAACCGTTGCGGCCACCGTATACGCTCATCCGGGAACGTCAAAGAGGGACCTCGAAGATTTTATGATATACACATTTCGGTGGATCTTCCCGTTGGAATAATCCCAATCTCATCGCCATTGTGGGTGACATTAACGCAGATGTGTCTCGTCCCGACGGAAAGGGGTTCTTGGCGCTTTTCTTGGACAGGCTCAGCCTTCAATGTTAGACCAAGACCAATGCCTTCACAACGCGCCATCGGTCGTGCATTGACCTAAAGTTCACTAAGAACATCTGCAGTGTCGTCACAGAGCCCGTGGTCGTCTATCGTAGCGACCACAAAGCCATAATTACTGTGGTCACGAGATAAACGTAAATGAAAATAAATGTAACAACGTGCATATGTGTTATATTGTTTGTTTGTTTGGTCTTATTTTCTTTATAGTTATATGCAGCTCCGCTGGTCATCCACTTTCACAGAGTGGAATGGCTTTGAATTTTTTTTAGATTTCTGTTTTTCTAAGCTGTTTCAAAACCACCTTTCCGCCATGCCAGTGCAGTGCAGCGAACTGGAATCTGTCATATGACTAACCTGCCTGCCTTTCCTTTCTTTCAATCTTCCTTTGATGTTTTCTCTGCCTATTTTACAGGCTCACTTTGCGTGTTTCATGTCCGCTTGTTGAGGACTGCTAATCCTCGTGTGGCTTTGGAATGAGTGAGTTGATTCCCCCAAAGCAAATTTTTGCTGCGCCATATTGTTACGGCGCAACCAAGAGCAGCGCCAGTGACAAGAAGACGATTTGACGTGTGGAGGGGGAATCGAATAGATCACAAGACTCTGCATCTACATCTACGTCTCGACAGCCATCTTGTTTATGCGTCGTTGCCTCCCTTATAAATTTTGTAAATACATCTTTATATGTAACCTCTGCAACGTAACACATTGGTGAGACGTGCGGGGTGCCCACAAGAAACAACAACGCAGCTCCACAATGGTCGTCCCCTCGGAATGGACAGCATGACGGACGAAACAGGACCCGACATGGCGCGGCGCACATCAACGCCTACAACCCCGATGGCTGTGCGGGCTCAGCCGCGGGATTCAGGAACGTTCAGCGGCACCAATAACATCGACGTGGAAGACTTGATCGCCACGTATGAGCGTGTAAATACCCCCAACAAATGCGATCACATGATTATGTCGGCTAACTTGGCCTTCTACCTCCAAGGCATGGTGAAGATGTGGTATGACGACCACGAGGAAGAGCTTAACAACTGGGACACATGCAAACAGAAGCTGTGGCACTTGTTCGGCCGTCCCGCCGGGTGGAAGAGCACCGCTAAGAAAGAACTAGCGATCCGCGCCCAAACGTCCACAGGATCGTACGTCTCTTACATCCAGGACGTGCCGGCTCTGTGCCGTAAAGCCGACAGCGATATGGTTGAGACAGACAAGGATTGGCATGCACAGAAGGGCATCGCTGACGATGCTTTCAACCTGCTCATGTGCAAAAACTATGAAAAAACTATGAATCAGTAGAGGACACAATAAAAGAGTGCTCTGCCTACATTTATCGTTATTTTCGTTATTTATTGGTAATATTACTCGTCAGAACGGTTCAAGACGTCTGTCGACTCAAAAAGGTACCTTCCGTATCGGAGACCGACGGGTGCTGCCCCACCCGCCGCCTCACAAGGTGCTAGAAGGAACCAAGCTGGCACCGACGAGCACCCCGCCATGACCTCCCAAGGGCTGAC
Source organism: Dermacentor albipictus (assembly GCF_038994185.2). Taxonomy (NCBI): domain Eukaryota; kingdom Metazoa; phylum Arthropoda; class Arachnida; order Ixodida; family Ixodidae; genus Dermacentor; species Dermacentor albipictus. The sequence continues at coordinate 17,931,852 of NC_091821.1, forward strand.
ACCGGGTCAGAAACGCCAGCTGGTTTGTACAAGCCAGCCTGACTGCAAGCGAGAAGACACTGGTGAATCTGAAGACGAGTCAACTGTCATCGACGACGACAACGTGGCAAACCCTTCAGACCTGGAAATGGACGAGGGTGGTTTCCGAATTGTGCGCCATCGTAAAGACAGGGCGGAGGGCATTCCAGTGTTAATCACTGCAGCATCCGAAAGAGATGATTTAAGGCAAGTAAACCCTATTGTCCTGTATTCTGAGCTTGAAAGGATTCTCGGTGGAGCACCAGTGAAGAGCCACTTCACAGCACAGGGAGCATTGCTCTTAGATGTAGAGACAGAAGGACAAGCCCACGTCCTTCTAGAGACCAAGAATATCGGCGGCATAGTCATATCTGCCCGTGTCCCACACAGTTATATGAAAAATACGTGCATTGTTAGAGGGGTCCCTAAATGGTACTCGGATGAAGAGCTACTCACCTACCTGAGACCTCAGGGAGTGTTCCATGCAAGAAGAATCATCCGTCGGGTCCAAACGTCGTCATCTGAGTGGGAGTCAAGGCGCACTAACACGGTGGTTCTCACTTTTGCTCCAAATTCTGAACGCCCGGAGAAGATCAACCTTGGTTTCACCAGACACGAGCTTGTCGACTACGTGGAGACACCACCACGCTGTTTTAAGTGTCAGCGCTTCGGACATATCGCTAAGTACTGTCGTGGGGAACAGAGGTGCAAGCGCTGTGGGGGACCTCATGACTTTAAGACGTGTGCAAGTAAAGGCAACTTTGTGTGTGCAAATTGCGGCGGTGACCATCCTGCTAGCTACGGTCGATGCCCTGCGCGGACAGCTGCTTAGCGAAGAAATAAGTTGTTTGTTCTGGGTCCAAAGAGTGCAAGCGCACCATCGAACACGAAGAAGACATCCAGAGCGCCACAACTAACTGGTTTGGAAACAGAATACGCATCCCACTTCCCGCGTCTCACACCGATAAATGAAGTTACTGAGCCAACGCAAACGGTCTCAGCGGCTGAGAAACCTGTTCGAAAAGAGCCCGAAAAACGCACCTATGCGGCCGCAGTAAACCGACCTAAAGTACCACTTGGCAACAGTCAGCAGGAAAACTGCCAGCATGTGATACGCGCTTTGTTCACGGCACTACGTTCCCACGTCGCGAAGATGCCTGCTAGTTCGACGAAGGATATGCTGGAAGCAGTGCTGGCTCTTGAGTCAGTAATACTCTGCTCTACTTCCACATACACTCAGTAGCATAATGGCAATGTCTCGCCCACTTGGTCCATTCCGTCGTCCAAAAGTGCCCTTAATAATGCAATGGAACTGCGCCGGTATTCTACAGCGTCTTTCGGAACTCAGCCTTTTCCTTCGAGACATACCTATACCAATTCTAGCCCTCTCGGAGGCCGGTCTCCCAAATGGAAGGACGATCCCAGGGTACATCAAACATGGAAATCCGAGTATACCATCATTTGCAAATGGAAGTGCGATGATATACATCAGGCGAGAAATACCTCACGTCACCTTACCAGTGCAAGACCTTTGTTCTACCTTCTTGGAAGTCGCCGCTGTGCAAGTGTGCCTAGGAAAACGAAAACTCAGTGTGGTGTCGGTGTATATAAGTCCGCGCAAGAAGGTCTCCATGGAGGCGTTCATAAAAGACCTTTGCATTCGTTGCCCCTCTCCTATAATAATCTGTGGCGACTTTAACGCACATCATTCGCTTTGGGGAGATAAGACTGCAGATTGCCGAGGCAAGGAACTTGTCACAGCCGCGGATGCTGCTGACTTATGTATCGCGAACGATGGCAAACCGACTTTCTTCAGACCACCAGATTCATGGAGTGCCATAGACATCGTGATCCATTCTACAGACCTTGTCGTATCGTCAACAACGGCCCCAGACAGGATGGGCAGTGACCACTTTCCGATCTTCACGAACATCACCGGATTTCACACTGCTGGGCGACAATTCTGTGCTGTGACCCGCTGGGACACATACAGAGAAGCGTTGGACGAATCCCCTGGTGAGCTGTTCGCAGATATGCTGCGGAGCAAAAGAGTGGCTACCTCAATGTTGAAACTGCCAGATCATTTCCCTACTCCTGATTTGAAATTAAAGAACCTCTGCGCAGCGCGTAGGAGAGCGGAGCGAAAACTAATGAGAAAAACGGGCAATCCATCTGCGAAAACTGAATACAACAGGATAAACGCTGTCATCCGTCGTCACACAATAAGGTTAATACGAGTTCAATGGGCTGCTTTCTGTGAGAGTTTATCGGCGTTTACTCCCATGACAAGGATATGGGGAGTAATGAATAGCCTATCCGGAAAGATTCGCCTGCACAGGCCATTCGAAGCACTTGCTTTAAAGCAAGGAAAAGATTTGCAAACCCTTGCAGAAGATTTTGCAGACGTATACACATCTGGCAGATCAGCAGGAGTATCGAACCCTCTGTTGTCTGAAGCATCAAATATCATGGATACGCCGTTCACCTTTCGTGAGTTGGATTTGGCGCTTAGCAAATTAAGAAGACGCTGTGCTGTGGGTCCCGATTCGATCAGCAATCAGATGCTGACAAATCTGCCATATGACCGAAAACGAGCACTTCTGGACATATTTAATCACGTCTGGAGCACAGGAGAGATCCCAGAAGCGTGGAAGACAGCATGGGTGGTGCCAGTGCTCAAGTCGGGAAAGGATCCTGCAAACCTCACCTCATACCGGCCAGTATCGCTAACATCATGCGCATCAAAGTTGATGGAAAGACTAATATGTACGAGGTTAACATGGTATCTCGAGCAAGAAAATAGACTGCCATCATGTATGACCGGATTTCGTCCACGGTTGAGTGCCCAGGACAGTGTCTTGGATCTACTAAGCCATATTGAGCACCATCGCGCAGACGGCCTTTCCACACTCGCCATCTTTATGGACGTTGCCAAGGCATACGACTGTGTGCTTCATACAGGCATCATCAACGGACTCCGAGCCATGGGCGTCTCGGGAAATGCTCTTCGATTCGTCCATGAATTTCTCAGTGATCGATGTGTCCAAGTTAAGCTCGGAAGCATAATGAGTGACAAGCGACGTATTTCGCTCGGCGTCCCACAAGGAAGTGTCCTATCCCCCTTGCTTTGTAACGTTGCCGTGGCCAGCCTTCCAGATGCCCTGAAAGTAGGTCGGACGGCAGTTAAAATGTCCATCTACGCAGATGACATCTGCATTTGGATCTCGGGGTACCAGCACAAACGTTTGGCCCGAATAGCCCAGGCCGCAATCTCCACTATCGATCGCCACTTAGCGACGCTTGGCCTATCTTTATCAGCAGAAAAATCGGCCTTCATGCTTTTCCCGGGAGTGAGACGCAAGTCAACACACCTGACGCTGAATATCAGAGGGCATTCAATTCTTCGTGCAACTCATGTTCGATTCCTGGGCGTCACCATCGACAACAAGCTGCTATGGCGTGGTGCAGTCGAAAGTGTTGTGGCTGCATCAGTGCAAAGAATCAATGCACTTCGTCGATTGGCAGGCATACATTGGGGAAACAATCCCATATCCATGCTTAAACTGAACGCTGCACTGATAACAAGCCGCATTCTCTATCAGCTCCCTCTGATATCACAGTCATCGAGTCAATTCGAGCGCTTGGAGGCAGTGCACAGAAAGGGACTTCGCTTGGCGATGGGAGTTCCAACGGCGGCTTCAAACAAGAAAGTCACTAATGAGGCAGAGTCTCTTCCACTCCGCCTCTTGGCATCTCAGGCCTTGCTGACGCAGCTATTAAGGCTGGGCGAGTCACGCGCAGGCACGGCGCTTCTCCGGCGGCTAAGAGCAAGAACTCGCTCACATTTCCATGCGGCGCTGAACACCTTCCGATATTTAGGATTGGAATGGCCTAAACGAAGTCGCCTTGGACCGCCATGGTCTTTTCCGGACGTTACCTGCAGCCTCAATGTACCCCACCTACCGACGAAACGCACCATTTCAACTGCCGAAGCCAAGTTCATTGTGCTGGACCACTTGAGCACTGTGTTTCAAAGCCATCTACAAGTGTACACAGACGGCTAGGTGTGCGCACAAACAGATAGCTGTGCAGCGGCATTCTGTATACCATCCCTTGATGTGTCATGGTCTGGCCGTCTGGATCACGTAGTTTCCTCTACAACAGTAGAAAGCGCCGCAATCACCGCGGCTTTGCGGAAACTACGGACCTTTTCTGCACGAGATGTCGTGGTGCTGACGGATTCCAAGTCAGCATTACAGAGATTACATCGGGGCCTACCTCTAGAGAAGTTTACAAGGCAGTCTCTGGCACTGATCGACGACCTAACGAGCAAAGGATTTAACATAAGGTTTCAGTGGATTCCATCACACGCAGGAATTGATGGAAACGAGGAAGCTGACGCCCTTGCACGCCTAGCGCTGACATGTGTCCCAAAAGTGAAAGCTCCAAAAGCTTTTCGAAACCCTAAGGGTGCAATCCGCCTTCACTTTAGAGAGATGTTCAAGAATCCACACGAATCCTGTGTGACTCATGGATTTACACGTGAACAAGCGACGCTTTTATACCGCATCAGGACCGACTCCGCGTACACCCCAGCTTGGTTATTCAAGACTGGGCTTCGCGCTTCCCCACTCTGTGTTTTCTGTGGTGACATTGGCGACATCGAACATTTCATTTGGCTATGCCCTCAGTTTGACACAGAGAGAAAAGGGATGGTGGACAGCCTACAAAAAAGCGGTCTCACGCACAGGACCTTTGAAGACGTTGTTTTCCCCGGAGGGCCCGCGGCATTCAGGAAGAGAGCGCAACGACTGCTGATAGCCTTCCTGCGAGACACGGGGCTCATCAACACCTGGTGACACACCACTGATCTCAAATGGAAGGAGGATCAGGCGGAACAATTGCCGGCTATGTATGCCAGGCTAACCCCGCCTGCTTCAACATCACCACCACCACCACCACCACCACCACCAGTGTCAACGCTTTGAGCAGGCCAAGAGCCACCGCACTGCCACGCCGTTCACACGTCTGCAGAACACAGCTGCGACATCCTCTCGTGACGTCATGCTAGGAGTGCAGCGATCATCATCATCATCATCAGATGACCTGGTGCGGATAGTGCGGCGAGAACTTGAAGCTATGGCTGCTGCAGCCTTTTCTCCCGTTCCAGTGAGCCGAACAACTTGCCTATAGCACCATTTCTGCAAGAAATAGCCGGCGAAAAACTCGCTAATCTAGCAGTTCATTCTTTATGTGCCGCTGCCGATTCACAGCTGTATCATGTTTCAGGTTCATCGACTGGTCCGTGATATCCTGCACCCTACCGAAATACAGTCGAGTGGCGAACCGCAGACGATCGGTCAATATGTTCTTGCATGGCGACGTATCGGTCACGTTGCTCGCCATTGTAACAACCATAGTGTCTCCTCCCTTCTTAGACCGCCAATAACCAGTTTTTATCGCCCCGAACAAAGCGAGCATCGTTGCAATTATCTCCGATGCAGCCTCAACGCCCGTCTCTAAAGAACTAAGCGATGCAGCTCCCGGAGGTGATGCTGCATCGTTGACTCGACTGCAAAACCATCTGATCACTTTGCCGACCAAACAGAACTTAATGTACGCTTTAGTCGATGGCGTCAGTGTCACAGCACTCACTGACACTGACGCGCACGTATCCGTGATGAGTATCCGATTGCGCCTACACCTGAACAAAGTTCTCACACCCGCTGCATCACGCACCCTCCGCGTCGCCGACGGAGGAATGCCTACGTGATTGCTATGTGCGTCGCTCGCGTTGGCATAGCGGGCCTCTAACGAGTGTTTTATTTGCCGTTTTGGAATAATGCCCTTACGACGTTATACTTGGCTTAGGCTTTTTATCGTCCCATTCAACCCTATTCTCTTTGATTGAGCGTCTAGTGTCATTCAGCTTGAACTGCCCCACAGCTGCTATAGTCCATCAGTCACACAACCATGGTTATGCTCTCCCGAAGACATCCGCCTGTCGCCTGAAGCCACTACGTACGTCACTCTACTCTCGTTCCCATCTGTTCCTGACGGCGTCTATGTGCTGTATCCCACCATTGACATACTGCTTGAAATAAATTTGGCCATTCCCCGTACCGTTCTCACTGTTACAGGCAATCAGACTTCGCTCCCTCTCCTTAATTTTAAGTTCGACTGAAGTTACACCCAGAGGCATGTCTTTGGGCGACATCTCACCTGTGAACGATTGCGAGATATCGGCTCTTGACGCCGAAATTCCGTCGCCCTCTACAGGAACCTCTGATTCACAGATGAACTTAGCAAGACGATTGCACCTGACCTTCCTACAGAAGCTGCTGACCTTCGCCGTCTCATGGAAACTTACCCCTACAATTTTGACGATATACATCTTTATATGTGACTTCTGCAACGTAGGAATATCACGCGAGCAAGGCAATGCTCGATTTCCTAGTCGCCTTTGCGGTCTGATACTATGTGCTTGATTCCCAGTCACAATATATTTTGTTTGAAGTTGAATATCTCGTTGAGTAAAATTACGCCGACACATTTTCTATGTTGAACCTCGTCAGTACCATAGAGAAACAACTGTGTAAGCTAGATGGCTTAAAACATTGCTAATTTAGGCTGAAGTATCAGTCGTGAATCAGTCTATATTGGTATCAGTCGTCTTGTCATCAATTTCTTATGATGTGTTGCATGTTCTAATAAATGTGAGAACAAATGGTTGCGTGCAGGCTAGTTTTTTTTTTTTTTCAGCATCTATGTATGTTGAACCGGAGTTCGTCATCGATGATGACGAACGTTGTTAAGAAGACTTGCCAACATTCAGCGACAACCTTGGGTGCATCGCTTACAATATTTGCAGCGTCACATCGTTGTAAACACGATCTGCACCGGCTATTCACCCACATGCTGCGATATCAGGTAACCGGAAAGTGTGTTTTTGATATGCTTCCATAATGCAACCACAGCGCAATAAAAATAATAAAGTATAAGAAGAACAGTAAAGTCAGCCTAATGAATAAGTGCATATATTGCGTTCCTTTCTTGTCATATAGTTCGCAACACACCGAGGTTGCGCGTTTACAGCCGTATCCGTGTGATCATTGGTAGTAGTTATCGGGTTTATTAGAGGAACGACACCGCTACCACGAAGGTGCGCTTAACAGTGCTGCTTACGCACGTTACTATTCTTTTCAGCTTCAGATCCTGTGCTTCATAAGGACTTCCGTACAATACGCTGAACGAGCTGTCACTGCGAGCTTCACCAAAATTCCGCCACACGCAGCCGGTCTCGGTCAGTCACTCTGGCAACGTGGGTCAAGGGTGACTATCATTGAATTTATCGACTGCGGGTATGAACGCCTGCTGCGGAGTGCCTCCCTTGGGCACGATATTGCTGCCACAATGATGCGCTTACTGGTGCTGCTTACGTAGGTCAGTTTCTTGAAAGGTGCGGCAGTGTGTTAATGTCTGACGACCGTTGTATAATTATGGTTTCGTGTCCAGCTAATATTAATACGAAGCAGTGTTTGCCATCTTTAAACAAATTTCGGTCGATCTATTTATCCAGCTTCTTATGACCGTCGTAATTCCATCGTGGTCCTTTCTTTAAGTACATATATATCAGGGCATGCATATCGATAGATAGTCCGCATAATCGTTGAGTAGCGTATCCGGCTTCGCCTAACGCTTCCCAGTACACAAAAAATCCGCAAAATGCTCACTTCGTAGCGAGATTACTAGGCCTAGCTCCTTCGTGTTTGCCGACCTTTAAAGACTAATTGATTTCTTTGAAGGATTCAAGCTACGTTCAGCACATATCATCGCTTGGCACAGGCTGGTTTAAATTTCAGCATATGTACGTGGGTGTGATTCACTGAATGATTTATTTGAGATGTTTGAAAAGTCGGCAACTTTCCTCACCGGCACAGCATTCGATTGCGTTATACAGAATTCACGAGGTGAAATGAGCCTGCGTGCGTGTATGTGGTGGCGGTGTGTGTGTTTGCACGAGTACGTTAGCGTGCGTCTGTTGACAATATTGAAGCTTTGTAAAATGTGAGTGGAAATACTGTTCAGTATATGTTTACAAATGCTTGAGTGTGTGTAGCAATGTTAATGCATCTCAGAATCAGTATTTCCTTAACATAATGCAACAGTAACAAAGTTTCCAGCTTTCAGCTGAAAACTCAGCGAAGAGTATCGCTATCTAATTAACGAATTTTTCAATGTCAACGGTTCCCCAGTTAATTAAGCAGCCTCCAGGGAGGGACCGTGAGCTTTTATTGAAATACTGCTGAAAAGACATATTTTTTTATAGCGACATGAATTATAGGCACCACGCGAAGGTCATAGTAAGAAATTATATCACGTCCTGAATCTGTACACTCTGGTTTTGTTCATTGCAGCTGCAAGAAAACCATGGGAGTCGACAACAAAATATAATTGTAAGAAAGCAGCAGTGCGCTTCACAATATACTCGGTACTGTCGTACCTTTTAGCTGTGTTCTTTTTATACGTTTCAAAGAAAGATAATCAGAATTGGAAAAGTAGAAAAAATGATTTGAATTGACAACCTGCTCGGGTGTCCCAATCGCAGAGCTCCCAGACAAGAAGCGCGTAAAGAATTTCGGGCTTTGGGCTACTGTTAAGTTAAAAAAAGGGACCTTTATATTTTCTAACGTTACCTTTCACGCGATCCGTTAAGGCTATTCTGTGAACTAGAGGAGTAAATTTATATCCCATCTTTTGCGAGCAACCAAAGGCAGTTATGAAGGAGTGGTAGAGCAGACGTATCACTGCCGTAAGATTCTTGGTTGTAACATGACTAACGACGAGCAATTTTTTATTACCCAATATGTTGCCGATGCAGTGCCGTAACGTTGCCTTCAACGTTACGGTGCCGGGCCATTCGAGGCTTATGTGACGTGATGGCGCAGATATAGCTAGATTCCCAGTATTCATTAACAGCAGGAATACCCGCGTCGCCTTCTGTAGTGCTGTAACCCTTTTATTGAGAGTGGTGGGGGGGGGTGCTTGCGGAGAAAACAAAATATGCAGATCAACCACAAACCTAGGACTCTATATGAACAAAGCTTTGGTGAAGCGGTTAGTGAAATGCTATAAATTTGTGCATTTCATTCCTGCGTCTTTGGGGCAAATGATACTGCATTGTGCACGCGCATATGCGCTCGGCAATCCATGCTAGACAATGTGACGGAGACGGACGCCTCTATTTTCTCAACGGGCTAATTGGCGTTATTATGGTAGAAGTATACATGCGATGGCGCCCTAATGGTTACAGCATCGGCCTGGGGGACCGAGGTTTGATCCCACCATCGGGTACGTAAGTCAATTTGTTTTAAGTGTGAGCCATTCGGCAAGACACCAGCACCAAAGAGCCATGACCAGGAAACTGCGAGAGGGTTCGCAAAGAATGCCCCGCTTTAAAGACGCAGTTTTCCGTGGAAGGCAAACTACGTGGTCGATCAAGATTTCCGCTCAGCGCACATTTATTAGCCTACGTAAATGTCTAATGAATTGACGGCCTACATTTATGGTACCCGCTTTTTAGTGCAACTGAAAGCTTACTGGTCTGAGCGTCCAACAATAGAGTGGTAACGCGGAAAATGCCGTGCAACAATGTCCCAATTTTACGATCTGCACTGAGGATGTAGTCGTGCTCAAGAAACGTGCTGTAAGCAGTGATAGGTGAGCACGATGGCGATTATACGTCGGCATCGGTGGGAACTTCAGGACAAGGGCAGCTTTACCTGTAAGAAAGTGATAGTTTGTTTATTAAGCCCATGTTCCTGCGGTTCTTGCTTTATGAAGCGGTGAATTATTTGTACAATAATAGATGGCGTCCGAATCTATGCCCCAGCAACGGCTCCCTCGAACTAACACACTGATCTCGAAGGTCATGCTTTTTTTGCTGGCTGCATGCACCAAGGCTTTCCTTTTTTTTCTTTTTTAGCCAAGCCAAGTGGTAGGATATAAAAAAAATTAAGTTATGGGGTTTTACGTGCCAAAACCGCTTTCTGATTATGAGGCACGCCGTAATGGAGGACTCCGGAAATTTCGACCACCTGGGGTTCTTTAACGTGCACCTACATCTAACTACATGGGTTGTTTTCGCCCCCATCGAAATGCGGCCGCCGCGGCCGGGATTCCATCCCGCGACCTCGTGCTCAGCAGCCCAGCACCATAGCCAACGAGCAACCACGGCGGGTGGTAGGATATGACAGTAATGCTGTTATTGCATGCTGCCACCCATTGGCGACACAATTTGTCAATGGCCTTTTGTATCGCGCTGAGTGTGCGCCGCAAGGCATTGAGCCACTCTGCCCGCTCTGCCGCTCCACTCGTTACCACGGAGGCAGCGTCCCTCGTTAGCGTGCACTTATCCTACTTCGTAATACGCAGAATAAATCGCTAAAGCCTAATAATATACAAACGATAATTTTAAAGAATAAATATACTGTACTTAATAACAGCGACTTACATTAATCTCATATACTACACCTGAAATGCGAAAACTTCACACCAAGCCGTAGAATTTGCTGGTTTTTTAGACTTTCTTTGCCAATTTAAAATCCTCATTGCTACTGAAATCGCCAACAGCCTACTGGATTCCATCACGATAAATCATGATCACTTCGCTTCCATCAACGCATCACAGCACATTCTGGCTAGTTGTCAGTTCCTTTAATTTCATAGCCTAAATACCCTTGTTTAAAGGGATGACGGCATATGGGTGAAAGGAGCTGCACGCTTGAAATAGGAGGACCACTTCCTAGCGTACAGATTATGGCGCTACTTGCAACATTAAACATTTACCACCCTTCCACTACCTTGAAGACGGGTGTAAGCGAAACTCCTGGATCCGCGGCGAATCGTTGTCGTAACGTCTCGGCTTCGCGCTCCCTCACGGCGAGGTTGGCATGTCGACGACAGTCCCTTTCTCGAGAGATTTCCCGGTGGCATTCATCAAACGCCGCCTGTTCTTCGGGCGAACGCACGACGAGAGGCCCGCTCCTGCTGCCGTTCCTTCGACGCAGCCTGCTCTTCGGCAGAACGAACCAAACGGGGCTGGGAAACGGCGGGCGTGAGCCGAGCGAACACGCAATCACACCCTTTCCTTCTTCTGGAGGGAGGGGACGCCTGTGATTGGCTCGCGCCTTGCGCTGCGTCTACACCTTCATGCACACAAAACTCCGCTTTAAAGGCCGCGTATGATGAACGGACAGTGGCTGAATCGGTTATTGTGGTGGTGCGAATCCGCAGCCCGACAAGCAATTTTTATTTTTGAGCGGCTTGGATTTTACCCAATGGAAACACCGACACCGACACGAGTGAGGCGATACAAGGTGCGCTTGAAAAATATATCGTGCTATATTTTCCTACTTCTATTTATAAGGACAGCTTGTAGATGCGTACATAAAACATTATTTTAGTTTTGGAAGTGAATGTTCCTTTTATTATACGCTGTGTGAGCCTGTGATTTCTTAGGAACTGCCTTCAGTCGATCTCGAACACGGCATATCACCACGTAACCTGTATTCAAGTACCACACAAATCGCCTTGGACACCGCAAGCGTTGCAACAAAGCGAAACAACAGCAGTGTCCATCAAGACAGGCGGAGTGCGCCTGCCAGCCAGCCTGCGTTCGTGCGCACGAGCTCCAACCGAGGAGCTGCCTCATCAATGGGAAACGACCGCGTGTGGTTTCACCAAGAGAGGCCGCAAGCGGCGTTCGAGGACAGTGGCTCGCGGCAGAGGACGTTATTGGTCTGGCTTCGCTGCGCAGGCGACAGAGGAATATTTTTTAGCTCTGGGCACAAGTGCGCCCCTGAATAAATACTTTATTTTTATAAACCTGTATTGACTAAAGTCGCTACATTTCTGGTAGAGTTGCGGGGTATGATTCCGAGTCCCACATACTGAAGAAAGCGTAGTGCTGATCTTCGGCGATTGGAACCCGTGGAACTGACGCCAGTGCACCAACGGACCAGCTATCGTATTTCAGGCGATTCGCCAGAATTAGGACCTCTTCTCTTCGCGGCAAGAGAGCCAGCTTACACCACTACCATGACCAGCCAAGTTCCACCGGCACAACTCATCGTGAGCCAACCCATCGCACCAGAAGCTTTCCATGGCGACTCGTTCAAAGACGCCAAGGACTGGTTGAACGAACGGACGGGATAATGAACGCAAGCTGCGAACTGTGTATTTTCCTTTAGAAGACTCGGCCCGAACCTGGTACGAAAACTACGAGGCTTCTGTGTCGTCTTGGGAAGAGTTTCGGTGGCAGCTGCTGGCGGCGTATGGGAGCAACGATCGCAGGGAGAAGGCAAAAACTGCCCTTCGGGTATGAAATCAGCGCACGAATGAAAGCGTGGCTATGTAGGTAAAGGACATGTGCCGCCTTTTCAAGCACGCCGAGCCCAATATGAGTGAAGAAAAAAAGGTGCGCCATCTCATGCATGGAGTAAATCAAGAGCTTTTTGCGGGTCTCTTTCGCAATCCGCCACGCACAGTTGCCGAGTTTCGATCGGACGCAGAAACGATTGAAATGACGCTTCAGCAGTGAGCCCGGCAATACAACCGCGAGCTAAGCTGCGCGTCCACAGATATCTTTTCTGCGGGCAGTGAGAATAATCTGCACACACTACAGGAACTCGTCAGGTCTAGTCAGGGTAGAGCTACGCAAGATGCAGTATCAGGAAGCTCCTCCGGAACCGTCCATCGTCGATATCGTCAGAAGAGAAGTGAGGCAAGCCATACGGGAACCATAGTGTGAGCCACCACCAGCACGAATGACGCCAACGTCCTCCGACACGCTGAGGTGACCCGACGTTCACAGTGGACCCATCGTTCACAGTACGCCCATCGCGAGGCCAAGTTACTACGTACCGAAATAGCGCACAATGCGCTCCGTATGGCTGAGACAAGGCCCCGGAAACGTAACGTGTGGCGTGACGCCGACCGTAGGTCTCTGTGTTTACACTGCGGGGAAGCGGATCATCTGTACCGATTTTGCCCGTACCATGAAGCCGGTCTTGTAGGATTTCCTACGAATGCAGCATGCCTCAGAAACAGTAAAAGACCATCCGATATCGAAGAGTACTTACTCCTAGCACGGTAACGTTTATTAAAGGGGTATATTCTCACATATTTGCGCACCTTTAATTTATAAGTTAAACGTTAACCTTTACAAAGCTAACTTCTATTAAGGGTAAGTAGGCGTGCACTTTATGGAGCTTTCTTTATGGAGGACACAGCCACCGTAGTCCTCCATAAAGAAAGGAACAAAATCCCAATAATGAAAGGCGTCAGGCAGGGAGATACGATCTCGCCAATGCTATTCACAGCGTGTTTACAGGAGGTATTTAGAGATCTGGATTGGGAAGAATTGGGGATAAGAGTTAACGGAGAATACCTTAGTAACTTGAGATTCGCTGATGATATTGCCTTGCTTAGTAACTCAGGGGACCAACTGCAATGCATGCTCATTGACCTGGAGAAGCAAAGCCGAAGGGTGAGTGTAAAAATTAATCTGCAGAAAACTAATGTTTAACAGCCTCGGAAGAGAACAGCAGTTTACGATAGGTAGCCAAGCACTGGAAGTGGTAAGGGAATACATGTACTTAGGGCAGGTAGTGACCGCGGGTCTGAATCATGAGACTGAAATAATAACAAGAATAAGAATGGGCTGGGGTGCGTTTGGCAGGCATTCTGAGATAATGAACAGCAGGTTGCCATTACCCTGCAAGAGAAAAGTATATAACAGCTCTGTCTTACCAGTACTCACCTATTGGGCAGAAACCTGGAGGCTTACGAAAAGGGTTCTGCTTAAATTGAGGATGATGCAACGAGCTACGGAAAGAAGAATGATAGGTGTAACTTCAAGGGATAAGAAAAGAGCAGATTGGGTGAGGGAACAAACGCGAGCTAATGACATCTTAATTGAAATCGAGAAAGAGAAATGGGCATGGGCAGGACATTTAATGAGGAGGGAAGATAACCGATGATCATTAAGGGTTACGGACTCGATTCCAAGGGAAGGGAAGCGTAACAGGGGGCGGCAGAAAGTTAGGTGGGCGGATGAGATTAAGAAGTTTGCAGGGACAACATGGCCCCAATTATTACATAAACGGGGTAGTTTGAGAAGTCTGGGAGAGGCCGTTGCCATGCAGTGGGCGTAACCAGGCTGATGATGATGATGATGATGATGATGAGTGCACTTAAACTAGAGGTTACAATAACCTTGAACACTTTAACCTTTAGTATAGTCATACAGTATTGGGAGCGCCTTTTCCTAAATATAGAGGTTACTTTCTGCAATATACCGATTGAACGAATAAAATGTTTACACAAAGTGGCTTGCAGGAGGTCCCAAATGGACACCACGCTGCGCACACTCCGTAGAGCCGGTGTCGCCTAGCAACGGGGACGCGGCTCTTCTTTCTTTCGGTCATCTTTCTGCGGTATGTTCCATAAAAGTCCCTTGCTCTGCGCATGCTCCGCCCAGGAAGTTGTCGCCTAGCAACAGAGGTGTGTATTTTCCTTCTTTCGCGCTTCTTTCTGCTTGCACCTTTTCTTTGTTATGCGCTTCTTTCTGCGGCCATATTAGGCAGCCTGCAACCACGTGCGGAGAAGTGTGAGCCCTCGCAGAGGACGTCACTTGGCCCGTCCTTTTCTGACGCTGTCTTTATACATGCTTGCGCTTTTAAATGGTTCACGTGTTCACGTGTTCACCTCGTGCGGTTGCCAGGGCAAAGGACGTCGCTGTGTATCTCTCAGCTTAAGCAAAAAAAATAAATCATTGCGTTTTACAGGCAACTTAGACCTTACGCAGACCGCAACATCTCCTGTTCGACCTCATGGATATGAAGACATAAAATGCCACTTACTCCGCAAGAAAGCACAAGAAAGGTAAGCGCGGGAGCTACAAAAATTTCTTTACTTTCGAACAGTATATTGTAAGTGACCGACTCATAGTATTTATGGTTACACTTGTGTAGCTGCTAAGCAATAAAGAGCAAGTTTTCACTTTGCCAACGTCAAGTCTTTCGACCTTTGGCTCACGCTGTTGTGGCTTTTTCCTTCTATTCATACATTTGTGTTTACTCGGTGAGAGGCTCACCGTCCTCCACGTCCTCGTGGAGTGTCGGGAAGCCGAAAGAGAAAGAAGGAAACATTTTCCTCTAGCATACAGCTATTGTCTTCATCTCCATCCTACTATGTTTCTTGGTAAAGAACCCCTTTTTAACACCAAAGCTGTCCTAGGTTTCTTGAAAAATGTGGTCTTGCATGTTAATAGCCGAAAAGTTTCGTAGCGCATCCTCTTTCCAGAGGATGCTGCTGTAATAGTAGCCCTTGTATAGCACGCACCTTCAGATCCTTGCGCTTCAAGGGCTCTGTCACGGCAGTAGTGCTTTTTGGAATTTTTAGCCTGTGACCAATTTTAGCACATTGCAATTCTTTCACAATGTATCTTTCGCCTCCTTGACACGCTTCATAGCCATTGTCACAGTTTTATTACATGTATCTGCTACGCACTTTAGAGCGACCGTCTTTTAGGCCCCTTTACAGCCCTGTCATATCCATTGTTCGTAATTTATAGCTTCACATTGAACACATTGACATTGGCCTGGCGCTCTTTGGTCATACTTGGCCCTTGCGCCGCAAAACACTATATTCATCGTTATCATGCTTCTGAGGTATCATTAAACATGCGAAAATGAAAAAATAAATTTCAGTTGACTGATTTTTAAAAAATTTTTGCATGCTGAATGATGCCTTTGGAACAATCCACACAGTAAGCGTAAATGCATGCGCAGGAGGAGGAAACCTGCAAGAGCATGGCTCAAGGGCCTGAACAATTGATGTTGTTCATGGGCAAAGCAAAAATTTCCTTCATTTATTGCCTAACAGCTACACAATCGCACCCAAACAAAGTATGCATCTTTTACTCGCTATGCCATTCGTAAGTAAAGATCTGTTCCCCCGTGCTCAGCTGTATTGTGCTATTTGAGCGGTATTGAGAATTTTTTTACTAGATATCCTTGCAGTCGAAGACGGGATGCTACGGCTTGTGCCTTTGCTATGGAAACCACGCGAGGTAAACAGGTGAACTATTTCGAAGCGCAAGTGCGTGAAGAGACAGTGCGCAAGAAGGACTGGCCGAGTGACGTCCTCCGCGAGGGCTCACATTTCTCCGCGCACGGTTGGAATCTGCTTAATGCGGCCGCGAAAAGAAGCGGGCAAGAAAGAAGAGGCGCAAGCAGCAGGAAGAGCGAAAGAAGGAAATGACGCACCTCTGTTGTTTGGCGACAGCTGGCTGGGTGTACTATGCGCGGACTTAGGCTTTCTGGTACAACACCCAAGAGGTGGCGCGTCCCCTTTGCTAGGCTCCACCCGGCTCGGTGGACCATGTAAAGAGCGGAGCCCATATAAAATTCCCTAAAAATACCGCTCAGTTGAATGGGGTAACAAAAGCATACTTCCATTTAAATCACTTAAATTGTTGTATTTCAGCCAGCAACTAGTATCCCTTCGGATTTCTGGCGAAAACTCGCCGTGAGATAGTCTATTACTCAACATTTGAGCAAATATCTAATGGTAATTTCCCCAACAATACAGTTCAAAACACAATATGAAGGCCTTGGGAGAAGGCACAGTTAGTTTATATAAATAATTCGAGTATAAACTGACAGTTCCACAGCTAGTATAGGGTTGTTTAGAAAGCAACATTTTTATTTGAATGAACAACATAAAATAGACCACAAATACAGCAGGCCTTGCTGGCACATGACTAGGTTTGAAACTTCAAAAGAATAGTATCACTTGCATAATAACACAGGAGATCACTTGTACCTTATCCCGGTGTTTGAGACATGCGTGTTATCATTAAATCCGTGTTCACTGTCCATGTAAAAATTTTTACTGCAGTCAGAAAGCAAGAAAACAGGGCAAAGGTTAAGTATACGAGATTGCAGGCACTAAAACATGAATTGAACACTTGTGTTCAGATCCACCTTGGACACCACAGAAAAAAAAAAAGCTTTACACATCCTGTGCAGCTTTAGAGCTGGACACATGTCCAGGAATTCTGGACATTCTCCTTCGGAACTTCGCAGCAACGCACAAGTGTAACTCAATGGAAATAGTTTTTTTTTCTTCAAAATTATATTTCAGAATATCCGCTGAGGGTCAAAAAGTTTTAACTGACTACAATAAGAGGGTAGCCCCTTCTAACAACATATCTATTTTGGCACTTAGAACATTGGTGGTGCGTTAAAGCAGTTAAAGCAGGTCAAGCAGGGGTGGTGAAGTCACACTACAGGAGGAAATCGTTTTGCACCCTCCCGCCAGAGGGCACATTGACTTCAAGAAGCGCCCAATTTAAACCATAAAACTGTTTATTGCCGTTGGCATTGAGAAGGTGTTGGTAGAGGGAGTGTCATGCGGCCTGTTAGCACGCGCAGGTTTTTGAGAAGCAGCCGTGGTGGTACAGAGTTGTTATGCGCGTGCATGTCTTGAGCGTGCCTGGGTATGGTTGTATGCGTGTGTGTGTGCGCTCTGTATAGGAGTGTGCGGGCGTGTGCCTCCGTATTTGCGTTTGGATGGTGCGAGTGCGTGTATGCGTGTGTGAGCGTTCGCGACGTGTGTGCGGGCCTGCGTGTGCGTGCGCCTGTGCGCGCGCTTGCGGTGCATGCGTGGGCGCGTGTGGACGTGTACGCGCGTGCCTACGTGTTTTCGAATTTCAGCACGCACAATTGTGAGCAAATGTGTGTGTGTTTGGTGTGCACATGGATCCATGTGCGTGCGTATAGTGTGTGTGTGTGCGTGTGCGTGCGTGTGTATGACGGATGGATAGAGAGTACGTGCGTGTGAGGGAGAGTGCGTTTATGTGCGGTGGAGACAGAGCGTGTGTGCGAGGGAGAGATAGCGCGTGTATGTGCGAGAGAGAGAGAGAGACTGTGCATGTGTGTGCGTGCGAGGGGAGAGTGTGTGCGCGTGCTAGTGCCTCCGTATTTGCTTATGCTTGCACCCGAGTGCGTGTATGTGTGTGTGAGCGTTCGCGGCGTGTATGCATGCCTGCATCTGCATGTTAGTGCATGTGTGCCTGCGCTCGCATGCCTGCGGACAAAGGTGTGCCTGTTTGTGTGCGCATGGATATCTGTGCGTGCGATGGAGAGAGCGTGTGAGTGCTTGCAAGGAAGAGAGAGTGCGAGTGTGTGCATGCGAGGGTGTTTGTGTGTTTTCGGGTGTGAGCGAACATTTTCCTGCTGACACCTACTCTTGGAAACAAACGCGATGTGGAGACCATTAAAACCCGTGTTTAAATCCTCGAGACGAGAACGAATGACACTGCATTTGAAGCATTATCTCTTTCTTAAAGCGGAAACCGTCAAAAGAAGAAGCGCCTGTGACGTCAGTATTGCCGCCCTTGGGTGGCACGGCCCCGTACCACACTGCCAAGCAATTCAACTTCGTTATCTTGCTTCCGTCGGTGGCAGCGCAATGTCCTGAGGGCAATGACGCGGTAAATCTGCGCTATCATTCAATTGTGTATCGTTTCTGTGACCAAGCAAGCTTTCGGCAGCCCACGTTCGTTGCTACATTGACCTTTCAACTTTAAACTGCTTGCCTTCGAAAAAACGATGTGAACAAATATCGACAGTCGTCTGGCCGCAAGCTCACGGAGCCGTGTCATTCATGATATCTCGAAAGGCTGGAAGCGGTCAGGTCGATGTTACCCACGATCTTTTTTCCGCGTCAGTTACGCTTTAATAATAATAATAATAATTATGGGGTTTTACGTGCCAAAACCACTTTCTGATTATGAGGCACGCCGTAGTGGAGGACTCCGGAAATTTTGACCACCTGGGGTTCTTTAACGTGCACCTAAATCTAAGTACACGGGTGTTTTCGCATTTCGCCCCCATCGAAATGCGGCCGCCGTGGCCGGGATTCGATCCCGCGACCTCGTGCTCAGCAGCCTAACACCATAGCCACTGAGCAACCGCGGCGGGTGAGTTACGCTTTGAGAGAACGCTTAATTGTAAAATATTTGTTCTTAGCTCTTACAGAAGCGTGATTAATAAGCATATATTCGCTCAACTACAGAATGTCGAAGACAGGCTCCAAACTACTTATTTGCTTTAGCCACCGAAAATCAATTATTCAAAAGATAACATACCTTCGTAAATTACGCACACAACTGCTGAACTTGTTTTGTATCCGGATGTTATCATCTGAAAACTAGAATGGTAACAATGTTGTCAGGAATATTTACATTGATCTATTTCTTAAAATCTGGTGCCATTAAAAAGACCGCCTGTATATTGATGATGCAGTAGGCACCTAATAAAGCATGCGCGAATACTCGGACAGGTTTTCTTGACACAATTCAAGTTGATGAACTTAGAACACATGCACCCAACCGTGCACCTTTGTCTTTACAATGTATTCTCCTACATTGTACAAGAAACGCCTCAGCGCCACGGTACATCAAACAAGGTGTGCGGGAGTATTATTTACTCTCCCTAATAGATTTCTGAGCATTCGTGGCATCAGGCTTGGCCTGGCATCATCAGGAATGAAAGGAAAACAGTGAATTAGGGTCTGATTTATCTTGCTTGAGTAATCGACAAATCGCGCAACGGAAGGTCCCCGGACTGATGTATGATGACGACATTCTGCCCCTAGTGGACAATGCATGTGATTTAGACACTTGCGAATATTTGTGGCAACGCAACGGCAAACCTAGGCCTTAAGTTTAGCGCAGAGAAATCGGGACTTATGATCTTTAATGAAAGGACGAATAATTACACGGTGTCAATTCACCAGCAAGTCATACGCATAGTCAAACAATGTATATACCTTTGCGTATATACAGGGTGTCCCACGTAACTTGAGCCAAACATTAAAAATATGCAAATACAACGTAGCTGAACAGACCCAAGGTAATGTTGTTTGCCATCGCTTGGAGATACTCAGATTAATTTTTTTATTAGGTCTAAATAAATAATTAGCCTTAATTATTAAATCAACTTCTCAAATATCATTCGGTGAAAACTGTCAATGAGAAAATTGTATAGCAACATGAAAACTCCCAAACAAACAAAAAATGCAACGCCTCATAGCTCCGTCAGACAGAGGCTACAAACACTCAGCAAAGTGAAGCGAACACTGCTTAAATTCTTTCTAATCACGCATACAACATACAAATCAGCATGTCGAAAATGTCATCATCAATGGCTCATGCCCCGTGAGCAATGACTCATACCGTACTAAGCTAGCAAAAAATGCAATGACTCATAGTTCCGTAAGTTTCATGGCTACTCACTTTGCATGAATTAGCTGCGATGACACTACCCCTGTTGTCACTGTCTGTGATTTCAATGTGTATGTGTGGGTACCCAAAAGGAAGTGGTTTACGCGTTCCGTGTTGCATACATATCGCTTGGGATGTCACAATGATCCGGCCCAACCGACAACCCAGCAGCGTACGTGCATCGACTTGACATTCTCAAAGAATGGGATTGCAGCTGCGAGTATAATAATGACGACCCTCAAGGCAATAAATGAGTTTGTACCTTTTGTTCAAAATTATGTGTCACCTCCGAGTCGTTTGCTAAACAGCTTCGCTGGTCAACCACCTTCACGGAGTGGAATGGCTCATGATTTTTTTTTACTTTCTGTCTTTGCTCCTCGTTTCTTTCTTTCTTTCTTTCTTTCTTTCTTTCTTTCTTTCTTTCTTTCTTTCTTTCTTTCTTTCTTTCTTTCTTTCTTTCTTTCTTTCTTTCTTTCTTTCTTTCTTTCTTTCTTTCTTTCTTTTATTCCTTCTTTCTTTCCTTCGTTCTTTTTTCCTTCTGTTTCCTCATTCATATTCAACAATTGCATCTTTGCTTGCTTACGAGGGTATTAGCCATTCCCGATTATGTCGTTCTTTTTTAGGGAAGAAGCCATTGCTGCTGATCTTTTTTGTACCATTCATCTACTTTTTTGTATCACTCTTCTACTTTGTATCACTGGACTAGACACCGCTTTTTTGCGGGTATGAGCCATTGCTAGGAGCCACTTGAGCCCTTCGCCTTAATAAATCAATATTTCGTGTGCCAACGTAGCCGTGCGGTTTGGGGCTGCTTCCACCACGGGCACTAGGTCAGAACTCATGTTTCCCTTGACTGCATAGGTATATCGGCATTAATTTTAAAATAATTCGATATTTTTTTCTTTATGTGTTAACAATAGACAGTTAAAATATATTCCGCAAAGCACTCACCTCAATACTTCAGTACTTTTTTTTCTAACACACACATGCGCGCTAGTCTATTTGATAGAATGCACTAAAAATTATCCATTGGTTTCCGCCCGGCAGCTGTTTTTATTCTTAATGACGCCAGGAAGCCGACCCTGATGCCACCAACGCTTGTATAGTAATCGGAGCGCGCACAATGTTCTCGCGCAGCTTGCGTGATATACCGTAGTGCATAAGTATAATGTAGGAGGGTCCGTCGTAAAAGCAGAAGTCTACTGTTGGGCACATGTGCTTAAGTTGATGAACTTGAATTGCGCCAAGAAAACCCGTCGAAGCAATTGCACCTGCTTTTTAAGAGGCGTACTGCACCATGAATATCCTGGCAGTTATCTTTTAACGGCGCCAAACTTTTACAGAGCAATGTAAATCTTGATGACATTACTGTTATCAGTCGAGTGTTGAAATTGCTAGCCTCTAGATACGGAGTGAATTGAGCAGTTGCTGGCGTAATAAACGAAGGTACGACAATTAAATTGTCAATAATTGATCTTAGGCAGCTAACGGACATGACTAGCTTGGAAACAGTCCTCGTGATTATCTAGCTGAGCGAATAATTATTAAACATGCTTCTGTCTTACACAAATGTTTTGCAGATAAACTCTGAAAGCAAAACTGACGCTGAAAAAGAACGTTCTTAAGGGCAACCTGACCGAGCCCAGTCTTTTGGGATAATGTGATCAATGACGTCGCTCCGTGAGTACGTTCCTTGCGGCCAGTCTGCTTTCGATGTAGTACATTTGTTTTTTTTCGAAATCAATCAGTTTAAAGCTTTAATGTCAATAGAACACCGAACGTGTGCCGCCGAAACCTTGCTTGATCGAATATTGGATGCATGACACAATGATGGTGCAGATTTAGCGCGCCATCGCCGTCAAGAGGCAAGGAAGATAACGAACGCGAACCGCTAGCAGCTCCTCGTGGGACCGTGCCGATGGTGATGGTGCCATCGAGACAAAATACCGGGCGGCAATAGTGGCTGCACAGGCATTTCAACAGCGAAGCTGTGTACCCCAGCCTCGCAATGCATTTGTCGTGTAAGGGAGCAAAAATGCGGGCCGATCCCGGTGGTTGCGGAGTATCGGACTGTCATGCGGCTCCGGTGAAGCAGGCTTCAAGTGCTCCGCCAATAATAATAATAATAATAATAATAATAATAATAATAATAATAATAATAATAATAATATTAATAATAATAATAATAAAGATGCATTGCTTAGCGTAGATGGGTATGCTGGAATCGTTTGTGAACCGCACATGGCCTCACGCGCAGTAGGCATTGCCACATATGCAGAGGATCAAATGTATGTACACTACCATACAACCTTGACTCGTAAGAGGAGAGGGTCACCGACTATGGGGTTGTGTGTGCCGTACAAACGAAAGACGCAATTATATTATCCACTGCCTATATACATTCAGGCACACCCAACTGCGGTATTAAGAAGTTCATGACCACCCACTTAGCATTGGTTAGCCGCGATGACACTACCCTTGTGATCACCGTTGGAGACTTCAATGTGGGCATTTCAAAACCAGAAAAGAAATGGTTCACTGAGCTTGTGCATGAAGAATTTGGTTTGAAGTGCTAGACCAATCGAAGTAACTCAATTAAGAACAACGGTTGTGCATGGATTCTACTTTGGCCAAGATTCTGTTCAAGGTTGTAACCGGGCCAACCCGTATATATCACAGTAATCACAAGGCTATCGTCACTACCATTACCAAATGGTGAAAATAAATACATGACCCCTTGTCTAATCCTGTGTGATGTGCGACAGCTTAGCTGGTCAGCCATCTTCACAGAGGAGAATGGCTCCTAGTATATCTTTTTTTCTTTTTGCGTCGGTTTCGTTTTCAGAAAGTGATAATGGTATAAAGGCAGTGCCATTCGTTCTTGTCTCTGTGGATATAAATAAAATTCAAGTGAACTCTATATCCGCGCCGTGCTTGCTTAGTGTCTGCGGTGTTGGGCTGCTAAGCGCGAGGTCGCGGGATCAAATGCTGGCCACGGTGGCAGCATTTCGATGCTGCCGCCGTGGCCCTCATACCGTGAGCGCCCGTTCCTCTCTTTACGGCACCTTACTGGAGCGGCTGTCACCTGCTGTCATGTGAATGTAGCGGCGTCCTCTCGCGTGTTAGCGAGCGGGCAAAACTGGTGCGTGTCTGGGGTTCTCTAGGGAACCCGACATTCGCTGCAGTTTAGGAACCACCCCCTCTTATGCGTTAGACAGGCAAAAAAGAAAAAAAGACACAGCGGCATATTACATTCTGTTGCCGTGCACAAATAATTTTTCTTCCCTACAGAATAGTTATTGGGCCTGCTAGACGCTTTTATTCTGTCGGTCGTCAAGCTTTTACAGTATTCCAGCGTGCGCCTGCGTGTGCTCTTCAGTGTGCGTCCTGGTGTTAAAGGGTGTCGTGTTTCAGGAGAAGATATACAAACGCCACTAAAGGAAGCATTGATGCACAAAGAAATTTTAAAAAATTATTTGGTACAAATATATATTAAATCACCATAATGCATCTGCGTTTATTTGTGTGCAGGTAAGTTTTATACTACAGCATAGGATGCCTGCAGTGGTAGCGGGAGGCTTTCCACCATATCGAACCGTAGTTATCGTTTATGACACAGAATCCTTCGCCACAATATTCTCCTATGTGTGTTTAACGGCTTGGTGGCTTGCTTTTGCTTTATTATGGCACGTGCAGTATATATAATTGACCACTGAATTTCTGCTGGTCGACTTCAGCATGCGCTCGTGCAAGATTTAAACTTTTTTTCTATATATTGCGGAAACAAACATTCCGTCTGGCACCAATCACATCTTAATTTAGTCCAACCTGCCTCCCTCCCGCGGCAGCACACCGTATTTTACACGTTAGCCCTGGCTGAAAATTTCATATGAGGATCGCAATGCGACACAATATTAGGCAAAGTTCCAATCCATACAATAGGTCCCCTGAGCCACGGATTACAACTTTCTAAAAGTTACAATCTAAAGGTTACGAGACATTTGGCGTTGCAATCGCCTTTAAAATAGCTAGTTCGACACATGTAACCGCTAGTCACGACGGAAATTAACAAAAACACAAATATCAAGTTGGTTTAGTAACCTAGTAACCTTTATATTATAGGTTACTTGCAACTAAAGGTAAACTTAAACGTGTATATGTGCGCGTCAGAGTTTCAGCGCACCTCGCCATCACCAACCGCGGTCGCCATGCCCTATGCGTTACCGATCGCCAAGCCCACGTGCTTCCTCAAGCACAGCTAGACATCGTCCGCCTAGCCCAAAGCCAGTAAACTGAAGCGAGCGACATGTGGAGGCGAGGCCGCTAACAGTCAGACATGCGAAAATCCTTTACCGCGTACCAATGTTGCATCGACGATTAGTTCCAGGTGAAGAAGTGCAGTAATGAGAAAATAGTTTCAGACTTGCCTTTGCTTATTGATGGGTATGAGATGAATACGTTAATCGATACGGGGGCGGATTATTTGGTGATAAGCTATGAACTGGCGAAGAGGCTAAAAAAAGTTTTGACGGAGTGGAATGGGCTTCAAATACGCACAGCAAGTGGTCACCTTAATTATACCTCTCGGCAGGTTCACCGCAAGAGCTCAGATACGAGGAGTTACATATGTTGGTGACTTCGTAGTAATTTCGAAATGCTCGAGGGATGTTATACTGGGAACAGATTTTCTGAAGGCTGACGGGGCCGTTATCAACTTACAAAAGTCAAGTGCATCATTTTCGACCAAACAATCTATGACTTGGGAAGAATCACGAGAACCACATATCATTTCACTGAAAGTGGCCGATGATGATGCAACTGTACCGCCACGCAGCAGTGTAATAGTTCTGATAAAAAATTACACATTCAACGACTACCAAAGTATAGCAGATAGCAACACGAAACCTTTCTTAAGTAGGAGCGCATGTGTGGCACTCGTTCCCCTCCGTAACGGTTGCGCAGATATCCTCCTCACGAATCTTGGGAACGAGTTTCAGCACATTGCGTAGGGAACAGCCATCGCCTTCTTCAATGAGTTTGCTGAAACGACCGAATCAAGCAGCCTAGAGCTGGCATCAGCGGCTGAGCCGACGACCCGCGATGTCCGCGAGGTAATTATCGTCAACCAAACCTCTCAGTGCTTCAAAAGCAACAGTTCCACAGTTGGATACAGGATTTTGCTGAGTGTTTCTCTAGTTCTTCAAAAGTGCGGCTCACGACTATTGCAAAGCACAGTATTATAACAGAGGAGGCAACCAGACCGGTATGCCAGCATCCGTATTGAGTCTCGCCGAAGGAAAGAGAGATTATCAAGAACCAAGTACGTGAAATGCTCGAAGACGATGTCATTCAGCCTTCCAACAGTCTATGGGCATCTCCCGTAGTGCTTGCTAAGGAAAGAGACAACAGACTGCGGTTCAATGTAGACTATCGTAAATTGAACAGCGTGACGACTAAGCGGGATGTATACTAACGCCGGCTTTGGCTACAAGCTTGGTGACAGACATTCTTTTCATTCGTCTTTAGACGCTCCAGGGATGTCAAGCGCGTTTGGTTTCTTATCTTCAATGTGCTTGGTGTCACGGAAGTATAAGCGTGCTATTAAACTACTGCGTCCCTTTAAAGAAACAAAAAAATAAAAATAAAAGAAATGAAAACGTTGAGCTTTCACCAAACCGAACTTGAGAAGAGTCCTGCTTGGTAAAGTAAAAGGTTTCACTGTGGCAGTGTGCGTAGGGTTCGCAGGGTATTGCCTACTGTCTCTCTTTCACTCTTCTTTTTTTTGTGTTCTCTTGATACTCTGACCCCGTGTGTAGTGTAGCAAACTCTAGGCTCCTCTGCTTCACCTGCCTGGCCTTCCTTCTTATCCCTGTTCTCTCTTTCAATTTTACTTCAAGTTTTGAATCAAGAAAGAAAATGGAGGAAATGGCGCTTCGAACAACGCTCGCGCTACTACCGTGGATAAGAAGTTATTCGGTAAGAGAATTGACTTTTTATTGTTCGTATTCTTGATAATATAACTTGACGCCAAGTACCATGATAATCGGCGAATAAAAATAGCCACATAGGAAAAGAAAAAAAATGTCGTTGCACGCATAGGGGTCTCTGAACCTATCGCACGACGGCTTATAAATTGTGTGCTACTCCCTCGACGAAATTCGCCGTACGAGGAACGGACAGAGCCGTGCGAGACTTTAAAGCCAGGCGCGCTTCCTCGATATACTACACACTTCATGTCCTCTCACTGACGGCATTAGTTATACAGGCACGACTGAGAGTAATCAATATGCGTCGCCGGCAGGGCGTCTTTAATACATGCACGGCCACAGTGTGCGAGTGGAGAGCTCAGCGAATGAACTTGAAACATGCCATTTCCAAGTACCATCTGCGCATTTCAACCATTTATCTGGCATGAGAAATTTTAATTTCACTGAACTTTTCATTTAGGTTGAAACTATGATGAGCACGGTGACTATTGGTCGATATACGGCCTCTCGTAAAGAACTAAGCAACGTGTTGCTAGTGAAACATTTCGAAGTATCTCTAAGCGATGCCAAAAATTACATTAGTTCTGCCCAGCTATGTGGGATCTGCATATTTTTGAAGTTTGGCTAAAGTTACGTGAGACACCCTGAATACGGACTGGCCACCAGCGCGGTACGTCTCTCTCTGTGAACACGAGACTCTTTGTACCATGCATATCTATCGAAGGTTCTTCCGTCGGAGCGCACGAGAGAGTTCACGGAAATCACCGCACCAACTTACAGTGGGTCAGTGCTGTCAGAACCTTCGCAGAGGAAGGGACAGTATGGGAACGCTGAAGTGATGAGTGGCATCGGAGCTAGCAGTGGAAGACAATGCCGACGAACACGCGAGCCGTGGCACGAGCGTGTCTCTGTGATCACGTGGCTTTTTGTACATGTCCTGCCACGCCCCCAGATTTTCCGCTCATGAGTGATATGACTCTTTCACGTTAGTATAAAGGAAAGGCTCATGGCAAAAAGGCCCTCACCGCATGATAGGCAAAAAGTAACATCTTGCCTCCGAGCTTGCAGATGATATGGGGCGGTAGGCAAGGAAAGATCGTGGCGAGGGTAGCACTAAAAGTTACCACGAACCAAATAATGCCTTCAGAGGTTCGGCAACCATAGAGGGCCAACTTCCAAAGAGCTTACGCGCAGTTAGACCTCTAAGGGAGGAAGAAGCATGTAGCATTAGAGTAGAGGAGGTTGTATTACCAAGACTCGTTTTTACTGGAAATATTTTCTAGGCCACTCTACCGGGGGCGGCTTGATGCATCACGTAATGATCCCTCCTAGTATCTTTCCTTCCACCATGCAGATAGCGAGTTGGTAACATGGCGCGATGTCATTGCTCGCGACAAACCAGTCCCGGCGCCCAACCATGCTCTAAAGGTCTTCATATGGATTGTTCAGAACGGCCAGCTGCAGTGCAAGTTTGCCAGCCAGTTACGCCAGCGGTGGCAACCTCATTTTGGAATGCCGCCGCCAACCTCTAGCCACGGCGTGGCTAAGTCGACTTTGGGTCGGTATCAATACGCGCATCCTCCACTCTCCGTCACTTCAGCTAGGATGCGCTGTGACTGAAGGCGTTCGACGAAGCAAGCTTTGTGCGCTACACGACAACGCGGACCTGATCTGCTACGGGCGGGGGAGCTGCCGCGGGAACGCCGACGGAGGCTCCTTCCCACGCACCGATCAAGACGCAAGACAACGCGCTACACCTAACGGCTCCGAGTTCTACGAAATTCGTGTGGTGTCGGTTTCGGACTGTGAACACGTGTGTGTGTGTGCATGTGCGTGTGTAAACCATCCTGCGGAGAGGCGGCTAGTTTGCGATGACTAAACGAACGTTCGCGTCACCTTGTATCGCGGGAGGACCGAGTATTTAAAAACTGCTCCTGTGCGGATGCTCGACAGACTTCTCTTAAGCAGTCATGTTGACTGAGACACTTCTCTTAAGCAGTCACGTTGGACTGAGACACTTTTCTTAAGCAGTCATGTTGGACTGAGACTCTCTCTGAAGCAGTCATGTTAGACTGATGACTTTCCCAAACAGTCATGTTAGACTGATTGGATTGGATTGAATAACTTTAATGAGAGGTCCTGCGAGCTACGGGACGCAAGGTCCCATAGAGCGGGCTACTCCCACGTTGGGACCGGGAGTTGTAACTCCCTGGCCGCATCGTGGGCTCGCTGGACGGCCCATAGCTGCTCCGCCAGGTCCGTGCTGCGTAATGCTTCTTGTAGCCTGGCGGAGTCTTGATCCTTGTTCGCGTGGGTCCGACCACACGGCCAGAGCATTAAATTAAACCCATATTCCTCGTTCTCCATGAGAAGCAGTCCTTCCCTTCATCAACGTCCTCAGCGTGTATAAGTTGGACGACGGCATGGACCAGCTACCTTCGAATTCATGCCGGACTCCAATCTTGACAACGGATCGCGAGCGATGGGATTGAGCCCCCAATCCTGACAGGATCTTCCTCACCTTATAGATTTCATTATAATATCGCTCTACATCAAAAACACCCGTGTATTTAGATTTATGTGCACGTTAAAGAACCCCAGGTGGTCAAAATTAATCCGGAGTCGCCTACTACGGCTTGCCTCATAATCAGATCTTGGTTTTGTCACATAAAACCGCATACTTTCATTAATTAATTTTAATTTTCTCTACATCAGTCTATAGGTTTTCTGCGACAAAGCTTGGCCCTGCAAAAAGACGCTACCCTTACTGCTTGATGTTTTTGGATTAGGAATCAAGTTCATAACGCTTGTATATACGGTTGATAATGTTTACCCTTCATTAAACTCTGTGTGCGCGCTGTAAAGAAGTATCAGGCAGCTAGCCTCGTCATACCTTATTAAAATAGGAATGGTGTGGAGAGGTGTGCGCAGAGAGCAGAACGACATATATCTAATATGCCCCCTGTGTCACAGTGCAGACATGTAAATGCATTAAGGGCTTGTGTACCTATCTGTGTCCCAGTCACACATACCCATTTGGGGGATTGGCCAGGAATGGGCACTTACGCAGGGGCTTATGCGCAGAACCCCAAGAATGGATATATGCCACATATGCGAAATTTCAACGAAGCCGTTCAATATCAATATTGATGCCTATGAGGCGGCATCGTATGTACGTGTTTATGTCGTGATTTATTGCTTGATTGCGCAAAACAGAGACGGTCTATCTCGTAGCTTCAATATATATATATATTGAAGCTACGAGATAGAGAAGCGAAACCACGGGGAGCTGCAGGGCAAAAAAAGCTTTGCTTTAGAAAAATCGTCTCTACAAAGGGAAGTCGCAGCTTGGTGACTTCTTAATCGAATCTCCGGCCAGTGACCATATATCATATTTATCATATATATATATCATGTATCACATTAGTATTACTAGTACTAATCGCTATCCACTATGTAATACCCGTTTGTGCACTCGGGCTGTCAGCTATACACCGAGGTTTAACCACCCAGCTCAGAAAAGAATTTTCATTCCGACTTACGATAATCTGATACATCCCGCTACAATGCCAAGAACATTCGTTCGTTGTGCTCCTTCCGGTGGCAGTTGCCAGCCTGCTCTTCGCTTCCCCTTTCCTGCCATACGTACATATTTCTTCCAATCAAATAATAATAACATTAGTTTGATTGCCATCGACTTCCGTCCGCATATTAATTCTAACCTGAAGTCCATTTAGAATGGCGCCGAGATGGACATCATACATGAAAATCTAATGGTGTTCGAGCTGCAAGCTTTCTGTTTTACTTAAAAAATGACTTAAGTAAAAATACCAGCGAACTAATGCGCTATCGATGAATGCTGCAAGGAAAGTCTGGAGACACTGACGGAAACAAGTTCTAACAGGAACGGTGTATATGTGTGACAACAACGTCAAAAAAGAAAGTGAGCTCAAAGTGCAAATAACTATGTCAAACATGTGACAGTCTCAGTAACAGTAAGCGAAAATAGCACATTATGAAGGCAAAATTGTTCTTGGCATCTGCGTGTGTGTGTGTGTGTGTGTGTGTGTGTGTGTGTGTGTGTGTGTGTGTGTGTGTGTGTGTGTGTGTCTGCGTGTGTGTCTGCGTGTGTCTGCGTGTGTGTATGTGTGTGTGTCAGCAAAGTGCGCCCACGCGGGACCCGGTGCCGGTCGTCGCGTAATTCAATTAAACGAGCAGCCGACGACTTTGCCAAGCTGGTGTGGCTTTAGCAGTGGCGGTCCGCTTGGGTGGATACCCGCCCGCTCCAGACGATCGCTGGAGAAATATGACAGTCCGAAAAAAAAAAAAAGAAACTACTCGCAGGCGCGCGTATCCAGTCCCTGTTCCGGTACGAAATTTTTCTTCATTTCTACTTTCGGAAGTCCGGTGCGG
The DNA here is from genome assembly GCF_038994185.2 of Dermacentor albipictus. Taxonomy (NCBI): domain Eukaryota; kingdom Metazoa; phylum Arthropoda; class Arachnida; order Ixodida; family Ixodidae; genus Dermacentor; species Dermacentor albipictus. Next base: position 17,962,626 of record NC_091821.1, read on the forward strand.
CTTTATTACGGCAACAGTTTATGTATTTATTTATCGGCGTTCTCCGGCGGCGCAGTCGTCTCTTATATTCCCTCCGTATAGTTTTGAGTTGCTTTGCGCGCATCAGATGTGCGTCCAAAGTGGACTACGGCGCTTCTGGCACTCGTTAGACGTATATATAGGTCAACGATAGCGAAGGTTATCTTGCAATACAAACATGACATAATCCTAGAAGAAAGCATGCTTCTTTTGTTTCTTTGCGTTCTGTGTACACGCTTGCGAGGGCGCGGTACTAGTTCTTATTTGTATATTGCCTCGAATTTTCTTTGAACACAGCATTCTTCTTGACAGTTGCTCTCGCTGGCGGCCAAGACATATCGCAAGAGTTTTTTCTTAGCTATACTTAAACGTATGCGGCCTTCGAGCCAACTGCAATTGCTTCAGTCTGTGATTTTGTGGCGCATGCAAAATCAGCGTTCAGCTTTGCGAGGCGTATGCTATTTGAAGCGTTACTATCGCTAGCAACTGCTGGAGACAAGACTGCAGCAACACAGCCTCGCGCAGTCGCAGCAGTCATCACCTACCCCGTTCGCACGTAAATGTAGGTCCACAGGGGAATAATACGTAGCAGCCGCTTGTTTATAGAAATGTTTACACAACTGCTGTAAAACTCAATGCACAGGCACGTTGGACTAACTGGAGCGAAACGCGGACATTTTTCAGAGCTTCGTTGCACTGGGACTGAAGCAATTCGTGAAAATTATATTCTGCGCCTCTTGTTGGAGCAATCCCTGCTGCGGGAGATTGAACGTCACTCAGCACAAGTTTGTTTTTTTATGAAGCCTAGAATAACTGAAATGCGCATTCAAAATGAATGAGAATTAGCGCACGTGACGTTGTGGAAGCTAGCACTGCAGGCGGCCCTTACTGCTGTTTAACTGCATACGGCGCTACACTGTGTCATAATCCGTTTCTGCGTAGACTGTGGATAGGGTAGCATCTACGAAAGCCCACCGCGCCCTCTGTGGAATAACTGACAGTGCTGTGTGTATTGCCTGCAGCTTCACCAGTACTGTCGATCACCTGTTGTGTCGCTGTCCTCAGTTTGATACACATCGACAATCGCTCTCCCAAGCATTAACACGATTGGATGGTCGGCCTCTGCTTATACAGAGGAAGACCCAGACCACAGAGTTTATTATGCATCGGTGGACAGAGTAATCAATGCACTACTGCGTTTCTTGTGCGGGCCTATGTGTGGGCCTGTGTGCGCGTACGCCGTATTCAGAGAACTTTTACTTTTTTCTCGCCTTCGTCGGTGTACGGAAGACCTTTTCCCATATTACATCCCTACCTTGTTCTCTTCACACTTCTCTCTTTGTATCAGAAGGCGAGCCTTCGTATCTAACAATAAATGTAAGTTAATTTTGTTCAACATTTCGAGCTTCACTTCTGCAGCTTAGTATTACAATACAGAGCGTGCGCAAGATAACTATATAAGATCATAGCTCAGAGAATTTCAGCATTGCGAAAAGCTCAGGCCCGTTTTTGAATATTAGCAGTCCATACCCATTTGGACCAAAAAGACAAAGCAATAAGATATGCCAGTAAAATACTTTTAAATGTGTGCAATGTTCCATGATTAAATGCAGACTTCAGTTATCTAGCGTTTCTGCTTGCCTGAAGACATTTGCAACGGCGCACGAAAACTGTGCTGCATGTACGCGTATATCATTAAAAACAAGACACATCCTTTGGCCTCCTTGTGCAAATTACAGCTTAAGCTTTGCGATATGCAGTCGAAGATCCAAAGGGGAGCGACCCTGGGCCCCTCGGAGACGACCACAACTTAAGCGCTGTCAAAACTGGCCGTTCAGTGAGTGCCCATGGCACCTACCCTTTCTACTCTATTCTACGATGTTGTTTTCAAACGTAATTATGAATTATGATAAAATAAAATTTGCTTTCTATATACCTCACTCCAATAGACAGCAACTTATTCGCGCGCTTTTTTTTAGCCTGTAATCCGTAATTTTGGTTTTTCACGTCGCGTTTTGTCGGAGCCACGCAGGAAGTCAGCGAGTTTGTACTGTTGCGGCAGTGAAAAGTGACGGTGTGTTCCAGCTGCGCAGCCTGCGTGAGAACCCTGAAGCTGCCATATGACCAAGTCGTCAGTGGGAACACGCATGCGGCGCCGGTAATGAATATTCACACTGAGAACAGCAGTAAACAAACCCCTGATGTTTGCGACGAAGGGTGCCATAACTCGATATACACTCTTGCTGTCTTAGGTGGTTGTTCAGATTAGCATACGCCTGCGAAGTGTGTGTGTGTGTATATATATATATATATATATATATATATATATATATGCCGATGCTGCTCTTTTTAGCACTCGCACATGGATTCGTGCCAAAACGCGTTTTAAGCATGCATATGCATCTTTTGGTTGACGCGATTGCAGTTTTCTGCAAAACCACACAATATGCATGCAAATGGTGCTTTTCGCAGAACGCGCACGTGGATTTCTACCAAACGACGTGAAAAGCATGCCGATGCTGCTCTTTTTAGCACCCGCACATGGATTTGTGCCAAAACGCGTTTTAAGCATTCATATGCTTAAAACGCGTTTAAGCATATGGTTGCTTAAACGTGGTTGCTCTTGGGCTGCTGAGCACGACGTCGCGGGATCGAATCCCGGCCACAGCGGCCGCATTTATTTCGATGGGGGCGAAATGCGAAAACACCCGTGTATTTAGATTTAGGTGCACGTTAAAGAACCCCAGGTGGTCAAAATTTCCGGGGTCCTCCACTACGGCGTGCCTCATAATCAGAAAGTGGTTTTGGCACGTAAAACCCCATAATTAAATATATATATATATATATATATATATATATATATATATATATATATATATATATATATATATATATATATATATATATATAGTGTGCCATGAATGATTACTTTCAATGTATTAGTTGGACCTGAAGCGTGCCATCTTGCTAGAGCTGTGATGGAGCCTGCCGTGCCAATACCAAGCATTTTATCTTTTTGTTTAGCCTGCCACTTTATGGCCCGCGCCGCTCACCCATGATGCGCTTAGTCCCAGGAGAGAAATGCGCAGATCGCTCTTCTTCGATATCCGTTCCTTGTGAGTGCATCACCGAGACACGTCTGTAGCCTTCAACTATAGAGAGACAGAGTCGTCGCAGCCGTTCCCCGTTTCCGGTTTCCCTTGAGCGGTACAAAAGTGGAACAGCGATTCCTTTATTTATTGCCGGCTCAACCCTGCGCGCAAACGCAGTTGCTCACAAAGTGAATGGATTAGCGCGATGAGCGGCTTGCCTGGCTCTGTGTGGAACGGGCCACTCAGCTAAAAGGATAACAACCGGGACATGGAGAGCGAACTGTTGACAAGCATGGCAGGGAGCGTGGTGGAGCCTTCGCTTTAGTCAGCGAATCCGACAGGCGGGCCTGGACTCTATTTCTCGCAGCGAGATACGGCAATTCAGAAGCTTGCAGCACCCTTCCTGTCACCGTGGTCGGTCTCATCGTGGCCCCGCGGCTTTCCTGAGAGCGCCTTGAAAGGGTTTTCGCCGAGAACCGCTGGGTCGGTAGAACGAGAACTGAAGAGAAAGAACGGAAGGTTGAGCCAGAGTGCCATGCCACAGCGAGTGCGTGGAGGTGTTTACAGCTTCCACGGCAAGGTGCCTTCTTTCTTTATGTTTACTTGTTTTAGGAGAAGATTATGAAAGGGAGACAGCGAACCTGCCTCTCGGAAGAGCCCGCACTCTTTCACCTTCTAGGTTCACTGAATGGACAATACGGGAAACGGCGTCGACAGCCGCTGTCCCATAAATATGCATCAGCGCAAGCAGCGTTTAGGCAAAGCTTTATCCAGGCAACGGCGCGCAGCATTCTCCCAAACATCTGGCCCACTCGCTGGTGCAAGAACACAGCACACGGTTTTTTTGCCGCGCTATCCTCTTGCCTGTACTACTGCATCTCTGGCTGAAATGGGAGTCGCTGCATCGAGAAGCGGCGATAACAAAAACGCGGTGGTAGCTGCGACCATGGCAGTGAGGGCGAGTGTGCAAGAAAATAGGAGTTTGACAAATACTGCATGACTCTTTGTACCTTAAAAGGAAAGTATCGAATGTCGCCAGAAGAACGGTGTGTATTTGTGCGCGGACATATTTTTTTACACTCCTAATTGATGGTTGAGTGGCATGCATTCGAAATTACCAATTTCGTGCAGAATTGTCCTCAAGAACAACCGGCGTCAGAAATTTGAATTCATTACCATCAACTAGTTCGCAGAGACGAGAACGTAACATTTCAGTGACTACCGGTGCACTTCGATATCAACGGTAATGAAACTGCTGACAAGGCTGCCAGTGCAGCACATGGAGAAACCGACAATTCTTCGATTCTGTTGCCCAGAACCGACGCAGCACGGCACCTTGGCATTTCTTGCGGGTACCCTTAACAGTACGGAAGTGGAATACACCATACTTCGCTATCCCACGCCTACACGCTATGGACCAATATTTGAATTACCGCTCTTACCTGGTCTTACTTTACGTGAACATGCTGTACTGTTCATGTGTAGCCTGTGCCACTTTTTACAAATTCCTATTCATTCCCTATTGAAATAGCGGACAGTGTTAATTGTAACGCAAGGGGCTGAGAAGAAGCATTAAAACACCTATGGTGTGATTATCCAGCATACGGAGATCGGATGCTTTCCCTTTGGAGATCTTGAGGTTAATTAGATGACTAGCATTTTACAGAGCAGAAGACCTTGGCGCCCTAGGATGCTACAACGTAAAGCAACTACAAACTTTTTCTATTCCATTTCTGCAATCAGCCTTCCACGATTAGTCACAAATAATTCGGGCCACCTCAGTTTGTCTGTCTGTCACGCTACGTGATCAAAACCGCGAAAACTCCCCATTTGATATGACGTGACACACTTTTCCTGTATGATTAGACCGAATAAAAAAGTTTCTGATTCTACGCCTTTCTCAATTTTAGTCTTCCGCGATGGGTCAAGGTAATTTGTGGCTGGGCTCACTTCGCCTGACTATCATAGGATGTCGCTAAACCGCAAAAACTCACCAAGCCAAATTGATGGGTACGCATTATAAACGCATTAAAAATACGAGGACACCTAAGCACTTGTTATGGGTTGTGAATACGAAAACATCAATGCCCAATTCAACGCCGCTGAGTGGTCCTTCCAGTTATGAACTCCTCGCGGGCAAGCGGCGCACTCGTTGAGACGCTTCCCCGCGTTTTTATTTGGCCTTACCGCAGTGCAGTTAAGCTCAGACCACACGTACGCTTGTGGACGCTCGCAAGCTGGCGTTCACGCGCCCACGCATGCGCAAACGGTGCAGCATGGCTCGTACGCCTTGAAACGCGGCGTGATCTCGGAGAACAGCTCCTCTCTGTTATCGCACGCTTCGGTGTCCTCGCGTTGGCGCACCTGGCTACGCAGCTACGGCGCGGAACGTTGAACTGTCAGTGAAGCAGATTTATATCACACAAGAAAGTGCTTATTCTTTCCTATTTGCGCTGATGTAACAGCTATAAGAATATAACAGTTACGTTTATAGATATTGAAGCATTATGAAAGACTACATGTCGATAGCAAAGTACGAAGCAGTGCCTGCTAAGGCGTCTGTGAGTGAGCCCAGTGTAAACTCAGCGAGCACGCGCTGTTGCGCTTCTTTGTGGACGCAAACCGCCATTAGTCGCGAGGCGCGGCAGGCGCTAGGCGTGCTGACGCGAGCTTCCGTGCGTCCGCAAGCGTTCGTGTGGTCTTGGCTTTAGAACACAGGCGAGGGCTTGCCGGGCCAAGAACGCCCGGATAAACAATCTTCGAAGAGCGAGAGGGAGGGTGACGTGCCATCATGACAATGCCCTCTCCCCTCACGCAACACTTGGCGCGCTACTTCGGCAGGTGTCCCTGTTCGTCCGCTCTGCTGCGTCACGGCGCGCTCGTGCGTGGCGCCGTAGTTAATGAGAACTCCGTCGCGACGCGCTCGTGCGTGGCGCCGTAGTTAATGAGAACTCCGTCGCGACGCGCCCGTGCGTGGCGCCGTAGTTAATGAGAACTCCGTCGCGACGCACTCGTGCATTGTGCCGTAGTTAATGAAAACTCCGTCATGGCGCGCTCATACATGGCACCGTAGTTAATGAGAACTCCGTCGCGGCGCGCTCGTGCGTGGCGCCGTAGTTAATGGGAATTCCGTCGCGGCGCGCTCGTGCGTGGCGCCGTAGTTAATAATGAGAACTCCGTCGGGACGTGCTCGTCCATGGTGCCGTAGTTAATGAGGACTCCGTCGCGACGCGCTCGTGCGTGGCGCCGTAGTTAATGAGAACTCCGTTGCGACTTACTCGTGCGTGGCGCCGTAGTTAATGAGAACTCCGTCGCGACGCGCCCGTGCGTGGCGCCGTAGTTAATGAGAACTCCGTCGCGACTAACTCGTTCATGGTGCCGTAGTTAATGAGAACTCCGTCGCGGCGCGCGCGTGCGTTGCGCCGTAGTTAATGAGAACTCCATCGCGACGCGCTCGTGCATGGAGCCGTAGTTAATAAGAACTCCGTCGTAACTTACTCGCGCGTGGCGCCGTAGTTAATGAGAACTCCGTTGCGACTTACTCGCGCGTGGCGCCGTAGTTAATGAGAACTCCGTCGCGACGCGCTCGTGCGTGGCGCTGTAGTTAATGATAACTCCGTCGCGACGGGCTCGTGCGTGGCGCCGTAGTTAATGAGAACTCCGTCGCGAGGCGCCCGTGCGTGGCGCCGTAGTTAATGAGAACTCCGTCGCGACTAACTCGTGCATGGTGCCGTAGTTAATGAGAACTCCGTCGCGACGCGCTCGTGCGTGGCGCCGTAGTTAATGAGAACTCCGTCGCGGCGCGCTCGTGCGTGGCGCCGTAGTTAATGAGAACTCCGTAGTGACTTACTCGCGCGTGGCGCCGTAGTTAATGAGAACTCCGTCGCGACGCGCTCGTGCGTGGCGCTGTAGTTAATGATAACTCCGTCGCGACGGGCTCGTGCGTGGCGCTGTAGTTAATGAAAACTCCGTCGCGGTGCACTCGTGCATGGTGCCGTAGTTAATGAGAACTCCGTCACGGCGCGCCCGTGCGGGGCGCCATAGTTAATGAGAACTCCGTCGCGACGCGCTCGGGCGTGGCGCCGTAGTTAATGAGAACTCCGTCGCGACGCGCTCGTGCGTGGTGCCGTAGTTAATGAGAACTCCGTCGCGGCGCGCTCGTGCGTGGCACCGTAGTAAATGAGAACTCCGTTGCGACGCGCTCGTGCGTGGCGCCGTAGTTAATGAGAACTCCGTCACGGCGCGCTCGTGCGTGGCTCCGTAGTAAATGAGAACTCCGTCGCGGCGCGCTCGTGCGTGGCGCCGTAGTTAATGAGAACTCCGTCGCGGCGCGCTCGTACGTGGCGCCGTAGTTAATGAGAACTCCGTCGCGGCGCGCTCGTGCGTGGTGCCGTCGTTAATGAGAACTCCGTCGCGGCGCGCTCGTGCGTGGCGCCGTAGTAAATGAGAACTCCGTCGCGGCGCGCTCGTGCGGGGCGCCGTAGTTAATGAGAACTCCGTCGCGGCGCGCTCGTACGTGGCGCCGTAGTTAATGAGAACTCCGTCACGGCGCGCTCGTGCGTGGCACCGTAGTAAATGAGAACTCCGTCGCGGCGCGCTCGTGCGTGGCGCCGTAGTTAATGAGAACTCCGTCGCGGCGCGCTCGTGCGTGGCGCCGTAGTTAATGAGAACTCCGTCGCGGCGCGCTCGTGCGTGGCGCCGTAGTTAATGAGAATTCCGTCGTGGCGCGCTCGTGCGTGGCGCCGTAGTTAATGAGAACTCCGTCGCGGCGCGCTCGTGCGTGGCGCCGTAGTTAATGAGAACTCCGTCACGGCGCGCTCGTGCGTGGTGCCGTAGTAAATGAGAACTCCGTCGCGGCGCGCTCGTGCGTGGCGCCGTAGTAAATGAGAACTCCGTCGCGGCGCGCTCGTGCGTGGCGCCGTAGTTAATGAGAACTCCGTCGCGGCGTGCTCGTACGTGGCGCCGTAGTAAATGAGAACTCCGTCGCGGCGCGCTCGTGCGTGGCGCCGTAGTAAATGAGAACTCCGTCGCGGCGCGCTCGTGCGTGGCGCCGTAGTTAATGAGAACTCCGTCGCGGCGCGCTCGTACGTGGCGCCGTAGTTAATGAGAACTCCGTCGCGGCGCGCTCGTGCGTGGCGCCGTAGTTAAGGAGAACTCCGTCGCGGCGCGCTCGTGCGTGGCGCCGTAGTTAATGAGAACTCCGTCACGGCGCGCTCGTGCGTGGCGCCGTAGTAAATGAGAACTCCGTCGCGGCGTGCTCGTGCGTGGCGCCGTAGTTAATGAGAACTCCGTCGCGGCGCGCTCGTACGTGGCGCCGTAGTTAATGAGAACTCCGTCACGGCGCGCTCGTGCGTGGCACCGTAGTAAATGAGAACTCCGTCGCGGCGCGCTCGTGCGTGGCGCCGTAGTTAATGAGAACTCCGTCGCGGCGCGCTCGTACGTGGCGCCGTAGTTAATGAGAATTCCGTCGCGGCGCGCTCGTGCGTGGCGCCGTAGTTAATGAGAACTCCGTCGCGGCGCGCTCGTACGTGGCGCCGTAGTTAATGAGAACTCCGTCGCGGCGCGCTCGTGCGTGGCGCCGTAGTTAATGAGAACTCCGTAGTGACTTACTCGCGCGTGGCGCCGTAGTTAATGAGAACTCCGTCGCGACGCGCTCGTGCGTGGCGCTGTAGTTAATGATAACTCCGTCGCGACGGGCTCGTGCGTGGCGCTGTAGTTAATGAAAACTCCGTCGCGGTGCACTCGTGCATGGTGCCGTAGTTAATGAGAACTCCGTCACGGCGCGCCCGTGCGGGGCGCCATAGTTAATGAGAACTCCGTCGCGACGCGCTCGGGCGTGGCGCCGTAGTTAATGAGAACTCCGTCGCGACGCGCTCGTGCGTGGTGCCGTAGTTAATGAGAACTCCGTCGCGGCGCGCTCGTGCGTGGCACCGTAGTAAATGAGAACTCCGTTGCGACGCGCTCGTGCGTGGCGCCGTAGTTAATGAGAACTCCGTCGCGACGCGCCCGTGCGTGGCGCCGTAGTTAATGAGAACTCCGTCGCGACTAACTCGTTCATGGTGCCGTAGTTAATGAGAACTCCGTCGCGGCGCGCGCGTGCGTTGCGCCGTAGTTAATGAGAACTCCATCGCGACGCGCTCGTGCATGGAGCCGTAGTTAATAAGAACTCCGTCGTAACTTACTCGCGCGTGGCGCCGTAGTTAATGAGAACTCCGTTGCGACTTACTCGCGCGTGGCGCCGTAGTTAATGAGAACTCCGTCGCGACGCGCTCGTGCGTGGCGCTGTAGTTAATGATAACTCCGTCGCGACGGGCTCGTGCGTGGCGCCGTAGTTAATGAGAACTCCGTCGCGAGGCGCCCGTGCGTGGCGCCGTAGTTAATGAGAACTCCGTCGCGACTAACTCGTGCATGGTGCCGTAGTTAATGAGAACTCCGTCGCGACGCGCTCGTGCGTGGCGCCGTAGTTAATGAGAACTCCGTCGCGGCGCGCTCGTGCGTGGCGCCGTAGTTAATGGGAACTCCGTAGTGACTTACTCGCGCGTGGCGCCGTAGTTAATGAGAACTCCGTCGCGACGCGCTCGTGCGTGGCGCTGTAGTTAATGATAACTCCGTCGCGACGGGCTCGTGCGTGGCGCTGTAGTTAATGAAAACTCCGTCGCGGTGCACTCGTGCATGGTGCCGTAGTTAATGAGAACTCCGTCACGGCGCGCCCGTGCGGGGCGCCATAGTTAATGAGAACTCCGTCGCGACGCGCTCGGGCGTGGCGCCGTAGTTAATGAGAACTCCGTCGCGACGCGCTCGTGCGTGGTGCCGTAGTTAATGAGAACTCCGTCGCGGCGCGCTCGTGCGTGGCACCGTAGTAAATGAGAACTCCGTTGCGACGCGCTCGTGCGTGGCGCCGTAGTTAATGAGAACTCCGTCACGGCGCGCTCGTGCGTGGCGCCGTAGTAAATGAGAACTCCGTCGCGGCGCGCTCGTGCGTGGCGCCGTAGTTAATGAGAACTCCGTCGCGGCGCGCTCGTACGTGGCGCCGTAGTTAATGAGAACTCCGTCGCGGCGCGCTCGTGCGTGGTGCCGTAGTTAATGAGAACTCCGTCACGGCGCGCTCGTGCGTGGCGCCGTAGTAAATGAGAACTCCGTCGCGGCGCGCTCGTGCGTGGCACCGTAGTAAATGAGAACTCCGTTGCGACGCGCTCGTGCGTGGCGCCGTAGTTAATGAGAACTCCGTCACGGCGCGCTCGTGCGTGGCTCCGTAGTAAATGAGAACTCCGTCGCGGCGCGCTCGTGCGTGGCGCCGTAGTTAATGAGAACTCCGTCGCGGCGCGCTCGTACGTGGCGCCGTAGTTAATGAGAACTCCGTCGCGGCGCGCTCGTGCGTGGTGCCGTCGTTAATGAGAACTCCGTCGCGGCGCGCTCGTGCGTGGCGCCGTAGTAAATGAGAACTCCGTCGCGGCGCGCTCGTGCGGGGCGCCGTAGTTAATGAGAACTCCGTCGCGGCGCGCTCGTACGTGGCGCCGTAGTTAATGAGAACTCCGTCACGGCGCGCTCGTGCGTGGCACCGTAGTAAATGAGAACTCCGTCGCGGCGCGCTCGTGCGTGGCGCCGTAGTTAATGAGAACTCCGTCGCGGCGCGCTCGTGCGTGGCGCCGTAGTTAATGAGAACTCCGTCGCGGCGCGCTCGTGCGTGGCGCCGTAGTTAATGAGAATTCCGTCGTGGCGCGCTCGTGCGTGGCGCCGTAGTTAATGAGAACTCCGTCGCGGCGCGCTCGTGCGTGGCGCCGTAGTTAATGAGAACTCCGTCACGGCGCGCTCGTGCGTGGTGCCGTAGTAAATGAGAACTCCGTCGCGGCGCGCTCGTGCGTGGCGCCGTAGTAAATGAGAACTCCGTCGCGGCGCGCTCGTGCGTGGCGCCGTAGTTAATGAGAACTCCGTCGCGGCGTGCTCGTACGTGGCGCCGTAGTAAATGAGAACTCCGTCGCGGCGCGCTCGTGCGTGGCGCCGTAGTAAATGAGAACTCCGTCGCGGCGCGCTCGTGCGTGGCGCCGTAGTTAATGAGAACTCCGTCGCGGCGCGCTCGTACGTGGCGCCGTAGTTAATGAGAACTCCGTCGCGGCGCGCTCGTGCGTGGCGCCGTAGTTAAGGAGAACTCCGTCGCGGCGCGCTCGTGCGTGGCGCCGTAGTTAATGAGAACTCCGTCACGGCGCGCTCGTGCGTGGCGCCGTAGTAAATGAGAACTCCGTCGCGGCGTGCTCGTGCGTGGCGCCGTAGTTAATGAGAACTCCGTCGCGGCGCGCTCGTACGTGGCGCCGTAGTTAATGAGAACTCCGTCACGGCGCGCTCGTGCGTGGCACCGTAGTAAATGAGAACTCCGTCGCGGCGCGCTCGTGCGTGGCGCCGTAGTTAATGAGAACTCCGTCGCGGCGCGCTCGTACGTGGCGCCGTAGTTAATGAGAATTCCGTCGCGGCGCGCTCGTGCGTGGCGCCGTAGTTAATGAGAACTCCGTCGCGGCGCGCTCGTACGTGGCGCCGTAGTTAATGAGAACTCCGTCGCGGCGCGCTCGTGCGTGGCGCCGTAGTTAATGAGAACTCCGTAGTGACTTACTCGCGCGTGGCGCCGTAGTTAATGAGAACTCCGTCGCGACGCGCTCGTGCGTGGCGCTGTAGTTAATGATAACTCCGTCGCGACGGGCTCGTGCGTGGCGCTGTAGTTAATGAAAACTCCGTCGCGGTGCACTCGTGCATGGTGCCGTAGTTAATGAGAACTCCGTCACGGCGCGCCCGTGCGGGGCGCCATAGTTAATGAGAACTCCGTCGCGACGCGCTCGGGCGTGGCGCCGTAGTTAATGAGAACTCCGTCGCGACGCGCTCGTGCGTGGTGCCGTAGTTAATGAGAACTCCGTCGCGGCGCGCTCGTGCGTGGCACCGTAGTAAATGAGAACTCCGTTGCGACGCGCTCGTGCGTGGCGCCGTAGTTAATGAGAACTCCGTCGCGACGCGCCCGTGCGTGGCGCCGTAGTTAATGAGAACTCCGTCGCGACTAACTCGTTCATGGTGCCGTAGTTAATGAGAACTCCGTCGCGGCGCGCGCGTGCGTTGCGCCGTAGTTAATGAGAACTCCATCGCGACGCGCTCGTGCATGGAGCCGTAGTTAATAAGAACTCCGTCGTAACTTACTCGCGCGTGGCGCCGTAGTTAATGAGAACTCCGTTGCGACTTACTCGCGCGTGGCGCCGTAGTTAATGAGAACTCCGTCGCGACGCGCTCGTGCGTGGCGCTGTAGTTAATGATAACTCCGTCGCGACGGGCTCGTGCGTGGCGCCGTAGTTAATGAGAACTCCGTCGCGAGGCGCCCGTGCGTGGCGCCGTAGTTAATGAGAACTCCGTCGCGACTAACTCGTGCATGGTGCCGTAGTTAATGAGAACTCCGTCGCGACGCGCTCGTGCGTGGCGCCGTAGTTAATGAGAACTCCGTCGCGGCGCGCTCGTGCGTGGCGCCGTAGTTAATGGGAACTCCGTAGTGACTTACTCGCGCGTGGCGCCGTAGTTAATGAGAACTCCGTCGCGACGCGCTCGTGCGTGGCGCTGTAGTTAATGATAACTCCGTCGCGACGGGCTCGTGCGTGGCGCTGTAGTTAATGAAAACTCCGTCGCGGTGCACTCGTGCATGGTGCCGTAGTTAATGAGAACTCCGTCACGGCGCGCCCGTGCGGGGCGCCATAGTTAATGAGAACTCCGTCGCGACGCGCTCGGGCGTGGCGCCGTAGTTAATGAGAACTCCGTCGCGACGCGCTCGTGCGTGGTGCCGTAGTTAATGAGAACTCCGTCGCGGCGCGCTCGTGCGTGGCACCGTAGTAAATGAGAACTCCGTTGCGACGCGCTCGTGCGTGGCGCCGTAGTTAATGAGAACTCCGTCACGGCGCGCTCGTGCGTGGCGCCGTAGTAAATGAGAACTCCGTCGCGGCGCGCTCGTGCGTGGCGCCGTAGTTAATGAGAACTCCGTCGCGGCGCGCTCGTACGTGGCGCCGTAGTTAATGAGAACTCCGTCGCGGCGCGCTCGTGCGTGGTGCCGTAGTTAATGAGAACTCCGTCACGGCGCGCTCGTGCGTGGCGCCGTAGTAAATGAGAACTCCGTCGCGGCGCGCTCGTGCGGGGCGCCGTAGTTAATGAGAACTCCGTCGCGGCGCGCTCGTACGTGGCGCCGTAGTTAATAAGAACTCCGTCGGGGCGCGCTCGTGCGTGGCGCCGTAGTTAATGAGAACTCCGTCGCGGCGCGCTCGTGCGTGGCGCCGTAGTTAATGAGAATTCCGTCGTGGCGCGCTCGTGCGTGGCGCCGTAGTTAATGAGAACTCCGTCGCGGCGCGCTCGTGCGTGGCGCCGTAGTTAATGAGAACTCCGTCACGGCGCGCTCGTGCGTGGTGCCGTAGTAAATGAGAACTCCGTCGTGGCGCGCTCGTGCGTGGCGCCGTAGTAAATGAGAACTCCGTCGCGGCGCGCTCGTGCGTGGCGCCGTAGTTAATGAGAACTCCGTCGCGGCGTGCTCGTACGTGGCGCCGTAGTAAATGAGAACTCCGTCGCGGCGCGCTCGTTCGTGGCGCCGTAGTAAATGAGAACTCCGTCGCGGCGCGCTCGTGCGTGGCGCCGTAGTTAATGAGAACTCCGTCGCGGCGCGCTCGTACGTGGCGCCGTAGTTAATGAGAACTCCGTCGCGGCGCGCTCGTGCGTGGCGCCGTAGTTAAGGAGAACTCCGTCGCGGCGCGCTCGTGCGTGGCGCCGTAGTTAATGAGAACTCCGTCACGGCGCGCTCGTGCGTGGCGCCGTAGTAAATGAGAACTCCGTCGCGGCGTGCTCGTGCGTGGCGCCGTAGTTAATGAGAACTCCGTCGCGGCGCGCTCGTACGTGGCGCCGTAGTTAATGAGAACTCCGTCACGGCGCGCTCGTGCGTGGCACCGTAGTAAATGAGAACTCCGTCGCGGCGCGCTCGTGCGTGGCGCCGTAGTTAATGAGAACTCCGTCGCGGCGCGCTCGTACGTGGCGCCGTAGTTAATGAGAATTCCGTCGCGGCGCGCTCGTGCGTGGCGCCGTAGTTAATGAGAACTCCGTCGCGGCGCGCTCGTACGTGGCGCCGTAGTTAATGAGAACTCCGTCGCGGCGCGCTCGTACGTGGCGCCGTAGTAAATGAGAACTCCGTCGCGGCGCGCTCGTACGTGGCGCCGTAGGTAATGAGAACTCCGTCACGGCGCGCTCGTGCGTGGCGCCGTAGTAAATGAGAACTCCGTCGCGGCGCGCTCGTGCGTGGCGCCGTAGTTAATGAGAACTGCGTCGCGGCGCGCTCGTGCGTGGCGCCGTAGTTAATGAGAACTCCGTCGCGGCGCGCTCGTGCGTGGCGCCGTAGTTAATGAGAACTCCGTCACGGCGCGCTCGTGCGTGGCGCCGTAGTTAAGGAGAACTCCGTCGCGGCGCGCTCGTGCGTGGCGCCGTAGTTAATGAGAACTCCGTCGCGGCGCGCTCGTGCGTGGCGCCGTAGTTAATGAGAACTCCGTCGCGAGGCGCCCGTGCGTGGCGCCGTAGTTAATGAGAACTCCATCGCGACGCGCTCGTGCATGGAGCCGTAGTTAATAAGAACTCCGTCGTAACTTACTCGCGCGTGGCGCCGTAGTTAATGAGAACTCCGTTGCGACTTACTCGCGCGTGGCGCCGTAGTTAATGAGAACTCCGTCGCGACGCGCTCGTGCGTGGCGCTGTAGTTAATGATAACTCCGTCGCGACGGGCTCGTGCGTGGCGCCGTAGTTAATGAGAACTCCGTCGCGAGGCGCCCGTGCGTGGCGCCGTAGTTAATGAGAACTCCGTCGCGACTAACTCGTGCATGGTGCCGTAGTTAATGAGAACTCCGTCGCGACGCGCTCGTGCGTGGCGCCGTAGTTAATGAGAACTCCGTCGCGGCGCGCTCGTGCGTGGCGCCGTAGTTAATGAGAACTCCGTAGTGACTTACTCGCGCGTGGCGCCGTAGTTAATGAGAACTCCGTCGCGACGCGCTCGTGCGTGGCGCTGTAGTTAATGATAACTCCGTCGCGACGGGCTCGTGCGTGGCGCTGTAGTTAATGAAAACTCCGTCGCGGTGCACTCGTGCATGGTGCCGTAGTTAATGAGAACTCCGTCACGGCGCGCCCGTGCGGGGCGCCATAGTTAATGAGAACTCCGTCGCGACGCGCTCGGGCGTGGCGCCGTAGTTAATGAGAACTCCGTCGCGACGCGCTCGTGCGTGGTGCCGTAGTTAATGAGAACTCCGTCGCGGCGCGCTCGTGCGTGGCACCGTAGTAAATGAGAACTCCGTTGCGACGCGCTCGTGCGTGGCGCCGTAGTTAATGAGAACTCCGTCGCGGCGCGCTCGTGCGTGGCGCCGTAGTTAATGAGAACTCCGTCGCGGCGCGCTCGTACGTGGCGCCGTAGTTAATGAGAACTCCGTCGCGGCGCGCTCGTGCGTGGCGCTGTAGTTAAGGAGAACTCCATCGCGGCGCGCTCGTGCGTGGCGCCGTAGTTAATGAGAACTCCGTCACGGCGCGCTCGTGCGTGGCGCCGTAGTAAATGAGAACTCCGTCGCGGCGTGCTCGTGCGTGGCGCCGTAGTTAATGAGAACTCCGTCGCGGCGCGCTCGTACGTGGCGCCGTAGTTAATGAGAACTCCGTCACGGCGCGCTCGTGCGTGGCACCGTAGTAAATGAGAACTCCGTCGCGGCGCGCTCGTGCGTGGCGCCGTAGTTAATGAGAACTCCGTCGCGGCGCGCTCGTACGTGGCGCCGTAGTTAATGAGAACTCCGTCGCGGCGCGCTCGTGCGTGGCGCCGTAGTTAAGGAGAACTCCGTCGCGGCGCGCTCGTGCGTGGCGCCGTAGTTAATGAGAACTCCGTCACGGCGCGCTCGTGCGTGGCGCCGTAGTAAATGAGAACTCCGTCGCGGCGTGCTCGTGCGTGGCGCCGTAGTTAATGAGAACTCCGTCGCGGCGCGCTCGTACGTGGCGCCGTAGTTAATGAGAACTCCGTCACGGCGCGCTCGTGCGTGGCACCGTAGTAAATGAGAACTCCGTCGCGGCGCGCTCGTGCGTGGCGCCGTAGTTAATGAGAACTCCGTCGCGGCGCGCTCGTACGTGGCGCCGTAGTTAATGAGAATTCCGTCGCGGCGCGCTCGTGCGTGGCGCCGTAGTTAATGAGAACTCCGTCGCGGCGCGCTCGTACGTGGCGCCGTAGTTAATGAGAACTCCGTCGCGGCGCGCTCGTGCGTGGCGCCGTAGTTAATGAGAACTCCGTAGTGACTTACTCGCGCGTGGCGCCGTAGTTAATGAGAACTCCGTCGCGACGCGCTCGTGCGTGGCGCTGTAGTTAATGATAACTCCGTCGCGACGGGCTCGTGCGTGGCGCTGTAGTTAATGAAAACTCCGTCGCGGTGCACTCGTGCATGGTGCCGTAGTTAATGAGAACTCCGTCACGGCGCGCCCGTGCGGGGCGCCATAGTTAATGAGAACTCCGTCGCGACGCGCTCGGGCGTGGCGCCGTAGTTAATGAGAACTCCGTCGCGACGCGCTCGTGCGTGGTGCCGTAGTTAATGAGAACTCCGTCGCGGCGCGCTCGTGCGTGGCACCGTAGTAAATGAGAACTCCGTTGCGACGCGCTCGTGCGTGGCGCCGTAGTTAATGAGAACTCCGTCGCGACGCGCCCGTGCGTGGCGCCGTAGTTAATGAGAACTCCGTCGCGACTAACTCGTTCATGGTGCCGTAGTTAATGAGAACTCCGTCGCGGCGCGCGCGTGCGTTGCGCCGTAGTTAATGAGAACTCCATCGCGACGCGCTCGTGCATGGAGCCGTAGTTAATAAGAACTCCGTCGTAACTTACTCGCGCGTGGCGCCGTAGTTAATGAGAACTCCGTTGCGACTTACTCGCGCGTGGCGCCGTAGTTAATGAGAACTCCGTCGCGACGCGCTCGTGCGTGGCGCTGTAGTTAATGATAACTCCGTCGCGACGGGCTCGTGCGTGGCGCCGTAGTTAATGAGAACTCCGTCGCGAGGCGCCCGTGCGTGGCGCCGTAATTAATGAGAACTCCGTCGCGACTAACTCGTGCATGGTGCCGTAGTTAATGAGAACTCCGTCGCGACGCGCTCGTGCGTGGCGCCGTAGTTAATGAGAACTCCGTCGCGGCGCGCTCGTGCGTGGCGCCGTAGTTAATGAGAACTCCGTAGTGACTTACTCGCGCGTGGCGCCGTAGTTAATGAGAACTCCGTCGCGACGCGCTCGTGCGTGGCGCTGTAGTTAATGATAACTCCGTCGCGACGGGCTCGTGCGTGGCGCTGTAGTTAATGAAAACTCCGTCGCGGTGCACTCGTGCATGGTGCCGTAGTTAATGAGAACTCCGTCACGGCGCGCCCGTGCGGGGCGCCATAGTTAATGAGAACTCCGTCGCGACGCGCTCGGGCGTGGCGCCGTAGTTAATGAGAACTCCGTCGCGACGCGCTCGTGCGTGGTGCCGTAGTTAATGAGAACTCCGTCGCGGCGCGCTCGTGCGTGGCACCGTAGTAAATGAGAACTCCGTTGCGACGCGCTCGTGCGTGGCGCCGTAGTTAATGAGAACTCCGTCACGGCGCGCTCGTGCGTGGCGCCGTAGTAAATGAGAACTCCGTCGCGGCGCGCTCGTGCGTGGCGCCGTAGTTAATGAGAACTCCGTCGCGGCGCGCTCGTACGTGGCGCCGTAGTTAATGAGAACTCCGTCGCGGCGCGCTCGTGCGTGGTGCCGTAGTTAATGAGAACTCCGTCACGGCGCGCTCGTGCGTGGCGCCGTAGTAAATGAGAACTCCGTCGCGGCGCGCTCGTGCGGGGCGCCGTAGTTAATGAGAACTCCGTCGCGGCGCGCTCGTACGTGGCGCCGTAGTTAATAAGAACTCCGTCGGGGCGCGCTCGTGCGTGGCGCCGTAGTTAATGAGAACTCCGTCGCGGCGCGCTCGTGCGTGGCGCCGTAGTTAATGAGAACTCCGTCGCGGCGCGCTCGTGCGTGGCGCCGTAGTTAATGAGAATTCCGTCGTAGCGCGCTCGTGCGTGGCGCCGTAGTTAATGAGAACTCCGTCGCGGCGCGCTCGTGCGTGGCGCCGTAGTTAATGAGAACTCCGTCACGGCGCGCTCGTGCGTGGTGCCGTAGTAAATGAGAACTCCGTCGTGGCGCGCTCGTGCGTGGCGCCGTAGTAAATGAGAACTCCGTCGCGGCGCGCTCGTGCGTGGCGCCGTAGTTAATGAGAACTCCGTCGCGGCGTGCTCGTACGTGGCGCCGTAGTAAATGAGAACTCCGTCGCGGCGCGCTCGTGCGTGGCGCCGTAGTAAATGAGAACTCCGTCGCGGCGCGCTCGTGCGTGGCGCCGTAGTTAATGAGAACTCCGTCGCGGCGCGCTCGTACGTGGCGCCGTAGTTAATGAGAACTCCGTCGCGGCGCGCTCGTGCGTGGCGCCGTAGTTAAGGAGAACTCCGTCGCGGCGCGCTCGTGCGTGGCGCCGTATTTAATGAGAACTCCGTCACGGCGCGCTCGTGCGTGGCGCCGTAGTAAATGAGAACTCCGTCGCGGCGTGCTCGTGCGTGGCGCCGTAGTTAATGAGAACTCCGTCGCGGCGCGCTCGTACGTGGCGCCGTAGTTAATGAGAACTCCGTCACGGCGCGCTCGTGCGTGGCACCGTAGTAAATGAGAACTCCGTCGCGGCGCGCTCGTGCGTGGCGCCGTAGTTAATGAGAACTCCGTCGCGGCGCGCTCGTACGTGGCGCCGTAGTTAATGAGAATTCCGTCGCGGCGCGCTCGTGCGTGGCGCCGTAGTTAATGAGAACTCCGTCGCGGCGCGCTCGTACGTGGCGCCGTAGTTAATGAGAACTCCGTCGCGGCGCGCTCGTACGTGGCGCCGTAGTAAATGAGAACTCCGTCGCGGCGCGCTCGTACGTGGCGCCGTAGTAAATGAGAACTCCGTCGGGGCGCGCTCGTGCGTGGCGCCGTAGTTAATGAGAACTCCGTCGCGGCGCGCTCGTGCGTGGCGCCGTAGTTAATGAGAACTCCGTCGCGGCGCGCTCGTGCGTGGCGCCGTAGTTAATGAGAATTCCGTCGTGGCGCGCTCGTGCGTGGCGCCGTAGTTAATGAGAACTCCGTCGCGGCGCGCTCGTGCGTGGCGCCGTAGTTAATGAGAACTCCGTCACGGCGCGCTCGTGCGTGGTGCCGTAGTAAATGAGAACTCCGTCGTGGCGCGCTCGTGCGTGGCGCCGTAGTAAATGAGAACTCCGTCGCGGCGCGCTCGTGCGTGGCGCCGTAGTTAATGAGAACTCCGTCGCGGCGTGCTCGTACGTGGCGCCGTAGTAAATGAGAACTCCGTCGCGGCGCGCTCGTGCGTGGCGCCGTAGTAAATGAGAACTCCGTCGCGGCGCGCTCGTGCGTGGCGCCGTAGTTAATGAGAACTCCGTCGCGGCGCGCTCGTACGTGGCGCCGTAGTTAATGAGAACTCCGTCGCGGCGCGCTCGTGCGTGGCGCCGTAGTTAAGGAGAACTCCGTCGCGGCGCGCTCGTGCGTGGCGCCGTATTTAATGAGAACTCCGTCACGGCGCGCTCGTGCGTGGCGCCGTAGTAAATGAGAACTCCGTCGCGGCGTGCTCGTGCGTGGCGCCGTAGTTAATGAGAACTCCGTCGCGGCGCGCTCGTACGTGGCGCCGTAGTTAATGAGAACTCCGTCACGGCGCGCTCGTGCGTGGCACCGTAGTAAATGAGAACTCCGTCGCGGCGCGCTCGTGCGTGGCGCCGTAGTTAATGAGAACTCCGTCGCGGCGCGCTCGTACGTGGCGCCGTAGTTAATGAGAATTCCGTCGCGGCGCGCTCGTGCGTGGCGCCGTAGTTAATGAGAACTCCGTCGCGGCGCGCTCGTACGTGGCGCCGTAGTTAATGAGAACTCCGTCGCGGCGCGCTCGTACGTGGCGCCGTAGTAAATGAGAACTCCGTCGCGGCGCGCTCGTACGTGGCGCCGTAGTTAATGAGAACTCCGTCGCGGCGCGCTCGTGCGTGGCGCCGTAGTTAATGAGAACTCCGTCACGGCGCGCTCGTGCGTGGCGCCGTAGTTAAGGAGAACTCCGTCGCGGCGCGCTCGTGCGTGGCGCCGTAGTTAATGAGAACTCCGTCGCGGCGCGCTCGTGCGTGGCGCCGTAGTTAATGAGAACTCCGTCGCGAGGCGCCCGTGCGTGGCGCCGTAGTTAATGAGAACTCCATCGCGACGCGCTCGTGCATGGAGCCGTAGTTAATAAGAACTCCGTCGTAACTTACTCGCGCGTGGCGCCGTAGTTAATGAGAACTCCGTTGCGACTTACTCGCGCGTGGCGCCGTAGTTAATGAGAACTCCGTCGCGACGCGCTCGTGCGTGGCGCTGTAGTTAATGATAACTCCGTCGCGACGGGCTCGTGCGTGGCGCTGTAGTTAATGAAAACTCCGTCGCGGTGCACTCGTGCATGGTGCCGTAGTTAATGAGAACTCCGTCACGGCGCGCCCGTGCGGGGCGCCATAGTTAATGAGAACTCCGTCGCGACGCGCTCGGGCGTGGCGCCGTAGTTAATGAGAACTCCGTCGCGACGCGCTCGTGCGTGGTGCCGTAGTTAATGAGAACTCCGTCGCGGCGCGCTCGTGCGTGGCACCGTAGTAAATGAGAACTCCGTTGCGACGCGCTCGTGCGTGGCGCCGTAGTTAATGAGAACTCCGTCACGGCGCGCTCGTGCGTGGCGCCGTAGTAAATGAGAACTCCGTCGCGGCGCGCTCGTGCGTGGCGCCGTAGTTAATGAGAACTCCGTCGCGGCGCGCTCGTACGTGGCGCCGTAGTTAATGAGAACTCCGTCGCGGCGCGCTCGTGCGTGGTGCCGTAGTTAATGAGAACTCCGTCACGGCGCGCTCGTGCGTGGCACCGTAGTAAATGAGAACTCCGTCGCGGCGCGCTCGTGCGTGGCGCCGTAGTTAATGAGAACTCCGTCGCGGCGCGCTCGTACGTGGCGCCGTAGTTAATGAGAATTCCGTCGCGGCGCGCTCGTGCGTGGCGCCGTAGTTAATGAGAACTCCGTCGCGGCGCGCTCGTACGTGGCGCCGTAGTTAATGAGAACTCCGTCGCGGCGCGCTCGTGCGTGGCGCCGTAGTTAATGAGAACTCCGTAGTGACTTACTCGCGCGTGGCGCCGTAGTTAATGAGAACTCCGTCGCGACGCGCTCGTGCGTGGCGCTGTAGTTAATGATAACTCCGTCGCGACGGGCTCGTGCGTGGCGCTGTAGTTAATGAAAACTCCGTCGCGGTGCACTCGTGCATGGTGCCGTAGTTAATGAGAACTCCGTCACGGCGCGCCCGTGCGGGGCGCCATAGTTAATGAGAACTCCGTCGCGACGCGCTCGGGCGTGGCGCCGTAGTTAATGAGAACTCCGTCGCGACGCGCTCGTGCGTGGTGCCGTAGTTAATGAGAACTCCGTCGCGGCGCGCTCGTGCGTGGCACCGTAGTAAATGAGAACTCCGTTGCGACGCGCTCGTGCGTGGCGCCGTAGTTAATGAGAACTCCGTCGCGACGCGCCCGTGCGTGGCGCCGTAGTTAATGAGAACTCCGTCGCGACTAACTCGTTCATGGTGCCGTAGTTAATGAGAACTCCGTCGCGGCGCGCGCGTGCGTTGCGCCGTAGTTAATGAGAACTCCATCGCGACGCGCTCGTGCATGGAGCCGTAGTTAATAAGAACTCCGTCGTAACTTACTCGCGCGTGGCGCCGTAGTTAATGAGAACTCCGTTGCGACTTACTCGCGCGTGGCGCCGTAGTTAATGAGAACTCCGTCGCGACGCGCTCGTGCGTGGCGCTGTAGTTAATGATAACTCCGTCGCGACGGGCTCGTGCGTGGCGCCGTAGTTAATGAGAACTCCGTCGCGAGGCGCCCGTGCGTGGCGCCGTAATTAATGAGAACTCCGTCGCGACTAACTCGTGCATGGTGCCGTAGTTAATGAGAACTCCGTCGCGACGCGCTCGTGCGTGGCGCCGTAGTTAATGAGAACTCCGTCGCGGCGCGCTCGTGCGTGGCGCCGTAGTTAATGAGAACTCCGTAGTGACTTACTCGCGCGTGGCGCCGTAGTTAATGAGAACTCCGTCGCGACGCGCTCGTGCGTGGCGCTGTAGTTAATGATAACTCCGTCGCGACGGGCTCGTGCGTGGCGCTGTAGTTAATGAAAACTCCGTCGCGGTGCACTCGTGCATGGTGCCGTAGTTAATGAGAACTCCGTCACGGCGCGCCCGTGCGGGGCGCCATAGTTAATGAGAACTCCGTCGCGACGCGCTCGGGCGTGGCGCCGTAGTTAATGAGAACTCCGTCGCGACGCGCTCGTGCGTGGTGCCGTAGTTAATGAGAACTCCGTCGCGGCGCGCTCGTGCGTGGCACCGTAGTAAATGAGAACTCCGTTGCGACGCGCTCGTGCGTGGCGCCGTAGTTAATGAGAACTCCGTCACGGCGCGCTCGTGCGTGGCGCCGTAGTAAATGAGAACTCCGTCGCGGCGCGCTCGTGCGTGGCGCCGTAGTTAATGAGAACTCCGTCGCGGCGCGCTCGTACGTGGCGCCGTAGTTAATGAGAACTCCGTCGCGGCGCGCTCGTGCGTGGTGCCGTAGTTAATGAGAACTCCGTCACGGCGCGCTCGTGCGTGGCGCCGTAGTAAATGAGAACTCCGTCGCGGCGCGCTCGTGCGGGGCGCCGTAGTTAATGAGAACTCCGTCGCGGCGCGCTCGTACGTGGCGCCGTAGTTAATAAGAACTCCGTCGGGGCGCGCTCGTGCGTGGCGCCGTAGTTAATGAGAACTCCGTCGCGGCGCGCTCGTGCGTGGCGCCGTAGTTAATGAGAACTCCGTCGCGGCGCGCTCGTGCGTGGCGCCGAAGTTAATGAGAATTCCGTCGTAGCGCGCTCGTGCGTGGCGCCGTAGTTAATGAGAACTCCGTCGCGGCGCGCTCGTGCGTGGCGCCGTAGTTAATGAGAACTCCGTCACGGCGCGCTCGTGCGTGGTGCCGTAGTAAATGAGAACTCCGTCGTGGCGCGCTCGTGCGTGGCGCCGTAGTAAATGAGAACTCCGTCGCGGCGCGCTCGTGCGTGGCGCCGTAGTTAATGAGAACTCCGTCGCGGCGTGCTCGTACGTGGCGCCGTAGTAAATGAGAACTCCGTCGCGGCGCGCTCGTGCGTGGCGCCGTAGTAAATGAGAACTCCGTCGCGGCGCGCTCGTGCGTGGCGCCGTAGTTAATGAGAACTCCGTCGCGGCGCGCTCGTACGTGGCGCCGTAGTTAATGAGAACTCCGTCGCGGCGCGCTCGTGCGTGGCGCCGTAGTTAAGGAGAACTCCGTCGCGGCGCGCTCGTGCGTGGCGCCGTATTTAATGAGAACTCCGTCACGGCGCGCTCGTGCGTGGCGCCGTAGTAAATGAGAACTCCGTCGCGGCGTGCTCGTGCGTGGCGCCGTAGTTAATGAGAACTCCGTCGCGGCGCGCTCGTACGTGGCGCCGTAGTTAATGAGAACTCCGTCACGGCGCGCTCGTGCGTGGCACCGTAGTAAATGAGAACTCCGTCGCGGCGCGCTCGTGCGTGGCGCCGTAGTTAATGAGAACTCCGTCGCGGCGCGCTCGTACGTGGCGCCGTAGTTAATGAGAATTCCGTCGCGGCGCGCTCGTGCGTGGCGCCGTAGTTAATGAGAACTCCGTCGCGGCGCGCTCGTACGTGGCGCCGTAGTTAATGAGAACTCCGTCGCGGCGCGCTCGTACGTGGCGCCGTAGTAAATGAGAACTCCGTCGCGGCGCGCTCGTACGTGGCGCCGTAGTAAATGAGAACTCCGTCGGGGCGCGCTCGTGCGTGGCGCCGTAGTTAATGAGAACTCCGTCGCGGCGCGCTCGTGCGTGGCGCCGTAGTTAATGAGAACTCCGTCGCGGCGCGCTCGTGCGTGGCGCCGTAGTTAATGAGAATTCCGTCGTGGCGCGCTCGTGCGTGGCGCCGTAGTTAATGAGAACTCCGTCGCGGCGCGCTCGTGCGTGGCGCCGTAGTTAATGAGAACTCCGTCACGGCGCGCTCGTGCGTGGTGCCGTAGTAAATGAGAACTCCGTCGTGGCGCGCTCGTGCGTGGCGCCGTAGTAAATGAGAACTCCGTCGCGGCGCGCTCGTGCGTGGCGCCGTAGTTAATGAGAACTCCGTCGCGGCGTGCTCGTACGTGGCGCCGTAGTAAATGAGAACTCCGTCGCGGCGCGCTCGTGCGTGGCGCCGTAGTAAATGAGAACTCCGTCGCGGCGCGCTCGTGCGTGGCGCCGTAGTTAATGAGAACTCCGTCGCGGCGCGCTCGTACGTGGCGCCGTAGTTAATGAGAACTCCGTCGCGGCGCGCTCGTGCGTGGCGCCGTAGTTAAGGAGAACTCCGTCGCGGCGCGCTCGTGCGTGGCGCCGTATTTAATGAGAACTCCGTCACGGCGCGCTCGTGCGTGGCGCCGTAGTAAATGAGAACTCCGTCGCGGCGTGCTCGTGCGTGGCGCCGTAGTTAATGAGAACTCCGTCGCGGCGCGCTCGTACGTGGCGCCGTAGTTAATGAGAACTCCGTCACGGCGCGCTCGTGCGTGGCACCGTAGTAAATGAGAACTCCGTCGCGGCGCGCTCGTGCGTGGCGCCGTAGTTAATGAGAACTCCGTCGCGGCGCGCTCGTACGTGGCGCCGTAGTTAATGAGAATTCCGTCGCGGCGCGCTCGTGCGTGGCGCCGTAGTTAATGAGAACTCCGTCGCGGCGCGCTCGTACGTGGCGCCGTAGTTAATGAGAACTCCGTCGCGGCGCGCTCGTACGTGGCGCCGTAGTAAATGAGAACTCCGTCGCGGCGCGCTCGTACGTGGCGCCGTAGTTAATGAGAACTCCGTCGCGGCGCGCTCGTGCGTGGCGCCGTAGTTAATGAGAACTCCGTCACGGCGCGCTCGTGCGTGGCGCCGTAGTTAAGGAGAACTCCGTCGCGGCGCGCTCGTGCGTGGCGCCGTAGTTAATGAGAACTCCGTCGCGGCGCGCTCGTGCGTGGCGCCGTAGTTAATGAGAACTCCGTCGCGAGGCGCCCGTGCGTGGCGCCGTAGTTAATGAGAACTCCATCGCGACGCGCTCGTGCATGGAGCCGTAGTTAATAAGAACTCCGTCGTAACTTACTCGCGCGTGGCGCCGTAGTTAATGAGAACTCCGTTGCGACTTACTCGCGCGTGGCGCCGTAGTTAATGAGAACTCCGTCGCGACGCGCTCGTGCGTGGCGCTGTAGTTAATGATAACTCCGTCGCGACGGGCTCGTGCGTGGCGCTGTAGTTAATGAAAACTCCGTCGCGGTGCACTCGTGCATGGTGCCGTAGTTAATGAGAACTCCGTCACGGCGCGCCCGTGCGGGGCGCCATAGTTAATGAGAACTCCGTCGCGACGCGCTCGGGCGTGGCGCCGTAGTTAATGAGAACTCCGTCGCGACGCGCTCGTGCGTGGTGCCGTAGTTAATGAGAACTCCGTCGCGGCGCGCTCGTGCGTGGCACCGTAGTAAATGAGAACTCCGTTGCGACGCGCTCGTGCGTGGCGCCGTAGTTAATGAGAACTCCGTCACGGCGCGCTCGTGCGTGGCGCCGTAGTAAATGAGAACTCCGTCGCGGCGCGCTCGTGCGTTGCGCCGTAGTTAATGAGAACTCCGTCGCGGCGCGCTCGTACGTGGCGCCGTAGTTAATGAGAACTCCGTCGCGGCGCGCTCGTGCGTGGTGCCGTAGTTAATGAGAACTCCGTCACGGCGCGCTCGTGCGTGGCGCCGTAGTAAATGAGAACTCCGTCGCGGCGCGCTCGTGCGGGGCGCCGTAGTTAATGAGAACTCCGTCGCGGCGCGCTCGTACGTGGCGCCGTAGTTAATAAGAACTCCGTCGCGGCGCGCTCGTGCGTGGCGCCGTAGTTAATGAGAACTCCGTCGCGGCGCGCTCGTGCGTGGCGCCGTAGTTAATGAGAACTCCGTCGCGGCGCGCTCGTGCGTGGCGCCGTAGTTAATGAGAATTCCGTCGTGGCGCGCTCGTGCGTGGCGCCGTAGTTAATGAGAACTCCGTCGCGGCGCGCTCGTGCGTGGCGCCGTAGTTAATGAGAACTCCGTCACGGCGCGCTCGTGCGTGGTGCCGTAGTAAATGAGAACTCCGTCGTGGCGCGCTCGTGCGTGGCGCCGTAGTAAATGAGAACTCCGTCGCGGCGCGCTCGTGCGTGGCGCCGTAGTTAATGAGAACTCCGTCGCGGCGTGCTCGTACGTGGCGCCGTAGTAAATGAGAACTCCGTCGCGGCGCGCTCGTGCGTGGCGCCGTAGTAAATGAGAACTCCGTCGCGGCGCGCTCGTGCGTGGCGCCGTAGTTAATGAGAACTCCGTCGCGGCGCGCTCGTACGTGGCGCCGTAGTTAATGAGAACTCCGTCGCGGCGCGCTCGTGCGTGGCGCCGTAGTTAAGGAGAACTCCATCGCGGCGCGCTCGTGCGTGGCGCCGTAGTTAATGAGAACTCCGTCACGGCGCGCTCGTGCGTGGCGCCGTAGTAAATGAGAACTCCGTCGCGGCGTGCTCGTGCGTGGCGCCGTAGTTAATGACAACTCCGTCGCGGCGCGCTCGTACGTGGCGCCGGAGTTAATGAGAACTCCGTCACGGCGCGCTCGTGCGTGGCACCGTAGTAAATGAGAACTCCGTCGCGGCGCGCTCGTGCGTGGCGCCGTAGTTAATGAGAACTCCGTCGCGGCGCGCTCGTACGTGGCGCCGTAGTTAATGAGAATTCCGTCGCGGCGCGCTCGTGCGTGGCGCCGTAGTTAATGAGAACTCCGTCGCGGCGCGCTCGTACGTGGCGCCATAGTTCATGAGAACTCCGTCGCGGCGCGCTCGTACGTGGCGCCGTAGTAAATGAGAACTCCGTCGCGGCGCGCTCGTACGTGGCGCCGTAGGTAATGAGAACTCCGTCACGGCGCGCTCGTGCGTGGCGCCGTAGTAAATGAGAACTCCGTCGCGGCGCGCTCGTGCGTGGCGCCGTAGTTAATGAGAACTCCGTCGCGGCGCGCTCGTGCGTGGCGCCGTAGTTAATGAGAACTCCGTCGCGGCGCGCTCGTGCGTGGCGCCGTAGTTAATGAGAACTCCGTCACGGCGCGCTCGTGCGTGGCGCCGTAGTTAAGGAGAACTCCGTCGCGGCGCGCTCGTGCGTGGCGCCGTAGTTAATGAGAACTCCGTCGCGGCGCGCTCGTGCGTGGCGCCGTAGTTAATGAGAACTCCGTCGCGGCGCACTCGTGCGTGGCGCCGTAGTAAATGAGAACTCCGTCGCGGCGCGCTCATGCGTGGCGCCGTAGTAAATGAGAACTCCGTCGCGGCGCGCTCGTGCGTGGCGCCGTAGTTAATGAGAACTCCTTCGCGGCGCGCTCGTGCGTGGCGCCGTAGTAAATGAGAACTCCGTCGCGGCGCGCTCGTGCGTGGCGCCGTAGTTAATGAGAACTCCGTCGCGGCGCGCTCGTGCGTGGCGCCGTAGTTAATGAGAACTCCGTCGCGGCGCGCTCGTGCGTGGCGCCGTAGTTAATGAGAACTCCGTCGCGGCGCGCTCGTACGTGGCGCCGTAGTTAATGAGAACTCCGTCGCGGCGCGCTCGTACGTGGCGCCGTAGTTAATGAGAACTCCGTCACGGCGCGCTCGTGCGTGGCGCTGTAGTTAATGATAACTCCGTCGCGACGGGCTCGTGCGTGGCGCTGTAGTTAATGAAAACTCCGTCGCGGTGCACTCGTGCATGGTGCCGTAGTTAATGAGAACTCCGTCACGGCGCGCCCGTGCGGGGCGCCATAGTTAATGAGAACTCCGTCGCGACGCGCTCGGGCGTGGCGCCGTAGTTAATGAGAACTCCGTCGCGACGCGCTCGTGCGTGGTGCCGTAGTTAATGAGAACTCCGTCGCGGCGCGCTCGTGCGTGGCACCGTAGTAAATGAGAAGTCCGTTGCGACGCGCTCGTGCGTGGCGCCGTAGTTAATGAGAACTCCGTCGCGACGCGCTCGGGCGTGGCGCCGTAGTTAATGAGAACTCCGTCGCGACGCGCTCGTGCGTGGTGCCGTAGTTAATGAGAACTCCGTCGCGGCGCGCTCGTGCGTGGCACCGTAGTAAATGAGAACTCCGTTGCGACGCGCTCGTGCGTGGCGCCGTAGTTAATGAGAACTCCGTCACGGCGCGCTCGTGCGTGGCGCCGTAGTAAATGAGAACTCCGTCGCGGCGCGCTCGTGCGTGGCGCCGTAGTTAATGAGAACTCCGTCGCGGCGCGCTCGTACGTGGCGCCGTAGTTAATGAGAACTCCGTCGCGGCGCGCTCGTGCGTGGTGCCGTAGTTAATGAGAACTCCGTCACGGCGCGCTCGTGCGTGGCGCCGTAGTAAATGAGAACTCCGTCGCGGCGCGCTCGTGCGGGGCGCCGTAGTTAATGAGAACTCCGTCGCGGCGCGCTCGTACGTGGCGCCGTAGTTAATAAGAACTCCGTCGCGGCGCGCTCGTGCGTGGCGCCGTAGTTAATGAGAACTCCGTCGCGGCGCGCTCGTGCGTGGCGCCGTAGTTAATGAGAACTCCGTCGCGGCGCGCTCGTGCGTGGCGCCGTAGTTAATGAGAATTCCGTCGTGGCGCGCTCGTGCGTGGCGCCGTAGTTAATGAGAACTCCGTCGCGGCGCGCTCGTGCGTGGCGCCGTAGTTAATGAGAACTCCGTCACGGCGCGCTCGTGCGTGGTGCCGTAGTAAATGAGAACTCCGTCGTGGCGCGCTCGTGCGTGCGCCGTAGTAAATGAGAACTCCGTCGCGGCGCGCTCGTGCGTGGCGCCGTAGTTAATGAGAACTCCGTCGCGGCGTGCTCGTACGTGGCGCCGTAGTAAATGAGAACTCCGTCGCGGCGCGCTCGTGCGTGGCGCCGTAGTAAATGAGAACTCCGTCGCGGCGCGCTCGTGCGTGGCGCCGTAGTTAATGAGAACTCCGTCGCGGCGCGCTCGTACGTGGCGCCGTAGTTAATGAGAACTCCGTCGCGGCGCGCTCGTGCGTGGCGCCGTAGTTAAGGAGAACTCCGTCGCGGCGCGCTCGTGCGTGGCGCCGTAGTTAATGAGAACTCCGTCACGGCGCGCTCGTGCGTGGCGCCGTAGTAAATGAGAACTCCGTCGCGGCGTGCTCGTGCGTGGTGCCGTAGTTAATGAGAACTCCGTCGCGGCGCACTCGTACGTGGCGCCGTAGTTAATGAGAACTCCGTCACGGCGCGCTCGTGCGTGGCACCGTAGTAAATGAGAACTCCGTCGCGGCGCGCTCGTGCGTGGCGCCGTAGTTAATGAGAACTCCGTCGCGGCGCGCTCGTACGTGGCGCCGTAGTTAATGAGAATTCCGTCGCGGCGCGCTCGTGCGTGGCGCCGTAGTTAATGAGAACTCCGTCGCGGCGCGCTCGTACGTGGCGCCGTAGTTAATGAGAACTCCGTCGCGGCGCGCTCGTACGTGGCGCCGTAGTAAATGAGAACTCCGTCGCGGCGCGCTCGTACGTGGCGCCGTAGGTAATGAGAACTCCGTCACGGCGCGCTCGTGCGTGGCGCCGTAGTAAATGAGAACTCCGTCGCGGCGCGCTCGTGCGTGGCGCCGTAGTTAATGAGAACTCCGTCGCGGCGCGCTCGTGCGTGGCGCCGTAGTTAATGAGAACTCCGTCGCGGCGCGCTCGTGCGTGGCGCCGTAGTTAATGAGAACTCCGTCACGGCGCGCTCGTGCGTGGCGCCGTAGTTAAGGAGAACTCCGTCGCGGCGCGCTCGTGCGTGGCGCCGTAGTTAATGAGAACTCCGTCGCGGCGCGCTCGTGCGTGGCGCCGTAGTTAATGAGAACTCCGTCGCGAGGCGCCCGTGCGTGGCGCCGTAGTTAATGAGAACTCCATCGCGACGCGCTCGTGCATGGAGCCGTAGTTAATAAGAACTCCGTCGTAACTTACTCGCGCGTGGCGCCGTAGTTAATGAGAACTCCGTTGCGACTTACTCGCGCGTGGCGCCGTAGTTAATGAGAACTCCGTCGCGACGCGCTCGTGCGTGGCGCTGTAGTTAATGATAACTCCGTCGCGACGGGCTCGTGCGTGGCGCCGTAGTTAATGAGAACTCCGTCGCGAGGCGCCCGTGCGTGGCGCCGTAGTTAATGAGAACTCCGTCGCGACTAACTCGTGCATGGTGCCGTAGTTAATGAGAACTCCGTCGCGACGCGCTCGTGCGTGGCGCCGTAGTTAATGAGAACTCCGTCGCGGCGCGCTCGTGCGTGGCGCCGTAGTTAATGAGAACTCCGTAGTGACTTACTCGCGCGTGGCGCCGTAGTTAATGAGAACTCCGTCGCGACGCGCTCGTGCGTGGCGCTGTAGTTAATGATAACTCCGTCGCGACGGGCTCGTGCGTGGCGCTGTAGTTAATGAAAACTCCGTCGCGGTGCACTCGTGCATGGTGCCGTAGTTAATGAGAACTCCGTCACGGCGCGCCCGTGCGGGGCGCCATAGTTAATGAGAACTCCGTCGCGACGCGCTCGGGCGTGGCGCCGTAGTTAATGAGAACTCCGTCGCGACGCGCTCGTGCGTGGTGCCGTAGTTAATGAGAACTCCGTCGCGGCGCGCTCGTGCGTGGCACCGTAGTAAATGAGAACTCCGTTGCGACGCGCTCGTGCGTGGCGCCGTAGTTAATGAGAACTCCGTCACGGCGCGCTCGTGCGTGGCGCCGTAGTAAATGAGAACTCCGTCGCGGCGCGCTCGTGCGTGGCGCCGTAGTTAATGAGAACTCCGTCGCGGCGCGCTCGTACGTGGCGCCGTAGTTAATGAGAACTCCGTCGCGGCGCGCTCGTGCGTGGCGCCGTAGTTAATGAGAACTCCGTCACGGCGCGCTCGTGCGTGGCGCCGTAGTAAATGAGAACTCCGTCGCGGCGCGCTCGTGCGGGGCGCCGTAGTTAATGAGAACTCCGTCGCGGCGCGCTCGTACGTGGCGCCGTAGTTAATAAGAACTCCGTCGCGGCGCGCTCGTGCGTGGCGCCGTAGTTAATGAGAACTCCGTCGCGGCGCGCTCGTGCGTGGCGCCGTAGTTAATGAGAACTCCGTCGCGGCGCGCTCGTGCGTGGCGCCGTAGTTAATGAGAATGCCGTCGTGGCGCGCTCGTGCGTGGCGCCGTAGTTAATGAGAACTCCGTCGCGGCGCGCTCGTGCGTGGCGTCGTAGTTAATGAGAACTCCGTCACGGCGCGCTCGTGCGTGGTGCCGTAGTAAATGAGAACTCCGTCGTGGCGCGCTCGTGCGTGGCGCCGTAGTAAATGAGAACTCCGTCGCGGCGCGCTCGTGCGTGGCGCCGTAGTTAATGAGAACTCCGTCGCGGCGTGCTCGTACGTGGCGCCGTAGTAAATGAGAACTCCGTCGCGGCGCGCTCGTGCGTGGCGCCGTAGTAAATGAGAACTCCGTCGCGGCGCGCTCGTGCGTGGCGCCGTAGTTAATGAGAACTCCGTCGCGGCGCGCTCGTACGTGGCGCCGTAGTTAATGAGAACTCCGTCGCGGCGCGCTCGTGCGTGGCGCCGTAGTTAAGGAGAACTCCGTCGCGGCGCGCTCGTGCGTGGCGCCGTAGTTAATGAGAACTCCGTCACGGCGCGCTCGTGCGTGGCGCCGTAGTAAATGAGAACTCCGTCACGGCGTGCTCGTGCGTGGCGCCGTAGTTAATGAGAACTCCGTCGCGGCGCGCTCGTACGTGGCGCCGTAGTTAATGAGAACTCCGTCACGGCGCGCTCGTGCGTGGCACCGTAGTAAATGAGAACTCCGTCGCGGCGCGCTCGTGCGTGGCGCCGTAGGTAATGAGAACTCCGTCGCGGCGCGCTCGTACGTGGCGCCGTAGTTAATGAGAATTCCGTCGCGGCGCGCTCGTGCGTGGCGCCGTAGTTAATGAGAACTCCGTCGCGGCGCGCTCGTACGTGGCGCCGTAGTTAATGAGAACTCCGTCGCGGCGCGCTCGTACGTGGCGCCGTAGTAAATGAGAACTCCGTCGCGGCGCGCTCGTACGTGGCGCCGTAGGTAATGAGAACTCCGTCACGGCGCGCTCGTGCGTGGCGCCGTAGTAAATGAGAACTCCGTCGCGGCGCGCTCGTGCGTGGCGCCGTAGTTAATGAGAACTCCGTCGCGGCGCGCTCGTGCGTGGCGCCGTAGTTAATGAGAACTCCGTCGCGGCGCGCTCGTGCGTGGCGCCGTAGTTAATGAGAACTCCGTCACGGCGCGCTCGTGCGTGGCGCCGTAGTTAAGGAGAACTCCGTCGCGGCGCGCTCGTGCGTGGCGCCGTAGTTAATGAGAACTCCGTCGCGGCGCGCTCGTGCGTGGCGCCGTAGTTAATGAGAACTCCGTCGCGGCGCACTCGTGCGTGGCGCCGTAGTAAATGAGAACTCCGTCGCGGCGCGCTCGTGCGTGGCGCCGTAGTAAATGAGAACTCCGTCGCGGCGCGCTCGTGCGTGGCGCCGTAGTTAATGAGAACTCCGTCGCGGCGCGCTCGTGCGTGGCGCCGTAGTAAATGAGAACTCCGTCGCGGCGCGCTCGTGCGTGGCGCCGTAGTTAATGAGAACTCCGTCGCGGCGCGCTCGTGCGTGGCGCCGTAGTTAATGAGAACTCCGTCGCGGCGCGCTCGTGCGTGGCGCCGTAGTTAATGAGAACTCCGTCACGGCGCGCTCGTGCGTGGCGCCGTAGTAAATGAGAACTCCGTCACGGCGCGCTCGTGCGTGGCGCCGTAGTAAATGAGAACTCCGTCGCGGCGCGCTCGTGCGTGGCGCCGTAGTTAATGAGAACTCCGTCGCGGCGCGCTCGTGCGTGGCGCCGTAGTTAATGAGAACTCCGTCGCGGCGCGCTCGTACGTGGCGCCATAGTAAATGAGAACTCCGTCGCGGCGCGCTCGTGCGTGGCGCCGTAGTAAATGAGAACTCCGTCGCGGCGCGCTCGTGCGTGGCGCCGTAGTTAATGAGAACTCCGTAACGGCGCGCTCGTGCGTGGCGCCGTAGTTAATGAGAACTCCGTCGCGGCGCGCTCGTGCGTGGCGCCGTAGTTAATGAGAACTCCGTCGCCGCGCGCTCGTGCGTGGCGCCGTAGTTAATGAGAACTCCGTCGCGGCGCGCTCGTGCGTGGCGCCGTAGTTAATGAGAACTCCGTCACGGCGCGCTCGTGCGTGGCGCCGTAGTTAAGGAGAACTCCGTCGCGGCGCGCTCGTGCGTGGCGCCGTAGTAAATGAGAACTCCGTCGCGGCGCGCTCGTGCGTGGCGCCGTAGTTAAGGAGAACTCCGTCGCGGCGCGCTCGTGCGTGGCGCCGTAGTTAATGAGAACTCCGTCACGGCGCGCTCGTGCGTGGCGCCGTAGTTAAGGAGAACTCCGTCGCGGCGCGCTCGTGCGTGGCGCCGTAGTTAATGAGAACTCCGTCGCGGCGCGCTCGTACGTGGCGCCGTAGTTAATGAGAACTCCGTCACGGCGCGCTCGTGCGTGGCACCGTAGTAAATGAGAACTCCGTCGCGGCGCGCTCGTGTGTGGTGCCGTAGTTAATGAGAACTCCGTCACGGCGCGCTCGTGAGTGGCGCCGTAGTAAATGAGAACTCCGTCGCGGCGCGCTCGTGCGGGGCGCCGTAGTTAATGAGAACTCCGTCGCGGCGCGCTCGTGCGTGGCGCCGTAGTTAATGAGAACTCCGTCGCGGCGCGCTCGTGCGTGGCGCCGTAGTTAATGAGAACTCCGTCGCGGCGCGCTCGTGTGTGGCGCCGTAGTAAATGAGAACTCCGTCGCGGCGCGCTCGTGCGTGGCGCCGTAGTTAATGAGAACTCCGTCGCGGCGCGCTCGTGCGTGGCGCCGTAGTTAATGAGAACTCCGTCGCGGCGCGCTCGTGCGTGGCGCCGTAGTTAATGAGAACTCCGTCACGGCGCGCTCGTGCGTGGCGCCGTAGTAAATGAGAACTCCGTCACGGCGCGCTCGTGCGTGGCGCCGTAGTAAATGAGAACTCCGTCGCGGCGCGCTCGTGCGTGGCGCCGTAGTTAATGAGAACTCCGTCGCGGCGCGCTCGTGCGTGGCGCCGTAGTTAATGAGAACTCCGTCGCGGCGCGCTCGTACGTGGCGCCATAGTAAATGAGAACTCCGTCGCGGCGCGCTCGTGCGTGGCGCCGTAGTAAATGAGAACTCCGTCGCGGCGCGCTCGTGCGTGGCGCCGTAGTTAATGAGAACTCCGTAACGGCGCGCTCGTGCGTGGCGCCGTAGTTAATGAGAACTCCGTCGCGGCGCGCTCGTGCGTGGCGCCGTAGTTAATGAGAACTCCGTCGCGGCGCGCTCGTGCGTGGCGCCGTAGTTAATGAGAACTCCGTCGCGGCGCGCTCGTGCGTGGCGCCGTAGTTAATGAGAACTCCGTCACGGCGCGCTCGTGCGTGGCGCCGTAGTTAAGGAGAACTCCGTCGCGGCGCGCTCGTGCGTGGCGCCGTAGTAAATGAGAACTCCGTCGCGGCGCGCTCGTGCGTGGCGCCGTAGTTAAGGAGAACTCCGTCGCGGCGCGCTCGTGCGTGGCGCCGTAGTTAATGAGAACTCCGTCACGGCGCGCTCGTGCGTGGCGCCGTAGTTAAGGAGAACTCCGTCGCGGCGCGCTCGTGCGTGGCGCCGTAGTAAATGAGAACTCCGTCGCGGCGCGCTCGTGCGTGGCGCCGTAGTTAAGGAGAACTCCGTCGCGGCGCGCTCGTGCGTGGCGCCGTAGTTAATGAGAACTCCGTCGCGGCGCGCTCGTGCGTGGCGCCGTAGTTAATGAGAACTCCGTCACGGCGCGCTCGTGCGTGGCGCCGTAGTTAATGAGAACTCCGTCGCGGCGCGCTCGTACGTGGCGCCATAGTAAATGAGAACTCCGTCGCGGCGCGCTCGTGCGTGGCGCCGTAGTAAATGAGAACTCCGTCGCGGCGCGCTCGTGCGTGGCGCCGTAGTTAATGAGAACTCCGTAACGGCGCGCTCGTGCGTGGCGCCGTAGTTAATGAGAACTCCGTCGCGGCGCGCTCGTGCGTGGCGCCGTAGTTAATGAGAACTCCGTCGCGGCGCGCTCGTGCGTGGCGCCGTAGTTAATGAGAACTCCGTCGCGGCGCGCTCGTGCGTGGCGCCGTAGTTAATGAGAACTCCGTCGCGAGGCGCCCGTGCGTGGCGCCGTAGTTAATGAGAACTCCATCGCGACGCGCTCGTGCATGGAGCCGTAGTTAATAAGAACTCCGTCGTAACTTACTCGCGCGTGGCGCCGTAGTTAATGAGAACTCCGTTGCGACTTACTCGCGCGTGGCGCCGTAGTTAATGAGAACTCCGTCGCGACGCGCTCGTGCGTGGCGCTGTAGTTAATGATAACTCCGTCGCGACGGGCTCGTGCGTGGCGCCGTAGTTAATGAGAACTCCGTCGCGAGGCGCCCGTGCGTGGCGCCGTAGTTAATGAGAACTCCGTCGCGACTAACTCGTGCATGGTGCCGTAGTTAATGAGAACTCCGTCGCGACGCGCTCGTGCGCGGCGCCGTAGTTAATGAGAACTCCGTCGCGGCGCGCTCGTGCGTGGCGCCGTAGTTAATGAGAACTCCGTAGTGACTTACTCGCGCGTGGCGCCGTAGTTAATGAGAACTCCGTCGCGACGCGCTCGTGCGTGGCGCTGTAGTTAATGATAACTCCGTCGCGACGGGCTCGTGCGTGGCGCTGTAGTTAATGAAAACTCCGTCGCGGTGCACTCGTGCATGGTGCCGTAGTTAATGAGAACTCCGTCACGGCGCGCCCGTGCGGGGCGCCATAGTTAATGAGAACTCCGTCGCGACGCGCTCGGGCGTGGCGCCGTAGTTAATGAGAACTCCGTCGCGGCGCGCTCGTACGTGGCGCCGTAGTTAATGAGAACTCCGTCGCGGCGCGCTCGTGCGTGGTGCCGTAGTTAATGAGAACTCCGTCGCGACTAACTCGTGCATGGTGCCGTAGTTAATGAGAACTCCGTCGCGACGCGCTCGTGCGTGGCGCCGTAGTTAATGAGAACTCCGTCGCGGCGCGCTCGTGCGTGGCGCCGTAGTTAATGAGAACTCCGTAGTGACTTACTCGCGCGTGGCGCCGTAGTTAATGAGAACTCCGTCGCGACGCGCTCGTGCGTGGCGCTGTAGTTAATGATAACTCCGTCGCGACGGGCTCGTGCGTGGCGCTGTAGTTAATGAAAACTCCGTCGCGGTGCACTCGTGCATGGTGCCGTAGTTAATGAGAACTCCGTCACGGCGCGCTCGTGCGTGGCGCCGTAGTAAATGAGAACTCCGTCGCGGCGCGCTCGTGCGTGGCGCCGTAGTTAATGAGAACTCCGTCGCGGCGCGCTCGTACGTGGCGCCGTAGTTAATGAGAACTCCGTCGCGGCGCGCTCGTGCGTGGTGCCGTAGTTAATGAGAACTCCGTCACGGCGCGCTCGTGCGTGGCGCCGTAGTAAATGAGAACTCCGTCGCGGTGCGCTCGTGCGGGGCGCCGTAGTTAATGAGAACTCCGTCGCGGCGCGCTCGTACGTGGCGCCGTAGTTAATAAGAACTCCGTCGCGGCGCGCTCGTGCGTGGCGCCGTAGTTAATGAGAACTCCGTCGCGGCGCGCTCGTGCGTGGCGCCGTAGTTAATGAGAACTCCGTCGCGGCGCGCTCGTGCGTGGCGCCGTAGTTAATGAGAATTCCGTCGTGGCGCGCTCGTGCGTGGCGCCGTAGTTAATGAGAACTCCGTCGCGGCGCGCTGTGCGTGCGGCGCCGTAGTTAATGAGAACTCCGTCACGGCGCGCTCGTGCGTGGCGCCGTAGTTAAGGAGAACTCCGTCGCGGCGCGCTCGTGCGTGGTGCCGTAGTTAATGAGAACTCCGTCGCGGCGCGCTCGTGCGTGGCGCCGTAGTTAATGAGAACTCCGTCGCGGCGCGCTCGTGCGTGGCGCCGTAGTAATGAGAACTCCGTCGCGGCGCGCTCGTGCGTGGCGCCGTAGTAAATGAGAACTCCGTCGCGGCGCGCTCGTGCGTGGCGCCGTAGTTAATGAGAACTCCGTCGCGGCGCGCTCGTGCGTGGCGCCGTAGTTAATGAGAACTCCGTCGCGGCGCGCTCGTGCGTGGCGCCGTAGTTAATGAGAACTCCGTCGCGGCGCGCTCGTGCGTGGCGCCGTAGTTAATGAGAACTCCGTCGCGGCGCGCTCGTGCGTGGCGCCGTAGTTAATGAGAACTCCGTCGCGGCGCGCTCGTGCGTGGCGCCGTAGTTAATGAGAACTCCGTCGCGGCGCGCTCGTGCGTGGCGCCGTAGTTAATGAGAACTCCGTCGCGGCGCGCTCGTGCGTGGCGCCGTAGTTAATGAGAACTCCGTCGCGGCGCGCTCGTGCGTGGCGCCGTAGTAAATGAGAACTCCGTCGCGGCGCGCTCGTGCGTGGCGCCGTAGTAAATGAGAACTCCGTCGCGGCGCGCTCGTGCGTGGCGCCGTAGTTAATGAGAACTCCGTCGCGGCGCGCTCGTGCGTGGCGCCGTAGTTAATGAGAACTCCGTCGCGGCGCGCTCGTGCGTGGCGCCGTAGTAAATGAGAACTCCGTCGCGGCGCGCTCGTGCGTGGCGCCGTAGTTAATGAGAACTCCGTCGCGGCGCACTCGTGCGTGGCGCCGTAGTAAATGAGAACTCCGTCGCGGCGCGCTCGTGCGTGGCGCCGTAGTAAATGAGAACTCCGTCGCGGCGCGCTCGTGCGTGGCGCCGTAGTAAATGAGAACTCCGTCGCGGCGCGCTCGTGCGTGGCGCCGTAGTTAATGAGAACTCCGTCGCGGCGCGCTCGTGCGTGGCGCCGTAGTTAAATGAGAACTCCGTCGCGGCGCGCTCGTGCGTGGCGCCGTAGTAAATGAGAACTCCGTCGCGGCGCGCTCGTGCGTGGCGCCGTAGTAAATGAGAACTCCGTCGCGGCGCGCTCGTGCGTGGCGCCGTAGTAAATGAGAACTCCGTCGCGGCGCGCTCGTGCGTGGCGCCGTAGTTAATGAGAACTCCGTCGCGGCGCGCTCGTGCGTGGCGCCGTAGTTAATGAGAACTCCGTCGCGGCGCGCTCGTGCGTGGCGCCGTAGTTAATGAGAACTCCGTCGCGGCGCGCTCGTGCGTGGCGCCGTAGTAAATGAGAACTCCGTCGCGGCGCGCTCGTGCGTGGCGCCGTAGTAAATGAGAACTCCGTCGCGGCGCGCTCGTGCGTGGCGCCGTAGTAATGAGAACTCCGTCGCGCGCGCTCGTGCGGCCCTAGTAATGAACTCCGTCGCGGCGCGCTCGTGCGTGGCGCCGTAGTAAATGAGAACTCCGTCGCGGCGCGCTCGTGCGTGGCGCCGTAGTTAATGAGAACTCCGTCGCGGCGCGCTCGTGCGTGGCGCCGTAGTAAATGAGAACTCCGTCGCGGCGCACTCGTGCGTGGCGCCGTAGTTAATGAGAACTCCGTCGCGGCGCACTCGTGCGTGGCGCCGTAGTAAATGGGAACTCCGTCGCGGCGCGCTCGTGCGTGGCGCCGTAGTTAATGAGAACTCCGTCGCGGCGCGCTCGTGCGTGGCGCCGTAGTAAATGAGAACTCCGTCGCGGCGCGCTCGTGCGTGGCGCCGTAGTTAATGAGAACTCCGTCGCGGCGCGCTCGTGCGTGGCGCCGTAGTAAATGAGAACTCCGTCGCGGCGCGCTCGTGCGTGGCGCCGTAGTAAATGAGAAGTCCGTCGCGGCGCGCTCGTGCGTGGCGCCGTAGTTAATGAGAACTCCGTCGCGGCGCGCTCGTGCGTGGCGCCGTAGTAAATGAGAACTCCGTCGCGGCGCGCTCGTGCGTGGCGCCGTAGTTAAGGAGAACTCCGTCGCGGCGCGCTCGTGCGTGGCGCCGTAGTTAATGAGAACTCCGTCGCGGCGCGCTCGTGCGTGGCGCCGTAGTTAATGAGAACTCCGTCGCGGCGCGCTCGTGCGTGGCGCCGTAGTAAATGAGAACTCCGTCGCGGCGCGCTCGTGCGTGGCGCCGTAGTAAATGAGAACTCCGTCGCGGCGCGCTCGTGCGTGGCGCCGTAGTTAATGAGAACTCCGTCGCGGCGCGCTCGTGCGTGGCGCCGTAGTTAATGAGAACTCCGTCACGGCGCGCTCGTGCGTGGCGCCGTAGTTAAGGAGAACTCCGTCGCGGCGCGCTCGTGCGTGGTGCCGTAGTTAATGAGAACTCCGTCGCGGCGCGCTCGTGCGTGGCGCCGTAGTTAATGAGAACTCCGTCGCGGCGCGCTCGTGCGTGGCGCCGTAGTAAATGAGAACTCCGTCGCGGCGCGCTCGTGCGTGGCGCCGTAGTTAATGAGAACTCCGTCGCGGCGCGCTCGTGCGTGGCGCCGTAGTAAATGAGAACTCCGTCGCGGCGCGCTCGTGCGTGGCGCCGTAGTTAATGAGAACTCCGTCGCGGCGCGCTCGTGCGTGGCGCCGTAGTTAATGAGAACTCCGTCGCGGCGCGCTCGTGCGTGGCGCTGTAGTTAATGAGAACTCCGTCGCGGCGCGCTCGTGCGTGGCGCCGTAGTTAATGAGAACTCCGTCGCGGCGCGCTCGTGCGTGGCGCCGTAGTAAATGAGAACTCCGTCGCGGCGCGCTCGTGCGTGGCGCCGTAGTTAATGAGAACTCCGTCGCGGCGCGCTCGTGCATGGCGCCGTAGTAAATGAGAACTCCGTCGCGGCGCGCTCGTGCGTGGCGCCGTAGTAAATGAGAACTCCGTCGCGGCGCGCTCGTGCGTGGCGCCGTAGTTAATGAGAACTCCGTCGCGGCGCGCTCGTGCGTGGCGCCGTAGTAAATGAGAACTCCGTCGCGGCGCACTCGTGCGTGGCGCCGTAGTTAATGAGAACTCCGTCGCGGCGCACTCGTGCGTGGCGCCGTAGTAAATGGGAACTCCGTCGCGGCGCGCTCGTGCGTGGCGCCGTAGTTAATGAGAACTCCGTCGCGGCGCGCTCGTGCGTGGCGCCGTAGTAAATGAGAACTCCGTCGCGGCGCGCTCGTGCGTGGCGCCGTAGTTAATGAGAACTCCGTCGCGGCGCGCTCGTGCGTGGCGCCGTAGTAAATGAGAACTCCGTCGCGGCGCGCTCGTGCGTGGCGCCGTAGTAAATGAGAACTCCGTCGCGGCGCGCTCGTGCGTGGCGCCGTAGTTAATGAGAACTCCGTCGCGGCGCGCTCGTGCGTGGCGCCGTAGTAAATGAGAACTCCGTCGCGGCGCGCTCGTGCGTGGCGCCGTAGTTAAGGAGAACTCCGTCGCGGCGCGCTCGTGCGTGGCGCCGTAGTTAATGAGAACTCCGTCGCGGCGCGCTCGTGCGTGGCGCCGTAGTTAATGAGAACTCCGTCGCGGCGCGCTCGTGCGTGGCGCCGTAGTAAATGAGAACTCCGTCGCGGCGCGCTCGTGCGTGGCGCCGTAGTAAATGAGAACTCCGTCGCGGCGCGCTCGTGCGTGGCGCCGTAGTTAATGAGAACTCCGTCGCGGCGCGCTCGTGCGTGGCGCCGTAGTTAATGAGAACTCCGTCACGGCGCGCTCGTGCGTGGCGCCGTAGTTAAGGAGAACTCCGTCGCGGCGCGCTCGTGCGTGGTGCCGTAGTTAATGAGAACTCCGTCGCGGCGCGCTCGTGCGTGGCGCCGTAGTTAATGAGAACTCCGTCGCGGCGCGCTCGTGCGTGGCGCCGTAGTAAATGAGAACTCCGTCGCGGCGCGCTCGTGCGTGGCGCCGTAGTTAATGAGAACTCCGTCGCGGCGCGCTCGTGCGTGGCGCCGTAGTTAATGAAAACTCCGTCGCGGCGCGCTCGTGCGTGGCGCTGTAGTTAATGAGAACTCCGTCGCGGCGCGCTCGTGCGTGGCGCCGTAGTTAATGAGAACTCCGTCGCGGCGCGCTCGTGCGTGGCGCCGTAGTTAATGAGAACTCCGTCGCGGCGCGCTCGTGCGTGGCGCCGTAGTAAATGAGAACTCCGTCGCGGCGCGCTCGTGCGTGGCGCCGTAGTTAATGAGAACTCCGTCGCGGCGCGCTCGTGCATGGCGCCGTAGTAAATGAGAACTCCGTCGCGGCGCGCTCGTGCGTGGCGCCGTAGTAAATGAGAACTCCGTCGCGGCGCGCTCGTGCGTGGCGCCGTAGTTAATGAGAACTCCGTCGCGGCGCGCTCGTGCGTGGCGCCGTAGTAAATGAGAACTCCGTCGCGGCGCGCTCGTGCGTGGCGCCGTAGTTAATGAGAACTCCGTCACGGCGCGCTCGTGCGTGGCGCCGTAGTAAATGAGAACTCCGTCGCGGCGCGCTCGTGCGTGGCGCCGTAGTAAATGAGAACTCCGTCGCGGCGCGCTCGTGCGTGGCGCCGTAGTTAATGAGAACTCCGTCGCGGCGCGCTCGTGCGTGGCGCCGTAGTAAATGAGAACTCCGTCGCGGCGCGCTCGTGCGTGGCGCCGTAGTAAATGAGAACTCCGTCGCGGCGCGCTCGTGCGTGGCGCCGTAGTTAATGAGAACTCCGTCGCGGCGCGCTCGTGCGTGGCGCCGTAGTAAATGAGAACTCCGTCGCGGCGCACTCGTGCGTGGCGCCGTAGTTAATGAGAACTCCGTCGCGGCGCACTCGTGCGTGGCGCCGTAGTAAATGGGAACTCCGTCGCGGCGCGCTCGTGCGTGGCGCCGTAGTTAATGAGAACTCCGTCGCGGCGCGCTCGTGCGTGGCGCCGTAGTAAATGAGAACTCCGTCGCGGCGCGCTCGTGCGTGGCGCCGTAGTTAATGAGAACTCCGTCGCGGCGCGCTCGTGCGTGGCGCCGTAGTAAATGAGAACTCCGTCGCGGCGCGCTCGTGCGTGGCGCCGTAGTAAATGAGAACTCCGTCGCGGCGCGCTCGTGCGTGGCGCCGTAGTTAATGAGAACTCCGTCGCGGCGCGCTCGTGCGTGGCGCCGTAGTAAATGAGAACTCCGTCGCGGCGCGCTCGTGCGTGGCGCCGTAGTTAAGGAGAACTCCGTCGCGGCGCGCTCGTGCGTGGCGCCGTAGTTAATGAGAACTCCGTCGCGGCGCGCTCGTGCGTGGCGCCGTAGTTAATGAGAACTCCGTCGCGGCGCGCTCGTGCGTGGCGCCGTAGTAAATGAGAACTCCGTCGCGGCGCGCTCGTGCGTGGCGCCGTAGTAAATGAGAACTCCG
The DNA here is from genome assembly GCF_038994185.2 of Dermacentor albipictus. Classification (NCBI taxonomy): domain Eukaryota; kingdom Metazoa; phylum Arthropoda; class Arachnida; order Ixodida; family Ixodidae; genus Dermacentor; species Dermacentor albipictus. Next base: position 18,004,898 of record NC_091821.1, read on the forward strand.
TCGCGGCGCGCTCGTGCGTGGCGCCGTAGTTAATGAGAACTCCGTCGCGGCGCGCTCGTGCGTGGCGCCGTAGTTAATGAGAACTCCGTCACGGCGCGCTCGTGCGTGGCGCCGTAGTTAAGGAGAACTCCGTCGCGGCGCGCTCGTGCGTGGTGCCGTAGTTAATGAGAACTCCGTCGCGGCGCGCTCGTGCGTGGCGCCGTAGTTAATGAGAACTCCGTCGCGGCGCGCTCGTGCGTGGCGCCGTAGTAAATGAGAACTCCGTCGCGGCGCGCTCGTGCGTGGCGCCGTAGTTAATGAGAACTCCGTCGCGGCGCGCTCGTGCGTGGCGCCGTAGTAAATGAGAACTCCGTCGCGGCGCGCTCGTGCGTGGCGCCGTAGTTAATGAGAACTCCGTCGCGGCGCGCTCGTGCGTGGCGCCGTAGTTAATGAGAACTCCGTCGCGGCGCGCTCGTGCGTGGCGCTGTAGTTAATGAGAACTCCGTCGCGGCGCGCTCGTGCGTGGCGCCGTAGTTAATGAGAACTCCGTCGCGGCGCGCTCGTGCGTGGCGCCGTAGTTAATGAGAACTCCGTCGCGGCGCGCTCGTGCGTGGCGCCGTAGTAAATGAGAACTCCGTCGCGGCGCGCTCGTGCGTGGCGCCGTAGTTAATGAGAACTCCGTCGCGGCGCGCTCGTGCATGGCGCCGTAGTAAATGAGAACTCCGTCGCGGCGCGCTCGTGCGTGGCGCCGTAGTAAATGAGAACTCCGTCGCGGCGCGCTCGTGCGTGGCGCCGTAGTTAATGAGAACTCCGTCGCGGCGCGCTCGTGCGTGGCGCCGTAGTAAATGAGAACTCCGTCGCGGCGCGCTCGTGCGTGGCGCCGTAGTTAATGAGAACTCCGTCGCGGCGCGCTCGCGCGTGGCGCCGTAGTTAATGAGAACTCCGTCGCGGCGCGCTCGTGCGTGGCGCCGTAGTTAATGAGAACTCCGTCACGGCGCGCTCGTGCGTGGCGCCGTAGTAAATGAGAACTCCGTCGCGGCGCGCTCGTGCGTGGCGCCGTAGTTAAGGAGAACTCCGTCGCGGCGCGCTCGTGCCTGGCGCCGTAGTGAATGAGAAGTCCGTCGCGACGCGCTCGTGCGTCGCGAGCGCGTCGCACCCTCGCCTCGCCCCCGTGCCTCGCGCGTGACAGGAGAGAGCACGATTCCTGCTCGTCTTCCTCGCTCGCCCATGCGAGATTGAGCCGCGTTCACCGTCTCACCCTCGCACCATTTCACTCGCACGTACAGCATACGGCACGCGGCGACAATTTTATTGCCCTTGAACTTCATACGGTACCTCACGGCGACGCCAACGGCAAAAATGCGCCTAGAGTGTCCATATAATTGCTATCGCAACAGAAAGTTTGCGTGACACTATAACGTTGTCGAGCGCTTTCCGCACGTATACGACGTCGCTATGCCAACTCTTCTTCGCTAAGGATCGCTTTTAGTGGCATTTTTAACCTTCCGTTGCACGGCGCCGCGATTTAAGACTAGTCATAGCAAACTATGCAAGGGGAAGCGGGCCGATCGGAGACGCCGGCACCATCTTCCTCATCCGGTTATCCACTTTCATTCTGCTAACTCGGCTACACCGAAAACCTCTCCACTTCTGTGTGCTCTGCGCCTCTTGTCAGCCACTTAGATAAGGAAAACCTGTCAAAGTAGGCGATGGTATTTGCTCTGAAGGCAAACAAAAGCGGCTTCCTATAAACGAGGAGAGCGTTTGATTGCGCGTTCAAACAACGAACCGGTCACCGCCCGGTGCTTGCGTCACCGGTTACGTAAATTTGACGTCAGGAGATTGAAATAGAAAACAGATTTTAATATTCTTGCGCTATAGGTCCCCTAGGCTTTGTGCGTATACAATGTACAAAGCCACAACATCACTGCTGCTATTGTACATACATATAGATATATGCACCATCCTGAATGACCACTTGTGATGAACAGGACGTTGAATGCTTAAGCCTGTACGTGGGCGTGCGTACTGCGAACTTCAACCGGGCTTTGTTTCGTTAACCTCCATGCGTTTCCCTCATATATTCTCTTTGTATCTCTCATGGATAGTGAGCACTGATATAGAGACAAAAATTTGTAATTTACCGACCATCGTTCTTCCCTTTTCTTAATTGCAGTGGCTCAGATCTTTATCTTCCCGATTGTACACAAATGAGGAAGGGAACCTCTGGTGCCGGAGCCTTTGCTCAATGAACTTCAAACTATATCATTTAGACAGGCGTACCACAGCCCTCTAGCAAGTTGGCTTCATTGTGGTAAGTAGATGCTGCAATCATTCGTAAGTCTGAGACTGACGCATCGGTTGATAGTGGTATGGTTTGATTATTGCGCCCTTTTATCACATGCAAATGAGAAGTTAAGTTACACCGTTTTAAAGATAAACCTACTTCCCCTTCAGTCCGACAAATGAGCGGTGGTAACATTTATTTTATTTATTTCACACAGGGAATTATATCGTATATAATACTGATAAATCAGATCCATTCGATACAGCTGAACTAGCGGCAAATGAAAGTGTTGTTATTCTTTTAGAAAAACAGATAACACAACTGGTCCCTGTTATTTATCGTAAGGACAAAAGATAAGTCTTTCCTCCAATGTGGCGTAATATATACACTGAGACATGGGCGCCACAACGAGGGAACTTACATCCACTACACTGTAAAATCATTTGCACCGTTAAACGTCAAAAAAGGCTGTAAATGTGTCTATAACTCAATCCTTAGGATGTGAGCTGTATAACTGACACCCTAAGGGTGTGAGTTATAGACACATGTACACCCTTTTTCGCGTTTAAGGGCGCAAACTATTTTGCAATGTAGCGGGTGTATCTACGAAGGCTTTAGGAATATTTTTAAAAAATTCTGTTTTGTAAAGGATGGTTACTTCAGAGACACGCCATCAGTGGTGGCGACCACGGTTTGATGGGTTACACGAGGTAATTAGTCACCAATTAACAAAATTCAATGAACTTCGAAACGTTTAGTTTCAGTGTTCTCGTCGTTATTGGGAAATTGAAGCAAGCTGTCTCCCTCCCGCTCCCCTCCGTACGAGCCATATTAACTTTTGGCTCTGGAAAAATGCGATTACCCGCGGAGCCGTGGCACGGCGAATTTCCGCTACGAGAACGCGCGGAAACGAGACTGGGAGGCTGCAGCGATCTTATGTCACCCAGGAGTGGGCAGCCAGTGCGCTGTGATAGCGAGGATACGCAGAGCTGCTGCGTGACGTCAACAGAACGTCGCCTCGACGGGCGCGACATCGCGCTTGCTGCAGCCTCCCCGTTTAGTTCTCGCGCGTTCTCGTCGCGTAAATTCGCTATACTCAATGCCTTCGTGGAAATACCCGCTATAGCTTGAATACCTTTCTCGTGCCATAATTATAAACACAAATTTAATTCCGGTGCCGTGCTATTTCGCGCAGTGAATCAGCTAAACACTTGAATTACCATTTCCCAATTATATTAGGCAGTTTTAGTTGGGCGTCCGCAACGACCCACTTATGCAGCGCGCGAAGTTGTGCGGGCGTAGCGAGGCGCGGGCGCACGATACGGCAATGGTTGGCCTCGCGCAAACGTTTAGAAGGGGATTGCTGACTTGCACGCATAGGAACCAGTAGCGAGCTACTCAGCGCCGCCATGTCCCACCTTCTGAAACTGTATAGCGAATATCAGCCGCCATAGAGTCAAACCAGAAGCCGGAGTCATATCTTCGGCAAGAGCGATACCGAAAAATGTGCTCTCGTGGACGGGTGAAAGCACGCGAGAACGTCGCGCAAAGCCCTCTGACCCCACAGCGAACGCTACGCAGCTTTTATAAAGCTGCGGGCGCACGAAACATATGCCGTGCGTGCTCCTGCGTACTGCGCATGCGCACTGACACCTCCGTGGGCTTGCTGCGTACGCATAGCTGCTGCGGACGCCCAACTGTCTATTTACACGCACACGTTCGCGAAGGCAGCGTTACAAATGGCGCTGCATGTATTGTGTTTTGTTATGTCTGTAACACAATCACACGCTTTGAAGTCATGCGGACGACGGTCTACTTACTGAATGCATAAGAAATGACAAATGTTCATAATAAGGAGGAAATTAAAATGTATATCATTATATGGACAACAAGAGCTTTGTGCTGCGCTTAGTTTACAAAAACAATTGTGAATGAACACAAAGGAGAAAACGCTTGCTTGGTAAAGACTGAAGTCGTCACCTGGCAATGCCATTCACGCGTCTGTGGCCCTTAAGAAAGGATACTATCAAGAACCATTTTTATTCAGCTTTTACTTGTACTTAAGTAATGTTTGTTTCTATGTCATACGTAGAGTTAGTAAGCGAAAGGCTGCTTGTACCCTTGGAGAAGGAATTGCATAAACAGTGTGGCAATTAGAGTTGTGTTCGGCCAAGCATGACAGGTGTAGTTGGGCAGAAAAAATAAGTGCAGCACATTTACTCGCTCATTTGCGGTCGATGGCATGTACTTATCGTCAACTTTCACTTAGCTAAACGAACAACCCTCGCATTAACAAAGATGGGAGCGCGACGTCCATAGGGCGTGCCCCAATGTAGTTCAGTTCATTGCCAAAATAGGCAACGTTCCAGAAGCCCGACGCTGCTATAAAAAGCCAGGAAATGTCACCTACCTTGCATTAGGCGTCGTAAAGGCGAGTTGTTCACATGCTGTTTGTGTCTGACAAGCTGCTCTCTCCCCTGAGAGAAACGCGCTACTGCGCATAGGAAGCAGCCTACTCGCATCTATCTACCGCGAATGTATGTGTTTATGACAATGAAGAGTAACGCTTGTTCGGTCGTAAAATTCAGTAAGATGACGCTTTTATGTCCTGTCATAGTAACGGTGCAAGACGTAGATCAATAAATGAATCAGGCGTTTTTCCATACAGGTGTCATTCTAAGGAAGTCGTTAGTGAAGACATTGTTTTGCGCTCGCTTGCCTGCTGGAACACGCGTGCATACCAATGAAGACATTTGCGACAGTAGATCTGTTTGGAGCAGTGGCTGCCGCTCGATTATAAGGGTATAGCGCTCATCGATTGAGGAGATGAGCGAAGTGGACTTTCGCTTGCATACTCGTATATATGTTAGGATGTTTGCTAATCATAGGGTAGCCTACTGGGCTCAGCCTGGTTAGCATCTCTGCCTTTCCCTTATGACTTGTCTCTCTCTCGCTTATGGATCATAACAGCGAATGTTGTTCCTTTAGACACAGTGACGACCTCATCGAAAATTCAAGCCGTAATTTTAGACAAAGAAGACAAGGTACTCACAAATGCTGTTGGAACATTTAAAGGTCGGCTTTTAGTAAGCAAACATTGGCAAACAATAAGGTAGTCTGATTGCGCAATGTGATATAATAGGTTTCAAAAGGTTTTAGTCAGCCTATGATTCATATCACGCGGGAATGGGAAGTACTGATGTGCTTCATGTGAAAGAATGAGAAATAATATTGCTGTTGACGCAAACCAAGAAAGACGACGTCCGAGGACTATGTTCACATGTTTATTCCGATGACTTAACTTTTTTGTTCGTCGCAGTCATATCTCGCATTGAAAGCTGTTCCTCTGAAGCATACATATATGTTTTTGCTACGGTGGGCTTACAACTAGGTTATTTGTGGATGAAACTTTAGCGTACGTCATAACACTGCAAGTTGTGTGTGTGTGTATATATATATATATATATATATATATATATATATATATATATATATATATATATATATATATATATATATATATGAAGCGGTCTGCGCTGGACGCATGAAAGAAGACGAAGGAAGGTGCTAGGGGAGAAGTGAGAAGGAAGAAGTTGGAATAAAATGGCGGACGACACCCGTCTCACTTAGATGATGTCATTTCTGTTGCCGTTCTAGTTAGGAACGCTACATTTTGGCGCAGCCGACAGTTTTCGAAGACCAGCGATGCGGGTGACGTTTTTCGTCGACCAGGCGTCATCAGAGTCTGTTGTGTTCACCCGATACCAAGTGCACGGTGAGCCAGCGATGGACCTTCCTCTTGAAGTTAGTTCTACCGCGCTGATCAACGTGGTACTGCAACAAGCTGCAATCAGCCGCCAAGCCCTCGTGCAAACAGGATCGGTGACAGTGAATCTACAACTGCAGACACTGAGCGAACTCGTTCTGGAACCCATACGACGTGGCACCCTCAAAGAGGAAACGCCTGCCGGGAAGGTGAGCCTAGACTTGAGTGTTATGGAACTGCAAAGGAACATTATACAACAGATCGAAATAATGAGAACTTTCGTCCAAGCGCTTAGTCGAGAGCAGTCAGCACGAAGTATTGTTGAACCAGATGTTTTTGAAGGAAAATCGCAAAATGCACACTACTGGCTGTGTTTTTTCGAGTACGCCTGTGACAAGAATCTGTGGCACTCCGACGACACAAAGATTTTGCATATGCGCCGCTATTTAGGCGGTATAGCCAGAAAATGGTATGACGTGCAACTCATGGATTATGGAACAACATGTTGGGAACTGTGGAAAAGCAACTTTTTAGGGGCTTTCGAAGGCAACGCAGTAGAAAGATGGGATGCGGCACTGCGGTTCAGTTATACAGGTGGCTCTCTGCTTGAGTACTGTCTTGAGAAGCGTCGCCTGTTGTATTCTGCAGAACCGAAGCTGTCGTCTTCTGCTGTTGTAGCTTTGATAACGTAAGGGTTGTGTATCGAGATCCGTTGTCATGTCCAGCTCAAAGGTCCAAGAACGTTTGATGACCTTCTGAACTTTCTACAGACCTCAGTGCCAAGAATTACATCGAGAAGACAGCCAGATGGTAGAACAGAGCAACTTGATTCCAATCTAGAGTCGTTGCCGTCAACTGAATGTGAACACAGCTTCATAAACAAATCTCTGGGAAGCGTAAATCATGACTGTGAGGATGGTGAAGAATCAATTACCGCAGTTCACGGCAACCTACTTCCACATAATCTGTCTACCGTGCATCACAAGCCCCAGAAAAAGAGATTCAGTGAGACAGTATATTTGGTGTCGTCAAGCTTATTGTACGCCCCCATTAAGGTAGATGGCATTGAAGTGAAGGCTCTCGTTGACAGTGGAGCTTCGGTATCTATTATCAACAAGACTCGAGTGGATGCCAGTCGTCTGCACGCTGGTAGAACATTGCGTGTCCAAGCCTACGATGGGTCAGTGACCATGCATAGCGAATGGGTAACCCTGGCTATTGAATTTCAAGGAAATGCTATTACCAGTGACGTATTGGCCATTCCCAATGTCACCTACGATTTTCTTTTGTCCCGTCCAGACATGAAAAAACTTAAGATGAACCTCTATTGGGATGACAAGGTAATGGCCGAAGACACGATAAGAACAGAAGATCCTGGTGAAGAACCTAGTGTATCAAGGCTAATTTTTCACCACGAAGACATCAAGACTAAGTACCCAGAGCTTGTATGCATAGGAAGCTACCCTCCAGCAATGAAATCCCATGTCGTTCCTTTCGAGCTCGCAGATAAAACAGTGGTTCGTAGAACCCCCTATAATATGTCCAGAGATAAAAAGGTGTGGCTGAAAAAGGAGTTGCAAGAAATGTTAGACGCAGGTATCATCCGGCCTTCTGTATCCCCATTTGCTTCTCCTATCACTATTGCACCTAAAGAAGACGGGACATTCCGCCTCTGCACAGACTACCGGGCTCTCAATCGTCAAACTGAATTGATACCTTATCCAATGCCGAGAATCGACGACATCATTGACGAAACCGGTGGTTGCCATTGGTTTTCACGAATAGATCTCTGCAAGGGCTTTTGGCAGATTCCACTAAGTGAAGAAACGAAGAAGTACACCGCGTTCATAACCCCATTTGACTTGTTTGAGTACAACCGCCTACCATTTGGTTGGAAAAACTCCCCTGCGTGGTTTCAGAAGATTATGACGGACATTCTGAAACCTTACCTGGGCACATTTTACAATGTGTACATCGACGACATCATCATCTACTCAAAGACAAAGGACGAACACCGTAGTCATCTTTCAAAAGTTCTTCATGCCCTCAGTCTTGCCCAACTCAAAGTCAACTTCAAGAAAAGTGCGTTCTTTCAAGATACCGTAGTATTTCTTGGCAGGGTGTTTGATGGACAGACTAAAAGCACCATGCAAGAATCGGTAGAGAGAATCTCCAAGCTGGTAAAGCCTTATGATGTGCACTCCCTGCGCGTTTTTCTTGGCCTTGCAGGACACTTCCGGGCGTTTATCAAAGACTACGCACTGAGAACAAGGTGCCTCACATGTTTAACTCAGAAAGACGTGCCTTTTCATTGGGACGAGAAGTGCGAAGCTGTCTATCGTGAGCTTGTAAAACTAATATCGTCGGACCCCATCTTGCGAATACCGGATTTTTCCTTGCCTTTCGTGCTGAACACGGACGCATCACATTATGCTACCGGTGCAGTTCTATACCAGAAGCCATCCAAACAAGCTGATCAAACCAAACACTACGTCGTGGGGTACTACAGCTATACCCTGAAACCCGCCGAAATCAATTACTGTACCACAGAAAAGGAAGCTCTGGCCGTCTTAAAAGCTGTGCAGTACTTTCGTACTTACCTGGAAGGTGCCAAATTCATACTTTTCACGGACCATCAAGCATTGACTCAACTTCTGAGCATGGCCCAGCCAAGAGGCCGCATTGCTAGATGGGTGAACTATCTGCAACACTTTGATTTCGTAATTTCGCACTGTCCTGGCCCACTCCTCACTGACGCTGACGCACTATCAAGATTACTTGTACAGGAATCAAGCAATAATCCAGATACAATCAATCATATTAAGCTATGGGAAGGTACAGAAGAGCTCCAGTTTATCAATGGAAGGTATCACGTACCACCAACTATGATTCCAAGGATCCTTCATCTATACCACGACACCCCTGAATCGGGTGGACATGATGGCTTCTGGCGCACTTATAAGAAATTGCTCATGAGATTCACATGGCCGGGCATGAAAAACGACATCAGCCATTACATCCGCACATGCCACCTCTGCCAGGTGAACAAAGTTAAATTCAAGCAATCGACAGACGTTATGACAAACCCTGAATATTCAAGCATCCCGTTCGAAGTAATTCATTTGGACTTCGCGGAGCTCAAAAAGAAGGGGGAAGGAGTCAAGCGAACGCAAGCTTTCTTGCTCTCCATAGATGAGTGCACACGGACGATTGCGGCTAAAGCTGGCAAAGAAGACGCAAACAGCCTAATAGACCTCCTCAAAGCTGAGTGTTTTAAACACACAAAGACGCTCGTCTGCGACAACGGGCCGGCTTTTCGGAGTGCCAAATTATCAAAGTGGGCCCAGGAGCTCGGCATCATGATAAAGTATTCTTCTCCATACCACCCGGCAGCAAACGGCCTAGCGGAACGTGCCATACGAGACATCAAACAGTATCTGAAGATGTATCCAGACTTTGCCGGTGGCTGGAAGTGCTGTCTCGAGGCCGCTGTGAAGCATCACAACAGATCATACACCACGAGTTTAGGCTGCAGCCCTCATTTTGTAACTTCAGGTACAGCGCCCATACTTCCTGCAGATCGTGAGCTAGGTCTCCTAGAGAACCTCGAACTTGCGGAAGTAAGGAAAACTGCCAAAGAACAGGAGATCTACAAGCGCCGCATGAAGCGAAACTTTGATAAAAGGCACAGTAGCGAGATACCGGACATACAGCCTGGAGACTATGTCCTTGTAAGGAAAGGAGCTGTGCCCTCAAATTCAAAATATTGCGGACCATTTCAAGTTATTAAGACTGCATGCCAGCATGGAATATTGAAGAATGTCTGGTACACCGGAGCCTCGGGCCAAACGGAGTGCGCCGCTATTGGAAACGTATTCAAGTATTACCCCAGGAGGTGTAATTAAAAGAAATCCGGAAGAGTGAAGCGGTCTGCGCTGGACGCATGAAAGAAGACGAAGGAAGGTGCTAGGGGAGAAGTGAGAAGGAAGAAGTTGGAATAAAATGGCGGACGACACCCGTCTCACTTAGATGATGTCATTTCTGTTGCCGTTCTAGTTAGGAACGCTACAATATATATATATATATATATATATATATATATATATATATATATATATATATATATATATATATATATATATATATATATAATAAATCGCGTTACCGTGGTGACCACGAACTAGTCCGTGGCACAACGGAAAGTCACAAAACTAACCCTTTAATAAGCGAACCTATGCCACAAAACACGTTACACTTGGACGGAACGAAAGTGGCGAGAACATTCGTCGATCATCGAAATTTGACGTATGCGTCCAGTGCATTGGCTATTTATACAGACTCATCGAAGATTCCACCGCAATCGCTTGTGCTCGCGTGTCTTCCAGGATGTACAGTCGCGGCCACTGCTAGCGGGAACACGGGAGTCGTGGCCTCATTCCGCGGGGAGCCCCACCACCGGCGCCGTGGGAACTCTTGCAGCGCAAGCGCAATAAAGTGATTGGCGAAGAGCCCGGCGACTCGTCTGCTGTGGTTAGTCGACTGCCAAGGTTTCTTGAGGCGCCACTGGTGGTGCTCCGCGGAGCGATGCCACGAGCTCCCGTGTTCCCGCTAGCAGTGGCCGCACCTGTAAATGCAGCGACGTTCGCGTCGCACAAGCATTCTGATTACGCACGGTGTGATGCAACATTTGCAGCACACAAAGCCAGCGATGCCATTCAAGAAACTTCTGATACAGATAAGGCACGCCTTGCACTGAGCGATCACCTTGAAGTTTTGTTAGCCGGTAAAATTTCGGTTACCAGTAAAAGATACAAATGTGCGGGTGTCAACATACAAGATGATCATTTTTAAGTTTTAAGGAATGTTTAAAGATCGCCTGTGACAGATGGCATAATTCTTGCCCTTGAGCTTGATTATTCGAAGAGGCGGGCATTACTAGCACTAGAAATCGAAGTACATAAAGAAAAAATGAACAAAAATTTATAAAATAAACTTCTCAATTAGTTACTTTACAGCGTGCTGTGAAGTAATTGATTGAGAAGTTAATTTTAGAAATTTTTGTTACTCTAATGTAATTAATTGAGAAGTTAATTTTAGAAATTTTTGTTACTCTAATGTAATTAATTGAGAAATTAATTTTAGAAATTTCTATTAACTTTTTTTATCGGCTGCAAGACGCATTCACTTCAAATAAATTTCCAGGACGACACCAGTTTCGAGATATTCTTTCCCAAAGTGTGAAACAAAGTGCATGGGCGTTCCAGTTACTTTTGTAGTTGAATACATAAAAGAGCGTTTTGTTTAAAAAGTAAGTGGAAAAATAGTGCATTTCTAGGGCAAGTTTGATGGCACATATCTCCAAACTGGCGTCATTCTGTAAATTCCTTGCAAGTGTATACACCTTACAAGCTTATCGGCTACACTTAGTAAATTGCAATATCGGCCGTTAAGTAATTAGTTCAGAAGATAATTATTGTAGTTTTGTTGATTCTTTGAATATGTGTTTCAATTTCTCGTGTAAGTAATGTCCGCCTCTCTGTAATCCAGCTCACGGACTTGAATTATGTCATCTGCAACAAACTATTTTAAAAAATTCCATACCATTTAAATATGACCACCTTGTGTATATATGTGTGTATGTGAGAAGAAAAGGCCATGGTGCAATCCCGAGTAATGGGCTTTATTTTTTATTGCGTGCACTTGCTCTTCCTCATTCATGGTTGCCGTGAATGAGGAAGCCGGGTGACTGGCCGCTCAAGCCAGTTTGGGCGTGTTTGCAGGCTTCGTTTACGCTCAAAAAACACTTTTACGTAGCACGTATTGAGTAGCAGAAAGCTGTATACAATGTGCCAAGTTAAGTGCTCGTGACCGCGCTCGAAAAACTGGACAATCGCCCCTTCACAGAAGAGAAAGTTCTAGGACACTGGTCCGGACGGGTTTTGGCACCCAAGGCCTTAAGGGCTTTGCTCAAGTTCTTAAGGACATTGTGCGACCGCCTTTGACTATTGTTGCGCGTAACATCGCGTTACTGTGTGCATTTTTTTGTTTTTTTTTCTCTTCCTTCTCCTTTTATTCCATTTACCCCTTTCTTCAGTACAGGTTAGCCAGCCGGTATTTACACTGGCTGACCTCCCTGTCTTTCCTTCCGTTTTGTCTCTCTCTCTGTATCGGGAGTCTTTCATGTTGCTCTACAATTTACTCATTGACACTTTTCATCTAGTAATAATATTTGAGAAGTTGAATAATTAACACTAATTAAGTGATTAAGCAATATGCAAAAAATAGGCTGAGTATCTCCAAGTGACTGCAAACAACTTTACCTTGGTTCTTTCCAGCTACGTGGAATTCGCCTATTTTAAATCTATCTGCATGATAGTTGACACACCATATATATATATGTATATATACATACATACATATATATATATATATATATATATATATATATATATATATATATATATATATATATATGGGTTTTTCTTTCATTTTTACCAGAGTTACAAAATGAAACATTCGTCTTGTCTTTCCGAATTTCTGCCTCTTGCGCACCTTCGCGCTCAATATGAGTAGCATTACGAGAATACGTTTCGTTTATTTTTTTTTGTGTAGGCGCTGACATGCTGTCGTGTGGGCACTGTACGGACACGCTGCCATATATTGTCATTTCCATTACTGACACAACTGACAGTTGTATGTATGCCTGTCTTGCAACTCGTATTGAGTGCGATAGTACATGTCTCCGACACAGCGCGATGACCGAACCGCTGTCGCTTTCTGCGGCTTTTCGCGATGGCCTGAGTTTGCCAGCCGCGCTGACCACCAGACGAAGTGATATAAGGCGGTGCGGAGTAGAAGGCGCTGGTCGTCTTAGCAGGGAAAGATACAGAGGAGATGTTCGATAGGCACATGCAGTTGACGTGGGAAGGTGTGTCACTCATTGCGATGACGAATGAACAGCTGTGTCTGGTGAGGACGCGGGAAGAAAATTCGGAGCACTTGATCACAGCATGATTCTCGCTGATTGGAATCATGCCCATCTATCGTACTGCCTTCCATTTCTTTTCCTTTGCATGAAGCTCTAGCTACCACAAGGCCCTTCAAGCTGCGATGCAACATTATTGTGTAACTTTCGCCGGGGTGTGGCATTCACAAAGAGCGCCACAAGTTTATCTTCAGCGACTTGTTCTCCAGTGCAAATGTGTCCAAATGAGTCGTGTGCTCTATACTTGCAAATGGTGTCTAAACACAAACAGCCTTCGTCGAAAGCACCAATGAAAGCTTCGCTCAAACGGATTCCCATAGCGCGTGGGATCCGGGGTTTTTGTTGTTATGGTTGTTGGTGTTTTTAGAAAGGTAGTCAATCAATAACTGACTGTTTATTCTGCATAGGGAACATTTAAAACACAGGGAACATTTCAGACAGCAGATATAATTATAGATCAATGCCAGAAATAAGTACCCCGACTGGTCTTTAAAAATGTACTGTATGCGTTCTCGCGTGCTTGCTATATGTCTACGCACCGCGTAATACCAATACGGGTGCGGGAGCACCTGAACGCTCAATCTCAAATAATTTCACGGCTAAGAAGAGGCAAAAAAGACACAATATGAGTCACTCTTGCTTAATACAATGAAAATGAGGAATTCCGAATTCAATATGAGTGTGATCTTTGCTTTCTAATTAGAACAAGACGCATCGTTGAAGTGACCACGCATGGATATTGAAAGAGGCTAAATGCTTTCGCTTTGAATAAAGTAATACAACATGCATTTTGAAACATTACATTTACCATTCCTGGGTGGGAATTCGTTAAAACTTTTCATAAACATCAGAGATGATAATTTTTTTCATGAACGTCTTTTGAATGTAGCAATTTCCGCAATTTTTGCAATTTTGGCATTTTGGGGATTTTATAACGGAATAAATACATCGTGCAGCTGCATACTTGTTTCTTAAGTTAACGAGAAACCTTTAGAACATTTGCCAGAAATATTTTCAGCTTCATCGCCTTAGCTAGTGTGGCCAAAAAAGACAACAACAACAACAACAACACTGATTTCGGGGTCAGTCAGGCAGAAGCTGTTGCTCGAAAACCAAAGTTAGGCAATTTTTCAACCGCATACTATGGGTGTCATACATTTAACTTCCAGTGTATCAACAGTACTAGTGTAGATTTGCAGAAAACATTTTGTTGGGGTACGATGGGTTTATTTAAGAGTATCTTATAGACCATCAAATTTGTAAAATCTGCAAGTTAATAAAACGGTCTTTTCCACCTTTAGGGAAATGCGAATGCTTTTCAAGAAATGCGTGCTAAGTTTCGCACGACGAATGCTCATTCCTTTCTACCGAGACATTTTCCCACGTCATGTAACTATTTCGCTGAAAGCTAAATATATTCGGGACCCCTCTTAGTCTGTCCTCATCTGAACACACCCTAGAAGAGAAAGCGCTCGTTAGTGCCAGTTGGAGCACACGTGGGCCTGTCATCTGACATAAGATTATTGTCCACTATATTATTGCTATAACAAACACATTCCCAAATGGCATCGCTGTTACGCGGTTACAAAAGGGAATATTTACATTTGACAGCTGCTTAATGGGCTCTGTGATTGGCACAGATTTGCCACTGAAGTCATAGAACCTTCTTTCTCGGCAATTATAGTGACTGTCTGGCTGTGGTACTTTTTTACTGTCAACAAAAAAGCGGCCAATCGAAAGAACGGTGAAAGATCGTTTTTCCGGCGATAACTTTTCCCGGTTTTCTAACCTGCCCCGCTTCCAGTTAACCTGAGGGGAAATTGCACAGGAGTGGTTGCTTAATGTCAACGCACTCTGAGAGATGTGCCTGCAGTGACCGCTTATTTCGTGTAGGCCATGTTTTATTGTGGTTTGTTTTGTTCTTAATATTACACTTCCAGAAATTTTGGCATACGTTGTTCCAATTCTCGTTTGGAACAAGTTGATTCCCATGGTGAAGCAAATAGACAAGAAAGAAAGGAAATGTTAACGCAAAGGTCAGACGTCCTATCTTTTCAATATTGAAGCCGTTACAGTTAGGCTAAAGGAAGTCGACCTGCTTCAGTATCTTTGTGATTAAAAGAGCATAAAAACAAATATTACTTACATACTCTTACTTTTTAAAAATTTAAGAATCTGCAATAAAGATACCATTGACGTTAGACGTTCCTAGTAACATATATTTCTAGCGTCATGTTTTGTTTTTTTTAGTAAGAGTCTTCATGAGAAGAGCGGCCCTATTACTGACGAACGCCATGGTACTAATGGTTTTTAGCGCTTTCAGCAAGTATTTATCCATGCGCATAAATTTTATTTACAGAAGCGTTCAGACTTTTGTCTGAAGATGTACAATGTCTGGAAAACCAGAAGAGGTAAAAATTATAGCTGTACAAAAAAGGTTTTTGCGAGAACTGCAGAAGAGTGGCCGTGACGCATGTTTCAGTGGTAACGGTAATACATTGACATTTAATGATGTTTATCGGTGTGCCTTGAATCGCTCAAGGGTTCTTGGAATTGCATACTGAAAAGATTTTGCGCCAAAAAACAACAAACACAAGAAAGACGATGACACCACAGGCGCTACTTCAACTGTTTAATGAGGGTGAAAGCACTCGACATATATAGCCCTCCAAAACACCGCGCATGCGTGCAAGGCAGCATGGAGTACAAAGTCTTGCCAGAGTAGGCTCAATAGAAACTTCAGCTCAGCCTCGTAAAGAAAAACCGATGTATCACTAACACAGTTCGGACCCGCTTTCTTTATGTAGGCTTCCAATGTTTCACGCGATGTCTGATGCCTGCCTCTACCCAAAATCCTCGCATCGCGGAACCGTGAAAAACAATCGGAGCAAGCCCTGCAGTGATCTACAAGTCGCTCAGCTTCATTATTTTTTATACCTTTTGCACGCTCCCTAAGCCGGTCGTTCACACAACGCCCCGTCTGTCCAATGTAGGATTTCCCGCAGGACACAGGAATTTTATATACGATGTTTGTGGCACACTTTACGAAACGCTGGCCATGCTTCTTCTGACAGCCAGGCATTTGGCTTTCGCAAGTTATGCGACGGCTTAGTTGGGCAAGCTTTTGGGGAGCGGAGAACACCACTAGCACATTATACCGGTTAGGCACTTTTTTCAGGCTGTGCGTGACTTTATGAATGCATGGGACCACTACAGGCCACTTTTTTTTCGTCAGCTCTACCCTGCTTACCCCAGCCTTCAACTTCTTCAAAAGCGTTTCTGCCACAGGGACCAAGACCGACTCAGGGAAGCCAGCTGCAAAGAGCCTGTGGTGTCGTCATCTTTCTTGTGTGTGTTGTTTTTTTGGCGCAAAATCTTTTCAGTATGCAAGATCACCAACTAGCCCAGCAATTAACTCTTCTAAAGTATAGTAGTTGGAATTATCATCTGTCTGCAACAAAAGGTACTCTTTTGTGGCTATGTTGTTGGGCTGCTCGCACATGAGCGTTACGCTTATGTACCACCTGTTTATTTACAATAAACCAATGACAGCTTCTGGCGGAAATGTATTACGCAATTCTTGAAACGAATGGACCAGCGTATTAAAGTTTATACATTCCCGCCAATTGTATTCGCTGACATTCTAGCATTGTGCGTTTCAATCGTTCTTCGTGATTCGAAAGTGAGATGAAATGGCTAGCGGTGAGTACTGAAGTAGCCATCTATGCCTTCGCTGTATATATTGCTGTAAAAATATTTGGCATATGGTACGTCGGCGTTCCCATCAAACAGTAGTGAAAGAATATTAAACAGAGGATTATATTTTATTTTTATTTTAAATATTCAATTGCCATTACAAACTCGAGTGGAGAACCTGACAGCCAAATCTGTCTGTAGCGAAGAATCTCTGTGCGACTGGTATCTTCACAATAACCGACAACTTGACCGTGCTTCTTTTACACTCAATACTAACGGGCCGAACCGGACGGGGTTGCGCTGTATACGGGCCAGGTTTGAAACCTGGTTTGAAGGCGGGCCGCTGCCTGGCGCTTTCTGTGATAAATACAATGAAGCACAAAAAGGTACAAAAATTATGAGGATTGTCTGCTAATGCATAAGCATTGTTTGACTCGGCTGTGACTTCGTTTTTGCTTAGTTTTGCTCACTTGGTTTTCCTAGCGTATGCGCGTCTACCCGTGGCCTTTCCGGTGGCAAAGAATGCTTGGGCTTTAGTAGACAATTGTCAGGTTTTCGCTTCTGCGTGTGTCCCTCTCATTTTGTGCTCGTCCTGGTTTGCGCTATTTCTTTTACTGGTCAAGTTGGCACACCCCCAAATTTAACTTGGCCCACCTCAGACTTCAAGTACGCCAAACCCCTAATTTAAGTTCACCCAACCAGAAATTCTAGAGGGCCCACCCCGTAATTTCTGTTGGCCGACCCCACATTTCAATCAAGTTTGCCCACACCGAAATTTCAGGTGGCCCACCTACAAATTTCAAGTTGACCAACCCACGAAGTTCAGTAGCCCCCCCACCATACTATAAGCTTTCCGATGCATCTTCTAAGGATCCCTATGTATCTCTAAGGATATTCTCTCTTTATGTGATCTTTTTTTTTTTGCTTTAAATTTTTCCTTATCTCTTAAAAGCTACCAATTACCTACATTTACACTATCATAACGATTATTGCAAATTACGCATTTTTGTGCAGATGCAAGGCATTACACATTTCGCGTGACAAGGCTGGGGAGTTCGCCAAAACATTCTTACGCATGAAAATTTGTTCGGAAACTGTGCTCACTGATTGTAAATGTAAGCAAAGTTTATACTGGGGCCGTATTCTGTAGCAGTCATGGAGGAAGGAAACTGAGGAGTGGCCCTACCCCACCGCGCGCGCGCTAGGAGAAAAGTGTGGGGGAAATGACGTAGGAGGTTCTCCTTCTTTTTTGCTGTTTTTTATTTCTTTGCCGCAGCAGCCGCGCCTTTCGGGCCACAATGGCGGCTTTGTTTTGCTTCTGTGCGCTCACACGTGTTGCGCTGGTCAAAGGCGCCGTGCGGGCAGGTTTGCGTTGGTCTCCGTGTTTTGTTGCGCTGCGTTATCTGGACCGTGCTCTCCCGGATGTTCCTGTGGCCAGGTGGGACAAGAGAAACTAAACTTCGTGAAATGAACGCGCATGCAACGCTGTACGCAATGTACCACGTCACGGCAATGGCAACGGATGAAGGAATGTCCGCGGGAAATTTTGCCCTCTTGGGCAGAATCATGATAACGTGCCATCGAAGGCCGAAACCGATGCGTTTCAGTATCTGTACAATGAGCGCCTTGCCGGTCAGTGCTTCCTGCTTTTGACAGCGCATATGGTGCATTTGCGGCACGTAGACGTACGTTATGAATGCATGGTTCGTGTTCAGTAACAACTTGCTTTTGTGCATATTAAACAACATGTTGCTTAACTGTTGCTTGTTCCTCGCAGTACTCGCGACAGCACGACGTCTTTTAAGCAAAGCGCGTTAGAGGTTCATGAACGCCTGCACAAGTGTACCTCAATACACGTGCTGATAGAGCGATACGCAGAATTTGCTGCCCTCGGCACCGTCCGCCTGCCAGCCGACGCTTCATCCTGGAAGATGGGAAAGAAGCGGCTGCTTTGACTTAAGGAACGGATCCTCCCTACCGCAGGCGTATCTTATCTGTGCGCGCGAGAAGCGCAGGGAAGTTAAGGTTAGCGGATATGCTGCCAGAGTGAGCAAGGCTCCGCGGAACGTACGCCCGCGAACACATCAAACGGCTGTTCCATAGTCGCATATGTAGCCCGGTTCTACGTGCGTACTGTTCTGTACCGTGCGCCGGCTATAGCAAAACTTTGGTTCCGTGATGCTTCACTTACCGCGGTAAGAAGGCACCTGAGGCCGCAGTCAATGAATCTAAACGCGGAGTCAGAAATGACAGTATGCCTCCTCGCCAGCGCGCTGTCATAGTGATGCGCGGCCACCCGAAGTTTGTTCAATAAAGTACGACGATTAATCAAGCGAGAATGTATTTGTGCTCATAAACTCCAAATGGATCGCAAATGGGTCGGTGTGTCGTACGCGTCTCCAGTGCGTTCTTGCAGTGCAGTGAGAATGCGCACATATTTTTCGTATCGCCAGACGTCTAGCTCGCAAGACCATCTGAGAACCCCAGGAGGTCCTAGCAGAGAAAAGCAAGTAGAAGGCAGCGATAAAGGGGACCTTTTTTAATATCGCGCAAGAACTGTGCAGCGGCCGGTACCAGCGTTTGATGAGAATAGCTCATTTGACTAGCCTGATAAAGCACGTTTATTTTCATAAAAGCCGGTAAAAGCAGCCATTCGACGTCACGGTCCAATTCGCGAAGTTCATTATGAACTTCTTTTAACATGAGTTCGGCAACGGCAATGCATTCAGACATCGCGATTAGATTATTGCGTTTAGTGTTGCCGTGGAGAGCGCGCGTCCGAGGAGCACGGTTGCGCGCAGCGCGGCGTGGTTTCGCGAGAAAGGTAAACAAGAGAGGAGAGCTGGCCCGATAGGCGGAGCAACGCCATGAGCAACGTCAACTTCCGACTTCACTTTAGCTTCACAAGGAGTGACCTAAAGGACTCTCCTGAGTTTTCTTCCTTCATGGTAACAGTTGTCTTTGGAACAGGTTCGCCCTCCCGAACGCCATTGGTCGGCGTTATCCCTGGTGGGCGTCAATACAAATTTTGTTAAAAAAAATTAAATTATGGGGTTCTACGTGCCAAAACCACTTTCTGATTATGAGGTACGCCGTAGTGGAGGACTTCAGAAATTTCGACCACCTGGAGTTCTTTAACGTGCACCTAAATCTAAGTACACGGGTGTTTTCGCATTTCACCCCCACCGAAATGCTGCCGCCGTGGACGGGATTCGATCACGCGACCTTGTGCTCAGCAGTCTAACACCACAGCCAGTGAGCAACCACGGCGGGTACAAATTTTGTTGTCACACAGATTGTCAATCCCCTGGATGCGAAGCCGTCGGCTGCTATGAGCGGAACCGCGGATAACGGGTTCGCTCGAGGGTCGCGCGCGGTAGCGAGCACGATCTCGAGGGTTGCGCTGCGACGTTCCTATCTTTTTTCGAGTAACGTAACCCAGACGTAACAGCCAGATCGAACCGCTTCCAAAGCGAACCGTTACAGAATACGGCCGCTGTTCTCTACAGCACAATTGCGCTTATTTGTGTGTTCTTGTCTAGCTGAAGCTGTCGTTTCGTGAGGTCGTTGCAAGGCTGCACCTCGCCGTCCAGTGCAAGCTCGATAATTCCGCCGCTCTGCGCGAACTTTGTCGCAAACGTTAAATGAACTGAATTCTTGGGCGGACTTCGCTAACGTGCGTCATTCGTAGGCAATTTCTCAGCCGATAACTTAGCTAAGAATGGAACCGTCTTGGTGGTCCATATAGCGTATACAGCGTCGTGAGTGGGCGAGAAGAAAGGGAAAGCTTTGATTAAATGACAATGAAAGTAAATAAAAACAAAGGATAGAAAATTAGTCCCCTGTAGGTGAGGTTATGCTCTAGTGGGATTGCGAAGTTATGAATCCAACACAGACTACCATAGGTTGGTTTATTCATTCATTAAATGACAAGCGCTAAAAGCATTACAACATCGTCTAAGGAAAGCGGCGGCCAGCGCTACGGCTTGGCGATCCGTGAACCACGTAGCAAGTATCGTCCCGGTATCTAGCAGGGGCATGCTTATATCCGCCTTGTGGCAAAGAAAGATGTCTGAAGCCAACCTCAGAGCACTCTTATCAGCTGCTTATATCGAGTCCAAAAAGGCACAGCGCGCAGCCATGGAAGCGGCGCTTTAAGTAAAAAAAAAGAAAAACAACGTAAAAAAATCCCAGTTTAATTTGAAAGACGAATCATCGATTGCGATTGTAAATTATTAGATAGCTATAGGAGGTAAGGATAGTAGCTTTATCGGCCGTATAAACTTGTAAACATTCGCTTGCTAACTAAATTAACAAGCACAACCTCGCAAGCTTTCACTCGCACATGCAGCACATGGCACGTGCCGACAATATTATCGCCCTTGTACTTCATACGCAACCTCACGGCGACAGCTACTCCGATGACAGAAGTGCGCGTGGAGTGTCCGTATAAGCGTTATCGCAATAAAAAAAAATGAATAATAAAATTAAATGATGCACACCTTAAGAGCATCGCTTACCCTCAGTACTTCAAGATGAGCGCGCTTATTATCACTGTTATCTTGAATACGACCTACTACTTGGTTTGTTCGACTGATCATGAATCGCGATTTTTCTGGACACCTGGCTCGACAGCTCGTCCGCATTTCAGAGAGTGTCTTGCCGAGATAAACGGCTTCCGCGAAGCTGCCGGCAAATATTTTTTTCTTGACTGGTATTTTTTTTTTATTTGTGCGCCACTTTGGCCGCCGGCGTGTGTATACGGCGCCATTTCATGGTTTTCCTTGGGTTTCCTATAGAACCGGCGGGATGCATTAAGAGGAGGCGTTTGAGCAGCCTGCGCAGGAAATAGGCCCGAGCCTATTTTAATGCTCGGGCGTATTTCCAGTGCCACCTATTTGAATACTTGTAAAGCTCAGGAATGCTTTATGAGAAAGTTGATTTGAATGAAATTTATTCTATTTAAGAGTGAAAGTTAAATCACAGTGACTCAAGCAAAGAGAATTTTTATTTAGGGCATAACACTTTATTGCGAGAGCAATTTGACGGACATTACAGGCCCATTTCTACCACCGTGACCACTGTTGGGGTCGCCGTGATGTCCCGTATAAAGTCCAACGTCGATAACGTCATTGCCGCACACCATATGCTGTATGTGGGAGAAAAAGGGTGCAAGGGTGAGCCGACGATGGCGGCTCCATCTCACGCGGGCAAGGGAGGAAAGCGGGGAGGAAGCGCGCCGTTTTCTGTCGCACGCAAGACACCCAGGGAAGGGGAGGAAGGGGCCCCCTCCTTCCCCCCATCCTGCCCTATCAGCCGAGTGCTGATAGCTTCCAGTGCGCTTTGTTTTCGCTGCTTAGTTCGCATTGAACCGAGAGGGAGCACGAAGATCGATTCGCTCGCTGCTGCTGCCACGCTTCCTCATTCCTGGACTTTTACAGCGAGTTTCCGCTATCAGCGAGTGGCATGTGTTTATGTTTGCTTGTGCGCATAACACCATGCTTGTTAACTTAGTAAGCGAATGTTTACAAAATTACACGGCAGCTAAAACTAATATGCTTACTTAATATGGCTGTCTACTAATTTGCTATCCCAATCGATGCATCGCCTTTCGGGTAAAACTGCGATTTTTTTTTGTCAGTACACAACTACTCCGATTCTTCTGCATGTCGGCTGGATGCACTCTGCCTCGCCGCCACATTCATCACATAATTTCTGCTGAGTTTGTTGCTTGTATTTTGTTAGCGTATTTTAACGGGCTGTGTATGCCTGTATTTTATTGGTGTGTACATGGATGTACAAGATGTAACAACTAGCATGCGTGTAGTTCGCTTAGCGCTAATGGCTGGAAATGTTGTTGAATACATGATGACGCAGATGAATCTAACGGTTAATTGCTAGGAAGTAGCTCAAAAAGGCCCTAAATGATCTAAATGATCGTCGTCATCGTGATTATCATGTTCTCGTCAGTTTCGCTCGCATCGTAGAAAAAGAAAACTTCGCCCACCACAGCCACTGCATTGCTGTCACTGCAGAGGCTACGGACTCTCCTAAACCCAGAAAACCTATAGCAAGGCACTTTGTCCCACAGAATACTGCCAGTGAGCTCATTCACGCATCTTTCTTCCGCTCAGTCAAACAATAAATTATGACATAACATTTGTATAGGCGTATTCATCCCCTGGTGAACTCTAAAGCAAAATACAGACCATTTGTCAGCATCGCTAAAGTTCTCCGAGCACACCCCCTCGTCGACATTTTTCCCATTGTTGTGCGCAGGTGCGCTTCGACCGTGTTACCAGACCCGCCAGACAGGCTGGTTAGCCGGCTCTCGTGTGTCACGCAAAGAGCTTTTGTCAACCCCCCCAGGTGACTTTTCCCGATAGTGTACACGGAATTCAGTACTTTCGAGGTACGTGACTTTAGTGCCGAGAAAAGCTGCTTTGCAGCACTGGAAGCTCGTTCAAGGTCGACCAGGCAAGGAGGCGGCGTGGGACGGATGCGGCCATCGGAGGGGAGAGCTCAGCGAATGTCCGCGTCGGCCGAACATGACTACATCTGTACGGGCTCGACAATTGGCTGAAAATGACGCATGACCCTGATGGACTGAAGAGGTCCCGAAGCCAGCGAACCATCGGATAGGGAAAGACGTTCAGAGACGTGCTTCTTGCCGCAGGCCGGCGTACGATTTGCTGCCGGCCGACCATGACTGTCTACCGTTATTTTTACTTGCTTCTAAGTCCTGCATATACAGTAAGTAAACATTCACGTATCAAAGTCCACCTCAACGTCGGCCAACTCTCGTACTCAACAGAAAGACCTAATAAAGGGCACATGATATTCTATAGTTTATTAATAGAGGTGCAGCAGCTAAGCTGTTACAACATATTGATTGTTGCATGCGAACATTGTCAGTGTGGGCCAAGGATAGCCAAATCA
This sequence comes from Dermacentor albipictus, assembly GCF_038994185.2. NCBI lineage: Eukaryota > Metazoa > Arthropoda > Arachnida > Ixodida > Ixodidae > Dermacentor > Dermacentor albipictus. The sequence continues at coordinate 18,028,550 of NC_091821.1, forward strand.
GGGCACTTAAGGGCCGAGTTCGTGAGTAAGCATGCTGTTAGTAACCGCTCTTTGCCTTTGGCCTGTCGCTTTCGCTGATACAGCGTCGAATATTGCCACTGACTGGCTCCTCCTCTAACGAACAGTTTCAGGGTTAGAACGTTTTCGTGAATACGGGCCTTAGCAGCCGGACGCACTTACCACAGAGATGTCGTGCAGCGCTCGCGATTGGCAATTTCTCCAGAGTTTCGGGCAGCGCACAGCCTGAGTGGTTTCGTCTGTGCATATATTTTGGCAAGTCGAACCAAGAATATTTTGGAGGACAACGTCTAAATTTTGGGCATCGTACTAAGGGAGTTCCTGAGAACGGTGTCCGCTGTGAAAAACTACTGGTTTCTCAGTAAGTACGCTCTTCGTCAAGGAAATCACTGAACTTTGGCGACTCTTCGTGCTCTAGTTAATTCATTATTTCATTAGTAGTTATTATTTAAATGTTTAACGATAAACTTTGCAGCCAATGCTGCAGTGTTAACATAAGATTTGATCGGGTAACGTTCCGTTGTTTACAGTGCGCTGTTTGAATTGAATCCCTTGGTTTTGCGAGCGAAAACCGCAATTTCATTGTGAGGCATGCAGTGCCCTGTTTTTTTTAGTGGCTATTTTTTATTCGTTCCCCGAAAGCGTGGAAGATATCAGTAAATAATAATTAGATTCTGGGCATTTATGCGCCATAATGATGATCTCATTATAGATGATGCAGCGATGGCGTAGAGATAGAGCATCCGCCTCGCGTGCAAGAGGATCGTGGTTCGAATCCGGGAGCCCCGCAATTTTCCACTGCATTAAAAAAAAATCCGCGTGTTGGTAAAATTGCATAAATAGGCCTGGAGTACGGCCTGATCGCGGTGACCAGAACCGGTAATGCACTCCCTCACCACAGCAGGATTGGCCACCCTGGTGCAGTACCTGGCCACAACCTCCCATATAAATATAACATTCAAACCCCAGCCCTCAGTCACCAGCGGCTGCGAAGCAACTGACCACGGCGGCGGTCAGACCTGTGACGCAGCAGAGGGTGCTAAGAATCTCTGGATCCGGACAGGCCGCCATTGGAATCTGAACGTGGCAACGTTTAACGCTAGCACATTATCTAGTGAGGCGAGTACAACAGTGCTATTGGATGATTTAGCAGGCATTAAATGGGAGATAATAAGGCTCAGTAAGGTTAGGAAGACAGATGAAGCATATACAGTGCTAAAAAGCGGGCACTTCCTGTGCTACCGGGGTTTAGCGGAGAGACGAGAACTAGAAGTGGGATTCGTGATTATTAAGGATATAGCTGGTTACATACAGGAATTCTATAGCATTAATGAGAGGGTGGAAGGTCTTGTGAAAGTTCATCAGAGGTACAAACTGAAGGTTGTACAGGTCTATGCGCCTACTTCCAATCATGATGACCAGGAAGTCGAAAGCTTCTATGAGGACGTGCAATCGGTGATGGGTAAAGTCAAAACAATATACACTGTACTGATGGGCTACTTCAATACCAGGGTAGGCAAGAAGCAGGCTGGAGACAAGTCAGTGGGGGAATATGGCATAGGTTCTAGGAATATCAAGGGAGAGTTATTAGTAGAGTTTGCAGAACGGAATAAATTGCGGATAATGAATACCTCCTTGCGCAAGCAGGATAACTGAAAGTGGTCGTGGAGGAGCCCGAACGGCGAGACTAGAAATGAAATAGGCTTCATACTGCGCGCTAACCCTGGCATCATGCAAGTTGTGGATGTGCTCGACAAGATGTGCTGCAGTGACCATAGGATGGTAAGATGTAGATTTAGCCTATATTTGAGGAGGGAATGGAAGAAACTGGTACACAAGAAGCCGATCAAAGAGTTAGCGGTAAGAGGAAAAATAGAGAAATTCCGGATCAAGCTGCAGAACAGGTATTCGGCTTCAACTCAGGAAGAGGACCTTAGCGTTGAAGCAATTAAAGACCATCTTATGGGCATCATTAAGGAGTGTTCAATAGAAGTCGGCGGTAACTTCGTTAGACAGGATACCGGTAAGCTCTCACAAGAGACGAAACATCTGCTCAAGAAACACCAATGTATGAAAGCCTCTAATCCTACACCTAGAATAGAACTGGCAGAACTTTACAAGTAAATCAACAAGCGTATGATAGCTGAGAAAATGAAGTATAATATGGTTAGAATTGAGCATGCTCTCAGGAATGGAGGAAGCCCGAATACAGTGACGAAAAACTAGAAATACGCAAGAATCAGATATATGCGGTAAGAGACAAAGCCGGCAATGCCGTTACTAATATGGATAAGATATTTGAAGTGGCTGAGGAGTTCTATAGAGATTTATACAGTACCAGTGGCACCCACGACGATAATGGAAGAGGGAGTAGTCTAGAGCTACTCGACATCCCACAAGTAACGCCGGAAGAAGTAAAGAAAGCCTTGGGAGCTATGCAAAGGGGGAAGGCAGCTGGGGAAGATCAGGTAACAGCAGATTTGTTGAACAATGGGGTGGCAGATTGTTCTAGAAAAACTGAGTCTGTATACGCTATGCCTCACGAACTCGAGCCTACCAGAATCTTGGAAGAACGTCAATATAATCTTCATCCATAAGAAAGGGGACGCCAAAGACTTGAAAAATTATAGACCGATCAGCTTACTGTCCGTTGCCGACAAAGTATTTACTAAGGTAATCGCAAATAGAATCAGGAACACCTTAGACTTCTGTCAAGCAAAGGAGCAGGCAGGATTTTGTAAAGGCTGCTCAACAATCGACCATATGCATACTATCAATCAGGTAATAGAGGAATGTGCTGAATATAACCAACCCTTACATATAGCACTCATTGATTACGAGAAAGCATTTGATTCAGTCGAAGCCTGAGCAGTCATACAGGCATTACGGAATCAGAGTGTAGACGAGCCGTATGCAGAAATACTGAAAGATATCTATAGTGGCTCCACAGCCACCGTAGTCCTCCATAAAAAAAGCAACAAACTCGCAATAAAGAAGGGCGTCAGGCAGGGAGATACGATCTCTCCAATGCTATTCACCGCGTGTTTACAGCAGGTATTCAGAGACCTGGAATGGGAAGAATTGGGGATAAGAGTTAATGGAGAATACCTTGGTAACTCGCGATTGAATGATGGTATTGCCCTGCTTATTAACTCAGGAGACCAATTGGAGTGCATGCTCACTGACCTGGACAGGCAATGCAGAAGGGTGGGTCTAAAAATTTATGTAATGTTTAACAGTCTCGGAAGAGAACAGCAGTTTACGATATGTAGCGAGCCACTGGAAGTGGTAAGGGAATACATGTACTTTGGGCAGGTAGCGACCGCGAATCCGCGTCATTAGACTGCAATAACGAGAAGAATAAGATAGGGCTGGGGTGCGTTTGGCAGGCATTCTCAGATCATGAACAGCAGCTTGCCATTAATTCCTCAAGAGAAAAGTGTATAACGGTTGTCTCTTGCAAGTACTCACCTACGGGGCAGAAACCTGGAGGCTTACGAAGAGGGTTCGATTTAAATTGAGGACGACGCAACGAGCTATGGAAAGAAGAATGGTGGGTGTAACGTTACGGGGGATAAGAAGAGAGCAGATTGGGTGAGGGAACAAACACGAGTAAATGACATCTTAGTTGAAATCAAGAAAAAGAAATGGGCATGGGCAGGACATGTAATGAGAAGGGAAGATAACCGATGGTCATTAAGGGTTACGGGCTGGATTCCAGGAGAAGGGAAGCGTAGCAAAGGGCGGCAGAAAGTTAGGTGGGCGGATGAGATTAAGAAGTTTGCAGGGACGGCGTGGCCACAATTAGTACATGACCGGGGTTGTTGGAGAAATATAGGAGAGGCCTTTGTCCTGCAGCGGGCGTAACCAGGCTGATGATGATGATGATCATGATGGCCCGAGCGATGAGACTGCGTTGGTCGCCCAGGTCATCAGAGAAAAGCTTGGGCTCCCACATTTCAGTTGTGGTATATATCTGCGGTGAGTTGGGGCGCTCGTCTTTCGCTTCTATCGGGCGGCCTTCTTTGGAATCGTCTTGTGGAGCTTGTGAGGTTAGGTCTGGGAATGTGTCACGTAGTGCGTAATCCTAGACCATGTGTTCCAGGGCGTGTGGGACGTCGCAGTGGATGGATATATGTGTACGAGTACTACGTCGGACATATTCTTTGCAGTTTGTCTGTAGGTGGTGGAGGATGACTACTTCATCTTTGCTCATATTCTAGTATGGTGAAGGGTACGTTCTTGAGCTGAGTCGGTGGTGTTGCAGAAGCTCGGAGTACTTAAGGGTGATGTCATCAACGTTGATGGTCGGCCTGGTGTGGAATGGCAGGAAAGCCCGGCTGGTATGCTCGCGGGCAGCGGCGTGTGCCGCCTCATTTCCTATCATGCCCTCATGGCCTGGAACCTAGGCGTAGGTTCAGAATATTTAAAAAAAAATTCCGAGCCATTACGCTCTGTCAAGGTGGATGACAAGCGGATCTGTATATAGGGTAATGAAGCTAATAAATATGTATGTTGATAATAAAAGACACATGCCACAATGAATTTCATTTGTTTTCAGGATTTTTGTTGTTTTATTAAATTCCATGCTCAATGGTTCTTTGATTTTTAGGCTTCTCTTGTTTGCTTTTTGGATTTAGTATTTCGTCACGAAGGTGACTATCACTTTATGATCGCTACGATATACGGCCAGTGGCTCTGTGGCGACACCGGAAAGGTTCTTGGCCAATAGGACGTCTATACAGGACCGACGACGCGTCGTGCGCGCAACGATGCTTGTGTAACATTGAATGCCGAACCTTTCCAAGATAAACGCCACGAACCACTTTCCATCTGGCCGAGACACGTCTCTGTTGAAATCACCCTCAGTTACGACGGGAGTGGAGTCGATAAGGTGAATCCAACCAAAGGTGCAGACGTTTGGTGTTTGCGGCACGATCTTCGTCCGTATTAAGTGCCGCCCGCCCTCGCCGCACATATTCCCGCTCCTCTTCACGACGGGCTGTTCTTCGTAGGCACGCTGTTCATAGGCGCACCTCACTGCGCGCGGCCTGCTCATTGTATGGGTGGAAGGGAACTGAGATAAGGTTACGTGGCTTGCCTATATAGAGCCCATGACATCAACCGCAACCCATATTAAACCGCGTCTATTTCGTTTTTTTTTCGATTTTTATTACGATATTTTTTTTATCACAATACGTTTTGACAGTTCTCGCGAGTAAATGCAGCCGGGACATACCCGTTCATACGTTTTTGCCTTATGCTTTACCTCTTTTAGCCCTAGGTTGGCCACCATATGTTTTGCCTTCGCACAAAAACTGCCAGGACCTAGCGTATAACAACTCCGCTGTAAAAAAGTCTAGGTGACCTTACACTTGCTCGCCATAACATTGGTGGTCTGTGAGACGCTGCGTGCGAAATCCACATTTTACATCGTCACCCTGCTGAATGAGTCGATTTGAAGCGGCGTTTATCTAGGGTATCGGCCACAATTCCACTGTTGATAAGCCTTAAGTTCAGCCTCAGTGCGGTACATATTTTGTTAATGATAAGAAATATTCAAAAGCCAAGCTATCTTTCACCATGTAGCAGACGACGGATTTGCCGTGTCGAGCCGGTTACGCCAAACAAACGGTACACATTAATGAAGCAGCCACCTTAAAGGAAGGTGAGATGTCGTATCTACGTCCGTGGTCAATTGAAAATTGAGAAAGTTGGGCTTACAAGAACACGTTATTTTGCTCCCGCTACGTGTAATCCCTGTAATGTCGTCACAAATTCGGCTTGTACACTTAGTGTGAGGCCTATAAGGCACCGTGCACCGGCCAGGGGGTGCCAGGATGCTATCAACCGCCTCCCCCCCCCCCCCCACCCACCGTAGCCGACGCTGGACACTGAGCTTTCCTGAGCTCAAGCTAACACATATTCGCACTGCTGATCTCAACCGCAAACCTGCGCAGCCATATGCAGAACATGTACACATGGACAATGTCTCTTCTCGGAGACGTTTTTCTTGTATGTGTGATTGGATGTGTCACGGCGAAGGTTTAGCGCGTCCCTCCCATTTTGCTTCAACCGCTCGCTGGCTGAGTGTTATGGCACTGCTGTCATCTCTAAACAGCTTGAGCGCAGAGTGCCTATATTTTCTTTGGTGACCACATAAGTGACGTTGCGAGAAAGTTATCTTGAGTCCTTACTTGTGGAAGTTGTTCTGCTTTGTGATTTACTGTCCGCGTTTCATTTCTCCATGGTAGTAAGAGCGATAGGGGCCACTACCCGAGCAGGATAAATATACAAGAATGGCTTTCTATACCAAAGAGGGGAAAAAGGGCATGAGCTGTAACTATCTTGGCAAGACACAGCCTAGAGGTCCTGAGAATATACCTCCTCCTCTCTTTCTTTCTCTAGATGTTTTCGATCCCTTCTACGCGTGGAGCGAGAGTAAAAGAAGGAATAAGACGAAGGGAACCTGGTGCAACAATATGGCTTGGTGCGGTGGTCACTGACGGGCTTCGCTTTCTCTGGAACGGCTTCCCCATCGCACACGGACGACGAATGTGCCCTATTATATTGCAACGTGGTCTTGGCGACGGCACGCTACTTAGGAAACGTCACTCTGCCAGTGTAAAGGCCACGTATCAACTTTCAGATATGGTAGGCGGTGCCAAGCGGTTGTGTTACTCGAATTAAAAATAAATACATGTTGTTCCTTCATCAAGCCGTTTGCAGGCACACTCCTTTTTCCCCCACAGTATTAATAATAATAATAATAATAATAATAATAATAATAATAATAATAATAATAATAATAATAATAATAATAATAATAATAATAATAATAATAATAATAATAAGCATAATAATAATAATAATAATAATAATTTTATTGCCAATAATAAAGACAAAGACAAAGGCAAAGCCTCGCAGGCAGCAAAACCATACACGCTATTTTAACAGAATAATATTAAGCATCAAACTCGAGTATACCAAAAAACATTTAAGATTTATACACTGTCTATGAAAATACTTCATTAAGCACAATGAAAGACACAAACACAGCAGTGTGTGGCAACAAAAATGGCCATACGATACTAGATAAGCCAACACGAATCAGGCTGTCATGGTACAAAGGGATTGCACACGCACAAACGGAAGCACTAACAGTAAACAAAAAAACAAAATCACCGTTGCAAGCAGGTACGCCTTATCAGTATCTTAGCAGTCGTGGTGTTGCAAAGGAAAAGGAAACGGCACGTTTGTGGTTTTCATATAAAGTTTGTCTATTTATATAGCAGGTGCTGAGTTCCTTTCACAAAAGCAAAAATTTGTATCGTTCATGCAGGATGACGTGCACTGCACTGTGAAGTACGAATTACATCGAGGTGGTGTTACTGCTACAGATAAGTGACGCTAGGATTGCGTTGTTTTATTTACTTCACAAAACGAAGGCGCTCTTTTAAGTTCAAGACAAATCGTCACGCCTGGGCAAAGCAACGTGTGGGTTCGTGAAAGACGATCTGAGCGAAATCGATCAAACAGGTTTGTTTCGTGTACCGTAGGTGTGATCTGAGTGTTGACACCTTCCTATGAAAAGATGCAGGTCGGACAAACGGTCAAATGCCTAAACTTGCTACAGGAGCACGGCAACGTTGTGCGTAACGGCTATTACAACGAAGCTGTATATGGTTAGCCGATTCGTCCTTCCGTCCGCCCCTCTGTCTGTCACCTGTACGCCGAAAACTACTCAGCGCAGTCTTGTGTGCATACAAGAAAAAAAAAGAAAAAGAGAAGCACGCAATCGACTGTACCAGTAGTGACGTCGTAGCTCTCCGGCACAGCCGAGTGAGCGCGCAGCAGTTTCGCTCCGGCTTCGAAATCAGTAGGACACGCATCATGCGTACTCCTGAGGAGCAGGCAGCTTTCGATCAGCAACCCCGGGAGCAGAACCGGGAACGAGCTCGTCTGCCCCGTTACGATGGCGCAGCCCGGGCACAAGAACACGCTCGTCCAGCCGAGCGCAAGCAGAAACTGCGTACCGAGGATCCGGCAGGCTACCAAGCCGTCATTTAATGAACCGTCGGGATTAACCCAGTGACAAACACCACGGCCGCACTTTTCAGCTGCGCTGGGTTAAGCATCTGTACTTGGGTGGTGATTTTTTGAGGCGTTTAGTCTTGCATTGCCAATTATTGTGGAATTTAACTGCCACTTGAGGCCACAAGAGTAATTTGAAAGGGGCAAAGAGCTGACTACGTGAAAAATGTTCGAGTCTAAAGAAATTCCGAAGCTAGGAGGCGAATATGTAAGCACCTCTCGTTGTTGTTGCCCAAAAACTATAGATTATCTTTCATGGGCACGTTAGCTTGAATTCACGGGGCAGGCTATTTCATCTAAATTCATTTATTTATTTTTTCGTTAATTTGTGCTGCTAACGGCTTGCGCCTGCACGCAGATTATGGGGCACTACGACGTAACCTCATAATCATATATCGAGGTTTCGGTACGTGAAATAAAAAAAAAAATTAATTAATTTTTAAGGACGTTAAAGCATAGCGAAGTTTTGACCAAACTGTTTACGTAATATTGCACATTTCAAGCGTTCGCATCATCATTGCTGGTAGTTCTAGCAAAGGTTTATTTCGCATATCTTTATTGAGAAAAGTACATATTGGGGCACGAAGTAGCTTCCCGACGTTGTCGTGAAGATGATTTGTGCGAAGACCGTTATTTGAGCAAAGTGTCGCTTCGGCATCCTGAAAATGTGCAATCTTTGCGGTAAATTCTTCTTTTTTTGAAGAACGATAACTATTTCTCGGGTGCGTGACCTATGACGAAGCATCCTTGCGGAATCACTAAATGCTGACTTAAAGGAACCGTGTACGTGTCAAGAACTGTGCGTTGTTGTACCACTCAAACGCATAAGGGCACTAAGAACACGTGCCATACTTTATAATTATAATTCGTACTTGCTGTAATTTGAGAAAATCTCAATAGTAGAGGTCCGAATCGCAACAATTCAGGTACAAGCAGCACTCCTATGAAGAGATCCGACCGGCTGCACATCGTTACAGTGTATTATAGCCGTTATAAGCTCTCTGCTTTTGTTGTCTGCCTCTGGCAGCCATGCCAGCAGTCACAGAAATCCCAAACTGCTTCGGGAGTATATAAAGTAATGATGCAAAATATACGTAGTGCACCTAGTGGATTCAAATTCCAGTTCTAAAGAGTTTCAGCCGGAGGTTTTTACCTCTCAGCCGCTCCATCAAGCTACAGAGATGAACAATACGGCGCCTGGAGAGCGGGGTACCACGGCTAGCTGCTATCATGGGCTTACTCCGCGCTCTGTAGCTTACATCACCGAGGTGAAATAACGTACATGAAGCTGGCGGTAAAATACGAAAAGCAGGGTAGTAAAAACGAGGAATCAATAGTCGTGTCTCAGCACTTCGCCACTCAGGAGCCCTGCTTCTACAGTGAATCAATTTTTTTTTTTTACTGCAGCTCACTGGGCGCGCATCTCCGAATGTTTGCGGCAACCAGTATCGCACGAAAGAGTGCTAGACTTACTGCGCATAATATTACGCTTCTTGCGATGCTACAGCGTAAAAAACGTAGCATCTGAAGAACATCGATTGGTTCATGCCACGCATTGCAGGTGATTTGTAAACCAGCACCAAGTTTATTGAAGCCAGGGGTAAGAAGTGAGAGGTAGGGTGGAAAAAAGAAGGAAGCCGTGTCCTTCTGCTTGTTTACCATCGGAAAGCGCCCTTCTGCATGAAGGAAGACGACGTGTGCTAGAAGCGACATTGAAGAAAGCTTTTCTTTTTCCTCGAAGGGAGCGTGCTCACGCACGTCCTTGAATTTTTACTTCAGAATTTTTTGTTGCGAACGAGCATCTTCTCCATTCGGCAGGGCAGGTGACGTCATGATATTTACAAACAGTGAGAGAGAGAGAGAGAGAGAGAGTAGAGATGGAGTAGAGAGGAAAGGCCAGGAGGTCTGGTAGCAAACCAGACGAGCGTCCAGTTTGCTGCCATACACTGGGGATAAAGGCAATGGGGAATAGAAATAGCAAATATAGAGGAATACAGAGCGAAATACAGACGTTTATGCGGCCGTATGTTCTGTGATTGATGTCTGCATCAAGCATACTGTAGGGTTGCTTTCTGCGACCGTGAGATAGAAATACAGAGACAAGCAGGAACCTTACCTGGATTATGGGGATGTGTTTTCCTCTTAGGAGGACGCTTTAGCTCAGGTGCTTCTATCTAAATACATGTAAAAGGACAATTCTTTTTTTTTTGGCAACCACTGCCCCGAATTTGACGCGGTTTGTTGTATTTAAAAGAAAAACTTAAAATATAGTGACTGTTGGTTTTCAATTTTCGATCTAGATTGCCAATTATTCATTAAAAAAATTTACTAAATTGCAAATTTTCAGAAAACAAAACTATCAAATTTACAACTCTCTAAGTCAGCAAGAAGAATTGATACCAGTATTCTGTGAACTTTATTCGATAGTACATCTAAAGCGGACTAAAGTGATATGTCACATCTGAATTAAAAAGAAATTTAATAATACGGAAATATAGCTTTTGCAGCACCCTTGTACACAACATAACAAATTCGCGTAAGACATAAATTGACAAACCTAATTTGCCCGCTTTGAATGATGTAATGAATGCCGTTTACAGAACAGCGATAACTGTTTTTGATGCAGAGAGAGAGAGAGAGAGAGAAGAAACTTTATTAATGAATGGCCGGCAATTTCGTTGTGGTGGCCTCAGGTGGCGGCTCCAAGTCCTTGGACTCGGGCGGCATCTTTGGGTTGCCGGACGGCCCAGAGTTGGTCTGCCAACTCTGAACTTTTGAGAGCCGCCTCCCAGCGGCGGCGACGCCGATGGAGAAGGACCCCGGCGGGACCCGCAGCTGGGGCGGCGTCGGGGAGAAGTGAGCTCGAGGCTTCCCGTACTGTGGTAACGGCCACGATTACGGACGCGTCGCGAACGGATGTGGTGCCATTACCGTGGTTGCCGGCACATTCCCAGAGCATATGTCGCAGCGTTGCTCGCTGTCCGCAAGCTTTACAGGCATCTGTTGGATTTAAACCTGGGTAGAAGTGATGTAGGACCGCGGGGCTAGGGTAGCTGTGCGTCTGGAGCAAGCGTAAAGTTACGGCCTCATTCCTGTTTAACTTGTCGTGTGGTGGCGGGAATGTGCGTCTTTGGAGTCTGTAGTGTTGGGTGAGATCTCTGAACGTGGTCAGGCGATCGCCCCACGCCCATTGTGATTCTTGTTGCTGTGTTTCTGTTGTAGTGTCCCGATCCGGCATATCCGATGCCCCGCTCTCGGGGGCGGAGGCGGCCACATAATCAGCGGCGGCTCGGCGTGTGAGTCCTCGAGCCGTGGCGTGGGCCGCCTCGTTGCCCGCGAGCGGTACATCGGTGTGTGCCGGGGTCCAGAGGAGGAAGACTGTAGAATTTTGCGGTTGTGAGGGGGATGACGAGCCGCCGTCGTCACAAATTTTGTGGATGCGGACCGCTTCCCGCGAGACGCGACCGCGCGCGAAGCCGCGGATTGCCGCCTGCGAGTCGCTGATCACGATCGCAGCGCTATATAGGCACCGTGGCCAGTGCTAGGGCTATTGCGGCTTCTTCGGCCGCCTCCGTGTGTCCTGTGGTCACTGTAGCGCTCGCGAGGCACTTACCCGTGCGGTCTACAACCGCGATCACGTGTGCACTTTTCTCTCCTTCATATCGAGCAGCGTCTACGTACACCACGTACACCGCCTCGTTGTTGTTGCCAAACTTCTTCTGAAGGTCTCTGGCTCGTTTGTTGCGCCTCGCGGCGTGGTGCGTCGGGTGCATGTTTTTGGGAAGCGGCGGGATGATCAGGCGGTCGCGGACCGAGGCCTGAACCTCCATCTTTTCTCCATGCTGAGTGTGGTACGGGATGCCGAGTGTCTCGAGGATGCATCGACCTGTCTTTGAATTAGATAATCGTTCGTACTGCGCAATGTCGTGCGCCTCGATTAACTCGTCAAGTGAGTTGTGAAGCCCGAGCTCCAGAAACTTGTCGGTGCTCGCGTTGAGTGGAACGCCGACCACCCTCTTAAAAGCCTTTCGTATCATGAATTCGACCTTGATTTTTTCGCACCCTATCCACTTAAGGTAGGGGGCAACATACGTTATGCGGCTTATCGCGTACGCCTGCACGAGACGGATCGCGCAGTCTTCGCGCATACCATTGCGTCTATTCATGATGCGATGCAAGAGTCGGATCGTGTCATCTACCGAACGACGAAGTCTTCGCACCGCCTCTCCGTTATGGCCATTTGCCTGCAGGTGTAACCCCAGGATTCTAATTTTGTCTACGTGCGGTACGGGAGTACCATCTGCCAATATAATACGTATTTTGGAGTATTCCCGTTCTTCGTCGCGCAGGGTTTTACGACCTCTCCTTGTGGGTTTGTAGATTAACAGTTCGGACTTGGTAGCCGAGCACTCCAGGCCCGTTCCACGCAAGTAATTCTGGACCGCATCTACCCCTGCCTGTAGTGTTCGCTCGACGTGACCGTCACGCATCCTCCCCCGGGAACCCAGAGGGTGATGTCATCCGCGTATAGACTATGATGCAATCTTTCAACTTCTGTTAATTTCTCAGGTAGACCGAGTAGAACTAAATTAAAGAGTAATGGTGATATGACGGATCCTTGCGGCGTGCCGGACGGACCCGTCTCAAATTCCGGCGATTCCTCGTCGCCAACGACGATGCATGCACGCCTGCACGCGAGGAAATCTCTAACGTAATTATACGTTCTTTGGCCAAGTCCTAACGTTCCAATTGTTTTTAAGATTGCTTCGTGTTTAACGTTATCGAAGGCCTTTTTAATATCCAGGCCGAGGATTGCCTTAGTGGAGCTGGTAGTGTCGTCTACGATCTGGTGTTTAAGCTGAAGCAATACGTCCTGTGAGGAGAGGTTGCGGCGGAATCCTAGCATGGTGTGCGGGAACTCGTCACGATCCTCGAGAAAGTCGGTCACGCGGGTGAGAACTGCGTGTTCCATGACTTTGCCAACGCAAGACGTAAGCGAAATCGGTCTTAGATTATCGAGGGTAACTTGCTTGCCGGGTTTTGGAATCATGATAACGCGGGCCCGTTTCCACGCTTCGGGAAGGGAGCCCCCTCGCCAGCACTCGTTGACGTAGGTCGCGAGGCGGGAGATCGACTCATCGTCTAGGTTACGGAGAGTCTTGTTGGTAACCCGGTCCGGGCCGGGCGCCGATCGGGTGTTTAGTTCGAACAGGGCTATCCGAATTTCTGCTTCGCTAAATTCCGCGTCCAATTTCTCGTTTGTGACACCGTCGTATTCGGCATATTGGATGCTTTCGGCCTTCTTAAAGTAACGATCACGTATTGCGTCGAAGAAGTTATCACCTTTGTAATCTCTTACTAGTCTACGAGTCTTGTGGCCTTGAGCGGCCCTAGTTTCCTCCGGATCTAATAGGTGCCGAAAAAGGCGCCAAGCGCTCGCCCCGGCCATCTGCCTCTCGAGGCCGTTGCACGTGTCTTCCCACTGTGCCCTGGATACCTGGAGTGCGTGTTCTTCGATCTCTCTGTCTAATTGTGCTATGCGTTTGCGCAAAGCCCTATTGTGTCTTTGACATTTCCATCTCTTTAGAAGTGCTCGCTTTGCTTCCCACATGTGTAGCAGCCTGCTGTCAATTATCTCAGGGTTCGCCTCGGGCGGAACTTCGCTCTTTTCCGCGTCTACATCCTTTCTGAGCGTCGCGGTCCACTTGTCTATGTCCGTAATCGGCTCGTCGCCTCGCCCCGCTTCTTCTCGTTTCTTGCGGAACGTGCCCCACTTCACAAGTTTGAGTTTACGGCCTTTGCTTACAGGGTTAGTCCCACTACCACTCGGGCCCGTGCCTATCGTCATCTCGATCAGCATGTGGTCACTTCCTAAATCTTCTTGCGTGTTTTGCCAGTGCGCTGTGGTTACGTTCGAAACGAACGCGAGGTAGGGTAGCGTGTCGACACTCACGCTGTTCCCTCGGCGTGTGGGATCGGCGGGATTCGCGATCAGTTCAAGCCCATGGTCTTGCGAGTCTTCCCAAAGGTGTTTGCCTTTGGGTGTTTCTCGGGCGTAGCCCCAGGCTCCGTGGGGCGCATTAAAGTCGCCCGCAACAACTAGAGGCTCGCCGCCAGAAGCCGCGCGCGCGCCCCGGAGCAGGTCCGCGAAGCGGTGCTGCAGCGTGGGTTTACTGTACACGTTAAGGACGAAGAGTCCGCGGCCACACTTAGGAATTAATTCTACGAATACGTGAGGTATCTTTACGGAGGGAAGTTCGCGCTGCGCTACAGTGACGTTGCGCCGAACGAGCACGGCGGCGACCGGCAACGGGCGGGGCATCTATTTTTTCCGAGCTTTCGTATTTTCGAAAAATCTTTTCACAAAATTCAGGCCCTAAATCGAAATTCGGTTTCCAGCAATCATTAGAATTTAGCTTTCTCTCTCAAATGCAACAAATTTCATTAAAATCGGTGGGTTATTTCAGAAAAGCGTTTTTGCGTTTTGCATGTATTTGAATAGGCCGCGTCGCAGTTGGGCCAGAGCTAAAGCTTCCTCTTAAGGTGGAATCCTGGGTTGAGAACCCCATGGGCTCGCGTCACTTTGCGCACCTGTTGGATTAGCCGTCGCTGTTACTGCGTATTCGAGATGGTCATTGCATTCTCCCAGGAGGAAGTTGTAGGTGCAGTATGGGGAGGTCGCCCGGATAGCGGGGACATTTCCTATAGGTGGTGGAGGGAAGTGTTGCCTGCTATGTCTGTAATGTTTTGGCGTTTTGGTGAAGTTCAGCGATTCTGCTGCTCGGACTTCTGGGTTTCACACTTCTGTCAATATCCTCCTGTCAGCGAGCTCTCAAGCAACCTCATTAACGCGTTCGTTAGCACTGAGAGGCATGTCCAGGTGTCCGGACGTGATACGCACGCTGTGTAGCGGTGAGGGGGGGGGGGGGGAGGGGGTAATGATGTCAGGATGCCGTGTATGTAGGGTGCGAACATACCTTTTGCCAAAATACCGCAGACGGTTTGCGGATCAATGGGTAGTGTGATATGATGGGTCCGTGCAATGCCGGCATGGTTGAGGCATGGATGATCGCCCGGGGGATAGGAACCTTGTTCGCTGTTTCACTGTACAAGTGTTTATCACACACGAAACCCACAGAGTGTCTGTGGTATCTCGTGCGACTAGAAACATGCCCCGTCTGCGTAGGTACCGGGCAACATTGGTATAGATGACTTTAGGGTTCAATGTATAGTCACAAAGGACTTGGGTTAGGTCTCGTGCGTGCTCTGGCCTGTCTCGCATCGAAATAACTGTACAACGCTGAAGAACAAAGACAGTCAAAAGATATGACAGCTCAAGCGATGGGTTAAAACTAAAATTTATTATGGAACAGCGAAAAAAGGAAAACCACCATTTGGTGAGCACATGTCACCTCATTCTTTGTTAAAAAGGCTTCAGTAATATAAAATTTATTATGGAAGAGCGAAAAAAGGAAAACCACCATTTGGTGAGCACATGTCGCCTCATTCTTTGTTAAAAAGGCTTCAGTAATCTACGGTGTTGGTTTGTTATTGTGTCTGAAAACAAACGAGGCGTCCGAAAGAACTGGTTCGCACACGCATTCACCGTAATGGAGTGCAATGCGAGAATACTCGGCACCCTTCAGCGAGCAATGGTGCTCTCAGAGGCGAAGGTTTAAACATCGGTTCGTTGGTCCATTGTAACATCTTCCACAGCCGAAACGAATCTTCTATTTTGTTGTGCCGCAAGCTGAACGACAGGGACAACAGGACACATTTGACACGCACACAGCGCTAAAATGTCAAATGTGCCTTTCTGTTGTCCCTATCGTTCAGTTTGCTCTACAACAAAATAGAATATGCCATATCAACAAGCCCATATAGCTACCCTAATCAAAAATGTACTCCATAGCCTCCCGCTTACAAGGAAGGGACTGCATCCCGTGTTTTGCTGCGCATATAGTGTGTCTTGGTCGGTTTTCATTCTTCAGACGTTCTTATAAAGCTGGATAAATTTCACTCAGCCTACCCTTCGTAAA